>NC_132874.1:0-2825000 GCF_048164855.1 Canis lupus baileyi
GCTAACCCCTAACCCTAACCCTAACCCCTAACCCTAACCCTAACCCTAACCCTAACCTACCCCTAACCCTAACCCTAACCTAACCCTAACCCTAACCCTAACCCTAACCCTAACCCCTAACCCTAACCCTAACCCTAACCCTAACCCCTAACCCTAACCCCCTAACCCTAACCCTAACCCTAACCCTAACCCTAACCCTAACCTTCCTAACCCGGTAACCCTAACCCTAACCCTAACCCTAACCCCTAACCCTAACCCCTAACCCTAACCCTAACCCTAACCCCTAACCCTAACCCTAACCCTAACACGTACCCTAACCCCTAACACGTACCCTAACCCTAACCCTAACACGTACCCTAACCCTAACACGTACCCTAACCCTAACACGTACCCTAACCAGTACCCTAACCCTAACCCCTAACCCTAACCCTAACACGTACCCTAAACCCCTAACCCTAACACGTACCCTAACCCCTAACCCTAACCCTAACCCTAACCCTAACCCTAACCCCTAACCCTAACCCTAACCCTAACCCTAACCCCTAACCCTAACCCTAACCCTAACCCCTAACCCTAACACGTACCCTAACCCTAACCCTAACCCTACCCTAACCCTAACCCTAACACGTACCCTAACCCTAACACGTACCCTAACCCTAACCCTAACACGTACCCTAACCCTAACACGTACCCTAACCCTAACCCTAACACGTACCCTAACCCTAACACGTACCCTAACCCTAACACGTACCCTAACCCTAACACGTACCCTAACCCTAACCCTAACACGTACCCTAACCCCTAACACGTACCCTAACCCTAACACGTACCCTAACCCTAACACGTACCCTAACCCTAACACGTACCCTAACCCTAACCCCTAACCCTAACCCCTAACCCCTAACCCTAACCCTAACACGTACCCTAACCCTAACCCCTAACCCTAACCCTAACACGTACCCTAACCCTAACCCTAACCCCTAACCCTAACCCTAACCCCTAACCCTAACCCTAACACGTACCCTAACACTAACACGTACCCTAACCCTAACACGTACCCTAACCCTAACACGTACCCTAACACGTACCCTAACCCTAACACGTACCCTAACACGTACCCTAACCCTAACACGTACCCTAACACGTACCCTAACACGTACCCTAACCCTAACACGTACCCTAACCCTAACCCCTAACACGTACCTAACCCTAACCCGTACCCTAACCCTAACCCGTACCCTAACACGTACCCTAACACGTACCCTAATCCCTAACCCTAACCCTAACCCCTAACCCATATCCTAACCCGTACCCTAACCCTAACCCGTACCCTAACACATACCCTAACCCTAACACGTACCCTAACCCTAACACGTACCCTAACACTAACCCGTACCCTAACACGTACCCTAACCCTAACCCGTACCCTAACCCTAACACGTACCCTAACCCTAACCCCTAACCCTAACCCGTACCCTAACCCGTACCCTAACCCGTACCCTAACCCGTACCCTAACCCTAACACGTACCCTAACCCTAACTCGTACCCTAACCCTAACCCTAACACGTACCCTAACCCGTACCCTAACCCGTACCCTAACCCTAACCCTAACCCCTAACCCTAACCCTAACCCCTAACCCTAACCCTAACCCTAATCCGTACCCTAACCAGTACCCTAACCCGTACCCTAACCCTAACCCGTACCCTAACCCTAACCCTAACCCATACCCTAACCCTAACCCATACCCTAACCCTAACCCCTAACCCTAACCCTAACACTAAGCCTAACCCGTACCCTATCCATAACCTGTACCCATACCCTCACCCGTACCCTATCCCTAAACCTAACCTGTACTATGACCTGAACCCTAACCCTAAACCGTACCCTAATCCATAACCTTACCCGTTCCCTAAACCATACCCTAACTCTATCCCGTACCCTAACCCTAATCCGTACCCTAACCCTAACCCAACCCTATCCCGCACCCTAACCCATACTCTAATACCAGCCCTAAGCCTAACCCTAACTCTAATCTTTACCCTAAACCTAAACAGAACCCTAACCCTAACAAGTCCCTAACCTGTAACCTAAACCATACCTTAACACTAACCTTAACCCGTAAAATAACCCTAACCCTAACACTCACACTATACAGTACCCCAACCCTGAACCTAACCCTAACCTGTACCTTAACCCTAACCCTAACCCAAACCCTAACCCGTAGCCTAACTATAACCCTAAACCTAACCCTAAAACTAACCCTAACACGAACCCAAACCGGACCCTGACCCTAGCCCTAACCCTAAGCTTAAACAGTACCCTAAATCTAACCCTAACCCGTACCCTAACACAAACCCTAACACTAACCCTAAACCTAACCCTAAGCCGTACCCTAAACCTAACCCAAACCCTAACCATTACCAGTACCCTCACCCATAACTTAACCTGTACCGTAATCCATACCGTATCTCTAAACCGTACCCTAACCCTAACCCTAACCCTAATCCTAAGCTTAAACAGGACCCCAACTCTAACCCTAACCCGTAACCTAACCAAACTTTACAGAATTGGAAGTCAGGTCGTTCCATGAATAAAGCTCTACTGCACCTGGAGACACAACCATTGAAGCCTGCAGCTTGCCCCTTGCATCCCATGAGCTTCTGACAAACATGTCTAGTGAGGATGTTCGTAACTCCATCTGCAGGCAAGTGGAACTGGGAAGGACCGCGTGTCAGCTCATCTTGCAGAAGGAAGTTCCCCAGAGAGACAGCTTTCAACTAGGTACTCAGGTTTGGAAGTTAGTATGTAGCTCCCTTCTGAGGGAGGGATTACTCAGAAGTTGTTGGATTGGGCTGGGAGACACTTGCCTCTCACAAAACTTGTGTCCCGTATCGAACGACGTCCTTTCGAAGTGAAAGGTACAGGCGGTCAGCATGTGGGAGGAACAAGCCATAAGCTCATCCAAAGGAGTGTGCATCACTTGGAGGCAGGTGTCTGGTAGTCGCGCAATTGACAATGCAGACACTTGGTTCTCATTCCGCTACTGTCCCGCATAGAACGGAATGCTGTGGAAGCATCCGCCCAGGCCGTCAGATTGTGGGAGGTACAGGCCATAAGCTCAACTCTGAGAAGCGTACATGCTTTGCAGGAAGATGTCTGCTAGCCACTCTTTTATGGGAGTTAGAACCCAGCTACACTTTAATTGAACAAGGCTGTTGGAAATCGCTGTATTGAACTCAGTTACACGTGACTACAAGCCTGAAACGTCTACATGCTTTTCACAACCTCTTCCAGCACCTAACATAAGGATGTTAGGACCTATGTCTACAGGCAGTCAGGTTGCGGGAGGGTCCTGCCCTCACCTCAATTCTCACAAGGAAGCATGTCTAGAACCCAGCTTTCAACTAGCTGCGTTCCTATGGCCGTGAGAACGCAGCAGTATTCTAACTCAGGAGGTTCCAAGAATACCACTATACTCCACCTGGAAACACTTTCCAGGCCTGCATTATTCCACTTGCATCTTACAAGCTTCTGACAAACGTCTCTGGTGAAGATGTTGGAAACACAATCTGCAGGCAGTGTGGAACTATGAGGGACTGCGTGTGAGCCCAACTCTTGGATGTAAGCTGCCGTTGGACGCAGGGTTCAATTAGCTAGTATGGACCTTAGTATGTAGCACCAGTCTAAGACAGGAATTACGAGGAAATTGCGGGATTGAGCTTGGAGGCACTACTCTTGTGGGCCTCACCTGGACGAGGTGACTGGTTCCCACCTGGGACTCAACTGGACCTGATAACTTTGCACCACACTTTGGCCTCACCTGGCCCTGATGACTCTGGGACCCACCTAGGCCTCAATCTGGACCTGGTGACTCTGGTCCCCACCTGGGTCTCATCTGGACCTGGTGACTCTCGTTCCCACATGAACCACACCTGGACCTGGTGACTGTGGTGTCCTTCTAGCCTCACATTTACCTGGTGACTCCGGTCCCCGCCAGGGCCTCCCCTGGATCTGGTGACTCTGTCCTGCAGGTTGGCCTCACCTGGACCAGGTGAGTGGGGTTGCCACCTGGGCCTCACCCATACCTGGTGACTCAGGTCCCCACGTGGGCCTCAATTGGACCTGGTGAATCTGGTCCTTACCTGGTCCTTACGTGGACCCCGTGACTCTGGTCACCACCTGGGCCTCACCTGGACCTGGTAACTCTGGTCCTCACCTGGGCTCCACCTGGATCTGGTGACTCTGGTCCCCACCTGGGCATCACCTGGATCTGGTGACTCTGGTCTCCACCTGGACCTCTCCTGGACCTGGAGACTCTTTCCAACATGGACCTCACCTGGATCTGGTGACTCTGGTCCTCAGTTTGGCCTCACCTGGACCTGGTGACTCTCGTCCCCACTTTGACCTAACTCAGACCTGGTGACTCTTGTCCCCAGCTAGGCCTCAATTCGACCTGATGAATCAGGTCCTCACGTGGGCCTCAATGGACCTGGGACTCAGCTGGATATAGTGACTCTGGTTCCCACATGGGGCTCACCTGATACTGGTGACTGTGGTCTCCTTCTAGGCCTCACCAGGACCTGGTGATTCTGATCCCCATCTGATCCTTGCATGGCCCTAGTGATTCTGGTCCGCACCTAAGCATCATTGGGACCTGGATACTCTATTTCACACCTGGGCCTCACTTTGACTGGGGAGCTCTGGTCCCACTCTGGGCCTCAAACTAAACTGGTTACTCTGATTCCCCCTCCAGGCCTCACCCTTACCTGGTGACTCGGGTCCCCCCCGGGCTTCACTTGGACCCGGTGAGTCTTATCCCCCTCTGGGCCTCACCTGAACCTGGTGACTCTGGTCCCCACCTGGGTCTCATCTGGACTTGGTGATTCTTGTTGCCACCTGGGCCTCACCTGGACCATGTGACTGTGGTCCCCACCTGGACCTCACCTGGATCTGCTGGCTCTGGTTCTCATATGGGGCTCTCCTGGACCTGGTTCCTGTGGTCTCTTTCTGGCCTCACCTGGAACAAAACAACTCTGATCCATATTTGGGCCTAACCTGGACCTGGTGACTCTGGTCCCTACCTGGGCATCACTGGGACCTGGTTACTCTCTTCTATACGTGGGCCTCACCTGGACCTGGTGACCCTGGTCGCCCTCTGGACCTCACCCTGACCTGGTGACTGTGGTCCCACCTGGGCCTCACCTGGACAAGGTGACTGGCTCCCACAGGGACCTCACCTGGACCTGGTGAATCTGGTCCTCACATGGGCATCATGGGACCTGGTTACTCAGTTCCACATCGGAGCCTCACCTGGACCTAGTGACTCTCGTCCCCCTCTGGGCCTCACCCTGACGTGGTGACTCTGGTCCCCACCTGGATATCACCTGGACCGTGTGACTCTGGTCCCCCTCTGGGCCTCACTGGGACCTGGAGACTCTGTTCCTCAACTGGGCTTCAACAGGACCTGGTGAATCTATTCCTCCCTTAGCCCTCGTCTGGACCTTGTGAGTCAATGGGACATTGTTACTCTGTTCCCCCCATAGGACTCACCTGGACCTGATAACTTTGATCCACACTTTGGCCTCACCTGGCGCTGATGACTCTGGGCCACACACCTAGGCACAATCTGGACCTGGTGACTATGGTCCCCACCTGGATCTCACCTGGACCTGGTGACTCTCGTTCCCACATAAACCACACCTGGACCTGTTGACTGTGGTGTCCTTCTAGCCTCACATTTACCTGGTGACCTCAGTCCCCACCAGGGCCTCACCTGGATCTGGTGACTCTGGCCTGCAGGTTGGCCTCACCTGGACCTGGTGATTGCGGTTGGCACCTGGGCCTCACCCATACCTGGTGACTCAGGTCCCCACGTGGGCCTCACTTGGACCTGGTGAATCTGGTCCTGACCTGGTCCTCACCCGGACCCGGTGACTCTGGTCACTACCTGGGCCTCACCTGGACCTGGTGAATCTGGTCCCTATCTGGGCCTCACCCAGTCCTGGTGACTTTGTTCCCCACCTGGACCTGATTGCTGTGGACTCCTTCATGGCCTCACCTGGAACTGGTGATTCTGATCCTATCTGGGCCTCACGCAGATCTGGTGACTCTGGTCCTCACCTGGGCATCATTGGGACCTGGTTACTCTGTTCCACACCTGAGCCTCACCTGGACATGATGACTCTGGAACCTCTCTGGGCCTCACCCTGACCTGGTGACTCTGGTCCCCATCTGGATGTGTCCTGGACCAGGTGATTCTGGTACCACACTAGGACTCAACCAGCCCTGGTGACTCTGGTCCTCAACTGGGCCTCACCTGGACCTAGTGAATATGCTCTCCACCTGGGCCTCATCTGGACCTGGTGACTCTGGTCCCTACCTGGATATCATCGGGACATGGATACACTATTCCCCACTGGGACTCACCTGGACCTGGTAACTCTGGTCCTCACTTTGGCCTCTTCTCTACCAGGTGACTCCTGCCCCACCTGGGCCTCACCTGGAACTGGTGACTCTGATCCTCATCATAGCCTCACCTGACCTGGTGACTGTGGTTCCCACCTGGACCTCATGTCTCGAGTCCCCACCTGGGACTCACCTGTACCTGGTATCTCTGGTACCCACCTGGGTAGCATCAGAACATGGTTACACTGTTCCCTAACAGGGACCCACCTGGACCTGTTAACTCTGTTCTTCACCTGGGCCACACCTGGACATAGTGACACTGATTCCCACCTGGGTCTCACATGGACCTGGTGAGTCTGATCCCCAACTGGGCCTCACCTGGAACTGGTGACTCTTGTTCCCACATGGATCTCATATGGACCTGGTGGCTGCAGTGTTTCTATATTCTCATGTCCTGGTGACTCTGGTCTGCACCAGGGCCACACCGGGACCTGGTGAGTGTGGTTGACACCTGCAACTCACCTGGACCTGGTGACTCTGGTCTGCACCAGAGACTACCCTGGATCTGGTGACTGTGGTCCCCACCTGGGCCTCACTTGGACCTGGTGACTCTGATCCTCATCTGGGCCTCACCTGGCCCTCTTGACCATGGTCCTGAACTGGGCATAATTGGGACCCGGTTACTGTGTTCCACAACTGGACCTCACAAGGACCAGATGACTCTGGTCCCCCCTGGGTATCACCCTGACCTGGTGACTGTGCACCCCACTTTGGCCTGACTTGGACCTGCTGACACTGGTTGCCACCAGAGCCTCACCTCGAACTGTTGACTCTGGTTCTTTCAAGGTCCTCCCCTGTACCTGGTGATCCTGGTCCCCACCTGGACCGCACCTGGACATGATGACTGTTGTCACCACCTGGGACTCACCTGGATCTGGTTACTGTGTTCCACACCTGGGCCTCACGTAGACCTGTTGACCATGGTCCCCAGCCGGCCTCACATGGACCTGTTGCCTCTGGTCCCCACCTGGGCCTCACGTGTACCTGGTGACTCTGGTCCTTACCTGGGCCTCATTTGGACCCTTGACTCTGGTTCCCACCTGGACCTCACCCGGATCTGGAGACTCTGGTCTTCAGTTTGGCCTCACCTGGACCTGGTGACTGTCGTCCCCAGAATGACCTAACTCAGACCTGGTGAATCTTGTCCCCACCTAGGCCTCACCCGGACCTGGTGACTCTTATAACCTGCTACGTCTCATCGACCTGATGAATCTGGTCCTCACGTGGGCCTCACATGGACCTGGGACTTAGCTGGATATAGTGCCTCTGGTTCCCACATGGGGCTCACTTGATACTGGTGACTGTGGTCCTCTTTTATGCCTCACCAGGACCTGGTGATTCTGATCCCCATCTGATCCTTGCATGGCCCTAGTTACTCATGTCCTCACCTAGGCATCATTGGAACCTGGATACTCTATTCCACACCTGGGCCTCACTTTGACCGGGCACCTCTGGTCCCATTCTGGGCCTCCAGCTAAACTGGTTACTCTGGTTCCCCCTCTGTGCCTCACCCTTACCTGGTGACTCTGGTCCATCCCGGGCTTCACTTGGACCTGGTGAATCTGCTCCTTACCTGGTCCTCACTTGGACCTGGTGACTCTGGTCACCACCAAGGTCTCACCTGGACTTGGTGAATCTTGTTGCCTCCTGGGCCTCACCTGGACCATGTGACTGTGGTTCCCACCTGGACTTCACCTGGATCTGCTGGCTCTGGTTCCCATATGCGGCTCTCCTAGCCTTGGTTCCTGTAGCCTCCTTCTAGCCTCACATGGACAAAACGGCTCTGATCCATATTTGGGCCTCACCGGGACCTGATAACTCTGATCTTTACTGGGAATCATTGGGACCTGGTTACTCTCTTCTACACCGGGGCCTCACCTGGACCTGAGACTCTGGTCACCCGCTGGACCTCACCCTGACCTGGTGAATGTGGTTCCACCTGGGCCTCACCTGGATGAGGTGACTGGTTCCCACAGGACCTCACCTGGACCTGGTGAATCTGGTCCTCACATGGGCATCATGGGACCGGGTTACTCAGTTCCACATCGGGGCCTCACCTGGACCTAGTTTCTCTCGTCCCTCTCTGGGCCTCACCCTGACGTGGTGACTCTGGTCCACACGTGGATATCACCTTGACCGGGTGACTCTGGTCCCCCTCTGGGCCTCACCCGGGGCTGGGGACTCTGGTCCTCAACTGGGCCTCAACAGGACCTGGTGAATCTACTCCTCACTTAGGCCTCGTCTGGACCTTGTGACTCTGGTCCCACCTGGGCATCAATGGGATATGGTTACTCTGTTCCCCACGTGGGACTCACCTGGACCTGATAACTTTGCTCCACACTTTGGCCTCACCCGGCCCTGATGACACTGGGACCCCACCTAGGCCTCAATCTGGACCTGTTGACTATGGACCCCACCTGGGTCTCACCTGGACCTGGTGACTCTAGTTCCCACATGAACCAACGTGGACCTGGTGACTGTGGTGTCCTTCTAGCCTCACATTTAACTGGAGACTCCGGTCCCGACCAGGGCCTCACCTGGATCTGGTGACTCTGGACTGCAGGTTGGCCTCTCTTGGACCTGGTGAGTGGGGTTACAACCTGGGCATCACCCATACCTGGTGACTCAGGTCCCCACGTGGGCCTCACTTGGACCTCGTGAATCTGGTCCTTACCTAGTCCTCACCCGCACCCAGTGACTCTGGTCACCACCTGGGCCTCACGTGGACCTGGTAACTGTGGTCCTCACCTGGGCCTCATCTGGACCTGGTGACCCTGGTCCCCACCTGGGCTTCACCTGGATCTGGTGAATCTGGTCCCCACCTGGACCTCTCCTGGACCTAGTGACTCTCTTTCCAACATGGACCTCACCTGGATCTGTTGACTCTTGCCCTCTGTTTGGCCTCACCTGGACCTGGTGACTCTCGTCCCCACTTTGACCTAACTCAGACCTGGTGAATCTTGACCACACCTAGGCCTCATCCAGACCTGGTGACTCTTGTCCCCAGCTATGCCTCAATTCGACCTGATGAAACTGGTCTTCACGTGGGCCACACATGGACCTTGTGACCATGGTCCCCACTTGGACCTCACCTGGCTCTGGTGGCTCTGGTTCCCATATGGGGTTCTCCTGGACCTGGTTCCTGTGGTCTCCTTCTGGCTTCACCTGGAACAAAACGACTCTGATCCAATTTTGGGCCTCACCTGGACCTGGCGACTCTGGTCCTTACCTGGGCATCATTGAGACCTGGTTGCTCTCTTCTATACCTGGGCCTCACCTGGACCTGGTGACCCTGGTCACCTCTGGACCTCACCCTGACCTGGTGACTGTGGTCCCACCTGGGCCTCACCTGGACGAGGTGACTTGTTCCCACAGGGACCTCACCTGGACCTGGTGAATCTGGTCCTCACATGGGCATCATGGGACCTGGTTACTCAGTTCCACATTGGGTCCACACCTGGACCAAGTGACCCTCGTCCCCCTCTGGGCCTCACCCTGACGTGGCTGGCGACTCTGGTCCCCACCTGGATATCACCTGGACCGGGTAACTCTGGTCCCCCTCTGGGCCTCACCTGGAGCTGGGGAGTCTGCTCCTCAACTGGGCCTCAATAGGACCTGGTGAATCTACTCCTCACTTAGGCTTCGTCTGGACCTTGTGACTCTGGTCCTACTTGGGCATCAATGGGACATAGTTACTCTGTTCCCCACCTGGGACTCACCTGGAACTGATAACTTTGCTACACACTTTGGCCTCTCCTGGCTGTGATGACTCTGGACCCCCACCTAGGCCTCAATCTGGACCTGGTGACTGTGGTACCCACCTAGGTCCCACCTGGACCTGGTGACTCTCGTTCCCACATGAACCACACCTGGACCTAGTGACTGTGGTGTCCTTGCCTCACATTTACCTGGTGACTGTGGTCCCCACCAGGGCCTCACCTGGACCAGGTGACTCTGGCCTACAGGATGGCCTCACCTAGACCTAGTGAGTTTGCACCCCACCTGGGCCTCATCTGGACCTGGTGACTCTGGTCCCTACCTGGGCTTCATCAGGACATGGTTACTCTATTCCCCACTGGGACACACCTAGTCCTGGTAATTCTGGTCCTCACTTTGGCCTCTTCTGTACCAGGTGACTCTAGCCCCAACTGGCTTCACCTGGCTGGTGACTCCGATCCTCAGCATGGCCTCACCTCACCTGTTGACGTTGGTCCCCACTTCTGTCTCACCTGGACCTGGTGACTATCGTTCCCACATGAACTACACCTGGACCTGGTGACTGTGGTGTCCTACTAGCCTCACATTGACCTGGTGACTCCGGTCCCCATCAGGGCCTCACCGGGATCTGGTGACTCTGGCATGCAGGTTGGCCTCACCTGGATTGGTGAGTGGGGTTGCCACCTGGGGCTCACCCGTAACTGGAGACTCAGGTCCCCACGTGGGCCTCACGTGGACCTGGTGAATCTGGTCCTTACCTGATCCTAACCCGGACCTGGTGACTCTGGTCACCACCTTGGCCTCACCTGGACCTGGTGACTCTGGTCTGCACCGGAGACTACCCTGGATCTGGTGACTGTGGTCCCCACCTGGGCCTCACTTGGACCTGGTGACTCTGATCCCCATCTGGGCCTCACCTGGCCCTGTGACCATGGTCCTGAACTGGGCATAATTGGGACCCGGTTACTGTGTTCCACCACTGGTCTTCACCTGAACCAGGTGACTCTGGTACCCCTCTAGGTCTCACCCTGACCTGGTGACTCTGAACCCCACATTGGCTTGACTTGGACCTGCTGACTTTGGTTGCCAACTGCACCTCACCTCGAACTGTTGACTCTGGTTCTTTCAAAGGCCTCTCCTGTACCTGGTGATCCTGGTCCCCACCTGGGCCTCACCTGGACGTGGTGACTGTTGTCACCACCTGGGACTCACCTTGTCCTGGTTACTGTGTTCCAAACCTGGGCCTCACATAGTCCGGTTGACCATGTTCCCCAGCCGGTCTCACATGGACCTGTTGCCTTTGATCCCCACCGGGGCCTCACGTGTACCTGGTAACCCTGGTCCTAACCTGGGCCTCATCTGGACCTGGTGACTCGGGTAACCACCTGGGCTTCACCAGGATATGGTGAATTTGGTCCCCACCTGGACCTCTCCTGGTCCTGGTGACTCTCTTTCCAACATGGAACTCACCTGGATCTGTTGACTCTGGTCCTCAGTTTGGCCTCACCTGGACCTGGTGAGTCTCGTCCCCATTTTGACCTAGCTCAGACCTAGTGAACCTTGTCCCCACCTAGGCCTCACCCACACTTGGTGACTCTTGTCCCCAGCTATGCCTCAATTCGACCTGATGAATCTGGTCCTCACGTGGGCCTCTCATGGACCTGGGACTCAGCTGGATATAGTGGCTCTGGTTCCCACATTGGGCTCACCAGATACTGGTGACTGTGGGCTCCTTCTATGCCTCACGTGGACCTGGTGATTCTGATCCCCATCCGGGCCTTGCATGGTCCTAGTGACTCTGGTCCTCACCTAGGTATCATTGGGATATGTATACCTATTCCACACCCCTGGGCTCACTTTGACCGGGGTCCTCTGGTCCCATTCTGGGCCTCAATCTAAGCTGGTTACTCTGGTTCCCCCTCTGGGCCTCACCCTTTCCTGGTGACTCTGGTCCCCCCCTGGTATTCACTTGGACCTGGTGAATCTGGTCCTTACCTGGTCCTCACCTGGACCTGGTGACACTGGGCACCGCCTGGGAATCACCTGGACTTGGTGAATCTTGCTGCCACCTGGGCCACACCTGGACCTTGTGACTGTTGTCCTCACCTAGAACTCACCTGCATCTGGTGGCTCTGGTTCCCATATGGGGCTCTCCTGGACCTGGTTCCTGTGGTCTCCTTCTGGCCTCACCTGGAACAAAATGACTCTGATCCATTTTTGGGACTCACCTGGACCTGGGGAATCTGGTCCTTACCTGGGCATCATTGGCACCTGGTAACTCTCTTCTATAGCTGGGCCTCACCTGGACCTGATGACTCTGGTCGCTCGCTGGACCTCACCCTGACCTGGTGACTGTGGTCCCACCTGGGCCTCACCTGCAAGAGGTGACTGGTTCCCACAGGGACCTCACCCGACCTGGTGAATCTGCTCCTCACATGGGCATCATGGGACCTGGTTACTCAGTTCCACATCGGGGTCTCACCTGGACCTAGTGACTCTCGTCCCCCTCTGGGCCTCACCCTGATGTGGTGACTCTGGTCCCACCTGGGCATCAATGGGACATGGTTACTCTGTTCCCCACCTGGGACTCACCGGATCTGATAACTTTGCTCCACACTTTGGCCTCACCTGGCCATGATGACACTGGGCCCCCACCTAGGCCTCAATCTGGACATGGTGACTGTGGTCCCCACCTGGGTCTCACCTGGTCCTGGTGACTCTCGTTCCCACATGAACCACACATGGATCTGGTGACTGTGGTGTCCTTCTAGCTTCACATTTACCTGGTGACTCCGTTCCTATGAGGGCCTCACCTGGATCTGGTGACTCTGGCCTGCAGGTTGGCCTCACCTGGACCTGGTGAGTGGGGTTACCACCTGGGCCTCACCCATACCTGGTGACTCAGGTCCCCACGTGGGCCTACTTGGACCTCGTGAATCGGGTCCTTACCTGGTTCTCACCCGGACCCGGTGACTCTGGTCACCACCTGGGCCTCACCTGGACGTGGTGAATCTGGTCCCCATCTGGGCCTCACCTGGATGTGGTGACTGTTGTCACCACATGGGTCTCACCCATTCCTGGGGACTCTGGTCCACATGTGGGCCTCACTTGGACCTGGTGAGTCTGGTCCCGACCTGGGCTTCAAGTGGATCTGGTGACTCTGGTCCCCACCTGGGCCTCTCGTGTACCTGGTAACTCTGGTCCTCACCTGAGCCTCATATGGACCTGGTGATTCTGTTCCCCACCTGGGCTTCACCTGGATCTGGTGACTCTGGTCCCCACCTGAACCTCTCCTGGACCTGGTGACTCTCTTTCCAACATGGACCTCACCTGGATCTGGTGACTCTGGTCCTCAGTTTGGCCTCACCTGGACCTGGTGACTCTCATCCCCACTTTGACCTAACTCAGACCTGGTGAATCTTGTCCCCACCTAGGCCTCACCCAGCCCTTGTGCCTCTTGTCCTCAGCTATGTCTCAATTTGACCTGATGAATCTGGTCCTCACGTGGGCCTCACATGGACCTGGGACTCAGCTGGATATAGTGGCTCTGGTTCCCACATGGGGCTCACCTGATACTGGTGACTGTGGTCTCCTCTATGCCTCACCAGGACCTCGTGATTCTGATCCCCATCTGGGCCTTGCATGGCCCTAGTGACTCTGGACCTCACCTAGGCATAATTGGGACCTGGATACTCTATTCCACAGCTGAGCCTCACTTTGACCAGGGAGCTCTGGTCCCACTCTGGGCCTCCAACTAAACTGGTTACTCTGGTTCCCCCTCGGGGCCTCACCCTTACCTGGTGACTCTGGTCCCACCTTGGTATTCACTTGGACCTGGTGAATCTGGTCCTTACCTGGTCCTCACCTGGACCTGGTGACTCTGGTCACCAACAGGGTCTCACCTGGACTTGGTGAATCTTGTTGCCACCTGGGCCTCACAAGGACCTTTTGACTGTGGCCCCCCACCTGGACCTCACCTGGATCTGCTGGCTCTGGTTCCATATGGGGCTCTCCTGGACCTCATTCCTGTGGTGTCCTTCTGGCCTCACATGGAGAATAAAACTCTGATCCGTATTTGGGCCTCACCTGGACCTGGTGACTCTCATTCCCACATGAACTACAGCTGGACCTGGTGACTGTGGAGTCCTTCTAGCCTCACATTTACCTGGTGACTCCGGTCCCCACCTGGATCAGGTGACTCTGGCCAGCAGGTTGGCCTCACCTGGACCTGGTGAGTGGGGTTGCCAACTGGGCCTCCCCCATACCTGGTGACTCAGTTCCCCATGTGGGCCTCACTTGGACCTGGTGAATCTGGTCCTTACTTGGTCCTCACCCAGAACCGGTGACTCTGGTCACCACCTGGGCCTCACCTGGACGTGTTGAATCTGGTCCCCATCTGGGCCTCACCCAGTCCTGGTGACTTTGTTCCCCACCTGGACCTGATTGCTGTGGGCTCCTTCTTGGCCTCACCTGGAACAGGTGACTCTGATCCTATCTGGGCCTCACGCAGATCTGGTGACTCTGGTCCTCACCTGGGCATCATTGGGACCTGGTTACTCTGTTCTTCACCTCAGCCTCACCTCACTCGAATCGATTTCTTTCTTTCCGATTCGACTGTTCAGATTGATTATTTTGGATTTGAATCTTTCGAATCGATTCTATTCTTTTAGATTCAATTCAATTCAACTTTTTTCGATTTGATTCGATCTTTTCGATTCGATTCGATCTTTTCGATTCGATTCTTTTCTATTCGAATCGATTGTTTTCAATTTGATTCAATTCTTTTCAATTCTATTCGATTCTTTTTGATTCGATTCTTTTCGATTTTATTCGATTCTTTTCGATTCGATTCGGTTCTTTTCGATTCAATTCAATTTGATTCGATTCGATACGATTCTTTTCGATTAGATTTTTTTTCATTTGAATCTATTCGATTTGATTCTTTTCAATTTGATACTTTTCGATTTGATTCGATTCAGTTCTTTTCGATTCGGTTCAATTTGATTCTATTCTTTTCAATTCAGTTCGATTTTTTTATTCGATTCGATTCTTTTCGATTTTATTCAATTCGATTCTTTTCAATTCGAATCAATTCGATTCTTTTTTATTCGATTCGATTCGATTCTTTTCATTTGGATTCGATTCCATTCGGTTCGATTCATTTCAATTTGATTCGATTCGAATCGATTTTGTTCGATTCGATTCTTTTTGATTCAATTATATTTGATTCTTTTCGATTCGATTCAGTTCTTTTCGATTCGTTTTTTTCGATTTGATTCGAATCAATTTGATTCTTTTTGATTCGATTCTTTTCGATTCGATTTGATACAATTCAATTCGACTCTTTTGTATTTGTTTCAATTCGATTCAAAACTATTCGATTCAATTCTTTTCGATTCGAGTCTTTTCCATTCGATTCGATTCTTTTCGATTCGATTGATTCGATTCTTTTCGATTCGATTCTTTTCAATTCGATTCGATTCTTTTTTATTTGATCAATTTGATTCTTTTCGATTCGATTCGATGAGATTCTTTTTGATTCGATTCGATTCGAAACTATTCGATTAAATTCTTTTCAATTCGTTTATATTCAATTCGATTGGTTTCGATTCGATTCTTTTCTATTCGATTTGATTCGATTTGATTCCTTTTGATTCGATTCAATTCAAATCTATTCGATTTGATTCTTTTCAATTCGATTTTTTCGATTTGATTCGATTCGAATCTTTTCGATTCGATTCGTTTCTTTTCGATTCGATTCGAATCATTTCAATTCGATTCGTTTCGATTTTTTTTTATTCGATTCGATTCTTTTCGATTCAATTCCATTCTATTCTTTTCGTTTCAATTCCATTCGATTCTTTTCTATTGTCTTCGATTCGATTTTTTTCGATTCCATTACATTCGATTATTTTCGATACGACTAGATTCTCTTCGTTTCAATTCTCATCGATCAATTCGAATCCTTTCTTTTGGATTCTTTTCAAATCGATTCTTTCGAATCGATACGATTCATTTCGATTCGATTATTTTCGATTCAATTCGATATGATTGGATTCATTTTGATTCGATTCGATTAAATTCTTTTTTATTTGATTATTTCGAGTTGATTCTTTTCGATTCGATTCGATTCTTTTTGCTTCGATTAGATTCTTTTCGATTCAATTCGATTCGAAACTTTTTGATTCAATTCTTTGTGATTCGATTATTTTCGATTTGATTTGATTCGATTCTTTTCGATTCGATTTGATTCAATTCTTTTTAATTCGATTCGATTCGATTCTTTTCGATTCATTTCGATCCTTTTGTATTCAATTCGATTCTTTTCGATTATATTTGATTCGATTCTTTTTGTTTAGATTCGATTTGATTCGAATCTTTCGATTCGAATCTTTTTGATTCAAATTCCTTTCTTTTAGAATCGATTAGATTCGATTTGATTTTTTCGATTCGAATCTTTTCGATTCCATTCTATTCGATTCTTTTAGATTTGAATCGATTCGATTCTTTTGATTCGATTCTATTCTTTTCAATTCAATTTGATTCTTTTCATTTCCATTCGATTCGGTTCGATTATTTTCAATTCAATTCAATTCTATTTGATTCTTTTTTATGGATTCGAGTCGATTCTTTCCAATCGACTCTTTTCAATTTGATTCATTGGGTTTGATTCGTTTCGATTTGATTCGATTCCTTTCGATTCGATTCTTTTCGATTTTATTCGATTGTTTTTGTTTCGATTCCATTCGATTCTTTTCGATTCATTTTTTTTGATTCGTCAATTCGATCCTTTTCGATTCGATTCAATGTTTTTCAATTCGATTCTTTTAGATTCAGTTCGATTCTTTTCGATTCAATTCAATTCTTTTTGATTCGATTCTTTTCAGTCGATTTGATTCAATTCGAATCTACTCGATTGGATTCAATTCGATTCTATTCTTTTCGATTCAATTCGATTTGTTTCAATTCTTTTCGATTCGATTTGATTCGATTTGAATCTATTCGATTAGATTCTTTTCTTTTTTTAAAAATTTTTTTCTTTATCTATTTATGATAGTCACACAGAGAGAGAGAGGCAGAGACACAGGCAGAGGGAGAAGCAGGCTCCATGCACTGGGAGCCCCACGTGGGATTAGATCCCAGGTCTCCAGGATCGCGCCCTGGGCCAAAGGCAGGCGCCAAACAGCTGCGCCACCCAGGGATCCCGATTAGATTCTTTTCAATTCGATTCTTTTCGAGTCGATTCAATTCGATTCTATTTGGTTCGATTCTATTCTTTTCGATTCAATTTTTTTGGTTCGTTTCGATTCCTTTGATTTGATTTGTTTCAATTCTTTTTGATTGGATTCGATTCGATTCTTTTCGATTGGATTCGATTCGATTCTTTTTGATTCGATTCGATTCAATTCTTTTCGATTGGATTCGATTCCTTTTGGTTCGATTCATTTCCATTGATTCGATTCAAATCAATTGTTTTCGATTCTATTCGATTCTTTTCGAGCAATATGATTCCAATCGTTTTGTTTCGATTAGATTTGATTCTTTTCGATTCATTTACATTCACTTCTTTTCGATTCGACTTGATTCTATTCGTTTCAATTCTTTTCGAGTGCATTCTTTTCGATTCGATTCTTCGATTAGATTCGATTTGTTTCTATTCAATTATTTTTATTCGATTCAATTCGATTTGAATCTTTTTGATTCGATTCAATTCTTTTCTATCTGATTCAGTTAGATTCTTTTCGATTCGATTCGATTCGATTCTTATTGATTCAATTCTTTTCGATTCAATTCCGTTCGATTTTTCAATTTGATTCGATTCTTTTCGATTCCATTCTACTTGATTCAATTCGATTCTTTTCGATTCAATTCGATTCGATTCTTTTCGATTCGAGTTGATTTGATTCTTTCGGATTCGATTCGATTCTTTTCAATTCTATTCAATTTGATTTGATTCGATTCAAATATTTTCGATTCGATTTGATTCAATTCGATTCTTTTTTTGAATCGATTCAATTCTTTCGATCGAGTCTTTTTGATTCGATTCATTTGGATTCGATTCGTTTCGATTCGATTCTATTCGATTCTTTTTGATTCGATTCTATTGTTTTTGATTCGATTCCATTCGGTTCTATTCTTTCAATTCGTCGACTCGATCCTTTTCCATTCGATTCTTTTTGATTCAATTCGATTTTTTTCGATTCAATTCTTTTCGATTCAATTCGATTTTTTTCAATTCGATTCAATTCTTTTCAATTCGATTCGATTCTTTTCATTCGATTCGATTCAATTCAAATCTATTCGATTCTTTTCGATTCGATTCTTTTTGATTCGATTCGATTCTTTTTGATTCAATTCGATTCAATTTGAATCTATTCGATTAGATTCTTTTCAATTCGATTCGATTCGATTCTTTTCGATTCGATTCTGTTCTTTTCGATTCAATTCGATTTTTTTGATTCGATTCGATTCTTTTCAGTTCGAATTGATTCAATTCGATTCTTTTTGATTCGATTCTATTCGATTCTTTTCGATTGGATTTGATTCCATAAGGTTCGATTCATTTCAATTCGATTCGATTAAAATCAATTTTTTTCGATTCGATTCTTTTCAATCAATACGATTCGATTCTTTTTGTTTCGATTCGATTTGATTCTTTTCAATTCTCTTCGATTTGATTCTTTTCAATTCGATTGCATTCGCTTATTTTCGATTCGACTTGATTCTATTCATTTCAATTCTTTTCGAGTGGATTCCTTTCGATTCAATACTTTCAATTCGATTTGATTTGTTTTGATTTGTTTATTTTTATTCGATTCGATTTGAATTTTTTTTCGATTTGAATTTTTTGATTTGATTCGATTCCATTCTACTTGATTCAATTCGATTCTTTTCGATTCAATTCGATTCAATTTGTTTTTTTTTTTTTAATTTTTATTTATTTATGATAGTCACAGAGAGAGAGAGAGAGGCAGAGACACAGGCAGAGGGAGAAGCAGGCTCCATGCACCGGGAGCCTGATGTGGGATTCGATCCTGGGTCTCCAGGATCGCGCCCTGGGCCAAAGGCAGGCGCCAAACCGCTGCGCCACCCAGGGATCCCAATTCGATTCAATTTGAATCGAAAAGAATCAAATCAAATCGAATCGAAAAGAATCAAATTGAATCGAATAGAAAAGATTCGAATCGAATAGAACAGAGTCGATCGAAAAGAATCGAATCCATTCGAAAAAATCGAATCGAATCGAATTGAAAATAATCGAATCGAATCGAATCTAAAAGAATCGAATCGAATCGAATCGTAAAGAATCGAATCGAATTGAAAAAATCAAATCGAATCGAAAAGAATAGAATCAAATCAAATAAAGAAGAATCGAATCGTATCGAAAAGAATCGAATCGAAAAGAATCGAATCTAATTGAATCGAATAGAAAAGAATCGAATCAAATAGAATCGAAAAGAAACGAATCGAAAAATATCGAATTGAAATGAAAAATATCGAATCGAATCGAATAGAAAAAGTTCGAATCAAATCGAATCGAAAAGAATCGAATCGATTAGAAAAAAATCGAATCAAATCGAATCGAAAAGAATCGAAACAATTCAAATAAAGAAGATTCGAATCGAAAAAAATCGATTCAAATCGAAAAAATCAAATCGAATCGAATCGAAATGAGTCGAATCGAATTGAATCAAAAAGAACCGAATCGAATCGAAGGAATCAAATTGAAAAGGATCCAATCGACGAATCGAAAAGAATCGAATCGAAAAGAATCGAATCGAATTGAAAAGAATCGATTCAAATAGATTCGAATTGAATCGAATCGAACGAAAAGAATTGAATCAAATCGAATCAAAAATAATCGAATCGAATCGAATTGAAGCGAATCGAATAAAAATTAATCGAATTGAAATGAATCGAATTGAAAATAATCGAATCGAATCAAATCGAAATTAACCGAATCGAATTGAATCTAATCGAAACGAATTGAATCGAAATGAATCGAATCGAAAATAATCGAATCAAATCAAAACTAATCGAAACTAATCGAATCGAATCGAATCAAAAAGAATTGAATCGACTCAAATTGAATCGAATCGAAAAGAATCGAATAGAATCGTAAAGAATAGAATTGAATTGAAAATATCGAATCGAATCGAATGAAATCGAAAAGAAATGAATCAAAAAGCATTGAATCGATTTGAAAAGAATCGAATCGAATCAAATAGAAAAGAATCGAAGCGATAGAATCGAAAAGAATCGAATCGTATCGATCGAATGGAAAGAATCGAATCGAATCGACATGAATAAAATCGAATCGAAAAGAGTCGATTGAAAAGAATCGACTTAAATCGAAAAAACTCAAATTGAAAAGAATCGAAACGAATCAAATTGAAAAGAATCGAAAGGAATTGATAAGAGTCGATCGAAAAGAATCGAATCGAATCAAAAAAACGAATCGAATCGAAAAAAATCGAATCTAATCGAATTGAATTGAAAAGAATCGAAAAGAATCGAATCGAAAGGAATTGAATCGAATCAAAACAAAACGAATGGAATCGAAAAGAATCGAATCGAATCAAAGGGGTCGATCAAAAAGAATCAAATTAATTTGAATAAACGAATCGAATAGAATCGAATTGAAAAGAATCGAAAAGAATCGAATCGAATTGAATGGAATCCAGAAGAATCGAATCGAATCATATCAAATAGAAAAGAATCGAATCGAATCGAATCGAAAAGAATCAAATCGAATTGAAAAGAATCGAATTGAGTTGAAAAAAGCGAATTGAATCGAATCGAAAAAAATCGAATCAAATCGAAAAGAATCGAATCGAAAAGAATCGAATCAAATTGAAAAGAATCGAATCGAATCGAAAGGAATTGAATACAAAAGAATCGAATGGACAAATCGAAAAGAATCGAATCGAAAAGAATCGAATCGAAAGGAATCGAATCGAAAATAATCGAATCAAATCAAAACTAATCGAATCGAAATAATTGAATCGAATTGAATCGAAAATAATCTAATCGAAATAATCGTAACGAATCAAATAGAAAATAATCAAATCGAATCAAATCAAAACAAATCAGCCGAAAAAAATCGAATCTAATTGACTCAAAATTAATCGAATCGAATTGAATCAAACGAATTAAATAGAATCGAATCGAATTGAATAGAATCGAAATGAATAGAATTGAAAAAATTGAAACAAAACGAATCGAATCGAATATAATTGAATCAAATCAAATCGAAAATAATCAAATCGAATCAAATCAAAAATAATAGAATCGAATGGAATTAAAAATAATCGAATCGAAATGAATGAAATCGAAAATAATCGAATCGAATCGAAATTAACCGAATCTAATCTAATCTAATCAAAACGAATCAAATCGAAAATAATCGAATCGAAAATAATCTAATGGAATCAAAACTAATAGAATCGAATCGAATCGAATCGAAAATATACGAATCGAAACTAATCGAATCGAAAATAATTGAATGGAATCGAAAGGAATCGAATCGAAAATATTCGAATCGAAACGAATCGAATCGTAAATAATCGAATCGAATCTAATCGAATCAAAGATAATCAAATGGAATCGAATCTAAACGAATCGAACTGAATCGAAAATAATCGAATTGAAATGAATCGAATCGAAAATAATTGAATCGAATCGAATTGAAAATAATTGAATCGAAATGAATCGAATCGAAAATAATTCAATCGAATCGAATCGAATCGAATAGTAATTAATCAAATCGAATTGAATCGAAATGATTCGAAACGAAAATAATTGAATCGAATCGAATTGAAACGAATCGAATCAAAAATAATCGAATCCAAACTATCGAATCGAAAAAAATCAAATCGAATCTAATCGAATCGAAATTAATCGAATCGAATCAAATCGAATTGTAAAGAATCGAATCGAAATTGAATCAAAAAGAATCTAAAGGAATCGAATCGAATTGAAAAGAATCGAATCGAATTGAAAAGAAACGAATTGAAAACTATCAAATCGAAATGAAACAAATCGAATCGAATTGAATCGAAAAAACGAATCGAATCGTATCGAATCGAAAGAATCGAATCGAAAATAATCGAATCAAATCGAATTATAATAATCGAATCGAAAATAATCGAATCGAAATGAATCGAATCGAAAATAATTGAATCGAAATTAATCGAATCAAATCAAATCTAATCGAAACGAATTGAATTGAAAACAATCGAATCGAATCGAATCGAAAATAATCGATTCAAATTGAATCGAAACGAATCTAATCGAAACGAATTGAATCGAAAAGAATCGAATCGAATCAAAAAGAATCAAATCAAAAAGAATAGAAACAAATCAAATAAAGAATTGAATCATATTGAAAAAATCGAATCGAATCGAATAGAATCAAACCGAAAATAATCGAATCAAATCGAATCGAATCGAAAAGGATCGAATAGAAATTGAATCAAAAAGAATTGAAAAAATCGAATCGAATCAAAATGAATCGAATCGAATAGAATCAAAAAGATACGAATCGAAAACTATCGAATCAAAATGAAAAAAATCGAATCGAATTGAATCGAAAAACTTGAATTGAATTGAATCGAATCGAAAAGAATCGAATCGATTTGAAAAACATCGAATCGAATCGAATCGAAAAGAATCGAATCGATTCGCAATGAATTGAATCAAATTGAATGGAAAAGAATCAAAACGAATCAAATAAAGAAGAATCAAATAGACAAAAATCGAATCAAATCTAATCGAATCGAAATCAATCAAATCGAAAAGAAATGAATCGAATCGATTCGAATTGAATCGAATCGAATGAAAATAATTGAATCGAATCAAAAAATATTGATTCGAATCGAATCGAATCGAAAATAATCAAATCAAATCGAATCGATTTGAAAAAATCGAATCAAATCGAATCAAAAAGAATCAAAACAAAGCAAATAAAGAATAATCGAATAGAAAAATATCAAATCAAATCGAAAAAATCAAATCGAATCTAATCGAAATGAATCGAATCGAATTGAATCGAAAAGAAACAAATCGAAAAGAATCGAATCGAATCGAAAAGAATCGAATTGAAAAAGATCGTATCAATGAATCGAAAAGAATTGAATAGAAAAGAATCGAATCGAATCAAAAAGGATCCAATCGAAAAGAATTGAATCGAATAGATTCGAATTGAATCGAATCGAACGAAAAGAATCGAATCGAATTGAAGGGAATCAAATAGAATCGAAAAGAATCAAATAAAAAAAGAATCGAATTGAAACGGATCGAATCGACGAATCGAAAATAATCAAATCGAAAAAAATCGAATCGAATCGAAAAGAATCTAATCGAAAGGAATCGATTCGAATCGAATCAAATTGAAACGAATGGTATCGAAAAGAATCGAATCAAATCGAAACGAATCGAATTGAAAAGAATCGAATCGAATCGAATAGAAAAGAGTCGATCGAAAAGAATCGAATCAAATCAAAAAGACTCAAATTGAAAATAATCGAATTGAATCAAATTGAAAAGAATAGAATGGAATTGATGAGTCAATCGAAACGAATCAAATCAAATTGAAAAAAATCGAATCTAATCGAATTGAATTGAAAAGAATCGAATCATATCGATCGAATCAAAAAGAATCTAATCAAAAGGAATCGAATCAAAACAAATCGAATGGAATCGAAAAGACTCAAATCGAAAAGAATCGAATCGAATCAAATCGAAAAGAATCAATTCGAATTGAAGGGGTCGATCGAAAAGAATCGAATCAATTTGAAAAAACGAATCGAATCGAATCGAATTGAAAAGAATCGAATAGAATTGAAAGGAATCGAAAAGAATAGAGAAGAATCAAATTGAATCGAATCAAATAGAAAAGAATCGAATCGAATCGATAAGAATCGAATTGAATAGAAAAGAGTCGAATTGACTTGAAAAAATCGAATCGAATCAAAAAGAATCAAATTGAATCGAATCGAAAAGAATAGAATCAAATCAATTAAAGAAGAATCGAATCGGATCGAAAAAAATTGAATCGAATCGAATCGAAAATAATCGAATCAAATTGAAAAGAATAGAATCGAAATTGTATCGAAAAGAATCGAAAAGAATCAAATAAAATCGAATCGAATAGAAAAGAATCGAATTGAATAGAATCGAAAAGAAACGAATTGAGAACTATCAAATCGTAACGAAAAAATCGAATCAAATCAAATCGAAAAAGATCGAATCGAATTGAATCGAAAAGATCGAACCGATTCGAAAAACATCGAATCAAATCGAATCGAAAACAGTCGAAACAAATCAAATAAAGAAGAATCGAATCGAAAAAATTAACTCGAATCAAATCGAATTGAATTGAAAAGAATCGAATCGAAAAGAATAGAATCAAATCGAAAAGAATCGAATTGAAAAGGATCAAATCAACGAATCGAAAATAATCGAATCGAATCAAAAAAATCCAATCGAGGGGGAGGAGCAAGATGGCGGAAGAGTAGGGTCTCCAAATCACCTGTCTCCACCAAACTACCTAGAAAACCTTCAAATTATCCTGAAAATCTATGAATTCGGCCTGAGATTTAAAGAGAGACCAGCTGGAATGCTACAGTGAGAAGAGTTCGCGCTTCTATCAAGGTAGGAAGACGGGGAAAAAGAAATAAAGAAACAAAGGCCTCCAAGGGGGAGGGGCCCCGCGAGGAGCCGGGCTGAGGCCGGGGCGAGTGTCCCCAGGACAGGAGAGCCCCGTCCCGGAGACGCAGGAGCTGCACCGACCTTCCCGGGCGGAAAGGGGCTCGCGGGGAGTTGGAGCAGGACCCAGGAGGGCGGGGGTGCCCTCGGGCTCCCGGGGACAGTAACAGCAACTGCGCACCCAGGAGAGTGCGCCGAGCTCCCTAAGGGCTGCAGCGCGCACGGCGGGACCCGGCGGGACCCGGCGGGACCCGGAGCAGCTGAAGGGGCTCGGGCGGCGGCTCCGCGGAGGGGGCTGCGCGGCCCCGGGAGCAGCTCGGAGGGGCTCGGGCAGAGGAAGAGGCTCCGTGCGGAGGGGGCTGCGCGGTTCCAGGAGCAGCTCGGAGGGGCTCGGGCGGCGGCTCCGCGGAGGGGGCTGCGCGGCCCGGGAGCGCGAATCCAACAGCGCAGGCTCCGGAGCACAGGGCGCCGGGACACAGCCCAGGATCCCGCCTCCCCCGGGACAGGCAGAGGCCGGGAGGGCCCAGGACACCAAGGACGCTCCTGCCCCAGCTGAGCAGATCAGCGGCCCCGCCCCGGAGCCTCCAGGCCCTGCAGACGGAGTTCCTGCCGGAGCTGAATCCAGGGCTCCAGTGCTGCCCCGCCACTGGGGCTGTTCCTCCTGCGGCCTCACGGGGTAAACAACCCCCACCGAGCCCTGCACCAGGCAGGGGCACAGCAGCTCCCCCAACTGCTAACACCTGAAAATCAGCACAACAGGCCCCTCCCCCAGAACACCAGCTAGACGGACAACTTCCAGGAGAAGCCAAGGGACTTAAAGTACACAGAATCAGAAGATACTCCCCGGTGGTTCTTTTTTTGTTTGTTTTTGTTTTTGTTTTTGTTTTTATTTTGTTTTGCTTTTTGATTTGTTTCCTTCCCCCACCCCCTTTTTTTCTCCTTTCTTTTTCTTTCTCTTTTTCTTCTTTTTTTTTTTTTCGTTTTTTTTTTCTTTTTCTTCCCTTTTTTTTTTCTCTTTCTCTTTTCTTTCCTTCTTTCTCTCCTCTCTTTTTCTCTTTTTCCCAATACAACTTGCTTTTGGCCACTCTGCACTGAGCAAAATGACTAGAAGGAAAACCTCACCTCAAAAGAAAGAATCAGAAACAGTCCTCTCTCCCACAGAGTTACAAAATCTGGATTACAATTCAATGTCAGAAAGCCAATTCAGAAGCACTATTATACAGCTACTGGTGGCTCTAGAAAAAAGTATAAAGGACTCAAGAGACTTCATGACTGCAGAATTTAGAGCTAATCAGGCAGAAATTAAAAATCAATTGAATGAGATGCAATCCAAACTAGAAGTCCTAACGACGAGGGTTAACGAGGTGGAAGAACGAGTGAGTGACCTAGAAGACAAGTGGATAGCAAAGAGGGAAACTGAGGAAAAAAGAGACAAACAATTAAAAGACCATGAAGATAGATTAAGGGAAATAAACGACAGCCTGAGGAAGAAAAACCTACGTTTAATTGGGGTTCCCGAGGGCGCTGAAAGGGACAGAGGGCCAGAATATGTATTTGAACAAATTCTAGCTGAAAACTTTCCTAATCTGGGAAGGGAAACAGGCATTCAGATCCAGGAAATAGAGAGATCCCCCCCTAAAATCAATAAAAACCGTTCAACACCTCGACATTTAATTGTGAAGCTTGCAAATTCCAAAGATAAGGAGAAGATCCTTAAAGCAGCAAGAGACAAGAAATCCCTGACTTTTATGGGGAGGAGTATTAGGGTAACAGCAGACCTCTCCACAGAGACCTGGCAGGCCAGAAAGGGCTGGCAGGATATATTCAGGGTCCTAAATGAGAAGAACATGCAACCAAGAATACTTTATCCAGCAAGGCTCTAATTCAAAATGGAAGGAGAGATAAAGAGCTTCCAAGACAGGCAGCAACTAAAAGAATATGTGACCTCCAAACCAGCTCTGCAAGAAATTTTAAGGGGGCCTCTTAAAATTCCCCTTTAAGAAGAAGTTCAGTGGAAGAGTCCACAAAAACAAAGACTGAATAGATATCATGATGACACTAAACTCATATCTCTCAATAGTAACTCTGAATGTGAACGGGCTTAATGACCCCATCAAAAGGCGCAGGGTTTCAGACTGGATAAAAAAGCAGGACCCATCTATTTGCTGTCTACAAGAGACTCATTTTAGACAGAAGGACACCTACAGCCTGAAAATAAAAGGTTGGAGAACCATTTACCATTCGAATGGTCCTCAAAAGAAAGCAGGGGTAGCCATCCTTATATCAGATAAACTAAAATTTACCCCAAAGACTGTAGTGAGAGATGAAGAGGGACACTATATCATACTTAAAGGATCTATTCAACAAGAGGACTTAACAATCCTCAATATATATGCTCCGAATGTGGGAGCTGCCAAATATATAAATCAATTAATAACCAAAGTGAAGAAATACTTAGATAATAATACACTTATACTTGGTGACTTCAATCTAGCTCTTTCTATACTCGATAGGTCTTCTAAGCAAAACATCTCCAAAGAAACGAGAGCTTTAAATGATACACTGGACCAGATGGATTTCACAGATATCTACAGAACTTTACATCCAAACTCAACTGAATGCACATTCTTCTCAAGCGCACATGGAACTTTCTCCAGAATAGACCACATATTGGGTCACAAATCGGGTCTGAACCGATACCAAAAGATTGGGATTGTCCCCTGCATATTCTCGGACCATAATGCCTTGAAATTAGAACTAAATCACAACAAGAAGTTTGGAAGGACCTCAAACACATGGAGGTTAAGGACCATCCTGCTAAAAGATAAAAGGGTCAACCAGGAAATTAAGGAAGAATTAAAAAGATTCATGGAAACTAATGAGAATGAAGATACAACCGTTCAAAATCTTTGGGATGCAGCAAAAGCAGTCCTAAGGGGGAAATACATCGCAATACAAGCATCCATTCAAAAACTGGAAAGAACTCAAATACAAAAGCTAACCTTACACATAAAGGAGCTAGAGAAAAAACAGCAAATAGATCCTACACCCAAGAGAAGAAGGGAGTTAATAAAGATTCGAGCAGAACTCAACGAAATCGAGACCAGAAGAACTGTGGAACAGATCAACAGAACCAGGAGTTGGTTCTTTGAAAGAATTAATAAGATAGATAAACCATTAGCCAGCCTTATTAAAAAGAAGAGAGAGAAGACTCAAATTAATAAAATCATGAATGAGAAAGGAGAGATCACTACCAACACCAAGGAAATACAAACGATTTTAAAAACATATTATGAACAGCTATACGCCAATAAATTAGGCAATCTAGAAGAAATGGACGCATTCCTGGAAAGCCACAAACTCCCAAAACTGGAACAGGAAGAAATAGAAAACCTGAACAGGCCAATAACCAGGGAGGAAATTGAAGCAGTCATCAAAAACCTCCCAAGACACAAGAGTCCAGGGCCAGATGGCTTCCCAGGAGAATTTTATCAAACGTTTAAAGAAGAAATCATACCTATTCTCCTAAAGCTGTTTGGAAAGATAGAAAGAGATGGAGTACTTCCAAATTCGTTCTATGAAGCCAGCATCACCTTAATTCCAAAGCCAGACAAAGACCCCGCCAAAAAGGAGAATTACAGACCAATATCCCTGATGAACATGGATGCAAAAATTCTCAACAAGATACTGGCCAATAGGATCCAACAGTACATTAAGAAAATTATTCACCATGACCAAGTACGATTTATCCCTGGGACACAAGGCTGGTTCAACACCCGAAAAACAATCAATGTGATTCATCATATCAGCAAGAGAAAAACCAAGAACCATATGATCCTCTCATTGGATGCAGAGAAAGCATTTGACAAAATACAGCATCCATTCCTGATTAAAACTCTTCAGAGTGTAGGGATAGAGGGAACATTCCTCGACATCTTAAAAGCCATCTATGAAAAGCCCACAGCAAATATCATTCTCAATGGGGAAGCACTGGGAGCCTTTCCCCTAAGATCAGGAACAAGACAGGGATGTCCACTCTCACCACTGCTATTCAACATAGTACTGGAAGTCCTAGCCTCAGCAATCAGACAACAAAAAGACATTAAAGGCATTCAAATTGGCAAAGAAGAAGTCAAACTCTCTCTCTTCGCCGATGACATGATACTCTACATAGAAAACCCAAAAGTCTCCACCCCAAGATTGCTAGAACTCATACAGCAATTCGGTAGCGTGGCAGGATACAAAATCAATGCCCAGAAGTCAGTGGCATTTCTATACACTAACAATGAGACTGAAGAAAGAGAAATTAAGGAGTCAATCCCATTTACAATTGCACCCAAAAGCATAAGATACCTAGGAATAAACCTCACCAAAGATGTAAAGGATCTATACCCTCAAAACTATAGAACACTTCTGAAAGAAATTGAGGAAGACACAAAGAGATGGAAAAATATTCCATGCTCATGGATTGGCAGAATTAATATTGTGAAAATGTCAATGTTACCCAGGGCAATATACACGTTTAATGCAATCCCTATCAAAATACCATGGACTTTCTTCAGAGAGTTAGAACAAATTATTTTAAGATTTGTGTGGAATCAGAAAAGACCCCGAATAGCCAGGGGAATTTTAAAAAAGAAAACCATATCTGGGGGCATCACAATGCCAGATTTCAGGTTGTACTACAAAGCTGTGGTCATCAAGACAGTGTGGTACTGGCACAAAAACAGAGACATAGATCAGTGGAACAGAATAGAGAATCCAGAAGTGGACCCTGAACTTTATGGGCAACTAATATTCGATAAAGGAGGAAAGACTATCCATTGGAAGAAAGACAGTCTCTTCAATAAATGGTGCTGGGAAAATTGGACATCCACATGCAGAAGAATGAAACTAGACCACTCTCTTTCACCATACACAAAGATAAACTCAAAATGGATGAAAGATCTAAATGTGAGACAAGATTCCATCAAAATCCTAGAGAAGAACACAGGCAACACCCTTTTTGAACTCGGCCATAGTAACTTCTTGCAAGATACATCCACAAAGGCAAAAGAAACAAAAGCAAAAATGAACTATTGGGACTTCATCAAGATAAGAAGCTTTTGCACAGCAAAGGATACAGTCAACAAAACTCAAAGACAACCTACAGAATGGGAGAAGATATTTGCAAATGACATATCAGATAAAGGGCTAGTTTCCAAGATCTATAAAGAACTTATTAAACTCAACACCAAAGAAACAAACAATCCAATCATGAAATGGGCAAAAGACATGAACAGAAATCTCACAGAGGAAGACAGACATGGCCAACATGCATATGAGAAAATGCTCTGCATCACTTGCCATCAGGGAAATACAAATCAAAACTACAATGAGATACCACCTCACACCAGTGAGAATGGGGAAAATTAACAAGGCAGGAAACAACAAATGTTGGAGAGGATGCGGAGAAAAGGGAACCCTCCTACACTGTTGGTGGGAATGTGAACTGGTGCAGCCACTCTGGAAAACTGTGTGGAGGTTCCTCAAACAGTTAAAAATATACCTGCCCTACGACCCAGCAATTGCACTGTTGGGGATTTACCCCAAAGATACAAATGCAATGAAACGCCGGGACACCTGCACCCCGATGTTTCTAGCAGCAATGGCCACTATAGCCAAACTGTGGAAGGAGCCTCGGTGTCCAACGAAAGATGAATGGATAAAGAAGATGTGGTTTATGTATACAATGGAATATTACTCAGCTATTAGAAATGACAAATACCCACCATTTGCTTCAACGTGGATGGAACTGGAGGGTAATATGCTGAGTGAAGTAAGTCAGTCGGAGAAGGACAAACATTATATGTTCTCATTCATTTGGGGAATATAAATAATAGTGAAAGGGAAAATAAGGGAAGGGAGAAGAAATGTGTGGGAAATATCAGAAAGGGAGACAGAACGTAAAGACTGCTAACTCTGGGAAACGAACTAGGGGTGGTAGAAGGGGAGGAGGGCGGGGGGTGGGAGTGAATGGGTGACGGGCACTGGGTGTTATTCTGTATGTTAGTAAATTGAACACCAATAAAAAAAAATCCAATCGAAAAGAATTGAATCGAATAGATTCGAATTGAATCGAATCGAATGAAAAGAATCAAATCAAATCAAAAGGATTCAAATAGAATCGAAAAGAATCAAATTGAATAGAAAGGAATCGAATCAAAAAGGATCGAATCGAATCGAAAATAATCGAATTGAAAAGGATCGAATTGACGAATCGAAAATTATCGAATCTAAAAGAATCGAATTGAATCGAAAATCGAATTGAAAGGAATCGAATGGAATCAAATCGAAAAGAATCGAATCAAATCGAAAAAATTGAATCGAAAAGAATCAAATCGAAACGAATCGAAAAGAATCTAATCGAAAAGAAACGAATCGAAAACTATTGAATCAAAAAGAAACAAATCGAATCGAATTGAATAGAAAAAAAAAGAATCGAATCGAATCGAAAAGAATCTAATCGAAAATAATCGAATCTGGGGATCCCTGGGTGGCGCAGCGGTTTGGCGCCTGCCTTTGGCCCAGGGCGCGATCCTGGAGACCCGGGATCGAATCCCACGTCGGGCTCCCGGTGCATGGAGCCTGCTTCTCCCTCTGCCTGTGTCTCTGCCTCTCTCTCTCTCTCTCTCTGTGACTATCATAAATAAATAAAAATTTAAAAAAAAGAAAATAATCGAATATAATTGAATTGAAACGAATCGAATCGAAAATAATCGAATCGAAATGAATCAAATCGAAAATATTCGAATCGAAATTAATCGAATCGAATCAAATCTAATTGAAAAGAATTGAATCGAATCGAATAGAAAATAATCGAATCTAATAGAATCCAAATGAATCGAATCGAAACGAATCGAATCAAAAATAATCGAATCGAATCGAATCGAAAATAATCGAATCGAATTGCATCGAAACGAATCGAATCAAAAATAATCGAATTGAATCGATTCGAAAAGAAAAAAATTCGAATCGAAAAGTCTCAAATCGAAAAAAATCGAATCGAATCACACCAAATCAAAAGAATCGAATCGAATGGAAGTGAAAAGAATCGAATCGAATCGAAAGAATCGAATTGAATCTAATCATTTTGAAAAGAAGGGAATTCAAATCGAAAAGACTAACAGAAAGATTCGAATCGAATCGAATAGAAAAGAATCGAATCAAAAAGAATCGAAATGAAGAGAATCAAAAACTATCGAATCGAAACGAAAAAATCGAATCGAATTGAAGTGAAAAGACTCGAATCAAATCGAGAAGAATCAAATCGAATCAAATCAAAAAGAATAGACATATCAAATAAAGAAGAATCCAATCTTATCGAAAAAATCGAATCGAATCGAATAGAATCGAATCGAAAATAATTGAATCGAAATTGAATCAAAAAGAATCGAATCGAATCGAAAAGAATCCAATCGAAAAGAATTGAATCGAATAGATTCTAATTAAATCGAATCGAACGAAAAGAATTGAATCGAATGAAAAGAATCAAATAGAATCGAAAAGAATCGAATCAAAAAGGATTGAATCAAATTGAAAAGAATCGAATTGAAAAGGATCGAATTGACGAATCGAAAATAAACGAGTCGAAAAGAATCAAATCGAAAGGAATCGAATCGAATCAAATTGAAACGAATCGAATCGAAAAGAATCAAATCGAATCGAATCGAAGAGAATTGAAACGAATAGAAAAGAGTCGATCGAAAAGAATCGAATCCATTCGAAAAAATTGAATCGAATTGAATCAAAAAGAATCGAATCGAAACGAAAAGAATCGAATCGATTCAAATCGAATGGAATCGAAAAGAATCGGATCGAATCGTAAAGAATCGAATCGAATCAAATAAAATCGACAAGAAATGAATCGAAAAGCGTCGAATCGATTAAAAAAGAATCGAATCGAATCAAATCAAATAGAAAAGAATAGAATCAATAGAATCGAAAAGATTTGAATCGTATCGATCGAATAGAAAGAATTGAATCGAAAGAATCGAATCGAATCGAATCAAATCGAAACGAATTGAATCAAATCGAAAAGACTCAAATCGAAAAGGGGTAAGGGTAGGAGGAGAGATAGGGGTAGGTGTAGGACTAAGGGTAAATTAGATACAAAGTTAGGGGTAGTGTTTGGAGTACCATTAGGGGTAGGCAGAGGGTTAGGTTTAGGGGTTGGTGTCTGAGTAGGGTTAGGGTTAGGTGTTGGGGTAAGGATAGTGGTAGGGATACTTGTAGAGGTAGGAGTAGAGATGGTTAGTAGTTGGGGTAGGAGCTGGTTTAGGTGTAGAGTTATTTTTATAGGTAGGGATATGGCTAGGTTTTGGTGTAAGGGATGGGGCAGTGGAGGTTTACAGGTAGAAGTATTTGTAGAGTTAGAGCTACGGTTGTGGGACGTGGTAGTGTTAGGGTTATGGGTAAGGGTAGACATAGGGTTAAGTTAAGGGTAGGTTTAAGACTAGGAGTAAAGTTAAGTATAGAGTTAGCTATAGAGTTATGGGTAGGGTTCAGAGTATCATTAGGGGAAGAAGTAGGGTTAGGTTTAGTGGTAAGGGTAGGAGCAGGATGAAGAGTAAAGATAGTGGTAAGGTTAGAGTTATGGCTAAGGGTAGATTTAGGTTGTAGGGGAAGTGTCGGGTTAGCGATAGGGTTATGGCTAGGAGTAGGTCTAGGTGTAATGGTAGGGCTACGGTTAGGGGTACTTTTAAATTTAAGCATAGGTGTAAGTTTAAGGGTAATGGTAGGGTCAAGGTTAGGGGGTAGGGATAGGGGTAAGATTAGGATTAGTGGTGGGGGCAGTGTTAGGGATAGGGGTATTGTTAGAGTAGGGGTACATATAGGGGTAGAGTAGGTTTAGGGGTTGGGGTGAGGGAATGGTGTAGTACAGGTATGAGTAGGGCAAGGGTAAGAGTAGGAGTAGGGGTAGGGGTCAGATAGTGTTACAGTACGGGTACATGTAGTTGTAATATATGTGTAGAGTTAGGAGTAGATGAAATGGTAGGATTGTGGTAAGGGTACAGATAGGGTTAGGGGTTTGGGTAGGGTAAGGGGAGACATAGAAGTAGGGTTCGTGGTAGTGGTAGTAGTGCTAAGATTAGTAGGGATATGGTTATGTTAAGGAGTATGGGGAGGGGTAGAGATTGTGTTAGGTTTAGGTGTAGGAGTAATGTAGGATTAGGAGTAGAGGTAGGTTTAGGTGTAGGGATGGGTAGGTTTATGGGTAACGTAGGTTCAGGGCTAGGCACAGGAATAGGTTTCTTGTTAGTGTGAGGTGTAAGGTATGGCTAGTGGTAGGGGAATGTTAGGGAGAGAGTTAGGGATGGGGTAGGAGTAGGAGTATGATGGTGTAGTTGTAGAAGTTGGTTAGGAGTAAAGTATGTTTAAGGATAGCTGTAGGGATAAGTGTATGTGTAGGTTAGGGTAGGGCTAGGATTGTGAGTAGCTGTTGGGGTAGGGGAGGCTAAGGGGAGGGTCAGGGTTAAGGTTAGGCTTAGTAGTAAGAGTGGGGTTAGGGGTTGGTGTAGGGAAATTGTAAGTTGTAGTGTTAGTGTTGGCGTAGGTTTGGGGTGGGTTAGATATAGACTTAGGGATAGCATTAGGAGTAGAGGTAGGGCTAGGATGTGGGGTACCAGTAGGAATAGGGTGAGGACTATATGTATGGGTAGTGGTAGGGGTAATTTTATAGTTAGGGTAGGGTTAGGGTTACAGATAAGTGCTTGTGTAGGGTTAGGGTTAGGGTAGGTTAGGGCTAAAGAAAGAGCAGTGTATGGTTAAGGGTAAGGGTACTTGTAGGGAAATGGTTAGGGTTAGAGATAAGGGAAAGTTTAAGGATTGGTTTAGCTGAAGGGAAATGGGTAGGAGTAGCCATATGTGTAGAAGAATGTGGTTAGTGATAGGCTTATGAATAGGAGTAGGGATGGGGGTAGCAGTTCCAGTAGGGGTAGGAGTTGGGGATATGGTTATGGGTAAGTGTAGAGGTAGGATTAGGAGATGTTTTATGACATCTAGGATTAGGGTTAGGGGCACTCTTAGGATTAGCCAAGGAGTGGAGTTAGTGGTAGGGATAGGGATAGCACTACGGTTAGAGTTAGGGGTATGGATAGCATAGGAGTAGGGTAGAATTGGGATAGGATTAGAAGCAGTGATAGTTTAGTGTCATTTGTAGGGGTAGTGGTTGGATTAGGATTGAGGGTAAGGGTAGAAGTCAGGAAAGGAGTAGGGGTACGGTAGGTCATTGCAGTAGGTTTAGGGGTAGGAGTAGAGGTGGTGGAAGGGGTATATGTAGGGGAGGCTATGGGTAAGAGAACAGGTAGGTGTAAGGTTAGGTTTAGTATTAGCTTAAGGCTAGGGTTATGAGGCCGAGTTGTGTAGGTGTGGGGTAGGGGTTAGGGGTAAGTGTAGCAGTAGAGTTAGTGGAAGGGATAATTGTATGGTAGGAGTAGGGGAAGGATTAGTGTAGGTATAGCAGTAATTGTAAGGTTAGGGGTTCACATAGGGCTATTGGTAGTGGTAGAGTTAGGAGTAGTGTTACGGGTAAGGGGAGAGGTAGGGATAGAGGTACAGGTAGGAATTGGAGGAAGTGTGGGGTTAGTGATAGGAGTTGGATTAGAGGAAGAGGTAGGGTTAGATGAAAGAGTAGTATTAGGTGCTGCAAAGGGGTGTGTAGAATTATGGTTCTGTGTAGGAGTAGTAGAGGAGTTAGGGATAGGGTAAGGGTTAGTTGTAGGGGTTGTAGTAGGGATATGAGTAGGTGTAGTTGTAGGGTATAGTTAGGGGTAATAGTAGGGGTTAGGTGATGGTCATCAGTGCAGGTGGTATGGTATGGTAGGGGTAGGAGTATGGTAGTGATTAGCATTAGGGGTAGGAGTAGGTAAATGTTAAGATGTAGGGGTAGGGCTAGGGTTAGGGGTATAATTAGGGGTAAAGGTACAGGTATAGGTATGGATAGATGTACAGTGGAGAGTGGGGTAGGGTTGCAGATAGGGATGGGGTAGGGGCAGGGTTAATGGTAGAGGTAAGGGAGTGATAGGCTAAAGTGTAGCGATAAGGCTAGGGTTCCTTGTAGATGTAGGAGAAGGGGTATGGGTATAGGTATGGGTGGGGTTAGAGACATTGTTGGGGTAGGTTTATGGGTGCGGTAGGGATTGAGTAGCATTATAGATGTGGTAGTAGTTGTGCAAGGTGTAAGTGTAAGGTTAGGGGTAGGAATAGTGGTAGGGTTAGAGGTAAGGATAGCCTTAGTGGCAGGAGTAGTGGTAGGAGTAGGGTAGCAGAAGGAGCAAGGTTAGGTGGATACATAGGAATAGATTTAGTGGAAGAGGTTGGGGGTAGTCAAACAGGTGGGAGGAAATGTTGGGCTAGGTGTAGTTGCACGGTTAGGATTAGGGTTAGGGGTATGGTTAGACATATGTGTAGGTGCTGGGGTAGGTGTAATTGTAGGTTTAGGGTTAGGGGGTTAGGAATTGGGGGAAAGGTACAGTGGAAATGCCTCTACTTCCTCTAACTCAAAAAGTCCTTGACTAAAGCTTTCAGCTAGTGTCTAATATAAGGGAGGTAGAAAATATATCAAGTTATTGTGGAGGCTCAGGGGAAATGTGATATACCTAAATCTGAGAAACAAGCATCCTTGAAGGCAGCATCTGACAAGCCTCTAACACAAGGGAGTTAGAACCTATGCCAACAGTAGGTGTGGGGGCTCAATGGAAATGATTGTACATAATTCCATGAAACAAGCATTCCTTGAATGCAGCTTAGAACTTGCCTGTAAGAAAACGGAGATTAACTCTATGTCAACAGTCTATGTAAGCTGAGGAACACTAGAAATAAGCTGTAGATACTCTGAAAAAGAAGCCTTCTCTGAATGCACCTTTCTTCTAGCCTGTTACATAAGACAGAAACAATCTCAACAGGAGGTGCAATGGAAGGCTTCTTTTTATCTCTTAGAATCAATACTTCCTTGTGTGCGATTTCCACTATTGTCTCACATACAGGTTAAGAACCTACCTGAAAGGCACATGAGAGGACACAATGGAAATGCACTGCGCTTAACACTGAGAAACAAGGATTCCTTGAATTCAAATTTCAACTAGCCTCTAACATACATAGGTTAGAACTGAGCTCAACTATAAGTGAGGAGGTGCCATGGAAATGCGCTGTACTTAACTCTTAAAAAAGAATTCCTGGGGATCCCTGGGTGGCGCAGCAGTTTAGCGCCTGCCTTTGGCCCAGGGCGCGATCCTGGAGACCCGGGATCGAATCCCACGTCGGGCTCCTGGTGCATGGAGCCTGCTTCTCCCTCTGCCTGTGTCTCTGCCTCTCTCTCTGTGTGACTATCATAAATAAATAAAAATTTAAAATAAAGAATCTTTTAAAAAAAGAAAAAGAATTCCTGCGGGCAGTCCAGGTGTCTCAGCAGTTTAGCGCCGCCTTCAGCCCAGGGCGTGATCCTGGAGACCCGGGATCGAGTCTCACGTCGGGCTCCCTGCATGGAGCCTGCTTCTCCCTCTGCCTGTGTCTCTGCCTCTCTCTCTCTCTCATATGAATAAATAAATAAAATCTTAGAAAAAAAGAATTCCTGCACTGCAGCTTTCTACTATACTCTCAAATAAGGAAGGTAGAAGCTATCTATACAGGAATGGAGAACCATGGAAATGCTCTGTAGTAAACTCTAAGCAACCAGTGTTCCATGAGTGCACATTTCTACTACCTGCTACATAAAGCCGTTGGAACATAGATCCAAAGTAGTGTAGAGGCATGACGGAAATGCGAGATACATAACACTGAAAAACAAGCATTCCTAAAAGGAAGCTTCGGACAAGCCTCTCACATAAGGGCATTATAACCTAGGTCAACAGTACCGGTGGGGGCCCAAAGGAAACGAACTCTGCTCAACTCTCAGAGACAAGCATTCCTAAAATGAACGTTTAAACTGGCCTCCCCATATGGGATTTATACCTAGCTCAACTATAGGGAAAGAGGTGGCATGGAGATTCACTGGAATTAACACAGAAGAAACAGCATTCCTGCACTGCAGCTCTCAATAAGCCTCTTAAATATGGGAGCTAGGACTAAGTCAACAGTAGGTGATGAGGTGCCATAGAAATGAGTTGTACTTAACTTTGCAAAACTGTCATTCCTACACTGCACCTTTCACCTACCTCTCACATAAGGGAGCTGGAAGCTATCTCCACATATCATTCGAGTTCTGTGGAAATACTAATAGTGAACTGTGACAAACAGTGGTTCCATGAGTGCAGCTATTGACTACAGTCTCACATAAAGGCATTAGAACATATAACAAAAGTAAGTGTGGAGTCTTGAGGGAAATGCGCTATGCCTAACACTGAAAAACAAGCGTTCTCTAGAGGCAGCATCTGAGAAACCTCCCAACATGACAGAGCAAGAATCTATAACAACAGTAGATGTGGAGACCCAATGGAAATGCACCGTCCTGAACACTCAGAAAGAAACATCCCTTGAATGCAAATTTCAAATAGTGTTTCACTTATGGTGAGTTAGAGCCTAGCTCCAAAGTCGGTGAGGAAGTGCCATGGAAAGGAGCTGAACTGAAATCTGAGAAGCAAGCATTCCTTCATAGCAGCGTTCCACTAGCCTCTGATCAATGGGATGTAGAAGCAATCTCCACAGGAGTGGAGGGGCCATGGAAGTAGTGTATATTTAACTCTGGGAAACAATCATTCATTGAGTGCAGCTCTCCACTACGATTCTATCTAGCGGCAAAAGAATGTATATCAAAAGTACGTGTGGAGCCTCTTATCAACATGCACTATACTGAATTCTGAGAAACAAGTGTTTCTAGAAGGCAGCTTCTTAAAAGTGTCTAACATAAAGGAGCTGGAAGCTATGTTCTAGTATGTGTGGCGGTCCATGGAAAGGCCCTGTGCTCAGCGTTCAGAAAGAAACATTCCTTGAACAGAACTTTTGACTACTCTCTCATATAAGGGAGGTAGAAGCTTTGGACACAGGAGTGGAGAGGCCATGGGAATGCTCTGGATTGAACTGCGATCAATCAGAAAACCTTCAGTGCTGCTATGCCCTACCTTCTCACCTGACAGCATTAGAACCTATATCAAAATAAGCTGTGGAGATTCAGGGAAATGCAGTCTACTGAACTCTGAGAAACAAGCATTAACCGTAGGCAGCTTCTGAAAATCATCTCTCATAAGGAAGTTGGATCCTAGTCCACAGTCGGTGTGAGGCCTGTTGAAAGGCCCTGGGACCAACTCTCAGAAAACAGCATTGAAAACAACATTCTTCAGAACGTGGCTTTCAGTAAGGTTCTTGTCAATGGAGTTCAAACCTAACTCCACTGCAGGTAACGAGATGCCAGGGAAACGTGCTGTACTGAAATCTAAGTAGCCAGCATTTCTCCCCTGCAGCTTTCAACTAGCCTCTCACATAAGAGAGTTAGAAACTATCCACACAGTAGTGAAGGGTCCATGGAAATGCTCTGTAGGTAGCTGTGAGCAACCCACTTTTCTTGAGCGCAGATGTCCATACCCTCTGACCTACCAGCATTAAAATTTACATCAAAAGAGTTTCTGGCAGCTTGAGGGAAATGTGGCTTATTGAACAATGAGAAAAAAAGCTTTCATTTAAGGCTTCCTCTGACAAGCTTCTGACATAATGTAGTTAGAGCCATTCTGCACACTAGGTGTGGAGAATCACAGGAAAGACACTGTGCTTCACTCTCAGTGAAAAGAATTCCTTCAACGGAACTCTCAGCTAGACTCTCATCTCCTTTGGAGAGGTCACAGAAATGCTATGGATTAAACTGTGAACCAAAAGCATTCCTGGAGAATAGCTATCCACTACATTCTCAACAGAAAATATATCCAAAAAAAAACCTGTTGAATTGGGAAGTAAATGAAGCCTACTGAACACTGGTAAAGAAGCATTACTGACAGGCAGCTTCTGACAAGCCTCTAAAATAAGGCAGTTACAAGAAATGTACACAGTAGGTGTGGAGGCCAAAAGGAAAGGCCCTGAACTAAAGAGTCAGAAAGATGCATTCCTGAAAGCAGGTTTTAATTAGACTGTCACATATGAGAGTTACAACTAGCTCCACTGTAGGTGAGATTGTGACCTGGACACTCATTCTACTGAACTCTGGCACAAGCCTTCCTACCCTGCAGTCTCCCAGTAGCCTCTCCCCCGAGGAAGGGTATGCTATCCCGACAGCAGTAAGGTGCCATGGAAATGCCTTGTAGTGAAGTGAGCAACTAGAGTCTTTGAATGCAGATTTCCTGTACACTTTCACATACTGGCATTAAAATCAATATCAAAAGAGCTTGTGCAGGATAAGAGGGAATTACGTCAACTGAATGTGAGAAAACATCGTTACTTGCAGTCAGATTCTCGCACATCTCTAACAGAAGGCATTGAGAACCTATGTCCACAGTAGTTGTGGAGGCACGATGGAAAGGCACTATGCTCAAGACTCAGAAAGAAACATTCGTTGAAGGCAGCATTCAAATAATTTCCCACTGAAGGGTGTTAAAAGCTAGCTCCACTCTAGGTGAGGAGATGTCTTGGAAAGGCACTGTACCGAACTCTGAGAAATAAGCATTTCCTGCCTGCAGGTCTCCACTAGCCTCTCACGTGTGGCAGGTAGAAGCTATCTCCACAGGACTGGAGAGCCCATGGAGAAGCTAGGTAGTGAACTGTGAGCAATGAGCATTCCTGGAAAGTAGATTTCCACTACCCTCTTCCCCAGCACCATTAGAACCTAGATCAAAGCACCTGTGGAGCCTTCAGGGCAATTTGACCCACTTAACCCTGAGAAACAAGCATTCTTTGCAGACAGACTCTAACATAAAGGAGTTAGAAACTATGTCCACAGTAGTAGTAGTGTGAGGGCACAATGGAAAGGTCGTATCCTCGACCCTCAGAAAGAAGCATTCCTTGAATGCAGGTTTTAACTAGACTCTCACCTATAGGAGTTAGGAGCTAGCTCCCTAATAGGTAAGCAGGTGCCATGGAAAGGCCCTAAACTGAACTCTGGGAAGAATGCAAACATCCCGGCTCGGTAGCTTTCTAACAGCCTCCCACCAACATCATGTTGAAGCAATCTCCTCAGGAATGGAGGGCCCGTGGAAATTCTACAGGGTGGGGATCCCTGGGTGGCGCAGCGGTTTGGCGCCTGCCTTTGGCCCAGGGCGCGATCCTGGAGACCCGGGATCGAGTCCCACATCGGGCCCCGGTGCATGGAGCCTGCTTCTCCCTCTGCCTGTGTCTCTGCCTCTCTCTCTCTCTCTCTCTCTGTGACTATCATGAATAAATAAATAAAAAATCTTTAATAAAAAAAAAAAGAAATTCTACAGGGTGAACTGTGAGCAACCAGGTTTCCTGGAGAGAAACTTTCCACTACCCCCTCCCAACCACCATTAGAACGTATATCAAAAATACCTGTGGAGGCTTGAGTGCTATGTGGCCAAATGAGGTTGATAAACAAGTGTTCCTTACAGGTAGCTTCAGACAAGCCTCTAAACATGAGGAATATAAAAGCCCTTCCCAGAGTAGGTGGATAGGCCCTGGAAAAGTCCCTGAGTTTAAGTCTCAGAAAGAAGCATTCATTGAATTCAGATTTCAACTAGCCTCTCACCTATGGGGGTTAGAGCCTAGTACATGTATAGTTGAGGAGGTGCAATGCAAATGTGCTGTACTTGAGCAACAAGCATTCTGGCACTGCAGCATTCAACAAGGCTCTTTCATATGGTAGTAGAAATTCTCTCCACAGGGGTATAGGTGCCATGGAAATGCGTCCTAGTTAAGCGAGACAAACAAGAGTAACTTGAGTGCAGTTATTCACCACCATGTCACATAAAGGCATTTTTTAAAATAAATTAATATTTATTGGTGTTCAATTTACCAACATACAGAATAACACCCAGTGCTCATCCCGTCAAGTGTCCCCCTCAGTGCCCGTCACCCACTCACCACACCCCCCGCCCTCCTCCCCTTCCACTACCCCTAGTTCATTTCCCAGAGTTAGGAGTCTTTATATTCTGTCTCCCTTTCTGATATTTCTGACACATTTCTTCTCCCTTCCCTTATATTCCCTTTCACTATTATTTATATTCCCCAAATGAATGAGAACATACACTGTTTGTCCTTCTCCGATTGACTTACTTCACTCAGCATAATACCCTCCAGTTCCATCCACATTGAAGCAAATGGTGGGTATTTGTCGTTTCCAATGGCTGAGGAATATTCCATTGTATACATAAACCACATCTTCTTTATCCATTCATCTTTCGATGGACACCGAGGCTCCTTCCACAGTTTGGCTATTGTGGACATTGCTGCTAGAAACATGGGGGAGCAGGTGTCCCGGCGTTTCACTGCATCTGAATCTTTGGGATAAATCCCCAACAGTGCAATTTCTGGGTCATAGGGCAGGTCTATTTTTAATTCTTTGAGGAACCTCCACACAGTTTTCCAGAGTGGCTGCACCAGTTCATATTCCCACCAACAGCGCAAGAGGGTTCCCTTTTGTCCACATCCTCTCCAACATTTGTGGTTTCCTGCCTTATTAATTTTCCCCATTCTCAGTGGTGTGAGGCAGTATCTCATTGTGGTTTTGATTTGTATTTCCCTGATGGCAAGTGATGCAGAGCATTTTCTCATGTGCATGTTCGCCATGTCTATGTCTTCCTCTGTGAGATTTCTTTTCATGTCTTTTGCCCATTTCATGATTGGATTGTTTGTTTCTTTGGTGTTCAGTTTAAGAAGTTCTTTATAGATCTTGGAAACTAGCCCTTTATCGGATACGTCATTTGCAAATATCTTCTCCCATTCTGTAGGTTGTCTTTTAGTTTTGTTGACTGTATCCTTTGCTGTGCAAAAGCTTCTTATCTTGATGAAGTCCCAATAGTTCATTTTTGCTTTTGTTTCTTTTACTTCGTGGATGTATCTTGCAAGAAGTTACTGTGGCCAAGTTCAAAAAGGGTGTTGCCTGTGTTTTCCTCTAGGATTTTTATGGCATCTTGTCTCACATTTAGATCTTTCATCTATTTTGAGTTTAACTTTGTGTATGGTGAAAGAGAGTGGTCCAGTTTCATTCATCTGCATGTGGATGTCCAATTTTCCCAGCACCATTTATTGAAGAGACTGTCTTTCTTCCAATGGATAGTCTTTCCTCCTTTATCGAATATTAGTTGACCATAAAGTTGAGGGTCCACTTCTGGGTTCTCTATTCTGTTCCACTGATCTATGAGTCTGTTTTTGTGCCAGTACCACACTGTCTTGATGACCACAGCTTTGTAGTACAACCTGAAATCTGGCATTGTGATGTCCCCAGATATGGTTTTCTTTTTTAAAATTCCCCTGGCTATTCGGGGTCTTTTCTGATTCCACACAAATCTTAAAATAATTTGTTCTAACTCTCTGAAGAAAGTCCATGGTATTTTGATAGGGATTGCATTAAACGTGTAAATTGCCCTGGGTAACATCGACACTTTCACAATATTAATTCTGCCAATCCATGAGCATGGAATATTTTTCCATCTGTTTGTGTCTTCCTCAATTTCTTTCAGAAGAGTTCTATAGTTCTTAGGGTATAGATCCTTTACCTCTTTGGTTAGGTTTATTCCTAGGTATCTTAGGCTTTTGAGTGCAATTGTAAATGGGATTGACTCCTTAATTTCTCTTTCTTCAGTCTCATTGTTAGTGTATACAAATGCCATTAATTTCTGAGCATTGATTTTGTATCCTGCCACGCTACCAAATTGCTGTATGAGTTCTAGCAATCTTGGGGTGGAGGCTTTTGTGTTTACTATGTAGAGTATCATGTCATCGGCGAAGAGGGAGAGTTTGACTTCTTCTTTGCCAATTTGAATGCCTTTAATGTCTTTTTGTTGCCTGATTGCTGAGGCTAGGACTTCCAATACTATGCTGAATAGCAGTGGTGAGAGTGGACATCCCTGTATTGTTCCTGATCTTAGGGGAAAGGCTCCCAGTGCTTCCCCATTGAGAATGATATTTGCTGTGGGCTTTTCGTAGATGGCTTTTAAGATGTTGAGGAATGTTCCCTCTATCCCTAGGCTCTGAAGAGTTTTGATCAGGAATGGATGCTGTATTTTGTCAAATGCTTTCTCTGCATCTAATGAGAGGATCATATGGTTCTTGGTTTTTCTCTTGCTGATATGATGAATCACATTATTGTTTTACGAGTGTTGAACCAGGCTTGTGTCCCGGGGATAAATCCTACTTGGTCATGGTGAATAATTTTCTTAATGTGCTGTTGGATCCTATTGGCTAGTATCTTGTTGAGAATTTTTGCATCCATGTTCATCAGGGATATTGGTCTGTAATTCTCCTTTTTGGTGGGGCCTTTGTCTAGTTTTGGAATTAAGGTGATGCTGGCCTCATAGGATGAATTTGGAAGTATTCCATCTCTTTCTATCTTTCAAAACAGCTTTAGTGGAATAGGTATGATTTCTTCTTTAAACGTTTGATAGAATTCCCCTGGGAAGCCATCTGGCCCTGGAGTCTTGTGTCTTGGGAAGTTTTTGATAACTGCTTCAATTTCCTCCCTAGTTATTGGCCTGTTCAGGTTTTCTATTTCTTCCTGTTCCAGTTTTGGTAGTTTGTGGCTTTCCAGTTTTTTCTCTTCTTGTGCTGGGCGTAGGGTCCACCTGCTGTTTTTTCTCTAGCTCCTTTAGGCGTAAGGTTAGCTTTTGTATTTGAGTTCTTTCCAGTTTTTGAATGGATGCTTGTATTGCGATGTATTTCCCCCTTAGGACTCCTTTTGCTGCATCCCAAAGATTTTGAATGATTTCATCTTCATTCTCATTAGTTTCCATGAAACTTTTTAATTCTTCCTTAATTTCCTGATTGACCCTTTCATCTTTTAGCAGGATGGTCCTTAACCTCCACGTGTTTGAGGTCCTTCCAAACTTCTTGTTGTGATTTAGTTCTAATTTCAAGGCATTATGGTCTGAAAATATGCAGGGGACAATCCCAATCTTTTGGTATCAGTTCAGACCCGATTTGTGACCCAGTATGTGGTCTATTCTGGAGAAAGTTCCATGTGCACTTGAGAAGAATGTGTATTCGGTTGAGTTTGGATATAAAGTTCTGTAGATATCTGTGAAATCCATCTGGTCCAGTGTATCATTTAAATCTCTCGTTTCTTTGGAGATGTTATGCTTAGAAGACCTATCGAGGGTAGAAAGAGCTAGATTGAAGTCACCAAGTATAAGTGTATTATTATCTAAGTATTTCTTCACTTTGGTTATTAATTGGTTTAAATATTTGGCAGCTCCCACATTCGGGGCATATATATTGAGGATTGTTAAGTCCTCTTGTTGGATAGATCCTTTAAGTATGAGATAATGTCTCTCTTCATCTCTCACTACAGTCTTCGGGGTAAATTTTAGTTTACCTGATATAAGGATGGCTACCCCTGCTTTCTTTTGAGGACCATTGGAATGGTAAACGGTTCTCCAACCTTTTATTTTCAGGTTGTAGGTGTTCTTCTTTCTAAAATGAGTCTCTTGTAGACAGCAAATAGATGGGTCCTGCTTTTTTATCCAGTCTGAAACCATGCGCCTTTTGATGGGGTCATTAAGCCTGTTCACGTTCAGAGTTACTATGGAGATATCTGAGTTTAGTGTCATCATATCTATTCAGTCCTTGTTTTTGTGGATTGTTCCACTGAACTTCTTCTTAAAGGGGAATTTTAAGAGTCCCCCTTAAAATTTCTTGCACAGCTGGTTTGGAGGTCACATATTCTTTCAGTTCCTGCCTGTCTTGGAAGCTCTTTATCTCTCCTTCCATTCTGAATGAGAGACTTGCTGGATAAAGTATTCTTGGTTGCATGTTCTTCTCATTTAGGACCCTGAATATATCCTGCCAGCCCTTTCTGGCTTGCCAGGTCTCTGTGGAGAGGTCTGCTGTTACCCTAATACTCCTCCCTATAAAAGTCAGGGGTTTCTTGTCTCTTGCTGCTTTAAGGATCTTCTCTTTATCTTTGGAATTTGCAAGCTTCACTATTAGATGTCGAGGTGTTGAACGGTTTTTATGATTTTAGGGGGGGGGGATCTCTCTATTTCCTGGATCTGAATGCCTGTTTCCCTTCCCAGATTGGGAAAGTCTTCAGCTAGGTTTTGTTCAAATACATATTCTGGCCCTCTGTCCCTTTCGGCGCCCTCGGGAACCCCAATTACACGTAGGTTTTTCTTCCTCCGGCTGTCGATTATTTCCCTTAGTCTAACCTCATTGTCTTTTAATTATCTGTCTTTTTCCTCAGTTTCCCTCTTTGCCATCCACTTGTCTTCTATGTCACTCACTCTTTCTTCCACCTCGTTAAGCCTCGTCGTTAGGACTTCTAGTTTGGATTGCATCTCATTCAATTGATTTTTAATATCTTCCTGATTGGATCTAAATTCTGTGGATCTAAATTCTGCAGTCATGAAGTCTCTTGAGTCCTTTATGCTTTTTTCCAGAGCCACCAGTAGCTGTATGATAGTGTTTCTGAATTGGCTTTCTGACATTGAATTGTAATCCAGATTTTGTAACTGTATGGGAGAGGGGACTGTTTCTGATTCTTTCTTTTGAGGTGAGGTTTTCCTTCTAGTCATTTTGCTCAGTGCAGAGTGGCCAAAAACAAGTTGTATTGCGAAAAGGAGAAAAAGAGAAAGAAGGAAAGAAAAGAGAAAAAGAAAAAAGAAAAAAGGAAGAAAAAAGAAAAAGAAGAAAAAGAGAAAGAGAAAGAAAAAGAATGAAAGGGAAAAAAGGGTGGGGGAAGCACAACAGAAATAAAAACAAAAAACAAAAAAAAAACAAAAACCACGGGGGAGTATCTCTTTTTCTGTATACTTGAAGTCCCTTGACTTCCCCTGGAACTTGTCCTTCTAGCTGGTCTTCTGGGGGAGGGGCCTGTTGTGCTGATTTTCAGGTGTTAGCACTTGGGGGAGCTGCTCTGGCCCTGCCTGGTGCAGGGCTCAGTGGGGGTTGTTTACCCCGTGAGGCCCCAGGAGGAACACCCCAGTGGCGGCGGCAGCTCTGGAAACCTGGATTCAGCCCCCACAGGAACTCCGGAGCTCTCCGCCTGCAGGGCCTGGAGGCTCCAGCGGGCGGGGCCACTGCTCTGCTCAGCTCGGCTCAGGAGCATCCTTGTGGTCCTGTGGGTTCCCGGCCTCTGCCTGTCCCGGGGGAAGGCCGGATCCTGGACTGTGTCCCGGCGCCCTGTGCTCCCGGGTTCTGTGCTGTTGGATTCGCGCTCCCGCCCCGCAGCCCCCTCCGGGGAGCCGCCCCCGAGCACCCCCCAGCTGCTCCCGCCCCGCAGCGCCCTCCGCGGAGCCGCCCCCGAGCCCCCCCAGCTGCTCCCGCCCCGCAGCGCCCTCCGCGGAGCCACCCCCGAGCCCCTCCGAGCTGCTCCAGGTCCCGCCGTGCACGCTGCAGCCCTTAGGGAGCTCGGCGCACTCTCCCGGGGCTCAGGTGCCTGTTCGTGTCCCAGGGAGCCCGAGGGCATCCCCGCCCTCCTGGGGTCCTGCTCCAACTCCCTGCGAGGCCTTTCCGCCCGGGAAGGTTGGTGCAGCTCCTACTTCTCCCGGACGGAGCTCTCCTGTCCTGGGTGTACTCGCCCAGGCCTTAGCCTGGCTCCTCGCGGGGCCCCTCCCCCTTGGATGCCTTTTGTTTCTTTTTTTCTTTTTCCCCCGTCTTCCTACCTTGATAGAAGCGCGAACTCTTCTCACTGTAGCGTTCCAGCTGGTCTCTCTTTAAATCTCAGACCGAATTCGTAGATTTTCAGGATGATTTGAAGGTTATCTAGGTAATTTGGTGGAGACAGGTGATTTGGGGACCCTACTCTTCAGACATCTTGCCCCTCCTCTCCCACATGTCTTTTTTTACCTAAAAAATATGTTTTTATTATTATTATGTTTTAAAGATTTTACAGATTTCTTTGAGAGAGTGGGAGAGAGTACCAGCAGGTGCCAGGGCAGAGGGAGAAGCAGGCTCCCTCCGCAGGAACTCGATGAAGAGATTGATTCCAGGATTCTGGGATCATGACCTGAGCCAAAGGCAGACACTTAACTGACTTAGCTAACCCCTGAAACCCCTAAAGGATGTGTTTTTATAGCAAGTTTTGTTTGAATCAGTATCAATAAGGGTTCATTGTGGCTCTTAAATATATTTTAACCTATAACAGTTCTTCCTCTTTTTTAATATAAATTTATTTTTATTGGTGTTCAATTTGCCAACATATAGAATAACACCCAGTGCTCATCCCATCAAGCCCTACCCCAGTGTCTGTCACCCAGACACCGCCACCCCTGGCTCACCTCCCCCTCCACCATCCCCGCCCGTCTCCCAGAGTTAGGAGTCTCCCATGTTCTGTCTCCCTCCCTGATATTTCCCACTCATTTTTTCTTCTTTCCCCTTTATTCCCTAAGTATGTCTTAACTTTGGTTATTAATTGATATATTTGGCAGCTCCCACATTCGGGGCATATATATTGATGATTGTTAAGTCCTCTTGTTGGATAGATCCTTTAAGTATGATATACTGTCCCTCTTCATCTCTCACTACAGTCTTCGGGATAAACTTTAATTTATCTAATATAAGGATGGCTACCTTTGCTGTCACTTGAGGACCATTTGAATGGTAAATGGATCTCCAACCTTTTATTTTCAGGCTGTAGGTGTCCTTATGTCTGCAATGAGTCTCTTGTAGACAGCAAATAGATGGGTCCTGCTTTTTTATCCAATCTGAAACCCTGCACCTTTTGATGGGGTCATTAAGCCCATTCACGTTCAGAATTACTATTGAAAGATATGCGTTTAGTGTCATCATGATACCTATTCAGTCCCTGTTTTTGTGGATTGTTCCATTGAACTTCCTCTTACAGAGGAATTTTAAGAGCCCACCTTAATATTTCTTGCAGGGTCGGATTGGTGGTCACATATTCTTTCAGTTCCTGCCTATCTTCGAAGCTCTTTATTTCTCCTATTGTGAATGAGAGTCTTGCTGTATAAAGTGTTCTTGGCTGCATGTTCTTCTCATTTAGGACCCTGAATATATCCTGCCAGCCCTTTCTGGCCTGCCAGGTCACTGTGGAGAGGTCTGCTGTTAATCTAATATTTCTCCCCATAAAAGTTAGAGATTTCTTGTCTCCTGCTGCTTTAAGGATCTTCTCTTTATCTTTGGAATTTGCAAGCTTCAGTATTAAATGTCGAGGTGTTGAGCAGTATTTATTGACTGTAGGGGGACATCTCTGTATTTCCTGGATCTGAATGCCTGTTTCCTTTCCCAGATTAGGAAAGTTTTCAGTTATGATTTGTTCAAATACATATTCTGGCCCTCTGGCCCTTTCAGCGTCCTCGGGAACCACAATTAAACGTAGATTTTTCCTTTCTTTTTTATAAATTTCTTTTTTATTGGTGTTCAATTTGCCAACATAGAGAATAACACCCACTGCTCATCCTGTCAAGTGCCCACCTCAGTGCCCCTCACCCAGTCACCCCCCAAGCCCCGCCCACCTCCCCTTCCCCCACCCCTAGTTTGTTTCCCAGAGTTAGGAGTCTCTCATGTTCTGTCTACCTTCCTGATATTTCCCACTCATTTTTTCTCCTTTCCCCTTTATTCCATTTCACTATTTTTTTATATTCCCCAAATGAGTAAGACCATATAATTTTTGTCCTTCTCCGACTGACTTATTTCACTCAGCATAATACCCTCCAGTCCCATCCACATCGAAGCAAATGGTGGGTATTTGTCGTTTCTAATGGCTGAGGAATATTCCATTGTGTACATAAACCACATCTTCTTTATCCATTCATCTTTTGATGGACACCGAGGCTCCTTCCACCATTTGGCTATTATGGACATTGCTGCTAGACACATCGGGGTGCAGGTGTCCTGGCGTTTCATTGCATCTACGTCTTTGGGGTAAATCCCCAACAGTGCAATTGCTGGGTCGTAGGGCAGGTCTATTTTTAACTCTTTGAGGAACTTCCACACAGTTTTCCAGAGTGGCTGCACCAGTTCACATTCCTACCAACAGCGCAGGAGGGTTCCCCTTTCTCCACATCCTCTCCAACATTTGTGGTTTCCTGCCTTGTTAATTTTCCCCATTCTCACAGGTGTGAGGTGGTATCTTATTGTGGTTTTGATTTGTATTTCCCTGATGGCGAGTGATGCGGAGCATTACCTCATGTGCTTGTTGGCCATGTCTATGTCTTCCTCTGAGAGATTTCTGTTCATGTCTTTTGCCCATTTCATGATTGGATTGTTTGTTTCTTTGGTGTTGAGTTTAAGAAGTTCTTTATAGATCTTGGAAACCAGCCCTTTATCTGTTATGTCATTTGCAAATATCTTCTCCCATTCTGTAGGTTGTCTTTTAGTTTTGTTGACGGTATCTTTTGCTGTGCAAAAGCTTCTTATCTTGCTGAAGTTCTAATAGTTCATTTTTGCTTTTGTTTCTCTTGCTTTCATGGATGAAAAAAAAGAAAAGCGGGGGAAGCAAACAGAAATCAAAAACAAAAAACAGGGCAGCCCTGGTGGCGCAGCGGTTTGGCACTGCCTGCAGCCTGGGGTGTGATCCTGAGACCCGGGATCGAGTCCCACATCAGGCTCCCTGCATGGAGCCTGCTTCTCCCTTTGCCTGTGTCTCTGCCTCTCTCTCTGTGTCTATGAAAAAATAAATAAAATCCTAAAAAAAAAAAAAAAAGAGTGAGTATCCTTTGACTCTGTATACTGTAAATCCCTCGACTTCCCCTGGAACTTTCCAACGCTGCTTGGTCAATAATTTGTTTTTCCCCTGTCTGTCTTCCTTGTCTTCTGGGGGAGGGGCCTGTTGTTCTGATTTTCAGCCATTAGCACTTGAGGGAGCTGCTCAGCCCCCAGCGTGGTGCAGGGCTCAGTTAAACTTGTTTAACCTGTTTATCCTGTTAGGCCACTGTGAATCTCCTTGGGGATTGTCTCACATTTAGATCTTTCATCCATTTTGAGTTTATCTTTGTGTATGGTGCAAGAGAGTGGTCTAGTTTCATTCTTGTGCATGTGGATGTCCAATTTTCCTAGCACCATTTATTTCTTTTTTCTTTTTTTTTTTGGTTGTTTTTAATAATTAATTAATTTTTTATTGGTGTTCATTTTGCCAACATACAGAATAACACCCAGTGCTCATCCCGTCAAGTGCCCACCTCAGTGCCCGCCACCCAGTCACCCCCACCCCCGCCCTCCTCCCCTTCCATCACCCCTAGTTAGTTTCCCAGAGTTAACAGTCTTCCATGTTCTGTCTCTCTTTCTGATATTTCCCACTTTTTTTCTCCTTTCCCCTTCATTTCCTTTCACTATTATTTATATTCCCCAAATGAATGGACCATATAATATTTGTCCTTCTCTGATTGACTTCTTTCACTCAGCATAATACCCTCCAGTCCATCCACGCCGAAGGATATGGTGGGTATTTGTCGTTCAAATGCCCAGCACCATTTATTGAAGAGACTTTTTTCCAGTGAATAGTCGTTCCTCCTTTGTCGAATATTAGTTGACCATAAAGTTGAGGGTCCACTTCTGGATTCTTTATTGTGTTCCATTGATCTATGTGTCTGTTTTTGTGCCAGTTACTTGGGTTGGGCAGCCCCCTCCACGCGGATCCGCTGCCCCAGCTGCTTCCCTGCTGCTCCTGGCCCCACGGGGCGGGGCGCGGCGCTGCAGCCCTTTAGGGAGCTCAGCCGCAGGTTGTGGCGCGCTCTCCCTGGGACACAGGTGCTCTGTTAGTGTTCCAGAGAGCCTGAGGGCATCCCCGCCCCTCCTGGGATCCTGCTCCATCTCCCTGTGAGCGTCTTTCCTTCCAGGAAGATTGGTGAAGCCCCTGCTTCTCCGGGATGGGGCTTTCCTGCCCTGGGGGCACTGGCCGCAGTGCCTTAGCTAGGCTCCCCATGGGGCCTCTCCCCCTTGCATGCCTTTTCTTTCTTTATTTCTTTTTCCCCCCGTCTTCTTACCTTGATAGATGCGTGAACTCTTTTCACTGTAGCATTCCAGCTGTTCTCTCTTTAATTCTCAACCCGAATTCGTAGGTTTTCAGGATGGTTTGAAGGTTATCTAGGTAATTTGGTGGGGACAGGTGACTTGGGGATCCTATTCTTTGGCCATCTTGCCCCTACAACTCAAGTTTGATGCTTTAATGATCTTTCTTTAGTGATTGCTTTAAACTCCTCAAATGGAGGAAAAATATCCAAGATCAATTATTTAAGGTCTTTTGTTCAGACTTCACTTTCTCATTATAATACTATCTTTTGTCATTTCTGGTGTCTCCCTGCCTCATCCCAAGACTCCTATACAGCCATAACTTCCAGCTCACAGATGATCTATCTTCTACTCAAGGAGTTTCATCTCTGTTTTTCTCATTGGATTCAGTGGCTTCCCTCTTTTTGTAACTCCCCTATATATTCCCCCAATGACCAATATTGACCCACAGGGAAGGATATCTTCACCCCCTAACCCAGCAGAAATAAGTTACAGAAGATGGTGAGACCTTCTACCTTCAACAACCTTGAAGATTTAAGGGTCAAAATTGTCAGGAGTGAAATGATGAGGGAGCAGAAAGCCAGCTGAGAAGAAAGCACAAGCTCACACCCTGTGCCACCCCCCCAACTCCTGGTTGGGATAGGCGTTACATTCCTCCAGGGAGCTCCCAACTGTCTCCATGTAAATGCATGTCTAGAGGGAAAAAACGACCTTAACTTGACAAGGGCAAGGCCTCCAGTATCTGTAGGTCCTCTTCAGCATATGAAGGTTTTTCCTGGAAATCTCCCATTTCCTCACCCCCTAGGTCCCAGGTATAAAATCAGCCACAAAAAAAAAAAAATAAAATAAAATAAAATAAAATAAAATCAGCCACCCTTCACTGTCCCAGGGATGCAGCTTTTCTTCTGGGTGGGTCCTGTCTCTGTGCTTTAATAAAATCACCATTTTGCAACATGTCTCAAGAATTATTTCTTGGGGGACGCCTGGTTGGCTCAGCAGTTGAGCATCTCCCTTTAGCTCAGGGCATGACTCTGGAGTCCTGGGATCAAATCCCACATTGGGCTTCCTGCATAGAGCTTGCTTCTCCCTCTGCCTATGTCTCTGCCTCCCTCTCTGTATATCTCATGAATGAATAAATAAAATCTTTTAAAAAAATTATTTCTTGGTCATCAGCTCTGGATTCATCCCACCAAACCACACCTATATTCTAAAACTACATCACCAAGGCTGTCCCTTCCCAGCAAAGGCATTATCTGGTCTTTTCATTCTTATTTATCTTGGGGGCAGAGAATGCAGGGGATCAGAATTAATGGAATAAACCTACTTGAAATCATGGATGAGAGCTATGGGATCCTACACCAGATGCCTGTCCTTGCTGACTCCTGGGGATGAGTGGCTCCAGCCTCTGTTCCTTGGTCTCCATATGTGGAGAACAAGAACAGTAGTACACTAGTGGTTTTTAAGGTCAAACATTAGAGAAACATTTAAGGAGCTTTAACTGACTTTTATATATTCAGAATCCAGTAAATGGTGGTGACTCAATGGTTGGTGCTGCTGTCAGAGCTCTGGTGCTACAGAGTCTCTTGGAAACAAAATGGCACAGTGTTTGAGGATCAAAGTTAGCAAAGAATTTCTCACTATTAATGTTCAGTAGTATTTAATGGAAAAAATATGGAGGGTAAGTTAATTCATTACAATCTAGAGATTCAAAACAAACATTAAATGTTTTAGAAGATGCATTTTTGGTACTTTTAATATTTTCAACAGCTTTCAAAATAGTATATATGTTTTGATAACATACTCTGTCATGAGATGGGACTTGAGTGTATGTGTGGTTAGCAGAAAGCAAAAGGGTAAAATTAAATAAATGAAATATTTACATTAGTTACTCCTGCATGGAAGGAATAAAAGTGAATTAAATTCTATGTTTTGTATTTTTATATATTTTATAAATTTACTCTGAAAAGCATATATTATTTTGTTTTAATAAAAGGGCCTACAATTACATATTTTAATATTTGTATTATACATAAGTTACATGTTTGAATGGACAGCTTTTGGTAAAATAGGAATATCTGGCAAAACACACATCTTGGTCATTAGTGAATATCACTATTATTTCCTGATAGAATCATCACATCCTTTGATCTTTTCCAGTTAATTGAGATTTATATATCAGGTAAAACTTTGTGTCTTTACACTGGTGATGATTTGAAACACATATGCATTGTGAAGTGATTAGCACCATCAAGTTATTATTATTAACACATCCCTCACCTCAGAGCAATCCTGTGTGCATGATCTACTCTCCCAGCACATGTCAAGGGTACAGCACAGTGTTGCTAACTAGACAATGCTGTACATCATACCAGGACTATTCATCATACCTGGTAATTAAGAGACTTCTGCTCTGTGCTATTACAGCTACTGCATAAGTAGTTTCCAACACCTCATATAGATCACAGCACCTCCCTGAAAACCAGGCAATGTCTCTCCAGATGGCTACAGCCACTGTGTTGTGACATGTTTATTTCTCTCCAGAGCAAGTGTGTGGATCATTTCTAAACATATGGAATCAGAACTCATTTGCACATATGCAAATTTTATAAATTACACAAAACCTCTTAAATTATTTATGTTAATTATTATTAATTTATTTTTCCCCTTCTATCCTTGAATTTAAATGATTTTCTTTTTAAAAACATTTCACCATGGAGACTCTTGATAAAAGTTTTCCATTTTTTTCTTTTAATATTATACCACAAATACCTCTGAAATGTGTTTACTTTTTTTGCATGTTTATTTTACAGTGCATGCAACTCACAGAATTAATTCTATATCGTGTAACAATAATTAAGGCTGAAGTGTTTAAAACATTTCTATGGAAGGAAATAATGTGCTTCGTGGAGTTATTAGGGGATTGAGAGTCAGGTGGGACAGGCATACATGTGAATACTTCCCCCTGAGACCAGAGCAGAGTCAGATGGAACCCTCAGAGGCTAAAAAGTGCCTAAAAGAACAGAATGAGAATTTGCCAGACTTCTGAGATATAACCTGGGAATTTATACACTAAGCACAGGGGCTAACATATTTTGGATAACCTGTCTAATATTGGACAATCTATTAAAATTCTTGGTAGCCAACTTTCTTCCAGACTTTGGACAATCAGAACTTGACTGTGAGTACAGAGGTATCTCCCAAATTATATCTACTATTATAAAAAAAAAGGGTTCTTACAAAATAGGTTGCAGAGAGCTTAGTTTTTATTTCTTTCTTTACTCTCAGGTCATGTGTGCATCTTTTTAAAGAGAAGATTTGCATGGTCCTTTGGGATCTACCCACGAGTCAAAACATTTTTTCTACCCAGGGTTCTCCAGAGAGCTGCCTTGACCTCCTTGTTCCGTAAACTGTAGATGATAGGATTGAGCATGGATGTCACCACTGTGTAGAACAGAGCTAGGAGTTTATCTGTTCCTGGTGAATGGCTGGCCTTGGGTCTCAAGTAGGTGACAGACCCAGAGCCATAGAAGAGTGTCACTACAAGGAGGTGGGAAGAACAGGTGGAAAGAGCTTTACGGCGGCCTTCGGGAGAGGGCATGATCAGAACAGCAGCTAGGATTCTGCCATAGGAAGCAACGATTAGTAAAAACGGGCTGGAAATGCAAAGAATGGCCACGACAAAGACTGCAACTTCATTATGGGATGTATCGCCACAGGCAAGAGCCAAGATAGGTGGGAGGTCACAAAAGAAGTGATCTATTTCACAGGGGCCACAGAAGTTCAAGGAGAAAATATAGTTGGTCTGGCCCAAACCTACAATGCAACCCACTCCCCATGAAACCACAGCCAACTGGGAACACACACCACGACTCATTCGAGTTGCATAGTGGAGTGGGGAGCATATGGCAGTGTAGCGGTCAAAAGCCATGGCTGCCAAAAGACAGCATTCGCTGATAGCAAATAATGTGAAGAAAAACATCTGTGTAGCACAGCCCTCCCTGGAGATGCCCCGAGCCTCACTCACAAGGCTCTGCAGCATCTTGGGTATGACCGAGCAAGTGTAGCCAATCTCTAAGACAGATAGGTTGGCCAGGAAGAAGTACATGGGCGTGTAGAGGACCGGGTTGGTCCAGATGGCAAGGGCTATGAGGGCGTTGCCCGTCAGGGATGCTAAAAACATGAGTAGGATGAGGGTGAATAAAAGGAAACACTGTTCAGTGACCTCAGAGAACTTGGCGAATGAGAAGTGCTTGACAGACAGGCTGTTGTCCTGCCACAGGGAACAGCTGGCATTCATGATCTGGGGAAGAGGACAGCAAGGAAAGTTTCATTCAGCTATAAATGCAAATCTCTATATTGCTTCTAATGTGCTCTAGTAACTCAGAGAGATACATTTCTTACCTGCAATTCTAAAATTTAAAAATTTTGGGAATTGCATTTGCCCTCATGCCTTTAAAAACCAAATCCTGTTCACATTGTGTTCACAATGCCAGTTGATCCGTTCAAAAATGCACCTAGTCACCAAGTATAAAATTGAAAAAAATTAACTTCGGCTCAATTCTCTCATTTCTTCCATGAATCAGTCATCAAATACTCTGCCAGACAAAGCTCCTCTCACACCTTTCTATTTCTGTTTTCACTGAATTCTTCACACATTCATTTAGCAAGTGTTCACTGAACACAGTGTTCTGTACTTACTGCTACAGGTACTGAGATTTAACAATGAAAAAAAAAAAACCTACCATTTTTCCCCAAGTCGAACTTATTTAGTGAAAGAAACAGAAATTATAGTGGCTCAGCAGTTTAGGGTCTGCTTTTGGCCCAGGGTGTGATCCTGGAGTCCCAGGATCGAGTCCTGCATTGGGCTCCCCTGCGTGGAGCCTGCTTCTCCCTCTGCCTGTGTCTCTGCCTCTCTCTTTTTGTGCCTCTCATGATTAAATAAATAAAATCTTTAAAAAAAAGGAAGCAGAAATTATGGGACGCCTGGGTGGCTCAGCAGTTGCGCATCTGCCTTCGGCTCAGGGCATGATCCCGGAGTTCTGGGATTCAGTCCCACATAGGGCTCCCTGCAGGGAGTCTGCTTCTCTCTTTAACTATGTCCCTGCCTGTGTGTGTGTGTGTGTGTGTGTGTGTGTGTGTGTGTGTGAGATGAATAAATAAATAATATCTTTTTTAAAAAAGGGATGCCTGGATGGTTCAGTGATTGAGCATCTGCCTTTGGATCAGGGTGTGATCCTGGAGTCCTGGGATTGAGTCCCACATTGGGCTCCCAACAGGAAGCCTGCTTCTCCCTCTGCCTGTGTCTCTGCCTCTCTGTCTCTCTGTCTTTCTTTCTCTCTGTGTCTCTCATGAATAAATACATAAAATCTTTTTTAAAATCTTTTTTAAAAATCAGAAATTAAGTGGGTATTCAATGAATAAATAATTGCTATAATGCAGAGCACTAAAGCCAGGATGTGTCCTGGGGACTGGGTGTTGGAAGGCAGCTCTGGGCACAGAGCAGCGGGCCCAGAAGTGAGACCTGCCACAACCACTCACACCACATCTACACCATAGTTCACTGCTCAAGGTAACAAACTTCTTTGTCTTTAACACTTCTCATCTGCCATCCATTCCCCATCATAGGTTCTTTGCTAAATGAGAACTACTACTGTTTTCAAGTTAAAATTCAAATATCTTCATGTAATTCATGAAAATTTATGGATTGGTTCACTGACTATTGATAGAAACTTTTACCTTACCACTTAACCAAAGTACCACACATTACAGTATATCCAACTGCTTGCACACTTGCATCCTTTAATGAGTGCCTAGCTTGCATAGATTTCTTTCTCTTTGAGCTCATTTTCTTGTAGGGGCTTGACATCTGCCTCCCTGACTGTCTACTCAGTGAACTGCCCAGTATGCTCAGATTGTAGGAAGGCATCTTCTCCTCTCTGGAAACTTCTTCTCCACTCCTGCTCTGTCTTGCCCCCATACTAGGCATGAATACATCCCTACATGTGTTCCCACCACCAGTAACCACCATGAGAGCTCACACCACTCCAAGGACAATCAATTGCTTATTTCTTCCTGAACATAGGCTCGACACAGACACAGAGAATGGTATTTCTCTACCTTTGCTTACCATTATACCTAACACACTTACCAGTGAATAAGTTCTCCTGTAATGAGGAAAAGCTGGAATGCTAAGCTTTACACTGGCTCCCCGTACATTCTCCCCATGGGTGCCCAGTCTATTTTCTGAAGTTAACATGATAAAGCTCAGATCCCTCAAATGTCCCAAATGTGATAGTTTTTTTGTCTCTCAATCTAATATCTATCAATTCCTGACAAAATATTCCTGGTTCTTTGTGTGGATGTACCCCAGTTTGGATTATTCTTTTGAAATGTCATCAAGCAAGATTAAAAACAATGTTTGCCATGAAAAGAGCAGAAGCACAAGGAGGGTGCAAATCTATTGCTCTGGATTCTATCTGTTCATTAGCACAACTTGAGACTATGTTTACACTACATTTGTTTAGAACACATCACTGTTTATCCCACAGTAACATTTTATGCTAGTATATTTAACACAAAAGTATGCTTTCTGAGGTTCCAAGTTATTATCAATAGACAAATATATTAAGTGCATTCACAAAAACATATGTACAAAAATATATATTTTTGCTTATACACATACACCCTCACGCAGAAACACACACATTCAAATCCATACTGAGTAGCATACGAATTAAGAGAATTTTGCAGACGTTCTCTCTGGGTTCAAATATTATAGCCATCTAATGCTGAGTCAAAGTTAACATTTACTTAAACTGTTTCATCAATTTTCCCATGTATAAAAGTAGGTGATAGTGGTATGTTCCTACTGGGGTTGCTATGAGGATTAAGTGAGTTAATTCTCATAAAATCACTTAGAAAAGTGTTTTAATACTTAATAAGTATTGGCCATAGTACTGCCTGTGTCATGTGTATGTCACCATAGATTTACCTCACATACATCCTCTTGTGGAATTTTTTATCACAATGATTAGGATCATTCCTTCTGATTCATTATCTTCATCCCCACTTCATGTTTTGCTATGTATCTGCCATGATGGAGAGAACAGCAGAAAATACATGCATACATACACACATAAACATGCCACCTGAACATTACATCCTGGGGAAAAATAGTTATGTTATGGATCATTTTAATCTACTGCTTTGGGTGTCTACTGAGCTATGCAAAAGTGCCCAAAGTTAAGGATGAAACAAGTGGACCAAATAAAAACTGGGAAATATGAAATAACAACTCTGCATAATGAGATTCCCAATGACTATTGGAAAATTTGGTCACACATCAGGTAGTCTATTATACTGTATTTATGTGTATATATATATTTTTTTAGTGGAGTATTAAAAGTTTATTAATATTAAAGTGTACATCACAGCTGATTACTTGAGTTTTTGTGTAGTACAAAGAATATCCACAGTTATCTCAAATGGTTCTTAGATACATATACACTTATAAAAGTCTAAGGCTAAATTTTCTTCATTTATTTCAGTCAAAACAGCAGAGGAGATTGAATGTACAAGCAGATATAAGAATCCAGCCCTCAGGCAGCTTGGGTGGCTCAGCAGTATTTATGTGTATATTAAAACGTTTGTAAGCATTTTTGTTGCATTGTAATTAATTTTAATATATATAATTCCCACAAAGTAACATAATTCAGTTAAGGCTGAAGCAAAGAAAACAGACCTTAGTTACTTATCTTTTTTTCTGACTCAAAATATTTTCTTAAGCATCCTGACTTTTTAATAAAAGTCTCGTAGTTGCACAGAAACTCTGGATGTGGAGAAGTTTTCAATCCACCTTTCAGTTAAATACATAAACATAGACTTCCCCCTTATATCTTCCTGAATTTAGGAGGAATTGCTGTTTCTTTGGTGATGCCAATAGAGAAGCCAAGGGGGAAATCCCACCCAGAAAATGAGAATGTCTGAGTCCTTCTCAAGCAGTGATAGGTGAAAATCTCCTTTCACAAATGTCCCATCCCATTTATACTGCAGATGGTAAATGCCAAAGTCAGTTTTGGGGATGGGGATCAGAAAACCCTGGGAAACAGGGGAACCTACTGTGGATGCACACAGTGGGGCTGGTCACAAAGCCTAATGTGTGTGTCAGTTGATATAGTTGTACTCACAGGATGAACCAAAGAGTCACATCACAATAAGTACATTTTAAAACCTCATGAAGTTCAGGGACAGTTGAAAAATAGGATGTCAGAGGCAGTGAAGGTCTGTGAGTGCTTCTAAATATTTAACCTGACAAAGAGTGGTACTCTGCCTAGAAATAAATACTAAACTCATAGGAGATGAGCATACAAACAAATGTGGCCAGATTCTCTTCTCCCTCCCTATCTCTACTTGGCCTGATACTGAAACAGGTAAAATCTGATTTTTAAAATTATACTTCCTATTGTTTTTAGAATTTACTCTCCACTGACTTTAGTATGGGGACCTGAGGTACATGTAGTAGAGACCAGCTATATGTACATACCAAAGACATTTTATTTTAATCAGTTCTATGGAAAGAGTGAGATACTCAAAGCAGTTGCCAGACAACTGCAGAAAGAGCATCAAGCAGTAGAACAACTGTGTTTGAACATTGCTTCTGTCTCTCACCTGACACATTTTCTTGACTTAAAGTTCTGATTCATCATTTCTCTGTAAAGGAAGGATGATGGAGGCCTTCCTATCTTTCTTGCTGTGCTATTTTGAGTTAAAAATGCAAACACTGTAGAGGCAAGCCATGAATAAAAAGGAAGAAATAGCCATTAAGATGCAACTTATCAGCATCAAAACTTCTTGTCTTTTAAAACATCACAGTAATGAATTATATTGACTCTCCATTATTATGTTATACACAAAATAAATATATATCTTATCATATATAAATATATTATTATCAGTCTATAAAAGTATGCTATTAACAGTCTATGACCAAGCAAATGGCACTGTCCTATAATTTTAAGATAAAGAAGTTTCATGCCCAATGAGAAATTCTATTTATAGATTCCTATTCAGCGTAATAAAGATGAAGTAACCCTTGAACACTGGTGAGATTCTGAAAATTTACATATTGAGATAGACTCTTAGTGATTCTTGGATATATGGGAGAAACAGGAGGGAAATAAGGCAATTTTATTTATTTTTTATAAATTTATTTTTATTGGTGTTCAATTTGCCAACATATAGAATAGCACCCAGTGCTCATCCCATCAAGTGCCCACCTCAGTGCCCGTCACCCAGTCACCCCCACCCCCTGCCCACCTCCCCTTCCACCACCCTTAGTTCGTTTCCCAGAGTTAGGAGTCTTTCATGTTCTGTCTCAATAAGGCAATTTTAATGGCTTGGCTTCACATACTGCCTTACCCAGCCTTTACAGCCAAGACAAGCACTCTCTATGTTGTTCTGCCTTGGAAATAACCCAGCACAAGTGATTCATTTTTGGGTCATCTCCAATAATTAGAAATGTTCCTTGGCTGACTCAGCCTGTTTTCATAGCAAAATCTTTCTTTTCCTATCAACCAAAGGAAAATATGTTACAGGTTATTAGACATTGTATCTGAAACACTTAGCACGGGGCCTGGTATACAAGAAACACTCAGTGAATACTAATCTTCATTATTATGAAATTTCATTCCTGAAATATCTGACTAGTAGACACAATTTACATAAGTGGCTCATTACAGATTATAGAGATGGTTACCCATTGCTTTCCACAATTTCCCCGCAGTCGCTGTACCAAGAACCTGATGATAAGGTGATGCCTTAACATGATACAGAAGAAACTATTTTATCATTTGACTGGATAAAGTGTGTAGAATAATTGAAATATTTCCTTTCCCAACAATAAGATATTCTATTCCCTGTGTAATAATTGACTTAGAACAACTTACAGGAATTTTGTGACAGGAATACTGGTAAACTGACTAAGTTATACTCTTCGGAGAAGGAGAAAGCAGCTGATTAAAATTGTGGTCAGCACTGAAAAGTGCTTCAGGTTTGGCACTGCATTTCACACGGTAGTCCACCATCTTCTACAACCCTATTTTCTTAAGACATTGTATTCCACGTACCTGTCTGTAATCATAACGTTTGAGGAAAAACTAGATGGCTACTGCTTCTGATGAGCCAGTCCTTGATTTCCTCTGCACCCTCACATTACAGCCTCTCACAACCTGGAGGATGTATGTCTGCCAGTCTTCTAAGACTTTGCACCCAGAAGCTTTTGTTGGAGTCTGGTCTTAAGCCTATGTGTCTCATGGGAGAGCATTGCATCCCTCCAGCCATGCCCCAGTGCTCCCCACTCCCCCACACAGAAGCGTGCAAGGCTGTGCCAATCACAGGGTGATATAGTTGAGCCTTCTTCATTCCTGGAAAACAGTGGAATAAGAACACACTCTATTTCAATTTTCCTTGTTCTGGATCCTTGCCCTTCCTCCCTGCCCCAGGAGGCACATGTTCTTCTCACTGGAGAGTGTCAAGAAGCAGTTTGATTCTGTCTCTCAGGAATTGTCATGAGTAGGTCTGTTTCTCTCTGTTGGTAGATGCCAACATTTAGGGCAAGAGAAGTCAATGTAAGCACAGAAAACTCAATACTAAAATATAATGAGTAGCCTATATTACTGTTATCACAGTCTGTGTATAGAGTATAATATGACAATAAAATGTCAGAGTATGATAGTACAATGAAATGTACTATTGCAACCAAATCTTGGTGGCTCTAAGCTATTTATATGAAATATTTATATTTTAATATTTTAATATTTTGTCTAATAAAACAAAGGTCATGAAACACAGTTATGAAAACTATATCAGTAACTTTCATGTCATGTTATGTTGATGCAATTATTATTTATTCTAATTATTATAAAATACAAATTAATAAATCATAATCCTTTAGTTACATAGGAGTTTGATATCTACTTTTTTCTATCAAATGTAATAATAAAATGGTGAAAAGTCAAAGGATATATATATATTTATATATATATGTATATATATATATAAATATATATAATCACATATATACCCTTAGGGTATATATTAGGGTAGTGGAAAAAACTGTTAGATACTGAATACTTATTATTTAAATGATACAAAAAAGTGGGTAAAGTGCCATATACTTATTATTGTCATGTTACAAAGTTGAAGGAGAGAGAATAGAGGAGAAGAAAATGTCATGTGGGTATAAAATTCTTATTGCTGCCTCCTCAAATGAAATATGAACAAAAAGGTCTTTGGAATCCCACATAAAGAACTTATTGTTCCAACCTCATACATTCTAGTTTATACTTTTTTGTTTTAGTTCTCCTGAATTAGCACCTGACTGCTTGAGTATGATGCAAACATAGTTCTCTTACAGTTATTACTCCCTAATTCAAACATAGAGCCAAAGGGATACTTATTAGGTTTATGAGTACTGAACAAGACACTTACCTTCTCCAACATTCACTACCACAGAAACAGAGTCCTGAATTTATTTAGTGTAGCAGATCACTTAGCTGAAGAACATTTCTCAGCTTCTCTTGCAGCTAGGTGTGTCCCACAGCTAATTCTGGCCTACAAGATGCACACAGAAGTAGGTTTGTATGCCCAGGAGTTTTCCTTAAGGGAAGGAGAATGCGTTGCTTTGACACTCTCTGTCTAATGGCCCAAGAACTCAGTGTTATGTCTGCTTCTGCCTGGTTTACAGCTTGTACAATATGAAAAACCACCAAAGTTGAAGGGCTTTGGAAGAGAAGGCTAGAAGGATGCTGTATTCTGGAGAAACTGGACTTTTTGTGTGAGACATATAGACTTGTCTTTCTAAAAGGGCATTGGTGTTTGGGGGTTTCTCATCATATGTCCCAGGACGTAACCCTTGCAGAGTCGGTAGTAGCCTCTCAAGCAGGTGGTTGCATTGCATTGGGGAAAGCAGCTGGGTTTCTGCACACCCTCCATCCTGGAAACAGGAACTATTCTCCATAATTGTTAGCACTAAGGAGCACATGGTTAGTTAGGGCTTTCTAAACCAAAGACATTAATTTCATTATCATTAAATGACTGACCCTAGCACTGAAAGAATACTAAGGAAAACTGTCAGTAACAAGTTCAGTGAAAAGGCAGAGTTTTCTAGAACAGACAGGACTGGAATTGGGGGATGAGAGAAGAAAATCAAGGCTGAAGTTCAGAGTTGCAGAAGGGGCTTGTGAAGAGAACATGGCAAAGTGCAGCCTGATGAAGACAGCTGGCTGTGAGAAGCCCTCTTATGGCCTTGTTACCCTAAAATACCTTTGTATATGCGTTGATAAATACAAGTAAGAGCTTTATGTGGCAGTGGAGGTCACTATCATGTATTAAATTTGATAATGCATTCAAGTTGTTAAAGTGTGTTAAGTAATATACATTTCAAATAAAAAACATAATATTCTTTAAAAAGTAATGCACATGAGTAATTACATTGTTTCTGTTATTCCTGTTTGGTGTATTCATACATTAAATTTTTTAATTCAATTTGCCAATATATAGCACTCAGTGCTCATAACCTCACTTGCCCTCCTTAATGTCCATCATCCAGTTACCCCATGACCCCACCACCTACACTAGAGCAGCCCTTAGTTTCTTTCCTGGAGTTAGGAGTTCTGCTGTTTTGTCTCCCTCTCTGATTTTTCCCCATTCATATTCTCCTCCTTCCCTTATGGTCATTGGCACTATTTCTTACACTCCACATATGAGTAAAACCATATAATTGTCTTTTTCTGAATGACTTATTTCGATCAGCATAATACCCTCTAGTTCCATCTATGTCAATGTAAATGGTAGGTATCCATCCTTTCTGATAGCTAATATTCCATTGTATATTCACACCACATCTTTCTTTTTAATTTTTAAAATTTTTAAATTTTTTTGTCTTTAAAAAAAATTTTTTAATTGGAGTTCAATTTGCCAACATACAGCATAACACCCAGTGCTCAGCCCTCCAAGCATACCACATCTTCTTTAATTTTTTTTAATTTATGATAGTCACAGAGAGAGAGAGAGAGAGAGGCAGAGACACAGGCAGTGGGAGAAGCAGGCTCCATGCACCGGGAGCCCGATGTGGGATTTGATCCCGGGGCTCCAGGATCGCGCCCTGGGCCAAAGGCAGGCACTAAACCGCTGCGCCACCCAGGGATCCCCATACCACATCTTCTTAATCCATTCATCTGTTGAAGGAGATCTCAGCTCTTTCCATGATTTGGCTATTGTGGACATTGCTGCTATTAACATTGGGGTGCAGGTGTCCCTTCATTTCACTACATCTGTATCTTTGGGGTAAATACGCAGTAGTGCAATTGCTGGATCAAAGGGTAGCTCCATTTTTAAATTCTTGAGGACACATGGCACAAAAACAGACACATAGATCAATGGAACAGAATAGAGAACCCAGAAATGGGCACTCAACTCTATGGTCAACTAATATTTGACAGGGCAGGAAAGAATATCCACTGGAAAAATGACAGACTCTTCAACAAATGGTGCTAGGAAAATTGGACAGCCACAAGCAGAAGAATGCATTCTCTTATGCCATACACAAAGATAAACTCACAATGGTTGAAAGATCTGAATGTGAGACAAGAATCCATCAAAATCCTAGAGGAGAACACCAGCAACACCCTTTTTGAACTTGGCCACAGCAACTTCTTGCAAGATACATCTATGAAGGCAAGGGGAACAAAAGCTTAAGTGAACTATTGGGATTTAATAAAGATAAAAATCTTCTGCACAGCCAAAGAAACAGTCAACAAAACTAAAAGACAACCTACAGAATGAGAGAAGATATTTGCAAAGGACATATCAGATAAAGGTCTAGTATCCAAGACGTGTAAACTTATTAAGCTCAACAGCAAAGAAACAAACAATCCAATCATGAAATGGGCAGATGACATGAACAGAAATTTCACCAAAGAACACATACACATAGCCAACAGGCACGTGATAAAGTGCTCTGCATCACTTATCTCAGGGAAATACCAATCAAAACCACAATGAGATACCACCTCCTACCAGTGAGAATGGGGAAAATTAACAAGACAGGAAACAACAACTGTTGGAGAGGATGTGGAGAAGGGGGAATCCTCTTGCACTGTTGGTGGGAATGCAAACTGGTGCAGCCACTCTAGAAAACATTGTGGAGGTTCCTCAAGAAGTTAAAAATACAGCTACTCTTTGATCCAGCAATTGCACTATTGGGTATTTACTCCAAAGATACAGGTGTAGTGAAACTCCAGGACACCTGCACCTCAATGTTCATAGCACCAAGGTCCACAATAGCCATACTGTGGAAGAAGCCACGATGTCCATCGACAGATGAATGGATAAAGATGTGGTTATCTATACAATGGAATATTACTCAGCCACCAGAAAGGATGAATACCCACCATTTTCTTCAACATGGATGGAACTGGAGGGTATCATGCTGAGTGAAGTAAGTCAATCAGAGAATGACAATCATCATATGGTTTCACTCATACGTGGAATATAAGAAATAGTAAAAGGGATGATAAGGGAAAGGAGGGGAAGTGGGTGGGAAAAATTAGAGAGGGAGACAAACCATGAGAGACTCCTAACTAGGAAATGAGCAAAGAGTTGCAGAAGGGGAGGGGGTAGGGGGATGGGGTAACTGGGTAATGGGAAATGAGGAGGGCACTTGATGAGATGAACACTGGGTGCTCATATGTTAGCTAATAGAAGTATAAAAACAAATTAAAAATAAATAAATTTTTAAAATGTAAAAATAAATAAAAATATTACTCATAAAAAACTTAAATATTCTTGAGGGCCCTCCACACTGTTTTCCAGAGTGGCTGTACCACCTTCCATTCCCACCAATGAGGTATGAGGTTTCCCCTTCCTCCACATCCTCTCCAAGATTTCCTGCCTTGTTAATTTTAGCCATTCTCATTGGTCTGAGATAGTATTTCATTGTGGATTTGATTTATATTTCCTTGAGGGCAAGTGGGATGTGGAACATTTTTTTATATGTTTGCTGGTCATTTGTATTTCTTCTTTGGAGAAATGTCTCTTCAGGTCTTCTGCCAATTTCCTTGACTGAATTCTTTGGTTATTGAGCATTGCGTTTGATAAGTTCTTTATAGATTTTGGGTGATACTTTACATGATATGTTATTGACAAACATCTTCTCCGATTCCATAAGTTTTCTTTTAGTTTTTATTTTTTGACTGTTTCTCTTGCTGTGCAGAAGCTTTTTATCTTAAGTCACAATCGTTCAAGAGGAGGGGCAAGCTGGTGGAAGAGTAGGGTCCCCAAATCACCTGACCCCACCAAATTACCTAGATAACTTTCAAATCATCCTGAAAATCTACGAATTCGGCCTGAGATTTAAGGAGAGACCAGCTGGAACACTACAGTGAGAAGAGTTCACGCTTCTATCAAGGTAGGAAGACGAGGTGGGGGGGGAGAAATAAAGAAACAAAAGGCATCCAAGGGGGAGGGGCCCCGCGAGGAGCCGGGCTGAGGCCGGGGCGAGTGTCCCCAGGACAGGAGAGCCCCGTCCCGGAGACGCAGGAGCTGCACCAACCTTCCCGGGCGGAAAGGCCTCGCAGGGAGTTAGAGCAGGACCCGAGGAGGGCGGGGATGCACTCAGGCTCCCTGGGACACTAACAGACACCTGCACCCCAGGAGAGTTCGCAGAGCTCCCTAAGTGCGGCGGGACCCGGAGCAGCTCTGGAGGGGCTCGGGGGGCGGCTCCTCGGAGGGGGCTGCAGGGCGGGAGCAGCTGGGGGGGGGCGGCTTGGGAGCCGGCTCCCCGGAGGGGGCAGCGCGGATCCGGGAGCAGCTCGGCGGCGGCGGCTCTGGTAGAGGAAGAGGCTCCGTGCAGAGGGGGCGGCGCGGCTTCAGCTCGGAGGGGCTTCGGCAGGGGCTCCACGGAGGTGGCTGCGCGGCTGGGAGTGCGAATCCAACGGCGCAGGCCCGGGAGCACAGGGAGCCGGGACACAACCCAGGATCCAGCCTCCCCCCGAGACAGGCAGAGGCCGGGAGGGCCCAGGACAGCGAGGGCGCTCCTGCCCAGAGCTGAGCAGATCAGCGGCCCCACCCCGGAACCTCCAGGCCCTGCAGATGGACTGCTCCAAGTTACTGCGGGGGCTGAATCCAGGTTCCACCCCCCAGCCACTGGGGTTGTTCCTCCTGGGGCCTCACGGGGTAAACAACCCCCACTGAGCCCTGCACCAGGCAGGGGGCAGAGCAGCTCCCGCAAGTGCTAACACCTGAAAATCAGCACAACAGGCCCCTCCCCCAGAAGACCAGTGAGACGGACCAGTTCCAGGGGAAGTCAAGGGACTTAAAGTATACAGAATCAGAAGATACTCCCCCGTATTTTCTTTTTGATTTCTGATTGCTTCCCCCACCCCTGTTTTCCTTCCTTTCTTTTTCTTTCTCTTTATCTTCTCTTTTTCTTCTTTTTTTTCTTCCTTTTTTCTTTTTCTCTTTTCTTTCCTTCTTTCTCTCCTCTCTTTTTATCCTTTTCCCAGTACAACTTGTTTTTGGCCACTCTGCACTGAGCAAAATGACTAGAAGGAAAACCTCACCACAAAAGAATCAGAAACAGTCCTCTCTCCCACAGAGTTACAAAATCTGGATTACAATTCAATGTCAGAAAGCCAATTCAGAAGCACTATTATACAGCTACTAGTGGCTCCAGAAAAAAGCATAAAGGACTCAAGAGACTTCATGACTGCAGAATTTAGATCCAATCAGGCAGAAATTAAAAATCAATTGAATGAGATGCAATCCAAACTAGAAGTCCTAACGACGAGGGTTAACGAGGTGGAAGAACGAGTGAGTGACATAAAAGACAAGTTGATGCCAAAGAGGGAAACTGAGGAAAAAAGACACAGATAATTAAAAGACCATGAGGTTAGATTAAGGGAAATAAACGACAGCCTGAGGAAGAAAAATATACGTTTAATTGGGGTCCCCGAGGGCACTGAAAGGGCCAGAGGGCCAGAATATGTATTTGAACAAATCCTAGCTGAAGACTTTCCCAATCTGGGAAGGGAAACAGGCATTCAGATCCAGGAAATAGAGAGACACCACCCCCTAAAATCATAAAAACCGTTCAACACCTCGACATTTAATAGTGAAGCTTGCAAATTCCAAAGATAAAGAGAAGATCCTTAAAGCAGCAAGAGACAAGAAAGCCATGACTTTTATGTGGAGGAATATTAGGGTAACAGCAGACCTCTCCACAGAGACCTGGCAAGCCAGAAAGGGCTGGCAGGATATATTCAGGGTCCTAAATGAGAAGAACATGCAACCAAGAATACTTTATCCAGCAAGGTTCTCATTCAAAATGGAAGGAGAGATAAAGAGCTTCCAAGACAGGCAGGAACTGAAAGAATATGTGACCTCCAAACCAGCTGTGCAAGAAATTTTAAGGGGGACTCTTAAAATTCCCCTTTAAGAAGAAGTCCAGTGGAACAATCCACAAAAACAAGGACTGAATAGATATCATGATGACACTAAACTCAGAACTCTCCATAGTAACTCTGAACGTGAACAGACTTAATGACCCCATCAAAAGGCGCAGGGTTTCAGACTGGATAAAAAAGCAGGACCCATCTATTTGCTGTCTACAAGAGACTCATTTTAGACAGAAGGACACCTACAACCTGAAAATAAAAGGTTGGAGAACCGTTTACCATTCCAATGGTCCTCAAAAGAAAGCAGGGGTAGCCATCCTTATATCAGATAAACTAAAATTTACCCCGAAGACTGTAGTGAGAGATGAAGAGAGACACTATCTCATACTTAAAGGATCTATCCAACAAGAGGACTTAACAATCCTCAATATATATGCCCCGAATGTGGGAGCTGCCAAATATTTAAACCAATTAATAACCAAAGTGAAGAAATACTTAGATAATAATACACTTATACTTGGTGACTTCAATCTAGCTCTTTCTACCCTCGATAGGTCTTCTAAGCACAACACCTCCAAAGAAACGAGAGCTTTAAATGATACACTAGACCAGATGGATTTCACAGTTATCTACAGAACTTTACATCCAAACTCAACAGAATACACATTCCTCTCAAGTGCACATGGAACTTTCTCCAGAACAGACCACATACTGGGTCACAAATCGGGTCTGAACCGATACCAAAAGATTGGGATCGTCCCCTGCATATTCTCAGACCATAATGCCTTGAAATTAGAACTAAATCACAACAAGAAGTTTGGAAGGACCTCAAACACGTGGAGGTTAAGGACCATCCTGCTAAAAGATGAAAGGGTCAATCAGGAAATTAAGGAAGAACTAAAAAGATTCATGGAAACTAATGAGAATGAAGATAAAACCATTCAAAATCTTTGGGATGCAGCAAAAGCATTCCTAAGGGGGAAATACATCGCCATACAAGCATCCATTCAAAAGCTGGAAAGAACTCAAATACAAAAGCTAACCTTGCACCTAAAGGAGCCGGAGAAAAAGCAGCAGATGGACCCTACGCCCAGCACAAGAAGAGAGTTATTTAAAATTCGAGCAGAACTCAACAAAATTGAGACCAGAAGAGCTGTGGAACAGATGAACAGAACCAGGAGTTGGTTCTTTGAAAGAATTAATAAGACAGATAAACCATTAGCCAACCTTAGAAAAAGAAGAGAGAGAACACTCAAATTAATAAAATCATGAATGAGAAAGGAGAGATCACTACCAACACCAAGGAAATACAAATGATTTTAAAAACATATTATGAACAGCTATACGCCAATAAATCAGGCAATCTAGAAGAAATGGACGCATTCCCAGAAAGCCACAAACTACCAAAACTGGAACAGGAAGAAATAGAAAACTGGAACAGGCCAATAACCAGGGAGGAAATTGAAGCAGTCATCAAAAGCCTCCCAAGACACAAGAGTCCAGGGTCAGATGGCTTCCCAGGGGAATTCTATCAAACGTTTAAAGAAGAAATCATTCCTATTCTACTAAAGCTGTTTGGAAAGATAGAAAGAGATGGAGTACTTCCAAATTCGTTCTATGAGGCCAGCATCACCTTAATTCCAAAACCAGACAAAGACCCCACCAAAAAGGCGAATTACAGACCAATATCCCTGATGAACATGGATGCAAAAATTCTCAACAAGATACTAGCCAATAGGATCCAACAACACATTAAGAAAATTATTCACCATGACCAAGTAGGATTTATCCCTGGGACACAAGGCTGGTTCAACACCCGTAAAACAATCAATGTGATTCACCATATCAGCAAGAGAAAAACCAAGAACCATATGATCCTCTCATTAGATGCAGAGAAAGCATTTGACAAAATAAGTCATCCATTCCTGATCAAAACTCTTCAGAGTGTAGGGATAGAGGAAACATTCCTCAACATCTTAAAAGCCATCTACGAAAAGCCCACAGCAAATATCATTCTCAATGGGGAAGCACTGGGAGCCTTTCCCCTAAGATCAGGAACAAGACAGGGATGTCCACTCTCACCACTGCTATTCAACATAGTATTGGAAGTCCTAGCCTCAGCAATCAGGCAACAAAAAGACATTAAAGGCATTCAAATTGGCAAAGAAGAAGTCAAACTCTCCCTCTTCGCCGATGACATGATACTCTACATAGAAAACCCAAAAGCCTTCACCCCAAGATTGCTAGAACTCATACAGCAATTTGGTAGCGTGGCAGGATAGTAAATCAATGCCCAGAAATCAATGGCATTTCTGTACACTAACAATGAGACTGAAGATAGAGAAATTAAGGAGTCAATCCCATTTACAATCACACCCAAAAGCATAAGATACCTAGGAATAAACCTAACCAAAGAGGTAAAGGACCTATACCCTAAAAACTCTAGAACACTTCTTTTTTTTTTAATTTATTTATTTATTTATGATAGTCACAGAGAGAGAGAGAGAGAGGCAGAGACACAGGCAGAGGGAGAAGCAGGCTCCATGCACTGGGAGCCCGATGTGGGATTCGATCCTGGGTCTCCAGGATCGCGCCCTGGGCCAAAGGCAGGTGCCAAACCGCTGCGCCACCCAGGGATCCCGTCTAGAACACTTCTGAAAGAAATTGAGGAAGACACAAAGAGATGGAAAAATATTCCATGCTCATGGATTGGCAGAATTAATATTGTGAAAATGTCAATGTTACCCAGGGCAATATACACGTTTAATGCAATCCCCATCAAAATACCATGGACTTTCTTCAGAGAGTTAGAACAAATTATTTTAAGATTTGTGTGGAATCAGAAAAGACCCCGAATAGCCAGGGGAATTTTTTTTAATAAAAAATTTTTATTGGTGTTCAATTTACCAACATACAGAATAACACCCAGTGCTCATCCCATCAAGTATCCCCCTCAATGCCCGTCACCCACTCCCCCCCACCCGCACCCTCCTCCCCTTACACCACCCCTAGTTCGTTGCACAGACTTAGGAGTCTTTATGTTCTATCTCCCTTTCTGATATTTATCCAGGGGAATTTTAATAAGGAAACTATAGCTGGGGGCATCACAATGCCAGATTTCAGGTTGTACTACAAAGCTGTGGTCATCAAGACAGTGTGGTACTGGCACAAAAACAGACTCATAGATCAATGGAACACAATAGAGAACCCAGAAGTGGATCCTGAACTTTATGGTCAACTAGTATTCGATAAAGGAGGAAAGACTATCCTTTGGAAGAAAGACAGTCTCTTCAATAAATGGTGCTGGGAAAATTGGACATCCACATGCAGAAGAATGAAACTAGAGCACTCTCTTTCACTATACACAAAGATAAACTCAAAATGGATGAAAGATCTAAATGTGAGACAAGATTCCATCAAAATCCTACAGGAGAACACAGGTAACACCCTTTTTGAACTTGGCCACACTAACTTCTTGCAAGATACATCCACGAAGGCAAAAGAAACAAAAGCAAAAATGAACTATTGGGACTTCATCAAGATAAGAAGCCTTTGCACAGCAAAGGATACAGTCAACAAAACTAAAAGACAACCTACAGAATGGGAGAAGATATTTGCAAATGATGTATCAGATAAAGGGTAGTTTCCAAGATCTATAAAGAACTTCTTAAACTCAACACCAAAGAAACAAACAATCCAATCATGAAATGGGCAAAAGACATGAAGAGAAATCTCACAGAGGAAGACATAGACATGGCCAACATGCACATGAGAAAATGCTCTGCATCACTTGCCATCAGGGAAATACAAATCAAAACCACAATGAGATACCACCTCACACCAGTGAGAATGGGGAACATTAACAAGGCAGGAAACCACAAATGTTGGAGAGGATGCGGAGAAAAGGGAACCCTTTTACACTGTTGGTGGGAATGTGAACTGGTGCGGCCACTCTGGAAAACTGTGTGGAGGTTCCTCAAAGAGTTAATAATAGACCTGCCCTACGACCCAGCAATTGCACTGTTGGGGATTTACCCGAATCTGGGGATTCAGATGCAATGAAATGCTGGGACACCTGCACCCCGATGTTTCTAGCAGCAATGTCCACAATAGCCAAACTGTGGAAGGAGCCTCGGTGTCCATCGAAAGATGAATGGATAAAGAAGATGTGGTTTATGTATACAATGGAATATTACTCAGCCATTAGAAACGACAAATACCCACCATTTGCTTCAACATGGATGGAACTGGAGGGTATTATGCTGAGTGAAGTAAGTCAATCCGAGGACAGTGTATGTTCTCATTCATTTGGGGAATATAAATAATAGTGAAAGGGAATATAAGGGAAGGGAGAAGAAATGTGTGGGAAATATCAGAAAGGGAGACAGAACATAAAGACTCCTAACTCTGGGAAACGAACTAGGGGTGGTGGAAGGGGAGGAGGGCGGGGGGTGGGGGTGAGTGGGTGACGGGCACTGAGGGGGGCACTTGACGGGATGAGTACTGGGTGTTATTCTGTATGTTGGTAAATTGAACACCAATAAAAAATTAAGAAAAAAAATCCCAATAATTCATTGTTGTACTTGTTTCCCGTGCTTTTAGAGAGGTGTCTTGCTAGAAATTCCTGTGGCCAAGGTCAAAAAGATTCTTGCCTATCTTTGTGTCTGGTGTCAGAGAATGGTCTAGTTTCATTCTTCTGTGCGTGGCTGTCCAATTTTCCCAGCATCATTTGTTGAAAAGAGAATACTTTTTCCAGTGGATATTCTTCCCTGTTTTGTCAAAGATGAGTGGATCAAAGAGTTGAGGGTCCATTTCTGGGTTCTCTATTCTGTTCCATGATCTGTGTGTCTGTTTTTGTATCAGTGCCATACTGCCTTGATGATCCCAGATTTCTAATAGGGCTTGAATTCAGACATTGTATTGCTTCCAGCTTTGTTTTTCTTTTCCAACATTTATTTGGCTATTCAGGGTCTTTTCTGTTTCCATACAGATCTTAAGATCTTTTCTTGTTCCAATTCTGTGAAAAGTGTCAATGCTATTTTGATAGAGATTGTGTTGAATGTGTAGATTGCTCAGGGTAGCATTATATTTTCACAATATTTATTCTTCCAATCAATGAGCATAGAATGTTTTTCTGTCTCTTTGTGTCTTCCTCAATTTCTTTCACGAGTGTTCTGTAGTTTTTAGAGTATATATCCTTTTCCTCTTTCGTTAGGTTTATTCCTAAGAATCTTATAGTTTTTAGTTCCACTGTAATTGAAATAGATTCCTTAATTTCTCTTTCTTCAGCCTCCTTATTAGTGTATAGAATGCTGCTGATTTCTGTGCATTGATTTTTGTATCCTGCCACATTGTTGAATTGCTGTATGAGTTCTAGCAATCTTGGGGTGGAGTCTTTGGGGTTTCCCTCATAAAATATATATCAGTCTGATTGCTGAGGCTAGGACTATGTTGAACAACAGTGGTGAGAGTGGGCATCCCTGTCATGATCCTGATCTTAGGGGAAAGAATCTCAGTTTTCCCCCATTGAGAATATTTGCTGTGGGCTTTTTGTAGATGGATTTTATGATATTGAGCTATGTTCCCCCATTCCTATACTCTGAAGAGTTTTAATGAAGGAAGTTTTAATCAGTTTAATCTCAATTGATGCTTTTTCTGCATCAACTGAGATGATCTTATGGTTCTTGTCTTATTAATGTGATCTATCATGTTGATTGATTTGAAAATGTTGAACTATCCTTACGTCCCATTCCTCACTCCCTCATTTTCATCTGAAAGTGTCTTTAGGTTTAAAATGAGTCTTTGTAGATGGCATATAGGTGGGTCTTGTTTGTTTTATCCAATCTGATACCCTGTGTCTTTTGATTAGAGCATTTACCCCATTCCCATTCAGAGTCAGTATTGAAAGATATGAATTTACTGTCATTGTATTACCTGTAAAGTCCTTGTTCCTGCAGATTGACTCTGTTTCTTTCTCATCTGTTATTCTTTGCCTCTCTCTTCTCTTACAGGATCCCCCTTAATATTTCTTGCAAGGCTGCTTTGATGGTCACATATTCTTTCTGTGTCTGTCTGTCCAGGAAGCTCTTTATCTCTCCTTCCATTCTGAATGACAGCCTTGCCTGATAAAGTAATCTTGGCTGGATGTTTCTCCATTTACTGCCTTGAAGATATCATCTCAGTCCTTTATTTTTTTTTTACAAGTTTAAGCTATCTATAGTTTATTTATTTATTTATTTATTTATTTATTTATTTTAATTTTTATTGGTGTTCAATTTGCCAACATATAGAATAACACAGAGTGCTCATCCCATCAAGTACCCCCTCAGTGCCCATCACCTAGTCACCCCCACCCCCCATACCTTCCACCACCCCTAGTTCGTTTCCCAGAGTTAGGAGTCTCGTGTTCTGTCTTCCTTTCTGATATTTCCCACTCATTTTTTCTCCTTTCCCCTTTATTCCCTTTCACTATTTTTTATATTCCCCAAATGAATGACCATATAATGTTTGTCCTTCTCCGATTGACTTATTTCACTCAGCATAATACCCTCCAGTATCATCCACATCGAAGCAAATGGTGGTATTTGTCGTTTCTAATGGCTGAGGAATATTCCATTCATACATACACCACATCTTCTTTATCCATTCATCTTTCGATGGACACTGAGGCTCCTTCCACAGTTTGGCTATTGTGGACATTGCTTCTAGAAACATCGGGGTGCAGGTGTCCCGGTGTTTCATTGAATCTGTATCTTTGGGGTAAATCCCCAGCAGTGCAATTGCTGGGCCATAGGGCAGGTCTATTTTTAACTCTTTGAGGAACCTCCACACAGTTTTCCAGAGTGGCTGCACCAGTTCACATTCCTACCAACAGTGCAGGAGGGTTCCCTTTTCTCCGCATCCTCTCCAACATTTGTGGTTTCCGGCCATGTTAATTTCCCCATTCTCACTGGTGTGAGGCGGTATCTCATTGTGGTTTTGATTTGTATTTCCCTGATGGCAAGTGATGCAGAGCATTTTCTCATGTGCATGTTGGCCATGTCTATGTCTTCCTCTGTGAGATTTCTGTTCATGCCTTTTGCCCATTTCATGATTGGATTGTTTGTTTGTTTTTTTTGGTGTTGAGTTTAAGAAGTTTTAATAGATCTTGGAAACTAGCCCTTTATCTGATACGTCATTTTCAAATATCTTCTCCCATTCCGTAGGTTGTCTTTGAGTTTTGTTTACTGTATCTTTTGCTGTGCAAAAGCTTCTTATCTTGATGAAGTCCCAATAGGTCATTTTTGCTTTTGTTTCTCTTGCATGCCCTTTCTGGCCTGCCAGGTGTCTGTGGATAAGTCTGCTGTCAATCTAATATTTCTCCCTATATATGTTAGGAATATCTTATCTTCAGATGCTGTCAGGATTTTCTCTTTATCTCTGAAATTGCAATCTTCAGTATTATATGTTGGGGGTGTTGATTTTATTGATTTTTTTATGGGTCCTCCCTACCTCTTAGATCTGAATGCATGTTTCCGTCCCCAGATTAGGAAAATTCTTTTTTTTCATTGTTGCTGTTGCTGTATTTTATTCATTTATTTAAATTTTGATACCTGTAAATTTTCAGAAAAAGCAGTTTTACTTAGTCACAGAATTATACCAAACTTGATTTTTTTTTGTTGTTCTTGCTTTTAGGCAAGGCAAACTATATGTATTAAAATTTTCCATCAACTTGGATATTCAGTTTGTAGATAATAAATCATCTTGCCACTTGATAGCTAAAAGTTCAACTTATATTCTTTGACCTAACATCAAATATGTGCTTCCTGGCAACTGGTATATTACCGTTTCATCAGATTCCCTTTCATATTAAAAGCTTTGTATTTTTTTAACAATGTGTCAAGGCTTATCGAGTGGTCAACATATCCACTCTATACCATAGATGATGAGGGTATTAGGAGAATGTTTCATCTCTTACACAGTCATAAATATTTTTCAGGAATTACAATGTGATTTTTTTAATTAAATGAAGTCATGTACAACCTTAAAAAAAGCGAAATAAAAAGTTTTAATCTCCAAAAGGGACATATTCATTTTGAAAAGAATTTGCCAAGGGGCCTTGTTCATAGATTCTATTACATATAAGAGCCCTCTTTGGGTTAGTATCTTGCTCCATTTTATTAATTTAGGTAGATATGTTGCTATTTGTAGTGTCTCCCAGGTATCTTACTGCTTTCATCCACCATCTTTAATTAGAAAAACAAAATAGAGAAAATTAGAACCAAAAAGTGATTAAACTTTCTTATCACTTTATTATTAAACTTTATTATCACTTATCTCTTAGAGCCTCTTTTCATGGGTTATTAGCTGTTTTCCTCTCTTTTCCTTAGTTTCCTTCCTTTCCTTCAACTTGTTCTATGTCACATACTCTTTTCTTTGCCTCATTTACCTAGTTGTTAGAGTATCCAGTTTACACTGCATATTAGAGTATTTTTAATTTAGGCCTGATTAGGTCTCATTTCTACACTAAGATATTCTCAAGAGTCTTTTATGCTTTTATCAAACCCAACTAGTAACTTTATAATTTTACCCTAAATTTCATCTCTGACATTTAACTTAAATCCACATCCATTAGGTCTATTGCTGAGAGTATTACCTCTGTTTTTTTTCTTTTGTGTTGAATTCTTCCTTCTAATTATTTTATCCAGTGAAGAATGACTGTATGAGTGAACAGAATAAAAAATATCAAAGATGACCCAAGAAAAATACACACTAGGAAAATCCAAAGAGATCAGGAACCCAGAAATTAAAAAAAAAACAACAAAATAAAACAACAACAAAAAAGAAAAATGGGGGAGAAATTGGAGGGAGAGAGATTATATAATCTCACAGAGTTGACAAAACAGGATGATCCACTTGGTCCTGAGTGTATTTTGGCCTGTATGTTAGATGATACTAAATTCCAAAATTATAAAGAAATCAAAACTTATGTATATACAAAAATAAAATTGAATACAATGAAAGGAAGCCAAAAATGAAAAAGTACATATATAAAACATGTAATTCTAAAATATAAAAGTTAAAAAAATACTTAAATAGTTGTTAAAATAATAAACTAGTTGAAATGGGAAAATTTTAAACCAAAAGATAAACAAATCATACGAAAAATACTTGAGGTCTATATACTATTTTCCCCTCCACCAGAGTTTTTCCATCCTTTTCCTTTTATCTTTTAATTACCTAATTAATTTTTTGTATATTTTTATTGGAGTTCCACTTGCCAACATATAGCATAACACCCAGTGCTCATCCCATCAGTGCCCCCCTCAGTGCCAGTCACCCAGTCACCCCATCCCCCCACCCACCTTCCTTTCCATCAGCCCTTGTTCATTTCCCAGAGTTTCATGTCTCTCATGTTTTGTCACCCTCACTGATATTTTCACTCATTTTTTCTCCTTTCCCTTTATTCGCTTTCACTAATTTTTATATTCCCCAAATGAATGAGACCATATAACGTTTGTCCTTTTCCAATTGACTTATTTCACTCAGCATAATACCCTTCAGGTTCCTCCACGTCGAAGTAAATGGTGGGTGTTTGTCATTTCTAATGGCTGAGTAATATTCCATTGTTTTATTTTTTTCTGATCTTTGTTTTCATTTCCTGGTTTCTGAACTTGTCAGGATCACCTAGGGTGAAATTTACTTAGGTCATGGTTGATATTCTTGACACAGCCCACTCATACAGCCACTCAGCACCGAGCAAAATGACTAGAAGGAAAAATTCACCACAAAAGAAAGAAGCAGAAACAGTACCTTCTGTCACAGAGTTGCAGAATATGGATTACAATTTGATGTCAGAAAGCCAATTCAGAAGCACAATTATAAAGCTACTGGTGGCTCTGGAAAAAAAGCATAAAGGATTCATGTCTGCAGAATTGAGATCTACTCAGGCCAAAACTAAAAATCAATTAAATGAGATGCAATCCAAACTGGAGGTCTTAATGACAAGGGCTAATGAGGTAGAAGAACAAGTGAGTGACATAGAAGACAAATTGATGGCAAGGAAGGAAGCTGAGGAAAAAAGAGAAAAAACAATTAAGAGACCATGAGGAAAGTTTAAGGGAAATAAATAGCCTCAGGGTGAAGAATCTATGTATAATTGGGGTTACAGAAAAAGCTTAGAGGGCCAGAGGGCCAGAAAGCATATTTTAACAAATCATAGCTGAGAACTTCCCTAATTTGGGGAGGCAAACAGGCATTCACATCCAGGAGGTAGAGAGGTCACCCCCCCAATCAATAAAAACTGTTCAACACCTCAACATTTAATATTGAAACTTGCAATTTCCAAAGATAAAGAGATAAAAGATTCTTAACTTCTATGGAGAGAAATACTAGATTAATGGCAGACCTCTCCACAGAGACCTTGCAGGTCAGAAAGGGCTGGCAGGATATATATTCAGGGTACAAAATGAGAAGAACATGCAGCCAAGAATACTTTATAGCAAGGCTCTCATTTGGAATAGAAAAGATAAAGAGCTCCCAAGACAGGCAGAAAGTGAAAGAATATGTGACAACCAAACTGGTTGTGCAGAAATATTAAGGAGGACCTTGTAAAAGAAAGAGGAAGCCCAAAGAAATAATCCACAAAAACAGGTACTGAAGAGGTAATATGATGACACTAAATTCATATCTTTCCATAGTTACTCTGAAAGTGATTGGGCCAAATGATCCCATCAATACATGCAGGGTTTCAGACTGGATAAAAAAGCAAGACTCATCTATTTGCTGTCTACAAGAGACTTATTTGAGACCTAAGGACACCTTCAGTCTGAAAATGAAAGGTTGGAGAAGCATTTACCATTCAAACGATCCTCAAAAGAAAGCTGGGGTAGCAAACTTCATATCAGATAAATTAGAGTTTATCCCAACAACTGTAGTTGTAGATGAAGAGAAACACTATATCATACTTAAATGCTCTATCCAAAAAGAGGACCTAACAGTCATGAATATTTACGCCCCTAATGTGAGAGCTGCCAAGCATATCAATTAATAAGCAAAGACATACTTAGATAATAATACACTAATAGTAGTAGACTACAACATGTCACTTTCTGAAAATGACAGATATTCTAAGTACAACATCACCAAAGAAACAAGGTCTTTAAATGATACACTGTACCAGATGAATTTCACAGACATATACAGAACTTTACATCTGAACGCAACTGAATACACATTCTTCCAAGTACACATGGAACTTTCTCCACAATAGACCACGTACTGTGTCATAAATCAGATCTCAACCAGTACCAAAATAGGGGTTTTTCCCTGCATATTTTCATACCATAATTCTTTGAAACTTGAACTCAATAACAAGAAGAAATTTGGAAGAAACTCAAACATGTGGAGGTGAAAGAGCATCCTACTAAAAGATGAATGGTGCAACCATGAAATTAGAGAAGAATTAAAAAGATTCATGGAAAATGATGAAAATGAAGATACAACTGTTTGAAATCTTTGGGATATGGCAAAAGCAGTCCTTAAGAGGGAAATACACTGCAATACAACCCTTCCTCAGAAAATTGGAAAAAACTCAAATACACAAGCTAACCTTGCAGCTAAAGGAACTGGAGAAAGAACAGCAAGTAAAACCTACACCAAACAGAAGAAGAGAGTTAATAAAGATTCAAGCAGAACTCAATGAAATAGAGACCAGATCAACAAAACCAGGAGTTGGTTCTTTGAAAGAATTAATAAGATAGATAAACCATTAGACAGCCTTATTAAAAACAAAAGAGAAAAGACTCAAATTAATAAAATCATGGATGAAAGAGGAGAGATCACAACCAATATGAAGGCAATACAAATGTTTTTATAAGATACAGATGCAATGAAACGCCAGGACACCTGCACCCCGATGTTTATAGCAGCAATGTCCACAATAGCCAAACTGTGGAAGGAACCTCGATGTCCATCGAGATGAAAGGATAAAGAAGATGTGGTTTATATATACAATGGAATATTACTCAGCCATTAGAAATGACAAATACCCTCCATTTGCTTTGAGGATAGCACTGGAGGGTATTATGCTGAGTGAAATAAGTCAATCGGAGAAGGACAAACATATGGTCTCATTCATTTGGGGAATATAAAAAATAGTGAAAGGGAATAAAGGGGAAAGGAGAAAAAATGAGTGGGAAATCTCAGAAAGGGAGACAGAACATGAGAAACTCCTAACTCTGGGAAACGAACTGGGGGTGGTGGAAGGGGAGGAGGGCAGGGGGTGGGGGTGACTAGGTGGCGGGTACTGAGGTGGGCACTTGACGGGATGAGCACTGGATGTTATTCTGTATGTTGGCAAATTGAACACCAATAAAAAATAAATTTATTATTAAAAAAAGAAACTGTACTTTGAAAAGACCAATAAAAATAATAATAATAGTCATTCATTAAATGATTGCATGAGCATAGGGTTTTCACAAGTGCTTTACAGTAGGTATCCAAGAAGCCAAATCACTTGCTTGTGATTACATAGGTAGTAAACAGCAGTGCAGGCATCATATGCCTGGTTTCTGCTTCAGAGAAAACCCTGAGCTTAACACTATTGTATATAGCACAAAGAATAATAGTTAAACATTCACTTACTAACATATTTTATGACATTAGATATTAGGTAGTAAAGGTACAAAATCTATCATCTCCAATGTCCACATGTTTGACTTCAAAATCACACTTTTGTCTGAACTTAAAGATGGTAAGGCATAGGGATCCCTGGGTGGCCCAGCGGTTTGGCGCCTGCATTTGGCCCAGGGCGCGATCCTGAAGACCCAGGATCGAGTGCCACATCGGGCTCCCGGTGTATGGAGCCTGCTTCTCCCTCTGCCTGTGTCTCTGCCTCTCTCTCTCTCTCTGACTACCATAAATGAATAAAAAAAAAGATGGTAACGCATATTAGGTAAAACAGGATTGTGCTCTGGAAAGAACAGTGAATTGGTTTTCTAGCTAGCACAAAGAAATAATAAAATTAAGAAGTAAAAATAACAATTCAAAAATAACAATTCAGGAAAAGATAGATTGGTGAAGATGTGAAGAAAAGGGAACCTTCAAGCACTGTTGGTGGGAATGCAAGCTGGTGCAGCCACTCTGGAAAACTGTGGAGGTTCCTCAAAAGTTGAAAATAGAGAGGATACAAGCATAGCGATCCATAGGATACATTCGCCTCCCCCCAGTGTTCATAGCAGCAATGCCCACAATAGCCAAACTGTAGAAAGAGTCAAAATATAATCAGTAGATGAATGGACAAAGATGATGTGGTATATATAGACAATGGACAATTACTCAGCCATGAAAAAGAATGAAATCTCGCCATTTGCAATGACATAGATAGAACTAGAGGATATTATGCTAAAGAAAGACAAATACCATATTATTTCACTCACATGTGGAATTTAAGAATGATCCCAAGTTTCTGGAATCAAATTCCACATCAGGCTCCCTGCTCAGTGGGAAGTCTGCTTCTCCCTTTGCCCTTCACTCCACTCATGCTTGCACTTTCTCACTGATTTCTCTCTCAAAAAAAATCTTAAAAGAACCAAACTGTAAGAGACACTGAATGTTAGGAAACAAGCTGAGGGCTGCTAGAAGGTAGGTGGGGGGGGGGGTGTCATATGGGGTCACTGGGTGACAGGCATTAAGGAGGACAGCTGGGTGTTATATGTAGCTGCTGAATCACTAAATTCTACTCCAGTAACTAATAATACAGTATATGTTAACTAAATTGAATTTAAAGAATATTTTTAAAAAGAAGTTAAAATACTAGGAAAAATAAACCATTTTGACATAATTTACACATAATTGCTATCTTGAGATCCAATTATTTAAAAATCCTGTTAAAATCAAGTCCACAATGTGAAAAGTTACTAAATAAAGCACAATTTCAAAAGATTACTACAGAAATAAAAATGTAATATTTTCTTATTAAAAATTTTGATACATCTACAAGAATTTAAAAGAATGATAGAATTCTGTTTTTAAATGATAATATCACTTATATAGCAATTTCTCCTTGAAACATTTTATATGCATAATTAGATGTATATAAATATTTACATGCTAGGATAGGCATCATTGGTATATCTGCATTATACTTAAATTAGAAAAAATAACCTTAATGTATAGAGAAATGAATAGAGAATTTTCATTAGAGAAATGAGAAATTCAATAGAGAAATGAATAGAATTCTATTTCTCAGAATAGAGAAATGTGGAATAGCATTTATCTGTTGATTAGATTATTACATGGTGAATAACATTAATTTTAAACATGCAATATCCATTAGTGAAGTTATAATATCTTAGTATATGAGCAAGGCATAATATAAAATACGGAATATTTCCCAAATATTGCCAAAGTATATGTCACTACATGCATACAAAAACATTGAAAGACACACTACAAAAATGAAAATTAGGATATCTGTGAGCTTGAGGTTATTAATGATTTTCATTATATCATTGTATTCTGCTTTTCCAAATTTTATTCAGCGATTAGATTAAGCCTGAATATACTAGATGTTAAACAAGGCACCTCAACCAAGGATCATTCTATTAGCATTCCTACTTTATTCTGGTTATATTAAATAGTCCTTATTGAGTTATACCTAATGGTCTTGCTATCGTAAGAGGCGGTTACTGAGAGAAGAGATCACATATATTCCATTTGTATAATATTAGTTTTCTGTTCTTGTGTAATTGACTCAAGTAATTTTCATGTGGGAGTTGTCAGGGAGGGTCAATTAGTTGATGACAATAGCACAGAGTTGGATAGAACAAAAGATTTAAATTCTGTTTTTATTGTGCAAGTTAGCTTCCCAAGGCCATTAAAATCCTTTAGTCATTGATTTATTTATAACTAATCATATCCATAGTACAAATGTGCAGGATTATTTGATAGAAAGAAAGTAAAAGTGAAAGTTTAGGTCCTTTGGGTTAAATTATCATCCTGTTCCCATCGATACATCATTCACCATTCATTTTGTGATTTGTTTGATGAGAATATGAGATTAGTTTTTATGGAAAGGTCATTCTACAGCCTGTGAGAATTACTATGCATGGGTGGTCTTTTGGATGGCATAGAGAAGCTTGCAACCTGAGAAGATGATCTAACAATAGTAAGGCAGTGAATACCGAAATGAAGTCCCCAAAACCCAATTTCACCTAATTCAAAATTTAGTCCCTGGCCAGTGGAAATGTCCCTCCATTTAGTACTATAAAAGGATAGTACTTGCTACTCTTTGAAAGAAAGAGAAGAGAGAGGGAGGGAGGAAGGGAAATTCTGATTTTAATGACATTTCCTGAAAACAGCAATCATTAAGAAGAGCTTTTATAATATAAAAATAGATTTTGGAGACTAAGAATCAGGATGATGTATTCACAATATTTTTTACATCCTAATTAGTCTAAATAAAGACCTCACAAAAATTTTCCACATACTTTCTTAGGATAAAATATAATGTATTTTTAAATATATAATTTCTTAGTATCAAATACTATAAAATTTGTTTCTTTGTCTTCTATAAAATAAAATATAAGTGCGATCAAAAAGCATAATCAAATTGGCCCTGAACTAGTTTCCAAGATCTATAAAGAACTTCTTAAAATCAACACCAAAGAAACAAACAATCCAATCATGAAATGGGCAAAAGAAATGAACAGAAATCTCACAGACAAAGACATAGACATGGCCAACATGCACATGAGAAAATGCTCTGCATCACTTGCCATCAAAACCACAATGGGATACCACCTCACACCAGTGAGAATGGGGAACATTAACAAGGCAGGAAACCACAAATGTTGGAGAGGATGCGGAGAAAAGGGAACCCTCTTACACTGTTGGTGGGAATGTGAAATGGTGCAGCCACTCTGGAAAATTCTGTGGAGGTTCCTCAAAGAGTTAAAAATAGACCTGCCCTATGACCCAGCAATTGCTCTGCTGGGGATTTACACAAATTTTTTATTGTGTAAAATAATTTTTAAAAAATTTTTTAAATTATTTTTTATTGAACACAAATAAAAAATAAATTATTAAAAAATAATAAAAAATAAAGGGTTAAAAAAATGAAAAAAAAAATTGGCCCTGAAAAGAAAGTGTATCTCTTTGTATCATTTATGGTGTCTAACCAGTTTGATAATAACCTCACTGAAACATTTGCAAGGTGCATGCCAGAAAACTTTGTGGACTCTTGTGTTGTGTTCCTAAAATGAATTTGTAGCATCCCTAAATCTACTGCTAATCCCTTCCAGATTATGAGTCACATATATGCAGTGATATGATTCCAGGTAAATAGGGGCACATCCACTTGATTATTTAGGTCACTCAAACCTCTAAACAGACTTATTACAAATTCTACATTGGTTTACAGGGAAATATCAGTTCATGCTTCAGAAGAATCATTCAGCATAATTTCCTTACCTATCAGTTAGATCTTCCCATAAATAGCAATCCCAAAAACTAATAAAAATGAAAACAAAAAAATAAAAACCTAAACTCAATACCCTACTCCCACTCGTTATTCAAATATTTAAATAGCCCTATTATTTTTTTCTTTTACTCTAAATAATTTTATTCTTTTTTTAATAAAATAATTTTTATTGGTGTTCAATTTACCAACATACAGAATACCACCCAGTGCTCATCCCGTCAAGTGTCCCCCTCAGTGCCCGAAACCTACTCACCCCCACCCCCCCCACCCTCCTCCCCTTCCACCACCCCTAGTTCATTTCCCAGGTTAGAAGTCTTTGTTCTGTCCCCTTTCTGATATTTCCCACACATTTCTTCTCCCTTCCCTTATATTCCCTTTCACTACTATTTATATTCCCCCAAATGAATGAGAACATACGCTGTTTGTCCTTCTCCGATTGACTTACTTCACGCAGCATAATACCCTCCAATTCCATCCACGTTGAAGCAAATGGTGGGTATTTGTCGTTTCTAATGGCTGAGGAATATTCCATTGTATACATAACCACATCTTCTTTATCCATTCATCTTTCGATGGACACCGAGGCTCCTTCCACAGCTTGGCTATTGTGGACATTGCTGCTAGAAACATCGGGGTGCAGGTGTCCCGGCATTTCATTGCATCCGCATCTTTGGGGTAAATCCCCAACAATGCAATTGCTGGGTTGTAGGGCAGGTCTATTTTTAACGCTTTGAGGAACCTCCAGACAGTTTTCCAGAGTGGCTGCACCATTTCACATTCCCACCAACAGTGCAAGAGGGTTCCCTTTTCTCTGCATCCTCTCCAACATTTGATGTTTCCTGCCTTGTTAATTTTCCCTATTCTCACTGGTGTGAGGTGGAATCTCATTGTGGTTTTGATTTGTATTTCCCTGATGGCAAGTGATGCAGAGCATTTTCTCATGTGCTTGTTGGCCATGTCTATGTCTTCCTCTGTGGGATTTCTCTTCATGTCTTTTACCCATTTCATGATTGGATTGTTTGTTTCTTTGGTGTTGAGTTTAATAAGTTCTTTATAGATCTTGGAAACTAGCCCTTTATCTGATACGTCATTCGCAAATATCTTCTCCCATTCTGTAGGTTGTCTTTGAGTTTTGTTGACTGTATCCTTTGCTGTGCAAAAGCTTCTTATCTTGATGAAGTCCCAATAGTTCATTTTTGCTTTTGTTTCTTTTGCTTTCATGGATGTATCTTGCAAGAAGTTACTGTGGCCGAGTTTAAAAAGGGTGTCGCCTGTGTTCTTCTCTAGGATTTTGATGGAATATTGTCTCACATTTAGATCTTTCATCCATTTTGAGTTTAACTTTGTGTATGGTGAAAGAAAGTGGTCTAGTTTCATTCTTCTGCATGTGGATATCCAATTTTCCCAGCACCATTTATTGAAGAGACTGTCTTTCTTCCAATGGATAGTCTTTCCTCCTTTATCAAATATTAGTTGGCCATAAAGTTCAGGGTCCACTTCTGGATTCTCTATTCTGTTCCACTGATCTATGTGTCTGTTTTTGTGCCAGTACCACACTGTCTTGATGACCACAGCTTTGTAGTACACTTGAAATCTGGCATTGTGATGCCCCCAGTTATGGTTTTCTTTTTTAAAATTCCCTGGCTATTTGGGGTCTTTTCTGATTCCACACAGATCTTAAAATAATTTGTTCTAACTCTCTGAAGAAAGTCCATGGTATTTTGATAGGGATTGCATTAAACGTGTAAATTGCCCTGAGTAATATTGACATTTTCGCAGTATTAATTCTGCCAATCCATGAGCATGGAATATTTTTCCATCTCTTTGTGTCTTCCTCAATTTCTTTCAGAAGTGTTCTAGAGTTTTTAGGGTATAGATCCTTAACCTCTTTGGTGAGGTTTATTCCTAGGTATCTTATGCTTTTGGGTGCGATTGTAAATGGGATTGACTCCTTAATTTCTCTTTCTTCAGCTTCATTGTTAGTATATAGAAATGCCATTGATTTCTGGGCATTGATTTTGTATCCTGCCACACTACCAAATTGCTGTATGAGTTCTAGCAATCTTGGGGTGGAGTATTTTGGGTTTTCTATGTAGAGTATCATGTCCTCGGCGAAGGGGGAGAGTTTGACTTCTTCTTTGCCAATTTGAATGCCTTTAATGTCTTTTTGTTGCCTGATTGCTGAGGCTAGGACTTCCAATATTATGTTGAATAGCAGTGGTGAGAGTGGACATCCCTGTCTTGTTCCTGATCTTAGGGGAAAGGCTCCCAGTGCTTCCCCATTGAGAATGATATTTGCTGTGGGCTTTTCTTAGATGGCTTTTAAGATGTCGAGGAAAGTTCCCTCTATCCCTAGGCTCTGAAGAGTTTTGATCAGGAATGGATGCTGTATTTTGTCAAATGCTTTCTCTGCATCTAATGAGAGGATCATATGGTTCTTGGTTTTTCTCTTGCTGATATGATAAAGCACATTGATTGTTTTACGAGTGTTGAACCAGCCTTGTGTCCCAGGGATAAATCCTACTTGGTCATGGTGAATAATTTTCTTAATGTACTATTGGATCCTATTGGCTAGTATCTTGTTGAGAATTTTTGCATCCATGTTCATCAGGGATATTGGTCTGTAATTCTCATTTTTGGCGGGGTCTTTGTCTGGTTTTGGAATTAGGGTGATGCTGGCCTCATAGAACGAATTTGGAAGTGCTCCATCTCTTTCTATCTTTCCAAACAGCTTTAGGAGAATAGGTATGATCTTCTTTAAACTTTGATAGGGATCTCTGCGTGGCACAGCGGTTGGGCGCCTGCCTTTGGCCTGGGGCGTGATCCTGGAGACCCAGGATCGAATCCCACGTCGGTCTCCCTGCATGGAGCCTGCTTCTCCCTCTGCCTGTGTCTCTGCCTCTCTGTCTCTCTCTGTGTGACTATCATGAATAAATAAATAAAATCTTTTAAAAAATAAAAAATAAAGTTTTGACAGAATTCCCCTGGGAAGCCATCTGGCCTTGGACTCTTGTGTCTTCGGAGGTTTTTGATGACTGCTTCAATTTCCTCCCTGGTTATTGGCCTGTTCCAGTTTTCTATTTCTTTTGTTCCAGTTTTGGTAGTTTGTGGCTCTCTGAGAATGCGTCCATTTCTTCTAGATTGCCTAATTTATTGGCGTATAGCTGTTCGTAATATGTTTTTAAAATCGTTTGTATTTCCTTGGTGTTGGTAGTGATCTCTCCTTTCTCATTCATGATTTTATTAATTTGAGTCTCCTCTCTCTTCTTTTTAATAAGGTTGGATAATGGTTTATCTATCTTATTAATTCTTTCAAAGAACCAACTCCTGGTTCTGTTCATCTGTTCCACAGTTCTTCTTGTCTTGATTTCGTTGAGTTCTGCTCGAATTTGAATTATCTCTCTTCTTCTGCTGGGCGTGGGGTCAATCTACTGTTTATTCTCTAGCTCCTTTATGTGTAAGGTTAGCTTTTGTATTTGAGTTCTTTCCAGCTTTTGAATGGATGCTTGTATTGCGATGTATTTCCCCCTTAGGACTGCTTTTGCTGCATCCCAAAGATTTTGAACAGTTGTATCTTCATTCTCATTAGTTTTCATGAATCTTTTTAGTTCTTCCATAATTTCCTGGTTGACCCTTTCATCTTTTAGCAGGATGGTGCTTAACCTCCACGTGTTTGAGGTCCTTCCATACTTCTTGTTGTGATTTAGTTCTAATTTCAAGGCATTATGGTCTGAGAATATGCAGGGGACGATCCCAATCTTTTGGTATCGGTTCAGACCCGATTTGTGACCCAGTATGTGGTCTATTCTGGAGAGTGTTCCATGTGCAGTTGAGAGGAATGTGTATTCAGTTGAATTTGGATGTAAAGTTCTGTAGATATCTGTGAAATCCATCTGGTCCAGTGTATCATTTAAAGCTCTCGTTCTTTGGAGATGTTGTGCTTAGAAGACCTATCGAGGGTAGAAAGAGCTAGATTGAAGTCACCAAGTATAAGTGTATTATTGTCTAAGTATTTCTTCACTTTGGTTATTAATTGTTTTAAATATTTGGCAGCTCCCACATTCGGGGCATATATATTGAGGATTGTTAAGTCCTCTTGTTGGATAGATCCTTTAAGTACGAGATAGTGTCCCTCTTCATCTCTCACTACAGTCTTCGGGGTAAATTTTAGTTTATCTGATATAAGGATGGCTACCCCTGCTTTCTTTTGAGGATCATTGGAATGGTAAATGGTTCTCCAACCTTTTATTTTCAGGCTGTAGGTGTTCTTCTGTCTAAAATGAGTCTCTTGGGATCCCTGGGTGGCGCAGCGGTTTAGCGCCTGCCTTTGGCCCAGGGCGCGATCCTGGAGACCCAGGATCGAATCCCACGTCGGGCTCCCGGTGCATGGAGCCTGCTTCTCCCTCTGCCTGTGTCTCTGCCTCTCTCTCTCTCTGTGTGCCTATCATAAATAAATAATAAAAAAAAAATTAAAAAAAAAATAAAATAAAATGAGTCTCTTGTAGACAGCAAATAGATGGGTCCTGCTTTTTTATCCAGTCTGAAACCCTGCGCCTTCTGATGGGGTCATTAAGCCCGTTCACGTTCAGAGCTACTAATGACAGATATGAGTTTAGGGTCATCATGATATCTATTCAGTCCTTGTTTTTGTGGATTGTTCCACTGAATTTCTCCTTAAAGGGGAATTTTAAGAGTCCCCCTTAAAATTTCTTGCACAGCTGGTTTGGAGTTCACATATTCTTTCAGTTCCTGCCTGTCTTGGAAGCTCTTTATCTCTCCTTCCATTTTGAATGAGAGCCTTGCTGGATAAAGTATTCTTGGTTGCATGTTCTTCTCATTTAGGACCCTGAATATATCCTGCCAGGCCTTTCTGGCCTGCCAGGTCTCTGTGGAGAGGTCTGCTCTTACCCTAATACTCCTCCCCATAAAAGTCAGGGATTTCTTTTTTCTTTTTTTTTTTTTTTAAAGATTTTATTTATTTATTCATGAGAGACACACACACAGAGAGAGAGAGAGAGAGAGAGAGAGAGAGAGGCAGAGACACCGGCAGAGGGAAAAGCAGGCTCCATGCAGAGAGCCTGATGTGGGACTCCATCCAGGGTCTCCAAGATCACGCCCTGGGCTGCAGGCGGCGCCAAACCGCTGCGCCACCGGGGCTGCCCAAAAGTCAGGGATTTATCTCTTGCTACTTTAAGGATCTTCTCTTTATCTTTGGAATTTGCAAGCTTCCCTATTAGATGTCGAGGTGTTGAACGGTTTTTATTGATTTTAGGGGGGGATATCTCTATTTCCTGGATCTGAATGCCTGTTTCCCTTCCCAGATTAGGAAAGTTTTCAGCTATGATTTGTTCAAATACATATTCTTGCTCTCTGTCCCTTTCGGCGCCCTCGGGAACCCCAATTAAACGTAGGTTTTTCTTCCTCAGGCTGTCGTTTATTTCCCTTCATCTGTCTTCATGGTCTTTTAATTGTCTGTCTCTTTTTTCCTCAGTTTCCCTCTTTGGCATCAACTTGTCTTCTATGTCACTCACTCGTTCTTCCACCTCGTTAACCCTCGTCGTTAGGACTTCTAGTTTGGATTGCATCTCATTCAATTGATTTTTAATTTCTGCCTGATTAGATCTAAATTCTGCAGTCATGAAGTCTCTTGAGTCCTTTATGCTTTTTTCTAGAACCACCAGCAGCTGTATAATCGTGCTTCTGAATTGGCTTTCTGACATTGAATTGTAAACTAGATTTTGTAACTCTGTGGGAGAGAGGACTGTTTCTGATTCTTTCTTTTGAGGTGAGGTTTCCTTCTAGTCATTTTGCTCAGTGCAGAGTGGCCAAAAACAAGTTGTATTGGGAAAAGGAGAAAAAGAGAAAGAAGGAAAGAAAAGAGAAAAAGAAAAAAGAGAAAGAGAAAGAGAAAGAATGAAAGGGAAAAAGGGTGGGGGAAGCAAACAGAAATCAAAGAGAAAAAAAGAAAAGAAAAAAAAAAACCACGGGGGAGTATCTTCTGATTCTGTGTACTTTAAGTCCCTTGACTTCCTCTGGAACTTGTCCGTCTAGCAGGTCTTCTGGGGGAGGGGCCTGTTGTGCTGATTTTCAGGTGTTAGCACTCGGTGGAGCTGCTCTGCCCCCTGCCTGGGGCAGGGCTCAATGGGGGTTGTTTACCCCGTGAGGCCCCAGGAGGAACAACCCCAGTGGTTGCTGCAGCTCTGGAAACCTGGATTCAGCTCCCGCAGGAACTACTCCACCTGCAGGGCCTGGAGGCTCCGGGGCGGGGCCGCTGATCTGCTCAGCGGGGGGCAGGAGCGTCCTTGCTGTCCTGGGCCCTCCCGGCCTCTGCCTGTCCCGGGGGGAGGCCGGATCCTGGGCTGTGTCCCGGCTCCCTGTACTCCGGGTCTGCGCTGTTGTATTCGCGCTCCCGCCCCGCAGCGCCCTCCGCGGAGCCGCCCCCGAGCCCCTCCGAGCTGCTCCGGGTCCCGCCGCGCGCTGCAGCCCTTAGGGAGCTCGGCGCACTCTCCTGGGGCGCAGGTGTCTGTTAGTGTCCCCGGGAGCCCGAGGGCATCCCCGCCCTCCTGGGGTCCTGCTCTAACTCCCTGCGGGCCCCTTTCCGCTTGGGAGGGTTGGTGCAGCTCCTGCTTCTCCGGGACAGAGCTTTCCTGTCCTGGGGACACTCACCCCGGCCTTAGCCCGGGTCCTCGTGGGGCCCCTCCCCCTTGGATGCCTTTTGTTTCTTTATTTCTTTTTCCCCGTCTTCCTACCCTGATAGAAGCACGAACTCTTTTCACTGTAGCATTCCAGCTGGTCTCTCTTTAAATCTCAGGCCGAATTCGTAGATTTTCAGGATAATTTGAAGGTTATCTAGGTAATTTGGTGTGGACAGGTGATTTGGGGACCCTACTCTTCCGCCATCTTGCCCTTCCTCCCAGAATCACCTAACTTTTAATGGAAATTTTTAAAAATAGACAAATGTGAGAGAATAGTACAGTAGATCTGATGTATCTATCACACAGCTTTAAGAAGTATCAATATGTGGCCCAATTTGTCTAATTTATACCCCTTATTACCACTTCAATACTTATTTTTTTTCAATACTTATTTTTAAACAAATCCTAAACATCATTTATTTCATCTTATATATTTCAGTATTCATCTTGCTTAACCTGCAGACCCCCCAAACTAATGTGTATGTGTATCCCTAATGCCCCACATACCTAAATCACACCCCTACATATTCCATGGCCAACTCCTAGATCTCACTCCTATGCAGGATGAGTGTAACTTTTTGCAGATGGATAGCGAACAAGCACAGAAAACTAGCCTGGTTCCATTGATCTGGGAAAAGGCTCACAAACATGAGAATTTTGAGGTACTAGCCTAGGGAAAACAAGTAGGAGGCTCTCAGCACTCATCATGGCTTTGTGGGATTGAGAGAAGCCATACAATCTTAATAGTTATCCACCTGCCAAGGGAGAACAAGAAGTGTAGAGAGGAAGCATCCATAAAAAAGTTCTGACAGCCTCAGAATTCCTATCCAGATTGACCAATGAAGGCGTCTCTCTCTATCTCTCTCTCAAACTTTATGAATAAAAACTGGAGGAGGTGTCTTCTTCAAATGCAAAGACAGAAACAGCAGCAAAAATCAAGCAAACATGATACCACCAAAAAAGAACAAAATTTTCCGGCAACCAGCCTCAAATAAATGGAGATCTATGAATTGCCTGACAAAGTATTCAAAATAATTGTTTTAAGGAAGCTCAGTGAACTACACAAGAACACAGTTAAACAGTGCAATGAATCAAGATAACAATATACGAACAAAATGAGGGATTTAGCAGAGATAGAAATCATAAAAACAAACAAAATTCTGAAGCTGAGTAACACAATGAATGACATGAAAAAAGTGTTCAAGCAGAAGAAAAAAATCCATGAGCTTGAAGACAGATCATGTGAAATAAACCAGAGAAGAAAAAAAGAAAGAAAGAAAGAAAGAAAGAAAAAAGAAGAAAGAAGAAAGAAAGAAGAAAGATTAAAGAAAGCAAGCCAGTGTGAATTATGGGAAACACTGAAGCTATGAACAATATCAAATTAGTGATTTCAAAATGTTTCAGTCATCCCCCCTCCCTTCCATAAGGGATACATTCCAAAACCCCTAGGAGTTGCCTGGAATCACAGGTAGTATAAAACCCTATATATTCTATGTTTTTCCTATTCATACATACCTATGATAAACTTTATTTTTATTTTTTGATAAACTTTAATCTCTAAATAAATCACAGTAATAAATCAACTATAACTATAATAAAGTAGAACAATTATAAAAATATGATGTAACAAAAGTTATGTGAATGTGATCTTTCTCTCTCGAAATACCTTATTGTGCTATACTCACCCTTCTTCTCCTTGTGCTGCAGTGAGATAATAAAATGCCCACGTGAAATATCAGAAAGGGAGACAGAACATAAAGACTCCTAGCTCTGGAAACGAACTAGGGGTGGTGGAAGGGGAGGAGGGCGGGGGGTGGGGGTGAATGGGTGACGGGCACTGAGGGGGGCACTTGACGGGATGAGCACTGGGTGTTATTCTGTATGTTGGTAAATTGAACACCAATAAAATATAAATCTATTAAAAAATAATAAAATAAAATAAAATACCGACGTGATGAGGTGAAGGTGAGTAACACAGGCTCTGTGACATAGTGTTCAGCTACTACTGACCTTCTGAGGATACATCAGAAGGAGATCACCTGAACTCTTCCCATGTGTAACTGAAACTGCAGAAAGCAAAATAGATAAGGGGGAACTGCTGCAAAGGATCATACACCATAATCAAAAAGGATTTATCCATGAGACACAAGGATGGTTTAATACATGAAAATTACTAAATGCGATATATTACATTAACAGAATGAAGGATAAAAATCATATTTTCATCTCATATTATGCAGAAAAAGCATTTGACAAAATTCAACATTCTTTTATGATTAAAAACTCTCATCTCTTTAGGTATAGAAGACCATACCTTGTCATAATTAAGGCCATATATGACAAGCCTCTGGCTAACATTGTACTCAGTGGTGAAAGCTAAATGCATTTCATTTAAGATCAGAAACAAGACAAGGGTCCTACTGTCATCTCTTCAACATAGCATGTGAAGTATTAGCCACATAATTAGGCAAGAAAAAATAAATAAAAGGATTCCAAATTGAAAAGGAAGAAGTAAAATTTTCTGGGTAGATAATATGATCAAATATATAAAAAATACACTAAAGGCTCCACCAAAAAAACTGTTTGAACTAATAAATTAATTCAGCAAAGTCTCAGAATACAAAATCAACATGCCACAATCAGTTATGTTTCTCTACAGTAAAAAGAGCTATCTGTAAGAGAAATTAACAGGGCAATCTCATTTACAATAGCATCAAAACCAGCAAATTTTTAGGAATAAATTTAACCAAGGAGATGAAAGATCTGTACGCTGAAAACTATGACATTCATGAAAGAAATTGAAGGAGAGTCTAATGAATGGAAAAAGGTGGATTAAGTGATAGCGTGATATGAATTACTATCTGCTTTTTTAAATCTTTAATGGTAGTAGCAATGTCTGTGATACCCCTGGAGCTTCAGTTTATTATTTTGAAGGAGGAGGGCAATTTGAAGGGACTTCCTCTTAACTTTCCTTCCATAATAGTCTACATTCAGTGAGTATATTTCCCTTTTTTCATTGTACCCTGGTAAAATGCCAAGGCTAAAGGTAGATTTGTATACATAATCATTGCAATGTCTTCAATTTTCCCTCAAGGAAGTCCAGTCTTTTTTCATTCAATGAGTTCTGGGTCTGTTCCCTGGCTAATAAGAACTGTATGTCTATGTCCTCCTCACCCGCTTCCCCCAGATCCCCATCCCCACCCAGATACTTACGTGGAAACTCTAACCCCCAAGGGGATAATATGAGGAGGTAGGGCCTCTGGGAGGTAATTAGTGTCCTTATAAAAATAGACAAAGACTAGCTCCCTTTCTCTGACATGTGAGAACACCATAGAAGACAGCCATACTCAAACCAGGAAGCAGGCACTGAATCTGCCAGGATTGGACTTCCCAGTCTCTAAACCCATGAAAATAAATGTCTGTTGTTTAAGCTACTCAGTCTGTGGTATTTTGTGATAGCATACCAAGCTGACAAAACGTCCAGCATGAAGTAAAAGTTTACGATTACAAATGACAATAAAAAGCAAGAAAAGTGTACAGGGGAACCACTCAAAGGAAGCATACCCACAGACAGCCTAGCTGCTAGAATGCTCAGACAGGGATTTTTTTTTTCTTTTCTTTTCTTTTATTTTTATTTATTTATGATAGTCACAGAGAGAGAGAGAGAGGCGCAGAGACACAGGCAGAGGGAGAAGCAGGCTCCATGCACCGGGAGCCCGATGTGGGATTCGATCCCGGGTCTCCAGGATCGCGCCCTGGGCCAAAGGCAGGCTCCAAACCACTGCGCCACCACAGGGATTTTTAAAAACTGCAATGATTACATTTAAAATTTTAGTGATAAAGGTAGACCATGAACAACTGGGGCGCTTCAGCAGAGAGATGAGCTTTATATAAAAGAAGAAAGTGTAAATGTTAAGTTAGGAAAAATACAGTACCAGAAAACAGCAGAGCATCTGCATTCTGTAGAATACTAACTCCTCTAGCACATGAATAATTGGAACTCCAAATGTGCCAGTAGAAAGGAAGAACTAGAGAAATTATGTGAAAAGATAATAACATGCACTTTTACAAGATACACTAATTACAACACCACAAGTTAGAAAAAAAAAAACCCTCACCAAACCCAAAGCAAGATGAATAAAAATAAAATCAGGGATACTTTGGTGACTCAGTGTTTGAGCCTCTGCCTTTGGCTCAGGGCATGATCCCAGGGTCCTGGGATCAAGTCCTGCATCAGGCTCCTCGTGGGGTGCCTGCTTCTGCCTCTGCCTGTTTCTCTCCCTTTCTCTGTTCCTCATGAATAAATAAATAAAATCTTTAAAAAAATAAAATCACATGTAGCCACTTTTTTATTGGAGTTCAATTTGCCAACATACGGTATAACACCCAGTGCTCATCTGATCAAGTGCCCATCACCCAGTCACCCCAACCCCCCGCCAACCTCCCTTTCCACTACCCCTTGTTTATTTCCCAGAGTTAGGTGTCTCTCATGTTTTGTCACCCTCACTGATATTTTCACTCCTTTCCCTTTATTCCCTTTCATTAATTTTTATATTCCCCAAATGAATGAAACCATATGTTTGTCCTTCTCCGATTGACTTATTTCACTCAGCATAATACCCTCCAGTTCTATCCACGTCGAAGCAAATGGTGGGTATTTGTCATTTCTTTTTTTTAAATTTTTTTTATTTTTTTTATTTATTTATGATAGTCACAGAGGGAGAGAGAGAGAGAGGCAGAGACACAGGCAGAGGGAGAAGCAGGCTCCATGCACCGGGAGCCCGACGTGGGATTCGATCCCGGGTCTCCAGGATCGCGCCCTAGGCCGAAGGCAGGCGCCAAACCGCTGCGCCACCCAGGGATCCCGTATTTGTCATTTCTAATACATGTAGCCACTTTATGTAAAATTGATGGATATGAAAGCCAGTGAGACAAGCTTAAGAGAAACCAGAGAAAAATAAACATTGAATAAACAAGATAATAATGGTAATGATGATGAGTAACTTATCATGAGAAACACTGAAAGCCATGACAATCAAATGTCATCTTTCAGATGCTAGGAAAACCTATTGACCAAGAATATTATGTTCAGTGAAAATATTCCTCAAAATGAAGGGAATGTAAAGATGTTTCAGATTCTATCATCTATCTATCTATCTATCTATCTATCTATCTATCTATCTATCTATCATCTAGCTAGCTAGCTATCATCTATCTATCTATCTATGTCTCTATCATCTATCTACTATTTTTAAAGATTTACTTATCTATTTTAGAGAGAGAAAGCAAGGGGAGGAACAGAAGGAGAGAGAGAATCCTCAAGCAAACACCCTAAGCACAGAGCCTGATGAAGGGCTTGATCCCAAGACCCTGAGATCATGACCTGATCCAACCAAGAGTTGGACACTCAACTGACTGAGCCACCCAAATGTCCTTAGAGAAATTTCAGATTTTAAAGTTAATAATTTGTCTGCAGAAGAGCATCACAAGAAAAATTCAAAAAGTCTTCCAGACTAAAGGGAGGTCTCAGCATCCAGACATAGAATATAGATTGTTTAAAACAAAAATAATGAGAGTATATTGTGTGGTGCACAGTATGAACTGAATGAGAGCAAGGAACCAGGAAGGAGAAGGACAGATGGAATTTATTGCTGTAGGTTTCTCACATTGTTTCTCGTTAGAATAAAATTGTTTCATTATGTACTCTGATAGATTAAATATGTGTCTTTTAACCACTAAAGTAACTTTTTTTTTTTTTACTGGACTTCGACTTGCCAACATATAGCATAAAACCCAGTGCTCATCCCATCAAGTGCACTCCTCAGTGCCCGTCACCCAGTCACCCCCACTCTGCGCCCACCTCCCTTTCCACCACCCCCTGTTCATTTCCCAGAGTTAGGAGTCTCTTATGTTCTGTCTCCCTTTCTGATATTTCCCACTCATTTTTTCTCCTTTCCCCTTTATTCCCTTTCATTATTTTTTATATTCCCCAAATGAATGAAACCATATAATGTTTGTCCTTCTCCGAATGACTTATTTCACTCAGCATAATACCTTCCAGGTTCATCCACGTTGAATCAAATGGTGGATATTTGTCGTTTCTAATGGCTGAATAATATTCCATTGTATACATAGACCACATCTTCTTTATCTCTCCTTCTATTCTGAATGAGAGCCTTGCTGGATAAAGTGTTCTTGGCTGCATGTTCTTCTCATTTAGGACCCTGACTATATCCTGCCAGCCCTTTCTGGCCTGCCAGGTCTCTGTGGAGAGGTCTGCTGTTAATCTAATATTTCTCCCCATAAAAGTTAGAGATTTCTTGTCACTTGCTACTTTAAGGATCTTTTCTTTATCTTTGGAATTTGCACGTTTCACTATTAAATGTCAAGGTGTTGAGCGAATACCACAGTTTCTTTATCCATTCATCTTTCGATGGACACCGAGGCTCCTTCCACAGTTTGGCTATTGTGGACATTGCTGCTATAAACATCAGGGTGCAGGTGTCCTGGTGTTTCACTGCGTCTGTATCTTTGGGGTAAATCCCCAGCACGGCAATAGCTATGTCGTAGGTTAGTTCTATTTTTAACTCTTTGAGGAACCTCCACACAGTTTTCCAGAGTGGCTGCACTAGTTCACATTATGACCAATGGTACAAGAGTGTTCCCCTTTCTCCACATCCTCTCCAACACTTATTTCCTGTCTTGTTATTTTTCCCCATTCTCACTGCTGTGGTTTTGATTTGTATTTCCCTGATGGCAAGTGATGCAGAGCATTTCCTCATGTGCGTGTTGGCCATGTCTATGTCTTCCACTGCGAGATTTCTTTTTTTTTTCACTGTGAGATTTCTTTTCATGTCTTTTTCCCATTTCATGATTGGATTGTTTGTTTCTTTGGTGTTGAGTTGAATAAGTTCTTTATAGATCTTGGAAACTAGCCCTTTATCTGATACGTCATTTGCAAATATCTTCTCCCAATCTGCAGGTTGTCTTTTAGTTTTGTTGACTGTATTCTTTGCTGTGCAAAAGCTTCTTATCTTGATGAAGTCCCAATAGTTTATTTTTTCTTTTGTTTCTTTTGCTTTCATGGATGTATCTTGCAATAATTTACTGTGGCCAAGTTCAAAAAGGGTGTTCCCTGTGTTCTCCTCTAGGATTTTGATGGAATCTTGTCTCACATTTAGATCTTTCATCCATTTTGAGTTTATCTTTGTATATGGTACAAGAGAGTGGTATAGTTTCATTCTTCTGCATGTGGATGTCCAATTTTCCCAGCACCATTTATTGAAACGACTGTCTTTCTTCCAGTGGATAGTCGTTCATCCTTTATCAAATATTAGTTGACCATAAAGTTGAGGGTCCACTTCTGGATTCTCTATTCTGTTCCATTGATCTATGTGTCTGTTTTTGTGCCAGTACCACACTGTCTTGATGACCACAGCTTTCCTCACACCAGTGAGAATGGGGAAAATTAACAAGGCAGGAAACCACAAATGTTGGAGAGGATGTGGAGAAAAGGGAACCCTCTTACACTGTTGGTGGGAATGTGAAATGGTGCAGCCACTCTGGAAAACTGTGTGGAGGTTCCTCAAAGAGTTAAAAATAGACCTGCCCTATGACCCAGCAATTGCACTGCTGGAGATTTACCCCAAAGATACAGATGCAATGAAACGCCGGGACACCTGCACCCCGATGTTTCTAGCAGCAATGTCCACAATAGCCAAACTGTGGAAGGAGCCTCGGTGTCCATTGAAAGATGAATCTTTATGATGTTGTATATGTATACAATGGAGTATTACTCAGCCATTTGAAATTACAAATACCCACCATTTGCTTCAACGTGGATGGAACTGGAGGGTATTATGCTGAGTGAAATAAGTCAATCGGAGAAGGACAAACATTATATGGTCTCATTAATTTGGGGAATATAAATAATAGTGAAAGGGAATAGAAGGGAAGGGAGAAGAAATGGGTAGAAAATATCAGAAAGGGAGACAGAACATGAAGACTCCTAACTCTGGGAAATGAACTAGGGGTGGTAGAAGGGGAGGAGGGCTGGGGGTGGGGGTGAATGGGTGACGGGCCCTGACGGGGGCACTTGATCAGATGAGCACTGGGTGTTATTCTGTATGTTGGCAAATTGAACACCAATAAAAAATAAATTTATTATTAAAAAAATAAAACATCTCCAAATTAAAAAAAAAAACAACTTCAGATCATTCATAAGAAGATATGTTCAGTTAAAAGAATCATGGAGTCAGAAGACACAGACCACAGCGTTTGCCTGCTGTTTATTACTCATCGTTTTGGGCTTGTCACAAGACTTCTACAATACCCAGTTTCTATCCAGTTAAAAAAAAGAATAATAATGTCCACAAAAAGTCTTTAAGACGCAGTACACAAAAATGCATACTATGTGGTATATTGCAGTATATTATATCACATATTGTATGTGTACGACAAAACACAAAAGTTCTTACAATTATTTTCACTTATATTAGCCTTGTATATAATAAAAGAGTAATAGTAATGATGCTTTTTATTGGGGTTCTACTTCAAACATATATTGTAGCACCCAGTACTTATCTGTCAACTGTCCCCCTCACTGCCCATCATCCAGTCACCCCATGAAACCACCCACCTCCTCTTCCACTATCCCTTGTTTGTTTCCCAGAGTTAGGAGTCTCCCATGTTTTGTCTCCCTCTCTGATATTTCCCACTCATTTTCTCTCCTTTCCCTTTTAATCCCCTTCACTATTTTTTATTGTCCCGAAAGAATAAAACCACAAAATGTTTGACCCTCTCTCACCTACATCACTCAGCATAATACCCTCCAGTTCTATCCATGTAGAAGCAAATAGGGGGTATTTGAATTTCTTTATTTTTTATTTTGTAGAGTGTTTTTACTGGAGTTCCATTTGCCAACATATAGCATAACACCCAGTGCTCATCCCATCAAGTGCCCACCTCAGTGCCCGTCACTCAGTCACCCCCACTCCCCGCCCACCTCCCTTTCCACCCCCCCTTGTTCGTTTTCCAGAGTTAGGAGTCTCTCATCTTCTGTCTCCCTCTCTGATATTTCCCACTCATTTTTTCTCCTTTCCCCTTTATTCCCTTTCACTATTTTTTATATTCCCCAAATGAATGAGACCATATAATGTTTGTCCTTCTCCAATTGACTTATTTCACTCAGCATAATACCCTCCAGTTCCATCCACGTCGAAGCAAATGGTGGGTACTTGTCATTTTTAATGGCTGAGTAATATTCCTTTGTATCCATATACCACAGCTTCTTTATCCATTCATCTTTCTATGGACACTGAGGCTCCTTCCACAGTTTGGCTATTGTGGACATTGCTGCTATAAACATCAGGGTGCAGGTGTCCTGGCATTTCACTGCATCTGTATCTTTGGGGTAAATTCCCAGCAGTGCAATTGCTGGGTCATAGGGCAGATCTATTTTTAACTCTTTGAGGAACCTCCACACAGTTTTCCAGAGTGGCTGTACCAGCTCACATTCCCACCAACAGTGCAAGAGAGTTCACCTTTCTCCACATCCTCTCCAAAATTTCTTGTTTCCTTTCTTGTTAATTTTCACCATTCTCACTGGTGTGACGTGGTATCTCACTGTGGTTTTGTTTTGTTTCCCTGATGGCAACTGATGCAGAGCATTTTCTCATGTGCTTGTTGGCCATGTGTATGTTCTGTGAAATTTCTGTTCATGTCTTTTACCCATTTCATGATTGGATTGTTTGTTTCTTTGCTGTTGAGTTTAATACGTTCTTTAGAGATCTTGGATACTAGCCCTTTTTCTGATATGTCATTTACAAATATCTTCTCCCATTCTGTAGGTTGTCTTTTAGTTTTGTTGACTGTTTCTTTTGCTTTGCAGAAGCTTTTTACCTTGATGAAGTCCCAATAGTTCATTTTTGCTTTTGTTTCTCTTGCCTTCATAGATGTATCTTGGAAGTAGTTGCTGTGGCCAAGTTCAAAAAGGGTGTTGCCTGTGTTGTCCTGTAGGAATTTGATGGATTCTTGTCTCACATTTAGATCTTTTATCCATTTTGAGTTTATCTTTGTGTCTGACGTAAGAGAATGGTCTTGTTTCATTCTCCTGCACGTGGCTGTCCCAGCATCATTTCTTGAAGAGACTGTCCTTTTTCCAGTGGATAGTCTTTACTGCTTTGTGGAATATTCGTTGACCATTGAGTTGAGGGCCCATTTCTGGGTTCTCTATTCTGTTCCATTGATCTATGTGTCTGCTTTTGTGCCAGTACCACACTGTCTTGATGATCACAACTTTGTAGTACAACCTGAAACCCGGCATTGTGATGCCCCTGGCTCTGGTTTTCTTTTTCAGTATTCCCTTGGCTATTCGGGGTATTTTCTGAATCCACACAAATCTTACGATGATTTGTTGAAACTCCCTGAATAAAGTCATTTGTATTTCGATAAGGTTTGCATTAAATGTGTAAATTGCCCTTGGGTAGTTTTGACATCTTCACAATGTTAATTCTTCTAATCCATGAGCCTGGAATATATATCAAAAGTACACGTGGAGTCTCCATGGAAATGGAATACCCTGAATCCTGGAATACCATCGTTTCTTGATGGAAGGTTCTAAAAAGCATCTGACATAAGGGACCTGGAAAGCTATCCAAGTACATGTGGCAGTCCATGGAAAGGCCCTATGTTCAGCACTCAGAAAGAAGCATTCCTTGAATGCAGCTTTTGACAAATCTCTCATATAAGGAGGGAGAATCTATGAACAGAGTCCCTTCAGTACAGATATCCCCTACCCTCTCACTTGTCTGCATTAGGACCTATATCAAAAGAAGCTGAGGAGGCTCGAGGTAAATGCAGTCTACTGACCTCTGAGAAACAATTGTTAACTGTAGGCAGCTTCAGAAAATCATCTCTCATATGGAACTTAGATCCTAGTCCACAGTTGGTGTGAGGCCCAATGAAAGCCCCTGAGCTCAACTTTCAGAAAGCAGCATTCCTTGAATACAGCTTTTGTCAAGGTTCTCAACAATGGAGTTTGAACCTAACTCCACTTTAGGTGAAGAGGTGCCAGGGAAATGCACTGTACTGAAATCTAAGTAGCCAGCATTTCTCCCCTGCAGCTTTTAACTAGCCTCTCAGATAAGAGAGTTAGAAACTATCCACATAGTAGTGAAGGATTCGTGGAAATGCTCTGTAGGTAGCTGTGAGCAAGCAGCGTTCCTTGAGCACAGATTTATAGACCCTCTGAACTAGCAGCAGAACCTACATCAAAAGAACTCCTAGAGGCTCGAGAGAAATGTGGCCTATTGAATGCAGAGAAACAAGCTTTCCTTTCAGGCCACCTCTGACAAATTCTAACATAGCGGAGTTCGAGTCTTTCTCCACAGTAGTTGTGGAGACTCACAGGAAAGGCGCTGTGCTTCACTCTCAGTAAAAAGAATTCATTGAACAGAGCTCTCAGCTAGACTCTCATCTCCTGTGGAGAGGTCTTGGAAATGTTATGGAATGAACTGTGATCAAAAAGCATTTCTAGAGAGTAGCTATCCACTACGTCCTCAAATAGCAGCATTAGAAAATATATCAAAAGGACCTGTTGAATCGCGAGGGAAATACAGCCTACTGAACTTGATAAAGAAGCATTCCTGGAATATTACTCAGCCATTAAAAATGACAAGTACCCACCATTTGCTTCGACGTGGATGGAACTGGAGGTTATTATGCTGAGTGTAATAAGTCAATCGGAGAAACACAAACATTATATGGCCTCACTCATTTGGGGAATATAAAAAATAGTGAAAGGGAATAAAGGGGAAAGGAGAAAAAAATAAGTGAGAAATATCAGAAAGGGAGACAGAACATGAAAGACTCCTAACTCTGGGAAACGAACTAGGGGTGGTGGAAGGGGAGGAGGGCGGGGGGTGGGGGTGACTGGGTGGTTGGCACTGAAAGGGCACTTGACGGGATGAGCACTGAGTGTTATTCTGTATGTTGACAAATTGAACACCAATAAAAAATAAATTTATTTAAAAAAAGAAGCATTCCTGGCAGGCAGCTTCTGACAAGCCTCTAAAATAAAATAAGACAGTTAAAAACAATGTCCACAGTAGGTGTGGAGGCCCAAAGGAAAAACCTTGAACTCAATAGTCAGAAAGATGCATTCCTAAAAACAGGTCTCAACTAGGCTCTCACCTATGGGAGTTAAAAACTTAGAAGCACTATAGGTGAGGTTGTGACCTGGTCATGCATTGTATTGAACTCTGTGACACAAGGCTTCCTGCCCTGCAGTCTTCCATTAGCCTCTCACCCTAGGGATGGTAGGCTATCCCCACAGCAGTAAGGTGCCATGGAAAGGCTTTGTTGTGAAGTGAGCATCTAGCGATTTTTTTTTTTGCATCTAGCGATTTTTAAATGCAGATTCCCACTACATTCTCAGGAACCTGCATTTGAATCTACATCAAACAAGCCTGTGGAGGATAGGGGGCATTAGGTCAACTGAAATATGAGAAAACATCTTTCCCTGTAGTCGGATTCTCCCACATCTCTAACAGAAGGCATTGAGAACCTATGTCCACAGAAAATGTGGAGGCCTGATGGGAAGGCACTGTGCTCAAGACTCGGAATGAAACATTCATTGAATGCAGCATTCAAATATTCTCCCCCACTCTAGATGAGGAGATGCCATAGAAAGGCACTGTACTGAACTCTGGGAGGGATGCAAACATCCAGGCCCTGCAGCTTTCCAACAGCCACTCACGTACAGGAGAGAGAAGCTATCTCCACAGGAGTGGTCAGCTGATGGAGATGCTATGTAGTGAACTATGAGCAATGAGCGTTCCTGGAAAGCAACTTTCCACTACCCTCTCCCCTAGTGCCATTAGAACCTAGATCAAAAGCACCTGGGAGGTTTCAGGGCAATGTGACCCTCTGAACTATCAGAAACAAGCAGTCCTTGCAGATAGCTTGTGACAAGACTCTAACAGAAGACAGATAAAAGCTCTTTTGAGAGTAGGTGTATAGGCCAGGTGGAAAAGCCCTGAGTTTAACATTCAGAAAGAATTCCTTGAATGAAGCTTTCAACTAGCCTCTTACCTATGGGAGTTACAGCCTAGTAACTAGGTGAGGAGGTGCCATGGAAATGCACTGTACTTAACTCTGAGCAACAAGCACTCCTGCAATGCAGCATTCAACGAGTGTCTCTCATATGGAGGTAGTTCTCTCCACAGCAGTAAAGGTGCCATGGAAATGCTACCAAGTTAAGTATGAGAAACCAGAGAAACCTGAGTGCAGCATATAAAGTCATTTGAACACATATCCAAAGGAATTGGAGTCTCTAGAGGGAAATGCGCCATACTTAACTCTGAGAAACAAGCATACCTTGAAGGCAATTTCTGGCAAGCCTCAAACATAAGCGATTTCGAAACCATGTCAACAGTAGGTGTGGAGGCCTAATGGAAAGGCACTGTGCTCATCTCTCAAAAAGAAGCATTCATTGAACGCCACTCTCACCTATGGGAGTTAGAATCTAGCTGCACTAGAGGAGAGGAGGTGAGATGGAAATGCGCTTGAGACTTGAGCCCAGGGCCTTTCATTGGGCCTCCACAGCAACTGTGCACTAGGATCTAACTTCCTTATGAGATGATTTTCAGAAGTTGATAATGCTTGTTTCTCAGAGTTCAGTAAACTGTATTTCCTGATCCTCCACAGCTTCTTCTATTATAGGTTCTAATGTAGACAGGGGAGAAGGTTGGGGATAGCTGCACTGGAGGGACTCTCATTGTTCGCAGTTTGATCCATAGCATTTCCATGGCCCTTCCACTCCTGTGGCCATTTAGACTAGTCTTATAAGAGAGACTAGTCTAAAGCTCCATTCAAGGAATGCTTCTTTCTGAGCGCTGAGCACAGGACCTCTCCAAGGACTGCCACACATACTAGGACATAGCTTCCAGATCCTTTATGTTACATGCTTTTAAGAAGCTGCCTTCAAGAAATGTTTCTATCTCAGAATTCGGTATACTGCATTTCCATGGAGGCTCCACATTTTTTATCTACACTCTCTTGCCGGGATCCCTGGGTAGCTCAGCGGTTTGGCGCCTGCCTTTGGCCCAGGGTACGATCCTGGAGTCCCAGGATCGAGTCCTGCGTCAGGCTCTTGGCATGGAGCCTGCTTCTCCCTCTGCCTGTATCTCTGCCTCTCTCTCTCTTTGTCTATCATGAAAAAATAAAATCTAAAAAAAAAAGCCTGGTTTACACTCTCTTGCCGATAGGTAAGATCATTGCCAAGAGCTGCACTCAACAAGTGATGGTTTCTCAGTTAAATATACAGCACTTCCATGGCCCCTCCACACCTGTGGAGATAGCTTCTACATCCCGTAGATGAGACGCTAGGGGAACGTTGCAGCGAAAGAATGCTTGCTTCTCAAAGTTCAGTTCAGCTCCTTTCCAGGGCACCTCCTCTGCTACAGTAGAGCTGGGTTCTAACTCCTCATAGGTGAAGCGCTATTTGAAATCTGCATTCAAGCTATGCTTCTTACTGAGAGTTCAGGACACTTCATTTCCATTGGATCTCCACATCTATGGTTATAGATTCTTGCTCTGTCATGTTGGAGGCTTCTCAGATGATGCCTCTGAAGAACACTTATTTCTCGGAGTTAAGTATAGCACATTTCCCTTGAGACTCCACACTTACTTTTGCTTGACGTCCTGATGACTTTGTGGAAGAATGTAGTCAATAGCTGCACCCAAGGAATGACTGTCATAGTTCACTATTAGTATCTCCACAGCACTCCACTGATATGTGTAAATAGCTTCTAACTCCCTTATGAGAGAGGCTAGTTGAAAGGTGCAGTGCAGGAATGCTGCTTTTGCACAGTTAAAGACGACACATTTCTATGGCACCTCATCACCTACTGTTGACTTAGTTCTATCTCTGATATAGAAGAGGTTCATTGAGAGCTGCAATGCAGGAATGCTGGATGTTCTCTGTTATTTCCAGTGAATCTCCTCCATGGCACTTCGTCACCTACAGTTGAGCTAGGTATACCTCCCATATGGGAGAATCCAGTTTAAAAGTACATTCAAGGAATGCTTGTCTCTGAGAGTTGAGCCCCGTGCATTTCCATTCGGCCTCCACATGTACTGTGGACTTAGGTTCTAATGCCCTTATGTGAGAGGCTTGTCCAAAGCTGCCTTTCAGGAATGCTCATCAGAGTTATGTATATCACATTTGCCTCATGCCTCCACAACTCCTTTGGCTGTATGTTCTAATGCCTTTATGGAGAGCGTAGTGGGAAGGCGCACGCAAAGAGCCCTGCTTTTCCCAGTTATCTTTATAGCATTTCCATTGCACATCGACTGCTGTGTATTTTCTATCTCTCTTACGTGAGAGGCTAAATGAAATCTCAGTGTTTTTCTGAGATTTCAGAAAAAAGAATGTGTTTGTCTCAGCGTTCAGTAGAGCGCATTTCCATCTCACCTTTGCACACCAGTGGAGCTATGTTCTAACTCCTATTAGTGAGAGAATTGTTTAAAGCAGAGTTCAATGAATGTTTCTTTTCGAGAGATGAGCACAGTGCCTTTCCATTAAGACTCCACACCTACTGGAGACGTCGGATCTAAGTCCCTTATGTTTGAGGCTGGTCAGAAGCTGCCTTCAAGGAGTATTTGTTTCTCAGAATTAAGTGCCGCATTTCCATCGAGCCTCCACAGTTCCTTTGGATATGTGTTCAAATGCCTTTAAGTGGGGAGAAGGGGCAAGACGGCGGAAGAGTAAGGTCCCCAAATCACCTGTCCCCACCAGATTACCTAGATAACCTTAAAATCATCCTGAAAATCTACGAATTCGGCCTGAGATTTAAAGAGAGAACAGCTGAAACGCTACAGTGAGAAGAGTTCGTGCTTCTATCAAGGTAGGAAGACGGGGAAAAAGAAATAAAGAAACAAAAGGCCTCCAAGGGGGACGGGCCCCGCGAGGAGCAGGGCTGAGGCCGGGGCGAGTGTCCCCAGGACAGGAAAGCCCCGTCCCGGAGGAGCAGGAGCTGCACCAACCTTCCCGGGCGGAAAGGGGCTCCCAGGGAGGTGGAGCAGGACCCAGGAGGGCGGGGATGCCCTCGGGCTCCCGGGGACACTAACAGACACCTGCGCCCCAGGAGAGTGCGCCGAGCTCCCCAAGGGCTGCAGCGCGCGGCGGGACCCGGAGCAGCTCGGAGGGGCTAGGGGGCGGCTCCGCGGAGGGGGCTGCGGGGCGGGAGCAGCTCGGGGGGCTCGGGAGGCAGCTCCGCGGAGGGGGCTGCGGGGCGGGAGCAGCTCGGGGGGCTCGGGGGCGGCTCCGCGGAGGGGGCAGCGGGGCGGGAGCAGCTCGGGGGGGGGGCTCGGGGGCGGCTCCGCGGAGGGGGCTGCGGGGCAGGAGCAGCTCGGGGGGGCTCGGAGGCGGCTCCGGCAGAGGAAGAGGCTCCGTACGGAGGGGGCTGCAAGGCCGGAAGCAGCTCAGAGGGGCTCGGGCAGCAGCTCCGGGGAAGTGGCTGCCCAACCAGGAAAGCGAATCCAACAGCGCAGGCCCGGGAGCACTAGGCGCTGGGACACAGACCAGGATCCGACCCCCCACGGGACAGGCAGAGGTCGGGAGGGCACAGGAAGCGAGGACGCTCCTGCCCCCAGCTAAGCAGATCAGCTGCCCCGCCCCAGAGCATCCAGGCCCCTGCAGACGGAGAGCTCCGGAGTTACTGCGGGAACTGAATCCAGGGCTCCAGAGCTGCCGCCACCACCGGGGTTGTTCCTCCTGGGGCCTCGAGGGGTAAACAACCCACACTGAGCCCTGCACCAGGCAGGAAGCAGAGCAGCTCCCTCAAGGGCTAACACATGAAAATCAGCAAAACAGGCCCCTCCCACAGAAGACCAGGTAGACGGACAAGTTCCAGGGGAGTCAAGGGACTTAAAGTATACAGAATCAGAAGATACTCCCCTGTGTTTTTTTTTCTTTTTGATTTCTGATTGCTTCCCCCACCCTTTTTTTCAACTTCTTTCTTTTTCTTTCTCTTTTTCTTCTCTTTTTTTTCCTTTTTTCTTCATTTTTTGTTTTATCTTTTTCTCAATTCTTTCCTTCTCTCTCTCTCTTTTTCTCCTTTTCCCAATACAACTTGTTTTTGGCCACTCTGCACTGAGCAAAATGACTAGAAGGAAAACCTCACCTCAAAAGAAAGAATCAGAAACAGTCCTCTCTCCCACAGAGTTACAAAATCTGGATTACAATTCAATGTCAGAAAGCCAATTCAGAAGCACGATTATACAGCTGCTGGTGGCTCTAGAAAAAAGCAAAAAGGACTCAAGAGACTTCATGACTGCAGAATTTAGATCTAATCAGGCAGAAATTAAAAATCAATTGAATGAGATGCAATCCAAACTAGAAGTCCTAACGACGAGGGTTAACAAGGTGGAAGAACGAGTGAGTGACATAGAAGACAAGTTGATGCCAAAGAGGGAAACTGAGGAAAAAAGAGACAGACAATTAAAAGACCATGAAGACAGATGAAGGGAAATAAACGACAGCCTGAGGAAGAAAAACCTACGTTTAATTGGGGTTCCTGAGGGCGCCAAAAGGGACAGAGGGCCAGAATATGTATTTGAACAAATCCTAGCTGAAGACTTTCCTAATCTGGGAAGGGAAACAGGCATTCAGATCCAGGAAATAGAGAGATCCCCCCCTAAAATCAATAAAAATCATTCAACACCTCGACATTTAATAGTAAAGCTTGCAAATTCCAAAGATAAAGAGAAGATCCTTAAAGCAGCAAGAGACAAGAAATCTCTGATTTTATAGGGAGGAGTATTAGGGTAACAGCAGAACTCTCCACAGAGACCTGGCAGGCCAGAAAGGGCTGGCGGGATATATTCAGGGTCCTAAATGAGAAGAACATGCAACCAAGAATACTTTATCCAGCAAGGCTCTCATTCAAAATGGAAGGAGAGATAAAGAGCTTCCAAGACAGGCAGCAACTGAAAGAATATGTGGCCTCCAGACCAGCTCTGCAAGAAATTTTAAGGGGACTCTTAACATTCCCCTTTAAGAAGAAGTTCAGTGCAACAATCCACAAAAACAAGGACTGAATAGATATCATGATGACACTAAACTCATATCTGTCGATAGTAACTCTGAACGTGAACAGGCTTAATCACCCCATCAAAAGGTGCAGGGTTTCAGACTGGATAAAAAAGCAGGACCCATCTATTTGCTGTCTACAAGAGACTCATTTTAGACAGAAGGACTCCTACAGCCCGAAAACAAAAGGTTGGAGAACCATTTAACATTCAAATGGTCCTCAAAAGAAAGCAGGGGTAGCCATCCTTATATCAGATCAACTAAAATTTACCCGAAGACTGTAGTGAGAGATGAAGAGGGACACTAACTCATACTTAAAGGATCTATCCAACAAGAGGACTTAACAATCCTCAATATATATGCCCCGAATGTGGGAGCTGCCAATATTTAAAACAATTAATAACCAAAGTGAAGAAATACTTAGATAATAATACACTTATACTTGGTGACTTCAATCTAGCTCTTTCTATCCCTGATAGGTCTTCTAAGAACAATATCTCCAAAGAAATGAGAGCTTAAATGATACACTGGACCAGATGGATTTCACAGATATCTACAGAACTTTATATCCAAACTCAACCGAATACACATTCTTCTCAAGTGCACATTGAACTTTCTCCAGAATAGACCACAGTTGGGTCACAAATCGGGTCTGAACAGATACCAAAAGATTGGGATCGTACACTGCATATTCTCAGACCATAATGTCTTGAAATTAGAACTAAATAACAAGAAGAAGTTTAGAAGGACCTCAAACACGTGGAGGTTAAGGACGATCCTGCTAAAAGATGAAAGGGTCAACCAGGAAATTAAGAAAGAATAAAAAAGATTCATGAAACTAATGAGAATGAAGATACAACAGTTCAAAAAATTTGGGATGCAGAAGAAGCAGTCCTAAGGGGGAAATACATCGCAATACAAGCATCCATTCAAAAACTGGAAAGAACTCAAATACAAAAGCTAAACTTACACCTAAAGAAGCTAGAGAAAAAACAGCAGATGGACCCTACGCCCAGCACAAGAAGAGAGTTAATTAAAATTCGAGCAGAACTCAACGAAATCGAGACCAGAAGAACTGAGGAACTGATGAACAGAATCAGGAGTTTGTTCTTTGAAAGAATTAATAAGATAGATAAACCATTAGCCAGCCTTACTAAAAAGAAGAGAGAGAAGACTCAAATTAATAAAATCAGGAATGAGAAAGGAGAGATCTCTACCAACACCAAGGAAATACAAACGATTTTAAAAACATATTATGAACAGCTATATGCCAATAAATTAGGCAATCTAGAAGAAATGGACACATTCCTGGAAAGCCGAAAACTACCAAAACTGGAACAGGAAGAAATAGAAAACCTTAACAGGCCAATAACCAGGGAGGAAATTGAAGCAGTCATCAAAAACCTCCCAAGACACAAGAGTCCAGGGCCAGATGGCTTCCCAGGGGAGTTTTATCAAACGTTTAAAGAAGAAACCATACCTATTCTCCTAAAGCTGTTTGGAAAGATAGAAAGAGATGGAGTACTCCAAATTCGTTCTATGAGGCCAGCATCACCCTAATTCCAAAACCAGACAAAGACCCCACCAAAAAGGAGAATTACAGACCAATATCCCTGATGAACATGGATGCAAAAATTCTCAACAAGATACTAGCCAATAGGATCCAACAACACATTCAGAAAATTATTCACCATGACCAAGTAGGATTTATCCCCGGGATGCAAGGCTGCTTCAACACCCGTAAAACAATCAATGTGATTCATCATATCAGCAAGAGAAAAACCAAGAACCATATGATCCTCTCATTAGATGCAGAGAAAGCATTTGACAAAATACAGCATCCATTCCTGATCAAAACTCTTCAGAGTGTAGGGATAGAGGGAACATTCCTCAACATCTTAAAAGCCATCTACGAAAAGCCCACAGCAAATATCATTCTCAATGGGGAAGCACTGGGAGCCTTTCCCCTAAGATCAGGAACAAGACAGGGATGTCCACTCTCACCACTGCTATTCAACATAGTACTGGAAGTCCTAGCCACAGCAATCAAACAACAAAAAAGACATTAAAGGCATTCAAATTGACAAAGAAGAAGTCAAACTCTCCCTCTTCGCCGATGACATGATACTCTATAGAAAACCCAAAAGTCTCCCCGCCAAGATTGCTAGAACTCATACAGCAATTCGGTAGCGATGCCCAGAAATCAGTGGCATTTCTATACACTAACAATGAGACTGAAGAAAGAGAAATTAAGGAGTCAATCCCATTTGCAATTGCACCCAAAAGCATAAGATACCTCGGAATAAACCTCACCAAAGAGGTAAAGGATCTATACCCTAAAAACTCTAGAACACTTCTGAAAGAAATTGAGGAAGACACAAAGAGATGGAAAAATATTCCATGCTCATGGATTGGCAGAATTAATATTGTGAAAATGTCAATGTTACCCAGGGCAATATACACGTTTAATGCAATCCCTATCAAAATACCATGGACTTTCTTCAGAGAGTTAGAACAAATTATTTTAAGATTTGTGTGGAATCAGAAAAGACCCCGAATAGCCAGGGGAATTTTAAATAAGAAAACCATATCTGGGGGCATCACAATGCCAGATTTCAGGTTGTACTACAAAGCTGTGGTCATCAAGACAGTGTGGTACTGGCACAAAAACAGACACATAGATCAATGGAACAGAATAGAGAACCCAGAAGTGTACCCTGAACTTTATGGCCAACTGATATTCGATGAAGAAGGAAAGACTATCCATTGGAAGAAAGACAGTCTCTTCAATAAATGGTGCTGGGAAAATTGGACATCCACATGCAGAAGAATGAAACTGGACCACTCTCTTTCACCATACACAAAGATAAACTCAAAATGGATGAAAGATCTAAATGTGAGACAAGATTCCATCAAAATCCTAGAGGAGAACACAGGGAACACACTTTTTGAACTTGGCCACAGTAACTTCTTGCAAGATACATCAACGAAGACAAAAGAAACAAAAGCAAAAATGAACTATTGGGACTTCATCAAGATAAGAAGCTTTTGCACAGCAAAGGATACAGTCAACAAAACTAAAAGAACCTACAGAATGGGAGAAGATATTTGCAAATGACATATCAGATAAAGGGCTAGATTCCAAGATCTATAAAGGACTTCTTAAACTCAGCATCAAAGAAACAAACAATCCAATCATGAAATGGGCAAAAGACATGAAGAGAAATCTAACAGAGGAAGACAGTGACATGGCCAACATGCACATGAGAAAATGCTCTGCATCACTTGCCATCAGGGAAATACAAATCAAAACCATGATGAGATACCACCTCACACCTGTGAGAATGGGGAAAATTAACAAGGCAGGAAACAAAAAATGTTGGAGAGATGCAGAGGAAAGGGAACCCTCTTACACTGTTTTTGGAAATTGAACTGGTGCATCCACTCTGGAAAATGTCTGGAGGTTCCTCAAAGAGTTAAAAATAGACCTGCCCTACAACCCAGCAATTACACTGTTGGGAATTTACCCCAATGATTCAGATGCAATGAAATGCCGGGACACCTGCACCCCGATGTTTCTAGCAGCAAAGTCCACAATAGCCAAACTGTGGAAGGAGCCTCAGTGTCCATTGAAAGATGAATGGATAAAGATGTGGTTTATATATACAATGGAATATTCCTCAGCCGTTAGAAACGACAAATACCCACCATTTGCTTCAAAGTGGATGGAACTGGAGGGTATTATACTGAGTGAAGTAAGTCAATCGGAGTAGGACAAACAGTGTTTGTTCTCATTCATTTGGGGAATATAAATAATAGTTAAAGGGAATATAAGGGAAGGGAGAAGAAATGTGTGGGAAATATCAGAAAAGGAGACAGGACATAGATTCCGAACTCTGGGAAACGAACTAGGGGTGGTGAAAGAGGAGGAGGGCAGGAGGAGGGGGTGAGTGGGTTTCGGGCACTGAGGGGGACACTTGTCGGGATGAGCACTGTGTGTTATTCTGTAATTTGGTAAATTGAACACCAATAAAAATTATTTTATTAAAAAAAAAAGAATTCAGTCACAGATTTAAAAAAAAGTTAAAAAAAAAAAAGGTTCGAGCAGAACTCAATGAAATAGAGACCAGAAGACCTGTGGAACATATAAATAAAACCAAGGGTTGGTTCTTTGAAAGTATTGATAAGATAGATAAACCATTAGCCAGCCTTATTAAAAAGAAGAGAGAAAAGACTCAAATTAATAAAATCATGAAGAGAAAGGAGAGATCACCACAAACACCAAGGAAACACAAACGATTTTAAAAATATATTATGAACAGCTATAGGCCAATAAATTAGGCAATCTAGAAGAAATCAGTGCATTTCTGGAAAACCAGAAACTACCACAACTGGAACAGGAAGAAATAGAAAACCTAAAAAAAAAAAAAAAAAAGAAAAGAAAGAAAGAAAACCTGAACAGGCCAATAACCAGGGAGGAAATTGAAGCAGTCATCAAAAACCTCCCAAGACACAAAAGTCCAGGGCCGGATGGCATTCCAGGGTAATTCTATGAAACGTTTAAAGAAGAAACCAAAACTATTCTACTTAAGCTGTTCAGAAAGATAGAAGGAGATGGAATACTTCCAAACTCGTTCTTTGAGGCCAGCATCACCTTAATTCCAAAACCAAAGACCCCACCAAAAAGGAGATTTATAGCCCAATATCCCTAATGAACAGGATGCAAAAATTCTCAACAAGATACTAGCCAAAAGGATACAACAATACATTAGGAGGATTATTCACCTTGACCAAGTGAGATTTATCCCCGGGACACAAGGCTGGTTCAACACTCGTAAAACAATCAATGTGACTGATCATATCAGCAAGAGAACCAATAACCATACGATCCTCTCAATAGATGCAGAGAAAGCATTTGACAAAATACAGCATCCATTCCTGATCAAAACTCTTCAGAGTGTACGGATAGAGGGAACATTCCTCAGCATCTTAAAATCCATCTACAAAAGCCCACAGCAAATATCATTCTCAATGGGGAAGCACTGGGAGCCTTTCCCCTAAGATCAGGAACAAGACAGGGATGTCCACTCTCACCACTGCTATTAAACATAATACTAGAAGTCCTAGCCTCAGCAACAGGCAAAAAAAGAAATAAAATGCATTCAAATGGCAAAGAAAAAGTCAAACTCCCCCTCTTTGCAGATGACATGATCCTGTACATAGAAAACCAAAAGACTCCACCAAGACTGTTAGAACTCATACAGCAATTTGGTAGCGTGGCAGGATACAAAATCAATGCCCAGAAGTCAGTGGCATTTCTATACACTAATAATGAGACTGAAGAAAGAGAAATAAAGGAGTCAATCCCATTTACAACTGCACCCCAAAGGCATTAAATACTTAGCAATAAACCTAACCAAAGAGGTAAAGGATCTATTGCCTAAAAACGACAGAACACTTCTGAAAGAAATTGGGGAAGACACAGAGAGATGGAAAAATATTCCATGCTCATGGGTGGGAAAAATTAAAATTACGAAAATGTCAATGTTACCCAGGACAATTTACGTATTTAATGTAATCTCTATCAAATACCATGGACTTTCTTCAGAGAGTTGGAACAAATTACTGTCAGATTTGTGTGGAATCAGAAAAGACCCCGAATAGCCAGGGAAATCTTTAAAGTGAAAACCACTGGGGGCATCACAATGCCAGATTTCTACCACAAAGCTGTGGTTATGAAGACAGTATTTACTGGCACAAAAACAGACACATAGATCAATGGAACAGAATAGAGAATCCAGAAGTGGATCCTCAACTTTATGGTCAACTAATATTCGACAAAGGAGGAAAGACTATGCACTGGAAAAAAGACAGTCTCTTAAATAAATGGTGCTGGGAAAATTGGACATCCACATGCAGAAGAATGAAACTAGACCATTCTCTTACACCTTACACAAAGACAAACTCAAAATGTATGAAAGATCTAAATGTGAGACAAGATTCCATCAAAATCTTAGAGGAGAACACAGGCATCACCCTTTTTGAACTTGGCCACAGTAGCTTCTTGCAAGATTCATCCATGAAGGCAAAAGAAACAAAAGCAAAAATGAACTATTGGGACTTCATCAAGATAAGAAGCTTTTGCACAGCAAAGGATACAGTCAACAAAACTAAAAGACAACCTACAGAATGGGAGAAGATATTTGCAAATGATGTATCAGATAAAGGGCTAGTTTCCAAGATCTATAAAGGACTTCTTAAACTCAGCATCAAAGAAACAAAGAATCCAATAATGAAATGGGCAAAAGACATGAAAAGAAATCTCACAGAGGAAGACATAGACATGGCCAACAAGCACAGGAGGAAATGTTCCGCATCACTGGCTATCAGGGAAATACAAATCAAAACCACAATGAGATACCACCTCACACCTGTGAGAATGGGGAAAATTAACAAGACAGGAAACAACAAATGTTGGAGAGGATGTGGAGAAAGGGGAACCCTCTTGCACTGTGGTTGGGAATGTGAACTACTGCAGCAACTCTGGAAAACTCTGTGGAAGTTCCTCAAAGAGTTCAAAATAGACCTACCCTACAACCCAGCAATTGCAGTGCTGGTCATTTACTCCAAAGATACAGATGCAGTGAAATGCCGGGACACCTGCCAATATAACCCATGTTTCTGGCAGCAATGTCCACAATAACCAAACTGTGTAAGGAGCCTCGGTGTCCATCGAAAGATGAATGGATAAAGAAGATGTGGTTTATGTATACAATGGAATATTACTCAGCCATTTGAAACCACAAATAAAAAAAAATATAAAAAAAAAAAAAAAAAAAAAAATGAAACCACAAATACCCACTATTTGCTTCGACATGGTTGGAACTGGAGGGTATTACGCTGAGTAAATTAAGTCAATCGGAGAAGGAGAAACATTATATGGTCTCATTTGTTTGGGGAATATAAAAAATAATGAAAAGGAATAAAGAGAAAGGAGAGAAAATGAGTGAAAATATCAGTGAAGGTGACAAAACATGAGAGACACCTAACTCCAGGAAATTAACAAGGGTTAGTGGAAGGAGAAGTGGGTGGGGGGTTGAGGTGACTGGGTTATGGGCACTGAGGGGGGCAGTTGGAGGGATGAGCACTGGGTATTATACTATATGTTGTCAAATTGAACTACAATAAGAAAATAAAATAAAATAAAGTCTATATTTTCCTTAGAAAAAATAAAATGGGCAGAAGACATGAACAGTCATTTCTCCAAGGAAGACCTACACATGGCCAACAGACACATAAAAAAATGCTCCACATCACTTGCCATCAGGGAAATATAAGTCAAAACCACATGAGATACCACCTCACACTAGTGAGAATGCTGAAAATTAACAAGACAGGAGACAACAAATGTTCAAGAGGGTGTGGAGAAAGGGAAATCCTCTCCCACTATTGGTGGGGCTTCAAACTGGTAGAGCCACTCTGGAGAACAGAGCAGAGTTTCCTTACGAAGTTAAAAATAGGGCAGCCAGGGTTACTCAGAGGTTTAGCCCTGCCTTCAGCCCAGGGCCTGATCCCAGAGAGCCCGGGATCGGCCCCCACATCGGGCTCCCTGCATGGAGCCTGCTTCTCCTTTTGCCTGTGTCTCTGCTTCTCTCTCTGTGTCTCTCATGAATAAATAAATAAAATCTTTTTTAAAAAAAGAAGTTAAAAATAGAGCTATCTTATGATCCAGCAATTGCACAACTAGGTATTTATTCAGAGGATACAAATATAGTGACCCAAGGGCACATGGACCCCATCGTTTATAGCAGCAATGTCCACGGTAGCCAAACTGTGGAAGGAGGCCAAAGGTCTATCTACTGAGAATGGATAAAGATATGAAATATATGTGTGTGTGTGTGTGTGTGTGTGTGTGTGTGTGTGTGTGTATGCAATGGAATCTTAGCCATGAAGAAGAATGAAATCTTACCATTTGCAATGATATGGATGGAACTAGAGGGTATTATGATGAGTGAAAGAAATCAGTCAGAGGAAGACAAATATCATGTGATCTCACTCATTTGTGGAACTGAAGAATTTAAATGTAACACTGAAACCATAAAACTACTAGAAGAAACCCAGGAGAAAACCTCCCTGATATGGCAAGGATTTTTTGGATATAACATCAAAAGCACAAGCAACAAAACCAAAAATCAAAAAGTGAGACATCAAACTAAAAAGCTTCAGCACAGAAAGAAAAATCAACAAAATGTAAAGTCAACCTATGGAATGGGAGAAAATATTTGCAAACCATGTATGTGATAAATACATATATAAGTATATGAAGAACATATACAACTCAACAGGAAAAAAACCCAAATGATCCAATTAAAATGGGCAAAGGGTTTGAACTGACATTTTTCCGAAGAAAACATATAAATGGCCAAAAGCTACATGGAAAGATGCTCAACAGCACTCATCATCAGAGAAATGCTAATCAAAACCACAATGAGACAAAACCTCACATCTCTTAGAATGGTTATTATCAAAAAGACAAGAGACAACAAGTGTTGATAGGAATGTGGGGGAAAGGGAGCCGTTACGCACTGTTGATGGGAATGTGAACCAGTTCGGCCACTACAGAGAACAGCACGGAGGTCCTTCAAAAGATGAAAAGCTACCATGTGATCCTGCAATTCCTCTTTGGGGGATATACCCAAAGGAGATGAAAATACTCTCTCAAAGAGATGTCTGCAGGCTGTGTTCACTGCAGCATTGTTCACAAGATGTGGAAACCATTTGGGGTGTTCACGGATGGATACGTGGATAAGGAAAATGCAGTGGGATGCTCTCCACCATGAAACAGGGAATCCATCTGTGATACCATGGATGAACCTTGAGGGCCTTGTCAGGTGGAGAAAGACAAATACTGCATGATGCCTTTTGAATGTGGAATCTGAAAGCATTAGGCACATAGAAACAAGGTAAAATGGTGGCTGTCAGAGCTGAGGAGTGGGGGACATGGGGGGATATTGGTCAGAGATTCTAAACTTCCAGTTACAGTAAGTTCTGCGGATCCGATGTACCTCATGGTGAGTACAGTTAACAATACTGTATCGTGATTCACAGCTGATACAAGGGTGGACTTTGAATGTTCTCACCATAGCAACAACACCATGGTAATCATGGGAAGTGAAGGGTGTATTCACGAAGTTCAGTGTGCTGATCACTTCACAGTATAACGTGTATCAGTCAGAACGCTGAACACCTTAAAGTTACACCATGTAACATGTCTCAATAAAGCTGGAAGAATTACAAATAAAGTGAATACTCATGAAGGCAAAATGAAACTTCTCAGATGGTTCTGGCCTTCTCTCCAACCACAGTCAGCTGAACAAATACAGGGAAAGGGTTAGGATTTTATTCAGATAGGATAATGATTTGGCCAAGAGAGGACAAGAAGGGGGGGAGAGGCAGGATGTGTGCAGAGCAGTAACTGTCGTGACGGACCAGGGAACCCACGCTCAAGAGAGCAGTGGAGACAGGTGGCCTTGGGGACCTTGACAAACTTCCCGACACCTGCCGGGGAGGATCTGCCAGGAGGGAGCACATCATCTGTAGATGCTGATCTACCAAGAACCAGGATGGGCCGTCCGGCGAGATGGGCTGAGTCAGGGACAAAGCAAAGGCAGTGACCACCACCAGAAGGGGTGGCAGGGAAGGCCAATGACAGGAGGGTCAGCACTGAGGATAACACCACCAGACCTCAAACCTCTTCCACAGACAAGGGCTTTCTCCCCGTTTTCATGCTGACCCTGAGAGTCACAGGTTCTGGAGCTGCCCAATGTCTCTCAATCCCAGAACCAAACCCTAAACCATCTAAATGCTAGGAATACTAGTGACGTGGAGGAAGCCTGGTGCTACCTGAGGCCTCCATACAGCCAGGGACACATCACCATCATGGGCCTCTCCCTCCAGAATGTTCCCCTCCCTGCCCTGGGGGACTCTTCCCCGGACAACTCCACACAGGTGCTAATTAAGGTAGTGGGACACGGCTCCCCTAGGGCCCCATCCTCTCAACAACAGGGAGAGTGGATTCCCCTGCTTCCTCTCTAGTGAGCGGCTCATCAGCATCCCTGTTCTACAACTGCTGTCCCTTTGGAATCGGGAAGGCTATTTCTGCTGCCAGCTGCAGCTGATGCTAATCTGCTACCACTTTGAGACTCAGGTCCCACCCCTGCCTGGACCCCCATTGCCAGGCTGTCCGAGAATCGACACTGCCACCTCTGTCTGCATCTCAAGGCTCCTCCGCTCTCGGGTGGCTTCTTGTCCAGACACATTGTGTTCATGCATCTGCTGACAAGCAAGAGGGCTCCCATCCTGTGTCCTGTTCCTTAAGGACCTGGCTCTGGCCTCAGGAACTCATTCTCTGTCTCTCATCCCTCCTGCCACTATTTCAAACCCAGAGAATCCAGAGTAGAAACAACAGACCAGCTCAGCATCTGGAAACTGAAGGGCTGAGCATTAGTGCCAGAGACTCAGACATGAAGGTAGGAAAAAAGGTCTTGCAGATGCAGGCACATCCTAGAATACCTAGTGAGGTTTGGGGGCACATTCTAGAACATTTTTACAGGAGCTTTGCCTTCTGGATGCTTCAGGGGAATTATGGGGGGCTGTGTCTGTGTACATATGTATCTGAGTAGGTATCTGGGAATGGGTGCACAGGTATTGTTTTTGTGATATTATTATCATGTGCCTGTCTGCAGGGTTTGGCATGCTTGGAGGGGAACTGTTCAGGGCTTGCCTGGCTGAATGGGTGTGTGTCTACGTGATCACAGAATTAGAAAACTTGACTTTTTAGGACAACATCTCTAGCACCACTGGGCCATTAGCCCAAATGTCAGCTCTGGCTTATATTCATCTGCAGTATGACCCCAATGCTACAGAATCATCTAGAAAGCAAGATCAGGATTTGTACGTGCTTTTATCCTCCACAGCCTAGTATATTAGAGCCTGGCTTATAAAAAAAAAATAAAAAGCAAGGTTCTCAGAATTAGCGAGATTTGGGTTGAAATCCCAATAAGCATTTACAAACAGTGTGATCTTGGCCAAGTTATTTAACCTCTACTACCCACCTACCTTACTCTCTAAAATAGGACTACTTGCCTCACTTTCCAGTGAATAAATCCCAAAGTTAAATGAAAAGAGACACAAACTCACACACTGGTTCTGCCACTGCCTGATGTAGCACCTCTCTGAAAACCGCTCCTGATGTGTGAAATTGGGATGATAAGAGTCAGCATTTACTGAACACCTACTCTGTGTCAGCCACTGTTCTAAGAGCTTTGGGTGCTCAACCCACTTAAGCAATTCTACTTCCAAGTGAGGAAGCTGGCCCACAGAGAGGTTAAGCAACATGCCCAGGGTTGCTCATCTAGGAAATGACAGAGCCATGACTGGAACTCAGGCAGTCGGACGCCTTGACCCTTGTTCTTAATCACATGAACCCCTGTTCTGCCTAACAAGGATAAACTGAGAGAACCATATAAGCATGATGTTCTTTGAGGGGAAAAGAGTTTTGCCCTGAAAAATAAAAAAAAAAAGAAGGGATTATGATTTTTGAATTCAGAATAATGAATATGAAGGTAATCTATTTCATGCCACCTGTCAGGAAACATACAGTAGCAAGATTTCTCTGTGATGCTTGGTCAACATGTCAACTATATAGTTTCTGTGCCATTAGGAAATGTGACTCAGCATCACTCTTCAGGATTAAAAGGCTTCCGTGTCCTGTCGCCTTTTCATTCATTTGACAAATATTTATTGCAATTAGAGCTGGAGGGTGAGCCAGGAGCCAGGGAGGTCATTTCATTCAGACTCCTCCTTTTACACATAGAAACACAGAAGTGAGGGAAATGCAGTGACTTCTCCATATCAAATAACCAGACTGGCCGAAAGCAATTCTGCTATGGGGGACCCAGGGCTCCTGGCTTCTAGCTCAGCATTCTGCTAGACGACTCCAGGTGTCAAGACCCATGGATCAGAGAGGAGGGGCAAGACGGCGGAAGAGTAGGGTCCCCAAATCACCTGTCCACACCAAATTACCTAGATAACCTTCAAATTATCATGAAAATCTACGAATTCGGCCTGAGATTTAAAGAGAGACCAGCTGGAATGCTACAGTGAGAAGAGTTCGCGCTTCTATCAAGGTAGGAAGACGGGGGGAAAAGAAATAAACAAAAGGCCTTCAAGGGGGAGGGGCCCGCGAGGAGCCGGGCTAAGGCCGGGGTGAGTGTCCCCAGGACAGGAAAGCCCCGTCCCGGAGGAGCAGGAGCTGCACCAACCTTCCCGGGCGGAAAGGGGCTCCAGGGAGGTGGAGCAGGACCCAGGAGGGCGGGGATGGCCTCGGGCTCCCGGGGACACTAACAGACACCTGCGCCCCGGGAGAGTGCGCCGAGCTCCCCAAGGGCTGCAGCGCGCACGGCGGGACCCCGAGCAGCTCAGAGGGGCTCGGGGGCGGCTCCGCGGAGGGGGCTGCGGGGCGGGAGCAGCTCGGGGCGGGGGGGGGGCTGGGGCGGCTCCGCGGAGGGGGCTGCGGGGCGGGAGCAGCTCGGGGGTGGGGGGGCTGGGGCGGCTCCGCGGAGGGGGCTGCGGGGCGGGAGCAGCTCGGGGCGGGGGGGGGGCTGGGGCGGCTCCGCGGAGGGGGCTGCGGGGCGGGAGCAGCTCGGGGCGGGGGGGGGCTGGGGCGGCTCCGCGGAGGGGGCTGCGGGGCGGGAGCAGCTCGGGGGTGGGGGGGCTGGGGCGGCTCCGCGGAGGGGGCTGCGGGGCGGGAGCAGCTCGGGGGTGGGGGGGCTGGGGCGGCTCCGCGGAGGGGGCTGCGGGGCGGGAGTGCGAATCCAACAGCGCAGGCCCCGGGAGCACAGGAAGCCGGGACACAGCCCAGGATCCGGCCTCCCCCCGGGACAGGCAGAGGCCGGGAGGGCCCAGGACAGCGAGGACGCTCCTGCCCCGAGCTGAGCAGATCAGCGGCCCCGCCCCAGCGCCTCCAGGCCCTGCAGGCTAAGGCTTCAGAGTTCCTGCGGGAGCTGACTCCAGGGCTCCAGAGCTGCCGCCGCCACTGGGGTTGTTCCTCCTGGGGCCTCACGGGGTAAACAACCCCCACTGAGCCCTGCACCAGGCAGGGGGCAGAGCAGCTCCCCCAAGCACTAACACCTGAAAATCAGCACAACAGGCCCCTCCCCCAGAAGACCTGCTAGCCGGACAAGTTCCAGGGGAAGTCAAGGGACTTAAAGTGTACAGAATCAGAAGATACTCCGCCATGGTTTTTTTTTTCTTCTTCTTTTTTTTTTCTCTTTCTTTTTGATTTCTGATTGCTTCCCCCCACCCTTTTTTTCACCTTTCTTTCTTTTTCTTTCTCTTTTTCTTCACTTTTTTCCTTTTTTTCTTCCTCTTTTCTTTTTTTTTCTCTTTGCTTTCCATCTCTCTCTCTCTTTTTCTCCTTTTCCCAATACAACTTGTTTTTGGCCACTCTGCACTGAGCAAAATGACTAGAAGGAAAACCTCACCTCAAAAGAAAGAATCAGAAACAGTCCTCCCTCCCACAGAATTACAAAATCTGGATTTCAATTCAATGTCAGAAAGCCAGTTCAGAAGCACTATTATACGGCTACTGGTGGCTCTAGAAAAAAACATAAAGGACTCAAGAGACTTCATGACTGCAGAATTTAGATCTAATCAGGCAGAAATTAAAAATCAATTGAATGAGATGCAATCCAAACTAGAAGTCCTAACGACGAGGGTTAACAAGGTGGAAGAACGAGTGAGTGACATAGAAGACAAGTTGATGCCAAAGAGGGAAACTGAGGAAAAAAGAGACAGACAATTAAAAGACCATGAAGACAGATTAAGGGAAATAAACGACGGCCTGAGGAAGAAAAACCTACCTTTAATTGGGGTTCCCAAGGGCGCCGAAAGTGACAGAGGGCCAGAATATGTATTTGAACAAACCCTAGCTGAAAACTTTCCTAATCTGGGAAGGGAAACAGGCATTCAGATCCAGGAAATAGAGAGATCCCCCCCTAAAATCAATAAAAACCATTCAACACCTCGACATTTAATAGTGAAGCTTGCAAATTCCAAGGACAAAGAGAAGATCCTTAAAGCAACAAGAGACAAGAAAGCCCTGACTTTTATGGGGAGGAATATTAGGATAACAGCAGACCTCTCCACAGAGACCTGGCAGGCCAGAAAGAGCTGGCAAGATATATTCAGGGTCCTAAATGAGAAGAACATGCAACCAAGAATACTTTGTCCAGCAAGGCTCTCATTCAAAATGGAAGGAGAGATAAAGAGCTTCCAAGACAGGCAGGAACTGAAAGAATATGTGACCTCCAATCCAGCTCTGCAAGAAATTTTAAGGGGCACTCTTAAAATTCCCCTTTAAGAAGAAGTCCAGTGGAACAATCCACAAAAACAAGAACTGAATAGATATCATAATGACACTAAACTCAGATCTCTCCATAGTAACTCTGAACGTGAACGGGCTTAATGACCCCATCAAAAGGCGCAGGGTTTCAGACTGCATAAAAAAGCAGGACCCATCTATTTGCTGTCTACAAGAGACTCATTTGAAACAGAATGACACCTACAACCTGAAAATAAAAGGTTGGAGAACCATTTACCATTCAAATAGCCCTCAAAAGAAAGCAGGGGTAGCCATCCTTATATCAGATAAACTAAAATTTACCCCGAAGACTGTAGTTAGAGATGAGGAGGGACACTATCTCATACTTAAAGGATCTATCCAACAAGAGGACTTAACAATCCTCAATATATATGCCCCGAATGTGAGAGCTGCCAAATATTTAAACCAATTAATAACCAAAGTGAAGAAATACTTAGATAATAATACACTTATACTTGGTGACTTCAATCTAGCTCTTTCTACCCTCGATAGGTCTTCTAAGCACAACATCTCCAAAGAAATGAGAGCTTTAAATGATACACTGGACCAGATGGATTTCACAGATATCTACAGAACTTTACATCCAAACTCAACTGAATACACATTCTTCTCCAGTGCACATGGAAATTTCTCCAGAACAGACCACATACTGGGTCACAAATCGGGTCTGAACCAATACCAAAAGATTGGGATCGTCCCCTGCATATTCTCAGACCATAATGCCTTGAAATTAGAACTAAAGCACAACACGAAGTATGGAAGGACCTTAAACACGTGGAGGTTAAGGACCATCCTGCTAAAAGATGAAAGGGTCAATCAGGAAATTAAGGAAGAATTAAAAAGATTCATGGAAAATAATGAGAATGAAGATACAACCGTTCAAAAAATTTGGGATGCAGAAGAAGCAGTCCTAAGGGGGAAATACATCGCAATACAAGCATCTATTCAAAAACTGAAAAGAACTCAAATACAAAAGCTAACCTTACACATAAAGGAGCTAGAGAAAAAACAGCAGATTGACCCCACACCCAGCAGAAGAAGAGAGTTAATTAAAATTCGAGCAGAACTCAACGAAATCAAGACCAGAAGAACTGTGGAGCAGATCAACAGAACCAGGAGTTGGTTCTTTGAAAGAATTAATAAGATAGATAAACCATTATCCAACCTTGTTAAAAAGAAGAGAGAGGAGACTCAAATTAATAAAATCATGAATGAGAAAGGAGAGATCACTACCAACACCAAGGAAATACAAACGATTTTAAAAACATATTATGAACAGCTATACACCAATAAATTAGGCAATCTAGAAGAAATGGACGCTTTCCCAGAAAGCCACAAACTACCAAAACTGGAACAGGAAGAAATAGAAAACCTGAACAGGCCAATAACCAGGGAGGAAATTGAAGCAGTCATCAAAAACCTCCCAAGACATAAGAGTCCAGGGCCAGATGGCTTCCCAGGGGAATTCTATCAAACGTTTAAGGAGAAATTATACCTATTCTACTAAAGCTGTTCGGAAAGATAGAAAGAGATGGAGTATTTCCAAATTCATTCTATGAGGCCAGCATCACCCTAATTCCAAAACCAGACAAAGACCCCACCAAAAAGGAGAATTACAGACCAATATCCCTGATGAACATGGATGCAAAAATTCTCAACAAGATACTAGCCAATAGGATCCAACAACACATTAAGAAAATTATTCACCACGACCAAGTAGGATTTATCCCTGAGACACAAGGCTGCTTCAACACTCGTAAAACAATCAATGTGATTCATCATATCAGCAAGAGAAAAACCAAGAACCATATGATCCTCTCATTAGATGCAGAGAAAGCATTTGACAAAATACAGCATCCATTCCTGATCAAAACTCTTCAGAGTGTAGGGACAGAGGGAACTTTCCTCGACATCTTAAAAGCCATCTACGAAAAGCCCACAGCAAATATCATTCTCAATGGGGAAGCACTGGGAGCCTTTCCCCTAAGATCAGGAACAAGACAGGGATGTCCACTCTCACCACTGCTATTAAAGATAGTATTGGAAGTCCTAGCCTCAGCAATCAGGCAACAAAAAGACATTAAAGGCATTCAAATTGGCAAAGAAGAAGTCAAACTCTCCCTCTTCGCCGATGACATGATACTCTACATAGAAAACCCAGAAGCCTCCACCTTAAGATTGCTAGAACTCATACAGCAATTTGGTAGTGTGGCAGGATACAAAATCAATGCCCAGAAATCAATGGCATTTGTATACACTAACAATGAGGCTGAAGAAAGAGAAATTAAGGAGTCAATCCCATTTACGATTGCACCCAAAAGCATAAGATACCTAGGAATAAACCTCACCAAAGAGGTTAAGGATCTATACCCTAAAAACTATAGAACACTTCTGAAAGAAATTGAGGAAGACACAAAGAGATGGAAAAATATTCCATGCTCATGGATTGGCAGAATTAATATTGTGAAAATGTCAATGTTACCCAGGGCAATTTACACGTTTAATGCAATCCCTATCAAAATACCATGGACTTTCTTCAGAGAGTTAGAACAAATTATTTTAAGATTTGTGTGGAATCAGAAAAGACCCCGAATAGCCAGGGGAATTTTAAAAAAGAAAACCTTATCTGGGGGCATCACAATGCCAGATTTCAGGTTGTACTACAAAGCTGTGGTCATCAAGACAGTGTGGTACTGGCACAAAAACAGACACATAGATCAGTGGAACAGAATAGAGAATCCAGAAGTGGACCCTCCACTTTATGGCCAACTAATATTCAATAAAGGAGGAAAGACTATCCATTGGAAGAAAGACAGCCCCTTCAATAAATGGTGCTGGGAAAATTGGACATCCACATGCAGAAGAATGAAACTAGACCACTCTCTTTCACCATACACAAAGATAAACTCAAAATGGATGAAAGATCTAAATGTGAGACTAGATGCCATCAAAATCCTAGAGGAGGGATCCCTGGGTGGCGCAGCGCTTTGGCGCCTGCCTTTGGCCCAGGCCGCGATCCTGGAGACCCGGGATCGAATCCCACGTCGGACTCCCAGTGCATGGAGCCTGCTTCTCCCTCTGCCTGTGTCTCTGCCTCTCTCTCTCTCTCTCTCTCTGTATGACTATCATAGATAAATTAAAAAAAAATCCTAGAGGAGAACACAGGCAACACCCTTTTTGAACTTGGCCACACTAACTTCTTGCAAGATACATCCACGAAGGCAAGAGAAACCAAACCAAAAATGAACTATTGGGACTTCATCAAGATAAGAAGCTTTTGCACAGCAAAGGATACAGTCAACAAAACTCAAAGACAACCTACAGAATGGGAGAAGATATTTGCAAATGACATATCAGATAAAGGGCTAGTTTCCAAGATCTATAAAGAACTTCTTAAACTCAACACCAAAGAAACAAACAATCCAATCATGAAATGGGTAAAAGACATGAACAGAAATCTCACAGAAGAAGACATAGACATGGCCAACATGCACATGAGAAAATGCTCTGCATCACTTGCCATCAGGGAAATACAAATCAAAACCACAATGAGATACCACCTCACACCAGTGAGAATGGGGAACATTAACAAGGCAGGAAACAACAAATGTTGGAGAGGATGTGGAGAAAAGGGAACCCTCATACACTGTTGGTGGGAATGTGAACTGGTGCAGCCACTCTGGAAAACTGTGTGGAGGTTCCTCAAAGAGTTAAAAATAGACCTGTCCTACGACCCAGCAATTGCACTGTTGGGGATTTACCCCAAAGATACAAATGCAATGAAACGCCGGGACACCTGCACCCCGATGTTTATAGCAGCAATGGCCACGATAGCCAAACTGTGGAAGGAGCCTCGGTGTCCATCGAAAGATGAATGGATAAAGAAGATGTGGTTTATGTATACAATGGAATATTACTCAGCTATTAGAAATGACAAATACCCACCATTTGCTTCAACGTGGATGGAACTGGAGGGTATTATGCTGAGTGAAGTAAGCCAGTCGGAGAAGGACAAACATTATATGTTCTCATTCATTTGGGGAATATAAATAATAGTGAAAGGGAATATAAGGGAAGGGGGAAGAAATGTGTGGGAAATATCAGAAAGGGAGACAGAACGTAAAGACTGCTAACTCAGGGAAACGAACTAGGGGTGGTGGAAGGGGAGGAGGGCGGGGGGTGGGAGTGAATGGGTGACGGGCACTGGGGGTTATTCTGTATGTTAGTAAATTGAACACCAATAAAAAATAAATTAAAAAAAAAAAACACAATGAGATACCGCCTCACACCAGTGAGAATGGGGAAAATTAACATGGCCGGAAACCACAAATGTTGGAGAGGATGCGGAGAAAAGGGAACCCTCCTGCACTGTTGGTGGGAATGTGAACTGATGCAGCCACTCTGGAAAACTGTGTGGAGGTTCCTCAAAGAGTTAAAAATAGACCTGCCCTACGACCCAGCAATTGCACTGTTGGGGATTTACCCCAAAGATTCAGATGCAATGAAACGCCGGGACACCTGCTCCCCGATGTTTCTAGCAGCAATGTCCACAATAGCCAAACTGTGGAAGGAGCCTCAGTGTCCATCGAAAGATGAATGGATAAAGAAGATGTGGTTTTTGTATACAATGGAATATTCCTCAGCCATTAAAAACGACAAATACCCATAATTTGCTTCAACGTGGATAGAACTGGAGGGTATTATGCTGAGTGAAGTAAGTCAATTGGAGAAGGACAAACAGTGTATGTTCTCATTCATTTGGGGAATATAAATAATAGTGAAAGGGAATATAGGGGAATGGAGAAGAAATGTGTGGGAAATATCAGAGACGGGAGACAGAACATAAAGACCCCTAACTCTGGGAAACAAACTGGGGGTGGTGGAAGGGGAGGAGGGCGGGGGGTGGGGGTGACGGGGTGATGGGCACTGAGGGGGACACTTGACTGGATGAGCACTGGGTGTTATTCTGTATGTTGGTAAATTGAACAGCAATGAAAATTATTTTATTAAAAATAAGACCCCTGGATCATGACCATCACAGCAGGTAGAAGCAGGACCGGCATGGACATCGGCAGCAGCCAGGAAGAGGGATTCCCCACAGATTAGCACTGAGTAGTCAGCATCTAAAGGTTATACTCACAGAAGTATGGTCCCTGAAACAAAGAAGGTGAGGGATAGCTCTAATCTACCAAGTGTTGGTTCTACCAAGCCTGGGGTATTGCACTTATTCTTAGGCACTGCACCCTTTCCAAGATGGGGAGAGAGGCTCAGGGGGAAATCTGTCTTCAAATATCTGAATCTCAGTTTTCTACTCTGGCTCCTAGGAATACAATCAGAACCCGAGAAGCAGCCCAAAAAGCAGATTTGGGAATAAGACAGGCCTGACTGCGTGTCCCACAGGCCACTCACTAGCTGTGACCTTGGGACAATCTCCCCTTTCTGAGTCTAAGTTTGCTCATCTACAAAGTGGAGATTCTTTCTCACCCCCCCCCCCCCGGCACCACAGAATTTGCTAAATACATCAGCTAAGGTAGGACTGACTAGCTTCCTCAAGTCAGGACTCAAATGTGTAAACGAGATAGCGAGGCACACACCTGCATGCCGCTCCTGCACACCCATCCTGTCCCGCACGCTCACCCATCCCCCACGTGACCCTTGTGCCCCGGGATCTCCTTCGCTTGCAGGAGTTAAAGTCACCCTTTACTCTGCATCCTTCCAAACACTCTGGGAGTTTCCTCTCTCACAGGCCAACCACACAGCACGGAGGAGCGCTTCCTCCTGCTGGATTTCTCCAACTGGCCCGTGCTGCAGCCCACCCTTCTTCACCCTCATCCTGCTCTGCTACCTCTTGACGCTGGCCCACAACTCGAGCCTCATGCTGCTGGCGGCGCACTACCGCGCCTGCACACACCCATGTACTACTTCCTGTGCCACCTGGCACAGGTGAACACGGGCTTCACCACGAGCGTGGCGCCTGCGCTGCTGGCTGGCCTCTGTGGCCTGGAGCTGTGACTGCTGCGCGCCGGCCTGGCCCAGCTGTGGGATCCACTGTGTGCCTCCTGCTGGCGGCAATGGCGCTGGACCACATGGCAGCCGTGGTCCACTCACTGCATCATGCCCCCGCTCGCCTCGCCTCCCCTGTTGTCACGCGCTGGACAGAGCCTAGTGGCTGAGTAGTCTGGCCAACTCGGGGGCGAAGACCACACTCTGGCCGCCCGGCCTCTGTGAGCGCCCTGCTGTCCGCCATCATCCTGGCCTCCTATGGCCCCGTGGCCCGCGCTGTCTGGGGCATCTTGTTGGGGGCGGCTGCAGGAAGGTAGTGGACAAGTGAGGATCCCACTGTCTGCCTCTTCTATGGCTTGGCCATCTACACTTACCTGCAGCCCACACAGCGTTATGACCAGGGCCAGGGCAAGCTCATTTCACTCTTCTACATCGTGGTCACCCCGGCACTCAACCTGCTTATCTACACCCTCAGGAACAAGGAAGTGAAAAGGACAGCCAGGAAGCTCCTGGGGAGTCTAGGGACAGGGCATGCTGGACAGTGAGAATGCAGAGGAGGGAAGAAAGTGCTAGTGAGGGCCCAAGGATGAGAATGTCCCTTGGGAAAGCAGTGAACCTTCAGCCTGCCCATTTCCCTGTGAGAATCTGAAAGATCCATCCTCAGGAGCCCAAGGTCACTGGGGAGGTCCTGTGCGTCCCTCAGGAAATGTTCCTGATTTTGAGGGTGAATTCCCGTATCCTCTACACAGATTTGGGGAAGGGGAAGTGGCCTCGGGGCTTTCTCTTAAGCTGATGAAGAGAGAAGGCAAGATTTGGAAAGGACCTTCCCCCATCCTCAGGGGGTGCTGTGACCACCCCTGAAGAGTCCACATGCTGGTAAGATCATGGATGACAGGACAATTAATGTTCACTCTCTCCCAGGCTGATGGCACACACCATGAAGAACCCTATGGTGTCTGGCCTCAGGAGACCCCCAAACTGACAGAGAAATCATGGACTCTACCCTGTAGGAAACCCCATCCAAAAAAACGGAGGAGTTTGCTCATTTCAGGAAATCAATCCAACTTAATGCCCACCTAATCAAGTCACTAGTGTCCAGCAAGAGCACTTGACCCCAAAGTGTAACAAGGAACTCCCCTAAGTGTGGATTGGGCTGAGTGGGGTTAAGCTGGGAAACTCATCTGATTGAGGCAGTTCTGGGGCAAGTTTAAAGAACAAAGGGACACAGACATGTCTTAGGCGGTGCAGAAAACATGTTGGTGGCCACTCATGAGGTACAAGAAGGACAATGAGACAGAGGAGTGAGGGCGGGAAAATGGAGGAAGGGACCCAAGTTCCCCACAGAGGAGCAGACATCTGTGCAGGACACAGGCAAGGAAAAGTTCTGTCTGCCAGATCTTGGGCAGAGCCTTGGGAGTCAACGTGGAGACCAACCCGAAGCCCCCACTCAAATAGATACCCCCAACCCAGGGAAGACCTGCTCGACCCCAATGCAGGCAAGACAGAGACTGGTCCAGAAGCACACCTCCCCAAGAAGCACCCCCCACTGGAGACACATCTCTGGGTCCCCAGGGAGAATCTCTTTCTAAGCCCATCCTCATCCCCAGAAAGAAAAACAGTTGAATTCCGTGTGGGGCATAGAGAATAAGATGGCACCCAGTGCCAGGTTTCATTTCATACCAAGCAGCTGTAAATGAAGACAGAGAAGGTAGTTCAATTGAATTTCTAAGTTCTTTATTAATTAGACTGTAATCATATCAGAAGAATTAATTCACCTCATGATAAATCATCTCATTGTCCTCTGTAAGTAGAAATTCAATTTGGTTCGACATATTGAGTGATATTAATATATTGGTGGAAACAGAAATTAGGGGAGCATGGATCCTAATGTAAAACTTACTATCTTGTTGGACAGAAGAACTAGGAATTTTTCTATTAATCAGAGGGAACCAGGAAAGGATTACATTGCAAGCTGGCTTTGATGCCATCTCTACTATACCTAAAACGTTATTTTCCATTTCTAGTAATATACACAATATACACCTGGTCAATTATGTAAGATCAAAGAATCATGGAGTTAGAAAGTATTGTGCGGTCTCCCTCCCCACTTCACCCCTAAACTTTGCTATTTATCTTCCTCGTTCCTTTGGGGAAATCATCACAGGATGAGGATGGAATAAGAGCTAGCAGTAAGCTCTTCTGCTCCTTACATGAGCCATCCCTGGCGGGCCCACCCCCAATGTGGTAGGCTGTCAAGAAGAGTTCGTTGCCCCTTCTGATGCCATAATCCGCCATGATCCTCCCATCTTCCAGCCTCTTGCCATTGCAAGTCACAATCTGTTTCTTAGGCATTATAGCGGTCTTAGTCTCTATTATCATTTTACCTGGGCCAATGAGCTGGACTTTTGCACCTGGAAGAGGTGCCTCTCCCTTCATCATCTGACTCCACCAGAACCAAGGGCAACTCCTCATCACTGGGTTTCACCACCTTCAGAGTGAGGTGGATGGTCATCTCCTTGTCAATGCCAGATGATGACAGTTTCCTCTGGGGATTTAGAGTCTTGGAGCCCAGCAGAAGTACCTGGTACTGCACGGCAACCTTGGTCTTAGCCCAGACATGTTCACTGACCTTCTTCACTCTGTCCCTCTCATTAACAGTGAAGGTCGTTGATGTGCCTTCCTCAGAATGGACTGTCACCTGGGCAATCATGGACAAAAGACCTGGAATCAGGTGCCTGGAGTGCCCACCACCTGTCACAGCACTGTCCCCCCTTGGCCAGCCCCATCCTCCTGCCTGCCTGCCCCTCAGCTCCTTACAAGATGTGGCCCACCCTTCTTTGGCCCTCCACTCCCAGAATTTCAAGCTTGTGACACAAGAAGATCAGTCTTATTCCTTTATAGCCTTACCTCTCATTCATCCAATGTCATTGGTGATTTCTCACATTATTTGCCTGCCTCTTGTCCAGATAAAGTCTGTCAAATGTTGAAAACTAAACACGACTATAACGCATCCAAAGTTATATACGGGCTGCTAAAAACAACCCCCAAAGAGAATCCCCAAGACTTGGCAGCGTGGGACACTCCTCACTGCCCTCCACGACTATGGTAGAAGGAGGCCCCAGCCAGGACACGAGGGTGCTGCATTCCTGGTTTCTTTCTCCATGTCCCTCACATGTGATGGCAATGCTGTGTGCAGCGTGACTCTGTACCTTGTCTTGGTATCCACCTACTGCCGAGCACAATGTCCTCCTGTAGGCAGAGCAGGGTCTACTCCCAGAAGGCAGGGCCAGAGGGAAGTCTTCCCTCCATAATCTGACGCTGGGTGAGCAGACTGCTGCGTTGTCCCAGGAGAGCCTGGGAGGCCCTCCCTGCCACTTCCATCAGAACTTCCCTCTCTGGACAGCACAGACCTTTCCTCACTGGACATGGGCCCCTCTGTGCCCAGCATGGCCCTGATTCCAGCCCTTGGCACATGGTACAGACTCCTTATAGGGTCGTGGATCAGCTTATTAACAATGACAGTAAATGAGTTTTGTAAACCTGTGGGAGGAGGAAGGTGACAAGCCCGGGGTCCCCTAAACAGAAGAAGGTAAAGGGCTCTGGACAATATTTCCATAGTTTCAAGTTCTGCCGGCCCTCTGAAGGCAAAGCTCACTCCCACATCCTACCATGTCCCCTAACAGTGGCCAGTCAGGTCTGACAGAAGACAAGGGGGAGCCCAATGACAGGCTTCTAGTCCCAGAACCTTCCTTCCCCCTTCTGTAGATATCAGTGCCTATGCTGTCCCCTTCAGGTGCCTTCCCAGCCGCTCTGCCCCCCCCAGCCCCCGTGGACCCCTGATATCACCCCTGCCCCCTGGAGGTTCCCCCACAAGCCTGCCCCAGGGCTCCAGCCCCTGTAGACCCTGACACTACACCTCACCCCAGGCAGGTGCTTCCCTCTCCCCCTCACCACCTTCAAGCCCCCACTCACATGGAGGCAGGAAGTACTGGATGCCATGTGTGTGATGCAGGGAACAGAAGCAGGAGGCTGAGGAAGGAAGGGGACTTGTGTCCACTTATGTACAAGCTCGGTTGGAAAGCCCCTGCCTCTGCCCTTTGTTCTCCTATGATCTCATGAATTTTCTTTCACTTTTGCTTTTTCTTTCACTTTTGCTAGGGCAGAGTCAGTAAACAAAGAATACTTTCTGATCAAAGACATCCCCATCAGCGAATCCATCCACCCTCCTGTTTATGAAATGTTCTTTACAAAGCACCTTATGCCCCTGGGTCCTGAGCTCTCTAGGGCTCTTCCTATCCTGTTCCAGAACCTGCAGACCAAGTCCAGTACTTGGGACCATCCCAGGCCAACAGTCAAGTGCTGAGTCCCCCTTCCCTGTAGGACAGTACACATTGGCTCTCGCCCCGGGTGACTCTGTTTCCCCACCTTGATGGGTGGACACTTCCTACATATCCATGCTGCTGCTTCCTCCCTGGCTCTGGAGGTTTGGGTCCCAACAAAAAGGGAGGGCACAGGCTGTGTGCCCTGGGGAGTTTCCTCAACTACTCTGATCTTCCTCACGTTCCAAAGGAATTAGTGCCCTCTCCCGAACTCTCAGGACAGACCCGCAAAACCCATTCTCAAGAGAGCATTTTATTAAAGGTGCTCCCAATTTTTTCACAGTGACAATCCCATTAAAATGCTAAGTTATCATCTCTTTTGCTCTGTTCTTAGTGACCATTTACGGTACATTCACCACAGATACATGTCAAATGATCCCATGTTCCTGCAGGACTTTCAGTCCTGGAGCACTTGGGTTTATAGAAGTGCCCGTATAGGCTCATGTGATCCAAGACCCAATCCAGTAATTCACAGAACTTAACATAAATCACAGTCTTCTATTTGGAGCTCTGCTTACGTAGGGGTAAACTTGGGGAAATTATCATTTAAATGTCTTCTGTGGGGTGAACACACTTTGCAAACCCACAAGATGGGTGTGCAGCAAGCAGAGTGCCTGATGGACTTGGAAGTGGTGGGCCCTGCCCGTGTCCCTTCAGGCCTCTTGCGGCTCCCGTCACCCGCTGTGAGTGGGAAAGACCACCCTGTGGTCTTGGATCTCAGCAGTGGCCCTGCACCCAGCATCCAATAGGATCTGCAGGTTCTGAAGCATCACCAGTAACCAAGCAGGGTACTTGGGTTGAGGGTGGCTGGGAGCAAGCTGCAGCAGAAAGAAGAGACAGGGACGCTTCCAGACCCAGACTCCTCACCTCCGTATTTCATCCACATCTGTGACCTTCTTAGCCCTTTGCCTCATTTCTGGAAGGTAAAGCAGAACATGGGTGTCTAGCGCTGCTTGGCATTAAATCACTTTTTCATCCTTCCCATCTGTAGGTCCCCACCTTGGCAATCTACACTATCTTGGGGCTGATGCCCCCTTTCTCAGGGAGGCAGGGAACCTCAGCTCCTGCAGAGAGAGCCTGGGGACGACGTTCCTCAGGAGCCCACAGCCCAGACTTGAGCTGCAGATCTGCACAGTTCCGGGTTCAGTTCAGAGTTCCCCGCATGTGCCTGACATACCGCTGTCTGTTGCCAGGTCAGGGAGCATGCATCTCCTTCCAGGTCTATCCACTGTGTCAAGGACTTACAGGGGTACAAGATGTAAGCAGCCCCTCCTCCAGGAAGCCTTCCCTAGCTCCCTTCCTCAGAGCAAGTTTCTCCACCAGACAGATCCTCTGCTTACTTGTCTCTCACCCCCCTTAAACAATAGGAATCTCGGGCATCAGGACGGTGATTAGGTCATGAGGGTAGAGTCCTCATGAATGGGATTGGTACCTTTGGAAGAAGAGGCCAGAGAGCTAGGTAGCTTTCTTTCTGTCGTATGAGAATCCAAGAGGACAACCATCTGTAAACCAGGAAGCAGGTCCTCACCAGCCACAGAATCTGCTGGCACTTGATCTGGACTTCTCAGCCTCCAGACTGTGAGAAATAAATTGTTTTTTTTTTTTAAAGGACTGTGTTGTGATTTACGTGGGTCTCCAGCACTTCCTGGGTCTGCTGTCTGCTTAATATCTACCAAATGCATGAATGAACTAAACAAATAACTGTATAAGTAAGTGAATAACCAAAAATGGAAAATAACACTTAATGAGTACTTATTGTATTTTGGGAACTGCACAAGATATTGGTAAATGTAACCTTGAGTGCTCTAGGCTTCTCATGAGGTAAATATCAGTATCCCCACTTAGAAGCCAGCTGTGGTCACACCCACACTCACGTTAGCCAAAGCTGGTGAGCAGGTCTTCAAATGCAAACCTCTGCTTGCTTGTCCTCCTACTAATCCTCTCCCAGTGGAAGGGAAAGGGGGTGTGCCGGGCGTGCTCACCCTGGCATTACAGGAAGGGTGCACATCAGATGAGGAGGAGAGACAAAAGACAGCAGAACTTGCATGGAGCCTGTGACGAAGGAGCAGGAGAGCTCCATCTCCATATGTGGGCAGGAGCATCCCTGGGTGCTGGGCAGTGGCCAGCAGACAGCCTGTGAGCCCACTAGGCACAGCCTGGGGGTGGAGGGCAGCAGCCCCAGTCCACTGTCACACTGGCCTCAGTGGGTGGGGATTTCCAGCACTGGGACACTTCAGGGCCAGCAGGGGATGTTCCCAGGAAAACCTGATCCAGGGGGTTCCCTATCCAGACAGGATCTGGATTCCGATAAACACTGTCCTTTCAAGGAATCTGAGTCCGGGACCTCACTCCCTCTCTTCCCCCTCCTCCCTTCCTCTGGGTCATTCCCATCCATGCCAAGGCAGGCCAAGGGCAGTCCTTATGCCTTCTTTCTGACCACATTTCGGATGTCATCCCAGGACCTGACCTCCTCCCCACTTCTTCACACACTGCCAATCAGACTTTCTTTTCTTCTGTGTCACAATAAATGTTTTCTGTTTGCCCTTTGACAAATTCAGGGAACCAGCCGAGGTAAAAAGTCATGCAGATCTCACCAGGACATAACACAAATGTCCCAGATACACACATACCTCCCAATGTGGCTGCTTTGCTGAGGGGCCATCTTGGGATGGTCACTGCCCCCCTGAAGCCTTACTGGAGCCTCCCTAGCTGATGGGCAGCCTTGGGCTGATCACTGCCCCCCCCCCCCCGAAGCTCTCCTGGAGCTGAGACCTTCCTGAAGGAGACAAGTTTCCTTCATGGTGCTCAGGAAAGAGTTTCTAAAACTGCTGTGACATCTAGAAAATTGCTTCAGAAATGTGAACCAAAGTCACTCAAAAAACTACTGTGACTTTCCCCTTATTGATGATTGGAAAAAAATTCATCCACTCTCAAAGGACAATTTGGAAATACGTATTTCTGGATTTTCCATTATGTTCCATTGATCTATGTGTCTGTCCTTATGTCACAATGACACTGTCTTTATTCCTCAAGATTTATAACAAGTGATAATTTGTCCTTTACTTTACCTGGATGTCCTGGCATGAACCAGACCACGGGCCCTCTAGAAACATCAGTGATGTGGAGGGCCTTGAATCTTCATAGGGTTCATCTCCCACCCTCTGGAGCACATTTGTCTCACCAATCCTATCTCATCCTGCTTGATTAACAAGATGTCATCAACATGATGGAACAATGTGATGATTTCTGGAAGGTCCAGAAGGCCATGTCCAGAGGATGCTGGAGCTGCCTCATATAGTCTCATGAGAGCTGACGTAGATTTTCAGGCATTTTGCAAACCTGTTGTTAAAAGACAGCCATTATTAAAAATAAGTTAACATAAACTTATAGTAATTTATATTAAAAGCAGAGATAATAAATATTTAAAACTGATCACTTCCTTGTTACTTTACTATCTCTTATGATTTTTTTACTTTTATTTGCATTTATTTTATGTAGAATTTACTCTCAGGCCATAAGTTCTTATTTCTTCAGTTTCTTCTGGGATATCTTTCTCTTCTGTGCAACCTAGACTTTTGGTTTAAGAACAATCTGCTCTTTCTCAGTAGGGATCATCTCAGTACAGCAGGGAGAACTCACATGTGGGTGAATCCAACCATGAACCTGGTAAGTTCTGGGCCATATTGTGGGGGCTTTGTTCACCTGGATGTGCTCAGTGACCAGAGAATCTACATCTAAACCCTTCAGCTCAGCATCACCCTCTGCATTTTTAAGCATGTGCAGTAAAGTTTCATCACTCTTTTTGGGCCACCAGGCTGGCATAGTCACCATATTGTTGCTCACAGGTGTCATTTACCCACTTTCATTGCCTGCGTGCAGCCCCACTGTTTTGCCTGGGCACACCTCCCAGCCTCCGCCGTGGTAGCCACGGAGTGGCACACATTGTTTCTGCAGTGACACGCCTCAGGTACTGGGCTGGCTTTCAGATATGCATGGTCTTCATGGCCTGGGCAGTTTCATGTGTGTTCATAAAGTGAACCTCTTGATTGGCGTGATTTTGTAGGGTTTTCTGGGTCAAGGGACTAGTGAACCATTTTCAGAGATCACCTCAGGCCGCTAATGGGAAAAGCTATATGTTATTATTTTCTATGCTTATAGACATCTACTGTGTCTGTGATAAAAAGAAAATACTAAAAAAAAAAGAAAGAAAATACTACAACATACTGCATGGGGATGTGTTACCGTGAACATCACTCCAAATCTGCATTTTTGGTAAAGTCACACTGGCAGCTTAAAATCAGGTATGGTACAAATATACACATTCAGAAATCAGAAAATAGGACAAATCAAGGCTTTTCTGTGTGTATTATGGGCACATACTGTCCATGTCCCTTTGGACCCTATTATGATGCCAGAGTCCTAAATGTATAGTTGTATACACGCCATGTAGATGCAAACTGCCCCCATCCTCCATCCTGATAGTATTTGAAAAAAAACATGTTGCCATTGGCCAAGAGCCACCTAACGGACCCCAAACCATGTTACTCAGACATGAAAGCTGCTGTTGGGGCTGCTACTTGGTTGAGTTTGTGGTGGCCCACTGTCATGCTCCAAGATCTGCCTGGTGTTGTAGTGACCAGAGTGGTGAATGAAGGGGACATGATAGGAACAACCATCTCCTGCATCCTTTAGAGTGGCATAAATCTCTACCATTTCCTTTGTATTGATATTACTCTGGACTTCCTGTCTTTGTGGGGAATGGGGTAGAGATTCAGGGCTCCTACCTGGCCTCCTCCCACCGTATCACTTACTCCACAAGCCTGAGAACCAATGTGGAGATTCTGCCAACCACCAAGTGTACGCATTCCAATGACACAGTCAGGTACTGTAAAAATGACTCCTGAGTAGGCCCATGGACCTCGCAGAGCCATTGTGACTTGGACCAGGGCCAGGTTGCCATGGATTAGTGTGAACCTCATGACCACAATGGAGGATGGCATGGTAACACCTAAGCTATGTTGTGTGAGGATTAGACCAAATGTCCTATGGGCTCTTCCAGCCCTAGGGTGTTGTATTCTGTGTTGCTGCAGTCAGGTCCCACTCAGAGAGAAGTCGATGGAACAGAAGGAAATTGAGAACTTTAAAAAGTGGGATCCTAAATGGTTGGATCAGAGGCTTAAGAGGAATATCTAGAAGCCTGGGGCAATCTCTGGAGGGCTAAGGAGGAGACCTGCTGGCTCTTCCTACTGATGGAAAGAAGCGGAGGTGAGCTCCTTACCTACACAGTGATAGCGAACGCTGGCATGCTTCCTCTAGATATTCCCCTGCCCCTCTACAATAGTCAGGGACTAATCATCAGTGGACTGTGGGACCCCTGGGTCTTAATAGAATTAATGAGATCTTTCTCTCCATGGGACAGGTGTCATGCAATCCTTCCATGCCCCTGAGACAGCTTACCATCTCCCCAGCCTGAGGGCAAAGGCTATTCTCATGGAGAGGCCTCTGACCTCTCGGGCCTCACCTTCCCTGCAGGGACATGGTGGGCTGAGGTTGGCACACAGCCTCTGCAGCCAGCCCACCAAGGTTCAAATATCAGCTCTCATGCTCACTGATTGTATTGTCCAAGGCAACGGATGTCATCTTTCTCTGCTTCAGATTCTTTATATCAGAGGGAGAGGGCACCCAGAGCAGCTCTGTGGGCAACCAGAGATGAACTGGTAACTGTTTGGCAACCAGCTTTTTTGGGGGAGACACAGACCCTGCTTGAAGGACTGACCAATTTCCATGGCGTAATGCCATCATGGCTGGTCCCAACTGCCAATGGCATAATCCTCTCTCACAAAGTCTCCAAAAGTTACCATCAAGAGCAATCAGAGCTCCCCTGGGGGCTTCCTCCTTCTGGACTTCTCAGAACACCCAGAGCTAGAGAGAATCCTCTTTGTGGTTGTCATTTCCTACCTCCTGACTTGTGGGTACCACCCTCATCATCCTGCTGTCCATGAGGGACCCCAGGTCCTACTCCCTGATGTACTTTTTCCTCTCCAACCTGTCCTTCTTGGACCTCTGCTTTACCAAAAGCTCTATCCCCCAGCTGCTGGTCAACCTCTGCAGCCCAAAGACCACCAGTTTCCTTGGCTGCTCTGCTCTGCTCTTCATCTTTCTGTTCCTAGGAACCACAGAGTGCATCCTCCTAACTGTGATGGCCTTTGACCTCCACATGGCCATCTGCCAGCCCCTCCGCTATATTACCATCATCCACCCCTGCCTGTTGTGCTGGCAGCTGGGGTCCATGGCCTGGGCCATCGGTCTTCTGGAGTCAGTGGTCCAGTCGCCACCCACTCTCTACCTGCCCTTCTGTCCACACCGGCAGGGGGATGATTTCATGTGTGAGGTCCCAGCTCTAATCAGACTGTCTGGTGGGCACACCACCTACAACGAGATCCAGATGGCTGTCACCAGCATCCTCATCCTGTTTGTGCCCGCCAGCCTCATCCTGGTCTCTTACTGTGCCATTGCCCGGGCAGTACTGAGGATTAACTCAGTCAATCAGTGGAGAAAAGCATTTGGGACCTGCTTCTCCCCTCTTGCGGTGGTCACCCTTTTCTACAGATCAGCCATCGCTGTCTACCTCCAGCCCCAGAATGCCTATGCCCAGAAAGGGGCATAGTTCTTCTGTCTGTTCTGTGCTGTGGGCACTGCAGAACTGAACCCTCATTTACATCCTGAAAACCAAGGAGGTAAAGAGGGCTGTCAGAAGGTTGCTGGGGAAGGACAGGGATACAAGGGAGAGCTGAGCCCGCTCTGTGTGCTTTCCAGTCCAGCAGTGGTCCTCAGAATCCTGTCAGAGGAGCTCCCCACACCTGTGCCCTCACTCATCCCCCCACACCCATGGACGACAGCTGTGTGTGTGTACATGTGCATTTCTGTGTGTGCCCTACTTGCACAGCAGAGCCTGGAAATGGGCTGAGGAGGGACACACACCTCCATGTGAAGCAGTCTACAAATCGTTTTACTTCCTCTATGCTCGATTTTGTCTTTAATGGTCTTTGCCTCCACCATGATGTGCCTAAACCATCTGTCATAACATGGTTATGACATTTTGATGCCCGCCACATCATTTGCTTCTCTGCCCAGCTTTTCCACTTACTTATATTTTGCATTGTCCATCCATTCATCCTCACAAAGGACAGCAGGAGGGCAGCTGAGGTCAGGCCAGCTCTGAAACCAGCCCAAGAAATACAATTTAGACCGAAGATCCAAGCCATGCCTGCTCTCTTATGGTCTTCATGTGTCCCAGCTCTTTAGCTTGGGGACAGAGGAGCCAAGGGAGAAAGAGGTGAGGGTCACCTGGGCACCTGCATTTCTCTCCTCCTACATCAGAGGACACCTGTGTGCCACTATATCTCCGCTGTCTGCCGGATCCCTATGGGTGACTTTGGGACCTGCATTTCACTGCACCACAGTGAAATGTGACTGCATTTCAGTGCATTTCAGTGACTGCACTGGTCACCTCAGATATAGGTGAGGTGTTTCTCCCTAACCCCAACCCACAGGTCATCTCAGCCTCTCCATTTTCTCCCCCGGTGTCCAGGGATCACCTCGGCCTTTCCATTCCTTCCCATATTGTGCACAGGGTCTCCTTTACACCTCCATTCCTTCCAGCGGCATCCACTGATCACCTAGGACCCTCCATTCCTTCCCTGGCATTCACGGGGACCTCTCTGCCTGTCTACTCCTTCCCTATCATCTACAGGGTCACCTCAGCCCCACCCCCACCACCCCGTCTCCACTGGTCACTTTGGCCCCTCCTCCCCCCAATCGTCCAGGGGTCACCTCGTGTGGGCACCCCTTCTGCACACCCAGGAGCCCCAGGTCAACCTTAGAGCCAGGGGCGCCTCCAGCAGGTGGGCTCTGGCAGTCTCTGCCAGCGAATGGTGGCACTGCACCTGGCTTCAGGGCTGGGATCTAAGGACCCTTGGAGGTCATCATCAGTCCCACTCTCCACTCAGGAGAGATGGAAATGAGGACACTGTCGTCAGCGAGTGTTCGTGCCTGGCATAGGACATTCCAGGGACCATGGAACGAGCTTACCACATGTGGACTCATTGGATCCCTGTCACCAGGGAGCAGATCCTCACTTTCCCAATGCACCAGGTAAGACCCAAGTTGAAGCAGCAGCTTGGAGTCAGTGATTTGTCCCCGGGAGGCTGCCTCGGGGTCTGTGCTCTCACCCTGTCTTCTGATTCAACATGTGCTTCTGCTGTCCAGGTCAGAAGTCTCACCCTCTCAGTAAACTGTGAGTGAATCATCCCAATCTAGAAATACACATGGAATACACATGGAATCCAAGTGTCCATGTGAAGGTGTCCTTCCTGGGAATCAGACTTCATCCAAAGAATCCCACATGATCAAGAAACAGCAACTGCTTGGAAGAAGTCTTCTTCTAGCTCCTGGCTGTGTTCCTGGCTTTGATCCTCCACTATATTTCAGTCTCCCAGGAGGCAAGAACCAAAAACTGCCAAAAACTGGCACCAAATTAATTCTATGAATGAATGAATGAATCTCTCTGAAGCATGTGTAAAGCATTTTAAGGCTCCTGACCACACAGATGCTGTCTCTCAGCTTTTTGATGGCAATGACAACACCAAATTCTCTCTGATACGTGCTGATGAAATATGAGAAAGGAAAATCCTACTTTTATTCCAGTCCCAACACAAATGGCTTTGGCTGAGCATCGTCCCTGCATCCGCTCACAACAGCACATTGACTCTGTGTTCACCCCAATCTTTCCACTCATCCATGTGCGTAATGTCAGTATCTCCTCAGCCTCAGACTATGTCCTGATTTTACTGTAGATCCCCCATCTCATGCTAATACCCTCATCTGATCCCTACACATCATGCTAACCCTAATCCCAGCTTTCAAGTCACTTACATGATTTCTTTTTCTCATGACCACCTCTGCCCTTTCTTTCACTGGAAACCTCCACCTGCCCCTCAGCCCCATACACACAGAAGTCCTGGTGGGGGGATGCAGTGAAGAATTACATGAAGGAGTATGATTTGTGGAATAAATGGCTTAACACAGGCATTAGAACTACCATCTTGTTCTGAATTAATTCTATGTGTGAGGTTAACTACCAGAAGCTTCAGGTGAAAATCTTTTTTGAAAAAAATTTTTATTGGAGTTCAATTTGCCAACATATAGCATAACACCTAGTGCTCATCCCTCCAAGTGCCCCCTCATTGCCCATTACCCAGGCACCCCAACCCCCCACCCACTTCCCTTCCACTACCCCTTGTTCATTTCCCAGAGTTAGGTGTCTCTTATGTTTTGTCACCCTCACTGATATTTTCACTCATTTTCTCTTTCAGGTGAAAATCTATCATAAACTTAATTATAATCTTCAAAGTGTCCAGGGAAGAGAGGGATGGTCAGAGACATTGTTTCAGCTTAAGAAACTGAGTTTGAGGATGTTAGCCTTAAAAGTAAGAACTGCCAGTTATTTTACCAGCACAAGTAGGTTTACTCAGGAATAAAAAAGAATTGCAATCTGGGACCCACACAGTGCAGCAAAATGGTGGGCAAGTCCAGGGAGCACATGAGAGGCCTACTTTTCTTTTATGGACAAAGGGGTGAGAGAAGAAGGCTGTTATGAAGTATTCATGCATCGCAGTAGATGGGGAATCGGAAGTCTGCCGGCTTCTCACTGCCGGAGCTGCTCTGGGGGTGGGGGATGATAAAGCTCCCTCCCTCCTGCTGGAACAGGAGACTGGTATCCATCTGCTCCATCAAGTCCCCATAAGGTCCCCTCCCGCCCTCCCTCTCTTCCTCCTGTTAGGGCTGCTGCCACCAGGAGTGGTGGGGCTGAATACCTGCCCTGCGGGCCTCCCAGATCTATGGCTCCTGTTCATAAAACAATCAAGAGGTCACACCAAGTGTATGAGTGCTTGGGTGTGTGGGAACCAGAGGATTCCCCCTGGAGGTTGGAGCCATTACAGTGGGAGCAGTTAATATGAAATATTTGCCGAATTACCATGTGTAAAGAGCTAAGCTGCCTTGTGTATAATGATGGGAAGCTCTGATTAAGGAGGAAGGCAGAGATGTTAGGGATGCAAGTCAGCTACTGAATTGGATAATGCTGAAAAAGGGTCTCTTACAAATGCTTGAAGCCTGTGAGATTTAGGTCCCATGAGGATGGGCACTTACCTACCCACCTAGTATAGCACTTGAGTTGGAAGCATTTAAGGGATGGCATTGAATCATGAAATGGGCAAAAGACATGAACAGAAATCTCACAGAGGAAGACATAGACATGGCCAACAAGCACATGAGGAAATGCTCCGCATCACTCGCCATCAGGGAAATACAAATCAAAACCACAATGAGATACCACCTCACACCAGTGAGAATGGGGAAAATTAACAAGGCAGGAAACAAATGTTGGAGAGGATGTGGAGAAAGGGGAACTCTATTGCTCTGTTGGTGGAAATGTGAACTGGTACAGCCACTCTGGAAAACTGTGTGGAGGTTCCTCAAAGAGTTAAAAATAGATCTACCCTACGACCCAGCAATTGCACTGCTGGGGATTTACCCCAAAGATACAGATGCAGTGAAACACTGGGCCACCTGCACCCCGATGTTTCTAGCAGCAAAGTCCACAATAGCTAAACTGTGGAAGGAGCCTTGGTGTCCATTGAAAGATGAATGGATAAAGAAAATGTGACCAAAAAAAGAAAGAAAATGTGACATATGTATACAATGGAATATTACTCAGCCATTAGAAACGACAAATACCCACCATTTGTTCCGACATGGCTGGAACTGAAGGGTATTATGCTGAGTGAAATAAGTCAATCAGAGAAAGACAAACATTATATGGCCTCATTCATTTGAAAAATATAAAAAATAGTGACAGGGAATAAAGGGGAAAGGAGAAAAAATGAGTGGGAAATATCAGAAAGGGAGACAGAACATGAAAGACTCCTAACTCTGGGAAACGAACAAGTGGTGGTAGAAAGGGAGGTGGGTGGGGGGTGGGGGTGACTGGGTGACGGGCACCGAGGGGGGCACTTGATGGGATGAGCACTGGGTGTTATGCTATATGTTGGCAAATTGAACTCCAATAATAAAAAAAGAAAACTGTGTGGAGGTTCCTCAAAGAGTTAAAAATAGACCTGCCTATGACCCAGCAATTGCACTGCTGGGCATTTACCCCAAAGATACAGATGCAGTGAAATGCGGGAACACCTGCACCCCAATGTTTATAGCAGCAATGTCCACAATAGCCAAACTGTGGAATGAGCCTTGGTGTCCATCGAAAGATGAATGGATAAAGAAGATGTGGTCTATGTATACAATGGAATATTCCTCAGCCATTAGAAATGACAAATACCCACCATTTGCTTCAACGTGGATGGAACTGGAGGGTATTATGTGGAGTGAAATAAGTCAATTGGAGAAGGACAAATGTTATATAGTCTCATTCATTTAGGGGATATAAAAAATAGTGAGAGAGAATAAGGGGAAAGGAGGGAAAATGAGTTAAACTATCAGTGAGGATGATAGAACATGAGAGACTTCTAACTGGGAAACGAACAATGGATAGTAGAAAGGGAGGTGGGTGGGGGTTGGGGTGACTGTGTGATGGGCACTGAAGTGGGCAATTGATGGGATGAGCACTGAGTGATATGCTATATGTAGGCAAATTGAACTCCAATTTAAACAAACAAACAAATAAATAAATAAATAAATAATAAGGGATGGCATTGGGAAACCTCAGCGTTTCAGCTGCCTCTTCAGTAATGGTCATCAGTTCCCTTCTGCGGGGTTCACTGCATCAGTAGATGTGAATGCACAGGGCCCAGCTCCCATGTACCCTCCCGCCCCTGGTGGAGTCAGGCTTCCTGTTTTGTCTGTGCAGAATTACTCACCCCTGGAGGGGACCAGAGGACGCCACCAAAATAGGCATCTTTGGCGTATGGATTATTTTAAGCCAAGGCCACTGAGGTCCAGCCATGCAGGAGGAAATGCACATCTGTGAAGGTGCCATCCTCCCTGAACTCCAAGACTCCTCACACCTTCTGTCAATGGTAAAGTCATTGACTGAATTCTGCATAACCAAGCTTACTCTGCAACCCTCGTGTACCACACCTCCCCTGACCTCACTCCTCAACTATGTAGAAGCCCAAGCCCCTTTCCCTTTGTTTGATCTACAATGGTAAGCCGCCCTATAACCCGCCCCTTGGGTCACTCATCCCTGGTTTCCCAAGTGTATGCATCTTTCTCTTGTGAACCTCTCTTTTGCTTGTCAGTGAGTCATTAGTGATTCTACATGGTCCTGCTGGAGAACTTAAGATGGGTAGAGGAAACTGACCAGAAGCCTCTACCCTTCTCCACACACACCCTCCACACACATGGATGGGGCACTCTGCCTGCTGCGGGGGGTGTCACAGTGCCCAGTCCACAAAGCCTCAGTAGGTTCCACCCTAGCAGCTGCCGATGCCAGGGCTTACTTTCCCTGAGACAGCCTCTAGTGTTTCCTTCCTGGGCCCAGGGTACCATATAAGGGGATGACATATTGGCAAAGCCTTCTGAAATCACTGCTGTTTGGCTGTGCGAGGGGGAACCTGTGCTCTGACTACCCTTATGTTAATGGACCACAAAGTGCAAAGGAACGAAATTCCCTGGTCCAAAAGCCTGAGTGAATAAACCAAAAGACATCAGTCCAGAGTGGCCTGAAATGACAAAGGATCATGGGAAGGTCCACAGTTGGCAGAAAAAGCTAGTGTAGGGCTGCCAGCCTTGAGGTGTCTAGGAGTAGAGGCCTAATAAGACTCTGAATGCAGCAATGAGGTAAGATTGGTTGGTCAGCTTAGGGTGTAGACAAGCAGTGCAGAGAGGGGGAGTAAATCTGGCTTTGGAGAAGGCAGACCAGATGCAGCAGGTGATGTGCAGAGGCAGCTGCAAAATCATATGTGTCCCATCCCACATGGTTTTTTATACCGTAATGCTAATTCCAAGACTAGGGGACTGTGTTTCTTCCCCTTGAACTTGCAAGGCCTTGTGACTTCCTGGACCAATGGGATTTGGCAGAAGTGATGCTATGGGACTTCCAAGGTTATGGCAGGAAAAAGACACAGGGTCAACCTAGCTAGCTCTCCCTTCCCATCTGTCCCAAGACACACCCCATTGGATCCCAGCAACTGAGTCACAGGAATCCCATCCCATGTGGAAAGGCCACAGGAGGGCTCCACCTGACAGTCCACTGAGGTTTCATCTGACAGCCATCGCCCAACTTTAGACCTTCCCAATGACTCCGGCCCCAGCCTTCAAGCCTTCCAGTGCCTCCCCACCATGCACTGTGTGAGTTCCTGCCCCACAGAAACCAGGAATAAAATATGACTAGTGTCTTAAGCCACTGTTTTAGAGTAACAGGTTCTACAGCAGTAAAAACCAAAACATGCAGCTTGACAGTGGACTCCAATCTTTGTTGGTGCTGTGACCTTGGATAAGGGGCTTCCTCTCTGAGCTGCAGTCTCCTTGCCAGAGTACATGACACTTTCCTCCTTACAGGGCTTCCCCGAGCCTCACAGCCGAGGACTGCCACGCCCAACACTGCTGGTTGCTCTCCCACCGACTTGTTTCTGTACTCGACCTGCTTCCTTCCTTCTTCTGTCTTCCCACAGTGAGATTGTGCATCCGTGAAGCCCTGACCCAGAGGAATGCCTGACCCAGCAGCATTCCCAATCAAAACTTGTTTATTGGAGTGATAAGATGGCAGAAAAGCAGGGGACCTTGTTTCATCTGATCCTTTGAATTTAGCTAAGATAACTATCAAATCATTCTGAATACTCATGAGTTTAACCTGAAATGTAAGACAAGAGTATCCGGAACTCTCCGAGTAGAAGGTGACCACTTTTTGCAAGGGAGGGGTTACAGAGAATTGAATCTGAGGGGAGATATCATGAGATAAACAGCAGGGTGGAGCTTCCATAAACTGACTCCCGGGAAGTGATAAAGACTGGGAGGGCAAAGTTGAAGCCCTTAGAAATTTGCCCCAGTGAGAGATATGCTTTCCTAGAAGGTGCTCAGGTAGTAAAACAGATAGAATTCTAGGTGGAGCAGTGTAGTCTCAAGGTATCTGAAGTCAGAGAATTAACAGGGGTACCTGAGCGGGTGGAGTTCCCAAGCAGAGGAGCAGGGAAACTGGTTTGGGTTGGTGAGCCCAGGTTCTCAACTTGGTTCCCCATAGACTGTGAGCCACGCCCAATCAGGTGAACTCTCTCTGCCTGGGAACACTGCAGAGGACTGGAACTCCAGGACTCTCTGCCATCCCCTAGGAGGTGTAGAACAGGTGCACTTGGGACCACACAATAGCTCCCAGGGCAGGGGCCCTGTGAAGGATGGTACCAGGTGACCATCCAACTTCCCCAAAGAAGGCCAGAGTGGGTGTGCACAGGATCTTATACCTTATAATGGGCAGTAAGGTAGAACCCCTCCACCTTCCCCAAGGAGGATGGATGTGGGTATACACAGCTGGAGTCTGCAGACTGGCACACTCAATAGTGAAGGCCATTTACCCCGGAGGTTTTACTGAAGATAGGGGACAGGGATCTTCCAGTTCTGCAGCTAGAGATCGGGCAGCAGCCGTTTTTATTTTGATCCTCTAAAGAGGTGCAAAAAGCCTTCACCAAACAAAAGTCACACAGAGACCCAGCTTACACGGAGCCCAGCCCCTGGAAACTCCTCCAGGCACAGACACCTGAGAAGCAGCACAGCAGGCCCCTCTGCCAGAATACCAAAGGACAGGCAACCACCAAGTTTGAAGTGCCAAGACTGTAAAACTCCAGTGTTGGGGGAAAATGGTATATAGAATTCAAGGGTATTTTCTCATGATTCATTTATCTTGCAACCTAAAATTTTCCATTTCTTTTTTTTCTTTTTTCCCTTTTCAACTGGTTTCTTATTTTATCAACTCTTTGTCTTTAAGTCTTTTTTTAACTTTCATTTTTTACATTACATTTTATGGATATGTACTTGATTTTTGGCTTCCTTTCACTCTATTCAATTATATATATTATATAATATATAATGTTTTCTTTTCTTTACAATTTTGGAATTTGGTGTCTTCCAACACAGAGATCGAAATACACTCAGGACCAAGTGGATCACCCTGTTATCCACTCTGTGACATTATATTCTCTCCCCAACCCTGCATTTTTCCTCCTTTTTTTCTTTTTTAAAAATATTTATTTATTTATGATAGTCACACAGAGAGAGAGAGAGAGGCAGAGACATAGGCAGAGGGAGAAGCAGGCTCCATGCACTGGGAGCCCAACGTGGGATTCGATCCTGGGTCTCCAGGATCGCACCCTGGGCCAAAGGCAGGCACTAAACCGCTGCGCCACCCAGGGATCCCTCTTCTTTCTTTCCTTTTCTTTTCTTTTCTTTTCTTTTCTTTTCTTTTCTTTTCTGTTTTGATTTCTGACCTCATTGCATTTATTTAATGTGTATTTTGCTTGGATCATGGTTGATATTTTTTATTCTGTTCACACATTCATCCATTCTTCTCCAGGCAAAATGACTAGAAGGAGGAATTCACAACAAAAGAAAGAACCAGAGATAATACTCTGTCACAGATCTAATTCATACGGAGCTAGAATTCAGGATAACAACTGTAAAGTTACTAGCTGGGCTTCAAAAAAGCATAAAAGACACTAGAGAATCTCTTAGTGCAGAAATTAAATCTAATCAGGCCAAAACTAAAAATGCTATAAAACAGATGCAGTCTAAATTGGATGCTCTAGGCAACGGGTTTGCCGCCAGAACACAGGTGTCCTGAAAACCACCGCTAAACCTAAACCAAAATGGGAAAGGAAAAGACTCACATCAACATCATCATCATTGGACACGTAGATTCGGGCAAGTCTACCACTACTGGCCATCTGATCTACAAATGTGGTGGGATCGACAAAAGAACTATCAAAAAATTTGAGAAGGAGGCTGCTGAGATGGGAAAAGGCTCCTTCAAGTATGCCTGGGTCTTGGATAAACTGAAAGCTGAAAGTGAACGTGGTATCACCATTGATATCTCCCTGTGGAAATTCGAGACCAGCAAGTATTATGTGACCATCATTGATGCCCCAGGACACAGAGACTTTATCAAAAACATGATTACAGGCACATCTCAGGCTGACTGCTGTCCTGATTTTTGCTGCTGGTGTTGGTGAATTTGAAGCAGGTATCTCCAAGAATGGGCAGACCCATGAGCATGCCCTTCTGGCTTACACACTGGGTGTAAAACAACTAATTGTTGGTGTTAACAAAATGGATTCCACTGAACCACCCTACAGCCAGAAGAGATACGAGGAAATTGTTAAGGAAGTCAGCACCTACATTAAGAAAATTTGGCTACAACCCCGACACAGTAGCATTTGTGCCAATTTCTGGTTGGAATGGTGACAACATGCTGGAGCCAAGTGCTAACATGCCTTGGTTCAAGGGATGGAAAGTCACCCATAAAGATGGGAATGCCAGCCAGCAGAACCACACTGCTTGAAGCCCTGGATTGCATTCTGCCACCAACTTGTCCAACTGATAAGCCCTTGCGTCTGCCTCTCCAAGACGTCTACAAAATTGGTGGTATTGGTACTGTCCCAGTGGGTCGAGTGGAGGCTGGTGTTCTTAAGCCTGGCATGGTGGTCACCTTTGCTCCAGTCAATGTTACAACTGAAGTAAAATCTGTTGAAATGCACCATGAAGCTTTGAGTGAGGCTCTTCCTGGGGACAATGTGGGCTTCAATGTCAAGAACATATCTGTCAAAGATGTTCATCGTGGCAACGTGGCTGGTGACAGCAAAAATGACCCACCAATGGAAGCAGCTGGCTCCACAGCTCAGGTGATTATCCTGAACCATCCAGGCCAAATCAGTGCTGGATATGCACCTGTGCTGGATTGTCACACAGCTCACATTGCTTGCAAGTTTGCTGAGCATTCTGGAAAGAAGCTGGAAGATGGTCCCAAGTTCTTGAAATCTGGGGATGCTGCCATTGTTGATATGGTTTCTGGCAAACCTATGTGTGTTGAGAGCTTCTCTGACTATCCTCCTCTGGGCCATTTTGCTGTTCGTGACATGAGACAGACGGTTGCTGTGGGTGTCATCAAAGCAGTGGACAAGAAGGCAGCTGGAGCTGGCAAAGTCACCAAGTCTGCCCAGAAAGCTCAGAAGGCTAAATAAATATTATCCCCAATACCTGCCACCCCAGTCTTAATGAGTGGTGGAAGAACAGTCTCAGAACTGTTTGTGTCAATTGGCCATTTAAGTTTAATAGTAAAAGACTGGTTAATGATAACAATGCATCATAAAACCTTCAGAAGGAAAGGAGAATGTTTTGTGGACCATTTGTTTTTTTGTGTGTGTGCGTGTGTGGCAGTTTTAAGTTATTAGTTTTTAAAATCAATACTTTTTAATGGAAACAACTTGACAAAAATCTGTAACAGAATTTTGAGACCCATTAAAACAAAAGTTTAATGAGAAAAAAAAATAAATTGGATGCTCTAACAGCTAGGGTAAATGAGGCAGAGGAAAGAGTAAGTAACATAGAAGACACTTTGATGGAAAGGAAGGAAACTGAGGAAAAAGAAAAACAACTAAGAGCCCACAAGGAGAGGTTTTGAGAAATCAGTGATGCCATGAAACAAACGATTCTTAAAAATGAGAATGTTGTCTTTATTTGTTCATATCCCTCATTCCTAGTTGTTTGTAAAACGGCCCTGACTCATCTTGGAAGAGGACCCTGGAATCTTTTGCAAGGGGAAGAAGAAGAAAGAAGAAAGAAGAAAGAAGAAAGAAGAAGAAGGAAGAAGAACACTCTCTTTGTGACCAGTTGCTTCCCTCCTACCATGCCATCCTCCCAACATCCCTGATAACCATGAGCACTCTCCATTCGTCACAAGAGGAAACCTAGTGGAATTGCCAAATGTGGATATTGCAGCGGTCACTAGGGCAGAGGCCAGGGCTGGACTTTGGGTCTATGCACAAACCTCCCTCCAGGTCTGGATGAACCAGCTTAGGATGAGTGCAGGCCAAGAGCGCCAGCAGGAGGGAGGTGCACAGTGTGTCCCTGGCTGTATCCCTCCACTCTTTCAGGCCCACATTCAGCTCCAGCAGATTTTTTAAAAATTGTAATTGTCAAGTGTGACTTTGGTCTGCATTGTTTGAAAACATTTTCATCGGACTTGGAGAATGACTGAACTCTAAAAGTCCGGTTTGAGAAACAAAACCAGTTTGATTTGACTAGAGGTCATGCACGGCTCAATAAAAACAGACATCCACTCTGCAAAACTTCCACTATTGGTGAGCTCTCAACCTGTAGGTCAATTCTTAGCTCCCAATGTAGCATCGTTCCTGAGAGAAGCCAGCTAGTGGCCTAACAACAGGTTCATTCTATCTGGCCCTTTCCTTCAGCAAAGGGTATCACGTTAGCTCTCTTAGGGACAGATGCTGTGATGGATGAGAGGAAACCCATCACACCCTCAGGCTTCATGGGTAACCAAGAAACTGTTGTATTTGCAGTTACAATTTATTACATAGCATGCATTATAGTACCTAACATAACAAAAGTATACAAAGTAAAATCCACTAAGGAAATAGGCACATGGGGTCAAGTCCAGAGGAAATCAGAAGTCCAGGTTCCCGGTCCCCAAGGAACACAATTCCTCCAGCCGCAATGTGTGACACCACGCGTGAAGTGTGGCCAACCAAGGAAGCTCATCGAAGCTAGCAGTCCAGGGTCTCACTGGAAGTGAGTCATGCAGGCACACAATGACTATCCAGGGGGAAAGCAGGTATTCCCCACAGAATACATACATGTCCATATAAACTATCCAGACAAACTGGTACTGTGTGGCTCAAAACCCTCCGACATGTGCTTTAATCATCTGTTCACCTTGTCGGTGAGTGAGGGAATCCTGCCTTAGGGTTATGGGGTAGCCCCCGAAACTGGACAGATGAGTTCAATGGCAGGTGTCAGCCACATGTCCTGACAGCCACTAGGACATCGCATACCTGGAGATGATTAACAGAGATGGTGAACAGGATCTTGTAACATGTATGGGGCATTGAACCATCCCTTTTTTCGTGAGCCCCTTTGTGGGTGTTTGTCCTGAATGAGCATGTCGAGTGAAGCTCCTCCCAGGAGAAGGCCATCGATGTCATGTCATAGGTCAGCATGCTCCTGAAGAAAGGAGGGTGCGGTTAAGTGAGACCGCACTCAAAGACCATGTAATGGAAAAGTACCCTGTGCTACACCATGCGGGACAATAGGGGGTTTGCACCTGGCAACAGTGAGCAGGTGGGACCGTTGAGAGGTGAACTTTGTAGTATCAAGAGGTTGAGATGGTCCCTGAGAATGGGATTGGTTTGTTTGAGGAATTCCTTGGGCTGTCAGGAAGTTGAATCTCACTACTCCGGGATAAGCAGGAATGTGCCTGGTCCCTTTGATAGGAAGGGCACTTTGGCTAGAGTGCTCACTGGTCGAGCAGAGCGGGGGACTTACAGTGCGGCCACTTGGAGCTCTCCCAGTTTGCCTGGGCCAAGGCCACATAATAATATTAAGCTGATAACAATTTTATGATATTAAACACATATGTTTAGGCCTTATACAACAACATGAAAAACATTAGTCAAGACACTGCAAGAGCTTGGTGCCCAGGAGCTGGCCAAAGACCAATCGTGGAAACAGGTCCTTCTTGGGAATGTGCAGGGTTTGAACAATTCAGGTCTGCTGAGCTAACCTCTTCCAGCAGAGATACCCACTCCAGCATGGAGTTTCCGTTTAAGACTGGACCACAAGCTTTACAACTGTAAACTTGCACGGCACCTTGCCCATCACCATGGTATTCTAAGCAGCTTCACATCTGACAAGTGACATACTTTATAGCAGAGGAAATGTGGAAAGGGACATATGCCCACTGAATTCCCTGACCTTAGCATATGTCCATCACCCAGAAGAAAGTGGCTTCATAAAATGGTGCAGTGCTTCCTTTGAAGCTCACTCACAGCACCAAGTGGAAGACAGCCCCTGGGAGGCAAGGTGTTTCTCCCCAGGAAGCAATGTGTCTGTTAAACCGGAGCCAGCTGTATGAATTTCCTCCTGGTGATGTCACAAGTTACCACAAACTTAATGGCTTAAAATAACACAAAATGTATTATCTCTGGAGGCCAGGAGTCCAAAGGAATGTCAAGAGCCTAGCTCCACTACTCCAGATGTGGCAGCCTTGGCATCTTTTTCCTTGGCCAAGGCCTGCAGGGAAGGGCATGCCCTACACAGCAGCCCACAGAGTCACAAGCAAATGTCAGTTTCTGTGATGACTTCCCCAACAGCCCTTGTGATCAGCAGTCTTCCTTGTCTCCCAGGACTTTCCCTGTGTGTACCCCTGGTAAGACTTAGACCATTATGCACTCTATTTAGTTTGAAAATCCAGCCTTAGCCCAGGGACCCCCAGAGCACCCCACCCATGGCCCCAACAGAGGCAGGTTTCCAGGTCCTGCCTCCCTCTCCATCTTCACTAACTTGGCCTCCCTGTGTGTCTCCCTGAGGCATGCTGGGTACCTCCTCCAAGACTTAGGAGTTATAAACTCCTCTACTGACATTTATCTGTGGATAAACTACAGCTCACCATGTGGCGTTCTGTGTTCCACTTAACAAAAGTTAATTTTTAAAAAGTCACAAGGATGAGTTTTACGGGACTAACATCATTATGTCAGTAGAGCCGATTCCTTCTAGAGGTTCTGAAGGGAGCACCCACTTCTTCACCTGTTTCAGATTCCAGCAGCCACCTATATTCCTTGGCTTGTAGCTCCTTCTCCCATGTTCACACCACTCAAGTCTTTTCTTCTCTTTTGCAGTAAAATTTCATTCTTCTCATAAGGATGCTTGTGATTATATCTAGGGCCCACCTGGAAATCCAGGATATTCTGCTCACCTCAAGATCCTTAAATTAATCACATCTACAACGTCCCTTTTGTCATGAAAGGGAAACAGTCACAGGTTCTGGGGATTAGGGCACCGATATCTTTAAAGCCCATTATTTAACCTACCACACTCTACCCTCTGGCTCCCCAAAATTCATGTCCACTCCATATGCAAAATATGTGCACCCAACATTCCTAAAAGTCTCAATCCATTATAGCATCAACTCAAGTTCACAACCTCATCTATATATCATCAGCTCAGAAGACCTAAATCTCACAATCAAAATCATTAAACCAGGTATGAGTGATCTCTGGGTATGATCCACCCCGAGTCAAAATTCCATTCTGTGGAGCTTGGGAAGGTACCTAAGCAGAAGGACCCTGAGCTCACCCCATTTCAGGTAGGTGGTAGGTACCAACCACATCCAAGTCAGTAAACCAGAGAGCCATCCAGAGACTGGCAGAACAAGCTCCACAACTAAATATAGAGAATAAACCACATCTGAAAGGTTAGGAAGGTGAGAAAGGCAGGGGAGGCTGCCAGCAGCCTGTGGGCACGGGAAGGGCAAAGAAACTGGCCCTTGAAGGAGGGGGCTCATATGGGGAAAACTAACTCCCGTAATGTTTGGCTTCAAAAACCAGAGGGGTTGGGGCACCTGGGTAGCTCAGTGGTGGAGTGCCTGCCTTTGGCTCAGGGTGTGATCCCAGGGTCCTGGGATTGAGTTACACATCAGGTTCCTTACAGGTTGCCTGATTCTCCCTCTGCCTACATCCCTGCCTCTCTCTGTGTGTCTCTCATAAATAAACAAATTTAAAAAAAAAAAGCCAGAGGGGCCCAATTCCCTGAGTTTTAAACAGCAGTGGGACATGGAGCCTGGCGCTATAAAAGTCCACTGACTTAGCACTGGGCAATCCTGAAGGGCGAGTGACAGGCGGCCATCACTGTCATAGAGATGGCAGCCCACGTGCACAGATGACATTAAAATGGTAGTTTACACAAACTCAGGGGCAAACAAGATGGATCCATTCACATTGATTTCAGAGCATGTTTGGGGACTTCTTTAAAAATGAGGAAGCTGGCAGGTGCCATGTTCCTCTCTTCCCCCTGCATTAACACGGAGTTACCTGGGGGAGGCAGGGCTGCACACATGCACAGTCTTGGTGCAGGGCTCTGGGCAAATGTCATTAAAGCTGTGCATGCCATCTGCCCAGCTGCCAGTGTGCAGCTGCTGCCATGAGCAGCCCAGGCACCACACAGAACAAGCCCAGATGTTGGATACACAGCCACCATGGAGTGCTATGCCCAGCCACCACACTGCACTCAGCTGCCCGCCCCAGGCCACCTCCATAGCACTTCAGGCCATCCAGCATAGGATTGGGGCCCAATACATATTTTACTGACACTGCCACAATGCCCACAAGATCCCTGGTGGGCATGCTCCCTCGGAGCTGGCCTGCTCTGTGACCATAACACTCACAAAATAACAGCAATTGCAATAAAAATACCAGCATCGTTTGGAAAAGGCCTGTTAAACTCCTAATAGATGAAGATTACAATATGAAATACAAGACTTTACTGATAAAAGGAAAACATAAAGACACTTTGAGACTGTGAGGAAAGATGGAAGCTGGTGGTTCATGCAGACGAGGCAGTGATACGCCAACAGAAGTCTCAGGATGAGCAGTTGAGATTTTGCCAAAATCAAGATGCCAGTGATGGCAAGCTCTGGCTCACCATTTTGTGATTATGATCTGAAGGTGCACCTGCAACGTTCATAGCAGCCATGTCCATAATAGCCAAACTGCAAGCAGCCACAAGGTCCTTTGACAGATGAATGGAAAAAGATGTGGTATATATACAACGGATATTACTCAGGTATCAGAAAGGATGAATACCTACCATTTACATGGACATGAATGGAACTGGAGGATATGATACTGAATGAAATAAGTCAGTTGAAGAAAGACAACTATCATATGGTTTCACTCATATTTGGAAAATAAGAAACAAAACAGGATCATAGAAAAAGGAGGGAAAAATGAAATAAGATAAAATCAGAGAGGGAGACAAACCTTAAAAGAGTCTTAATCACAGGAAACAAACTGAAGGTCGTTGTAAGGGAGGGGGTCAGGAGATGGGTCACTGGGGGATGGACATGAAGGAGGGCACGATGGGAGGAGCACTGGGGTTATATAAAACCTTGGCACATGCATGAATAAAGTGAAAGGGAACGATGCCTGATGGGGAGCTGATTTACAGTGGCATAGGAAGATGCATCTAGATGCCAGTTGAGGAGACTGACCAATGGGCAGCCAGTAAGGAGCTGGGACCCAGTGTTCCGTGGCCGAGGGGTTGAGGCCGAGGGGGAGGGAGAAGTGGCTCACAGAGATAAGCAGGGCCCTGGTGTGCCTCTGCCTGGGCTAGGGAGATAGCAAGGCCAAGGCCCTGGACTGCTGCAGGACGTACAGCATGGCCTCAGAATGGGGCAAGCACCCTCCAGGGAAGGGAGAGATCAGATGCGCAGGCTGGGAATCACACGCTTGCTTCCATACCAACAAGTAAAAGAGCAGGTGCTCAGACCGCCGGCGTCGAGTCCGTAGGTGAGGTCCCCACCCCTCCTCCGCAGAGTTGGAAGCAAGGGAGAGAAGCCGGGCGGGGTTGGGGGTGAGGCGGGGCGGTGGAGGCGGGGGTGGGGGCGGGGGCGGGGACGAGGACGCCGGCCGAAGTGTAGGCGGAAGGCGGTGGCACGCCCCACCCTCTCCACTGCACCCTTGAAGCCACTGCTTTCGCTTCGAATTCCTGCCCCACCCCGCAGGAGGGGCGGGGGCCCGGCGGGTTCTAGGGCTCGAGACCCCGAACCCGCTCTCTGGCCCCCGCCGCACCTGGACCCCCGACCACCCCGAGGGCCCGGAGCAGGTGAGTGTCTGGCGCCCAGCCCCGCCCCACGGGCTTCCGACCCCGCGCGGCCTGGGAGCGCCTGGTCTGAGGATGGCGGCCGGGATGCGCCGGGTCGCCGGAGACCCCCACGGCAACGGTGGGGGACCCGAGTGCCCCAGTGCGGCCACGAGGAGGGAGAGAGCCGCAGCGCGTGGGGCCCAGCTCTTGCAACCTCTGCTTTCCTTTCTGTGCAATGGGCACAATAGTGCTGCCCTGTTTCGGGGTGTTTTAGGGAAAGCTCCTCGGCCATCGCAGGCGCTTCGGAAACGGTCGTGAGTTTTTGCAAATACCCCCCTCTCCGCGAGTACGTGCTTGCGAAAGACCTTCCGGGTTCAGGAAGCAAAATGAGGCCACGTTGGGGGCAGGGAGCCCTACTTCATGCGGAGCCTCTGGCGCGCCCCCGTCGGCCGCAGGCCCCCGCCCACCCGGACCCATCCAGGCAGGGGGCGGGCCGGGGGGTGCCGGGGGCGCCAGCCTGGGGGTCTGGCCCCGGGGCCCAACTAGGCCTTCGCGGGAGCGCGCCCCGCCCGCCCGCGGATTCGTCCGTTCGGCCCCGGCCGCCCCGCCCCCTGCGGAGGCCCGCGGATTTGCCTGGTGATCGGTGACGTAGTGCCCGTCTCGAGCTGCCATTGGGCGGTGGCGTGCGGACTCGGCCAATCGGGACGCGGATCCGGGAGAAATCTCGGAGCGGACCTCGGGGAGCCGGGAGGCAGAGCCGAGGGGACGCGACCCCAGCTGGCTGCCGCGGGGGAGCAGCGCCCCCGGCCGGGAGCTCGCGGCCCAGAGCGGGCAGTGCGGTGAGTCGCGGGGCCGGGGGCCGGGGCGGGGCGCTGGGGTTCTGGGCGCCCGCCCTGGCTTCCCCGCCCTGGCTTCCCCGCCCTGACCTTCCCGCCCGGAGCGCCGGCAGGTGTCCGCCGTGCTCAGGGGGCGAGCAGGGCTGGGGCGCGTAGTACCGGGGGCGCCCTCCTGCCTGGGGCCGAGCAGCGCGCGGGAGGCGCACCCTGCAGAGCCCCACTGCCCCCGGCCGTGACCCCCGATGGCCAGGGTCCTCCCGGAACCCGTGGCGCGGCCCGGCCTTGTAGGGGCTGCATGCCGAGCCCCGGGTGCGCTCCCCGCACCGTCTTCAGAACGGGCTGCCTGGGTCTTGTGCCGCGATCCTTCTGAGTAGACTGTTTCTACTTCGGGTTTACGGACAGAATTGCGAGGACAGTAGAGTTCCCCAAGCCCCTTATCCCGTATTACACGTTACCTTACTTCAGACATCTGTCACAGCTAACGGACCCCTGCTGTTGTGTGATTATTGCCGATAGTTGTTGGGATTCACCGAGTTTTCAGCTAGGCACTGGTTCCGTGTCAGGATCCCGGCCAGGTTACCAGGTTCCATGGGGTCAGCATGCCCTCCTATGGTCCCCTTGGCTTGGCACTTCATCCGCTGAGGCTTGTTCTGGGGGATCCTGAGAGTTTGGAGGAATGCTGGTCATGCGGGCTGTGAGATGCCTCTGTCCTGGATGTTCTTCTCCTAAGCCCACCCCAGGTAGGTGGCCCTGCTCCTGGCATGGCAGCAAGGGTACATACTGTCAGCACGGCCTGTGACTGGACACTGGTGGTGGTCACCTGATGTAGTGCTTGCCAGGTGTCTCCACTGTAAAGTTACTCTGTCCCCCCCCACCCCCCACCCCCCGTTTTCATGCCTACCCTTTGGAGAGAAGTGCCTGTGAAACCCACACCCAAGGAGGGCTAGATTCTCCTTGAGGACAAGTTTTTATGTTTATTATTTGGAATTCTTTGCATGGAGATTAGTCTCTCTTGTCCTTTATTGATTGACTTATTCAGCCCTTTATTATCAGCACATACTCGTGGGTATTGCTGTGATACTTTGGGTGATAATCCAATATTACTCTATGCTGTTGCTCATTGCTCAAGTTGTAGCCTTGATGATTGGAAGCTCTTACATGTTGGCTCCATTTCTTCCTAGCATGAGTGTCTGTAGAGCTCTTTGCTGTTGAAAGCACTTGTGGGGCTTCACATGAACCTCACACAGTGTGATGAGCCTGACAAGATATAGTTATTTCTGTCCTTAAGGGGTAAGGACACTGAGGCCCAGGAGCACTGGATGACTTCTTACATGTCAGTTTCCTACATGGGAGCAATGGGCTGGTCTCAGATGAGGGCTGGTCACCCCAGAAAACATTGCAAACCACAGCGGAAGTCCAGAGTCCAAACAGTTTTCTGAGGAGACTTCAGACTTAGACCTGGGGATCAGAACAGGAAGACAATGGCTTTGGAAAGTAAAGGCTTAATTTGATTGTTATCCAGGAGGAAGTACAACTCGCCAGACTGGTAGGCATGAAATGTTGAACTTTAACCCAAAACAGTGTGTGTGGAGGGAGGCAGGGGGGTATCTAGGAAAGGTCTGTGGTCGGGGCAGCCCTGGTGGCTCAGTGGTTTAACGCCACCTTCAGCCCAGGGCCTGATCCTGAAGACCTGGGATCGAGTCCCATGTCAGGCCCCCTGCATGAAGCCTGCTTCTCCCTCTGCCTGTGTCTGCCTCTCTCTCTCTCTCTGTGTGTCTCTCGTGAATAAATAAAATCAAGAAAGAAAGAAAGAAAGAAAGAAAGAAAGAAAGAAAGAAAGGAAAGAAAGAAAGAAAGAAAGAAAGAAAGAAAGAAAGAAAGAAAGAAAGAAAGAAAAGAAAGAAAGAAAGAAAGATCGATCTGTGGTCTAGAACATCTAATCTGAGGGCACATTCTGCAAAAGCAAGATTGTGAAGTGGACAAGGGAAGCATAGAGTGGGGGGAGGGATGGAGAAGAGGATGGTGCTCTGGAGCCAGGTGGTAACTGGTTCACAAACACTGAGGACCACCTACTTTGTGCCAGACACTGGAGATAAGAGGACTGGTGAGGAATGGCCCTTGGGCTCAGCTCCTGTTTGGGGAGAGATGGGTAAACATGTCAACTGTGAAATCCTTGGTTGGACTGCAACGACCTGCAATGCATGCAGAGCTGCAGGAGCCACCCAGGGAGAGCTGGTCAGCTGGAGGGTGAAATGGACACAGGGAGGGCCTCACCAGTACAGGTCTGATTCCAGCCTTTCGAGATGAGCTGGTGCTGAAAACAGAGTGTGTACAGGGACAGGGGGTGGGGAGCAGGGGCCCTGAGGAAGGAGCTGTTTTCCTGGCTCCGTGTAGCCGGCTTTAGGGTGAGGCTGTGGTGGGGGCCAGGCTGGGAGACTCGGTGTGCCAGATTGCACAGCATTGACCACCACTGGGAGCTTTGAAGCAGGAGAGTGACAGGACAAGAACTGTTAGAAGGACACCACTGGTGGTGCTTTGTAGGAGATAGGCCACATTCCAGCAAATCTAAGATGCTCTCCATCTGTGTATGTTCCACATAGAAAACATGTCTTTCCAGTTGAGTTATGATATCATACTGATCACATTTCAGAGGTGCTGAAATGTAAGCACATGGATTTCTTATATTTGATGTAAAGTTTAACTCCCTTGCTAGTTGCTTAGATCCCCCTTTCTCTGGGAAATGCATGGTAAGAGTATCTCTGTCCCACCTACTGTCGATGTTGAGTTCCAGGCTCCCTTTATGATCTCGAAAAAGCTAGCTCTGCAAAACTGGTGTTTTCCTCCCTGATAGCCACATGGTCGAAAAACAGCAGGGGATACCTGACCTCAAGATTTCATCTGTGCTTCTTCTGCTTTGGTGGCTCTTGATAATGGCCACGACTTTGTGTTGCACATAGTGTGCCCACCAGACCGATTTCAGTCTGTCCTGCGCATGGCCTACGTGTCCCTTCCCGCCCGCGTTTTCCTGGTGGCAATATTGAGCTGAGCAAAGGTCAAGGATCCAGCCCCATGCTGCACAATTGACTGCAGCGGGGTGAAAATCTGGGTTTTGGTGCTAACCCAGGATCCTCATTCTTGGCTTTGGTTAGAATAACGGCCAGGGATAGAAGAAGGTTCTGTCTGTATCTGCAGGAGCCATGGAAGGGGCCATGGCAGCTGAGGGCAGGCTGCAGATCCAGCCTGTCCTGGGGGGCCAGAGATTGGAACTGCCATTGGAGCCTACCTTTGTCTAGATAAATAGGCTGTTTTTGTTTGTTTGTTTTTGTTTTTTTGCGCAAATTCTTTGCGTGTTTCAGCCTGGTAACCTTCGATTATTTCCTGTGCAACATCAGTCAGGAGTCCTTCCCTCCACCCCCCCACCCCCCCCGGCTGACACAGAGGTCCAAGCTGGCTGAGCATAAAGGGCATAATAAACTTGTGTGATAGCACAGTTCAAGGGGCGATACAGGGTTTTACAAGATGCCATCAGGATCCAGGTTCTCCCATTTCATTTCTGGGTTGGCTCCATTCTCACACTGGCTAGCCTTCTGCTTAGCAAAATAACTCTTGTAGCTCTAAACCATATGACCTCACCTCCTGCAGATTCTCAAGAAACCACAGAATCTTCTCCCCATCTCAACTAGGCCTCCTTGTGACTAGCAGACTTGAGTCATATCCTCACCTCTGAAGCAAGCACTGGCTCAGGAGGCACAAGACTCATGGTCTTGCTCCACCTGTGAGGGTGAGCTCGGCCCTAAGGACCGGACCAAAGCTAGCAGAGTTAGCAGAGGAAGGAGGGATGGAAGGTAGTTGCACGCCTCCCCAAGCATAAGCATTTGTAGCACTTGCTTCTGGGTCAGGGAGCACAGTGCTCTCCTACCTTTATGTGCTGGAGGGCTCCAGGCCGCTCGCTCTGCCTGTGTCATGCCTCTTCCCTTCTATCCCTCTTCTTCTCTAATAGCATTAAACACCAATACACACAAACAATGAGCGTCTGTTTCTCGTCCTCCTGACTGGCAATACCATAAAAGCTGACAGTAGCAGGTGTCAGCAGGGCTGTGGAGCAGTGTGAGTGCCCTCAGCGTGGGTTCAGTGTGGGTGGCCTGACCTGCTCGAATGCACCAGGGCACACAGACACAGACCTTCCCAGAGCAGGGTGATTGTCCCAAACAGGAAGTGCTCCAGGTGGCTGTCGGAAGCAGCCCTCAGGCATACCTCATTTTACTGGGCTTTGCAGATGCTGCACATTTTACCAAGGGGAGTTCGCAGCAGCCCTGCATCCCACAAGTCCATCCATCAGTGCCATTTTACAGCAGCCTTTTCTAGCTCTGGGTCTCTGCAATGATTTCCACAATATTTCAGACCTTTTCATTGTTATCACAGCCATCATGGTGAGATGTGATCTGTGATGACAATTCACTGAACACTCATATGACATCATTTTGTAGCAATAAGGTATTTTTTATTTAAGGTATGTATATTGTTTTTTAGACCTGATGCAATGGCATGCTTCATAGACTACAACATAGTGTGAACCAATTTCCATATGTACTTTTTGGAAAACAAAAAAATTCATTTGGCTTGTGGTGTTCTGGAGCTGAACCTGCAGGATCTCCAGGGTGTGCCCATATGTCAGAGGTAGAATGATATAGTCAGAGAGCAATAAGAATGAACAAAATCTGCTCATCGTCACAGGAAGGAACCTCAGAAGCATGATGTTGATGTGCATCCCTGCAGAAAAATGCAGTAGGGTTCCGTCCACGTGAAGCTGAAAACCAGGGAAAAGAAACTTGTTTTGAAGGCATACCTACCTGGGTGTAGAGTGAGGGGAGGCAGGGACGATCCCCATTGTGACATTTGCCACAGCAGCCACTCCCTGAGACCCAGCCCTGCCTCCCACCCCAGCGTCCATGTGCCTGGGGCCAAACCCTGGGTACAGGAAGGTGTAGAGTGGCTGACATGATATGCAGCTAGCCGTTGGTGCTGCTTGGGGGCAGGAGAAATCGCTTCTCTCCTTAGTAACTGACCACTGTGTCAGATAGGACATGTGCCGAGGATCAGCCGACATGTAGGAAGCCCTCTGGGTGCTTCAGGTGCTCAGTCCTGTCCTGTTTTTACCTCCCTTAGCCCATGTTTATCACTCCCCTGTGCCAGATGCTGTGCTGGGCTCTGGGGATAAGGCAGACACAGTCTCTGTGCAAATGTGACAGAAAGAGCTGGTGTTCAACAGCTGATTACATGACTTAGCCAGGACTCGGGGTGCAGAGAGGAGCAGTGTGGGGTACTTCGGGTGTCACAGGTGGCAGAGCATGTGGTCTCAGCCTATCAGCTCAGGGAAGCATTGCCAGAGGACATGGCCTTCAGCAGGTATTTCCAGCTGGAAGAGGAATGGTGCTCAGTGCAGAGGGAGTAGCATATTCAGAGGGCTCAGGTAGGAGGGAGCGTGGCCCTGCTGGAGGTATGGAGGGGCTTCAGTTTGCCTGTGGGGTCAGGCCTAAGTGGACAGCAGGAGGAAATGAGGCTGCAGACCAGGGCTGGGCCTCCTGGGGGTGGGAGAGAGATTCCACTGTACCCCTGGAGCCTCACAAGGCATCAGAGGGGTTTTCACCGGGCACTGCATCTGAACACGTGGCTAGTGTTTGGGGAGCTGAGAGCCTACCTCCGTGGCTGGGACCTAGGCCGTGGGGGGAAGAGGCGAGTGGCACCCCCTTGAGGGCTGTGTGACCCCCATAGTCAGCTCTGGTCTCAGCTTCCAAAGGGTCTTTCAGTGGCATCACCTGATAGAAGCTCTGGGAGGGTAGGCACTGACCACGCCTGTTTGCTGCCAAATCCTCAGTGGTGGGCACAGGTGGGCATCTAGCCTGTGTCGTGACCTTTTGGTTTACCTCTGGCACCTGCTGCTCAGAGCCCCTCTGTAGCATGTTGAAGCCTGTCCTGTCCCCCTGTCTGCTGTCACTGCCCCTGTGCCCCTGCAGAGCCCCATGGGGCTGTCCACTGTGCAGAGCATGTTGCATCCTGGTGCCGACAGTTTATGTGGCCTCATTGGCCTTCAGAACAGCACAGATGCCTGGCCCTGGGGGAGCAACATCCACCCCTGACCCCACAAATGCAGTGCCCCGCAGCCACTGGGTGCCCAGCCAAGCCATAAGCAGGGGCCCAGGCCTGCGGCATCAGCAAGCCCCAGCCCCTCGTCTGCTAACCAGTCCCACATCACATCATCTTGTCTTTTCTGGGTTAGTAAGTGGTGTCAGAGACCTTTCTTTCTAGAATGGCTTGTTTCCCATTAAGTGGGTTTCCCCAGGGACTAGAGTGCTCAGCCAGGTGCCTTCTGATGATGAGAAAGAAGGGTCTCCTGTTCAGAGCCACACATGTGGTTGTGAGAAGCAATCTGGAGGCCAGAGTGTACCTCCAGGTCCCTCCATGCTGGCACCTCTTTGGGCCATGGAGTCCCTGCTGTACCCCGTGTGCCCTGGGTCCCCTCTCTGGGCCGTGGAGTCCACGCTGTACCCCGTGTCCCCTGGGTCCTCTCTCTGGGCCCCTTGGGTCCCCTCTCTGGGCCATGGAGTCCACACTGCACCCTGTGTCGCCTGGGTCCCCTCTGTGGGCCGTGGAGTTCATGCTGTACCCCATGTCCCCTGGGTCCCCTCACTGGGCTGTGGAGTCTCCACTGCACCCTGTGTCCCCTGGGTCCCCTCTCTGGCATCCAGGACGAGAGCGTTGGACAGCAGGAGTTGCAGAAGCTGAAGGAGACATATTACCTCCCAGGGTAGATGCCAGCTGCTGTCAAGAAAACAGGGCCGGGAATTCTGAAGCGCTCCATCTGCTGTTGGGCAGGGGCCACAGTGGGTGAGGAGTGTCTGCTCATACAGTGTGGATACCAACAGCAGTTCCTCCTTCTGCTAGTTTTGCAACGGACAGTGATTCTCCTGGGCAAGAGCTGCGTATGGCACCACACCCTGCCAGATACTTCCTCAAGTGGCACACATCACCTGGCTAGTCTGCTGGCCACAGTAGGAGGAGGCACTGACAAGAGTCCCAAGAACAGCAGGGCACTCGGGATGGGGCATTGGGTGACCCCTGATGTGACTTCGGGTTTCAGGATTCTCATTTGGGTATAGGAGCTGGGTAGGCCTTCTTGTTTCCCCAGCGCTGGCCGTCTGCATCCTGCCCCAGAGCCAGATGTGGAACAGATGGGTCGTTCCCCTGCAGTGGAAGCCTGTGACATAACCAGAATGTTTCAGAGATGTTAACTGATACAGGGGCAGAGGCATGGGGGCCTTTCTGGGACGGTCAGTGCTTTACTGGTTCTGAACGTGTGGGTGGTGAGCACACTGTCTGGCCTGCCCTGAAGCCCTCTCCATGTTGGCCACACCGTCCAGCTCAAAGAGTGCCTCCATATGGATGGTCTCATCTGAGCTTTCTGACATCTTACGGAGATGTAGTAGGGTAGCCAGGGCATCCCAGTCCTGCGTCCCCACTGTGCTCCCCCTGGGGTCAGGACGTCCTGGCTGTGCTCCCCCAGGGGTAGAGGTGTCCTGACTGGGCCTCCCCCCAGGGTTGGGAACTCCTGGCTGTGCTCTCCCCAGGGTCAGGACTTCCTGGCTGTGCTCCCTGAGGGGTCAGAATGTCCTGGCCGTGCTCCGCCCCCCAGCACCCAGATGCCCCAGTGTCATGCACCCCTGCCCCCATTGCAGATAAGATGTGTCCTAAGTGAATCCCGCCCCCAGGGACATCCTGCTGGTCACCCGGCTTTAGGGTTCCAGAGTCCAGACATGACCCTGGGTGTCGGACCCAGTGGTTTGCACCTGAGGCCCCAAATGTGTCCAGCATGTGCCGTGTGCTCGGCCGGAGCCTGTGTACCGAGTGGGACCGCATGCCGTTTGCTCAGGGCAGGTGCGCAAGCCAGCTATTCCATACGGTTAGCATTGCTGGTCCTCGGAAGCCATTCGCTCGTGCAAGATGTACATACGGAGCCCTGCCACGTGCAAGCGCTGCGGTCTCCTGATCAATGGTTAACACCGTAGTTACAGACCATCATACGTGTCCTTCCTGGGATGACAGAAACCACAGACCCTCTCCCCAGAAGGTCTAATTTGGTATGTATGTTTTGTATGTTGTTTTGTTGCATCACTTGGAAGTAACGGTCTGCAGGCCCAAATACTGCAGCAAAATGTGGGCGTTCATAATTCATAACAGGGCGTTTGCACTGTTACAAATTAATCATCATTTCTTAACCAGTCTTTTCTCAGACTTCTTCTGATTGTCCCAAAACTATTTTTACAGCTTTTAAAACAAAACAAAACACCATCCAGGCAAGGTATTTGTATTTAGTTGTTATATTCTTTAGTCTTTTTAGGTCAAGAACAATTTTTTTTCATGACATTGGCTTTTTAAGATATATGTATTTATTTACTTGAGAGAGAGAGAGGAAGAGAGAGAGAGAGGGACAGCAAGTGAGCGCGCAAGGCAGGGAAGGGCAGAGGGAGAGGGAGACTGTAGCAGACTCAGCACGTGGCATGAAGCCTGACATGTGGCTCCATTGTTGGACCCTGAGATCACTACCTGAGCCCAGACTGAGATTCAAATGTTTGACTGACTGTCCTGCCCAGGCGCCCCCATGACATTGACTTCTGTAAAGGTCAGGCCTGTTGTCCGTGGAACGTCCCACGTTCTGAATTTATCTGATTGTTTCCCCGTGATGTGGTTCAGGTCATTTCTCCATCTGTCATATTTTCCATAACTTGGAAGTAAAGTCTCAAGTCTTGGTTAGATCCCTTCGGGTCAAACAGCGTTGGCAGGATTATTTCTCCTGACTGTCGTGTCATCCATGTGGTGCCGTTTGGGGAGGCAGATGCCAGGTTGTATGTCTGTTAGTGATGCGTGCTTAGTCACTGCTTGGGGCGATCCCCGCATGTCTCCATTATGTGCTTGGTGGTACCTGGCACGTGGGACTTACCCTGACCCCCGACACCCTCCTGCTGTAGTGTCCGTCGGTGATGGGGAGGGTGGCGCAGTAGCGTTCCTCGTAACCCCAGACAGCTCATGTATCCAACACATGAGATGGTTTTCGCACAGTGTCAGGGGGCTCATGATGCCCTAAGCCTGCTGTGGAACCTGTGAGGACCCCTGCTGTATGTGAGGGTGGTCAGGCATGGCGTGGATGGGAGCCGAGGCTGAGCTGCTCACTCACTGACACTTGGCCCTGAAGATCGCATGTGCCGTCCCAGCAGCAGGAACAGACACGTAGCCTCTGCTTCTGAGCTCGCAAGCCACTGGGCCAGGTGAGGCCACATACCGTAGCCACAAGCTCCAAGCCTGCAGGTGTCCCCAGCAGCAGCACCTGCTTTCCACACTGAGATTCAACGGCTCGTGGTCGGGTCCTTCTGGAGCAGGCAGCTCCTAGGATTTGTTACCACCTTGCCGCCATCCTGACCCTCTGGTACCTTCACATCTCAGCTAAATCCCATCACTCCCTCATAGGGGCTGTTTGTGCCTGTCAACCAGCCGTGGAGTGACCCCTCGCTTCTGCCTGGTGTTGCAGCTTGTTGAACAGTTATCTCTGCTCCTGCACTTGATCTGGAGGTTACACTCAATTTCCTGTGTTGCTTCTCTGTGGGCTTCATGTCTGCTTGCTTGCATCCCAGCAGGGAAGGGACTCCATGGCTTACCCCGTGTATGGTCAGGAGTATAGCTGAGCCGTGGCTCTGGGGGCTGCATTCCAGCCGCATGTGGCCCATGCACCCCGTCACGGGCTGCCCTCCCAGGTCAACCCAGTACCCAGCCATTAAGGGCTTTGCTGGAGCCCGAGGCATGGTGGCCACCTGTCCTCACTCCCTCTCTTGCTGCCACTGTATGTTCCCACCTTGCTGTGTTCCAGTTTGAGCTCTCATGGGACTTGGAAACTGGGGGTCCCAACCTGTCCTAGAGTTCCCCACCCCTATGCACTGCACTTGCCGTAATCTCAGACTCAGTCACATAGCAACCCATGAAGTAAGTACCGCTGTCCCCATTTTATGGATGATAAACGAGGTTTCTGCTGTCCTGCAGATTCGGCAGGCACAGCTGTGGCATTTGCTGCATGGAGGCTCCTGACCCCAGGCAGGAGGTGGATCTGCTGCCAAGGGACATGGTCCAGAGTCCATCCTGTGTCCTCTCATGCGTGCTTCTTTCCTCCCTCCCTCTGAGGCACTGGACCTCGCAGCGGGGGTGCCTCACCACAGGGTTTCCTCTGTGAGCCTGCTAGGACAGTCTGCCCCTGCACACCACCAGCACCCACTGCTGGTGGAACAGGACTGCAACCAAAACCACAGCTCAGCCCAAGGAAACGCCTCTCAGGGGCGATGCCAGAGCTAAGGCTCTCCATGTGCCCTGGTCTTGGTTAAGGATGTCGGTGACCTTGGTCCTGAAGCCCCAAGACCCAGAGAAGCCTGTTGCCCATAGTGCCCCCACCATGACTGGTGGTGTGGTCTGTGCTGTGCTCAGTGATGATGGTGCAAGTGTGTGTGTGTTGTGACATGTTGCCGGCAGACGGTTGGCATGTGTCACATCCTGTGTGACTGGGACCTCGGAGCAGCTGCCTGGCCCTGGGAGGACGGGGGCCCTGGGAAGGCGGGGGCCCTGGGAGGACAGGGTCTGGGCAAGGCTGCTTCCCCAGCAACCCCCATGGGGGGGGTGCTGTGCTCCTCAGGCAGCCAGAGCACCCTCTCTGAGCCCTGTGCCTCTGAACAGTGCAGGTGTGGCTAGCCAGCTCCCGTCCTCCCTGTCCGCCTTGGGCCAAGCCTCGTAGGTACTGGGTTGTGTCTGTGGCTCAAATGACCTGCCACCCCCGCCATCCCATTCTTGACTCCGTGTCTGGTCTCCAAGCAGGAGCAGCACCCACGGGTGGAGGGCGCCATGGCCACATCAGCCCCGCTGCGCAGCCTAGAGGAGGAGGTGACATGCTCCATCTGCCTGGATTACCTGCGGGACCCAGTGACCATCGACTGTGGCCACGTATTCTGCCGTGGCTGCACCACAGATGTCCGGCCCGTGTCGGGGGGCCGCCCCGTCTGCCCACTCTGCAAGAAGCCGTTCAAGAAGGAGAACATCCGGCCAGTGTGGCAGCTGGCCAGCCTAGTGGAGAACATTGAGCGCCTCAAGGTAGACAAGACCCGGCAACCAGGAGACGTGGCCCGAGAGCCACCGGACGCCAGGCTATGCGAGCGCCACCACGAGAAGCTGCACTACTACTGCGAGGATGATGGGAAGCTCCTGTGCGTCATGTGCCGGGAGTCTCGGGAGCACCGGCCCCACATGGCCGTCCTCGTGGACAAGGCCGCCCAGCCCCACCGGGTAAACCCCACCTCCACGGCCTGCTCTGTCCCCCCACCTGCTCTGTCCCTCTCCCCACCCCGACCTGCTCTGTCCCCCCTCCCACGGCCTGCTCTGTCCTCCTCACCTACTCTGTCCCTCCCCATACCTCGACCTGCTCTGTACCCCCTCCCATGGCCTACTCTGTCCTCCTCACCTGCTCTAACCCTCTCCCCACCCCGACCTGCTCTGTCCCTACCCCCATGGCCTGTTCTGTCCTCCTCACCTGCTCTATCCCTCCCCCCACCCCGACCTGCCCTGTCCCCACCCCCATGGCCTTCTCTGTCCCCCCACCTATTCTGTCCCTCCCCCACACCCAACCTGCTCTGTCCCCACATCCACAGCCTGCTCTGTTTCCCTCACCTGCTCTGTCCCTGCCTCTCCCACCCCGACCTGCTCTGTCCCCACCCCCCACAGCCTACTCTGCCCCCAACCCCAGGGCCTGCTTTGTCCCCCTCCACCCCGTGACCTGCTCTGTCCCCTACCCCGGGGCCTGCTCTGCGCCCCCCCCCCCACCTCAGGGGTGCCCCTCACTACCCTCCCAGAGCCATGGCCTGGCTGAGACCTCTCTGCTGCCCATGTCCACCTCCTGCCCAGGTCCAGAGCACCCACTTGTCCCCACTACCTGTCATCTTACAGGAAAAAATCCTGAACCACCTGAGCACCCTGAGGAGAGACAGAGACAAAATTCAGGGCTTTCAGGCCAAGGGAGATTCGGATATCCTGACTGCACTGGTAAGTGAGGCTGTTGAGAAGAAGCCTGAGGCAGTTGGCATATGGAGCAGGAGCTAGGAGGCTGAGTGGTCTGGAGGCTGAGCGGTAGAGGCACTGCCAGGAGGCTGAGCGATAAAGGCCCTGCTGAGAGGCTGACCAGTGGAGGCTGAGTACTAGAGGCCCTGCCGGGAGACTGAACAGTAGAGGCTGAGTGGTAGAGGCCCTGCTGGGAGACTGAGCAGTAGAGGCCCTGCCAGGAGGCTGAGTATTAGAGGCCCTGCTGGGAGGCTGAACACTAGAGGCTGAGCAGTGGAGGCCCTGCCAGAAAGCTGAGCAGTGGAGACCCTGCCAGAAGGCTGAGCCCTGACGCCCTGAGCCAGCCCTGAGCCTGGGCTGGCTTCTGTATCTGATGTGTGAGTGAGTGGCCTAGATGTCAGCTAAGGTCCCTTCTCGTCTCTAACTCACCAGTGGCTGCTGTTCTATGGGGAACTGAGGTGGTCCTGGCTCAGTCCTTCCTGTCAGAGACAGAGGGAGACCGGATTCCTGATTGGGGAGGGGAGCCCCAGGGTGGTGGAAGGAGGATGCTGGCCCCCGGATGAGAACCGAGGGAGGCCTATGAGGGCATGCAGCATTCTGGGTATGCAGTATCTGCTGAGCCCCGCACCCAGGGCCCCACCAACTAGGAGGCAGAGGCTGCACGCTATGTGCTGGAGTAGGGGTGGGTCAGGAAGGTGTGTCCAGTTTTCCAGGGGAGTGTCTGCATCAGGGAACTGTCAGAGGGATGTGGGGGTCAGGCCCATCAGTGATTAGACTGGGAAAGGGGGAAAGGCATGTAGGAGACGACAAGGGTTCGAGGACTGCCTGTGAGCCCTCATGCTGTGTGGATACCTCCAGCCCAACGTGAGTCAGCACAGGGTCATGGACTCTGGCCCATACCCACAGGGAAGTTTAGAAGCCGCAGAGGGGGGAGGGGACTCTCGGTAGTTTCCCCAAGGGCAGGGGTCAGGCACGTGTGTCCTTTGTCAGGGGACCCTGCAGCACCCAGGCTTATGTAGGATGCGTGTCAGGTCAGGATCCCGCCCTGTGAGGCCAGGTTGGCCCAGGCATGCTATACCACCCCTTAGCCCCTGAAGAGGGGTGGGGTGGGGCCAGCCTTGTGCCCCTCCAACAGCAGACCCTGCAGGGCCATGGCCCAGGGAAGGAGCATCACCTCCCCCTCACCCCCCTGCAGAAGAAGCTCCAGGACCAGCGGCAGTACGTGGTGGCTGAGTTCGAGCAAGGCCACCAGTTCCTGCAGGAGCGGGAGCGGCATCTGCTGGAGCAGCTGGCCAAGCTGGAACAGGAGCTCACAGAAGGGCGGGAAAAGTTCAAGAGCCGGGGCGTCGGGGAGCTGGCCCGGCTGGCGCTGGTCATCTCTGAGCTGGAGGGCAAGGCACAGCAGCCAGCTGCAGAGCTCCTGCAGGTGAGTGGCCTTCCTGGGACCAGCAGTGGGCAGCCAGCACAGGAGGAGTCTGTCCCAGAGCTGTCTGCGTGCAGGACCTCAGGGGAAAGAGTGCCCCACAGGTCTCAGTCTCTCTCCTGACCCCTGGCCTGCCCTGTGTCCTTCTGTGGCTGACTGAGCCCATGATGGTCACAGTGTCATTTCACAAAGCAAATGGTCCACCAGAGAAAAGTTGGGGGGTTTAGAAAGTGCCATCAAAGTGGAAGGGAAGGTGTGGATGCTCTCATCACTACTCATGTGGTCACTGCAGACACTGTCCCCGGGAAGCTGCTCCTCCTGACTCTGGAGATGGGGCAGCTGTGCTGTGGGGTGGGGGATTGCTGAGGGACAGCCACAGCCATGGGGGCGGGTGTTCTCAGGGCTGTGCAGTTACTCTCAGAGAGAAAGATGGAACCCTTCCTGGCGGAGACAGCTTTGATGCTCAGACGGGATGAGCCTTGAACTAGAAGGCAACTCGTCTCCTCCGTCCTGCAGCTTCTGGAGGGCTGTGCTGGACCTTCCTCCCTCCCAGGCCAGCAGTACAGCCCCCAGGGCCCCCACCAGGAAACCCCTGTCCCAGGCTGGCAGCCTCAGGGATGCACAGAGGGCAGGCTGTCCAGCTATGGGAAGGGATCACCTTGGCCTGTGACCCCTGCTCTGCACTCTGGCTCAGGGGTTGGGATGGGCAGGGTTCGAGGGCCCTCAGACATTGCTGATCGCCCGGCCGTGAGGCCTATAGGCTCCTGTTCTTATCCTTGTTTCCCCAAAATGTACCTCTAGCTCCCCTGTTTGCTCCAGATGCCACTGTGTGCCCTCAGTTCCTTGCATCAGACTGTGACTCATTCACTTACTGCCTCCGCGCCCTCCTTTTGCCATGGCCCCCACATTGTGATGTGTAGTAGGGATGCTTGTGGGAGCTGAAATCCCCATGTGAACCACCCCCTCCACCCCAGTAGGGCCTCCAGCGCCACTCGGACGGAGGACCTCCCCGGAGTGCAGGCACAAGGTGGTGGACAGGCGCGGCGTGGAGGATGGGTGCAGGGGGGCGGTGGAGGTACAGGCGCAGGGTAGGAGGCAGGCGTAGTGTGGTGAACGGGCAGGGATTGTCCATGGGAACCAATACGAGCTCAGTGTGGGCACTGGTGGGTTTGCTGCAAGGGGACTACACAGTGAACTCTTCGTTGTCACTGATGTGTTCCCACAGGTCTTGTGACTGTCCTCAGGCAGGAGGACACCCTGGTCACAGAGACCCCGACCTACAGTGACCTGCAGCACGGCACAGGGAGGCAGACGGAGGGAGGGGCAGCAGGACAGAGGTGGTCGGAGGGGAGAGGAAGCTGGACTGGGAGCTCAGGCTGCACCATCCACCCCCGGACAGGCCTGGCTGGCTGGATTGGCACCCTGTGCCCGTGTCCCCCACCGTGGGGGCCAAGCTCAGCCATGGAGGACCTGCGCAAGGGCACTCCTTTCACACCCAGGCATGCTCCCTTGCCATAGCCACTCTGCTCCGAGTGCCTGTTTGAGGACAGCCCTAGAGTACTGGGAGTGCAGGGGGGTCCTCAGGAGCTGTGGGCAGGCTGCTTCCTGCTGGGGTCATACATGTGACTGCAGGTTATTCTGGGTTCCCACACTGGACCCCTCCCCCCGGTCCCACATGGGTCTCCCTCCCTCTCTGGGCGCCTCCCAGCCATAAACCCTCACAAGGCCAGTACAGTTCCACAGTCCCAACAACACACACTCTCCTGGCCCTTGCCCCACGGCCCAGGTGCTTGCCAGCATGCCCCCGGAGACACGGCTCTGAGTTCTTGCCCCACCCTGTGAAGCTGCCTGTGGGTTTACAGCTTTCAGGGACAGAGGGAAGGATGTGCTGGGCCAGGGCTTCAAGACACGGGGAGCAGGGAACACCCACGTCCCATCTGGCCTCCCTGTGTAGAGCCTGACATGTCGCCTTCCTCACACTGTCTGAACCCCTGTCTGGGTCCCTGATCTCACTCTCCCAGGGCAGCTTGGGACACCCCCCGCTGGACACCTGAGCCTGTGCTTCTCCTGGCGGCTCAGGAGTGGAGTGCTGTGTGTGCACACGTGTGTGTGTGCATACGTGTGAGTGTACATGTGTGCATGTGTACATATGTGTCTCCATGTATGCGTGTGCTTGCTGCTGCCAACCCCATCTATGTCCCCGCCACACTGGCCAGCCCTCTCATTGCTGTATCCCAAGCTCTGGAGCCAGGCCAGGGGATGCACCACAGTGAGCAGAGGGTTGCATGGTGGCTTCAGACCTAAGCTGAGGCCCACTTGCCAGGGGACCAAGCGGCCCCCACCTCTTGCCCCCTCCTCTGACAGTCCAGGCCTCTCCTGGCTGCTGTCCCACAGGCCCAGCCACCCCAGGACAGCAGTTCTGTGCCTTTCCGGGACACAGCTGAAGGTTGTGAGCAGTAGAGGCAGCTGGCTGTGAGGTGGCCCCCAGGCTGGGTCACCCCGTCAAGGGTGTTGTCCTCAGCTACAGGAGTCAGAGCAGTCATTCATTTAGGGAATATAAAAAATAGTGAAAGGGAATAAAGGGGAAAGGAGAAAAAATGGGTGGGAAATATCAGAAAGGGAGACGGAACATGAGAGACTCCTAACTCTGGGAAACAAACAAGGAGTGATAGAAAAGGAGGTGGGTGGGGGGAGGGGGTGACTGGGTGACGGGCACTGAGGGGGCACTTGATGGGATGAGCACTGGGTGTTATTCTATATGTTGACAAATTGAACACCGATAAAAAATAAATTAAAAAAAAAAGGAGTCAGAGCAGGGCTTCCTTCCATATCTCATTGGCCGGAGCTCAGTGACATCAGCAGACTGCCCTGAGGGCATCTGGGAAATGTAGTCCTGGGCCTGGTGGCCATGTGCCCACTGTGAGTCCTGGGTCCTGGGGGAGGATGTGGCCATCCCAGCACCTGGCAAGCCACTCACACACACCACCGCCCAGCTCGGAGCTCCTGGGGCTTTCACACACTCCAGGACCATGGGCACCTCCTCTGGGCACCTCCCATGGTGCCTGGCCAGGCCATAAGGAAGGGACTTGTGCGTGTGCTCAGTGTTACGCCGGGCACAGAGCCCGTGGGCACCTCCTGTGAGCAGGGCCCCACTCCACTCAGCTGATGCATGTCCTTTCTTCCCCTGTAGGACACCAGGGACTTCCTGAACAGGTAACTGGCTTCCCTTCTGCATGCACCTCGGTCCCCTGCCTGTGTCCCTGGCTTCCTACCCTGACCCACGCAGAGCAGTGGTACCACATGTGTCCGCATCCTTTGGTTCACCGCAGCCAGCCTCGCTCCTGTGAAGCAACAGCACAGCCTTGGGAACTGGAGCCCTGCTCTTGGAAGGAGACCGTTCTCCACCCCATGGGGGTGGACACATGGCCCAACACACCCAGTGCCATGGTGGGGGGTGGCTGCTCAAATCCCTGGCCAGTCCTGGCTGGTCAACTGTCTCAGCCTTGTTCTGTGTTCTCATCAGATGCGTTCACCTTCATAGTTGTCGTGAGAACCCAGAGAAACACTCACAGGCCTAAGTAATGGGTTCCATGTGTCATCTTCCCAGGTATCCTCGGAAGAAGTTCTGGATTGGGAAACCCATTGCTCGGGTGCTTAAAAAGAAGACCAGCGAGTTCTCTGATAAGCTTCTGTCCCTGCAGCGAGGCCTAAGGGAGTTCCAAGGTGAGGTGTCCCTCACTTCCCCTCCAGGGAGGGGTTGGCTCCTGATCAGCACCTTTATCTTCTGGCAGTTCTCTCCTTTCTCCCTGGGACCTCAGCGGGGGTGGGGGTTGCCTTGCAAGAAATGACCCCTGACCACGCAGGACATAAGCCTGTAGGTTTACCAAGTTCAAGGGTCATTGCTGTCCTTTCCTTCTCCGCAGGGAAGCTGCTGAGAGACTTGGAATACAAGACGGGTAAGTGTGCAGAGGGCTGTTCCCTATCCACCTGTGATGAAGAACGCCCTCCCCCTAGCCCCCTATGACTTCCCACAGCCCTATGGCCCCCCACAGGCCCCCATGACCCAGCCACTGTCCCCCATGGCCCCCCACAGCTCCCAGGGAGACCCTTCCCTTATGCAGCAGAGATTTCTCAGCTGCAGACCTGGGGCCCCTCCACTGGGTCTGCAGGTTGCCCAGATGCCTCTGCTTCATGCTCTGATGCCCCTCTGCACCGTGTCCCCTCTGCCTGATGGCCTGGCTCCTGGGGCCCACCCCAACCCCCCGTGACACCATCCTTCCCGTGCTGTCTCCACAGTGAGTGTGACCCTGGACCCGCAGTCAGCCAGCGGGTATCTGCAGCTGTCCGAGGACTGGAAGTGTGTGACCTACAGCAGCCTGTACCAGAGTGCCTATCTGTACCCCCAGCAATTTGACTGCGAGCCAGGTGTGCTGGGCAGTAAGGGCTTCACCTGGGGCAAGGTGTACTGGGAGGTGGAGGTGGACAGGGAGGGCTGGTCGGAGGAGGAGGAGGAGGGCGATGAGGAGGAAGAGGGAGAGGAGGAGGAGGAGGAGGAGGAGGAAGCCGGGTACGGGGATGGCTATGACGACTGGGAGACAGACGAGGATGAGGAATCGCTGGGGGATGAGGAGGAGGAGGAGGAAGAGGAGGAGGAGGAGGAGGTTCTTGAGAGCTGCATGGTGGGGGTGGCCAGAGACTCTGTGAAGAGGAAGGGGGATGTCTCCCTGCGGCCGGAAGATGGGGTGTGGGCGCTGCGCCTGTCCTCCGCGGGCATCTGGGCCAACACGGAACCCGAGGCTGAACTCTTCCCCGCACTACGGCCCCGGCGGGTGGGCATCGCCCTGGATTACGAAGGGGGCACTGTGACGTTCACCAATGCGGAGTCACAAGAACTTATCTACACCTTCACGGCAACCTTCACTCGGCGTCTGGTTCCTTTCCTGTGGCTCAAGTGGCCAGGGACACGCCTCCTACTGCGACCCTGAGCCCTGCACCTGCCCCGGCCCACACCCAGCAATGACGCTTCCCCTCTGGGGGGCTCCAGGATCATGACGGGGAGAGGACATCTGGCTGTGCCCCCAGAGCAGGTGTATCCGCCCCCAGTGGCTGCGGCCCCGTAAGGCTTACCCAGTGCTACTCCACCTGCACAGCTAAGTCGGGCTCTCCCCCAGCTCCTGGGGCTCCCCTGCACCCTTCGTGACCCCAAAGCCCATGAGGATGTCCCTACCACCCATGGCCTTTGGCCCAGCTTGGCACTCTCTTCGTGGAAGAAGAGGCGGGTTGGCGTTGTGTTGGCACCTGTGCCACTGGCTGCTCCTGAGAAGGCCCACTTGCTGTCCTCACCCCTGGCCCCTACCCATGTCCTCTGTGCTGCCTGCCCTCCCTGGCACCTAACTCAGAGCCACACATGTGGAAGTGAACACAGTGGAGATCCACTGAGGATTCCAGACTGTTTGAACAAGCCTCCCGGAGTGCCATGGGATTGCCAGGTCCAGAGTAGGCACGAGCTTCTCCCAGACAAGGGTTGAACATTCAGCATTCCACATCTAAGGGGGCAGGAGCCCCTGGAGCGTCTTGGGGGGGGGATGGGGTGCATGTGGCTTCGGAGCAAACCTGTGACTGCTGATCAATGACCTGAGGGTGGGGCCCTGGGAGGGGAGACAGTAAAGGGAATCCAGACTGTCCTGCCCTAGATGGGTGACCTGAACACACCGGAGCAAATGTGCAGTCAGGGGAACCTCCCTGCCTGGGAAGCCCTGGTCAGGTCCTCTAGGGTGGGAAGCTCGTGCGGTGGCTGCACTTCGTGCACAGGGTCGGCATACCCGGGAGAGGGATGGAAGCCTGCAGGATGCCCCCAGCTCACTGGGTCTTCCTGCCGGGACAGCGCGAGCATGGCCCACTGTGCCCAGGGGCTCCCAGCTCTCACTGGTCACCTGCCACCCTCATCCGCACCATTCCAGGCCAGGCACCCCTGTCCCCCGTCCCCTGCCCTGTGTGTCTGGACATTGCACTTTGTAGATGCTCCATGCCGCCCAAGCCATAGATAGACCCCTCCACTTCTGCCTCTAGTTTTGTAAGGTCCCTGAGGGCAGACACCGTGTCTCCTGCCCTGTACCCTCCACGGCACTAAGGCAGTGCTGGGCACAGCATAGGTGCTCAATAAAGACTTGTTGACTGAGCAGCTGGCCTCAGGTTTTATTGTAACTCATGTGTCACCGGACCCTGCTCGTCTGGCTACAGTGAGGTCCTGTGGGCAGCAGAGCCTGGGGCTCCCCTGCACTCCTCCTAAGGCTCCGGGCCCACCATCCTCCCCATGCACACAGGCTGTCCTGTGTGTAGCTCCCAGGCCAGAGCCCCATGTGCCTCCTCCCGCTGGGCAGCCCCGAGTTAACCCAGCATCTGCACAGTGCGTGGCAGCTGAGATGCAGCAGCATCCCGTGGCACACCCAGAATCTGCCATCGAAGACAGAGCCATGGCTACCCCAAAGGAAACCCCCCCGCACAGAGCCATGGTTCTGCCCTCTGATACAGTCAGCCACCCAACCAGATCCCAGCTGCGCTGATTAATCGCCATTTTAAAAATAGAAAAGGAAGAATTACAGAAAGCCCCTCCAAGATCGCATTTATGATTCTTCTTCGTCTTTAGCTTTTGTTCTTTCTACTTTTCTTTCTAAATACAGATATGCAGAACTTGTCAATTATTAGAAATAAGATGCGCGTTATCAATGTAATGAGGACAGTTAATCGACACTCGAATCCTCAGAGACAATAATCACTAGCATATTCTTGAAAATTTACATTTATTTTGTTGATTGATGTGAATTGTTCCCTAAAATTATAGTCTACTAATCTTTTATTTATGGAAAAATTTCATGATTCTCAAAGTGCCTTTTATCTTTTCTTGGAAAGAATTTTTTATATAATGAGATTTCTGAAATTTTAAGGTGATCATTGTGTAATCCTACTTATTGTAGGATTGTACATTGTAAAGCTCCTACTTATTAAATAGGGAACATTTGCATCTGAACAAAATATGAATGCTTTCAGGTCATTATTGCTTTAGTGAGTTTTGTGCACATCAAACTTCCGGAATAAACTGGACAATAAAGTGTTGCATGAAACACCGCTGCAAGATCATCAATGAAAACATGCACTTTGTGACACCAGCCTAGCACAGAAAGTCACGCTTGTTCAGCAGATTCCTTCAAAACTTTTTATTTTGTAGAATCATATTTTTTAAGTACTTTCTTACGTGAATTAACCTACACGTACAGCCAAGTCCACCTCCAGTGTTTATGACAAGGGGAAGGAGCAGAGAAGTCCTGTTCCTCTACCTGGGGCTCTTCCTTGCTGACGAGTCTCTCTGTGCTGCATGGGTCTGGGTCCAGTCCCCCCGTTGGTCCAGCAGCGGGAGGCTCTGGCCCCACATCCATGGCCCCTCAGCGGGCACCCGCTCCACCTGTCCTGTGTCCTCCACGGAGCCTCAGGTCCTGTCTGTGAAAGCTGTGCCTGGACGTACCCTGTGGGGATGACATGCTCCTCCTTCCTGGACCCTTTCCTATGCTCTTACTGCTAATCAAAGCCCAGAGGTTTCAGCAGTCAACAAAATCCCGCACTACGGCCGGAAGCTCTTGTCAGTGGTCAGGTGCTCTTGTCAGTGCTAAGCCCACCAACTCTCCAGAAGCCTGCTGACACCCCTTGAAGCCTGCTGACCCCTTGAAACCTGCCACCCTTCCAGAAGTCTGCTGACACCCCCAAAACCTGCCAACCCCCCCCCGAAGCCTGCTGACCTCCCCTGAAGCCTAACACCCCCAGAAGCCTACTGACACCCGCAAAGCCTGCCAACACCCCCAAAGCCTGCCGACACCCCCAAGCCTGCCGACCACCCAAGCCTCCTGCCCCCCGCCCCACAACACCCTTCCAGGTCTCCATTGCTGCCCTACTGTGAATCAGAAATCACCATGTGGGGTTCCTGTTTCCTGGTCCTGACTTCCCTTGGTAAACCCCAATCCTGTAGCTTCCTGCTGGGGCCTGTCAGCTGGTGTTTGGAAATGCCAAATATCTGGGGGTGTCTCCCCGCCTTCCCCCACACATGGGCTAATTCACTCAGAGGACGCTGTCGTTCTAGACATTCACAATCTTGCAGTTCCAAGAAACATTGCTGAGTTATTTCTTTTTTTTTAATAAATTAATTTTTTATTGGTGTTCAATTTACCAACATACAGAATAACACTGAGTTATTTCTTGATGGGTTTTCTGTCCAGCCTTTGTGTCGCTCCTGAGTAGGCCAGGACGCTCCAGGTTACACCAGCAATGAGGGACACCAGTGCCTGCATGCACAGACTTTGTATTCTAGTGACCGGCAGGGGTGTAAAACAGGACAGGGACTGGTAGTAAGCCAATGCGGGGACAGGGCTTCTCTGAGAAGGGGAGGCTAAGACTGCAGCAGAGTCACCAGCAGAGGGACTGCCTGCAGCACGAATGGCAGAGTGGGGGGGGGGAAGCGGGGGGGGGGGGCTGGGGACCGTGCCATAGACCCCAGAGTTCCCTCTAAGTGCCCTCGCTGAGAAGCTGCTGAAGCTGCAGAAGCAGAGGAGCAGTGATCAACTCAAAGCAAGTGTGGTGTGCCTCGTATTTGCCAGGTACTATCCTTAGCACTTGGGATGCTCCCTTTCTTCAAGGAATTTATTCCAGAAAGAAAAACAGACAAAAGAAAGCATGGCGGGGCACCTGGGGGGCTCAGTCAGTTGAACCCCTAATCCTTGATTTCAGCTCAGTTTGTGCTCTCAGGGTCCTGGGATTGAGCCCCACATCATGCTCAGAGTTATGCACACTGTGGAGGGAGGGAGAGTCTGCTTGAGATTCTCCCCCACCACCACCACTTGTGCTCTTTCAAATAAATAAATACATCTTTATAAATAAATAAATAATAAAAGTAAGCATGGCAAATACAAAATATGAAGAATGTTCAGAAATAAGCACAATGGACCAAAAAAAAGTATGGTTGCTTTTTGAATGATCTTTGTGTAGAGAAATGAGGAAGTCAGAGTCTAGGAGAGAGACATGCTTGGTGAGTCCACGAGTGGTGACAGTATAGACCATGGTGGCAGGAGCGGGCTGAGGGGGAATCAACGCGATCACTGCCAGGCTGAGGGGCTACAGAGGGGGGCAGCTCCCAGAGTGAGGTTCAGGCAAGGGCCAGAAGATGACAGAGCAGCATCATTGAGGACACGGGTTTGGAAGCCTGGTGACAGAATCAGACTTGGGTCAGAGATGGGTGTCAGGCATCAGAGTGGAGCAGTCATGCAGGTAATGCACTCAGTGTCAGGGCTGAAGCCACAGATGTGAGGTCAGAGATGCACAGGGGCCAGTGGAGGCTGAGGGGCAGGAGTGCAACGGACACGGAGCCCTGGGCACTCGGGCAGCCACCCCAGGCAGAGGGAATACACAGCAGCCGGGTATGGAGGACCCCAACAGAGTAGGAGCTGAGTCTCCCGGGGTGGGGAGACTGGGATCCCCCTGCCAGGGGCTGCTGAGCCATCTGGGGCCTGCGTGGGAGCTGGGGTGCTCCATCTCTCCGGCTTGCCTAACCCTGCATGCATCTCTGTAAATGTCCCTCCATGACAGTCTCCCCAGCTACTCTCGGTGAGTCGAGTCAGTGGAAGAAAACCAGCTGCAGGCGGTGGGTGATGGGGGGAAGGAGAGTCATTGGGACCGAGCCTGCTTCTCCCTCTGCCCATGTCTCTGCCTCTCTCTGTCTCTTAAATAAATAAATAAATAAATAAATAAATAAATAAATAAATAAATAAATAAATAAAATCTTTAAAAAGAAAGACTATACTGTAAAGTTCTATGTATGATCATTACATGAATTTTATTCTGTTATTCAAATATGCTCTATCGTCATTAGAAGAATTTTATTTTGTGGTTCAGATATTCTATATCCTTACAATTTATTTTTGGCTTTGAGTAGCAGTGACTGGAAGAAATATGTTTTAAATTCTGCTATTAAGGGACATCTGGGTGGCTCAGTGGTTGAGCATCTGCCTTCAGCTCAGGTTGTGATCCCGGGGTCCTGGGATCAGGTCCTGCATCAGGTTCCCTGCAGGGAGACTGCTTCTCCCTCTGCCTCTCTCTCTTTCTCTCTCTCTCTCTCTCATGAATAAAGAAATAAAATCTTTTTTTTAAATTCTGCTATTAAGTGCTTTTTGTAACTGACCATGAATTGTTAGATGTGTTAGAGCTTAGAATTGCTAGTTTCCAGATAAATTGTTCCTTTTACCAGAATGTAGTGTCCCTGTCTCTCTACCTAATAATACTTCTCTCATTGAGGAACATTTTCTCTGATACTGATACAGCCACATCAACTTTCCCTTCACCATCAACTGCCCAGTATGGTATTTTTAATCTTTCATGATCACTGTTATATTAAGTTGTTTTGTAAACAACAGAGCTGGATGTTTTTCTGGACTAGAAGCTGGTCTTTTGGCAAATATGAGTTATTGTGTTTAGATTTCTTCTGGTTATTGATAATTCAATAAATTTCTATGATATTTTATTATTTCTATTTATCATTCTTTTTCTGTGCTTCTTTTTTTTCTTATCTTTGCTGGGTTAAGTTTTCTTTATTGCATTGTCTCTCCTGTCCTGGTTTGGAAGTTATATGTCCTCTTTCTTTATATAACATTTTACATGCATACTTGAATTAACAAAACATAAGGTGTATCAATGCCCTGTGTTCTCCCAGACAATACACAACCTCAGAAAGCTCTAACTTGGAGCACACCTTCATGGGCGTGGTATTTGTACTTTTGTTCCACAGTAGCATTATTTCCAAGTGTAACGATGCCACTAAATATATGTCTGCACCCCTCACAGTGTGAGTGTGCAAGAGCATCTTGAGGATATGCCCAGCTATGAAATTTGGGCTGTCGCATAGTTTGTTCTCAGCTTTACCTGGTGTGCCAGCCTGGTTTTGAAAGCAGTTGCATTAATTCACATCTCTGCTGCAGTGTCTGTACTTTTTCCCTGCCCGTCCTCGGATCTCACCGTGGTTATCATCTGCATTTCCCGGGCTGCTAAAGAGGGTCACTCTGCCATTCCTCACTGGATAGGGCCTGCTCAAGTCATCCGTAGTTTTCTCTGAGGTTTTCTTGCATCGGGACCTAAAGTTTTTGTATGCTCTGAATTCCGAGCCGTTTGTCAGTGTCTTTTCAGTTTCTGACATTTCTCTATACTCTCTTTTGATGTCGTTTTTTCTAATTTTTTTTTTACAATTTTTATTACTTATTCAATTTGCCAACATATGGTATAATACCCAGTGCTCATCCCATCAAGTGCCCTCCTCAGTGGCCAAAACCCAGTCACCCCATCCCCCCACACCTCCCCTTCCAAAACCTTTCCTTGGTTTCCTGGAGTTAGGAGTCTCTCATGGTTTCTCTCCCTCTCTAATTTTTACACTCAGGTCCCCTCCTTTCACTTATAATCCCTTTCACTGTTTCTTATATTCTTCAAATGAGTGAAACCATATGATGATTATCCTTCTCTGATTATTTCACTCAGCATGATGCCCTCCAATTCCATCCACACTGAAGCAAATGGTGGGTATTCGTCCTTTCTGATGGCTGAGTAACATTCCATTGTGTATAGACCACATCTTCTTTATCCATTCATCTGTTGAAGGACATTGAGGCTCCTTCCACAGTTTGGCTATTGTGGACCTTGCTGCTATGAACATTGGGGTGCAGGTGTCCCGGCGTTTCACTACATCTGTATCTTTGGGGAAAATACCCAGTAGCGCAATTGCAGGGTCATAAGGTAGCTATATTTTAAACTTCTTGAGGAACATCCACATTGTTTTCCAGAGTGGCTGCACCAGTTCACGTTCCCACCAACAGTGGAAGAGGTTCCCCTTTCTCCACATCCTCTCCAACATTTGTTGTATCCTGTCTTCTTAATTTTCACCATTCACTGATGCGAGGTTGTACCTCATTGTGCATTAATTTATGTTTCCCTATGGGAAGTGATGCGGAGCATTTTATCATGTCCTTGTTGACCATGTGTATCTCCTTCTTTGGAGAAATATCTCTTCATATCTTATGCTCATTGCATGATGGATTTTTTTGTTTCTTGGATGCTGAGTTTAAGAAGTTCTTTATATGATATATTATTTGCAAATATCTTCTCCCATTCTGTAGGTTGTCTTTTAGTTTGGTTGACTGTTTCTTTTGCTGTGCAGAAGCTTTTTATCTTGATTAAGTCCCAATAGTTCATTTTTGCTTTTGTTTCCTTTGCCTTCATAGATGTATCTTGGAAGGAGTTGCTGTGGCCAAGTTCAAAAAGGGTGGTGCCTGTGTTCCCCTCTAGGATTTTGATGGATTCTTGTTTCACATTTAGATCTTTCACCCATTTTGAGTTTACTTTGTGTATGGTATAAGAAAATGGTCCAGTTTCATTCTTCTATATGTGGCTGTCCAATTTTCCCAGCACCATTTTTTTGCCTTTGTAGTACTTGCTCTTTATTTTTTTTGAATTTTTTAATAATAAATTTATTTTTATTGGTGTTCAATTTGCCAACATACTCATACTCAAACTCATCCCGTCAAGTACTCATCCCGTCAAGCCCAGCACCACTTTTTGAAGGGACTGTCCTTTTCCTGTGGATATTCTTTTGTGCTTTGTGGAATATTAGTTGACCATAAAGTGGAGGGTCCACTTCTGGATTCTCTATTCTGGGGTGGAGTCTTTGGGGTTTTCTTTATTTTTTAATAAATTTATTTTTTTGGCTACTGTGGACATTGCTGCTATAAACATCAGGGTGCAGGTGTCCCGGTGTTTCACTGCATCTATATCTTTGGGGTAAATCCCCAGCAGTGCAATTACTGGGTCATAGGGCATATCTATTTTTAACTACTTGACGAACCTCCACACGGTTTTTCAGAGTGGCTGCACCAGTTCACCTTCCCACCAACAGTGGAAGAGGGTTCCCCTTTCTCCACATCCTCTCCAACATTTGTTGTTTCCTGCCTTGTTAATTTTCCCCATTCTCACTGGTGTGAGGTGGTATCTCATTGTGGTTTTCATTTGTATTTCCCTAATGGCCAGTGATGTGGAACATTTTCTCATGTGCTTGTTGGCCATGTCTATGTCTTCCTCTGTGAGATTTCTCTTCATGTCTTTTGCCCATTTCATGATTGGAATGCTGTTTCTCTGCTGTTGAGTTTAATAAGTTCTTTATAGATCTTGGATACTAGCCCTTTATCTGATACGTCATTTGCAAATATCTTCTCCCATTCTGTAGGTTGTCTTTTAGTTTTGTTGACTGTTTCTTTTGCTGTGAAAAAGCTTCTTCTCTTGATGAAGTCCCAATAGTTCATTTTTGCTTTTGTTTCTCTTGCCTTCATGGATGTATCTTGCAAGAAGTTACTGTGGTCAAGTTCAAAAAGGGTGTTGCCTGTGATCTCCTCTAGGATTTTGATGAAATCTTATATCATATTTAGATCTTTCATCTATTTTGTGTATGGTGTAAGGGAATGGTCCGGTTTCATTCTTCTGCATGTGGATGTCCAATTATCCCAGCACCATTTATTGAAGAGGCTGTCTTTCTTCCAGTGGATAGTCTTTCCTCCTCTGTTGAATATTAGTTGACCATAAAGTGGAGGGTCCACTTCTGGATTCGCTATTCTGTTCCATTGATCTACGTGTCTGTTTTTGTGCCAGTACCACACTGTCTTGATGACCACAGCTTTGTAGTACAACCTGAAATCTGGCATTGTGATGCCCCCAGCTATGGTTTTCTTTTTTAAGATTCCCCCTGGCTATTCAGGGTCTTTTCTGATTCCACACAAATCTTAAGATAATTTGTTCCAACTCCTTGAAGAAAGTCCATGGTATTTTGATAGGGATTGCATTAAATGTGTAAATTGCCCTGGGTAGCATGGACATTTTCACAATATTAATTCTGCCAATCCATGAGCATGGAATATTTTTCCATCTCTTTGTGTCTTCCTCAATTTCTTTCAGAAGTGTTCTGTAGTTTTTAGGGTATAGATCTTTTACCTCTTTGGTGAGGTTTATTCCTAGGTATCTTATGCTTTTGGGTGCAATTGTAAATGGGATTGACTCCTTAATTTCTCTTTCTTCAGTCTCATTGTTAGTGTATAGAAATGCCAGTGACTTCTGGGCGTTGATTTCGTATCCTGCCACACTGCCAAATTGCTGTGTGAGCTCTAGCAATCTTGGGGTGGAGTCTTTTGGGTTTTCTAGGTAGAGTATCATGTCATCAGCGAAGAGGGAGAGTTTGACTGCTTTGCCAATTTGAATGCCTTTAATGTCTTTTTGTTGCCTGATTGCTGAGGCTAGGACTTCTAGCACTATGTTGAATAGCAGTGGTGAGAGTAGACATCCCTATCTTCTTCCTGATCTTAGGGGAAAGGCTCCCAGTATTTCCCCATTGAGAATGATATTTGCTGTGGGCTTTTCGTAGATGGCTTCTAAGATGCTGAGGAATGTTCCCTCTATCCCTACACTCTGAAGAGTTTTGATCAGGAATGGATGCTGTATTTTGTCAAATGCTTTCTCTGCATCTATTGACAGGATCATATGGTTCTTGGTTTTTCTCTTGCTGATATGATGAATCACATTGATTGTTTTACGAGTGTTGAACCAGCCTTGTGTCCCGGGGATAAATCCAACTTGGTCATGGTGAATAATTTTCTTAATGTGCTGTTGGATCCTATTGGCTAGTATCTTGTTGAGAATTTTTGCATCCATGTTCATCAGGGATATTGGCCTATAATTCTCCTTTTTGGTGGGGTCTTTGGTTTTGGAATTAAGGTGATGCTGGCCTCATAGAATGAGTTTGGAAGTATTCCATCTCTTTCTATCTTTCCGAACAGCTTTAGTAGAATAGGTATGGTTCCTTCTTTAAACGTTTGATAGAATTCCCCAGGGAAGCCATCTGGCCCTGGACTTTTGTGTCTTGGGAGGTTTCTGATGACTGTTTGAACCAGCAATATTTTTATAAAGCCCATCATTGACCACAAAAACATAAGGTAAAAGAGGAAGGCAGAATGGGAAGGAAGAGAGAATATAAACTCACAGAATGAACCAACACGGTGTTCCACTTGGTTCTAGGTGTATGTTGATCATGTGTTAGAAGGTACTAACTTCCACCATTGTAATACAAACAAGGCAGAAAAAACAAAAACAAAAAACAAATACCCATATCTTGTATATCTACCAAAATTAAATTGAATCATTGAAAAGAATCCAGAAGTGAAAAATCTATCTAAAACATGTAATTGTAGAAATATAAAAGTCAAAAAGGAAAGAACTTAAAAACAAAGAGTTGGTAAAATATTGTAGTTAAGGTGGCAAAAGATAAAAAAGATTGGAAAATTTTAGCCTGATATAAAACCGAGTTGTAATGAAAAAAAAAAGGGGGGACCCTCTAGTTCTATATACTATTTCCCTCAGTCTTGGAGCTTTCCAGTGCTGCCTGTCAAGAACTTGCTATTCCGGGATCCCTGGGTGGCGCAGCGGTTTGGCGCCTGCCTTTGGCCCAGGGCGTGATCCTCCAGACCTAGGATCAAATCCCACATCGGGCTCCCGGTGCATGGAGCCTGCTTCTCCCTCTGCCTATGTCTCTGCCTCTCTCTCTCTCTCTCTCTCTCTCTGTATGACTATCATAAATAAATAAAAATTAAAAAAAAAAAAAAAGAACGTGCTATTCCCCTGTTCTTCCAGCTGGTCTTCTTGTGTAGGGGTCTCCTGTGCTGATTCTCAGGTGTGTGTGCCTGGGGGAGATGTCCTGCCCCCTGCCGGGTGCCAGGCTCAGTGGATCTATTTACCCCGGTGACTCCTCTGTTCCCTGGCAGCCTGCCTCTCCCAGGCACCGGTGAAAAAAGGAGGAAAAACAACAATGCCTGCGGCCAGAATTCCAGCTCTAGAAGCAGCTCTCCACTAGTAACTGATGCAGTCTCCCAGTCCGCACTGACCTAGATGCTCCTGGGGCCGGGGCTGATCTGCACAGCTGGAGGGCTCCCAGGGGCCCGAGAGTTCTCGCTGTCTTGTGCCCTCCCCTCTTCCGCCTGTTCCTGAGGGAGCGCAGGATCGCCAGGATCGCGCAGGATCCAAGGCCCTGTACCACTGGCCCCGCCCTCCCAGGGACTGCCTCTGGGAAGGGAATGGGGAGAGCCATCTCCCATCTGTTGCCAGCTTCTGGGGTAAAGGCTGATGCAGAGCCAGGCTAACTGGCGGGCTTCTCCCAGATGCCCTGAGGGCTGTGGTGCTCCAGCCCTTTACTGATATCACCCGGAGATTTGCAGTGAACTTTCCCTCGGAGCCTCACCTCTTAGAGTGACTCTGGGAATCTGGAGACTTCACTGCCCCTCATGTGATTCTGCCTGATTTTCCTGCTAAGCACTTTCAGTCTGGAAAAACTGTGTGGATTTTTAAAGTTCCTGCTTCTAAATAAATAAATAAATAAATTTCCCGTTTCTCCAAGACTGGGCTTTCCTGTCCAGAGGCTCTCACCCACCGCTCTGCTTTAGCCCAGTTCCTCATGGGGCCCCTCCCCCACTTCAGTTCTTTTTTTAATTTTTCTGCCTTCCTACCTTCTTAGAAGCAAAAAGTTTTCTCTCTGTAGCGTTCCAGCTGTTCTCTCTTTACATCTCAGGTCGAATTCATAGGTGTTCAGGATGTTTTGAAAGCTATCTAGGTAAGTTTGTGGGGCCAGGTGAGTTGAGGACCCTACTCTTCCACTCTCTTGCCCCACTTCTTTTGATGTCTTGATAATCAGAAGTTCTTAACTTTAATGCTGCGGGATTTATTGATCTATGCCTCTGTGGTGAGTGCTCTATTTATACATTTACTTACTTACTGGTCTTACTTAAGAAATTTTCCCCCATGGTCATGGGAATATTCCCCTATATTACCTTCTAGAAGTTTTACAGTGTTTCCTTCACATTTTTAAAAAAGATTTTACTTATTTATTCATGAGAGACACAGAGAGAGGCAGAGACACAGGCAGAGGGAGAAGCAGGCTCCATGCAAGAATCCCGATGTGGGGACTCAATCCTGGGACCTAAGAATCATGCCCTAAACCAAAGGCAGACGCTCAACCGCTGAGCCAGCCAGGAGTCTCTATTACCCCTTGTCGTAAACTCTCCACAAAATCTCAACCTCTTGCCCAGATTCATTCTTCCTTCAACTCTTGCCATTCCAGGAAATTCCCCCACTTCTCTGTAAAATCTTCATCCGTGAATTAAACTCTGATGTTAAACACCACATTTAACCCTATTTCTCACTCTTTAGTTCTTCATATCTGTAGTTTACTCCCCAAACTATTGTTCCCAGCCTTGTCTAATTTTAAAGATAGTTTTCAAATTTTCGTCCTTTTTGGTCCTCATTATTTAAGTAAGGATTTGTTTTTGTTTTTTAAGTTTCTATTTTTTTTTTTTGAAGATTTTATTTATCCATGAGACACACACACACAGAGAGTCAGAGACACAGAAGGAGAAGCAGGCTCCATGTAGGACTCGAACCCGGGGAGCCCCCATGGGAACCTCTGACCTATAGCTGGTCAGCCAGAAGTACAGGTGATAATGTGGCCTTGCAATCAGCATCCAAATTGGCAGTGGTGCAGTCCTGTGGAATTGAGCCCTTACCTGCAGGATGTGACGGTGTCTCTAGGTAGAGGGCATCAAATTGAGATAATCATAGAACCCCCAGCTGGTGTTCCTGAAGCTGATCAATGCAGGGAAAGTCTGCACAAGCTTGGCGACCAGAGGAGCAGTGTGGCATGCAGGTGCTGCAGGAGACTCACAGCAGAGCACACTGTAGAGAGCAGCTGCACTCTCCCCACAGAGAGAGGAATCCCTGTGCTTTACCTTATACGTGTATTGTCTCCTCCAGTCCTTACAACAATCCCAAAGAGGCACTGGTTCTGTTTTCAGACCAGCAGACTCAAAGTTTAGGGAGATTGAGTAATCCTCCCTGAACTCATACAAGTAAAACGTGAGCCAGGATTTGAACAGAGTCTCCCTGTGTCTAGAGCCTATGGTTTCTACTGAGCACAGAGGTAGGAGATCATTTCCTTGCCAAGGCCCTGGGAAAACGTGCATGAGCATGACCTCAGCCCCATGAGGAGCACGGTGATGCTATGGAGGGTGGAAGCCCACTCTGTGGGCCTGTGGGTGGACTGCTATGAAGATAGAAGATAAGACACAAGGTCTCAAAGGTGGGAGGGATCCTGCATGTCCTAGGCATAGGCAGAGGGGAGGATTTCCCAAGGTTGGATCAAGCCCAGAGCAAGAGCCCTCATGTCCCCAGCAGGCACCTGACTGCCCGCTCACTGTTACTTTTGTTCCTGGGGTCACCCAACCAATCTCAGGATACCTAGACAAAGAGACTACTGTGAACAATGATACTGGCGGCAATGGCTTTATTGTCATCATGGAGATAATCAGCTCTGTGTCCTTTTTCTAAAGGGGGTAGAGATGAGAGAATGTACAAAAATAATATTCACTGCTGATGCCACATAGTTCCAAATTAAAGGTAGTCCACACAGTGCTTCTCTGTTTGTTTGTTTGTTTGTTTTGCTGTTCTGTGGATTTGAATACATTTTTTAAAATTCCCTGTTCTGACCCTCCAGCCATGACACTGTGATGCTCTTTGAGTTCAGGACAAACCAGCCCCAGAGATGCAGGGAAGCTGGGCTGGCTCTGGCACCCCTCCCTCGTTCACCGGTGGTGCTGTGCTGAGCTCGCTGCTTCGATTGTCTCTGTTGGAGTGTTGTACTGGACTTGCCCAGATCTTTCACCTTGACCACAGACTTTTCAATTACATGTCACAGAAAGAATTGATAAGTAGTGATGACCCTGCTCCTAAGTAGGGTATTTTTTTTCAGCAGATGAATGGATAAAGATGTGACAAACACACACATGCGCACACACACATGCACGCACGCAAGCAATGGAATATCACTCAGCCATCAAAACAATGAAATCTTATCGTTTGCAACGACGTGGATGGAACTGGAGGGTATTTTGCTGAGCAAAACAAGTCAGAGAGAGACAAATATCATATGATCTCACTCCTGGAATTTAAGAAACAAAGCAGATGATCATAGGGGAAGAGAGGGAAAAGTAAAACAAGGTGAAAGCAGAGAAGGAGACAAACCATGAGAGACTCTTAACTCCAGGAAACATACTGAAGGTCACTGCAGAGGAGATGTTGGGGGGATGGGGTACCTGGGGTATGAGCAAGAAGGAAGGCGTGGGATGTGATGACCACTGGGTTTCACATGCAACTGATGAATTATTGAACTCTACCCCTGATATGGAATACTTCCAAACTCGTTTTATGAGGCCAACATCATCTTAATTCCAAAAACTGACAAAGACCCCACCAAAAAAGAGAATTATAGACCAATATCCCTGATGAACTCAGATGCAAAAATTCTCACCAAGATACTAACCAATAGGATTCAACAGTACATTAAGAAGCCTATTCACCATGACCAAGAGGGATTTATTCCCGGGATGCAAAGGTGGTTCAACACTCGTAAAGCAATCAACCTGAGGGATCACATCAACAAGAGAAAAAACAAGAACCATATGATCCTCTCAATAGATGCAGAGAAAGCATTTGACAAAATACAGCATCCATTCCTGATCAAAACTCTTCAGAATGTAGGGATAGAGGGGACATTCCTCAATATCTTAAAAGCCACCTATGAATTTCCCACAGCGAATATCATTCTCAAGGGGGAAAAACTGAGAGCCTTTCCCCTAAGATCAGGAACAAGACAGGGATGTCCACTCCCACCACTGTTGTTCAACATAGTACTAGAAGTCCTAGTCTCAGCAATCAGGCAACAAAAAGGAGAAAAATGCATTCAAATTGGCAAAGAAGTAAAACTCTCCCTCTTTGCAGATGCCATGATATTGTACATAGAAAACCCAAATACTCCACCCCAAGATTGCTAGAACTCATACAGCAATTTGGCAATGTGGCAGGATACAAAATCAATGCCCAGAAATCAGTGGCATTTCTATACACTAACAATGAGACTGAAGAAAGAGAAACTAAGGAGTCAATCCCATTTACAATTGCACCCAAAAGTATAAGAAACCTAGGAATAAGCCTAACCAAAGAGGTAAAGGATGTATACTCTAAAAACTACAGAACCCTTCTGAAAGAAATTGAGGAAGACACAAAGAAGTGGAAAAGTAATCCATGCTCACGGATTGGAAGAATTAATATTGTGAAATTGTCTATGCAAGCCAGGGCAATTTACACATTCAATGCAATCAAAATACCATGGACTTTCTTCAGGGAGTTGGAACAAATAATCTTAAGATTTGTGTGGAATCAGAAAACACCCCGAATAGCCAGGGAAATATTGAAAAAGAAAACCAGAGCCGGGGGCATCACAATGCCAGATTTCAGGTTGTACTACAAAGCTGTGGTCAGCAAGATTGTGTGGTACTGACACAAAAACAGACACATAGATCAATGGAACAGAACAGAGAACCCAGAAATGAACCTCAACTCTATGGTCAACTAATATTCGATAAAGGAGGAAAGACTATCCACTGGAAAAAGGACAGTCTCTTCAATAAATGGTGCTGGGGAAATTGGACAGCCACGGGCAGAAGAATGAAACTCGGACCACTCTCTTACACCATACACAAAGATAAACTCAAAATGGATGAAAGATCTAAATGTGAGACAAGAATCCATCAAAATCCTGAGGAGAACACAGGCAACACTCTTTTTGAACTTGGCCACAGCAGTCTTGCAAGATACATCTATGAAGGCAAGGGAAACAAAAGCAAAAATGAATTATTGGGGCTTAATCAAGATAAAAAGCTTCTGCACAGCAAAAGAAACAGTCAACAAAACTAAAAGACAACCTATGGAATGGGAGAAGATATTTGCAAGTGACAGATCAGATAAAGGGCTAGTATCCAAGATCTATAAAGAACTTATTAAACTCAACAGCAAAGAAACAATCCAATCATGAAATGGGCAAAAGACATGAACAGAAATTTCATAGAGGAAGACATAGACATGGCCAACAAGCACATGAGAAAGTGTTCCACATCACTTGCCATCAGGGAAATACAAATCAAAACACAATGAGATACCATCTCGCCTGTGAGAATGATGAAAATTAACAAGACAGGAAACAAATGTTGGAGAGGATGTGGAGAAAGGGGAATCCTCTTCCATTGTTGGTGAGAATGTGAATTGGTACAGCCACTCTGGAAAACAGAGTGGAGGTTCCTCAAGAAGTTAAAAATAGAGCTACCCTACAACCCAGCAATGGCACTACTGGTGATTTATCCCAAAGATACAGATGCAGTGAAAAGCCGAGACACCTGCACTCCAATGTTTATAGTAGCAATGTCCACAATAGTCAAACTGTGGAAGGAACCTCGGTGTCCATCAAAAGATAAATGGATAAAGAAGATGTATATTATCCACACAGTGGAATATTACTCAGCCATTAGAAACAATGAATACCCACCATTTGCTTTGACATGGTTGGAACTGGAGGGTATTATGCTGAGTGAAGTAAGTCAATTGGAAGACAATCATTATATGGTTTCACTCATACAGGGAATATAAAAAATATTCATAGTGAAAGGGAAAGGGAAAGGAGAGAAAATGAGTTGGAAAAATCAGAGAGGGTGACAAAGCATGAGAGACTCCTAACTCTGGGAAATGAACAGGGGGTAGTGGAAAGGGGGTTGGGCGGGGAGATGGAGTGTCTGGGTGATGGGCACTGAGGGGGGCATTTGATGAGATAAGCACTGGGTGTTATACTATATGTTGGCAAATTGAACTCCAATAAAAAATATACAGATTAATTAATTAATTAATTGATTGATTAATAAGAAAATCACTGCAGCTGTTATGTGGAGGAGGAACTGTTATTGGACAAGAATGGAAATAGACCAATTATAAAGCTCAAAGACCAAGGGAAATTGCCATGGCTTCTTCTTGGGTGGCAGCAGTGGAGACAATGAGGAGTAGAAGACATAAGAGGCACTGAAAAGGGAAGGAAAGGATGTCACCTACTGTGCAGCCCTGGGATCTGCCTTAGAGGGAAGAGTTCTGGGATCTCCAAACTGCCTTATTAATCCCTGTCTTCTTCCCTTAACCTGCCTGTCTGTCCATTTCAGAAAATACTCAACTTCATCAACATCTAGAGGCACCTGGGTGGCTCAGTCAGTTAGGTGTCTGCCTTCAGCTCAGTTCATGATCCCAGGGTCCTGGATTGAGCTCCACATGGGACTCCCTGTTCAGCAGGGAGTCTGTTTCTCCCTCTGCCTCTGCCCGTCTCCCTCCTTGTGCCTTCTCACTCTCAAATAAATGAAATCTTAAAAAAAAAAAAAAAGAATCACTATCCAAATGCATCAACAGCATAAAAGATATTGAACTTTTAGATCCAACACTATCCTTTCAAAAATAAAAAAAAATAAACTCTACCCCCTGAAACTGAGAATATACTATATATTAACAAAACTGAACTTAAGTAAAAAATAAAATTTAAATTTAAAAATAATAATAAATAGGTCCTTTTGGTGCATATAAAGGGTACAGAGCAGTTTGATTCCCACTCTGCAGACCACTCACTGAGCCTCCTGAGAGGGTCTCATCCCAACAGTTTTTCCCAAGTCTGTTACCACTGTCAAATGCCAGCATTAACTGCGTAGTAAATGCCAAGCTCTGTACCAAGCCCATTACACATTGTGTTACTGTGATTTATAGGAAATATGCATTTGGTCGGTCAGAGGAGCAAAATATACTTCTCATACACTTTTGGTCTTTGTCCACAGTTCCTGGCTCACAGCTCCTAAAACCTTGGAATTTCCAGAACCATCTTTTATTGCAATATTCAGTCTCATCCTCAGGTTCTGAAATCTCTTCAGAGCCATGAAGGTGTCTTATTTATAACAGGCCCCTTCCTCCACAACTGGCTTTATGTTAACAAGGCAACTAAGCACCTAAGGATAGCACCTAAGGATGAAGGCTGTTTACCAGGGGATCCAACCACCATTAGAGGGTTGAAACACTCAGCCCCACCCCCCTGATTTCTGGGGAGGGGACTTGAAGTTGAATCAATCACTGATGGCCAATGATTTAATCAGTTGTGTCTATGTAATGAGGCTTCCATAAAAACTCAAAAGGAGGGGGAGTTCAGAGAACTTCCAGCTGGGGAACCAGAATGCTTCCACATACCACCATACTGGTCCTCAAGCTTCTTTGAAGACTGAAATCCCTTTGTTCAAGACCTCCCTTATGTATCTCTTCGTCTGGCTGTTGATTCAGATCCTTTACTATCCTTTGCAATAAATCAGTAATCTAGTGAGTCAATGGGTTTCCTGTGTTCTGTGAGCCACTCTAGAAAATTAATTGAGCCCAAGGAAAGGGTCGTGGGAACTTCTGGTTTATAGCCAGTGGGTAAGAAGCACCAGTGACAGCCTGGGTTTGGGATGGCATGTGAAGTGGCGAGCAGTCTAGTGGGTCTGAGCCTTTAACCTGTGAAATCTGATGCTGTCTCTGTGCAGATGGTGTCAGAATTGAGTTGAATTACAGTACACTCAGCTGGTGTCCAGAAAATTGGTGGCACTGTCAGGAAAACCCATACACCCCACATTAGGATTGGGTTCCAGAATCATATTACACGTTAATCCATTTAAGCCACATGAAGTCCCATAGAACAGGCTTTTCCATCTCTTCTTCACGTGAGACTAAGATCTAAAGATAATAAGCACCTTGCCTCTGGGGGAACTAGGGTTTGAACTCATAATGACCAAGCCAAAAGCCTATGAACTGTACCAGGAACTGTCTGCCACAATGTCGGCCCTGAGGTACTTATCAATGGTCACCAGACACACACAGATGAGTGACTTGCAATCTGGTACAAACATCTGTACCAAACCAATCAAAAGCATTTCTTGGAAATTTGGGATTTGAAGGTGCACAGTGGGGTCTGCTGGGTGAGAACATGTAAAGCCCTTAGAGTGCTGGTTGCAGCCCCAGCATCACCCTAGAATTTCAGAAATGCACAATCCCAAGTCCCTGCCTATACTTTCTGAGTCAGAACTTGCATTTGAACAAAACTCTCAGTGTTTAAATGTAAGGTTTGCAAAGCACTGAGGTAGATGGTGGTGGCTCAGCCAAAAGGGTCTTGGGCAGATTAAAGAGTCCATATGTGATTCTGAAACACCTCAACAGTGAACTACACTGTTATCATGTAAATTTATCAGAAAGGCAACGATAGTCTAAATCAGAAACTCTGACAGTGAGATGACCACAGCCATGGTCAAATAGAGAAAAATCACAATGATTACATTGAAACATGAAATGGGGTATTTGATAAAGCTTAAAATTCAAACATTATTTGAAAAACTGCAAGAAAACTAGAAATAGTTTGATGAAGGCTCTCTATCAAGAAATCCACTATAGTCATTGTGTCTAACCAAGAGACCGTTAGTGACCTTATTCTATTCGTCACCCTTCAACAGCATGCTGGAGGCGTTGGCCCTCACAGCAGGATGCGAAATGGCAGAAGAGTTATATAGATGAGAAGGAAAGAGTCAAAACTGTTATTTTCAGATAATAAAATAATAACTTTCTAAGGAACCCTACAAATAAATAAACTATTAGAATTAATAAGAATTTGGTAAAGTTGCTGAAAACAAGATTAGTAAAATCAATATTGTTCCTTCATATCTGTAATAACCAATACGTATTGTGATTTTTTAAACGGAACGTTTATAATAGCAATGCAAGCCTTATAACTATCATAGCCTCCCCCAAAAATGTACAAATTTTATGAAGAGCAAGTTTTGTTTTTGCTTATAAAGTATTTCAGATCTATCTAAAGGTGTTCAAGGTAATGCACCACTCAAGTCCATCAAATTCTCATCTTTGGGGAACATGATTTAGTGCTCCTCCCTGTCCTCCCAGCCAGAAGGAGCTACCATGGCAAGGGTTGGGTGAGCAACAGGGTTGGGTGAAATTTATCCATCTGTGTAGCTATGATGCATTCACTCTACTGTTGCATAGTACCGTACATGAACACAGTTTGTTATCTGCTTCTGAGATTTAAACTATGCTATGCCAAACTATCATACGCATATGTGAATGTTTGTCTAGAGGGAAAATTGCCTGGTCCAAGGACGGGCATGTCATGTTACCAAACTCTTCTCTGAACAAAATCTCAAAATCCCACTACAGGTGTAAAAGGAGATGTAAACAGCCTGAGACAGATAACACGTTTATGGAAAGGATGGTGATGTCCATCTTCTCCAAACTAATTTCCCTCTGTCCTCAAATTCAATAAAATCACAATCAGTGAAAAAAATAAAATTTAATAAAATTTAAAAATCACAATCAATGCCAATGTAATTTCAGTTAAAAGAGCACCAGGATTTTTAAAAAAAAGAACCTGGAAAATTGATTCTAAATTTATATGGAAGCCTAAATTCATAACTAAGATATATTTGAGAAGGAAGCTAACATGGGGGAGAGCAGTCCTAGTAGACATCACATTGCACTATGAGGCCATTGGAATAAAAAAAAATAGCACGCTGGTTCTGGGCTAAGTCAACAAAGGATGAAGATCAGAAACAAGTCCTCCAAAAAAAAAAAAAAAGAAGAAGAAGAAGAAACAAGTCCTCCAGTATCGGGGAACCGTTGTAGCAGAGGCACTACCACCAGACAGTAGATGGAGTCAGAAGAACTGGTTTGATACATGGAGTAAAGTAGAGTTGGTGTCTTCTTCACTCCAGATAAACCAAAGATATTCATGAGAACAGTAAATCTATAGAACTGGTGACAATACATATAAACACACACAGACAGTCCTGTGGTGGTGAAAGGAATCCTAAAAACACAAACCACAAAGTGAAAAGTTTATTAAGTTTATCATCAAAATCCAGGATTTCTATCGAATGAATAACACCACTGTTAAAGTGAATAAATGAGGGACATTTTCAAGCCTAAAATGAGTAAGACATTAATATGTAGAATATGTAAGAAATTCATGGAAGGAAATGAAAGGAAGATGAAAAACTGAACGATGGGGAGAAGACATAGAAAATTTGAGAAGAGATGCATAACCTCCCAGATGGAAAAAGACAAAATTTTTTTTTTAATGAAGCATCACATGCGGCACCTGGGTGGCTCAGTTGGTTGAGTGGCCAACTCTTGATTTTGGTTCAGGCTGTGATCTCAGGTTTGTGATCTCAGGTTGTGATCTCAGGGTCACAGGATCAAGCCCCAAATTGGGCTCCATGCTCAGTGGGGAGTCTGCTACTCCTTTTCCCTCTGCTCCTCCTACCCAACTCTCCTCTTTCTCTCTCTCTCTCTGTCTCAAATAAATAAATAAATCTTACAAAAATGAGAGTCACTTTACGGTCATCAGATTTGCAGAGATGAGTGAGTCTGAAGATATCTACAATTGGTGTGAGGGGTCGGGAAGCAGGAATGTCCATGCCCCTCTGGTGGAAGGGTAGATGGATACGCCACCTGGGGGCGAAATCTGCTGGTCCTTAAGGAAATGGAGTGTGCAGATGCCGGCCACCCCTCCTGGCATCTGTCTTAGATGAGTCATAAGGAAAAAGCATGAGGCTATTCCTCATCGATTTTGCTCAATGTCATAGGCAGGAAGAGGTAACCTAGATATTCTTGGTCAAAAGAACGTACAATGAAACGTGGTTGACATGTTCTGGAGAACACTATTCAACAGTTAGAAGCCATGCACCAGATGTATGACTAGATCTTAAAAACCATGGGACACATGGGTCACAAAAAGAAAGAAGCAGAGCTCGTCCAGTACTACGTATATGTTCAGAGATATGTCTTAACCAAGGGCATCTGGAAACATTAGAGGGGAGTGACCATGAGGTGAGGAGGACGGGAAAGAGAGATGGAAAGACAGGAGAAAGTATGAATAAGACAAGAAGACCTTGCCTGGGCTGCTGCTGCCTGATGACCCATGCCCTGGAAGTCCAGGAAAAGACAGGAGTTGGAAGGAGTGGGAAAATAAAGGGCACCAATAAAACCAGGAGGCCTGTCCATAGATGGGAGATCCGCCCACATGCAAAGCAAAGCGTGTAGACCAGAGCCAGTGCGGTGGCTACAGTCCCTTCATGGGTGGCCTGCTGTAATCAGTTCTGGGCTTTGGACTGTTCCACCTGCAGACCCCACCTGGGTCCTCACAGCGACCCCTCTGATCTTGGGGCTCCTTTAGCAGATGACAACCCCTCACGTAAGCCAACAGCCTTGCATCTGTTTTGTGGAATCTCTTCTTGCCTCTGGCCTGAGGCAGACACAGCTCAGCATGCTCACATTCCCCAACACCAGCTATGCTTATGAAAGCTTGACCCCCAGGTACATGGAGCTGAGGCTCCCATGCTTGAGATAAAGACTGGTTTGACATCACAAACACTGCAACACAAAGATTTTCACATTGCCCCTGCAGTGCCATCAAGTGGATTATTTCCCTCCAGACAGCTTCTAGTCCTCAGATTTGGGCATTGGCTATGCCTAAACCTTCTTCATAAGCTTTTAAATTCCATTTTCTTTCTTTTTTATTAGCTTTATTTTTCAAAAAGATTTTAGTTGTTTATTCATGAGAAACACACACACACACACACACAGAGACAGAGACACAGGCAGAGGGAGAAGCAGGCTCCATGCAGGGAGCCTGATGTGGGACTCGATCCTGGATCTCCAGGATCAGGCCCTGGGCTGAAGGCGGCGCTAAACCGCTGAGCTACCTGGGCTGTCCTCCATTTTCTTTTTTATACATGGCAATTTAACTTTGTCCAGGAGCCTCCATATCTGCATTTCCACACCCCTAAAGTACCTGGGCCACTCACCCTAAATTTAGTCATTCTAGAGGCTTGGAAATACAGCATAAGAGGTTCATTTGTTTTTTCTATTTCATACTCAACCCAAAAATAAAAAATAAATAAAGCTGGCTTGTCCAAAACACTAAGTCAGTGCACAGGAAGCAAAACAAACCCCATCATCCAATAATAATAATAATGGTAATATTAGTAACTCTCTGAGGGGATAGTTAGACCTGAACACCAATGTCATTCATTGAACAGTAGAGTCTGGTTCCTGAGTAAACGGGACAGGACTGGGTGACCGTCTGGGGTCACAGAAGTCCCACTAGCTTTCAGCGTTCACTAGACACAAGACCCGCGGAAGTCCAGCGGGTTCCCCACTTTATTAGGATTCTCTATAAGAAGGAAACAGGCCCCACATGTCGGAAAGGGCTGGAGGGAGAGGCAGGCACCATCAAGAGGAAGCATCTCCAGGCGCATGTCAGCACACCAGCGGTCCATTCGGAATCAGTGCGGGCCCAGCCAAGTCCTCTTCTTCCCCAGGATAACTATTTTTGAAGGTGTAGAAGTTTTTCTGGCAGTGCTGTTTTGTTCTGTTTTTCAAATACGTGCTGGCTCTGGGTCTTGCCTGTGTTCTGGGCAGTCCGGGGGTCTCCTGTGGTCAGCTGGGCAGCTCTCTGCTGTAGCGCCCCTTGCACATACCCCTTTTGCCCCTCAGGTGGGCAGGAATCTGCTTCCCAGACCTCAAAGAAGGGGAGACTGCGGGGAAGGGAGCGGCAACAGCGGAGTCCCAGGCCACCGCAGGGCGAGAGTGAGGCAGCTGGGGCGAGGCCCTTCAGGCCCTGTGAAGTGGGTCCCAGCTCAGGTGCCGCCCCCTAGCCGCCTAGCCCAGCCCCCACCCTGGCTGCACCTGCTCCCCCACCTGCACCTGCACCTGCACCTGTCCCTGGTGGTGCCCCAAGGGGCAGCCGGGGAAGCCCCAAGCCTCCAGGGCATGCTCAGAACGCAGGGGGCTGTGCGGCCTCTCCTGGTCTCTAGTGAACCCGGCCAACGTCCTGTCCTCTGTCCTTGGGGAGGCCCAGGCCCGTCCTGGCAGCCTGAGGGTCCGGAGCACCGACCGGCCCCTGGAGGAGGAGAGCGGGAGGGGAGCAATGTGCCTGCAGGCGAAGGCACACCTGGTGCTCGGAGCCCCACTGTTCATTGGGCGCTGCTGCTGTGCTGCCAGGCTTGCTTCCCAAAGGGCAGCTCGGGGGCCAGCGGCAGGTGCTTGGCTGGAATGTGTTGGAAACGCAGGATGTCTGACCGCTTCGCAGCCCCCTGACTCAATCTGCGTTATAACAAGATCCCCACGTGGTTCTGCATGTTAAGTCATTAAGTCGGAGAAGCAGAATGAGCTGCTATTTGTGGAAATGGTTTCTTAACTAAGTACAAACTTCAAAGTAAATGCTATTTTTTAAAAATTAGACAATATTTGTTCAAGACCGCAGAGTCTGGCACAATGCTGGGCAGAACACACACAAAACCAACAACTGCATAAATACCTTTGAGGAAATGATATCCGTGCAAGCAAGAACACTATCAGCACATACTGTGGTGCCAGGTACTGTACTAAGCTCTTCCATGTATCCATGCATTCCTCTCGTGCCTACTTATGGGGTTGGCACTGGTGCATTTTCCATTTTAGAGGTGAGAACTGGAAGGAAAGCCTTCCTGGCTTGCCCAGTGTCTCATCACCTGCCAGCACTAGAACAGAGCCCAGCAGTCAGGCTGCAGACCCCATGTATGTAACGGCTCTGTTTGCTGCCTGGGAACTAACAGATGGAAGGCAGAATGGATCCTTGAGCCCCCAGCCATTTACCTGAGTCTGTCTCCAGATGATGTGCCAGGTTTTCTGAGGGAAGCAGAAACAGAGCAATGTGTGACTTGTTATCTCTTACAGGTGCCCCAGGGCAGCCCTGGACCCATGTGAGGACAGGGCACCTGCTCTGTGCCTTCTGCCACAGTTGCCAGACCCGCCTGGACACTCAGTACAGTGATTGTCTGAGGTAGAGAAGCTGTGCTGGGTGCCAGTCCTCCCAGCAGAGCCGGATCCCCAAGGGAGGCTCCAGGAGGGAAGACACCTGGACAGGCTGGAAAGGCAGGGGAGGGGAGGCATAAGGGAAAGTAGCAGGCGGTGGTTACCTGAGAAGGTCCTCAGCATCTCTGGGAGGAGGAGTACCTTCCTGTGCAGATCTCGGATTTTCTTGATAAGGTCAGAAGAAATGAACTCTGGACTCACAAAAGTCTTTGTCTCATACCTAGGGACAACCAGGTCCCTAATCTTATTTTCAGGATTAGAGTCAGGGTTTGTGGAGGCCGCAAGGGGCAGAGGTCATGACCCCACTTGCCTCTAGAGGACAGTGCAGTGTCACTGGAAAAAACAACCTGGGGTGTTTTAATGGAGGTTTTAATGTTCTAATGGGGTGCTGTTCACTACTAGGGAAGGGGATGGGGAGAGAAGAGATGAGAGGACACGCGTGGCAGTTCTGTTCCTGCTCCTCTGCCCCCCTCTCTTGCAGCATGACTGTGACTGTGACCAGGCACAGCCCCCTACCGAGGCTCAGCTTCTGGATCTATCCAACCAGAAGACCCTCAGAGCCCTCCACATCTATGTCTCTAAACCAGTTTTTTTTTTCCCAAAGATTTTATTTATTTATTCGTGAGAGACAGAGAGACAGAGAGAGAGGCAGAGACACAGGCAGAGGGAGAAGCAGGCTCCACGCAGGGAGCCCTATGTGGGACTCAATCCCAGGTCTCCAGGATCAGGCCCTGGGCTGAAGGCGGCGCTAAATTGCTGAGCCACCAGGGCTGCCCCCATACAAGGATCCTGATGTGGGACTCGATCCTGGGACTCCAGGATCACGCCCTGAGCCAAAGGCAGACACTCAACCGCTAAGCCACCCAGGCGCCCTTCTAAACCTGTTTGAAAGGCACATGAGATGCCTGGCGCCCTGGGCTCAGTACCTTGGGGTGTCTGACCAAGCTGAGCACTGAGAAGGCACCAGGGGCTTCAGGCGGACAAGGCCAAGGGGCCAGCATCACCACACCAGCTGCTGCCCTTACTGGTGGAAAATGGGTCACCCAGTTGGGAAAGCTCCCAGAAGGACAGGCTGGTCTCCCCGCTGCAGGATACCTCCCATCGGAGCTACATGTCGCCTGCTGTTCAACACTGATTCAGGTACCAATAATTTCAGGAACCAAACAGATGTTCCTGCATCAGCCTAAAAACATGAGTATTGTTTATAACTTCACCTCTGGGGGCAGGGGGAAATGTATCCCTGGCACCAAACAACCCGTTTAAAAGTGAACTCTAGACCACAAACATTTAAGTGGAGGCTGTGTGTGTGTGTGTGTGTGTGTGTGTGTGTGAACATGATTTTGCCTTGCTGTGGGGGCAGGGAAGAGGGTGCCCTCTCCTTGAGGCTCCGTGTTCAGTGGAGCAGAGGTGACAAGGACAGAGGGCACACTCCTGGCATAAAGGAGGCAGGACTGTAGAGAAGGCCCTACCTGCTCTGGTTGACTCTGACATCCTACAAAAGAAACAGAACATGCACTCAGCATCCACTTGTCCTTCCCACCGCACACTCTGCACACTAACATAGGGACTCACAGGCTCCTCCTGCAGAGCTGTGGCTGCCTAATTTCCTATTCATCACACTGTCCTCACAGTGTGAGGGACTCTTGAGTACTCTTGAGCTACTCCCACAGTAGCTTGGGACTCTGCTCAGGTCACATAAGCTGGCTTCTCTGTCTTAGCCTCCTCTTGGAAATGTGTTCTGCCGCTGGTGTGTGAGAGGTGGTGAGTTAGCAGCCAGACTGATGTGAAACACGACAAGATGATGAGAATCACAACAGATGCTGTTTACAGAGTTCTGTCTGTGAGCCAGGGAGCACGCTATGCACCTGGCATGATTGCCTCTTATCATCTCTGCAACGGCTCCGTGAGGGACATGCTATGATTACCCCCATGGGTAGGGGTCACGAGGCTCACCAAGGTCACACGGCTGGGAGAGCCACACTCAAACCCGAGGCCCTCTGACTCCAAAGTCCTTGACGTGGATACAGTGGGTGAGCAGGCCATCCATCCTTCCTGGGTCTGCGTGTCTGTAAACTCTCTGGGCCAAAGGAACCCAACTGCTCTACTTTCTTCCCACCAGAAACAACCTGTGCTTCCCCCTCCTGCCTTTCCCCAGCATCTTCTGGCCCTCAGGGGTGTCCCCTCCTGTGCAAACCCTCCCCAAGCCCATGACTCAGTAGGCAGTCTCACCTGGAGCAGGGCACTCGCCGGCTGCTGACACTTCTCCAGCTCCTTGGCCTTGGCTCTGAGCCTGGTGACCTCCTCAGAGACCTCTGAGATGTATTCATCTCTCTCTCCTGCCAGATCTGCAGCTCCAGCTCCCTAAGCTGGGCCACCAGGACATCCTGCTGCTCCACCAGCTCCTGCCGCAGCATCTCGAACATTGCTGCTACCTGCCGCTTCTTGCCGTCAATCTGAGTCTGTAAGGGGTAGACAGACAGACAGACATGGCCAGAAGCTGGTCATAGTGTAAGAAATTGGTGTCAGGAAGATCACCTATATATTCACTATTCAGACAGGGAGTAACCAGCTGTCTCACGTACTGAGGTGGAGGCAGACAGGTCTCAGAATAACCTCACCCGTAATGCGGGCTCCGCTCTCATTGGACCTAGACATGTAACAATGCCACCGTGCATCTGCAGAGCCTTCCTCATCTCCAAGGCCACCCTTCCCTCAAGCCAGGTCACTAATCAGGGAGCCATGAAGCAAAAGAAAGCTGTGGTCAGAGCTGTCACGGAGAGCTTGGCACTGCTCTCAGCCCCCAAGGTTGCCTTCTGCACGGCATACTTTGAAGGGAGCAGAGACCGCTGGAGGTCTTTTCCTGGTCCCACACTCTACTCCTGTGGTCAGTGCCCCAGGGATTCTCTTACTGCAATGTCTCTCCTGGGTAACCATGTGGCTCAGAAATAGAGATGGCAGTGAGCCAGAGAGCCACAGCACTCACCCACAGTGCTCAGGGCCGGCCTCAGATCAGGACTAGACCAGAGAACTTCCCATCTGAAGGCAGTGCTTCCCAGCAAACAGACTGGGATGGGAACAGCGGCCCAGGTCAAGAGACCCAGGTCCTAGGGGCGCCTGGGTGGCTTTGTCACTTAAGCATCTGACTCTTGATTTTGGCTCAGGTTGTGATCTCAAGGTCATGGGATTGAGCCCACGTTGGGCTCTGAGCTTAGCGGGGAGTCTGCTTGGGATTCTCTGTCTCTGCCCCTCCCTGTTCACTCTCTCTCTAAAATAAATAAATCTTAGAAAGAGAGAGAGAGAGAGAGACCCAGGCTCTAGCCATGTCATCATGACCTCGGCTCTGTGGCCTTGGCAGTGGTCACGTTCCCAGACCTGTTCTCTGCTCTGTAAGGTGGCTGATAAGATGGTTGTGGACGGTGTATCAGAACCACATCCAAAAAATAAAAAAATAAAATAAAAATAAAAATAAAAATAAAAAAAGAACCACATCCAGCTGTGATGTGGGACTGGGACTCCACAACCTTGGCCCAGATGCCCTTGGGCAGAAGTAGGGAAGTGAAGAGAATATCTTTCCCAATGGGCAAAAGTGCCAGAAACAAGCTTCCCCGGAGTCTGATAAGAAAACCCCCAAAAGAGGGATGCTGGAGTGGCTCAGCGGTCGAGCATCTGCCTTTGGCTCAGATCATGACCCCATAACCCCAGGATCAAGTCCCACATTGGGCTCTCTGCATGGAGCCTGCTTTTCCCTCTGCCTCTCTCTCTGTGTGTGTCTCTCATGAATAAATAAATAAAATCTTAAAAAAAAAAAATTAAAAAGTTAAAAAAAAAAGAAAACCTCCAAAAGAGAAGGAGGCCAGGACTGGGGGGATGGTGTCCCCAAGCACAGAAAGGCCATGTCTAGCTCCCCATCATCCAGACCCTTGGCCCATTCCCTTCACTGTGGATGACAGCACACTGTCCACCCATGCAGGCCCAAGGGGAAGCCTTGCTCCTTACCTAGTAGGGCTGAATGGCTGCGTCCAGGACCCCCTTGGTGTGGCCCTGGTGGTCAGGACCCTCCCAAAAGAGCACACAGAGGAGCTATGTGTCGGTCTCACAGAAGAAGTAAATCTTCTCTCCATGTTCCTCATAGTATGTGTCTCCAAGCAGGCCCAGTGGCACTGGCACCATGGGTGTCTTTGGGCGCTCCTGGTTCTTGCAGCATGGACAAAGCAGGACCTCGCAGGATGGCTGGGCCCCCATCTGGGAAGGCAGGAGGAGGCACGGCCAGCAGAGGGCGTGTCCACAGAGGGCAATTACTGCATCCCTGAGGGGTCTCCTGGCGGGAAGGGCTGGAAAGCATCATGGTACCTCCCCAGCCTGTCCAGGGAGGCCTCTGCCTCTGGCCATGGAAGTCCTCTCTCCCTGAACTCATTCACTTTGGCGTGAGTCATGGAGGGAACATCATGGGTAGCTGAGAGAGAAGACAACAGGAAAGTCCCAGTGGGGATGCCACCCAGCTCTACCTCTTAACATTTCCCGAGCCCGAGCTGAGCCAGGACCACCACACTTCAGCTGAGTAGGTTCAAACTCCAGGATGGCTCCCATTACCTAGCACTTCCCAGCAGTGGCCTGGTCAGCCCATCCGCCACTCCTCCATGTCCTTCTGGTCCCTAGGGTGGACTTCATGGCCCCCAGTGTGCCATGAAGTCACAGGGAAATGGATCTTCCTGGAACACTTCCTGTGACCACTGTGGGGTGGAGAGCGTTCGGAGAGCAAGGAGCAGGTGGGAGCCAGGAGCTCTGATTATAAGGTGTGAGCTGTGCCTGCGGCGGCAAAGTCCAGACTGCCATGGGAGGCGCCCCAGGGCCCCTCCTCTGCCTCCCTATGGGGCTCACCCCACCTGCCTGGCCCAGCCTCCTGAACCCCAAACAGAAACAGGGTGATGCTGGGTCACGCTGCACTTTAATTTCAGTCTTTAACCTCAGGTGGGAGAAGGCAAGAAATTATAATACAAATGATTTCTGTTAATGAAATGTAGAAAACTCAGCTCAAAAGGTCAAGGGTAGAATAAGCATATTTAGGAGAACTTAGTATTTTCATATTATTACAGCCAATCTGGCAAGAACCCTTTAGAACAGTTAGGACGATGTTCATTTTCCAGATGAAGGCATGTGAAGGGCCAGAGAGTGAGGCTAGCTAGCTCTAGGGTGGAGAGGAGTCTCTGAGCTTCCCAGCCCTATGCTGTCCCCATGCCCTGTGCTCTCCCCACACTGACCCCATGCCCACGGAAGGCCCCACAGCCACAGTCCTATTCCTGTCCCTGCATCTGTGGACAAGCCAAACACCCAGTCCTGCACCCAGCGATCAGTGCTGCATGGTTTCACCACCTCTTCACCTCTGTGGTTCGGTGTACCCTCTTTGTACCCACCCCCCCACCTGTCCTTCATGGACCAAACAAGGGCCCATGGCTGGTTCCTGCTGAGATCTCAAAGACATAGCACCATTAGGACAAATGCAAAATGTTTCATGATGCATTCCTAGACTGAGCACATGGTGATGTGATAATTTGGGGGGCTAAATAAACTACGATAATGAACTTCATTTAGTAAAATATAGCTACCAGCAAACTTCAGCTGAATCCAGGGCTCACGTTGTGTTTCTGTTTGACAACAGGGCTAGGATGTTCAGACCTGAGTGCAAGTGTGTGTCTGCCCCCACCCAGCATCCACATGGAGTGGCCGCCTGCCCATGCCTTTGAGCACAGGCACCTTATCTGGGAGTGCACGCTGCCCTACCTGCAGACCCGCCAGCCCTGGGCCTGCTGATACCTGCAATCTGCCCGCACAGCCGGCAGCTGCAGGGGGGCCAGGGTGGCGGCTCTGCTCCCCAACCCACTGTCCCTCCCATCCAGAGGAAGGTCCATGTCCTCAACGGTGCGCGGCTGAGATACTGCCCCGTCCTTCCCAATGCATGTCTGCGGACGGACGGATGGACAGGAAGACACACGCAGCCGCCCAGAGAGTAGCCACATCGTGTGGGTATGCTGTGGCCCCATCTCCCTCCCAGACAGCGTGCACATGTTCCTGAGGGAGGAGGACAGAAGAACCCTGGTGTGCAAGCGTGAGTGTGAGTGTGTGCACGACCACAGGCATGTGCATTTAAGACGTGCTCCTCGTGTCTGGGTGTGTGCACACATGTTTGTGTATCCTCTCCCCCAGCCCTGCCCCTCAGCCACGCACTGACGCTGGCCGTGAGGACCTCCCGGGCCAGGTGGTACCATGGCATCTGTGAGCAGCCTGGCCGACGAAGTCAGCTGCCCCATCTGCCAGGGCACGCTAAGGGAGCCAGTAACCGTTGACTGCGGCCACAACTACTGCCGGGCCTGCCTCACCCGCTACTGTGAGATCCCGGGCCCTGACCCCAACGAGCCCCTCCACTGCCCCCTATGCAAGGAGCCTTTCCGCCTGGGGGGCTTCCGACCCAACTGGCAGCTGGCCAGCGTGGTGGAGAATATTGAGCGCCTTACGCTGGTGTCCACGCTGGGCTCAGACCAGGAGGACGTCTGCCAGGAGCATGGGGAGAAGATCTACTTCTTCTGTGAGGACGATGAGGCGCAGTTGTGTGTGGTGTGCCGGGAGGCCCAGGAGCACCAGGCCCACACCGTGCGCTTCCTGGACGAGGCAGCAGGGCCCTACAGGGTAGGACACGGGCCACTGGGGGTCCCTGGGCGCAGGCACGCCCTCCTTCCTGCCTCTCCTCAGGCAGCCGACCCAGGGGTGGGGACCGCATGTATGCTCAGGGCTCTCCGTGTTGCTCACAGATGGCCAGCACATACAGAAGCTCAGCAGGGTGTGGAATGGTTGAGTGACCACAGTGGGTCAGGGGTCTGAGGATGTTGGAGTCATGTCTGGGGGTGGACTGCACAAACAGCAGGGAGTGTGCATGGACGTTCACCCAGTTGCGTGCATTTGGTGTCATGGGGTGGGGAGCGTGTGTGTGCTCGTGTTTGTGGATACTTCAGCGTTCAAAATCACGGAGGGGAAACATAATGTGCAATTGTGTCTATCATCAGCCACGTGCTCCTCTTAGTCATGTACTCACTGCGCTGTGATACAAGTGGGGTCTGTCTGGACATGTTAGTTCACTAGCATTTGACGGTGAGGGCAGGTATCTCTGGATGCCCCTCTGTGGACCTCCATGCATCTGTCCCTGATCCTGACTCTTCTAGAGTGGACAGTTTTTAAAACAGTGTATTGACCACTTTAATATTATGTAAGCCTCTCCTCCCATCTGGAACCTGACAGATTCTTGTCACAAGAGAGGACTGTTTGCACGCATGCCTTCTGAGACATGTCAGAAAGTTGGGGTGCTTTCAGAGAAGGGCGTGTCAGGCTCCAAACATGGCCCAAACAGATCTAATTAGGGTCTTCAGCGTGAAGACAGCAGGGCGCGGGTGGGGAAACTGAGTAGCAGCTTGTGCCGGCCTGGGCCGAGGGGACGGCTCAGGGCTCAGGGGATCAGCGTTTCCAGAGAGCAAAGCTGGAAGGAAGAGAGCTGGGGAGAGCAGCCTGCCAGGACGTTAGGACTGGCACAGTCAGTGTGGGCAGGGGTCCCGTCCTCAGGGCTGTCCACCCCAGAGGCAGAGACCCCCATGCACAAGCCATTGTTTCCTACTCTGTCCCTCCAGGAGCAAATACAGAAGTGTCTTGAGTGTCTGAGAAGAGAGAGAGAGGAGATTCAAAGAATCCAGTCGAGAGAAAACCAGCGGATACAAGTCCTCCTAGTAGGTCGCTGTCCCTTCCCTGGACCATGTCCCCGCGGAGCATGTGGGGCTGAGAGGTCACTCTGAGGTCGTGCCTGGGCTCCCACAGTAACCAGCTTTGTGACCTCAAGCCAGTCTCTGGCCTCCGTATTGCAGCGAAGCAGACACTACAAGTCTCCCTCCTCCCCAAGTCACTGTAATGTGTAGTGTGTTTGTGCCCCTAAAGCAACCTCGTGCAAGACGAGAGGTGTGCTGTCCCCACTGTCTCCTGGGCAGCTCCCGGCCTGAGCCACAGGCTTCTGGAAGCTCCCACAGAGGGGCTGGGGCCACGCCGGGCAGTCAGCCCCCAGAAGCAGCTTGGTGGGTGGAGGGGATGCCATTCTGTCCGGGCACCTGGGGCTGCTGGAGGCTCGGATTTTCCACTGAAACATGGAGGACGTGAACCTGGGCCCGGCAAGGGCGGGCGGGTGGCAGAAGGAAGGGGGGAGGAGGAGGCATAACTCCCTCCTGGCCTCCACCCTGCCCCACAGTGCCAGGTGGCCACCAAAAGACAAAAAGTGATTTTCGAGTTTGCACATCTGAGTCAGTTCCTGGAGGAGCAGCAGAGCGTCCTTTTAGCTGAGCTGGAGAAGCTGGATGGCGACATCCTGAAGCAACGGGATGTCTTTGACGCCCTGGTCAGTGAGGAGATCTGCCGGTTTAGCACCCTGGTGGCCGAGCTGGAGGAGAAGCTGGGGAGGCCCGCCAGGGAGCTGCTGACGGTGAGCCCCGCCCGCCCTGCCCGCCCTTCCAGCACCGTCACGGTCCCAGCTGCCCCCTCCACGCATGTGTCCCTGCCTCCTGGACGGTCCCCCCGCCACGCTGTCCCTGGGCTCTGGCTGTCCATCCCACCTTCCATAAAACAGGGAGGACACCGTCCTTATCAACCTCTCAGGGTTTGGGGAGGGTCCAAAGGAAAAATACAGTACAAAGTAGCACTTTGAAAACATTGCCAGCTATTTCCAAGGCATGCTATTCTGCATCACGGGCCACCAGTGGCAGGCACTTCTCCCGGTGCATGTCATCTCCTTCCCTGGAGGGACGATATGAGGGTCCCAGCAAGGCCTGGGAATGGCGGCGTGACATGGGGTGGGGGGGCGCCCACTCGTGGTTCACTGGATGGAGGTGTGGGGGGACCCGCATGGGATGCGCCTTGGCCTCCAGCAGGTGTGCAAGTCACTTCACTGCATGGACCATGAAATAAAGGGCTTGGCCTCCATGATCCCGGACGCCTTGCCAACCCTACAATTCTGGGACTCCAGGACCCCATATGGGAACCCCAGGTTTGTGTTCTCTGAACTCCTGCTCCCCCCATTTCTCCTAGGGCGTCAGAAGCACTCTGATAAGGTGAGCCACACGCCTATCCTCACGCATACCTTGGCACATGTCGCTGCCCACACGCCGATGGCATTGTCACACCCAGGCTCATGGTCCACCTGAACCCCTCATGCCCTCCAACCATATCTGCCAGCAGTGGACCAGGTGTGGGTGGTGGGCCCATCCCAGAGGAAGTATGTCCGCCTGTGGGAGCGGGGACCTCTGTGCCCAGCTGAGTCTGGGGACATCGCGAAGGGGGGGGGGCTTCCCAAACCCTGCTCTTCCTGTACCCTAGGAGTGAAACCAGAAAGTGCCGAAAGCCAGAGGCTGTGTCTCAGGAGCTGGGCCAGAGAATTCGGGACTTCCCCCAGCGGGTCCTGCCACTGCGCAGGGAGGTGACGACGTTTCTGGGTAAGAGGTCCAGTGCCCCGGGCACAGCAGCCCAAGCTGCAGGGACTTTGGGCTAGTTCCCTTCCCACTCCCTCCTTCCCTTTACATCTGTATAAAATCCGCATGTCAGGATCATGCGATAAGTGAAGAGAGAATAAAGACGAAGATTTCAGAAAATATTTAACTGATATGAAAAATAATCAAACAAATAAATCTGATCCCTTGACATTGAACAACATCAAAAATAATGATTTTTTTTAATTTATTTTTTATTGGTGTTCAATTTACTAACATACAGAATAACCCCCAGTGCCCGTCACCCATTCACTCCCAGCCCCCGCCCTCCTCCCCTTCCACCACCCCTAGTTCGTTTCCCAGAGTTAGGAGTCTTTACGTTCTGTCTCCCTTTCTGATACAAAAATAATGATTAACAAAACTTGCCATTCTCAACGATTTACAAAATCTACAAAATCTGCCATTCTCAATGATTTACAAAATCTACAAAATCTATCTATTATACACCTATAATACATGACATTTCTGATGATGAACAATGTTAATAACCAGGAACAGCATTTCTCTTGGCCTTGTGGCAGCTTATGTCTCTTCCCCTCCTTCTCCCCTCCCCTCCCCCTCCTCCTTGTCCTTCTCCCTCCCCCTCCCTCTCTCACTTTCCTTGGCTCTCTCCCTCTCCCTCCCCCTCTCCCCTTGGGAGAGCTCAAGCCCCAAGCCCCATCCTCCCTCCTCCCCTTGCCCCTCCTCTCTCCTCTCTCTCTCCCTCTCTCTCTCTCCCCTCCGTCCCCCTCCCCCTCCCTCCTTCCCTTCCCCTCCTTCCTCCGCTCTTCTCTCTCTCTCTCTCTCTCTCTCTCTCTCTCACCATCTGTCTGCTGCTACAGGTGAGAGGTCCCTGCAGGGGCTCTTCCCACTTTCCTAGAACAGCCGCTGGTGGTAGGAAAGGCTGTGAATGCCAGGAAATGAGTCAGGCAGTGGCTCTCTGCCAGCACACACTGTGACATCATGAATGGTGCCGGGTCATTTCTAAAGAGCCCACCCACAGAACTGTGGCCCCGGAAGAGGCCTCCATGCACTCCCAGTCCTGCAAGTATCCCCCGCGGTCCGGCATGGAAGGTCATTTTACTATCATCCAAGCTGACCTTTGTTCCAAGACTTATTTCCAAGAAGAATAAGAAATCTATTCATCTGGTAGAGTTTCTGGAGCATTTGTTCTGTCTCCGTGTTACAGAGTGCACATCCCTGAGGCCGAGCAGGGGTCAAGGACACCACCTGCCTGCCCCAGGGATGCACGGCAGCCACTGAAGCAGACATGAGTGTTGCAGGTGTTCCCAGGACAGTGATACAAGCTCAAGCCCAGAACCCCTGTCTGGAGGGCCTGGCTCTGCCCTCTCCGTCCCTTCCTTCAAGGGATCAGTTTTCTCATCAGTAAAGGTTTTTTCGTTTTGTAAGACTGAGGAGGTCTCATCCTTTTCTGTATCCTCTTTACAGAGAAACTCTGCTTCGAGCTGGACTATGAGCCAGGTGAGCCTACCTATGCCAGGGTGCGCGGGAGCAAGAAATCCAAACTTCTCAGGGCTCTGGGGCAGGCTCTGTGTCATCCCCACCCATACACACCTGACCAAGCAAGAGGCCCTCCTCCCCATCATGTGCACATGATGGGCGGGGCGAAGGTGTTGTCAGAACAGGTCAGGGTCCATCAGGAAGGGCTTCCTGGAGGAGGCAACTTTGATCTGCGATTAGATCACACTGTTGGGATCCTAGGGAACTGCAGTCCCCTCAGGTGGAGTTTCTCAGGGATGGGAGGGTACAGTCAGCCAAAGACCCCTCTCTGGGAGCCAGCGCTGCTGTAAGAGCTTCTCTGACGGGGCGCATGTGTGGATTTCTTTGTGTCTTGGCCTAAGGACAGTAACAGCCACACAATGCAGGGGTTTATGGAGGCCTTTGAGGTTATGACCCTGATGACTTTAAAAACGACAGAGGCAAAAAAAAAAAAAAAAAACCGACAGAGGCAATGGGGATAACCTGCAGACAAGCCTGACAGCTGGCAGGGAGCAGACCGTGAACGAGCCATGGGGTTTGGAGTGGAGGGCATCTCAGGTCGGACATGGGGGGAAGACGGGTGTTGGCAGCCACAAGCCAGAGTAGGCAGGTATGGCCTGGGGTGACCACCCAGAGCTGACAGTGGGACATGGGGGAGCTAAGGCATCCCGTGGCAGGCAGCGTGAGCACCAGTCCGCAGTGAGCGCAAATGGCCCGGACTGTTTGGGGTGGTCTGAGGTGGAGTCAGCTCCGGTATGCCTAGCAGGTGCCCAGGTGAACCCGTCCTGCTGTGCCACCCGGACTCTGCCAGTCACTGGCAGGTGCGAGACACAGGGCTCACGGGCTTCCTGGCATCCATGTCCCTCTCGGTTTTTGCACAGCTCCCATTTCCCTAGACCCGCAGACATCACACCCCAAGCTCCTCCTGTCTGAGGACCACCGACGGGCTCAGTTCTCCTACAAATGGCAGAACTCACCAGACAACAGCCAGCGTTTCGACCGGGCGACCTGCGTCCTGGCGCACGGCGGCTTCACAGAGGGGAGACACACATGGATGGTGATGGTGGACCTGGCCCACGGGGGCAGCTGCACGGTGGGCGTGGTGCGAGAGGATGTGAAGCGCAAGGGGGAGCTGAAGCTGCGGCCTGAGGAAGGCGTGTGGGCCGTGAGGTTGGCCTGGGGCTTTGTCTCTGCCCTGGGCTCCTTCCCCATGAGACTGGCCCTGCAGGAGCAGCCCCGCCAGGTGCGTGTGACCCTCGACTACGAGGTGGGCTGGGTGACCTTTGTCAACGCCGTCAGCCAGGAGCCCATCTATACCTTCACAACGTCCTTCACCCAAAAGGTCTTTCCCTTCTTCGGGCTCTGGGGCCGAGGGTCCAGCTTCTCCCTGAGCCCCTGAGAAGGTGCAGTCACCTGAGGCAGGTACTTGGCTCGGAGGAGGGCTACTCAGACTCACACCCCCTGTGCCACCTGGGGGCAGGGACAGAAACAGAGCACACTCAGGACTTGACAAGGACCAGCTGGGGTCTGCCCACCAGGGCACGGCTGGGGGTCCAGGGATGCGGGCCTGCCAGCATCCTCACCACCATCCCCAGTGGAGCAGGAGCAGCCACTAGATGAGCGTCCTGGGTTAGGAGTCAGAGGGCCAGCCTATGGCCCACCAACTGTGTGACCTTAGGCAAGGCACCTATCTTCATTATGTCTTCTTCCAGAAAAATGAGAGTTCACTCACTTGTACCTTCAAGAAACATTTATTGTGTGCGACCATGAGCCAAGCAAGATGGGAGCCCCTGGTGGTGTGAAAACGGAAAGGAAATGTGTTGGGTGTTGGGTGTCCAGAGGGAGTCACGGACAGGGGCATAACAGGTGCTGGGCAGAGGTTGCCCTGGGGTCAAGGAGCTCAGCAGGAGGGGCCCAGTATGGCAGGGTGGGGGGGTAGGGGGGTGGGGGGGGTGTTGTTCTGAGTAAGAGAGGAGAGCCTTGAGTAAGGGCACAGAAGCCCCCGGCAAGCGATCATTGTCCTTGGAATGTGCACTGAGGCCTGGACCCCACTTCCCCCTGCAAACTACCTGTCTGGGGTCGAGAAGGGGTGATAGGCAGGGGAGAGGCTGCAGTGTTGCAGAGCCCGGTGGGGGTGGCAGGCTTGGTGACCCATCTGGGGGACGGGCTGTAGGAAAGAAAGCACTAGGACGGTCGGAGGCCTTGGGGCCCTCCGGAGCCTTGGACAAGCTCTCGTGCTGCTGCCTGGAATTCAGAGAGGATGCAGTCGCCCCAGGGTCGAATGTTAAATCCCGTGTGCAATAAAACTATCATCAGCACACAGTGTTTTCTGGTTGTCCTTCCTTCTGTTTAACCGCACAACTCACCTTCGTCTGCTCGGCTTAGACACATGCTGGCACGCCCGGTTATCTCCCGGGGCCAGTGCTGACCACGTCCTCTGGGCATGTGTGCATTGTCCATAAAATATGTTTCACGTAAAATGTTGGATGTTCAAAACCACAGACAGACACATGTCTGTATGATGCTGATACACATCCGAAGCCCCCAAACCTGGGTTCTTCCAAGGATTGTGTTCCTTTATTTTTACTGGCGTTACTGGAGGGGGGGGTCTTTTTAAATGATGTAGTGTCCAGGGCCCCGCCCCCCCACCCCTAAGGAGGACATGCAGATATCCTGTCACCGAGGTCATTCCCGGACTCCAAGACAGGCAGGAGGTGCCTCCTGTGGTCACAGCGTCTTCATCTTTGGTGGAAGTGAGGGTTGTCTGGGCAACTGAGGTCACGCAGCCGAGGTTACGCAGCCACCCTTGTGCAACTATGAGGTCTTAGCCATGATGCGGCATGGCCTCATTCAGAAACAGGTGCGCTGGGTCCTTGAGAACAAGCTAATGCTGGCCATGCTCCCCACGTGCAACCTGGACCCAGAAGGACAATGTGAACTTCTCACACTGAGAAATACGAGTCCGAGTGAGTGAAGATACTCACCTGTGCTCTTGTCGTTCTGCCTGAAATCTACCCAACTCTGCACCTGGCATCTGTGAGAGGAAGAGGGACCCAGCGTTGGGTGCCCCGCTCTGCCCTTGGGGTACCTCTGCTCCCTGAAGTGCTCCCGGCAGAGGTACCCCTCCTGGTCTTCCTCCCCAGGATCCTGTCCTGATATCTGTGCCTTCACACCTGAGCTTTGCATGCCCTTCCCTGTAGCAGCTCTTTCTTTGTGACAGATGTGTAAATAAAGAAAATGGGATTTTCCGCATTAGCCAGACGGCAAGGTGAAGGCGTGAAGCTGGGCCCCAGCGAACGAGCAAGCAAACACACAGAGAACTCAGGGTAGGTGGTCACTGTATTAAATATTTGACACATTAATTCAAACCTATGAGGTTGGTGCCATCATGAGTGGCCCTACTGCATGCATGAGACAATCCAGCAGGTGGAGGCTGACAGCTGGCCCCAAATCTGTAGACACACATGAGACATATCACACACTTGGATCCGATGGTCTGGCTCCAGGCTGTGCTCGCGACCACAGTGGGTAGCGCCTCTGAGTGTCCTCGAACTTGTTGGCCCTCTGCTGGGGTCTCACAGGGCCACGCCCAGATGCAACCAGGTCTCATGAGGCCACGGCCCCGGTCCAGTGGGGCTAGGCCCCATCTAGAGGTCCATCAAGCTCACTCACACTGTTGGCACAGCTCATGTCAGTCACCTGAGGGCTGGATTTCTGTGGTACTATAAATCAGCCTCTAATTTCTGTGGATTGCTCCTAGAAACAAAGAAATCCTTTGGTAGATTCTGCAGACTCTTGTGATCCGTTCTCATGATCCCCCAGAATGTGGCAGAGCCTGAACTCAGGCCTGTGGGAAATGAGATGGCACCTACCTATCCAGTAAGTCACTGGCATCCTAGGAGACCGAGCCAGAGAGCAAGAATCACGATAGGTTCCCAGCTTCCTGCCACCTCTAAACCCCTCCCCACCTGGGTCCCCCAGAGCTAGGGGTGGTGCCCTGCTCGATGTTGCCACGGATCCCTCTCACACCAACCGGTGGGTGCCGCCTACCACTTGAGGGGACCCCCGGGGTCTGCACCTTCAGTGTGTCCACACTTAGCCCCTGGATGGTCTCTTGCAGCTCTGTGAGCAGGTTGCTGAACTGTGTCATGACTCTGGAGATGCCAAGGATCGTGGCTACCTCTGCTGGCATGTCCTCTAGTGGGCCTGGCCTCCCACCTTGCTGCTGGCTCTCCAGCTGGGCCTCCAGCCTGTGGGTCCCACAGGCTTCCTAGAGCTCCAGAAAAGGGATTCCCAGAGACTCATGGTTTCCTCCTGGCCATTGGACCGCCAAGTGTTCTCAGCGAGAATGCTGGTGCCCCATGCTCCCTCACCCCCACGCTCTTGTGAGCATCCACAGGTGCCACGCCACAGCCTGCTCAGCTGCACTCTCCCACCACTGGCCCAGGGACCCCTCATTTCAGGAGCGGGACAGACAGAAACGAGAGCCCATGGTTTTCAGCCATCCCCTTCAATCATCACTGTGAGCTGTTTGGAGCAGGACTGACTCTCGTCTCATATTTAAACCATGTGAAGATCAGAGGGAGGACTTGGCCCAGGTCACAGCCAGTAGACTCTGAGGCTGAGCCAGCACTCGGGACCCTCTCCCAACACACAGGCATCAGGCCCCTCCAGGGACCACGGAGGCCAGAGTAGGGAGTCTGGGCCCTGAGGTCCCTCGAAGGCGGCCCTTCCCCGGACCCGCAAATCCACCTGCAATACCTGCAGCTTCTCCTCCTCCTGTGCCCTGAGCCATCCAAGCTCCTTCAGCTCTCTTCTGAGTTTCCTGATCCTGCGGTTGAGCCTTTCCTAGAGAGACGTACACACATTCTGTCAGCCTGGGGGTGGGGGTGGCGCTCAACGGGGCACACCAGAGTTCCTGCCTAGAACCAGAGTCCTCCAAACATCCTGCTTGGGCTAAGCAGCCCTAAAGATCGCTGAGTGGATGGTGGCTGGGAGAAGAAATGGGTAATTTCTTGAAGTCTAAACTACCAAAAAATAACACAGTAACAGGATTTATTCCACCTGAATTCAGGATATTTTTCTCTCTATGTCTAAAAGCTGTTTGCTGATCCCTGCAACTCTTTGCGCCAGTGAAGCCAGCCTAGTGGGACTGAGTCAGCAGAGAGGCAAAGCCCCTGTCCTGCTGGGTGGGCAAGAGCCTCTGTGGCCACAAGCCCATAGCCTGAGGATGCAAGGCCTCTCTCTAGATCTCAAATCAGTGTTTCCACAGGTCCCTGTGGCCCTAACTCCATAGAGTTAGTGAATGATTTCAGATCCTAAAAAATCTGTTTTCAGGTTTTTGATAAACAATGAGGGAAGCAATAGAGAGAACAAATCCAGGTCCCTCTCTGAAGCCAGGCAGGAAGGCGAGCTTGAGATGGGTTACAGATCCAAATGTGGAGTCTGCCAAACTATAAATCTAGTAGAAAACAACGTTGGAGGATAAACTGTGACTAGTGCAGAGGGAAAGCTGTCTGAAAACCCCTGTCAATAGGCAATATTGTGGTTCAATTAAAACACCGTGGACAAAATTAATAGCAAAATGCCAGGTGAGAGATGATAGCATAGTGTCTGAAACCAAGAGACTCAGATGTAGAAAATAAAAAGGAAAGTCTGCACATCAGGTGAAAACAGGAGCCCAAGAGGAATGTTTGTAGAGAACATGAATAATTACTGCACAGAAGAGGGCACACAAAGCACTACCATGCACATGATGAGTGCCTGAGCTCACCTGGGACCAGAGACATGGAAACATTACTGGACACCCAATGAACGAGTGGCCAGCACGAGGGCATGGGGAGGAATCTGTGATGGAAGGGCCATGGCAGCTGATGCCAGGGACGGGCTCAGCCCCTCAACTGACGCTGCTGGCACCTACGTCTGTGCTCCTCTGTGACCCACAGAACATCCCAGGGAACCCCTCATGCAGGCGCTGGGAGGACAGCTCAAGGTGGCATCATGCCCCCAGAGAGATGGATCATGCCCAGTCCAGTCCTGGGACAGGCGGGGGCGGGGTGGTGAGCAAGGAGGCAAGTGCCTCTATGGAAGACCAGCTGATGGAAGCATGGGAGACACAGAACATGGGCTGATGTTAATGACATAGCCTTGTGGATCTGTGAGAAATGGAACCAGTCCGACAACAGCACCTTGTTCATTCCACATACAAATGCACAGCACAGCAATATGTTTTACCAAACCAACTACAATAAAAACCCAACAAAGACTCTAAAAGGTTGCCAGGGAAGGGAGGGGAGTGGTAATTAGGAAGTGCGTTTGTGAGCCAAAGATAAGGACATGCAGTTAAAACGGAAGACTGTGTGCTTCATTCGCTAGATTCTTCCCACAGCGGGTCAGAAAAATATTTTTAGATTTTGTTGTTGCTGTTAGCTATTTATGAAGAGTATTTTCTTTAATTTTTGTCATTTTTTTGCCTCATTTCCTCTTGTAAACTCTCAAAATGTATTGCTTTGGTCAAGAAGAGATATACAGACAGAGGCTGGAGTCAGGGGAGGGGACCTGGGAAGTTCTTCCTCACCCTGAGAGTCTGGATGAATTGAGGTCAGGGGCCAGAGGTTGGCAGAGGCGAAGAGAGAGCCACAGGAGGCAGAGGACACAGGGGTGCCCCTGGGTGTCACCGGCAGCATTCGGTAGAATGGGCACCATGGATGACCCACGGCAGAGATGGAAGGGAAGGTGGGAGGGAGGGGCCCAGGGGAATGCAAATGCTCCAACAAGCAAACAAATGGCCCTCACCTGGCGTTCCCCCAGTCTTCTCTTTCTCCACCCTCATAACCCAACTTCTGGGCTCCACGTCCTCTCCTCGGGGCCCTGCACTGCTCAGCCATGGGCTTGCTTCTCTTTGGAGACCTCTCCCTCCAAGGTCACCAGAGATCTCTGGGAAGGGAGATCTCTGGGAAGGCCCCAGAGGGCCTTTACTTGGGCTTCCTCCTCCTTGAGGTAACTGTCCCCAAATCCTACCCCCACTCCGTTCTTCCCACCCCACCCATTCTTCCTTGTCCTGGTACCTCTCACACTGCCCCTCTGCTTCTTCACTTTTCCCTCCACGAAGGAAGCCTTCTTAGGGTTGCTTATTTAACCCTTCTCTGTCTCCAAACTCTGCCCTTAATTTTCCATTCTGAAGGCTTCAGATATCATCTTAATTCCCAAACCAGGTATTTGTCCCTAACAGTCAATCCCATATTTCCAACCAAGAGCGAATTCTCTCCCACTGCCCTAGCTGCAGCTCAAAATCAATATGGAAAGGCCAACATCATCCTGTCCACCTTACTTTTGTGCAGTCCACTGCTCTCAACCTCCACATTTCTGTCATTGGACTCAACACCTGCTGTCATAACACTTGACATCTCAGCCATATTTCATCTTTGACCTGTGTTATTCCTTTCTTCAAGATGACTTCTCATTACTCAAAATAAGCCCAAACTCCTTAACTCTGAGTCCAAGCTGTCAGGGATCTGACCCCGATCTCCATCCCCAGTGCTGCCCCCCACTGCTCCTCAGGCTCCCCACTAACCAAAAGAATTACATGTAGCTTCCTGAACACACGCCATGTGGCCACATCCCCTCAAGCCTTATGGCCTACTTCCCTCTGCCAAGAATGCTACTTGTTTCTGCCTACCAGAATCAGGTCGATTCACAAGATCCAGGCCAAGAAGCCATAGTCTTACCTCTTGGTATAGTTTAAAATTTATTTTTTTTATTTAAATTCAATTAGCCAACATTCAGTAAAACATTAGTGTGAGATGTAGTATTCGTTAATTCATCAGTTGCATACAACACCCAGTGCTCATCACATCACCTGCCCTCCTTCATGCCCATCACCCACTTACCCCATCTCCCACCCCCTCCCCTGCAGCAACCCTCACATTGTTTCCTAGAGTTAAGAGTCTCTCATGGTTTATTTCCCTCTCTGATTATATAGTTTAAAATTTAATTAAGAGTTTGAAGTCAATTGCAAACATTCTATAAGCTAAAAAATAAAGCAAAGATAGTAATAAATATAAATGCATGAAATAATCAAAGATAATACAGATATATCATTTATAATATTCAAATAAAGTCCTCTCTTTTTTTTTATTTATGATAGTCACAGAGAGAGAGAGGCAGAGACATAGGCAGAGGGAGAAGCAGGCTCCATGCACCGGGAGCCTGATGTGGGATTAGATCCCGGGTCTCCAGGATCACGCCCTGGGCCAAAGGCAGGCGACAAACCGCTGCGCCACCCAGGGATCCCAAGTCCTCTTTTTTAAAATGGATTCCTCCCTTTTTGCATTAAAATAATATTTAGTGGATGAATGTCATATGAGTATGCACTCATTAGAAATAATAATCAAGGGGACCCCTGGTGGCTCAGCGGTTGAGCATCTGCCTTCAGCTCAGAGCGTGATCTCGGGATCTGGGATTGAGTCCCACATCGGGCTCATTGCAGAGAGCCTGCCTCTCCCTCTGCCTATGTCTCTGCCTCTCTGTGTCTTTCATGAATAAATAAATAAATAAAATATTTAAAAAAGAATTAAAAATCAAAATTGTACAAACTTGCTTTCCTAAAATATATATATGCATATATTTTGTTTTTAATTTTTTATTTTCCTTGTCTTTTCTTTCTACCTTTTTTCTAACAAGCTTCTCATAACAAGCAGACTAAAGCACACCTAGGCACTAGCTTTCTATATGTATATGATTTTATCTTATATTACTTTTAGATTTTCTTTTTATAATTTTTTTCATTTTTATTTTTTATTATTTCTTTTTTCTATTTTTCCTTTCTTTCTTTTTTATTCCCTCCAAAATGACAAGATGGAGGAATTCACTCCAAAAGAAAGAACAGGAAGAAATGATAGCCAGAGATTTAATCAGTGCATATATAAGTGAAATGTCTGAACTAGAATTTAAAACAATGATTATAATGATGCTAGCTGGGCTTAAAAAAGCATAGAAGACACTAGAGAATCCCTTACTGCATAGATAAAAGAACTAAAATCTATTCAGCCTGAAATTTAAAATGCTATAACTGATATGCAGTTCCAAGGGGAGGCCATAAAAACAAGGATGAACAAATCAGAAGAGAAATCAGTGATATAGAAGATAAACTGATGAAAAATAATGGAGCTTAAATGAAGAGGGAAAGAAAACTATTAGATCACAAAGGTAGACTTAGGGTAATAACTGATTCCATAAAGTGAAATAATATCCCCATTACAGGAGTCCTAGAGAAAGAGCAGGAAAAGGAGGCAGAAGGTTTATTTGAACAATTGTAGCTGAGAACTTTCTTAATCTGGGGAAGAAAACAGGCACTCAAGTCCAAGACATAGAGAGAACTCCCCTCAAAATCAACAAAAATAGGTCAACACCATGACATATTATAATGAAATTTGCAAATCTCAGAGACAGAGAAAATCCTGAAAGCAGCTTAACCTACAAAGGTAGACACATTAGACTAGCAGCAGATCTATCCACAGAGACTTGGCAGTACAGAAACTGTTGGCATGATAGATGCAATGTGCTAAATGAGATAAACATGCAGCCAAGAATACTTGATCCAGTAAAACGCTGTCATTCAGAATAGGAGGAGAGATAAAAAGCTTCCAGGACAGACACTGAAAGAATATATGACCACCAAAGCAGCCCTGCAAGAAATACTAAGCAGGATCCTGTAAGTGAAGAGAGAACCCTAGAACCAGAGAGAAACAGAGACAATCTACAGAAACAGGGACTTTACAGGGAATACAATGACACTAAATTTGTATCTTTCAATAGTTACTCTGAATGTAAGTGGATTAAATGCTCCAGTCAAAAGACACAGGGTATCGGATTGGGTAAAAAAGCAAGACCATCTATATGCTGTCTACAAGATATTCATTTTAGAACTAAAGATGCCTCCAGACTGAGAATGAGGGGATGGAGGACTATTGACCATGCTAATGGACATCAAAAGAAAGCTGGAAAACTGTTGTGCCTAAATATTGATTATACCTTTTCTTACATTACTCTGTCCTTATCAATTTTATGTGACATATGTGAAAGTTAATATAATGTTCATTTTTCATGACTATGTGAAAAAATGCTCAGCTCTGACCTTTAAAAAAAATCAGAGACTTTCTCCCTACTCCCTTCATTCACTATTAAACATAATTTTTACCATTAATAGTTTTTAATATGTACATGCATGTTTTGAAAGTCTTTTTTCCTCCTTAACTTTGAATATTATGTATGGTTGTTTTAGAAAATGTAAAAAAAGTTTATAAAGAATATAATTTTTTAAATGTGCAATCTTTGGGCGGCCCAGGTGGCTCAGCAGTTTAGCACCACCTTCAGCCCAGGGCCTGATCCTGGAGACCTGGGATCGAGTCCCACATTGGGTTCCCTGCAGCCTGCTTCTCCCTCTGCCTGTGTCTCTGCCTCTCTCTCTCTCTCTCTTTCAAATAAATAAACAAAATCTTTAATAAATAAAAAATAAAATAAATAAATAAGTAATAAAATTTGCAATCTTAAAAAAAAAGAAAGCTGGAGTAGCAATCCTTATATCTAACTGGATTTTAAACCAAAGATTGCAATAAGAGATGAAGAACACTATATCATAATAAAAGTGTCTACCCAACAGGAAAATCTAACAATTGCAAATATTTATGCCCCTAACTTGGAAGCAGCCAACTATAAAAGCCAATAAATAACAAAATTAAAGAAACACATTGAAAAAAATAAAATAAAGAAACACATTGATAATAATAACACCCCACTCACAGCAATGGATAGACAATCGAAGCAGAAGCTCAACAGGGAAACAAGGGCTTTGAATGACACATTGGACCAGAAGGACTTCACAGATATATTCAGAGCATTCCAACTTAAAGCAACAAAATACACATTCTTCTCGAGTGCACATGAAACTTTCTCCAGCACAGATCACCTACGAGGTCATATATCAAGTCTCCACCTGTATAAAAAGATTGAGATCATACCATGCATATTTTCAGAGCACAATGCTATGAAACTTGAAGTCAACCACAAGAAAATATTTGAAAAGAGTATAAATACATGGAAATTAAAGAGCATCCTATCAAGAATGAATGGGTCAACCAGAAAATTACAGAAGAATTTAAAAAATTCATGGAAGCAAATGAAAATGGAAACATGACAGTTCAAAAATTTTGGGATGCAGCAAAGGCGGTCCGAAGAGGGAATTATATAGCAATACAAGCCTTTCTCAAGAAACAAGAAAAGTAAAAAAAAAAAAAAAAGAAAGAAAGAAAGAAACTAGAAAAGTCTCAAAAACACAATTTAATTTTACATCTAAAGAAGCTGGAAAAGAACATCAAATAAAATAAATCAAGCAGGAGACAAGAAATAATAAGGATTAGAGCAGAAATCACTGATACAGAAATTTAAAAAAACACAATATATCAACAAAAGTTGGAGCTGGTTCACTGAAAGAATTCACAAAATTCATAAACCTGTAGCCAGACTTATCAAAAAGAAAAAGAATGGAAAAACATTCAATGCTTATAGATTGGAAGAATGAATATTGTGTAAATGTCTATGCTACCCAAAGTAATTTTACACATTCAGTGCAATCCCTATCAAAATACCATTGACATTTTATACAGAGCTGGAACAAACAATTCTAATATTTGTATGTTTCCAGGAAAGACCTCAAATACCCAGAGGAATGCCGAAAAAGAAAACCAAAGATGGGGGCATCACAATGCCTGACTTCAAACTATATTACAAAGCTGTGGTGACCAGGACAGTATGGCACTGGCACAAAAACAGACACATAGATCAATGGAACAGAATAGAGAACTCAGAAATGGGCCCTCAATGCTATGGTCAACTCATTTTTGACAAAGCGGGAAAGAATATCCACTGGAAAAAGTACAGTCTCTTCAACAAATGTGCTGGGAAACTTGGACAGCCACATGCAGAAGAACAGAACTGGATCATTTGCTTACACCATACACAAAAATAGACTCAAAATGGATGAAAGACCTAAATGTGAGACAGGAATTCATCAAAATCCTAGAGGAAAACACAGGCAGCAACCTCTGTGACCTTGGCCACAACAACTTCTTGCTAGACACGTCTCTAAAGGCAAGGGAAACAAAAGCAAAAATGAACTATTGGGACTTCATCAAGATAAAAAGCTTCTGCACAGCAAAGGAAACAGTCAACAAAACTATAAGACAACCTACAGAATGGGAGAATATATTTGCAAATGATATCTCAGATAAAGGGCTCGTATCCAAGATCTATAAAGAACTTATCAAACTCAATACCCAAGAAACAAACAATCCCGTCAAGAAGAGGGCAGAAGACATGAACAGAAATTTCTCAAAAAAAGACATACACATGGCCAACAAGCACATGAGAAAATGTTCCACATGACTTGCCATCAGGGAAATACAAATCAAAACCACAATGAGAGGGATGCCTGGGTGGCTCAGCTATTAAAGCGTCTGCCTTTTTCCCAGGGTGTGATCCTTGAGTCCTGAGATTGAGTCCCACATCGGGCTCCTGGCATGGAGTCTGCTTCTCCCTCTGCCTGTGCCTCTGCCTCTCTCTCTCTCTCTCTCTCTGTCTTTCATGAATAAATAAATAAAATCTTTAAAAAAAACACACACACACAATGAGATACCACCTCACACCAGTGAGAATGGTGAAAATTAACAAGACAGGAAATAACAAATGTTGAAGAGGATGTGGAGAAGGGGGAACCTTCTTGCACTATTGGTGGGAATGTGAACTGTACAGTCACTCTGGAAAACTATGTGGAGGGTCCTCAAAGAGTTAAAAATAGAGCTACCCCATGACCCAGCCAATTGCATTACTGGGTATTTACCCCAAAGATACAGATGCAGTAAAACGCTGGGACACCTGCACCCCAATGTTCACAGCAGCGATGTCCACAATAACCAAACAGTGGAAGGAGCCTCAGTGTCCACTGACAGATGAATGGATAAAAAAGATGTGGGGTGTGTGTGTGTGTGTGTGTGATGTGGTATGTACACGCACACACTCACACACACACATATACATACAATGTAATATTACCCATTAAAAAGAATGAGATCTTGCCATTTGCAACAATGTGAATGCAACTGGAGAGTATTATGCTGAGTGAAGTAAGTGAGTCAGAGAAAGACACATAGCATATGATCTCACTCATATGTAGAATTTAAGAAACAAAATGGATGAGGGACGCCTGGGTGGCTCAGCGGTTAAGTGTCTGCCTTTGGTTCAGGGCGTGATCCTGAAGTTCCAGGAACAAGTCCCACATTGGGCTCCCGGCAGGGAGCCTGCTTCTCCCTCTGCCTATGTCTCTGCGTCTCTCTCTGTGTCTCTCATGAATAAATAAAATCTTTAAAAAAGAAAGAAAGAAAGAAAGAAAGAAAGAAAGAAAGAAAGAAAGAAAGAAAGAAAGGAGGGAGGGAGGGAGGGAGGGAGGGAGGAAGGAAGGAAGGAAGGAAAGAAAGAAAGAAAGAAAGAAAGAAAGAAAGAAAGAAAGAAAGAAAAAGAAAGAAAACATGAACATAGGGGAAGGAAGGGGAAAATAAAACAAGGCAAAATCAGAGAGGGAGACAAACCATAAGAGACTTAATCATAGAAAACAAATTGAGGGTTGCTGGAGGGGAGGAGGGTGAGGGGATAGGGTCACTGGGGGTGGGCATTAAGGAGGGCACGTGATGGGATGAGCACCAGGTTATAATAATGATTCACTCACCTCTACCTCTGAAACTAATGCAATATATGTTAACTAAATTCAGTTTAAATATAAAACATTTTTTAAAACGAACCTTATAAAATATATATCTACTCTCAATACAAGGTTTAAATAACATCTGATTCAGAAATACGAAGAAAAGTGCTCGGTGATATATCCTGCTATTGGTTGAGAAGGTAAGTGAGCCCTCAAAAGTCATAATTCTTAATGTAACCAACAAGTTTAATGCAGTGCAATTATACTGAAGGAATGCTCTATAAACTCAGAAGCACTGAATAAGAAGATGCCTCTGAAAAGGTAATCAGCAGGAACATTTTACAGTTTATAAAAAATTATTATATGGCAAAGGTACTGCTAGATTTTTAACGAAAAGGAATAATCATCAAAACTACATAATATCTGTAAGAACAGAAAAAATATTCAAAGGGCTAGAGTAAAAAAGTATATTGTGCTACTATAAAAAGTTAATTTATGTCAAAGCAGAAATAGCACATAGGTGTGGAACAGACTTACTATTACAGAAATGATTTGGGGACAACTGAACCAGAAAAAAGAATTAACATGAAATCACCCCTCATACAACCCAGCACAGTAGATTCCAGAGAAGCCAGGAATTAATTAATATTTAAAAATGAAACAGAACAGTATAATCATTTAGATGGATTACTGAGTAGGACACGGTGATTCTATTTTTTGAAAGAATAAAACTGATTTAAGTGCAAATTTCTAAATGTCTCGATCCACAAATACTCTAAAACAGAAAAGAAATAACAGAGCTTTAAAAAATGGAGGTTAACCATAACTAAAATAGTTTATCATCTAACAGAGAAAGAACTTTGGTGCCATCACACTTCATTTACGCCCGGTGTGAGGGGAGCTGTGCAGGCTGAGTGGATCTGGGGGTGCAAGTGTCTCCCACAGGGTCAACAATCCATCACCACAGAGCCTGGTCAGGAAGCCGCGCTGAGGACCCCCCTGCGCCACCCTGCAGTGACTGTGCCTAGCCCCCAGGTGCTGAGGAGGCCAGCCATGTGGCCCCCTGCTGGACACCCTGGTCACACAGGTCCTTTAAAAAGCAATTTGCCATTTACAGTATTTTATTTTTTAATATTTTACTTATTTATTCATGAGAGACACAGAGAGGCTGAGACACAGGCAGAGGGAGGAGCAGGCTCCACGCAGGGAGCCTGATGCGGGACTTGATCCCAGGACCCCAGGATCATGCCCTGAGCCCAAGGCAGTTGTTCAACTGCTGAGCCACCCAGGCGCCCCCCATTTAGTATAATTTAGAAAACTTAATTCAAAGAAATAGAGAGAGGCGAGAAGTCAAAGTGAACCTTCACTTTCACAACTGTGCTACAATGTGTGCAGACACACATAGGCCCCCATGGGGTCCCTCCCCCGCCTGCCTCTCCTGCTGTCCCTCTCCAGACAAGTTCTACCCCTGGATGAAGTGCTGTCACCAGGGTGTCCCCAAGCAGCCTTGTGTACACAGCGGATCCCTAGCTGCACAGCTCATGCTGGGGGCCAGGCTGCCCACCAAGCCTCCTGTGTTCCTCCACACATTCACAGCCCACGCTGTCCACATCTGCCCAAACACTGCCCACACGTGGCCACATGCTGCCCATGATACCCATGCGACCCACACACTGTCCATGCTGCTCATGTCCGAATACTAACTGGACTGGGGTTGGACGGTGAGTAGGTTCTTAAAAATCATGCTAAACTCAACTGGCAAAATAGACATAATGAATACCCACCAAAAAAATCTAAAAAATAAGACCTACCTGACATTAACACACTTTGCAAACATGCGGCATTTAAAATAGCTGGGCCCACAGGGAGGAGCAGACAGAAGAATAGAACAAGGAGTGAAGAAAACACGCAAGTGTGTGTGCACACAGCATGCTGTGAAGCTGGGATTCAAATCAGTGCTGGAACTCTGCGTTATTCAATAAAGGGTGATGAGAAAAACCAGTCGTAACTTGGAAGTTATCTCACACTGTCACCAAAAATGTCACCTTGGATATTCTAAGTCCTCTAATGCATATGTGGAAGGATATTCACTGAAGCTTTCTACATGATCTCAAAACACAAAAGTGACCTTGAAACAACTCAATGTCTGCCAATTTAGGATGCTACTCATATACTTGCGGGATTCAGCCTGTGTCTGTTCAAAATGGTAGTCCTCTTCTTCAAGAATATATTTATTTATATTTGCATTATTATGTACAATTATCTGCAGCATAAAATAAAATTATATTTCACATATTTCTATATGAAATCAACGAGTTATTCTGACATCAAAAGGTGAATAGAAAGGGAAAAAATGTTCAGATCCAACAAAAATCAGCAATGAAGGAGATACATTTTTAGAGAGAAAGACACTCCTGGATTTCTTGAAAACCAATTGATAAAAAGGATAAACCTATAAGCACATTGCAGTTTTTAGAATTTCTTGTTGATTTAGCATGATACTGGCATCTACAAAGAATCTAGAGCTCATAATACACTTTCACAACAAGGAATGAAAAATAAACACATCAGACTTTTAGCATTTTAATTTAAAGTTAGTGACTGCCCAGGAAAACTCAAAATGCCCTGAAATCATAGAGCTCGCGTAAGGACCTTTTGACAAAAGTTTTCCCAAAGTTAACAATACTGAAATCGACATTACCAATAATCACTGCAAAACTAACTTTTCTAAACTTTCAATTTAAAAACCCTATGTTGGGCAGCCCAGGCGGTTTAGCGCCGCCTTCAGCCCAGGGTATGATCCTGGAGATCCAGGATGGAGTCCCATGTCCGGGTCCCTGCATGGAGCCTGCTTCTCCCTCCGCCTGTGTCTCTGCCTCTCTCTCTCTCTCTCTCTCTCTCTCTCTCTCTCTCAATCTGTCTCTCATGAATAAATAAATAAAATTTAAAAAATAATAAAAACCCGATGCTAACCATGCTAGAGGAAATATCAGATTATTCATTCTCACCAGAGAAAATGTGTATAAAAATGTTGCCAGGGATCCCTGGGTGGCGCAGCGGTTTGGCGCCTGCCTTTGGCCCAGGGCGCTATCCTGGAGACCCGGGATCGAGTCCCACGTCGGGCTCCCGGTGCATGGAGCCTGCTTCTCCCTCTGCCTGTGTCTCTGCCTCTCTCTCTATCATAAATAAGTAAAAATTAAAAAAAAAATGTTGCCATATAAAGATGGAATCAAAAGATATGCTAAAAATATACGGGAAATACAGAGGCAGTCAGAGGGTTGAAAATGTTTTTGTAGATGTTTTCATGTTTGCAGTCAGCTTTTTAATATTTGTAATTTGTCATTGCAAGTAAATATTCACGTTGGCTCCTAGTTTTACATTTTCTAACTCGGGAGATCCTTTTAATGTTTTTGCTTTTTTATTTTGTGGAGCTTGAAGTCACCCCTGAGCTCAAGGGTCCCAGGCTCTGTTCCCCCCATTCCCTCCCCTGCCCCGAACCAGCCAGGGGCCCTGGGTCCTTCTGGCAGCAGCACCAAGCTGCAGGGGTCCATGTCCCCTGAAACAGTCAGGATCCGCGCCCAGGGACACTTGGGGTCTGTGCCCCCAGACAGTTGGGGTCCACACCTAAGGACATTTGGGGTCGGTGCCCCCACGACACTTGGGGTCCGTGACCCGGGTGCAGCGGCAGGTGGGGAGTGGTATGCACGCCTGGTCAGTGCGCTCTGCGGCCTCGCGCCCCGGAGCCCACGCTCCGGGCTGTTCTCCATCCTGCCCGCGCAGCTGCCGGCTTCCAGGAGGGCTCCACAACCGCTGAACGCCGGGCAGTATAACCAAGATTGCTTCCAAACCGGCTGTTTTCTAAAGCACCCTCGGTCCCCCAAGCGCGGAGGGTGCGCGCTCCGATCCTTCCCGAGCGCGTCCCCCACGCCCCCTGCTGCCCGCGCCCCAACCGCCCCAACGTTCCCAACGGCCACCGACCACCCAACGACAGCTAGTCACCCAGCCGGGGCCCCTCGGCCACCCTCCACTCCGCCACTGAGGGGACCACCCCCCCAAGTGTCCACGCCCACAGCGCATTTGGGTCCTGCGAACCTGGACCTGCAGGGCAGCCACCTCCATCCTGCGGATGGAGTGACACACCCCAGGGCCCTGAATGGGTCACTGAAGCGGGTTCCATAAGTGACCCTGGAAGATCCCACAAGACAGGCAGTCTCGGAAACCTGCCTCGGCCCTTCCCCGTGGACCCTCAGCCCTTGAAGTCACCCGTACGGATGCACCTAGCCACGACTCTGGACTGGACAGCCGGACCCATGGGTGAAGCAGCTCTGTCTGCAGGTGAAGCCTGCGGAAACCTTTGCTCACTTACAGGTTTTTAATGCATCATTAGCACCACTAAGTGTTTTCTGTTTGGCTCCTTTTGCGGCTTCTAGAGCTGGCCCACTTCCAATTTCCTGTCACATCCTGGTCTGCAAACTGAGACCTATCATGGGCCCTACTGCTGGTGTTGCCCTGAGGCCAGAGTCTGGGAAGCAGACTGGCCTTCAGCTCAGTTGCCCCCCTGTGCACCCAAAGGCCTCTTGCCTCAAGCCTGGTGAGGAGGACCACTCTGCTTCTGCTCTTCTGGATGCAAGACTGTACTCCGGCCCTGCCTGGGGTCAGGGGGCTGCATGCTGCCCCGGGAAACTCCATGTGACCATGCATCTCAGAGGAAACAAGGTTTTCTGAGAGCAAAGCCCTGAAAAGCCAGAAACCTGGATCAGAAGGGTTTCCACCTCTGTGGGGGCACTGAGGAATTCATGCCTCCTGCAGGTGAAGACAACTAAAAAATCTGGATAAAATACTCTTAAAGTATCGAGAAAATTCAAATTTTGGGAAAGGAAAGGTTGCTGAGGAGGGGAGCCTGGCACGTGGGGTTGCTTCTGTCTGGGGATGTGTGCTGATTCTGCAGGCTGCTGAGGTCCCGTGCTGTATTTTTAGAAGCTAGAAATGAAGTCCCAGGCCCCAAACTTCATCCCGAGCTCGTTTAAGGAACTCTTAGACTGCTACTGTCAAAAACAAAAATCTTTGCAGGAAGAAACTAACATCATTGCAGGCCTTGAATTATCCTACAGATGCGTTACCAAACACCTAGTTCGCAAGCAAAGATCGCCAGGCTCCCCACGGAGAAGAGACCAGCAATAAGAGAAGCAGATGCTTCAGACACTGGAGTTTCTGGTCACAGACAGGAGAGGGTGGGGGGCAGCAACGTAGATGCCACATTGAAGGAAGAAAAGCTGAGCTGGGAAGACCTGGCAGAAAAGTAGGAATTATAACAAGTGGCTCCACAGATCTGGGGTTGGGAGGTGAGGAGGCTGAGATGGTGTCAGGCACCAAGTCCATGAGCCCTGGAAGTGGAAATGTCATAGCCATTTGGAGCGAGTAGCTCTCTATTTTCCAGGTCAGCTTCTTTCCCAACAAAATGATATAACCAAAAAAATAAAATAAAATAAAATATATCCTGTAACTTTATGATGTAATTTATTTTTAAAGGGTAATACACTTATTCACTTGGTTCAATAATACATAAAGATGTCCATCAAGAAAATTTGCAACCAATCCACCTCTATTCACCCGTCTGCCACGGCCCCACCCCTGCCCCACAGGGAAGCAGTTTTATTTCCTGTGTGTCCTTTCAGCATCCCTTTTAGAAGCAGAAGTAAATCAAGTATAGATTTGTGTTTCTCCCTCTTAAGTAGATTTTGCTCCATAGACACTAACACTGCAGCCTGAAGATTTCCATCCCCTCTACCAAATGGCTTCATTTAACACAGCAACACAAACTGTTCTGCTCCAGGGACCTGGGTGTGAGACAAGGAGACAAAGAAATGGGTGATGGTGTGAGGACCTTTACTCTCTCAGTCCTAAAGGTAATGGTGGTGCTTGCACTGCCACTGCATGCGTGACATCCTCCTGTGTCCCCATCTGTACCGTGGACTCAGGGTGGCATCCCTCCAGGCTTAGGTTTTGGGCATGGTTTGCACTTTACGATGCTGGATGTGAACTGGGTTTCTGGAGGCAGGTGCAGCAGCTATCTGGTGCCTCCCCAGCCAGAGCTCAGGGCTGTCTCGGGAAACAGGGTGGGGTGCCCACCTTGCCCACTGCAGATCTGTGACAGGGACCATGAACATAAGTCAGAATCAGCAGGAAGATGCCCTTTGGTCCCTGTGGAGCTAAAGAACAGGTAAGGGACCATGGCGGGGGGCAAGGAGGGAGGCAGACAAACAGCAATGCATTCTTGTCTGGAACAGAAGCTGTCCAGCTTCCTCCTGGAATTATCCAATACCTGAAACCAATAAAATGTAAGATTTGACACCAGGTTTAAAAAATGACTAAGGACAATCGGAGAAGGACAAACATTGTATGTTCTCATTCATTTGGGGAATATAAATAATTGTGAAAGGGAATATAAGGGAAGGGAGAAGAAATGGGTGGGAAATATCAGAAAGGGAGACAAAACATAAAGACTCCTAACTCTGGGAAACGAACTAGGGGTGGTAGAAGGGGAGGAGGTGGAGGGTGAGGGTGAATGGGTGAAGGGCACTGAGGGGGGCACTTGACGGGATGAGCACTGGGTGTTATTCTGTATGTTGGCAAATTGAACACCAATAAAAAATAAATTTATTATTAAAAAAATAAAAAATAAAAATAAAAAATGACTAAGAAAATTTTACCTCAACATAGAAGATTGAAATGTCCTATAGGGTCACCTGGGTGGTTCAGCGTTGAGCATCTGCCTTTGGCTCAGGGCGTGATCCCAGGGTTCCGAGATCGAGTCCCACATCGGGCTCCCTTTAAGGAGCCTGCTTTTTCCTCTGCCTGTGTCTCTGCCTCTCTCTGTATCTCTCATGAATAAAAATCTTTAAAAAAAAAAAAAAGTTCTATAAACTAGAACAGAGTTTCTTTCCTGGGGAGAACCTCCAAGCCTTTGGACATTCACCTTTTCACTTGAGTCCAGGACCAGGGCCCCCTGATCAAAGCCAAAGTTTTTTTCAGAATCTCTAAACCCAACATGGGGCTCAAACTCACAACCCCGAGGTCAAGAGGTGCACATTTCCCCGGCTGAGCCCACTAGGTGCCCCCTAAGGTCCAAAGGTGCATTCATTATATCTAAGCACCCGGGCATAGCCAACACAGGATTGGCCAGCAGGCTTGTCTTCCTGAGCCCCTTCACGTCACCTGCTTCCCCAAATAAGTGGAAAGATTCAGGGAAGATGGAAGCGATTATTCCAGCAGATGGTGAAGAAGAATCACTATAGTGTCACCAGATAAAATAGAGAGAGGATGCTTAGTTCAACTTGAATGGCAGATACTTTCTCAGTATAAGTGTGTCTTGGGATGCCTGGGTGGCTCAGCGGTGGAGCGCCTGCCTTTGGCCCAAGGAGTGATCCTGTGGCCTGGGATCAAGTCCCACATCGGGCTCCCTATGTGGAGCCTGCTTCTCTCTCTGCTTGTGTCTCTGTCTCCCTGTGTCTGTCATGTATAAATAGATTTTTAAAAATCTTTTTAAAAATAAGTATGTCTTAACTTATTGTATCATTTATCATCTGAAGTTCAGGTTTAACTGGTGTCTCACACTTTCTTTTTGCCAAATCTGGCAACCCTCCTTGGCCAGTGTGGGTCACAAAGGAACTGTGTGACTGGGAAAGACAGTGTGTGCAGAGAGGAACTAACAATGAGGTTGGGTGGAGGCCGGAGGCCCCTAGAGGCCCGTAAACACCAGCAGCAGTTCAGACACTCTCCCACAGAAATCGGGAGTCGACTGAAGATGTGGTTTCTATGTAGCATTTATTGTGGGTTTTTTCTAATTGTAAAAATGAGTGTGTTAACTGCAATATATCCAGAAAGCACAGAAGAGAAGAATTAGCCAGAATCCCATCCGAGCAGCAAGAATTGCGTTGACGTTGAGTGGTGATCTGCCTGCAGGGCGTGGGGGGGGGCGGTGTGGAGCCCTCCCAAAAGCTGGACCCTACCTCCTCCCATCCCCCACTTCCTGCCTTACTTGTGCTGCATCACAGGACCCTGTAACGGGCACTCTGGCGGCTGCCTGTCCAGCTGTCCTCAGGAGCAATCAGCAGTGCCCAGACCTGGGTCTGGCACCCAGAGGTGCTGAAGAGCCATTCTCAGGAGCGCAGGATCCTCCTTCCTTCTCCCTGAACCATATGTGCTTTCATTTCCCTCTGGCAAACAGTCAGACATGGAATCCCTGGGTCACAGGTCCTGAGAGTGTTGGTGCAGATGGTTGGCGCACTCTGCCCACCTGCTCCCCGCACCCAGAGCACCAGAAGGGCCTGAAGTGGACACTTGGCCACAGTCACGAGCGTGACTGTGTCATGACTGTGTCAGGAGAGAAGGGAATAGGGCGCAAGGGAAAAGGGACCCCCACCCCTATGAGGAGCTAGGAACTCAGAACCTCTGGAGCCACAGGGGACTCGGTCCACAGGTCACTTTGTTGGAGCTACCGTGACCACATGCCCCAGATTGCATGCTTTAACACGCTTACTGCTCACGATTCTGGAGCTTAGAAGTCCCAGGTCAGTGTGCTCTGGGGCCTCTCCCCTTGGCTGGCCACCGTCCACACTCAGCCTTTGCTGCAGGAATACTTCTGATACCTGTGTCTTGATCTTCACTCTTGGGGACACCAGTCAGATTGGTGCCACCCTCACTCTGCTACCGAATCTCCAAATGCCCTACATTCCCAAGTAATGGGGTTAGGGCTTCACCGCGTGAACTCTAGCCCCTGACAGGCTGAAGAGAAGCCTGCAGACCACAAGAGGGGCAGACACGTCCCCCAGCCTCTGTTCAGAAGGCAGCTCCCCAGCGCTGCTGCACCCCTGGCCCTCTGGCCACCGCATCCCCTGCCTCCCAAAGGCACTCCAGTCTGTGGCTCTCAGTGTGGCTCTACCAAGGGCTCCGTGCTAGGCTCCAGCCTGAGAAAAGACAAACTCTCTGGCGTCCTCTGACAGGTCTGTGTCCATCCTCAGCGGCAAGCCTGTGTGTGGCCATTGCACAAGTAGCATCATTACTGAGGATGGGCAGACTGTTGGACTTCCCTGGAAAAACACCCAACAGCTTCAGAAACGTGGCTCGTGCCACCATCCAGACTGGCAAGTCCAGATTCTGGGGGGCCAGTAGGTACAAGACCCATGGACAAGCCGATGTTGCAGCTGCAGGGAGCCAGATGTGGGACTTGATCCTAGGACTCCAGGATCATGACCTGAGCTGAAAGCAGATGCTCAGCTACTGATCCACCCAGGTGCCCCTAAACTTATTTTTTTTTAAAGATTGATTAATTGATGATAGACATAGAGAAAGAGAGAGAGAGGCAGAGACACAGGAGGAGGGAGAAGCAGGCTCCATGCCAAAAGCCCGACGCAGGACTCGATCCCGGGACCCCAGGATCAAGCCCTGGCCAAAGGCACGCACTTAGCCACCCAGGTATCCCTCTAAACTTATTTTAAAATTAAGTTTTTGTTTTTAAAAATTTTATTTATTTATTCATGAGAGACACACAGAGAGAGAGGGGCAGACACATAGGCAGAGGGAGAAGCAGGCTCCATGCAGGGAGCCTGACGTGGGACTCAATTCCGGTTCTCCAGGACCAGGCCCTGGGCTGAAGGCGGCGCTAAACCGCTGAGCCACCCGGGCTGCCCTAAGTTTTTAATTCATTAGTTAACTATATTTGTTTCAGGTGTACAGTATGGTAATTCATCGCGCCCATCCAGCACTCGGTGCTCATCAGGACAGGTGCCCTCCTTCATCCCCATCACCTGTGTCTCTCATCCCCCACCTCCCCTCTGATAACCCTAGGGTGTTCTCTAGAGTTAGGAGTCTGTTTCTGGGTTTACCCCTCTTTTTCCCCCTTTGCTCTTTTGTACTGTTTCTGAAATTTCACATATGAATTAAATCATAAAGGGTTACTATCCAAAAGATATAAAGATATAAAGAACTTATACAACTCAACACCCCAAAACCAATTAAAAATGGCCAGAAGAAGAAAAAAAAAAATGGCCAGAAGACTTGAATAGATTTTTCTTGGAAGAAATAGATTGTTTAACTCGTTGGACTGGCCTGTGTGAGAGCCTGGTTATCTCCATGTGTCAATTTAGCCATGCTTCGGTACCAGGTATCTGGTCAATGCTAATCTAGGTGCGGCCGTGAGCACATGTTTTGGTGAATTAGCATTTAAATCAGTGGACTTTGGGTCCAGCAGAGGAGCCTCCCTGTGTGTCTGCTTCCAGACCGCCTGCAGAGTCTCGCACCTACTGGCCTGCCCCCCAGATTCTGGACTTGCCAGTCTGGACGGTGGCATGAGCCACGTTTCTGCTTCTCCCTCTCCCCCTGCCATTGTGTGCTGGTGCTCACACTCTCGCTCACCTTCTTTTTCTGTCTCATAAATAAAATCTTTTCAAGATTTTTAAAAATAAAAAAAGCTTTAAACATTTTTTTTAAATAACTAATCTCTTTAGGTAAGTAAGTCAAGTGAGGACCAGATGTTTTGGGCCTCCTCCCCACCCTGCTAGCACCTGGGTTGGAGCTGGGGCGATGAGGCTGCCTGTGGGCTCTCCCATAGAGGAAACCCGGTGGGCCTGCCTTGGGACCATCCACCCCATCTGCATGGGTACAGCAGCTGCTAGACTTATGCTCATGCTGTTTGTCTAATTTACCTATTAAGCACATCTCACACCCAGCATGGAGCCTGACATGGGGCCTGAACTCAGAACCTGAGACCAAGAGTCAGACGCTTACCTGGCTGAGCCACCCAGGTGCCTCTGCTAATGCATCTCTCCAGGGAAAAAAGGGAACATCACAGGTGTTGGGTTTTTTAATCCCATTACAGATCCCATTTTTGAGCAATTTGGTCCTTGTTACATTGCATGTAGTAACTGACCTTATGACATTTATTTTTAGGATTGTTTTTCCTTGCTCCTTGTTTGCATGTATCTAATTTTTATCAAGGACTTTAAACCCTATCCTCCCTCTAAGTGGGGTCATATGTTAACCTCACCCAGTCTACCAGCTCCCACAAACATTTTAACCATCAAGGTATTTTAAACAGAGCTGTTTTTTTTTTTAATATTTTATTTATTTATTCATGATAGTCACACAGAGAGAGACAGAGAGGCAGAGACACAGGCAGAGGGAGAAGCAGGCTCCATGCACCGGGAGCCCGATATGGGATTCGATCCTGGGTCTCCAGGATCACGCCCCGGGCCAAAGGCAGGCGCCAAACCGCTGCGCCACCCGGGGATCCCAACAGAGCTGTTTTTATTTCTTTCAGTTTCTGATGCCTATTTTTAACTAAGCAAAATTTGTCTCCTAGGGAAACCAGGTACAGGCTCTCCCTTCACAGTGCTGCTCCTCCACATTCTTCACTTGTCCTGAAGTCTGAAAACCTTTTAGAAATCCTTTTACAAAAAAAAAAAAAGAAATCCTTTTACATTTATAACATGCTTTCTCATCACCAGTTGATTGCATTATACATTATTTGCCTTCAGTTTCTGATGCAAGGTGATGACCACTCACATTCTTACCAGCAATGTATAATAAAGGGTCTCATTTTTCCACATCCTTATTGCCTTTGGAAATAAAAAAAAAAATGCCAATCTGGTGACTACAGAGTTTTATCTCATACTGTTTGTATCTCATTATCTATATTTTCCTGAGTACCAGGCAGTTTGAACTTTTTTATTTTAGAATTTAAGAATTAGTTTGAATATTTATTTTTATTCTTTATTCATTTTTTATGTTTTTCCTTTTTAACTAAACTGTTTTATTTTGAAAACATTAATATGGAAAAGAATAGAAAATCATATAATAAGCAGCCTGGTAACCATAGCCTCAAATCCACAAATGTAAACATTTTGCCATATTAGCTTCAAGTCTTTGTCAAATAAAATTAAATGTTAGAAACAAATTGGAGGCTATACTGTTCTCCCTGTGTCTCCAGGAGCAAACGCAATCACGCATGCAGTGTGCACAAGGCCACATGCTTGTGCCTCTGCCATGTGTACATAGGACCTCGAACCCTACAGAGTTTCGTGTGTTTTCACATGTGTATAAACGATCTCATGCTCACTACTGTTTGAAACCAGCCACGTGAACAAATGCAGATCTGTGGATTCCTGTCATGGGTTTGTTTCCCCCAGCAGACATAAAGGACCTAAGAGGACTTTCCACTGCTAGACCTGCCTTATGTGAATTGTGGAAGGGGTCTATCAGCTGAAATGAAAGAACATTAAATCAGTAAAACGAGATCATTTGAAAACATGCAGCACACTGGTAAAGGTGGATGTACAGTCAGATCCACAGCATCATAACACGACAGTGTGTTAGCCACCCAATGGTAACAGCTGTTAGAGGACAAACATATTCAAAATACCATAAAGACAATAACTTATCAGCGGATACGTAATATAAAAAGAGGTAAATTGTGACATCAAAACACATAAAAAGGAGAGTAAAGGGTATCTTTTATATGTGATCAAAAATAAGTTATCAGTTTGAAACAGACTGTTACATCTGTAAGACGTTTCACGTAAGCCTCAGGGTGACAACAAAACCAAAACCTCCACAGATCCATACAATGTGAAGGGGAAGGAAGCAAAGCACAGCAAGATGGGCAATCATCGGAGAAGCAGGACAAGGAGAAGCAGGACAGGAAAGAAGCTTCAAACCTCCAGGAAACGAGTTGGGAATGCTGACCCTTACCTGTCACCGAAGACTTTAAGTGGAAACAGATTAATCATCCAGTCGAGAGGCACAGAGGGGCTTATGGAATTGATAAGAAAACCCGAGATGCCGGTGCTCCTGCAGGAGCCTCCAAGCTGCTGGGCTGGCCAGGATGGAGTAAGTTAGCAATAGGAATGCCGTACAATCCAGTCATCCTATTGCCGAGCATCTATGCAAAGAAATGACAAGTTTGAAGGGATGGATGCAGCCCTGAGTTCACCGCAGCAGTGCCTACAGCAGCCATGACATGGAAGCAGCCCAAGCGTCCCTGCAGACAACGAGATAAATACGCACAATGCGGCAGATGCACACGTGAGGGAATGTTTCTCAGCCTCTGGAAGATGAAATCTTGCCATGGCAACAACACGCATGAACCTAAAGGCGTCACATCAACTGAAATAGATCAGAGAAGGAAAAATACTGTACAAGTCCACTTATATGTGGTAAAAACAAAGAAGCAGACAGATATTGGTAAATACAGAGAACACACTGGTGGTTGCCGGGAGGAGGGAGGTCTGGGCATTTTCAAAGTACGATGGGATGGAGACACAGAAATTTCCAGTATGCATGTCACAGGGATGAGGACAGCCTGGGTGATGAGTGAATAATATACAGCAACCTAGTATGGTGACAGCAGGCACTACACTCACTGTGAGCACCGCACAATGTAGAGAAGTGTTGGAAAAAGAAAACAAGATGCACGTGTATGTATGTGCAGATAGATATGAATATTATTGAGCCATTTGAATAAAAGAGGTCCCATCACTCGCACCAGCATCTTGAGGGGGTGATGCTGTGTGAAGTTTCAGACGAAGATGAAGACAAAGACGGTGGCACCACAAGCTCAGTGTTCAGGAACAGAGATGCTGCAGGACAGGGCTGCTGGGGACAGATGAAGAAACACGAGTTGGGAGCTGCAGACTCCCTGGAGTGAGACAAATCAGGTACAAGGACCTGGTGGGGTGTGGCCCCGGCAGTTAACTGTGCCTACTGTATACTCAAAACTTGCTGCTGGGACTAGATGGTAAAAGCTCTCAGCACGACGGAATGGTGATGCCAGGAGGTGAAGGCTGGGCCCCAGTCTTCCTGCAGCAAAACACGTCACACCTTGCTGAGCACCTGGAGCTCACACAACCTCGTGTGTCAGTTATTTGTCAACAAAACTGGGGAAGCTGGTCCGATGTCCTCAGGGGCCAGACAGACGAGAGGAAGGAGTCCTGGGGGCAAGCCACCCTCCTGAAAGGCATGTGCATGACTAGTATTTTTAAAATCACCATGGCAGTCAAGCAAAACCATCTAAAAGTTCAATTCTTAGGGTGCTGGCAAGCTTGTCATGATCTCAGGGCCAGTCCTGAGGCCACTCAGGTCTCAGTGGGATTGAGCTGTGCATGGAGCCTGTTTGGGATTCTCTCTCCCCATCCCCTCCCCTGCTGCTCACACACCCTCTGTCTCTTTCTCTCATTCCCTGAAAATATAAAAGCAAATAAAAATAAACGTGAAATTCTGCCTCCAGGGGCCAGCAGTTTAGGATGAGTATAAACTAAAATATTCTACAAATGTTAAGATGCTTTAGTCTATTATTCTCTCTTTCTCTCTCCCTTTTTGTGACATTTCCAAATGCCTCTGGCTTTCCTTGCTCTGATCAGGGTGACCTGACCTCTCCCCTTGACACAGGAAGGAAGAGGTTAAGATACAAACTTGTGCAGAGCCTCCACCAGAAATCAATCTAGGGAACAGCACCAAGAAGCAGGAAGACGCCTGGAGCAGAGAATGGGCAGGGGCCCTAGAGCAGAGAACCCAAAGGAGACAGACTGTCCCTGAGCTGTGGGGGAAATAAGGGATCCAGCAGGTCTAGCACCTGCAGAACCACCTGCCTGGAGGGACCTCCTGGCTCTGCCTGCTGGACCAGGAATATCACCACGTCAGCCACGGGGTTGTCTGGAGCACTGGAAATCTCCCCAGACCAGTGACCAGATCGTCCTCGATTGCACAAAACCCTTCACATGTAGGAGCCACGTCCCTGAGGTGGTGGTTCTCCTGGGGTCTGGGCTCTGCATTCAGGAATTCAGGAGAGGCATTGCTATAAGCGGGTTCTGGTGCCCCGGGGCCTGTGCGGCTCAGCCAACTAACTGCCTTCTCAACGTACCCTCCGTTGGTACAAGGCCCTGGACTGTGCAGCCCACTGTGTGACTAACATGTATCCACATGGGGCCCCACCTCGCTCCCGACAAGTGCTGACCCAGTGTCGCCACCCAGTTCCTTCCCTATGGTCTGGGTTATCATGTGAAATCCTGTGTACCATTCATGTGTTTTCTCCCTGTGCCTTCTCCGAGGCCTCTGTCCTTTGGTTCCTTCTCCCTTCCCAGAGCCAGGGTCCACAGCAGACCTGTAGACTCTCTGTAGCAGGAAGCAGCCCTTGACCAGCCATGGCCAATCAAGGGTTTACCAGTATTCTGAGTTGACAGCTGGAGGAGGCCATGTGCCCCACTGCGTGGATATTCCGCAGGACCCTGCCCCACCAACTCTGGGCACCCTTTCTCTGTCAGAGGCAGTGCACATAGGGAAGCATCCTCCCGTCCTCTCCAGTGTCCTGGCAACAACTCTGGGAGGAAGACGCTTAGGCCCGCCGGTCACTGGGGAACCATGGAGAACATCCCAGCCCCAGAGCCAGAGGGAGAGGGCTCCGTGGGCCTGATGGGAAGTTCCCTCGTGTATGCTGAATCCAAGCACCACAGAGTCCACCACGGAGATCCGACAGCAGCCATTGCCCCCAGGGACCTGCCCTGACTGGTCAGATCATAGTTCCAAGAGGCCTGGGAGGCAGTACCTCCTCGCTCTCGCCCTGCTCCCATCCCCTCATCCGTGCCCACTAGCAGGCAGTTCCCCAAGGGCACAAAGGTCTGTGTTTGAGATCTGATGTCTGTTGAAATCAAGGCCATAATGGAAAGTGGAAGGAACGTGGAATTTTGAGGTTTGGGCTCAAGGTCAGACTCCTGAGTTTACTGCATGACCTTTGAGGACTCATCTCTGAGGCTCCAGTGCTCACCTTTCACTCGTGGCAAACATCACATACCTCTTAAGGGGTGCTGGGATGATACATGAGGTATTAGTACTAATTTAGGACGACACCACCGTCTTGTAGGACCCTTGGGCTGCAGATGTCTCCCTGACCCTCACACCCTACCTCCAGCGTGGGCTCCATTAATAATCAGAGCATGACCTACGGGCGAGCTTACCACCGTCCTGAGAGATCCAGACACTGCCAGGAAGCCCTCAGACCTGTAGGCAAGGCTTGCCAATGCCTCCACACAGGGGCAGTTTCACTGGACCGAGGTCTTCTTTTCACTTGGATTTGAGAGAAAGAGAGAGCAGGAGAGCAAAGGCGGGGGGGCGGGGGGGGGGGGGAATACCTCCAACAGACCCTGTGCTGAGCTCAAGGTCAGATGTGAGGGGCTCGATCCCAGGACCCTGAAATCACAACCTGAGCTGAAACCAAGTGTCAGATGCTTAGCTCCTTGAATTGAGGTCTTGCAGCAACAGCACAGGGAAGGTGAAGAGGATCAAGGCCTTCATGGTGGAAGAAACTCAGCTGTGAGCCTCCCTGTGCCATACTCAGCACAAAAACACCTTCTGTGCAATCCTTCATTGCACCGACCACTCTGGGAAAGGCCCTGAGTGAACAGAGTACAGGAGATGCAGCCTGGGAGGGACACAGAGGCCGATGGCCTTGTGGCTCAAGCTGTGTTCCTGTGTCCCTGCACTGTGCACATGGCATGTGGGGTCTTTCCCCCATCCAGCTGTGCTCCTGGAGTGGGTCAGCTGCCTCGGTACCCCCAGCCTGGGGACACGGGCACTGATTGTACAATGAGGAACACCGTCTTCCCAATCCAGCTCTGCTGTCACATCCCCTGCTACCTAGAGACAGAGGCCCTGCTGGACTGTGAGGATACTGTAAACCCACCCAAAGTCCCTGCAGTTTTCTCTATGTCCAAGGAAAGATGCATGTGAAAGTAGGTTACAAACTGAAAAGCCTTTCTGGAAATGTGAGCCCTAGATCTGTAGATGTTAAGTGTTCAGTACCCAGGTCCTTGAAGGCAAAAATGAGAACAGGTGAACGATAAGCTGGTGGAGCACGGAGGAAGTCCTTCCCCAGTCCAGTAGAGGAGCTGGAAGGTGGACAGAGCAGCCGGGAAGGTCCCCCCACCCCCCATCTTCTGAGGGTGCTCCCGTTTCCTCCCAGGAAGTCAGCGTTGGGCAGGAGGATGAGCATCCTTTCCCTCCAGATCCACTCATCCCAATGCATATGTGCACACACTCCATACCCTCACCCACAAATTCCCACACTGACTCTGCAGTCAGATACCCAGGTCGGCTCAGGGGAGCATGAAAGCAGGTGGGTTCATTGCTAAAGAGCAGAGTTGTCTCCTCTGTACCAGCTTCCCGTGTGTTGCAGCTCCTGCAGGACCCCTGTCCCACAGACAGCTCCAGGGCCCCCTTTCCTCTCCTCTCTGTCACATCTTGTATTTCCATGTCCACATCTGCCAGGGCCCTGGCCCCCATCTCCCCAACCCCCGTCTCACCCACCCCCCGTCTCCCTGGCACAGCGCCCCCTCCCCCATCTCACCCTCCAGCTCAGCCACCTTCCTGGAGGCGAAGGGTTTTTTCACTCCACAGCCCATCCCCTGTTCCCTGGAGCCTGGAGAAAAACTCAGTGAAACAATCAAAACCTGACTCCATCATTACAGAGAACCTGGACCAAAGGTCAGGCAAATACTGTCTCCAGGTCACCACCTACCGCCAGGGGACTCTTCTGGAACCCCACAGCACTAGACTGATTCCTGCATGCCAGTAACAACCCCAGGGCCCTGTGGAGGTCAGGTTCTCTGCTGAGGACTTGCCTATGTTCCTTCTCCATCACGTTCTCTGCCTGCATGACCCCTGCAAGAGCCACAGAGGCACCCCTGAATGGACCAAGTGGCTCAGCGGGGTGGACGCTCAGATGCCTGTGGGGCCCTCAGGCAGGGACCATGTCATCTCCAGCAAGTGGCTTCTCCTTCCCTGGTTCACACTGGAGCTCTGTCCATTCCTAACTTCAGAAAAAGGGAAAATAGATTAAAAATCAATGACATTCCGGGGAAATCCATCTTCCAGCCTCACAGGAAAGCAGAAATCAAGGAGAACAGAAGGGGACATCTTGGGCTTTAGATATTTGGTCCGATATTGTTTTTGAAAAATGGGTCTGGGTTTGCAACCAGGAAGATGGTTCCATATTTGTGAGGACTCCCTTCACTGCAGAAGCTGTTTGTCTAAGCGGAGCCAAGTCAGCTGGATGGTTTTCTCCCTGGGAATATCAGAGGATGCCCCCCCCCCATGTACCCTTCCCTGCACCCCTCCCGCGAGCCTATGGAAGAAGACCCTGATCCAGCCAGGAGTCTCCAGGGAAGGATGTTTTCTTCTGTTCTCAATTTTGTTGTTTGCACCAATGCTGTGCCTGGTCTGGCTCTACCATCCCACTCCGTGTCATCTCATCTGATCCAGCAACTGTACAGTCACTTCAGCTGTAAAATAGTCTGGTTCCAGTTCAGAATTTGAACAACGGGGTCCCTAGCCTTTAGCATGGGGTGGATTTGGGAGTGGGAGAGGGACTACCGTGGTGTAGCCTGTGATGCCGATGGGCTCAGCTGTTCTGTCTCCCCTTCCACACTTGAACATGACCCCTTCCTCCCACCTGGTGATGCATAGGGTCCCAAATGGTCTATCTATGCCACTGGTCCAATCTCCCCAGTTCCCAAGTCTGAGGGTTGCTGCTGCCTGGTGGAGGGTTGCAGGTGGGGGGGAGTAAAAGTGGAGGGTAGCTGGTGGGGAGGTAACTGAACCCCATAGGAAAAGTACTCCCCAGCCATGATTCCTGCGTTCAGGCACCAGATGTATGAACCCCTCAGAGGAGGGTTCCTGAGTGCTGCCAAGGCAGGGCTGGTGGCTGCAGGCGACCTGCCTGCGCTTCTCCGTCCACATCTCCCCAGGACTGTCCTGGGCTCTCCTGGAGCAGCAGGGTGCTAGAAGAGTGCAGGGGCCCAGAGGAGGCCCTCCATCGAGGGGCCTCACCTGCTACCTGATATTCCAAAACGCAACAACTACCCTCCAAAGTAGGTGTCATTCTGTGCAGTTTACTGACAAGTAAGCTCCCTGCAACTCTGGGGAGCTGAGGTGAGGGACTTCGGGCATGTGATGAACTTCATGGAAGGGACAGACGTAGGACTTCTTCCATCAAAGCTGGAAACTGCAGAGTGCCTGCCAAAGCTGAGATGAGAATTTAGTGATTCTGCTCCAGAGAGGAGCTGTTGGCGTCTGCAGGGGACAGGTGTCAACCATGCTCCCTGCCTTGTAGCCCCTGGACTGACTCACACCCTAGCCCCAGGAAAGTGCCAAGGGCAGAGAAAAGCCGAGCACAGCAGGTATTCTTACTGATGAGGGCATGGTGACTGTGTAAGGAGCCACTTCTGGTTATCACCACCAAAACTGCTGTCCTCGCCTGAGTTCTTCAGTGTCCATCAGAGGAAAGTCTGAGCCTTGACATCTCTCACATTCGTCCCAAATCCCGCTTTAGATGAGGGCCTGCAGGAGAAGGGGAAGAAAGAGGAGACAGCTCGGCTTCGGTGTTAGCATGCACCTCCCCAGGACCTCCCCTCAGCTCCCCTTCTGCACCCGCAGGACAGCACGTGCGCGGTGAGCTTTAGGGGTTCTGACCTCTCTGGGGACAAGGAGGGCGTGACCGCAAAGACAAAGACACGGTGCGGGTGCTTCCAGCGGGAGCTGGGAGGCAAGGGGTCGCCGTCCCTCCTCCTCAACCTCCCGCAGCCCCCAGGACACTGGAGGTGACCTCGGCTCACCCGGACCTCCTCATCCTCCAGTCTGAAGACACGGCTCCGGACCCCCTCCAAGACCGGCTCACAGGCACCTGCAGACGCTGCGCGCGGGGGGCCGGCAAGGTGCGCGGGGCTCGCCCTGCCTCTCGTCCGGCCTCCAGCCCGGGAGGCGGGGCTCCGAGGGCCCGGGGGCGGGAGCTGCTGGTGAGTTCGAGGCCTCCCCGAGGCCTGGGCGGGCAGCCAGAAGTGGGTGCTGGCTGAGCTTGTGGGGTCGGGGGTCTCCCGGGGCGTCCAAGAAGAGCCAGCGTCCGCCGGACTACGAGCGCGGGAGGCGGCCTTCCACGACGCCCCCGCGAGCGACCCCATGCACGGGTCAGGGCCTCCATCCCTTTTGGGGGCTCTTTTTCTGGAGCCCCCAGAGGGTCCTGACCCCAGGGCTGTTTCTTTACCTTCCTATCCGCTTCCTCCCCGGTGCCGCCCCCACTTTGGGGTGTGCTGCAGCTTGCGGGGTTGGAGCTAGGCTTCCAGAAAGATCACACTCCGGTGCTGCCCAGGGCAGGCCTGACATCTCTGACCCCGCCCTAAATGTTCCTTCTTTCAATGTCCTTTTCCCCAGTGTGCCTGTATCCACACGAAAGCCTGAAATAGTGGTGCCTGGGGAGCTCAGGTCATGATCCCGGGGTCCTGGGGATGAGCCCTCCTTAGGGCTCCCTGCTCAGTGGAGTGTCTCCTTCTCCTACCTGGTGCTTTACTTGAGCACACCTCTCGGTGTCACATACATACATACATACATAAAGCAAGCAAGCAAGCAAACCTGAAATGTGTGAAAAGACTCTGCAGGAGGCTGTTGATGGCAGCACAGCTTATAACAGGACTGACCAGACTGGTTATGGTTGAAGACACTGCCCTGGCAAAGCATCCGGCTGCATCCTGCTTGATGGATGGATCAGATGGACTGGAGCCCAGCCTGCCCTGTCTCCTCCCCCGTGGGACCCAGAATGCAGCCACGGTCCATCCGGATCTCATCCTTCCTATCAGACACACACGACCCTGGACACCAGCTCTCCAGGCCACTCAGCTGGGCCCACCCCTCATCTTCTATCCAGTTTGCAAGTGAAGATGATCTATGTATCATTATAGGATGGCCTCCATCTCTTCCACCTGCTTTTCCTCCCCACGAGTAACTTTTTGTTAGCCTTTCGTTTACACTGCCACTTATAAATCTCAGTGTAAGCACACAAGTATGTATGTTTACATCTCCTTTAGGTCTGTTCCCACCTTGTTTTCCTTTTTGTTTTTCACTTAATATATCCTGGAGGTCATCCTACAACAAGATGGAAATTGGTCTTTTCTGTGCATACCCTGTCTTACACATTTGAGTTTGGAAACATGTAAATGTTTTACCTCATTACAAAATTAAATTAAATTAAAACAAGACAAATTGGACCTGTGTATGTAATTAGTAGTTTAAACACCCAGAGATGGGATGCCTGGGTGGCTCAGTGGTTGAGTGCCTGCCTTTGGCCCAGGGCATGATCCTGGAGACCTGGGATCAAGTCCCACATCAGGCTCCCTGCATGGAGCCTGCTTCTCTCTCTGCCTATGTCTCTGCCTCTGTGTGTGTGTGTGTCTCTCGTGAATAAATAAATAAAATCTTTAAAAATAAAAAAAAAAACAGAGAAAAGTTTAAGTGACTTTTTTTATTTTAAATATTTTATTTATTTATTTATTCATGAGAGACACACACCGAGAGAGAGAGAGAGAGAGAGAGAGAAAGAGAGAGAGAGATTGATTGAGGCAGAGACAGAAGCAGGCTCCATGCAGGGAGCCCAAAGTGGGACTCGATCCCGGGTCTCCAGGATCACATCCTGGGCTGCAGGCGGCACTAAACTGCTGTGCCACCAGGGCTGCCCCTTAGGTGATTTTTAAATGCAGTAGGGGTGCCCGGTGCCTGGGTCAGTTAAGTGTTTGACTTCTGCTCAGGTCAGGACGTCAGGGTTCTGGGTCAGCCCTGCTCACAGGCACCCTGCTTGTCCCTCTTCCTTTGTCCTTCACCATCCCACCCCTGCTCATGCTCTCACTCTCTCTCAAATAAATAAAATCTTTAAACATAAATAAATAAACTGCAGTCACTTAACTGTATATTCTTAGCGGGATATATTCTAGTAACAAAAGGAATTACAAATAAAACTTATTTTTTTTCATTTATCATCTTGGTAAGAGTAGTATTGTTATTCTGAAACTATTACTTATGTACATGCATATACATATATACACAAATATAGTAGGATAAAGAAAATAAGTAATTATGCTGATGTTACTAGGAACCAGGATTTTCAACCTAAAAAGAAATATTAGGTTTTCTCTTATGATTATGACATAAAAGAAAGAAATCAAACATAGTAACCCAAAATTTGAATGAAAAAATCAATATAAACTCATAATGTATTTTCTCTTAAAAAATAATAAAAAATAGGGCAGCTCCAGTGGCGCAGCAGTTTAGCGCCGCCTGCAGCCCAAAATGTGATCCTGGAGACAGGAGATCGAATCCCACATCAGGCTCTTTGCATGGAGCCTGCTTCTCTCTCTGCCTGTGTCTCTGCATCTCTCTCTCTCTCTCTCTCTCTCTCTCTGTGTCTCTCATGAATAAATAAATAAAATCTTTAAAAAATAATAATAATAAATGTGTTTCTTAGCTCTGTTTATAAGAGGCCTGATAATACTGGCCTAACTGTATATGCTGAACAAGCATGCTTACACTCAGGTGGGGGCTTCTAAATATTATTTCCCACTATAAGGAAAACAGGGCCTTGGAGAGCTAGATAATTCTAGGTCCAGGAGAAGAAATACAGAAGACGACTTGAAAACATCTTTCAGGGATCCCTGGGTGGCGCAGCGGTTTGGCGCCTGCCTTTGGCCCAGGGCGCGATCCTGGAGACCCGGGATCGATTCCAACGTCGGGCTCCCGGTGCATGGAGCCTGCTTCTCCCTCTGCCTCTCTGTCTCTCTCTCTCTCTCTGTGACTATCATAAATCAATAAAAATTTAAAAAAAAATTTTTTTTTTAAGAAAACATCTTTCACCACAGGTTATGAGAAGGCCACTGCGGTCAGGTCAAAACCACTCAGGAGACAATGTGGAGGTCAAAGATGGGATACTGTAGAATCAACATGGGTAATGACTCTAAGTAATGGAGACACATCAAATATGTAAAAAAAAAAAAAAATTCTGTCAATTCTTTATAATCACTAAAAAATGAACCCACTGGTCATTTTTGGAGGAGTCAAGGAACCCAGTCAATTGTCAGAAAACTGGTAAATGAAGAGAAAGACTCAGTCTTTCTGCTACCATTCTGGTGCAAGTCTTTGTAGGATGACCAAATTACACATGCTGCTGACACATGCAGAAAGGACGAAACAATGTGTTCTTCTGTATCAGAGAATGAAATATTGAACTGAGGCAATAATTGTCAATGGCTGCTGGAAACAGTGGAAAGCCAATGGGGAGTCTTTGGGTAGGTCAGGCTGGGGACACCAGAACTCAACATCAGTCATAAAGTCACAGATCCAGCATGACATGCCTTCCAGTTTCATACAACAGTAGGTAACAACATGTGTCCTTGCCCAGAATAATGAACTTGAAATGCAACAGGGTCCTGGATCTACCAGAATGATTTTAACACAGCCAGAGACACACAGCAAATCCCAGATGGGAAAAATTCATGGGACGAAGGACCAGTTTTGTGCATCAAATAAACCACTGGGGAAAAAAGGGAGAAAGGGAGCCTGATAGATTAAAAGAGACCTAAAGGACGTATTAGCCAAACATAGAGGCTGGTGACTGGTTCTCAACCTGGTTTGAACAAATTCATCATAATCTCATTTCTAAAAGTATGAATCAGAAATGTGAACATTGGGCAGCCCCGGTGGCACAGCGGTTTAGTGCCACCTGCCCCAGGGCGTGATCCTGGAGACCCTGGATGGAGTCCCACGTCGGGCTCTCTGCATGGAGCCTGCTTCTCCCTCTGCCTGTGTCTCTGCCTCTCTCTCTCTGTGTGTCTCTATGAATAAATAAATAAAATCTTAAAAAAAAAAGAAATGTGAACATTGACAGTACATTTGTATTAAAGAACTGTGCATTTTTAAGATGTGATCCCTGTACTTTGCACAAAGGAGGTTTCTGTGTGCACACTGAAGTTTTTATCAATGAACAATCATGTCTGGGATTTGCTTAAAAGTAACCCAGGAGGATGAGTAGGAGATTATTAAAGACAAAACTGGTCTTGAGTCGATGACCACTGCTGGAGGGTGCAGCAAGTGTACAGGAGGTCACCATATTATCCTCTCTACTTTGTGTTTGTCATTTTCCATAACAAAATAGTTGACACTTTAAAGAAATTAAAACACCCTCAGAGTGTGCCCTTCCAAGCTGGTTGGTATGGGGAATTACCTGACTCATTCTCACCCAGGTGCTGGAAACACTGTGCCTCCTCAAAGACTGGTCCAGCTTGGGTGAGAATGCACGCCCTTCCCCTTTCCAAACAAATCATCTACCTTTTCTACTTCCGCATACTCAGATGCCAAAAGTAATCTCAGGTCATAACCCTCGCCACCACCCACAGCAAAAATCTTCATCATTCACTGTGGCGCTGTGGAAGGTAGGGCTCCTGGGAGGTTCCCACCTGCTGGGGCAAAGGTGTGCCCTGGGCAGCTGGACAGCAGGACCCTGGTGGGAGGTGGGGTAAATGCAGAGGCAGAGGGACCTGGCGGAGGTGGGGGTTCCTGTGAGGGTGGGAGACCCGGGAATTGGAGGGGCCTGAGGCTGGTGGGGGTCCCGCAGGGGTGAGGGTCCCTTGTGGAGAGCCCACCCCCAGAGCTCAGGTTTAGCAGAACGTGCCCCCCCCCCCCGCCCCCATCCCAGGTGAGGATTGCTGGCCCTAGTCTGGGCGCTGGGAGTCAGACAGAACACAGGATCCTGCTGGTTCCTTGAACCAACCAGATTTAGTTTCCTCAGTGCAGACGGAGAAGTTCCTGGATGGTGTCCCCTCTCTTGACCCCTGACCCCTGGCACAGACTCTAGGATGGGTGGTCAACTATAAATATTTACTACATTGAAGCCATCCCAGCATGTCTCTTTCTCACAAAGCAGTGATGCCTTAGAGATCTCACTCAAATTCAGTGGGCTGGCTTCAGCACATCTCCTCCAGGACGCTTCCCCAAGCAGGCTTCCCAGCTACTCCTGTGAGGAGGGCCCACACCCTCCAGCTCCTGTGAGCACTGCCCACAGGAGGCTGAGACTAGCCCAGGCAGAAGCAGGGCTTTCCTCCTGTGGTTTCCTCCCTAGCCTCCTCCAGAGCACCTGGCCCAGTGGTCAAGTTTCAATCTGGGGACACCCTGGTCCACTACTAACAACTCTGAGCACCCTCTCTTCCACCCAGAGCACCCGCCGGGGCCCACTCATTAGCTTTCCTGAAGCTGTCAGATCTGGAGAGGATCCTGACTGGGAGGTCAGGTGGTTGGTAAGAACAAGGGCCTACATGTACACTCTCCAGTCCAGGGTGGTGTCTGCAGATCCCAGCTCTCCCCCAAATAGTTTCCTAGACACTCTTCTACTGACCTCACCACCTCCTCTTGAATTAGGAATGGCTGCATTCCGAAACTCCGGATAGGACACTGATGCTCCAAATCAGATCTCTTAGGGCAGCCCGGGTGGCTCAGCAGTTTAGCGCCGCCTTTGGCCCAGGGTATGATCCTGGAGATCTTGGATCAAGTCCCACATCGGGCTCCCTGCATGGAGCCTGCTTCTCCCTCTGCCTGTGTCTCTGCTTCTTTCTCTCTGTGTGTCTCTCATGAATAAATGAATAAAATTTTTTTAAAAATCAGATCTCTTAAGCCATCTTGAAGGTAGAAGATCCCCCTGAAATGTGCAACAGAACAGTTATAAAAATTAATAACTTTTCTGTGGTGCTGCATCCCGTTTTGACCCCCTGGACACCTGTATTGGTTTCCTAGGGCTGCTACAACAAGGCTGCTTCAAACCAGCTGCTAGAGACAGGAGAAGCTCACACCCTCAAGGGAGGAAGCTGGATGCAATGACATTTGCGTAGCTCCCTCCAAAGGGTCTGGCCAGGAACCTTTCCCTGCCTCCTCTGGTTCCTGGTGCTTACTGCAATTCTGGGTGTTCCTAGGCTGGTTGGTACATCAGGCCAGTCTCCACCTGCACCTTCACATAGCCTTCTACTCTGTGTCTATGTGTCTGAGTTGGTCTCCTCATAAAGATACCAGCCATACTGGACTAGTATCCAGGCCACCATAATTTGTGCACTGCCCCCAGATCTGTCTCCACGGTCACTCCCATGTGTGGGGGCTGTCCTCAGCCCCTTCCTCCTCACTGTGACAAGCTTGGGGTCCCAAGCTGGGAGGGGGCCCCTACCTCAGGCTCCACCCACCCCACCCTCCAGACATCTGGCCCAGGGCCATCATCCCTCCTGCCACAGCCCATAGCAGGCCTGCTCTCACCTGTGTCAGGATCATAGCTGCCTTCCACATCCCCCGGCCCAGTCCATCCTCTGTGACTGAAGCCAAAATCACTTTTCCCCAGCATTTTCTTATGAAAATTCTCAGAAGACTAGACAGGATTTTATAGTGACCACACACAAACCTATCACCTGGGTTTGACCACTTCCATTTGACCATAATTGCCGTATCACATGTTCCTACCTGTCCTTCCCTTTCTCCATTCACCAGTCCATCTTATGATTTTTTTTTAATTTTTTAAAGATTTTTTATTTATTCATAGAGATGCAGAGAGAGAGAGAGAGGCAGAGACACAGGCAGAGGGAGAAGCAGGCTCCATGCAGAGAGTCCAACGTGGGACTCGATCCAGGGTCTCCAGGATCATGCCCTGAGCTGCAGGTGGCGCTAAACTGCTGCGCCACCAGGGCTGCCCCATCTTATGCATTTTAAAGTCAGTTGCAGACAATCAAAAAATCATTTGATTTTTTAAACCTTTTAAAAATTAATTAATTAGGGGATCCCTGGGTGGCGCAGCGGTTTGGCGCCTGCCTTTGGCCCAGGGCGCGATCCTGGAGACCCGGGATCGAATCCCATGTCAGGCTCCCGGTGCATGGAGCCTGCTTCTCCCTCTGCCTGTGTCTCTGCCTCTCTCTCTCTCTCTCTCTGTGAGTATCATAAATAAATAAAAAAATTAAAAAATAAAAATAAAAATTAATTAATTAATTTTTTTTTAAAGAGAGAGCAGGCAGAGAGGAGCAGAGAGAGAGAGAGGAGAGGATCTCAAGCAGACTCCCCTCTGAGTGCAGAGCCTAATGCAAGGCTTCATCCCAGGACCCTGAGATCAGGACCTGAGCTGAAATCAAGAGTCAGAGCCTTAATGAACTGAACTCCCCCCCCAGGTGCCCCTCAAATGATTTTTTATTTTATTTTATTTTTATAGATTTTCTTTGTTTATTCATGAGAGACACACAAAGAGAGAGACAGAGAGGGGCAGAGGAACAGGCAGAGGGAGAAGCAGGCTCCATGCAGGGAGCCTGATGTGCGACTCAATCCCAGGACTCTGGGATCACGCCCTGGGTCGAAGGCAGAAGCTAAACCGCTGAGCCACCCAGGGATCCCCCTCAAATGTTTTTTTTTAAGATAATCTGATCAGGGGCACCTGGGTGGCTCAGTGGGTTAAATGTCTGCCTTTGGCTCAGGTCATGATCCCAGGGTCCTGGGACTGAGTGCCACATTGGACTCTCTGCTCAGAAGGGAGCCTGCTTCTCCCTCCCTCTCTGCCCCCCACCTCACTCATGCTCACTCTCTCTCTGTCAAATAAGTAAAAATAAAATCTTAAAAAGATAATCCAATCACATCAGGACTTAACTGAACTTTGAACGGGCTTTCCGTGATGCTACATTTGCTATAGTATAAACCACAAACTCCATACCTCTCTGCGCAACTGCTCCCAGCCAGCTTCCAGTTTTTCTCAGTTGTACATGAGCATCACCTCTCCCCATGCTGTTGTTCCTTCTTGTGAGACTGTCCCCAGAAAGTCCCTCCTGACATCCCATCAGTGTCACAGAGCGCACAGCACAGAGGCACTTCCTTCGTGGGTGTAGAGCAGCCCGCACACCTCAATCCCCATGCTCACCTCCAGGAATCATAACCACCTGTTTGTGTCCTTCCCACTCCCACCCCCAACTAAGAGCTTCCCTAGAAATCAGGGATCCCAGGATGCTTGGTTGGCTCAGTGGTTGAGCGTCTGCCTTTGGCTTAGGGTATGATCCAGGGGTCCAGGATCTAGTCCTGCATCAGGCTCCCTGCATGGAGCCTGCTTCTCCCTCTGCCCGTGTCTCTGCCTCTCTCTCTCATGAACAAAAAATAAAACTTTTAAAGAAAGAAATCAGGGATCCCACTGCATTTGCCTTTCCTCTGCATCCATTTCAGTGTGGCAGACATGGGTGGCCAGTGAATATTTGCTGGGTGAAGGTGTCACTGGTTCTGTCCCTCTGTTCCTCTGACAGTACCTTGGTACCATCCTTACCCACACAGCCTGGGTCAGGGATAAGAATGAAGAAAAGAACACTAGGTGGTACCAGTGTCCTCTGGCCGCAGAGCCCCAGAGACAGGTGGGGTTTATTACTGTTCGTAAGGAGAGAGTGCACACAGAACTGGGTGGCATCGCAGTAAGAGTTGGAAAAAACAGTGCAGAGACTGAGGCAGGCTGCCCCAGATGGGCCACTTTGCAGTGAATATTATCTTCAGTTAAAAGTAATCAAAATGCAGAAGATGCAGGAAAAACCGTCTTCCTCGTCCCCACCTGCCTCAATTTACATTGGAAAGGAGAGCCTGTACCGGAAGAGATTCCTCTCACCTGCTTAATAGGTAACCGTTGTTTTGCAAACATCTCCCTCCCCTTCCTGCCAGGGGTCCCTCCCCTCCCTCTTTTGCTGCCTCATTGGCCTTGGAATTTCCATATCCGCAGAGAGTCCCCATACCTATGCTATTAAATTCGATTTTCTCCTGCTAATCTGTCTCACGCCAATTTGGTTCAAGATCCGCTGGTAGGACCTTGAAGGGCGGACAAAGGTCTTCCTCCCCAGCATGGTGACAGGATTTGGGCTTGTCAGGGTTGTAGGGCCAGCTTCTGAATGTCAGAGGTCAGAGGCTGCTCTTCTGTTCTTTCTCAGTGGGGAATTGGGGCGACTGTCTGTTCAATGTAAAACCTTTCCAAAAGAATGTCAGTGTCCCAAGTGTTCGACCCCTGACCCAGCCATACAGCCCCCAGCCTCATGCTCAGTTCTCACGGTCCTGGAGGGGGCAGATGCCCACATAGAGGGGTCAGGTGCCCATATAGAGGGGGCGGGTGACCCTGGAGGGGGTGGGTGACCCAGGGCTTGGGGAAGCTGAGTCATGATTAGAGAGGGCTGGCTGCCCTGGGTGGCCTTGACTGCAAGCTCTTCGCGGCTTCTGCTGCCCAGACGCCCCCATTCTCCCAGGGCAGAAACTGCAGCCACTTGCCCAGGCCAGGTTGTGTTTGTCTGTCATCCTCCCTGGTACATAGCCTCCCAGTGACTCCCATACCTACTCATTTGAGGCCTGAGGAAAACCTATTAGATACGTATTCTTGGTTGGTTCTGTGACAGTGGCCTCTGACCAGACAGGTTTGGCTCCCTGGACCCAAGGGCCTTGTTGTCTCTGCTCCCTGCCTGTTCGGGTGATGATCTCATCAGTTTCTGGGATCCGGTGACTCAGTGCAGATGCCTGGCACCTGAGTTCTCCTGGATGCTCCTGAGGATACTGGGCCATGACCTTTCCACCCACAGAGCAGCTCAGGAGACTGCCTCGGGGGGCGCTCACCGAGCACTATACTCCCAGCCAGAGGCCACATCCCTGCTGCTTCCGCCCCGGGCTCCTGACCCCACCCCCTGGGCGGGCTTTCCTGCCCCAGAACCCCTCCTGCCTCTTCCAGCCCATTCAAACCTGGTTTCTGCCAGTTGCGCTTCCCTGGCTTCAAGACTGCAAACAAATTACTTAAGTCTCTGGGCTTCCCGTGTGTGCACCTGTAAACTGTGGGTAAGGATAATTATCTTTTACTATTGTCCTGTGCACTAGCTTTGCGTTTTTGTTTTCTTACCGGGCAAGTAATTAATACGTACATTCATTTGTAAAGAATTTAAACCAGACAGGCAGAATTAAAGTCTCTCTCAGCCACAGTCCCCGGGAACCTGCTCTGACGTGGTACCTCAGGACGTCTCTGCATCTACCCAACTAGCTGTGCACATATGGAGGGAGATACATGTGCGTGAATGTGTGTGCACAAGCACTCATGAAATAGCTATAAAATGAGTATAGTGCGGAGGGTGAAGGGGCCTATTTATGACCAAGAGATGGTGGTGAAAAAATGAAAGCTGGGATGCCTGAGTGGCTCAGTGGTTGAATGTCTGTCTGCCTTTGGCTCGGGTGTGATCCCAGAGTCCCGGGATTGAGTCGCACATTGGGCTCCCTGCATGGAGCCTGCTTCTCCCTCTGCCTGTGCTGCCTCTCTCTCATGGATAAATAAATAAAATTTTAAAAAAAGAAAAGCTGTATTTTTGATAAAAGTTAATCAACAGGTGATGCCTACGATCGCAGGAGTATGCAGTAACAAACCTTGGTGTTCCCAGCTTTGCAGGCACAGCCACAAGCAAAACCACGGAGCACCCAAGGTGGTGAGGGTGGGGGTGGAGCTGCTAGTTTCTCTCATTAACCTAATTATTTGACTTTCTATGAGCATGTATAACTGATTCAAATCCTGAAAAATTACTTCTGTTTGAGTTTCTGTCCCATCAGCCGTGCTTCCCACTCACTCCTTTTCTCCTCCTCTCCTTTCCCATGGCCCAGCCGGTGGCCCAGCCCTCACTGGCTTCCCCCACAGTCGGGACCACCCCTGGAACAAGTTTAATCAGACTGTTTCTTCCCACTAGGAGCTCTCTGGGATTGGCCTGAGAGCAAGGTTGATGGCACGTTGGTGTCAGTCCCAGCCCCAGTCAGGACCCCATCCTCACCAGGCCGGGGATCCCTAGCTCACTGAGCTGCCTTCAGACACCCCTTGTTCCCGCTAACAAAACCCTGCCCATGTGTTTCTTTAATATGGATCACAGCTCATAGCACAAAATACTTCTGCACCTGCTTTTTCTTTTAAACGTGGGTCTTAGAATTAACCTCGGTGACATCTGTAAAAGCACTTTGCCTTCGGCGGGCACGGGGCAAGTTTGTTGACTGCACTTTAATCCTACTATTCCAACATCACGGTGAAACCGCCAGGACACTGGGGAAGGCCCCTGCTCTCGCTCACTCCAGCTCCTGGATCACAACCCTGTCCTCCTGCAGAGCACCTGCTCCCTGGAGCTCTCCCACACCTGTGGGCTGGCTCTCCCCTCAATACCCTCTCAAGCCCTGTCCTGCGGGCCTGCTCCACCGCGGAAATACTTCCCTTCCCTAAAGACTACACTTGTCACTTCCCCCGGAAGAGGGTCCTCCGCGCTCTGGGACTCCCGGCCAGTGTGGGCTGTGGGCTCACACGCCCCCCAGTAGGAAGCCCGGCTGAGTGCGGTCCCTCCCGTTTCAGCATCCTCGGAGCTTGGCTCATCGCCTACCCCCTACGGGTCTGCTGGATAAAAACCTCCAGCTTCCTAAAAACACAATCCCTCTCTTCTACTTCACGTGCCACCGCCGGCGGTCCTGCGGCACACCAGCCGGGGGGCGCGGGGGGCGCGGGGGGCGGGGGCGGCGCCGGGATGCGGGGCGCACGAGGCCAGGCCGGGTGCGGGGGGAAGCTCGGGGCGGCGGCCGCGGAGTCGGAGTCGGAGTCGGGGTCGGGGTCGGGCCAGCTTCTCTCTCAGACACGCGGGCGGAGGGCGCCGGGGGCGCGGGCGCGGCTCCCGCACTAATGGGCAGGCTGTGCGCCCGCCGGATGCCAGCCGCACGCCGGGGATGTTTGGGCGCCAGGTCACCCGGGAAGAAGAGGGACGGGAGGGAAAGCCCGACGCAGGGGTACGTGGGCTTGTCCAGCTCACCGCCAGCTCCGTGGGCTCCTCTCGGTCCCTCCCGGGCTCGCCGGCTCGGCCCCAGGCGTCCGCGCCTCTGACTCCTAGTCCCCGCTCCCGACTCCTTGGTGTCCGCCGCCCTGGGAGGGGAGGGGAGGGGAGGGGAGGGGAGGGGAGGGGAGGGGAGGGGAGGGGGGCCGGCTGGTTTCCTCGCGCCGCGGCGGTGCCCTCTCGTTCTCTTCCGTGCGAGTGCTGACTGAAATGTGAACTCTGGAGGCTATCGACCATCGTATCCACAGAACTCGCCCGGTCCTGTGGGCCCTGCCCTCGCCTACAGCGTCAGGTGCTTCCACAGGGCTGCCAAGAGCATGGCCGAGAGCAGCAGCTGAGCTCCCACAGCCACCGCTTAACCTCACATCAGCCCCGCAGTCCAGAAGCCCCTCGGTTGTTCTCACATCCCACGTCTGGGCCGGCAGGCAAGACACCTGCCAGGTCTCCAACTTACATCCTGGCAATCCCACATCCCTGCATTCCCACATCCCTGCACCCCCACATGACTATATCCCTGAATCCCTGCATCCCTACATCCTGGAGCTGCCTCTTTTTACTGCTGCATCCCATGCCAGGCCACCAACCCTGCAGCCAGAGTCCCTGAGACTCTGCAGCCCCTGCCCAGTCAGGGTCCTACTGCTCCCAGGAACTCCCTCTTTCCAGCCACAGACACCAGGCCTTCATGCTGAACCGCACCCTTTAGCAGTGCTGCCTCAGGACTTTGCCTCTGCCTTGCCCTCCATCTGGACCACTTTTTTTTAAGTTTTTTTTAAAGTTTTTTTTATTTATTTATGATAGTCACACAGAGAGAGAGAGGCAGAGACACAGGCAGAGGGAGAAGCAGGCTCCATGCACCGGGAGCCCGACGTGGGATTTGATCCCGGGTCTCCAGGATCGCGCCCTGAGCCAAAGGCAAGCGCCAAACCGCTGCGCCACCCAGGGATCCGCCACTTTTCTTCCAGATAAGCAACTGGCCAATCCCTTTACCTTCTTCACATCTTTGCTCAGGTGTTGCCTATTGAAATTCTAACCCTGCCCAACCTATCCTACACCACCTTCCATCCTTCCAGCTTCCTGTGGCTTATGGGACCTGTCATACATTTCACATTTTTATTTCTTTGTTTTCCCCATTAGAATGTAAATCTCATGAGGCCATCTGCTTCATTCTCTTTGTTGTTGCTTTTTTTTTTTTTTAAGATTTTATTTATTCAGGAGAGACACAGGGAGATAGAGGGGGGATAGAGGCAGAGACACAGGCAGAGGGAGAAGCAGGCTCCATGCAGGGAGCCCGATGTGAGACTCTATCCCGGGTCTCCAGGATCAGGCCCTGGGTTGAAGGCAGCACTAAGCCTCTGAGCCACCCAGGCTACCCAGCTTCATCCTCTTTGGAGCCCCAGCCCTCTCACAGTATCTGGCACATAGTAGGGGCTTCCTAAATATCTGTTGGATAAATGATTTCCTTTGATCATGAAAACAAGTCTTTGATATAAGTACAAATGTTCCCAGTCTAAAGCCACAAAGCTAACAGGAGTTGAGTCAAACCTTGGAAATCAGTTTCTGAAGGTGTGTGTTCCTTTGTTCTGGGCAGCTTGTTACCAGTTCAGTCACAACAGGCAAAGATGTAAAATGAAGGGTCTGGGCTGATAGGAGCTTTGCCATCTGCCACTCCTTCTCCAGCCTCCCCCCTGCCTCAGCCCTCCCCAGGACCAGGAAGAGAGGGCAGGTTTACCGGGTCCTAGGAGACTGCAGACCCCACAACCAGGAAAAAAACACTCCTGTCTGGCTTCCTACACTCCATGCACCCCATTGGCTGATCTCTGACTCTGGAAGAGAGAATAACAAAGCAAGTGTGGTGGGGGTACAGATGAGGAGGGTGGGGAGAAGGAGCCAGCAGGTAAGTGCTGTGGAGGGAGTGCTTGCACACAGGGGCTGTCTCACTTTGTCCTCACCCCCTCTCTCGTGACCCCATCCCAAGGCCCAGCTCTCCTCAAGAGCTTTACAGGAACCTGGTCCCTTCCAGGAGCTAGAACTCATCCTTGATGCCCCCCCCCAGGACCCCCAGTGACCATGGCATTGCTTCCATCTACAAAACACGCTTTGAGCCCACCTGCCCCTTTCTAGCTGCATCAGCTCCCACCTAATGTCCTCTGTCATCCTGGAGCAGTTTCTTTCTTCAGGATGACCAACTCACAAAACTCTGGGGATACCACTGGATTCAAAGCCCTGGGGGCCCTGATTCCAACTCGTCGTATTGCACTGCTTCTACCTGGAGACCCTGAATGACCTGGTCTCTGCCTGAGTCTTCATCTACTGGCACCACCCTGACCTCCAGCTCACCATACACTGGCTGCTTGGCTTGCTTGGCTTGTTTGCTTGCTTTCAAAAGATTTAATTGATTTATTTGAGAGAGAGAGAGAGAGAACATGCAAGCAGGAGCACCAGCAGGAGGAGGGGCAAAGGCAGACTCCCTGCTGACCAGGGAGCCCCATGTGTGGCTTGACCTGAGATGACCTGAGCTGAAAGCAAGCACTTAACCGACTTAGCTCCCCAGGCGCCCGCATCAGCTTTCTTTAAATTGCCCTGAACCGTTCCTGTCCTCAGCATCTTTGCAAAGCTGTTTCCTGGGCCTGGATACCCTTCCTTCCTCTCTGTTCCTGATGACGTTTCATTCATCTCTCAAGTCTCCTCAATGTTGCCTCCCCGAGAGGCCTTCCTCAGTGTCCCCATCTCAACTAGAGCACTGTGCCAGATCTTTGTAGGGCTGCCAGATTTCAGCAAACAAAAACACAGGACATCTACTTAAATCTGAATCCCAGAAGAATAACTCATCATTTTTATTTTTTATTTTTTTAAAAGACTTTATTTATTTATTTATTCATGAGAGACACAGAGAGGCAGAGACACAGGCAGAGGGAGAAGCAGGCTCCCTGCAAGGAGCCGGATATGAGACTCCATCCCGGGACTCCAGGATCAGGCCCTGAGCCAAAGGCAGATGCTCAACTGCTGAGCCACCCAGATGTCCCTGCATCATTTTTAGTGCAAGTATTCCCTATACAATATTTGGGAGATATTTCTATTCATTTTTTATCTGAAATTCATGTTTAACTGGATGTCCTGTATTTTATCTGGCAGCTGTAGACATACGGGTTGACTTCATTCCCCTTATGTTTGGAGAAGTAAACTGAACTTCTCGGCTCAGGTTCTGCCAGTTAAATGTGTGTATGTGGGATTCGAGAGGCAGAAGTGAGGGGAGGCCAACTTCCTATAGCACATGAGCTAGCTGAGCCCGACAAGGACGGGGTCCGAGGAGGAGAGAGTAGCATCGGCTCTGACTAACCCAGAACCTGGTGACCTCTCTCATCACCCAGTTCCTTACTTCAAGGACAATGAGCGTGGTGTCCACTCCCCGCCGGGGCCAAGCTGATGCGGCTCTAGCACCCGCCCTGCGCTTCACGGTGCAGTGTGGAGATGCAGGGGGTCATTCAGTGTCTCCCTCGCTGTCCGTGTCATACCTCGGCATCAGCATGCCTGGACTTCAGTATTTGCTCCTTCCATTCTTTGTCGGATAAGCCCTCACTCTGGATGTGCAGGAAGCGGTCAGTGAGCAGCCATGTAAGGAAATATGTGTGGAAGAGACAGAGGCAACCTGCTCTGCTGCGCTCGAGGATGAGGACCAGAAAGGCTGCCCCGCTCATACCCTGTCACCTGGGACCTCTGCTTTCTAACCTGCAGTGTGAGGGCTACCTGGTGTTAATGTCCCTTTTAGACATCTGGGTGGCTCAGCGGTTGAGCTTCTGCCTTTGGCTTGGGGTGTGATCCCGGGATTCCGGGATCAGTTCCCACATCGGGCTCCCTGCATGGAGCCTGCTTCTCCCTCTGCCTGTGTCTCTGCCTCTCTCTGTGTGTCTCTCATGAATAAATAAATAAAATATTTTTTTTAAATGTCCCTTTTACCTGTGACATCCTGCCCATCTGGGGTTTTGCACACTCCATAGTAAGAGCCGGACCAGAACCAAATGGTTGCACATGGTGTGCTGCACAGGTTAACAAATTACTTTTCTGGAAGGCTCGTCCCCTGATGGGAAAGCAGGCACAGAGAGTGAATGTGAGCTGTTGACCATGCAAGAAGAGGAGGGTGGCTGGGGCTATGTGGGGCTCTGACCACACAGATCTGGCCACATGATGGCTGCTCGTGGAGTAGAACCCAGGGCCTTGTCCCTCTTAGCACCTTTGCCTCCTATGGGAGCAGAACCACCAATGGCAGGCGGCCCCGGTGGTGCAGCGGCTTAGCGCCGCCTGCAGCCTGAGGTGTGATCCTGGAGACCCGAGATCAAGTCCCATGTCGAGCTCCCTGCATGGAGCCTGCTTCTCCCTCTGCCTGTGTCTCTGCCTCTCTTTCTCTCTGTGTCTCTCATGAATAAATAAATAAAATCTTAAAAAAAAAAAAAAAAGAAAAAGAACCACCAACGGCGTCACACTTGGTGCACGTACTCTTCAGCAAGATCTGTTCCCGCTGCTGGCTCCAGCTTGGCACCCAGGGCTCCGCTCAAACATCACCTCCCCCGAGAAGCGTTTTCTAACCCCCTATTAGAAGTGGTACACACCTCCTCCAGGCAATTCCTCTTACATCACCCATTTGATATTCTGCAAAGCACTTATCATGTCTGTAATTATCTTGTTAATTTATTTGTTTACTTGCTTATGGTTAGTCTTTCCCAACAGAATCTAACTTGCTGGAGGGATAAGGGACAGTGGCTGGCTTGGCCACCTTTGTCCTCTGACACATAGGAGGCCCTCAGTATGTCACTGCTGAGCCAGGAGCCGAATGGACAAGCCAACAACACTCACCTCCTTGTGTTCCTACAGGACTGGCCAGGGATGGGGAGTGAGCAGGCTGGACAGGATGATGGATAGAGAGGGCTTCAGGGCAGCTGAAAGGGTGAACCGAGAAGTATCCGTGACACTGAGGGGGCAGCAGTCAGAGGGAGGCCACCAGCACCCAGGCATCCAGGCATAGTGAGAAGAGGAGCAGGGACTCAAGGCACAGGGACAAGGGATGTTCCCAGGAGGGGCAGAAAATGGAAAGTCAAGTCTCAGAAGAGAGGAAGAAGGATGCCTGGGTGACTCAGTAGTTGAGCATCTGCCTTTGGCTCAGGGCATGATCCCTGGGTCTTGGGATCGAGTCCCACATTGGGCTCCCTGCATGGAGCCTACTTCTCCCTGTGCCTATGTCTCTACCTCTCTCTGTGTGTCTCTCGTGAATAAATAAAATCTTAAGAAAAAAATGAAGAGAGTAACCAACGTTTCAGGGAAAGTGCACAGTGTCTGGAGGCCGTGGATCTGAATTTCAGCCCCGGTGCTGCTCTCAGCCCTGACGGCTGTGACTGTGTGATGCCCCTAGAACCAGGCTCATGTCCTTGAGCGTCAGGGTGGTTTGGAGAGTCTGGCTGAATCCTCACCGTCCCCACCCGCAGCAGCTCCCAGGAAGCTGCCCACTCGAACACAGCCTGCCAGCTGTGTTAAAACCATACCATACTCAGCAGTTCTCTTGAAAAAATGAGTCCTCAGAGAACCAACCTGGATTGAAGAAACCCTTGGGAATGGGGCACAGCAGGTGGGAACGGAGAAAGAACCATGGCCTCCTTGATTCATGCTTCCTTCTGCCTGGGCTTTCTTTTCCCAATTCTGGTTTTCTCCCCAAAGAGGCTTCACAATTTCTGTTTCAGCTTTTCCATTTCTTTCCCACTCCACCCAACCTGCTCTTCACTTATATGTCTCCTCCTCCAGGGAGCCTTCCTGACATCAGGCCCACTCATCCCCCAATCTGTCAACATGACCCTCCACCCACTCTCCTGGCTCACTGCACCTCTACCTTCAGTAATGATGGTCTCAGGGTGCTGGAGGCACCTTCATGCATTATCACGCTCCCTAATTCCGTCATAGTGGATTCCATGATGTTCTCCCTCATCACACTCCCTCAAGGCAAAGTCTTCCAAGCACTGCTGTGTACTGACCTCTCCTCCTAGAAGGCTCCTGCAGATGGGTGGACTCTCAGAAAGGACAGGGATGTCACTGAAATGGAGGCAGAGACCGGTTGAGGAACAAACAAACTAGAAAGAGGCAGGAAGAGAAGGAAACAGACTGTGGATGGGCTGAGCCTCCCAGTACTCCCTGGCTTGTGTGTGGGTACTGCACATTCCACATGAGTGCACAGGAACAGGCTGGAGCAGCTGGGAAGGGTGGGCACGACTGCATGGGAGGCACTGGTGTTAGTGTGGCACAAACAAGGGCACGTGCAGTCACTGTCACCGGCAAGCCAAGCCAAGCCAACACACACCAACAGGCACGTCCACCCATCCAGCTCTCTGCAGATAGAATGAGGGATTAGCCTGGTTGTCAAGGATTCTGGTGAGAGGGAGAGAGTCCTAGGAAGTGAGACATCCTGGCCGCATTCACCTGCGAAGGCTGTTCCCCGTGCTATGTATCCTAGAACTGCTAGGTGTGAGCTCACCGGAACCACACCTCATGGGCAGAGCAAAGCCTCAGCATCTGCTGACAGAAGGCATGTGACAATGGGACCATGAGCTCTTGAGCCCCTAAATGCCACCTGCCCTACCACATGAACACCCCCAGCACAACCTGACCTCAGCCATGGAAGCAGATCTGCTGGTAGGGGTAAGACTATGGCCAGCATCTAGAAGGTCTCTGCAGAGTCTGTCAGAAGTCCCTCTCACTTCACCCACGTGGTGACAGCCAATTCCACGACTGCATGTATGTTTGCCGAGACCTGCCGTGTGCCAGGCACCATTCCAAGTTCAGGGACCGCAACCTGAAGGCCAGCCTTCTGCTCCAGTAAAACTGCCTTTTGTTGGAGAGAAGCAGCTCAAAACACAGCTAGATCATTTCAGGTGGTGACACTGCCAGGAGGACAGTAACTCTGGGTGAGGAGACAGTCAGTGCCCTTGTGGAGAACTCCTCAGACATGGTGCTGAGTGATATCCTCTCCTGAGTATGTTCTGTTTTGTTTTAGATTTTATTTATTTATTCATGAGAGACAGACAGAGGGAGAGAGAGAGAGAGGCAGAAGGAGAAGCAGGCTCCATGCAGGGAGCCTGATGTGGGACTCGATTCTGGGACTCCAGGATCACACCCTGGGCCAAAGGCAGGTACTAAACCGCTGAGCCATCCAGGGATCCCCAAGTATGTTCTGTTTGGGTTGAGCCTCGAATGACAGATGGACACAGTCATGTCGGGTCTGGAGAGGATAGGTGACTGTGCCAGCCATCCCAGGAGACCCAGACTTGAGGTTTCAAATGAAACAAGAGACTGAAGCCATCCACAGGAAAGGAACTCCAGAGAATGGACAGGAAGGCCAGGAGAGGCACAGATGTCCAGAGACAGTGGCAACGGGAGGAGGGAGAAAAAAGTAGTGCAGATAGTCCCACAGGATCAGGGATGGGCAAATGGGGAAGCACGTGTGGTGGTTTCCTATTTGCCGCTACAGCATAGGTGATCTGCAACCTGTATAGGAAGTTGCAACCCCAGCACTCACCACCTAGCACCTCCGTGGTTCCGGAGTTCAACGTGGGTACCACTGGGCAACAATCCTGAGGCTCCTCCAGGAACCCAGCACCTCCTCTTCCCTCTGCCCTGCCCCTCCCACAGTCCTAAGTCCCACAGCAGGCTCAGGATGCATCCTGCCTCTCCTGTGCCTGCTGGTCTCCTGTTCTAGGGATGCTTCTGTTGATACTGGACCCATCTGGATTGTCCTAAACAATCTCTGTCTTTTAAACTCAACTGATTAGCAACCTGAATCCCATCTGCCAGCTTAGTAACCCACTCCCAGGTTGCAGGAATGAATTGTGGACATCTTTGGGGGACCATTACTGTATGGATGGCAGCGTGAAAGCCTGTCTTATGTACTGGGTTTTCGTCACGTTTGCGGGCTCCTGCTTGGTGAGCATAAGCTGGGAAGCTGGTCCCAGGATAATACGCACACACATGTGTGTTTGTGTAGATTTATCAGGGTGTCCAGTTTGAGTGTCAAGGACGTGCAGGTAGTGGGGATGAGGAGAGAAAGAAAGCAGAAGGGAGTTCCAGGACCTGAAATGAGACGGGTAGGGTAGAGTCCCAGCAAGGGCTCAGATCAGATCTGGGATGGGCTCCACTGCTGCTTATTCCCTTGCTGTGTGAGCTTGGCAATGCCAGCTCTCCGCACTGCCGTTCACCAAGAGATTTGCAAAGAGATAACCCTTGGGAACAGGCAGAAGAAGGAAAGAGAGTAGAGATGAGAACATACGGCAGGAAAAACTGAGAGAAAGGACTAGAAAGAGTGACATGGGAAGACAGTAATAGGAGAGGCTCTGGGAGCCAGCCAGAGGTGCCCCCACTGGGCCAGGCAGGAGTACACCTGCTCCGCCCCTTGCCCACAGCCTCAGAGAGCGAGCTCCTCAGCCCTTAATAGGTAAGGCAGGGCGATGGACAGGAGTGTCACCCCGACAACAGCAGACAGGAGCCAGGAGCCTCCAGATATAGGTGTGCCAGCAGCTGGGGATGACTCACGCCCTGGCCATGCAGGCACACATACCACAAGCGGCTAGGGCACCCTGCCCACCGGCCCAGGGCAGGCCCAGGGGAGGACAGGGGGCTGCCCTCCGCACACCAGGCCTAGTGCCCCAGGAGCTTCCCCTCCCTACTACCCCTCGGTTCCAGGCCCCAGAAGTCCTCTCCCTCCTCCACCCCATTCCCCACCCGCCGCCCTCCTTCAAACCTCAGCAGGGAAGCCAGAGAAGCAGGTGAGGGGTTGCGCAAGACCTGATGTTTACCTGCCTCAGGGACCTCCTCCCCCTATAAAGCCCGATGCGGCCGGGAGGGCGGTGGACAGCGAGCTGCTGGGAGACACAGGCTTTCTCGGGAGGGCGCCGGAGGGCGTCAGGCAGTGAATGCGCCGGGCGCAGCGAGGGCCGTCCAGCCGGCGAGCAGCAGGCGAGGGCCGCCCAGGGCGCGGGAGGCCGCGGAAGGCCGGACGCCCGGGCGCGCGTTCCCCATGGAGGCGCCCGAGCTGGGCCCGGGGCTGGTGGAGCGTCTGGAGCAGCTGGCGACGTGCCCGCTGTGCGGGGGTCCCTTCGAGGACCCGGTGCTGTTGGCGTGCGAGCACAGCTTCTGCCGCGCGTGCCTGGCCCGCCGCTGGGGCGCCCCGCCCGCCGCCGGGGTCCCCGCGCCACCCCCCGCCTGCCCCTGCTGCGGCCAGCCGTGTCCCCGCCGCAGCCTGAGGTCCAACGTGCGGCTGGCGGTGGAGGTGCGCATCAGCCGAGGGCTGCGCGAGAAGCTGGCGGAGCCCGGGGCGCGCGCGGGGAGGCGCCGAGGGGGCCGCATCCCCACGATGGGCTGCCTGGACCCGAGCGGAGAGGTGAGGCGGGGTCCCGGTGGGTGACCTGCCGCCGCGGGGGTTAGGCGCGGGGGCTCCCGGCGGCGGGGCTCTTCTGGAAGTTTAGGCAAGGAACGGATCAGAGGAATGCAAAGGACGGGGGAGAGGGGGTGGCGAGGCAGGATGGGGGGGTGGCGGGCGGCTGGCCACAGGTCCCGGGGGAGGCGCCGGGAAGGGTCGAGCGGGGGAAGGAGGTGCCACTGATCCCGAGGTCAGGGGGCGGCACCTAAGCCCCTGCGCTGACCGCGGGAACGCCAGGGCTCGCGGGAGATGCGGGGGACGCGCGGGGAATGGACACCCGGAGGGAGCCCAGGTGGCCGCGGCCAGGAGGAGGACGGCCTAGAATCAGACCTAGGCTCGGCGGGGGGTGTGGGGGGGTGCATATGGAATAGAGGGAAAGCAGATCCACACCCTACCCTCCTTCCCCCGTAGCGTCCAGGGGTCCCTCCGGTCACTGGCCTCAGCCGCTCTGGGCCCTACTTGTTACTGGATCTCCGGCTCCCCCTCTCAGGGCCCGGGAGACCCACACACCCTGCGCCCCCGCACTCCTCACTTCCTGCATCTCTGCACCTCTCCACTCCCCTTGGCCCCCCTTGCCACACCCCTCTCCGCCCCAACTCCCCGCCACCCACCAGCTACCCACCAGCGCCAGTCCCTTGCCAGACCCGCAGGCGTCCTGGATTTCTCACTGGCTTCTTCCCAGCAGCCTAGCCAGTCTCCAGTCTTGCTTCCACACTTTGAAGTCTACACAGACCTAATTAGTCCAGGTGTAATTGGCATCATTAGGCAAATTCTCTTTCCTCTCCTCCCTTCACCACTGCAGGTGTGCTCCAGTCATACCTGAGAGACAGTGATGGGAAGGGGGGCCTGATATTTATTTGGAGGGGGGCGGGCAGCATCCATTCTTGTTCCCATGGCACCCCAGGACACATCCAGGTCCAACTCCTTGGCCAGTGTAGACAGACACAAAGCAAAGGGCCCAATAAACGCCACTGGGCTTTTATGGCAAGAAGGGAAGCAGCTTTGTTATAAGGCTTTTATACCAACTCTTAGCCCTGGGGCTCCAGGTGTTTGGTCTAGGGTGAGGGACAATCTCAGGAAGGTATATAAAGATAGAATGAGGCTGGGGGAGGCAGCAGGGAAAGGTGAGAACTCCGGAAGGTAAGAGGGCAGAAACAAGTCCTGGAGAAGGCTGGGGAAGGAGAACCCTGGGAAATGGGCTGGAAACAAAGGCAGTGGACAATGATGGAGAGGAAGGAGGCACAGGGGGACAAAGAGGCCAGAGATGCCAGGGATCTTAGCCACTGAGAACCAGCTCCCCAAGGAAAGGGAAGAGGGGAGAGCCCCCCAGCACCATGCTCAGGGCTCACATCCATGTTTTCTTCTGCCCATCCCAGGATGTAAGGAAGACGTGGAGGAGGTGAGTTCCATTTTACTGTCCCTTCCTTTCCACTACCAGTGACTGCATCCATCCCCTCCCCATGGGCTCACATCTCTGCCCACATTCACATCCACGGACAGGTCTTCTGGATGGGAACTCACCCCTTCCTGCTCCAGAGATGTGGGTGGGCATCAGGGCGGACGGTGTCTCCTGATTTCCTGAACCTTCTCCCTCATCTGTCCAGATTTGATGTCCCAACACCCAAGTCATCTAACTCAGATGATGACCTCCCCGAAGACTATCCAGTGGTCAAAAACATGCTCCACAGACTGGCAGGTAAGGAGGGCAGGCGGGGCCCAGCTGAGTGAGAGTCTAGTTCAGGTGTGCTCTCTCTTCTCCCTCTAACACATTCAGGACTTCTTTCATGTCCGTGTTGGCGTCCTAGGGCAGCCCTCAGAGCACCACCTGCTGAGGGCTGCAACAGCAGATGATCCCAGTCCCACAGTTCTGGACATAGACGATGGAAACACAGGTGTTGGCGGGATTGGATCGTTAGGGCTGTGGGGGCAAATCTGATGGGGCCTGTCTGCTGGCGTCTGGGAGCTGCAGATGCTCCAGGGCCTATGGGGTGCCTTCTCCCTGTGTCGTCTTCATGTTGCTTCCCCTCCATGCTCATTTGTCTCGGGGTCCAAACCTCCTCTTTTTGTAAAGACACAAGTCCTATCAGACTAGGGCCTGCCCTAACGGCCTCACTTTAACTGAATGAGCTCTGTAAAGCCTCTTTCCAGCTGAGTTCACATTCTGAGGCCCTGGGAGACTGCTGCATATCTGTTTGAGGGGAACACCTCTAACAGTGTCCACCACGGCCCGCAACTCTTACAAACAGCCGTAGAGGTCAGCTGCTTCTGCATCTCTCTGCTTCTAGGGCTCTGGGCCTTCCCTGCAGCTCCTGAGGAGTTGCCCAACCCCCACCCCCATCCCCATGACTGCAGCTGCCCTGTCCCTTCTTTAAACTGCCTGGAGGGGTGCCTGGTTGGCTCAGCAGGTGGAGCCTGTGACTCTCCATCTCACAGTTGTGAGTTCCAGACCCACCTTGGGTGCAAAGATGACCTAGAAATAAAATCTTAAAAGAAACAAAACTGCCAAAGATGCTCCACCCTCTCCGTCACCCACCATCCCGTCCAAACCCAGACTGTTTCTAGCAACCCAATAGAAAAACCTCTCCTCAAGAGCAAACCATACATACATGGCTCTGAATACTCCTGGTCCCTTTAGCTATCACCACCTGCCCTTTCTTCCTCCCCCACTGTAACAAGAAGCTAGTGCACTCATACCTCCCCATGGGGCTGGGGGTCTCCTCTCCATCCTTCTTCAGAACCATCTTCCCATCCTGCTGAGCCAGCTCCCCACCCCCACCCCCAGATGCACCCAGTAAGGGTACAGTCTACTCCTCCGGTTAGGTGGACGGCTTCACTCTTCTCCCAGCCCACACACAGGCAACCTCTCCTTGGCTCTCACACTGTGCCCCCTGCCCACCAACGAGGTCCTTCTCCCAGTCCAGGTCCACTGGAGTGGCTGATCAGTGCTGGCTGAGCGCTACTGGGCCCTGCCCTCCACCTGTCTTCCCCTACTCTGGCCCTCCACGCCTCTGGAGCTGTCGTGGGGCATCCCTGAGGCCCTCTGCTGCACATTATCGGGCTCATCCTGCCAGGAACCCCTTCGGCCAGCCCCTCAAGCTGTTCTCTCCCGCCTCTCTTCGTGCAGCAGATTTGACCCTGGACCCGGGCACTGCACACCGCCGCCTACTTGTCTCCGCCGACCGACGCAGCGTCCAACTAGCACCCCCGGGGACCCCCACGCCCCCGGATGGTCCTGCGCGCTTTGATCAGCTCCCGGCCGTGCTGGGCGCACAGGGCTTTGGGGCTGGCCGGCACTGCTGGGAGGTGGAGACCGCGGATGCCGCCTGCGGCCCAGACTCCTCTGGGGAGGACGAAGCGGACGAGGATAAAGCCAAGGGCCGCTACGCCGTGGGCGCGGCCGGGGAGTCAGTGCGCCGCAAGGGCCGCGTGGGGCTGTGCCCCGCGGGGGCCGTGTGGGCTGTGGAGGGCCGCGGCGGCCGCCTGTGGGCCCTCACCGCCCCTGACCCCACCCCACTGGGTGGTGCAGGGCCCGTGCCACGGCGCATCCGCGTAGACCTTGACTGGGAGCGGGGCCGCGTAGCCTTCTATGACGGCCACTCCCTAGACCTACTCTTCGCCTTCCAGGGGCCGGGCCCCCTGGGGGAGCGCGTTTTCCCGCTGCTCTGCACCCGCCACGCCCACGCCACACTCCGCATTGTGCCAGCCGAAGGCTGAGTCCACACCACCACCACCACCACCACCACCACCGGGAGGCTTCCTCCTGCGCCAGGGAGCCCCCCTTCCTCCCGGGAGCACATCCACCTGTCCCCTCCCTCCTTCCCACCTGATCCCTACCCAGCACCCCAGCCCTGGCCACCAGGTAGACAGGATGGGTACCCGCAGCAGTTTACTCCCGGCCCCCACCTTGCCTCCTCTCCAGATGGGCCTGGTCCTCCTCCACAGTTATAGGGCTCCGGCTTCTGGCCTGGCTTGTGTCCTCTAGGAGGGGATAGGCCAGCCCTACTCCATGGTGACTGCTTCCTATGCTCATAGTCTTTTCCACTTTGGGACCTTGTTAGGGCTCCCCCTGCACATGCTCATAGTAAGGAACAAATGGTGCTACCTCTCCTTTCCTCCACCTGGAATGGCCCAGACCCCCAAACTCATCCTTGTATATAGCTTCACATCTTTCCACATATGTATAAATGGGCCCATATTAAACACGTTTTGTGATGTTGGGTTATTTATTTTGTGCATCTGTGGCAATAAATGAGATCTCAGTGGTGGTATGGATTTGACTCATCTCTGCAACTGTGCATGGCACAGAGGCCTAGAAAATGTCAAGATCCCAGTAAGGAGTGGGAAGGGCAGAGAGCTGGACATCTGGGCTTTGGAAGGCAGGAGGATGAGGGTACTGTCTGGGACATGCCCCTTCTCTGTGCTCCCTGCATTTTCTTTCCTCTCTCAGGGACCCAGGGCCCTGGGACTGTGTAGGATTGGTCTCTGATGCCAGAAGACGGAGGAGATTGTTGGCTCTAAGTGACCAGTCTTCAAGTGTTGGCAATCCTTTATCTTATGAGAAGGGTGAGAAGAGGCCATACCTGTTTCCTTTTGCATCTCCCATTAAAGATGAGAAAGCACAGACCTCTCTCCCTCAGCTCCTCTGGAGGGCATGAGGGAGGAGGACAGGAGAGGGGAAGGGTCGGGAGCTTGCCGGGAGCCCTCAGGTCTCCTGAGAGACCTTGGATCCCACAGGTAAGGACGAGGACTTCGGGTGATATAAATATGTAACTGGAAGAACTCTGAGCCAGGATTAACAGGCATAGCTGGGGAACACTGCCCCCAATCTGACAGGGACCCTGGCAGTGAAAGCCGGGGCAGCTGAAAACCCCATTTCAGCGTTTGGGACTCCAGGAAAGAATGCAAGGGGCCACACACGATAATTGGATCCTAGGACAGGTAGTTTGGCAGTGAGAACGAAGGGGAGAGACGAGGACCGTGACGCCTGAATCCCTGGAGAGCAGAGGATGAATACTGGAAGGAGAAACGAGGGCTGGGGGAACCCAAAAGTCTGGGCTCTGGAATAGCAGCAAGTTAGAATTCCAGGATCTCTGTGGACCCTCCTATCTTCCCTCCGTCAGGCAGAGGAGCAGGGAGAAGGGCTGGAGAGGGATCAAACCATGTGGGTTTAGTCCCCAGGTAGCCACATGAATACAGTCAGGGCCAGACAAACACAGGAGTGGTGGGGGAGAGAGGAATTTAGTGCTGCATTGGCCCTGGAGGGGGCTGGGAGGGGTCAGGAGGCTGCGGAGGGCTGGTGGGGCTTGGTCCTGGGGTTGTACGACGCTGTCCTTTGCGGTGGCCCCGAACACAGTGTGTATGACCACAGCCTTCCTCTTCCTCCTCATCACTCTCAGTGGAGCTCTCGCCAAAGGCCCGAGGTTTCTCGTAAATACAGCAACCTGGATTCGAAGGGAGGAGCCCAGGAAAGGAGCACCAGTTAACATATAATCAGTTGTACTCCTATTGGGTGTCAGCACTGGCTCCTTCTCCTTCCAGGGTCCAGCTTCTCTAGCCCCGCTGCCCCTGGGGCTCAGGCACACAAACCTGCCAATCCCAGGCACTTCCATGTCTCCCCTATAACCTTAATCCATGTCCCCGAAGCCAGAGAACCACCCAGGCTGTGACAAGGCTGTTAGCAGCTGGGGGCCTCAGGGTGGTCAGGTGTGAGAAGGAAGGCCAAGAGGGGTGGGGGCACAGAGGAGGCACCTGGGCTCCCCCACCCAGAGCTGGGTGGTGGGGTGGGGATGGGCAGCAGGGCAGTGAGCACTCACATTTGGATGAGCGGCGCCCCATGTGCTCATTGTCCACAGTGTCACTCGTCCATTCTACCTTCTTCTCTGGCTTCCGTTTCCGCAGTTTGATGGTCAGGCTCCGGTTCTCCTGGAAGGTGGGGAAAGACAGACATAGCCATCTGGTCCCCTCTGGCCGTCCCTTCCTCATCCCTCCCTGGGGGGTCATGTCTCCCAGCACCCCCCACCCCAGTCCATCAGGCCCCACCCAGGGTGGCAGAGGGGCCCGGCGCAGGTGGGGTAGCGCACAAGTGTGTGACCTCCGGGTCCCTGGGGAATTCTGCCGCTTCATATTCTGTGTCCATCCCAGCTTCGTGGACAGAGAAAACACAACTAACCTAGGAGGGTCCCCGCACATCTTCCAGGGAAAGCTCAACCCTCTCCGTCTCTCCATCCTCCTCCCCACATCGGCCTCGGTGTGACTAATGCTCGAGGAGGATTTTCTCAGCGCCCAGGACCTAACCTTCACCTGCGGCTCACTGTGAGGATCCCCGGACCCTCCCGGGCTTGCGCCCGCACCCGTGCACCCAGCCCCCGCCCCGGTCCTGCCAGGGCCCTCAACAAGGCGTGCAGCCCAGCGCACTCCGGTCCCGAGCTGCACCTCTTCGGACTCCCACATCATGCCCTGGTGTCCTCGAGGGGCGCTCACGGGCGGCCGTCCGTCAGGTGCTTCCCGACCCAGGGGGCGCCCCGGGGTCCCCCGCCCCGACTCTGAGCCTGTGGTGCGCCTTCTGCAACGGAACCACCGCTGGCCCCTGCCCCCGGGGTCCCCCTAGGCTCCCGCGCCAGCTCCGAGTCCCCAGCACGCCCCCCCCCCCGCCCGCCCCCTCCGCAGCCCTGACCCCGCCCCCGCCCCCGCCCCCGGCCCGTCCCCGTCCCCGTCCCCGTCCCCGCCGCGGGCGCCACCGTCCCCCGCCTTTCTCACGGGCTCAGTTGTCACGGTAACGGTGGTCTCCGTGACGGTCTCACTCAGCCCGGCTCCTGCCTCGGCCATGGCTGAGGCTGCGGAGAGGGCAGAGGGCGGCGGGGCAGGAAGCGGCCTTCCCGGTGTCTCCGAGCTCTAAGACGACCGGGATCGGGATCGGGATCGGGATCGGGATCGGGATCGGGATCGGATTCGGAGGAGCAGCCAGGACCCTCCAGCGCCTCGGCCCCTCCTCCTCGGCCTCCGCTTCCCCCCGGGGTAACCTGCCCAGCTCCACTTCCGGCTCGCCGCTTCCGGGTGTGACGCACTCCGCCGTCGCCGTCCCTTCCTGGCGCCGAAGGTCTCCGGACGCATGCGCCGCCGGACTAGTTCTCCCGTCACGTGACGGTGAGCAGGTGCCGCAGCCCGCAGAGAAGGCGACGCTGCCGGGAGCGGACGTTGCGCAGGCGCGGCCCGAGACCCGGCGGGAGCGCGGTCCCCGAGGGCCGCGGGGGCGGGGCGCAGGTCCCTGGGCGCAGGGTATGGGATGCGGTTACCCAGATGCGTGGTGCGGGCGCCGGGACCCCCGCCGCGCGGCGCCTGGTCCCGGACTGGAGCACCGGCCCCGGAGCTCCAGCAGGTGCAAGCGCCAGGTCAGGGCTGGGCTCCCTTAGGCGCCGCCGGGAATCCCCCTCCCCCTCCTCGGCCTCCCGCAGTCCTCTGGGGGCCTCGAGGGTGTAGGAATAACGTGCGGGCTCTGAGATGCTGACGTGAGCGAGGCTGCGGGGCGTGGCGGTGAAATCCGCTACCGAGTGGCCCGCAAGAGCTACCGACAGCAGAGGCCGAGCTGCGGTCCACGGAGCACCTGCCTTTTTGTCGGGCAGAGATGGCCAAAGGGGCCTGGTTGGCAGGTGCGGGTGAGGCCAGGTGCGTGCTGCAGGCATGAGGTTCTGCAGGGAAAGCTTGGGGAGCCTGCACCAGCCGCGGCGGGAGGGGTGAGGGCCGCCGGCGGCGGTGGCATCCGGCAGCAACCGGGGAGGAGACTCTGGACGATGCCTGTTAACAGAAGTGGTCAGGGAAGTCCGCCCTGCCCGTCCCATCAGTTCCCACTACGTCGCCCGGGGCTCAGACACCTCAGGGAAAGTCTCAGAGCTCAGAACACACAAAGGACCGGGCAGTGTGCAAGCCAAGGAATGCAAAAATTGACTCCAAACTAAGTTTGAATGTTTATTGTGGCCGGACTACAAAATTTCGTTCAATGTGATAAAAAGCAAGATACAACTTGTATTCGTAGTAAAGCCCATTTAAAAAAAAAAAAAAAAGTATCTCTCTGAAGTAGGATTCCTTGTCATTTTTTACTCTACCTTTCCATATATGAATTTATCACAATGAATATACATTTATGTCAACAGCAATAAAAAAATACAATTTTCAAAATGTCCAATGTGTTCAGCATATACTGGTAAACCTTAGTATCAGACTTCTTGTTCCAGCTCACACGTCAGACACATCTGGTTACGTTATCTGCTTATCTCCCAGCATCTGGGCTCCTGCTTTGTTTCCCTAAACTCAGGAACCAAATACATTTAGTCATGGAATACTTGTAATTACTTAAAAAAAAAAAAGATTTATTTATTTATGTGAGAGACAGAAATAGAGGCAGAGACATAGGCAGAAGCAGGCTCCCTATAGGGAGCTGGATGTAGGACTCAATCCCAAGACCCGGGAGATCATACCCTGAGGTGAAGGCAGATACTCATCCACTGAGACACCCAGGTGCCCATAATTACTTTTTATATTAGTCTCATTCCTGCCTCCATTTTTTGTCTTTGGTAGTTTCCTTTTTCCCTTTTCCTTCTCATACACTAATTTATACTATATTTTTTGTAGCTGATATACCTACTGAAAGAATATATTCTCTGTAAATCCATTTAAATTCCTTTTGGAACAAGACATTATAAATAACAGGTATGTCTGGCTTATATAGAAAAACGTAACCTTGATAAAGAAACTCAACTACAGTAGGTGTACTGTAGGGACAATGGTAATGCCCACATGATAATCTCTGTCTATGGGAGCAAAGCACTGCAACCAGGATAGACAAAGCATCTAAGAACCCAATATCCCTCACCTTTCAAGGAAGAGGGAGAACTGATAAGGTGCCCAGAAAGAAAATCAAGAGTCTTCCTTCTCCTGGAACCTATGGAGAAAGAAAGGACTCATTATATTTAGGCACAGAGGTTTTAGCAGTATAAGACAAACATTCACGTGAAAAATTAAGGAGGGAGTTTTATTTATGACATTGTAGATGACTAGCTCCCCGAAACAATCCTTCAAATTCAAGACAACTAAAAATCCTGGACTAAAAACCTAAAGGACAATGAGATAAAATCTCACACAGATCAAAATGGTTAAAAGTAATAAGTCAGGAAACAACAAATGTTGGCAAGGATGTGGAGAAGTGGGGAACCTTCTTGCACTGTTGCTGGGAATGCAAACTGGTGCAGCCACTCTGGAAAACAGTGTGGAGGTTCCTCAAGAAGTTAAAAATAGAGCTACCCTATGACCGGGCTGGATGAATCTGCACAACCTGTGACTGTTATCTTGGGGTTGAGTTCAAGCCCCACAGTGGATAGAGATTATTTAAAAACAAAATCTTAAAAAAAAAAAAAAATTTATTTACTCATGAGAGACACAGAGAGAGAGAGAGAGAGAGAGAGGCACAGACACAGGCAGAGGGAGAAGCAGGCTCCATGAAGGGAGCCTGATGCGGGACTCAATCCCAGGACTCCAGGATCATCATGCTGTGGGCCGAAGGCAGGTGCTAAACCACTGAACCACCCAGGGATCCCGAATGCTAGGTCTTGATAAGCGTGGTGAAAGTACAGAACACCGAAGACAAGGAGTTCTCAAATGGTTCAGGTCTCTCTGGTTCCTGAAATCACAGGTGATTCTCATAAAAGCAAGAGCACTGGAACAAGCAGCAGGATTCAACACGCAGAGCACCCAGAAATACCTGCCTTCTCTCTGTTCTCACTCCTTTAAACAGCTTAAAAGCTTCGCTTCACTGGCTATAAAAAAAACTAACAAAAATGTTCTTTTTCAAAAATAAAAAAAAAAAAAAACACAAATGTCCCTGTTACCTGAAAAGAGGACAGGACCAAAGGAAATAACCGGTTCTTGGGTACAAGAGGGAAGTCACAGGACATGTGTGGTTAAGGGCCAGAGGGAGAGGGCAGAGGGCCAGGGAGGGGGCACACCTGCAGCTGGTGCAGGTGTAGAAGACGGTCTGCCCCTCGTCAGCTGAGCGCATCTGTCTGGTGTGGTAGGCCATTCCCTCGTGACCACATCGGGAGCAGCGCCTGTCAACCTGGCAACCAAAGGGGGGGGGGGGGTCAGGGAAAGCCAGGATGACCCCTGCTTCCTACAGGAATCTCGTTGCATGCTCTCCCCAGCACCCCTGCTCCAAAGACCTCTGTTTCCCCAGACCTCAGCACTCAACCCTGCAGCCCTTCCCGCTCTCCCTGTGGATCAGTGTTGGCATCACTCACTCACCACGGGTCGCTGGAGGTCGGGCTCCTCCTGCACACCCGTTACCCCAGACTCAGCACTCAACCCTGCATGTCTCCCCGCCTTCCTTGTGGGTCAGTGCTGGGGTCACTCACTCACCACGGGACCCTGGAGGTCGGGCTCCTCCTGCGCCGGCGCGGGCACCGCCGTCCCCACCTGGTTGAACACGATGCGGGTCCTCACCACCTTCCCCTCGAAGTCTGCGGAGCGGTAAGCGCTGGCTGCGGGCACCCCCGGACCCCCCGCCGCCCCCCGCAACCCGGCCGCTCCCGCCCCCTCCTCACCCCGCACGGGGACGCCGAAGCCACAGCGCACACAGGTGACCGCGTCCTGGGCCCCGGGCAGGGGCAGGACGGAGCCGCAGTCCGGACAGAAGTCCAGGTCCGACTGGAATCTGGAGCCGGAGGGCGCGGGGTCCATGGCGCAGAGGGTGCGACGGTGGGCAGCTCCGGTTCCGTCCAGGGGCCCCGGCGGCCGCGAACCGAGCCCTCCTCCCTGGACGCGCGAGGCTCCGCGGGAGGACCGGCCGGCGTAGTGCGGTCCTCCAGGGCAGGTGAGAGCACCCGCCGAGCGGAGCGGGCTAGAGCATCCGCCGCGCAGACGCCCATTGGTCGTGACGTCACAATCCCTCGCCCAGACCGCAGTCCGCCGCGCCGGCGCCCTTGGGTGTAACATCACAATCCGGCGCCCCGACCGCTGTCCGGCTCGCCGGCTTCTGTGGGGTTGTGACGTCACAATACGTCGCCCCGACTGCTGTGCGCGGCGCTGGCGCCTTTGGCCGTGACGTCACAATCCGGCGCCCGGCGCCCCGAGAGCCCCAAAGCGGGGGTCGAGCGCCGTTGGAGACGGACGGAGGTGCCGACGCCGGGATAGGAGCTCGGGTAATGGCCGCTGCGCCTCCGGACACTCCATCAGGAAGAAGCGCAGTCCGGGGATACGTATTTTCTGGGACCCAACCTCGGGAGCGTTGCTTGTGGAGATGTTGCTGAGCTTCCCGAACACCGCCGCGCCGCCCCGGAGCCAGTGGGCCCAGCTCCGCCCCGCCGGCCTGACGTGCCCAGGACATGCTCTAGGAGCGGGCGGGCCAGGGAGATGAGGGCGAGGGCCGGGGGCGGGGCGGGGCGGGGCGGGCGGCCCAGGCCCGGGGCTGACTTGGGGGCCGGCCCCCTCCGCCGCGCCCAGCGGGTCACCGGGGAGTGACGAGCACGGTTGCCGTTCCCGAGCGTAAGGCTCACGGTCGCTAGGGAGCCGAGCTGCGGCCGCTCGCCAGTAACCACCGTCTGCGGGGCACGAGGAGTTTCTGAGCCGCTGCCCCCCTGGCTCCCGTCCGCCTGTCCCCGCAGGACGTCGTTCTGTCCGGCTCGAAGGGGGCGGTCTGCCGTTTAGACCGCGAACGTTAAAATTAGCCTGTTTCCCTCTTTGACTCTGTTCCCGACTCCGTGACGGTGCAGTGCTGCTCCACGCAGAGTCCAGCGCGATCCCGATGGGCCGGTGTCGTGAGGCCCGGGCCTTTCCAAGTGTCTGTGGAGCTGGGGCGGCACCGTTGGAAAGGATGCTGTGACCTCAAGGGGTACGAAGGACACGGTGGAACCCGCCACGAGAGACCCACACAGGGCCTAGGACTATGGTGTCTGCACCTCCAGGAGGACTCGCTGATGTTTCAGTAAAAACGTGGACATGGCACCTCAGGAGCAAAGGAGAAAGGTGCTCGAATACCAGCGACAAGGGAACCAGAAGATGAGTTCTAAAAACCGTTGCTGAACACAAACCGTGCTGGGTTGTGTTCTGAAAAGTAATAGGACGGTTACCTTTGTTAAATATCAGAATAGGTGTCCACGGACAGATAGGAACATAGGCAGGAAGTCAGTGAGATCCAATAACTGATACCAGGCTCATTCCAGTAACAGAGACACATCGTATTTGTCAATCTAAATTATAGATTACCTCCCGTTTACAGTCTAAATTTCAGCATGAAAGTGTTACAAATGATACAGGTATCACCATGGAAACCCTGGCTGGTTTTCAAGTGACTTAGGAATAATGTTTAAAAAACGTTGTGTTCAGAAGAAGGGAAAATCACTGTTACGTAGAATAGTCCGGAAAGACTTTACAGAGACTTGGGCTTGATCTGTGGAGGAGAGACCATTGCCAATTATTGAGGACTTACACTGTCTGTCCCAGGCTCTTTAATCTAGTTTATGTTTGTTTTTTATAAGATTGAGAAGCAGACCTTTGTCTCCCACATCCATCTTATAGACCAGGAGACTGACCCATTGTTACTTACCCAGAGCCACACCTCAGAGGTGGTGTGATTAGCGTTCAGACAGCCCTGTCAGGCTTCAAAGCCCACGCTCTTGCCATAAAGAGCCTGAAGGGCACAGAGATGAAATGCCAGGCATCCCCAGGGGCTTCAACACGACCTCACGGTAAACTCACAGTACACTAGGGATGACATATGAAAGGCTGGCAGTCTTCACTTGTGTTGCCGTCAGCCTGACCCACAAGAGAAGAGGGACCACTAACCAGTGCCAAGCCAGGGGACTCAATGGGAATGGTCTCATGGATTTGGGATGAAGGATGACTGGCAGTGTAAGGCAGGGACACAGAGTCAGGGTGACCAGATAAGAAGAGAATTTCAGAACGGAAGGCTGGAAGGCAGAGATGCTATATGTGCTGATAGAGGCAGAGAGGGTCCGGACCCAGAAACTACAGAAGGAGGATGGACTGCGAACCCTGGAGTCAGGAAACCTCTCCGAAGACAGAGCCTGGGAGGCAGAGCGGTCTGATGGAGAGGTGCTGGGGCAGCACAGTAGCAAGGAGCCGCCTATGTCTTCCCGGCCCCAGACTCGGGACTCAGACTGGTTCACGTTGAGTCCTCGGGAGATGTGCGCTTCTACTTTCTGTGAAGGGTTTACGTGCTGGTCCCAGATTCTCCACCGTGGTAGTGCGGTGCTTTCCCATGGAGGAGGCAGACTTCTTGGCAGTCAGTTTGGTTAGGTCAGTGTGTGGGAAGATGTCCTGACGCCTCCCACGCTCTAATCTACCTCTGCTCTCTTATCTTACAGTTTGGCCTGGGCTAAAGCATCACCAGACCCTAGGATTGCCGTAGACCAACAGTCCCCACTGGAGAAAAAACTCCTGGTAAATCATCTTCATGTTGTGCACTTGGGAACTGCTAGGAGAAGTAGCCTTGGGTTTAAAACCCTGTGCAGGTGACCCCTCCCTGGTGGGTATGTTTACCTATATCCATACCTGCAAAACAGTATTCTGTTCAAAATGCCCAACACTAGGTCAGCCTGGGTGGCTCAGCGGTTTAGCACCACCTTGGGCCCAGGGCGTGATCCTGGAGACCCAGGATTGAGTCCCACATCAGGCTCCCTGCATGAAGCCTGCTTCTCCCTCTGCCTGTGCCTGTGCCTCTGCCTCTCTGTGTGTGTGGTTAAATAAAATTAAACAACAAAAAAAAGAAAAATGCCCAACACTACATATTTTAAAACTAGTGGTTGATTTTGGTGACCAGTAATTCAGCTCTGAGAGCTCACAGTTTCACATAGGATTGATGGGAGTAAAAATCACAGTGATTATGCCAAGAAAGCATTATAAAATTCTCTGCCCCACTTTGACAGAACCTAGGTGGTGTGCATAGCACGGCAGCACGGCAGCTGATAACCCAGAAGTACCAGGAGGAATACGAAGCACTGTGCAGGGAGCAGGCTCTGTCTCTCGACTACTGGCTTGCCAAGGCAGAGTCCTATTACAATAAGAGGATAGTGGATATGATGAAAGAACAAGACACAGGCCATGAAAAGAAATTGGAGGGAAGGATGACCCAAAACCTAGAGAAACTGAAGCGGTATTACTTGGTTCCTGACCGGGAGTTGAAGCACATAGAGAGGCACATACACCGCGTGGGGCAGGTCAGAGAGCTCAAGAACAAAGCAGGTCGGCACCTACCACGGCCTAGTGAAACAAAGTTCCCAAGGATCCTGCCAGAAGAGCGTGGTGTCCTGGGCACACAGAGGAGGAAGCAGGTAAGCGAGCGGGAGCAGATACAGATCAAAGATCACCAGCAGCGCATGCTCCAGGGAAGAGAGGTCCTGGAGCAGAGGCTCCAGGAAGGAGTCCTGAGACAAGGCCGGAGCCAGAGGCCCACACGTGACCGGTGTGCAAGAGCCGAGAAAGAAACCAAAGAGTTTGAAAGTGTTACCGTATACCCTCTCTTCCAACCATGCAGTCAGAGTCGGATTAAAGTGAACATTCTCATGGAAAAGAATAGAGAGGAAGCCATTACCATTATAAAACCACATCAAAGAAAATTCTTAACGATGCCGCCCTTTCTGCGAAGCCAAATAGGAAAAATAAAAGACTAGTAAAGTTTCAGTGCGTTTGTAATAAAATCACGTGTCTTAAGTGAACTTTTGTTTGCAGTACTCCTTCTTGTCTCTCCCAGAGTTCATGGATGTTTGTATCTGATTCTGGAGCACCAGTTCTGGATGTGAAGCTGGGCAGAGTGGGTTTTACTTACCTAGTGTTTGCTGGTGCGGAGTCTTGACGTCCAGGGTCCCCACCTGGTCAGTGATGCTGAGCAAGGGATGCTCCACCACTCCCCCTACTCCCAGCCCTGGAAGCTATCACGTGAGATCTCTGTAGGTCCGCCTATTGTCACAGCTTTATGGGGAACTACTGACCAGGCCCTCAGCATATGCTGCAACCCACAGTTTGTGTGAGCAACTGCACCTGAGAGTGTCCTGTGTGCGCCATGTGGCCAGTATGAGGTCCCTGCCCTTGGGTAGCATACATGTGGTGGCCACTCAGGTGCTATGCAAGGGTGACGCCCTACCAGGTCCCACTGAGCCGGAGGGTAGTGACCGCCTAGGTGATGTGCGGGGAGGGATGCCCCACCAGGCCCCGCTGAGCAAGAAGGGCTGTTGTCTCAGTAAGTAGTGACTGCTCAGGTTGGTTCCAGCTCCATGTGTCACTTTCTGTCGCCCATGGAAACAACATCTTTCCAACCCACACTCATAACTCAGGAAACAAATTCCTGCATTGAGTGAGAGTTGTAATCACCAAGCAGAATGAAATGTATTGGTTTCACTTTCAGTACATTGTCTCTCCAGACACCAACACGCAAGGAAGGTGGGCTTGAGAGTCGGTGAGTGGAGCATCAGGAAGGGAAATGAGACCCCTCCTCAAGCTGTGCTGGTCCTGATGCAGGAGCCCCGCACCAGCAGCTTACTGGTCACCCGACTGCACTGGTGGCAGCATCCACTAGGCTTTTCCTCAGGGGTAAGACTATTGGCTCTCCCCCTGTGCCCTCACCCCCACCTGCTGTGCCTCCCACTCGAGGCTCACCCCATGCAGTCCCTGGCCTCCCACCTCCATGTCCTAGGGGTGGATCCCCTGCCTTGTAACCATGTGTGTTGTCAGAGCATGAGGGGCAGGAGGCCTGGAAACCCAGGTCGATGGGGTAGCGGTACCCCTTTGAGTTGACTGGGACCAAAGAGCAGCCTCATACATAACTGGAGGGGAGCCTGGCCGGCTCAGATGCTGGAGCCTGCAACTCCTGACCTCAGGATCCTGAGTTCGAGCCCCACGTTGGGTATAGAGATGACTTAAAAATAAGCCGATGTTTCCTGCAAGGATTTTCAGGCTGGACACATTGGTGAGGTCAGCAGCCCCATTTCTCCAAATCTAGCATAAACGCAACTGGTGATGGCAAGGCAGTGTCAAGCTCATGTGGCTAAGAATAAAAGTCTGAAGAAGGGCTTAGTTTGGCCCAACCTGATGCCATCATCTCCCTTGCCAACAGCTAGCCTTCCATCCCCTGCATGGAGTGTGAGCAATGCTGTAACCACCCCCAGCCTTGAGATTGTGACTCACTCAATGCTTTCCTTTGCTCCTGTATTATTTTTTTCTCTTCAATGTAAAATGAACATACAAATGAAAATGTCTGTGTACAGTTGGAAGAATAGTAACTTGTATGGGTCCCGCTACCTGGCTGAGCTAAAGGCCATGTACTCACCCCTGCGAACCGTCCTGTTCCTCATCCCTCCAGGCGTCACTGTCCTGACCATGTGCGGATCATCATCTTTCTGTAGCACTTGCCATTGATGTATGCATCCCTAAGTGACATAGTTGTGCAACTGCCGATTTATGGATTTATGGACATGAAAACAGACTGCATATAACTTAATCTCCTCTACTCAATATTTTTTAATTCACCATGTTGAGCTGCAACCCATATAGATCATTTTCTTTTTTTTTTTTCCTTTGAAACACTTGATTTGCAGGTTAGCAAGCTCCATTGGGTGTCCTGCAGCCTCACTGGCCGTCCCTCCCCAGGCTCTGGGAGCTGGAGGACTGCCAGCGCACTTGCCCATCAACCTCATGGCCTCGACTTCAGCATTCTCTGTCCCCCAGTCACCCCTGGTCGGTGCACATGTTTCTGGTGCACAAGTGCAAGAGTTTGCCCAGGGCATCTAAGCACGGTACCTTCCTGTGACGAGCCTAGTCCTGGAGCTGCTTAGATTTTCATTGCACTGTAGTCCATACCCACAAGCCTGTAGGGTCCGTTCAAATATTTGTTGAAGGAAAGAGGACATTTGTTGCCTGCTAGAAGCAGAGCTGTGTGTCCAAGAGAACCTGCCCTAAAATACAAAAACAGCTGATAATATACTGCTTCTATCCTGTCCATGCACAAACATAGTCAAGCTCTCTTTGTTATATTTCAGTTGAGATACTAACATATCTTTATTTACTTATTTGTTCTTTTAACACCCTCCAATAAAATTCATAATTTTATTTATTCCCTTAATAGAACTTTCTCTGGTGTCTTCCAGACAAGGGCACCCCATGCCTTCTTCTCAAGGCACCTGGCCACATAATAGTTTCACTGAAGTCTGGATGAAAGGGTTCCCCAAGGAGGAGGACAGGGAGCTGAAATCCTCAGAGACACTGGGTAAGGAGTTAGTAGTGCTTCTCTGTTCTCTGCTGAGTGAGAGTTCGGGTTTGTCAGCCCTGGGGCACGCTGGCATCCCCCAGTAGAGTTCAGAGCTGTGGGATTTGCTCTGGGCTCCAGCTCTGCCACAGATTGGCCCACTTGAGGAATGGTTCAGTATGTCTATGTTGAAGATAAGAGTTTCCTCACCCGGTTATCCCAGTGGGATAAGTGACCACATAATGTCATGAAGTGTCCTGGTTTTCTTTCCCTACTTTCATACGGCACTGTAAGCTCCTACCCAAACAGAAGTGCAGGGACCCCACAGTGCAAGTTGAGACTTCAGAAGAAAGATACAAATGAAAAGAGGTCAATTAGTAGACAAGGGAAAATAGCAAAGAGTAGAACTTTTCGGCAGATAACAAAGCAAGATTTGCCAAATGCTTATAAGCTGGTTTGAAATCTCTGGGTGCAGGATATCTCGATGGGTGAATCTGGGGTGAGCTCACGTGATAGAGACCGTGGAAGGCCTAAACATTCAGAGCCCATGTATGGATTCTTGGTGATCACACGCTCTGCTGACAGGGGTGTAATGATGAATAAGACAGGTCCTCTGCCCTGTATGAACTTACAGTCTAGTAGCAGAGATTGAGACAGACAATCATCACAGACGTACTGAAGTTGCATAAACCAAGAGAAACTTTTTTTTAAAGATGGGCAGCGCAGGTGGCTCAGTGGTTTAGCGCCGCCTTCAGCCCAGGGTGTGATCCTGGAGCCCTGAAATCAAGTGAGACTCCCTGCATGGAGCCTGCTTCTCCCTCTGCCTGTGTCTCTGCCTCTCTCTCTCTCTCTCTCTCTCTCTGTCTGTGTGTGTGTGTGTGTGATGAATAAATAGATAAATAAATAATTAAATAAATAATCTTTAAAAAATAAGGGTGAACAAGAGTGCATTTATCCTTCAAGGAGGAGGGCAAGCAGGTCAGCAAGCCAGGATAGCAAAGCTTTCTAAAATTCACCTGTTACCTCCTGTCAACTCAAATAGTAAATAAGCTGCACTTCATCTATCATAAATCCTATTTTTGGTGGCAAGCTCACAGCAAAGAGTAGAATAGTTGTGTAGAGGAAGAAAATAAAACTTATTGTCGGGATTCCTGGGTGACTCAGTGGTTTAATGCCTGCCTTAGGCCCAGGGTGTGATCCTGGAGTCCCAGGATCGAGTCCTGTGTCGGGCTCCCTACATGGAGGCTGCTTCTCCCTCTGCCTGTGTCTCTGCCTCTCTCTCACTCTGTGTCTCATGAATAAATAAATAAAATCTTAAAAAAAAAAACTTATTGTCTGCCATGCATCAAGTAGAATTAATTTTTTCATTTAATCATCAACAGATCTTGATTCCAGGGTAATTAATATGTCCTGACTTAATAAAGAATGAACTATCTATAGTTTCCCATATTGACATAAAATTTTGTTGAGAGGAATAAGAAATTTAGCCAAGAGATCTGTCAACCTTTCTGGGATGTGCATCTAACATAGCCAGATATTCTTTTACATTCATACACATATTTTATAGATGTCACATTCTGTTCTGAGAGTGTGGGGGTCTGTCTCTTCATTTGCCCAAGGTCTCTCTGGTGAGCACAGTCCCTCTGTACACCTCCCACAGACCTGCTCCCCTGAGTCCCAGCTGGGCACCTTGTCTTCTCGGCACAGTAATCAACACCAGCGGAGCCAGTGGTCCCGAACCACACCAATCAAAACCCCTCCTTGTTCCAACAGGAGGAACAAAACATTTTACAACTGTACAGAAGCCCACTATGCACTCCGCTCTGGTCTGTGTGGGACGTGGGACTTGTGAGCAATGTGCTCAATCATGTGGTCATTATCCTCATAATCTAGGACCAAGGAAATCTGAGATTCCAAGTAGCTGGGCTGGAATTAAGCTTGAACCTCTAAGCACTGTCCCCCTCTCATTTTGGCAGCAAGATTTTGCTGCAACAGGAGGTATAACAGAGCAGCCTGAGGCAAGTATGAGGCTATGAGGGGAGGAAACACCAAGTCCAGGGATTTCCAAAATAGATCTGTATACCTCCTCTCCTGATCACTAGGAAGTAGCCAAGAGGAGAGGATACTGGGGAGGGGTGGCAGCGTGGGGTGACCAAGCTGGCTTACGGGAGTGTGTGGGCCAGTAGGAGGTGAGGGAAAAGACTAAAAATCCCTGTTAGTGAACTTTTGAGAAGGCTGTTCAGCCTGTGAACAGTGGTAGGAAGCACGTAAGATCCACAGTTACTTTGACTATCAGCCCGTTGTCAAGGGGCTTCTCAGTAAAAGGCACACCATTGTCCAACTGAACACGGCCTGGAAAGCCAGCAGCATAACCACCATGTTACTCTTGGAGCAGCTGATTGGACCAGAATAACAATGCTCTACCCTAAAGTTGCATCGGCAGTGGGGAGGACCACCACTAGGTTTGAGGGATGGTCAGAGGTCCGATGATGTCTGTCTGCCCGGGGCAGATGTGGGCAAGGCCCCTCGCTAGGGGGCCTCCACCCTGTAAGATAAACAGGTCAAATTGACAATAGTCTCGAGTCCAATAAGAGCCTGTGTCCTTTGTGCCCAGTCTGTCTTGCCAGGTCCAGGGTGATGGTGGATCCAGGCAGCGAAGGGAGGACTCCCTTCATCAGAGAGCAGGGTCCTCCTGGGAGTGTCCCCCGAGTGACGCAGGTGGTCAGGTCAGCAGCTGGGGTCATCTAGTTTTCCAAGTCCAGACCAAATAGCTAGGCTGTTGGGACAGAACTTATAGGAAGGGTGATAAGGGGAACGCTGGTAAGGGCCATGAAAACGGCCTTGGGTTCTGCCCAGTGGGTATGATGACAGCCTCCCTCATTGATTCTGAATAACTGGCGCTGGGCCAGACACCAGTGACCCAGGACCAGGGAACTGAGAGCCCTATGGATGTGATATTTGGGCAGGTCAGTTGCATCCTTAGATGTCACAAGCAAGGCTTATCAGATCCTTCCCATGTTGTGAGAAGCTGAATCCCAGCTAACCCACCCTCAAATGTCACTATGAAGCCAGAATGTCAGAAAGCCACCTTGGGTCAGGTGTTTCATCTTCATAGGAGCCCAGGGACAAGCGAAAGCCGCTTTTCCAACAGAGTTCTCCCAGTAACCGCATCAGGAAGGTGGTGGGTCAAAGCTGCAGGGGCCGCTGAGGTCAGGCCACCTCCATTGGCAAAACCATCAGCCTGTTGGTTTGAAGCCTCAAGACTTTCCTCAGGTGAAATCTCAAACTAGCCCCGAATGTGCAAGAAAAGACAAGGCAAGAAAAGTGCCTGTGCCACTCCGCATAGGTACGAGGCAAGTTTAATGAGTAAGGAAGTTCACAGGACAGTTGTCTTGGGTGCTTGCGAGACAAGTTGGTGTCCGCATCTGCCAGCCAGAATCTTAAAAGTTTCCATAAAGGCCTTGACTGGCTTTAGTTATGTATTCAGTCCTTACTCCCTGGAGATTATGTCCTCGAAATACCTCCCACTGTGGAAATGGTGGTAGAATGTCCATCCCAGAGGCAGGGAGAGAGTGTGATTGCCGAGGTCCTGCTCTCAGTCAATGGTGGGCATGTCCTCTTGATGGCTCCTCCAGTGGCAGTTTGCCAAGCTTGGTAGGTTGCTATGATGGAGCAGAGGTCTTCCATTTTATTGCCTACGAATGAGGAAGAATTGGGGCAGTGGTTATGGACCAAGAACCAGGAAACTGACACAGGCTTTTACAATTTACAAAATACTTTTGTAAAAATGGCTTCCCTTAAATCCTCAAAGACAGCTGCCCACATGGTGCCCTGGTTGTTGCTGCACTCTAGAGCTTGGTCTCCTCAGCACTCTGGTGGTGAGCTTGAGGGTTTGCATCAAGATCTGGAGTCATGCGACCAGAAGCAGGAGGGCCTCTCCCTTTGCCCTTCTCATCAGCCCTTGGTTGTGTCGATGCCTCAGACTCCAGGGACAGGGTTGCCACCACTCTCCAGTCTCCAGCTCTTCACACCCATCAAAGCCCAACGTCTGCCTCGTGTCTTGTCACATTGGTGTCACCCCCACCCCACATTTCAGAATGCTGCTCAGCATGTCATCAGACCTGACTTGCCTCACCTGGTTTTTCCTCATCATGGTGCATATGGCGCTGCTCTTGGCCCAGGTGACAAACTTACCAAACTAGTAAGTCAGGTGGGCATCTGTTGCAAACCAAGCCCTGCCCTGAGTGCTGTTGATGACTAATACTGGGTCATCCCCACCCGCTCCCCAAACCTATGGTCCAACGCTTGTGTAAACAAGCAAATGCCCTTTCATTCCCTATCTCTTTGATGATCCTCAAGACTTGAGAGTCGAATCCAAGTGGCACACTGCAATCCAGGACCAGCTGCCTAGTTCTGTAAATAAAGTCATTTGTAAGCAGGGCTGGGATCATAGCAGGATGAGGAAGGCAGTTTCCTGCAAGTGCAAGGTCAGAGCCGGGTTCATTAGCTCTCATGGTTAATGGAAAGCACCTATGTCAGCCCATCCCCCAGCTGGCTTCTATTCTGGTGAAGAGGAGAGGCTGCAGCCCACTGTTTTCCCCGCCCCTCCCCAGCAGTGAGCATCTGACTCTGACACTGCGGGAACCACCTCAGCCCACAGATGACGCAGGAAGCAGTGAGCACTGAGCCTGGGGCCCAGGGAAACCTGAGGTCTAAAGCCTGCACCTGGGATCCCTGGGTGGCTCAGTGATTGAGCGCCTGCCTTCGGCCCAGGGTGTGATCCTGGAGTCCCGGGATTGAGTCCCACATCAGGTCCCTGCATGGAGCCTGCTTCTCTCTCACCTCTGTCTCTCTCTCTCTCTCTCTGTGTTTCTCATGAATAAATAAATTAAATCTATAAATAAATAAATAAATAAATAAATAAATAAACAAACAAACAAACCCTGCACCTGCCAGCCCTGCAGCTGACACACTGGCGCAGAGACCTGAAGGCAGAGCATATCCAAGGGACTATTTCTTACCCGTACAGAAAGAATAACGAGTCCAACCTTAGGAATGTTTGTGGGGATTCACTGGAAGCCGTGTTTGCAGAAGTATTTTGTGACTTGTGAAACCCTGTGCCCATGTGAAAGAGATGATCACAACGCAGAAGGGACTATGATGAGTGCTGATGTGGAGATGTTGGGGTTCAAAGCCCAGGACCAAGAAAGAATTCCCGAGACGTCTTTGGTGTAAAAAGGTGGTTTTATTACATGGGGACAGGACCCGTGGGCAGGAAGAGCTGCCTTGGGGTCATGAGGAGTGGCTCCTTATATGCTTTCAGGTTGGGAGAGGGTTAGGGAGAGCACAAACCTCCCAGGTATTTGGGAAACAAAGTTTCTAGGACCCCGAGGGGGCCAGCTGCTGTTGGGAAAGGTCACTTATTACTGTTTAGTAAGAACCCGGTCATGAGACTCTCCAGATGAACATCAGATGCTCCTATGCTTTAGGGGACAATTGCCAACATATATTTTGGGGGTGGAGATAAAAGAAGTTTCCAAAGGAATTTCTCTATGTTCAAGTAGACTCACAAGGTCCTGAATATCAGGCTAACATCAGCTAAGGTTGCCTGTTGCCCTCAGCATGGTCCACACCGAGGCAGCGGAGCTCCCAGAGAAAGGTCACTGCCTGTTTCAGGACTTGTCAGTGGGCCGAGGGTTGTAAGGAAATCTTTGTTTGTTTGTTTGTTTGTTTGTTTTCTCACGTCAAGTGCTAATTAAGTGGAAAACAATGAATGTGGCATCTGTTGGGCTGATTATACGTATATGAATCAGAGAGAGGTTGCCCTGGGTGGGGCACGTGGCTGGGGCCAGCAGAGCCCACCTGACCTGGTCCTCTCTGCTGCCAGTCTGCAGCATAGATGTCACAGTGCGTATTGTCTCCTCTACCCTCATTGTCCAGAGATGCCACAAGCCTCTGCCTCTTGGGGCCTGCGGGCTTAGTGTGGCTCTAGGGGATGGTGGCTGGAAGTTGTGAGTTTTAATCAGAAATAATTGAATCTTCTTGTTTCAAGAGTAAATTGAGAGGGAGTAAGGCCAGATCCTGGCACTAGGTGGGACCTGGTGCTGCCGGTGGGAGGGTAGGTGGTGAGGGGCGGGGTTTCTCCCTTTTTGGCTTCCTTGATGGTGACCTCTTGACCTTGGCGGGTCGGCAGTCTTCTCTGGGCCACGGACAGGGGATGCGGAGGGTGCGCAGAAGCCGGCTGGGATAGCGGGCGCCGGGCCTGCTGTACGCCCCACGGCTGGAGGCCCCGTCCTCACTGCTCGGTGGGTGAGTTGGGCCGCTGGGGATTGAGCTTGTGCAGATGGAGGCAGATGCAGAGAGTTTGTCCCGGTCTCCTCCACCCTGAGGCAGGCAGAGGGCACTCGTCATCATGGGGACGCTCCCAACCCCCAGGCCCCGAGGAACACTTAGGTATCGGGATGTGGCTTGGGGCACCTCCGCTCAGGCCACACTCGGGCCCGGGAAAGCAGAGATCGCAGAGGGGAAGTTCTGGGGCAGATGGGTCTCAGGGCCTCCTTGGTGCTGTTCGGCGGACGGGGGCACCTCCGGCTCATCCCCTGGGAGCGAACTGCATCGCTGCACCGCCGAGCTATTCCATGTCCTCCCTGCTGTGGGAGGCTGCACCCTGAGGACGAGAGGGTCTGATCACTGGCCGGGCAGGGGCTGAAAAGGGACCCGAGCAGACAGCTGACGGGCCGAGAGCCTAAGGCCCTTTGCATGGCTGAAGGCCACAGTGCAGGCACTGGAGGGGGTGTGCTGGCAGCGTCCTCAGAGCCCTGCAGGTGTGGGGGGCCTTCTGCCTTTTTCAGAATTGCCGTGGGAAGCTGCTGACGGTAGTTCAGGTTGGAGAGGAGGTGGGTGCTCTCTGGGGAGGGAAGATGGCGACACATTCCCTGGGGGGATTTAGGCTCTGGGAGGGCGGGACGTCCCTGAGTCCGTAGAGCTCCCAGCCTCCTCCACTCCAGGCCGCAGTGCGCTAGGAAGCTGTTGGAGAGGCCCCGGGGCAACCTGCAGCTGCCTGCAGCTCCATCCCCAACCAGGGCCCCCAGCCTGTGCAACAGGAGAGCGGGCCTGCGGAACAGCAGGGAACAGCTTGGCCTGCTGCCCCACTTGAAAACTGAATAGCCCTGATGGGAAGGATGGACAAACAAAGGGACGGACCCCGCCTCGCCAATTAACTCCATTGTCAGATGCCCTTTTTCTTGCTATTTTCCGTTTCACCAGGCATCTGGAGACTGTGAAAGAAACAGGGTCCGTGGGTTTTAGTCTTTGTTCAAGGGACCACCCTGAGGAAGGAGAAAGGAGGTGATCGAGGTCTGCCTGGAGCTGGAGCTGCCAGGGGCCCAGGCATCCCCAGGGTTGGCCGCGGCCAAGGTCCTATGGAGTATGTGCCTCCAGCTCATTACTTGTTTACTGTGTATGTGGATCCTTACTACTCCATCACGAGGAACGCTCGCGAAAAATCCACAGAACCCCATAGTTGTCAGCACTAGATGGGTCTTGGAGTGTTCTCCTTCCACATTTTCTGGCAACAGCAGATCAGAAGGAAGAGGCTTGCCCGGCGTGGTCCGTGACAGGTCCAGAGCACTGTTGTCTTTGCAGAATAATGCTGTTGCCCAGAGGGTGCTTTGGGACCCAGGGATTCCTGTCCTCGGTGGCACGGAGTCCAGGCTTTGGACACGAACACATCGTAGTGTTGCCACACTTTAGGTCTCATGAGGTGGGGTCGGTAATGATTACCTCCCGGGCCCTGCTGACCCAGAGAGGGGGGGTCAGTAATTCTTGCTGTTCTTTGAGCCAGGACAAAAGCTGCTGTTCTGTTTCTCTCTGACCTCAGGTCTCTAGAGGCAGGCAGCAGCCAGTGGAATGGAAGGCAGATCTTCGTAGCCCCCAGGCGGCATCCCTGGGCCAGGGTGGCTGAGCCACGGGGACAAGTCCCTGAGCCCTGGGCCTCGGCTTTGAGGGAAAGTGCACTCCTCATACAGGAAAATTTGGACCGCAGAGCAGAAAAACAGCAGCCCCTTGGAGCAGAGGCATTGGTCCAGGGAAACCATGCCAAACCCCAAGGCCTCTGCAAAGCTGGTGCGCCTGCGCAGTGACCGAGAGACAGACTGTAGTCACTGGGGCCTGGGCCCAGGGTGGATGAAGCTAGAGGCAGACACCACGGAGGAGGAGGTGTTTGCACAGCGGGATTCCGTGGCACTGCTGCAGGCGCTGCTCCGGCAGGGGGAAGCCAAACACGGAGAGAGCTGGTGGAAGGCATGGGTGCAGGTGAGGAGAGGGAGCACCAGTCCTGACCCCGAGTCCTATCGTCTGCTGCAGTCTGTGGTCACATGGAGTTCCGAACTGTTCTAAGCTGAACAACACCTGGGATAAGCGGCTGCAGGCTTTTCTCAGCCTCCACACTCCCCCTACCCCCAACACCACCCCTAGCCCATCTGGAAGGACTTCCCAAAGTTGGTGCAATGGCAGCCCCCATGCTCATCATCTCTTCCTGCCTCTCGGTCCTTCCTTTCCTTTGTATGGAATAACATTGCAGACTTTGCACCTGTGTTTTCATATTCCTCCCTGCCTTCCATGGTTTTAGTTCTCTCCCGGTTTGTAAATCTTGTGCTTGGGTGTCTGTCTTGTATACAGACTCCCCGAGTCTCTCTTGCTCTTGCAGAAGCCAATCACCTTTGAAGATGTGGCCGTGAACTTCACTCAGGAAGAGTGGATGTGTCTAGATGCCAGTCAGAGGGTTCTGTACCAGGATGTTATGTCTGAGACCTTCAGAAACCTGATGTCTGTGGGTAAGAGGCTGGGGCTTCCTCAGCGCCTCTCCCAGGCCTGAGACCGCTAGCTTCCCTGGGCAGGTGCATCAGCTCACATGTACAGACTCTATACCTCCTGCACCCTCCAGCTAGGAGAGATCTAGGTCTGTCAGCTCAGGGTAACAGGAGAAGAGATGAAATCATGAGGGCAAAGATGATACGTATAACATGACAATGATTCATAAATGTTCCTGTTCACCAAGCCAGTATTTACTGAGTTGCCAGGAACTTCGTTAGGAGGGTTTCCTCCCTGCCCCTGCATGTCCCAGATTGTGGTTCTTAAACCACAGACACCGATGAAGGTAGTCTGTTGTCCCCACTGGGTATGAGGGGCCCAAGCCTGCGACCTTGACTCTTCCGGTCCTATCCACCCCCAGCTCAGAATCTATCGAACCCAGATCTGATCATCAAACTTGGACAAGAAGAAAGCCAGCAGAGAGCAGAATTCCAGCTCTGTCTCCTGAATGGAGAAGGCCTCCCTTCAGGTGAGCATTGAAAGGCGTGGGGGCAGGTAAGGGCCCAGGTACGCCCTGGGGGAGAGGAGGCTGTCCTGGTACCAGGGCTCCGCACATCCTCACCTGGTCCCACCTGAAGCTGCAAGAGGGCTTGAGGCCACCTGCTTACTTGCATGCCTTGGCTCCAGATAGATACCTGCATTCTCTAGGACAAGTGACAAGGGGTCAGCATGCACATAGGGTGCTCACATCCCTTCCAAGAGGACAGGAATGGTAGGGACATGAGCTTGGTGCTGACTTCAAGGAAAGGAGACTTGGTCCTGTGACAGAACAGAAGGGGAGGGCTATCAGGCTGCGCTGAGCACCTGCCCTAGGTTGTACTTCCCAGTCCAGCCAGATTATGAATGGCACCGCCCTTCACTGAGGTGTCCCCATTTGTATGACACATGAGGTCACCTGGGGCTGTCTGTGTGAGCGTGAAATATTGGAAGTGAGAAGATATGGATTTCAAGAAATGTGGGTATAGGCTAAAGTTCTCTTCTCTGATCTTGTTGAAAGATTCCAGTTTAAATTTTTATTCACTTTTATTTTATTTTGTATTTTTTTAAAAGATTTTATTTATTTCTTCATGAAAGACACAGAGAGAGAGAGAGAGACAGAGACACAGGCAGAGGGAGAAGCAGGCTCCATGCAGGGAGCCCGATGTGGGACTCGATCCCGGGACTCCAGGATCACTCCCTGGGCCAAAGGCAGGTGCCAAACCGCTGAGCCACCCAGGGATCCCCTTTTATTCACTTTTAATTTGAAAACCCAAAAGTCCATTCCTGTCTCAAGCCTGAGAGGTCTGAGTGTGAGAGAGCCGGTGTTGGTTGGGCGCGTGAGAAAGTTGGGGTTGCGTAGCCTGGATGGAAGGAGAGCTGGCAGGGGCTTCTCCTGCTGACCCTTGGTTTTTCCTCCTCTATTGCAGGCGGCAGGCAGGAGGCATGTCAGGAAGAGACTCAGGCACTGGGAGATGACCGGGCTGGTAGAGCTCAGGCCTCCCTTGATGGATGGGGGGCAGGTGCAGCCTCTGCTCCAGCAGGGACCCCACACAGGGCCCCTGTGATCCCAGCATCCCGCGCTGGCAGGCCCTTTCTCTGCCACATCTGTGGCAGGACTTTCAGCAAGCACTCCAACCTGCATAGCCACCAGTTTGTTCACATTCCCAACAAGACCAACAGCTGCAGCCATTGCGGGAAGTCCTTCCGGAACCCCAAGGAGCTCGGCTATCACAGGCGCATACATCTTGGGGAGAGGCCCTTCTGCTGCCCGCTCTGTGACAAGACCTATTGTGATGCATCTGGGCTGAGCCGCCACCGCCGTGTCCACTTGGGCTACCGGCCCCACTCGTGCCCCTTCTGTGGGAAGGGCTTCCGGGACCGGTCAGAGCTGAAACGCCACCAGAAGATACACCCAGACCAGGAGCTGGGGGCCAGAGACCAGAAGTGCATTGTGAGGGCCCCAGACCCTCGAGCTGGATCTCAGACACATGCTGGCTGGAGCCAGGGGGCCAGCCAGGAGCTTGTGGCCGTGGACCATGCCCTGCTGACCAGGACCCAAGAACCCATCATTGCAGACAAGGGTCCTATGGCTCAGACCCAGCCAGGCATAGATAGGAAGCAGGTGATCCCTGTGGGATGGCGGGCACCAGCTGGTGCAACCCTGGGGCCCGGCACCAGGACACAGACACCCGGCATGAGAGCCCTCTGCCTGGATACCAGGTCCAACTGCCTCCCACCAAAGCCTTCAAGAATCAAGGTCTTCTCTTGCCCTCACTGCTCTCTGACTTTTAGCAAGAAAGCCTATCTCTTTAGCCACCAGAAAGCCCACATCCCTGAGCAGCCGAGCTGCTGCTTCCGCTGTGGCAAGTCCTTCAGCTCATTGTCAGGGCTGGTCAGGCACCAGCAGACACACTGGAGGCAGAAGGTCTACCGTTGCCCTGTCTGCGACGTCTGCTTCAGGGATAGAGATGGCCTCATGGGCCACTGGGGGGGATCCAAAACCATGGACCCGTGCCTGGGCAATCTCCAGGCCTGCTGGGCCATCCTGGGTCAATGGCTCGGCTTTTTTCATGGTGCTGCCAGTTGGGCTGGGAAGGAGATGGATCTGCCCCCAGATCCAGGCTCCCAGGTGAGGGTGGGGAGGGTGGGGAGGGTGGGGAGGAGGCACCAGAGAAGAGAGAGCAAATGAGGCCATGAGGGGCTCAGTGCACACCCAATGGAGGTGTTCATGTTTGCTTCTCCAACGCACTGGCCTCCAGGCTCAGGAGACAGGGTGGGCAGAGAGGTAGGGGTCACCAGGGAGACACAGGAACACAAGGGGATGAGACGTGCACACAGAAATTCGTATTACTATAATTATCACCTGACTTGTTTCTTTGCCTGATAGACATCAAGTAGTAATCGCTGGAGGAAACAGTGGATGCTTGGACAGGTATGAGATGGGCGAGCAAGGACCAGAGGGGGTGGAGCCTGGGGGACCCAGCTATGCAGGACATGGGGGTCAGGCCTGTGTTCTGATGCTCCCCACGGGGCCACACAGTGCTCCAGCACCATCCTCACTGAGCTCCCGTGCTTCCCATTCCTGCTCCTGCAGCCCTCACACCTCTCAGGACTGACATCTTAGAGTAAACAACCACCATCTCTGAAGTTGGCATGCTGGAATTTGCAATGGGGGGTGGGGAGATGCTCGACCTTCCTGCCTGTGTCACTGTCCAGCACAGGTATCCATCAGAGAGAGGGGTGCCTGCCTGGCCATGGCCATGGAGGGCTTCCAGGTGGAAGAGTAAGAGAGTAGAGAGGTGTGGGCTGTGAAAAAGGGGAAGAGAACTCAGTCCCATTTGGAATTCAGAGCATTCCTGGAAATGCAGATTGGATGCCCCGTAGTGAGGAGGTCTGTGAGTGTAGGACTTGGTGGGTGCCAGGCCCTGAGGTCAGTCCTTGGACCGAGCAGGCTGTCCTCCACCCTTGCCAAGATAGCATCACTCAGAAGGGGTTTCCTAAAGGAGGAAAAAGTAACTTGAAACATCTGTCACTGCCAAGACATTAATCCTTGGAGAGGAATAGCCCTGGGCAGGGAGAGTGTTGTTGCCTCTGCACCCACCTCAGGGGCTGGTCTCACAGCTGAGGCCCAACACAGCTGCTGGATGGGTGGGAAGGGAAGCAGCCAAAGTGGGGGTTAGGCTGGGCATTGGAGTGCCCTCCCCTCTGCCTTACAGGAGGAGCCTCTGCCAGCCAGGCTCTCCAGCTCCCCCCCACCTAAGACTCTCTAGCTGCCCCCCCCACAGACTCTTCAGCCTCCCTCCCCCCAAACTCTAGCACCCCCGCCCCACAAGCTTCAGCTCCTCCACCCCCAGACTCTCCAGCTCCCCCCCACCTAAGACTCTCTAGCTGCCCCCCCGCCACAGACTCTTCAGCTTCCCTCCCCCCAGACTCTAGCACCCCTGCCCCACAAGCTCTTCGGCTCCTCCACCCCCAGACTCTCCAGCTCCCTGCCCCTCAGAGCTTCTGGTCCCTCCACTACCTGCCCCCCTTCTGCCTTCTTGTTTTGTTCTCAGCTTATAAAAAGAGAAAACTTACTTAGCTCCTCAAGAAACTGCCCTGGAAAGAGAAAAAGAAGGGAATAAGTGGCTGGTGGAAGATGACTAGGTTCCTCCCCACGTACCCACCCTTCCCCTCTGCTGAGGGCCCCCCCATCTCAGCAAGTAGCTCTTATCATGGACTCTGAAGAGCCTGATGTTGGCTGGCCTTGGGGACAGGAGGACAGAAATACCTGTCAGAACCTGGTCCCCCCACTCAGTGGTCCTGCCCCCCACCCCACAGCACCTGCTAGTCTTCGATGAAGCCAGTTGTAGCAGATGATCAAGGCAAGCAGGGGCCCAAGAACCGGCACCAGGACAAACAGCGTTATCTTCCAGCAGGGCACCCTCAGGAAGTGGGGGTCTGGGTTGGTGGCCACAGAACAGAATTAGCATGTACCCCCTGGAGCCCCACCCACCCTTCTCTGTTATTCTTGGTTTTCTTAACCTGGGGTCCAAGGACACCACAGCGGTCTGTGGACAGAGTTCAGGGAGCTCATGAACTCAATGAGAAAAACATGCATCTTTATTTTCACCAAGCTTTGACTGAATTTAGCATTTCTTCTATCATAAATGTAAGCAACCAACCAGTCATCAGCAGTACCTGTTACTTTATCACCAACAGAAATCACAGATACTTTCATTGCCATTGGAGCTGTTGCTGAAATCTCAAAATGTTTGTCAGTATTTTGACAAAGTTATTGGACCTGCTGCTACATTGTTATTTAGTGCATTTTTATTATTTAAAGAAACATTTGTTACTCTGTTACAGATGGGTTTATATTCTGATACCTGTGTTTCAATTTAATGGTTTTCTTTGCAAGTTTATGTGTTAAGTTTTATGTGATGGTTTAAAAATTTTAATCTGGGAAAGGTTCCATTAGAGCTACAGCAGGACGCCCAGGAGATTCACGATGCAGAAAGACATAAGACCTTTGCTATTAGAATCCTACAAAACAAAGCTCTGGTTCCTCCCTTTGTAGGTTGCAAAGACTGTGCTTGTCTGCACCCTGATGAGATGTCCTAATGTGCGGATGGAGCACTGCCCGTCCAGGAAGGCTGCTCAGAGCAGCGACCTCTGCCCTGCCTTGTGGCATCCTAGAATTCCTGCTGCATCCATGCAACAAGGTCATGGTGCCCTCGTGTTGCAGGCATCATCCTTACGCACTGGGCACTGTGCAGTGAATGAGCAGGATGGGGACCTGTCTGGAAGGGCCAACAGTCTAAAGGGGTGAGGTGTCTTCTCTCTCTCTCCCAAGCAGTTCTTCCCTAGTCAGCCCTGTGAGGTTCCCTGTCAGTGCTCATGACAACTCACTTCTATCATGTGGGTTTAGTCGGTGATGCATAAGCACCCCCACCCCCACCCCCACAACTAGACATCAAGCCCGCCTGGAGGGGTGTTTATCTCCTGTCTGTAAAGTTTGGCTCAGCGGTTTAGCGCTGCCTTTGGTCCAGGGTGTGATCCTGGAGATCTGGGATCTAGTCCCATACTGGGCTCCCTGCAGGGAGCCTGCTTCTCCCGCTGCCCGTGTCTCTGCCTCTCATTCTCTCTTGAATAAATAAAATCTTTAAAAAAAAAGTTTGGAAAGAGACACGTGCACAAAGACCCCGTAGAGGGAACCGCTGGCATAGGGCCTGACACAGAGAAGTGTCCCCCAAGTATTTGCTGCCATCTCCCCCATCCTGGAGGCAGTGGATGCTGACTTTCAAAGAAAAAGGCAGTGGAAAGGAACAAGGAACCAGGGTTCTTATTTCCAGCTGACCTGGGAAGACCTGGTTTCTGGCACTTACCAAAAGTCCGGTGGAGGTTCTCTGAAAGAAAACACACAGAAAAGGGACTCGGTGGCAGATCCCTCTCCTCCCCAGAGCCTTTGTTATTAAGTTACTTTAAACTGTGTCTAGTTGTGAGTGACCATGGCAGAAAGGGAGCTGCTGGACTCTGTGCCCCAGCAGGCAGAGGAAGGAGACCTACCGCAGTTCAGGGCTGGCTGCAGGGGTCTGAGATACTAGTGAATTTTGGGAGGAAGCACAGGGTCTGGGGGTAGATGCAGAGGTAGTCCTAGAAAATGACCACATTGGTGATGCCCAAACACCAGAGGGACAGATGGCGGAGAGAGAGCCACTAACACTCACCTATCTCAGCTCGAAGTTTTCCTAAAATAGAAAAAGGCAACATTTAGAGTTTCCGCTGGCATTTGATGGGGCTCCTGCACCCAATGCCCTGTGATTTGTATAGGCAGTTTCTCAGGAGCCCAGGAGCATCCTCGGGAGTGCCCTAGCCCTGCTGCTACAGTGTGGACTCAGTATTTGAGTTGAGGACTTGAAGGGCAGTGCCCCACACCAACCTCCCGGGTCCTGGCCTTGGGTCTCCTTGTTCTCCACTCACACCCATCCCTGCCCAGGGGCTGTCACTTTGTGAATATTTTTATTTTAATTTTTTTTCACTTTGTGAATCTGAAGCCACTTCCTACCTGGAGGAGGAAGGGAGGAGCTCAGCCTTGCCCTACCTACTACTTGCACCCAGGGAGTCACCCCAGAACAACATCCCCTCCGGTATGGGAGGGAGGCTGTTCCCTCCATGGGATGTCTGGGAGGATGCCAGGCCCTGCCCCAGCTGGATTCAAGCCAGGCCACAGACACCACAGGCCCTTGTGCTCAGCTGTGGGAACTGACAACCACAGTGGGCACCAGGATGAATTCAAGGGGAGAGAGGAGACCCCACCACATACCCTTGCATCCCCATCCCTCCCCGCGACTCTATGCCCTTGGACTGGGACAGGGGAGGACAATACAAGGGCATAGCTCAGAATATATCTTCAGGTGCAGTAGAGGAGCTTCATGGACAGTCCTCCGTGTTGCATGGAAGAGAAGCAGGAAACAAGCTGAGAACACCCCCCATGTGGCAGGGACATTCACTCCGTGTCCTCGTGGAAACCTCCATTAGGCACCAACATGTCTGGCCTTCAGGTTCACCATCCCAGGCTGTGAAGCTGCTGGGGCAGCTCAGGGACCAGAGATGGGGACTTCAGGCCCGGGCTCTGCCATGTTCAAGGTGCAAACGCTTACAAGAATGTTGAACCACAGTGGCCTTAGGCTCACTGGTCAGCCCTACCTCACAGGGAAATTCCTGTCTTAGAAATGAGAGCATTTGGGAAGACATGAAACTGGTCATTGTGGATATGTGAACCCAAAGTCACCCAAAGCTAAATATGAGTCCCTCAAGTTCCAAGAGGCAAGGTCCTGAGCAGCCCATACCTCTGAGTCTGTGCTGCAGGCAGAAGTAGACCAGGCCCACTGCGATCTGCAGGAGGAGCACAGGGAGGACAGCGATCACAACCAGCACTCCAGGGTTGATCCAGTAGAAGGGATCTGAAAGGGAGAAGCAGTGCTGGTCCCCAGTGGCCGGCACCGCCTAGCACCATCCCAGGGGCTCAACACACCAGTCAAGATCAGCAGGATTCAGGGAAGAGGACACAGGGCCTGGGGGGCTCTGTTGGGGAAGCATCTGACCGTGGCTCAGGTCATGATCTCGGAGTCCTGGGGTTGAGCCCCGTTTTGGGCTACCTGCTAAGCCAGGGAGTCTGCTTCTCCCTCTGCCCCTCACCCTGCTTGTGATCTCTCTTGCTCTTTCTGTCTCTCAAATAAATAAATAAAAATCTTAAAAAAAAACAAAAACAAAAAAAACCAAGGAGGACACAGAACTGAGCATAGCCTTGCAGGAAAAGTAGGTTTGTTTCCAGGAAGGGTTAGTTCTTTGCAACGCTGTGTACTAGGCCCATCTGACAGAGTTCTGAGAACCAGCTGAGAGACTTAGACCTGGCACCCTAGGTCATGGGCTCACTGGAGGGGTCCAGGGGGAGGACGGCCCGACCCCTGACTGCCCCCTGCAGGAGGGAGGAGGGTGGCCCGTTCAGAGGCCAGGGTAATGGTGAAAACAATGCCCTAAGCTGAACCAGGACGCACCAAGGTGTCAGCAAGCACCTCCACATCCACCAAAGTCAGCATGTGTGGAATTAGGAAAAGCATACATGCTGATCTTCAGTAATCTTTAACCTGACACTTAGCATTTCTAGTAGCACAGGCCATGAACAGAACCTGTGACCCCGTCATCAATAAAACCCACAGATATTTTCATATCTTTAATTAGAGTTGCCACAGAATCCTCAAAATATCACTTAGTTCATCACTATTTTTTTTCAGGGTGATCACATTTGAAAAAATATTTTATTTACGCATTCGTGAGAGACAGAGAGAGAGGCAGAGACACAGGCAGAGGGAGAGGCAGGCTCCCTGTGAGGAGCCCGATGTGGGAATCGATTCCAGGACCCCGGGATCACAACCTGAGCCAAAGGCAGATGCTCAACCACTGAGCCACCCACGTGTCCCAATCACATGTTTTCATCACATTTTTTAAAATTTAAATTCAATTTGCCAACATATAATACCCAGTGCTCATCAAGTGCCCTCCTCAGTGAGTTCACCACTTTTTTGAAATTACACCAATTATCAAGGACACTCCCTATCTTGTTATTGCCACATTTTGATAGCTGTGTTTCAGTGCAAATATGTTTTATTTAATGCATTTAAAGCATCCTTCTGAGAAGGGATGAAAAAACAGGTTGTGGGGGGAGGAGGTACCTGCTGGCTCTGTCAGGAGAGCACTCTTGCTCTTGGGGTTGTGAGTTTAAGTCCTGCACTCAGCACAGAGTTTACTTAAAAAGAGACAGAAGGCGGGATCCCTGGGTGGCGCAGCGGTTTGGCGCCTGCCTTTGGTCCAGGGCGCGATCCTGGAGACCCGGGATCGAATCCCATGTCGGGCTCTCGGTGCGTGGAGCCTGCTTCTCCCTCTGCCTATGTCCCTGCCTCTCTCTCTCTCTCTGTGACTGTCATAAATAAATAAAAATGTTTAAAAAAATTAAAAAAAAAAAAAGAGAGAGACAGAAGGCATTCACTAACCAGCAGTCCACCAAAGGGGCGGCACACAAAAATGCTGAGACCCCATTGTGCGGGGCTGTTGAGACAGTCGGACATGCAGGGTTTGATGCTTGAGGGGTGGGAGTGGGACCCCTGACAGGGCTCCTGTCAGCTCTGCCCCTCCATGGTAAAGTCCAGCTCTCCAGTGCCTGTGAGCTCCACCTGGGTCATCCCTGGGCGCCTGGCTGGGCTCATATACTTTCCCCCTGTGTCCTGTAACAAGGCCACGTCATGATACTGCCATCAAGGGTGGGGTGTAGGTGTCAGCAAGCAAGTGGTCTACAGGGTTCTTACGTGGGAATAAAGCCTTTCCAGCTGCAGATTAAGGCTCTTGCCTAGAGTTTTGTTCCCCAGAAGAAAATGCAGGCGATTCTAATCTCGGACATCTTCTCAGAAGTGACCCACAATGTGGGTGCATAGTTCAGTGCTTCACACACCTGCATACCTTCACTAAGTACTAGGATCACAGAAAGAGAAAACAAGGAGCCATTGGGGCCAGCTGGTGAAAGCAACACAGAATCTAGGGCATCACCTATTAATGCTTGAGAAAATCAATTAAACCTGGGTCTGGTTGCAATTTTCTTTCTTTCTTTCTTTCTTCTTTCTTTCTTTCTTTCTTTCTTTCTTTCTTTCTTTCTTTCTTTCTTTCTTTCTTTCTTTCTTTCTTTCTTTTAAGATTTTATTTATTTATTCATGAGAGACACAGGGAGAGAGACCAAGACACAGGCAGAGGGAGAAGCAGGCTCCACGCAGGAAGCCCGATGTGGGACTCAGTCCGAAGGCAGCGCTAAACCGCTGAGCCATCCAGGGATCGCCTGGTTGCAATTTTCTATTACTTTACAAGAAAAAACAGGTCTGGGCACCATGTGGAACAGAATGGGAACAGAATCAGCAGATTCCAGGCCATGGCAAACCCCAACATGACTCTTGTCTAGATTTCACTCAAACTAAACAAAACAAATGTAAAAAGTATATATTTGTGAAACAATCGGGAATTTCGACACAAAGTGGGCACTGATGATATGAAGGAACTTTTTTTTTTTTTGAAGGAACTTTTGTTAATTGTAAAAGACATGATCACAGTATTCTGGTTGTGATTTTTTAAAAGACTTCTTACATTTGAGTGATACATTCTTGTTTGTTTGTTTGTTTGTTTTCCAAGTAACCTTGACCCCCCAGTGTGGGGCTGGAACTCACGACCTGAGATCAGGGGTAAGCACTCTGCCACCCTGGTGCCCGTGCATGACACATTCTTGTGCATTTAGTGAGGAAATGCTAACATGGCCCAGCATCTGCCTCAGCAGGGAAGGGGGAGAGGCTGACAGGAGCAGGTCAGGTGACAGTGGCCGAAAGGCGGCGGGACCTGGAGGCTCCTTGCAAGTCTCTCTACGTCTGTGACCTGCTAAGCTTCATCGTGAACAGTTTAAAGAAAGGATTAGAGGCAGCAAGTAGTAAAATCACGAAAACAAGAAAAAAGTAAAGTTGGAAAGAAAGATAAAAGACTCTAGAGAAGGAGGGGAGGTAATTAGCAGCAGCAGCAATAGTCCCCACATTCTAGCCTCCGACTCGGCTGGATTCCTGGCTCCCCAGGCAAAGTGGGCAGTGCCTTGTTTGCTTGTAAAACACTCTTGCTTTAGACTCTGGTTTGCGGACGCCCAGGAGGGAGGAGAGGGTTGGAATGTGGGCGTTAGCCCAGGGAAGGACTTCGTGCCCTGAGGCAGTTGGCTTTTCTTTCCTTCCCTCCCTCCCTCCCTCCCTCCTTCCTTCCTTCCTTCCTTCCTTCCTTCCTTCCTTCCTTCCTTCCTTCCTTCCTTCCTTCCCTCCCTCTCTTCCTTCTTTCCTTCCTCCCCCCCCTTCCTTCTCTCTCCCTCTCTCTCTCTGAAGGTGGAGCTGTGCTGGGGGCTGAGGGCAGACCCAGACCAATCAAGGGAGAGTCTGCAGGTACAAACTCCAGCGCGAGCAGCTGCGTGCACAGAGCCATCTTCACACCCCGGCATCCTCTCCAGAAATGGGGCTTTGTTATCTTGCACACAATGTGTCTTCTGGCAGGAAGATGCGCAGAAGTGACCATTGTGTGCAAAGCCAGACAGTAAGTTCCAGGATCACCCGTCATACAAAGTCATCAAAGGGGAAATAATGAAGGTGGCGTCTTTCTTTCTGCAACTATGTTTGGACATTTGCTTCCTTCGTGAACCTACCTGGACCCTGCCCCCACGAATGCATCATTCAGTGATGTTCCTTGTCTAATAAAACACCACAAACACATCAGCTGAGGAACTGATCACAGTGGGATTCGGTCATTTTGACTCCTTTGGAATAATGCCTTCGTTTATCACAAATAAACCAGGAGACAATCCAAAGCCAGACACAGAAAGAAGAAAGACCTCACTGATGAGCTGTGATCAGCTCTCAGGTTATTCACATTCCCTCTAGTGGCACAAAACAATCAGAAATGGATTATTTTCGGGGGGGGGGGTTACCCTCTTTCTCATCTTTCTTATTTTGGTTTTCCTTTCTTTTAAGAAATTTGTTTAGTTTTTCTCTGTATGCACATCCACATGTACACATTACAAATTTATTTACACAAATGCATACACACGACCTTACGGATAATTACGTCTTGGCTTTGCTTGATTCACACCGCGTTCCCACTGCTGATGGGACCGCGGTCATGGACTCCGTGGGTGCACTGTGTGTGCGCCTGTAACCAGGAGCATGAAGCCCCGTGCTGGCATCCTCACCCAGTGCCTCAGAGCATGGGGCATGGCCCTAAAATGCTAGGCTCCAGGCATACCCACCCGGTATGGGAACACCACTGGTCCGGCCATCTCCCTGCTCTCGGTTGCCTCTGACCCAGCTTCCTCCCCACTGCGCAAGGAAACAGCACATGCTCAGGGCTCTCAGAGTGAGGTGTTGGGGTTGCAGGGTCATCTCAGGGGGAGAGTGATTGCAGTCTCAGAGAGGGGCCCTGCATTACTCACCTTCCACTTTCAGTTCCATGGCTGCCTCCTCCTGGTAGGAATGATCCCGGAAGAAGCAGGTGAAGCCGCCCTCGTCAGAGAACCGAACATTGCTGATCCTGAGCGTTACCTTCCCCTCGCCCATACTTTCCTTCAGCAGCTCGGTCCGCCCCCGATACTCAGGTGCTTGCTCTGCGTCCTGATCCCTGCCATTGCGGTAGAGGTGGACCACTCTGGAAAAGGGGGGTCGGTACCACCCCACCTCCATGCCTGTGGCGTTCTTCCCAGGATAGATGCGACATGGCAGCTCGGCCTCATCCCCCACCAGAGCCCGGAGTGGGTGACCTGGTCCTATTACTCTGAACTGTCCTGTGCAAGACACCAAAGAAAAGAAACAGAGTGTCACAGGGGCCTGGGCGCACAAGTGTGTCCAAGGAAGGAAGAACCGCACCGGATTTTTCCACGGAATTCAGGAGCCAAGGAGGAGCTCCATTTCCCTCAAAGATCCTCGTTATGGTGGTGGCGCAAGTGCCCCAGAACGAAGCGCCATTCCAGCAGGTGCTCACCTTCCTGCCAGCTGGTCGCCTCTCTGACTCCTCAGTCCAGCGTTTAGGTCCCATTACGGGGCACGCTCTGGCATCTCGCAGTTCAATTCTTGGGATGGGGGCCCCATGTTTGGACTTAACCAAGCTGCTCCCCACTTTCCCCTGGTGGCTCTGCTTGGGCCGCTCCTCCACCACCACCTGTCCTGGCCTCTCAGCCCTTAGTCCTCACTCAAAACCTATTCCCAAAATGTTCCACCCTGGAGCTGACTCTCCTTCCTTCTTTTCCTCTGTGCTTTCAGCCCAAACTTTTCCTATGTGGTGAATGTCTGTCAGCCAGACTCAGAGCTGCAGAAAGGTAAGACTGGTTGCTCCACGACATCTGTGCACCGGCGAGGATGTCTGAGACCGAGCAGGGCTGGGCCTCCCGGCTGCAGCTCCCTGAGCTTGGAAACCTGTTTTCCGCTCTGTGTCTCCCCAGCACATGACAGCAGGACCCTCTACAAAAACTTGTCAGTGCTTGGTCGTGTGGAAGAGAGCTCCCAAACGACGAGATGCTGCCATGCAACACTCGGCAGGACGCATTGGGGCAGGCACCGCTCAGCACATACATACCCTGTCCTGTTCAACCCTGACCTCAGCCCCCCAGAAGCTGTTGTTAGTCTATCTCCACTGTTGGTGAGACCACAAAGCGGGAAACAAAAAATGAGCTCAGGGGGAATCTTGACTGAAAGCCACATTATGGAGTTTGGTTCCCATTCTGAAGCCCTTGGGAGCCAAGGAAAGTTTCTGAGGAGGAGAATCCTGTCAGCACACCTGTGTTCTGGACCCATCACCGGCAAGACTGCTGGAGGATGAGTGGCAGGCCATGAGCCCAGGCACATGGCCTTTCTGTTGCTGGGGTCTCCCCAAGGCAGAAGTAAAGATAAATCTCACCTGCAGTACTCCACGACAGCTGGAGGAGGAAGAGGAGCAGGGGAAGGCAGCTGGGCAGAGAGGAGCTCCATGGACTTGCCATCTCAGCTGTGACTGTGGACAGAGGAGCACCCCTGCAGCAGGGTCAGGCCAGGCAGAAGCCTGCAGGGTGCATGGCCCCAACCTCTGACACAGCCTGAGGGGAGGGTTGAGGAGGGCAGCCTCCTCTCGGCTGGGCCACAGCTGTGCTGAGCTTGGAAGTCATCACTGGCTGAGTCATCACTGCCAGGCACTTACACAAAAGGGCTACTGACCCAGAGGGTGACCAGCAGTTGCTATCCCTACCCCCTTGAGCTATGGAGCAGAGGCTGCCTGGTACTGGGCCCCCTGCCCCCTCTGGGCTGCCCAGTATTCCAGAGGCTTCTGGGACGACACCTCACTGGGCTTGTGAGGTTCCTCCAACCCCTCTCTTCCTGGTGCCAGCTGCGGGGTAGGCCTTGCTCCCTGACCTCTTGCTCCCCTCCTGTGTTCCAGCTGCTGAATGGCTGGGACTTAGTGAGCTCCCCATTCCCAGAGGATTTGCTGGGGAAAGTCATGAGTGTTGCCAGTGCTCAGACCAATCTGAGGGACGATCACGGAGGTCGGAGGTGAGATTGTTGAGGGGCAGGCGGGGACTGACAGGGCACACCTCCCAGCCTTGGTGTCCTGCTCTGATTTCCACAGTGTCACAGGGAAAAGGGAGACCCAGACTGGAAATTAAGGCCTTTGTCCTGCCCTCAGCTGCAGGGATCCCTGAGCAGTCAGACCAGTACCTTCACTGATGGGGAGAACGAAGGCCAAGGGAAAGTATAAACTCTCCTTACTACCCACAACCCACTGACAAGTCCCGAAACAGGCCGAGGGACCTTCCTCTGGGAGCTCAGCTGCCTCAAGGTTAATACTCTGCTGAGGGCAGCAGGCAACCCTAGCTGACATTAGCCTGATATCCAGGATCCTGTGAATCTTTAACATACAAAATCCCTTTAGAAAATTCCTTTATTGGGGATCCCTGGGTGGCTCAGCGGTTTGGTGCCTGCCTTCAGCCCAGGGTGCAATCCTGGAGTCCCGGGATCGAGTCCCACGTTGGGCTCCCTGCATGGAGCCTGCTTCTCCTTCTGCCCGTCTCTCTCTCTCTCTCTCTCTATCATGAATAAATAATAAATAAAATCTTTTTTTTTTTTTTTAAAGAAACTTCCTTTATCTCCACCCCCCGGACACATGTTGGTGATTATCCCCCACGCATATGGCCCTCTGTTATTCACAAGGAGGGTCCCAGCACTAAAGTTTTATTAGAGGTACTGGCCAGTTGAGTGTCTGCCTTTGGCTTGGGTCGTGGTCCTGGGGTCCTGAGATGGAGTCCTGCATTGGGCTCCCTGCAGGGAGCCTGCTTCTCCGACTGCTTGTGTCTCTTATGAATAAATAAATAAAATCTTTAAAAAAAAATCTTCCCTTCCTTAAAAAACAACAACAACAAAAAAAACCAGCAGCTGGTCCCCTCAGGGTTCTGGAAACCTTGTTTCCAAAATTCCTTAGAGACTTATGCTCTCCCTGACCCTCTCCCAACCTGAAAATATATCATGAGCCACTCCTCCTGACCCCGGTACGGCTCTCCCGGCCCACAGGTCTTGTCCTCTGCTTTAATAAAACCACCTTTTTGCACCAAAGCCATCTCAACAATTCTTTCTTGTGACATTGGGCAGAACCGCCCAAGGGCTAAGAACTCGACTTTGGTGTACATTTTCTGCTTTTGTCTGAGATGAGCCCATGGGGCTGGGAGGACAGATGGGTCAGCCTTGCCTGGAGTGGCTCATTCCTTCCTGCAGCGCAGGCTGCCCTGGGGCTGTGAGGGTGAACGTCAAGGTCAGGTCAAGGTTGGGAGAGGCAGCATCTGTACTGTCTGACTGCCTTCCCCGGGATGGGGGGTCTCTCCTTGTGGGCCTGAAGTGTCCTGTGACACTCTTTCCCCACCGTGTACATGCAGATGGTAGAGTCAGGCACCACACACTTCCCTGATCAGGCTGGGGCCGAAGGATGCTTGACATCATCCAGCACTAGCCCACTGGTCAAAGCTGGAGGTCAGGGCAGGTGGGGGGCAGGGTAGGGAGAGCAGAGGGGAGAGAGCTAGCCAACTGAAGCCACTTTGGAGGAATCACAGCATCTCTGAAAACAAACCAACAATCAAACAGCAAAAAAAAAACACCTTGTAGAACGCTTCCATGTGGTGCTGTTGTAAGCGATTTACATGTATTAATTCATTTAATCCTAAGTAGCTGGCTTAACTACAGAGGGGGATGGGCAGGGCTGGAATTTGAAGCCACGTTTCCTATCTTCACTGGACCCCTTACTGCACCCACTGTCATCATCCTCCTCCTGCCTCAGGTCTCCAGGGGTGGACCACTGGAGCTGGGGGAGCTGTCCCAAGGACTACCCGGTCTTTGCAAAGGTGATGAAAACAAGTGGAGGGGCCACCAGTAAAAAAGAAGCCAGTCCTGTGGCCCTTTACAGAAACTTGGGTGTAGGAGTGTCAGGTTTCTGTTGGGCATGGAAAGGATGGAGGTCAGGTGACACTGCCCTGTGTCCATCAGACAGGGCACTTTGCTCAGCGATCAAGTGTTCCTATAACAGATTTTGTGCATCATGCTATGTGATCTCACAGGCGTGAACCCAGGCGTTCCTGGGTTGTCAGTAATTTCCACTTTATTTGGGCCTCTCACCATGTCGGTCACAGGCAGGGCATGGGGTCAGGCCGGCAGAGTGGCATATCATCAGCACAGCAACCGACCGTGTGTGCTAAGTGACCTGGTGTCCGTCTGCAAAATAGTAATAGGAAGTAGTAGCTATGCAGCTAGTTAAGCAATAAGAGCATTGTCTGAGCTCCTCCAGATGATGTATGTTACACAAAGGACAACAGACACACTGTTCTCCATCTGTGTTCACTTAACAACGCATAGTTCAAAAAAAAAAAAAAAAACAACGCATAGTTCCACATTAACACATAATTTAGCTCTTGTGCTTCCAAAAATTAGTTCTTTCATATGGTTTTGTTTCAAAATCCAAAAGGTATAAAATAAGGCACCTGAAAGCCTCCCTCCCAGTTATCCAGAGTCAATGTGTTTTCTCTGACTCCTTCCACACATGTGCCACTAGAGGAGGCTCCAGAAGAAAGCACTCCCCTCACCTTGCATTTTTAAAAACATAAATAGTGATACATTTTTTGTAAGTAAGCCTTACACCCAACATGGGGCTTGAACTCACAACCCCCAGATCAAGGGTCACGTGTTCCACGGATTCAGCCAGCCGGGCACCCCATAAATGGTAATAATTTAACTTAGAGACCTCTCAATATTGGTACCTAAAGAACATACTCCTTTTTAAATACAGCTACACAGTATTTTTTTTTTTGCTTGAATGTATCGAAATTAGTTTCCTTTTTTTTCTTTTTAAAGATTTTATTCATGAGAGAGAGAGAGAGAGAGAGAGAGAGAGAGGCAGAGATACGAACAGAGGGAAAAGCAGGCTCCATGCAGGGAGACTGATGTGAGACTCGATTCTAGGTCTCCAGGATCATGCCCTGGGCCAAAGGCAGGCGCCAAACCGCTGAGCCACCCAGGGATCCCCTCAAACTTAGTTTCCAATAACATTTAGGTTGTTTCAATTTTGTTAAGTGTCTATTTTACTGACTTAAATAAAAATGTTAATTAATTTAAAATAATAAATATTTCATAGAAAATCTTATGTGTCAAGCTTTGTATTAGGCTCTGATAATAACAGTTTCAGCAAGACAAACAGGTTCTTGGGGATCCCTGGGTGGCTCAGAGGTTTGGCGCCTGGCTTTGGCCCAGGGCGCGATCCTGGAGTCCCGGGATTGAGTCCCACGTCGGGCTCCCTGCATGGAGCCTGCTTCTCCCTCCTCCTGTCTCTCTCTCTCTATCATAAATAAATAAATAAATCTTAAAAAAAAAAAAGACAAACAGGTTCTTGCCTTCATATAAGTTATATTACGATTACCTTGCAGCTATACTCTTTCTTAAAAAAAAATATTTTATTTATTCTTGAGAGACACAGAGAGAGAGGCAGAGACACAGGCAGAGGGAGAAGCAGACTCCATGCAGGGAGCCCAATGTGGGACTTGATCCTGGAACTCCAGGATCACACCCTGAGCCAAAGGCAGACGCCCAACTGCTGAGTCACCCACGCATCCGAACAGCTATATTCTTTTTTTTAAAAAAGATTCTATTTGAGAGAAAGAGAGAGAGAGAGAGAGAGCGCAGAAGTGGGGTGGGAGGGTGGAGAAGCAGACTGCCTGCTGAGCACGGAGCCGGACCTGGGCTCAATCCCTGGACCCTGAGATCATGACCTGAACCAAAGGCAGGTGCTTCACCGACAGAGCCTGTTTCAAACTGTAACTATGCAGCAGGAAAGAAGCCTTCCTTCTCTTGTGTGGGTTCACTCTTGATCTGTGTTGGTGGTACAGTTTTGCTTTTGCTGTTCAACATCACATTCCTTCAGGGACATGAGGCAAAGGCAGTCTTCACAGGTGTCCAAGACACCACCCCAGACTTACCTAGACAGGTATGGTGTCTGTCCCTTCCTTATCCCTTTGCCTGGGCCCCTTCTGGGAAAACACTGAACAGAGAGAGCGTGGTGGTGTCTCCTGAGGGGAGTGGGAGGCAGCTGAAAACCAGTCCTGCAGGCGCTGGGAGGCATGGAAAGCAAGATGGAGCTTGAGCCTGGCCTCCAAGCCCCAGTGTGATCTCTTTGGACTCCACTGACAAAACACAATGGAAAGATAAGATGGCTGAGAATCTCCAGGCGATGACACAGAGCATGAGAAGCCAGACACGGCCTCCTTCTGGTATAGAGCGGTGTCCTGGCCGAGTACTCATGAAGGTCACTGCCTTCTACATGCTGAAGTTGCTAGTTCAAGGAGCATGTGCCTTTGTCATCTTAATACACATGGACAGATTGCCCTGCACCAAGGTATATCTAACAGCCACCTCTGGAGGGCTTTGCTGAGAATTACAGGAGTGACTCCCTGTGAATGTGACCACACACACTGTGCACTCTGTGCTGTGTTAACCCTCACCTGCACGCACTTCTCTTCTGGGACTGCCTCTCAGAGTGTGAATATTAAGAGGAATTTGATGTTTCCTTTTCCACTTTTGTGGCTCTCTTTCCATAGCATCTGTGTTTAAGTTGGTCTGAATAGTCCCGGGAGACTCCGTGACTATCCACTGGCTGAACAGGGTCTAATCCATATCCATTTAAGCAGATGTTTCACAGGTAGGTGGAAGGAATGGCAACACTGCAAACCTGGCACAGCTAACCCAGCAAGCAAGCACTGTGGCCTGTGAGCATGTGTGTTGTAGTGAAGTCGGGAGTGTTCCTTTCCATAGACTGGGGTGCTTACAGAAGTGACACACAGTGGAGGAAGCATAGAGGAGAATGTGGACAACAATGTTCTACCAAAGTTTACATTTTATCCATCAACATTTCCCCTCAGTTTTGTTTCTTCCTTGTCGCTATTCTGAAATTCACCCATAGTTTCCTCTTTCATTAAAGAAAAGCACTCAGCTTGTTATAAATCGGGTGAATCAGGCACTTAGGATAAATGGGTTGTTATGTGGGAGAGGTGTTGCAAGCAACCCTGGGAAGGCAGATTTCAATTCAATATGAAGAGAAACCTTCTCTCCGGACGCCTGGGTGGCTCAGTGGTTGAGTGGCTGCCTTCTGCTCAGGACATGATCCTGGGGTCCTGGGATGGAGTCCCACATCGGGCTCCCTGCACGGAACCTGCTTCTCCCTCTGCCTATGTATCTGCCTCTCTCTCAAATAAATAAATAAAATCTTTTTAAAATATAGATATATATTTATTTTTTTAAAGATTTTATTTATTTATTCATGAGACAGACACACAGAGAGAGGTAGAGAAACAGGCAGAGGCTCCATTCAGGGAGCTGGATGTGGGACTCGATTCTGGGTCTCCAGGATCACCCCCTGAGCGGAAGGCAGACGCCCCACCGCTGAGCCACCCAGACATCCCTAAATAAAAAATATATATATATTTAAAAAAAAAAGGCACCTTCTCTCCATTGGAGCAGCCCACCCAGGGCCCATGGGCAGAGAGAGTGGGCTTCCCGCTCTTCCTTCCCATAGCTGGACACTCAGCAGGAGGTTAGGCTAGGTAACCCTGTGGTCCTTTCTAGCACAATATAAATTCCCCCCCCCCGCCCCCCGTTTTGGGTCTTGTCCGCCTCTTCTCCATGCCCCTGGCACCTTCGCAGTTCTCCTACCCCAGGGCCTGATCCGCAAGTGGAGGCCCTAAAGCACCCCTGGTCTGCCCGGCAACGCTGACGTCACAGACTCGCCGCCGCGGATAATTGGTTGTTGGGCATCCAGGGGGAGGAGGCGGCGGGCTAGCAGGTGAGAGCCGTGCGGGGTCAGGTCCAGGTCGCCCGCAATGATCCGCCCCCCCGCCCCCCGTCGGTCCGGCCTGGACTTCACGCACCCACTGGGCAGCACCCCGTGACTGCCCGACGCCGGGAAGACGCGCTGATGAACCTTTTGGTGTACTGTCCTGTCGCTGCCCGGCATTTCCAGCCTTTTCCCGCAGAAATACCTGTTTGGAGGAAGGGTGGCATCCTTAGAGCTGTGGCACAGGGATATCCTGTCCCAGCACACGGAGGACCTTGCGTCTTCACTAGAGGAGGGTGTATGGAGAGGGCAGGTGCAGATTTCAGCCTGGTGTCTTGAACTGTGAACGGCTCGTGGGCTCCCGTGAGGGGTGAATGAATTAAGGGATGCGGTGCTGGGCCCTGGGGTGGCCCCTTGGGGACAGAAGAGCGCTGTGTGCAGGGTCTGTGCACAAGGAGTGAGACCCAGGGGCAGGTGCAGAATAGAACCAGCCTGCTGAAGGGATGAGTGACAGTGGGGACCCCAGCCCCTGTATCCTACCTGCTCCAGGCTGTGGGAGGGCTTCCCGCACCCAACCCCTCGAGGTCAGCTCTCATACCTTGGCCGGGCCCAGATCACACTAGTTTCTTCACTCGCACATTCGCACAGTCGTGTTTCTGAATTCTGGGCGAAGGACTTTGGGTGCTGCTGAGGAACCCAAGGGTCTGCTGGACTGTAAGGAGCTGTCCTGATGGTTGGGTGGGCTTTGCTGCTTTCCAGGGGCCAGCACAAAGGTAGGTCACTGGAGCCCTGTCTACTCCCCTCTCTTCCTCTTCCTCACTGCACACTTCCACAGTTTCCAGGACTCCTGTATCCTGGAAAGCCCTGCGTGTGTACCATTATCCTTCCTGCTCCCAGAAAGGGACCCACCACGTGGGGTCTGTGTGTGTGTGCACTCCTACAGCGCCCACCTGGGGGCTGCTCCACCATCCTTCAGTGCAAATGAGGAAGCCCAGACCCAGAGTTTAAAAACTCGAGCCAAATCAGGGGCACTTGAGTGATTCAGTTGTTTAAGCCTCTGACTCTTGATTTTGGTTGAGGTCCTGGTCTCACGGTCCTGACATCCAGTCCTATTTGGCCTCCACCCTAAGTACAGAATGGCCTGAGATTCTCTCTCTCTCTCCCTCTGCCCCTCACCATCCCCTCTCAAATAAATGAGTACATCTTAAAAAAAAAAAAAAAAAAAAAAGACTTGAGCCCAATCAACTTGAACTAAACAAAAAAGACTTTTGTTGAGTGAATGTTTGACAGCCATATTGGCCAGCCAGGTATTTGGCTCCCACCTGCCCTTGGTGGTCAGCAACATGAGGAATGGTTGGTATTACGAAGTCAGTCACCCCATGAAGGAGGTAAACATAGTTACAGCTTTATCCCAGAAAAAGTATTTGTGAGAGTGGGGGTAACTATATTAATATGTTCGAGTATAAGATTTTTAATATGCTTCTTGAAACTGCTGATGCAGTAACTGACCTGCTGACACCCCAAGAGTCCAGCCTGCTCAGTTAACCTGTTAATGCTACTCCCAGGAGTAGGATGAGGGCCTGGCCATCATGAGGGCCTCACCAGCTAGTGACTGACAGAGGGGATACAGGGCTGCAGACTGTGAGTGTGGAGTGGAGTGTGCACATGTGTGTGTCTGGGGTGGGTGGGGGTACACGTGGGTGCAGTGACTTTGTGTTCAGGTTATCCCAACCAGTCCAGTGGGGCTTTCTGCCCAGTCAGTGTTATCAGGGTCACACATCATTAATGCATTCAAACCAGGCTTACCAGAAACGGGAGATCTCATTTTTGTTTCTTACGCTGTTTGAAATATTTTGACAGTGAGTATATGGTCTTTATAATCTTTTTTTTTTTTTTTTTTTTTAATTTTAAGTCCCAAACCAACCAACTTGAGGAAGCTCCTTCGGGGGATGCCTGGATGGCTCAGTGGTTGAGCCTCTGCCTTTGGCTCAGGGTGTGATCTTGGAGTTCCGGGATGGAGTGCCACATTGGGCTCCCTGCGGGGAGCCTGCTTCTCCCTCTGCCTTGTCTCTGCCTCTCTCTGTGTGTCTTTCACGAATAAATAAAATCTTAAAAAAAAAAAAAAAAAAAAAAAGAAGCAGCAGCAGCTCCTTAGGGAAAATACTCAATTTAGGGAGGGATGGAAGGCTCGCTGGTCACTGGCGCCATCTAACGGTCACAGCAACTACTGCTCAACCACTGAGCCACCCAGGCCACCCAGGTGCCCCAATTCCTATTATAAATCAAACGTTTTAAAGATTTTATTTATTTATTTGAGAGAGAGAGAGCGCAAAAGCAGGGGGAGGAGCAGAGGGAGAAGCATATAACTGCCGAGCAGGGAGCCCAACACAGGACTCAATCCCAGGACCCCAAGATCATGACCTGAGCTGAAGGCAGATGCTTGACCTCCTGAGCCATCGAGGCGTCCCATCAAACATATTATTTTTAGTTAGTTAGTTACTTAGTTTGTTTGTTTGTTTGTTTATTTATTTATTTATTTATTTATTTATTTATTTATTTTAAAATTTAAATTCAATTTGCCAACTCCATCAAACCTATTTTATTTCTTAAGATTTTATTTATTTATTCATAGAGACAGAGAGAGAGAGAGGCAGAGACACAGGCAAAGGGAGAAGCAGGCTCCATGCAGGGAGCCCAATGTGGGACTCGATCCCGGAACTCCAGGATCAGGCCCTGGGCTGAAGGCAGCACTAAACCACTGAGCCACCCGGGCCCCATCAAACCTATTTTAAATTGTAACTTCCTATACCAGTTACCACAGAGTGCTTAAGCATGTGAATAATTCCACCCCAGACTAAAGAAACTTGATATTTTAATTACTGGCCATAAGAAATATATGTATGCTTTGTTTTTTATATAATAAAAACAGCATAGATTTATTTTGCCATCTTTCTGCATTCCAGTTTTAAAACTGCCTTACCAGACTGTAAAGACTATGAAGGCTGACATCATGTCTTTTCACAAAAACAAAAATCAAAACACAAAAAACCTTGAGCCAACTTTATTTCCTTTACACACCTGTCATACTTTCAATGATAGTTATGGGATATATCAACCAGTAATATTTTCTTAGGAGCCACTTACCAACAATGTCAACACATCGGTATGAAAACATTCTGAATCTTTTGTTTTCACTTTTCTGAGCAGACCTTTTGATAACATTCTCTTTTTCAGGTCAGAGTCCCTCCATTACGTATATATTTAAGGTTACTTATTTTTAAGTAGTATCTACACCCCAAAAGGGACTCGAACCCATAAGTTCGATCATGAGTCTCATGCTCTTTGGACTGAGCCAGCCGGGCATCTCAAGAGTCCCCTTTTGGGAACCCTCTTGCACTGTTGGTGGGAATGTGAACTGGTGCAGTCACTCTGGAAAACTGTGTGGAGGTTCCTCAAAGAGTTAAAAATAGAGCTACCCTACAACCCAGCAACTGTACTGTGTATTTACCCCAAAGATAGAGATGTAGTGAAAAGCCGGGACACCTGCACCCCAATGTTCATAGCAGCAATGTCCACAATAGCCAAACTGTGGAAGGAGCCTCGATGTCCTCCAACAGTTGAATGGATAAGGAAGATGTGGTATATATACAATGGAATATTACTCAGCCATCAGAAAGGACGAATACCCACCATTTGCTTCGATGTGGATGGAACTGGAGGGTATCATGCTGAGTGAAGTAAGTCAATCAGAAAAGGACAATCATCATATGGTTTCACTGATACAGGGAATATAAGAAATAGTGAAAGGGATGATAAGGGAAAGGAGGGGAACTGAGTGGGAAAAATTAGAGGGAGACAAATCATGAGAGACTCCTAACTCTGGGAAACAAAGGGTTGCAGAAGGGGAGGTGGGTGGGGTGATGGGGTAACTGGATGACGGGCACTGAGGAGGGCACTTGATGGGATGAGCCCTGGGTGTTAAACTATATGTTGACAAATTGAATTTCAAAAAACAAAACAAGGAAACAAAAAAAGAGTTCCCTTTTGATTCTAGTTTGGTGATATCAACACAAAAAAAATGCATATACAACTTACTCAATTCTACTGCCAGGAAGTGATTCTACAGGTAAACTTCATGTGTGGGAAATGACACATTTACAGTTATTCAATGCAGTGTTGTTTGTAATTGCAAAATATCATAAGGATAAAGGGCCTATTACAAATGGACTGATGGAATAAACTATGAGATAGCCATCCAGTGGAGTAGTCTTTAGCTATAATAAAGCAATAGGGGAAGCTCTCTGTGAATTAATATGGAAGATGTGCCTCAACTACAGTCTGCTGCTGTACTTACAGTCGTGAAGGGGAGACATATTTGTTTGGACAGCTGCAATCTCTCTGGAAGAACACTTAACACACCAATTGTGTCTATCATGAGGCCTGGCTAGCACATATCTTTTTTTTTTTTTTTTAAGTTTATTTATTGAAATCATCTCTACCTCCAGTGTGGGACTCGAATTCACAACCCTGAGATCAAGAGTCACTCACTGGCTTCTCTGACTGAGCCAGCCAGGGGCCCCCGGGGCATCTCTTCTGGATCCCTGTAAGGGGTCTGAGCTGAGCTATGCCCACAGTGAATTTAGGAGCAGAAAGGAGCTACCTGTTTTGGGGAGCCTCTGTGGGCTTGCAGAGTTCCCACATGTGATTATGTCAGCTCTTCGCTACAACAGCAGGAGGGATATCTTATTATCCCCACTTTAAGAATGAGGAGGATGAGGGGCGCCTAGGTGGCTCAGTGGATGAAGCATCTACCTTTGGCTCAGGTCCTGGGATCAAGCCCTGTGTGGGTTCTCTGCCCAGCAGAGAGTCTGTTTCTCCTTCTGCCCTTCCCCCTGCTCTTGCACAGGCTCTCTGAAATAAACGTAATCTTAAAAAAAAAAAAAATAGAAAAGAAAAAGAAAGAAAAGAATGCGGATGGTGAGGGAGGGTGAGGGGCACAGAGGCTCAGCAGTGTTCTGTATGTCTTGGGGAGGTGGCTTCTGGGGTACTTCCTGATCAGTTTGGGACAGGGTGCAGGAGCCAAGCCCAGATCTGAGCATCTGGGGAGGTGCTCAGAGACGAGGCTTGTGGCTCTGGGCTTTCTGGATGGTTAAGGTAGAGGACAGTGGGAGTGTCCTCGCTCTGGGCTGTGAGACTGGGAAAGCTCCGTGTTTCTGTTTTTAAGTCAAGCACACATGTCCGTGAGTGCCTGCTATCTTTGTGATATTACACACAGATACTTCTTTTCTTGGAGGACTTTCTCTTAGAGGACTGGGCCATCGTTCCTCTTTCATCTACTTTTCTCCCATAACAAAATTTTAAGTACTAATATTTGTCTGTTTCAAGCTGACAGAGCACTTTTAATGCATGTGAGCCTCATAAGCATGGAAGCAAGTGAGCAAACAGAGGATTGTCCCCACAATAGGGCAGGGGCGTCTGCCACTCGCTCACACCAGCTACTGCCTCCAAGCACATTCAGCACATGGGACTCGAGGATTTTGGGTTTTACTTTAAGTCCTCTTCCCTTTCACCTATGTTTGCTACCTCCCTTTATATCAAAGAATTGCCCATGGAACTGTCTTACAACGATGATGGCAGATATGACTATCCTACTGTTCTTGTTCTCTCCCGGTCCTCAATGCCCAGGGGAGGAAGTCATTCAGGAGTTAACCTCAAGGGGAATGGTCGTAGGAGCCCAGCCCCTTCTCGTTGTGGCTCTTTGAGCTGTTTTGTCCTCCCCTCTGAACACTTTGCTGCCAACATTAACAGCCAGGTAGTTTGCATTATTCCTCCTAAGGCCCCAAGAGTAGAAGCCATGTGACCCCAATTCCCTTGGTAAGATGTTGGTAAGAAGTCAAGGACACTTGCTTCCTGTGTTACCCGTATCATTGGACAATTTCCCCACCATGGCTTCAGTCGGGTTGGGTTTAAGGGAGAGAATGCAAGCATGGCCTCAGATCTAGGATTGGGGCATCTAGCGCAGGAGAAAGAGGAGGAAGCTCCGTCACTGGCTGTCTGCCTGACAACAACCAGGGACAATGGGGCCACCAGTCCTTTTCCTGAGGTCTGAGGGCTCTTGGTCCACCTGTCTGTCCCTCCTTTGTCTCCTCCCTGCTCCTACTTGTAATTATCCAGCAGGATGCATGTCTGCTCTCGACAAGCTGGAAATTCTCCAGCTTTGCCCCTACCTCCTAGCAGGATCTTGGGATAGGACCAGAGAGGCTGCTTCTGGTACGGCACTTTCTGAAGAGCACCAAGGCCATCCTCTGGGTGATGTGCTGTGCACAGAGGCTATGAGCTTTGTTAGTGCTGCCCCGTGGACGAGAACTTGCACGCTAGAGACTATATCTATAATGTCCTGGAGGACTCATGCAGGATGTAGATGGGTGGACAATGTGTCTCTGGTATGGCCTGTGGAAGAAGGCACCTCACTTCACCAATGCTAGGAGAGATCTGTGACAAACATGAGGCCAGCAGGAGGTCAACAGACTTGGGACTAGGAGAGTTAAAGGCGGAGTGAAGACTGTTGAGTCAGAAGATGTTTTGTTGCTTAATCTTTCATTAAGCTTCTAAGGCACTATGCTGCGGTGGGGAGGCTGTGGGCACCTGGCTTGGGGGCCCTGCTCCCTTGGGGCTCAGGGTCTGCTTAGGAAGGCAGGCATTAAAGAAAGGGTTGTGTACTTCAAAAAGAAATTACCACTGAGCAGAGTGCTATTCAAGGTGAAGTCTGTGCTGTGGACTCTGGGTAAGTGTGAGAAATTCTGGGAAGGCTTCCTTGGGGAGGTGACTTGAGCAGTTACTGAGGTGATGGTGCCCTAGGATGGGCAGGCTGAAGAGCACATGTCCAGGCTGTTACTCCCTGAGCTGAAAGTATCTGGGTGAGTTCCAAGAACACAATCAGGCCAGTGTGGTGGGAGCACCATGAGCAAGAGGGAGGAGGACCAGACATCGGGGCTGGAGCAGGTAAGTTTGGGCAGGTTGGTCCAGCATCTGAGCTGCAGCTTTCTCATCTGAAAATGGACCATGATAGCAGCGGAGACATGGTTGGGAGGATTAAGGCAGGTAAAGTGAGTTGCTTGTAAGTTAGACAAGGAAATGTGTTTCTGTGCTGATCTAAGTGAAATAAATACTGAAAGCATCTGAGGGTGTATGAATCATGTTGACTTTCAGAATATCAGAGACACTTGGAAAGACAGAGAAGAGTGAAAACTCGGCAGCTGTTCTTTGCTCTAGATCGCTGAAAGCAGAGGCTTTCCTTTCTGCTCAGATTCGAGTCCTCCATCTGGGCCCCTGGATAGGGCGGGGCCCATCTTGCCCTGTCATTTCCATATAGGGCCATTATGAGGATCCTCCTAGTGTTTTTATAGTATTTCCATGAATAGAATCTCTAGTGTGTTGTCTCAGATTTGTTCACTTGGCTCCTAAAACATCCATTCATAAATAAATTTTCATATTTGTCCACTCAGTTCCACACACCCTTTTCCAAAACCCACACTGCTCCAGAAATAAAAATGTTGTTTCTACCTCATTGGTGGGATGATCAGATGTGAAGCTATTTATGGTCTTTATTTACTGCACCTAATGTTAATAATCACGTGCTTTGGGGTGCCTGGGTGGCTAAGTTGATTGAGCAGCTCAGGTCTCGATCTCAGGGACATGAGATGGGTCCCATGTGGGGAGCGCTCAGCAAAGTCTACTGGAGATTCCCTCTCCCTCTCCCTCTGCCCCTTTGGCTCAAGCTTTCTCTCTCTCAAATGAAAATATAAATCTTAAAAAATAATCATGTATTTTACTGCAGAGACAGGGTTGTGCTTATTTCGGATGTTAGCCCTGTACACATGTATCAAATAGTGGAGTTCTCAGCCTTCTGTAGTTTCTAATAGAAAAATGTGGTGGTGTGACTTTTTTTCTCTGAGAATTATTTGGATCGTGTGCTAGTGAGCTCTGAATAAATGAACAATCATTATCGATTCCTGAACTGGACATAATGAGAGAGAAATCTGTTGCAGCAAAATGAACAGACAAAACCCCTACCATCTCACTGCCCAAATGCATACGTGCATTATGATGCATATGTTTCTTGAAAAAAAAAAAGATACATAGCCTTCTTGGGCTGGTATGAATATTCATATCTCGTAGGTACGTAATTACATATATTTAACTCAACATAACACTTGTTTGTTGTGACGTCTTTAGAAATCCAATTCTCTTGTAGTTCCAGGAATCCAGGAATAGAAATACTACATTTGTCTGTGAGGACGGAATGCTTTCTAAATCTGTTAACCTGACCTCATATACCCTTTACAAGGAGGGAGAAACTAGGTAACTATTTTCCTTTCTGTTGTTCAGATTAAGTAGCATCTCATTACACTGTGTTCATTTATTTATTATAAAGGGCTCCCTTCTATAATAGAGATTATAGAAGAGAAATCATTTCCAGGAGCAACAGGTGGTGTCAATTTTGTATTCTGGCACTTGGCCCCAGCAGGTGTGAGACATGCTCCCCCATGACCCAGATCATCTTCTGGGTAGGGAGGTGGCTCCAGAGCAGGCCTAGGGATGTGGCTGTTATATTTCTCTGAGTTGCTCAAGTCCATCCTGGGCTTCCCTATAGATGCCTGTAAAGGCTCCTAGAAATACTCTATCACGGTCTAGGCACCAAGCCCCAAGGCCAGCAGTGTCAAGAATGTACAACTGGACTAGAAGTGTGCATGGGGAGCCCAGGATGGACTTGTTGCAGAAAGGCTTCCTTAGCCCTGACCCTCTTCTGGCTCTGCAATGCTGTGAGCCTGTCCCCGGAGCCCAGGACGAGGAGATCCCGCAGGCCAGCAGGAGGGGAGGGTCAACAGGACTCTTAGTGGTGCTGCAGGATGAAGCCTGACCTGTAAATACCCCATGTTTGAATTTGAGGCTTTTGTCCTACACGGGACCCTAAATTGGAAGAGCTGTGCAGGACAGAAGGCCGTTCTTGAAGACAGGACGTCCACCCTGATGCAAGAGGACGTGACCACCCACCCTCACGCACCCATGCTCACACACACCCTCACCCACCCACTACTCACGCACCTACTGTCACGCACAAGCACCCGAATGCACTCACCCTCGCGCACACCCCCACACACCCATCCCCACACAAGCACCCTCACGTGCCCACCCTCACACACCTACTGCTCGGATATCCAACCTCACGCACACCCACCGCTCACATACCCACCCTCACCAGTTATTCGATGCTCTCTGACCTCTGACAGATGCTCGGGGGTGGAAGCCAAGTCAGAGGCAGGCCTTCAGACTAAATCTCTGAACACAGTGGAGAGAATTTGGAAACAGACTACAAGGCTTGAGTTCAAATATTGGGTCTGTCAATTTCAAAGTGGGGGGGGGGCGGGGGAGAGGGAGGAACCTCTGATTTGTAGTTTGTTTCCCCAAATCACCGTTTAGGGGGCTGCATACTAAGGACATTACATCTACTTTGTGTGGCTGGGCGAGAATTCAGTTGGATGCCCTCCGAAAGCACCTGGCACTCAGCCAACCAGCACTTAACTGGGCTACTTTGGTTAATATGTTTTCAGGGCATGTGAGCTATTAAGTTCTGGGCTCTACACTCTCAGTGTTGGGCATAAGGTGAGGAGAAGACGGGAAGGGAAGTGGGAGGATGGGAATAAAATGAACCAAAGATTGATCCCTTTCAAAGTGGGGAGGACAGTTAGCAAGAACTACGAAGTAGTTACAAAGGTAACACCTGTAAGACATTTGAGAGAACATTGAATAACAACAGCAACAAAACAGGAGCCCAAAGATTCATGGCCCCAGAGACCATTACAGCTACCATCCTCAAGTATCTTCTTCCAGCTTTTAAACATAGACACATCAAAGTTGTACAAATCTCCTGTTCTGCTTTTCTGCCTCAAACTCTCACACTTTGCCACGTTAATGTCATCAGTTGCTCTATTTAGCGTGTTTTCGTAGCTGTTCCTCGGAGTGGATGCATTCCCGTGTAGGAACCCAGCAAATACTCTGTGAGCTGGACATGGCGGTGGTTCCCTTTCTGATTTAATACCACCACAGCAGCAAATATCACCAAAATACTTTCCCGTTTCTTAGACTCGCGGACTTCTTTTTTGGAGGGAGGATCTGTCCTCCCATCCCCCGCAACTCAGCACAGCCTAGAAGTAGGGACTTGAGGGAAGACAGTTGCTAGAATGCAAGAGGAGGACTGGAGAACCCAGCTGTGGGCTCTGGGAGGGTGCCTCCGCAGAGAGCACCCTGCAGAGGGCATGCTGAGCCCTGGGCCAGGACCACACCGCAGTGCACACGGGGTGGCCAGGCACGCTTCTTTTCTAAGCAGTGCACGTGGCATCCTGGTGTCGGTAACTGCATACCACGTGTACTCTATGTACTCACACTGGTGGGTCCTCCCAGCTGAGAGCACAGCAAGTCCCTCAGAGGACAGGTGGCTGATGCTCTGACTGGTTAGAAATCCTGCCCCACTCTCCGCTTCTCTTCTGCCCATTTCCTAGCTCACTGGATCTCAACCACTCCCTGGGGAACATTTTTAAAAAGCTGTGGGCTTTTCTTTTGTAATCACAGTGATGGGGGGGGCATGTTGGCATTTATGAATAAGGCAGAGCAATGAGATGTTCTTCCAAGCATAGCCTGCACGATGAACTGTCCCTCATCCAGAATCTCAAATGTCCCTTAGGAGATTCATGTACATGAAAACCTGTGTTTAATTATCTGAGCCTAGAAATTAATACTGTTTAAAAAATGGTATTAATATACAATGAACTTTCTAGGAATACAATTACAGTTCTGTGTTAAATGACTTTGCTACCAAGAGTTGTTCAGCATTGTGTCAAATGACTTCATTGATGGCAACATGCTGGAGGTAGCTGAGTCACTAAGTCAGCACTTGTGTCAGCATGCCCATGTCAGCTCCATGCCTGTGCGTCTGCGGACAGGTACACACATCTGCCTCCTTCCTTACAACCTGCAGGGCAGTCGGGTCTCAGTACGCACACAGTAAAATATTGCTCCTGGTATTTTATCACAGATTATTGTTTTTCATTGCCCTGTGATGATACAGATAAGGAAGCACGTTGATTTTTCATACTTATGTCTGTAAGTAGGACCTATCATCTTTGGATTTCAGCTCCGTACAGTAAAGGATTCATTGTAAGACGTTTATTACAGAAAGGGCTGGCAGCTGAGAACCTCCACTCCCATCAGTCTCACACTATTTCCGTTTTCCCTCCTCTTTACCAGGACCAGCCAGAAAGAGCTTTGTTCCCCTGTAAGGAAACACCCCCCCCCCTAGCATCCCAAACCCACACCCATGAACACACACGCACACACCGTTCCCTCCTGTGAACACACACACACATCTTCCCTCCTGTGAACATACACACTTTCTCTGCTGCAAACACACATACACCCTTCCCTCCTGTGAACACACACACACACACACGCAGCCTCCCCTCCTGTGAACACACACACACACACCCTTCCTTCCTGTGAATGCACACATACACCTTTGATCCCGTGAACACAGACCCCTACACACACACACAGCCCTACAAACACAAACAGCCCCCCGCTCCCAGCCCTACACACACACATAAACAGAGCCCTCACCACCGCACAGAGCCTCGCTTAGAGCCTCACAGCCGGGAACTCACTGAGGCCCGCACCTGCAACTGCAACCTGCACCTGCCTGCAGTGCCCAGGACTCCGGGGCCGTCACCAGCAACACTGAGTCTGAGGCCCTGGGAAAGAAGGAAGGATAAGGTTGGTTGCAGCCCGCTGGAGGTCTTTGTCCCTGATGTTTTCTTCTACTGCTCCCATTTCTTTCCGGTGCCGCCTTCCCGGCTCTGGCTCCCGGTCCTTTGTCCGAGTCTCCTGCCCTGGGCTTCCCCTCTCCCCGGGAGCCTCTCGGCCCCCCACCCCCGCCCCATCCCCGCCCCCGTCTGACCAAACCGTCCCCTTCCCTCCCCCAGCGCCCCGGCCTCCGCCTCTCTCTCACCCCGACGCAGGGCACTCCGGGCCGTGCGGCCGTCCGGCTCCACCTGCGCCCCGGATCCCAGGCCCAGCACCTGCTCCTCCGCGCGGCGCCCGCACCCCCGGCCCCACCTAGCTCTCGTGCTGGCCCCCGCCGCCCGCCCCCGCCCCCGGCGCCGTGGGCGGTCCAGGGCGGGGCCGGGATCCGGGGCGGCTCCCGGGGCTCGGCTTGTGGGAGGCGCCCTCTCCTAGGTCTCCCCCTCCCTCCCCCCGCCCTGTCTTGTCCTCACCCTCCTTCCTCCCTCCGCCCGGAGCCTCCCCCGGTCCCCGGCGCCGCCTCCTGAGCTCCCGGCTCCCGCTCCCGCGGCCGCCGCCGCCCCGGGAACGAGAGAGCGGGGTGGAGTCTGGGGGAGCACGACAGGAGCGAGACCCCGGCCGGGCAGCAGCCGGAGGAGGGGGAGGCCGAGGAGAGAGGAGGGGGCGCGGGAGGAGCGGCCGGGCCTGGGGCCTGGAGGCCGGGAGGCCGGGAAGCTGGGCAGGCGCGCCGAGGTAAGGGCCGGGCCGGGAGCCGCGCTCGGAGAGGGGCGCGCGGGGGCTGGGGGAGAGGAGGTGGTGAGAGGTGGAGTCCCGGGAGGGTGGGGGGCCGAGGGAGGCAGGAGGAGGGTGGGGACAGGCGCTCCCTCCTCCCCCCGCCACCCGGCGCCCAGCTCCGCCCCCGCCTCCTCCGCCCTGCGCGCGTCTAGTCCGCAGGCGGAGCCGGGTCGGGGCCGGGCCGGGTCGGGGCCGGGTCGGGGCCGGGCGGGGGCCGGGTCGGGGCCGGGCCGGGGCCGGGCCGGGGCCGGGCGGGGGCCGGGTCGGAGCTCGGAGGCCCGGCGAGGGAGGCCGGGCGCTCCCCTTCCCCCCACCCCGCGGTTGGCCGCGCCGGCGGGGCTCGGTCCGGTCCTCACGGCCGCCTGTCACTCAGATGCTGCTGCTGCTCCTGCCGCTGGCGCTGGCGCCGCTCTTCCTCCGCCCCCCGGGCGCGGGCGGGGCACAGACCCCCAACGCCACCTCGGAAGGTGCATCTGCACGGGCGACCTCGGGCACCCCCACCTACTCCCCCTCTCCTGTACCCCCCTTTCTGGTCCTCATCACTGTCCCGTCAGCCCGACACAGCATCCCGGCCTGGCAACCCCGTCTGCACGGCCCGCCTTTGGTACCCCTGACCTCTCCCCCGGCCTACTTGTTCCCCGGCAGCCCCTGCGCTGCCCCACATCGCCGCATAGGCCACCTTTCCGTGACCCTCCATTGTTTCCTCAACCGCACCCCTCCTTCCCTGCCCACTACGCTGCCTGGGTGGCTGTACTCTCACCCTAATGCACTCAAAATCCTCCTTTAGCCTGTTTGACCGGGCCCACTGGCACATTGTAGCTTTTCACCGATTCTTAGCTTTCCCCCTTAGGGGATCAGCGCCCTTCCCTCCTCACTAGTGAGCTGTCTTACCAGTCCTAACCCTTGGCTGAGGCCTTTTTGTCCTTTGGGGGCGGGGAGAGTGTTTCTGTACCCATCACTACACCCACCTCCTAGCATCCTTCGCCACCTGCCCACTGACTACGCCCTGGGCTCCTCTGCGCCCCCGCTACTCCTCTCTGACCCAGCCGACTCACCCCTTAGGTTGCCAGATCATACACCCGCCTTGGGAAGGGGGTATCAGGTACAGGGGCCTGACTCGTGACCAGGTGAAGGCTATCAACTTCCTGCCGGTGGACTATGAGATTGAGTATGTGTGCCGGGGAGAGCGAGAGGTGGTGGGGCCCAAGGTCCGAAAGTGCCTGGCCAATGGCTCCTGGACAGATATGGACACACCCAGCCGCTGTGGTGAGTAGCCTTGCAAAGACCATCCCTCCTTCTGCCTCAAACTTAGCATTACTTACAAGTCAGCACTTTAAATCCACTGGAACAAAATTCACAAATATGATTCTCGAGCTAACACTATGTAAGAGGGACTTTACTATGTGCACTTGGAGGCAGTAAAGTTAGCGGCCCACACCTTTCATCTCATCCTCCCTGCATGAGGCCACTGACCTTATCATAAAATAACTTGATTATTCATCTTGTGAGTTCTTCTCTTTGGGATTATTAATGCCAGATTGTGCAAAAACACTCAAAATGATTTCATGGCACTTGTGATTGCCTCTGTCTCCAATGCAGAGATCATATACTCCTGAAGCAAAACCCAGTTGAACAGTAGTGTAAGTCAGCTATAATAAGAAAAGTCAGTCTGATTGTGGGTCTACAGTTATACACCTTTGCATGTCTGGAAGCCAGGGAGCGGTCCACTGCCACGGACTTTGAAGAGACCCCCTCCTATGTGCTTTATGGCTCCATCTTGGGTTCCTACCATGGAAATGCTTTTTCCTTTCTTCTGCTAGGAATGTGTGAATGCTTAGAGGGTTAAGGGAGGAATGGAAGCTGCAGAAGCAAATCCTTTGCACCCCTGATTTCCTGCAGAGTAGTATGCTTGCGGCCCCCAAACCCAGTCTGCAGCCCCTGCTCTTTAAGGGGAAGGAGCCTTTCCCAACGTGCTTCTCCTTTTCACTTTTCAATCTCTCTCCACAGTCCGAATCTGTTCCAAGTCATATTTGGCCCTGGAAAATGGGAAGGTCTTCCTGACGGGTGGGGACCTCCCCGCTCTGGATGGAGCCCGGGTGGATTTCCGGTGTGACCCTGACTTCCATCTTGTGGGCAGCTCCCGGAGTATCTGTAGTCAGGGCCAGTGGAGCACTCCCAAGCCCCACTGCCAGGGTGAGGGGAATGGCTGCCTACTTGCAACTGAGGATGCTTGCAGAGGGTGCCAGAGGGTGGGAAGGGATGGCGGGAAAGGATGGGGTGCTATGCAAGATGGGGGGGGTCTGGGGGAGGGAGGTGAAAACCCAACTCTTCCCCCCTCCCAGCTGTTTCCAGGCCCCTTTTGTAGCCCCCGTGTTCACTTTATCTGCACCAAGGCTTCCTTCCTCTTCCTATATCTCCTCCCTGCTCATGGTTCTTCAGATGTTCTCTTGTCCTTTATGAGTCTCACCCTCCATCGCTTGTCTTAAGGTTTATTTTTCCTATTTTTATTTTTTTTTAAAGATTTTATTTTATTCATGAGAGACAGACAGAGACAGAGGCAGAGGGAGAAGCAGGCTCCTTGCAGGGAGCCCGATGTGGGACCCCAGGATCATGCCCTGGGTGGAAGGCAGGTGCTAAACCACTGAGCCACCCAGGTGTCCCTGTCTTAAAGCGTAAATACTCCAATTCCCCCTAGCCTCAGTCCCTTTCTCTAAACTTAGAACTTTCTTTGCATAACCCTATTCTACAATGGATTACTCTCCATCTGTTATATAACTGGATTATTGTAAAGACTCAGAAATAAATCATATGTCATATGTAGAAAAAAATGTTAAGATTGGAAAGAATATCTGGGACGGAAAACTATCAGTGTAAAAAAATAAAAAAAGACTTAGAATTGGGGGCAGAAATGTCAGGGCACTGAGACTAACCCAGAGATGGGGGAGGGGAAGAGGACAGTCCTTTTCCATAACTCTCAGGCATCCTCCATCGTTCACCAAGGGACTCCGTCTTGTGTCCAACACCTTGTCATTTAGGTCTGCAAAATTCCCCCCTTCCTGGGCCCCCAGATTCTCCCTTTGCAGCTTCTCTGTGGGATGCAGGCCTGCCCCATGCTTCCCCTACTCTTGTAGACTCTTTCAAGGTCCTGGGCTTGGCTTTCCCCCACAGTAATTATTCTGCTTGTAATTTACCACTCCATTGTGGAAATTGAGGGTCCTACCCAGGGGTGGATTTGCTATGAAGCTAATGGAGTTTAAGCTCCATTTGCCCAGAGTCTCTTCTTGTGCACTAATAATGTGCTCACATGGTCACAGCTTTTTGTCAAAAATGCAAAAGAAAGATTTTCAAAGCAGTAGTTTAAAATCAATTGGATTTGTGATTGGTATTTTTTCTCTTGAAGAGAGACCTCTGAATTTTCTAATATTTAGGCTGCACAAAGCCAGGATCTGCCCCTGTCTTAGCGGCTGGCACTCCCCTCTCAAATTCTGTTGTCCTATGAGAAATAAAAACACCCGTAGGTCCTGACCCGCAGCCCCACCTTGCTCTTATCCCCAGGCACCCTCCCCTCAGAACGCGGGCTCCTGCTGTCCCCGGTCCTCTCCGGCTTGGACAGATGTGGGAGGGGGCTGGGGCTCTGGCCGGGGCGCTGGGCGCCAGTGGTAACTCTTCTCTGATCCCCGTCTTTCCTGCTGCCAGTGAACCGAACGCCGCACTCAGGTGAGATCAGAAACCCTCCTGTCGCGCACCGCACGCAATGCCCTGACCCCTCACAGTCCGCCCTGCGCCCCCGGGTCGCGCCCCCAGCTGCGGGGTCCTGTCCCCCCTTCCCCACCCCGACCCCATTCGCGGCTGGCCCTCCTTTCCCTACCGGTTTTCTGCCTCTGTCGGGGTTTTCTGCAGGCGCGCGGTCCCTCCCCGCTCCCCGCTCGGCTGCCCTGCCCTCCGCCCCGCCTCCCGCCAGACCCCGCTTCTGCCGGATCGCGGCGCCCGGCTGAGGCGTGGGGGGCGACGGGGCGAGCTGACCCTCGCTGCTGCTTCCCCTCCACCCTCTTGGGGGGGCGCCTGACGACACCCCCACCCCGGGGCCCCCGCGCGCCCACCGCAGCCTGGCAGGGCCTCGCTCCCTCCGAACCGCCACCCTCGCCCTTCTCGGGTCCCCAGGCACCCGAGCCAGGCCTGTCTCCGCAGCCCCGGGTCCCCGCCTCCGCCCCCATCGCTTCCCTTCACGCCACCCCCTTCCCACCCAACCAGCTCGCTCCCCGCGGTTCCCGCCGCCTTCTCCCTTTGCCCATCCACGCACAGCGGCTGCCAGAGGCGCGCGTCCCGCTGCCGCCCTGCGCGTCTCCATCCCAGGCCCCCGCGCCCCCGGGGCGGCCCCCGTCCCCGCCTGGCGGGCTGAGGGCGAGTCCCCTCCCTCCCTCCGTCCCTCCCTCCCTCCCTCCTTCCCTCCCCTCCCTCCCCTCCCACCGCTGTTCCCACGCCGTCGCGCCGCCCTCCCGCCCCTCCCCCCGCCCGCAGCTGCCGCGGCGCCTTTGACGTCAGGGCCCCCTCCCAACCCTCCATCTCCCGCTCCTCCTCCCCCCGGTCGGTCGGTCGGTCAGTCCGCGAGGAGAGTCCGCGGTGGCGGTGGCGGTGGCGGTGGCGGGAGCCAGAGCCCTGGGGGCCGTCGGAAGCCCACCCGCCCCGCTTCCCTGGGGCCTTCGCCCCCTCCCCACAGAGCGCAGGATGGAGGCGCCTCCTCGACGCCGCCTCAGCAGCCCTCCCCAGGAAAAGTGTCCCCCCTGAGCGCCTCCCGCCCCCCAGACCGCCCCTCCGCCGGGCCATGGGTCCGGGGGTCCTGTGTCCGCGGGCGAGGTGGCCGCTGCCGCTGCTGCTGCTGCTGGCGGCGGGGGTGGGCCCGGCGGGGCCCTCCCACGCCCCCCACCTCCCGCGGCCTCACCCGCGGGTACCCCCGCACCCCTCCTCAGAGCGGCGAGCGGTGTACATCGGGGCGCTGTTTCCCATGAGCGGGGGCTGGCCGGGGGGCCAGGCCTGCCAGCCCGCGGTGGAGATGGCGCTGGAGGACGTGAATAGCCGCAGGGACATCCTGCCGGACTACGAGCTCAAGCTCATCCACCACGACAGCAAGGTAGTCCCGGGGGTGGGGTGGGGGGGTGGGGGTGGGCGGGGGGTGGGGGCGGGGGGCCTCGGTCCCAGCGACTGCTGCGACTGCGACAAGGACCCCTCCCACGTCTGACTGGCGGGAGCCTGGGGACAGTCACAGGGGCTGGAGGGTCAAGATGAGGGTCTGGGGGTGCACGAGGTTGGTCAAGACGGGAGGCAGAGCCTCCTGCTCCCCAGAACGCTGGGAAGTGGGGGTGGGGGATGCTGGGGGAGCTGGTGATGGATTTAGGGTCCAAGCCGAGCCTGATCTTCTGGGGAGTAAACTGACCCTAGAATGGGGTCTGGGGACGGAGGAGGTGTCAGAGGTGGGGGGCTTTCCATTTACCGTGGTAATAAGGTGAATCTTGGCAGCAGGTTGGAACTAGAAGAAACAGACTGAACACCAAACATTTTGGGGAAGTTGAGTGCTCTTTATTTATCGCAGAAAACAACAGGGTAGCTGGGCGCCCTGCCCTGCAGAGGATTCCTGGACTGTGGGATAGACAGCATATTGTGGTCGGGGAGAGCTAATGGTTAGGAGGTGGGCATGGGCACCGGGAAATGAGCTGCATTAGAGATCCACATGGGAGCCCCCACAATTGCATGGGGATAGAGGGGAGTCTGGTTACAGGCAGGAGAGAAAGCAGGGAGGGATGGCAGTGGGGGAGGGAGTGATGATGATGAGGAGGAGAGATCATCGTTGGGCATCTTGTGGAACTTGAGTCTTCACTTTATCTTCCTTATGGCATTGTGGCCTCTGAGGTGTGAGAAGGGAGATGGAGGTAGGGTAAGGGAGGCAGGGAAGGGGGGGCTAGGTAAGCGAATTTGGGTAGGGGAGTAGAGAATGGTGCCATCAGATTCCTCTCCCACTCTGTGCCCTTTGAGTAACTGGGAGTTTGAGGAGGAACGTAGCACAGGGAAGGACTGAGACTTGGGGCCTCAAATTTATCTTCTCTGACATATGACCCCAGAATCGTGAGGGATCTGGGGGAGAGTAGAGAGGAGTACAGAGGAGAGGATTCAGGACCTGAGTGGACTCAGGATGTGTAGTCATTCTTTGAACAGCTGAGAAATATGTTTGTGAGGGAAGAGTGGGCAGAAGCGGGGTTGAAGGTGGGTGCTTGGAGAGAAGAGAACACAGTACTGCTAGGGGTTGGTGGGGGATTTCAGATCCCTCCTCACAGTTTGAAGGGATCCCCAAACTTTGGTGTATACGAGGATCACCAGAGGACTTGGTTCCAAACACAGATTCTAAGTCCCTGGTCAGGAATGAGTCCTGAGGATCCTGTCCTGGTGGATTCCGTGGGTAGCTTAACCCCAGATGCCTATGGAAGAGCAGCAGGGCACAGAGGAGAATGAGGTGTTAGGGCAGGAAGGGGAGCAGAGGGTCAGGTCTGAGGCTGGAGGGTCAGGTCTGAGGAGCAGAGGGTCAGGTCTGAGGCTCAGACTAACCCACCAGAGGTGCTGGGGAGCAGACGCTCCCTCTTCTCCACCAAAGGATGTGGAAGAGAACGTAACAGAGGCAGCAGGGGAGAGGGGAGCAGGGAACTGGGATGTGTCAACTGGAATGTATCAGGTTCCTTGGTGAAGAGGGCGGAAGAGAGGCTGAGAGGAAGTGTAGAGGGGAGGAGGGTGAGAAGCCCAAGGAAGGGATCTGTACGGAGGGACCAGTGCAAGAGAGAAGGGATGGGGGGGGGGGGGTGATGAGAAAACCAAGGTCGCCCTGTCGGTGTCAGTGTCCACCTAGGTCCTGTCAGCCTTTCCGTGGGGCTGCTGGGGAGAGCTGAGGTGAGATCTGGGGTACTCTGCTAGAAGTGTGAGAGAGGGTGAGCCTGAGAATGGCACAGATGCCTGCAGGAGTCTGAGTGGAAGGGCGAAGAGCCTTCAGAAACACCTCTTAGCAGGGGGATGGGAGCCTCGGTCTTCCTGCCCCACCTGGCTCTCCTGGCCCAACTTCCCTGATGTCTCAAATGTCAGGCCTTGGCAGGAGGTGAGAAGGCTCTGGGGGGGCCTTCCTCCTTCCCTCCCTACCCAGCCCCGGTCCCCTCTGTCTCCTCTGCCCCGGCTCCCGCTAGCTTCCATTTCTTCTCTGCCTCCTTTGGGGCTCCAATAGCTCCAGAAATGTCATGCTTCAGCAGGAGGGGAGCAGGCAGGGGGGCGCACACAGCTAGCCCCCCACATCCCTTCCCTCCCCCTCCCTGCCTCTCATCAGTACTCTGAAAGCATCTGGTTTGTGGTGAGCCTCCTTCTAGTTATTCTCCCCCATCTCTGTCACCTGTCTCTCCCCCCTGTCTCCGCCCCCTCTTCTAATGGATCCAGCAAATGTCAGGGCCCAGCAGGAGGGAAAGGATCAGATCACTGCGCCCTGCCGGACCCCCTGGCAGTCTTGCTCCCTGTTCTCTTCATGTTTATTTACCATCAGCCCAGGAGAGAGATGAGCTAGGAAAAATGGAAGGTGGAGAGAAGGGGTTTGTAGGGTGAGAGAGGCATTTCATCATGTGGTTCTTAGGACTCTGTCCTGTCCAGGACTAGGGAGGGTTGATGCACATTCCTGCAGACTCTTTTCTACTCACAGATACTTAGCACTTACAGACCTGGAGACAAGGACTGGGGTGAGAAGATGGTGGGCTCAGGGATGTGTGGGAAGGGGCTGAAGGGGATCCAGGGGGTCTGTGCACTAGTTCTGGCAGAGAAGAGAACCCAGGTGAGGAGGCAGGAGGATGGGAGGGGAGGGTGTTTCATGCATGAGGGGAAACAGGCAGATGGGGTCCAGGGTGGGACGGGGGCCTGGGTAGCTGCAGTGGGGAGTAGCACCAGGAGGACCAATTGTACCCCTCTCCATTCAGTGTGACCCAGGCCAAGCTACCAAGTACCTGTATGAACTGCTCTACAACGACCCCATCAAGATCATCCTCATGCCTGGCTGCAGCTCTGTCTCCACGCTTGTGGCTGAGGCTGCCAGGATGTGGAACCTCATTGTGGTAGGCTGGGCTGGAAAGAAGGTCCTCCCACTTTGTGTGTGAGGAGACTGTGGGGACCTCCTTGGAAGGCTCGTGGTCCTTTCCAGGCCTCCTTGCAGCTAACTGCTCCCTGTGGGCGGGAAGTGGAGTCCCATCGGGGACTGTGCACCTGTGCTGGGGTGAGGTGGGGGTGCAGGGCCATGATGCTTGAGGCAGAAGTGGGTGGGGGGCCGGGAGGCAGCCTGGGGGACGGTGCACAAGCTCCAGGTGAGCCTGTTCTGTACTGCCTTTGTCCCGCTAGCTCTCCTATGGTTCCAGCTCACCAGCTCTGTCCAACCGGCAGCGCTTTCCTACCTTCTTCCGAACTCATCCCTCGGCCACGCTCCACAACCCTACGCGAGTGAAGCTCTTTGAGAAGTGGGGCTGGAGGAAGATTGCCACCATCCAGCAGACCACCGAGGTGTTCACATCGGTAAGGGGGCCTGTGTCCCACTCCAGGGCATGGTGCCGTGGCCAGGATGCCTTCTGGGGAGAAGAGCCTGCTTCTTTATCAAAAGCAAACCCGTTCTGAGTGGGTTCAGTGGGTGTCTTTTTGCAACCAGAGGAACAAACAGATCCGGGTTTTTAGGGTCCTTTCCAACTGTTTGGTTTTAGGGCACTTTTTCCCTTTGATGCTCTCTTTGCCAGATAATTAGACCCCAACTGACCCAATTCTATTATAGTAGCTTTTCCCCAGGGTTGAGATGAGATGCAAGAAGGAATATGTGATAGGAACCCAGAGAGGCGGCACATTCCAGAGACCCTCAGGGGTGGTGGTAGTGTGAGTGGGAACAGTGGGAATAGAAAAGAGATGGAGAAGGGAGGGGGAGGGAGGTGGGTGGACAACGAGGCAGAGTGGGGGTTCAGATGCAGGGCTCTGAACCTGAAAAAGACAGCTGGCCCTCTCTCCTACTCTTGGACCCTGTCCACTCTCCTGTTCAGTGGCCCCTTAACCCTCCCCTGACCGTCTCCGTGGTGCAGGGATTCTTCTCTGATGCAGCTGTGTTTTCCCATCCTGTCCACACCGGAGCCTGTCTGTCTTTCCCCCACTTTTACTGTGTGGTGGGGCGGGCTGAATGGGGTGACTTCTCAAGACACAGATCCTCTGTAGGATCTATATCCTGAGACCACAGACACCTTCCTTGGAGCTCTCCCCACCCAGGGACACACATGGGGAGGGGTTCTGGAGTGCTGTACATCTCCGGTCTTTACCCCATGGCATGCCCCATGTTTTCTCCATTTGTTTCTCATTCCCACCCAAGACTCTGGACGACCTAGAGGAACGAGTGAAGGAGGCTGGGATTGAGATTACTTTCCGCCAGAGCTTCTTCTCAGATCCTGCCGTGCCTGTCAAGAACCTCAAGGTGCAGGGGTTGGGGGTGGTGGGCTCGGCCGCTGAGGAACCAGGGTGGGGGACCCATGGTAGGTTGGAGAGGAGAGCCAGGCAGGGGCAGGGGTGTTGTTTGTTTGTTTTTTTGTTTTGTTTTGTTTTTTTGTATCGAGATATAATTAGCATATAACATCGTATAAGCTTCATGTGTGCCATGAGTTGATTTGTTAAGTTTTTATATATATGTATTTATGAGATGCAAATAAACATTATATGCAGTCATATATTCCATATAATTGATGAATAATGTGTAAACTTAGGGTTGATTTGATATACTGACATGTTGCAATAGGATTAGCACCCTAATCTGATTCTGGGAGATAGTACCATCTCCTGGGAAGTTTATTTTCCTCATCCAGGTGGCATTAATCCAGCACCCCTCGAGCAGAACCCTGCAACATGCACTCATGCAAAAAAATCACAGCTGTGCAAGTGCTTGCTTTGTTTGTCATGAGCTCTATTTGTCTCCGATCTGTAGCGCCAGGATGCCCGAATCATCGTGGGACTTTTCTATGAGACTGAAGCCCGGAAAGTGTTCTGTGAGGTAGAGTTGGAATCTGGAGAGGGAGGGTCGGCTCCATCCCCTGGCTGTCTGGTGGGCTCTCTGCACATGTGCTCAGGTCCCTGGGCTGTCTGGGGGGCTCTGGGCACGTGTGCTTAGGTTCCTGAGCTGTCTGGGGGGCTCTGGGCACGTGTGGTCAGGTCCTTGGGCTCTCTGGGGGGCTCTCCAAATGTGTGCTCGGGTTCCCGGGCTATCTGGGGGGCTCTGTGCACATGTGCTTGAGTCCCTGCACTTTCCGGGGGGCTCTTTGTGCATGTGTGCTCAGGTCTCCTGGGCCATCCAGGAGGCTCTCTGTACACGTGTGCTCAGGTACCCAGGCCGTCTGGGGAGCTCTGTCCACATGTGTTCAGGTCCCTGGGCTGTCTGGTGGGCTCTGTGCACATGTGCTCAGGTCCCTGGGCTGTCTGGGCGGGCTGTGTACACATGTGCTCAGGGACCTGAGCTGTCTGGTGGGCTCTCCACATGTGTCCTCAGGTCCTTGGACTGTCTGATGGGCTCTCTGCACATGTGCTCGGGTCCCCGGGTTGTCTGGGGGACTCTCTGCATGTGTGCTCGGGTCCCCGGCTGTCTGAGGGGCTGTGTGTGTGTGTGTGTGTGTGTGCACGCGCTCAGGTCCCTGGGCTGTCTGGGAGGCTCTGTGCACGTGTGTTCAGGTCCCTGGGTTGTCTGGGGGGCTTTGTGCACATGTGCTCAGTTTGGAGTGGATGATCTGAGGTAATCATTTAGATGAAGTCTCTGTCCATTGGCTTTGACTCCATCTCTTGGCTTCTCACAAATGCACTTTCTCCAGATTTTACCTTCCTACCCCTTTGGGTTTCTACAGGAACCCTTGAATCCCATATTTCCTGACTAGCTCAGTAGAAACTTAGTAGTAGGAGGAGTAGTTGAGTGTCTCCAACTCCATCCAAGACCTGTAGATTACTCTTTCCAATTCTCTGCTCTTCTCTGATTCCCCAGAGGCTGCATAGTGTCAAGGGAAATAAGATAAAAAAAGAAATAAAGCCCCAGCCCTCCTCCTCTGCATTCAGGTATACAAGGAGCGGCTCTTTGGGAAGAAGTATGTGTGGTTCCTCATTGGGTGGTATGCTGACAATTGGTTCAAGACCTACGACCCCTCCATCAACTGCACAGTGGATGAGATGACCGAGGCTGTGGAAGGCCACATCACCACTGAGATTGTCATGCTGAACCCAGCCAACACCCGCAGCATCTCCAACATGGTGAGGGTGGGGACCTGGAAGCTGGCCCCCTGGGCTGGGGAACAGAACTGAGGGTGCCTTACAGGGGTGGGAGTGGGGGCAGGAGTGGAACATGCAGGTCCAGGAGGGCACGCAGAGCTTGTTTGCACCGTGTTTCCTGTGGCTTTCACCTCTGCTGTGACTTTCTTGAGCAGAAGCGAGAGAGAAATGGGAGAGTTATGATCACGAGGCCCCTATGAGTGGAAGGGCTGTTACCATGGCAATGAGGAGTGGTTGGCAAGAAGTCAAATGAGGGATAGGAGTTAATGATAATATAGATGCCGTATTCACAAGCACACCTTGACAGAAGTGACAGAAATATGATTTATTTTGGTGACTTCAGAGCCCTTTGGAGTTGCTTAATATTCACTCCTGATTGATACTGAATTAGCTTGGCCCCTGATATTTCTTTAATGATCCTCTTTTAGAATTTTAGATGTAAAAGGGACTTTTGCAATCAGTTCTTTCCAGATAGCTGATTGGTGACAGACTTGGGGCTGGAAGACATGTCCTGTGATTTGAGAAGGCTGGGGCGGCCCTGCAGGGCGTGAGTGTGAGGGTCAGGGCTCCTTTCTTGCTCATTATTACACCTGAAAGAATGCAGGAATCTCCAGCAAGCTTATAAGGCAGCCTGCATGTCTGCTCATTATTACCAGATGTAGTTCTGGGTCTGGAATACTAGTTTTGGAAAGCATGCTGGGGGTGAGTTAATGGTTGTAAAGCCCCAAATATCTCATTAAAACAAAAATGTACTAATGATTGCTTTTGTGTGGTAAGCCAGGAGTTTAGGTACATGGTTTCAGTGATCCTCCAGCCATGCTCTGATATGGGGTTGTCATTTCCATTCTGTAGACCAGGAGACTGACACAGAGAGGTCAAGTGACGTGGCCCAGGCCCCATAACTGCTCAGTGGTGAAACCAGACTTGACCCTCATTTAGTCTAACTCCAAACCACTTTGTCCTCTCATCCTCCATGGAAAACCATGAAATCCCACTAAAGAGTCTGTGCCTTTGTTGGCTAACACTGTTCAGCTGATGGAAGCTTTTGATCAAGGGAGGAAGATGGTTCAGGCAGTCTGTTCTAGCAGTGGATTGTGTTGGAAGTGTCCATTGTCAAGTGGACTCTGATTGTGGATCCTGTCCTGGGAAATTCCAAGGGACTTTATATTTAAGGTATCTTGGTTGAAAATACAATGGGAAAATTCTGAAGGATCACATCCCTGTAGAGCACCAGAGTAGTGAGTCATCTCTGAGACCTGAGGAAATAGAGGAACTGGTGCCCAAAGTGAAAAGGCTTATCAGCACCGTGAGCCTGGGACCTGCCAGTCGTGACTTCTACCCCCAGCAGAGAATTAGGGAAGCCTCTGGCAGGAAGCAGAGGACATCTGGGGCTTTGGAGCAGAATGAGTTAGACGGTCACCTTTCTGGCTCTTGGTCTTTAGAGAAGAGTGGTGCCTGCCTTTGAGGCCATAGGGCTTCTGGTGAGAGCATGCCTGCTTGGTAGCTTAAAACACCTGGTGGAAAAGCCAAGATTTTCCAAAGGGTAGAAGCAGCCTTCACAACTGACTAGGGCATAGACCGTGGATGAATCAAGCAGGACTAGGAGAGGTAAATCAGAAGCAAGAGTCATGGAGATTTAGAAAGGAAGCAGAGCTGCCTTCACTTCATAAGGATGATGCTAAGTTTAGAGCACTAGTTCTCAGACGTTACCTTTCTGGAGGGTTAGTTAGTACTCAGATTACTGGGCTCTTCCTTTGGAAGTTCTAATTCAGTAGGTCTGGAGTGGTTCTTTCTAGCACATTCCCTAGGGATGTTGATGCTACTGGTTTGAGACCACATTTTGAGGACAATTGGCTGCAGCTGTGGTTTTCAACGAGAGGTGGCAATATCTAGAGACAGTTTTGGTTGTCACAACTGGCATCTAATGGGTGAGCCAGGCATGCTTCTAAACATCCTATCATGTATAGGCAGTTCCCCCACAGCAAAGATTTACTCTGATCCAAGTGTCAAGAGGGCAGAGATTGAGGAACCCTGGTTTAGAAAGGAGCCAGGAATGGGAGAGTGGGTTGGAGTAGTTTTGAGGAAATATGGCAGCTCTGGGCTAGAGGGACAGCTGGGAGGTGGCCTCACCTGGGAATGAGGTTCTGTCGCAGTTCTCACAAGTTGGGATAGAGGTCCCATCAAATCTTGGTACAATACAAAATCGAAAGCTGCCTCGAGATACAAAGTTTAGGTCGCAGTCGGGCATCCATGTCCCTCACATAGAGACAACCAGCGGGCTGTTATAAAATGAGGGTCATCGAGTTGCATTTGATTACTTGACTAATTTCTGTGGGTTGTGGGATTTTTGCTGTTGTTCACTTTTCCTTGAGATGCTTAGTAATATTTCCGCCTGAAAACCTGCAGCTGTATCTGTGCTGGCCCAAGGGGAAAGATTTTTTGGGAAAGCATGTTGGTTTACTGACTTGGAGGCAGCAGAGAGTATGAAGATCTGGGTGCAGAGAGCACCACGCAGGGCAGATGAATCCTTTCCATCTGGATGTTTTTCTGATCCAGTGTGGACTTCGAACTGAGGATTGGATAGACTTGTGAAGGATTGCTCAGAAAGCCTCACCCTAGCAGCTGTTTACTGAGCAGGTGCTCTTGGAGAGGCCTACCTATGTGCAGAGGCAGTGCGAGGTGTTAGAGGAGTAGGGACTTTGATGCCAGGCTGCCTGGGCTTGAATCCAGGATGACAATTTTCTGTGCCTATTTCCTTATACATACATATGTGTGTGTGTGTGTATGTATATGTACATACATGTATATGTGTATATATATACATGTAGAAAAGTACGTGTGTGTGTGTGTATATATATATATATATATATATACACACACACACATACACCTTAGAAAAGTGGAAAAATGCCTGGAACAGTGTAAGGAAATATAAATGTTAGCTATCATCATCATCATCATCATGATCACTGTTCTGTGTAGGGGCTGACAGCATTTTTTTTTTTAAATATTGCTATTTTTTTTAAATTTTTACTTATTTATGATAGTCACAGAGAGAGAGAGAGAGAGAGAGAGGCAGAGACATAGGCAGAGGGGGAAGCAGGCTCCATGCACCGGGAACCCGATGTGGGATTCGATCCCGGGTCTCCAGGATCACGCCCTGGGCCAAAGGCAGGCGCCAAACCACTGCGCCACCCAGGGATCCCGGGGCTGACAGCATTAATGAAACATTTCAACAGAATAATTAAGAGGCCTTGGTGATTTGAAAGAGTCTAAGGGATTCTAACGCTTCAGTCTCACCTACCAGGAAGTGTTGAGGAGTAAAGAAAAGTTGAGCTTAGTCTTAGATGTTTTTAATTTAAGGTCATTGATCATCTAGCTACAAATGCCTCAGAGACAGCTGGGGATACAGGACTTGAAATGCTGAGATGGATTGTAGATCTGAGTACCAGTGACAAAGATGAGGTTGAGAGATGGGGAAATTTGCAAAGAGAAACTGTAGCTTAATTTTATAACCCAGCATTTTACCTATGTTTCTATTTCCTATGATAACTCTTCAGGTAGGCAGATTATCCTCATGTTAAAATTGAATAACCAACTACAGAAGTTTAGTGACTCGTTTGATGTTACACAGCCTGTAGGTGAACTGTTTGGAATTGGAGTTCATTCATCTATCTGTTTATCTGCCCAATGGACATTTTGTTTATTTAAAGGTTTTTTTTTTATTTTTTTTTTATTTTTTTAAAGGTTTTATTTATTTATTCATGAGAGACACGGAGAGAGAGGCAGAGACCTAGGCAGAGGGAGAAGCAGGCTCCATGCAGGGAGCCCGATTTGGGACTCGATCCCAGGACCCTGGGATCATGTCCCGAGCCAAAGGCAGATGCTCAACCACTGAGCCACTCAGGCATCCCCCAATGGACATTTTAAAAAATATATTTCTAGAGCGATTTGAATTCACAGCAAAGTTGAGAGGAGTATGCTCCCCACCGCAGAGGCACAGCTTCCGCCATCGCCAACCTTCCCCACCAGACCGCTTACCCTGGATGCATGTGCACTGACCCATCAGCACCCAGTTCCTTGCTTTATGCGCAGGCTTACTCTTGGTGCTGTACATTCTGAGGGTTTGATAGAGGTAGAATGACGTGTATCTACCACCATGGTGTCATATAGAATATTGATCCAGTGGACGTTTATCATTGGTCCATGTGGGCTGGGCACTGTACTGGGTGTTGAGGATGGACAGAGGTCCGGGTCTCAAGGTGGTGGAGCCCTGGCCTGTGTCCACAAGCTATTCCCAGGGTCCCAGGTGGACTGTTCCTTGCACTTCCCCCTCCCCTGGTTTCAGAAAGTTGAATAGAAAGAAAAGTGGGCTGGGCATGAGAAACATTTTATTTATTCTTCATCTACTCATTCTTTCCTTAAGAGTGTGAGGCTGTTAGTACATTCCAGATCTAAACAGAGTTGTGGGCAGCCTTGCCAACAAGTGGCCACTGAGCATTTCCTTGTGTGGCTTCTAGGGGGTAAGAAGGGGCGGATGTAATTTTCTCCATTACACGGTAGGCATTTCCAAAAACCCGAGCAATTTGCCTGTGGTTTTTAGCCAAATGAGGTCATTGCCAGGTATAGAAATTCAGGTCTCTTGATCCATTTCATGACAGAGTTATAGGAGCTGTCATTCTCTTTTGCTTTCTTGGAGAACAAAGATGGGGGTGGGGGTGGAGGGGAGAGTCTGAGTAGTGGCTTCCGAACGTCAAATGTTGGGAAGGGTGTCTCTGGGGCCTCAGCCTTCAGATCCCTCCAGGGGGCTGTGCCGGATGAGGAAGTTTCTTGGGGGGTGCCCTCTAGGTTGTCTTGTAATTGGAGCAGCTGTAATTGGAGTGTTTCGGGTCCAGCCCACTGAGAATATCTGGACCCTGGAGAACATCGCCTTTGGCTCCACCTCTACTTTCTTTGGCCCTTTGTTATACAGCGTCTGTCCCGTAGACTTGAGTTGTGGTTCTGTGCACACTGAACCACTGGACCCTGCTCAGCCCAGCTCCAGTCTAGATATGGGCATATTCACAGATTTCGAATGCCTGTGTCTCAATCTGACAACATGAACACAAACCATCTGTGCCATGAGAGGTGCTGCTACCGGATCAGAAGCCACACCCTGCATGCCTCACCCACGCCAGCCGTTTCTCCCTGTCCTTCCCTCTGCAGACATCCCAGGAGTTTGTGGAGAAACTGACCAAGAGACTCAAGAGACACCCTGAGGAGACAGGCGGCTTCCAGGAGGCACCGCTGGCCTATGATGCCATCTGGGCCTTGGCATTGGCCCTGAACAAGACATCTGGAGGGAGCGGCCGTTCGGGGGTGCGCCTGGAAGACTTCAACTACAACAACCAGACGATCACAGACCAAATCTACCGCGCAATGAACTCCTCGTCCTTTGAGGGTGTCTCTGTGAGTGACAGCAATCCCCTCACATTCCCCGTCCTCCTGCTGAGAGCACGCCATACTTCCCCTGCAAGCATGCATCAGCCTGCAATTATAGGCTCAGATGGGAGTTGGGGGACCTGTAAGAGAAAAACATGTAAGAGACTAGAAGGAAAAGGGATATTCCATTTCTTCCAACCTGTCCCCTAGGTATTTATGAGTCCAGTGAGAATCATAGGATTTTGAAGTAGAAATAGTCTGAGAAATCATGTCCTATTCCTTTCAAAGTGGGGAAATTAGTGCCCAGAGGGATTTGGTGACATGCTCAGGTCACATAGCCAGAAGCCAGGTCTCCTGGTGCTCTCTGAGGATTTTTCCCCACTCAAATCCCATGAGTGAAGCTTCTTTTCAAAAGAATAATGTTTCTAGAATCTAGGGTATGGGCATCTGGGGTATGTCCTATATGCAGGCAAATGCCATAAATAGAATTCATTCAGAGGCTCAATTACATCAAAAACATAAGGATCCAGAGAGTCCCTGATGCTCTCTTCTGGTTCCTGCTTTTATCACCTTTGCCTGCCTCCGCATGTTCCCGTCTCCCAGGGCCACGTGGTGTTTGATGCCAGCGGCTCACGGATGGCCTGGACTCTGATTGAGCAGCTGCAGGGTGAGTGCAGAGGTGTGGGCCAGAGTTGGGGGGCCGAGCTGGGCTGGGGGGCCCCACCCCAGGTGGCTTCTGCAGTCAGTCCGGGGCTCCCTGCTTCCTTCCCTTCATCAAGCGTCTATGTAATAATAGCAGCAGAAAGCTTGGAGAGGGTGTGTGGCTTGAGGTAGAAAGGGGCAGACACCGTGAAAGCTGCCATGTCTCTGTCCAGTGGCTTCCCTTTGGTGGCCTGGGCTTGAAGGGCTAATGCCCTGTAAGAGGCACACCTGTGGACTTGGACTTAGGGCAGCCGGATCTAGCTAACCGGCTATTTATAGAAGAAACTTATTGAATTTTCTTGTTGTGTAAACAAGCATTCCTGATTTTTGCATCTTAGGGGCAGTTTGGCTTTTCTAGACTGCATGGTCTTACACTTCAGCACACTTCAGTATTTGCCAAGCTTCCAAGAGTCAATCTGTGCACACACCCCTGTTGGCCTCCTAGGGTGCTGTGGGCACAGGTCTCTCTGTAACCCAGACTGGAGGTTGTGGGGTGGCTTCAGAGGGAACAGTTATGGTCACTGGTCACTGGGAATCTTAGCAGTGGCTGAATTTCGCCTCGTGGCTCCAAAAGGCAGATGCAACTTTCCAAGGAATCAGAACCCAAGCCAATCGAAAATAAAGTTCTAAAATTAAACTCTTTATTTAAATGAAAGATTCTGGGAAAATAGACCCTGTGATTCTGTCATGAGAGGGAGAATAAGCAGGCACTCTGAAAGCTTTAGACACCAGAATCGAAGTGCGAGATGACCACCAAGAGAGGCGCAAGGCTGGGGGATAGCACACCCGACCCGTGGAACCCTCTCCACTGGGCTCTAACCCTACAAGCTGTTCTGTATTACATTGCCTTGGGATCTACTTTATGTCTGATGGCTGCCTAAGAGAGCCCTCAGGTCCTCCCAGGGTCCGTCAGGGGCTCAGGGTGGAGGTAGAATCAGCCCCAGTTCAGGAAGCTAGCGCCCAGCACAGCTCCTCACCCCTCTGCCTGTTCTGCCAGGTGGCAGCTACAAGAAGATCGGCTACTATGACAGCACCAAGGATGACCTTTCCTGGTCTAAAACGGACAAATGGATTGGTAAGCTGGTCCTGTTTGCATTTTCTTTCACTGCCTGTGAACAACCAGGGGAAGGGTTGTGCCTGTGCACGAGGGTACGGTGGTGGGCGCCGTGGGTTTGAAATGTGCCAGGGAGATGGGCCAGGGTTGGGGTTAGGACCTGGGTAGGGGAGCTGTGTATTTGGAGAAGGAGCAGGCACATGGTAGCAATGCACTAGTAAAAACAGCTCATGGCTTAGGTCATAGGATTGGAGGTGGGGGTGCCTGGGGTGGCCATGGAAACCCTCTTTGGGTTTCTCAGATGTTCTGGTACCTTGATATATCAGAACCAGCTACTTTGGGCCTGTGTAGCCCCTTCATCTCTGCCACAAAATTGGTTGCTTAGATTATGAGATGTTGCAAAACCTCATATAATTGCCATACCCTAAAATGTGCTTTTTAAAGACAAAAAGTAAGCAATTATTCCTTGTGTGCCTGGTGGGCTAAATAATCAGAAATGGGACAGATCCTCCAGGTGGACAAAAGGAAGGACCTACTAGTAGAATCATGGCTTGGCACCTCAAGGATGGAGATAGCTGCCAGCTGCTCCACCCCACTGGAAGCTAGTGGTTTCCAGCACTGCCAGAGTTCTGACATGTTTTTTATAATTTGAATTTAGGACAGTATTCTATACTGCTATAAATGCCACATGGCCTAAATTACAGTTTTCTTTTTAAAGCTAAGCAAATTGAAATTAGATTTTATTTTCTTTTGTGAACTCGTCGACAAATCTGGCTTCCTTTTAATAATAACCAGAAAACACCTTTGGGAATGTCACCCTGCCAGAGTTAAAAAATCACAGATCAGATTTTTTCCTTAAGGTTAGGAGACTGGGCTGGATGCTTTGAACTCTTTAGCTTTATGATTCCACGACTGTCTTTTTGCAGCTTTTGATTTGAGTTCTGAGAGATTTCATGAACTTTACCTCTGAGTCATCCCCTTCTTCCCTTCCTGTTTCTTTTGCTGAGAAAAAGACAGAAAATACAGAACAAACACTAGCAGAAACAGACTCCAGCTTTGCTAATATATCCTAGCCTCTAGCTCCATTTTCTCCTCTCCTTCCACTGCTTCCTGAGATCCCAAGCTGCAGGGAGCATTCCTCTGTCCTGGCCCCAATTCAGAGCAGCCAGGGCCCCATGTCCTCAGGGCTGGAGGCAGGTGTCCTTGCCCCTTTCTCTGCCTCTTCATTTCCTTGTCCCCTCCTCAGTGCTATGCAGTAGGGCTCCCCAGCTGACTAGACTCCCCCACTGCCATGCAGGAGGGCCCCCCAGCTGACCAGAACCCCCTCACTGCCATGCAGGAGGGGGTCCCAGCTGACCAGATCCCCCACTGCCATGTAGGAGGCTCCCACCAGCTGACCAGAACCCCCAGTACATGCAGGAGGGCCCCCCCAGCTGACCAGACCCTCTACTGCCATACAGGAGGGTCCCCCAGCTGACCAGAACCCCCAGTGCCATGCAGGAGGGCCCCCCAGCTGACCAGAACCCCCTCACTGCCATGTAGGAGGGTCCCCCAGCTGACCAGAACCCCCAGTGCCATGCAGGAAGGGCTCCAGCTGACCAGACTCTCCACTGCCATGCAGGAGGAGCCCCAGATGGCCAGACCCCCCACTACCATGCAGGAGGGGCCCCAACTCACCAGACCCCCCACTGCCATGCAAGAGGGGCCCCAGCTGACCAGACCCCCCACTGCCATGCAGGAGGGCCCCCTAGCTGACCAGAACCGCCCCTTACCCTTAATGTCATGCAGGAGGGGCCCCCCCGGCCGACCAGACCCTGGTCATCAAGACATTTCGCTTCATGTCACAGAAGCTCTTCATTTCAGTCTCTGTCCTCTCCAGCCTGGGCATTGTCCTGGCTGTGGTCTGTCTGTCCTTTAACATCTACAACTCTCATGTCCGGTAAGTTTCCTGTCTGACACTTTCCTTGTTTTGTCTGCCTGCCCCCGCACCCCAGGACAGTGAGCATGGGATGGAGGTCAGAGCTGTGTGAGTCCTGGGTCAGGGAGCAGAGGTTTGCACTCTGACTTACGCTCTCCCGGTGACTACTGACACCTGGAGGGGGACCCCGAATGTGGGTCCCAATCCAGCTCCACAGCAGCTGGCTGAGAAAAGTGTTAGGGGCCAGGTAACACAGTGGGGGGTTGAAAGTGTGTGTGCTGGCGGGGGTCCCCTGCCGTGGAGCCCCCGCATCCACCACCAGCCCCTGGCCCAGGCGGCTTTGTCTGTCTTCCAAGGCCGGAAGTTGGGCACTGAAGAGCTGGCATCTGCAGAGAAGAGGTTAATTCGGCTCCTCTCTGTCTCCTCTCCTGCCTCTGCCCTAGTTACATCCAGAACTCCCAGCCCAACTTGAACAATCTGACTGCTGTGGGCTGCTCCCTGGCGTTGGCTGCCGTCTTCCCCCTGGGGCTAGATGGGTACCACATCGGGAGAAGCCAGTTTCCTTTTGTGTGTCAGGTGAGGAGGAGGTGGGCAGATGCCTGGCAGGATAGGGCTGGCCCCACCCTGGAGCCCCTCTGCCTTTTCTCAACTGTCCCTGTCCTGCTGACACCACCCTTCTGTTCCAGTCATCCAGGCCTCACTGTGCCACTCTCCAGGCAGTTCCAAGGTTGCCACGGCCTCACACTGAAGAGGGGAGGGACTGGGGGTATAGGAGGGAGTCTGCTCAAAGAACCTGGGACAATGGCAGCTTGCCTGTGCTGTGGAGACAGCAGGGAGTACACGCCGCCAGGGGGCCTTTGCTGTGGTTTGCAAGGAGAGGTGGAGTTGGACCAGACAGCAGGGAGCTGGTCCTGGGGCTGCTGGAAAGGCTGGCTTCCATAGCTAGTCACATTTGTGTAGTTCTGGTGGGGACAGAACTACATCCCCCCTCCTGCCCATCCCCCCTCCTCCTTCCCTGCAGCTGTGCACATGGCATTTGCACACACACATGCATACTCCAGCACGGGCCGTAGGTCCCTGTGAGATGGAAGCGCCATAGGAGGGGCACACAGTGAGCCATGGCCAGTATGAGAAATGTCCACAGAAAGTGCTGTGCAAGCGAAGAAGAAGTGGCTGGGGAGGTGGCTGGACCTCACAAGGGTGGCATTTCAGTATCAAAGGATACATGGGCTTTGCCAGCTGGAGAAATAAGGATGGTCACTCCGGCGGCTTGCAGGGATGGAAAAGCCAGCAGATCAGGGGAGCCCCTCAGTGTGGCCGGGTATGGCCAGGCATGGGGGAGGAAAGGGCCAAGGAGCATGGGAAGATGGGCAGGGCTGTGTTGGTAAGGGTCTGTGGACACACCACACACTGAAGGGCAAAGGGTTGGGCTGGTAACCCCAGCAGATTTTTTCCTGGTCGCCTGGCCAGCAGAGGAGGAAATGGATGGGAGCACATTGCCTGAGGCAGAGGGACCCCCTTGCTGGCCTCTCCGTGCCCCCATCCCCACTGGCTGTACCTCTGTCCCTCCCGAAGGCCTGCCCCTCCCCCCACTGTCCTGCCCTGCTCTCTCCTGTCCTAGGCACGCCTCTGGCTCCTGGGTCTGGGCTTCAGTCTGGGCTATGGCTCCATGTTCACGAAGATCTGGTGGGTCCACACGGTCTTCACTAAGAAGGAGGAGAAGAAGGAGTGGAGGAAGGTGATTGGCTTCCTAACCCCCAGCCTGGAGGGCTCTGGCTCCGGGGCCGAGGGAGCTTCCCTGACTCACCCATGCTCTGTTTATCTAGACCCTGGAGCCCTGGAAGCTGTACACCACAGTGGGCTTGCTAGTGGGCATGGATGTCCTCACTCTTGCCATTTGGCAGATGGTAGACCCCTTGCACCGGACCATTGAGGTACCAGCTGAGAGGAGGCCCCGAGGTCAGGGCGAGTGGGGCTCCCTGGTGATTGTTGCTGGTGGTTCCTGCTTGTGAGGGGTGCCTGTCAGCATTGTGCCTGTTGGCAGCCCCCACCCCCTTCCTGTAAGGAATCCTAGCGGGAACCTTTGGGTTTGCTGGAGAAAGGCAGGGTGGGGATCCAGGAAGGATGTGTAGACTTCCTGGGCATCATGGAAAGCTGGCAGACAAGCAGTTCTGAGGTGTTCCTGGGAAAGAGGCAGACTTGGGGGCCAGGGGCTGAGCAGAGGGGGCGCGAGGAGGGTGACCACTGTCTTCCCTTTGGCCCTGATTCTCCCTTAGACTTTTGCCAAGGAGGAACCAAAGGAAGATATTGATGTGTCCATCCTGCCCCAGCTGGAGCACTGCAGCTCCAAGAAAATGAACACCTGGCTTGGTGTGTGCAATGTGGGGGTGAGCGGGTTGGCAGGCTGGGGACAGAGGGTCTTCAGAGAAGGGGTAGTTTGAGTGTCCACCTCTGTGTCACTAGTTCTTTCTGGGAAGGCAGGAGAGTTGGTCTTTTTCGGTGAGGAGCTGAGCGTCTAGAGCAGGGCTGAGGTCGTGCCTGTGTGTGGCTGAAGGGCCAGTGGGGACAGCCTGACACCATCCGTTCACTTGGCTCCCTAGAGTGAGACCGGGGCTGTGAGGGGCCTGGGTTAGGTCCCATTTGGCCTTGTGAACATTGCTCTGGTGGGCAGCCAGGAAGGGTGAAACCTCCCCTGGATGGTGAGGAGGTGACATCATGCAGCCAGGGCCCCTGTCTGGCTGATACCTGCTCCCAACAGTCTTCTTCCTGTGTCCCAGGAGAAGTGGTGAGGTTTGGACAAGTTGGGGAGACAGGTGTGCGGGGTCAGGAGGCCACCTGGGGAGGAGCCTTCATTGTGGAGCTGTAAGCAGGAACAGCAGCATCCTCTGGAGGATGCAGAGGGTGCTGGGAGTGAGTGGATACATCAGGTCTAGTTGCCCAGGTGACCGTTTCCTCCATTCTAGGCATTTTCTATGGTTACAAGGGGCTGCTGCTGCTGCTAGGCATCTTTCTTGCTTATGAGACCAAGAGCGTGTCTACTGAGAAGATCAATGACCACCGGGCTGTGGGCATGGCCATCTACAACGTGGCGGTGAGCCCCGGACACCCAGCACTGACCCCGGGGGCTGCCTGGGAGGAATCAGGGCTGGGACCAGTGGCTGGGCATCTTTAGAAGTTTGTTAATGCCTCAGGTTTGTAAAGCAGTTTACAGTTGGTAAAGCGCACGACAGACACTCTTCTTAACTCTCCATGACCACCCATGAAGCAGACCTTAGTGTTCCCCCTACACAGGTGAGGAAGCAGAAACACAGACCTTACAGTGCTTGTATGTGGCTCCCTGGCTGGGATTTGAGTCAACTTCCTCCCAGGGTTCCTGCCTCCATCGATCCATCGATGGGTCATTTGATCAATGGCTCATTGGCAGGAACTCTGCCTGGAGGGAGGGGTTGGCCTAGAGCGGGACGTGGTTTGGGATTCTTCCCTTTTGGGAGTTGAGGGTGGCCTCAAGTTTGGACCGTTTTCAGATGGGAAGTTCCCCCAGGACCTGTTCTCATGGGCTCTCTTCTGGGGGAGGAAAGTCTAGAGGTCCCACATGGGTCCCCCTATAGGTCCTGTGCCTCATCACTGCCCCGGTCACCATGATCCTGTCCAGCCAGCAGGATGCAGCCTTCGCCTTTGCAGCTCTTGCCATAGTGTTCTCCTCCTACATCACTCTGGTCGTTCTGTTCGTGCCGAAGGTGGGGCGCTGCTGCACACCACGGTCTAGGGACGGTGCTCCCCAACCTTCCCCGCCCTCCTCCCCTCCATCCAGGGATTGTACTCCCCAACCTTCCCCGCCCTCTTCCCCTCCATCTGGGGACTGTGCTCCCCAACTTCCCTGCCCTCCTCACCTCCATCTGGGGACTGTGCTCCCCAACCTTCCCCGCCCTCTTCCCCTCCATCTGGGGACTGTGCTCTCCAACCTACCCCACCCTCCTTGTTGGGGGCCCAGCTTGTCCTTCTTGACCACCACCTGTTAGTCGCTGACCCCATGGCCTTCCCATCTCACACCCCAAACCTTGGCCCCCAGATGCGCAGGTTGATCACCCGGGGTGAGTGGCAGTCGGAGGCGCAGGATACCATGAAAACGGGGTCGTCGACCAACAACAATGAGGAAGAGAAGTCCCGACTGTTGGAGAAGGAGAACCGGGAGCTGGAGAAGATCATTGCTGAGGTTGGTGGGGGGCTGTGTGCACTGACCTGTTTCTCTCCCTGCCCCCCCCCGTTTCTCTTCCCTGATCTCTTCAACTGCCACCCCCACTTCGCTGTGTCTGCTCTCTTCCATCTTTCCTGGCTCTCGTTTCCATTCCTTCTGTCCATCCTGCCCCCCGCCCCCTCCCCTCTCCCCTCCCTTCTCTTCTCATGCCCTTGCTTCCACACTCCTCTCTGTGAGGCCCCTCCCGACCTCCTTCTTTCAACCTCTCCATCCTCTCTTTCCGCAGAAAGAGGAGCGAGTGTCCGAGCTGCGCCATCAGCTTCGTTCTCGGCAGCAGCTGCGCCCTCGGCGTCACCCCCCGACGCCCCCAGACCCCTCAGGGGGCCTGCCCAGGGGACCCCATGAGCCCCCTGACCGGCTCAGCTGTGACGGGAGCCGGGTTCACTTGCTGTACAAGTGAGGGCGTGAGCGGGGAGGGGACTGGCTGGGAGGACGCCCCCCCTCTGATAGTCTGGAGTGGTCTGGGTGCCCTGGACTGTTCTAGATCCACTGTCCAGTGCGCACCAGGCGCTGCTGCTTCCCCACCGGCCCCTCCCGCCCCCTCCTGCCCCCCTCCCCTTCCAGGTCTCCTACACAGACCCATCCCTCGCACCTGTACCTGCACCTGCTCTGTCCCCTGGATGTTGCCTTTTCCTGGCACTCACATGCCCCCACCTCTGCTCCTCCTCACTCACATGCTCCTCCTGTGCTCATGTGCACACATGCTTTCTCCTCTGTCCTGTGGCCTCATGTGGCCCTGGTGGTGGGGGCACCACTGTCCCTGGAGCAGAGGCAGGTGTTCCCCATGGGTGCAAAGCCATGTGCGTCCCTGCATCTTTGCTGTGTGTTCATGCGACCTGGGTGCCCCCACCCTTTGCATTGGAACATCGTCCTATTCTCCCAAAACAGCTGCAGGCACCCACTCTGCACCTTGTTATGAACTTTCCTTGGATTCACACCCTCACCTGGTTTCTGCTTGAGCTCCGCCCCCACTTTGTGCTCATGTATCCTAGGTCCACATTCACATTCCTTCCCAGGACTGCTTCCTTTGGTTTTGTGTTTTTCTGGGGGGAGTTAAGAGAGAAGAAATGAGGGCAGGCTTGGGGAGCTGCTTCCAGTAGAAGTGAGAATCCTAACCACAGGAAGCCACCTCGACTGCTGGCATGGACGGAGGGAATTCCAGGGCAGAAGGTGGCATCCCCTTTGCATTGAGGTGTCTCTTGGGGAGGGATCTCCCCTAGTCTCAATAAACCAGTGAACAGTGTGACTCAGTGGCTCGTCCCTCACTGTGAACACATTGGGCTTCTGTCCAAGGAGGGAGGCTTGGGGCTCTCCATGTTAGTGAAAGGGCGCTGAGGTGTCTCGTGGCTCCACTGAGGGCCATGCAGGGCAAAGCAGGATGGGTTTGGCTAAGACAAGAGAGTGATGGCATGTGAGCTTCAAGGTATGGGCTCAAGTGGTGTTGGATGACTGGAGCGTCAACCACCGTGGTGTGGGAACAAGTTCCTGGATCCCTCTTCTCCATGGCCTCGTTTGTGACGGCGGCAGCAGACATCCTGCTCAGCAGACATCCTGCTCGTCACCACGCAGTCCTCTGCACGGTGTCCAGTGTGGTCCTTAGCCCATGGAGCATGCTCATCCATGCAGCCATGGTCACTGCTGTCGATTGAGGGGGAGCCCGGAGCCTCTGGCTGATGAGATGGGGGAACCCTCCCTCCTAAGAAGCAAGAACCTCAGGAAAATGGCTACTGCTGAGGATGGTGGAAGAGAGCCCTGAGTGCTTCCCTCTGCACTCTGAGATCTGAGCAGTTTGGCAGGAGGCTGCTGGCCAGGGGGGAAGGTATTGAATGGTCAATGAGGCCAAGGAGAATTGCTCTTACAATTCTTCGTGTCCTCTTAGAGAAGAGTTTCTTTGCAGCTCCACGTCTCTCTTTCCCTTCAGCCCCGGGTTTTTTTCTTTTTCTTAAGACGTTCTCATATTTTTGCAAAAGAGGTGAAGGGTTGAGTGGGTCCTGTCATTTCATCATCCTGTTTAGAAGCCATTTTCTGAAGTTCCATGAGAGCTCAGACCAAGGCTTGACAACCAGTACACTGTGATTATTCAGCTAGGGCCAACTGGGCTCAGTGTGAGTCACCCTCTGCCTGCAGTGGCACATTCTCACGGAAATGGGAAGGAGCCTGCAGAATAGGGAAGCCTGCAACGAGGAAAATGAACACTTGGCTTCAGAAGGGCAGCAGGAGCTGCATACCAGCCCGTGGTAGAACTCAAACACCAGAATTACCACCTCCTACTTTTTTTTTTTTTTAAGATTTTATTTATTTATTCATGATAGTCACAGACACAGGCAGAGGGAGAAGCAGGCTCCATGCACTGGGAGCCCGACGTGGGATTCGATCCCGGGTCTCCAGGATCGCACCCTGGGCCAAAGGCAGGCGCCAAACCGCTGCGCCACCCAGGGATCCCACCACCTCCTACTTTATTTGCACTTTAGGTGGGGTGTAAATAACAAACAGAATCAGAAGTGCTGCAGTGACCCAGGGCAAGCCAGACTTCCTGAGCAAGCAGAGTCGGGGAACAGCTGAATGATGGCTGGCAGAGGCCTCTGGGGACAGTGGTGAGACCACAGCCTTGCCTCCGTTCAGACAGCATTCGCCCAGGCAGGGTTTGGAGCCCACCGGGGTCTGGCCTCCCTGCCTGGTCACTCACACACAGCATGTGGGAGCACTCTGGGCTATGCTGCTTTTGTTATCGTTTCAACAAACGAGTTTTGATTGGGGATGCTGCTGGGTCGGGCATTCCTCTGGGCAGGGGGCTTCACAGATGCACATTCTTATTGTGGAAAAACAGAAGGAAGGTCCAGAGTACAGAAGCAAAGAGGTGGGAGAGAAACCAGCAGTGTTGGGCTTGGTGGTCCTCAGCTGTGAGGCTTGGGAAAGCCCTTGTAAGGAGGAAGGTGTCATATACTTTGGCAAGGAGACTGCAGCTCAAAGAGGGAGCCCTTGTCCAGGGTCACAGCACCAACAAGGAGTGGAGCCCACCGTCAAGCTGCATGTGTTGGGATTTACTGCTGTAGAACCCGTTACCCTAAACAGTGGCTTAAGACACTAGTCATATTTTATTCCTGGTTTCTGTGGGGCAGGAACTCACAGTGGATGGTGGGGAGACACTGGGAGGCTTGAAGGCTGGGGCCGGAGTCATTGGGAAGGTCTAAAGTTGGGCGATGGCTGTCAGATGAGACCTCAGTGGACTGTCAGGTGGAGCCCTCCCGTGGCCTTTCCACGTGGGCTGGGATTCCTTGTGACTCGGTGGCTGGGATCTAACCGGGTGTGTCCTGGGAGAGATGGGAGGGGAGAGCTTCAGCTAGGGTGACCCTGTGTCTTTTTTCCTGGCAAAGCCTTGGAAGTCCCGTGGCATCACTTCTGCCAAATCCCATTGGTCCAGGCAGTCACAAGGCCTTACAAGTCCAGGGGAAGAAACACAGACCCCTCCTCTTGGGATTAGCATCACAGTATAAAAAAACCATGTGGGATGGGACACATATGCTGTTGCAGCTGCCTCTGCACATCACCTGCTGCATCTGGTCTGCCTTCTCCAAAGCCAGGTTTATTCCCGCTCTCCATACCGCTTGTCTACACCCAAAGCTGACCACCCAGTCTTGCCTCATTGCTGCGTTCAGACTCTTATTAGGCCTCTACTCCTGGACACTTCAGGGCTGGCAGCCCTACACTGTTTTTTTTTTTTTTTTTTTTCTGCCAACCACAGACATTCCCACGGTCCTTTGTCATTTCAGGCCACTCTGGACTAATGTCTTTTGGTTTATTCACTCAGTCTTTTGGACCAGGGAATTTTGTTCCTTTGCATTTCATGGCCCATTAGCATAAGGGAAGTCAGAGCACAGGCTTCCCCCTCGCACTGCCAAACAGCAGTGATTTCAGAAGAAATCACTTTGCCAATATGTCATCCCCTTATATGGTACCCTGGAGCAAGGAAGGAAACGCTAGAGGCTGTCTCAGGAAAGGTAAGCCCTGGCATCGGCGGCTGCTGGGGTGGAACCTACTGAGGCTTTGTGGACTGGGCACTGTGACAGCCCCCGCAGCAGGCAGAGTGCCCCCTCCGTGTGTGTGGAGAGGGGTAGAGGAGAAGAAAGATGGTCAGTTTCCTCTACCCATCTCAAGTTCTCCAGCAGGACCATGTAGAATCACTAATGACTCACTGACAAGCAGAAGAGAGGTTCACAAGAGAAAGATGCATACACTTGGGAAACCAGGGATGAGTGACCCAAGAGGTGGGTTACAGGGGGGCTTACCATTGTAGGTCAACAAAGGGAAAGGGGCTTGGGCTTCAGTGTAGTTGAGGAGCGAGGTCAGGGGAGGTGTGGTACACGAGGGTTGCAGAGTAAGCTTGGTTATGCAGAATTCAGTCAATGACTTTACCATTGACAGAAGGTGTGAGGAGTCTTGGAGTTCAGGGAGGATGGCACCTTCACAGATGTGCATTTCCTCCTGCATGGCTGGACCTCAGTGGCCTTGGCTCAAAATAATCCATATGCCAACGATGCCTATTTTGGTGGCGTCCTCTGGTCCCCTCCAGGGGTAATTCTGCACAGACAAAACAGGAAGCCTGACTCCACCAGGGGCGGGAGGGTACATGGGAGCTGGGCCCTGTGCATTCACGTCTCCTGATGCAGTGAACCCCGCAGAAGGGAACTGATGCCCATTCCTGAATAGGCAGCTGAAACGCTGAGGTTCCCCAATGCCATCCCTTAAATGCTTCCAACTCAAGTGCTATACTAGGTGGGTAGATAAGTGCCCCTCCTCATGGGACCTAAATCTCACGGGCTTCAAGCATTTGTAAGGGACCCTTTTTCCAGTGTTACCCAATTCAGTAGCTGACTTGCATCCCTAACATCTCTGCCTTACTCCTTAATCAGAGCTTCCTATTGTCACACATAAGACAGCTTAGCTCTTTACACACGGTAATTTGGCAAATATTTCATATTAACTGCTCCCACTGCGGTGGCTCCAACCTCCAGGAGGAATCCTCTGGTTCCCACACACCCAAGCACTCATACACTTTGTGACCTCTTGATTGTTTTATGAACAGGAGCCATAGAGCTGGGAGGCCCGCAGGGGGGGTATTCAGCCCCACCACTCCTGGTGGCAGCAGCCCCAACAGGTGGAAGAGAGGGAGGGGACCTTATGGGGACTTGATGGAGCAGATGGATACCAGTCTCCTGTTCCAGCAGGAGGGAGGGAGCTTTCTCATCCCCCACCCCCAGAGCAGCTCCGGCAGTGAGAAGCCGGCAGACTTCTGATTCCCTGTCTACTGCGATGCATGGGTACTTCATAACAGCCTTCTTCTCTCACCCATTTGTCCTTAAAAAAGAAAAGTGTGCCTCTCCTGTGCTCCCTGGACTTGACCACCATTTTGCTGCACTGTGTGGGTCCCAGATTGCAATTCTTTTTTTATTCCTGAGTAAACCTACTTGTGCTGGTAAAATAACTGACAGTTCTTACTTTTAAGGCTAACAGCCTCAAACTCAGTTTCTTAAGCTGGAACGATGTCTCTGACCATCCTTCTCTTCCCTGGACACTTTGAGGGTTATAATTAAGTTTAGGATAGATTTTCTCCTGAAAGAATTACAGATCAATATCCCTGATGAACATGGATGCAAAAATTCTCAACAAGATACTAGCCAATAGGGTCCAACAACATATTAAGAAAATTATTCACCATGGCCAAGTAGGATTTATCCCCGGGACACAAGGCGGTTCAACACTCGTAAAACAATCAATGTGATTCATCATATCAGCAAGAGAAAAACCAAGAACCATATGATCCTCTCATTAGATGCAGAGAAAGCATTTGACAAGATACAGCATCCATTCCTGATCAAAACTCTTTAGAGTGTAGGGATAGAGGGAACATTCCTCGACATCTTAAAAGCCAGCTACCAAAAGCCCACAGCAAATATTCTCAATGGGGAAGCACTGGGAGCCTTTCCCCTAAGATCAGGAACAAGACAGGGATGTCCACTCTCACCACTGCTGTTCAACATAGTACTGGAAGTCCTAGCCTCAGCAATCAGACAACAAAAAGACATTAAAGGCATTCAAATTGGCTGAGGAAAATTAACAAGGCAGGAAACAACAAATGTTGGAGAGGATGTGGAGAAAGGGGAACCCTCTTGCACTGTTGGTGGGAATGTGAACTGGTGCAGCCACTCTGGAAAACTGTGTGGAGGTTCCTCAAAGAGTTAAAAGTAGACGTGCCCTACGACCCAGCAATTGCACTGTTGGGGATTTACCCCAAAGATTCAGATGCAATGAAACGCCGGGACACCTGCACCCCGATGTTTCTAGCAGCAATGGCCACAATAGCCAAACTGTGGAAGGAGCCTCGGTGTCCATCGAAAGATGAATGGATAAAGAAGATGTGGTTTATGTATACAATGGAATATTCCTCAGCCATTAGAAACGAGAAATACGCACCATTTGCTTCGACGTGGATGGAACTGGAGGGTATTATGCTGAGTGAAGTAAGTCAGTCGGAGAAGGACAAACAGTGTATGTTCTCATTCACTTGGAGAATATAAATAATAGTGAAAGGGAATATAGGGGAAGGGAGAAGAAATGTGTGGGAAATATCAGAAAGGGAGACAGAACATAAAGACTCCTGACTCTGGGAAACGAACTGGGGGTGATGGAAGGGGAGGAGGGTAGGGGGTGGGGTTGAGTGGGTGATGGGCACTGAGGGGGACACTTGACAGGATGAGCACTGGGTGTTATTCTGTATGTTGGTAAATTGAACACCAATAAAAAATTAATTTATTAAAGAAAAGATTTTCTCCTTAAGCTTCTGGTAAATAACTTCACATGTAGAATTAATTCAGAACAGAACGCTAGTTCTAATGCCTGTGTTAAATCATTTATTCCTCAAATCAGACTCCTTCATGTAATTCTCCACTGCATCTCCCGACTAGGGCTTCTGTGTTTATGGAGCTGAGGGGCAGGTGGAGGTTTCCAAGTACTCATGAGAGAAAGGGCAGAGGTGGTCATGAGATAAATCATGTAAGTGACTTGAAAGCTGGGATTAGAGTTCGCATGACGTGTAGGGATGAGATGAGGATATTAACACCAGATGGGGGATCTACAGTAAGATCAGGACATAGTCTAATAGGAGGCTGAGGAGATACTGACATTACAGTACATGGATGACTGGAAAGATTGGGGTGAACACAGTCAATGTGCTGTTGTGAGCAGATGCAGGGACAATCTTCAGCCAAAGCCATTTGTGTTGGGACTAGAATAAAAGTAGGATTTTTCCTTTTTCATATTTCATCAGCACGTATCAGAGAGAATTTGGTGTTGTCATTGCCGTGAAAAAGCCGAGAGACAGCATCTGTGTGGTCAGGACCCCCGGAATGCTTTACACATGCTTTGGAGAGATTCGTTCGTTCATTCATTCATTCATTCATTCATAGAATTAATTTGGTGCCAGTTTTTGGCAGTTTTTGGTTCTTGCCTCCTGGGAGCCTGAAAACTAGTGGAGGATCAAAGCCAGGAGCACAGCCAGGAGCTAGAAGAAGACTTCTTCCAAGCAGTTGCTGTTTCTTGATCACGTGGGATTCTTTGGATGAAGTCTGATTCCCAGGAAGGACACCCTCACATGGACACTCAGATTCCATGTGTATTCCATGTGTATTTCTAGATTGGGATGATTCCCTCAGAGTTTACTGAGAGGCTGAGACTTCTGATCTGGCGGCAGAAGCCTCTTTGAACCAGAAGACAGGGTGAGAGCACAGACCCTGAGGCAGCCTCCCGGGGACAAATCACTGACCCAAAGCTGCTGCTTCAACTTGGGTCTTACCTGGTGCATCTGGGAAAGAGGATCTGCTCCCTGGTGACAGGGATCCAATGAGTCCGCATGTGGTAAGCTCGTTCCATGGTCCCTGGAATGTCCTATGCCAGGCACGAACACTCGGTGACGGCGGTGTCCTCATTTCCATCTCTCTGAGTGGAGAGTGGGACTGATGATGACCTCCAAGGGGGTCTTAAGTCCCAGCCCTGAAGCCAGGCGCAATGCCACCGTTCGACGGCAGAGGTCGCCAGAGCCCACCTGCTAGAGGCGCCCCTGGCTCTGAGGTCGACCTGGGGCTCCTGGGTGCGCAGAGGGGGTGCAAGCAACGAGGTGACCTTGGACTCTGTGGGGGAGGGGCCAAACAGACCAGTGGAGACTAGGGGAGGCAGGGGGGGTCGAGGTGACAGGGGAAGTAATAGGCAGAGATGACCCCATGAACGCCAGGGAAGGAATGGAGGGTCCCAGGTGACCAGTGGATGCTGCTGGAAGGAATGGAGGAGCCGAGGTGACCCTGTGCACAATAGAGGAAGGAATGGAAGGGCCGAGGTGATCCCTGGACGGCGGGGGGAGGGAATGGAGAGGCCGAGATGACCTGTGAGTTGGGGGCAGGGAGAAAGGCTGGATCTGAGGTGACCAGTGATGTGGAGCAGTGAAATGCAGGTCCCGAAGTCACCCATGGGGATCCGGTAGAGAGCAGAGATATAGTGGCACACAGGTGTCCTCTGATGTAGGAGGAGAGAAATGCAGGTGCCCAGGTGACCCTCGCCTCTTTCTCCCTTGGCTCCTCTGTTCCCAAGCTAAGGAGCTGGGACACTTGAAGACCATAAGAGAGCAGGCATGGCTTGGATCTTCGGTCTAAATTGCATTTCTTGGGCTGGTTTCAGAGCTGGCCTGACCTCAGCTGCCCTCCTGCTGTCCTTTGTGAGGAAGAGTGGATGGACAATGCAAAATATAAGTAAGTGGAAAAGCTGGGCAGAGAAGCAAATGATGTGGCGGGGATCAAAATGGGGGTGGAACCATGTTATGACAGATGATTTAGGCACATCATGGTGGAGGCAAGGACCATTAAAGACAAAATAAAGCAAAGAGGAAGTAATCTGATTTGTAGACTGCTTCACATGGAGATGTGCATCCCTCATCAGCCCAGGCTCTGTCGCGCAGGCAGGGCACACACAGAAATGCAGACGTACACACACACACACACAGAGCCATCGTCCATGGGCGTGGGGGGATGGGTGAGGGCACAGGTGTGGGGAGCTCCTCTGACAGGAGCCTGACGACCGCTTCTGGACTGGAAAGCACACGGAGCGGGCTCAGCTCTCCCTTGTATCCCTGTCCTTCCCCAGCAACCTTCTGACAGCCCTCTTTACCTCCTTGGTTTTCAGGGTGTAAATGAGGGTTCATTGCTGCAGTGCCCACGGCACAGAACAGACAGAAGAACTATGCCCCTTTCTGGGCATAGGCATTCTGGGGCTGGAGGTAGACAGCGACGGCTGATCTGTAGAAGAGGGTGACCACCACGAGAGGGGAGAAGCAGGTCCCACATGCTTTCCTCCACCGGTTGGCTGAGTTAATCCTCAGCACTGCCTGGGCAATGGCACAGTAAGAGACCAGGATGAGGCCGATGGGCATGAGCAGGATGAGGATGCTGGTGACAGCCATCTGGATCTGGTTGTAGGTGGTGTCCCCACCAGACAGTCTGATTAAGCTGGGACCTCACACACGAACTCATTCCCCTGCTGGTGGGGACACAAGGGCAGGTGGAGAGTGGGTGGTGTCTGGACCACCGACTCCAGCAGACTGATGGCCCAGGCCATGGACGCCAGCTGCCGGCACAGGCAACGGGGGCATGATGATGGTATAGTGCAGAGGCTGGCATATGGCCATGTAGAGGTCAAAGGCCATCATGTTCAGGTGGATGCACTCTGTGGTCCCCAGGAACAGAAAGATGAAGAGCTGAACAGAGCAGCCAAGGAAGCTGGTGGTCTTTGGGCTGCAGAGGTTGACCAGCAGCTGGGGGACGGAGCTTGTGGTGAAGCGCAGGTCCAAGAAGGACAGGTTGGAGAGGAAAAAGTACATCGAGGAGTGGAGCCTTGGGTCCCGCACAGACAGCAGGATGATGAGGGTGTTGCTCACCAGAGTGAGGAACAACACAACAGGAAGTGAGGACAACCACAAAAAGGATTCTCTCTAGCCCTGGGTGTTCAGAGAAGTCCAGAAGGAGGAAGCCCCCAGGGGAGTTCTGGTTGCCCATTTTCCTGCCCCAGCCTGGAAGGATGAGGGCGGTGTGTCCTGAGCTGTTGTCCCAAACCTCCCCTGGTACTGGTCAGCTCACCCCAGGTACATATCTCCTTTTCTGTCTCCACCGTGTCCTTTACCAGGCACTCCACCTCCACACTCTGCACCTCCTTCCCTTCATGTTCCTCCTGGGCAGTGCTGTCCAGCAGGCTTTGGGGGCAGCAGGACTTGCTGGGGGACAGGCGGTGCTGGACACGGGGGCCTCAGGCTGATGGGCTGAGCACAGCGGAGGCTACTGGAAAGCATGCAGTACTGAGCTGATTACTTCAGGACCACATGGTGGATGCGTCTGTGTTCTGAGTGCTGTTCCAAGTGTTGTATCGTCCCTATGCATTTGTTGGAAGAACCAGCAAAGTAACGTATTTTTATAATGGATTTTTAGGTTGTAGCTATCTCTGTAGAGTTGATCACTTCTCTATTTGTCAAATGAATTTTGGAGAGCTATTCATACTACATGTATTCTGTGTGCCTTTTTTTTTTTTTTTTTGCAAGGAACCTGATTTGAGACAGAATGTTGTGTCTATGGAGAGGTTTTCCTTTATTTTTTTTAAGGTTTTATTTATTTATTCATCACACACACACACACACACACACACACACATACACAGAGGCAGAGACACAGGCAAAGGGAGAAGCAGGCACCATGCAGGGAGCCCAACGTGGAACTCGATCCCAGGTCTCCAGGATCATGCCCTGGGCTGAAGGCGGCGCTAAACCGCTGAGCCACCTGCGCTGCCCAGAAAGGTTTTCCCTTTGTGTCTAAGGACCCCATTCACAGACCAGTATGGTTGCTCAAGTTGCTAAGCCAGTTGTCTGGCTAGGGGATCTGGTCCACATGCCCAGTCACGTCCTGGGAAGCTCACAGGCAGGAGGCAAGCATGGCCCCAAGCCCATTAAAATCATTGAGGGCTTCACAGGAACATTATTGAAGACCTCGAGCCTCCAAGGTCAGGAATACCAACATACTCAGTGAGGGGATAGGGTCTATAATAAGCTGAAGGGCCAGTTTGGGTGGATATATTGGGAAAGCTTCCTAGAGGAGGTGACTATATGTTTTCTATAAAAAAAGAGGAGCATTAGGCCTAAAAGGCCAAGCCATGGATGGGGCAGGAGGCTGAACCACTGGTGATTCTCTGGCCTTAGCCAATGACCCCCGGCCTCAGGACGGCTTGACATGGGGGCAGCTGGCAGAAGTACCCTAGTGGCCTGCAGGGTAGCCTGAGCATCTCCTAACACGTGTTCCCATCCTGTTGCATCTCCATCCTGTTAGAGATTTCTGCTGCTGTATCTTCCCTGGTTTGTTTTCATATTTTAAATATTTGTCATATTTGTATACATTTACAAAAGTGTGAGTAGAGCATATCTCTACAGTTTAATGAGTAAGACAGTCAACCCTGGGCATGACCACCAATAATTGAGTGAATGTTTCAAGTGTCTAGAAGCTCCGTGTGCCCACACCCCAGATGGAATCACCATGCTGAATTTCTAATAGACTATTCCTTTGTTTTCCTTTGGAGAGAGAGTTTACATAGACCCTTTGAAAATGTATAATTTAGTGCTTTTTATTTTTTATTATTATTATTTTTTAGTGCTTTTTAGTATAGTCACTACCGTGCAACCAACACCATCAGTCTCCAGAACATCTCATTGCCCTAAAACAAAACATCACGCCAAGGAGCAGGGTCCTCTCCTTTACTTCCCTTGTGATATCCAGTTCTTGTGACCTAAACTGAAGCCAGCTGTTTGTGTTACTCCTCAACTATCATCCTAATCAATTTGTTTGCATTCTGAGTTTCACATTCTCCTGACTCTCCCCTCCCTCCTTCCTGAGCCTCTGTAAGTGGTCTCCCCTTCCAGACCCCTCACCTGTTCTCCCTTGTCTCTGTCTTCTCTGCTTTCTTTAATTTACCCTGACCCTGTCATTCAGGGGTTTCTGCATTTACTCCTTTCTTGGGCCCCAGGAGTGCCAGCCAGCAGTGTGCTGGGAGCCAGGGCATGGGTTGGGGGGTCCACGCACAGGAGATTGTGATGATGCAGAGCTACTTGCTGGGGCTATTGGTAGCTGCCACCTGTGGACTGTTTCCCATGGCCTCTCATATACCCAATCACCAGGATCTCACAGCAACCCTGCACACAAGGTGCTCTTATTCCAAATGCATCAAGAAGTAAACAGTTTTAGAGGTTGAGAAACTTGGCGAAGGTCAACCTGCCAGTAGATGTGAGGCCCAGAGTGTAGACCCAGTTTATCCTCCACTCTGGTGCTCCTCTCTCGGGGGCCAGGTAGCAATGGATGTCTCCTAGGAGAAGAACAGACTTTCTACTTACCCAGAGTCAGAATAAAACCCCCTCTGCCACCAGTGATGACAAAACTCTTCACTGGTGCCTCCATGTGGACATTAGGAGGAAGACTTGCCAAAGAGCAGTAGGTATCCTGGAATGGCTGTTGGGTCACCGGTCTTATGAAGGATTGTTAGTGCCAACCACCAGGCACGTTCCGAGGCACACATCCATCGGATGTGCTGGAGCGAGCTCATACGAGCTCTTGACTGGTAACTTTTGGGGACTTTGTGAGAGAGGATTATGCCGTTGGCAGCTGGGACCAGCCATGGCGGGAGTACGCCATGGAAATTGGTCAGCCCATCAGGCAGGGTCTGTGTCTCCCCCAAACAAGCTGGTTGCCAAACAGTTACCAGTTCATCTCTGGTTGCCCACAGAGCTGCTCTGGGTGCCCTCTCCTCTGATACAAAGAATCTGAAGCAGAGAAAGATGACATCCCTTGCCTCAGACAATACAGTCAGTGAGCACGAGAGTTGATATTTGAACCTAGGTGGGCTGGCTGCAGAGGCTGTGTGCCAACCTCAGCTCACCATGTCCCTGCAGGGAAGGTGAGGCCCCAGAGGTCAGAGTGTTGTGCGCAAGATTACGTATCTGAGAAACCACCAAAAAGCCGACACCGATGCAAACACACGAGGGTTTATTAACAAGCTCGAGCTTGGGTCCAAGTGTACCCGACACAGCGGAGCAGGGACTTGGACCCCAAGGTGGGTTCCAGCTTAGTTTTATGGGCTGGTCTAGGGGACCTCCAGAAGGGGTGGAGGAATTTCTCAAGTTCTGTTTACATTCTGATATGGGGCTTTCAAGGGCATTGAGCTCTGTTCTCATTCTAATAGGGGGCTTTCTATGGCGTTAAACTGAAAGCTGTTTTTTTCCCCTGTAACTGAAGTAAGGTAAAGTTCTGCTCTTATTCACAGGGGCCTGGGATGGCTGTACTTGTGCTAACGCTGAACTTAAAATGGAATGGCCTTAATTTTCTCGGCCTCTACATTTCCCCCTCTCAGAGGAACCTAAGGAAGGACCCAATCATGGGTCCAGGTTGCTCTCAGAGTGAGCCAGGGGGAATGATTAAACCAGGATGCGAACCAATCTTGTTGCTGTTCTCACTCCCATTTACATCCCAGCAAAGAAGCAACATCCTGTTTAAGGCAGCACATAACCACCACCCCCCCTTGTTGTAAGAAAACTAAGTCTAATCCCCTTTTATTTTGAAGGACAACCTCAGACTAGGGAGGTGGGAAATAAGTGAGAACGGCGCAGTCTTAGCTTTAGGGGATTGTCCTTGTCTGGTTGGCTTTTCCATTCTGGAACAAAGTCCTTGAGAACAGCGTGTGGATCAGCTGGCTGGACAGACGTGGGTGTAGTGGGCCCAGGGAGTAATCCCGTCGGCCTTGAGAGTGGTGGGAGTGGTCAGGATCACGATGTACGGTCCCTTCCAGCGAGGTTGAAGTGTCTGGTGTTGGTATCTCCACACATACACCCAGTCACCCGGCCGATATCGATGGGGGTCCGGGGGTGGCCCAGTCTCGTAGAGGGCCCTCAGCTTAGGCCACACCTGTTCTTGGGTTCGTTTTAACACTTGGAGGGAGAAAAGAAGTTGGTGATCATCAAATTCAGCAAGCACTTCAGGTTTTAAATTGGGGATAATAGGTGGAGGAAGACCGAACATGATTTCATAGTAGGTAAATCCCATCTTATATGGGGAGTTCCTCACCCTATATAGGGCGAAGGGGAGGGGAGTCACCCAGTCCCCGCCAGTCTCCAGGGCTAATTTAGTAAGGTCTCCTTTAATGTTCTGTTCATCCTCTCTACCTGTCCTGAGCTTTGGGGCCTATATGCACAATGTAATTTCCAATCTTCCCCAAGTACTAGTGTCACTCCCCGTGTTACCTTATAGATGAATCCTGGGCCGTTGTCTGATCCAATCTTAACAGGAAAACCATACCTCGGTAAGATGTCTTCCAGCAGTTTCTTGGTCACAGTCTGTGCAGTTTTCATGTTTGGTGGGAAATGCCTCTGTCCATCCTGAAAAAGTATCTACAAACACTAGTAAATACCTGTATCTATCCGTATTTTCCAGGTTTTACCTCAGTGAAGTCCACTTCCCAGTAGGCTCCTGGGCGGTCCCCTCGGAGCCAGGCACCCAAGTTAGATCCATGGGCGGTGGCATTAGTTAACTGGCATGAGTGGCAGCTTGCCACGATCTGCTCGATCTTTGCTCGAGTCTTTATTTATTTATTTTTTTAATTTTTTTTTCGAGAGTCTTTAATAGTGATCTTTGCATGTCGTATGAGGTCTTCCATCTTCCTTGTTCCCATATGAGTGAGTATTCCGATGCATCTTGGATAGGACTCGCCGTCCTAGTTCCTCTGGCAGGATGATGCTGGAGTCTGCGGCCCTCCACCAGCCACGCAAGCACTGGGTCATAGGCAAGCGTTTGATCCAGTGTAAGTCAGCATCAGTATAGTTGAGGGTGTCTGGCAGGGTCGGTGCCCCCGGATGGGATCTCCATTTCCGTGGTTACGGCTGCCCCTGCGTATCTGATTCCTTCTTGAACGAAACTGCTGCCGTCCGTGTACCAGGTGGCATCCGCGTTCGGCAGTGGCTGGTCCTGGAGATCAGCTCTGATTCCGTGCACCTGTGCCAAAATTTCTTGACAGTCATGCAGAGGGGGGTCCCAGTCTGGGTTAGGGAGACAAGAGGCATGGGGTATTGGCGGACCCTGACAGGGTCTGCCCCCAGCTTTAGTTCTATGTCTATGGCTGGTCGGTGCCAGGCCAGCCCAATTCCCCCAGTTTCTGCCCACGCTTGGGGAAATTCCTGCAGCCAGTGGTCAATGTCAGTCATTGAGGCTGAGGGCATTTGATGGAGACGATATTTCGTCTTCTAAACTCAGGACAAGCACCTGAATTGGGTGCCCCTCTTTGGTTAGGATTTTTGTCCCTTCGGGATGGAAGTGAATTTGTGCCCCCATCTTGGTGAGCAAATCCCGACCTAACAACAGGTAGGGGCACTCAGGGATGACCATGAAGGAATGGAATACCTGGTCCATGCTGAGACCCACAGTTCTTCAGGTAGTCCATGAGAACTGTTTGGTGCCCATGGCCCCTTGCACCCGTGAAATCTTGTTTGCCAATTTCCCTTGGGGTTGTAATAAAACCTAATGTTGTGCCCCAGTGTCCACTAGGAAATCAACAGGTTGCCCCTTCACTCTAAGAGTTACCCTGGGCTCTGGGAGGGGTGCCGAATCCTGACTCCCCTAATCGTCCAGGTCCTCCATTTCCAAGATCTTGGCAGGGGCCTTAGGTCTTTTGTTAGGGCAGTCTTTCACCCACACCCTTTTCTTTGCAAAAAGCACATTGTTTTTTGTTCAGCTTAGGGCGCTCCCGAGGGGGACCAGGGCCATCCTCCTTACCTGTCCCTGAAGCCAGCTTCTTGAGGTGCCTCCATTTTTCCTGTGGGTCATCCATGGTTGTAGCCAGCAGGATCTTGGCCAGGTTTCAGGTCTGCCGGTCACTTAGTTTGGTTTGTTGTTCTTCCAGACTTTCTCTATTATTATAAACTCTTTCTGCTACTATTACTAAGTCCTGCAAGCTCTTCTCTCCCACTCTTTGCAATTTCTTTTTAATGTCCAGAGTGGCCTGGTTAACAAAAGCCATGATATTTGCGGCCTTTGTTTCCGAGGCTTCTGGGTTCATAGGGTTGTGCTGCCTAAAAGCCGCTATGATTCTCTCTAGGAGGGCTGCTGGACTCTCATCCTTACCCTGTTTTACATCATAGACCTTGGCCAGATTGGTAGGTTTGCACGCGGCAGGCTGGAGACCTGCCATTAGAGTCTGGCGGTGGACCCGGAGTCTCTCCTTACCTTCAGCTGAGTTGTGGTCCCAGGTGGGGTGGGATAAGAGGAAGGCAGTATTTATGAGGTCTGGGTTTTGAGTTGGCTGTCTGTCCTCTTCCAAGACAGACTTCCGGGCTTCTGCCTGAATTAGTTCTCTCTCTTTGGTGGTGAAGAGAACCTGCAAGAGCTGTTGGCAGTCATCCCAAGCAGGCTGGTGGGTAAAGAGAACAGTATCTCAAAGCCCGATTAGATCTCTCAGATTATCAGAGAACTTTGCATTTTGGGTTTTCTAATTATATCTAATTAGATATAATTATATCTAATTATATTCTAATTATAATCACTGGTGAGAACGGCCAATATAACATTAGCTGTCCGCCAGTCTCGTCGGGGGGGCCCCATGGCATGGAGGGGAAGGGCGGTGGAGTCGGCTGGCCCCGCATTTGGAGGTGGGGCCACCAGTGGGTCCACCCGCGTGTCCCTACTGCTGGCCCGGGCACAAGGACTCCCTCATCAGGGAGGGGTGGCGTCCCTTCTGCAACCCCCGGTGCCTCCAATGGAGGGGCAGAAGGGGGAGGGGTTGCCCGGTAGGGCGGCAGGAGGATCAGGTCCTGGGCAGGGGGCAGGAATCCTGGAAGACGGGATAAAGGGGCGCTTGGGACTTAGAATCGGTCTCCTTCTCAGCTTTCCGCAGGGCTAGAATCTTGGTAGGTCCTGCTTTGTGGGGTAAAAATGGTTTTAGCCAAGGAGGGGGTTCTCGATCATGTCCTGCCAGATCAGGATGTAGGGCACCTGGTCAGAGTGGCCATCCGGTTTGTCCCTGAAGATCAAGGCCTTAACCTGTAAGATAATAGGTAGGTAAAGTTCCTTCTCGGGGCCATCCCACATCAAAGGTTGGCCATTCTGCTATGCAATACATTTGAAATCTCTCCATATGTCTGTGCTCAGATTATGAGCTCTTTCCCTAACATCCGAGAAGTGGGAGAGCATAAGAGGCAGGGGAGTGGTTTGTGTCTGCCCTATTATGTCCCCAATCCACACCAAGACACAGACAGTAAAGACAATTAACAAGGACCCAACAACATAGACAAACATTCCAATGTGGCCACAGAGACAAAATAGAAAGTAACCCGAAGGGCTGGCAGTCAGCCCTCTTTATAGATGAGGACCCTGTCCTCCAGGCGGAGCAAGGGGTATCTCCTCAAGACCCCCGGTCGACGGCCTGCTAGCGCATCTGCCTAAGCCAATATCGACCCAATACAGATTGGAATTCCTACAGGTAAAAGTACAGTTTAGAGCTCTCAGAAAATATGCGCACAAAAGGTGGAAAAATTTGATAAATATTTATTTGATTATTATCTCTGCTTTTAATATAAATTACTATAAGTTTACACTAACTCATTTTTAATAATGGCTGTCATTTAACAACCGGTTTGCAAAATGCCTGAAAATCTACGTCAGCTCTCATGAGACTATATGAGGCAGCTCCAGCATCCTCTGGACATGGCCTTCTGGACCTTCCAGAAATCATCACATTGTTCCATCATGTTGATGACATCTTGTTAATCAAGCAGGATGAGATAGGATTGGTGAGACAAATGTGCTCCAGAGGGTGGGAGATGAACCCTATGAAGATTCAAGGCCCTCCACATCACTGATGTTTCTAGAGGGCCCGTGGTCTGGTTCATGCCAGGACATCCAGGTAAAGTAAAGGACAAATTATCACTTGTTATAAATCTTGAGGAATAAAGACAGTGTCATTGTGACATAAGGACAGACACATAGATCAATGGAACATAATGGAAAAAATCCAGAAATACATATAAGTATTTCCAAATTGTCCTTTAAGAGTGGATGAATTTTTTCCCAATCATCAAAAAGGGAAAAGTCATGTAATTTTTTGAGTGACTTTGGTTCACATTTCTGAAGCAATATTCTAGATGTCACAGCAGTTCTTTTAATCCATTTTATTTTTTTATAAATTTATTTTTTTATTGGTGTTCAATTTGCCAACATATAGAATAACACCCAGTGCTCATCCTGTCAAATGCCCACCTCAATGCCCATCACCCAGTCACCCCCACCCCCCGCCCACCTCCCCTGCCACCCCCCTTAGTTTGTTTCCCAGAGTTAGGAATCTCTCATGTTCTGTCTCCCTTTCTGATATTTCCCACACATTTCTTCTCCCTTCCCTTATATTCCCTTTCACTATTATTTATATTCCCCAAAGGAATGAGACCATATAATGCTTGTCTTTCTCTGATTGACTTATTTCACTCAGCATAATACCCTCCAGTTCCATCCACGTCGAAGCAAATGGCGGGTATTTGTCATTTCTAATGGCTGAGTAATATTCAGCCACTCTGGAAAACTGTGTGGAGGTTCCTCAAAGAGTTAAAAATAGAAGTACCCGGGATCCCTGGGTGGCGCAGTGGTTTGGCGCCTGCCTTTGGCCCAGGGCGCGATCCTGGAGACCCGGGATCGAATCCCACGTGGGGCTCCCGGTGCATGGAGCCTGCTTCTCCCTCTGCCTGTGTCTCTGCCTCTCTCTCTCTCTCTGTGACTATCATAAATAAATAAATAAAATTAAAAAAAAATAAATCATTAAAAAAAAAATAGAAGTACCCTACGACCCAGCAATTGCACTACTGGGGGTTTATCCCAAAGATACAGATGCAATGAAACGCCGGGACACCTGCACCCCGATGTTTCTAGCAGCAATGTCCACAATAGCCAAACTGTGGAAGGAGCCTCAGTGTCCATCGAAAGATGAATGGATAAAGAAGATGTGGTTTATGTATCCAATGGAATATTCCTCAGCCATTAGAAACGACAAATACCCACCATTTGCTTCGACGTGGATGGAACTGGAGAGTATTATGCTGAGTGAAATAAGTCAATCAGAGAAAGACAAGCATTATATGGTCTCATTTATTTGGGGAATATAAAAAATAGTGACAGGAAATAAAGGGGAAAGGAGAAAAATGAGTGAGAAATATCAGAAAGGTAGACAGAAGATGAGAGACTCCTAACTCTGGGAAACGAACTAGAGGTGGTGGAAGGTGAGGTGGGTGGTAGGTGGGGGTGACTGCGTGATGGGCACTGAGGGGGGCACTTGATGGGATGAGCACTGGGTATTATTCTATATGTTGGCAAATTGAACACCAATAAAAAATAAATTTATAAATAAAAAAAATGGAAGGACACAGAGTGAAAAGGTGACTTTAGCCCCTGCAAGCGAAGGAGATCCTGGGGCGAAAGGAGCACGTGGGAGATGGGTGGGCTTGCAGGGAAGGGAAAGGGGGCGCACGGGAGCAGCGTGCGGGCATGCACCTCGCTGTCTCATTTACACACTTGAGTCCTGACTTGAGGAAGCTAGTCAGTCCTACCTTAGCTGACGTATTTAGCAGATTCTGTGGGGGGGGGGGGGGGGGAGGGGGCGGGGACGGTGAGAAAGATTCTCCACATTGTAGATGAGCAAACTTAGACTCAGAAAGGGGAGATTGTCCCAAGGTCACAGCTAGTCAGTGGCCTGTGGGACATGCAGTCAGGCCTGTCTTATTCCCAAATCTGCTTTTTGGGCTGCTTCCCGGGTTCTGCTTGTATTCCTAGGGGCCAGAGTGGAAATCTGAGATTCAGGTATTTGAAGACAGATTTCCCCCTGAGCCTCTCTCCCCATCTTGGAAAGGGTGCAGTGCCTAAGAATAAGTGCAATACCCCAGGCTTGGTAGAACCAACACTTGGTAGATTAGAGCTATCCCTCACCTTCTTTGTTTCAGGGACCATACTTCTGTGAGTATAACCTTTAGATGCTGACTACTCAGTGCTAATCTGTGGGGAATCCCTCTTTCTGGCTGCTGCCAATGTCCATGCTGGTCCTGCTTCTACCTGCTGTGATGGTCATGATCCATGGGTCTTGACACCTGGAGTCGTCTAGCAGAATGCTGAGCTAGAAGCCAGGAGCCCTGGGTCCCCCATAGCAGAACTGCTTTTGGATAGTCTGGTTATTTGATACGGAGAAGTCACTGCATTACCCTCGCTTCTGTGTTTCTATGTGTAAAAGGAGGAGTCTTAGTGAGATGACCTCCCTGGCTCCTGGCTCACCCTCTGGCTCTAATTGCAATAAATATTTGTCAAATGAATGAAAAGGTGACAGGACACGGAAACCTTTTAACCCTGAGGAGTGATGCTGAGTCACATTTCCTAAGCACAGAAACTATATAGGAGAGTGGATTCCCCTGCTTCCTCTCCAGCGAGTGGCTCATCAGCATCCCTGCTCTACAACTGCTGTCCCTTTAGAATCTGGAAGGCTATTTCTGCTGCCAGCTACAGCTGATGCTAATCACTCTCCCTGTTGTTGAGAGGATGGGGCCCTAGGGGAGCTGTGTCTCACTCCCATAATTAGCACCTGTATAGAGTTGTTCAGGGAAGAGTCCCCAGGTCAGGGAGGGGAACATTCTGGAGGGAGAGGCCCATGATGGTGATGTGTCCCTGGCTGTGTGGAGGCCTCAGGTAGCACCAGGCTTCCTCCCTGTCACTAGTATTCCTAGCATTTAGATGGTTTAGGGTTTGGTTCTGGGATTGAGAGACATTGGGCAGCTCCAGAACCTGTGACTCTCAGGGTCAGCATGAAAATGGGGAGAAAGCCCTTGTCTGTGGAAGAGGTTTGAGGTCTGGTGGCGTTATCCTCAGTGCTGACCCTCCTGTCATTGGCCTTCCCTGCCACCCCTTCTGGTGGTGGTCACTGCCTTTGCTTTGTCCCTGACTCAGCCCATCTCCCCGGACGGCCCATCCTGGTTCTTGGTAGATCAGCATCCACACAGATGATGTGCTCCCTCCTGGCAGATCCTCCCCGGCAGGTGTCGGGAAGTTTGTCAAGGTCCCCAAGGCCACCTGTCTCCACTGCTCTCTTGAGCGTGGGTTCCCTGGTCTGTCACGACAGTTACTGCTCTGCACACATCCTGCCTCTCCCCCTCTTCTTGTCCTCTCTTGGCCAAATCATTATCCTATCTGAATAAAATCCTAACCCTTTCCCTGTATTTGTTCAGCCGACGGTGGTTGGAGAGAAGGCCAGAACCATCTGAGAAGTTTCATTTTGCCTTCATGAGTATTCACTTTATTTGTAATTCTTCCAGCTTTATTGAGACATGTTACATGGTGTAACTTTAAGGTGTTCAGCGTTCTGATTGATACACGTTATACTGTGAAGTGATCAGCACACTGAACTTCGTGAACACACCCTTCACTTCCCATGATTACCATGGTGTTGTTGCTATGGTGAGAACATTCAAAGTCCACCCTTGTATCAGCTGTGAATCACGATACAGTATTGTTAACTGTACTCACCATGAGGTACATCGGATCCGCAGAACTTACTGTAACTGGAAGTTTAGAATCTCTGACCAATATCCCCCCATGTCCCCCACTCCTCAGCTCTGACAGCCACCATTTTACCTTGTTTCTATGTGCCTAATGCTTTCAGATTCCACATTCAAAAGGCATCATGCAGTATTTGTCTTTCTCCACCTGACAAGGCCCTCAAGGTTCATCCATGGTATCACAGATGGATTCCCTGTTTCATGGTGGAGAGCATCCCACTGCATTTTCCTTATCCACGTATCCATCCGTGAACACCCCAAATGGTTTCCACATCTTGTGAGCAATGCTGCAGTGAACACAGCCTGCAGACATCTCTTTGAGAGAGTATTTTCATCTCCTTTGGGTATATCCCCCAAAGAGGAATTGCAGGATCACATGGTAGCTTTTCATCTTTTGAAGGACCTCCGTGCTGTTCTCTGTAGTGGCCGAACTGGTTCACATTCCCATCAACAGTGCGTAACGGCTCCCTTTCCCCCACATTCCTATCAACACTTGTTGTCTCCTGTCTTTTTGATAATAACCATTCTAAGAGATGTGAGGTTTTGTCTCATTGTGGTTTTGATTAGCATTTCTCTGATGATGAGTGCTGTTGAGCATCTTTCCATGTAGCTTTTGGCCATTTATATGTTTTCTTCGGAAAAATGTCAGTTCAAACCCTTTGCCCATTTTAATTGGATCATTTGGGTTTTTTTCCTGTTGAGTTGTATATGTTCTTCATATACTTATATATGTATTTATCACATACATGGTTTGCAAATATTTTCTCCCATTCCATAGGTTGACTTTACATTTTGTTGATTTTTCTTTCTGTGCTGAAGCTTTTTAGTTTGATGTCTCACTTGTTGATTTTTGGTTTTGTTGCTTGTGCTTTTGATGTTATATCCAAAAAATCCTTGCCATATCAGGGAGGTTTTCTCCTGGGTTTCTTCTAGTAGTTTTATGGTTTCAGTGTTCCATTTAAATTCTTCAGTTCCACAAATGAGTGAGAACACATGATATTTGTCTTCCTCTGACTGATTTCTTTCACTCATCATAATACCCTCTAGTTCCATCCATATCATTGCAAATGGTAAGATTTCATTCTTCTTCATGGCTAAGATTCCATTGCATACACACACACACACACACACACACACACACACACATATATTTCATATCTTTATCCATTTTCAGTAGATAGACCTTTGGCCTCTTTCCACAGTTTGGCTACTGTGGACATTGCTGCTATAAACAATGGGGTCCATGTGCCCTTGGGTCACTATACTTGTATCCTCTGAATAAATACCTAGTTGTGCAATTGCTGGATCATAAGGTAGCTCTATTTTTAGCTTCTTTTTTTAAAAAAGATTTTATTTATTTATTCATGAGAGACAGACAGAGAGAGAGGCAGAGACACAGGCAAAGGGAGAAGCAGGCTCCATGCAGGGAGCCCGATGTGGGGGGTCGATCCCGGGCTCTCTGGGATCAGGCCCTGGGCTGAAGGCAGTGCTAAACCTCTGAGTAACCCTGGCTGCACTATTTTTAACTTCTTAAGGAAACTCTGCATTGTTTTCCAGAGTGGCTATACCAGTTTGAAGTCCCACCGACAGTGGGAGAGGGTTCCCCTTTCTCCACATCCTCTTGAACATTTGTTGTCTCCCGTCTTGTTAATTTTCAGCATTCTCACTGGTGTGAGGTGGTATCTCATGTGGTTTTGACTTATATTTCCCTGATGGCAAGTGATGTGGAGCATTTTTTTATGTGTCTGTTGGCCTATGTAGGTCTTCTTTGGAGAAATGTCTGTTCATGTCTTCTGCCCACTTCATTTTTTTATAGGAAAATATAGACTTTATTTAAAAATTTTTTTTCCTAATTACGCAAGACTTTTTATTTTTTTTATTTTTTTAATAAAATAATTTTTATTGGTGTTCAATTTACCAACATACAGAATAACACCCAGTGCTCATCCCGTCAAGTGTCCCCCTCAGTGCCCGTCACCCACTCACCCCCACCTCCCGCCCTCCTCCCCTTCCACCACCCCTAGCTCGTTTCCCAGAGTTAGGAGTCTTTATGTTCTGTCTCCTTTTCTGATATTTCCCACACATTTCTTCTCCCTTCCCTTATATTCCCTTTCACTATTATTTATATTCCCCAAATGAATGACAACATACACTGTTTGTCCTTCTCCGATTGACTTACTTCACTCAGCATAATACCCTCCAGTTCCATCCACGTTGAAGCAAATGGTGGGTATTTGTCGTTTCTAATGGCTGAGGAATATTCCATTGTATACGTAAACCACATCTTCTTTATCCATTCATCTTTCGATGGACACCGAGGCTCCTTCCACAGTTTGGCTATTGTGGACATTGCTGCTAGAAACATCGGGGTGCAGGTGTCCCGGCGTTTCATTGCATCTGAATCTTTGGGGGTAAATCCCCAACAGTGCAATTGCTGGGTCATAGGGCAGGTCTATTTTTAACTCTTTGAGGAACCTCCACACAGTTTTCCAGAGTGGCTGCACCAGTTCACATTCCCACCAACAGCGCAAGAGGGTTCCCTTTTCTCCACATCCTCTCCAACATTTGTTGTTTCCTGCCTTGTTAATTTGCCCCATTCTCACTGGTGTGAGGTGGTTTCTCATCGTGGTTTTATTTGTATTTCCCTGATGGCAAGTGATGTGGAGCATTTTCTCATGTGCATGTTGGCCATGTCTATGTCTTCCTCTGTGAGATTTCTCTTCATGTCTTTTGCCCATTTCATGATTGGATTGTTTGTTTCTTTGGTGTTGAGTTTAAGAAGTTCTTTATAGATCTTGGAAACTAGCCCTTTATCTGATACGTCATTTGCAAATATCTTCTCCCATTCTGTAGGTTGTCTTTTAGTTTTGTTGACTGTATCCTTTGCTCTGCAAAAGCTTCTTATCTTGATGAAGTCTCAATAGTTCATTTTTGCTTTTGTTTCTTTTGACTTCGTGGATGTATCTTGCAAGAAGTTACTGTGGCCGAGTTCAAAAAGGGTGTTGCCTGTGTTCTCCTGTAGGATTTTGATGGAATCTTGTCTCACATTTAGATCTTTCATCCATTTTGAGTTTATCTTTGTGTATGATGTAAGAGAATGGTCTAGTTTCATTCTTCTGCATGTGGATGTCCAATTTTCCCAGCACCATTTATTGAAGAGACTGTCTTTCTTCCAGTGGATAGTCTTTCCTCCTTTGTCAAATATTAGTTGACCATAAAGTTCAGGGTCCACTTCTGGGTTCTCTATTCTGTTCCATTGATCTATGTGTCTGTTTTTGTGCCAGTACCACACTGTCTTGATGACCACAGCTTTGTAGTACAACCTGAAATCTGGCATTGTGATGCCCCCAGCTAGGGTTTTCTTTTTTAAAATTCCCCTGGCTATTCGGGGTCTTTTCTGATTCCACACAAATCTTAAAATAATTTGTTCCAACTCTCTGAAGAAAGTCCATGGTATTTTGATAAGGTTTGCATTAAACGTGTAAATTGCCCTGGGTAACATTGACATTTTCAGAATATTAGTTCTGCCAATCCATGAGCATGGAATATTTTTCCATCTCTTTGTGTCTTCCTCAATTTCTTTCAGAAGTGTTCTATAGTTTTTAGGGTATAGGTCCTTTACCTCTTTGGTTAGGTTTATTCCCAGGTATCTTATGCTTTTGGGTGCAATTGTAAATGGGATTGACTCCTTAATTTCTCTTTCTTCAGTCTCATTGTGAGTGTAGAGAAATGCCACTGACTTCTGGGCATTGATTTTGTATCCTGCCACACTGCCAAATTGCTGTATGAGTTCTAGCAATCTTGGGGTGGAGTCTTTTGGGTTTTCTAGGTAGAGTATCATGTCATCAGCGAAGAGGGAGAGTTTGACTGCTTTGCCAATTTGAATGCCTTTTATTTCTTTTTGTTGCCTGATTGCTGAGGCTAGGACTTCTAGTACTATGTTGAATAGCAGTGGTGAGAGTGGACACCCCTGTCTTGTTCCAGATCTTAGGGGAAAGGCTCCCAATGTTTCTACATTGAGAATGATACTTGCTGTGGGTTTTTCATAGATGGTTTTTAAGATGCTGAGGAATGTTCCCTCTATCCCTACACTCTGACGAGTTTTGATCAGGAACTGATACTGTATTTTGTCAAATGCTTTCTCTGCATCTATTGAGAGGATCATATGGTTCTTGTTTTTTCTCTTGCTGATATGATCAATCACATTGATTCCTTTATGAGTGTTGAACCAGCCTTACATCGCAGGAATAAATCCCTTTCGGTCATGGTGAATAATCTTAATGTACTACTGTTGGATCCTATTGGCTAGTATCTTGTTGAGAATTTCTGCATCCAGGTTCATCAGGGATATTGGCCTATAATTCTCCTTTTTCGTGGGGTCTTTGTCTGGTTTTGGAATTAAGGTGATCCTGGCCTCATAGAACGAGTTTGGAAGTATTCCATCTCTTTTTATCTTTCTGAAAAGTTTTAGTAGAATAGGTATGGTATCTTCTTTAAAGGTTTGATAGTTTTTCCTGGGAAGCCATCTGGCCCTAGACTTTTGTGTCTTGGGAGGTGTTGGATGACTGCTTCAATTTCCTCCCTGGTTATTGGCCTGTTCAGGTTTTCTATTTCTTCCTGATCCAGTTTTGATAGTTTGTGGCTTTCCAAAAATGCATCCATTTCTTCTAGGTTGCCTAATTTATTGGCGTATAGCTGCTCATAATGTTTTTAAATTCGTTTGGTGGTTTGGTATTGGTGGTGATCTCTCCTTTCTCATTCATAATTTTATTAATTTGAATCTTTTATCTCTTCTTTTTAATAAGGCTGGCTAATGGCTTATCTCTCTTATTAATTCTTTCAAAGAACCAACTCCTGGTTTTGTTGATCTGTTCCACAGTTCTTCTGGTCTCTATTTCATTGAGTTCTGCTCACATCTTTATTAACTCTCTTCTTCTACTGGGTATAGGATCTATTTGTTGTTTTTTCTCCAGCTCCTTTAGGTGCAAGGTTAGCTTTTGTATTTGAGTTCTTTTCAGTTTTTGGATAGATGCTTGTATTGCGATGTATTTCCCCCTCAGGACTGCTTTTGCTGTATCCCAAAGATTTTGAATGGTTGTATCTTCATTCTCATTAGTTTCCATGAATCTTTTTAATTCTTCCCTAATATCCTGGTTGACCCTTTCATCTTTGAGCAGGATGGTCCTTAACCTCCACGTGTTTGAAATCCTTCCAAACTTCTTGTGATTCAGTTCTATTAAGGGGGACTCTGTAAAAGAGAGGAGGTCCAAGGTAACAATGGACAAAAACAGGGACTGAATAGGTATCATGATGACACTAAATTCATGTCTTTCAATAGTAACTCTGAACGTGAACGGGCTTAATGACCCCATCAAAAGGCGCAGGGTTTCAGACTGGATAAAAAAGCAGGACCCATCTATTTGCTGTCTACAAGAGACTCATTGTAGACATAGGGACATATAAAGCTTGAAAATAAAAGGTTAGAGAACCATTTACCATTCAAATGGTCCTCAAAAGAAAGCAGGGGTAGCCATCCTCATATCAGATAAATTAAAGTTTATTCCAAAGACTGTACTAAGAGTTGAAGAGGGACACTATATCATACTTAAAGGATCTATCCAACAAGAGGACCTAACAATCATGAATATTTATGCCCCGAAGTGGGAGCTGCCAAGTATATCAATCAATTAATAACCAAAGTTAAGACATACTTAGATAATAATACACTTTTTCTTGGTGACTTCAACACAGTGCTTTCTATAATCAACAGATCTTTTTTTTAAAAGATTTTATTTATTTATTCATGATAGAGAGAGAGAGAGGGAGAGAGAGAGAGGGAGAGAGAGAGAGGCAGAGACACAGGCAGAGGGAGAAGCAGGCTCCACGCCGGGAGCCATCACGGGACCCGATCCCGGGACTCCAGAACCCCGTCCTGGGCCAAAGGCAGGTGCCAAACCACTGAGCCACCCCGGGATCCCTTCGACAGATCTCTAAGCACATCTCCAAAGAAACAAGAGCTTTAAATGATACACCGGACCAGATGGATTTCACAGATATTTACAGAACTTTACATCTAAACACAACTGAATACACATTCTTCTCAAGCGCAAGTGGAACTTTCTCCAGAATGGACCACATTCTGGGTCACAAATTAGGTCTTATCCAATACCAAAAGATTGGGATAGTCCCTTGCATATTTTCAGACCATAATGCTTTGAAACTATAAGCTTTTTAACTTGATGAAGTCCCAATAGTTCATTTTTGCTTTTTTTTCCTTTGCAGAGGCATCTAGCAAGAAGTTGCTGTTGCTGAGGTTGAAGGGTTTGTTGCCTGTGTTCTCCTCTAGGATTTTGATGGGTTCCATCTCACATTTAGGTCTTTCAATCATTTTGAGTTTATCTTTGTGTATCGTGTAAGAGAATGGTCCAGTTTCATTCGTCTGTACGTGGCTGTCCAATCATCCCAACATTATTTATTTTATTATTTTTGTTATTATTTTTGTATATTTTTTATTGCAGTTCGATTTGCCAACATATAGCATAACACCCAGTGCTCATTCCACCAAGTGCCCCCCTCCGTTCCCATCACCCAGTCACCCCAACCCCCTGCCCAACTACCCCTTGTTCGTTTCCCAGAATTAAGTGTCACTCATGTTTTGTCATCCTCACTGATATTTTCTCTAAGTTTCTCTCCTTTCCCCTTTATTCCCTCTCACTAATTTTTATATTCCCCAAATGGATGAGACCATATAATGTTTGTCCTTCTCTGACTGACTTATTTCACTTAGCATAATACCCTCTAGTTCCATCCACGTCAAAACAAATGGTGGGTATTTGTCATTTCTAAGCTGAGTAATATTCCATTGTATACATAGTCCACATCTTCTTTATCCATTCACCTTTTGATGGACACCAAGGCTCCTTCCACAGTTTGGCTATTCTGGACATTGCTGCTATAAACATTGGGGTGCAGGTGTCCCGGTGTTTCACTGCACCTGTATCTTTGGGGTAAATCCCCAGCAGTGCAATTGCTGGGTCGTAGAGTAGTTCTATTTTTAACTCTTTGAGGAAGCTCCACACAGTTTTCCATAGTGACTGTACCAACATCATTTATTGAAGAGACTGTTCTTTTCCATTGGCTATTTTTTCTTGCTTTATCGAAGATGAGTTGACCATAGAGTTGAGGGTCCAGTTTTGGTTTTTCTATTCTGTTCCATCGGTCTTCATATCTGTTTTTTAGGCATCTTGTTGATGACTAGGACATGAGCTAAGTCGGCCTTACCTACCATTCCACCTGTGAGACCCTTCCTTTTTGCTTTTGGCCTGCCTCTCATCACCCTGTGCCTGTCTGGGCTCCTGTGACACTCGATGCCAGAAGTCTCCCTTATGCTGCCAATGATAAATGACTCAGGTAACATCCTCTCTTGGAAACTGTGGAAGTCGGAACTCATTTGTGATTTCAAAGGAGAGAGTTGTTATGTCTTTAAGGGTGCTGGTCAGGCACCTTGTCACTGATTTTGGTGCATGTGCCTGGTTTGCAAAGCCCTGGGGTTGCTTAGGCCTGTGATCTATTGACATCACAGGTGTGGCTGGGCCTTCCCCTGTGTGGGACATCTACCTGGACAAGATGCATACAGTCATTTGTGAGACCCTGCAGCCTCAGCTGAGGCCTTCTGATGCTGGTGCCTCTATTCAGCTCATGGGCATGCTGAGCATTCACAGGAGATACAGGCTGGGCAGAGGACACAATGGGAACTGGGAGCAGGACCACTGTTTCTCTTACAGCCTCAGCCTTGAGGGGTGTGCATATTGGTCCCAGCAGATCCCTCGCATAAGTGTCTCCTCCCTGTGCCTGCTCCTTTCCTCCTGGTGAGCCTGAGCATGTCTGCTCTCCCCTGAAAATCTTTATGTGAGTAAAAGAAACAGAAACCTGTCCAGTTGCCTTGTTTTAAATTCAGGATCACAGTTTTGAATTGAGAAACTTGCTACCTATTTTGACTGGTATCTGCAGCAACCAAGTGGCTGTGCTTGTATTTGTCTAGGATTAATGTAGCTCAACATCATTAGTAGTGATGGTGGGGAAGGAGTATCCACCATAATCTTTCTGGTTCTTTGTAAGAAAATCAGCCACAAGGAACAGAAAGTGCTTCAGGGAAATAGGCATAGAATGGTGAAGCTGAACCCAGAAGAGGGCTCATTTGATTCAGTCCCACTGCTTACTGACACTGTTGAGGCTGGAGGAATGATGGCAGGGGTAAGTGCCAGGCCTTGTGAGTCTTCTGTGGCAGAGGGGGTAGTGGGCCCAATCCTCTGTGTAAGCCAGAGTTTTCCTCATTCAGCAGGGTTCCTGCTATGATGTGCAGGCTCAGGGCTTTGGGCCTCATTCCAGAAACACTGTCATGTGCCTTACATGATATGCACAAAATGAGGCCAAGGTAGAGTGAGTGATGGGATGGAGGTGATGTCAGAAGCCAGGTGAGCATTTCAAAAGCAAACGGTGAGGAGATGTACATTTCCCAGAAATGGGTCACAACTCTGGTTACTAGTTGTCATATAAAGAGGGAAAAGTGATTTCTTAATTTATTAAAAGTTAAATGTGTACCTTCTCCATGATCCTGCCATTCCATACCCAGACATTTACCCAAGAGAGGGGGCGAGAATACAAAGCTGTGCATGCAGACTTTCAGAGCAGCTTTATTTGTAATAACCCGAAACTGGAAACAACCCCAATTTCCATCAATCGGTTAACAGATAAGCAAATGGTGATATATCTGCACGATGGAATACCACTCAGCAAGGAGTGAGCTGTTGATACACACGACATGGATGCATCTCAAAATAATTATGCTGAACTGAGGAAGCCAGTCCCAAAAGGCTGCATAATTTGTGTTTCCACTTATAGAAAACTCTAAGAAAGACCAACTCATTGATCGTCCCAGAAATGTGACCATAGGTTCTGTGAAATGGGGAATGTGAGGAGGGGTGGGCAGGAGAGATGCATTGGGGCACAAGGACGGTTTGATGGCTCAGAAACATTCATAGCATGACTGTGGTGGTGGTTTTGCAGGTATGTACGTGTGTCCAAATTTAGCAGGTATGCTGAAATATATGCAAGTTATGTCAATCGTATCCTCTTTAAGCTGTCAGGAAAGAGTTCACGTGACAGAAGGACAGTGTCCCCATCACTGAGATGTGATGAACAGTTTCCTGAGAGTTTCATGATGTTGTTTCTAGGGGGCATCCCTCTTGTAAAGCGGTGGCAGAGCGCTGGAGCACCACTCACTCGAGGGCTCTGTGGAGGGTGTCATGGGTGGGTGGAAAGAGCACATGTGAGGTGTGCTGCTCCTGCTGCTCTGCTCCGTGTGTGGACAGCCTCAACTCAGAATAAAGGCTGACTACCATTCATCCCTTCCTGAAGGTCATCCCTCTGAGAAAGGATCTTGATAAGCACAGAGGAGTGGCAGTGTTGGGGTTGTGCTGGGTTGTGTAGGCACATGTTGGGACTGGGTTGAACATGAAGGGGCCAGACTGTTTACAGCCCCTGGAGAGGGCCACCCTAATGCTCTGTGGGGCTGAGGGGAGGCTGTGAGGGTGTGGACACTCACATTGTTCTCCAGTGGGGTCCTGAGAATCAGCATTAGCTCCCCACACACAGCAAGCCTCTGGGCAGATCCACACCCAGCACATCCTAGGCACAAACCCCACACAGCGCAGAGCCAGGTGGAGCCAGGGGCACGGGGAGGCCTTTGGGAGGTGCTTGTCAGACTGAATGAAGTGCTGGGAACAACAGGAAAAAGGAGGGGGATCATGTCTGTATTTGCTGGTGGGTACTTGCCCCCTGAGACCTATGTGGTGACCCAGCTAGTCCCAGATCTGGATTCTGCGTGCACAGATGCCTCTGCGCTTTGCCCTCAGACTGGCTCTCCGGTGGGTCTTTTGTCCTGCTGGCCTCTGGTGGGTCTGCACTGGGTTGCAGGACAGTGTCCGCAGCCATGGTGTGTGTGTGTGGGGTCTCTTGGCTCCCAGCACCAGACATCCTAAGAACACCCTTCTCTCCCCCAGCAGAAGCACCTGCATGGGGTGGATAGTGTCGTCTGTGCCCACCTGTCTGACCTGCATAAAAACATTTATCCAGCCACTGTTTTGTGCCAGAGAGTAAGCTTGATACTTTATGAGTCTATAAATACTCAGAAACCCCCAAAGAAATAGACTGTATTATTGTCCAGACTTTATAGACCAGGGAGATGATATCCTTTCCTGCCATCTCCTGTGAATCAGGTGAAGGAAACAAGCCTTGAAGCAAAGTTTGACATGAAAATCTACTCTTACCACTGAGTCATATTGATTCCCATAAGAATTACCTCCATTGAAACTTCCCTGGCCCAACCTCAGATCCTGGGGACGCTGCTTTGTGCCTGCTGATGGATGTAGTTAGGTGTCCCTGTGTGCATGGGTGCACAGAGCAGCAGGGCCACACGGGAGGCCAGTCTTGACCTGGGATACAGATGTGTCAGTCCTTTAAGAATCGGTGCTGAAGGGTGCCTGGTGGCTCTGCTAGCGAAGCGTCCGACTCTGGTTCACTCAGGTCCTGATCTCAGGGTCCTAGGCTCTAGCCCTGCAGTGGACTCTGAGCTCTGCATGGAGGCTGCTTCTCCCTCTCCTTCTGTGCCTCCCCCTGCCTGTGTGCACACACTCTCTCAAATAAATAAAACCTTAAAACAAAGGAATGAGTATTGTGCCTGGAGGTTTCATTACCTTGGTGGTCTGGTGCGAGGACATTTTATAACATGTCCTTAGGGTTGACTTGCTCTGCTTCGACACAGGTGATCATCCATCCTGGGTATCCTGTTCCTTAGGACAGAAGGCAGAATAGCGCGTGTGTGTGGGTTGCAGGGGTCTGAAAGTGGTTTGGCTCCATTCTTCCAAGATAACTCTGTTCTTGACAGGCTGCCCCCTGCCCAGGTGAGGACCATGCTTCCTTACCTTTGATGCTTGGTGATGGGAGGTGACTGGGAGTGACAGCCTCCATTGTCACCCCCTTGTCAAGTGTCCGCAGGCTTCATTTTCTGGAATGTTCGCCTCAGGGCAGCCTTGACATCCGCATTCCGCAGGCTATAGATGATGGGATTAAGGATGGGGGTGACCACAGCATAGAAGAGAGACAGCACAGGGTCAGTGGCTGGATTATAACTGGCCTTAGGGCGGATGTAAATGAAGATGGCCGTGCCATAGAAGAGGGAGACCACCAGCAGGTGAGAGGAGCAGGTGGAGAAGGCCTTGCGGCGGCCAGCAACAGACGGCATCCGGAAAATCGTGGCCAGGATATGCCCATAGGAGCCCAGGATGAGGCCGAAGGGACAGAGGATGATGAGGGCAGCAGCTAGGATAATCTGCAGCTCATTGAGTGAGGTGTCTCCACATACCAGCTGCAGGATGGGCTGGATCTCACAAAAGAAGTGTGGGATGGCATTGGGGCCACAGAAGGGCAGGGAGAAGATGAAGGAGGTGTGGCCCAGGCCCACCATTGCCCCACAGGCCCATGCCAGCCCTGCTAGCTGCAGGCACACCCGGGGACTCAGCAGAAGTGTGTAGCGAAGGGGTTTGCAGATGGCTGCATAGCGGTCATAGGCCATGGCAGCCAGGAGGCAACACTCTGTGGCACCGAAGAAAAGGAAAAAGAACATCTGGAGAGCACAGCCTGAGCGAGGTATGCGGCGCTGGCCTGTGAGGAGGTGGTGCAGCAACAGGGGCATGGTGACAGATGTGTAGCTGATCTCCAGGGCCGACAGCATGCGCAGGAAGAAGTACATGGGGGACTGGAGAGCAGAATCCGTGGAGACCAGCAGCACTATGAGGAGGTTGCCTGCCACGGTGAGCAGATAGACGGCAAGGAAGAATGTGAAGAGCCAGCCCTGCAGGTTGGCCAGATGGGAGAAGCCCACAAGGATGAACTCGGTCACCACGGAGCTGTTGGTGCTCATGCCACTCCCACAGGACAGAGAAACAGCAGCTGCGGAGCTGTGACATGGACAGAGGTGGCCCCTTGCTGCACCTGCTCAGGAAGACGCTGGAATACCCTTTATTTCAGGGTTTCATAGCCCGTGAGGCAGCACAGGCCATGTCCCTGTCAGACCTGCTGTCATTGGAGCCAGGTGAGCACTGAGCCCTGAGAGCTTGGCTTTCTCTTCAGTGGTCCTGGGACTCCTGCCCTTCATAGGACACACTTAGATCTGTCCTCAGTTTACTCTGGGTGGACATGTGAGTCATCCTTGTCTGGTCTTCTCTCCTTGTCCATGGAGCCCTGCCGCTGGCACTGTTCTTCTCAAAGCCAGAATTCCTCTGCCTTCAGAGTGAGAAACACCCTGTTCTAAGTCAAGGGGCTTTCCCTTGTGTTCATCTCCCTCTGGGGTCCTTCTGCGCCTGTCTTTCCCTTTCTTTCTTCTCTGTGGCTTCTCCTTCCTTTCCTCTCAGTGTATGTCCTCTGTGACCTGAGTTTCTTCTCTTTTTTATTTATTTATTTATTTATTTATTTATTTATTTATTTATTTATATATTTATTTATTGGAGTTCAATTTGCCAACATATAGCATAACACCCAGTGCTCATCCCGCCAAGTGCCCTTTTAAACATTCTTCATCTACCAGACCCACTTGACCCCTCTCTTTCTCAGTTTTCCTTGATTGTTTTGCCTTTGGAAAAATTTCATGGTTTGCACAAAGGAGGAAAGAAATTTAAAAAGTCACCTCTTTTGAGCTCCCAGAGGCAGGTAAACAGTTATTTGAAGGACTGAGGGTCTCCCTAGTTTTCAAAGATTCTTGGGAAGGACATGAAGGGTCTTTCTTGGTTGCTCATTGCTGCATCTTCCAGACCCTGAAATGCATCTCCTTTATACCCAAGCGCGTGTGCAAATCCCCAAACCACACACACAAACTCCACCAATTCACACACTAACACATCACATTTCTAAATACAAGCACAGGAATGGACATAACACAATCTCACATTCTAGGTTCATCTAAGGCAGCAAATCATTATTATACAATGTAAATATCATTTCAAATAACAGTGAGAGTGAAAACACATTTAACATGAAAATATAAAACAGCAGAGATATGGTTCGATAGATGAATACATTCAAATTCTTTGCAAAACCATAACCATGTTCAAGACTGTGTCATAAAATGCAAGCTCACACACTGATACTTTGCAAGTGGAAAGTCCTTGGTTCTCCCACCTTCCTGGCTTACAGGAGACATTCTCTGAATAATATCTTTGCGTTGGAGAAATCGCTGGTGCTGAAGGCAGATGACGTCTAGTGACCTGCTCAGGATCCTCTGTCTTTACTCTGTGGATCCCTCATGAGGGAGGTGTGCTTAGATTTGGTGTCTCTTAAGAGTCTCTGAGGACCTGGTCTCCAAGCACTCGTGGCTTTCCAGGGGGAGAGCTCTCCACTCAGACAATCTGTTGGAGTATGTGAGATTGCAAACAGTGTGCTGTGACCTGTGCAGAGGTTTCAGAATGTCCAGGTGCCTCAGCTCACCCAGAGCATCTCTGGCTCAGTCATCTTGATTTTATTTCCATTACTATAGATGTTCTAACATCCCTGCAAACAGTGTGGTTTATACAGCTCCTTGCTGTCAATGTAATTCAGTAATCAATATATTTGAGAATTCACTCAACCACTTATCTATTTAGTCATTCCACAGAGCACTGAGAATAGAAAAGAGAAATATATATACTTTTGACATTAGTAGCTGATGTCATTTTTTTGGGGGGGGGAAACTATCCCTAACTTCTCTTTTTTGATTTTTTAATTTATTATCAGAAAGTTATTTCTTAAATAAATTTATTTTTTATTGGTGTTCAATTTGCCAACATATAGAATAATACCCAGTTCTCATCCCGTCAAGTGCCCACCTCAGTGCCCGTCACCCAGTCACCCCCAACCCCCCGCCAACCTCCCCTTCCACCACTCCTAGTTCATTTCCCAGAGTTAGGAGTCTTTCATGTTCTGTCTCCCTTTCTGATATTTCCCACACATTTCTTTTCCCTTCCCTTATATTCCCTTTCACTATTATTTATATTCCCCAAATGAATGAGAACATACGCTGTTTGTCCTTCTCCGATTGACTTACTTCACGCAGCATAATACCCTCCAATTCCATCCATGTTGAAGCAAATGGTGGGTATTTGTCGTTTCTAATGGCTGAGGAATATTCCATTGTATACATAAACCACATCGTCTTTATCCATTCATCTTTCGATGGACATCGAGGCTCCTTTTACAGTTTGGCTATTGTGGACATTGTTGCTATGGACATTGGGGTGCATGTGTACTAGTGTTTCACTACATTTGTATCTTTAGGGTAAATACACAGTAGTGCAATTGCTGGGTCGTAGGGCAGGTCTATTTTTAACTCTGAGGAACCTCCACAGTTTTCCAGAGTGGCTGCACCAGTTCACATTCCCACCAAGAGTGCAGGAGGGTTCCCTTTTCTCCACATCCTCTCCAACATTTGTTGTTTCCTGTCTTGTTAATTTTCCCCATTCTCACTGGTGTGAGGTGGGATCTCATTGTGGTTTTATTTGTATTTCCCTGATGGCAAGTGATGTGGAGCATTTTCTCATGTGCTACATAAGCACCTTTAAATGAAAGATTTTCTTTTCCTTGTATTTTTTGGTAGCTCCTCCCTTTTCCCAGTCTCCCTCCAGAGCAACTCTCTTTCCAATGAAACAATTCTCGTTAACAGTCTTGCATGTATCCTTTTATACATTTTCTCTGTTCTCTCCCTCACACAAATGTTTTATTTTTTAAACAAAAATGTGAAGTTCTTATACTTTTTATGTTTTGATTTTCTTTCTTAGTAGCACTTAATAGAAATCCTTCTGAGTCTTCTGGGCTAGTATGTATGTATATATTTATGTATTTATTTGGCATTATTTCATTTCCCTATTGATGATCATTCACTGTGTTATAAATAATATAACATATATATCATTAATATATAATATATTATATTAATATAATATAAATAATACAATATAATAAATATAAAAATGTCCTTATACTTATCAATTTTTATATATGAATATTTTAATTTTTATATTTGATTCTTGGGAATGAGATTGAAGAATGTGTGCATTTTTAGCTTAAGTAGTTATTTATATATCTTTTCCCAAAGGGTAGCAATTCACATTTTTCTACTTTTTTCCCCTCTAGAATTTGAAGGCATAGTTTACTCATAAAAATTGTATAATTTTAAGGGCTCTAAGTTGATTATTTACATACAAATTATGAAATAATGACCACAATCAAGGTAGTTAACATATCCATTACCTTACATACTTAGTATCTTTTCTTTCTTGCCTTAAGAACACTTCAATCTGAGAGAGGGTTCCGCAAGATGACGGAAGAGTAGGGTCCCCAAGTCACCTGTCCCCACCAAATTACCTAGATAACCTTCAAATCATCCTGAAAATCTACGAATTCGGCCTGAGGTTTAAAGAGAGACCAGCTGGAATGCTACAGTGAGAAGAGTTCGCGCTTCTATCATGTAGGAAGATGGGAAAAAAGAAAGACACAAAAGGCCTCCAAGGGGGAGGGGCCCGCAAGGAGCCGGGCTGAGGCCGGGGCGAGTGTCCCCAGGACAGGAGAGCCCCGTCCCGGAGAAGCAGGAGCTGCACCAACCTTCCCGGGCGGAAAGGCGCCCGCAGGGAGGTGGAGCAGGACCCAGGAGGGCGGGGATGCCCTCGGGCTCCCAGGGACACTAACAGACACCTGCGCCCCGGGAGAGTGCGCCGAGCTCCCTAAGGGCTGCAGCGCGCACGGCGGGACCGGAGCAGCTCGGAGGGGCTCGGGCAGAGGAAGAGGCTCTGCAGAGGGGGCTGCGGGGCGGGAACGGGAATCCAACAGCGCAGGCCCCGGAGCACTGGGTGCCGGGACACAGCCCAGGATCCGGCCTCCCCCCGGGAAGGCAGAGGCCGGGAGGGCCCAGGACAGCGAGGACGCTCCTGCCCCGAGCTGAGCAGATCAGCGGCCCCGCCCCGGAGCCTCCAGGCCCTGCAGACGGAGAGCTCCGGAGCCACTGCGGGAGCTGAATCTTTCAGGTGTTAGCACTTGGGGGAGCTGCCGTGCCCCTGCCTGGTGCAGGGCTCAGTGGGGGTTGTTTACCCCGTGAGGCCCCAGGAGGAACAACCCCAGTGGCGGGGCCAGCTCTGGAGCCCTGGATTCAGCCCCCACAGGAACTCTGAAGCACTCCGCGGAGCCGCCCCCGAGCCCCCCGAGCTGCTCCCGCCCCGCAGCCCCCTCCGCGGAGCCGCCCCCGAGCCCCTCCAGCTGCTCCGGGTCCCGCCGTGCCCGCTGCAGCCCTTAGGGAGCTCGGCGCACTCTCCCGGGGCGCAGGTGTCTGTTAGTGTCCCCGGGAGCCCGAGCACATCCCCGCCCTCCTGGGTCCTGCTCCACCTCCCCGCGAGCCCCTTTCCCCCCGGGAAGGTCGGTGCAGCTCCTGCTCCTCCGGGACGGGACGGGGCTCTCCTGTCCTGGGGACACTCGCCCCGGTCTCAGCCCGGCTCCTCGCGGGGCCCCTCCCCCTTGGAGGCCTTTTGTGTCTTTATTTCTTTTTCCCCGTCTTCCTACCTTGATAGAATCGCAAACTCTTCTCACTGTAGCATTCCAGCTGGTCTCTCTTTAAATCTGAGGCCGAATTCATAGATTTTCAGGATGATTTGAAGGTTAGGTAATTTGGTGGGGACAGGTGATTTGGGGACCCTACTCTTCTGCCATCTTGCCCCTCCTCCTCATTAGTTTCTATGTCTTTTTAATTCTTCCCTAATTTCCTGGTTGACCTTTTCATCTTTTAGCAGGATGGTCATTGACCTCCACGTGCTTGAAATCCTTCCAAACTTCCTCTTGTGATTTAGCTCTAATTTCATAGCTTTATGGTCTCAAAATTTGCAGGGGATAATTGATTATTGATAATCAATAATTGATAATTTGCATTGGGAAAATTGCAGATTATCCCAATCTTTTGGTATCAGTTAAGACCTGATTTGTGACCCAGTATGTGGTCTATTCTGGAGAAAGTTCCATGTGCACTTGAGAATAATGTGTATTCAGTTGTGTTTGGATGTAAAATTCTGTAGATATCTGTGAAATCCATCTGGTCCAGTGTATCATTTAAAGCTCTTGTTTTTTTGGAGATGTTGTGCTTAGAAGAGCTGTCAATTGTAGAAATTGCTACATTCAAGTCACCAAGTATTATGACCAAGTATAATACACCAAGTGTATTATTATCTAAGTATGTCTTAACTTTGGTTATTAATTATTTGATATATTTGGCAGCTCCCACATTTGGGGCATAAATATTGATGATTGTTATGTCCCTTTGTTGGATAGATCCTTTAAGTATGATATAGTGTCCCTCTTCATCTCTTACTACAGTCTCTGGGATAAACTTTAGTTTACCTGATATAAGGATGGCTACCCCTGCTTTCTTTTGAGGACCATTTGAATGGTAAATGGTTCTCCAACCTTTTATTTTCAGGCTGTAGGTGTCCTTCTGTCTAAAATGAGTCTCTTGTAGACAGCAAATAGATGGGTCCTGCTTTTTTATCCAGTCTGAAACCCTGCGCCTTTTGATGGGGTCATTAAGCCCATTCACGTTCAGAGTTACTATTGAAAGATATGTGTTTAGTGTCATCATGATACCTATTCAGTCCCAGTTTTTGGGTATTGTTCCCTTGGACTTCGTCTTTCTATTACAGAGTCCCCCCCTTAGTATTTCTTGCAGAGCTGGCTTGGTGGTCACATATTCTTTCAGTTTCTGCCTATCTTGGAAGCTCTTTATATCTCCTTCTACTCTGAATGACAGACTTCCTGGATAAAGTATTCTTGGCTGCATGTTCTTCTCATTGAGGACCCTGAATACATCCTGCCAGCCCTTCCTGGCCTGCCAGGTCTCTGTGGACAGGTCTGCTGTTAATCTAATATTTCTCCTCATAAAAGTTAGAGATTTCTTGTCTCTTGATTCTTATGGATCTTCTCTTTATCTTTGGAATTTCAACCTTCACTATTAAACATCGAAGTGTTGAGCGGTTTTTATTGATTTTGGGGGGGGGGGATCTCTCTATCTCCTGGATCTAAATGCCTGTTTCCCTTCCCAGATTTGAAAGTTCTCAGCTATGATTTATTCAAATACAAATTCTGGACCTCTGTCCCTTTCCGCGTCCTCGGGAAAACCAATTAAATGTAGATTTTTCCTTCTGAGGCTGTCATTTATTTCCCTTAACCTATCCTCATGATCTTTTAATTGTTTTTCTCTTTTTTCCTCAGTTTCTCTCCTTGCCATCCACTTTTCTTCTATGTCACTCACTCGTTTTTCTACCTTGTTAAGCCTCATCTTTAGGACCTCCAGTTTGGCTTGCATCTCATTTAATGATTTTTAATTTCTGCCTGATTAGATCTAAATTCTGCAGTCATGAAGTCTCTTGAGTCTTTTATGCTTTTTTCTAGAGCCACCAGTAGCTTTATAATTGTGCTTCTGAATTGGCTTCCTGACATTGAATTGTAATCCAGATTTTGTAACTCCATGGGAGAGCGGACTGTTTCTGATATCTTCTTTTGAGGTGAATTTTTCCTTCTAGTCATTTAGCTCAGTGCAGAGTGGCCCAAATGAAGTTTTACTGGAAAAAGGAGGTAAAGAGAGAAGAGAAAAAAGAAAAAAAAGAGGGAAAAAAGAAAAAAACTGGGGGCAAAGCAGATAGAAAACAAAAAACAAGGTGGAGTATCCTCTGATTCTATATGCTGTAAATCCCTCGATTTCCCCTGATACTTTCCAGTGCTGCTTTGTCAAAACCTCCTTTTCCTCTGTCCTTCTAGCCAGTCTTCTGTGGGAGGGGGCCTGCTGTGCTGATTCTCATGTGTATGCACCTGGGGGAGCTGCCTAACCCCCTGGTAGGTGTGCGGCTCAGTGGAAGCTGTTTATCCTGTGAGGCCCCTGGTCAGTCCCAGGTACAAGGTGACAGCAGGAGCAACAACAGTGGTGGTGGCCAGCTCTCCAACTCTGGAGTCAGCTCCCGCAGTAACTACCTCAGCTCCCAGTCTGCAGGGGCCTGGATGCTTTGGAGGCCGGCAGCTTGGATCTGCACAGCTCGGGGCCACCTGGCGGCAGGAGCGCCCTTGCTGTCCTGTGTCCTCTCAGCCTCTTCCTGTCCCACGAGGAGTGACGGATTTTGGCCTGTGTCTCCCAGAGCCCTGGTCTCTGGGTTCTGCACCACTGGAATCGTGCTCCCGAAGCTGTGCAGCCCCTTCCACCCAAAGCCCCCACCTGAGCCACTACCCAAGCTGCTCCCGGGCCCACACAGCCCCCTCTGTGTGGAGCCGTCACCTAAGCCACAGCCTGAGCTGGTCCTGGCCTGGTGAGGCGTGTGCTGCAGCCCTTTAGGGAGCTCAGCCTGGTGTGTGATGTGCTCTCCCCTGGGGCGCAGTTCCTTTGTTAGTGACCCTGGGAGCCTGAGGGCATCCCCACCCCTCCTGGGATCCTGCCCGAGCTCCCTGCGCACCTTTTCATCTGGGAAGGTTGGTAAAGCTACTGCTTCTCCGGGAATGGGCTTTCCTGTCCTGGGGGCACTTGCCACATCATCTTTCCCGGCTCCTTGCGGGTTCCCCTCCCCCCTTGGATGCTTTTTTATTTTTGTTTTTTTTTTTTTCGTCTTCCTACCTTGATGGAGGTGCAAACTCTTCTCACTGTAGCATTCCAGCTGTTCTCTCTTCATTTTATTTTTTTGTATTTTATTTTATTTTTATTTTTTAATTTTTTTTATAAATTTATTTTTTATTGGGGTTCAATTTGCCAACATATAGAATAACACCTAGTGCTCATTCCATCAAGTGCCCACCTCAGTGCCTGGCACTCAGTCACCCCCAACCCCACCCACCTCCCCTTCCACCACCCCTAGTTCATTTCCCAGAGTTAGGAGTCTCTCATGTTCTGTCTCCCTTTCTGATATTTCCCACTTATTTTTTCTCCTTTCCCCTTTATTCCCTTTCACTATTTTTTATATTCCCCAAATGAATGAGACTATATAATGTTTGTTCTTCTCCAATTGACTTATTTCACTCAGCATAATACCCTCCAGTTCCTTCCATGTCGAAGCAAATGGTGGGTATTTGTCATTTCTAATGGCTGAGTAATATTCCATTGTATACATAAACCACATCTTCTTCATCCATTCATCTTTCGATGGACACCGAGGCTCCTTCCACAGTTTGGCTATTGTGGACATTGCTGCTATAAACATCGGGTGCAGGTGTCCCGGCGTTTCACTGCATCTGTATCTTTGGGGTAAATCCTCAGCAGGGCAATTGCTGGGTCGTAGGGCAGGTCTATTTTTAACTCTTTGAGGAACCTCCACACAGTTTTCCAGAGTGGCTGCACCAGTTCACATTCCCACCAACAGTGTAAGAGGGTTCCCTTTTCTCCGCATCCTTTCCAACATTTGTGGTTTCCTGCCTTGTTAATTTTCTTTTTTAAAAAAAATTTTTTTAAACATTTTTATTTATTTATGACAGTCACAGAGAGAGAGAGAGAGGCAGGGACATAGGCAGAGGGAGAAGCAGGCTCCATGCACCGAGAGCCTGACGGGGATTCTATCCCGGGTCTCCAGGACCGCGCCCTGGGCCAAAGGCAGGCGCCAAACCGCTGCGCCACCCAGGGATCCCAGCTTCTTATCTTGATGAAGTCCCAATAGTTCATTTTTGCTTTTGTTTCTTTTGCCTTCGTGGATGTATCTTGCAAGAAGTTACTGTGGCCAAGTTCAAAAAGGGTGTTGCCTGTGTTCTTCTCTAGGATTTTGATGGAATCTTGTCTCACATTTAGATCTTTCATCCATTTTGAATTTATCTTTGTGTATGGTGCAAGAGAGTGGTCTAGTTTCATTCTTCTGCATGTGGATGTCCAATTTTCCCTGCACCATTTATTGAAGAGACTGTCTTCCTTCCAGTGGATAGTCTTTCCTCCTTTGTTGAATATTAATTGACCATAAAGTTGAGGGTCCACTTCTGGATTCTCTATTCTGTTCCATTGATCTATGTGTCTGTTTTTGTGCCCGTACCACACTGTCTTGATGACCACAGCTTTGTAGTGCTGTTCTCTCTTTAAATCTCAGGCCGAATTTATAGGTTTTCAGGATGATTTGAAAGTTATCTAGGTAAGTTGGTGGGGACAGGTGACTTGGGGACCCTACTCTTCTGCCATCTTGCCCCGCCTCCTTTAGCCATTATTTTAAAGGTGATGTTCTTCTGGATACCAGTTTTCTTGGGTTTCACTCTTCTGAGAATAGTTTTATCTGACATCATTCCTTAAGGATAGTTTCACTGAACATAAAATTGTATCTTTTTAAAAAGCACCATATAGATTTTCCACTTCCTTTTGGCCTCTTGTAGTTTCCAATGAGAAATAATATGCAGTTATTCAGATCAGAGGCGTATAGTTGATCTGTTGTCTTTGTCTGGCTATTTTCCATATTTCCCTTTAACTTTCATTATTTTCTGTGGTTGTAGATTGTTTTGGCAGGATTAACCTTGTTTGGAATTGTCTCAGCTTCTTGAATCTGTTATCTTTTATATATCATTTTTTTTATCTTTTATATATCTTTTACCAAGCTTAGGAAGTTTTTCATTATTTCTATCAATGTATTTTTTTTCAATATCATACCCTTTTTTTTCCTACCAGGACCCTCATAACAAAAATGCCAGCCTTTTGTTATTGTCTCATAGGTTTCCAACATTCTGTCAATTTTTTCCAAACACTATCTGTCTTTTGCTTAGATTGAATCATTTTTGGTGACCCCAGTTCAAGTCTATGTGCTGTTTTGCCATTTCCATTCTGCCACTTCGTCCATTCAACAGTTATTTATTTTGATGATTGTAGTTCATTTCTAAAATTCCCATTTATGATTTCTTTATATTTATTTTTTGCTAACACTTTTTATTATTCCACGTATTTTATGAGTGTTTTAAATTGCTCTTTAAGCATTTTATATCTGCTTTAAAGTCTTTGTCAGATACTCCAACATCTGTGTCTTCTCAGTTTTTGCTATTCTACTTAGTATTAGATTCACACATGTGAATCTTGTTATCTTCCTTTTATCTTCCTGGTAATATCTGGTTCTATGAGCTCCCTTTTTTGGTACTCTAGATAGAGATCTAGAGCTCTAATTACCCTGGTCTGCCACGTACCTCTTCTCACCCGCACTCAGCTTGAGGAGCAGCAGGAAGAGAAAAAACATCAGTGGGGTTATTTCCACTCTCATGGAGCTGCAGTTCCATGAGATAGAGAGGTAGGTTTCCCTCTATCAGAAATTTTACCATTGTGGGTTATGTTCCCACTACTGCCACAGAATTGCTGGGCATGAGAAAATAGAAAAAAAAGAGAAAAAATAACAGGCCCTGATCTGTGACATCAGCTCTAGTGTGGGTCTCTAGTTAGACAGCCTTAATGCTTGAAATGCAGCTTCACCTCTGCCTGGGAGTCCAGCGTACCAGAGATTTAAATAAATTTCTCTTCCTATTGGTTCTGTTCTCTCAAGAATCTGGACTAGGACAGATTTTGATATTCCTCACACCAAACATTAAGAATTCCTCCTCATCCTTTCATGAAGATGGCGCCAAAGGCAAAGAAGGGAGCCCCTGCCTCTCCCAAAGCAAAAGCCAAAGCCAAAGCAAAGGCTTTGAAAGCTAAGAAAGCCGTGCTGAAAGGTGTGCATAGTCACAAAAAAAGAAGATCCATATGTCACCTACATTCCAACAACCCTAGACTCTGTGTCTCTGAAGAGAGCCCAAATATCCTGGAAAGAGCACCCCTAGGAGAAATGAGCTTGATCACTATGCCATCAAGTTCCCCCTGACTGAATCAGCCATGAAGAAAATAGAAGACAACACACTTGTGTTCATTGTTCTCTTATTTTTTTATTGGAGTTAAATTTTCCAACATATAGCAGAACACCCAGTGCTCTTCCCATCAAGTGCCTCCCTCAGTGCCCATCACCCAGTCACCCCCACCCCCCTGCCCACCTCCCTTTCCACCACCCCTTGTTCATTTCCCAGAGTTAGGAGTCTCTCATGTTCTGTCTCCCTCTCTGATATTTCCCACTCATAACTTGTGTTCATTGTGGATGTCAAGGCCAATAAGCACCAGATCAAACAGGCTGTGAAGAAGCTTTATGACATTGATGTGGCCAAGGTTAACACCTTGATCAGATTGGGATCACCTAAACTGAGTCCAGCTGGCTATAAATCTATAATTTTTTTCACCATAAAAAGAATTCCTCCTCATCTCCTTGAACCAGAGACAGAAGCTTCTCCTAGAGCTCTCTCTGACTATGGCATGGTACTAATTGTGTTTTTGATTGTGTGAAGCTCAGATTGGGAGATCCTGGAGGCAAAAATAATGACTAACACTGGCAATTTGGTAGTTCTTTGAGTTCTAGTATTCTTCCACTAGCCACCTGCTAATATTTACGTTTTGGGCAACTTAAATAGCTTCTTCCTGTATACTGTTCAGTTTGTATAGCTGAATTTAGTAGGAGAGTTGGAGTGAGTGTGTTTATGCCATCAGATTGTGAACTTGATTCTATACCTTGAAATTTGATTAACATGAAGAGAAACAAAATAGACAATGCTTATTTCTTCTAGATGCAGTTTCCCATTCTGTTTCAACCCTATCAGCCCTTGGAAAAACTGGGTGTAACAATTGTGCATAGGCATAGAAATAGCTGTGGGGTGCTGAAAGGACTACCAGACTTGTAGTCAGCAGACTTGAGTCTGAAGTTGGGCATGTTAAGTCTTGGTCAAGACCGTTATGGTTTTCTTAACTTCATTTTTCTCTTCTTTTTTAATTATTTATTTAAATAAAACTTAGTTAACATACAGTGTATTATTAGTTGCAGGTAGAATTTAGTAATTCATCAGTTGCATACAACACCTAGCGCCCATTACTTCAAGTGCCCTCCTTAATTCCTATCAACCAGTTGCCCCTTCCAATCTATGACCTGCCCTCCAGCAACCTCAATTAGTTTCCAAGACTTAAGTGTCCCTCTCTGTTTTCATCTTATTTTACTTTTCCTTCCCTTCCCCTGTGTTCATCTGTTTTGTTTCTTAAACTCCACATCTGAGTAAAATCATGTGGTATTTGTCTTTCTCATTTTGCTTAGCATCATAATCTCCACCCACATCGTTGCAAATGGCAAGATTTTATTCTTTTGTTTTTGTTTTTGCTTTTTTAAAGATTTCATTCTTTTGGATGGCTGAGTAGTATTTCATTGTGGATATATATATATGTACATATATATATATATATATATACACACACACATTTATTTATCTATTCATCTGTAAATGGACATCTTGGCTCTTTCCATGGTTTGGCTATTGTGGATATTGCTGCTATAAACATTGGGGTGTGTGTCCCCCTTTGAATCACTGTGTATGTATTCTTTGTATCAATACCTAGTAGTGCAACTGTTGGGTTATAGAGTAGCTCTATTTTTAACTTTTTGAGGAACCTCCATACTGTTTTCCAGAGTGGCTACACCAGTTTGTATTCCCACCAATGGTGCAAAAGGGTTCCCCTTTCTCCACATCCTCACAAACATCTTTTGTTTCCTGACCTGTTAATTTTAGCCATTCTGACCAGTGTGCAGTAGTATCTCATTGTTGTGTTGAGCATTTTTTCATGTGTCTACTGGCCATTTCTCTTTGGAAAATGTCTGTTCATGTCTTCTGTCCATTTCTTGACTGGATTCTTTGCTTTTTGCATGTTGAGTTTGATAAGTTCTTTATAGATTTTGGATACTAGCTCTTTGTCTGATAAGACATTTGCAAATATGTTCTCCCGTTCTGTTAGGTTGACTTTTAGTTTTGTTGATTGTTTCCTTTGTTATGCAAAAGCTTTCTATCTTGATAAAGTCCTAATAGTTTATTTTTCATTTTGTTTCCTTGCCTTTGGAGACATCTCTTGCAAGAAGCTGCTGTGGCTGAGGTCACCAAGGTTGCTGCCTGTGTTCTCCTCTAGGATTTTGATGGAGTCTTCTCTCACATTTAGGTCTTTCATCTATTTTCAGTTTATTTTATTTTTTTTATAAATTTATTTTTTATTGGTGTTCAATTTGCCAACATATAGAATAACACCCAGTGCTCATCCCGTCAAGTGCCCACCTCAGTGCCCATCACCCAGTCACCCCCACCACCCACCAATATTACTCAGCCATTAGAAACGACAAATAGCCACCATTTGCTTCGGCGTGGATGGAACTGGAGGGTATTATGCTGAGTGAAATAAGTCAATCGGAGAAGGACATTTTTATTTTCTATAAAATAAATATAATTAAAAAAACATTGACACAAAATAATACTTTTAAATCAATAACTGTAGAAAACAACCTATTGTTATTTGGATGGTAGAATGATTGGAGATTATTATATATGACTATTAAATAGGACTAACATAAAAACCTACTCAATATTCACAGCAGTCAGGTGTTTGGGGACGATGTTGGCAGCACCTCGTTTTTCCACTTCAGCACTGATGGCAGATTGGGAGCCATCCATCTTGGAGATAGTGGTGTTGTTCACAATGGAGCTGGCCCCCAGGGAGACTGAGAGGGTAGGAATACCCCCACTCTGGATCACAGAGATCTCATTGGTCTTCATGGTGAGACCTCCATTGAGCATGATTCCATACCACAGGGTCCATGTTCACCAAAGGGGCCAGGATTTCCTTTGGAAACATCTCAGGGACTCTCTTCCCATCAGTTCCTAACAGAGCCATGGTGTTCTTGATGGCCAGTTTCCTCCCACAGAGAGCTGAGCTATTGTTCGCCCCATGTGTCATATAGTGGACCTTCAAGTTGCTTTTGGTGGTAAAAGCTCACCCATATATGTTACACACAAAAGGCTTCTCCCCAGTGTGAGTCTGCTCATGAATTTGAAGAGCGCTCCCCTAGATAAATTCTTCTCACACCGTGTATACCTGTGTTGTTTGGCCTGTTAGCATGGCTGGGCCACTAGCAAAGGTGTCATGCCTGCGGATATGGGCGCAAGTCCAACAAACGCACCAGGGACTTCAACTTTGACATAGGTTGGCTGGGCTTGGATAAATGTTGATGGCAGACTTCTAGACCTTCCATCTCAGTGTGGCTGTTCTTGGAGCTGTCTGCTTTGCCACCAGCATCAGGAGACCCGGACTGGATGCCCTCTGCCTGGCTATTGTCCAGGGACAGGACCTGGAAGGATGTGGTCTTCAGCACATCTGGACTTCAGCTCTGGTACTCCTGGTCTCCCATCACCGAGGACGGTGAGTTGTTGGTCAAGCTGTCGCTCTCCAATGGACCATTTTCTCTGCTGCTCTGCTGCTGCTAGACAAGAGGACCAGGACCCACCTTCCCTGGGGCATCTAGGGCAGCTTTCACGGAGAACCGGAGAGTGGGTGATGCTGAGTGGATGTTGGGAAGAGGCACGGGGTCCTTCAGGGAGCTGCCAGAAGCGTACTGGGTGGCTGAGCTAGTCAACATCGATGCTCTCAATGATGTCATCATAACAGGTGGCACCTGCGCTACCATTTTCGCTGACCATCGCAGCCTCTGGACCCGTAAAATCATAGGGGTTCTCAGGCAGAGGCGTGATGGGAATCTGGCCATCTATGTGCATCTGGATGTGCTGCTGCAGCAGGACCACATTCATAAACTTCTTCTGGCAGATGGCGCATGATTGCTGCGTCTTTATGGACATGTTGGTCTGGTGAATCCTGAGGTGTGTCTTCAGGTTGCCCTTGGTGGAGAAGGCCTGACCACAGATCTTACAATGAAATGGCCTCTCCCCAGTGTGGGTGCAGTAATGCATCTTGAGGGAGCTCTGGAATCTCAAGAACGGTGGGAAATGAGACATTTGTTGGGATCACTAGTGGCCTTGTCAATGTTCTCCACCAGCTTTTGTAATTTCGGGTCTCTGACCCTGGCTGGGGGTCCTACTCCCTTGGAAGCCACCAATGCTGGGGAAGTGTGGTTTGCAACCCCCTCCACCACCACCCCTCGATAGTAGGGGTCGGTCCTTACTTTCCCAGGAAGGCCTAGGCTGCAGGTCATTGGGCAGTGGGTTGTGCATTAGGTACTTGGGGTTAGTCCCTGAAGAGAGAATTCTGAGATAGCCCTAGACTGGGGATTCCTCTTAAAAGGACAGGTTTGTTGTCTAAAGAGAGACTTAATTCATCTACAGGGCTGGGTACAGAGATTGCATAGGGAATGTCATTGCCTGTTGCCATTTTGTCATGGAACTCTGCAAAGAGCTGGGGGTTGGCCTTCACCTGATGATGTCAATGAAAGTGCACCTTGAGGTTGCCCTTGGTGGTGAACCAGTGGCCACAGACAGCACAAAAAGGGTCTCTCTCTGGTATGGGAGGTGAGGTGGATCTGTAGGAAGCTATTGGTCCCCAAAACCTTCCTACAGTACTTACACCTGTGCTTGCAGAGGATGGCCTCATCTTTGGGTTTGGCCTCCACTGGGGACACGTTCGGCGGCTTCCCCTTCCCTTTCTTGGATGGGTCTAACACCATGGTGGAGAAAGGGCTCTGGAAGAGCACAGAGCCAGGGGCCTGAGGTAGCAAAGCACCAGAAAGGCACGACATGATGTTCAGCAGCACCCTTGTCATATGGGCTTCAGGGTGAAAGGTGCCAGCCCCTGGGCCACAGAGCTGACGGTGGAAGGGATGTTTGCACAAGGTAGTTTGGCCGGTTTCAAGGCATCCAGAGACAGGCCCTGGCTGCCAGCTTTCTGGCTGAGCAAGGCCACGGCTGTGGAAACCTGCTGGGACATGTGTCTGCCCAGGGTCTTGAGAGTGTCCACTCCTGCCACACCAGAGTGGAGGGCCCAATGTTCGGTGAGCTGCATATGCTGCAGCTGCTACTGCTGCAGGCACAGGATCCGTTCTAGGATCCATGGGATGCTGCTGGCACCGGGCTAGGGGGCTGGTGGCACCTCGGCACAGCACTGATTCACCGCCACTTTGGTGCCCTGCAGTGCTTGCAGAGTCACGTTAGTGTTGGCCACTTTGCCTTTGGGTAAATAGCGTATGTCCTGGGACGTGGAGAGCAGAGCAGCCTCTGTCTTCAGGTACATGACAGGTTCAGCACCCAGCTTCTCCTTCAGCTCCCTTGATCCGCCACAAACCTCCCTGTGACCATCCTTTTATATATATATTTGGAATTTGATTTGCCAACATATAGTATAACACCCAGTGCTCATCCCTTCAAGGGCCCCCCCTCAGTTCCCATCACCCAGTTATCCCAACCCCTCGCCTACTTGCCCTTCCACTACCCCTTGTTCGTTTCCCAGAGTTAGGAGTCTCTCATGTTTTGTCACCCTCTCTGATTTTTCCCACTCATTTTCTCTCCCTTTCACTTTTTTTTATATTCCCCATATGAGTGAAACCTTATAATTATTGTACTTCTCCTATTGACTTACTTCACTCAGCAGAATACCCTCCAGTTCCATCCATGTTGAAGCAAATGGTGGGTATTCGTCATTTCTAATGGTTGAGTAATATTCCAGTGTGATATATATATATATATATATATTATATATATATATATATATTAGTCAAATATTAGTTGACCATATATATATGGTCAAATATTAGTTGACCATAGAGTTGAGGGCCCATTTTTTGGGTTCTCTATTCTGTTCCATTGATCAATGGATGATCACAGCTTTGTAATACAACTTGAAATCTGACTTTGTGATGCCCCTAGCTCTGGTTTTCTTTTTCTATATATATATCACATCTTCTTTATCCATTCATCTTTTGATGGACACTGAGGCTCCTTCCATAGTTTTGCTATGTGGACATTACTGCTATAAACATTGGGGTGCAGGTGTCCTGCCATTTCACTGCATCTGTATCTTTGGGGTAAATCCCCAGCAGTGCCATTGCTGGGTCATAGGGTAGCTATATTTTTAACTATTTGAGGAACCTCTACATAGTTTTCCAGAGTGGCTGTACCAGTCTCCCACCAACAGTGCAAGAGGGTTCCCTTTATCCACATCCTCTTTAACATTTGTTGTTTCCTGTCTTGTTAATGTTCACCATTCTCACTGGTGGGAGGTGGTATCTCATTGTGGTTTTGATTCGTATTTCCCTGATGGCCAGTGATGCAGAGCGTTTTCTCGTGTGCTTGTCGGCCATGTCTATGTCTTCTTTGGTGAAATTTCTGTTCATGTATTTTGCCCATTTCATGATTGGATTGTTTGTTTCTTTTCTGTTGAGTTTAATAAGATCTTTATAGATCTTAGATACTAGCCCTTTATCTGATAGGTTATTTGCAAATATCTTCTCCCATTCTGTAGGTTGTCTTTTAGTTTTGTTGACTGTTTCTTTTGCTGTGCAGAAACTTTTTATCTTGATGAAGTCCCAATAGTTCATTTTTGCTTTTGTTTCCCTTGTCTTCATAGATGTATCTTGCAAGAAGTTGATGTGTCCAAGTTCAAAAAGGGTGTTGCCTGTGTTCTCCTCTAGGATTTTCATGGAATCTTGTCTCACATTTAGATCTTTGATCCATCTTGAGTTTATCTTTGTGTATGGTGTAAGCAAGTGGTCTAGTTTCATTCTTCTGCATGTGGATGTCCAATTTTCCCAGCACCATTTATTGAAGAGGCTGTCTTTTTTCCAGTGGATAGTCTTTCCTACTTTGTCAAATATTAGTTGACCATAGAGTTGAGGGCCCATTTTTTGGGTTCTCTATTCTGTTCCATTGATCTATGGATGATCACAGCTTTGTAATACAACTTGAAATCTGACTTTGTGATGCCCCTAGCTCTGGTTTTCTTTTTCTATATTTCCCTGGCTATTCAGGGTCTTTTCTGATTCCACATAAATCTTAAGATGATTTGTTCCAAGTCTCTGAAGAAAGTCCATGGTATTTAGATAAGGATTTCATTGAATGTGTAAATTGCCCTGGGTAGCATAGACACTTTTCCAATATTAATTCTTCCAATCCATAATCATGGAATATTTTTACATCTCTCTGATCCCTGTGACCATCCTTACTGCCTTGGACTGTGTGGCGGGTGGCTGAGCGCAGTCCTGGAGAAGTCTCCCGCAGGCATCGGACCCTTGTTGTTATTCATGATGAGCACAGATAGATTTTTAGTGCAATTTTTCTTATGTTCTAAGAACTCTGAGAAGCTGAAGAACTCTGCACAGCATTTCTCACAGATGTGAGTCTCCTCCTGAGGAGTCCTCTTTGCTGTTATTCCATTCCTGTTGGCTTCACTGCTGTTCCCTGGGTGGTTCATTGGAGCATCCGGCTCTGCTCCCCCACCACCCACTGATGCTGCTACAGCTGCATCTGCAAACTGGGGCTGGCTGCTGCAGTGGCTACTCGCCCTTGTCCTCCTCTGGGTTGATGTGCTGGGGTTACCTCTGTTTGTGCCTCGACAGGGTGTAGGCATTGGGCCACCTGGAGAACCTCCGAGAGAAATACTATTCCTATACCATTTTACAGATAAGCAATGGAGTCACAGAATTGCTAAGAAACTTTCTAAGGTCATATATCTAAGGTTGGTTATTTTTTTCATTTTTATTGGAGTTCAATTTGCCAACATATAGCATAACACCCAGTGCTCATCCCGCCAAGTGCTCCCCCTCAGTGCCCATCACCCAGTCACCCCAACCCCCTGCCCAATTCCCCTTCCACTAAAGATGGGTTGGTTATTGTTCAAACTCAAAGAATCCAAAATTATTTTATTTTTTCCTTTTTAAAATTTAAATTAAATTATTGAATATCTAGTACATCATTTTCAAATGTAGTGTTCAAAAATTCATTAGTTGCATATAACACCCAGTGTTCATCACATCCTGTGCCCTCCTTCATGCCCATCATTCAGTTACCCCAACTCTCCACTCCCCTCCAACAACCCTCAGTTTGTTTTCTATAGTTCAGAGTCTCTCATGGTTTGTCTACCTCTCTGGTGACTTCCCATTCAGTTTTCTCTCCCTTCCTCTATGATCCTTTGTGCTATTTCTTATATTACACATAAGAGTGAAACCATATTATAATTGTCTTTCTCTGATTGATTTATTTTGCTCCACATAGTACCACCCAGTTCCATCCACGTCAATGTAAATGATAGGTATTCATCATTGCTGATGGCTAATATTCCATTATATATATGTGTGTGTATTTATATATATATTATCTTCTTTATCCATTCATCTGTTGGATGTGCTCCTTCCACAGTTTGGCTATTGTGGACATTGCTTTTATAAACATTGGAGTGGAGGTGCCCCTTCAAATAACTACATCTGTATCTTTGGGGTAAACACCTAGTAGTGCAATTGCTGGATCATAATGTAACTCTATTTTTAGCTTCTTGGGGAACCTCCACACTGTTTTCCAGAGTGGCTGTACCAGTTTGCATTCCCACCAACAGTGTAAGAGGGTTCCCCTTTCTCCACATCCTTGCCAATATTTGTTGTTTCCTGACTTGCTAATTTTAGCTATTCTAACTGGTGTGAGGTGGTATCTCAATGCCAAGTGATATGGGGCATTTTTTTCATCTGTCTGTTGGCCATTTGTAGATTTTTTTCTGGAGATATGTCTGTTCATGTCTTCAAGCTGTGTTCTTAACTGATATATATACTACATTGAGAATTAGTAGCAGTTTCATGAAATAGGTTAAAAAAATTAAGGATTGGATCACTGTATTTGGAGTATTTCATCAGATTATTCCATCACTTAACAAAGCAAAGAAGGATTTGAATTTCTGGAGTGTGAATTCCTTTGCCTGATACAGAATAGGTAACCAAATAACTCTGGAGACCCCTACAGCATTTAACCTCTCTCAGACTCCAGCTTATGGTAACTGTTACTGTATTAAATAAATGTGCTCATCAGGACTTGTATGAGGGAGGAGCCTACCCATTCCAGCAAGCAGCTGCTAACACCATCAGTTTGAAATTTTAAGCAATTAAAAATGGTCTCCTTGGAAATTGCTTTTGCCAAGCACAGTCTTGTTTTACTGAGGTCACTTGAGGGCTCATTAGAAAGCTTACAGAAAATTATATCATTAAAATGGTATAAATATTTTCACAAAGTAAGTACATAATTGTTTAAACACCTCAAAACTATTATCTCTGAAGAGCAAGATGCCTTATCATGGCATTCAAACCAACCACATCCAGGGTAATCTCCAGAGGAGGCCACTTTGTTCAGCAGTTGGTGCGCTTCCTCAGTTTTTCTCCTAGTTTTATCAACTTCACAGTTGAACTAGAAGAGGTCTCTGGGGAAGGCCACTTAACCGGCAACATTGGCATGCACTTTTCTCAAAGTTTAAGGTCTCCTCAGGGAAACAGAGATGGGTAATTACACCAAAACCTCCCTCCACTGAGAAGTAGGAAATGTCGTTACTATTGGAAAGGAAGATGCTGTAAGAACCTTTGAGTGTTTATTTTTCTCTAAGAGCTTCTACATCCAGAATGAATGAAAGCTGTATCCTTGTTAATATCAACTCTGTGTATCCACAGAAACATTCACTCACTTATTCTCTTATTTCATTCAATTAGTTATTATAATAAACTAGACCCTTGTGACAATGATCTTCCAGATTCAAAGCTCTAATTAAACCACCAATTTACTTTTATTAACATACTTGAGTAAGTTTTTATATACACACACAAAAATGATATGACTAATGGTTAAATCCTGCTTTAAGGCTGATTTGGAAACTTTTTTTTTTTTTTTTTTACTTAGAGAAAAACATAATTTTTGTCTTCAGACTCACATCTCAGAACTATTCCTGTGACTGTCTCATTTCAACCTCACTCAGATCCAACTGCAAATTCATATAAAATGAGACCACCTATCAGGTAGAAATATGCATCATGACTGCAGGGACCATGAATCTGGATCCATGACTCCTGTGCATTTTCAAACAATGTTATGCAGAACAGTACTGCAGAAAATACAATCAAATGAAATTTGAGAGAAGATATTTGAAACACCAGTTCATGCAACCATAATGTTTCTCTCTTGTATGCTCAAATATTTTTCCAAGAAACCTCAGATTAATCCTCATTTTGGAATAATTACATAAATATGCAGGACAAGTTCGAGTGACCTATACTTTGTTTGATCCTTTCAGTGATCACCATATAGTACTTGTCATGTGAAAGTTATTTTTATGGTTATGTGAAACATATATTAGGGGAAATGGATTCTATTTTCTCTTTCTTATCTGCAGTAAGCATCTAATATAAAATGTTCCACCTTTTCATTTTATGAAATGGTTTTTACAAATGAGCTGTTTTGAACAAATGGTATTAACTATAGTGCATGGCACCCATGAGTTGGCATATAAATAATTTATATAATGATTTCCCAGTGACTGTTTATGCAAACCACGGTGAAATTTTATGTTCTTCTTACTTACCAAAATGATTCTGAAAATTTTAATGTCTACCAGTCTGCTTTATGAGTAAGGAGTTGTTATTTGCTTATATTTGACCCAAAAGATTACTGCATCTTTCAAAAAGCATCTTTCTTCTCTGAGATCAAACTGTATTATTTGGAAGGCAATTAAGTATTTTAATTTGTGGAAGTTCTACATGGAGAAAAGTAAAACCACGCAACATGACAGTTTTTCTTCACCTGCAGTCACCTCACCTTCCATAGCCTATATGATCATTCTTATTCTGTTTTGAGATGCTTCCCTTTGAATCACTAATACACTTCCTTAGAACCCTAGCGGTATTATGAACATATTTCCTAATACACTCACTTCCTTTTCATGGTGATTTTTCTGTGCCTCAATGGTCAGTTTTTCACTCACATACTGTTTCCCTTATCATTCTTCAGTTCAGAGTTGCTCCTTTATTTCACAGTATTTGTTCTCTAAATTCTTTTTTTCCTGATCGCTACTTGTTCCCCACCACATAAAAATTTCTTTTACTTTGACGCTTGCATCTTGTTTTCCTCACCTACATACTTTCCAGGCATGCTACTACTCTCACAGAGCCTTGAGCACTTGTACCCATGCTTCCTCCCAGCATCTACTCTGGCCATTTCCAGGGTGTCCATGCAGATAATTGAGCAACCACACTGGCTGTCACACTGGCCCAGTCAATATCCAGGTAGATGGTCCAGCTTCCACATTAACTTCAGACCTTCTTGACCTCATTAATGTATTATTCCTCTTGGAATTGCTGTCAATCACCAACTTAGTGTGAGGCATTGTGGTACCTCCTGGACATCCAGAAACACAACTATGAAGTCAAGTCTTCACTCTCATCCTCTAATAATCCATCATATAAGGACAGGAACAGATGTATCTAGAAGGTAATCAGAATAAAATGTAGGAAGTGTAACAGTTCATCTGAAAAGTGTCACAAGAACAAAAGAAGGGCTCTGGAGAGACTTTCCAAAGTAGATGATTAAAGGGTTTTATGAGTTCATCATGTACCAAACCTGAACTTCTATCCACATCTATATCCTCCCTTCACGGCTCTGTGCTTGATCTTGGCTAAGTTCATACAATTACCTGTTTCCTTTCTCCTAATGCTTCTCCAAAATTTTTATTAATGTATAATTTACACACAGTATTATTTCACCCTCTCACTATATGTTTTATTGATCTGTAACCAGCCGTGGCCAAGCCATAGAATGTTTCCATCACCTCCAAACCTGTCCCATGTACTTTCCTAGTGAGCTCTCTCCCGCAGCCAGCCTTCATAACCACAGATCTGTTCCTTTCCTTATAGTTCAACCTTTGTGAGAAAGTAATCCTATAATTAACTGTAAAAATGGAATCACAGTAACCTTTCCTGTGACTTCTTTTTCATTTCTTGGCTTCAAAGCTACCCTCAGTTGCTTAATCTCCACTTTATCTGAGCATTCAGGCCTCCCCAGACCACATTGCTGCCCCCATGAAGCTGGACCCATGGTGGTATAGGATCAGAGAGGACAGTGGGAGGAGACAAAGTTGGCCCTTTCCTCTGACTTCCAGCCCCCAGCATGCTTACCTCCTGTCGTACTCCCACCAACACTGAAAGCAGCCCAAGGTATCTTCTTATTGGAGTCTAGAAAATCAGGAGAAAATTCTGTAGGCATGCACTCTGGTGTGTTTATAAAATTATAAAAATCATGCTCAGTGGTCCCTGCTGCCCCTACTCCCTTCAGGAATCATCACAGGACTCATTGCCCCTTCATTCCCATACTGCTCTCTCTCAGGAGTGACCTCACCTACCACCACAGAGGGAACATGCCCCATTAGACTCAGTTCACACCATGTTCCTACTTCCAACCACTCTTCCAAAAACTCTTTTACCTCAGGGTCATCAAGAACAAGTATTTCAATCATTACTGAGAAATCAGATTCAACCACAATACTTTGCAAAATGCAGAGAAATGATTACCGGCCTTGAACAGGAAAGTTTCTGTAGGATGGTGGAGGCAGCAAGAATGGACACAGCCTGACTGTTAAATGCTCTTCCTATTAATACTCTTCTACTTCATTACATCAGATGTGAGTGATCAACACTGTCTTGTCAACATACAACTTTTACTTACATTTTTGGCTGTCATATCTTTACTTGGAGGATAAAACTGTGCCAACATATTGGCCAGCTTCCTCTTGTAGTGGCTTTTTTAAGCCACAGGATATCCATGTCAGGATTTCTCCACAAAAGCCCTACTTTTAAAATTTAAATTTAATTAGCACATGTATAGTACTCCATTAGTTTCAGATGTAGATTCAACAATTCATCAGTTGTGTATAATGAATACCCATTGCTCATCAATCACATCACCTTCCCTCCTTAATGTGCATCAAACAGTTACAAAATCTCCGCACTTACCACCCTCCAGTGATCCTCTGTTTGCTTCCTCTAGTTAAGAGTCTCTAATGGTTTCCCTTCCTCTCTGATGACTTCCCATTGAGTTTTCCTCCTTTCTCCTATGATTCTCTGTGCAGTTTCTTATATTCCTCCTAGAAGTTAAACCATATGATAATTGTTTTACTCTGAGTGACTTATTTTGCTTGGCATAATACCCTGCAGTTCCATCCAAATCGATGTAAATGTGAGATATTCATCCATCCTTTCTGAAGGCTGAATACAATTGTGTGTTTGTGTGTGTGTGTATGTGTGTGTGTATACACACACACACACTTTATCCATTCATCTGTCAATGGACAGACATCTGAGTTCCTTCCATAGTTCATCTATTATGGGCATGGGCATGGTGAGCATTGGAGTGGAAGTATTCCATTGTTTCCCTACTTTTGTATCTTTGGGGTAAATACCCAGCTGTTCAATCGCTGGGTGATAGGGTAGTTCTATTTTTAAATCTTTGAGGAACTTCCACACAGTTTTCCAGTCTCTGCACCAGTTCCCGTTCCCACCCACAGTGCAAGAGGGTTCCCCTTTCTCCACATCCTCTCCAACATTTGCTGTTTCCTGTCTTGTTAATTTCACCATTCTCACTGGTGTGAGGTGGTATCTCATTGTGGTATTGATTTGTAGTGATGCCATTATGTCAAGGGATATGGAGTGTTTTTTCATGTGGCTGTTGGCTGTTTGTAGATCTTCTTTGGAGATATGTCTGTTCATGTCTTCTGCCTATTTCTTGACTGTATTGTTTGTTTTTTTGGGTGTTGAGTTTGATAACTTCTTTTTTTTAATAAATTTATTTTTTATTGGTGTTCAATGTGCCAACATAGAGAATAACATCCAGTGCTCATCCCATCAAGTGCCCACCTCAGTGCCTGTCACCCAGTCACCCCACCCCCTGCCTACCCCCTTCCACCACCCGTAGCTCATTTCCCAGAGTTAGGAGTCTTTCATGTTCTGTCTCCCTTTCTGATATTTCCCACTTATTTTTTCTCCTTTCCCCTTTATTCCTTTTCACAATTTTTTATATTCCCCAAATGAATGAGACCATATAATGTTTGTCCTTCTCCGATTGACTTATTTCACTCAGCATAATACCCTCCAGTTCCATCCACGTTGAAGCAAATGGTGGGTATTTGTCATTTCTAATGGCTGAGTAATATTCCATTCTTCATAGATCTTGGATACTAGCCCTTTATCTAATATGTCATTTGCGATCTTGAGGAGAGGCAAGATGGTGGAAGAGTAGGGTCCCCAAGTCACCTGTCCCCACCAAATTACCTAGATAACCTTCATTTTTTTAAATAATAAATTTATTTTTTATTGGTGTTCAATTTGCCAACATACAGAATAACACCCAGTGCTCATCCCGTCAAGTGCCTCCCTCAGTGCCCGTCACCCATTCACCCCCACCCCCCGCCACCTTCCACCACTCCTAGTTTGTTTCCCAGAGTTAGGAGTCTTTATGTTCAGTCTCCCTTTCTGATATTTCCTACCCATTTCTTCTCCCTTCCCTTATATTCCCTTTCACTATTATTTATATTCCCCAAATGAATGAGAACATATAATGTTTGTCCTTCTCCGATTGACTCATAGATAACCTTCAAATCATCCTGAAAATCTAGGAATTCAGCCTGAGATCTAAAGAGAGAAGAGCTGGAATGCTACAGTGAGAAGAGTTCGCGCTTCTATCAAGGTAGGAAGACGGGGAAAAAGAAATAAAGACACAAAAGGCCTCCAAGGGGGAGGGGCCCGCGAGGAGCCGGGCTGAGGCCGGAGCGAGTGTCCCCAGGACAGGAGAGCCCCGTCCCGGAGAAGCAGGAGCTGCACCGACCTTCCCGGGCGGAAAGGGGCTCGCAGGGAGGTGGAGCAGGACCCAGGAAGGCGGGGATGCCCTCGGGCTCCCGGGGACACTAACAGGCACCTGCGCCCCGGGAGAGTGCGCCGAGCTCCCTAAGGGCTGCAGCGCGCACGGGGGACCCGGAGCAGCTCGGAGGCGGCTCCAGCAGAGGCTCTGCGTGGGAAGGACTGCGCGGGCCCGGGAGCAGCTCGGAGGGGCTCAGGCATCGGCTCCGCGGAGGGGGCGCGCGGCTGGGAACGCTAATCCAACAGCGCAGGCCTGGGAGCACAGGACACCAGGGACACAGCCCAGGGTCCGGCCTCCCCCCGGGACAGGCAGAGGCCGGGAGGGCCCAGGGCAGCGAGGACGCTCCTGCCAGCTGAGCAGATCAGCGGCCCCGCCCCAGAGCCTCCAGGCCCTGCAGACGGAGAGCTCCGGAGCTACTGCGGGGGCTGAATCCAGGGCTCCAGAGCTGCCGCCGCCACTGGGGTTGTTCCTCCTGGGGCCTCACAGGGTAAACAACCCCTGCAGAGCAGCTCCCCCAAGTGCTCACACCTGAAAATCAGCACAACAGGCCCCTCCCCCAGAAGACCAGCCAGACGGACAGGGGAAAAACAAATTATTGACCAAGCAGCACTGGAAAGTTCCAGGGGAAGTCAAGGGACTTCCAGTACATAGAATCAGAGGATACTCCCCCGTGGGTTTTTTTTTCTTTTTGATTTCTGTTTGCTTCCCCCCCTTTTTTTTCTTTCCTTTTTTTTTCTCTTTTTCTTCCTTTTTTCTTTTTTCTTTCTTTCTTTTTCTTTCCTTCTTTCTCTTCCCTCTTTTTCTCCTTTTCCCAATACAACTTGTTTTTGGCCACTCTGCACTGAGCAAAATGACTAGAAGGAAAACCTCACCTCAAAAGAAAGAATCAGAAACAGTCCTCTCTCCCACAGAGTTACAAAATCTGGTTTACAATTCAATGTCAGAAAGCCAATTCAGAAGCACTATCATACAGCTACTGGTGGCTCTAGCAAAAGCATAAAGGACTCAAGAGACTTCATGACTGCAGAATTTAGATCTAATCAGGCAAAAATTAAAAATCAATTGAAGGAGATGCGATCCAAACTAGAAGTCCTAACGACGAGGGTTAACGAGGTGGAAAAACGAGTGAGTGACATAGAAGACAAGTTGATGCCAAAGAGGGAAACTGAGGAAAAAAGAGACAGACAATTAAAAGACCGTGAAGACAGATGAAGGGAAATAAACGACAGCCTGAGGAAGAAAAACCTACGTTTAATTGGGGTTCCCGAGGGCGCCGAAAGGGCCAGAGGGCCAGAATATGTATTTGAACAAATCCTAGCTGAAAACTTTCCTAATCTGGGAAGGGAAACAGGCATTCAGATCCAGGAAATAGAGAGATCCTCCCCTAAAATCAATAAAAACCGTTCAACACCTCGACATCTAATAGTGAAGCTTGAGAATTCCAAAGATAAAGAGAAGATCCTTAAAGCAGCAAGAGACAAGAAATCCCTGACTTTTATGGGGAGGAGTATTAGGGTAAGAGCAGACCTCTCCACAGAGACCTGGCAGGCCAGAAAGGGCTGGCAGGATATATTCAGGGTCCTAAATGAGAAGAACATGCAACCAAGAATACTTTATCCAACAAGGCTCTCATTCAAAATGGAAGGAGAGATAAAGAGCTTCCAAGACAGGCAGGAACTGAAAGAATATGTGACCTCCAAACCAGCTCTACAAGAAATTTTAAGGGGGACTCTTAAAATTCCCCTTTAAGAAGAAATTCAGTGGAACAATCCACAAAAACAAGGACTGAATAGATATCATGATGACACTAAACTCATATCTGTCAATAGTAACTCTGAACGTGAACGGGCTTAATGACCCCATCAAAAGGTGCAGGGTTTCAGACTGGATAAAAAAGCAGGACCCATCTATTTGCTGTCTACAAGAGACTCATTTTAGACAGAAGGACACCTACAGCCTGAAAATAAAAGGTTGGAGAACCATTTACCATTCGAATGGTCCTCAAAAGAAAGCAGGGGTAGCCATCCTTATATCAGGTAAACTAAAATTTACCCCGAAGACTGTAGTGAGAGATGAAGAGGGACACTATCTCATACTAAAGAGGACTATCCATCAAGAGGACTTAACAATCATTAATATATATGCCCCGAATGTGGGAGCTGCCAAATATATCAATCAATTGAAAACCAAAATTAAGACATACTTAGATAATAATACACTTATACTTGGTGACTTCAATCTAGCGCTTTCTACACTTGATAGGTCTTCAGAATGGATGCTGAGATAAAGAGCTCCCAGGACAGACAGAGACTGAAAGAATATGTGACCACCAAACCAGCCCTGCAAGAAATATTAAAGGGGATTCTGTAAGTGAAGAGGGAGCCCAAGAGTAACACAGACCAGAAAAAAACACAGAGACAATCTGAAAAAACAGGAACTGTACAGATAAAATGACACTAAATTCATCTTTCTTTTTTTAAAAGATTTTATTTACTTATTCATGAAAGACACAGAGAGAAGGCAGAAACATAGGCAGAGAGAGAAGCAGGCTCCATTCAAAGAGATGATGTGGGATTTGATCCCAGAACTCCAGGATCATACCCTGAGTGGAAGGCGGATGCTTAGCTGCTGAGCCACCCAAGCATTTCTAAATTCATCTTTCAATAGTTACTCTGAACATCAATGGTCTAAATGCTCCAGTCAAGAGATACGGGGTATCAGATTGGATAAAAAAGCGTGACCATCCATATGATGTCTACAAAAGACTTATGTTAGACCTAAAGACACCTTTAAGTTGAAAATTAGGGGGTAGAGAACAATTGACCTGGCAAATGGACCTCAAAAGAAAGCTGAGGTAGCAATCCCCATATCACATAAATTAGATTTTAAACAAAAGACTGTAGTAAGAGATGAAGAGGGAGACTACAACATACTTAAAGGATCTAGCTAACAAGAAGTTTGACAATTATAAATATTTATGCTCCTAACATGGGAGCAGCCAATTATGTCATCCAATTAATAACAAAATTAAAGAAATATGTAGATAATAATACTTTAATACTCCACTCACAGCAAAGGACAGTTCATTTTAGCAGAAGATCACCAATGAAATGGAAGCTTTGAATCACACACTGGACCAGATGAACTTCGTAGATATATACAGAACATTACATCCTGATGCTGCAGAATACACATTCTTCTCAACTGTACATGGAACTTTCTTCAGAATAGACCACGTAATGGGTCACAAATCAGATCTCAGCAGATACCAAAAGACTGAGATTATTCCCTGCATATTTTCAGACTACAGTACCTTGAAATTAGAACTCAATCACAAGAGAAAATTTGGAAAGAACTCAAACACTTGGAGGTTGAAAAGCATCCTACTAAAGAATGAATGGGTCAATCAGGAAATTAAAGAAAAATGAAAAAGATTCATGCAAACTAATGAAAATGAAAGCACAACTGTTCAAAACCTTTGGGAAATAACATAGGGGGTCCTAAGAGGGAAGTACATTTCAATACAAGACTCTCAAAAAATTAGAAAAATTTCAAATACACAAGCTAACCTGACACCTAAAGTAACCGGAGAAAGAACAGCAAATAAAGCCTAAACCCAGCAGGAGATGAGAAATAATAAAGATTAGAGCAGAATTCAATGAAATACAGAGCAGAAAAACAGAAAAGATTTTAAAAATTACGAACTGGTTCTTGATGGGATGAGCACTGGGTGTTATTCTTATATGTTGGCAAATTGACCACCAATAAAAAATAAATTTATAAATTAAAAAAAAGGTTCTTTGAAAGAAATAATAAGATAAATAAAACCCTAGCCATATTTTTTAAAAAAAGAGAAAGGACCAAAATTATAAAATCATTAATGAAAGAGGAGTGATCCTGAGCAACACAAAGGAAATAGAAACATTTTAAAAAATGTATTATGAGCAAATATACCAACAAATTAGGCAGTCTGGAAAAATGGATGCATGCTTAGAAATTTCTAAACTACCAAAACTGAACCAATAAGGAATAGAAAACGTGAACCAACAAGGAAATTGAAGCAGTCATCAAAAACCTCCCAAGAAACAAGAACCTAGGGCCATATGCCTTCCCAAGGGAATTCTACCAAACACATAAAGAAAAATTAATATCTATTCTACTGATGCCATTTCAAAAGATAGAAATGGGGGCACCTGGATGGTCAGTGGTTGAGCATCTGCCTTTGGCTTGGGTCATGATCCATGGGTCCTGGGATGAAACCCCACATTGGGTTCCTCACAGAGAACCTGCTTCTCCCTCTGTCTAAGTCTCTACCTCTCTCTCTGTGTCTCTCATGAATAAATAAACAAAATCATTTTTTTAAAAAAAAGATAGAAATGGAAGGAAAACTTCCAAACTCACTCTATGGGGACAGCATTACCTTGATCCCAAAACCAGACAAAGACTCCATCAAAAAAAACAATTACAGACCAATATCCCTGATGAACATGATGCAAAAATTCTCACCAAGATACTAGCCAATAGGACAGCCACATGCAGAGGAATGAAACTAGACCATTCTCTTACACCATACACAAATATAAACTCAAAATGGTTGAAAGATCTAAATGTCAGATAAGAATCCATCAAAATCCTAGAGGAGAACACAGGCAATAGCCTTTTGAAATTTAGCCACAGCAGCTTCTTGCACGATACATCTATGAAGCCAAGAGAAACAAAAGCAAAAATGAATTACTGGGACTTCATCAAGGTAAAAAGCTTCTGCACAGCAAAAGAAACAGTCAACAATGGGATCCCTGGGTGGCTCAGCGGTTTAGCGCCTGCCTTTGGCCCAGGGCGCGATCCTGGAGACCTGGGATCGAATCCCACATTGGGCTCCCGGTGCATGGAGCCTGTTTCTCCCTCTGCCTGTGTCTCTGCCTCTCTCTCTCTGTGACTATCATAAATAAATAAATAAAAATTAAAAAAAAGAAAAGAAACAGTCAACAAAACTAAAAGACAACCTATAGAATGGGAGAAGATATCTGCAAATGACCTATCAGATAAAGGGCTAGTATCCAAGATATATAAGGAACTTATTAAATTCAACAGCAAAGAAACAATCCAATCATGAAATGGGCAAAAGACATGAAGAGAAATCCCACAGAGGAAGACATAGACATGGCCAACATGCACATGAGAAAATGCTCTGCATCACTTGCCATCAGGGAAATACAAATCAAAACCACAATGAGATACCACCTCACACCAGTGAGAATGGGGAAAATTAACAAGGCAGGAAACAACAAATGTTGGAGAGGATGTGGAGAAAGGGGAACCCTCTTACACTGTTGGTGGGAATGTGAACTGGTGCAGCCACTCTGGAAAACTGTGTGGAGGTTCCTCAAAGAATTAAAATAGATCTGCCCTATGACCCAGCAATTGCACTGCTGGGGATTTACCCCAAAGATACAGATGCAGTGAAATGGCAGGACACCTGCACCCAATGTTTCTAGCAGCAATGTCCACAACAGCCAAACTGTGGAAGGAGCCTCAGTGTCCATCAAAAGATGAATGGATAAGGAAGATGTGGTTTATGTATACAATGGAATATTACTCAGCCATTAGAAACGACAAATACCCCTTATTTGCTTCGATGTGGATGGAACTGGAGGGTATTATGCTGAGTGAAATAAGTCAGTCAGAGAAGGACAAACATTATATGGTCTCATTCATTTGGGGAATATAAAAATTAGTGAAAGGTAATAAAGGGAAAGGAGAGAAAATGAGTGGGAAATATCAGTGAGGGTGACAAAACATGAGAGACACCTAACTCTGGGAAATGAACAAGGGGTAGTTGAAGGGGATTCCCACATGAATTCTTAAAATCATGTGAGACATGAAGGAACAGTGTCATGACTACACATTGCTAATAGCCATGTTAAATCATTTAATGCTTTTGGAAAGCAATATAGTTATATATTCCAGGGAGTTGAACATTTTATACACTTTGAATCAGTGATGCCATTCCTTGTAATTATGAAAAGCAGAACTTCAATGTTTAGCATTACTTATCATAGTGTAAAGTTGGAAAAAAAACATTCACATAAAATAGATTAGTGATTGAATGATATTATGTTATGAATTCCACTAAACACTGTGCATTGAGTTAATTATAATAGTAAAACTATGTAGATGTACATAATAATATATAAAGTTGCACATACATTGGGTGCAGGTGTCCCAGTGTTTCACTGCATCTATACAGGGTGTTTTTAAAATGTGCTTGTTTGTTGGTGTGTGTGTGTGTGTGTGTGTGTGTGTGTGTGTGTTCTATAATACTTGGTTCATTTGTGGAAAAAAGGAAGTAGTGAGCCTGTATTAAATGGCTATAACTATTTATTTTTTCTAAATTCAAAGAAACAAAAACAAAAAAAATGGTTTTTTTAAATAATAAATTTATTTTTTATTGGTGTTCAATTTGCCAACATACAGAATAACACCCAGTGCTCATCCCTTCAAGTGCCCCCCTCAGTGAAAAAAAATGGTTTTAATGACAAAAAAGGTGAAGAAATCACATGAAGTGTTTCCATATCCAATGGTTATATATTTTATTTACTGGAAAAAAGACTTACTGCTTTTCCCCAATATTATATATGGAATACATTCCCATCATTAAAGCTCTTGTGTGTAACTGTACAGACATCAACAACAGAAGTACAGAAGTGTTGTTTTCCTGGTGGACTGCCCACCCAACGATATCATTCCTAAAGCTCCCCTCATATTCATTCTGCAGGCTGCAGATAACAGGGTGGAGTGTTGGGGGCATTACTGTGTAAAAGATAGATAACACAAGGACAAAAGTAGGGGAGAATTTGAAGTTGGCTTTAGCAATTCAAAATGCCTGTGTTGAGAAAAAAAATGACACAATAGAGGCAGGTGGAGGAGGCCTTGGAGAAGACAGCGGAAATGGAGCAGTTGGATGCCATTACCGACATGAAGACTGCCACCCCATCATTCCAAGATTGGAGTAGTAGAGCTTGGGCACTAGAGGGCATTGCAGAAGAACGGTGAGTTGTCTTGGCCCTACAGAATATGATAATATGTCGGCTGTATACAAGATTGCAGACACACAGCCATCATAGCCCTTTCCAGGTTCTGGATCCATGATGACATGACCTCTGAGTGCAGGGGAAGAACATGATGCATATTGGCCATAAGAATTACTGTGAGAATGGCCACCTCAGCCTACACAGAAGACATATCTGCCTACATAGAAAATGTCCAAGAATCTATAGTTAAAACAACAGAAAAATAAGATGACTCAACAACTTTCTTGGCCCAATATCAGTTTTTTCTACACATATGTAATAAAGAGGAAAAATGTAACTTAAGAAATATAATTGCTGGTAATTGTCAAATTAAAATGTCCAGAAATAAATCTAGTAAAGCACAGGAAGAACATTGCACAAGGTACTATGGAACTTTACTGAAAGACATAAAGAAGAGCTACATAAATATGGACATTTACCTTGTTCTGAGATGATATCTTTAGTAATCCTTAATAGTTAATAGTTTCTTTGTTAATATGTAGATTTAGTGCAATTCTAGGTTTTCTTTTTTTTTTTTTTAGGTTTGCTTTTATTTACTTTTTTTTGTTTTTAGAATTTGATGTTCTGACTCTGATTCTGAAATTTATCCAGAAGTAGAAGAGGAAACCAAGAAACATTTGAAGAAGAACAAAATGGGGGAAACTCATCCCACTGGGTAGCAGGATCTATAATGTATAGTAATTAAGATAATGTTTTATTAGTACAGGGAGAGATAGGTAATAAATAGAAGAGAGGACCCACAAGAGATCCTCACATATATAGGCATAAGGTCAGACTCATTAAGATGTGTGCACTTTTTGTCTACCAATTATGTTTCAATAAAATAAAAACAGAGGTATAGAATGTGATGTGATGTGTGTGTGCATATTTGTATCCAAAAAAAGTACTAACAATTTATCAAATTAAAATCAACAAAAGGAAAAAGCATTTGAGGAAAATCCGAATAAGCCAGTTGCCTACCAGAGGAGTCACACAAATGTGCATGATTGTGGACAATAATGCTCCCAGGTGTATTTCCCAAATATGCCCTTAAAAACCAATAAAGACACTTATTTGAAGATGTACATTTCAGCATTATTTGTAATGATGGGTAATTGGAAATGATCCAGATGTTCATCAATGGGAAAGTGACTATGCAACATACGGAGGCTGTAAACCATTGAAAACTATGCGGTGGTTAGAGACAAGGTGCTAGATGTGGACCTTGCTCTTAAAATGGCTCTTAAAAACATTGAGTGAACAACTAGAGGTAAGAAATTGAACAAGATTATAATACAGATATATGATATACATACATGCATGTATATCTCAATAATAATAAAGCCAACCACCCACTTAAAAATGAGCAAAAGATCTGAGCAAAAACTTCCAATTTTAAGATACATAAGTGGTTAAGAAGCTCATGAAAAGATGCTCAACCTCATTAGTTATAGGGAAACCCAAAACATATTGATATGCCATTAAATGCATATTTTAAAAGCTAAAAAATTAAAGACAGTGACAATAACTAATGTTGGTGTGAATGAAGAGCAACTGGATCTCTCATACATCACTGGCATATTTTATCTAGACAACATAATACAGAACAGCTACTTTGGAAATCAATGTGACAATTTTTTAAAAATTAATCAAATGCCTACATTATGAATCCAGCCTTTTCAGTGTCAAGTATTCAGTCAAAATAAATCAAAACATGACCATAAAAAGACTTGTAGATGAATATTTATGAAGGCTTTAGTTAAGATACCCCCAAAATGCAAACAACCCACTTGTTCATGAATTGTTCATGAATTGTTCATGAATAAAAACAGAATAGTAGCATATCTATTTCATGGAATACAACCCAGAACTCAGTTACATGGTTAAATCACAAAAGCATTATGCTCAGCAAAAGAAGCTTGATATCCAAGAGTGCAGATGCCGAGTGGACAATCATGGTTTCACTCATGGGGAATATAAGAAATAATGAAAGGGATGATAAAGGAAAGGAGGGGAACTGAGTGGGAAAAATTAGAGAGGGAGACAAACCATGAGAGACTCCTAACTCTGGAAAATGAACAAAGGGTTGTGAAAGAGGAGGTGGGCAGGGGGTTGGGGTAACCAGGTGACAGGCATTGAGGAGGGCATTTGATGGGATGAGCACTGGGTGTTATACTAATTCTAGAAAATGCAAACAAATGTTTAATGGCAAAAAGCAGATTAGTGGTTTCTTGAAGTAGAGAATGGGGGAGAAAGGCCTGTAGGGTAATCAAGAATCTTTTTGGGGGCTTCCCTGGGTGGCTCAGTGGTTTAGTGTCTGTCTTTGGCCCAGAGCACGATCCTGGAGTCCTGGGATTGAGTCCCACGTCTGGCTCCCAGCGTGGAGCCTGCTTCTCCCTCTGCCTGTGTCTGCCTTTCTCTCTCTATGTCTATCATGAATAAATAAATAAAATATTTTTAAAAAAGAATCTTTTTGGGATCCTGGACATATTCTCTATCTTGATTGTGGATGTTGTCAATGTTCAATGATTTATACACTTTAAGTGTACATAAGGCCCTTCATATAAATTTTATCACAAAGTTAATAAACATGTAAAAAAGAAAAAAATCATAGTGTATTGTATTCAAAAGAGAACTTGTATTGTATTGTAATCAAAACAGAAGATTTGTGGGAATCATTACAAGTCTTCTCCAGGATAATGTTGCCTGGACCAAAAAGATGTCAGCAGACATCAGTAGCATTTTGGTTGAAGACCAGGGCTAGGTAAAAGGGAGTATTCCATAATCTGATTTGAACAATGAGGTGGGCAGGAGTTATTTATGGAGATGAAAAAAATAGGAATAAACAAAGGATTAAGTGAACAAAAGTAAATAGGAGAAACTGTCAGTGATAACCTGATTATTGATGAGTGTGGGTTCTAAGATTAACCTTATCATAATGTCAATAATATTTAACGTCAATTAACTGCAACCAATTCCTTCCTTCTTGATTGGTAATCTCTGATGACTTTTCTCATTTAAATGGGCACATTCTTTTTTAAAATTATTAAATAATTAATTTTTATTGGAGTTCAATTTGCCATATAGCATATATATATATAGCATAATACCCCGTGCTCATCCCGCCAAGTGCCCTCCTCAGTGCCCATCACCCAGTCACCCCAACCCCCTGCCCACTTCCCTTTCCACTACCCCTTGTTCATTTCCCAGAGTTAGGTGTCTCTCATATTTTGTCACCCTCACTGATATTTTCACTCATTTTCTCTCCTTTTCCCTTAATTACCTTTCACTAATTTTTATATTCCCCAAATGAATGAGACCCAAATGGGCACATTCTTTATAAATAGTTCATTCTGTTGATCTGGTTAACATTGACATTTTCACAATATTAATTCTGCCAATCCATGAGCATGGAATATTTTTCCATCTCTTTGTGTCTTCCTCAATTTCTTTCAGAAGTGTTCTATAGTGTTTAGGGTATAGATCCTTAACCCCTTTGGTGAGGTTTATTCCTAGGTATCTTATGCTTTTGGGTGCAATTATAAATGGGATTGTCTCCTTAATTTCTCTTTCTTCAGCCTCATTGTTAGTGTATAGAAATGCCACTGATTTCTGGGCATTCATTTTGTATCCTGCCACGCTACCAAATTGCTGTATGTGTTCTAGCAATCTTGGGGTGGAGGCTTTTGGGTTTTCTATGTAGAGTATCATGTCATCGGCGAAGAGGGATTGTTTGACTTCTTCTTTGCCAATTTGAATGCCTTTAATATCTTTTTCTTGTCTGATTGCTGAGGCTAGGACTTCCAGTACTATGTTGAATAGCAGTGGTGAGAGTGGACATCCCTGTCTTATTCCTGATCTTAGGGGAAAGGCTCCCAGTGCTTCCCCATTGAGAATGATATTTGCTGTGGGATTTTTGTAGATGGATTTTAAGATGTCGAGGAATGTCCCCTCTATCCCTAAACTCTGAAGAGTTTTGATCAGGAATGGACGCTGTATTTTGTCAAATGCTTTCTCTGCATCTAATGAGAGGATCATATGGCTCTTGGTTTTTCTCTTGCTGATATGATGAATCACATTGATTGCTTTACGAGTGTTGAACCAGCCTTGTGTCCGGGGATAAATCCTACTTGGTCATGGTGAATAATTCTCTTAATGTACTGTTGGATCCTACTGGCTAGTATCTTGTTGAGAATTTTTGCATCCATGTTCATCAGGGATATTGGTCTGTAATTCTCCTTCTTGGTGGGGTCTTTGTCTGGTTTTGGAATTAAGATGATGCTGGCCTCCTAGAACGAATTTGGAAGTACTCCATCTCTTTCTATCTTTCCGAACAGCTTTAGTAGAATAGGTATGGTTTCTTCTTTAAACGTTTGATAGAAGTCAGAGAGTTAGAACAAATTATTTTAAGATTTGTGTAGAATCAGAGAAGACCCCGAATAGCCAGGGGAATTTTAAAAAAGAAAACCCTAGCTGGGGGCATCACAATGCCAGATTTCAGGTTGTACTACAAAGCTGTGGTCATCAAGACAGTGTGGTACGGGCACAAAAACAGACACATAGATCAATGGAACAGAATAGAGAACCCAGAAGTGGACCCTCAACTTTATGGTCAACTAATATTCGATAAATGAGGAAAGACTATCCATTGGAAGAAAGATAGTCTCTTCAATAAATGGTGCTGGGAAAATTGGACATCCACATGCAGAAGAATGAAACTAGACCACTCTCTTTCACCATACAAAAAGATAAACTCAAAATGTATGAAAGATCTAAATGTGAGACAAGATTCCATCAAAATCCTACAGGAGAACACAGGCAACACCCTTTTTGAACTTCGTGACAGTAACTTCTTGCAAGATACATCCACGAAAGCAAAAGAAACAAAAGCAAAAATGAACTATTGGGACTTCATCAAGATAAGGAAATTTGCACAGCAAAGGATACAGTCAACAAAACTCAAAGACAACCTACAGAATGGGAGAAGATATTTGCAAATGATGTATGAGATAAAGGGCTAGTTTCCAAGATCTATAAAGAACTTCTTAAACTCAACACCAAAGAAACAAACAATCCAATCATGAAATGGGCAAAAGACATGAAGAGAAATATCACCGAGGAAGACATAGACATGGCCAACATGCACATGAGAAAATGCTCTGCATCACTTGCCATCAGGGAAATACAAATCAAAACCACAATGAGATACCACCTCACACCAGTGAGAATGGGGAAAATTAACAAGGCAGGAAACAACAAATGTTGGAGAGGATGCGGAGAAAAGGGAACCCTCTTACACTGTTGGTGGGAATGTGAACTGGTGCAGCCACTCTGGAAAACTGTGTGGAGGTTCCTCAAAGAGTTAAAAATAGATCTGCCCTACGACCCAGCAATTGCACTGTTGGGGATTTACCCCAAAGATTCAGATGCAATGAAATGCCGGGACACCTGCACCCCGATGTTTCTAGCAGCAATGTCCACAATAGCCAAACTGTGGAAGGAGCCTCGGTGTCCATCGAAAGATGAATGGATGAAGAAGATGTGGTTTATGTATACAATGGAATATTACTCAGCCATTAGAAACGACAAATACCCACCATTTGCTTCAACGTAGATGGAACTGGAGGGTATTATGCTGAGTGAAGTAAGTCAATCGGAGAAGGACAAACAGTGTATGTTCTCATTCATTTGGGGAATATAAATAATAGTGAAAGGGAATATAAGGAAGGGAGAAGAAATGTGTGGGAAATATCAGAAAGGGAGACAGAACATAAAGACTCCTAACTCTGGGAAACGAAGTAGGGGTAGTGGAAGGGGAGGAGGGCGGGGGGTGGGGGTGAGTGGGTGACGGGCACTTGACGGGATGAGCACTGGGTGTTATTCTGTATGTTGGTAAATTGAACACCAATAAAAATAAATTTATTATAAAAAATAAAATAAAATAAAATAAAATAAAATAAAGGGCATGCAGACTAAAAAAATTAAAATAAAAACATGATGTAAAGAAAAAAAAAAGAAAAGTTGGAATGGAGTTCTGAAGGAAATCAGACCTCCCCTCTTACAATGTGAAATATATTGGGAGTACCTTTTATTTGTATGGATTTTTAGAATTTAAAAATGGTTTTTAAATACATTTTTCTCTGAGCAAATTCTCCTTTTGACAGCACCTTCTTCAGAGCAGCCTTAATGGCTTCATTCCGTAAACTGTATATAACTGGATTGAGTGTTGGTGGTATCACCGTATAGAATATGGATAACATGATGTCCATAGCTGATTGGGAGTCAGAAGGGGGCTGCAGAAACTCAAAGCCTGCAGTGGAGAGGAAGAAGGTGACTACAAACAGGTGTGGTAGGCAGGTGGCAAAGACTTTGGTCCGGCCCTCGGCTGATGGGATCCTCAGCACGGTAGAAAAGATATGAACATAGGAGAGCACGATGGAGACCAAGCAGATGAATGCTGCTGAGGTTGTGAAGGCAGCCACTGCAATCTCATTGATGAATTCATGAGAACAAGCTAGTTTCAGCATCTGAGGAACATCACAGAAGAATTGGTGAATGACTCTCTCCCCACAGAGAGGTATGGAGAAGTTCACAGCCGTATGCATGAGCCCAGAGAGGCCCCCAGCCAGCCACACAGCTGTCACTGCATACCTACAAATGCAGGGGTTCATAATGGTCTCATACTGCAGGGGCCGACAGATGGAGACATAGCGGTCATAAGACATCACTGTGAGGATGGCCACTTCTGATGAGGCCAGAGCTATGAAGAAGAACACCTGAAGAATGCACTGGACATAGGAAATGTAACCATTGTTCATAAGTGAATTTGTGATGGACTGGGGGACTGTGACAGAGATGAAGCAGAGGTCCAGAAGAGAGAGGTGCTTCAAGAAGTAATACATGGGGGACTGTAGGTGATGGTCCAAGCTGGTTACAGTGATAATGAGGAGGTTGCCTGTCAAGGCCAACAGGTATGTCACCAAAAAAAGCAATGCATGTAAAATCTGAAGCTCACGATGATCAGAAAACCCCATGAGGAGGAATCCACTCATGGAGGTCAAGTTGGCCATGGTCACACTGAAGGTAGAAAGTATGACTCTGCCAAAGAAGCCAAACAACAGTTGTAAAGAATGTATCATATTTAGTATATCTGTATGTCAAGGAATGGTGCACTCAGCCTAGAGGTACGGAAATCAAGACAAATTTATCCCCATAGTGAGTAGGTAACATTTAACTTAGAAAAATCTTTACCTATTATTCAGAAATAGAACACCTAAATGTGATCAATAGCTTCACATAGGTAAAAAAAAAAAGTCATCAGAATTTTCTGGAGCAGAGTTTGGATTGTCAAAGGTGAAAAACTGATGGAGACAATTAAGTCTTTCCACTCAACAAAGTCATTTAGGATTGCACTGATATATTAGTATTATTACATCTTATATACAATACCTTAGGATTACAATGAGGTAGTAAAATTTCCTTCATTAACCATCTAAAATGAAGTTGTTGGTACCATCTTGTAAATGGATCTAGGAACAGTCCAGACTTAAGGGAGATGTTCATTCTAAGGACAATCATATTCCTTGCCTCTGAAAGACTCTCAACATTTTTAAAATAATGAAATTTGGTTGGAATGAAATTCCAAGGGCAAACTTGAACAGTGAAATCAACTTTAAAATTGTAACATGCAGATGCCACTGAGTCCCGAGGTTTGGAACTTGATAGATCTCTGATGATACCTTTTCCTTTTAATTGTTAAAACCTTAGGATGATTTGGATTCAGATATGTCTAATCAAGTTCATTTGAACAAATAATGAGGTTTTCTAAAATGTATTTAGTTCTTACTATGTTGTAGGCAGAATGCTAAATGGTGGAGTATATGCCTTTCCAGTATTATCTTTAGTGTGACTTCTTCAATAAGAATTAACATTTATTCTTTTTCTCAAGGACTTGAAATATATTAGTGCCCATTTCCTAAAATAATCAACCAACCAAACAAACAAAACTTTAACATCATATGTAACATAATTGTTGGGGAGGGTTGGCTAGTGTCAGTCTTTATGTTAAATGAGATAACGTAGAATGATAAAATCATTCTGGGTGTCAGAATCATTCTACTGATTTCTATTTCTTTTTTTAAGAAATCTGTGGATTTGTTGAAAGATCAGTCCATTTTCACTGAGTTTCTTCACCATGAGGCAATTTCTTCACTGTCCATTTCTCCATGCTTGGCAATGGTACCTAACATAGCAGCACTAAGTAAATATTTACTTAACTGGATATATTCGCGAGTGATTTCAATTCTATACAGTACTATTAAGGTACCTGAATTACTCTGTCAGATGCTTTAGTTTATTCTGTTGATTAATCCCTAACCAATGGAAAGGAGTTGAAAATCACTGAGCTAGTATCTTTTTGTTTTACTGTAATTTATTTTTTATTTTAATTTTATTTATTTAGTTGTTTTAATAAATTTATTTTTTATTGGTGTTCAATTTGCCAACATATATAACACCCAGTGCTCATCCCATCAAGTGCCCCCCTCAGTGCCTGTCACCCAGTCACCCCCACCCCCCCCCACCTCCCTTTCCACCACTCCTTGTTCGTTTCCTAGAGTTAGGAGTCTCTCATGTTCTGTCTCCCTTTCTGATATTTCCCACTCATTTTTTTTCTCCTTTCCCCTTTATTCCCTTTCACTATTTTTTATATTTCCCCAAATGAATGAGACCATAAAATATTTGTCCTTTATTTTGAAAACTCACTGAAACTAATTTTTAGGAAGCATCTGGCAACAGCATGGACATTGGATTGGAAGAAAATAAAACTGAAGGATTAAATATTGCCAGAGATGATGAAGGTTTGAACTAATCAATAAGTGTGACAAGAGGTAACAATTATGAGAGAAAACAGCAGGCAATATTCTGATGGCTGATAGATGTGCAGAGAGGAAGATAGATAACAGAGACAGGAAGGCAGTTGAGAGAGATGACTCTGATGAGAGAGACCCAGTCTGAGGTGATGGTGTGCTGATCTTGAGGTTGTTTATGAAGATCTGAAAGTCAGGTGGTACCTAAAACAGCACCAATTCAGTAAAAGTGTACAAATCATCTAGAGAAGCAGTTAAATTGGCTCCTTGAAGGGGCACTTACAAGAATATTTTTAGGGGAAAAAAAAAGAAAAGAGGACTGAGGATGACATTTAGATACTGTCAAATTTCAAAAGACATGCATAAGAGGAGCCAGCCAAGGAGACAGAAGAAGAATATTCATAGAGGAGGAAGGAGAAAACCAGCAGGGACGAGTGGTATCAGATTCAGCAGAAGAGAGATATTTTAGAAGAAAAACTGTACAGTAGTGTCATATATTTAAGAAAGGAAAATTAAAATAACAGCAAAACACATTGAATTTACCATTTTGTTGGTCATTTGTAGACTTGCTGGAGCTATTCAGGAGGATTCATAGGTACAGAAACATGATGAACGTTGTTCAAAAAATGAATGAGTTATGAGAGGAAATCATAGACTACTCTCCTCAGTAGGATGTCTATAAATTTCATAAAATATGGACAAGTGTCACTCACCAGAGCTGCTCTTAGTAGGAGCAAATCTCATTAATCCGAAGATTGAGCATTTTTGTTTCAGAGTCGAGCTGGTAGCTTGGAAATTTTCAGGCAAGGAAAGAACTGAGCTATGTTCATACAAGGTTGAACAGGGGGCACAGGAACAGGGACATTTTAACCTCCCACAAAGCCTACAACACCCCCAAATGCAGCCAGTGCTGCCCAGGCACGAGGGAGCAAGTCTCTTCAGGGTGGTTGGGGTATCAGGAAACACTGAGTTCAGAGCATGGGGCTTGGTGGATCTGTCCCCCAAGGAATTGCCTCAGTGGAAAGTAATTAATTGCCATCTTAGTTTAACTGGATCTTATAGAGTCAGTGCATTCCAGAGGGGGAAACAGGTATAAAATGTATGTTTGGAGCACCTGGGTGGCTCAGTCAGTTAAGTGTCTGCCTTTGGCTCAGGTCATGATCTCAGGGTCCTGAGATCAAGTGCCACATTGGACTTCCTGCTCAGTGAGGATCCTGCTTCTCCCTCTCCCTCTGCTGCTCCCCCTGTTTGTGCTCTTAAATAAATAAATAAATAAATAAATAAATAAATAAATAAATAAATATTTTTAAAAAGTATATGATATATTTTATGTAAGATAAATTCAGACTTCAAAAAAATAAAATAAAAAAATAAGTTCAGACTTCAGTTTCTCTAGTAAAAGGTATTTCTTTATTAACAATTCAATTTCTATTTTAATTCAATTTTCTATTAACAATTTTAGTTTTACTGGTCACCAACAAAATCATACCTGCTTGTAAGGACTTCATTTAGGAAAAGGAAATATTTAGTTTTTTTAAAAATAAATTTATTTTTTATTGGTGTTCAATTTGCCAACATACAGAATAACACCCAGTGCTCATCCTGTCAAGTGCCCCCCTCAGTGCCCATCACGCAGTCACCCCCACCCCCCGCCCACCTCCCCTTCCACCACCCCTAGTTCGTTTCCCAGAGTTAGGAGTCTCTCATGTTCTGTCTCCCTTTCTGATATTTCCCACTCATTTTTTCTACTTTCCCCTTTATTCCCTTTCACTATTTTTTATATTCCCCAAATAAATGAGACCATATAATGTTTGTCCTTCTCCAATTGGCTTACTTCACTCAGCATAATACCCTCCAGTTCTATCCACATCGAAGCAAATGGTGGGTATTTGTCATTTCTAATGGCTGAGGAATATTCCATTGTATACATAGACCACAGCTTCTTTATCCATTCATCTGTCGATGGACACCGAGGCTCCTTACACAGTTTGGCTATTGTGGACATTGCTGCGATAAACATTGGGGTGCAGGTGTCCTGCCATTTCACTGCATCTGTATCTTTGGGGTAAATTCCCAGTAGTGCAACTGCTGGGTCGTAGGGCAGGTCTACTTTTAACTCTTTGAGGAACCTCCACAAGTTTTCCAGAGTGGCTGCACCAGTTCACATTCCCACCAACAGTGCAAGAGGGTTCCCTTTTCTCCACATCCTCTCCAACATGTGTTGTTTCCTGTCTTGTTAATTTTCCCCACTTTCACTGGTGTGAGGTGGTATCTCATTGTGGTTTTGATATGTATTTCCCTGATGGCAAGTGATGCAGAGCATTTTCTCATGTGTTTGTTGGCCATGTCTATGTCTTCCTCTGTGAGATTTCTGTTCATGTCTTTTGCCTATTTCATGATTGGATTGTTTGTTTCTTTGGTGTTGAGTTTAAGAAGTTCTTTATAGATCTTGGAAACTAGCCCTTTATCTGATATGTCATTTGCAAATATCTTCTCCCATTCTGTAGGTTGTCTTTAAGTTTTGTTGACTGTATCCTTTGCTGTGCATAAGCTTCTTATCTTGATGAAGTCCCAAGAGTTCATTTTTGCTTTTGTTTCTCTTGCCTTCGTGGATGTACCTTGCAAGAAGTTACTGTGGCCAAGTTCAAAAAGTGTGTTGCCTGTGTTCTCCTGTAGGATTTTGATGGGATCTTGCCTCACATTTATAACTTTGATCCATTTTTAAAATGCTTTTCATAAACCCTTTCCTTAATTTAATTTTATTTTTTTGGAGTTCAATTTGCCAACATACAGAATAACACCCAGTGCTCATCCTGTCAAGTGCCCCCCTCAGTGTCCGTCACCCAGTCACCCCCACCCTCCGCCCACCTCCCCTTCCACCACCCCTAGTTCGTTTCCCAGATTTAGGAGTCTCTCATGTTCTGTCTCCCTCTCTGATATTTCCCACACATTTTTCTCCTTTCCCCTTTATTCCCTTTCACTATTTTTTATATTCTCCAAATGAATGAGACCATATAATGTTTGTCCTTCTCCGATTTTTTAATAATAAATTTATTTTTTATTGGTGTTCAATTTACCAACATACAGAATAACACCCAGTGCTCATCCCGTCAAGTACCCCCCTCAGTGCCCGTCACCAATTCACCTCCACCCCCCACCCTCCTCCCCTTCCACCACCCCTAGTTCGTTTCCCAGAGTTAGGAGTCTTCCATGTTCTATATCGCTTTCTGATATTTCCTACCCATTTCGTCTCCCTTCCCTTATATTCCCTTCACTATTATTTATATTCCTCAAATGAATGAGACCATATAATGTTTGTCCTTCTCCGATTGACTTATTTCTTTTTTTAATAAATTTATTTTTTATTGGTGTTCAATTTACCAACATACAGAATAACACCCAGTGCCCATCCCGTCAAGTGTCCCCCTCAGTGCCCGTCACCCACTCGCCCCCACCCCCCGCCCTCCTCCCCTTCCACCACCCCTAATTCATTTCCCAGAGTTAGGAGTCTTTATGTTCTGTCTCCCTTTCCGATATTTCCCACACATTTCTTCTCCCTTCCCCTATATTCCCTTTCACTATTATTTATATTCCCCAAATGAATGAGAACATACACTGTTTGTCCTTCTCTGATTGACTTACTTCACTCAGCATAATACCCTCCAGTTCCATCCACGTCGAAGCAAATGGTGGGCATTTGTCATTTCTAATGGCTGAGTAATATTCCATTGTTATACATTAACCACATCTTTTTTTTAATAAAATAATTTTTATTGGTGTTCAATTTACCAACATACAGAATAACACCCAGTGCTCATCCCGTCAAGTGTCCCCCTCAGTGCCCGTCACCCACTCACCCCCACCCCCCCCCCTCCTCTTCCACCACCCCTAGTTCGTTGTTCGTTTCCCAGAGTTAGGAGTCTTTATGTTCTGTCTCCCCTTTTTTTTAATAAAATAATTTTTTTTTTATTGGTGTTCAATTTACTAACATACAGAATAACACCCAGTGCCCGTCACCCATTCACTCCCACCCCCCGCCCTCCTCCCCTTCCACCACCCCCAGTTCGTTTCCCAGAGTTAGCAGTCTTTACATTCTGTCTCCCTTTCTGATATTTCCCACACATTTCTTCTCCCTTCCCTTATTTTCCCTTTCACTATTAAATAAAATAATTTTTATTGGTGTTCAATCTGTCTCCCTTTCTGATATTTCCCACACATATCCTCTCCCTTCCCCTATATTCCCTTTCACTATTATTCATATTCCCCAAATGAATGAGAACATACACTGTTTGTCCTTCTCCGATTGACTTACTTCACTCAGCATAATACCCTCCAGTTCCATCCACGTTGAAGCAAATGGTGGGTATTTGTCGTTTCTAATGGCTGAGTAATATTCCATTGTATACATAAACCACATCGTCTTTATCCATTCATCTTTCGATGGACCCCGAGGCTCCTTCCACAGTTTGGCTATTGTGGACATTGCTGCTATAAACATCGGGGTGCAGGTGTCCTGGCGTTTCACTGCATCTCTATCTTTGGGGTAAATCCCCAGCAGTGCAATTGCTGGGTCGTAGGGCAGATCTATTTTTAACTCTTTGAGGAACGTCCACACAGTTTTCCAGAGTGGCAGCACCAGTTCCCATTCCCACCAACCGTACAGTACTGGCACAAAAACAGACACATAGATCATTGGAAGATAATAGAGATCCCAAAATGGACCCTCAAGTCCTCAGTCAACCTATCTTTGAAAAAGCAGGAAGGAATATCCAATGGACAGAAGGCAGTCTCTTCAACAACTGGTGCTGGGAAAATTGGACAGCCACTTATAGAAGAGTAAACTAGACCATTTTTTTACAGAATATACAAAAATTGACTCAAAATGGATGACCAACTTAAATATGATACAAGAATCCATTAAAATCCTAAAGGAGAACACAGGCAGAAACGTCTTTGACCTTTGCTGCAGCAATTTCTTGCTAGACATGTCTCAAAGGCAAGGGAAACAAAAGGAAAAATGGACTTTGAGACTCCATCAGGTTGAGAAGCTTCTCTTCGGATATTTTCCCAGCTCAGGCTCCTAATTACTTCTTTTTTTAAGATTTTATTTTAGAAATAAAGAGAGTACATACACAGGAGCATGGTTAAGTTTAGAGGAAAAGTGAGGCAGAAAGAATCTTAAGCCAACTCTGCAGTGAGCAGAGCTTGATGGAACTCAAACTCATGACCCTGAGAGCATGACCTGAGCTGAAACCAATAGTCAGATGTTCAACCAACTGAGTCACCCAGGCACCCTACCAAGCCCTTATTTCTAATGATTCCACACCTCTATAAGTGATTTATGCCTCCTATACACTTTCCACTGCCTCAAGAAAGAGAGAAATACAGGATGCTTATGTTTGTTCATTACTTCAGGGATATTCTTCCTATAATTCATACAATTTATTTTCTTACTATTGATAATGAAAATACAGAACAAAATTCCTCTCTATCAAAACCACTACTCAATAAAGACTAACAGTGATGCAGAAAAGATTCAAGGGATTTCAACATGTCTTTAGCTAAACCAAAAATAGAAAACTAATTTTATGGCAAATTCTGCCATAAAAGTGAGAAATTAGAAGATCACAGTCTAGCTTTTTAAAAACTAAGTACATCATCTTTCTATTGGAATTTCATTTCTTAATTTTCAATTAAGAGGATACTTTTATTTATTATGCTACTGAAAAAATTTAATATTGATGCTCAATTTTGATTTTACATGGCTGTTTTCTTCATTGGAGAGTAATTGATATTTAGACAAACTGCTTAATTTATATCTATGAGCGAGAGCTCTGTGGCCTTGCAAAACACATGCTCCACTGGTGCTGACACAGCGAGTAAACAGGAGAGTGGCTGATGGATGGATATAGAGAAGCGCCTGCTGAAGAGGGGCTCCACTGTCTCATGAAGATCATGAATGCAAGGGATTCTTCTGCTCCACTAGTCTTCTTACTGCTCCTCTTACATATTTGTTTCTCAGAGTGTAGCTGAGAGGGTTGAGGCTAGGTGTGACAACAGTATAAACGAGGGCAATGAACTTGCCTTGATCTTGAGAATCTCCCAATGGTGGCTGCAGATATATGCACATGGCTGGAGTTTAAAAAGAGGGAGACAACCATAAGATGGGCTTCACATATTCCAAAGACCTTCTGAAGTCTGGTTGTTGACTGCATCCTCAGTACAGCCTGAGCAATGGCACCATATGAGCTGAGAATGAGGATGAGTTGTATGAGAACAAAAATGCAGCTTGTGATCAGGAGGGTAAGCTCATCTGCATGGGTATCAACACATGATAATTGCAGCAGTGCTGGAACTTCACAGAAGAAATGGTCTACTTGGTTATGTCCACATAGGGGTACCCAGAAAGTAAAGGAAGAATGAAATGCAGAGTTGTTTACCAACAACTGACTCAGGAAGCCACAGCCAATATGTGGCAGAAATCAGGGTTCATGAGGACAGCATAATGCAGGGGTCTACAGACAGCTGCATAACAGTCATAGGACATCACCACTGGGAGGACGCACTCTGTGGTTCCCAGGGCAAAGACAAAGTAAAGTTGAATCATGCAACCAGTGTAAGAGATGGTCTTTTTTGGGCCCCAGAGGTTGATCAGCAACTGAGGGATGGAGCTGGTGGTGTAGCAGAGATCCAGAAAAGAGATGTTTGCGAGGAAGAAGTACATAGGAGTGTAGGAGATGGACATCCAGGGATGACAAGATAATGATAAACAGGCAGCCTATCAATGTCATCAAGTAGAACATCAAGATAACCACAAGGAGAACTACTTCCAGATGAGGCCAGTTGGAAAAACCCAGCAGAACGAAGTAGCTTTCAGACTTGCATTTTTTCCCCTCATCATTCTTTTTTTCCCCCTGTACCTGAAGGAAGAGTCATAAACTCAAAGGGTGCCCACTCATTTCCAAATCCCTGACCAGTAGACTGGAAAGACTTACAACATTTCCAAATACTGCTCTTATGATAGTAACATTTTTATACTTTTATTTTTATGTTTCATTCAAATATTTTTCCTGCTGTGAATACAAATCAATAACTTCTCAAGAAAATGAGTTCTTTTCATGCATCCCCAAGTTGGTATTTGGATAAATATTGAAGATTACATTCCATAGCCAAGACAATTTTCATGAAAAATAACCGTTTTATTTTTACAAAAAACAAATCTTTCAATTTATTCCTATGTTACATATTTCGGGTTATTTCAGTTTTCTGGTTACAGAGAAAGAGTATCTCTAGCCTCAATAATCTTACATATAAATGAGAGTTTACTATGAGATGAAAAACAACTCAATAAACAACTTTAAAAGGGAACAAGGCAGGAAACCACAAATGTTGGAGAAGATGCGGAAAAAAGGGAACCCTCTTACACTGTTGGTGGGAATGTGAACTGGTGCAGCCACTCTGGAAAACCGTGCGGAGGTTCCTCAAAGAGTTAAAAATAGACCTGCCCTACGACCCAGCAATTGCACTGTTGGGGATTTACCCCAAGATACAGATGCAATGAAACGCTGGGACACCTGCACCCCGATGTTTATTTTTTTTAATAAATTTATTTTTTATTGGTGTTCAATTTACCAACATACAGAATAACCCCCCAGTGCTCATCCGTCAAGAGCCCCGCTCAGTGCCCATCACCCATTCACCCCCACCCCCGCCCTGCTCCCCTTCCACCACCCCTAGTTTGTTTCCCAGAGTTAGGAGTTTTTTTTAATAATAAATTAATTTTTTATTGGTGTTCAATTTACCAACATAAGAATAACACCCAGTGCTCATCCCGTCAAGTGCCCCCCTCAGTGCCCTTCTCCCATTCACCCCACCCCCCACCCTCCTACTGTTCCATCACCCCTAGTTCGTTTCTGAGAGTTAGGAGTCTTTATGTTCTGTCTCCCTTTCTGATGTTTCCCACACATTTCTTCTCCCTTCCCTTATATTCCCTTTGACTATTATTTATATTCCCCAAATGAATGAGAACATACACTGTTTGTCCTTCTCCGATTGACTTACTTCACTCAGCATAATACCCTCCAGTTCCATCCATGTTGAAGCAAATGGGTATTTGTCGTTTCTAATGGCTGAGTAATATTCCATTGTATACACAAACCACATCTTCTTTATCCATTATTCTTTCGATGGATACCGAGGCTCCTTCCACAGTTTGGCTATTGTGGACATTGCTGCTAGAAACATTGGAGTGCAGGTGTCCCGGCGTTTCATTGCTTCTGTATCATTGGGGTAAATCCCAACACTGCAATTGCTGGGTCGTAGGGTAGCTCTATTTTTAACTCTTTGAGGAACCTCCACACAGTTTTCCAGAGTGGCTGCACCAGTTCACATTCCCACCAACAGTGTAAGAGGGTTCCCTTTTCTCCGCATCCTCTCCAACATTTGTGGTTTCCTGCCTTGTTAATTTTCCCCATTCTCACTGGTGTGAGGTGGTATCTCATTGTGGTTTTGATTTGTATTTCCCTGATGGCCAGTGATGCAGAGCATTTTCTCATGTTTGCTGGCCATGTCTGTGTCTTCCTCTGTGAGATTTCTCTTCATGTCTTTTGACCATTTCATGATTTGATTGTTTGTTCTTTGCTGTTGAGTTTAATACGTTCTTTTTTTTGAATTATTTATTTATTTATTTATGATAGTCACAGAGAGGGGGGCGGGCAGAGACACAGGCAGAGGGAGAAGCAGGCTCCATGCACCGGGAGCCCGATGTGGGATTCGACCCGGGTCTCCAGATCGCGCCCTGGGCCAAAGGCAGGCGGTAAACCGCTGCGCCACCCAGGGATCCCCGTTCTTTTTTTAATAATAAATTTATTTTTTATTGGTGTTCAATTTGCCAACATACAGAATAACACCCAGTGCTCAATACATTCTTTATAGATCTTGGAAACTAGCCCTTTATCTGATACGTCATTCGCAAATATCTTCTCCCATTCTGTAGGTTGTCTTTTAGTTTTGTTGACTGTATCCTTTGCTCTGCAAAAGCTTCTTATCTTGATGAAGTCCCAATAGTTCATTTTTGCTTTTGTTTCTTTTGCCTTTGAGGATGTATCTTGCAAGAAGTTACTATGGCCGAGTTCAAAAAGGGTGTTGCCTGTGTTCTTCTCTAGGATTTTGATGGAATCTTGTCTCACATTAAGATCTTTCATCCATTTTGAGTTTATCTTTGTGTATGGTGAAAGAGAGTGGTCTAGTTTCATTCTTCTGCATGTGGATGTCCAATTTTCCCAGCACCATTTATTGAAGAGACTGTCTTTCTTCCAATGGATAGTCTTTCCTCCTTTATTGAATATTAGTTGGCAATAAAGTGGAGGGTCCACTTCTGGATTCTCTATTCTGTTCCATTGATCTATGTGTCTGTTTTTGTGCCAGTACCACACTGTCTTGATGACCACAGCTTTGTAGTACAACCTAAAATCTGGCATTGTGATGCCCCCAGATATGGTTTTCTTTTTTAAAATTCCCCTGGCTATTCGGGGTCTTTTCCGATTCCACACAAATCTTAAAATAATTTGTTCTAACTCTCTGAAGAAAGTCCATGGTATTTTGATAGGGATTGAATTAAACGTGTATATTGCCCTGGGTAACATTGACATTTTCACAATATTAATTCTGCCAATCCATGAGCATGGAATATTTTTCCATCTCTTTGTGTCTTCCTCAATTTCTTTCAGAAGTGTTCTATAGTTTTGAGTGTATCGATCCTTTATCTTTGATTAGGTTTATTCCTAGGTATCTTATGCTTTTGGGTGCAATTGTAAATGGGATTGACTCCTTAATTTCTCTTTCTTCAGTCTCATTGTTAGTGTATATAAATGCCACTGATTTCTGGGCATTGATTTTGTATCCTGCCACGCTACCAAATTGCTGTATGAGTTCTAGCAATCTTGGGGTGCAGACTTTTGGGTTTTTTATGTAGAGTATCATGTCATCGGCGAAGAGGGAGAGTTTGACTTCTTCTTTGCCAATTTGAATGCCTTTAATGTCTTTTTGTTGTCTGATTGCTGAGGCTAGGACTTCCAGTACTATGTTGAACAGCAGTGGTAAGAGTGGACATCCCTGTCTTGTTCCTGATCTTAGGGGAAAGGCTCCCAGTGCTTCCCCATTGAGAATGATATTTGCTGTGGGCTTTTCATAGATGGCTTTTAAGACGTCGAGGAATGTTCCCTCTATCCCTACACTCTGAAGAGTTTTGATCAGGAATGGATGCTGTACTTTGTCAAATGCTTTCTCTGCATCTAATGAGAGGATCATATGGTTCTTGGTTTTTCTCTTGCTGATATGATGAATCACATTGATTATTTTACGGGTGTTGAACCAGCCTTGTGTCCCAGGGATAAATCCTACTTGGTCATGGTGAATAATTTTCTTAATGTATTTGGATCCTATTGGCCAGTATCTTGTTGAGAATTTTTGCATCCATGTTCATCAGGGATATTGGTCTGTATTCTCCTTTTTGGTGGGGTCCTCGTCTGGTTTTGGAATTAAGGTGATGCTGGCCTCATAGAACGAATTTGGAAGTACTCCATCTCTTTATATCTTTCCAAACAGCTTTAGTAGAATAGGTATGGTTTCTTCTTTAAACGTTTGATAAAATTCCCCTGGGAAGCCATCTGGCCCTGGACTTTTGTGTCTTGGGAGAGTTTTGATGACTCCTTCAATTTCCTCCCTGGTTATTGGCCTGTTCAGGTTTTCTATTTCTTCCTGTTCCAGTTTTGGTAGTTTGTGGCTTTCCAGGAATGCGTCCATTTCTCCTAGATTGCCTAAGTTATTGGCATATAGCTGTTCATAATATGTTTTTAAAATCGTTTGTATTTCCTTGGTGTTGGTAGTTATCTCTCCTTTCTCATTCATGATTTTATTAATTTGAGTCTTCTCTCTTTTTTCTTTTTAATAAGGCTGGCTAATGGTTTATCTATCTTATTAATTCTTTCAAAGAACCAACTCCTGGTTCTGTTGATCTGTTCCACAGTTCTTCTGGTCTCGATTTTGTTGATTTCCGCTGAAATCTTTATTAACTCTCTTCTTCTGCTGGGTGTAGGATCTATTTGCTGTTTTTTCTCTAGCTCCTTTATGTGTAAGGTTAGCTTTTGTATTTGAGTTCTTTCCGGTTTTTGAATGGATGCTTGTATTGCGATGTATTTCCCTCTTAGGACTGCTTTTGCTGCATCCCAAAGATTTTGAACGGTTGTATCTTCATTCTCATTAGTTTCCATGAATCTTTTTAATTCTTCCTTAATTTCCTGGTTGACCCTTTCATCCTTTAGCAGGATGGTCTTTAACCTCCACGTGTTTGAGGTCTTTCCAAACTTCTTGTTGTGATTTAGTTCTAATTTCAAGGCATTATGGTCTGAGAATATGCAGGGACGATCCCAATCTTTTGGTATCAGTTCAGACCCGATTTGTGACCCAGTATGTGGTCTATTCTGGAGAAAGTTCCATGTGCACTTGAGAAGAATGTGTATTCAGTTGAGTTTGGACGTAAAGTTCTGTAGATATCTGTGAAATCCATCTGGTCCAGTGTATCATTTAAAGCTCTCGTTTCTTTGGAGATGTTGTGCTTAGAAGACCTATTGAGTATAGAAAGAGCTAGATTGAAGTCACCAGTATAAGTGTATTATTATCTAAGTATGTCTTAACCTTGGTTATTAATTGATGATATATTTGGCAGCTCCCACATTCGGGGCATATATATTGAGGATTGTCAAGTCTTCTTGTTGGATAGATCCTTCAAGTATGATATAGTGTCCCTCTTCATCTCTCACTACAGTCTCGGGGTAAATTTTAGTTTATCTGATATAAGGATGGCTACCCCTGCTTTCTTTTGAGGACCATTCGAATGGTAAATGGTTCTCCAACCTTTTATTTTCAGGCTGTAGGTGTCCTTCTGTCTAAAATGAGTCTCTTGTAGACAGAAAATAGATGGGTCCTGCTTTTTCATCCAGTCTGAAACCCTGCGCCTTTTCATGGTGTCATTAAGCTCGGTCAGGTTCAGAGTTACTATTGAAAGGTATGAGTTTAGTGTCATCATGTTATTTATTCACTCCTTGTTTTTGTGGATTGTTCCACTGGACTTCTTAAAGGGGAATTTTAAGAGTCCCCCTTAAAATTTCTTGCAGAGCTGGTTTGGAGGTCACATATTCTTTCAGTTCCTGCCTGTCTTGGAAGCTCTTTATCTCTCCTTCCATTTTGAATGAGAGCCTTGTTGGATAAAGTATTCTTGGTTGCATGTTCTTCTCATTCAGGACCCTGAATATATCCTGCCAGCCCTTTCTGGCCTGCCAGGTCTCTGTGGAGAGGTCTGCTCTTACCCTAATACTCCTCCCCATAAAAGTCAGGGATTTCTTGTCTCTTGCTGCTTTAAGGATCTTCTCTTTATCTTTGGAATTTGCAAGCTTAACTACTAAATGTCGAGGTGTTGAATGATTTTTATTGATTTTAGTGGGGGGAATCTCTCTATTTCCTGGATCTGAATGCCTGTTTCCCTTCCCAGATTAGGAAAGTTTTCAGCTATGATTTGTTCAAATACATATTCTGGCCCTCTGTCCCTTTCGGCGCCCTCGGAAACCCCAATTAAACGTAGGTTCTTCTTCCTCAGGCTGTCACTTATTTCCCGTAATCTATCCTCATGGTCTTTTAATTGTCTCTTTTTTCCTCAGTTTCTCTCTTTGGCATCAACTTGTCTTCTATGTCACTCACTGGTTCTTCCACCTCGTTAACCCTCGTCGTTAGGACTTCTAGTTTGGATTGCATCTCATTCAATTGATTTTTAATTTCTGCCTGATTAGATCTAAATTCTGCAGTCATGAAGTCTCTTGAGTCCTTTATGCTTTTTTTCTAGAGCCACCAGTAGCTGTATAAGTGCTTCTGAATTGGCTTTCTGACATTGAATTGTAATCCAGATTTTGTAACTCTGTGGGAGAGAGGACTGTTTCTGATTCTTTCTTTTGAGGTGAGGTTTTCCTTCTAGTCATTTTGCTCAGTGCAGAGTGGCCAAAAACAAGTTGTATTGGGAAAAGGAGAAAAAGAGAGGAGAGATAGAAGGAAAGAAAAGAGAAAAAGAAAAAAGGAAGAAAAAAGAAGAAAAAGAGAAGATAAAGAGAAAGAAAAAGAAAGAAATGGAAAAACGGGGTGTGGGAAGCAAACAAATCAAAAAGCAAAAAAACAAACAAACAAACAAAAAACCACGGGGGAGTACCTTCTGTTTCTGTATATTTTAAGTCTCTTGACTTCCCCTGGAACTTGTCCGTCTAGCTGGTTTTCTGGGGGAGGGGCCTGTTGTGCTGATTTTCAGGTGTTAGCACTTGGGGGAGCTGCTCTGCCCCCTGCCTGGTGCAGGGCTCAGTGGGGGTTGTTTACCCCGTGAGGCCCCAGGAGGACCAACCCCAGTGGCGGCTGCAGCTCTGGAGCCCTGGATTCAGCCCCCGCAGGAACTCCGGAGCTCTCCGTCTGCAGGGCCTGGAGGCTCCGGGGCGGGGCCGCTGATCTACTCAGCTCCGGGCAGAAGCGTCCTCGCTGTCCTGGGCCCTCCCGGCCTCTGCCTGTCCCGGGGCGAAGCCGGATCCTGGGTTGTGTCCCGGCGCCCTGTGCTCCGGGGCCTGCGCTGTTGGATTCGCGCTCCCGCCCCGCAGCCCCCTCCGCGGAGCCGCCCCCGAGGCCTCCGAGCTGCTCCCCCCCGCAGCCCCCTCCGCGGAGCTGCCCCCGAGCCCCCCGAGCTGCTCCGGGTCCCGGCGTGCGCGCTGCAGCCCTTGGGGAGCTCGGCGCACTCTCCCGGGGCGCAGGTGTCTGTTAGTGTCCCCGGGAGCCCGAGGGCATCCCCGCCCTCCTGGGTCCTGCTCCACCTCCCTGCGGGCGCCTTTCCGCCCAGGAAGGTTGGTGCAGCTCCTGCTTCTCCGGGACGGGGCTCTCCTGTCCTGGGGCACTCACCCCGGCCTCAGCCCAGCTCCTTGCAGGGCCCCTCCCCCTTGGATGCCTTTTGTTCTTTATTTCAACCCCCCACCCGTCTTCCTACCTTGATAGAAGCTCGAACTCTTCTCACTGTAGCATTCCTGCTGTTCTCTCTTTAAATCTCAGGCCGAATTCGTAGATTTTCAGGATAATTTGAAGGTTACCTAGGTAATTTGGTGGGGACAGGTGATTTGGGGACCCTACTCTTCCTCCATCTTGCCCCTCCTACTCCACCCCGATGTTTCTAGCAGCAATGTCCACCATAGCCAAACTGTGGAAGGAGCCTCAGTGTCCATTGAAAGATGAATGGATAAAGAAGATGTGGTTTATGTATACAATGGAATATTACTCAGCCATTAGAAATGACAAGTACCCACCATTTGCTTCAACATGGATGGAACTGGAGGGTATTATGCTGAGTGAAATAAGTCAATCAGAGAAGGACAAACATATGGTCTCATTCATTTGGCGAATATAAAAATAGTGAAAGGGTATATAAGGGAAGGGAGAAGAAGTGTGTGGGAAGTATCAGAAAGGGAGACAGAACGTAAAGACTGCTAACTCTGGGAAACGAACTAGGGGTGGTAGAAGGGGAGGAGGGCAGGGGGTCGAGGTGAATGGGTGACGGGCACTGAGGGGGGCACTTGACAGGATGAGCACTGGGTGTTATTCTGTAAGTTGGCAAATTGAACACCAATAAAAAATGAATTTATTATAAAAAAATAATAACTTTAAAATATCAATTTTGGGTGAAAAAATTAAACATAAATTACATTATGATTATGGGAAGAACAAAATATTCTTATTCATTTATTTATGCTAACAGCTTATATATAAATAAACAAATAGCATGCAACTGGAAATATATGCAAAGGCACATGTGTGCACACATACACCCAAAAATGAGTATTCACACTGTGAGCTAAGCTAAAGGTCTTAATCCTGACTGAGAAGTGAAATAGGATCCTCCAGTGATGGCATGCTACCAACAATATGTGAGACTAGAACTAAGTTTGCATGACCAAAGTGAAATTACAGAGTTAAAGAAAACTACAGAGGGAACAAGAGGAAAGAAGAAGGGTGTTTAGAGCAGGAGAGAGGACAGGAACCAATGGCGATGCTCAGGAACTCCAGGGTATGAAGCCTGAACAATAGCATAGAAGAACAGTTTTCACAAAATTTCATGTGGTTTAGATCTTAAAAGCCATCTATGAAAAGGCCCAAAATATCATTCTCAATGGGGAAGCACTGGGAGCCTTTCCCCTAAGATCAGGAACAAGACAGGGATGTCTACTCTCACTACTGGTATTCAACATAGTACTAGAAGTCCTAGCCTCAGCAAACAGACAAGAAAAAGACATTAAAGGCATTCAAATTGGCAAAGAAGAAGTCAAACTCTCCCTCTTTGCTGATGACATGATACTCTACATAAAAAACCCAAAAGACTCCACCCCGAGATTGCTAGAACTCATTCAGCAGTTCGGCAGTGTGGCAGGATACAAAATCAATGCCCAGAAATCAGTGGCATGTATATACACTAACAATAAGACTGAAGAAAGAGAAATTAAGGAGTCAATCCCATTTACAACTGCACCCAAAAGCATAAGATACCTAGGAATAAACCTAACTAAAGAGGTGAAGGATCTATACCCTAAAACCTATAGAACACTTCTGAAAGAAATTGAGGAAGACAGAAAGACATGGAAAAATATTCCATGCTCACGGATTGAGAGAATTAATATTGTGAAAATGTCAATGTTACCCAGGGAAATTTACACGTTTAATGCAATCCCTATCAAAATACCATGGACTTTCTTCAGAGAGTTAGAACAAATTATTTTAAGTTTGTGTGGAATCAGAAAAGACCCCGAATAGCCAGGGGAATTTTAAAAAAGAAAACCCTAGCTGGGGGCATCACAATGCCAGATTTCAGGTTGTACTACAAAGCTGTGGTCATCAAGACAGTGTGGTACTGGCACAAAAACAGACACATAGATCAATGGAACAGAATAGAGAACCCAGAAGCGGACCCTGAACTTTATGGTCAACTAATATTTGACAAAGGAGGAAAGACTATCCATTGGAAGAAAGACAGCCTCTTCAGTAAATGGTGCTGGGAAAATTGGACATCCACATGCAGAAGAATGAAAATAGACCATTCTCTTACATCATACACAAAGATAAACTCAAAATGGATGAAAGATCTTAATGTGAGACAAGATTCCATCAAAATCCTACAGGAGAACACAGGCAACACCCTTTTTGAACTTGGCCACAGTAACTTCTTGCAAGATACATCCATGAAGGCAAGGAAAACAAAAGCAAAAATGAACTCTTGGGACTTCATCAAGATAAGAAGTTTTTGCACAGCAAAAGAAACAGTCAACAAAACTAAAAGACAACCTACAGAATGGGAGAAGATATTTGCAAATGACATATCAGATAAAAGGCTAGTTTCCAAGATCTATAAAGAACTTCTTAAACTCAACTTAATTTCAATTGGATTGAAACAAACAATCCAATCATGAAATGGGCAAAAGACATGAAGAGAAATCTCACAAAGGAAGACATAGACATGGCCAACATGCACATGAGAAAATGCTCTGCATCACTTGCCATCAGGGAAATACAAATCAAAACCACAATGCGATACCACCTCACACCAGTGAGAATGGGGAAAATTAACAAGGCAGGAAACCACAAATGTTGGAAAGGATGTGGAGAAAAGGAACCTTCTTAAACTGTTGGTGGGAATGTGAACTGGTGCAGCCACTCTGGAAAACTGTGTGGAGTTTCCTCAAAGAGTTAAAAATAGAGCTACCCTACAACCCAGCAACTGTACTACTGTGTATTTACCCCAAAGATAGAGATGTAGTGAAAAGCCGGGACAGCTGCACCCCACTGTTCATAGCAGCAATGTCCACAATAGCCAAACTGTGGAAGGAGCCTCGGTGTCCATCGAAAGATGAATGGATAAAGAAGATGTGGTTTATGTATACAATGGAATATTACTCAGCCATTAGAAAGGATGAATACCCACCATTTGCTTCGACATGGATTGAAGTGGAGGGTATTATGCTGAGTGAAGTAAGTCAATCAGAGAAGGACGTATATGATTTCACTCATACAGGGAATATAAAAAATAGTGAAAGGGATTATAGGGGAAGGAAAGAATATGAGTGGGAAAAATCAGTGAGGGTGACAGAACATGAAAGACTAGTAACTCTGGAAATGAACAAGGGGTGGTGGAAGGGGAGGTGTGCTGGTGGCTGGGGTGACTGGGTGATGGGCACTTAGGGGGGTACTTGAACGGGATGAGCACTGGGTGTTAAACTATATGTTGGCAAATCGAACTCGAATTAAAAAATATGCAAAAATAAATAAATAAAGTCAGAACACCTAGTAAGAATCTGTGACAGGTTCCATCCACTTATGTGAAGTCAAACGGTCACGAATGAGGATTCCTGTCCAGAATCAGTTCCTTGAGCTCCTTGGGAACAGAAAAGTCTCTGGTGCATTGCTGGGAAGATGAAAAGTAGCTACATTTCTGAATGCAAATACTTGACTTTTCCACACGTTGTGGGCTCCTCACTACTCAAGAAGCAGTATATCAGAGGAAATCTCTCTGGATTACAGTAATGTTAATCTTTAATATCTCTTGGAAAAAAGTGTGCCTGGGTTGGTGAAAATTCTTGTAGGAAGCAAAAGAAAAAAAAACTTAGACTTTATAGACTGATTCTTCTGGCTTTCTTCTAGAATACTTGGCATAAATATATATTGTAAATCTCTGCAGAGAAAGTATTTTTATCTTTAATGTGAAAGATTAAATATACTTTTCATTATGAGAGGAGAACATGAACCTGTTTCTTGATTTGTTATTCCAGACATTTTGATCCAGCAGAAATATGAGAGGTAAATATAGATTAAATTGGAAACGAAGAACTAAAATACAATATTTTATTCATGAGACTGGAGCTGGGAAGGAATCAGATATTTTTGGTCTGTCTCTAAATCTCATAATGTGCATGAAAAATTATTTGTACACTTCCCATGTCAGGCTTTTAATAGCCATAAGAAGGATTATTTTTCCTTCCTGAATTAATCTTTGAAGGCTGTAATGATGATGGAATAGTTAAGTAATTAACAACATGACACTGACTAATTTTAAAGGAATTTTCATTTTTGTTTTCATATAATTTTAACTGAAATTTGACTTAATGAGAAGGTACTATTATACACATCAATTTGTCTGTCAATAAATAAATATTAAGTATGTATTCAGCCCCCCTGCCCAAATATTACATACCTCTACTGGTGTGTGACAGTGTGTAATTCGATAGTCAGAGTGTTTACTTTTCTTTTATGCATATTGGTCAATGGCAGAATCTAGGCTCAAATTGTAAATCTTTAAAAGCTAGCTCTGAGGAAATCAACAAATGACTCTCTCAAAACAACTATTTTAACCAGTATATGTAGTTGGTCTTCTACACAGTCTACTTTTGAATCACAGCCAGTTTGAAGTAATTTCTCATAATGTCCAAGAAACATAATTGAAATGGCATAACATCAAAAAGCATAACATTTTATACTATATCTACACAGAGAAAGAGAGAACTAGAGAGAGATTCACCAGTTCGATATTTAACTGTCATTTTTCAATCATGTATTTTCTCTTAGTTATTTTTAATAGGAGCTTTCTGGATGTTACTTTGGCTTCAGGTGGTAAAAAGTTGTCATTTTATACTTAGTGAGAGGAAACTATAGAGGACTACTGACAATCTGTTCAATCGTTAAAAATTTGGGCAGTTCTGATGTTCTTATGCATGTCTGTAGGAACTCTATGTGTATCACCCTACTGAATAAGGCTAAAATAATTATTCCTTAGAATAGAAACCAATGTCTTAAATTACTTTTCATCAAACTTAATAAATCTTGTTACTATATAGATTTAATCACAGATATTTTCCATTGGTCTGAACCTTTTATCATCCCATCCGTGAAACTTCAAAAACACTAGTGCAAGCTCTTAATGTATAAAAGATTATTTTAAAAATTCCTAAAACCCTAAGTGATTTTTCACCATTATTCATACTATGACTTTTTTCTTTTATTCAAAAATTACGTATAAATAGAGAGGATAAGGTAGAGGATAGATGAGATGATAGGCAAGTACACAGCTAGATGGATACATAGATACACAGATACATGGAAAGATAGGTATTGGGGGAAATGCTTTAGGTGTCATGGATTGAGTGCAGAGCAATAGATACCAGACCCACTTTCTTAAAGTTTACAGACTGCCATAAGGGGCTGTTAAAAAAAAAAAACTTTTACCGAAAGAGTACATGATTATAATTGGTTCTTTTTCATTGTTCAAGTTTTTATTTAAATTTCAGTTAGTTAACATATAGTGCAATATTCGTTTCAACTTAAATATTCAAAACTTCCATACACCACTTGGTTCTCACAAGTTCACTCTAAATCCCCTTTACTCATTTCTCACATCCCACCCACCTCCTCTGTAGTAACTAACAATTTGCTCTTTATAGTTAAGAGTCAGTTTCCTGGTTTTCCTCTCTTTACCCCACCTCTTCACCCCTGTTGAATTCATTTGTTTTGTTTCTTAAATTCCATATATGAGTGAAATCATATAGTATTCTCTTTCTCTGGCTGACTTATTTTGCTTAGCATAATACTCTCTAGCTCCATCCATGTTGTTGCAAATGGCAAAACTTAATCCTTTTTATGGCTGAGTAATATTCCATTATACATATAATGTGCATTATATATTTATAATATTCCATTATATATATTCCATTGTACGCACACACACACACAAAAACACACACACAAAACATATTTTCCATATCCATTCATCAACTGATGGACATTTGGCTCTTTTAATGATAAGGCTATTGTTGATAATCCTGCTATAAATATCAGGATATATGTATCTCTTCAAGTTAGTGTTTCTGTATCCTTTGGGTAAATACTGCCTAGCGTAATTGCTGAATCATATGGTAGTTCCATTTTTAACTTTTTCAGGAGCCTCCACACTGTTTTCCAGAGTGGCTGTGCTAGTTTGCATTCCCACTAACAGTGTCAGAGGCTTTTCCATTCTCCAAATCCTTGCCAACTTCTGCTGTTTCCTGTATGTTAATTTTAGAAATACTGACCACTGTGAGGTATCTAATTGTAATTTTGGTTTTCTCTAATGATAAGTGATGATGAGAATCTTTTCCTGTGTCTGATAGCCATCTGGATGTCGTCTAGGGCAAAATGTCTATGCATGTTTTCTCTCCACTTTTTTACTGGATTATTTGTGTTTTAGGTATTGAGTTTTATAAGTTCTCTATGTATTTTGGATATTACCCTTATCAGATATGTCGTTTGCAAATATCTTCTCTCGTGTCATAGGTTGCCTTTTAATTCTAATTATCATTTCCTGCACCATGCAAAAGCTTTTTATTTTGATGGAATCATAATAATTAATTTTTACTTTTGTTCCCTTGCCACAGGAGATATATCTACTAAGATGCTATGGCTGATGTCAAAGAGGTAAATGGCTGTGTTCTCCTCCAAGATTTTAGTGGTTTCCTAACTCACATTTAGGTCTTTGATCCATATTGAATTTACTTTGTGTCTGGTGTAAGAAAGTGATCCAGTTTCATTCTTTTGCATGATGCTGTCCAGTTTCCCAAACCAATTGTTGAAGATACTCTCTTGTTCCCATTGCATATTCTCTTCTGTTTTGTTGGAGATTAATTGACACTATAGTTGTGAGTTGTTTCTGGGTTTTCTATTTTGCATTACTAAGTATTTATGTGAAGGATACAAAAATACTAATTTGAAGGAATACATGCACCTCAATGTTTATAGCAGCATTATCAATGATAGCTAAATTATGGAAACAGCCCAAATGTCCATTGACTGATGAATGGATAAAGATGTGGTGTATATATTTGCAATGACATGGATGGAGCTAGAGAGTATTATCCTAAGCAAAGTAAGTCAGGGATAGAAAAACAAATGCCATATGATTTCACTCATATATGGATTTTAAGAAATAACAAATGAACATTAGGAAAAACTACCAGAGAGGCAAACCAAGAAACAGACTCTTAACTAGAGAGAACAACTGATGGTTACCGGAAGGGTGGTGGACAGGAGGATGAATTGATGAGTGATGGGGATTAAGTAGCTCACTTGTGATGAGCACTGGGTGTTTTATGGAATAATAAATCACTAAATTCTACACATAAGCTAATATTACACTGTATATTAGCTAACAATATTTTTTAAACAATGAAAAAAATTTTGAAGAATGAATGAAGTCAGCATAAGGATTGAAGACAGTTGCCAAAATCTAGCAAGAGAGTGGTTTGGATTTTGGGTAGAGATTGTGGAAGCTCTTTAAAAGTGAGAGGATAGTTAAAACATAATTTGCATTCAAATTTACCAGTTTGTGTGATAAGTTAGGTATTGGAATGAGAGAGATAGATAAAGGTGATAAGGATAAATGTCATATCTTCTACATAAGAAACTGGGATGTCAACAGTGCTAATCACGAAGATATGAAAAAAGAGGAACACTCTTTTACTCATTCTGACATTAGCAAAATAATTACATTCTTTAGGTGAATTTAATGACCAAGTAAAAGAGTCTTTTCACTATATCAAGCCTGGAAGATTTGTAGAGAATCAAAGGGTCGCGTCATTTTAGAACCAGGTCTATTCCAAACTTCCAAACTTATATGTGAGAAATTTCAGACCTTGAGTTTAAGAGTAAACTCACCAAACTCACTTAGATAAAAATATATTATGAAACTCATCACTATAAAAGATCTACAACAAATACCAAATTACTTGGCTGTAATTCTTTTGCCCATTATTTTTAAATTATTAACATAAATTATATCCTTTTTAAAATTTTGTATTTAAATTATATAGTCTGTATTGACAGATTTCTCCTCTTCTTTCTCCTTCTCTTCTTCTTGCTCCTTCTGCTCCTCTTCCTCATTGTCTTCATCCCCGTATTCCTTCACCTCCTGCTCTTCTCATTCTAGGATTTGAGCATTAGTGGACTATGGACCAAAACAATTATACTTCTCTACACGGTTTTGTTTTACTTGGTTTCTCTGACTATCCCAAACTGGAGATGGTGCTATCAGGAGTTGTCACTGTCTTTTACTTCATTACATGGGTGGGTAACACAGCCATCATCATTGCATCTCTCCTGGATTCCTGTCTCCATACACCAATGTATTTTTTCCTCAGGAATTTATCTTTCCTGGATCTATGCTTCACAACCAGCATCATCCCTCAGATGCTGGTTAACTTGTGGGGACCTGACAAGACCATTAGCTATATAGGCTGTGTCATTCAACTCTATATTTATATGTGGTTGGGTTCCACCGAATGCCTCCTCCTAGCTGTTATGTCCTATGATCGCTTCACAGCTATCTGTAAGCCTTTGCATTATTTGATAATCATGAACCCACATTTCTGTCTCAAGATAATAATCACAGTCTGGAGCATTAGTTTGGCCAATTCGGTAGCATTGTGTACACTCACCCTGAATTTGCCTCGATGTGGAAACAACCTTCTGGACCATTTCCTGTGTGAGTTGCCAGCTATAGTCAAAATAGCTTGTATAGACACTACAACAGTTGAAATGTCTGTTTTTGCTTTAGGCATTGTCTTTGTCCTTACACCCCTCAGCCTTATTCTTCTATCCTATGGCTACATTGCCAAAGCTGTGCTGAGAATAAAGTCAAAAGCAGGCCGAAAAAAATCAATGAATACTTGTGGATCTCATCTCACTGTTGTGTCCATCTTCTATGGAACTATAATCTACATGTACCTACAACCAGGTAACAGTGCCTCCTTAGACCAGGGCAAGTTCCTCACCCTCTTTTACACGATCATCACTCCAAGTCTGAATCCTCTCATTTATACCCTACGGAATAAGGACATGAAGAATGCATTGAGGAAGCTGGTGAGAGTTGACATGAATCTACAAAATTGAAGAGGAACCAGATATCACAGAAAAATATTACCCTGGATAAGTCAATGAAATATGTTTTCTAATTGTCTTTTTTTCATTCGAGTGTAATTAACACACGTGTTACATTAGTTTCATGTGCACAATAGAATGATTCAACAACTGTATACATTTATCAATGTTCAACACGATAAGTGTACTTTTTTTTGATAAGTGTACTCTTAATCCCCTTTATCTCATCCATCAACCCACCCACCTTCCCTCTGGCAACCACTAGTTTGTTCTCTAGGGATTTTTTTTTTTGGATTGTTCATTTGTTTTGTTTCCTAAATTCCACAACGTGTGTGAAATCATGGTATTTCTCTTTCCTGACTGACTTAGTTCACTCAGCATTATACCCCTAGATCTATCCATGTTGTGTTCAATGGCAATATTTTGTTCTTCTTTGGCTGAGTAATATTTCATTATATATATATATTATATATATAGGTGTATATATAATATATATATATTATAAATCATAATATATATTATATATATACATCATGGTTTTTTAATCTATTCATCTATCAGTGGTCACTTGGGTTGCTTCCATATCTTGACTATTATAAGTAAGGCTGCAAAAAACATACAGGTGCATAATATTTTCATATTAGTTACTTTATTTGTTTTATTTGGGTAACCCAGCAGTGGAATTACTGGATCATATGGTAGTGCTATTTTTAATTTTTCAAGGAAACTCTATAGTCTTTTCAACAGTGGTGCACCAATTTGTATCCTACCAACAGAGCATAAGGATAGTAAGTTTTTGACATTAGCCATAGATACATTTTTCTAAATATATATATACTCTGACAAAGGAAAAATTAAACTATTAGGACTACACCAAAATAAAATTGTTTTGCAAAACAAGGAAACCATCCACAAGACAAAAATTCAGCAGAATATATTTGCAATTGATATATCCAATAAGGGGTTCATATCCAAAAAATATAAAGATCATATGACTCAACACCAAAATAAACAAACAATCCAATTTAAAAATGGGCAGAAGGGCAGCCCAGGTGACTCAGCGGTTTAGCGCCAACTTCAGCCCAGGGTGTGGTCCTGGGGACCTGGGATCGAGTCCCACATCAGGCTCCTTGCATGGAGCCTGCTTCTCTCTCTGACTGTGTGCCTCTTTCTCTCTCTCTATGTCTCTCATTAATAAATAAATAAAATCATTTAAAAAACAAAAATAAAAATGGGCAGAGGATCTGAATAGACATTTTTATGAAGAAGATATACAGATGGTCAACAAGTACATGAAAAGATTCTCAAGATGACTAATCATCAGGGAAATGCAAATTAAAATACCAATAAAAATATCACTTTATACCATTCAGAATGGCTAAAATAAAAAACAGAAGAAGTAACAAGTGTTGGCAAAGATGTGGAGGAAAAGGAACCCTATTGCACTATGGGTGTGAATCTGTGTTTATTTCTGCTGAAGCAACTAATCCCTGGACCATAGACACAATTAATAGAATAGTTTCTGTATATAAACATTCTATGTATGCAAAGAATACTACAACCATCCTATTTAGCTCTATTATGACTCTAATAATTGGCATACCTTCAGAGAAAATAACTTCCTAAGAATTTTTATTTTTGTTTGTAATATAATACAGAGGATGTAAACAAGAGGATATAAACTTGAATGCATTTAATTCACCCTAAAGGCCCACAAAAACTTTTGATGATCTAGTTTTCTATTTTATATGCAAATTCTTGGATCTTCAGAAATATAGACTTGGATAACTGGATTCATATACAGTATGGTTTGTATACTAAATAATAATATACAAATCATGACCTTGTACATTAAATCTCTTGTGATGTTATATAACTATTTTTTTGTTATATAACTATTTATTGATATTTTGAGTAGAGTCTTTCTTATTCAAATTATTTCTTCTTTATCATGATACAAGGAAGTGAGAAGACACAAATTAAAGGGTTTAAAACATGATAAGATAGTCTTATTCATCACTTATTCATTCATGAAACATTTTTTCCATGATTGTCTTCACCTCAATGGAAATAAAATGACTAGCTTGACATTAGTTAGGATTTGGCTTTTTTTTAATTTTTAAATTTTTAAATTTTTTATAAATTTATTTTTTATTGGTGTTCAATTTGCCAACATATAGAATAACACCCAGCGCTTATCACATCAAGTGCCCTCCTCAGTCCCCGTCACCCAGGATTTGGCTTTGATCTACCTATAGAATCATAGAATTTATGTAAATTTTGAGAAATGTAGATTTATACTTTTTATGTAGTGGAATTTCATAAAATGAATAAATCTTTTCATTTCCATTTATCATGCCACAGTATCAGTTTTTTTATGGGAAAATGTGATGACTTTTGAAATAACTTTTGATATTTTCTGTGATGGAATACCTCTCTCTTTAAAAAGTAATTTAATAATTCTAACCAATCAGATATATATTGTCTCCTGTGTCACTTCATAATTCATGAGATGTGAAGATGGAGAGTCACTGGATAATTTTTATCTTTCCACTCTGAACCACAAAAAAGCTGCCTCACATAAAATATATTCAATGTAATGTAGAATATTACCAAGGCCCTTTCATCCACACAAGACTTTCTTCACAGTGCCTTCAAGAAACAGTTCACAATCCCACAAAAAATGTCCACAGAGAAAATATAAGTTCTGTGGTCCTGATGAACATTGTCTAGCCACCATGCCCATTACTTTTATACTTGGAAAGATTCTTCTTTTACTCTTTACAAGACTCTATAATTAATAATGTTAAGAGAGATAGTAAGTCATTTCCAGACCTCAATAAAAAGTATGCCAGAACTATACTAGCAATGGGCACTTAGGAAAATATCAACATTTATATCTATAATTCGTTTCTTTCATATGTACTCTAGTATTATTTTTTCCTTTGGCTTATTTCCTCTGCATTAGGGCTGCAAATCACACAAATACTTTAAATAATTAATCTCATTCTTATTTCCCTGAAATAAATATATATACTAGGACCATTATATTAACTTACAATAAACCCTTAAAATATATTAAGCTTGCATAAGATAATCAGTAGTTCTATAAGCCTGACAGCCTGACCTCACACTTGTGGGATAAAATATGACTTGAAAGGTAAGTGATAATTAAAAGTAATAATAAGATTAATTAAATCTAATTTTCTCTTTCAAGAAAGCTTATTTTTCAGACCTATGTCTCACATCAACATTCAAGCATAGCATCAGTATTCACGAAGACTTATAAAAGGGCTATTGTAGAAAACAATGCATTAGACTGGGACCTAGAGGACTATAATTTGAATCTCAAATCCAAGTGAAAAAAGTGTCACTTAATATTCCTAAACCTGTGTTATCTTAAGATTAAAATGAGTAGGGATCCCTGGGTGGCGCAGCGGTTTGGCGCCTGCCTTTGGCCCAGGGCGCGATCCTGGAGACCCGGGATCGAATCCCACATCGGGCTCCCGGTGCATGGAGCCTGCTTCTCCCTCTGCCTGTGTCTCTGCCTCATTCTCTCTCTCTCTCTCTGTGACTATCACAAATAAATAAAAATTAAAAAAAATTAAAAAGATTAAAATGAGTATTAGAGGGGAATCCAAGACGGCAGCATAGTAAGAGGAGCCCAGGTTCCTCTGGTCCCATGAACACAGCTAGATAACTATCACTTCCAGCTAAATACCCCCAATATTGACCTGAGGACTGAGAGAACAAACTCTACAACTAGAGGGAGAGCAAGGCCACATTGACAAAGGTAGGAAGTGTGGAGACGTGATCTGGAGAAGAAACAGAGAATGAGGATGCAGAGAGCAAGGAGGCTTGGTCATGCAGAAGAGAAGAGAGAGAGAGGAACATAGGGAAATACACAAGGAGAACATTTCCCCAAGGCCTTTAGCTTGGAAAATGAGAGGGGTTGATTTTCATGAGTACTTGAAACCTGTGGCCCTTAAAGCCTAGAGTTTTAAAGGTGGAAAGACAAGGTTGGGATAGAGCCCTGAGGGCACTGTGCTGCTCTTGGTGAGAAGGCAGGCAAACAACCCTGGGGAAGAAGGCATGGATAAAAGTGTCCTGAAGAATGCCTGGGGCACACAGTGGGGACATGATTCACTCTGCCCTGACAGGCAAGTTGAGAGACACCTTTCCAAGAACAGGAGAGCTGAACAGTGCCATTCCCCTTCCCCACCCTTCAGCATAAACACAGAGCCATCTGTGGGAGGCAGGACAGTGGCTGCCCCACTGGCTTACACTAAGCAAGACCCCTCGCACTCTGGCAGGACTCCTCTTCTCAATCAAGCTTGCCTGCAGTCCTAGACCCAGTGGGCCACTTCCCCCAGAAGACTATCCAAGGCCCTTGTGCACACCACATCTCTAAATCCTGGAGTTTTAAAGGTCATCAGGCATGGCTGGGATAGAGTCAAGAGGGCAGTGTGCTGCTGCTGTAGAGAAGACAAACAATCCAGGTGCAGACAGCATAGAAATGACAATCTGAAAATCATCTGGGACACACAGGGGAGACATAATTCTCTATTCTAGGGGTGCTTCCCTGAGAGAGAGCATTTAGGGAGATGCCTTTCCAGGAACAAAGGAGCTGGCCAGTGCCATTTCCTTCCCCCATCCCTCAGCATAAACACAGAACCATCCATGGGAATCAAGGCAGTACTGCCACTGGCTACCTAACTCGCCTCACCAAGCCCTACTCCTTGTACTGTACTGAGATGGCCCTACTCAGTCAAGCATGCCTCAGCCCCAGCATGGCAGGTCCCCTCCCCCAGGATATCAGCAAAAACTTTTACCCTCAACACATCTGCAGAACAGAGACTTTCACAGGGCATTAGTTCTGGTGGAGTTGATGTCAGGTCTCTCTCAAAAGCAGACCAAAGTATACCTACTTAAAACTCACCAGATTAGGCCAGGGTCCAAACACTGGCAATAGCAGTCAAGGAGAGCCTTTTCACCTGACTGGCCTGAAAGATAGAGCACCCTGTGCAGAAGTGAAGCACAGGCAGCACATACGGAAACACCATCTGACACAGGCTCTCAATGTCACATTACCTCTTCTTCATGAAGTCATTACTTTTGGGAGGAAGAGACAACTGGTTTTTCTAACACAGAGAAGATGCATAGACATTTTTTTTACCACAAGATTTTATTTATTTATTATTATTTTTATAAATTTATTTTTTATTGTTGTTCAATTTGCCAACATATGGAACTGGAGGGTATTATGCTGAGTGAAATAAGTCAATCAGAGAAGGACAAACATTATATGGTCTCATTCATTTGGGGAATATAAAAAATAGTGAAAGGGAATAAAGATGCATAGACTTATAAAGAATGCTAAGACACAGGAACGTACACCAAAATGAAAAAACAAGATAAGGCCATGACCAGATTCTAAGTGAAACAGATACAAATAACATGTCTGATGAAGAATTTAAAGCAACAATCATAATCAACACATTGGGCTTGAGAGAAAAATGAAAGACCCTTTTGGTAAGATAAGGGTCTTTACCACAAACATAAAAGAGTTAAAAAAAGAATCAATCAGAGATGAAGAATGCAATAAATGAAATTTGAAACAGGTTTGATGAAATGAATAGCAAGCTGGAAGAAGCAGAAGAATGAATCAGTGGTGTGGAAGACAAGATACTGGGAAATAATAAAGCTGAACAAAAGAGAAAAAGAATAATTAAAGATCATGAGAATAAACTTAGGGGATTCAATGACTCCAACAAATGTAATAACATACATATTATAGGAGACCCTGAAGCAGAGAGACTAAAGAGAGCAGAAAACTTATTTTAGGAAAACTGTGTGGAGGTTCCTCAAAGAGTTAAAAATAGATCTGCCCTATGACCCAGCAAAAGCACTACTGGGGATTTACCCCAAAGATACAGATGCAGTGAAAACCCACGACACCTGCACCCCAATGTTTATAGCAGCAATGTCCACAAAAGCCAAACTGTGGAAGGAAACTTCGTGTCCATTGACAGATGAATAGATAAATAAGATGTGGTAAACATATACAACAGAATATTACTCAGCCATTAGAAACGATGAATACCCACTATTTGCTTCAATGTGAATGGAAATGGAGGGTATTATGCTGAGTGAAGTAAGTCAATCGGAGAAGGACAAACATTAATGGTTTCACTCATATGGGGAATATAAAAAATAGTGAAAGCTATCATAGGGGAAAGGAGAGAAAATGAGTGTGGGAAAAATCAGTGAGACTGACAAAACATGAAAGACTCCTAACTCTGGGAAATGACCAAGGAGTAGTGGAAGGGGAGGTGGGGGGGATGAGGTGACTGGGTGATGGGCACTGAGGTGGGCACTTGATGGGATGAGCACTGGGTGTTATACTATATGTTGGCAAATTGAACTCAAATAAAAAAAAAAACATGAAAAAAAAAAGAATGAATGAATGAATAGCAGAAAACTTCCCCAATCTGGGAAAAGAAACAGATATCCAAATACAGGACATCCAAATACAGGAGGCACAGAGAACTCCCATTAAAATAACAAAAGCAGGCCAAAACCAAGACATATTCTCCCAATACTTCATTTTTGCTTTTGTTTCTTTTGCCTTCATGGATGTACCTTGCAAGAAGTTACTGTGGCCAAGTTCAAAAGGGTGTTGCATGTGTTCTCCTCTAGGATTTTTTTTTAAATTTTTATTTATTTATGATAGTCACACAGAGAGAGAGAGAGGCAGAGACACAGGCAGAGGGAGAAGCAGGCTCCATGCACCGGGAGCCCGATATGGGATTCGATCCCGGGTCTCCAGGATCACGCCCCGGGCCAAAGGCAGGCGCCAAACCGCTGCGCCACCCAGGGATCCCATCCTCTAGGATTTTGATGGAATCTTGTCTCACATTTAGATATTTCATCCATTTTGAGTTTATCTATGTGTATGGTGTAAGAGGCATGTTCCCTCTATCCCTACACTCTGAAGAGTTTTGATCAGGAATGGATGCTGTATTTTGTCAAATAATAAATATTTTCTCTGCATCTAATGAGAGGATCATATGGTTCTTGGTTTTTCTCTTGCTGGTATGATGAATCACATTGATTGTTTTACGAGTGTTGAACCAGCCCTGTGTCCCGGGGATAAATCCTACTTGGTCATGGTGAATAATTTTCTTAATGTACTGTTGGATCCTATTGGCCAGTATCTTGTTGAGAATTTTTGCATCCATGTTCATCAGGGATATTGGTCTGTAATTATCCTTTTTGGTGGGGTCTTTGTCTGGTTTTGGAATTAAGGTGATGCTGGCCTCATAGAACGAATTTGGAAGTACTCCATCACTTTCTATCTTTCCAAACAGCTTTAGGAGAATAGGTATGGTTTCTTCTTTAAACGTTTGATAGAAATCCCCAGGGAAGCCATCTGGCCCTGGACTTTTGAGTCTTGGGAGGTTGTGGATGACTGCTTCAATTTCCTTCCTGGTTATTGGCCTGTTCACGTTTTCTATTTCTTCCTGTTCCAGATGTGGTAGTTTGTGGCTTTCCAGGAATGCATCCATTTCTTCTAGATTGCCTAATTTATTGGCGTATAGCTGTTCATAATAATTTCTTTTTAATAATAAATTTATTTTTTATTGGTGTTCATTTGCCAACATACAGGAAAACACCCAGTGCTCATCCCGTCAAGTGTCCCCCTCAGTGCCCATCACCCATTCACCCCCACCCCCCTCCCTCCTCCCCTTCCACCACCCCTAGTTCATTTCCCAGAATTAGGAGTCTTCATGTTCTGTCTCCCAATCTGATGTTTCCTACCCATTTCTTCTCCCTTCCCATATTCCCTTTCACTATTATTTATATTCCCCAAATGAATGGGACCATATAATGTTTGTCCTTCTCCAATTGACTTATTTCACTCAGCATAATATCTTCCAATTCCATCCATGTTGAAGCAAATGGTGGGTATTTGTCATTTTTTTATAATAAATTTATTTTTTATTGGTGTTCAATTTGCCAACATACAGAAAAATACCCAGTGCTCATATCGTCAAGTGCCCTCCTCAGTACCCGTCACCCATTTACTCCCACCACCCCCCCTCCCCTTCCACCACCCCTAGTTCATTTTCAGAGTTAGGAGTCTTTATGTTCTGTCTCCCTTTCTGATATTTCCCACACACTTCTTCTCCCTTCCCTTATATTCCCTTTCACTATTATTTATATTCCCCAAATGAATGACAACATGCACTGTTTGTCCTTCTCCGATTGACTTACTTCACTCAGCATAATACCCTCCAGTTCCATCCACGTTGGTGCAAATGGTGGGTATTTGTCGTTTCTAATGGCTGAGTAATATTCCATTGTATACATAAACCACATCTTCTTTATCCATTCATCTTTCGATGGAAACCAGGCTCCTTCCACAGTTTGGCTATTGTGGACATTGCTGCTAGAAACAACGGGGTGCAGGTGTCCCGGCATTTCATTGCATCCGCATCTTTGGGGTAAATCCCCAGCAGTACAATTGCTGGATTGTAGGGAAGGTCTATTTTTAACTCTTTGAGGAATTTCCATAGAGTTTTCCAGAGTGGCTGCAACATTTCACATTCCCACCAACAGTGTAAGAGGGTCCCCTTTTCTCCACATCCTCTCCAACATTTGTGGTTTCCTGCCTTGTTAATTTTCCCCATTCTCACTGGTGTGAGGTGGTATCTCATTGTGGTTTTGATTTGTATTTCCTTGATGGCCAGTGATGCAGAGCATTTGCTCATATGTGTGTTGGCCATGTCTATGTCTTCCTCTCTGAGATTTCTGTTCATGTCTTTTGCCCATTTCATGATTGGATTGTTTGTTTCTTTGGTGTTGAGTACATTAAGTTCTTTATAGATCTTGGAAACTAGCCCTTTATCTGATACAACACTTGCAAATATCTTCTCACATTCTGTAGGTTGTCTTTGAGTTTTGTTGACTGTATCCTTTGCTGTGCAAAAGCTTCTTATCTTGATGAAGTCCCAATAGTTCATTTTTGCTTTTGTTTCTTTTGCCTTCGTGGATGTATCTTGCAGGAAGTTACTGTGGCCAAGTTCAAAAAAGGTGTTGCCTGTGTTCTCCTCTAGGATTTTGATGGAATCTTGTCTCACATTTAGACTTTTCATCCATTTAGAGTTTATCTTTGTGTATGGTGAAAGAGAGTGGTCTAGTTTCATTGTTCTGTATGTGGATGTCCAATTTTCCCAGCACCATTTATTGAAGAGACTCTCTTTTTTCCAGTGGATAGTCTTTCCTCCTTTGTCAAATATTAGTTGACCATAAAGTTGAGGGTTCACTTCTGGATTCTCTATTTTGTTCCATTGATCTATGTGTCTGTTTTTGTGCCAGTACCACACTGTCTTGATGACCACAGCTTCGTAGTACAACCTGAAATCTCCGCAGGGAGGGGGCTGTGCAGATGGGAGCTGGAATCCAACAGCACAGGCCTGGGAGCACAGGGCACCTGGGACACAGCCCAGGATCCCCGCCCCCCGCCATAGGCAGAGGTCAGGAGGGCACAGGACAGCAAGGACGCTCCTGCCCCAAGCTGAGCAGATCAGCGGCCGCCCCTGGAGCATCCAGGCCCCTGCAGACTAGAGCTCTGTAGTTACTGCGAGCTGAATCCAGGGCTCCAGAACAGGCCGTTGCCACTGTGGTTGTTCCTCATGGGCCTCACAGGATAAACAACCCCCACCGAGCCTCACAGTGGCCTCACCGGATAAACAGGATAAACATCACTCACTGAGCCTTGCACCAGGCAGGGGGCAGAGCAGCTTCCCCAAGTGCTAACATCTGAAAATCAGCACAACAGGCCTCTCCCCCAGAAGACCATCAGTGAGGTCTTCAATATATATGCCAATCATTAATATATATGCCCCGAATGTGGGAGCTGCCAAATATATCAATCATTTAAAAACCAAAGTTAAAACATACTTAGATAATAATACACTATACTTGGTGACTTCAATCTAGCGCTTTCTACACTCGATAGGTCTTCTAAACACAACGTCTCCAAAGAAACGAGAGCTTTAATTGATACACTGGACCAGATGGATTTCACAGATATCTACAGAACTTTACGTCCAAACTCAACTGAATACACATTCTTCTCAAATGCACATGGAACTTTCTCCAGGATAGACCACATACTGAGTCACAAATCAAGTATGAACCGATACCAAAAGATTGGGATTGTCCCCTGCATATTCTCAGACCATAATGCCTTGAAATTAAAACTAAATCACAACAAGAAGTTTGGGAGGGCTTCAAACATGTGGAGGTTAAGGACCATCTTGCTAAAAGATGAAAGGGCCAACCAGGAAATTAAGGAAGAATTAAAAAGATTCATGGAAACTAATGAGAATGAAGATACAACCGTTCAAAATCTTTGGGATGCAGCAAAAGCAGTCCTGAGGGGGAAATACATCGCAATACAAGCATCCATCCAAAAACTGGAAAGGACTCAAATACAAAAGCTAACCTTACACATAAAGGAGCTAGAGAAAAAACAGCAAATAGCTCCTACACCCAGCAGAAGAAGAGAGTTAATAAAGATTAGAGCAGAACTCAACGAAATCGAGACCAGAAGAACTGTGGAACAGATCAACAAAACCGGGAGTTTGTTCTTTGAAAGAATTAATAAGATAGATAAACCATTAGCCAGCCTTATTAAAGAGAAGAGAGAGAAGACTCAAATTAATAAAATCATGAATGAGAAAGGAGAGATCACTACCAACACCAAGGAAATACAAACGATTTTAAAAACATATTGGATGAGCACTGGGTGTTATTCTGTATGTTGGAAAATTGAACACCAATAAAAAATAAATTTATTATTAAAAAAACCTATTTTGATAGGGATTGCATTAAATGTGTAAATTGCCCTGGGTAACATTGACATTTTCACAATATTAATTCTGCCAATCCATGAGCATAGAATAGTTTTCTATCTCTTTGTGTCTTCCTCAATTTCTTTCAGAAGTGTTCTATAGTTTTTAGGGTATAAATCCTTTACCTCTTTAGTTAGGCTTATTCCTAGGTATCTTATGCTTTTGGGTGCAATTGTAAATGGAGTTGACTCCTTAATTTCTCTTTCTTCAGTTTCATTGTTAGTGTATAGAAATGCCATTGATTTCTGGGCATTGATTTTGTTTGTTTTTTTTTGTTTGTTTTTGTTTTTGTTTTTGCCAGTGAAATAATATTTATTTATTTTTTTTTTAATTTATTTTTTATTGGTGTTCAATTTACTAACATACAGAATAACCCCCAGTGCCTGTCACCCATTCACTCCCACCCCCCGCCCTTCTCCCCTTCCACCACCCCTAGTTCGTTTCCCAGAGTTAGGGGTCTTTACGTTCTGTCTCCCTTTCTGAATGGGCATTGATTTTGTATCCTGCCACGCTACCAAATTGCTGTATGAGTTCTAGCAATCTTGGGGTGGAGTCTTTCATACCATGGACTTTCTTCAGAGAGTTAGAACAAATTATTTTAAGATTTGTGTGGAATCAGAAAAGACCCCAAATAGCCAGGGGAATTTTAAAAAAGAAAACCATATCTGGGGGCATCACAATGCCAGATTTCAGGTTGTACTGCAAGGCTGTGGTCATCAAGACAGTGTGGTACTGGCACAAAAACAGACACATAGATCAATGGAACAGAATAGAGAATCCAGAAGTGAACCCTCAACTTTATGGTCAACTAATATTCGACAAAGGAGGAAAGAATATCCATTGGAAGAAAGATAGCTCTTCAATAAATGGTGCTGGGAAAATTGGACATCCACATGCAGAAGAATGAAACTAGACCACTCTCTTTCACCATACACAAAGATAAACTCAAAATGGATGAAATATCTAAATGTGAGACAAGATTCCATCAAAATCCTAGAGGAGAACACAGGCAACACCCTTTTTGAACTTGGCCACAGTAACTTCCTGCAAGATACATCCACGAAGGCAAAAGAAACAAAAGCAAAAATGAACTATTGGGACTTCATCAAGATAAGAAGCTTTTGCACAGCAAAGGATACAGTCAACAGAACTAAAAGACAATTTACAGAATGGAAGAGGATATATCCCCTGGGTATTCTCAGACCATAATGCCTTGAAATTAGAACTAAATCACAACAAGAAGTTTGGGAGGACTTCAAACACGTGGAGGTTAAGGACCATCTTGCTAAAAGATGAAAGGGTGAACCAGGTAATTAAGGAAGAATTAAAAAGATTCATGGAAACTAATGAGAATGAAGATACAAACAACTCCTGGCTACCAATGGTTTCCTTTGGGGGGAAGAACAGACAGATAGATGAGAGGACTTACTCTGTGGGTGGAAGTGGTCTGATTCTGGATCTATGACACACAGTCCCTTAAGGCAAAAATGCACCTGTCTCCGGTACCATCCAGATCGAGGATCTGTAAACTTTTCTGCAAATAGTGTATACTTAAGCTGTGGGCTACAAAGTCTCCTTTATAATTCATCTCTGCCCTTATAATGGAAAAGGAACCAAAAGATGCTATAGGCAAGAAGAAACTGAATGAACATGGCTACATTCCAATAAAAGTTTATTTATGGAAACTCCATTTCTTACAACAGAAAATTTAATTTCTTATCATTTTCATTTTTCACAAAACATCATTCTTGTTTTGATTTTTTTCAACCATTTACAACATAACCATACTGAGCTTGTGAGCCATACAAAAACAATAATATGTTAATGTCTAAAAATAGGTGAGTGCTATTGCCACTAGCAAAACCACAATTTGGAGACTAAATAGGGGTAGCCATACTTGTGCGTGGCATTTGAAGCATTACCTCAAATGGGCAATACAGCCTAGAACTATGGGCATCTGACTTAGGAACCAGTATATGCCAAAACCTAGTGCTTTATTTGCTGGTATGTGTGTTTGTGTGTGCGTGTATGTAGTACCCATAGTGAAGGAAAAAAATCCCCCAAAACTGACTTTTGATCCTTTTCTTCCATGAAGACAATAAGATGTTCTATATGCTTGCTCTCTCTCACAGACATATGTATACAAACTCCATTCCTAAAAACATGGGGTCCCAAATATTTAATTTTCAATTATTTGGGAAAGAATTAAATGAAAGCTTATGCATAAAAATATGGCTCTGAAAATAACTGGAAAAGCCCAGATAATTTGGGAGTTATGATATGGAAGATAATTTGGCATAGGAGTATATTTTAGCTTATTTAAAAGAACAACCTATTTTCAAATATGCTTAGCACCATTCCACCCTGGAGTAGAAATCAGTTATAAACCATTGGTAAACAAATTTCTAGTCCTTCTTCATTTTATCCTTTAGAACAGGCTCCCAAAGGGACTCATTCCATTATGCAAAATCTTGCTGACCAGCTCATTATTGTACACTCCCATGCAGAACTTGGGCTCTGCATTATTTAAAGCATGATCTTAAGTCATCTTGTCACTAATTTACATAATTATCTCTCTGTTTTGATCTATATGGGATAATGGTATTTCAGATTTGTCTAACTATTTAATCAAGATTGAAAAAGAACAAACTTTCTAAATCTGGAGTTTGGGACCTAATGTTGGTGAAATTCCTCTGGAATATCCTCCCACAGGACTGCACATTATCAAAGGATAAAGCAAAGACCACCAGAACTTTAAAAGAGAACAGGAGGAAGAGAGTGTTTGTTGAGTTTATTATCTTACCAGAGGAGAGAAAACACAGCAGAGAAACACTCACAGAATAGCTGAGGAGAAGAGAGGCAGAGGAATCAGGGTTTTTTAAGCACTAGATGGTTCAGATGATTAGGCTAATTAAGGATGACAAACCACAACTCTAGATAAGTTTATTCTTATCTAGAATGATAAGAATGAGTCCATAATACTGAATATGGTTGGTTAAAATAAATCCTTTGCTCCTTCTAGAGAAAGTCTTTGCACAGATCATCCAATGAGGTCAGCTTACTGGAGAGTTATAGGTCCTTTTATATCTTCAGTTGTGACAAAACACAGCATTCACACATACACGTTTGCACAACACTGACAGTGAAATAATTTTGTTGAAGTTTGAAAGTACACTAGTTAAGAACTGGGCTTTGAAATCAGACTGCCTGGGTATGAACCTTGGCTACACTACTTACTGGCTGTATAATGTTGGGAAGATAGTGGAATCTCTCTTAGTTTCAGTATCTTCATCTATGAAATGGGGATAATAAAAGGACCCCTTGATATGGTAGTTGCAAGTATTATATCTATTAATACATTGGTCCATACTTACTACTTAATAAATATAAGACATTATTAGAAATAGCCTCCCTGTGGACCCACAGAAGATTGTTGATGGACAGATCTTGTCATTTTTCTATCTCTCCCAAAGGAAATTAACACTCTCGGTTGTAAAGCAATGCATTTGAAATATTCATTCAACCCTGATTCATTCATTCAATGACTTGCATTTGTGGAGTACCTACGAGGTACCAGACCTGGAAGAACTCACAGTCTAAACACAGACACACAGGTAATTAGAAGTTTGTATTGGGAGGAAAATAAATAAGACATAAAGAGAAATAAAAATGGTATATTTCACACAGGAGTTAGGACTAGAGAGGTAGATAATTTTTTAGGAACCTGAGAAAAGGTGAGCTCAGTTTTAACTAACTAGCTTTTTGTAAGTAAGTTTTCACTCAGGTAAAAAGATCTGGGAATATTATACTCACAGAGTTATATTTTCTTCCCATTTAGCAAATATTTTTGAGAACCTTATTCTTGGTAGGAATTGCAGGTACATTCATTTTTGCCTTAATATTAAATGTATTCAGAAATTTTGCATCTTGTATATGAAAAATAAATAAGATTTTATAGGAAAAATAAAATTGTGGCAGGTCAATCAAAACTTAGGAAACTTTGGTCTAGAACTTCAACACACGCAATAATAATCTTAGTAAGAAATATCAGACAATGAAATCTCTACCATCATTTGAACCTACCATTTTTTACAAGCCCTCTACTTTGGAGTTTGCACTCCTCCTTGCAGATCTAGGTTCTTGAGACATTTACTTTTAACAAAGGCCAATTTCATCACAATTAAAACTATAATCTTAAGGGGATCAGAACATGCCACCACAAAACATGCCACTTCTGAATATCGACTCTTTTGACCTGAAGGCACTTCAGATGCGGCAGATGCAGGAAGGGTCCTCTGACTTCTCCCTTTCTACCTGGAAGCAGGATCTACCACTTCCTGTGAGAAAAGTGCCCTTCCTTCAGCAAGAAAATGAGAACATTTTTTTTATTTCTTTTACTATTAAAAAAAAATTCATTAGAGAGAGAGAGCATGGAAGTGAGGAGGGGCAGAAGGAGAGAGTCTTAGGTAGACTCCATGCTGAGCACAGAACCTGACATGGGGCTCACTCTCATAATGCTGAGATCATGACCTAAGCAGAAACCAAGAGTCTGACATTTCATCGGACTGCACCACCCAAGCACTCCAAGAAGAGACATTCTGATCACCAAAGACAAAAAGCTGATGCCAAAATGTATTAGTACAAGACAACCTACAAAAATGATGCTTATCTTCCATTAGTTTCCTCCATGGGTTTCCTAATAACTACCCCTGACTCAAACTCCCTTTCCCCTTGTCATGCCATGACTCCACAATTTATTGTTCTTTGTTAAAATGGTACATAAAGCTCTCAGGTCTATCCAGTTCTTGGGGTATTTGTTTCTCTTCTATGAAGGCTTTCATGTTACATGAAATATTAACATCAAATAAACTTTGTATGCTTTTCTCCTGTTAAACTGTCTTTGGTTGTTTACTTCCTGGGTCCAGCCACAGAACCATGAGGACAGAGGAAAAATCTTAATTCCCCTACAAATCCTATAATACCCCTCAACCCTCAAGACTTTTTTAAAACCCAAGGGAGAATGCCTTTTTGACATCTGCACATGCTGTCTCCCAACCATCTAACATAGTGGAAAGTTAGTCCTGGAAGCCACTAAGCCACTCATCTATCTCTTGCACTTACTCCTTGTAAGGTACTTTGACGGAATTTTCATTTTCTTAAGATCTTTATATATTGCTAAATTTTCTTCTTTAATAATAAGAAAGTGTACATATGATCATTTCAAAACAGTAGCACACTGAGAAAACTCACACATAAAACACAGCTTCTGTTATACTGCTATCATGCCCTTATTTGCCACTCATGTTAAGAAATATGTTAGAACTCATGTTCCGTTTACTTCAGAACAAACCCTATGACCAAACATAGTCCCAAATCTCAAATAATTCACAGTTGGACCGGAAAAGTCATCACACAAACTCAAATTGTACTATTGTATTATTTCAAAATAACTGCTTTACTGAAGAGACAAAGAAGCGCTAGGAGAAATCATGGTAGACAGAGATTAAATTTCTGTAACTAACTTTCCAAGGTTTCTTGGGATTGTTTATGACTGAAGAGACATCCAAATTATGAAGAAAAAGTGTTTCTAAGGCAGAAGGGACATCTGGGAATGCATTTCAGGAAGGGACAACTAGAAATGCAAAGATGCAAAACCACCCCTCAGAGTACAAGAGGAAGGCCACCCTGTCTCACTTCTCAACAATTTTTTGATATTTCATTTCCGATTCCAGTGGTTCTAATAATAATTGAGAAAACTTAGCCAGGTTTTATTTAATCAAACTCAGCTTCTCTGCATCCATTTGAGGATATTTTGGGAGGTGGTTGCTTTTAGATATAGAGATACGCTGGGGTGGAGGAAGCTGTCTCCAAAGCTGGATTTGGCGGCTATCCTAGGTAATGAATGTGAGCAATTGATTTCCAAGAGTGGGTAGCAGGACTCCACTTAAGAAGGAAATGTCTTTACTTGGAAAAACAACACCACTGTTGTGAAAGGTGTGCAACCCTGTGGGCATGTGGGTTGGCAGAAACCAAGAATACAAAAGATGAGTGATCAACTTGTCAACAGAAAACAAGGAGAGGCTTTTAGCTTGGCCCACAGAGGAGCCAGAAAGCCACTGAGAAACAAGGTACAGTACTACATGATGATGGTGGTGGTGGTGCAAATACTGTTTTCAGAGAATTTACTTCATTTATTCCAGTTATTTGCTGAATGCTATCTTCCCTATGATCTTTAAAACATGCCATAGAAGGGGCACCTGGGTGGCTCAGTAGTTGGTCATCTGCCTTTGGCTCAGGTCGTAATACCAGGGTCCTGGGATCGAGTCCCGCATCAGGCTCCCCACAGGGAGCCTCCTTCTCCCTCTGCCTATGTCTCTGCCTCTCTCTCTGTGTCTCCATGAATAAATAAATAAAATCTTTAAAAAAAAACATGCCATAGAAGTTATTGTTTTGTGGTGCCTTGGAGGGGGTCAAGGAGAAGTCCCACATTTGTGTGAACCCCAAGATGGAGAACAAACATTCCCATCCCCACCGAATAGGAACAGAGATAACAAAGAACATTTAAGAAGAGCTTTAGAATCCTTAAACCCATGGCCTCAGTGTTGGAATCAATCTCATCTAAATTGTAAGGTACCAAGAAATTCCAGCATTGAGTTAAACCTATGATCTTTGTTTACCTTAACTTTTTATACCCTATGTGTAGTCCTCCTTCCTGACAGCAATGTTATGTCCTTTGCACACAAAAGACATTGACCATGGAATGTTTTCCTTAGGTGAACATTTGCTAAAAGGAATAATTTTATTTTTAGCACTTGCTACCAAAAGAAGACCATTTGCCTTCAGATGATAGTAATAAAGGAAGTTAGCAGTGAATCAACTTTGTGCCTCCATTTATCCTTAAAGGAAAGGTACTTAGAACTCCAAGTTTCTGGCTTTTTTGTCTTTGTATATTAGCCCACTGCCTCGTTCATAGTAGCCTACAGTAGCAAATTTAACTCATGTGACATTGGAATCTGGCAAGCCCAAATTCTGCAGGGCAAGGCAGCAGCCTGGAGGCCTAGGGAAGAGTAGATACTGAAGTTCAAGACTGAAGACAGTCTTCTGGGAGAATTCTCTCTTCTTTGAGGGAGGGAAGTCTTTTTTTAAGGCTTTCAATTAATTGGATGAGGCCCATCCATATTATGGGAGGTAATTGACATTATTTGAATTTTACTGATTTAAATGCTAATCTCATCAGAAAAATACCTTCAGAGAAATAGAATAATGTTTGACCAGTCATCTGGGTGCTGTGGTCTAGGCAACTAGACACATAGAATGAACCATCACACCAATGTACTCCAAAAGTTCCATCCATGGGCCCCATCACAATCACAACCCACACACCCAGCAAGCAACTATTCTTCTGATGGTACAATCATCATTTTTTGTATTTTTAAAAATAATTTTATCAAACATGTATCCTTAGACATGATAATTTATTCTTGCCTCCTTGTTTTAACTTAATATCCCTTCTAAGTATTCTCTAATTCATAGAACCCACACCATGCTTCTCTTCAGCTTACAATTAATTTGTTGAAGAATGCATGTTTTCTGATGTAAAGAATTGCATATATTCTGATTATGGATGATTGGATTATACATTACATTTTGAATTTTTCTCAAAAGTCTTGTGTAAGCCCATGTCATGATTTCTTCCAGGTCAGGTAGGTGGGTGGGCTGTAGAACACCAACAAAGCCACACACCTGCCTAGCCAGATATACCATGTCAAGGAATCCTTGAAGTGGCTTTTAGGGGCCAGAGGCAAGGCTGTAAAGAGAGCTCTGCCTGGATATGTGAAACATGGCATAGAGGTGGGGGCAAAGAAGAGCTTCCTTTGGTACAAGTCTCCCTATGCTTCTAGACTATAGACTCCCAAGGCTCAAGCAGTGTTAATAATAATAGGAATGCAAAAGAAATGGGTAGGTGATATGAAAACATATAAAAAAGCAAAGTGAAGGGGAAGTAAAAAAAATATTCCAGAGATATGGGGAAAAGAAGACAATTTTACTGAAATAGAACATATAGAAAAGTTAACAAATCATGAGTGCATAGTTTGATAAATCTTCACAAACCAAGCATGCCATGAAATCAGCACCTAATCAAGAAACAAGAGCCCCCTTCCAATTATAACCTCCCCCAAAGCACAACTTCTAATATTATAGATCAGTTTTTTCCTGTTTCTGTACATTGGATACATTGAATTAGAGAATACGTAGTCTTTTGGGGGATGGCTTCTTTCACACACTATTATACTTATGGTATTTATCCATGTTCTTGCCCAGGGCTGAGTAAACCACTAATTTGCATTGTCATATAATATTTGATTGTATAGAAATGAAATTTGCACAGATTCTAGTTTGTGGGCTCATGTGGATAGTAGTGCTGTAAACATTGCTAAGGATGGGATGTCTTTTGAGAACATATGCAATTCGGTTGGGTATGAGATGATGAGTGAATCTGCAGGTATAAGCTTATGTCTAGTTTTATTTTTTTAATAAAATAATTTTTATTGGTGTTCAATTTACCAACATACAGAATAACACCCAGTACTCATCCCATCAAGTGTCCCCCTCAGTGCCCGTCACCCACTCACCCCCACCCCCCGCCCTCCTCCCCTTCCACCACCCCCAGTTCGTTTCCCAGAGTTAGGAGTCTTCATGTTCTGTCTCCCTTTCTGATATTTCCCACACATTTCTTCTCCCTTCCTTATATTCCCTTTCACTATTATTGATATTCCCCAAATGAATGAGAACATGTAATGTTTGTCTTTCTCCGATTGACTTACTTCACTCGGCATAATACCCTCCAGTTCCATCCACGTTGAAGCAAATGGCGGGTATTTGTCGTTTCTAATGGCTGATTAATATTACATTGAATACATAAACCACATCTTCTTTATCCATTCATCTTTCGATGAACACCGAGGCTCCTTCCACAGTTTGGCTATTGTGGACATTGCTGCTAGAAACATCGGGGAGCAGGTGTCCCGGCGTTTCATTGCATCTGAACATTTGGGGTAAATCCCCAACAGTGCAATTGCTGGGTCGTAGGGCAGGTCTATTTTTAAGTCTTTGAGGAACCTCCACACAGTTTTCCAGAGTGGCTCCACCAGTTCACATTCCCACCAACAGTGCAGGAGGGTTCCCTTTTCTCTGCATCCTCTCCAACATTTGTGGTTTCCTGCCTTGTTAATTTTCCCCATTCTCACTGGTGTGAGGTGGTATCTCATTGTGGTTTTGATTTGTATTTCCCTGATGGCAAGTGATGCAGAGCATTTTCTCATGTGTTTGTTGGCCATGTCTATGTCTTCCTCTGTGACATTTCTCTTCATGTCTTTTGCCCATTTCATGATTGGATTGTTTGTTTCTTTGGTGTTGAGTTTAAGAAGTTCTTTATAGATCTTGGAAACTAGCCCTTTATCTGATACATCATTTGCAAATATCTTCTCACATGCTGTAGGTTGTCTTTTAGTTTTGTTGACTGTATCCTTTGCTCTGCAAAAGCTTCTTATCTTGATGAAGTCCCAATAGTTCATTTTTGCTTTTGTTTCTTTTGCCTTCGTGGGTGTATCTTGCAAGAAGTAACTGTGGCCAAGTTCAAAAAGGGTGTTGCCTGTGTTCTCCTCTAGGATTTTGATGGAATCTTGTCTCACATTTAGATATTTCATCTCTTTTGAGTTTAACTTTGTGTATGGTGAGAGAGAGTGGTCCAGTTTCATTCATCTGCATGTGGATGTCCAATTTTCCCAGCACCATTTATTGAAGAGACTGTCTTTCTTCCAATGGATAGTCTTTCCTCCTTTATCGAATATTGGTTGGCCATAAAGTTCAGGGTCCACTTCTGGGTTCTCTATTCTGTTCCATTGATCTATGTGTCTGTTTTTGTGCCAGTACCACACTGTCTTGATGACCACAGCTTTGTAGTACAACCTGAAATCTGGCATTGTGATGCCCCCAGATAGGGTTTTCTTTTTTAAAATTCCCCTGGCTATTCGGGGTCTTTTCTGATTCCACAAAAATCTTAAGATTATTTGTTCCAACTCTGAAGAAAGTCCATGGTATTTTGATAGGGATTACATTAAATGTGTACATTGCCCCGGGTAACATTGACATTTTCACAATATTAAGTCTGCCAATCCATGAGCATGGAATATTTTTCCATCTCTTTGTGTCTTCCTCAATTTCTTTCAGAAGTGTTCTATAGTTTTTAGGGTATAGATCCTTTACCTCTTTGGTGAGGTTTATTCCTAGGTATCTTATGCTTTTGGTTGCAATTGTAAATGGGATTGACTCCTTAATTTCTCTTTCTTCAGCCTCATTGTTAGTGTATAGAAATGCCATTGATTTCTGGGCATTGATTTTGTATCCTGCCACACTGCCAAATTGCTGTATGAGTTCTAGCAATCTTGGGGTGGAGGCTTTTGGGTTTTCTACGTAGAGTATCATGTCATCAGCGAAGAGGGAGAGTTTGACTTCTTCTTTGCCAATTTGAATGCTTTTAATGTCTTTTTGTTGTCTGATTGCTGAGGCTAGGACTTCCAGTACTATGTGGAATAGCAGTGGTGAGAGTGGACATCCCTGTCTTGTTCCTGATCTTAGGGGAAAGGCTCCCAGTGCTTCCCCATTGAGAATGAGATTTGCTGTGGGCTTTTCGTAGCTGGCTTTTAAGATGTCAAGGAAACTTCCCTCTATCCCTACACTCTGAAGAGTTTTGATCAGGAATGGATGCTGTATTTTGTCAAATGTTTTCTCTGCATCTAATGAGAGGATCATATGGTTCTTGGTTTTTCTCTTGCTGATATGATGAATCACACTGATTGTTTTACGAGTGTTGAACCAGCCTTGTGTCCCGGGGATAAATCCTACTTGGCCATGGTGAATAATTTTCTTAATGTACTGTTGGATCCTATTGGCTAGTATCTTGTTGAGAATTTTTGCATCCATGTTCATCAGGGATATTGGTCTGTAATTATCCTTCTTGGTGGGGTCTTTGTCTGGTTTTGGAATTAAGGTGATGCTGGCCTCATGGAACGAATTTGGAAGTACTCCATCTCTTTCTATCTTCCAAAGAGCTTTAGTAGAATAGGAATGATTTCTTCTTTAAACGTTTGATAGAATTCCCTTGGTAAGCCATCTGGCCCTGGACTCTTGTGTCTTGGGAGGTTTTTGATGACTCCTTCAATTTCCTCCCTGGTTATTGGCCTGTTCAGGTTTTCTATTTCTTCCTGTTCCAGTTTTGGTAGTTTGTGGCTTTCCAGGAATGTGTCCATTTCTTCTAGATTGCCTAATTTATTGGCGTATAGCTGTTCATAATATGTTTTTAAAATCGTTTGTATTTCCTTGGTTTGGTAGTGATCTCTCCTTTCTCATTCATGATTTTATTAATTTGAGTCTCCTCTCTCTTCTTTTTAATAAGGTTGGATAATGGTTTATCTATCTTATTAATTCTTTCAAAGAACCAACTCCTGGTTTTATTGATCTGTTCCACAGTTCTTCTGGTCTCGATTTCGTTGAGTTCTGCTCGAATTTTAATTAACTCTCTTCTTCTGCTGGGCATGGGGTCAATCTGCTGTTTATTCTCTAGCTCCTTTATGTGTAAGGTTAGCTTTTGTATTTGAGTTCTTTCCAGTTTTTGAATGGATGCTTGTATTGCGATGTATTTCCCCCTTAGGACTGCTTTTGCTGCATCCCAAAGATTTTGAATGGTTGTATCTTCATTCTCATTAGTTTCCATGAATCTTTTTAATTCTTCCTTAATTTCCTGGTTGACCCTTTCATCTTTTAGCAGGATGGTCCTTAATCTCCACGTGTTTAAAACTTTTTTTTTTAATTTTTATTTATGATAGTCACAGAGAGAGAGGCAGAGACACAGGCAGAGGGAGAAGCAGGCTCCATGCACCGGGAGGCCGACGTGGGACTCGATCCCGGGTCTCCAGGATCGCGCCCTGGGCCAAAGGCAGGCGCCAAACCGCTGCGCCACCCAGGGATCCCCCTCCACGTGTTTGAGGTCCTTCCATACTTCGTGTTGTGATTTAGTTCTAATTTCAAGGCATTATGGTCTGAGAATATGCAGGGGACGATCCCAATCTTTTGGTATCGGTTCAAACCCGATTTGTTACTCAGTATGTGGTCTATTTTGGAGAAAGTTCCACGTGCACTTGAGAAGAATGTGTATTCAGTTGAGTTTGGATGTAAAGTTCTGTAGATATCTGTGAAATCCATCTGGTCCAGTGTATCATTTAAAGCTCTCATTTCTTTGGAGATGTTGTGCTTAGAAGACCTATCGAGTATAGAAAGAGCTACATTGAAGTCACCAAGTATAAATGTATTATTATCTAAGTATTTCTTCACTTTGGTTATTAATTGGTTTAAATATTTGGGGGCTCCCACATTCGGGGCATATATATTCAGGATTGTTAAGTCCTCTTGTTGGATAGATCCTTTAAGTATGAGATAGTGTCCCTCTTCATCTCTCACTACAGTCTTCGGGGTAAATTTTAGTTTATCTGATATAAGGATGGCTACCCCTGCTTTCTTTTGAGGACCATTCGAATGGTAAATGGTTCTCCAACCTTTTATTTTCAGGTTGTAGGTGTCCTTCTGTCTAAAATGAGTCTCTTGTAGACAGCAAATAGATGGGTCCTGCTTTTTTATCCAGTCTGAAACCCTGCGCCTTTTGATGGGGTCATTAAGCCCGTTCACGTTCAGAGTTACTATTGACAGATATGAGTTTAGTGTCATCATGATATCTATTCAGTCCTTGTTTTTGTGGATTGTTCCACTGAATTTCTTCTTAAAGGGGAATTTTAAGAGTCCCCCTTAAAATTTCTTGCAGAGCTGGTTTGGAGGTCACATATTCTTTCAGTTCCTGCCTGTCTTGGAAGCTCTTTATCTCTCCTTCCATTTTGAATGAGAGCCTTGCTGGATAAAGTATTCTTGGTTGCATGTTCTTCTCATTTAGGACCCTGAATATATCCTGCCAGCCCTTTCTGGCCTGCCACGTCTCTGTGGAGAGGTCTGCTCTTACCCTAATGCTCCTCCCCATAAAAGTCAGGGATTTCTTGTCTCTTGCTGCTTTAAGGATCTTCTCTTTATCTTTGGAATTCGCAAGCTTCACTATTAGATGTCGAGGTGTTGAACGGTTTTTATTGATTTTAGGGGGGGGGATCTCTCTATTTCCTGGATCTGAATGCCTGTTTCCCTTCCCAGATTAGGAAAGTTTTCAGCTATGATTTGTTCAAATACATATTCTGGCCCTCTGGCCCTTTCGGCACCCTCGGGAACCCCAGTTAAACGTAGGTTTTTCTTCCTCAGGCTGTCGCTTATTTCCCTTAATCTAACCTCATGGTCTTTTAATTGTCTGTCTATTTTTTCCTCAGTTTCCCTCTTTGCCATCAACTTGTCTTCTATGTCACTCACTTGTTCTTCCACCTCGTTAACCCTCGTCATTAGGACTTCTAGTTTGGATTGCATCTCATTCAATTGATTTTTAATTTCTGCCTGATTGGATCTAAATTCTGCAGACATGAAGTCTCTTGAGTCGGTTATGTTTTTTTCTAGAGCCACCAGTAGCTGTATGATAGTGCTTCTGAATTGGCTTTCTGACATTGAATTGTAATCCAGATTTTGTAACTCTGTGGGAGAGAGGACTGTTTCTGATTCTTTCTTTTGAGGTGAGGTTTTCCTTCTAGTCATTTTGGTCAGTGCAGAGTGGCCAAAAACAAATTGTATTGGGAAAAAGAGAAAAAGAGAAAGAAGGAAAGAAAAGAGAAAAAGAAAAAAGAAAAAAGGAAGAAAAAAAAAAGAAAAAGAGAAAAAGAATGAAAGTGAAAAAAGGGTGGGGGAAGCAAACAAATCAAAAAAAAAAAAAAAAAAAGGAAAAAAAGAACCCACCGGGGAGTATCTTCTGATTCTGTGTACTTTAAGTCCCTTGACTTCCTCTGGATCTTGTCCGTCTAGCAGGTCTTCTGGGGGAGGGGCTTGTTGTGCTGATTTTCAGGTGTTAGCACTTGGGGGAGCTGCTGTGCCCCCGCCTGGTGCAGGGCTCAGTGGGGGTTGTTTACCCCGTGAGGCCCCAGGAGGAACAACCGCAGTGGCAGGGCCAGCTCTGGAAACCTGGATTCAGCCCCCGCAGGAACTCTGAAGCACTCCGCGGAGCCGCCCCCGAGCCCCCCCCCCCCCCCCCCCCCCCACGAGCTGCTCCGGGTCCAGCCGCCGGCCCTGCTGCCCTTTAGGGAGCTCGGCGCACTCTCCCGGGGCGCAGGTGCTGTTAGTGTCCCCGGGAGCCCGAGGGCATCCCCGCCCTCCTGGGTCCTGCTCCACCTCCCTGGAGCCCCTTTCCCCCGGGGAGGTTGGTGCAGCTCCTGCTCCTCCGGGACGGGGCTCTCCTGTCCTGGGGACACTCGCCCCGGCCTCAGCCCGGCTCCTCGCGGGGCCCCTCCCCCTTGGAGGCCTTTTGTGTCTTTATTTCTTTTTCCCCGTCTTCCTACCTTGATAGAAGTGCGAACTCTTCTCACTGTAGCATTCCAGCTGGTCTCTCTTTAAACCTCAGGCCGAATTCGTAGATTTTCAGGATGATTTGAAGGTTATCTAGGTAATTTGGTGGGGACAGGTGATTTGGGGACCCTACTCTTCTGCCGTCTTGCCCCTCCTCTATCTATGTCTAGTTTTAATATATAGTGTCAAAGAGTTTTCTTCCCACACTGGGAAAATCACTTTATATTCCTTTTGGCAGTTGAATGAAATTTCCTGTTGCTCCGTATTGTTTTCAATACATGGTAGTTTCTGTCTTTTTATTTTAACGATTCTGGTAGCTATGTAGTAGTATCCCTTGTATGTTTTATTTGCATTTTTTCTGGTAACTAATTAATTTAAGCACCATTTAATCTATTTATTAGGCCTCTGGGATACCTATCTTCTTTTATGAAGAGTCTGTTCAAGTCTTTTGCTCATTTTTCTATTGGATTGTCTTTTCCTCACTGATTTGCAGAAGTTGTTTATATATTCTGGATATGAGTCATTTGTCATATATATATTTGAAATATCTTCTCTTCTAGTGGTTATCTAATGTAAAGTTTTAAATAAAGATAGACTGGGGACACCAGGGGGCTCAGCTGGTTAAACGTTCAAATCATTATTTGGGCTCAGGTTGTGATTTCAGGGTCATGATCTCAGGGTCATGAGATCAATTCCTACATCAAGCCCTGTGCCCAGCACAGAGTCTGCTTGAGATTCTCACTCTCTCCTTCTGCCCCTCCTCTGATTTGTGCACACACACACTCTCTTTCTCTCAAATAAATAAAATATTTTTCAAAAAAAGACTAGAATATTTTGATGCCTGAAAAGAACACTGTCCTTACTGTTAAGGGCAGTAAAAAGTTAAAGGATCTCTCAGCAATAGAGAGAAGAGGGAGATACAACAGAATTGGGCAGAGGACAGCCATGGAAGCAAAGGAAACTACTGTTTATACCACCATCAGCTTCAATTAACACACCTGCATGGCTTCATCAAGATCCACAGCAAAACACTATCACTCTCATTTCCTAGACAACAAAACCAAAAGTCAGGTGTCTCTCCAATGTACACCAGGTATGGTATAGGTAACTTCTCCACGCCAGCCATCCTGGTAAATTTCCCAGATCTTGAATCCAAGCCACCTGTCGCCAAAGCCCAATGCTGCCACTACAACATTTAACTACCACGACTGGCTTATTATGTGGCTATTACAAAAAAAAATTATGCCTTGGCTCACTCTATTTGGAAACTTGTGACTACTTAGGCTAATTTATGACTTTGCTATGCCAGTGAGGAAAAGTATTATTTCCCTACCATATTTCCAGAGACAGCTGTCCAGTGATCTACATATGACCTTCTTAGCAACTAGCTCACTATGAGAATTTTGATAATGCTTCCTGGATGTACAGACAAGTAAAGGAATGAGTGAATGCCTGTGGATAAAGAGAAAACTTGCATTTTAATGTTGGCTTTCTGCTAAAGATACAAGTGATGAAATCACCTTCTCAGTGTCCTCAGGTGTTGTGAAAATAATTCAAGTTTCGGATGTCCAAGAAGACTACATCAGGTGAATTATTTTAAGCCGTCACTTCTGAAACTAACCTCTGCACTGACAAAAATAGGCCAGCAAAACAGCTGCAGCAATAAAATTCGCCCTGGGTACTGGCATATGTGGCTTCAACGAAACAGAGCAGGAAATTTTAAGAGCTGGGAGGAGATAGAGCAGGAAGCTTGCTTCAGTTCTCCTGACTCCTACAAGATGGGCCTTGCAAGGAGCAGATACACCTAATTTAGCTCATCCTGACAAATGTTACACATGCATATTTTGATGTCTAAGCATTAGAGCTTTCCTTTAGAGCAATTTCATAACCAGTACCCCAGTGTATTTAGAGTTGACAAAGGTGCAGCCAGCACTGCTGTGTTGAGAAGCTCCAGAGTCCTGTCTAAGGAGACACCTGCCATCATGGAGTAAGCAAGGTGCAAATTACTCGGCCATTAGAAACGACAAATACCCACCATTTGCTTCAACGTGGATGGAACTGGAGGGTATTATGCTGAGTGAAGTAAGTCAATCGGAGAAGGACAAACAGTATATGTTCTCATTCATTTGGGGAGTATAAATAATAGTGAAAGGGAATATAGGGGAAGGGAGAAGAAATGTGTGGGAAATATCAGAAAGGGAGACAGAACATAAAGACTCCTAACTCTGGGAAACGAACTAGGGGTGGTGGGAGGGGAGGAGGGCGGGGGGTGGGGGTGAGTGGGTAACGGGCACTGAGGGGGACACTTGACGGGATGAGCACTGGGTGTTATTCTGTATGTTGGTAAATTGAACACCAATAAAAAATTAATTTATTAAAAAAAAAACAGCCATTTGGATAACCACGGAGGCCATAACAAATTTGAGAAGATCCTTGGGGTGTGATGGCAGGGCACTCTGATTTCACCTCCATTTTGTGACTTACTTGCTCTATCATCTGAAAACTGTCATCTGTTTAACTGTATATCCCAGGTTGCCTGGTCATCAACTGGGGATGTTAATTTCTTCTCTTTTTACTTCATAAATCAAATAAAGTCACCTAGTGAGCATAATAGCATATAGGTCACAAGTCTATAATTCCTAGCAGTGTTCTGAAATTCAAAAGGCTTGCAGGAAAGGATTTTCCATAAGTCGTTTTGACAAAAAACTTCATCTGACATAAACAGATTTGGCGGTAAAAGCTGACCTGAACTAATTTGAAGCTTTTTATTTATTTAGTCCCACTGGGTGAATATTCATAAGTTTCACTGCAGAAGTGCTAATGGGTTTGATTAAGGATGTGGCTCAAGACCCTTTTAGGATTGTTTTGAAGTATATGGAATATGTGCTATTTTAACTTTCTAAAGATCCAAGACAATTTTAATTTTAAAGTATATCTGGACAATGGGAGTACAGGGCTTGCATTAAAACAAAGACCATGATATATAAAATGAAACCAAAGGCCCAGATTTCCTTTTATGATGGTTCAAACTGCTTAACCTTCAACTTATATTTTTCCTGCATTGGCATAAACCTGCATCTTATTCTCAAACAGGTCACCAGCAGGGTCGTTTTATCCATTAAGAACAAAAGACGCAGTATCAAAGGCTTATGACCTTTCTTAGGCCCTGCAAAAATGAGAACTGAAAAACCAAGTTATTGGTCCCAATATGAAAACAAAATTATAAAACAGAATCTACAAAATGTACACCACAAAAATCTATAAAACTTAAAAGGAGCTACTTCATCAGTGGCTAAATTTAGTATTCTAAAATATCATTGCATTTGAAAACAATTTATAGATTCAATTTTTCTCACTTTGCAAGAATGCTCATGTATGTAAAATAATTGTCAAGAATGACAGCCTCTCATAAATTGTATTTGCTCTTGTAGTCAAGTGATTGCAAAAACAAATGAAAATTTTTCCAAATGTTTATAGAAAAGTAGTATGTTTAGTATGAGATGCAAATGCAATTTAATACATTTTATAGAAATTAGAACATATAATGCTTATAATGTTCAACTTGGCCATTGAAAGAAGTGCCAACTCTGCCAATTACTGCTCTAGGAATGGTATTAAGTATTGGGGTTGAGAGATTTTCTCCAAGTATCCGGAGCATCACTATTTAAGTTTCAAGAACAGATTAGAGTTTTTTGGTTCCTTTTTCAGTTACAAATATAAACATCATTGATCAAACATTCCTACCCTGGAGACATGCTCTGTAGCAGACCTACTGTGATCAGACCTAATATGATACTAAAAGTAGTATCTAGACCTAATATGACCATCATACTAAAGATCCACTTAATTTGACCTATAGGTCAATAGTGACAAATAAATGCTGGTCTAAATCTCTGGCTGTCTGCATAGAAGCTTTAGCTCTATGGGCATGAGTGGTTGTTCAGATCACAGTCCCTAAGCACAGAAATACAATTCTATTACCAAATTGTGGAAATGACTTGCCTATCTTTATGGTATGCTTTACATAGAAAACCAAAGTTCTAGGGATTCTGCTGCTTTATCACACTTAGTATTACTGTATCACTTAATACTTACAATATCCTATAAGTTAGCTGCCATATTTTTCCCCATTTTATAGGTAAGGAGAACAGCACTGAGAGATTCAGTAGCATTCCCAAGATCAAGCTAGTGACATAGCTAGGATATCTATCATAGCTAATTTCTAAGAACGACTACTTGGCTTTTATTCTTTATTTCTAGCTTTCCCCCTGCTTGATGTTAGCAGAGAAGGCTTCTGTATCTCAGGCATTCATATATAATTTTCCAATGGGCATTTATATTGATAAGTGGATCATGGTGAAGTAAGACCACTGGTTTCCCTAACTTGTTTCATTTTCCACAGTCCCAAAAAACATCAAGATATCTCCACATTTATCCCATTGAGGACCTCAATAAGTCTTAAGTCCACAGATTATCTTAAAGAGCACCATTGACCACTGCTGTAGCCATGCTTCCCTTAAGGTGGTAGTGAAGGAGTCACCTATTCTGGGTGACTGTATATCATGGCTTAACATCAAGGTGTTAACATCAGACAAACCAGCAATCTCTTCTTGTTCAACTTATGACTTCTTCCCACAGCGAAACGTTTATTCATTAACTGTTTATCCTCAAGTGGCCTGTAATACTTACCAATGCTCCCATAATAGCCAATTCACTGGTAATCCAGTAACAGGTCCTTTATAATCTCCATTTATGATTAAATGAACAAATATAAAAAGAGTACAAGAGCCTCACTGCTTCTATACCTCATTTTTTATTTCAATATTAATGATGCATTTTAATAATCTTACAGCAACCCCACTCTTTATTATAATACAAAAGACTCATGAAGAAATCTGAGCTTATTCCTTAAACAAAGTAGTTAAATATTTGGCTGCCAAACACAGTTCCATCAATGACCTCTCTTCCACTAACAACTATCTTCAAAGAACTCATAGGAGTTTTAATCCAAGTGGGTTCTTTTGACTGAATAGATATATTTATATTGAAGTGATCAGAGACTTATCTTAAGAGAGGTTATGTTCCACAGTCTGTATGTAAGTCAAAATATTAAATGCCTTCAAAACCACACTTGAAAGTTCCTTAGTAAGGCATCATACTGGATATCAATACATATTTCTCAGTACATCCAACAACTTCTCTTTTCTTCCAAAGATGAAACAGATTTTCTCTTTTAGTATCCAAAGATGGATGGTTTGCATTTTTGAGCCATATTGTACAAAAATAATGCATTTTGAGCAGTAAAATCCCACAGAGGGCAGCATGATGGTTGCTTCATATAGGGTCTCTGGTAACTGAGCCATATTGAGTAATGGTAATGTGAGATACAGCAACTCATTTCACCAAGGCTTATGCTTATTAAAGAGAAAGTCAGGCAGAACCAATGGCACTATTTAAATTATTTTCTTCCCTTTCTTCTATTTCTCCCAACTTTGTTTTCAATAACATTTGCTAGAATTATTCATTTTCGAGTTGAAATAAAACTTGAAACTATGTGAAGAAAATGGCCATCGTGCAAGAACAATCTCAGTTTCACCTCTTTCTTCCTTCATTTTCTCCTTCCTTCCTATGTTCCTTTCCTTCCATTCCTTCCTTTCCTTCCTTTCCTTTCTTCCTCCCTTTCTTAATAGCAGAAACCCCTCAAGGTCCATCCATGTTATGGCAAATGGCAGGATTCCCTTCTTTTTTATGATTGAATATATGTGCCATATATATGTACCCCATTTTCTTTATCTATTCATCCACTGATGGACACTTGGGTTCTCTCCATTTCTTGACTATTGTAAATAATGCCACAATGAACATAGGGTTGTGGATGTCTTTCGAAGATAGTGTTTCATTTCTTTTAGGTAAATGCCCAAAAATAGAATTGCTAGATCACATGGTATTTCTCTTTTTAACTTTTTAAGGAGCCTCCATACTATATTCCATAGCGGTTGTACCAATTTATAGTCCCACCAACAGTGCACAAGGGTTCCCTTTTCTCAATTCCACCTTTTTAGAGCAGATATGAATTTCAGTAATACTAAAGGTAATTGGAAAGACAGAAGTTAATTCCACAAACCAAAAAAATGGTACTGGAGAAAACACAACAGTGATGATTGAGCATGCTAACCCCACCCTCCACCCCCATTTAAAGTCTGTACGTTCCACTTAACTCCAAATGTTCTTGGAGGAAACCAGCTCAGGCTCAAGGCACACTGCAACCAGTGAGATAGAAAAGAAAATTTAAGAGTAGATGGTAAAACTAAGCTAGATGCAGAGTTTAGCCCAGGAGATACACAAAGTTTAAGCTTAGGCTTGTTTGGTAAGCACAATAATTAGGGAGAAGGGATGTGGAAAGAAAGAAGGTACAGATGAACCAGCACACATGTCAGAGAGAAGGTCTGGCTGACTGATGAGAACACAGAGAGCAACAAAAGTGCATCTTGGTTCCTGGATATGTGTTCATAAATGACTATACTCATTCCTTGGAATCTTAGACTAGGATGAGAGCTCTGTCAAAAGTTAGCTAGGCTAGGAAGACTTAGAGTAAGAATAACAGAAGGTTATGATCACTTGCTTAGAAATCAAGCACCTTTGTGTTGGAATTCTGGCTCTGTCACTCATTAGTAATTATAAATATTCATTAGATGGTAACAACAGATAAGCCAATGTTCCAACCCATACAGAGGGATTAGAGAATAAGTCAACCTCTGCTGCAGACTACAGCAGAGGGTTTAGTGCAAGAATGCAGGCCTGGAATTGATGAACATGGGGAACTAGGTGAAGGGTGGGAAGTGGGAGTGGTAGACCCAGGGCTGGTTTCATGGGTGTGCCACTTTTGCTGCCATACGTATGTTGTGTATTTTGTTTTCAAGCACAGGGTCCCATACTTGGTTTAATGCTTTGCTGTCACAATCTTGAAATTCTGAATAATTTTTCACATTTTGCACTAGACCCTACAAATTATGTAGCTGGTCCTAGGTAGGCCATTATGGTCACCAAAAACATTTCAGACACTGAAGATATTGCAAGCAAACACAGATGTTGAGATAAGGCTTCACTGATTATGACTGGCTTAGATTTGTCTTGGTCTTGCATGGCAAGATACAGAATCCAACTCTGAGGAATGGAAAAAGGCAAAAACGGGACAAACTAGACAAGGGAACAGGGGATGCTATGAATATCTCAAGACAACAGGTGCAACCTGTAACTCTCCAGTCAAACAGGGAGAAATGGTCACTCTATAAATAAGCTATTCTAGCAAATCATTCTAAAGTCATTCCTACAGGGCAAAGTTGGCAAAAAATACAGAAGATAATGATCATGACCACAAAGTGTGTTCGCAAAAATTCAAATCTATTTTTGGAGTAAAGGATAAAGGGTAGTTATTATCTTACCTTTGGGAAGATGATCAAAACAGAATAAAATTTTAGGTAGCCAAAATTTGTGTTTGAAAAGCTGCCCATATGGTGATAATTGTTGCACCTGGATAGATGAGTACATGAGGTTCATTACACTATTCTCTCTACTTTCATGCATATTTGGAAATTTCATAACAACCATTTTTAAAAGTAAAAAAAACTAATTTAGGTGTTTTTGTTGATATTACATTGAATAAATATTTCTTAAATCTTCTAATAAATTATTTTATTAACAATTTGCTATAAAATACTTTGAAAAATAAATAGGAAAACAACTTGATTTAAGAATGATTTTAGTGTCAAGTGTTCTCAAATTAATCAAGTAAATAAACAGTGTTATTGCCAGAATTTCTATATTAAGGGATTTAGGGATATAAATCTAATTGGAGAAAAAATCAGAAATTCTGTCTTAAAGCTCTGTTTACTTAGAAATCGCATTATTTTTATTTAGATTGCAAAGTTGATTTTGAATGACTTGGGATGAATGTGATGGAACTTATGGGAAATTAAAGCTCTTGTATTAGTTACAAGAGGTTAGACGGTTCTACAGATCCAAATTAACTCCAAATCTCAGTGGCTTAGGAACAACTAAGGTCTATTTCTGGCTCCTGCTACTGCCTGTCAAGGATTAACAAGGCACTCTGCTCACCCAAGGGATCTAGGCCAGTGGAGACTTTGCTACCCAGTAATTGTGCTATCTGGAACACATGGCTTCCTCTATCCCTGTGTCAGGCAATAGAGAGTAGAGAATCACACATCGTCTCAAAACATGAGTGACACATCACTTCCACTACCATTTCATTAGCTGAAAATTGCGACATGGCAACCACGACATTTGCAAATGACTGCAGAGAGGATCAAATGGAATATAATCATTTATGACTAGGATGTTCACCTAGTCATTCTGTTTCTACTATATCCTAACCACTCCTTTGGACACTGCAAGGAAGTACTGCTCAGGATTTCTGAGGTCTTCAATCCTAGAATCCTAGAATCTGAGCTACACACTAAATGAGAATTAAAGCGTCATTGATATGTCTGGAAATATTTGTTCAACAAATTAATAATGAAAAGAAGATTATAGGGTGAAATTTCTCTTTTCAAATACTAAACATTATTCATTTTCATAGAAGAGCCATGATTAATTCAAATGAGTATTAACAATTCATTCAAACCAGCATAGCAGACCTTTTAACTGCCAATATTTTCTTAGTCATTGGCTATGGATAATAGTAATACTTATTTTAAGATGAATGTTTGTTTTGGTCGTCTATTCCTGTATAACAAACTACTACCTAAGCTCAACTGGGTTGTTTCAGCTGGAGTCTTTTGTGCAATTACAGTAAAATGGTGGCTAGGGTTAGAATCACCTGAAGGCATTTTTTCTCAAAAATCTGGGATACTTCTGCTGAGATGGCTGAAACAGCTGGGAGCTGGCTGGGCATCTCTCTTTCCACACAGATTCTCCACAATTCTAGCTTGGGCTTCTATGTAACATAGCATTCTAAGGATAGTTGGGCTTCTACAAAGCAGTCAGCTTCTCCTACAAGTAAGTATTGCAAGAGCACAAAACAAAAGCTGCAAGGCTTCTTAGCACTTATACTTAGAAGTCCCATGGTGTCACTTCACTGCACTCCATTGAGTCATAGGGCCAGCTAAGCTCCAAAGAGAGGAAAGAACCCACAGGTGGGAGTACTAAGAGGCATGGTTAACTGTGGCACCATCTTTGGAGACAAGGTATCATTAATCAGGTATTTCATTTAATCAGACCCTAATTTTCCCCATTCTGAATAATCCATTTTCAAATGCAAGTCCAAATTTATGAGTTTATATTATGTCAAGTTCTCTTTCCCACAGTTTTTGCCTTATCCTTTAAAAAAAAAAGAAACCTGTAAATGGGACATGACAGTTTGCAAATGCATAAGAATTAGTATTGCAGATCTTCCCTGATCTCTGGATTTATAATGCTAGGATGCCAACTAGATGTCAACTCTAGTTAAGAATGTTGCCACGTTGCTATTCTGGACAAATTCTCAAATATATGAATGCAAGTATCAGGAGGAATGCAACAATCGGGGAAGATAGTACAGGTCCTCCATTTTATATGTACAATCATATAAATTGTGTGTTTTTACATATACATATATATGTATATATGTGTGTATACATATCTGTGTGTCTGTATATATATATGTGTGTGTGTATGTGTGTGTATAATACAGCTGTCTAAAGTAGATACCCTAGCATTAGCATCTAGGCCAAGAATTTCCCTACTTAACAGAAATAATTTATAGAATATAAACATCAGATTAGACCATGTTACTTCACAACCTTAAACTTTACTGAATAAGACAAAAACAAGGCTGCTCCATAACTACATCCAAGCAGAGAGAAAAACAAGACCACCGTCCAAATCACAAAAGTGACCACACATCTCCCTCAGCCAGGTAACAAATGTGACTGCTGCCTCTTTATCACCTACATCTTTAGTCTTGCTCCATTGATCCCATCTTCTGGATAGAATTATTAAGATATCCAATTATATAATTACCCCTACTTCCTAACAGTAGTCGATCCCAAACAAATCCCATTTCCTTATCTCTCACCAAAATCATCTAACCCAAGCCTAAATTCCATAATAAATAAATATAAATTTATTAGGCCAGTTTAGCTGGTCCTATGACTCAGTGGAGTGCAGTGAAGTGACACCATGGGACTTCTAAGTATAGGTGCTAAGAAGCCTTGCATAATAAATAATTCCATAAATTCAATAAGTCCCACCCAACAACACTCAATCTGAACAACACTCAGGTTTTACCCTCATTCTGCATGTTATGCTGTCTGCTCTAGAGCAGCAAGCAACAACAAGCAACAATTCTAAATTTGTTTTAACACATGTGTGTTTCTTGTAGTCTCTGGTTGATGAGCATTATAATAATAATTTTATATAACATATGCAATGTTTTCTATGTACTTAAATTGCAAAGTTGGATAAATGCACACACAGATAAAGGGGGTCAATTTTGTTCAGAATCCTGAACGAGAATAAACTGGAAGTTTACATTTGCCTCCAAGGACCCCAGAGCACCAAGCAACCATACACATGTTCCCAACATTGGTGTTTCATCACTGAAATCTCAGGGCAACCACATTAGTCTCAAATGCGTAATATAGATTACATAAAGGCATAGCATCAGATTGACCAATGACTCAGAGTGTGGACTCTCCTGCCTTCTGGCAGCCTGTACTTCTCCAACCACAATGCTTGTCATCAGGACTAACAGCAGAGAATAGGTGAAATGCATTTACCTCAGTCAACTCACAATTATCAGCTTTGATGTGACCCTCAGTTAAGGAATAGGTAGAAACTAATGATTTTGAGAAAAGAGAAAAAATATATATATGGATTTGAAGTCCTCTCTTCCTCATTCTATCCCTACTGTTATGTCATATAATTCATTCCATTCATTCAACAAATACTTCATGGGCTCCTACTACATGCTAAGTATAGAGATTTTCATATACAAGTATGAAAAATTATATAAGACATTCCGGGAAAGATACTCACTGTAGGCTTTTATAAGAGGACTGCACCCAGTTAATTTCTCTTTCCACATGAACACAGTGAAACAACCCATTGCTCTCTTCTTCCCTAATTTAACAGCAACCCTTCCAGATAACCAAAACTTCTGCTGTCAGCCTTGCTTTCTGCTAAGTCTATTTGCTGCTAGAAAATGACACTGGGATACCTGGTTGAATTCTCTTGAGTAAATGGTCACTCCTTAACATACTGCATCTTTTCCTAAATTTCACAAGCTATCTTTTCAGTGAGATGAATTTTAACATTCTCACCTAAAGGACAACTCTAAACACAAAACTTACAAAGTTACAAAGTTTAAAGGGCTAAAAAGACGCCAATCAATTGACTATTATTGACCAAAACTTTTTTTTTCTATTTGATCTGTCTGAAATACTTTTTTTTATTTTTTTTTATTTTTTTTAATTTATTTTTTATTGGTGTTCAATTTACTAACATACAGAATAACCCCCAGTGCCCGTCACCCATTCACTCCCACCCCCCGCCCTCCTCCCCTTCCACCACCCCTAGTTCGTTTCCCAGAGTTAGCAGTCTTTACGTTCTGTCTCCCTTTCTGATATTTCCCACACATTTCTTCCCCCTTCCCTTATATTCCCTTTCACTATTATTTATATTCCCCAAATGAATGAGAACATATAATGTTTGTCCTTCTCCGACTGGCTTACTTCACTCAGCATAATACCCTCCAGTTGACCAAAACTTTATACTAGGCTTTTAAGACACAATGCTTGGATTGGTGACAATTATCCAAAGGAAAATCTTTCCATTTCTAACTCATATTAAGATATCAACTTCATATTTATAAGGAATGTGCTGAATAGGAGATAGAAGATATGAGGGGAAATAAAAAAGTTTTCTAAAGAGAAGTATGTAATATTCATAAAACATTCAATTTCAGTTTCAGATATGAAGATACCAGTCAACCAGTCACCATTCTTATTTCTGTACACTTATTCAAAATTCAATTCATAATGACTTTTATTTCATAGATATTTGTAAGCATATAAAACTTTATGTGCATTCCTTACAAACTGAAAGCATTGGAAAATACTTTTTTTTTTTTACAAATAGGTTCTAAAATCAGTCCAAATAAAACACCAAATTGGTGTGTGTGCATTTGGGCAGTGCAGTTGGTTAAGCAGCTCCCTCTTGGTTTTGACTCAGGTGGTGATCTCAGGGTCATGAGACTGAGTCCTGAGTCAGGCTCTGGGCTCAGTCTGAAGTCTACTTGAAACTCTCTCTCCTCTTCCTCTGTCCCTCTCCCCCTGCATGTGCAATAAATAAATAAATAAATAAATAAATCTATCTATCTATCTATCTATCTATCTATCTATCTATCTATGGGTTTTTTAAAAAAAAAAACAACCTATTAATGAATACATTAAGATCCATGTTTTGAAAATTGGCTATTTGCAAATAGACCAACCTATACTTGAATGGATATAAGCACTTGTTTCAACAAAGTTAACTGTGCAAAAATAATTTCAGAGTACAAATAGTACCTAAAGGCTAAAAAGTTGTGTTCTGATCAGTACAAAACAGAAGTATTGGTGAAAATGGTTTTCAGTGGCCTTAGTCTAAAAACTTCAGGGAGATAGTATTGCCCACTATTGGATAATAGTAAATTGACTAGGGTGCAGCCTCTCTGGAGAAGAGTATAGAGGTTCCTCAAAAAGTTAAAAATAGAACTACCCTACAATCCACCAATTGTATTACCAGGTATTTACCCAAAGGATATAAGAATATTAATTCAAAGGGATACATACACCCTAATGTTTATAACAGCATTATCAAGAGCTAAATTATGGAAACAGCCCAAATCTCCATCGACTGATGAATGGATATGTGGAATATATATACAATGGAATACTACTCAGTCATCAAAAAATAAAATCTTGCCGTTTGCAACAAAGTGAATGGAACTAGAGAGTATTATGCTATGTGAAATAAGTCCGAGAAAGACAAATACCATATGATTTCACTCATATGTGGAATTTAAGAAAGAAAACAAGCAAGCACTGGGGAAAAAGGAAAAGGCAAACTAAGAAAGAGATTCTCGGCTACAGAGAACTGATGGTTACCAGACGGGAGGCGGGTGGAGGGACAGGGTTAAATGGGTGATGGGGATTAAAGAGTGCATTTGCTGTGAGATCAATGGATATTGTGCAGAAATGTTGAATCACTAAATTGTACACCTAAAATTAATATTACACGGTATATTAATTGGAATTTAAATTAGAAATTTTTAAAATAATAAATATAATTAAATTGACAGGAAAAAAAGCCTAGAATGTAACAGAATCAACCCTATGTCACTGGATAAGTTAATTAAATGTTCAAGTTGCCAATTCTCTCACCTATAAAATATTGTCTCCTTATCACAGAGATATTGAGAGGGTTAAATGAGATGCATGACAAGAAATTAGCAGACACCGCAGAGTAAGCATTCAGTAAATGTCAGATATGATGATAATGAAGAAGGAATGGTGATGATATTAATTCTCAAATGAGTGGATATCTACCTGTACCAATTCACTCATTACAATAGCTATATTTGTATCCATCTGACATCTATAAAAAGTGTTACAAAGACAAATAGAAAAAGGTCTACTTTTCTTAGTGAATATAAATCTATGATAATTTATTTTCTAAACTGTTCTGCTGATGCCAAAAATCAGAAAAAGACATAAAGCTGGAATCCAGGATGGAGTTACCATGGTCCTTTCAACTTCAGGCTGAGTATCTGTGCAGGTATTTTCAAAGACTGAAGCCAATAAGCCTATTATATTGCAAACATGAAAGACAAAGGTTTTTGTAATAAACACAAATTTAGAAGGGAAGGATTAGCTCATGAGTGACAAAGAAGAGGAATAATTATTCTGTGTAGGATAGGGGTATAAAAGGATTATCATCCACTAGGCCAGCTCAATAGAATAAATCTCAGAGTTTTCAGCAGCTGCAAGTCTGGTGATCCTGTAAATATTCACATAATATTTCTAAAGTTAAAACCCACTGTTACATGACAAAAGAATAAAGTGCATCATGTCATGATTGATATATCAATCAGAAAACAAAAAATTGTTGGAAAAAGAGAGCCCATACCAGGCAGTCAAAGAGAAGGAATTTAATACAGGGAACTAGTCATAGGGCTATTAGGAAAGCCAAAAAAGACAGGGAAGAATGAGGAACACAGCCACTGCCCTTGAAGCTATGGGGGAACACAGACAGCGTACATAGTGGCCAGAATCCAGGGCTGCCTCATAGTAGCTGAATCCACACAGAGGCTCATCAGAACATGGAAATACACTGCCCAAAGCAAGCAACAGAGGGGAGAAACATCCTGGTTTTTTCCCTTTCTCTTTCCAACTTGTTAATGATGCTTCCAACTGGGAGAACCTATTTAGTAGTCAGTTAACAAGGGAGCCTGGGAAAGCAGATGGCAAGAGATACCCATGGAGTAGATCTGAAAGCAAACCAACAAATGATCATCACAATAGGTAAACACCAAGAAAATTTACCTAATATAAAAAATGTACTGCTCCTTTTAGTTACGGTTAAAGGGGATCCTCAATACAAAAGAGATATCACCAATATCAGTTTTATCAGGCTACCATTTGGAAACACCATCAAATTAAGCCTTCTAATCAAAATGGCACTGTTAAGATTGAAAGTCTGCCAATATAACCACATTTCTTTCAAAAGATGAAAAGACAAAAATGAAACCCATTTTTGGTAGCTCTTCTGCTCCTGTATTTCATAGACAGGTAAGAATTCAGAGAACACACTGGAAAATGTAAAGGATGGCTGCCATTTTAATTTGGCTTAGATATCAAAAATTATAAGAAAACCATCTAATCATTCCCAGATTTCACTTAAAAAGGTCATTGTACTGTTGGAAAACTAAAAGGTTATATTCTAAGAATTAAGGACTGTTCCAAATACTACCCTGTCTTCACTTTTCTCATTTCATTGCCACATGTAAAAAGTCTGCAGGACCAGCAGAGAGTCACAGATTCACATTAGACTATTTCACTGGGAAGTTCTCAAAATGATTGTACTGGCTTACAAGACTGAGTAAGTTCTGCGGGGGAAAATCAGGGAATTGTAGACCAACTGAAATCACATAACCTTGGACAACATAATCTCTGTGTCTCATTTTCCTTGACTAGGAAGATTAGATTAGAACCGCTCTCCATCTTTAGGGTGACGGCAGAGATGTGACCTGTGACTTGCTCAACCCAGTCTTTGAGAGGTATGAGAATAGATATCAAAAACACTGATTAAAACCCAGTGTGCATTTTTAGGAAGCGGAAGAAGTAAAAGAAAACTGGCTATTTGAAGCAATCTCCCTAAACCAATACCACTGCCCATGTTTCTGGGTCACCTTTTTTCTTAGCTCACACTCACAAAACAGTATATCCTTCCAAAGTTAACAGAAACCACAGCATCCATGCAACGCTGATGCCAATGGAGGCAGAACCATCACCTCAACTTTTTCTCACCAACCAATCAATATTTAAAAAGGCACTGTGGGGCACCTGGGTGGCCAGTTAAGCAACCAACTCTTGGTTTTGGCTCAGGTCATAATCTCAGGGTCGTGAGATCAAGCTCCACACTGGCCTCCCTACTCAGCATGGAATCTCAAGTTTCTCTCTCTCTCCGTCTCTGCCCCTCCCCCCAATGTGTGCACACATGTGCGCACGCTCTCTCTCTCACGTGTGATATCTTTCTCTTTCAAATAAATAAATAAATAAATAAATAAATAAATCTTTAAGAAAAAGTAGACTGTGATAAAATATTGCATAATGGAAGAATTTCTTTTTCTCTTATTAAATTTATATTTTTGTTGATAAGTATCAATTTCTTACAAAGAAATTGTGAAGGATGAAAGGGAGTATACAAAGACTGCTCACATTATGCTAATGTTGGAGTAAATTATCACCAATACTAAGTGTCTACAGAAAGTCAATAATACACGGGAGAAAACGTGAATATAAACCATTGATAACGTGCATCTGCTAGTCACTGCAGCCTGCCCAAGTGACCTGAAAAGTCTAAGAGAGACTTCTAACCAATAGAGCAAAAGACAACAAAATTTCTTTTTGGTCTCATAACTAGAAGAAGGCAGCTTGAATTCAAGTTCTACCCAGTTTTTAGAGTATAAAGTTAGTGTTCTCGCCACGTGCTGTTTCAAAAAGAACCCCATGAGTCACCTGTGAAAATGGCTCACCAACCAAAAAATACTGTTTTGTTTACACACAGAGACAGAACAGTGCTATGCTGGCTTAACTTCCCCAAAAGAGGTTAAATTACATTCAGTATTGTTTGACCTGAATGGATATTTTAATCGCCCTGATTAACAAAGCAAAAAAGTTATTCTTTGTAGTATTAGTACATTTTAAGATATATTAGTGTATGCACTCTTAGAGACACTGTATGTCATACACACACACACATATATACATATGCACATACATGGGAACATATACAGTTTCTTAGAATAGAAAGGACAGAAGGCTAATACTTGTTTGAAGAAAACAAGGCAAAATCTATTCTTCCATTGCCAGGTTGACTTCATTAGTTAGGCACTGGGGAGGGCTTTGAAGGCAGGACTTCGGCATTTCCCTGCCTGTCACTGTCCCCCTCATGAGACCTGAGGTGGAGAGTAGTTATCAATGAGGAAGTCCACAGGCCTCTGCCAAAGGGCCACTTCAAGGTGAGAACGGGCAAGAGCCTGATATCCTCCACATTTGCCCAATGACAAAATAACTGTACATTTAAGCACAATTCAAGGAGACCAAGCACATCAAGATTCTTAAAAAGAGCATGTTACCTGATGTGGCTGTGGACTGGACCATCTGCTATAGGAAGGAGCACTCGAAGACTTGCTGGCTGAGGTTCTCTGAAAGAGGGAAGGAAAAAAATATTTCATGTTGTCACACAAACTGAATTCACTTTCTGTTTCTCTAAATGAATTACTCAGTGTTTGCAGCTCCAAAAATTACCACAATCTTAGACTCTCTCTCAACTTACTCTCTGTTTCATTTCTTTTAAAATACATTCTCCTCAGCAAGTATAATAATATAAACACTAGAGCCAAAACATCTGGATTCAACACTCAGTTTGTACTCACTGCTTGACCTGGTGCAAGTCACCTGAATTCTCTCTGTCTCAACTTTCTTTTCAATGAGACTAGAATAATAATTTTCATGTCATGGTATTCTTGTGAGGATCAAATATGGTAATAGGTGTGAAGCATTTTGTGCAGTAAGGTGCTATCCACATATGGGCCTTAATTCAATAAGCAGAAAATAAGGCATGTTATTCTAAGTTTCTATGTGAAACCAAACTTGTATAAAAATATCCACATTAATCAATGAGGTTATTTGAGTCAGTTATTACATAGAGACTGTTCATCTTGGGAAAGACCTGACCATACTATTGCTACCAGTTTCATGCTCAGTTTCATGAGCTTGTAAAATGCCACAAATTCACTGTAGATTAGCTCATCCACAGCCATTCTTAACACCATTTTTCTTGTCTGGTTCTACCACAGAGGCTGAAAAAAACCCATATAACCACTTTTTCGGTATTCCCTCCCTGTACTCCTGACCAATGAAATAGAAATATAATTTTGGAGGGGCAGGAGGTGAAAGAGTTCTGGGAAACCCTTTGCTCTTCTGATAAAAAGGAAAAGATAAGGCTTGGGTCTTCACCACCACTATTCCTTCCCTCTAAATACAGATACACTACATGGAGCTGGAGCAACCATTCTGTGACTGTGAGGAAAAAAGGCCAAGAGAAGAGCAGAGGTGCTAACTCTAATTGGTCTTCTTATGCAGCTTAACCACAACCACAGGATTTTTGCCTAAATCCTCCTTGTGTAACTGACTATAATCACATTTTCTATCACTTGCATAAAGTTGTGGATGCTTAATGGCAGAGGCATGAAGAGTGAAATGATTGGTATGTTTGGGGGATGATCGATACACCAATATAGTACTGCCAACTCCTATACTCCCCATCACTGCATTGCATCTGCCTTTCAGAACCCCTGTGTAATTTCTATGGTGTTCCTGACAGCTTTCCTGAATCTCTGCCACAGGGAGGTTGGCTTACTAGCTAAATGCTGTGGTCTGTCTGTTCAATTCAACTTCCCTCTAGCATCTGCCCATCAGAGGAGGCAGAGTCGGGATCAGCCCTCCTGCCCCACTGAGGCTGATGGGATTGGACTCTATAGCACAGTGTGAGAAGCATTCTGATTTCAACTTGGATAAAGGGAGCACTATCAAATAAGTAGCTGGAAATTAAACTAAAAGTTTAATCATATTCCCTCAATGAGAAGCAGTAGCAATGAATTTCAAATGTATCAGACTTTACCAGTGCACAACCATGTACCTTCTCTAATGCCATTTTCCTAATTGTGAAATAAGAATAATTTAGATAGTCCCCATGCTCCCTCCTTATCCAGCCCCAAATCTATTAAATTATTCTACACTTTCAGAGTACATAAATTACTAATGATAGTGGCAACACTGAATTTCCATGGAAATATTTGATTGCTTTCAGTATTATGTATCTAAAATATCAAAAAAAATCTGAAAACTCTGTTAACTAGATAATGCTAGTAATCCAGAAGAGCCCATTGCCTGAATATTATAGCAGCTCCCAGCTTCCCTGCATTTTTAGGAAGGGGCCATTGGCTGCTTTTCTAGCCCAACAATTTGGGCTTCAGCAGAATCTCTTCAAGTCTTCTTAAATCATAAGCTTTTGGAGTTCACCCTCAGACTAATTTTTGAGACATCATATATTGAGAAGGTAACTTATCCTACTTATAATCCACAACACAGTTTCTAAAATTGTAACAATAATGGTTATACCTGTTATCAGGAAAATAAAACTTTGTGTTTTTTTAATTGAGATATAATTGACATATAACATTACATAAGTTTAAGGTATCAGAGTTGATACATCTAATATTGTAATATGGTTACCACTATACTGTTTATATTTTATATAAAATATGTATGTTATTATAACAAATATATCTCTTCTTTATTCACTCATCTGTTGACAGATGCCTAAGTTAGTTCCATATCTTGGTTAGTGTGTATAATTCTGCAATAAACACCAACTATAAATATCTTTTCCATATCCTGTTTTCCTTTTTTTTTTTTCTTGGATGTATACCCAGAAGTGGAATTACTAAAGCATATGGAAGTTCTATTTTTCATTTTTTGAGCAAAATTCATACTGTTTTCCATAGTGGCTGCACCATTCCCACCAGCAGTGGGCACAAGTGTGCCCTTTCTTCCACATCCTAACCAACACTTATTATCTCTTCTTGAAAGATTTGGTTTTCTAATCAAAATAAAATTATGGTAGTCAAATTCAAGACACGAGCATAATATTCAAAAAATATTTTAAAGAAAAGTGAGATGTGTGACCTGCAGTATCTGAACCAAATTATTAAGGAACCTTGACATAGGAAGGAGATAAAATGGGCATTTGTAGATTTGAAGGCAAAAAAACGAAAAAGCAAAAAAGCAATGTAAGTGGTAAGTGTCACAATACTTCCATGCCCACGCTTAACTTTCTCCTAAAGGTCACACTGTTCTTCAGCACTGACACAAGTATAATTAACTGTGTAATGGTAATTGCAGTCCATGGTGATTCACACATTTCATGTCCTTTCTAGTGCTAAGGATAAATGTAAAAGGCCAGAGAAACAACAAAATAATTGTCATTATTAATTACAAATTTTAAAGACATGACCATGTCCCCAGAATGGTAGCATAGCTTCTGATGGACGTGACTATATTCAAAAATCCAGTTTCATAGCACAAAACACAAAATCTGGTTGGGTTTCCTTGTTATCTTTTTGAATGAACTAGCCATAATGCATGGTTTGTATTTCAGCCTGGATGAAAACAAACTCACTTGCTCAGTAAATAAATGATAAGCTTCCTGTTATCAAGCAGCTCTCTCTGTAACTCAACTTGATCTTGCTGTATCTTACAACAAAGAACCGATTCACTTTAGCTACTGGGCTCAATCTGCCACTCCACATCTCAGAGAAACAGAAATCCTCCTCTGTAGCAGCTGCATAACAGGGCAATGTAGAGTATTCTGCTTTCAAGGTTCTAAGGGGAAGGGAGGGGAGGCTCCCACAGACCCACAAGAAAAGATTGAGCTGATTCAGTGTTCCCTCATCTGTGTTATATAGAAACTGGACCCACAGAATGACTTACTGAAAAACAGTTCTTAGATCAATTTTGGGAAATGCTACACTCCCCAAATGATTCAACGCAGGGGTCGGCAGATTTTTTCTGTAGTGGACCGTAGAGTAAATATTTTAAGCTTTGTGGGCCATACTCCTTCACAACTACTCAACTTTGTCATGTGGCATGAAAGCAGAAATAGAGAATACATCAATGAGTGAATGTGGCTGTATTCCAATAAAACTTTATTTGCAAAGATGGGCGTGGTTCATATTGGCCCACAGGCTAGAGTTTCCATAGTGTTCTTGTCCTTCACTGGAATGTTTAAGTACCAGGAAAACAGAAAGGTTAACACAGAGGACACTGTTCCAATCTCTCTCTTGGAGAATCACTGTACATTTTGGCACATAAAAGGCATGGAGAATTTCTTCTCCAAAGACCCATCCGTGTATAAGTTTGTCCCAACATTACTTGTCCAAAGAATCTATTTAACTATTTCTTTCTTGCTACCCTCCCTTTTTCTCTCATTCACTTTATTTTCTCACCAAATATTTATTAATATCTCAGGGACCTAGTATTCCATAATACCTCCCTGGGGAATTAATGAGTCACCTAAATTGCCATATATATCAATCCGAGTGAACAATTTGGTTCTAACTGTTTAGAAAACTAGCTCAAAACTTAGAGTGTCAATGAACATCTTAAGTAAAACTTTGACTTGCAAACATAGGATAGTCCCAAAGATAGAAAATTTAAAAAGTATCTGAGGTCGCGTGTGTGTGTGTGTGTTGTGGAAAACTGACTGGCTGATTACTTCCCACATTTTTCTGCATTCTCTACCTCCCCTCATCCCTACGCTAGCAGTGATTGTTACTTTTGGAACTTGTGGTATGAAAACCATCTATTAGGAAGTTATGGATGAGGTCATTACCTCCAGTAAGTATCAAGTCACTAACATATCTGAAACTTAGAGCTCAAAGTTAATTTCATTGGCCACATTAGCAAATTAATGATTTTCTGCCAAAGTGTCTTAGAAAAACATGCATAGTGATATCAGAGATTGTCAGAGTTCTTCTACACAAAAGAAACCTTGAATTTCCCCCATTAGTAGCCTATAATTATTGGTGATTATTGGCCAAATAGATCAATTCTGGAATAATATAGGAGGGGACCACACCAGGATGTGAATAGCAGGACACAAGGATCATCAGAGAACATCTTAGAGGCTACATGCCACATAAAGTAGGTAGAAAGAAATTGGGCAAGTGGATTCTTCCCCTTCTGGATCTGATACTACTTATAAGGCATTAACCAAGTCATTTATGCTCATCTATAAATTGGGGAGGTTGTACTAAATTCTAACCTGCTGTAGAAATGTGAATCTATCAATATTCACACATTCCTTTAAATATTTTCAATACATATTCATATCAGTGATGCCACACAGTGGACAATGTTAAGTGCAAAGGACCTGCCTGGTCACTAGCTGGCTAGAATCAAGTTTCCCAGAGTGGGGCTACCCCTAACCTGGAACTCCAACCCAATCATTTTTTCCTGAAAGCCATGAGCATCCTCAGGACAGTCAGATTTTCCAGAGCTTAGATACTACCAATGTACTATAATCTACAAGGCTTTTCAAAGCTTGGACATTTCAAAGCCTGAGGAGGGGGTAGTGATGGATAAATTTTAAGAGTGGTTTGTTCAACTTTTCATCAGATTAAAGCTTGCTCTTCCTGTGTCCCAAACTTTCCTTCTTCATAGGGAGACAAGTAACTCTCAGAAGTTTCTCCTTTAAAAACATATCTCAGGACACTATACAACCCTCCATTATTATCTTGGATTTCCTCCCACCTCTTCATCTTATCACAAAACAGTGGGAAGACCAAATTCTCCTCTGCACACATAGCACCAGATGCCACCTCAGCTGCAATGATCCTCCAAACCATGGGCACTTGTGACAAGGCTCTGATCTAGCCATTTAGTTCTGGGTAGCAAGGTGAACATGGCCACAATGTTGTTATGAATCAGGTTTGTCCCCCATGCTAATTGCCAAGTACAAAACACTCCTGGCATGCACACTTTCCAGGATGAGTATGTTTACAAGTAGAAAACTTCTGAAGTCTTTGCTCTGTGACTGGATGGAATAGGTCAGAGAGAATGCTTTTATGACTCTTTCTGACAAGTCCTCATGTGGCTGATCCTTCTTGTGGGCATAAAAGACACAAAGAAGCAGAAAAATTTACTTCAATTTTTCTTCTCTTTAGGAAACTGAAGATTTCATAATTCTTAAAATAAGAAACAACTGTAAAGTTTAAAACTTTATAAAGCAATAACCATATCCCATCAAAGTACTCATGAGTAAATTGGGAGTGAAGTTAATTCTTCCAAGTACAGCCCTCTATTTGGAAGAATTGTGTTGCCATCTACATTATTTGAAATCTTTTTTAAAAACATACGAGGAGGGGGCTGAGGTGAAGAATTAAGCCTAATTTTAAGAGAATGAGATTTAGGACCAACACATGTAAAAGCATTCACGAGCCTTAAATCACAAAAAAATTAACTGCCCAATGCAATGTGTATTGAAGTGGAGTAAATTTCAAGAAATTGTGGAAAGGCTGCCCTCTTCAGACACATTATTTTTTCTTAAATTGCTATAGGTTTTTCTATAGAAGTTTCTCTCTGGGGGAAAAGGGAGTATAGGGTAAAATATTTAAGTCTGAGCTTTATTCTCATAAATAAATGTCAAACAAGGACATGAAAAAAATTATTATTGAGTTATTGAGTACCTAGTTTGCCTGTCTGGACTTGCCTGGAATATATATCTTATAAGTATTCCACATGGCCCTTGAAGCATGTAAGCAAGCTTCAGAATCCTAAGCGGTAATTAATTAATGGAGCTGTCTGAGGCTGAAATATTTACCTCGGCTGTCACATATCTAAGTGCATTCAAAATAACCACCTGAAGTCACAATAATTGTCTTTCATGTCATTAGAATTTTAATAAGATGAACTCTACTCTTATTTCACAAAAAAACTCTTGTTTGGGGTTTTAGTCCTGTAATTCTGAATACCCTGAAATGACAAATTAAGAAGAATCCTGCCATAATGAAAGGTATTGTGCAGAGTTGGGATCTTGAGAAGGCACTAACTCTATTGTCAGCAGTTTCCTTAGAATACACCACAGACAGGTACTAGCAAGAGGCAAGTGGAATATTTCGTTTTAAACACAACTTGTTTCTCTACATTTCCTTAAATGGGCTTCCCAACCCCCCCCAAAAAATTTACTTTTTCAATGACCAAATACAAAGTATAAGTCTAATATAATGAGATGGCTTCCAAGAACCACATGCAAAAACAAATTTCAATTCTTTAGTCAGTCCAGAACAAATTAGAGCGAAAAAAATTTACCAGCAAATCATAAAATACTCCCATTGTATCATCTTCTGGGAGAAGGACAGGAAGAAATTTAGTTTGTAAGGTAGCCTCTTTTGTTTCATAACAATGAAAAGAGAGGGTACGTAATATACTCAATTAAACAGAGGTCATTGGAGAGAGAATTTCTAAACATTGTTTTTGAGAAACAGTTGCTTATGAAAGTCGAATTGGAGTCTGCAGGAAAATGGTGTGTGGGGCAATGATAACTACCAATTTACATAATATGTGACATATGCAATATACATGTACTTTTTTGCAGAGGGACGGAAATAACTCGTTCATAATTTGAGGTAGCCAGGCTGAAACAAAGTGCGTGCCAACATGCTTCTCCTCTGCTTTCTAATATTCAGTTTCATGTATAATTGATAGACTACCATTTTTATGATGGTTAAAAAAAAGAGTAAATTCATTATGAGGATTTCAAATATCATCCATTTGCCAGGAAGACTTAGTTTTTCTTTGAATGGAAATTAAACAATCGCCATTCCTGAAGGCATTTCTCGCAGACCAGAAATGTGTTTGGCTTCTTACAATCCCAAATTACTCAGGTTCAAAACTAAGATTGGTAGACAACTAGACCTCAAATATGATCCATGCTTTATATTTATGCAGAGCTGGAATTCATAGCATTTGGGCTGAAAAGCCAGAATAATAGCAAGTGTTAAACTCAGATTATTATACTTGTATGCAGGGGTAAAATGAGGAAATTCCAAACAGAACGAACAGATGACACTTTCTACTCTAGAACAAGACATAGAGGTGAAAAGAAGTTAATCACATGCATAATTTCGAGATTTTCAAATATATGTCTATTTGTTTACATAATTAAGATTCTATAAAATTATATTTTGAACATGTATCCAACTATAGATGCTATATATACACATATATAAGCTTATAAACTTGCACAATGCATATATAATATAAACATAGATAATATATATCATATTATAAATATGTATTTACATGCATTACTTATATTTTTGTATTATTTTATTTGTTATAAATGTATGATATTTACTAGTATGTATAATACATAAGTATATAACATATTACATTGTATAACACATTATATATATTACATATTTAGAATAAATTATATATTACATATTAAATATATCACATATTATATGCACATATATAATTATATAAACATATTCACATTATATGATTGCTATATAGTGATATTATATATACTATTATGTTGCTGCATAAATGTATATATACAAAACCATAGACATTGAACTTAATTTGAAATTTGACAGATATTCGAGGGTACTCTTGACTGTATGCAATTTCTTTTTTTTTAAGATTTTATTTATTTATTCATGATACACAGAGAGAGAGAGAGAAAGAGAGAGGCAGACACAGGCAGAGGGAGAAGCAGGCTCCATGCCGGGAGCCCCACACCGGACTCGATCCCAGGACTCCAGTATCACACCCTGGGCCAAAGGCAGGCGCTAAACCACTGAGCCACCCAGGGATCCCCCTGTATGCAATTTCTAACTTCCATAAGGGCTTTGGAATGAGAACCCTTTCATAAGAGGAGACACCACTGTATCTATTCTCAACAGACCACTCCATAAGCCTTCCAGCTTCTGTAGATGTAAACACATCTTTAATACTGAGCTCAGGAGCTCCTCCTTACAACTTCAGATCAAAGCCAATTTGTTTTTTGAATTGGTATTGGCTATGTTGGCCTTGGTCTACTACAATGTTAAATAGAACCTATGGGGGCAGCCCGGGTGGCTCAGCAGTTTAGTGCCGCCTTAGGCCTAAGGCATGATCCTGGAGACCTGAGATGGAGTCCCACCTCAGGCTCCCTCCCTGGAGCCTGCTTCTCCTGCTGCCTGTCTCTGTCTCTGTCTCTCTCTCTCTGTCTCTCATAAATAAATAAAATCTTTAAAATAAATAAATAAATAAATAGATAGATAGATAGATAGATAGATAGATAGATAGATAGATAGATAGAACCTGTGGTATAATCACTGCTTATATCACTGATTATTAGACTTCTGTTGTAAGGTGAGTGAAAGAAATACCAAATTACCTGGGAGGTGTGAAAAGGAGAGTTAGTGGCCAGTGTTGGGACGAGAGGGTTTGATGGGCCAGCACTGTAACCACTGGACCTCCGCCACTCCAGGTCTCTGTGCTTTGGTTAGCAAATGTTCTGAGACACTAGATTACCCTTAAGGCATCAGTACAATCATTGTAAAAGGCTCTTGAAACCCCTTCTTCCCTCACATGCACATTAAATTCACGCCATTTTCCCCTCATAGACAAACTATTACCAGCCACTGTTACCATGGCACAGACACACGCCAGGGAAAATCCCCACACACAAAAGGGTCATTTTTTTGATTAACTGGTAGAATCAAAAGGAGAAAAAAAAATAATAGAGCCCGAACTCAAGCCATGCATAGCCATTTGTCCCACATGCACAAAATATTCATAAAAACAAACAGAGCATGGAGCCAATATGGCAAATTTCAGACATGAGCATGTTTTTATAAATAATCACTCATAAAATTGTGGGAGAAAAGCACAAGATATCCAGTGTGTCCTTCTCCAGTGCTTTGCTGTATATTACGGCTTCATTAGTGACAGAGGCTGTACTTTTTCGAGGAAAAACTCAAAGCTTTGCCACAAACAGGGAGGCATGTGAGCCACAGTTGTGCACAGGAAGGTACATTTTAGTTCTGGTGGCACACACGGCTCCTCTAATCACTGAGGCAAAACTACCCCAACCCGGATATAAAGAAAAAGACCTACAGCTGCACTGTGCAAGGAAACAGCCAGGAGATTGTCTGAAAGACCAAGCACCTGTCTTTCAGCCTGCTGCTCCAGGATTTCTTACCACAGTGCTAAGTCCAAGGACCATGCAGGATGTTAGACTCAGAATACTGGAGCTCAAAATAGCTGCAGTGGGTGCCTTTGGCTTTGCTTGCCCAGTTCCCACACACCCTTTCTTTTGCAACAATAGGGTATTCCTTTGAGAAACTCCTCTACCCCCACTAAGCTCAGCAGTTCAGGTGCATTGTCCTCTGGGTGACCCAAGCCTGCCAGACAGTTTCTTCATCAAGAATTTGGATCTTGAGTGGAAGGGCCCAAGGGCAGTTGGAGGTGATTCATCTCAATGGAGGTGCCCTGAGGAGACCCACTTATTAAATTCTAAAACTGTCTTAGTTCCCTGAAGCTACCCTCATTGTTGCCTTTCCCATGCACTGAAGGCTCTTTTTTTTTTTTTTTAATTTAATTCTATGTTCTATCCCACATCCTTCCAATAAGTTCCACTTTGCTCAAGTTAGCCAGGGTTAGTTTCTGTTGGCTTGAAACCAAAGTACCATAACTGACACAGACTCTTACCAATTACCTTGTTTCCAATTTCTTTTCTACTCTTCACTGCACACTGTTTACCAAGTTCTGCTCATCATATGGTTATTTTCTCTCTCTCTCTCTCTCTCTCTCTCTATATATATATATATATATATATATATATACACACATTTTAACACATTATGTGTTATTTTATATTCTATGATATTACACTTTGTTATACTACACCATATTTTTTCATCCTTAAAACACCCTCATGCTAGGGGCATCTGAGTGGCTCAGTGGTTGAGCATCCGCCTTTGATTCAGGTCATGATCCTGGGGTCCTGGGATTGAGTCCCTTATCAGGCTCCCCATAGGGAGCCTGCTTCTCCCTCTGCCTATATCTCTGCCTCTCTCTGTGTGTGTCTCTCATGAATAAATAAATAAAATCTTTTTTAAAAACACCCTAATGATATACCTATATTATTGCAAAAATACTGGAAATGAAGAGGTAATTTAAGTTCGAACCTTTGGTAAACAATAGATTCCTGGTCTTCAGGCCCAGAGGACTGATTCAGTGGGTCTAACAGAGGGCCCTGAGAGATCACTTTTCTAACAATTTTCCAGATGAGGATGTTGCTTGTCCAGGACCACATTTTGAGTAGCACTATATTAAGCCCAAGCGCCTCGAACTCTTACATCCTTACAAATGCCCTGAGAAATAGTCTGTGCTTTGTCAGGTCTGAGGTAGGGCCCCAAACTACATTTCTAACAATCCCCAGGAGATGAAAATGCCACTAGACCACACAAAGGATTACATGACTGACCCAGAGCACACAAGAAATAACTGCTGAAGCCTCAACTTGGTCTCAGGTTTGCCTTCTCTTATTCACTCGATTGTCTCCCCTAAAAAATCCTGGTCTTTACAGATGGGAAACCCGCAACTCTGAAAGGTCATACAATTTGACCAGATCTCACAGCTGGTTAGTTGTATATTTAATATACAACCCCCTATCTTTGGTCACCAGCCCAGGCTGCTTCCTTCTGTTGTGCTCAAGAGTTTACAAAGTATTGTAGCTTCGCTTCCATCCTGCATTAAACCCTGACAAAGACACCAAGAAATGGGCAAGGCCAGCCCTCACTCACATTTCACTGATGGAGCACCCAAGTGGGGTGCAGACTGCAAAAACCATTTGTTGATGACCACAGTGCCAGAAGGTGCCAAAGCTTGACCTGACCTAAAGCCATTCTAATGCCAACTACATGCTCCCACCCCCTGCGAGAGCCCCCTCCTAGAGAAGGATAGACACATCCTTACTGGGAAAATGGGAAGACCCCAGACACATAGCAAATTATAGGAATCCAAGACTCTGGAGACTGGGTGTCAAAAGTAGAGGTCAACTAGCCCCATCTGGCTGGCAGAAGCATTTTCTCTGGCCTACACAATGTCCATTTTTTTGTGGGTGGGTCAGCTGCCTATTTTTTTTTCTTTTTAGCTGCCTATTTTTAAATACTGAGAAACTTTACATTATAATCCAGAAAGAAAACTATTATGATCTGGCAACACAGAGTCCAGATGCTCACACCTTACAAAAATCAGCTCTTGGTGGGAGGGGAGGAAGGTGGGGGCATGGTGGTCATTACTGTGGCCACATTATCAGTGACATGGATTCACATGATAGAAGACAGACCACTGGCCCCTAGCTCTTCAGCTCCTTCAGCTCATTGCACTCCCCAGGCACCCTATAGACAGGAATCCCCACCATTTGAGTTCCAATGGCTGTAAACAAGAGATCCACAAGACTATGGTACTATAATGTCAACATTTCCCTGGTATACTGGATAGGAAGGTGCAGGCCTGAGCCATGTTGTTTGACAAGAAAGTATGTATCAAAGTACTGGAGAAGAAAAATCCAGATTATGTGCCCTTGCCTCTGTGGTTACATGAAGGTAGTAGCCTCTTGCTTCTGAATGAAAGCTGAGCTCAGAGATGCCCCCTTTTCTCTCATAAAGTATAAGTTCCTAATACTATTTGAATTACCATAGCTCCATACTCATCCTAAAGTTCTAGTACTTTGGTGATTGTTTGCTGGCTTCCAGTAACTCTGCCTCCCTTAAAAAAAAAAAAAAAAAAAAGAATAAAAGAAAGAAATAAAAAATTTTTCATTTTCTCTACCCTCATGGGTTAGCGGTCCCTGTTGCACACAGCCAAGTATGTTCCTGAACGAGGCCAAGGATCCAGCTGGGAAAATCCTGTTTTAGCATAATTTTAAATCACCGAGTCAACACAATGCCACTCTTCTGTTTAAATTACTGAACAATTAGAACTAAGTGGGGTGTAATTCCAGGCCGAGTCCAGCCCTGTATGCAGCTCTTTTTTGTTGTCATTGTTAAATGGCAATACTAAAGCATATCCAGGAGTGGACTGAGGGTAGAGTTTCAGGGCAACAAAATTTATGCAAGGAATTTAAACACTGACACCCTCTTTAAGATTTGCCCAGAATTCATCACATCATTAAAACCATAGTCATTCATAAATAAATAAATAAATACACACACATAAAAATGTGTATGTGTGTATATATACGTTGATATGTCTGTGTGTGTATATATGTGTGTGTCACTTATATACATATGTGGGAGGGGGGTTGAGAGCCTGAAGAGCAAACAGCCTTTTCCTCTGGTGTTCTGCTGTCTCCTTGCAGCCTGAAGGTAGAAATAATGAGCCTGCAGAAGGGAGTGACAGATTTTATCTCAGAGACACTGACCCGAATGACTCCATTAGCATTGTTCCAAATGAAAAGTCACCCTCCTCTATGGGGATTGGAGGGGCTGCCGGGGACCTAGGAGGCAGGCAGATGTTCAGATTCCATTTGGAACTAGATCCTTCCCCAGAACCAAGGACATGTTGTGCCCTCGCCCCCACATTCCACAGAAGCCAAGCCCTGTCTATTTCTGTGCTATTTGCCTGCAACAGAATGAAAGCCTCTCAAATCAAGGAGCACTACCTATGCCCTTTCTGCTCTAACTGGCATCCATCACCCCTTTCAGCCCACACCAAGGGGGTCCGAGCACCGTGACCTGATGGATGCCCTGCAGTCCAGCCTCGTGGTTCATCATTCACCAGTTCATCTTCCAGGATCCTGTTCTTATGGAAGACCAAAGCCACTTGCCCTCCCTAGGGTTCTGGCTTTTCAGAGAAAACCATCCTTTTCCGGTTTTGAGCCAGGAAGGGAGAGGGAAATGGAGCAGGGAGGGAAGGTCAGAGGGGGTTATATACACACAGAGGGTCACTGAAGACTCCAGGCAAAAGTATCTCACCCCACAACGTAAAGGCCCTCCAATTCTGAGAGGAGTTATTAGACTCTGACCTTTCATATGCCAGATATTTTTTTAAACCAGAAACGCTATTCACAGACAAGTTTGGGGTCTAATGTGATTCCAAATTTTACCCCTTCCTTGCTGTGGGATCTTGTACAGGTTTAAGTAAATTTGTTTAAATGCCTCTGAGGGACTTAGTTTCTTCATCAGCAAAATGAAGACATAGCTTCTATTTTGCAGAATCATCTTATAAAACTAAATGCAAAGAAAGCAATTGTGCACCTAGACGAGTGCCCAGTGCACAGAAGAAATTCAATAAAGGTAGCTTAATTATAATAAGAATAATATTTGAATAAACCCTATAAACACAAAGTCAAGAATTCCACATGCAGAGGTAGCCTTTATCATGTAAAGCTTGCAGTTGAGGTTCCTCTCTGCCTTCTACCCATATCGCCAACTGAAAGCTTTCTCAAGCTATGTTCCTCCCCAAAGGACTGCTTTGGGAAGCCCACATTGCTAGACAAGGCTTTGGTCATGACTTTAACAAGAGCTTAAGAATCCTGAGTGACAGCTCTGTGGCGGGCGTAGCCAGAAGGAACATTTCAGATAGCTCCTCAAGATAGCCCCTCACTCTGGGGAGTCTCAGTGTGTTAGAACATGCTGGAAACTGCAGAGTAAATATAGTATCTTTTCCAGGAGCATCATTCTTACTGAATGGTAAGGCATTTAAAATGTCATTTTTAAAATTACAACAAATGAGGATATAAATAGAGTAAAAGTGGGGAACAAGATTTTTAACTTAAAATATAAAACTTCAAGAGAAATTCAGTCCCACAGGAACCTATTTCAGGTTCTTGGGGGCTAAGAGGTAGGCAGTTTCTCTCTGTTGCCTTTAGGGTTGCTGGGAAACATTCACCAGGTCCCCATTCACCCTCAAGACAACAGGTGAGGTGGGTGTTATTAGCCCTTTCATTGGCAAAAATCAGGCACAATTCATCTGCAGAAAACAGATCAGTGGTTTCCCAAGGCCAGGATCAGAGGAACTGACCACAGAGGGACATGATTTGGAGAGTGACAAATATTCTACATCTTGCTAGTAGTGGTGGTCACCGGGCTACACACATTCATAAAAGAAAACCTGAATTGTATAGCTAAAATAGGTGTAGTTTATTATATATCAGTATAGCAAAATAAAATTGATTTTTTTAAAGGCTTCAGTTTTTAATTAAGAGTTGAAAGTGTCTGTTGACTGTGCATCCAATTATAGGGGGCTAAAATTCAACTCAATTAGAAAACGGACAAACATTGTGGGATGAGATGGATAGAGCTAAAAGCAGAGAGTGTGGGGAGGAGGGGGGACCAGGGCTGAGCCATTATTCACGATTTAGATACACAGAGAGAGTGCAGAGGACTTTCCTGTGAAGGGGAGAAAAAAGCAGAAAGAGGCAAGAAGAGGATAAAGAGGCAGATAGAGGGGTGGGGCCCTGGCCAGGTGCGCAGAATCTCCAGGGGAAGGGGTGGGGGGAGGGTGGCAGGGTAGATTGAGGTTCCATGCAAGGAACCTGACATGCTAAAGAACTTCAGGACAGGAGAGATGAGGTATCTGAATACAGAGACGCTTCCAGACATTGCCTGTTTTCCTGGACCAACCAGATGGGATCCTCTAAATTTCACCACCCTGCAGGCTGGCTTCTAGTTCCCAGTGGCCTCAATGCTTCAAAACTCTGGTAGGGAACTCTAAACTCTAAATATGCAAGTTGTCCCTCTTCCTTTGGCTCCATGGGCCATACTCCCTACTTCTGTCTACAGAGCTATTCTAGTGCCAAGTGCATCTTTGCCAGGAGGTTCCATACTTAAAAAGTCGGACTTATTTTTAGCTCCTGACAAATCCTCAAGGTTTTTCAATCCAAAACAGAAAGATGAGTGACTAGGCTTCTTTTTGGCTGGGAGTATGGGGAGGGGGTGGGAAAGATAAAAGAGAACCAAACTGAAGTTTGTTGCAATGTCGCTTTTCATTTTTCAATGTTAATTTGGAAATTTACTTCAACTTGCTGTGAACCTTTCCACAGAAATATACTGCACTGAGTACTGAAGTGTTTTAAAAATACTGGCACACTCTGGTAACCATCTGTCACTCTTTGCAGCATATAGCAATTTAAAATTATTGGAACTCTTAAATTAAGTGCTTGAATTTGAAGGTGATCACCACTTTGAGCATGTGGATTGCACAGCTATCTCAACTATAACAGTGCATCAATTTTCTTTAAGCAGGTCATTTTGGGGAGCGATAAGGGAGTCTGATTGCCCAGCATGCATTGATTTAAAACTACTGGAGTCATCAATTCATTTCTATAAGCACTTCTGTTTGGGTGCAATCTTGCTCTGACAGGCTAAATTGGGCCAAATTGGTCTATACTGCACATGCCCAAAACACTAATGTATTTTGGTAACCTGCCTTTTTAAGGGCAAAATTAACAATCATTTCTGGCTAAGCCAGAAACAACACACCAGCAAATACAGTTGCCTTTTGAAAATACAAGGACATCTAGGTGGGATTTTTCTGTGTCTAATGTCAAAGAGATCTAAAGGGAATGTATGAATTGGTTTTTCAGAGACATTTGGCCCAACATACTGTATTCAATTTTCTCAAAAATAATATGAGTTTTATCAGAATGTAATGCCTGTTGGAGAATTCTGTGTCCTTCCTAGAAGCCACAAGTTAACATTTTATCGCCTCTGAAATACTGAGAGATCACCAGGTTTTGTAACCTGACTGTACACAGGGAATAAAAAAAGCTTTTCTCAAATTAAATATACCCTTCTCAAGTTATAAGAAAAAAAATTAGTGTTAAATGGGCAAATAGCATATGGACAGAACGTCTCCTACAACAGATCTGAAGGTAACCCATTGTCAAGCATTCCAACAACAACAACAACAACAAAAAGTTTTCCTCTTAAAAATCTGTGAGGAAATGCTGACTCCGATACAACAAAAATAGCATTGACAGTTGACGTGTGTTGAATGTCAGGTAATCCTCACAGGAACCCCAGAAGGTAACTATTGCAGGCTCCCCACTTCTTTTCACTATCTTATGGAACTTGTCTTTTCATGTATAAAGAACAGATTCCCAGATCTCCAAATAATATTTTTAGGGGATGTTAGAGTAAGAAAGCACACATACATTTATATTCTCAAAGGGTTTCTATATGGTGGCTCTAGTGAGGTATGGCATACATACCATAAAATTTGGTCACTGGGAGTAAACAATGCAAATGACATTTAGGAAAAGTATACAGTATACAACTACCTCCACAATCCCGTGTTAGAATATTTCCATCACCCCCAAAAGTTCCCTGGTGTCTACGGTCAATCCCCACTTACCCAACCCCCAGGCCAAGGCCCAAGCCACCCCTGATCTAGAGATTTCATATATGTAGAATCATACAGTATATAGCCTTCAGTATGCGCCTGCCTTCTTTCATGTAGCACAATGTTTGGGAGGTCTATTTTGTAGCATGTGTCAGTTCTTTGTTATTGCTGAGTGCTATTCCATCATATAGTTAAACCACAGGTGATGAACATTTGGGTTGTCTCCATTTGGGTGTGGTTATGAATGGCACTATAATGACAAGCTGTGCATGTGTCTTCATGTTGACATAAATTATCAATTGAAATGAAATGAAAATGAAATTTCATTATCATTTGAAATGAAATGAAATGAAATTTCTTCATGGGTAGAAACCTAGTAGAGGGACTCTCTACTGAGGGTGGCTCAGTGGTTGAATGTCTGCCTTTGGCTCGGGGTGTGACCTCAGAGTCCTGGGATCGAGTCCTGCATCGGACTCCCTGCATGGAGCCTGCTTCTCCCTTTGCCTGTGTCTCTGCCTCTCTCTCTGTCCCTCATGAATAAATAAATAAAATCTTTTTTTAAAAAAAGAAACCTAGTAGAAGTGGGGGATAAGTTTATGTTTAACTGTATAAGAAACTACCAGGCTCTTTTCCCAAGGGGCTATGTCATTTCACATACCTGTCTTTCCACCAGCAGTGAACAGATTCCCATTTTCCTGAGAGGAGTGGGAGATAAAGCAGAATCGGGTACATAGCCAAATGTTACACAACAAATAACAGCAAAGTAGGGGTATGTGAAACTAAGAGTCCCAACTCTGTGTCCAATCTTCTTCTTTTTTTTTTTTTCTGTGTCCAATCTTCTTAATTTCACAAAGTTGTGTAGGTTATTTGAGGTTAAACAAATTTCCCTGTTGTAGGACTTAAGAGGATTTAGTGTCCAAATATTTATAAGGAACTTCCAAGAGAAGTCAATAGCATCTAGTGCTTCCACCATATGTTTGGCCCATGGGACCCTTTCCTATCTTAGTCCATGTCTTCTGTTGAATTCTCAAAAAGCAGAGCCTGAGAAGGGACCTGGATGCATGCAGTTTATCGAAAAAACATAGCAGAATGATGGCAGGATAGAAAAGAGCAAAGGGGCCATGTAAGGATGGAGTTTCAGAGAGAGTCCAGCTTTTGCCTGACTGGGGATGAAGAGAAGCTCTGAGACATAATTACAAAGCAATTACATTGCCAGCATTTTGCTGCCAAAGTCAACCAGTCATTGGCCATCAGCTATCCCTCCTTGGTGCAGAGGTAAGGGGGGCTATGACCTTCTTTCCTTGGTGACTCCAAATGGTGGAGGGCAACATTCAAAGAAGGTGGCTGCTGGGAGCTGTCAGCAATCAACGCATATGTACTGTCATGGAAATGGTCTGAGAGGGGCACCCATGGCATCCATTACAGTAAATTTTCTTCCCTCTCATACAAGCTAACACATCAAACTTCCTCACCCCTGTGCCTTTGCACCTGCTGTTCTAGCCTGAAAATATTACCTCATCTCGACCATAAACATATTGGCTTCTTCTCACCTCTTAGGTCTTAGCTCAAATATCAATTAAAAAAAAAAACAAAACAGAGAAAAAGATGGCAGTCCTAGTAACGGTCATCAAAAGTGGCCATCAATGTTCTACATGACTGAAGGGCTCTCTGAATTTACACACCCTAGTTATCAAATGACTGGGCAGAAACAAAGCACACCAGATAAAAGTCACTTCCTTCCACTTTGAGACACTTCTTTCAGTATCACAGGCCTGCTGGAAAAATGTATCATCCAGAACAGGATAGATTGTGCTGCAGTAACAATAACCCCCCCCCAAAAAAAAACCCAATAAACCCCAAATCTCACTTTCCCAAAATCATTTCTTGCTTTTCCTACATAGCCATTGTGGATCACCAGAGGAGGAGTGGGATAGAGGCACTTTTCTCTCAAAGTCACTCCCTCAGTGGCCCAGCTGAGTGTTCAGCTATTGATCTCAGTGTTGCTCATCAGTAACTGACAAATCAGAGTGAGAATGTCCCAGAGGCTCTAGCATCAGCAATCAAATGCTCCAGCCCACGTGCAGACGAATGAAACTAGACCATTCTCTTACATCATACACAAAGATAAACTCAAAATGGTTGAAAGATCTAAATGTGAGACAAGAATCCATCAAAATCCTAGAGAAGAACACAGGCAACAACCTTTCTGAATTTGGCCACAGGAACTTCTTGCAAGATACATCTCTAAAGGCAAAGGAAACAAAACCAAAAAATGAACTATTGGGACTTAATCAGGATTAAAAGCTTCTGCACAGCAAAAGAAAGTCAAGAAAACTAAAAGTCAACCTACAGAATGGGAGAAGATATTTGCAAATGACATATAAGATAAAGGGCTAGTATCCAAGATCTATAAAGAATTTATCAAACTCAACACTCAAGAAACAAAAAATCCAATCACGAAATGGGCAGGAGACATGAACAGAAATTTCACTGAAGAAGATATACACATGGCCAACAAGCACATGAGAAAATGCTCTACATCATTTGCCATCAGGGAAATTACAAATCAAAACCACAATGAGATACCACCTCACACCAGTGAGAATGGGGAAAGTTGACAAGACAGGAAACAACAAATATTGGAGAGGATGTGGAGAAAGGGGAACCTTCTTGCACTGTTGGTGGGAATGTGAACGGTGCAGTCACTCTGGAAAACTGTGGAGGTTCCTCAGAGTTAAAAATAGAGCTACCCCATGACCCAGCTATTGCACTGCTGGGGATTTACCCCAAAGACACAGATGTAGTAAAACACTGGGACATCTGCACCCCAAGGTTCATAGCAGTAATATCCACAATAGCCAAACTGTGGATGGAGCCACAATGTCCTTTGACACATGAATGCATAAAGATCATTTGCTTCAACATGGAGGGAACTGGAGGGTATTATGCTGAATGAAATAAGTCAATCAGAGGACAATCATCGTATGGTTTCACTCATACATGGAATATAAAAAATAGTTAAAGGGATTATAGGGGAAAGGAGGGGAACTGAGTGGGAAAAAATTAGAGAGGGAGACAAACCATGAGAGACTCCTAACTCTAGGAAATGAACAAAGGGTTACAGAAGGGGAGGGGGGCAGAGGGTTGGGGTAACTGGGTGATGGGCACTGAGGAGGTCGCTTGATGGGATGAGTACTGGGTGTTGTACTATATGTTGGCAAATCGAACTTCACTAAAAACAAACGAAAAAAATAATAAATGCTCCACCCCAGAAGTAGCACCTGTCACTTCCATTCACAGCTCACTGATTAGAACTGCTCATAGGCCTGGACTTGCCAAGGGTCTAAGAAGTGCTGTCCCATGTGCTCAGCAGAGGAGAGACTTGGCAGTGGAAGAACTTCTGTCCTTCCTTTCAGGCCTGACTTCATCTAATCCACAGATAATGTGTGGCTCTGGTGACTGTTCTCAGTCAATGAAATCACTCCCTTTCTGGTGGCCCCTTGTGTTAAACTGGTTTTGGAAAGGGCGGAACTTCTAATGGCATAAAGATAGCAATTAAAGAGGGTATAGCAGTGGTTAATGAGCTAGCAAGCTTTTCCAAGAGAACTCTGAAGAACTGTTAAATCCCAAGTCATCAGCCATATAAGCCTGCAGTATTTTCAAATGTATGGACCTTTTCCACTTACACTTTGAGGAAGAGAAAGTTGGTTTGTGTCTACTTCTAAGGTAAATGAAGGTCAGGAAGGCCATAAAACTTATTTTAAGACTGAGCCAGGACAGTGATCTGACAAGGTTATGGAACACAAAACCTTAATTAAAGTTCCCAAGTAAAGAGAAAGAATCTCGCTATTTGCTTATATTAGTCTATGAAGAAAGTCTTTCAAAATTCTGTATCACAAAAATTCTTTGCAGTTAACTTAAAATAAGTCATCTTTTTCAAGGTACTTAGATTTATGATGCAAAGGTAGCTTTTAACTTAATTGTTATTTCTTTCCCCAGGACCTTCCACACACACAACAGCCCAATTAGGAGAGCCTTCTTTTGCTATTCAGCATGTTTGTAGCTGCTGAAGGGTACACTTCACTGCTGAAGCAAGTGATCCTTGCTTATGAGATTAGCTAAATTTAGGATCCTTCTCCACTTGCCTGTGAGTTGCCTAGAATGACAAGAAGTTCTGAATAAGGTGGAGAGGAGGGATGTAAGAGATCACAATCTATGTCTATTGACATAGTATTGAAGTAATGCAAGCATAAGCCATCCACATGAGCCATGCAAAATTGTCCTCCAGGTTTAAATTAAGAGGGATCACAGAAATTGACAATTTGTTTCCATGGATATAGAAGGAATTTAAGAACCATGATGAAAAAAAAAAGAGAGAGAGAACCGTGATGATCCACTCAAAAGTCAAACCTCAAAGTATCTAATTTTGCTTATATTTTGCACTTGTACTTGCTCTGCAGTGAGAGTAGCCAAGTATTTAAAGTAGCAGCACTGCCCTCAGTTACTTGGTAGCCTCTGATCACTTCTTGTCAGTTCTTCAGCTATGCACACTAACCTGATGGCAATACAGAAGAAATGTTACATACTTAGGCTGAAGAAGAATACCATGATCTCTTCTCTTTTTCCTATTCTGTGTCGTGCCATTTGTTCAACTCATTTACAGCAATGGACAGAGAAGTAGGAATGCCTTTAATGGTATGCTGTTTGACTACTGTGCCTTACCCTCAGTCCCTCTACTGTGGGCTCCTAGCTTTCCTCAAATATGCCACACTCATCTAGGCCTGCAGCACATCATGAAGGTGTTTGGCTCCTGAGAAATTAGAACATCTGGGAACAATAAGCCCACCAAGCCACTGAGGTGGGTGAGGCTGAAGTAGAGTAGCAGATCCTGGGTCATGTATGCTCTAGTTTGTCACAGTGCCAACGGTGGGCTGCTGGAAATCTTTAACAACCAGCTCTTGGGAGGGAGGGAGCCCTAACTGGTAGTGTTTGCCACTTTTGATGGTATAAATACTCCGGCCATAGTTGATTGCAAGCTACCACTGGAGCATCATCCATCTAACACATTTCCTGAAAAGCTAACAATTGGCTCTCATGAGCTGGTACAAGCTGGTTCCAGCATATCACCACACAATGGTCAACGCTCTACACCCACACAATGTAAGTACATGAATCAAACCCATATACCTATTTCACATGCTACTTTCCCCTCTCTGGGCTTTTTAGGCATCCAAATTAGCCACTACTGGAGTAGATGACCCTAGATCTTTCCAACTACAACAGGAAATGATTCCATGGCTTACAGGGAGACTTCTCTGAGAACATTTTCTACATTAATAACAGGACAAAAAATGAATAAAAAAAAATAACAGGACAGTCTGATATTGCCTCACTATTTTTAGATCTAGAAAGGGCTGCCAGAAGATTGAAAATCTTATCTAGATTCAGATTTGACTCTACAGTCTTCACCATCTCATCCCTGTATTATTGTAACAGCTTCTTGGATGGTCTCTCCCACTCCAGCCCTTTCTGTAGCTAGGCAGCTATGGGAATAATTGTCCTCCATCAGCTGTGAGAATGAAGCCCTCCAACACCATTTTCATCATGTCATTTCCTTACCAGGCAAGCCTCGGAAGCTTCCTGTGGCTTGTCATATCTAATCCAAACCCTTCAGTTTGGCATTCAAACCTGTCTGCCCATAAGCAAGAGTAATAATCCTAGGCATTGTGGCCTTTCACAACACTAGAGGTCTTTGAAATCCCTCTGGACCCTCCACGTTGGGTCTCAATTTCCTCATTCACAGAAGACAGCAATAACTCTAATTCCCATCTTTCATCAGACTTGCTAGAATACAGAGTATCTAGTAAGCATGCTGTCTGCATACTAAGTCTCAGGGACTTCCAATGCTCTTTTAACACATGCATGTTCTCGATGATCACAAACCCCTTTAAGGACAGATAACATAGAAAAAAATAAACATTTCATTTTAACATTTTGTAGGCCACCAGCAAAACAAATTTTCAAACACCCTGACATTTTCAGAAAGCACTGAGTTTCTCTCTTCCCTGCTTCCACTTGTAGTTCTTGGTATCTTTAATCAGGGTCAATTCTGAAAACCATCTCCCTAGCAAACAGAATGACAGTCAGAGAATGTCTTGCAAGTGGGGTCCTTTTATGTGTCCTACTTCTCTTGTATCAGGAACTGGAACAAATTCCTTCCATATCATATGCCATTGGTTGAGAAACAGACTCTATTGAGGAAAGAGACACAAAGACAGGATATAGAAGATGGTGCTGAGGCCCCAACCTATTGATCCTCTTAGCACACCTGACTTTGCCTACGGCTGTGCTAGACAGTTTCCAGGTGAGACCTTCTCACCTCAAGCCCCTGCCATCTCTCTTCAACTCTGCCTAAGGGGTTTCTCCCAGAACCACCTGAGCTTGCAACTGAGAAATGCAGGGGAATTAACATCCTCTGGGACAGTCCCTACCAATTGTGGGATGGGAGTGAATGGATAAACTCCCAATTCTCCATTCTTCAGAAGGACACTGATGGGCATTCTATATTGTTTTTCAGAAGGTCCCAGAGTCATTGAATCTCATTTTTCCACAGCAGTAACCTATTATTTAACCTATGTTTTATTAGCTTTCCTCTCTTTTCACCTGTTTCCTTGTTCTCCCCAATAAACGACCTTAACCCATATCTTGGGCTCTGCTTTTGGACAAAATAGAACAAAGGCATTGGGTCAGTGAGGGAAGAGAAGGCAGAAGTCCCTACCCTCCCACTCTCACTATGGATCCTGAACCATCACATGGTCATGCAGCAATTGTTATTTGTTCCACTGGGGAATTCCCACCCATGTTCCTTATAAATCCTTATAGATCAGTAGTTCTCAACTAGAGGCAATTTTGAGCCCTTAGAGACATTTGGTTCTATCTGGAAACATTTTCAAATGTCCCAACTAGGGATGAGAGTTGCTACTAGCATCCAATGCATTAAGGTCAGAGTACAGCTAAACATCATACAATGCATGGGACAGCCCTCTTCAACAAAGAATTACCTGGGCCCAAACATCAGTAATGTCAAGGCTGAGAAATGTCATAGAGCAAGCATGAGAACAATTCTGTGGAGGATGATCAGACCACTCTGGTACTAGTTAGTCTCAAATTGGATGTCAGCTATCTACAAGAGTTATCTCAGCACCATCTGCCCAGCACCTGGAGGCTCTGGGCCCATGGAACATGCAGTTTCCCTGGGAGGAGAAGAAGCCACAGTCCTGTGAGAAGCTGAGGTTGGGGTGAGCCCCTCTTGCTAGGACCAGACAGACCGTAGTTCCAGCTGTTAGTCCAGGTAACTCATAGTAAGTCTCTCAAGTCACTCTTCAATCTTGCACACAGAAAAGATATATACCCTGGCGCTCTTATTCTTCTCCCTAAGGAGAATATTCTTAAGACCATTCTCGGCCTATAAACAATTGTAATAATGTAAAAAAAAGACATATGAAAATGAAAGAAAAAAGAAAAAATCCTCCCTTTACAAACTAATGTGTGAATCAATCATAACCAGAGAGGAAGTCACCCTCCCCTGCCACTGCTCTGCTCTGTATCCCCACACACCCAACAAACTACAGGGTGAGAAATAAAACCAGATGCTGAGGTTAGCCTATTGCCACCTAGGCTGATTCAAAATGAATCACAAAGAACATTTTAACGCAAAGAACATTTTCCTTAAAGATTCTAAGTCTCAGGGATCCCTGGGTGGCACAGCGGTTTGGCGCCTGCCTTTGGCCCAGGGCGCGATCCTGGAGACCCGGGATGGAATCCCACGTCGGGCTCCCGGTGCATGGAGCCTGCTTCTCCTTCTGCCTGTGTCTCTGCCTCTCTCTCTATCTCTATGATGACTATCATAAATAAATAAAATTAAAAAAAAAGATTCTAAGTCTCAAAGATGCCACTGTGAGTTCCACTAGAAATAAAGAGTAACAACCATGATGGGTAAAAAAAAAAAATCACTGGGGCCTCAAGTGGGGGGGGGGCGCATCTGACAGGACAACCATCCCAAGTGAGTCACGTGCCCTGAGGGATTGAACATATAACTGCTGCTCGGCTCCTTCTTGGGGACACTTTCAGCCCACACTGCACCTGGAAGGGCACTGCTCAGGAATTCTACGAAAAGATTCCAGGCAAACTGTCACTGCCAAGTAGGCATCTGCCTACCTGCCCAGCTTCCTTGGCTGCCTGAGTTCATAAGCTCCACTCCCAAATGTGGCTTCCCACCAAAGCCAGGAGCTGGCTACACAATCCTAACTCGATCCCGGTCTCCTATTAGAGCCCCATGTGCTCTGGAGCAGCTTTGCAAATCGCTAATGGTTTCTTTTTTTGGGAAAAGAGAGAGGCAGGCAAGTGTAGCAGCCAGCTGACTGACAGACATCCACAAAGCTGGCAGCCAGCCCGGCCCAGAAGACAAAAGTCTTTCGTTCACCTGTCAAGACTGTGCTCCTTCCTCAGGTCTCTTCCTGTGGAGCCTATCTGATTCCTTCAGCCAGGTGTGATGGAGCAGAGCGTGCTGACATCATCACCCAGGGTGAGGGGGTGAGCGGCTGGCTGGGTCGGAAGCCGCCAGGGAAAGCTGGCATAAGATGCTGCTCTCAGCAGAGGCAGAGAGACTTTGGAGAGACTTGGATTTCTCTCCTCCAAACTGGTAGCTCTGAGGAAGAGGGAGGAGCTGGGGGCCAGGGCCGGTCCCCAGGAGGGTGAGGGAGTTCTCCCTACTTGCCTCTTGCCCTGGCTTCTTCCTTCTGTCAGGCCCTTCCCAGAAGTAAAGGACCCTTTCAAAGCTATGGAGAAACATTTAGCCAGACTTAAGTGAATCGGGCAGAGCCTTTAGTTATTACTATTATTTGGTGATTCTCTTTGCTGTTTTGACCAGCAAATATGCTATTCAGATTTTCTTAGAGCAATGGTGCTCTCAAAGTGTAGCCCCCTGGGCAGGCATCACCAGGGAATGAATTTCCAGATGTGAATTCCTCCCCACTGACTCCCAACCCTCTTAAGTCAAAAACTCTGGGGGGTGGGGGGGGGGGGGGGATACCTAGCAATTGGGTTTTACATGCTCTCCAGGTGATTCTGATGCACTCTAAGGTATGCAATCCACTGTTGAGAGGAGCGGAGTTCACTAGGGCCAGGCTTCCCAGGCAATTGCAGCTCCCAGAGAGTTCACACCCAGCAAATGCACACCTTCTATTAGCCTTGCTCCCTGACTTCGCCTTAGCATTACCACCCCTCTCCCCAAAATATTATTTTACTGACTTCAAGCTTTATAAAATTTGCAATTTAAAGTTTTCCTCTGAGTGTGAATGTTATATTAGCATAGATTTCTCATAGAATGCAAAAGTCGCTAGTCAAATACATTTCAAAGCTGAAAACCCCTTGTTCCTGTCATCCCGTTAGTGAATTTATTTTACCCTACTACAAGCAATCCTATATGAACCTCATCAGCATTTTTTAAACAAAACGGTTACTTGTTTGAAAATGATTGTATGGAGTCAGACGGGCCGGAGACGCTTCTGGAAGCACCAGCGCTGTGGCTGCCCAGGGAGAACCCCAAGTCCAGTTCAAGCTGGTGCTGGTTGGCGACGGCGGCACCGGCAAGACCACGTTCGTGACACGTCACCTGATGGGTGAATTCGAGAAGTATGTAGCCACTCTGGGCGTGGAGGTCCACCCCCTCGTGTTCCACGCCAACAGGGGCCCCATCAAGTTCCACGTGTGGGACACTGCCGGCCAGGAGAAGTTCAGCGGGCTCTGGGACGGCTACTACATCCAAGCCCAGTGTGCCATTATGATGTTTGATGTAACGTCAAGGGTTACTTACAAGAATGTGCCTAACTGGCATAGAGATCTGGTACGAGTGTGTGAGAACGTCTCCATTGTGCTGTGTGGCAATAAAGTGCATATTAAGGACAGGAAAGTTAAGGCAAAATCTATTGTCTTCCACCGAAAGAAGAACCTTCAGTACTATGACATTTCTGCCAAAAGTAACTACAATTTTGAGAAGCCGTTCCTGTGGCTTGCTAGAAAACTAATTGGAAACCCTAACCTGGAGTTTGTCGCCATGCCTGCTCTTGCCCCCCCAGAGGTGGTCATGGATCCAGCTCTGGCAGCACAGTACCAGCACGATCTAGAGGTTGCTCAGACGACCGCGCTCCCGGATGGGGATGATGACCTGTGAGAAGTGCAGCTGGAGGCCAGCGTCAGAAGTCTAGTTTTACAGGCAACTGCCCTGTGATGTCAGCGGTGCAGCGTGTTTGCCACTTTTATTATATAGCTGAGCAGAACATGTGCTTAATCTTTGGGATGCTGAAGGAGATGAATGGGCTTCGGAGTGAATGTGGCAGTTTAATCAGTACCTTCATTTTTTTGGACCTGCATACTTAGCTGTTTTGGAACACAGTTGTTTCCTTCCTGAGTTTCAGATAATGAGACTGCTACAGTCCCATCACAATATCCAGTGGTGAAATCTCGTTTGTCACTGTCATTCCCATTCCTTTTCGTTTAGAATCAGAATAAAGTTGTATTTTAAATATCTAAAAAAAAAAATGATGGTATGGAGGGGAGGGGAGGTGGAAGAGGAAAGAATATATATATATATATATAAATACACCCTCATGGACCTTCCCTGTGACAATTTCCCCAACCCCCCAGCCAGAATAAATTCTTCCAAATCTAGCTCCTACTGCATGGGCGAATATGAAATAAAATGTTATTACTCAATGTTGGCAATAATATGATGAAAGAAACACTTCTGTACACTTCTCGGAGATGTAAATTGGAGTAAGTTTTCGGGAAAGCCACTGGGCAATAGAACCCATGACCCAGTAAGTCTTCTTGTTAGTATCTAACCTGAAGAAAATTTTAGGAAAATAATGGTCAATTTTTTAGGGGATCTGTCTAACCCACCGACTGACTATCCTTTTGATAACTGGCTCCCATGTGTACTGGTAATACAGCACAAAGGTTGAGGGCAGATTTTGGAGCTCACAACCTAGGTTTGAAACCTGACTCTGAGGAAGACATAGACATGGCCAACATGCATATGAGAAAATGTTCTGCATCACTTGCCATCAGGGAAATACAAATCAAAACTACAATGAGATCCCACCTCACACCAGTGAGAATGGGGAAAATTAACAAGGCAGGAAACAACAAATGTTGGAGAGGATGCGGAGAAAAGGGAACCCTCTTACACTGTTGGTGGGAATGTGAACTGGTGCAGCCACTCTGGAAAACTGTGTGGAGGTTCCTCAAACTGTTAAAAATATACCTGCCCTACGACCCAGCAATTGCACTGTTGGGGATTTACCCCAAAGATACAAATGCAATGAAACGCCGGGACACCTGCACCCCGATGTTTATAGCAGCAATGGCCACGATAGCCAAACTGTGGAAGGAGCCTCGGTGTCCAACGAAAGATGAATGGATAAAGAAGATGTGGTTTATGTATACAATGGAATATTACTCAGCTATTAGAAATGACAAATACCCACCATTTGCTTCAACGTGGATGGAACTGGAGGGTATTATGCTGAGTGAAGTAAGTCAGTCGGAGAAGGACAAACATTATATGTTCTCATTCATTTGGGTAATATAAATAATAGTGAAAGGGAATATAAGGGAAGGGAGAAGAAATGTGTGGGAAATATCAGAAAGGGAGACAGAACGTAAAGACTGCTAACTCTGGGAAACGAACTAGGGGTGGTAGAAGGGGAGGAGGGCGGGGGGTGGGAGTGAATGGGTGACGGGCACTGGGTGTTATTCTGTATGTTAGTAAATTGAACACCAATAAAAAATAAATTAAAAAAAAAAAAGGAAAAAAAAAAAAAAGAAACCTGACTCTGAGACAAGACACCTGTGTGACACGGGATAAGCAACTTAAATTTTCTGAGCTACAACAGCAGCATCCAATTAAAAAATGATATAAGTACTATCTCTCCCACGTGTTGGTTGTATGAGATGCCCCATTGTAAGCACTTGGCAGTGCCTGACACCCAGTTCACTCTCAGGAATTGTAAACTAGTATTGCTTTATGATTTTATGTCTCTCTTCTATAGCTGACTGGCCGTAACATAAGCTGGATCTATCAGATTCTTCTCCTGGGAATTTGGCATTGTGACTCAGAGCCAGCTAGTCAGTCTATTTGTTGCTGGGAGCAGAGCATAAACCATATTCTTCCATGTGGACGAAGAACCTGTGAAGCCTCTTCAAAGAGGTTTACAACACAGCAGCAAAAGCAAGAAATAGTGTGAGTCCTGAGGGCTTCCCAAGCTTCAGTTCTGCTCTATCCTGGCAGCCTGGCTTTATTCTTGTCCTTGATTTCAGGAAACAGTTCCTTCTAATACCTAGAAGAGCATGATGATTATTGCCTCTCTGTCCCTCAGGTCGAGTCGTTGCTGTCTTCTGTCCTGCTCTGTGCCTTGGGGACTGAGAGTGGGATTATCACCACCCACGGCCCCTTCCCCTTTTAACCACACCCCATGACCTTGTGTTTTCATTTTTGAGTTCTTTTTTAATTGCTTCAATCCTATTATGTTCTTCTATAACACAAAGCATATGCATGGGATTTGCTTTTATTCCCTGAGTTATAGTTTTCTTTTAGACTAGGTTCTTTGTCTTTTCCTGTTATGCCTTTTCCCCCTCTGCAGAGCGTTTCACAGCTTCCATGTGGTTTTCCTTTTCATCTCATGGTTATCATGAGACACTTGTCCAGAATTTCTATTTGATCCACTATAGTGTGAGTGAGTGAGTTCCCTTTAAGTTCTTTTCCACTGAGGCCTATTTATATCTCTCTAAACTACAAATAAAGCCTGGGTATCCCAGGTCCTAGCCAGTTGTTTTTGTTTTCCTTTTGGTGGGTCTAGCAAGCTTGAGTGGAAGAGGTAAAAGAGAATGAAAGAGAGCTCAGCGGAGGAAGTAAGCAGCTGTTATTAGAAGACTTGGATTCTTAGAGTTTCCTGATTTTGACAGATGCCCGTCCTAAACCAGGGCCCATGACACCGACATAACAGTGTATCCCAAGGCCCTGGGAGCTGTGCTGGGTATTCAGACTGGGCTCTGATGGAGAAGCCCTGGAGCCTTTCCTTCTCCAGGGAGGGTCATCATCAGTTGCTCACTTCTCATTTAGCTTTTATACTACCCTCAACCCAGTCAAAAGAGGGGAAAAATAGGGGCAGGGAGTTCTTTGTTTCATTTCTTTCCAGTTTGAGGATGGTTAATGGAAATAACAGAGATTGTTTGGACTCTGTGGCAGAGACTGTTATGGTCACCAAAAGCTTTCTGTCTTCTGGTGGGCACACAGAAAGACTGTCTTTCCCAACCTCCCTGGTGGTTAAGGATGTCTGGCCAGGTGAAGTTAGCTACTTCTAAGCTGATTCCATAAAAATTTGTCATTTCTGATTCTCTACCCTACTTCCTCTTAGTGAGAGGACTTTGAGGATCTATAAGAGGAAGAATCCATAGATGGAAAGAACCTTTGTAGCTACCTCACAAGAATAACCATTTGGGTACATGATGAGTGAAAAAGGAAGTTGCACAAGCATGTAAAACACTGAGCTTTAAGCATTGCATGTTTCAACTATTAGCTTACCCTGAAGAATACATTCACCAGTATTGTTTCTTGAATTTCGTAGCTGTGGTTCAGTGACCTGTCATGTCACATTACAATATTTTAATTCTTTTCTCAGCTGCCACTTGACAAATGTAGGGCATTCAATTATTCCCTTTGCCTGTTTTGTTCTACTAGTGATCTGCTTCTTGTTTACTTGCTAGTTTTTACTAGTTTTCATTCATTTCATTAGGGATATTCTGTAAAGCCATGCCATGCAGTCATTGTTATCCAGAAGTAACACAGCATATATTTTTTCAATCTGTTATAACCGTTTTTCCATTCTATCTTGCAATGTATGTAGGTAATTACAAACATGTTTCTTTTCCAGACTGTAAGTTTCTTGAACTCAAGAATGATGACCTAGTTTTCTTTTTTTTTAATAAAATAATTTTTATTGGTGTTCAATTTACCAACATACAGAATAACACCCAGTGCTCATCCCGTCAAGTGTCCCCCTCAGTGCCCGTCACCCACTCACCCCCACCTCCCGCCCTCCTCCCCTTCCACCACCCCTACTTCGTTTCCCACAGTTAGGAGTCTTTATGTTCTGTCTCCCTTTCTGATATTTCCCACACATTTCTTCTCCCTTCCCCTATATTCCCTTTCACTATTATTTATATTCCCCAAATGAATGAGAACATACACTGTTTGTCCTTCTCCGATTGACTTACTTCACTCAGCATAATACCCTCCAGTTCCATCCACATTGGAGCAAATGGTGGGTATTTGTCTTTCCTAATGTCTGAGTAATATTCCATTGTATACATAAACCACATCTTCTTTATCCATTCATCTTTCGATGGACACCGAGGCTCCTTCCACAGCTTGGCTATTGTGGACATTGCTGCTAGAAACATCGGGGTGCAGGTGTCCCAGCGTTTCATTGCATCTGAATCTTTGGGGTAAATCCCCAACAGTGCAATGCTGGGTCATAGGACAGGTCTATTTTTAACTCTTTGAGAAACCTCCACACAGTTTTCCAGAGTGGCTGCACCAGTTCACATTCCCACCAACAGTGTAAGAGGGTTCCCTTTTCTCCGCATCCTCTCCAACATTTTTGGTTTCCTGCCTTGTTAATTTTCCCCATTCTCACAGGTGTGAGGTGGTTTCTCATTGTGGTTTTGATTTGTATTTCCCTGATGGCAAGTGATGCAGAGCATTTTCTCATGTGCATGTTGGCCATGTCTATGTCTTCCTCTGTGAGATTTCTGTTCATGTCTTTTGCCCATTTCATGATTGGATTGTTTGTTTCTTTGGTGTTGAGTTTAAGAAGTTCTTTATAGATCTTGGAAACTAGCCTTTTATCTGATACGTCATTTGCAAATATCTTCTCCCATTCTGTAGGTTGTCTTTTAGTTTTGTTGACTGTATCCTTTGCTGTGCAAAAGCTTCTTATCTTGATGAAGTCCCAATAGTTCATTTTTGCTTTTGTTTCTTTTGCCTTTGTGGATGTATCTTGCAGGAAGTTACTGTGGCCAAGTTCAAAAAGGGTGTTGCCTATGTTCTCCTCTAGGATTTTGATGGAATCTTGTCTCACATTTAGATCTTTCATCCATTTGAATTTATCTTTGTGTATGGTGCAAGAGAGTGGTCTAGTTTCATTCTTCTGCATGTGGATGTCCAATTTTCCCAGCACCATTTATTGAAGAGACTGTCTTTCTTCCAATGGATAGTCTTTCCTCCTTTGTCGAATATTAGTTGGCCATAAAGTTTAGGGTCCACTTCTGGGTTCTCTATTCTGTTCCATTGATCTATGTGTCTGTTTTTGTGCCAGTACCACACTGTCTTGATGACCACAGCTTTGTAGTACAACCTGAAATCTGGCATTGTGATGCCCCAGCTATGGTTTTCTTTTTTAAAATTCCCCTGGCTATTCGGGGTCTTTTCTGATTCCACACAAATCTTAAAATAATTTGTTCTAACTCTCTGAAGAAAGTCCATGGAATTTTGATAGGGATTGCATTAAACGTGTATATTGCCCTGGGTAACATTGACATTTTCAGAATATTAGTTCTGCCAATCCATGAGCATGGAATATTTTTCCATCTCTTTGTGTCTTCCTCAATTTCTTTCAGAAGTGTTCTATAGTTTTTAGGGTATAGATCCTTTACCTCTTTGGTGAGGTTTATTCCTAGGTATCTTATGCTTTTGGGTGCAATTGTAAATGGGATTGACTCCTTAATTTCTCTTTCTTCAGTCTCATTGTTAGTGTATAGAAATGCCACTGAGTTCTGGGCATTGATTTTGTATCCTGCCACGCTACCAAATTGCTGTATGAGTTCTAGCAATCTTGAGGTGGAGGCTTTTGGGTTTTCTACGTAGAGTATCATGTCATCGGCGAAGAGGGAGAGTTTGACTTCTTCTTTGCCAATTTGAATGCCTTTAATGTCTTTTTGTTGTCTGATTGCTGAGGCTAGGACTTCCAGTACTATGTTGAATAGCAGTGGTGAGAGTGGACATCCCTGTCTTGTTCCTGATCTTAGGGGAAAGGCTCCCAGTGCTTCCCCATTGAGAATGATATTTACTGTGGGCTTTTCGTAGATGGCTTTTAACATGTCAAGGAAAGTTCCCTCTATCCCTACACTCTGAAGAGTTTTGATCAGGAATGGATGCTGTATTTTGTCAAATGCTTTCTCTGCATCTAATGAGAGGATCATATGGTTCTTGGTTTTTCTCTTGCTGATATGATGAATCACATTGATTGTTTTACGAGTGTTGAACCAGCCTTGTGTCCCGGGGATAAATCCTACTTGGTCATGGTGAATAATTTTCTTAATGTATTTTTGGATCCTATTGGCTAGTATCTTGTTGAGAATTTTTGCAACAATGTTCATCAGGGATATTGGTCTGTAATTCTCTTTTTGGTGGGGTCTTTGTCTGGTTTTGGAATTAGGGTGATGCTGACCTCATAGAACGAATTTGGAAGTACTCCATCTCTTTCTATCTTTCCAAACAGCTTTAGTAGAATAGGTATGATTTCTTCTTTAAACGTTTGATAGAATTCCCCTGGGAAGCCATCTGGCCCTGGACTCTTGTGTCTTGGGAGGTTTTTGATGACTGCTTCAATTTCCTCACCGGGTTATTGGCCTGTTCAGGTTTTCTACTTCTTCCTGTTCCAGTTTTGGTAGTTTGTGGCTTTCCAGGAATGCGTCCATTTCTTCTATATTGCCTAATTTTTTGGCGTATAGCTGCTCATAATATGTTTTTAAAATCGTTTGTATTTCCTTGGTGTTGGTAGTGATCTCTCCTTTCCCATTCATGATTTTATTAATTTGAGTCTCCTCTCTCTTCTTTTTAATAAGGTTGGCTAATGGTTTATGTATCTTATTAATTCTTTCAAAGAACAAACTCCTGGTTCTGTTGATCTGTTCCACAGTTCTTCTGGTCTCGATTTGGTTGAGTTCTGCTCGAATTTTAATTAATTCTCTTCTTCTGCTGGGCGTGGGGTCAATCTGCTGTTTTATCTCTAGCTCCTTTATGTGTAAGGTTAGCTTTTGTATTTGAGTTCTTTTCAGTTTTTGAATGGATGCTTGTATTGCGATGTATTTTCCCCTTAGGACTGCTTTTGCTGCATCCCAAAGATTTTGAAGGGTTAGTATCTTCATTCTCATTAGTTTCCATGAATCTTTTTAATTCTTCTTTAATTTCCTGGTTGACCCTTTCATCTTTTAGCAGGATGGTCCTTAACCTCCACGTGTTCGACGTCCTTCCAAACTTCTTGTTGTGATTTAGTTCTAATTTCAAGGCATTATGGTCTGAGAATATGCAGGGGACGATCCCAATCTTTTGGTATAGGTTCAGACCCAATTTGTGACCCAGCATGTGGTCTATTCTGGAGAAAGTTCCATGTGCACTTGAGAAGAATGTGTATTCAGTTGAGTTTGGATGTAAAGTTCTGTAGATATCTGTGAAATCCATCTGTTCCAGTGTATCATTTAAAGCTCTCGTTTCTTTGGAGATGTTGTGCTAAGAAGACCTATCGAGGGTAGAAAGAGCTAGATTGAAGTCACCAAGTATAAGTGTATTATTATCTAAGTATTTCTTCACGTTGGTTATTAATTGGTTTAAATATTTGGCAGCTCCCACATTCGGGGCATATATATTCAGGATTGTTAAGTCCTCTTGTTGGATAGATCCTTTAAGTATGAGATAGTGTCCCTCTTCATCTCTCACTACAGTCTTCGGGGTAAATTTTAGTTTATCTGATATAAGGATGGCTACCCCTGCTTTCTTTTGAGGACCATTCGAATGGTAAATGGTTCTCCAACCTTTTATTTTCAGGTTGTAGGTGTCCTTCTGTCTAAAATTAGTCTCTTGTAGACAGCAAATAGATGGGTCCTGCTTTTTTATCCAGTCTGAAACCCTGCGCCTTTTGATGGGGTCATTAAGCCTGTTCACGTTCAGAGTTACTATTGAAAGGTATGAGTTTAGTGTCATCATGATATCTATTCAGTCCTTGTTTTTGTGGAATGTTGCACTGGACTTCTTCTTAAAGGGGAATTTTAAGAGTCCCCCTTAAAATTTCTTGCAGAGCTGGTTTGGAGGTCACATATTCTTTCAGTTCCTGCCTGTCTTGGAAGCTCTTTATCTCTCCTTCCATTTTGAATGAGAGCCTTGCTGGATAAAGTATTCGTGGTTGTATGTCTTCTCATTTAGGACCCTGAATATATCCTGCCAGCCCTTTCTGGCCTGCCAGGTCTCTGTGGAGAGGTCTGCTGTTACCCTAATATTCTTCCCCATAAAAGTCAGGGATTTCTTGTCTCTTGCTGCTTTAAGGATCTTCTCTTTGTCTTTGGAATTTGCAAGTTTAACTATTAAATGTCGAGGTGTTGAACGGTTTTTATTGATTTTAGGGGGAGATCTCTCTATTTCCTGGATCTGAATGCCTGTTTCCCTTCCCAGATTAGGAAAGTTTTCAGCTAGGATTTGTTCAAATACATATTCTGGCCCTCTGTCTCTTTCGGCGCCCTAGGGAACCCCAATTAAACATAGGTTTTTCTTCCTCAGGCTATCGTTTATTTCCCTTAATCTATCTTCATGGGCTTTTAATTGTCTGTCTCTTTTTTCCTCAGTTTCCCTCTTTGCCGTCAACTTGTCTTCTATGTCAGTCACCCGTTCTTCCACCTCCTTAACCCTGGTCATTAGGACTTCTAGTTTGGATTGCATCTCATTCAATTGATTTTTAATTTCTGCCTGATTAGATCTAAATTCTGCAGTCATGAAGTCTCTTGAGTCCTTTATGCTTTTTTCTAGAGCCACCAGCAGCTGTATAATAGTGCTTCTGAATTGGCTTTCTGACATTGAATTGTGATCCAGATTTTGTAATTCTGTGGGAGAGAGGACTGTTTCTGATTCTTTCTTTTGAGGTGAGGTTTTCCTTCTCGTCATTTTGCTCAGTGCAGAGTGGCCAAAAACAAGTTGTATTGGGAAAAGGAGAAAAAGAGAGAGAGAGTAGGAAAGAAAAGAGAAAAAGAAAAAAGAAAAAAGGAAGAAAAAAAGGAAAAAAGAGAGGAGAAAGAGAAAGAAAGGTGAAAAAAAGGGTGGCGGAAGCAATCAAAAATCAAAAAGAAAAAAAAAAAAACCACGGGGGAGTATCTTCTGATTCTGTATACTTTAAATCCCTTGACTTCCCCTGGAACTGGTCCGTCTAGCTGGTCTTCTGGGGGAGGGGCCTGTTGTGCTGATTTTCAGGTGTTAGCACTTGGGGGAGCTGCCCTGCCCCTGCCTGGTGCAGGGCTCAGTGGGGGTTGTTTACCCCGTGAGGCCGCAGGAGGAACAACCCCAGTGGCTCTGGAGCCCTGGAGTCAGCCCCCGCAGGAACTACTCCGTCTGCAGGGCCTGGAGGCTCCGGGGCGGGGCCGCTGATCTGCTCAGCTGGGGCAGGAGCGTCCTTGCTGTCCTGGGCCCTCCCGGCCTCTGCCTGTCCCGGGGGGAGGCCGGATCCTGGGCTGTGTCCCGGCGCCCTGTGCTCCGGGGCCTGCGCTGTTGGATTCGCGCTCCTGCCCCGCAGCCCCCTCCGCGGAGCCGCCGCCCGAGCCCCCCCGAGCTGCTCCGGGTCCCGCCGTGCGCGCTGCAGCCCTTAGGGAGCTCGGCGCACTCTCCCGGGGCGCAGGTGTCTGTTAGTGTCCCCGGGAGCCCGAGGGCATCCCCGCCCTCCCGGGGTCCTGCTCGAACTCCCTGCGAGCCCCTTTCCCCCGGGAAGGTTGGCGCAGCTCCTGCTTCTCCGGGGCGGGGCTCTCCTGTCCTGGGGACACTCGCCCCGGCCTCAGCCCGGCTCCTCGCGGGCCCCTCCCCCTTGGAGGCCTTTTGTTTCTTTATGTCTTTTTCCCCGTCTTCCTACCTTGATAGAAGCGCGAACTCTTCTCACTGTAGCATTCCAGCTGGTCTCTCTTTAAATCTCAGGCCGAATTCGTAGATTTTCAGGATGATGTGAAGGTTATCTAGGTAATTTGGTGTGGACAGGTGACTTGGGGACCCTACTCTTCTGTCATCTTGCCCCTCCTCCTCTGACCTAGTTTTCTGGTAACTCTCATGGGTACCACAGCAGCTGGTTAATGGTAGGTACCCAATACTTTCTGCCTAATAGATATACTCTTTCTTAGTAACCAGTAGACAACCAGAATTTTGTGTGCAAGCAGCTGAAGGTAAATATAAGTGGAGTAAACATTGATAATAAACATAAAACACAAGCTGCAAATCTATCTATGGCCATATAGAACATTCTGCCAGAGAACCTCAATTAGTCAACATTCTACCTGCAACGAGAAAAAGTAAGCATAATCTACTGAAGTACTAAACTCCTTGTCGACTACACAGAAATAATTGACAAATCTACTTCAGGAATAGTAATAGAACCCCAAGTTAAAGTTTTGGAACTGTAAATGTTGCAGAGAACAGGCATGCCAGTTTTGCTACGTATTAACAGAGATCTACTATGATACAAAACTCTCAAACTTCCAATAATATAATTCAATTTTTCCTTTAACGTGTGCAATCAGAGGCACCTGGGTGGTTCAGTGTGTTAAGCAGCTTGATTTCAGCTCAGGTTGTGATCTCAGGGTCCTGGGATCAAGCCTACATCTCTCTCCCTCTCAAATCAAAATAAAATCTTTTTTAAAAAATAAAAAATTAATTAAGAAATAATAAAGTGTGCAATCAACCTCATTACTTTTGTAGTACACTGGTGCAGTACTTCCTAGCACTTAATTCTGAGAATTCTAAAAACCAAAAAACTAGAGAAGCAATGAGATTTGTAAATGGGAACAAATGGACAATTGCCCACTTCTGACTTTCCCTGGGCTTTCTGAAAAACAGTCTAAGATCTCTATCCATGCACAGAAACTCAAGGCTAAGGCTGATAGTCATGGGAATATGAAGTTTAGGTTGAAACTAAAGTTTAGGTTGAAACTAAAGAAAGATCTCGCTTCATTCCTTTTTCATATCATATATAAGTCTTTTTCTACTAGCTGATGCTCCCAAATGTACCTCTTCTCTGAGCTCCAATTCAACTAAATACTCAAAAGTCTCCACATGGATGTTTCATAGGCATCTGAAAGTGATATGCAAAAGACAAAACTCTAACCTGCGCCATCCCTCTCCTGCCCTAAACCTCAATGGGTAGTTGCCACTATCTCAGTGTTTGTCACCCATCCTGATCCATGCCATATCACCAGGAGCCATCTTTGATTACATTTTCTTCCTTACTCTATGTATCTCTTCAGAAAGCTCTGTTATCTCTCCCTCTAAGTGTACCTCTCTATGTTTCCTTTACAAAACTAATCTTGGTCTTCATTGCCTTTCACTTGAACCCCAGCCACAGCTTCCTACATGGTTTCCTTCTTCTGTTTTTGGGTACAGCCAGTCTATGTACTAAATACAGCCAAAGCTATATTTTAAAATCCAAAATCAAATAATTAGCCTCTGTTTATGAAAGCTTAAAATTTCACCCCTATGCTCTCTGTCCTAAACCCTAATTTCACTCTTATGCTCTCTATCCACATTCCATATCACTTTCTTCCTTCAAAATTTCCTTTTAGCTATAATTGCCATGCTTTCTTTCAGGTTCCCCTGACATGCCAAGCTCTTTTCATTGCATTTGGCTTTTGCATTTGTCATGTAACCTCCTGTTAAATATTTTCCCCCACCTTAGAATAGCTAGTTCCTTACTCTTCCTACCTCACTTTAAATATCCCTTCCTCAGAGAAGCCTTCGAAAATCTCCCTCCACCATCTTTTCCATCTAGGACATTGTTCACTCAGTATCTTGCATAATACTTGACACTTAGTTCATGCTTAATAGATATGACTAAATAAATGATTGTGATAACTTCTTAGAGTGAGAGACCCACTGTTATTGAGATGACACTTTTATATTCTTGTTGCTTGTTAATTTATAAGTCAACTGTTACTTAGAAAAAAGCGAGACTAATTCTGGTAGAGAAAGTACTGGTAAGGTCAAGATTTAACAAAGAGAGAAAACAGAGAAGCTAACAGGAGGTGTTGCTTTCTCCAATGTGGAGTAGATGTGAACTCCTCCTTTGTCAATATCATAAAAACCACTTTGCTCACTAAGGAATTTGAGAATATCAAGGGGGTAACTTTTACACCTAGATCAGCATGGTTTAAACCAGTACTCATATAACATAGGGTAATCCATGAAGTGTGCTCACATAGACTAAGAAACCAGAGGATGAGTTTCCTTCATGATCACGTAAAATGAAAGATCGTTAGAATGAGATACAATGTGCACAAAACATTAAAAAAAACTCCATACCTTTGAATACATCAAAATTAACATTACTTTTAAAACTCACTCTGAAGAAAAGGAAAAGGCAAGCCACAGACAGGAAAATATATTTGCCGTGCATATAACCAACAATACTTAAGTACCCTGAATATATAAAGAACTCTAACATTTCTCTTTGGAGAGCAATTCAGCAATATTTGATAAAGCTGAAGATATTCATATCCAAAAAGTTACAATTCCATTGTAGTCTGTTCCTCTAGAGAACCCTTACACATGGACACATGGTTAAAAATGTTCTTTGCAGGGATCCCTGGGTGGCGCAGCGGTTTAGCGCCTGCCTTTGGCCCAGGGCGCGATCCTGGAGACCCGGGATCGAATCCCACGTCAGGCTCCTGGTTCATGGAGCCTGCTTCTCCCTCTGCCTGTGTCTCTGCCTCTCTCTCTCTGTGACTATCATAAATAAATAAATAAAAATTTAAAAAAAAAAAGAATGTTCTTTGCAGCATTGCTTGTAATGGTGAAATACTGGAGACACCCTAAGAAAATGGATAAATAAATTATGGCAAAATCCTACAAAAGAAAATGAGACAATAGTCATAAAAATTTAAAACCTGCATAGCAAAACTATTTCTCATTGCGGATATAAAAGTATGTATTAAAATATGGAAGCATGCATGAGAATAAATAAATATCACATTCACGCTAATAGTTCTTTCTAGAGAGGAAGGCAAAGGAAAGGAATTAGTATCCTTTGGGAAAATACCATGATCTGATAAGGATAGAAAGGGGCATCCATCAGGGTTCATTATGTTTGCATTAAATTCATTCGTATGTGTAAAATCTTTAAAAATTAGGTTAATTTTTTAAGGACTTAGAAAATAGGAAAAATGTGGAATAAAGTAAGGTCAGACCCAGGGTAGGGTTAGTACACAAAAACCAGACACTGTATACCACCATTCACATGGCGAAAAATGATTCTAACATTAGAACATTATTTAAATAATCATTTAAATTTTGTTTCCAAATGTAGGCAGTATAAATCCTCGCATGCCGATCATGGTATAGCATGGACTCAGAAATTTCATAACCACAAATTTGGGGAGTTTCAGCAACTGTTGCAACCCCTTCACTTCTACAAAGAAGAATCAAAATCAACTGCCAATGCTACTCCTGCCATTAGGCTCTATGCAGTGTAGATCACTGGAAGAGGTTAAGCATCTTGCCTGGTGGACATATTTCTGGGTTAGTCTAATAGGGCATAAAGTGCGTCTCCAAAAGCAAATGAAATTATATTGTCATAAATAGGTAACAGCTCTGGCCAGGGCACAACATGCACATTGCCCAATGAATCACTCTGGGCTGTTCTTTTTGCCTAAAATAATACAGGATCTTATATGTTAGAGGAAGCCATGAATCTTTCTGCTCTGCAAGCAGCAAGGGCATGCCTCCGCACTGCTGGCTGTGAGAAACCTTCCTGAGATAGAGGAGAGAAGAAAAAAATAGAGCAAAAATTTGGACTCTGAGGAGAAAAAAAATGGGTCATGTTTTTGTCTCATCCTGCTCATCTTTGGAGAAACTAAATTCACTTTGAATCAACTAGGGATTTAACCTCCTTCTCCTTGTAAGGAGGCTAATATTTTATCATAATATAAAACCTGACACAATTACAACAGAATTTAAAGCAGAGTTGCTTTTGGTCTTTGTTTTTCCAGTTAGCTCTAACAGACACTGGCGCCCAAAAGAAATGAGCAATGTAAAAAGATACTCTTTCTTTTTACTAAGTCAGAATGCTGCATTTCCTCATATTTTCCCAGTAGCCAATAGCCATGGCCATTGTGGGGTGATGAGGTCTCCTCCTGGGGGAATATCCCAATCCTCCAGGGGAAAGTTCAGATTTCAGTGCTTTCCTATTCAACTTCCTATGGCCAGTTTAGTCAATGGAACCCATATTTCCAAAAAAGTGTTGCCAGCGTCCCAGCTTCTGGAGCTTAGAGACAGAAAACTTGCAAGGTAGCAAGTACCAGTCATCCCTGCCTTCCACAAAGACTGCTAGGTTGTGTTAACTCCATTTAGAAACAGGCCAAGTACCGGTTGTGACATAGACTACATTTTATTTTAAACTACTTGCAACCTAGATCATGTAATGTAAATGAATATGATGCCTCTAGGCCCCCAGAGTATAATTTCCCTATTTGAGGATATTCTAGGGGTGATTAGTGGACACTTATTCAGAAGACAATGCCCCAGAGATGGTATCTCTAAGGCTTCAGCTAGGTCTATGTCTGATCAACACAGAAGTTTGTTAATTAGCATAATGAATATTATACATAGATTTTCATTGGTGAAATCAATGGCTTGTTAATAAGCATAATGGACATTAGATATGGGCTTTCATTAGTGAAAATGATGGTGTTCAAGATACAAGGGCAGGCTCAAATACAGCTGATATATTCCTACTCCTACATGAACAGGAAGTTTTAAAAATTTTAGCTCTCCTTCCACCCTTGTTTTCCCTATACCATACTAAGATACCAAGAGTGGAATCACAAATATTACCTATCTCTAATACTAAAAGGAAGTGAATGTTTGTGCATCACCAATTAGGTTTAAGTCAGGTTTTAATGTAAGAACTAAAGCAGACTCAAATAATGGCTTAATTAGGGAGCAAAATCAGAAAAGATCTGAGGATATAATTTGGCAATAAATGGCTGATGGGAAAAAGAGAATTAGAGACATGTAGAATTACAGCATCAGACAGAAGAAAATAAAGTATAAAACAGAAGAAGTGAATCTACCAATCAGGAATGAGATGAAAAGAAAAACTGAAAATAAATAGGTAATATTAAAATATATTTTCAAAACATGGTAACAAGACAAAAAAATGACTGCATGTCCTTTGGATGTCATAGAAAGATTGTCTAGCAGGTTTTGCCCAGGATTACTTAATTTTCTAGGAGAAGGTGTTTTTGTTTGACTATTTACCATCAATTAGAACTCATAACCTTAGACGTTAAATGTTAACTTTAATCTTTGATAAAAATACAAATGATATCTGAATGGTAGAAACAGTTATGCCAAAAGTTATCATTTTTAATATTTATATTCTTACCATTTTGCCAGTTTTATTGCCCTGTAGGAAGTGAACAATTTTATATTTAAATTTAGCAATCTTATTTCAGCAGTAATTCTTTCAGAGCCTGTGTATACTTAGGTTTTCAAATTCTCTTTGAATCAGCTTTAATATCCTGCTGCTTCCTTCATTAATGAGTTAAATAAGTCTTTGACATGATAGTCATGTTTTAAATTTTTTTAAATTATACTTTGGGAGAAAACTGGAAGAGTTGCCAAAATATTTGAGTAGCTTACAGTGCTCAAATACCTCAGAGACAGATTGTTGTCTTATTATTATTACTCTCCAAATACCTACATAGAAAGATATTAAATGTCTTCTTTGGAAGAAAATATTTTCATTCCCATTTCACAGAGAAGAGAGCTGAGCTTGAAGAGGATAAGCAAATTTGCTCTTATTAAATATACCGGAGCCTGAACTCAAAAGGTTGCCTGAGTATTTTCCTGAAGTTATATAACCTTTAGATTCCATGAATAGAATTACAAAATGAAATTAAAGAGTTGTCACATAAATCCACTTCCATCTCAAGCAACCTCTCAGTGCCGCCATTCTGTTGCTCCAGGCATTTTGCTGATGCCATTCAGTGCAGTCTGGCCAACACTTCCACTGCCTGAGGCTGATTTTCTTCCAGCAGTGAAGTGATCTGCACTCTCCTCAAGAAAACAAGGATGTTTTATGGGCTCCTTCCTACAGCTCTTTCCTAAATAGGATGAAATAATCTTGGCTCTGGTTCTAACTAGGGCATTTAGAGAACAATGCAATTATCATTGCAATTTTTGAATTGTCAGAGAATGAAAATAAAAATAAATCCAAGGAGATCAAAATGTTCTAAAACCAACATTCTCCCCCATTTTGAGATCAAAGTTTTTAAAAATGGTATCTCCCACCTCATTTTTTCACTTTCTCTCTTCATTTAAAGCATGGTTGACTTAAATATACAGAGAGAGGGCTGGACAGTAAAAATTCAAGAAGACCCCCATAGAAGAGACTGGTAGGTGAAGATCAGAAATATGTGTTGATTCTCAAACTTCCAATTTGCTGTATCTTGTGGGTGCCCTTCACTGTGCTAAATACATACACCTGAAGAATTCTGGGTCTACTTTAAAAAGAAAAAGTGAAGTAAAAGCCATGTAACAGGACAGATGGTAGCTACACTCCTGGTGAACATGCATACTGTTTAAACTTGTTAAATCACTAAGTTGTATAATGGGAACTAATATAAAATTATGTGTCATCTACACTCAAATAAAAAAAATAAACAAAAAAAAGGAAACACAGAGCAGACATGCAATGATTTAGTATTGAATGTTATGAAACAGACCCTAACTATTAGGGAAATTCAGAAAGATGGGGTAGGGGTGGGGGGTAGAGTAGAGTAGGGGAAACAAGTGATCCATGAGGCAGGTTAGTTCAAATGCAGAGATCAAAGCCCATCAGGGTTTCCAGTAATTTATAAAGTTGCAGAGCAGGAAGGATTTCCAAGGGTAAGGTAGATCTGTCTGCAAAGTTTGTATTGAGTGCTTTGCCATGTTGTATATATTTAATTTCATCTGGTCATCAGTCATGTGAAACATAAAAATTACACCCATTTTGTAGATGAGAACACTGACATGGTACCCAAGATTTTTACCTGGGGATTACTGAGTTCAACCCCTGTGTGTGTGTGTGTGTGTGTGTGTGTGCACATAGAGGACAGCAGGGCCATGCCAATGCCAGGGTGGAGTTGGGATGGTCACTTGGTGACATCACAAGGTACCAAGAAACATTGAGTGGGAAGCTGCAGAGTCTTGGTTTGAGAAAAACAGGCATTAGAGTATGGTTGTGGATTTTTTTTCTTCACTCTATGGCATGATGAGATCACAGTGTAGGATAGAAAAACAAAGAGAGGGTAAGGAGAGTCTGGACCGTAGATACATATTTCTTGCCATCTCCAAAAAATAAGTTCCGTCTATTTAAAAATATACTTTGCCTTTATATAGCTATATATACTCCTTTACAATTTTTTTTAATTATAAAGTTTGGTTAAATGTAAATCAATCTTAAAGGATAATTTGTGAGCTTGCTTTATAACTTTAAAGATATGTAGGGACACCTGGGTGGCTCAGCCAGTGGTTGAGTGTTTGCCCTCAGCTCAGGGCATGATCCCAGGACCCTGGGATCAAGTCCCACATCCAGCTCCCTGCAGGAAGCCTGCTTCTCCCTCTGCCTCTGTTTCTGCCTCTCTCTTTGTGTCCCTCATGAATAAATAAATACAAACTTTAAAAAAAATAAAAACTTTAAAGATATCTAAAATGCTATATCTTATTTCTTGCTAATAATGTCACAAAAGAGGGAGGGTAGGGTTTACTTACTCATTGTACAGATGAGGGAAATGAGGCACAGAAAGTTTCAGTGCTCCCCCTTCTCTGTCTTCAGGTGCCATGAATGAAACCATTACTTGTCTATTAGAGTTAAACAAACCAGACATTTGAAAATCATCCTTGACCTCTCTCTTTTCATATGGCCTAATTCCAATCAGCGACCATGCCTGCATCATTTTCATAATGCTCAGATGCCATACCCTACCCTCTGTGTAGACTGTCATAACTGAGGCAACCATCACTCCATCATTTATATCCAGATTATTCCAGCAATGTAAAATGAACCAATCTGCCTCTGGTCTCACTAAAGCCCAATCTCTTTCCCAACTACCACCATTTTGTAAAAAGTTAATCTGAAATGTCTAAGCCGGAGGAGGGGCAAGCTGGTGGAAGAGTAGGGTCCCCAAATCACCTGTCCCCACCAGATTACCTAGATAACCTTAAAATCATCCTGAAAATCTACGAATTCGGCCTGAGATTTAAAGAGAGACCAGCTGGAATGCTACAGTGAGAAGAGTTCACGCTTCTATCAAGGTAGGAAGACGGGGAAAAAGAAATAAAGGAACAAAGGCCTCCAAGGGGGAGGGGCCCTGCGAGGAGCCGGGCTGAGGCCGGAGCGAGTGTCCCCAGGACAGGAGAGCCCCGTCCCGGAGGAGCAGGAGCTGCACCGACCTTCCCGGGGGAAAGGGGCTCCAGGGAGTTGGAGCAGGACCCAGGAGGGCGGGGATGCCCTCGGGCTCCCGGGGACACTAACAGGCACCTGCGCCCCGGGAGAGTGCGCCGAGCTCCCTAAGGGCTGCAGCGCGGGCGGCGGGACCCGGAGCAGCTCGGGGGGCTCGGGGGCGGCTCCGCGGAGGGGGCTGCGGGGCGGGAGCGCGAATCCAACAGAGCAGGCTCCTGAGCACAGGCCGCCGGGACACAGCCCAGGATCCGGCCTCCCCCCGGGACAGGCAGAGGCCGGGAGGGCCCAGGACAGCGAGGACGCTCCTGCCCCAACTGAGCAGATCAGCGGCCCCGCCCCGGAGCCTCCAGGCCCTGCAGACGGAGAGCTCTGGAGTTACTGCGGGGGCTGACTCCAGGGCCCCAGAGCTGGCCCCGCCACTGGGGCTGTTGCTCCTGGGGCCTCACGGGGTAAACAACCCCCACTGAGCCCTGCACCAGGGGGCAGAGCAGCTCCCCCAAGTGCTAACACCTGAAAATCAGCACAACAGGCCCCTCCCCCAGAAGACCAGCTAGACGGACCAGTTCCAGGGGAAGTCAAGGGACTTAAAGTACACAGAATCAGAAGATACTCCCCCGTGTTGTTTTTGTCTGTTTGTTTGTTTTTGGCTTTTTGATTTCTGTTTGCTTCCCCCACCCTTTTTTTTCCTTATTTTCTTTTTCTTTCACATTTTCTTCTCTCTTTTCTCTTTTTTTCGTCCTTTTTTCTTTTTTCTTTTTCTTTTTTCTTTCCTTCTTTCTCTCCTCTCTTTTTCTCCTTTTCCCAATACAACTTGCTTTTGGCCACTCTGCACTGAGCAAAATGACTAGAAGGAAAACCTCACCTCAAAAGAAAGAATCAGAAACAGTCCTCTCTCCCACAGAGTTACAAAATCTGGATTACAATTCAATGCCAGAAAGCCAGTTCAGAAGCACTATTATACAGCTACTGGTGGCTCTAGAAAAAAGCATAAAGGACTCAAGAGACTTGATGACTGCAGAATTTAGATCCAATCAGGCAGAAATTAAAAATCAATTGAATGAGATGCAATCCAAACTAGAAGTCCTAACGACGAGGGTTAAGGACGTGGAAGAACGGGTGACTGACATAGAAGACAAGTTGACGGCAAAGAGGGAAACTGAGGAAAAAAGAGACAGACAATTAAAAGACCATGAAGATAGATTAAAGGAAAAAAACGACAGCCTGAGGAAGAAAAACCTACGTTTAATTGGGGTTTCCGAGGGCGCCGAAAGGGCCAGAGGGCCAGATTATGTATTTGAACAAATCCTAGCTGAAAAATTCCTAATCTGGGAAGGGAAACAGGCATTCAGATCCAGGAAATAGAGAGATCCCCCCTAAAATCAATAAAAACCGTTCAACACCTCGACATCTAATAGTTAAGCTTGCAAATTCCAAATATAAAGGGAAGATCCTTAAAGCAGCAAGAAACAAGAAATCCCTGACTTTTATGGGGAGGAGGATTAGGGTAACAGCAGACCTCTCCACAGAGACCTGGGAGGCCAGAAAGGGCTGGCAGGATATATTCAGGGTCCTAAATGAGAAGAACATGCAACCAAGAATACTTTATCCAGCAAGGCTCTCATTCAAAATGGAAGGAGAGATAAAGAGCTTCCAAGACAGGCAGGAACTGAAAGAATATGTGACCTCCAAACCAGCTCTGCAAGAAATTTTAAGGGGGACTCTTAAAATTCCCCTTTAAGAAGAAGAAGTCCAGTGGAACAATCCACAAAAACAAGGACTGAATAGATATCATGATGACACTAAACTCATACCTTTCAATAGTAACTCTGAACGTGAATGGGCTTAATGACCCCATCAAAAGGCGCAGGGTTTCAGACTGGATAAAAAAGCAGGACCCATCTATTTGCTGTCTACAAGAGACTCATTTTAGACAGATGGACACCTACAGCCTGAAAATAAAAGGTTGGAGAACCATTTACCATTCAAATGGTCCTCAAAAGAAAGCAGGGGTAGCCATCCTTATATCAGATAAACTAAAATTTACCCCGAAGACTGTAGTGAGAGATGAAGAGGGACACTATATCATACTTAAAGGATCTATCCAACAAGAGGACTTAACAATCCTCAATATATATGCCCTGAATGTGGGAGCTGCCAAATATATCAATCAAACAATAACCAAAGTGAAGAAATACCTAGATAATAATACACTTTTACTTGGTGACTTCAATCTAGAACTTTCTATACTCGATAGGTCTTCTAAGCACAATATCTCCAAAGAAACGAGAGCTTTAAATGATACACTGGACCAGATGGATTTCACAGATATCTACAGAACTTTACATCCAAACTCAACTGAATACACATTCCTCTCAAGTGCACATGGAACTTTCTCCAGAATAGAAGACATACTGGGTCACAAATCGGGTCCGAACCGATACCAAAAGATTGGGATTGTCCCCTGCATATTCTCAGATCATAATGCCTTGAAATTAGAACTAAATCACAACAAGAAGTTTGGAAGGACGTCAAACACGTGGAGGTTAAGGACCATCCTGCTAAAAGATGAAAGGGTCAACCAGGAAATTAAAGAAGAATTAAAAAGATTCATGGAAACTAATGAGAATGAAGATACTAACCCTTCAAAATCTTTGGGATGAAGCAAAAGCAGTCCTGAGGGGGAAATACATCGCAATACAAGCATCCATTCAAAAACTGGAAAGAACTCAAATACAAAAGCTAACCTTACACATAAAGGAGCTTGAGAAAAAACAGCAAATAGATCCTACACCCAACAGAAGAAGAGAGTTAATAAAGATTAGAGCAGAACTCAACTAAATCGAGACCAGAAGAACTGTGGAACAGATCAACAAAACCAGGAGTTGGTTCTTTGAAAGAATTAATAAGATAGATAAACCATTAGCCAGCCTTATTAAAAAGAAGAGAGAGAAGACTCAAATTAATAAAATCATGAATGAGAAAGGAGAGATCACTACAACACCAAGGAAATATAAACGATTTTAAACACATATTATGAACAGCGATACGCCAATAAATTAAGCAATCTAGAAGAAATGGATGCATTTCTGGAAAACCACAAACTACCACAACTGGAACAGAAGAAATTGAAAACCTGAAGAGGCCAATAACCAGGGAGGAATTGAAGCAGTCATCAAAAACCTCCCAAGACACAAGAGTCCAGGGCCAGATGGCTTCCCTGGGGAATTCTATCAAACGTTTAAAGAAGAAATCATACCTATTCTACTAAAGCTGTTTGGAAAGGAAGAAAGAGATGGAGTACTTCCAAATTCGTTCTATGAGGCCAGCATCACCTTAATCCCAAAACCAGACAAAGACCCCACCAAAAGGAGAATTACAGACCAATATCCCTGACGAACACGGATGCAAAAATTCTCAACAAGATACTAGCCAATAGGATCCAAAAATACGTTAAGAAAATTATTCACCATGACCAAGTAGGATTTATCCCCGGGACACAAGGCTGGTTCAACACTCGTAAAACAATCAATGTGATTCATCATATCAGCAAGAGAAAAACCAAGAACCATATGATCTTCTCATTAGATGCAGAGAAATCATTTCACAAAATACAGCATCCATTCCTGATCAAAACTCTTCAGAGTATAGGGATAGAGGGAACATTCCTCAACATCTTAAAAGCCATCTACGAAAAGCCCACAGCAAATCTCATTCTCTTTTTTTTTTTAATTTTTATTTATTTATGATAGTCACAGAGAGAGAAAGAGAGAGAGGCAGAGACATAGGCAGAGGGAGAAGCAGGCTCCATGCACCGGAAGCCTGATGTGGGATTCGATCCCGGGTCTCCAGGATCGCGCCCTGGGCCAAAGGCAGGCGCCAAACCGCTGCGCCACCCAGGGATCCCGCAAATCTCATTCTCAATGGGGAAGCACTGGGAGCCTTTCCCCTAAGATCAGGAACAAGACAGGGATGTCCACTCTCACCACTGCTATTCAACATAGTACTGGAAGTCCTAGCCTCAGCAATCAGACAACAAAAAGACATTAAAGGCATTCAAATTGGCAAAGAAGTCAAACTCTCCCTCTTCGCCAATGACATGATACTCTACGTAGAAAACCCAAAAGCCTCCACCCCAAGATTGCTAGAACTCATACAGCAATTTGGTAGCGTGGCAGGATACAAAATCAATGCCCAGAACTCAGTGGCATTTCTATACACTAACAATGAGGCTGAAGAAAGAGAAATTAAGGAGTCAATCCCATTTACAATTGCACCCAAAAGCATAAGATACCTAGGAATAAACCTCACCAAAGAGGTAAAGGATGTATACCCTAAAAACTATAGAACACTTCTGAAAGAAATTGAGGAAGACACAAAGAGATGGAAAAATATTCCATGCTCATGGATTGGCAGAATTAATATTGTGAAAATGTCAATGTTACCCAGGGAAATTTACACACTTAATGCAATCCCTATCAAAATACCGTGGACTTTCTTCAGAGAGTTAGAACAAATTATTTTAAGATTTGTGTGGAATCAGAAAAGACCCCGAATAGCCAGGGGAATTTTAAAAAAGAAAACCATATCTGGGGGCATCACAATGCCAGATTTCAGGTTGTACTACAAAGCTGTGGTCATCAAGACCGTCTGGTACTGGCACTAAAACAGACACATAGATCAATGGAACAGAATAGAGAATCCAGAAGTGGACCCTGAAGTTTATGGTCAACTAATAATTCGATAAAGGAGGAAAGACTCTCCATTGGAAGAAAGACAGTCTCTTCAATAAATGGTGCTGGGAAAATTGGACATCCACATGCAGAAGAATGAAACTAGACCACTCTCTTTCACCATACACAAAGATAAACTCAAAATGGATGAAAGATCTAAATGTGAGACAAGATTCCATCAAAATCCTAGAGGAGAACACAGACAATACACTTTTTGAACTCGGCCACAGTAACTTATTGCAAGATACATCCACGAAGGCAAAAGAAACAAAAGCAAAAATGAACTATTGGGACCTCATCAAGAAAAGAAGCTTTTGCATAGCAAAGGATACAGTCAACAAAACTTAAAGACAACCTACAGAATGGGAGAAGATATTTGCAAATGACATGTCAGATAAAGTGCTGGTTTCCAAGATCTATAAAGAACTTCTTAAACTCAACACCAAAGAAACAAACAATCCAATCATGAAATGGGCAAAAGACATGAAGAGAAATATCACCGAGGAAGACAGACATGGCCAACAAGCACATGAGAAAATGCTCTGCATCACTTGCCATCAGGGAAATACAAATCAAAACCACAATGAGATACCACCTCACACCAGTGAGAATGGGGAAAATTAACAAGGCAGGAAACCACCAATGTTGGAGAGGATGTGGAGAAAAGGGAACCCTCTTACACTGTTGGTGGGAATGTGAACTGGTGCAGCCACTCTGGAAAACTGTGTGGAGGTTCCTCAAGGAGTTAAAAATAGACCTGCCCTACGACCCAGCAATTGCACTGTTGGGGATTTACCCCAAAGATTCAGATGCAATGAAACGCCGGGACACCTGCACCCCGATGTTTCTAGCAGCAATGTCCACAATAGCCAAACTGTGGAAGGAGCCTCGGTGTCCATCGAAAGATGAATGGATAAAGAAGATGTGGTTTATATATACAATGGAATATTACTCAGCCATTAGAAATGACAAATACCCACCATTTGCTTCAATATGGATGGAACTGGAGGGTATTATGCTGAGTGAAGTAAGTCAATCGGAGAAGGACAAACAGTGTATGTTCTCATTCATTTGGGGAATATAAACAATAGTGAAAGGGAATATAAGGGAAGGGAGAGAAATGTGTGGGAAATATCAGAAAGGGAGACAGAACATAAAGACTCCTAAGTCTAGGAACGAACTAGGAGTGGTGGAAGGGGAGGAGGGCGGGGGGTGGGGGTGAATGGCTGACGGCCACTGAGGGGGGCACTTGACGGGATGAGCACTGGGTGTTATTCTGTATGTTGGTAAATTGAACACCAATAAAAAATAAATTTATTTTAAAAATGATGTGGTATATATATACGTGGAATATTACTCAGCCATAAAAGAATAATGAAATCTTGACATTTGTAATGACATAAACGAACTAGAGGGTATGATGTTAAGTGAAAAAGTCAGATAAAGACAAATACCATATGATTTCACTCACATGCGAATTTAAGAAAAAAAAGAAATGAGCAAAGGAAAAAAAAAGAGATCAAGGCAAACCAAGAAACACTCTTAACTATAGAGAACAAACTGATGGTTACCAGAGGGGAGGTGGATAGGAGATGAGTAAAACAGGTGAAGGGGATTAAGGAGTGCACTTGATATGTGAGTACCAAGTGTTGTATGTAAGTGCTGACTCACTGTATTGTACACCTGAAACTAATATTACACTGTATGTTAACTAACTGAAATTTACATAATTTTTTAATTTTTTTAATTTAAAAAAAAAGAATGGAGATACAACCGTTCAAATCTTTGGGATACAGCAAAAGCAGTCCTGAGAGGGAAATACATTGCAATACAAGCATCCCTCAAAAAATTGGAAAAAGCTCAAATAGGCAAGCTAACCTTGCTCCCAAAGGAACTGGAGAAAGAATAGCAAATAAAATCTACACCCAGCAGAAGAGAGTTATTAAAGATTCGAGCAGAACTCAATGAAATAGAGAGTGGAACAACTGTGGAATACATCAACAAAACCAGGAGTTGGTTCTATGAAAGAATAAGATAGATAAACCATTAGTCAGCCTTATTAAAAACAAAAGAGAAAAGACTCTAATTAATAAAATCATGAATTAAATAGGAGAGCTCACAACCAATACCAAGGAAATACAATTTTAAAAACTAAAAATTTTATGAGCAGCTATATGCCAATAAATTAGGCAATCTAGAAGAAATGGATGCATTTCTGGAAAACCACAACCTCCAAAACTGGAACAGGAAGAAATAGAAAACCTGAACAGGCCAATAGCCGGGGAGGAAATTGAAGCAGTCATCAAAACCCTCCCAAGACACAAAAGTTCAGGGCCAGTTTGCTTCCCAGAGGAATTATATGGAACGTTTAAAGAGGAAACAATACCTCTTCTACTAAAGCTGTTCTAAAAGAAAGGGATGGAATACTTCCAAACTCATTCTATGAGGCCAGCGTCACCTTAATTCCTATACCAGACAAAGACTCCACCAAAAAAGAGAATTATAGACCAATATCCCTGATGAACACAGATGCAAAAATTCTCAACAAGATACTAGCCAATAGGATCCAACAATACACTAAGAAGATTATTCACCATGACCAAGTGGGATTTATCCCCAGGATGCAAGGCTGGTTCAACACTCATAAAGCAATCAGTGTGATTGATCATATATGCAAGAGAAAAACCAAGAACCATATGATCCTCTCATTAGATGCAGAGAAAGCTTTTGACCAAATACAGCATCTATTCCTGATGAAAACTCTTCAGAGTGTAGGGAGAGAGGGAACATTCCTCATCATCTCAAGAGCCATCTACGAAAAGCCCACAGCAAATATTAATTGATATATTTGGCAGCTCCCATATTCGGGGCATATATATTGATGCCTGTTAAGTCCTCTTCTTGCATAGATCCTTTAAATATGATACAGTGTCCATCTTCATCTCTCACTGCATGAGGGAAAAGCATACTCCTTGCTGACTGGGGAACCTGACTCAGGGCTTAATCCCAGGATCCCAAGATCATGACCTGAGCCAAAGGCAGACACAACTGACTGAGCCACCCAGGTGCCCCATATTTTATGTATGTTAGTCTATCTTGCTTATAAAAAAATTTTAAATTTTATTTTTCTAAAGCTGACTTCTTCCAATATACATTCTGAATGTTTAAGGAGTATTGACCCTCCTAAAGCAAGCTTCTAGTTTCCTTGGTTTCTTTATATACTTATTTTATTTTCTTAAAGATTTTTATTTTGGAGAGACACAACACAAACAAGGGGAGTGGGCAGAGGGAGAGAGAATCTCAAGAAGACACCCCCCTACCAGCTGCTCAGGGAGCCCAATGTGGGGCTTGATCTCATGACCCATGAGATCATGTATACTTGACTTACTTGATTGTATTGTATATGTTGCACATTTGTACTTTACCTGTTTTATGATCTTTGCCTGTCTTTCAAATAAAAGTCTATTCTTTTTTTGAGGCTTAGCTGATTTCTATCCTCTTTCTTTTTCTTCTCTCAAAATATAATTCATATTTTGGAATTGTGGACTGCTCCTGTGTTATTTAACATTATCTTTGCACATTTCATGTTTGGTGTATTAGTAGCAAACTTAGTGAAGGGACTATCATCTCGTGTACTTTTTGTATTACGAGATTTACGAATCTATCCACTGAAAGAAAGACAGTCTCTTCAATAAATGGTGCTGGGAAAATTGGACATCCACATGCAGAAGAATGAAACTAGACCACTCTCTTTCACCATACACAAAGATAAAATGGATGAAAGATCCAAATGTGAGACAAGGTTCCATCAAAATCTTAGAGGAGAACACAGGCAACACCCTTTTTGAAGTCGGCCACAGTAACTTGCCAGATACATCCACAAAGGCAAAAGAAACAAAAGCAAAAATGAACTATTGGGACTTCATCAAGATAAGAAGCTTTTGCACAGCAAAGGATACAGTCAACAAAACTAAAAGACAACCTACAGAATGGGAGAAGATATTTGCAAATGACTTATCTGATAAAGGGCTAGTTTCCAAGATCTATAAAGGACTTATTATATCCAACACCAAAGAAACAAACAATCCAATCATGAAATGGGCAAAAGACATGAAGAGAAATATCACCGAGGAAGACATAGACATGGCCAACAAGCACATGAGAAAATGCTCCACATCACTTGCCATCAGGGAAATACCAATCAAAACCACAATGAGAAACCACCTCACACCAGTGAGAATGGGGAAAATTAACAAGGCAGGAAACCAAAAATGTTGGAGAGGATGTGGAGAAAAGGGAACCCTCTTACACTGTTGGTGGGAATGTGAACTGGTGCAGCCACTCTGGAAAACTGTGTGGAGCTTCCTCAAAGAGTTAAAAATAGACCTGCCCTATGACCCAGCAATTGCACTGTTGGGGATTTACCTCGAAGATTCAGATGCAGTGAAACGCCGGGACACCTGCTCCCCGATGTTTCTAGCAGCAATGTCCACAATAGCCAAACTGTGGAAGGAGCCTCGGTGTCCATCGAAAGATGAATGGATAAAGAAGATGTGGTTTATGTATACAATGGAATGTTACTCAGCCATTAGAAATGACAAATACCCACCATTTGCTTCGACGTGGATGGAACTGGAGGGTATTATGCTGAGTGATAAGTCAATCTGGGAAGGACAAACATTTTATGGTCCCATTCATTTGGGAAATATAAATAATAGTGAAAGGGAATAGAAGGGAAGGGAGGAGAAATGGGTAGGAAATATCAGAAAGGGAGACAGAACATGAAGACTCCTAACTCTGGGAAACAAACTAGGGATGGTGGAAGGGGAGGAGGGTGGGGGGTGGGGGTGAATGGATGACGGGCACTGAGGGGGGCACTTGATGGGATGAGCACTGGGTGTTATTCTGTATGTTGGCAAATTGAACACCATCAAAAATAAATTTATTAAAAAGAAACATATTATGAACAGCTATACGCCAATAAATTAGGCAATCTAGAAGAAATGGACACATTTCTAGAAAGCCACAAACTACCAAAACTGGAACAGGAAGAAATAGAAAACCTGATCAGTCCAATAACCAGGGAGGAATTGAAGCAGTCATCCATAACCTCCCAAGACACAAAAGTCCAGGGCCAGATGGCTTCCCTGGGGAATTCTATCAAACGTTTAAAGAAGAAACCATACCTATTCTACTAAAGCTGTCTGGAAAGACAGAAAGAGATGGAGTACTTCCAAATTCGTTCTATGAGGTCAGCATCACCTTAATTCCAAAACCAGACAAAAGAGACCCCACCAAAAAGGAGAATTATAGGCCAATATCCCTGATGAACATGGATGCAAAAATTCTCAACAAGATACTAGCCAATAGGATCCAATAGTATATTAAGAAAATTATTTACCATGACCAAGTAGGATTTATCCCCGGGACACAAGGCTGGTTCAACACTTGTAAAACAATCAATGTGATTCATCATATCAGCAAGAGAATATCCAAGAACCATATGAGCACTGAGTGCTATTCTGTATGTGGGCAAATTGAACACCAATAAAAAATAAATTTGTATAAAAAAAGAAATCTTATTAACCATAAAAAATAAAATAAAATTAAATAAATAATAAAAATAAATAAAAATAAAAATTTTTAAATAAAAAATTAAAATAGAAAAAGATCTGTATGCTAAAAAAACTACAGAACATTTAGGAAGGAAATTGAGGAAGACATAGATGAGAAAACATTTCATTCTCATGGGTTAGAAGAATAAATTGTGAAAATGTCTGTGCTACCCATAGCAATCCCTGTTAAAATTGGACATTTTTCACAGAGTTGGAAAAAATAATTCTAAAATTTGTATGGAATCATAAAAGACCCTGAATAGTCAGAGGAATGCTTAAAAAGAAATCCAAAGCTGGGCGCATCATGACGCCAGACTTCAAGCTATGTCAGAGTCTTGATCTATTTTTGTTGATTTGGGGAGGGGTCCTCTCTACCTCTTGGATATGAATGCCTATTTTCTTCCCAAGATTAGGGAAGTTCTCAGCTATGATTTGCTCAAATATACTTTCTGGTTCGTTCTCTCTCTCTCTCTCTCCCCTCAGCACCCCAATAATTCTGATATTGCTTCATTTCATGGCATCGTTGATATCTCAAAGCTTCCCCTCTCGGTCCATCAGTTGTTTTTGACTCTTTTCCTCAGCTTGCTTCCTTTCCATCAACTTGTCTTCTATGTCACTTATTCTCTTTTGCCTCATTTACCCTAGCAGTTAGAGTATCCAACTTAGACTGTATCTCAGTTATAGCATTTTTAATTTTGGCCTGATTAGATATCATTTCTGTACTAAGAGATTCTCTTAGTCTTTTATGCTTTTTTTAAAGCCGAGCTGGTAACCGTTATGAATTCCTCCTTCTAGTCATTTTTCCCAGAGAGGAATGGATGAATGAGTGAGCACTATCAAAAGTATTAGCCATGACCCAAGGGAAATATGTACTAGAGAAATCCAAGAGGCCAGAAACCAGAAAAGAAAAGAAAAAAACAGAAAGAGGGGAGAGATAGAGAATATATTCTCACAGATAGGACAAAACAGGATGATCCATTTGGTCCTGAGTGTATTTTTTTCTGTGTTAGAAGACACTAAATTTCAAAATTTAAAAGAAATTAAAAAAAAATACACACACACACACACACACACACACAAAACTAAAATTGAATACAATGAAAGGAAGCCAAAAATGAAGAATATAAGTGTAAAAAAATGGAAGTTTTATAAAAGGCTTAAAAACAAAGAGTTCATAAAAGAAACTACTTGAAATGGGAAAAAAGGAAAAAATTAGAAAATTTTAAACTTGTAAAAAGTGGTCACTTTTCTCTTTCTAGAATTCTGGCCATTCTTTTCTCATATCTCAGGTTGAATTCAGAGGTGTTCAGGATGATTTGATAGTTAGCTAAATTCAGGGGAGTAGATGAAACAAAGACCCCTATTCCTCCATCCTGCCATTTTTCTCAGTTGGCATGATTTAAAAGTCCCCAAGGCCAGGCAATGTAGAAAATGTAGATCATTGGAATAATTTATACAAAACAAGCGTGGGATAAATTAATAGAACCGGCAGCCAGCTAAGTCATAATTTTTTAAAATTTATTTATTTATGATAGTCACAGAGAGAGAGAGAGAGGGGCAGAGACACAGGCAGAGGGAGAAGCAGGCTCCATGCACCGGGAGCCCGATATGGGATTCGATCCCTGGTCTCCAGGATCGCGCCCTGGGCCAAAGGCAGGCGCCAAACCGCTGCACCACCCAGGGATCCCTAAGTCATAATTTTTTTTAAAATAGATCCACTTTGGGAGATAATACCTTGTAAAGCTTGCTTATTCTATAGCCAGCAATTCCTGTCCTAGGCATATACTCAAAAGACCTTCCTGCATACATGCTGCAAGAGACATAAAATTGTGTATCCTAAAGCCTTTCATATGAGCCAAGAACTGTAATCAGCAAAAATGGCCATCATGAGTGAAGACGCAAAATGATTATTTTTTTAATGATTCTACTATATCCACACAATGGTATATTATACAGTAGTGGAAATAAATGAATCACAGTGACACAAAAAATATTGGATAATCTCAGTGACAAAATGTCAGGTGAAAAAGGGAGAGTCCCAAAACCACATATAAGCTACAATATCTTTTGTGAATGTTCAAATAAGCTAAACCTTAAAATACATGCTATTTAGGCATTGACATATGTATGTGAATCTGTTGATATAGAAGTTATATTCTAATGCAAGTGCGTGATGAACACCAAATTCAAGATTATTACCCTGGCAGTCAGGTAAGAACAAGGGAGATGTAAAAGCATAGAGGTAACAATAAGCTGTTAGAGAGATCCCAGTACTTGGATTGAATGGTAGGCGAAAATATGTTCATGATACTGTATTTACTTCATTGAAAATAGGAACAACTATGATAAGGCTCACAAACCACAGAATTATGATTATTCCATAATTTTAAAAAAAACCTTTTAGCAAGTATTTTCTTTCCTGCAGACACAACACTAGACAATTGCCTATATTTCTCCAACTTGATTGATATCTTACCCAAAAAGAAAACAAAGTTCAATTAAATGTGTTCATTTTTATAGACATGGTTTACAGATTTTCAATCTTCAACAGTAAATTTCATACATACATAAATTCACCTCAGATTAATTTTCATGGAGAATAACAAAAAAGGGGGAAAAGGCAAGAAAAATCCAATGTCTGAAGGGAAATCTTTCTAAAATAGTTGTTTAGATAAGCCTCTGACCTCAGTCTAAGATCTGTTAATCATCTCTGTGGAGCACCAGTCCCCATGGTCTACACCCTGTTAACATACTAGCCTTTGGAGTCCTAATAAACACTTTTTGGAGCACACATAGAGCAACAGAGGGCATTCCTGGTTTAATTGGGTAAAGAACCACCCACAAATGTGTCTAACAAAAGTCCACGTGAAAAGACTACAAATATCCCAACAAAAATACATTTAACAAGCCAAATCCATCAACTTTTCTACCAGTTGCACATCAAGTTTCTCTCCTCCATCCACATTAAATAGAAACTTCACTGAATCTTAGGTCAGCTTTTGCATTTCGATGCAAATATAATCATGGTGTTTGTACAACAAAGTTGTGGCTAATCAGTATTCCATGGACTTAGTAACTTGCCAAACCAGAATCCTTCTGATTACCTGTGAAGTGAAGGCTCATCAGAATGGGAATATAGGTACCTTTAAATTACAAAAGACAAGATAGCTGTGAATTCTTCCTTCCGAAAGGTAAATATGTTCTAGTTTTGTTTCTAATTTTGTCTCCACATCATTATGTACGTTGAAATTATATATAAGTATGTTTGCTTCATTTGTCTTACATTTCACTAAACAAAGTCAAATGTAAAATTGAGCTAAGCTATTAGAAACTGAAGTCCATACCGTGAAAAATGAAAACCTTTTCAGTGAAAACATCACATGCCTCTTTTTTACAAAGCACACCTGAAGTAATGTATTCACTTCTCAACTCACTAATCCAAGACATTCAATAAACCATGGTGAGTGCAATGGATAGCAACCAGAAAAGCATGGTAATTAAATATACACAGTTAGCAATAGCTGATAACCATATACAGGTAGTCTGGAAACATAAACTGAAGAGTGCATTTGATAATAGGTTCTAATATTAAGGGAACTCAAAAGACATGTACACAATTTTTAATGAGTTAGACTAAACAATATTATCTACAGATGCATATTTTCATTATCAAGGTATTAAAATACAAGGAGGTGATTACTATAAACACTAATATAGTGGATACATTGGGAACGAGGGGTAATGATTGGTCAAGGCACAAAAAGAAGCAAGAATATTCACCTTAACTCATTAAGCTTTTACTTTTTTCTATATCTATGTTTTATAATAAATTTATTTTTTATTGGTGTTCGATTTGCCAACATAAAGAATAACACTCGGTGCTCATCCCCTCAAGTGCCCCCCTCAGTGCCCTTCACTCATTCACCCCCACCCCCCGCCCTCCTCCCCTTCCACCACCCCTAGTTCGTTTCCCAGAGTTAGGAGTCTCTATGTTCTGTTATTGTATTAAAAAAAAAAAAACTGTTCTTTTAATGAAACCATGTTGAATTGACTTATTCCATGTTATTTCCAGAAAAAGGAAAAGAACCAGTGCCTGGATGTTAAAGAGGCATCTCTGAGCTCAACATAAAGAGTAGGGATGAGGCACAGATCAAAGGACAGCCATAACGCTCTGAGAACAGGAACTGTGTGAACATTCTGTGGAAGACCTCCTTCAGGAGCAGAAGGATGGATCATGGTTTCTGAGTCTATTTCAACTCTTAAATCCTATGGCCTTTTAATTCCAAACACTCTCCCAAACTTACATGGTCAAAGAACCCCAAGTGCATTTTGTAATCAAGGCATGTTGGGAACTAAGTCCTCTATCCTCTCCTACCTCTGGGTTTATCAGTTCAGTAGGTACATCATGCTTATGGGCACTTTTGTGTACATGAGTGTCTGTGCTTTTGAAAAGTTATGCAAACATGAGATGTTAACTATCCCAGTTTAGTTCTAGACCATCATGGTAAAATCAAAGTATGAATAATGAAAACAGTAAGGAGTGAAAAGAATAATGTGTAGATAGATGAATACAATTTTAATTTTGAGAATTAAATATGAACGAAGCACAATTCCTAGTGCTTTCACAAATACTAACCCTCACCACCTCCCTTTCAGGAAATTATTATCATCACTGAACACACAGAGAATCTGGTGCACAAAGAGGTTACATAACTGCCCAGGGACACGCTACCTCCCAGTAATGAAGCTGGGATTTGACACCAAGTTCTGGGTTTAGAGTCTTTGCTCTTAAGCACTATGCCCAACTTAGCCAACCTCCTACCACATAAAAAATTCGCATTACTAAATTAAATCTCCATATTGTAATGAGGAAAACTATATCCAAATCTCATAATAATAATGGTAATAACAGTTCCTTCATGATTATAAGATTTTCATGTTCTAACTAACCTGCTAATAGCAATGATATACTGTAGGTAACTACCATATTTCATTGAAACTGCAATTATGGTTTTTTATCCCTTGGTCCCAAACACGCTATGAATATAAAGCACCCTAGGTCAGAATTTCATGGTCATATTATATTCATAAAACATTTTTAAACTAAAAAAAATTAAAAAGTATAAACTAATTCAGTCATTAAACATTCCACCTACTTTAATGATATGATCAATTATTCAGAAATAGTGAAATTTATGTGTTCTTAATCTCTTTTCTGTAATCTTTCAGAATTTAAATGAGGTTTTACAAATACAGTTCTGAAGCAGGCAGAGGATTGATTCATATAATTGGTAAATTCCACAGGGGAAACATCTCATTGACTTTTTACTGAGCTGCTTCTTGTTCAACTTCTTGTTCAACCTACCTAGCTACTTTTGCTGAATGCCAGGTAAGTAGGCATTAACACAGTTGTGTGCTGTATATATAGGGTAACCAAATGTTTCTAGAATTCATTCAGTTTTTTAAGACTTTATTTTATTATTCATGAGAGAGACAGAGAGGCAGAGACATAGGCATAGGGAGAAGCAGGCTTTCTGTGGGGAATCCAATGCAGGACTCGATCCCGGGACCCTGGGATCATAACCTGAGCCAAAAGCAGACACCCAACCACTGAGCCACCCAGGTGTCCTGAATTCATTCAGTTTTTAACTCTGCAACAAATCAATAGGCTTCTTAAATGGTTTAATAGCAGTCACAGAAGGTATTCCAAGAAACACATAGCATTTGTACATGGAAACCAAGGTTAATAAGAAAGACAATTTTTCCTGGCACCAGAAACACATGAGCCACAAAAAGTTCAGTATATGGGGAACAACAGAATTGACACAGGAACACAGGTGTCTGCAATGTTGAATAGGAGGGAAAACATAAGGAGGAGGTTGGTGATGATGGACATTACAATGGCTGGTATCCACACACTTAGAAGTGAATCTGGAAAGTGATCCTGCTACCGAATGAGGGGACGAATCCCAAGAAAATGGGACATTTAACATTCTACCTCAAACTTACTCCTTTCATAAGGGAAAAATTGTCATGACCAAGTATGCTGATTTGTAATTTTAAAAAGAAACCACACAAAATCTATCCCATTATTAACTTCATGGATTTATTACTTAATCAAAATACAGAGAAGCAAAGGTGTGATGGTAACTTTTTTTTAGAAGATTTTATTTATATATTCATGACAGACACACACACAGAGAGAAAGAGAGAGAAAGGCAGAGACACAGGCAGTGGGAGAAGCAGGCTCCATGCAGGAGCCCGACGCGGGACCGATCCCGGGTCCCCGGGATCACACCCCTGGCCCAAGGCAGGCGCTAACCCGCTGAACCACCCAGGGATCCCCTACCATGTTCTTTTTAGAACCACACTGGTTAGGATTAATCAGGGAGAGGCTTTGGGCACTGAACACAAGGAAATTGTTAACATAGGTGTCCAAATGGAACAGAGCACACAAACAAGTGAATTTGAGATACTCATGGCAAATTTCAGAGATTTTTATTTCTACCTAGGCCTGATGCTATTTTGATTACCATGGTTTGTCTCCTAGACTTTCCTGAGGAGCCATGGACACAAACAATGGAAGTTCCACAACAGATTTCATCCTCCTGGGGTTTTCTGATTGGCCCCAATTAGAACCCATCATTTCTGGGGTTGTCTTCATCTTCTACATTGTGACTCTGGTAGGAAACACAACCATCATTCTTGTGTCTTACCTAGACACCCAGCTCCATACTCCCATGTATTTCTTCTTATCTAATTTGTCTTTTCTGGACCTCTGTTATACAACAAGCATTGCCCCCCAGATGCTGGTAAATCTATGGGGTCCAACAAAGTCTATTACCTATGAAGGGTGTGTGCTTCAATCCTTTGTTGCCCTTGACCTGGGATCCACAGAATGTCTTCTCTTGGCTGTGATGGCCTATGACCGCTATGCTGCTGTTTGTCAACCTCTTCACTACACAGTAATAATGCACCCTCAGCTTTGCCAGAAGATGGTGCTCACTGCCTGGTTAGGTGGTCTTGGCAGTGCCTTAATTCTCTGCTCCTTGACTCTGAAGTTGCCAAGATGTGGACACCGAGAGGTGGATCATTTTTTCTGTGAGACGCCAGCATTGATCAAGATGGCTTGTGTCTATTCAAAAGTAATGGAGATCACTGTCTATGCTCTTGGAGTGATATTACTTCTAATACCTCTGTCACTAATTCTCATCTCATATGCAGTTATCACTCAAGCTGTCATGAGGATCAAGTCAGCAACAAGGTGGCATAAGGTCCTCAATACATGTGGTTCCCACCTCACAGTAGTAACTCTGTTTTATGGAACAATCATTTACATGTACATGAAACCACATAGTAGCACATCCCAAGATAAGGGGAAGTTCTTTACTTTCTTTTACACTATCATCACACCCACCCTTAACCCTCTAATCTACACTTTAAGAAACAAAGATGTAAAGAGTGCAGTAAAGAGAATACTACATATAGAAGAATGGTCAGCAAAGTCATGAGTTCGATGGAAGAGAGATAAGAAATAATATTAAAAATTATCAACAGATAATTAACTGATTCGTTTATGCAAAGAATTTATTGAGTGTCTACCATGTACAAAGAATTGTACTAGGTACTAACTTTGTAAATAAGTAGGAAGTAGACAGAAATTACAAGGAGAAAGAGATACAGATACATAAAGAAACTTCAACCCATATATTTAAAAAGCTTCAAGACCAGTTGGGGGCTACAGACCACTAAATATATAATTATGAAATGTGGTTAAGTACAATACCAGAGATATGCACAAAGTATTAAGAAAATATTTCACAGGGAAATTTATTTTATTTTTTTATGATTCTTTTTTTTTTTTAAGATTTTGTTTATTTATTCATGAGAGACACAGAGAGAGGCAGAGACAGGCAAGAGAGAGAAGCAGGCTCCATGCAGGGAACCCGATGCGGGACTCGATCCTGGGACTCTAGGACCACACCCTGGGCCGAATCCCATCCTCAAACACTGAGCCACCCAGGCATCCCGGGAAATTTATTTTAATGTAGGATTACACAAGGACACTGATTTATTTCTTCCCAGAAGTAACACCTTCGTGGAAATAACAATCCCTTTCAGGCACCTGATACTGCCAGCAAGGCCTTTGTGCTGTAGACCAATGACTCACTGATAGCTGTTCCACCTTCTGCTTCTAGTTTTAACTGGGCACAGGGCCACCGTGCCCACATCACATTTCTGAATCTGGCTTCCTACCAATACGATGCTAGGGAAGCAATGTGTACAACTCCTGGGACATTTTCTCAAAAATGAAGCCATTTGCTCTCATCCTTCTCTCTCCCCTTCCTCTTAGGTGGAATGTGAATTTGGAGGGTACCTAACTTTGCCAAAAATCCTAAGAGGGAATGGAACAATAAAATGGAAACAGATATACCCCTGCAGCAGAGCAATGCCTCCACACTATTACAGGAGGAAAAGCTTCTATATCGCTTAATATAAATTAACACTCTATTTTGACATCTCTCTTTTAAAAGTACCTTAGCTTTTGCCCATCATGGCCTGATAAGGAGTTTGGGGTTTTCCTGTAAGGTAGTGCGAACCTTGGACCAGCAGCAACAACATCACTTTGCCCTTTATCAGAAATGCACACTCTTCATCCCACCTCAGACCTACTGAGCCAACCATTTGAGGATGGACCAGCAACTGATGTTTTTTAACAAACACTACAGGTGATCAGACTAAAGCTTGAGAACCACTGTTACATAGAATAGAAAGATGTTGAGTCCTTAAACAGAAAAAATAACATAGTTTTATGGATTTAAGTTAATTTCCCTCCTATATACCTGTGAAAGGAAGTTAACAGTTTCTCAAGTCTCTTAAAGACATTTGTCTTAAGACAAATGAAGGAAATGAGTTTCACCTAAATGAATTCAATATAAAAAGTTATTTGTTATTTGGTACTATACTGTTTTTTAATTCTTTATTTAAATTCAATTAATTAACATATACCTTATTATTAGCTTCAGAGGTAGAATTTAGTGATTCAACAGTTACATATAACACAAGTGCTTATCATCACATCAAGTGCCTTCCTTCTAGCTCTGGTTTTATAACATTCTTTTGTGAACTATGGTGGTAAAAATGGTAATTTTTGAATGAGACTTTATGCTCTTATTTGACAAAACAAAAATTTGGCAATATCATAGTTGTTCCCAATATTTTTTTACTTTGCTTTACTGGTAAATATATTCAAATTCTGAGAATCTCTATGCTGGAGAGAAAACTCCCCTTCACTTCAAGATGATCATTTTAGAGACTAGAAATACTCCCTGCACATGAGAGTACTCACATTAATGGTGCCTTTGCTCTGTGATTGATTGGTGTAAGGCACCAACCACCTTCATATTTGGGTGGGGTGATGGGGCTTGTAAGAGTTTATGGTCTTAGTGTGGTACTGGCACAAAAAGAGACACATAGATCAATGGGACAGAATAGAGAATCCAGAAGTGGACCCTCAACTTTATGGTCAACTAATATTTGATAAATATCCACTGGAAGAAAGACAGTCTCTTCAATAAATGGTGCTGGGATAATTGGACATCCACATGCAGAAGAATGAAACTAGACCACTCTCTTGCACCATACACAAAGATAAACTCAAAATGGATGAAAGATCTAAATGTGAGACAAGATTCCATCAAAATCTTAGAGGAGAACACAGGCAACACCCTTTTTGAACTCGGCCACAGTAACTTCTTGCAAGATACATCCACGAAGGCAAAAGAAACAAAAGCAAAAATGAACTATTGGGACTTCATCAAGATAAGCAGCTTTTGCACAGCAAAGGATACAGTCAACAAAACTCAAAGACAACCTACAGAATGGGAGAAGATATTTGCAAATGACGTGTCAGATAAAGGGCTAGTTTCCAAGATCTATAAAGAACTTCTTAAACTCAACACCAAAGAAACAAACAATCCAATCATGAAATGGGCAAAAGACATGAACAGAAATCTCACAGAGGAAGACATAGACATGGCTAACAAGCACATGAGAAAATGCTCTGCATCACTTGCCATCAAGGAAATACAAATCAAAACCACAATGAGATACCACCTCACACCAGTGAGAATGGGGAAAATCAACAAGACAGGAAGCCACAAATGTTGGAGAGGATGCGGAGAAAAGGGGACCCTCTTACACTGTTGGTGGGAATGTGAACTGGTGCAGCCACCCTGGAAAACTGTGTGGAGTTTCCTCAAAGAGTTAAAAATAGGGGATCCCTGGGTGGCGCAGCAGTTTGGTGCCTGCCTTTGGCCCAGGGCGCGATCCTGGAGACCCGGGATCGAATCCCACATCAGGCTCCCGGTGCATGGAGCCTGCTTCTCCCTCTGCCTATGTCTCTGCCTCTCTCTCTCTCTCTCTGTGTGTGACTATCATAAATAAATAAAAAAAATTAAAATAAATAAATAAATAAAAGAGTTAAAAATAGACCTGCCCTATGACCCAGCAATTGCACTGTTGGGGATTTACCCCAAAGATGCAGATGCAATGAAACGCCGGGACACCTGCACCCCGATGTTTCTAGCAGCAATGTCCACAATAGCCAAACTGTGGAAGGAGCCTCGGTGTCCATCAAAAGATGAATGGATAAAGAAGATGTGGTCTATGTATACAATGGAATATTACTCAGCCATTAGAAACGACAAATACCCACCATTTGCTTCGACATAGATGGAACTGGAGGGTATTATGCTGAGTGAAATAAGTCAGTCGGAGAAGGACAAACATTATATGTTCTCATTCATTTGGGGAATATAAATAATAGTGAAAGGGAATAGAAGGGAAGGGAGGAGAAATGGGTAGGAAATATCAGAAAGGGAGACAGAACATAAAGACTCCTAACTCTGGGAAACGAACTAGGGATGGTGGAAGGAGAGGAGGGCGGGGAGTGGGGGTGAATTGGTGATGGGCACTGAGGGGGGCACTTGATGGGATGAGCACTGGGTGTTATTCTGTATGTTGGCAAATTGCACACTAATAAAAAATAAATTTATTATTAATAAACAAATTTATTATTTAAAAACTGATGGGAAATATCTTTGGAAATGGAATTGCTAAACCACCTCTCTGAACAGTATATTTGTCCAGTGTGTGCTAGGACATTTCAGCTTATCCATCGCCCTATATGTTATGGGCATTTGACTGTATATATTGTATATATACTGGACAAATAGGTCCTAATTTTATAATATCTAATCTCTGGATATTAAAGAGGTTGCCAGTGTATGACAAAGTAGTTAGTAAGCTAACATATTTTGTACACCTTGTGTTAAAATTCATTGAAAGCTGTCTTCTGAAAAGGATTTTTAGAGATGACATTGTAGTCACATCTACGTGACACGTACCCATCTATTCACCCTCTGGATTGGCAGTAGAGAGAAGTGAGAAATGAAGGGTTCTAGAATGTTCCTATGCAGAAGGCACTTTCAAATATAACTCATTGTTACATGTGTGTAGTTTATTCAACACTACTAGGTATATAGTGGACAAACTTAAGTCCTTATTTGAAACATCTAGCCTTCCTAGATGTTTAGAAGTGCACAAACTATGTTAAAAGTAGAGGTATTAAAATAACACATTTTGTAGAAAATCCTTTTAAAATTTATATGAAATATTGTCTTTTGAAAATGAGATGATGGGCAGCCTGGGTGGCTCAGCAGTTTAGTGCCTGCCTTGGTCCCAGGGTGTGATCCTGGAGACCTGGGATCAAGTCCCACGTCGGGTTCCCTGCAGGGAGCCTGCTTCTCCCTCTGCCTGTGTCTCTTGCCTCTGTGTGTGTGTCTCGTGAATAAATAAATAAATTTTTAAAAAATATTTTTAAAAATGAGATGGTCAAAGTGATCAAACCACCTCTCAGAGCAGTACACATTATATGATATCTGTGCTGGTTCAGGGAGGAAGAAGAAGAAAGTGTAAAGGGCTTTATGCCAGTATGTTTATAGTTAGCCAGGATTAACCACTGTCCTGAATTTCTGTATTTTGTTTTACTTAGCTATGTATGTAGTGTATATAAAGGACAAAGTCCTAATTTACATCATCTAGTCTTTCTATATGTTAAAGAGATTGCCAGTGTATAACAAAAGTAGTAAACAAATACATTGTGTACACTTTGTTTTTATTATTTTTTTTTCTGTGTGCTGCAAATATTTTTCTTTTTTTTTTTTTATTGGTGTTCAATTTACTAACATACAGAATAATACCCAGTGCCCGTCACCCATTCACTCCCACCCCCCGCCCTCCTCCCCTTCTACCACCCCTAGTTCGTTTCCCAGAGTTAGCAGTCTTTACGTTCTGTCTCCCTTTCTGATATTTCCCACACATTTCTTCCCCCTTCCCTTATATTCCCTTTCACTATTATTTATATTCCCCAAATGAATGAGAACATATAATGTTTGTCCTTCTCCGACTGGCTTACTTCACTCAGCATAATACCCTCCAGTTCCATCCACGTTGAAGCAAATGGTGGGTATTTGTCATTTCTAATAGCTGAGTAATATTCCATTGTATACATAAACCACATCTTCTTTATCCATTCATCTTTCGTTGGACACCGAGGCTCCTTCCACAGTTTGGCTATAGTGGCCATTGCTGCTAGAAACATCGAAAACCTCCCAAGACACAAGAGTCCAGGGCCAGATGGCTTCCCAGGAGAATTTTATCAAACGTTTAAAGAAGAAATCATACCTATTCTCCTAAAGCTGTTTGGAAAGATAGAAAGAGATGGAGTACTTCCAAATTCGTTCTATGAAGCCAGCATCACCTTAATTCCAAAGCCAGACAAAGACCCCGCCAAAAAGGAGAATTACAGACCAATATCCCTGATGAACATGGATGCAAAAATTCTCAACAAGATACTGGCCAATAGGATCCAACAGTACATTAAGAAAATTATTCACCATGACCAAGTAGGATTTATCCCTGGGACACAAGGCTGGTTCAACACCCGTAAAACAATCAATGTGATTCATCATATCAGCAAGAGAAAAACCAAGAACCATATGATCCTCTCATTGGATGCAGAGAAAGCATTTGACAAAATACAGCATCCATTCCTGATTAAAACTCTTCAGAGTGTAGGGATAGAGGGAACATTCCTCGACATCTTAAAAGCCATCTATGAAAAGCCCACAGCAAATCTCATTCTCAATGGGGAAGCACTGGGAGCCTTTCCCCTAAGATCAGGAACAAGACAGGGATGTCCACTCTCACCACTGCTATTCAACATAGTACTGGAAGTCCTAGCCTCAGCAATCAGACAACAAAAAGACATTAAAGGCATTCAAATTGGCAAAGAAGAAGTCAAACTCTCTCTCTTCGCCGATGACATGATACTCTACATAGAAAACCCAAAAGTCTCCACCCCAAGATTGCTAGAACTCATACAGCAATTCGGTAGCGTGGCAGGATACAAAATCAATGCCCAGAAGTCAGTGGCATTTCTATACACTAACAATGAGACTGAAGAAAGAGAAATTAAGGAGTCAATCCCATTTACAATTGCACCCAAAAGCATAAGATACCTAGGAATAAACCTAACCAAAGAGGTAAAGGATCTATACCCTAAAAACTATAGAACACTTCTGAAAGAAATTGAGGAAGACACAAAGAGATGGAAAAATATTCCATGCTCATGGATTGGCAGAATTAATATTGTGAAAATGTCAATGTTACCCAGGGCAATATACACGTTTAATGCAATCCCTATCAAAATACACTTTGTTTTTAAATTCATAGGAAAGACTATTCTGAAAACTAGAGGAAGTGAAACTTAAAATCTCCTCTAAGCATTACAAATGCTTATACTTTCCACTAGGTTGATATAGATGAGAAGAAGAAGGGTTCTAGGCCAGAATGTTCTTTCAGTGCTACTATGTATGTAGTGGACAAATTTTAAATAAATCCTTACTTGAAACATCTAGTCTTCTGGATGTTTGAAAGTGAACAACATGGGCAGCCGGGGTGGCTTAGTGGTTTAGTGCTGTTTTCAGCCTAGGGTGTGGCCCTGGAGACCCGGTATCAAGTCCCACATCAGGCTCCCTGCACAGTCCTTCTGCCTGTGTCTCTGCCTCTCTTTTCTCTGTGTCTCTCATGAGTAAATAAAATCTTTTTTAAAAAGTGAACAACATGTTCGAAGTAGAGAGTTGAAGTAACAACACCTTTAAGTATTGTCAATTTACAGGAATGGTTGTATTTTGGGAATGGAACTGTTAAACCTGATGTCTTGGAGAATATGCTGACTGCTCACTGGAGGACAGGGATGGAGACAGGGATAGGGAAGAAGTGAGAAGAGAAGGGTTCTGTGCCCCTGAGTCTTTTTTTAAAGATTTTTTAAAAAAGATTTTATTTACTCATGAGAGACACACAGAGAGAGGCAAAGACATAGGCAGAGGGAGAAACAGCCTCCATGCAGGGAGCCCAATGCAGCACTCGATCCTGGGACCATGGGATCATGACCTGAGCTGAAGGCAGATGCTCAACTGCTGAGCTTCCCAGGCATCCCACCCCTGAGTCTTTAGATTAAAGTTCTGTATGTGCATTTTAGTTAATATTGCTGTATGTCAAAGGATAAAACCTAATGCCCAAAGTATATTAAAAGTAGAGGTAGTAAAACAATCCCTTTATAAATGCCCTTTTGTTAGCTTTTAGGAAGAACTGTTCTGGGAGTGTCTGTTAATCCACCTCTTAGAGCTAGATGTAGTCCTATACTTAGCCATTAGTATGGTGGATGAAGCAGAGGCAGGGTGAAAGGAAGGGCTTTTTGCTAGTATCTCCACATCTAGAAGACACTTTTAGGTTATAAACAGGTCTGTATGTATGTTTTTATGAAGTACCTGTGTTTGTTGTGGACAAGGTTCATTATTTTGTGACATCTAAGCTTTTTGGATGTCCTGAGGTGACAGTGTATGATAAAATGTACAGCTAGTAAATTAACCAATTTAGAAGTTTATTTTTGTTATCATTAATAGGAAAGAAGCATCTTGGACATGGGATTGTTAAACTGTCTCTGAGAAATGTCAGAACTTACTAGGTTGGCAGCAGAGGGGCAGAAGGAAATATAGAGGGAGAGTTGTAGGCAGATGTTTTCACATTTACATTTTAATGATAACTGTTAACTTGTGTGCATCTGTGTCTCTTTGGCTGTACCATAGGAATACATTAAGTGATTCATGGAGACACCTCCTTGCTAATATTTGAATAGTATAGATTGGATGGTGAATTGTTTTAGAAGCATTATATATTGTGTACTCTGCTACTTTATGTCTCAGTTTTAATTGAACAATAAGGGAATGCAGTATTTTAATTGTAACTGCCAATATCTTTACCTAGAGGCCTGTTGCCATTTTTGTCGCCAAGAAAGGCAGGATTAAATTTTTTTCTTTCATTTTTTTAAGATTTTATTTATTTATTCATAGAGGCACACAGAGAGAGAGAGAGGCAGAGACACAGGCAGAAGGAGAAGTGGGCTCCATGCAAGGAGCCCGAGGTGGGACTCGATCCAGGGTCTTCAGGATCATGCCCCGGGCTGCAGGTGGCACTAAACTGCTATGCCACTGGGGCTGCCCCATTTTTTTTCTTTCAGATGGGAATTGGTGTAATGTATTCTTGGTTATTAAAATACTCATAGTTCAGGGACTTTGACATGGTAAATATTCACGGTGTGTAAAAAAAATCATGATACATAACTGTGCAATCTTTTTTTTTAATTTATCATGATAGTCACACAGAGAGAGAGAGAGAGAGAGGCAGAGACATAGGCAGAGGAAGAAGCAGGCTCCATGCACCAGGAGCCCAATGTGGGATTCGATCCCGGGTCTCCAGGATCGCGCCCTGGGCCAAAGGCAGGCGCCAAACCACTGCGCCACCCAGGGATCCCTGCAATCTTAATTACATTAAAATGCTTACTTGTTTAGATAACACATGGTCCATAGAAGTCAAACTGTAAACTACTTGTGAATATGGATGAACTTGTTCTTTGCTTCTTATGTTTTTCAGTTTCCTTTTATGCACATGTTAACTTGTAAAAATTAATTTTTTACATTTGTTTTTATTTAAGTTCGATTTGCCAAAATATAACACCCACTACTCAAGGGGGCAGGGCAAGATGATGGAAGAGTAGGGTACCCAAGTCACCTGTCCCCACCAACTTACCTAGATAACTTTCGAATCATCCTGAAAACCTACAACTCCGACCTGAGATTTAAAGTGAGAACAGCTGGAACGCTACAGAGAGGAGAGTTTGCACTTCTAACAAGGTAGGAAGGGGGAAAAATAATAAAAAAGAATCAAGTCAGGGAGGGGCCCCTGCAAGGAGCCTGGCTAAAGCCCCATGGTGAAAGCCTCCAGGACAGGAAATCCCAGTCTTGGAGAAGCAGGAACTTTAAAAATCCACACTAGATTCTTCCTGGATGGAAAGGTGCTTAGCAGGAAAACCAGGCAGAACCGCAGGATGGGCAGTGGAGCCTCCAGGTTCCTGGGGTCACTAACAGAGGAAGTGAGCCCCAGGGAAGAGCACACCACAGCTGTGGGCCAAACTTAGTAAAGGGCTGGAACATGTGCCCAGCAGGGCCTCAGAAGAAGCTCAGGCTGTGGCTCTAGGCAGAGGGGGCTGCGCCCTGCTGCGTTCAGGACCCACAACCCAAGGAGCAATTCCACAGCCCAAGGAGCAGCACAGGCCTCAGGAGAAGCTCAGGCTGTGGCTCCAGGCAGAGGGGGCTGTGCCCTGCTGCGTTCAGGACCCACAGCCCAAGGAGCAATTCCACAGCCCAAGGAGCAACACAGGCCCAGAATTCCAGGATGCCGAGCGGACATAGCCCACAATCCTGCACTCCCCCCAGGACAGGAGGAGGTGAGGAGGGAACAGGACTGCAAGGATGATCCTGTCGCCAGGCGCCTGCAAGCTGTGCAGATAACTGCCCCCTGTCCCCAGGAGCATCCAGGCCAGTATGGACTGGAAGACTATGGTAGTTACTGCAGGAGCTGACTCCAGAGCTGGAGAGCTGGTGGCCACCAGTGTGATTGTTCCTCCCAGTGTCACCCAGTGTCTGGGATGGAGTGGGCTGCCAGGGAACAGGGGACTCACAGGATAAACAGATCCCACTGAGCCATGCCCCTGGCAGGGGGCAAGGCAGCTCCCCCAGGTACACACACATGACAATCAGCACATCAGGTGTCTTCTCCAGAAGACCAGCTGGAAGGACAGGGGAAGAGCAAGTTCTTGGCCAAGCAGTGCTTGAATGCACCAGGAGAAGTCAAGGGATTTACAATATATGGAACCAGAGGATACCCGTCTTTGTTTTTTTTCTTCTTTTTCCAGTACAACTCGTTTTTAGCCACTCTGCACTGAGCAAAATGACTAGAAGGAAGAACTCACCATAAAAAATAATCAGAAGCAGTACTCTGCCACGAAGTTACAGAATATGGATGACAATTCGATGTCAGAAAGCCAATTCAGAAGCACAATGATAAAGCTACTCGTGGCTCTGGAAAAAAGGATAAAGGATTCAAGAGACTTCATGACTGCAGAATTTAGATCTAATCAGGCCAATATTAAAAATCAATTAAATGAAATGCAATCCAAATGGGAGGTCCTAACGACAACGGTTAATGAGGTACAAGAACGAGTGAGTAACACAGAAGACAAGTTGATGGCAAGGAAGGAAGCTGAGGAATAAAGAAAAACAAAAGACCATGAGGAAAGGTTAAGGGAAGTAAATGACAGCCTCAGAAGGAAAGAAATCTACATTTAATTGGGGTTCCAGAGGACGCTGAAAGGGACAGAGGGCCAGAAAGCATATTGAACAAATCATAATGATAACTTCCCTAACATGGGGATGGAAACAGGCATTCAGATCCAGGATGTAGAGAGATCCCCCACACCCCAAAATCAAAAAAACTGTTCAACACCTCAACATTTAACAGTGAAACTTGCAAATTTCCAAGATAAAGAGAAAAATCCTTAAAGCAGCAAGAGAGAAGAGATCCCTAAACATGGGGGAAAATATTAGATTAACAGCAGACCTCTCCACAGAGACCTGGCAGGCCAGAAAGGGCTGGCAGGATATATTCAGGGTCCTAAATGAGAAGAACATGCAGCCAAGAATACTTATTCCAGCAAGACTCTCATTCAGAATAGAAGGAGAGATAAAGAGCTTCCAAGATAGGCAGAAACTGAAAGAATGTGACCACCAAACCAGCTCTGCAAGAAATATTAAGGGGGACTCTGTTAAAAAAAAAAAAAAAAGAGGATGCCCAAGAAATAATCCACAAAAACAGGTACTGAATAGGTATTATGATGACACTAAATTCATATGTTTCAATAGTAACTCTGAACGTGACTGAGTTTAATGACGCCATCAAAAGGTGCACAGTTTCAGACTGGATAAAAAGCAAAGCCATCTATTTGCTGTCTACAAGAGACTCATTTTAGACCTATGGACACCTGCAGCCTGAAAATAAAAGGTTGGAGAACCATTTACAATTCAAATGGTCCTCAAAAGAAAGCAGGGGTAGCCATCCTCATCACATACATAAAAGTTTATACCAAAGACTGTAGTAAGAGATGAAGAGGGACACTATATCATACTTAAAGGGTCCATCCAACAAGACGACCTAACAATCATGAATATTTATGCCCAAACGTGGGAGCTGCCAAACAAATAAATTAATAACCAAAGTTAAAACATACTTAGAAAATATTACACTTATACTGCAAGACTTGAACACAGTGCTTTCTGCAATTGATAGATATTCTAAGCACAACATCTCCAAAGAAAGAAGAGCCTTAAATGATACACTGGACCAGATGGATTTAACAGATATACACAAAACTTTACATCCAAACACAAATGAATACACATTCTTCTAAGTGCACATGGAACTTTCTCCAGAATAGACCACACTGGGTCACAAATCAGGTCTCAACCAATACCAAAAGATTGAGGTTGTCCCCTGCATATTTTCAGACCACAATGCCTTGAAACTTGAACTTCATCACAAGAAGAAATTTGGAAGAAATTCAAACACCTGCTAAAGGATGGATGATTGGGTCAACCAGGAAATGAGAAAAGAATTAAAAAGATTCATAAAACTAATGAGAATGAAGATAAAACCATTCAAAATCTTTGGGATACAACAAAAGCAGTCCTGAGGGGGAAATACATTGCAATACAAGCATCCCTCAAAACTTTGGAAAAAACTCAAATACACAAGCTAAACATGCACCTCAAGGAACTGAAGATAGAACAGCAAATAAAATCTATACTCAGGAGAAGAAGAGAATTAATAAATATTTGAGCATAACTCAATAAAATAGAGACCAGAAGAACTGTAGGACAGATCAACAAACCAGGAGTTGGTTCTTTGAAAGAATTAATAAGATAGATAAACCATTAGCCAGCATTATTAAAAACAAAAGAGAAAATAATTAATAAAATCGTGAATGAAAAAGGAGAGAAAACAACCAAAACCAAGGAAATAGAAACGATTTTTAAAACATATTTTGAACAGCTATACGCCAATAAATTAGGCAATCTAGAAGAACTAGACGCATTCCTGGAAAACCACAAAACCCAAAACTGGAACAGGAAGAAATAGAAAACCTGAACAGGCCAATAACCAGGAAGGAAATTGGAACAGTCATCCAAAACCTCCCAAGACACAAAACTCCAGGGGCAGATGGCTTCCCAGGGGAATTCTATCAAAGGTTTAAAGAAGAAACCGTACCTATTCTACTAAAGCTGTTTGGAAAGATAGAAAGGGATGGAATACTTCTAAACTCGTTGTATGAGGCCAGCATCACATTAATTCCAAATCAGACAAAGACCTCACCAAAAAGGAGAATTATAGACCAATATCCCTGATGAACACGGATGCAAAAATTCTCAACAAGATACTAGCCAATAGGATCCAACAGCACATTAAGATTATTCACCAGGACCAAGTGGGATTTATCCCCAGGATACAAGGCTGGTTCAACACTCGTAAAGTAATCAACGTGATAGATCGTATCAACAAGAGAAAAAAATGAGAACCATATGATCCTCTCAATAGATGCAGAGAAAGCATTTCACAAAATACAGCATCCATTCCTGATCAAAACTCTTCAGAGTGTAGAGATAGAGGGAACATTCCTCAGCATCTTAAAAGTCATCTATGAAAAGCCCACAGCAAATATCATTCGCAATGGGGAAACACTGGGAGCCTTTCCCCTGAGATCAGGAACAAGAAGGGATGTCCACTCTCACCACTGCTATTCAACCTAGGACTAGAAGTCCTAGCCTCAGCAATCAGGTAATAAAAGAAATAAAAGGCATTCAAATTGGCAAAGAAGAAGTCAAACTCTCCCTCTTTCCAGATAACATGATACTGTACATAGAAAACCCAAAAGAGGGCAGCCCCGGTGGCCCAGCATTTAGCACCATCTTCAGCCCAGGGTACCATCCTGGAAACCTAATATCGAGTCCCACATCGGGCTCCCTGCATGGAGCCTGCTTCTCCCTTTGCCGGTGTCTCTGCCTCTCTCTCTCCCTCTCTCTCTCTCTCTCATAACTTTTTTAAAATCTTTAAGATTTTCTAAAAGAAAACCCAAAAGACTCCACCGCAAGATTGCAAGAACTCATACAGCAATTCGGCGGTGTGGCAGGATACAAAATCAATGCCCAGAAATCAGTGGCACTTATATAAACTCACAATGAGACTGAAGAAAGAGAAATTAAGGAGTCAATCCCATTTACAACTGCACCCAAAAGCATAAGATACCTAGGAATAAACCTCACCAAAGACGTAAAGGATCTATACCCTAAAAACTACAGAACACTTCTGAAAGAAATTGAGGAAGACACAAAGAGATGGAAAAATACTCCATGGTCATGGATTGGAAGAATTAATATTGTGAAAATGTCCATGCTACCCAAGGAAATTTACACATTTAATGCAATTCCTATCAAAATGGACTTTCTTCAGAGAGTTGGATCAAATCATAAGATTTGTGTGGAATCAGAAAAGACCCTGAATAGCCATGGGAATATTAAAGTCTTAACTAGTTTATTTAAGATTTATTTATTTATTTATTTATTTATTTATTTATTTATTTATGATAGACATAGAGAGAGAGGCAGAGACACAGGCAGAGGGAGCAGCAGGCCCCATGCCAGGACCCGATGCAGGACTCGATCCTGGGACTCCAGGACCATGCCATGGGAATATTGAAAAAGAAAACTAGAGCTGGGGGCACCACAATGCCAGATTTCAGGTTGTACTGTAAAGCTGTGGTCATCAAGACCGTGTGGTACAGGCACAAAAACAGACACGAAGATCAATGGAACGGAATAAAGAATCCAGAAATGGGCCCTCAACTCTATGGTCACTAATATTCAACAAATCAGGAAAGACTATCCACTGGAAAAAGGACAGTCTCTTCAATAAATGGTGCTGGGAAAATTGGACAGCCACGTGCAGAAGAATGAAACTAGACCACTCTTACACCATACACAAGGATAAACTCAAAATGGATGAAAGATCTAAATGTGAGACAAGAGTACATCAAAATCTTAGAGGAGAACACAGGCAACACCCATTTTGAACTTGGCCACAACAACCTGGTGCAAGACACATCTATGAAGGCTAGGGAAACAAAAGCAAAAATGGATTATTGGGACTTCATCAAGATAAGAAGCTTTTGCACAGCAAAGGATACAGTCAACAAAACTCAAAGACAACCTACAGAATGGGAGAAAATATTTTCAAATGACGTATCAGATAAAGGACTAGTATCCAAGATCTATAATGAACTTATTAAACTCAACACCCAAGAAACAAACAATCCAATCATGAAAAGGCAAAAGACATGAAACAGAAATTTCACAGAGGAAGACATAGACATGGCCAACAAGCACATGAGAAAATGCTCCACATGCGATCAGGGAAATACAAATCAAAACCACAATGAGATACCACCTCACACCAGTGAGAATGAGGAAAATTAACAAGGCAGGAAACCAAAAATGTTGGAGAGGATGCGGAGAAAAGGGAACCCTCTTACACTGTTGGTGGGAATGTGAACTGGTGCAGCCACTCTGGAAAACTGTGTGGAGGTTCCTCAAACAGTTAAGAATAGATCTGCCCTACATACGACCCAGCAATTGCACTGCTGGGGATTTACCCCAAAGATGCAGATCAATGAAATGCCGGGACACCTGCACCCCGTTGTTTCTAGCAGCAATGTCCACAATAGCCAAACTGTGGAAAGAGCCTTGGTTTCCATCGAAAGATGAATGGATAAAGATGTGGTTTATGTATACAATGGAATGTTACTCAGCCATTAGAAATGACAAATACCCACCATTTGCTTCGACGTGGATGGAACTGGAGGGTATTATGCTGAGTGAAGTAAGTCAATCAGAGAAGGACAAACATTATATGTTCTCATTCATTTGGGGAATATAAATAATAGTGAAAGGGAATATAGGGGAAGGGAGAAGAAATGTGTGGGAAATATCAGAAAGGTAGACAGAACATAAAGACTCCTAACTGTTGGAAATGAACTAGGGGTGGTGGAAGGGGAGGAGGGCGGGGTGGGGGTGAATGGGTGACGGGCACTGAGGGGGGCACTTGATGGGATGAGCACTGGGTGTTATTCTGTATGTTGGTAAATTGAACACCAATAAAAATTAAATTTATTAAAAAATAAAAATAAAAAATAAAATAAAAATAAAATTATTAAAAAAAAAAACTCCCTGTGCTCATCCCATCAAGTACCCTCCTCAGTGCCCGTCACCTGGTTACCCCATCCTCTCCCCCACCTCCTCCTCTGCAACCCTTTATTTATTTCCCAGAGTTAGGAGTCTCTCATGGTTTGTCTCCCTCTCTAATTTTTCCTACTCAGTCCCCTCCTTTCCCTCATAATCCCTTACACTATTTCTTATATTCCCCATATGAATGAATCCATATGATTGTCCTCTGATTGACTTACTTCACTCAACATAAACCCTGCAGTTCCATCCACATCAAACAAATGATGGGTATTCGTCCTTTCTGATGGCTAATATTCCATTGTATATATAGACCACATCTTTATCCATTCATCTGTCGAAGGACATCAGGGCTCCATCTTTATTGTTCTTTCCATTTTATTACATAGTAATGTATCCTGACATAATATAAAATACGACATTGTAGGTATTTAATTGAAGTAAATGGTATTATATGCATTTTCCACAGCTGGTCTTTTTGTCCTGTTAAGTAGAATTATGCATTAAAGAGCATTCTGATCATTATCTCTGGAATGTATAAAAACATATTGCCCCTCTTAGGACCTATTTTTCTTTTTCTTTTTTTTTTTTTTAGGACCTATTTTTCATAGAGGTTCCAACCAAATCCTTCACCTGTTGCCATTGTTGGGGAGTGAATGATGATGATTACTGACAAATTTGAGGACAAAGATGGCACCAGCACTGAGGACTGGCCCAGTGGCAACATCACTCAGGGCAGGATCCACCAGGGACAGGCTCAGGGAGAGGGGGATGATCAACTCACCTAGCCTTCAACAATAAGCAATCCTTAATCATTTCTTTCCTCTCTGAAAGAGATGACCCCAGAGGCTACATCACCAAGTGAACAGAAATGAAATATTAGAAACTTCAATAGCTGTATGGAGCATGGGACAAAACATCTCGTCAGGTCTCTCTTCCAAGTATAACAGAGTCCTTGGGGACCTGGATAAAATGAGCTCCTCACTATCTTGTACACAGCCAGCTCAATAATGAGGTCCCAAGGGTCTGCCTTCCTACTCAGGAAGAAGTGAATCCTTTGAAAATCTCCCTAACTACATTTCTAACTTTAAACAACAAACATTGCTCTTTAACTGGGTCCACAGAGATGTCCACACCATTCTGGGAGAAAGGCTGAACAAATGCAATAGGTCTCAATTTCTCAGAAAATAGTGGGACCACCATGAATAAATCAAACCAAACACCGTGGTCATTCCTCTCTACCCTTCTAGACCATAAGTGTACAGTTGATATACAATGTTACACTTTAAGGTGTTCAACATAGTGATTCAATAATCACATACATTATTAAATGCTTGTCACGATAAGTGTAATCACCACTTTAACCATATAATGTTATTATAGTATCATTACTATATTCCCTATGCTGTACTTTCCATCCCTATGACCTATCCATTTTATAACTGAAAGTTTGTGCCACTTAATCCCTTTCTCCTATTTTACCCACCCCCTCTGGCAACCACCAGTTTTTCCTCTGTATTTATAAATCTGTTTCTGGTTTGGTTGTCCTTTTTTTAAAAGATTTTATTTATTCATGAGACACACACACACAGGGGGTGGGGCAGGGTTCAGAGACACAGGCAGAGGGAGAAGCAGGCTCCATGGAGGGAGCCCAACATGGGACTCAATCCCCGGTCCCCAGGATCAGGCCCTGAGCTGAAGGCAGCGCTAAACCGCTGAGCCACCTGGGCTGCCCTGTTTGTTCCTTTTTATTTTATTTTATTATTTTTATTTTTTTACATAATAAATTTATTTTTTATTGGTGTTCAATTTGCCAACATACAGAATAACACCCAGTGCTCATCCTGTCAAGTGCCCCCCTCAGTGCCCGTCACCCATTCACCCCCACCCCCCACCCTCCTCCCCTTCCACCACCCCTAGTTCGTTTCCCACAGTTAGGAGTCTTTATGTTCTGTCTCCCTTTTTGATATTTCCTACCATTTCTTCTCCCTTCCCTTATATTCCCTTTCACTATTATTTATATTCCCCAAATGAATGAGAACATATAATGTTTGTCCTTCTCCGATTGACTTACTTCACTCAGCATCATACCCTCCAGTTCCATCCACTTTGAAGCAAATGGTGGGTATTTGTCGTTTCTAATGGCTGAGTAATATTCCATTGTATACATAAACCACATCTTCTTTATCCATTCATCTTTAGATGGACACCGAGGCTCCTTCGACAGTTTGGCTATTGTGGACAGGTTCCTCAAAGAGTTAAAAATAGATCTGCCCTACGACCCAGCAATTGCACTACTGGGGATTTACCCCAAAGATACAGATGCAATGAAACACCGGAACACTTGCACCCCGATGTTTATAGCAGCAATGTCCACAATGTTCCTTTTTATTTTAGACTGAAATTTTGCCATTCACAAAAATATGCATAGACCTAGAGGGTATTCTGCTAAATGAAATAAGTCAGAGAAAGACAAATGCCATATAACTTCACTTACATGCAGAATGCTGCTTTTGATTGATTTAGATTCATTCATCCATCAATCGTATGAAGAATTACATGAACATTTAAGCATCCATGCATGTTTTTTACCTGCTCTGTCTTCTAAATCCAAAACCATGCATGTTTTTGTGGTTGAGCAATGTTCCACTATATGTATACATATACATCATGTATATGCTACAACTTATTTTATCCATTCATCTATCAATGGACAATTGGATTGCTTCCATATCTTTGCTGTTGCAAATAATGCTACAATAAACATAAGGACATGTATCTTTGAATTAAGTATTTTTGTTTTCCTTTGGGTTTTTTTTTTTTTTGCACTTGTCATGGTAAGCACTGGGTGATGTATGGAATTGTTGAATCACTATATTGCACATCGGAGACTAATGTAACACTGTATGTTAACTATACTAGAATTAATAAAATAAAACAAAATAGAAGTGTTTTTATTTTCTTTGGTTAAATACTCAGTAGTGTGAATACTGGATCATATGCCACATCTAACTTTTTGAGGAACCTCCATATTGTTTTCCACAATAACTAAACAACTCACATTCCTACGAGCAGTGCAAAAGGGTTCTTTATCTCCCCATTCTCACAAACACTTGTTACTCCTTGTCTTTTTCTTAAACATTCCAACAGATGAAAGGTGATATTTCATTGTGGTTTTGATTTGCATTTCCCTGATGATATCATTTGCAACAACATGGATAGACCTAGAGAGTGTAATGCTGAGTGAAATAAGTCAAATACCATATGATTTCACTCATATATAGAATTTAAGAAATAGGGATCCCTGGGTGGCGCAGAGGTTTAGCGCCTGCCTTTGGCCCAGGGCGCGATCCTGGAGACCCGGGATCGAATCCCACATCGGGCTCCCGGTGCATGGAGCCTGCTTCTCCCTCTGCCTGTGTCTCTGCCTCTCTCTCTCTCTCTCTATGTGACTATCATAAATAAATAAAAATTTAAAAAATTAAAAAAAAAAGAATTTAAGAAATAAAATGAAGAAACAAAAAAAATGACAAGCAAAAAAAGATTCTTAAATACAGAACACAAACTAGTGGTTGCCACAGGGTAGGTGGGTGGAGGAATGGGTGAAATACAAAAAGGATATTAAGAGTACAGGGGATATCAAAATCACATGGACTTTCTTCAGAGAGAACAAATTATTTTAAGATTTGTGGGAAATCAGAAAAGACCCCATATAGCCAGGGGAATTTTAAAAAAGAAAACCCTAGCTGGGGGCATCACAATGCCAGATTTCAGGTTGTACTACAAAGCTGTGGTCATCAAGACCGTCTGGTAGTGGCACAAAAACAGACACATAGATCAATGGAACAGAATACACAACCCAGAAGTGGACTCTGAACTTTATGGTCAACTAATATTCGATAAAGGAGGAAAGACTATCCATTGGAAGAAAGACAGTCTCTTCAATAAATGGTGCTGGGAAAATTGGACATCCACATGCAGAAGAATGAAACTAGACCACTCTCTTTCACCATACACAAAGATAAACTCAAAATGGATGAAAGATCTAAATGTGAGACAAGATTCCATCAAAATCCTAGAGGAGAACACAGGCAACACCCTTTTGAACTCGGCCACAGTAACTTCTTGCAAGATACATCCATGAAGGCAAGAGAAACAAAAGCAAAAATGAACTATTGGGACTTCATCAAGATAAGAATCTTTTGCACAGCAAAGAATACAGTCAACAAAACTAAAAGACAACCTACAGAATGGGAGAAGATATTTGCAAATGAGATATATCAGATAAAGGACTAGTTTCCAAGATCTATAAAGAACTTCTTAAACTCAACACCAAAGAAACAAACAATCCAATCATGAAATGGGCAAAAGACATGAAGAGAAATCTCACAGAGGAAGACATAGACATGGCCAACATGCACATGAGAAAATGCTCTGCATCACTTGCCATCAGGGAAATACAAATCAAAACCACAATGAGATACCACCTCACACCAGTGCGAATGGGGAAAATTAACAAGGCAGGAAACCAAAAATGTTGGAGAGGATGTGGAGAAAAGGGAACCCTCTTACACTGTTGGTGGGAATGTGAACTGGTGCAGCCACTCTGGAAAACTGTGTGGAGGTTCCTCAAAGAGTTAAAAGTAGACCTGCCCTACGACCCAGCAATTGCACTGTTGGGGATTTACCCCAAAGATACAGATGCCATGAAACGCTGGGACACCTGCTCCCCGATGTTTCTAGCAGCAATGTCCACAATAGCCAAACTGTGGAAGGAGCCTCGGTGTCCATCGAAAGATGAATGGATAAAGAAGATGTGGTCTATGTATACAATGGAATATTCCTCAGCCATTAGAAACGACAAATACCCATCATTTGCTTCAACGTGGATGGAATTGGAGGGTATTATGCTGAGTGAAGTAAGTCAATCGGAGAAAGACAAACCGTGTATGTTCTCATTCTTTTGGGGAATATAAATAATAGTGAAAGGGAATATAAGGGAAGGGAGAGGAAATGTGTGGGAAACAAAGGGAGTCAGAACATGAAGACTCGTAACTGTGGAAAACGAACTGGGGATGGTGGAAGGGGAGGAGGGCAGGGGGTGGGGGTGAATGGGTGACGGGCACTGAGGGGGACACTTGACGGGATGAGCACTGGGTGTTGTTCTGTATGTTGGTAGGTTAAACACCAATAAAAAATAAATTTATTATAAAAAAAATAAAATCATGAATGAGAAAGGAGAGATCACCACCAACACCAAGGATATACAAACAATTTTAAAAACATATTATGAGCAGCTATACGCCAATAAATAGGCAATCTAGAAGAAATGGACGCATTTCTGGAAAACCACAAACTACCAAAACTGGAACTGGAAGAAATAGAAAACCTGAACAGGCCAATAACCAGGGAGGAAATTGAAGCAGTCATCAAAAACCTCCCAAGACACAAAAGTCCAGAGCCAGATGGCTTCCCTGGGGAATTCTATCAAACGTTTAAAGGAAATACAAACGATTTTAAAAACTTATTATGAGCAGCTATATGCCAGTATAGCTGATTAAGCAATCTAGAAAAAACGGACACATTTCTGGAAAACCACACACTACCAAAATGGAAAAGGAAGAAATAGAACACCTGAATAGGCCAATAACCAGGGAGGAAATTGAAGCAGTCATCCAAAACCTCCCAAGACACAAAAGTCCAGGGCCAGATGGCCTCCCAGGAGAATTCTATCAAACGTTTAAAGAAGAAACCATACCTATTCTACTAAAGCTGTTCAGAAAGATAGGGATGGAGTACTTCCAAACTCGTTCTATGAGGCCAGCATCACCTTAATTCCAAAATCAGACAAAGACCCCACCAAAAAGGTGAATTACAGACCAATATCCCTGATGAACATGGATGCCAAAATTCTCACCAAGATACTAGCCAATAGGATCCAACAGCACATTAAGATTATTCACCATGACCAAGTAGGATTTATCCCCAGGATGCAAGGCTGGTTCAACACTCGTAAAGCAATCAATGTGATTGATCAAATCATCAAGAGAAAACACAAGAACCATATGATCCTCTCAATAGATGCAGAGAAAGCATTTGACAAAATACAGCATCCATTCCTGATCAAAACTCTTCAGAGTGTAGGGATAGAGGGAACATTCCTCAACATCTTTTTTTTTTTTATTCATTCAGTGAACTTTTATTTTTTTAAACATTCACCAATCATTTTTAATTAAGCATTCCCAGCACTGACCAGCCAATTTGTTTACAAATTGTATCATTATTCTGATTTTTACAAATTGTATCATTGTTCTGAATAAGTCTGCTGAGGTATGAAGGTGGCTAATAAATGATACTCCTCTTCCTGGTCAGATATTGGTGTTCAATTTACTAACATACAGAATAACCCCCAGTGCCCGTCACCCATTCACTCCCATCCCCCGCCCTCCTCCCCTTCTACCACCCCTAGTTCGTTTCCCAGAGTTCACAGTCTTTACATTCTGTCTCCCTTTCTGATATTTCCCACACATTTCTTCTCCCTTCCCTTATATTCCCTTTCACTATTATTTATATTCCCCAAATGAATGAGAACATATAATGTTTGTCCTTCTCCGATTGACTTACTTCACTCAGCATAATACCCTCCAGTTCCATCCACGTTGAAGCAAATGGTGGGTATTTGTCATTTCTAATGGCTGAGTAATATTCCATTGTATACATAGACCACATCTTCTTTATCCATTCATCTTTCGATGGACACCGAGGCTCCTTCCACAGTTTGGCTATTGTGGACATTGCTGCTATAAACATCGGGGTGCAGGTGTCCCGGCGTTTCATTGCATCTGTATCTTTGGGGTAAATCCCCAACAGTGCAATTGCTGGGTCGTAGGGCAGGTCTATTTTTAACTCTTTGAGGAACCTCCACACAGTTTCCTCAACATCTTAAAAGCCATCTACGAAAAGCCCACAGCAAATATCATTCTCAATGGGGAAGCACTGGGAGCCTTTCCCCTAAGATCAGGAACAAGACAGGGATGTCCACTCTCACCACTGCTATTCAACATAGTAATGGAAGTCCTAGCCTCAGCAATCAGACAACAGAAAGAAATAAAAGGCATTCAAATTGGCAAAGAAGAAGTCAAACTCTCCCTCTTCACAGATGACATGATACTGTACCTGGAAAACCCAAAAGACTCCACCCCAAGATTGCTAGAAGTCATCCAGCAATTTGGCAGCATGGCAGGATACAAAATCAATGCACAGAAGTCAGTGGATTTCTATACACTCACAATGACACTGAAGAAAGAGGAATTGATCCCATTTACAATTGCACCAAAATCCATAAGATATCTAGGAAAAACCTAACCAAAGAGGTAAAATTTCTGTCCTCTAAACAATACAGAACATTTAGGAAAGAACTTGAGGAAGACATAAAGAAATGGGGGAAAAGATACATCTTGTGTGGAAGTTCAAATAAATTAATTTTTAAAATACATGCATTTTGGTATTGACATATGCATCTGAATGTATTGATATAGAAATTATATTTTTAAAGGTTTTATTTATTTATTCATGAGAGACACAAAGAGAGTGGCAGAGATGGAGGCAGAGGGAAAAGCAGGCTCCATGCAGGGAGCCCAATGCAGGACTCCACCCCAGGACCCTGGGACCCCGGGACCACACCCTGAGCCAAAGGCAGATGCTCAACCACTGAGCCACCCAGGCATCCCTAGAAATTATATTCTAATGCAAGTATGTGATGAACACAAAATTCAAGATCATTATTTCCCTGTGGGACAGGTACAAACAAGAGAGAGTGTAAGGGCATAGAGGTAACTATACACTAGTAGTAAGATACCAATTCTTGAATTGAGTGGTAGCCTATGATATGTTCATGGTACCATTTTTAATTCATTAAAAGTGGAACAATGATGATATGGCTCATGAAATACACCAATTATGATTAATTTATAATCTTTTAAAAACAAGTATTTTCTTTCCTGAAAACACAACTCCTAGATAATTGCTTGTATTTTTCCAACTTGACTGATGTCTTACTCACTGAAAAAAACAAAGATCAGTTAAATGTGCTGATTTTTATACACATGGTTTCCATTATATTTTTAATCTTCAACAGAAAATGTAATACATACTAATATCCACCTCTGAAATTAATTTCCATGAAAGAAATCTAAGGGAGAAAAAAGGAATAAAAGACAAGATGAAACCCAATGTCTCAAAGGAAACTTTCCTACAGTACTTGTTTGGATAACCCTCTAATTGTGGCCTAAGATCTGTTAATCACCTCTGTGGGGCACCAATCCTCATGGTCTACACCATGTTAACCCGCTAGCCTTTAGAGTCCTACATAAACACTTCTTACAGCACACATTAACCAGAGGAGGGCTTTCCTGGTTTATTTTGGCAGAGATCCAACTACAATGTATCTAATAGGAGTGCACATGAAAAAACTATAAATATCCCACCAAAAATAGATTTAACAAACCAAATTCATCAATTTTTTCACCAGTCCCACATCCAGTTTTTCTCCAACATTCACAGTGAATAAAGACTTCACTGAATCTTAGTGCAGTTGTTACATTTAAATGTGAATGTGATTATGGTGTTAGTACAAGAAAGTGGGGGCTAATCAGTATTTCATGGACTCAGTAGCTCAAAGATTACATGATATTTAAATGATGCTTAAGTCAGATGCAGTCTAAAATGGACACTCTACCAGCTAGGGCAAATAAGGCAAGAGAGTCAGTGACACAGAAGGTAAGATGAAGGAAAAGAAGGAATCTGAAGAAGAGAGAAAAACAACTAATGGACCATGAGGGGAGGCTTCAAAAATCAGTGATACCATAAAGCAAAACAATATTAGAATAATACCCAGTGCTCTTCACATCACATGCCCTCCTCAATGCCCATTACCCAATTACTCCAACCCCCCACCCACCTGTCATCCAGCAACCCTTCGTTTGTTTCCTATAATTAAGAGTCTCTCATAGTTTTTCTCCCTCTCTAAGGACTTCCCATTCAGTTTTCCCTCCTTCCTCTGATTCTCTGTGCTCTTTCCTATATTCCATATATGAGTGAAACAATATAATTCTTTCTCTGACTGACTTATTTCAATCAGCATAATACCCTCCAGTTCCATCCATGTCAATGGAAATGGTAGATACTCATCCTTTCTGATTGCTGAGTAATATTCCATTGTATATACACCACATCTTCTTTATCCATTCATCTGTCAAAGAATATCGTGGCTCTTGCCACAGTTTGGCTATTGTGGACATTGCTGCTGTGACCATTGAGGTGTAGGTGTCCCAGTGTTTCACTACATTTGTATCTTTGAGGTAAATGCCTACTAGTGTAACTCCTGGGTCATAGGGTAGCTCTATTTTTAACTTTGGAGGAAACTCCATACTACTTCCAGAGTGGATGCACCAGCTTGCATTCCCACCAACAGTGCAAGAGGGTTCCCCTTTCTCCACATCCTTGCCAACATCTGTTGACTTGTTAATTTTAGCCATTCTGACAGGTGTGAGGTGTTATATCATTGTGGTTTTAATTTGCATTTCCCTGATGATGAGTGATGTTGAGCATCTTTTCATGTGTCGGTTAGCTATCTGGATGTCGTTTTGTTTTGTTTTGTTTTGTTTTGTTTTTTGTTTTGTTTTTGTTTTTGTTTTTGTTTTTGTTTTTGCCTTTAGTCTGAGGACCAGGCCCTCCTTTATTTTTCATATATATATATTTTTTATTGGAGTTCAAAAGAGTGAAAATATCAGTGAGGGTGACAAAACATGAGAGACACCTAACTCTGGGAAATGAACAAGGGGTAGTGGATGTCTTCTTTGGACAAGTTCGTGTCTTCTGCCCATTTCTTAACTGGATCATTTATCTTTGGGCTGTTGAGTTTGATAATTTCTTTATAGATTTTGGATACTAACCCTTTATCAAATATGTCACTTGCAAATATCTTCTCCCAATTAATATGTTGCCTTTTAGTTTTGTTGATTGTTTCTTTTGCTGTGCAAAAGCTTTTTATCTTGATGAAGTCCAGGATTGTGATGCCTAAACTCATTTATCTTTCAATAAATAGAAAACCTGACTGGGCTGTAATGACTGTGTTTACATTCAAAATAACCCAGGTTTGAATATAAATAATAGTTAAAGGGAATAGAAGGGAAGGGAGAAGAAATAGGTAGGAAATATCAGAAAGGGAGACAGAACATGAAGACTCCTAACTCTGGGAAAAGAACTAGGGGTGGTAGAAGGGGAGGAGGGCAGGGGGTGGGGTGAATGGGTGACGGGCACTGAGGGGGGCACTTGACGGGATGAGCACTGGGTGTTATTCTGTATGTTGGCAAATTGAACACCAATAAAAAATAAATTTATTATTAAAAAAAGATACATACTTTAAATTTAAAAAAAAATAACCCAGATTTAAGATCCAAGACTCTGGAGTCATTGGTTTCTCTTCTTTTCTTTGTTCTCCTTTGTAGTTTTAGGCAAATTTTTTCTCTTTTGGGCCTTTGTCTTCTCAAGCATGAAATGAAGGAATTGTACCTAATGATCACTATGGTACCATCCAGATTTGCAATTCTATTGCTCTAATCATAAAATTTGAGGCCAGGCAGTGTATTAAATTACTTCAGTATATTATCTGAGTTAATCCTTAGAACAACTCCAAAAGTCAGGTACTTATACTGGATCCATTTGGCAGATAAGGAAACTGGGGACAGGAGACAGAACTTGGTTAGGGTCTCACACACACAGATACCAAGTGGGTTAACCTGAATTCAACCCCATAATTAAGTAAATTTGATTTAATTTTGATATGCTTTAGGTGAAGATAATTGTGATTATTCACAAAGATATGCAGTCATTCTCCCCACTGAAAAGAACCAAGACTCTTGGAGAAATGCCTGAGGCCTTGTAGAAATGGAGCAGGAAATATACAAAATAAGCCTGAAATATCTTGTCCTGCTAGAAAGTAAAACAGCTAAAAAAAAAAAAAAAAAAAAAAGCTATCCAAGACTTTCAGAGTTAGATGAAAAGGACAGAGGAGTCAAAATAAAGGCACTCCCAGCTGCCAAAGACAGAATCATTGGACATCAAAAATAATAACTACAATTGGTTAATACTCCTTGAATGTTTTTTAAAAATCTATGAGTATGTAGGGGCATCTGGGTGGCTCAGTTGGTTAAGTGGCTGACTCTTGATTTCAGCTCAGCTCATGATCTCAGGGTCCTGAGATGGAGCCCTGCATTTGGCTCTGTGTTCAGCAGGGAGTCAGCTTGAGGATTCTCTCTCTTCCTCTCACTCTATCCCTTGTCCCTGCTTATGCACATGCTCGCTCTCTCTCTCTCAAATAAAGAAATATTTTTTTAAATAAATAGTGGCACCTGGGTTAAGAGACCTAGCATCACAAAATTCCCATTAGCAAGTCCCAAGTCTCAATATTAAAATTGTTCTTTTCTTGGTTTATGACTGTTTTGTCCTTAGAACTGTTTGTCTTCAGTGCATCTGGGTAGTTCAGTGGTTGAGCGTCTGCCTTTGGCTCAGGGCATGATCCCAGGGTCCTGGAATCAAGTCCCCCACATCAGGCTCCCCATGGGGAGCCTGCTTCTCTCTCTGCCTATGTCTCTGCCTCTCTCTGTGTGTCTCTCATGAATAAATAAAATCTTTAAAAAACACATACATACATACATACATACCTATAAATTTCCACAAGTCTGTAATGAGATTCAAAAAAATAAAACAAACCAAAAAAAAATTATCAATTGCTGCATAACACAGTACCCCCCAAATTTAGGATCAAACATGAGATGCTTATTACCTCATACAGTTTCTGCAGATTAGGAATCTGAGAACAGTTTAGCTGTTAGTTTGAGGTCTGTTAGCTGTGCTGCGGTCATCTGAAGGCTTGACTGGGGGCTGGAGGATGCACTTTTAAACTCACTCACTTGGCTGTTGGCAGGGGGCTTCAGTTCCTCACCACATGGGCTACTTCTCACCATAGGACAGCTGGCCTCCCTCAGAGTGAGTGATCTGAGAGGCAGGGAGAGAGAGGCAAATTTGGAAGCCACAGTCTCCTTTATAACTTAACATTAGAAGTAACATAACATAACATCATCTCTGCTATATTGGACCGATGACACACATCAGCTTTGGTACAATGTGCAAGAGAGCTACACAAGGAATGAATCCAGAAGGCAGGGCTCATTAATGGCCAACATGTCATGGCACCTAAGGTAAACAACTATTGCTCTGAATACTGGCAATTAAACTGAAAAGTAAACATTGTCCTTCCTGTAAGAACTACATTTCAGGATAACCAAATAGCCCTAAATTTATATGTTGTTGAGAGAAAATCCTTCTTTAAAAGAAATTCTTGGGATCCCTGGGTGGCGCAGCGGTTTGGCGCCTGCCTTTGGCCCAGGGCGCGATCCTGGAGACCCAGGATCAAATCCCACATCGGGCTCCCGGTGCATGGAGCCTGCCTCTCCCTCTGCCTGTGTCTCTGCCTCTCTCTCTCTCTCTGTGTGTGTGACTATCATAAATAAATAAAAAAAAATTAAAAAAAAATAAAAGAAATTCTTGTTCATAAACATGAAAAAAATTGTTAAGTTAGAAAAACCACCATTTTGCAAACCCTAATGAAATGGTTGATTTAGGTCAAGATCAGTAGGTGAAAGCACCAAATGAAAGGTTGATGGGGAATATTACATGGAGAGATCCACCTATCAAGTGCTGCACTTATAAATCAATCTTAGCATCATAGAGAGTGGAATAGTTAGACATTATATGCCTCCTGATATAAAGCAAAAAGAGCACCACCTAAGAATTCTTACCCATAAAGGTAAATCAAACTCAAATCAAATTCTTAGAGCTAGCATCTAGTTAACAGGAAATACAAGGCTAGAGAAATGAATTAAATGAAAATACAAATAAAACCAGCATGCAAAAATTCGGGACAAATGACAAATTTATTTAATTGGGGGAACGAGGGTTAGTGAGACACGGAAGGAGGAACTATTATAGATCTAAATTTTCAAAAAAATTAAAATAACCCAAAAGTATGTAGACTTGGATCTTGATTCAAAAAAGCAGCACGTTTTATTTATTTAGGCAAGTTTAGTAAGAACTCAGTACTAGATGGTAACCAGGAATCATTTAAATTTTTTAGGTGGGATAATGGCACTGTGGTTCTGTTTTAAATGTCCATAACTGGACAGCCCTGGTGGCTCAGCAGTTTAGCACCACCTTTGGCCCAGGGCATAATCCTGGAGACCTGGGATCGAGTCCCATGTTGGGCTCCCTGCATGGAGCCTGCTTCTCTCTCTGCCTCTGTCTCTGTGTCCCTCATGAATAAATAAATATTTTTTAAATGTCCATTAATTCTTAAGATATGTATTCTGAAGTTAAAAATAGAACTACCCTATGACCAGCAATTGCACTCCTGGGTATTTACTCCAAAGATACTGATGTATTGAGACAATGGAACACCTGCACCCCAATGTTCATAGCAGCAATGTCCACAATAGCCAGACTGTGGAAGGAGCCATGATGTCCATCGACAGACAAATGGATAAAGAAGATGTGGTGTATATATACAATGGAATATTACTCAGCCATCAGTAAGGATGAATACTTACCATATACTTTGACACATGGATGGAACTGGAGGGTGTTATGCTGAGTGAAATAAACCAATGGGGGGGGGGGGAATCATCATATAGTTTCACTCATATGTGGAATTTAAGAAATAGTGAAAGGGACCACAAGGGAAAGGAGGGAAACTAAATGGGGAAAAATCAGAGAGGAAGACCAACCATGAGAAACTCCCTAACTCTGGGAAACAAAGAGTTGCAGAAGGGGAGAAGGGTGGGGGGATGGGGTAATTGGGTAACGGGCATTAAAGGGGGCACATGATGGGATGAGCACTGGGTGTTACAGCAACCGACAAATTATTAAGGCTACTTCTAAAACTAATCATGTATGTTGACTAAGTGAAATTTTGAAAGAAATACATTCTGAAAAGCATAATATTGAAATAATGTTCGGGTTTTGCTTTTTCAAATATTTCAGCAAGAAAAACGGTGGGGGTGGGTGCGGCAGAATCTTATTACTAAGTTTGAGGGATGAGTACACCTGGGTTCATTAGTCTTCTCCCAACTTTTGTACAGGCTTAAATTTTTCATAACGAATTTTTCGATTTTTGAAAAAGTGCAGTCCGTTATTTATCTTGTGTTTCAGGCTCATATTTAAAAGTGACTTTTTCGCAGATTTATCTCACAAAACTCCCGTGCGCTCCAGAGAGGACCCGAGCCCGGACCACAACGGGTCTGTGCTCACGTGGTCACGTGCTCACGTGGTCACGTGCCCACGTGCCCACGTTGCGACCCCCGCACCCCTCGTGCCCGCAGGAACTCTCGCGAAAGCGGGGTACGTGCACGTGGTAGGAGGCTCGGCCGAATCTCCAGGGAAGTTGGGACCAGCGAGTGGCGGCGGCGTTTCCTAGAAGGTCGCCGGAAGTGGCTGGTGGGCGACTCGGAAGTAAAGCTGTGCAGTTTCCTGGCGGTTCCGGGAGGCGACGGCTGGAAGGTCCGCCTCCAGCCGGTGTGGGTCGGGCAGTCCGCCGGGAGCTCCTGGCTGCTCCCCGAGTGCCCCCGGGGCGCCAGCGGGAGGGCGGGCTCTCCGCTCAGACGGAACTTTCTCGCAGGTGTTCGGGTTCCCTCCCCTCTTCTCGCGCCCAGCAGCCCATGACCCTTTTTGTGCCCCCAGTTATTGCTCCCCAGCGTCGCTGCCTGTATTCTCTCATCGAGCCACGGGTGCGGTCGCTGATGCAGGTGTTGGAAGCACAGCCAGGCACACGGCAGGGAGCCTGAAGAGGCCGACCGTAGTGCCGAGTCACTTGCCATGTTGGAAAGTGGTCAAGTGCTGTTGAAAACCAGAAGAAAGGGAAAGCCAGGTAAGGCGTCTGGGTGGAAGGAGAGAGTAGACGGCAGTCAGGTAGGGCACCTGGAGTGGATCTTGGGAAGATGGGTACAGGCGAACCCTTGGAAGCAAGATCATTTGCCTTGAGGATCATTTGCCTTGAGGTGGAAGGGACAGCCAACCAGTGCAAAGGCCCTGAGGTGAACGAGAAAGTCTGTGTGACTGAGGACCGTTGAAGGAGGAGAGTAGAAGGGGCATGAATATGAATCCACACATCCTCTAGACTTGTATGCCCCTGAAGACTTAAGCTCTTATTCTGAATAAATGAGGAAGGTGGTTAGAAGCGATGTGCGCATGTATAACAGCTTTGCATACCACGGTGTAGACTGGAGATTGGGAGGTTTTAGGTAGACGTGAAATCATCTAGCTTATGTGTTAAGCACACCACTCTGTTGTATTGAGAAGAGGCAAAGGGGAAGGATAGAAGCAAGGAGAACAGTCAGTAATCATGGAGAGCAAGGCGGGTGGCGATGGCCTGGATCGGGGTGGTAGCTATGGAGGTTGTACTCCAGATACATGACATTTTCCATGTCTTTGTGTGCTCCCTCTTCTTCTATAGACAATCCTTTAAAAAGATCCCTTCTTTTTGCTCTGATCACTTTCCTCTTTTCCTTTTCGTGGAATATTCAGGAAAACAAGGTGTGAGACCACAGCTGGCCCAATGCTGCTGATGAGCCTCAAATCCAGGGCATTGTGTCACACATCAGGCCAACAGCAGCTGCACTGTGGGTCAGCAAGGGCCCTCTGGCTGGCATCCACCAGGCCACCTCAAAACATGTTGCCTGGGCAAAGTCGGAACTGACTCTGGAAGTTTGACCCAAGCAGCTGGGAAGAATCTGGACACAGTGGAAGACCATAAAGAAAGCTGGGTAAAAAGATGCAGCAGGTAAGAAAAGGAGGGTCTGCAACATATCATGAGGAGGAAGTGAGTACAGAAAAGGAAAGCAGGGGGAGCAATGGTAGAAGTTTCCCGCTTCAAAATATTTTTCCTGGACAGCCTGGTAACCATGAAAGCCTTCCAGTTGTAGAGAATAATGGGAAGACTTTTCTGTTTTGCTTAAGGTGGATCAGGGACTGAGTCCCTGATTTTCTCTCTCCTCTTGGTGTTTCTGGGAGATGATTTCCATAGACCAAACTTTACAGTTGATTAGAGCTCATTTTCCTCCATTCCGTCGCCTGAGTTTTCCTGTGCATTGCAATAGGTGATAGCATCACATGAGCATCCAGGACCAGCGCTGCTGTGGATCCCTGGTGCCCAGCCCCTGCAGGAAAAAGGTGAGGCTCACAGGCTATTGTGCCAGGAGGATGGCAGCTGAACACAGAGCTGGGACATGGGGGAGTGGGAGGACATGCTTCCAGGGCATGGAAATCTGCTCATTGAAGGCAAAAACAGACTTTTCAAAATATGAAGCTAAAAAATAAAGCTCGAGAATCATTGTAGTGACCAGGGATTAGAAAGGGAGAGATGGCAAGTTGTATAATGGGTATAGAGTTTCAGTTTTGCAGGATGAAAAAATCCTGGAGATTACATAACATTGGGTTTTTTTTCTTATAATTTTAATTTAAATTTTAGGTAGTTAGCATACAATGCAGTATTGGTTTCAGGTGCAGAAGTCAGTGATTCATCAGTAGCCTCTAACTCCCAGTGCTCATCCCATCATGTGCCTTCCTTCATGCCCATCCCCAAGTTAACCCGTCCCCGCACCCCCTCCTCTCTAGCAACCCGTAGTATGTTTCCTGTAATTAAGATTCTCTTATGGTTTATCTCCTTTTCTGATTTCACCTTTGTTTCTTAAATTGGACATATGAATGGAACCAATAATAACTGTCTTTCTCTGACTTATTTTGCTCAGCATAATACTCTAGCTCCATCCACATCATTGAACATTGTATTTTTATTTTTTTATTTATTTATTTTTTTGAACATTGTATTTTTAACAGTGTTGAACTGTATGCTTAGAAATGGCTAAGAAGATGGAGTGCCTGGGTGGCTTGGTAGGTTAGGTGTCCAACTCTTGATTTTGGCTCAAGTCATGATCTCAGTATTGTGGAATCCTGTCTCCCTCTGCCCCTCCCCATCCTCCTTCTGAAAGAAAAGAAAAGAAAAGAAAAGAAAAGAAAAGAAAGAGAGAAAGAAAGAAAGAAAAGAAAAGAAAGAGAAAGAAAGAAGAAAGAAAGAAGAGAGAGAGAGAGAAAGAAAAGGAAGGGAGGAAGAAAGATAGTTAAGACAGTAAATCTTGTTACATATTTTTTGCCACAATTCAAAAAAAAATGTTTAACAAAATGAACACTTTTAATAAAGAACTATTGTGAGTTGATAAAACTTTACCAGTCTGTGAAGAAGGTATAGTAAAAATCCAACTGGGATGTATCTGGAGGGGAAATAGGGTTAAATACAGGTATGCATTGTCGAAACTCATCTACTTATGACTTGCTAATTTTACTGTGTGTAAATTTTACCTCAAAAATGAGAATGTAAACAAATATTGAATTTTAGTCCATGATATGTGCCATAGAGTGTTGTGGGGTGAAGTATGCTCATGTCTTTGATTATTTTTAAATGCAGCAAAAAGTACAGTGGATTAATAGAGGGCTAGTTAGTTGGGTAGGTAAGTGGGAGAGCACATCACAAACATGAAGGTAAGTGTGTGGATGCTTACTAAACAATTCTTTCAGCTATTCTGTATATTTGAAAATGTTCATAATAAAATGTGGATTAGAAAAAAACAAAAAAAACTTCCAGTTGGGAGGTTTACATTTTTGATGTCACAAGGAGCAGAGCAGAGCTAGCATGTGCTATGAGCTGTGTGCAGGCCAGGAGAGTGTGGGACTGTTTTGCTTTTTAAGATTTTATTTATTTATTCATGAGAGACACAGAGAGAGAGAGAGAAAGAGAGAGGCTTCCCTGCGGGGAGCCTGATGTGAGACTCAATCCCGGGACTTCGGGATCATGCCTTGAGCTGAAGGCAGATGCCCAACCGCTAAGCCACCAAGGTGTCCTGGGTGTGGAACTGTTTGTGACAAAGAATTACAGAGCGCCTGGGCTCATAGAGCGAGACATGGAGCCACAGACGGGCCTGAGGACTAACAGCCCAGGTCTTGGTCAAGAACTGAGAGTAACCTAAACCAAAGAAGAATCATGGGAAGAAACCAGTTTGCTCCTAAATTGAATTTATGGTAAAATTGGAATGACTTTGTGGAACAAAGGCCTCGGGTAATCCCAGGGTCTTACCAATTGATGACTAATGCCCCCCCCCCCGCTCCCGCCCCCCCCCCACACACACACACCGTATTTTGTGAGAGAAATCATTCAGACTCAGATTGGGGATGTGTTGATGAACTTTCTAGAACGGTTAGTTGCTGCAAACACTGAAGCTACAGAAAGGTAGAGCTGGCCCAGCAGAAGTGAATTTGAGTTGTGGACTAGCCATGTGGACCTACATCCCATCCAGTCGGTGTGGACACTACCTGGACGATGGCAAAAGCTGTGTGTGCTGTCCTCCAGCCGGGTGGGGAGGGTGGCTTCATGCTCAGAATTAACAGGAGAGACAGAATCACAGGGGGAAGGCAGTATTTCTCTAATAAGAGGAACAAAGAAGAAATTATTTTTTCCAAGAAACTAACTGGAGGTAGGGCAGCCCTGCAGTTACCTAAAGGAATAAACTCTAGGCCTGTCCCTGGATATTTCTGTGCCCCCTGCCCATCCCTACCCTAAGTCTTTCTGGAAGAAATGACTTCAGCGTCCAAATACTGGAAGAGGGATCCCTGGGTGGCGCAGCGGTTTGGCGCCTGCCTTTGGCCCAGGGCGCGATCCTGGAGACCCGGGATCGAATCCCACGTTGGGCTCCCGGTGCATGGAGCCTGCTTCTCCCTCTGCCTGTGTCTCTGCGCCTCTCTCTCTCTCTCTCTCTCTCTCTCTAACTATCATAAATAAATAAAAATTAAAAAAAAAAAAAAAAAAAAACAAATACTGGAAGAGAGGGTAGAGTCAGTGATGTGGGCCCAGAAAGGGTGAGGTCATCGTGGGATGGAGAGACCAGGGAAAGCCCTGGTGGTGGGTGCGGGCACCCAGTGCCTGTGTCCAGCTGCAGAAACAATGGGGAGGCAGAGGAAAGCATGAACACTGCCACACTGACAGCCCACCCCACCCTCCACCTGTCTCCCTCAGCCCTGCCGAGCCCTCAGCATCCAGCTGCTGCCAGAGATGGAAGCTGGGGAGCCGGAACCCGGCCGAGAGAGGAGCCCAGGGCGACCACAGCCAGGAGCTGGGCCTGGGGAAGCAGCGGCTCCCACGCCCTCCCTGCAGACACAGCCCCGCCACAGCTACCTGCTCACCTCCCAAATCAGGTGCTCCCATGATGCCCCCTGTGGTTCCACCCCAGGAACCCGCACCTCCTCTCAACCTTGCCTCAGTACACACGCAGTCATCACCTTCCGTGTCTCTACTGTGTCCCCCAGGACTGCACGGCTGCACTGCCCCGGCACCCGCTGACCTCCCTGACCTTCGAGGACGTGGCTGTGCGCTTCAGCAGCCCAGAGTGGCGGTGTCTGAACCGCATGCAGAGGCTCCTCTACACAGACGTGATGCTGGAAAACTATAGGAACATGTTGGCAGTGGGTAAGAACAGCCCTGGGCTCGGCCTCGCCTTCTCCCCTCTCCGCTTTCTTTCACTTGTTTTGTTCATCCATGTGTGTGAGGTCTCTGTTCTACAGCAAAATAACTGCAAGAACAGGGAAATGTTCTTAGGATCTCCTCTGCCTATCTGAGGGGGACTCCTTGGAGAATGTCCCTACATGGTTACCCATGACCAGACCCCTGAACAAACCCTTTTCTCTACCCTGATGGCCATTTCTTTCCTGTTTCTCTGTGTAAGCGGAGGGGTCAAGGCTGGGCGTTTAGGACAGTTACATGCTCTGAGCACTCCTACTCCTTCACCACCAGGTTCTGCTTTCCCTAAGCCTCCTCTGATTTCCCAGCTGGAGCAAGGGGCCGAGCCCTGCCTTCCGGACCAGGGGTTCCTGAGCTGCTTCCCAGGTGAGTGATGGAGAAGCTCCAGCACCACCACCACCCCACTAGGCCTCAGGGCAGGTTGTCAGAGAAATGTTCTTACTGCTGGGTTATTTGTCCTCACCAGCCCGGGAGCCCTAAAGAGGAGAAAATAAACAGCAGCTAACTACTTGGGCAGTTCTTCTATCATAACCTAATTGCTCCTTTGTACCCCCTCTAATAGGCTTTTTGCAGTTTGGTCCTCAGAAAAGGCTCAGAGAATTCATCTCCCTTCTGTGTATCAGTGACTCCAATGCTCAGAGAACGCTGATTTTCTGCCTCTAATTTGCGTTCAGGACCTTCCCCTACATTGGGCCTCGGGCCTCTGACCCTTACATTTTTCTGTTTCCCTCATGGCCTCAGCTCTTAGCTCTGAGGCAGGTGCCAGCTACATGGACAGTGCTCACTTCTCCCCTTTTCTGGGCAGCACGCCTTCTAACTCCCGGTGTTGACTGGACAACCCTTTGCCATCTGGAGAGCAACATATCTGAAGGCAGAGTCATCCCTCCTCACAGCCCATCGCCACTGAGCTCTCCCTGTTTCTGTATCTGGTCTACCTCTTTCTCATGTTGCCTCTCCACACTCCCTGACCCTCTTACCTGGTCAGTCATGAAACATTACCAGCTCCTCATTCAAATTGTTTTCTCTACTGACCCTTCAAAAAAGTGCCCCTTATCCCTAGGCCAACCCAACTGCCTGATCACAATACCTGTTCTTCGGTTCTCCTCCCTCCTGCCAGCCAACCAACATTTATTGGCAATTATTGTATACCAGGCACTAGACAAGTACTAGAGATGGTGTCAAATATCACTGCCTAGTAGGGAAGACAGGTAAGTAAGTGATGATACAGCACAGAACAGGTGAGAGTTACAGGTGTGTACCTGGGATATACGGGATATACAAACGTGGAAGAGAAGCATCTAAATCTGACCTGGGCACCAAATGACTATGGAAGGAATGAGCATGAACCACGGCATGTGGCATACATGGGTTCATGTAGTGGAAAGAGGGGAGAGGCATTCTGAGCAGAGGGAGGTGCACGTGGCAACATGTTGAGGAGGGAAAAAAACATGAACTCTGAGCAGCGTGAATAGAGCAAGGGCTCCAGGCAGCTGGTATGGGGAGTGCAGGAGCAGGGGCAAGGTGACTATTCAGAGGGGTTTTTATAAACTACAGACCTTGAACTTTATTCTGACAGTAGAAGTTGACATTGATTAAGCACTCACGTCTGTGTGGCAAGTGCTTTAAGCACATTAGCTTATTAAATGATCCCATCTTATAGACAAGCCCCCTGAGGCAGAGGGAGATGCAGTCACCTCCTGGGCTACACAGCGCATAGGTGTCAGAGCTAGGATTTCAGTCCAGGTGGTCCCACTCCAGAGCTGGGGCTCTTGCCTGTATGCTTTACCTCCTTTCTGTCTGGAGTGCCCCTGATATTGTAAGCTGAGGAGTGGCAGGATTAGAATTGACTTATAGAGAAATCTGGAAGCAAAGTGGAGCACAGATTAGAGGGGAAGCAGATAAAAGGACAGGTGGGGTTGGGGTGTCAGTTAGCAAGAATGCCGCAGCAGAAATAGGAGGAGGTAGAGTTGAGAAAAGAAGAAGAGTCATTTGAACTCTGGTTGCCAGCAGTAGAAATTAACTCAAGCTAACTTAAGCAAAACAGCAAGAATAGATTTATTACTCGGGGGTGTCATGGACCCTGGGAGCAGGACCACAGCAGGCCCTTCACCCCACTGTCTCCTCTGGCTCTCTGTAGGTCCCCTGCTTCTCGGTCCAGATGGCAGAATGTTCCCTGCCCTGGGCGGTGTGCAGGCTCCCCAGCTGAAGTGCTAAATACCCAGCTGCTATCAGAGCCTCAGTCAGAGCCCAGGAAGAGAGTCTAGCTTGGTTCGGGTGAGGGGTGGCCCAGACCTGATGTGCTCTACCCAGGCAGGCAGGTCACACTGCAGAGCAAAGCAGACAGGCCCCTGGGGGCCACAGCTTCTGCAGCACATCACAAGTGGAATTTGTAAAATGTTAGCTGAGCAAATCTGAGGGAGAGAAGGGTTGGATGTGACTCAGTTTCCTCACTGAGGTGACTAGGCGCATGGATTTGCCATTCACTACACCAGGAGATTCCAGAAACCAGTAGGTTTGTACAGATTTTTGTAAAGTGCACGGAGTCTGCAATGTCTCAGTATTTCTCCCGATACGAGCCTGCCTCAGCCTTTAGCCATAAGGGTACCAGCTCTTCCACCCCAGGAAGTCATCTTCTGTTCAAACGGCTCCACCCTCTCATCTGTCCCGTCTCCCGTGGCTCCCCACCTCTGTACATCTGAGGTTTTTATTTCCTTATTGAAGTATCACCTGACAAGTCCCGGCCTGGGAATGAGAAGGCTATTTTGGAACAGGAGGTTTTGGAGAGTGGGAACGTCTGCAGGGTACAAGTCAGACCTCTCCTGGAAGTCCTATCCTGGGATCCTGAGGCTGGAGCGGCTTGTGTGCAGGAGGCCAAGTTAAAGAACCCGGGAGACACGCCGGGGAAGGAAACACTGGGAGAAGACAAGGTGGCCTGCGAGGGAGGAAAGACCCAGAAGGTCCTCAGAAAAAACTCCAGTCTATCCTCCAAACATGTCCCACGTGAGGGCGTCCTTACGGAGCGGACACCCCACGGATGTGCCGAGTGTGGCAGGACCTTCAGCTGGCGCTCCGACTTGATTCTGCACCTGCGCCTGCATTCTGGAGAAAAGCCCTACGTGTGTAACCAGTGCAGGAAAGCGTTCAGGACCAGAAAGCAGCTCTCCGTGCACCGGATCATCCACACAGGGGAGAGACCCTTCGACTGTGGCCAGTGTGACAAGGCCTTCAACAGCAGGTCGGCACTGTGCCGACACAGAAGAGTGCACAGCGGGGAGAAGCCCCACGGCTGCGGCGTCTGTGGGAAGGCCTTCGAGACCAGGAGCCGGCTAAGCCTGCACCAGCTGGTGCACAACGGGGAGAGGCCACACGCGTGCACAACATGCGGGAAGGCCTTCCAGCTCAAGCACAGCCTCACCCTGCATGCCAGGATGCACAGCGGAGAGCGGCCGTACGGCTGTGAGCAGTGCGGGCGCGCCTTCCGCGGCAGCTCGGACCTCAGCAAGCACCGGAGGGTGCACACTGGGGAACGGCCCTATGAGTGCAGCCAGTGCGGGCAGACCTTCCGCCGCAGCTCCGACCGCAGCAAGCACGCCAGGACGCACGCGCACGGGGAGGCCCGGCGGTGCCCACGCTGCGGACAGGCCTTCGGCAGCCCGGCGGAGCTCGCCAGGCACCGGCTGGGCCACGCCTCGGACAGGCCGTACGCGTGCGGCGAGTGCGGCAGGTCCTTCCGCCACGACTGCCGGCGCCGGGCGCACGAGAGGGCGCACGCCGGGGAGCAGCCCTACCCGTGCGCGCACTGCGGGAAGGCCTTCCGCGACCGCCACTGCCTGGCCGTCCACCAGAGGGTGCACACCGGCGAGAGGCCGTACGCCTGCGCCCAGTGCGGCAAAGCCTTCCGTGGCCGGTCCAACCTGGCCAGCCACCTGCGGACCCACACTGGCGAGCGGCCGTACACCTGCCAGGTGTGCGCCAGGGCCTTCCCGCAGCGCTCTGGCCTGAGGCAGCACGCGCGCATCCACACCGGCGAGAAGCCCTACGGCTGCCGGGAGTGCGGCCGGGCCTTCCGCCAGCGTGCGGCCCTGCTGGGGCACCAGCGCGTCCACACCGGCGAGAAGCCCTACGAGTGCGAGCAGTGCGGGAAGGCCTTCAGGGTCAGTGCCAATCTCACCGGACACAAGCGAAGGCGGCACCGGGCACAGAGAGCCCACCGACTGGAGGACGGTGGCACAGGCCTCCCCTCGTAGCTACTGTTTGACCGGACACTCGGGGGAGCCAGCCTGCCCGCTTCTTCCTGATGCCTGACCCCTGACTGAGGTCCTAGAGCCTGACCTTCCTGGTCAGCATTGTAGGAGTGCGTCTACTGCCCAGGCCTTGCCAATCGGTAATAGTAATGCTAAATAGTGTTTTCCACGTGCCAACCGCCCTTCTAAGGGCTTTGCCATTTTAACTCATTCAATCCATAACATCCCTAGAGGATGAGGACATTAAGGCAGGAAAAGATGAGACCCACGCAGGGTCACTTGACTAGTAAGTTCTGCACAGATGCCTGCTGCACACTCCCTTTTGCACCACACCTCTTAGCCTACAACTCATTTCATGGAGCATGTTTTAGTTGATAAAATATTAATGATTTGTAGCAAGGTTTTTCTGTCTCTTTTTAACTTAAAGTCTGAATGGTCCTCTTCTATGTGGAATCAAGATTGCTGAGATTAGGATGGGAAGGGAATGCAAGACAGGGCAGATTTAGAAATTACAGATAAGTGGGATCCAGCTAAGGCTGCTCTAGTAACAGCTTACATAGGGAAAGAGCATGAAGCCCATCTCACTTTGTTATAAATAGATCAAAATGTTGATTTCATAAATATTTTCTGTATTTATTTGCAAAACATATGAAATGCTCTTTCAAATGTACTAGAAATTTGCATCTCTTTATAAGTCTTTCAACATCTCTTAACACACACCCTTCCTCTTTCAAATATTACAAGTCCTTTTCACAGACGATTAAAATAAATACCCACAGCCAATAAGGCTGTTAAATGGAAAATCCTACGGTGGCTCAGTTGGTTAAGCATGGGACTCCTGATTTCAGCTCAGATCATGGTCTCGGGGTCGTAAACTGAGCTCCCCACTCAGCTCAGAGTCTGCTGGAAATTCTCTCCCTCGGTTAAAAAAAAATATATATATAGGAGATGCAAATATGCCAACCTGATTAACATAATGACCATAATTGAGAATTATATTTAGTTCTAAATTCCTCAGCTGGTTTAAAAAAAAAAAAAAAAAAAAGAGCAGTGGGTCATCCCACATTTCTCAAAGGTGTTTCACCAGTTAAAGCTTTTAAAATAATGACTTTAGGAAATGCTACCTAGGGGTTTTTTTAATTCCCTTAAAGACTTCTCGGAGTCTATAATATGGTAAACTCAATCTTAAAACAGGAATAAAAAGCATTGCTTTCCTAGAGTAACTGACCAAACGCAGTCCTGTTTGAAGCATCTTCATGGGCTCCTGTTTCACAGAAAACCTTTTGGGAAATGGTTACACATTAATACTGAAAAACAAGGTGTCCAAGAGATGGATTTTCTAGTAACAAATTCCAGAAAAGATTACATGGTTTCTCATTTAAAAAAAAAAAAAGCAGATTAAAACGTTGTTCCTTTAGTTTCTACAGGAAATTTCATGTTTTTTATATGGCCATTTATTACAGAGTTTGTTGGTGAATGCCAAGATGAAAACATTTAAGACGTAACTTCATGAAATCGCCTCTGTGGAGGATGAAATTCTGAGTATGTGGCTTTCCAGTGAGAAACATGACATAAGGACAGAGCTCAGGGTATATCTGGAGAATTGGCAGTGGTTTTCCAATTATTTTCAAAGCTGAGGACCCCTTGTGGTCACCATTTCAGCGACATCCTCTGGCCTACCCACGGACACAGCAGTAGTTGCACTTTATGCTTGACAGAATATTGTCGTGCTCTCCTAGAAAATCTGAGGGTTTGTATTTCATGACAGCACATATAAGCATTTAGAAAATGTACATACATGTTCAGAACATCTGTTTCACCTAAAGGCTATGGTGGGCTTTGGCACTCTGGACTCAATGTCCTCTGCCCAGCTTGAGAGCCTAACAGTCCAGCCCCTCATATCACTTCCCTAGGTAGTTTTCACAGAATCTGGCAAGGTGGCACTTCCAGTTTAGATTCTGGACCATCCTTGAGTGTAGATGTTTTGTGTTGTTGATTGGAGAGCTTACATCCTCAGACACCAGTTAACTGGAGGGGGTAGCAGGCCCAACATTCCAGTGTGAAACTTGAATGTCCTCTGTATTGAACTCAGACATGAGCTTTCTAGACTCATCATCACCTGTACATCTTCTATGTGACCACCATCTCCCTAGAACACTGCTCCCATTCTGACACTGCTCTAAAGACTGCCAACTGACTCTCAGTCCTGTAGTAAGAAACCACATTACGGGCTTGAACTCTAGAAATCTTCCGACATTTCCTGAACATCTGAGTGTTGTGTGACAGAGAACAAACTGACAGTTGATGAAGGGAGGTGGGTGAAGAAGGATGGGCTGTGGGCAGATGGACATTAAGGAGGCACCTGTTGTGATGAGCACTGGGTATTGTATGTTAAGTGATGGATCACTAAATTCTACCCCTGAAACCAGTATTATACTATATGTTAATTAAACTTTAAATAAAAAATGATAAAATGAATGTTGTGAGGAAACATTGAAGGAAGTTCAGGTATTTTACCTATGAGAAAAGTCTGTGCATTTAAGAGGTCCTAAACCAGAGTAGAGTCTGCTGTAAGGTAGTAAATTTGACAGGAATACTGTAGAAGGAATTCAAAGATGAGATGCATAGTTAATAACAAAACATATTAGTATTTCTTAAAACCCTAAGATTCCCGTAACTAATACTGAAGAGTTATCAAAACTAGAGTTGATTTATTTATTAATTTACATAGAAACTCACCAGGCAACACACTTTTTTAACCTAATTACCTTAGTGCAAAATCTGAGAAAAGTTTCAACCTGAACATTGATACAATGAGATTATTTTCACTTTACCATCACAAAGGAAGTAGAGAATGCCCACTTCACTCAGGTTTAAAAAGGGGAACAAGACACAGGTTTCAGATTTTGAACCCCATGTGAAGAGAAATGTCTTTCTGTAGCTTCTACATGTGGGTGCAATGTTCTGTGATCATTACAGAGCGAGATTAACCCACTGTTCAAAAGGCAGTCTTTCAAAACTTTCAAGACAAACACTTCTTTTTTCCCAAGGCAAAATACCTGAAATTTCTTTAGTGCTTTCTCAGTTTATTTTAAAATGTTCGGGAAACATCAGAAGATTCCTGGAGTTCAAGCCCGTAATCCTGGGGTTTCTTACTGCAGGACTAAGTCAGCTGGCAGGATCAGAGCAGTTTCCGGGAAGATAGTGGTCACTTGGAAGATGGGTTTGTGAGGTGGTGTCTAGAAGTCTTGGCATTTCCTTCTGTCCCACTGGTCTACAGTCTGTCCTTACACCAACGCCAAATGGGTTAATTACCATAGGTTTAAAATATCTTTTCATCTAGTAGAGTAAGGCTTATTTCTTTTACTTCTTCAAGATTGACTTGACTGTTCTTCACCAAGACTATATTTATTCATTCACTGGAAGACTCAGTGTTAGAAAGACATCAGTTCTTCCTAAAATTGATCAATAAAAATGCCGAGAGTGCATTTTTGTGGAAAATGACATATTAATTCTAAAATTTATATTGCAATAAAATTCTTAGCCAAGACTTAGGAAAGGCAAACTATTATCCTTTTAAATTTTAGATGATATTTGTGCCCCCAGGTCAAGAAAGAATTTCTAAAACAAAAAAGGGACACCTGGGTGGCTCAGCAGCTGAGTGTCTGCCTTCCACTCAGGGCATGATCCTGGAGTTCTGGGATCGAGTCCCACATCAGGCTCCTAGTATGGAGCCTGCTTCTCCCTCTGCCTGTGTCTCTGCCACCCTCTCTCTCTGTCTGCCATGAATAAATAAGTAAAATCTTATTTTAAAAAAAGGTTAATATTAAAGAAAAATTTTTTATAAATTCAACTAAATTCAAGTGAGTTTCTTTTATCAAATTCACCATAAGAAAACGGAAAATAGAATTTTCTCATGACTGGAAAAAATATTTTGAACACATACACTTGGCAAATAATTGTCATCTAAAATATTTTAGGTTGGGATCCCTGGGTGGCGCAGCGGTTTAGCGCCTGCCTTTGGCCCAGGGCGCGATCCTGGAGACCTGGGATCGAATCCCATGTTGGGCTCCTGGTGCATGGAGCCTACTTCTCCCTCTGCCTGTGTCTCTGCCTCTCTCTCTCTCCCTCTCTCTTTGTGTGTGACTATCATAAATAAAAATTTTAAAAAAATATTTTAGGTTGGGGGTGCCTGGCTGGCTCAGTTGGTTAAGCATCAGACTCAACTTTGGCTCAGGTCCTGATCTCAGAGTTGAGAGATTGATGATTGATTCACAGGTCAGGTACTGCACTAAGCATGGAATCTGACTAAGTCTCTCACCCTCTGCCTCGCCCCTCCCTCCCCATCCATGCTATAAATAAATAAATAAATAAATAAATAAATAAATAAATAAATAAATAAATAAATATTTTACTTTGAGTCATATCAATTGCCATATCTAAAGGTTGAATAAAAAATAAATAAAGGTTAAATAGTGGCAATTTAATATGGTTTGACTTTATATAAAAACTCCTTTAAACCAATAAACAGGGACGCCTGGGTGGCTCAGCAGTTGCATCTGCCTTTGACAGATGCTGGAGTCCTGAGATGGAGTCCCACATCGGGCTCCTTATGGAGCCTGCTTTTCCCTCTGTCTATGTCTCTGCCTCTCTCCCTCTCTCTGTATCTCTCATGAATAAATACATAAATCTTAAGAAAAAATTATTTTAAAAAAATAAACCAATAAGCAAATGACAACCCCCAAATAGGCAGAGAGCATGAAAAAGTATTTCACAGAAAATTGAAAAAGAATGATGGCGAAACACAGCTGTCCAGTCTCCGTAACAAGGCACTCAGAGCACAGTGACACCACGTGATAAAAATGGCCTCACCAAGTTTGGGCAAGGACATGGAGTTGCAGTATTTACTGGTGGTGCTGTAAAAGGATGCAACCACTTTGGAAACTAGATAGGTTCTATCCTGTAAAGCCAAACTGTACCCTAGGGATGCACTGAGAAATGCTTGCACATAAGCACTGACAGCCATGTAGAAGGATTTTCACTGCGTATTTGGTCATAATAGCAAAACCCAGAAACAACCCAAATGTTCACCAATAGTAGAAAAACATATTTTGCCATATTTAAATAATGGATATTTTAAGGAAGTAAACATTGAATGACCTAATTGGGTTATCCACCCCATAACATGGGTTGATAGTGGACAGTCTTTGTTGAAAGGGAAGAGCAGGAGGAGGGGGCAAGATGGCGGAAGAGTAGGGTCCCCAAGTCACCTGTCCCCACCAAATTACCTAGATAACTTTCAAATCATCCTGAAAACCTACGAATTCGACCTGAGATTTAAAGACAGAACAGCTAAATGCTACAGTGAGAAGACTTCACCCTTCTATGAAGGTAGGAAGACGGAAAAATAAATAAATAAAAAGCATCCAAGGGGGAGGGGTCCCGCGAGGAGCCGGGCTAGGGCCACAGGGCGAGTGCCCCAGGACAGGAAAGCCCCATCCTGGAGAAGCAGGAGCTTCACCAATCTTCCATGACGGAAAGGCGCTTGCAGGGAATTGTGACAGGACCCCAGGAGGGGCGGGGATGCCCTCAGGCTCCCAGGGACACTAACAGAAGAATTGCGCCCCGGGAGAGCTCACCACACACCGTGGCTGAGCTCCCTAAAAGGCTGCAGCGCAGGCCCAGCGGCCCCGGAGCAGCTCCAGCGGCAGCTGCGTGCAGAGGGGGCTGCGCAGCCCCTGAGGCTCAATTCTAGCAGTGAAGGCCCCAGAGCCCAGGGTGCCGGGGAACACAGCCCCGGATCCGGCGCTCCCCCCGGGACAGGCAGAGGCCAGGAGGACACAGGACAGCAAGGACACTCCTGCCGCTGGGCGGCCCCGAGCTGTGCAAATCAGCAGCCCCCGCCAACGGAGCATCCAGGCCCCTGCAGACTGGGAGCTGCTGTGGTTACTGCGGGAGGTGACTCCAGGGCTGCAGAGCTGCCGCTGCCACTATTGTTGTTCCTCCTGGGGCCTCACAGGATAAACAACCCCCCCCAGGCCACACAGTGACTCACAGGATAAACAACCACTGAGCCTGCAGCAGGCAGGGGGCTGAGTAGCTCCCCCAAGTGCTCACACCTGAGAATCAGGACAGTGGCCCCCTCCCCCAGAAGACCAGCTAGCAGGACAGGGGAAAGGCAAGTTATTGACCAAGCGGCACTGGAAAGTTCCAGGGGAAGTCTAGGGATTTACAGTATATAGAATCAGAGGATACTCCCCCTGGTTTTTCGTTTTATGTTTGCTTCCCCTCCCCCCTTTTTTTCACTTTTTTTTTTCCTTTTTCTCTTCTCTCTTTTTCTCCTTTTCCCAGTACAACTTGTTTATGGCCACTCTGCACTGAGCAAAATGACTAGAAGGAAAACCTCACCTCAAAAGAAAGAATCAGAAACAGTCCTCTCTCCCACAGAGTTACAAAATCTGGATTACAATTCAATGTCAGAAAGCCAATTCAGAAGCACTATTATAAAGCAACTGGTGGCTCTAGAAAAAGACATGAAGGATTCAAGAGACTACATGACTGCAGAATTTAGATCTAATCAGGCAGAAATTAAAAATCAATAAAATGAGATGCAATCCAAACTAGAAGTCCTAACAAGGAGGGTTAACGAGGTGGAAGAACAGGTGAGTGACATAGAAGACAAGTGGATGGCAAGGACGGAAACTGAGGAAAAAAGAGAAAAACAATTAAAAGATCATGAGGATAGGTTAAGGGAAATAAATGACAGCCTCAGAAGGAAAAAATCTACATTTAATTGGGGTTCCCGAGGGCGCCGAAAGGGAGAGAGAGCCAGAATATGTATTTGAACAAATCATAGCTGAAAACTTTCCTAATCTGGGAAGGGAAACAGGCATTCAGATCCAGGATGTAGAGAGATCCCCGCCCCCCCTAAAATCAATAAAAACCGCTCAACACTTCGACATTTAATAGTGAAACTTGCAAATTCCAGAGATAAAGAGAAGATCCTTAAAGCAGCAAGAGACAAGAAATCTCTAACTTTTATGAGGAGAAATATTAGATTAACAGCAGACCTCTCCACAGAGACCTGGCAGGCCAGAAAGGGCTGGCAGGATATATTCAGGGTCCTAAATGGGAAGAACACGCAGCCAAGGATACTTATTCCAGCAAGGATCTCATTCAGAATAGAAGGAGAGATAAAGAGCGTCCAAGATAGGCAGAAACTGAAAGAATATGTGACCACCAAGCCAGCTCTGCAAGAAATACTAAGGGGGATTCTATAATAGAAAGAGAAAGTACAGGGATCCCTGGGTAGCTTAGCCGTTTAGTGCCTGCCTTTGGCCCAGGGCGTGATCCTGGAGCCCCGGGATTGTGTCCCATGACAGGCTTCCAGCATGGAGCCTGCTTCTCCTTCCGCCTGTGTCTCTGCCCCCCTCTCTCTCTTTCTATGTCTATCATGAATAAATAAATAAAATCTTTAAAAAATAAGAAAAGAGGGATCCCTGGGTGGTGCAGCGGTTTGGCGCCTGCCTTTGGCCCAGGGCACGATCCTGGAGACCCGGGATCGAGTCCCACATCGGGCTCCCGGTGCATGGAGCCTGCTTCTCCCTCTGCCTGTGTCTCTGCGCCTCTCTCTCTCTGTGACCATCATAAATAAATAAAAATTTAAAAAAAAATAAAATTAAATTAAAAAATGATTAGTGATTTCTTCTTAAGTGTAGATCATTTAAGAAAAGGAATGATAAACAGAATTCAGCAGAGTGATCACCTCTGAAAAGGAGTCATAGTAATGGGATTGGAGAGAGGCACAGAAGTTGACACAAATGTCTTAGTATTATTCTAGCCCAGTCCTGTCCAATAGAAATCTAATGCCAGCCACGTAATTTAAGATGTTCTCATTAAAAGAGTAAAAAGAAATAAATTAATTTTAGTAGTATACTTCTACGTAGCCCAAAATGTTCAAACTATCATTTCAATATACAATCAAAGACGTTAATGAAGTATTTTCTTATTTTGTGCTGTCTTTATTTTTTTTTATTTATTTGTGATAGACACACACAGAGAGGCAGAAGCAGGCTCCATGCAGGGAGCCTGATGTGGGACTCGATCCCAGGACTCCAGGATCAGGCGCTGGGCTAAAGGCAGGCATTAAACCACTGAGCCACCCAGGGATCCCCCTTCTGCTCTCTTTATATCGAGTATATATTTTACATTTACAGCACCTCTCAGTTTGTATGGTAAATTTCCACCGGACATACTATACTTAAGTCTGTACTTGGATTTCATAAAACTTACAACTGAAAAAAGAAATTCACAAAGCCAAGTTGTCCCAAACATGCTTTTAAAAAAATATATTTTATTTATTTATTCATGACAGACACAGAGAGAGAGGCATAGACAGAAGCAGCCTCCCCTAAAGGAACCTGATTGAGGACTGAGATCCCAGGAGCCCAAGGTGACCGCCTGAGCCAAAGGCAACTGCTCAATTACTAGGCCACCCAGGCACCCCTGCCCCCAAACATACTTATTTTTCCAATAACAATGTAGAATCCTCTCTCAAATTTAAATTTTAAATACAATTGAAAATTCACTTCCTCAAGCTTGTGAGCACATTTGAAGTACTAAATAGTACTAAATAGTAGTACTAAATAGTAGTATAATAGTAGTGCAATAAAATACAAGTGCAATTGCACCAGAAAGTGCAATTCTAGATTTTGAGTGAACTATTCAAGTGTTCGTTGAAATATTGTGCTCCAAAATTTTTATACTTGCATATCTTCTCAAACTCAGTAAGAACACCTGTCCTTTGCACCAGATGGCGACACTACATCTTCCAAGGCTGTTCAAAACAGCCCAGGGCAAAGGGCAGTTACTGACTCTGTAGGATAATAAGAAAGTTATTTTGGTTTTTGTCCCTAGTTCCTCACACAGCTTCTGAGTCCCTTGGAAGTTCTTGGGGGCCAGGAGCATCTTTTGTTCTAACCAGGCCATGATAGGTTCCTAGACAGCTTTAGAATGGGACTAGTAGCTGGAAAGACCAAGCCATAATAAAAAGCCTAGAGTTTTCAGCTCCCACGTCCATCCTGAACCTCCCCAGGAGGGGAGAGGGGTTGGGGATTAGAATCCATCATGCCTCCATGATGAAACCTTCATAAAAACAAACCATAAATGACAGAATGAGAGCCTCAGAGCTGATGAAGACATGGAGGTGCTGGGCTCGGGGCCGGCTGTCTGTGGCATGGAAGCTCCTCATCCCCAGCCCCCTGCCTACCTGGCCCTGGGGATCTCTTCCATTGGCTGTTTCTGACCTAAATCTATTTATAAACCAGTAAATGAAAGTCAAATGTGTACCTGAGTCCTATGAGCCATTCTAGTGAATTATCTAATCAGAGGAGGGGGTCTTTGGAACCCCCGATTTGTAGCTGGTCAGTCAGAAGTAAGGGACTTGGAAGTGGCATCTAAAGTGGGTTATAGGGGATCCCGGGGTGGCTCGGCGGCTTGGCGCCTGCCTTCCACCCAGGGCCTGATCCTGGGCACCCGGGATAGAGTCCCACGCTGGGCTCACAATGCAGGCAGGTACTGAGAAAATGGTGAAAACTGGCCTGCAATCCCACCAGTAAGCCTTGGGAAGGAGGTGGTGTGTGCATCCCTCCAGCATGTCGTGCACGCTATTCCCCCACGTGTGCATACTCTTAAATCTGGGACCTCAGAGTACACACACACAGCAGAGATATCTGCAGAATAAGCTCCGAGGTGGGGGTGGGGTGGGGTTCCTCTGAGCTCTCCTCCTGCACATCCCTCCACTCCCTCCCTAACTGGAACTCTGGAGCTGGCAGCAGGGAGGCTTCTAGCAGGAAACAACTTCCAAGCTAAGGACTAGGAGATGCGAAAGATGCCACGCGTGCATGAGATCTGGCCGGACCACGACGTCCTGCAAGCCGCAGAGACGTGGCGTGCAGCTGAGCGGAAGCAGAACCGGCGACAGAAGGAGCGCCCGGAGCTGCGGTCGCAGCGACGCTCGAGAGGCGCCTGACGCTGCGATGCGAGGACGCCCGGAGCTCGGGAAGCACCCGGCGGTGGGACTAGCCCCGGCGATCCCCGCGGGGTCTCTTCCTCCGTCTGCTCAGCGGCTGGCTGCGGGGTCCGTCCCGCTAGGAGACCAGCACCCGGACTTGCGTCCACCCTGTAGGCACCCAGCTGGAGCCCGCCGGCTTGAGCGACCTCTCCGGGCCGCGGGCGTGGGTCAAGGGCAAGCAGGGATCGCAGGAGGAGAAAAGGGGCCTTACCGGGCGTGAAGAAGGAAAACTGTTGGCAGCGGTGGGATTCGAACCCACGCCCCCGAAGAGACTGGAGCCTTAATCCAGCGCCTTAGACCGCTCGGCCACGCTACCGTTCCGCGGGCGGCGGCCTCCTAGGGCGCCCTAGAGATGGACTCGTCCCGCCCGAGGCCCCGCCCGAGGCCCCGCCCTCCAGGCCCCGCCCCCGGCCGGCGCGGACCCCCACGCCCGGGACGGCGGCGTCGCAGCCCAGTGTCGTCACCGAGCGCGCCGGCGGCCGGAAGTCCGGAGCGGCGGCGTCGCAGCCCAGTGTCGTCACCGAGCGCGCCGGCGGCCGGAAGTCCGGAGCGTCGAGTGGGCGCCTCGGGTCGCGGCAGAGCCCCGGCCGCGGTCGCGCCTTGATCCGCTCTTCGTCCTCCGTGGTCCAGCGCGGCGAAGACCGGCCGTCGCTCACGTCCGCGCCCAGACCCACTCGCGGACGCGGTCGCGGAGTCCCCGGGGCCCCGGACCGTGCCCTGCGCTGCTGAGGCCGGAGCCCGGTGTCCTCAAGCCCACCGCGAAGGCTGTGAGGGAGGGCGGGCCGTTCCCCGTTTGCCTCCCCCTGCTGCCAGCGACCCGGGGTCAGCGTCTACAGGCGTCTCCTCTGCCTCTCAGGCCGCCTCCTCCTGTGAAACCGCGCAGCCTGCCCCTGAGGAGGTCCGACCTGGTCACTTGCCGAGGAAGCCTGAAGGCCCCTTGTCAGGCCCCTCACCGAGCCCCCGGGGTACCACTGAAGCCTGCTCGTTTCACCTGCTCGTTTTACCTCGTTTCTTTGCCTGCAAAGTGGCGTTGGAGAGAGACCTGCACAGACTCGACGGCTCTGGGAACGGACTTGAACTAGCGAAGCCCCCGCAAGTGTCGGCTGCTACCTTGCTCGCAGGTCCCGCAGCCACAGCTGTCCCTGACGATGTTTATCCACCTGCAGAGGAAGAAGCCATTCCCAGTGGCTGAACCCTGGGTTTTCACACCGGATGACAACACTCCCTCCCACCAGAGCTGGGAACTCCCTTACCCCCAGCCAGGGACGGGGCCTCTTGTTATTTTAAGCTGTGGTTAAAAGTGGACATCACCTACAGTTTAGCATTTTAGCCATTTGTATATGTGTACAGTTCAGCGGGCATTAGGTAGATTCACATCCTGCTCATGGCAACGTGTTGAGTAAGGGATGGGCAGGGCTAGGTAGGGAGACACAGGTAGGGGACTGTGGACTCAGGTTCACAAAACGACGTCCCAAAAATGCGGAGATGTAAGAAGACCAAAAATACGGGAACTAGACCACCCTGCCCTAGGTGGAAACGATACTTTTTATGACAGTTGGCTGTGACCAACAAAGAATAACCAGACCCAAAAGGAAAAGGAAGTCATTAAGGATGGTATCACCCATCCTTACTCAAACCACAACATCACAAGAATGATAAGGCCACAGGCTCCCTGGTCAGCTTTGTTTTTTTTTTTTAAGATTTTATTTATTCATCTGATAGAAAGAATGCACACAAGCAGAGGTGCCGCAGGGGGAGGAGAAGGCTCCCCACTGAGCAGGGAGCTGGAAGCAGGGCTCGATCCCAGGACTCTGGGGTCAGGACCTGACCTGAAGGCAGATACTCAACTGACTGAGCCACCCAGGCGCCCCTCCCTGGTCAGTTTTATTTTATTTATTTTTTATTTTTATTTATGATAGTCACACAGAAAGAGAGAGAGGCAGAGACACAGGCAGAGGGAGAAGCAGGCTCCATGCACTGGGAGCCTGACGTGGGATTCGATCCTGGGTCTCCAGGATCACGCCCCGGGCCAAAGGCAGGCGCTAAACCGCTGCGCCACCCAGGGATCCCTTTTTTTTTTTTTTTTTTTTTTATTTATTTTTTATTTTTATTTATGATAGTCACACAGAAAGAGAGAGAGAGAGGCAGAGACACAGGCAGAGGGAGAAGCATCTGGTCAGTTTTAAATCAAAGACTGTCAGTGGGGGCCACCTAACTGACTTCAGAGGGTCAAACATCCTATACAGCAGCCTTGCCCAGGGGAAGTCCAACAGTGTTGGAAAATTTCTAACACCTCTCCTGTGAAAACTTGCTGAGTCTTTCTGCAGGTTCTGAGAGCAATTATTTCCTCCACCAGGAACCGGAGCATGGCCGCAGCAATGAAAACACCAAATTCTAATCACTAGACTAGCAGGGAAGCTGCCCAGCTGGTGTGCAAACAGGCCTACAGGCTGGATGCACCTGGGCCCTGCCCACCAAGCACCTGCAAACCACTCACCTGGGACCTCGTGGCCCACACCCACCCACGAGCCAGAGTCCCATGGACCCCACCCGGGATGAGGGCAGTGACTGTTCCCAGGACAGGTCTTGGGACACAAGTCTGCGGCTGCCACCTTATGGCCCTCCTGGAGTGGCGAGTATCTGAGAGGAACACCGTCCTCCAATGCATATTGGTTCTCTCAAAGGGCTCTTTCGCGGTGTTTAAGTAAATACTCCCTAAGTCGGGAATACAAAGAGCTCAGTGATAAAACTATCTTTTTTTACACTAGAGTCTGAGTACTAGGCCAAAGTAGCTCAGTTGGGAGCGCGATGAGCTGAAGACTTAACTAAGATACCTCAAACCCGGGGCTTGGCAGGAAAGGGCAACCTCTTGGAGCTGAAATAATGAAAACTCTGAATTTGTCTGCAACAAATACGAAAATATTCGTTAAACCTAAAAACAAAAAAAAAAAGTTAGGCTTTTGTCGAAAAAAAAAGGAAAACCCAGGAAATTTGTGTGATAAAAGGATGGTTCCAGGAAAAGAATCCTGGGGAGAACCGTGCAAGAGACAGAGCCCAACGGGCTGAAGGAAAAACACTTCCTTTTTTGTGAGAGGCAGCATCTTCTTTTGGCTCCGGCTCTGCTCCAGACTCACCCTATCTTCCTCCACATGGAGGTCTTCCAACAACCGGGAGCCCAAGTCAGGAGGCCCAAAGGATTCATGCCTCTTTCTACCGTTCGTTTCTACATCATGACTCCCTTCCCCAGTCTCATTCTCTGCCAAAGGGGGCGGTCCTCCAGGTAGATAGGGGAGAGAGAAGTTCAACATGAGAGATGCTGAGAGGGAGCAGAAGGCTAGCTGAGGACAAGGCACGAGCTGACACCCTGTGACCTCCCCCCTGCCCCCAGGTCGGGTGTGTGTGACCTTCCTCAGGTGCTCCTGGTTGCCCTATAGCTAAGGGAGGGAAAACACATAGTTGACTTAGAATTCTGCGAGACAGGAGCCTCCCTCTGTTTACAAATGGCTTAGTGATTTACAAGAACAAAGCTTTTTTATGAATAACCTAGCTTCCAGAAATAAATGTAGATACAATTAAATGCCCTTATCACCTGCAGCTCATTGAAGATACTTGAAGGGGGGGCGGGGTGAGGGGAGTGTCCTGTTCCTCCAGGAAGCTCCCAACTGTCTTGTGAATGCCTCGCCAGAGGAAAAACCAACCTTGGCTTAACAATGGCGAGGCCTCCAGAATCAGTAGGTTCTCTTTAGTATATAAAAGTTCTCTTGAAAGTCTCCCTCTTCCTTACCTCCCCCAGCTCCCAAGTATATAATCAGCCACCCCTTCACTGTCCAGGGACGCAGCTCTTCCTGCCCCCAGGTCCTGTCCCCAGGCTTTAATAAAACCACCATATTGCACCAAACACTTCTCAAGAATTTTTCTTGATCGCCGGCTCCAGACCTCACTCCACCAAACCTCCTCTACATTCCAAAACTCCATCACTATAGTGACATGTTAATTCCCCACCTCACATTCCTTCAGCAAATATGTATTGAAGACGAGAGATCCCATGCAGCTCTGAAGAGCAAAAAGGGCAAGGAAAGGTTGCTGGCCTGGAGAGGGGTTCCGGCTGGAGGGCTGCAAGAGGGGGAAGCCAGCAGACTGCCCTGGCCTCCCTTAGCCCTCCGCCTACTCCTAATCTGCTGGCTCTGCACACATCCCAGGCTTTGCCTTCCTGCTTAAAGGAAAAGTTTTCCCTCATTTCCAAGACTGATTAACACTCCCGTCTGATCTGACCGCTCTCCCCATTCCATTCTGCCCCGCGTCTTTGAGCTCTCACCCTACCTGCCCCTCTTCAAATTACAGAATGCCTAAATCTCCATCTTGAGACAGCGAAGACCGAACACATGCTCTTCCATCTTGCCCTCAGGATTCTTGCCCAGACTTTCCCTCCACCCACCACCAAACTTGCTGGAAGAGCAGCATTTGTCTCGACTTCTTTGCCTCATCAGTGGCTCATTAGCTGAAGTCTGCCTTCCAATCCAGGAGAGTATTACCTCCACTTCCCAACCTTCAAATGCCTTGCTTCTTCTTGGTCCTAAAATTAATGGCAGCCCTTCCTTCCTGAAGCAGTCTTCCTTTATTTCTTGGGACTCCACTCCTGCCATTCTGTCCTCTTTCCCTCTTGTAAGGACTCTTTAGAGATGGCTTACTTCTCAGCTCCTGACCTCCATCTTCTTTAAATTAAATTCCTAATTGTTAGATAACTGTAGATTCACATGCAGTTATAAATAACACACAGAGATCTCAACAAGGCATCCTTTACCTAGCTGCCGCAGTGGTGACATCTTGCAAAACATTAGTGCAGTATCTCTCGCAGGATACTGATCTTGATAAAATCAAGATAAAAATATTTCCATCACCACTGGGATCCCTCATAATGTAGTTTTGGAATATAAGTGAGGTTTGCTGGAGTGAGGTCCAGAGCTGACGACCAAGAATTCTTGAGACATCTTTGGTGCAAAACAGTGGTTTTATTAAAGCACAGGGACAGAATGGGTGGGCAGAAAGAGCTGCTGCCCAGGACACAGAGGGGAGGCTGATAATATACTTGGGAGTTGGGGGAGGTATGAAAAAATGGAAGTTTCCAAATGGTTTTTGTATGGTAGAGAGGACCTACAAGATACTGGAGGCCTTGCCATTGTGAAGCTAAAGTTGTTTTTCCCTCTAGCAAGGCATTAACATTAATATAGTCAGGAGTTTCCTTCCAGAAGTTAGGTTATTGCTTAGAATACTTTTTTTCTTGTAAATCACTAAGACATCTTGTAAACTGAGGGGGACTCATGTCTATAGGACTAATATCTCTATAAATTAACTATTTGTTTTTCCTTCCCTTAGCTTTAGGGCAGCCAGGAGCACCTAAGGAATGTCACACACATCCCACCTAGGGGGGGTCATTTGTGGGGTGTCAGCTCATGCTTTGTCCTCATCTAGCCTTCTGCTCCCTCATTATTCATTTCTCTGGAATAAATAGTCAGGAGCGCAACTGCTCACTGGTATGGTACTTGCGTGTTTAGTTTTTAAAGAAACTGCCAAATTGCCTTCCAGAGTAGCTGTACCAGGTCACATTCCCACCAGCAATGGACACAGCCTCATCAGTATCTGGCGTATCAGTAGTTTTATTTCAGCCATTCCGATAGGTACATAATGACATCTCATTGTGGTTGTAATTTGCCTTTCCCTAGTGGCTAATGATGTTGAAACCTTTATCATTGGCTTATTTGCCGTCTATGTATGTTCTTTGGTAAAATATCTCTTTAAGTCCTTTGTCCAATCCAACAAGAACATCTGTGGACAGGTTTTTGTGTGAGAAGTCCCCCCCAAAAATTGAAGTTTGGACCTGTTGCAAATTTGTCTTGGATTATATAGTTGTCCCACAAGGCAATTTTATACAGCAATATTTACAAAATGTGATACAGTCTCACCGTTCTGGGAAGGGCCCAGGACAGAGTGGAAAAATCCCCAGGATAATAGGCTAGTAACAAAAGCTCCTTCCAGTCTCAAAGGACGGCACCACCCTTTTCTGCATGCAAAACCTAACCAACAAACCTAGGATAGTGTTAAAAAAAAAAAAAAAAAAAAGGAAAAGAGACCCAAAATGGTGTCACTTATGCTAAGCCCCATGTCATCAACCAAGACTTACGGACAGTTTTGGCTCTTCTAGAAATGGATTCTTAAACCAATCAAGTGACAATCGCCTGATCAGCACTAGTGAGGTAACCAGCCTGATAGACACCCCACATACCCCCCAACAGAAGTCAGCATTCCCATAGGAGAGGGGCCAGAGGCCTTCCTTCATGGGGATGGAGAGGGCTCCTGTTGATGAAGTTTTGGAATTAGGTGAGGTTTGGTGGGGTGAGGTCCAAAGACAAGGATCAAGAAAGAATTCTTGAGACTTCTTTGGTGCAAAATGGTGGTTTAATTAAAGCACAGGGACAGGACCCAAGGGCAGGAAGAGCTGCTGCCCTGGGGCCTGGGAGGGGAGGCTGATTATATACGTGGGAATTGGGAGGGGTTTGAGGAGAGCATGCTCTTTAAGGAATTTTGGAAGCAAGGTTTCCAGGACCTTGAGGGGGCTAGCTTTGGTGAGAAAAGGTCACTTGTTACCGTCTAATAAAACCTGAGTCATGAGACCCTTCAGATGGATATAGGTGGGCCATGCGCTTGGGGGATGATCGCCAACATATATCTTGGGGGTTTAGAGATAAAGGAAATTTCTGAAGGAGTTTGTATATGTTGGAGTAGACTTCCAACCTCCTGGGGGTCGGGCTAAGATGGCTTTTCTCCCTTAGCAAAGTATGAACATTGAGGCAGGTGAGTCCATAAAGGAATGTCCCTTTGCCTGTTTCAAGGACTTGTCAATGTGCTGCCCCAGGCTCCTGCCTTGTCCTCAGCTAGCCCTGTGTCTCCCCATCACTGTGACAGATTGTCTCTCTGGTGCAGGTCAGAAAATCCCCCACTGGCTGGTTAAGAGTTTCATTTCGAGGGGGAGGGGGGATTGTAACAGCAGTCAGGTTAGGTATTCAGCCCAGGTTCGGGGATGTGGCCTAAATGACACCCTTTGGGGACCTGTGGCTTTCTTTTTCATGGAATAAATATATATTTGGCGGGTGTTGTGTTCCAGGCACAGAGGTCCAATAGCCCTTGGAATTTCCTGAGTGATGAGAACCACAAAAGGTGCCTTTTGTTATGTTAATTAAGTGAATTTTGGAAAGCCTCTGGGTCCCCTGAGGAAGGAGACAGGTTGCCAGGGAAGCCAACCTTGAAAATCACTAGCTATTAGTTTAACCAGACTTGAGTAGAAAGAGAATCAAAGGTGGGGGCTGAGAGGAGACTTACTTTGTGTAAGAGCCAGTCTCTGAAGACTGAGCAGAATGTAACGTGTCTGTCAGTGATCACCCTGTTGGGCTGACCTCATGGAATGTCATTGAAGTGACCCTATGACAATTCTGTCAGAGTGTGCAGTGAGGCTCCAACGAGATACCCAGAGACCAGAGAACAAAAGGCCGTGGCCCACGGTGGGGAAGCTCCAGGTCTAGCCTGGCAGCACTCCAAAACAACGCCACAAGAAACTGGATTAAACCAGATAAGCTCAAGGTGGCTGACAAAATAGGCCATAGTTCACATTATTCCTTCATTATACTCCATTAACATACTAAAATCTCCCCCCTGAACCATTACAAGAAACCCCTAACCAAATAAGGGGGGAGGGGGCAATGTTCATAGCAGCAATGTCCACAATAACCAAACTGTGGAAGGAGCCTCGGTGTCCAACGAAAGATGAATGGATAAAGAAGATGTGGTGTATGTATACAATGGAGTATTACTCAGCCATCAGAAAGGATGAATACCCACCATTTGCTTTGATGTGGATGGAACTGGAGGGTTAAAAAAAAAAAAAAAGGAACTGGAGGGTATCATGCTGAGTGAAGTAAGTCAATCAGAGGAGGACAATCATTATATGGTTTCACTTATACGGGGAATATAAGAAATAGCAAAAGGGATTATAAGGGAAAGGAGGGGACCTGAGTGGGAAAAATTAGAGGGAGACAACCATGAGAGATTCCTAACTCTGGGAAACAAACAAAGGGTTGTGGAAGGGGAGGTGGGGGGGGGGGGTTGGGGTAATTGGGTGATGGGCACTGAGGAGGGCACTTGATGGGATGAGCACTGGGTGTTATACTATATGTTGGCAAATTGAATTTAAATTTTAAAAATGTAAAAAACAAACAAATAAGGGGGGCGAAGCATGTAACCAGCAAAAAAGCTTGTAATCTTGTTTCCAAGAAATCTGCCTGAAGTCATAATTATTCTGCCCCCTGGTTAACAGCCGTCAATGAAAGATAGGAGCTGAAACTCCAGGGCGGGCAGCTCTCTCCTCCTTGAGCTGACCTGCTCTCACATCTCGAGAGGATACTTTGGCTCTAATAAACTTTCCTGCTTGAACCCATCATCCACTGCCCTGTGTCTGTCTTTGAATTCTTTCTGGTGAGGAGACCAATTCTTTTTGGTGACATCTTTGGGCCGGATTGGGTTGAGACCCCAGGGCCCAGGGTCTCCCTAGTCCATCTCACAACAGTTCCAGGCTGGAGTCACGAGAACCTTGGCAGCTTCTAACTTGGTTTCTTGGAATGCTCGATCTTGGGCAGCTCTGTCTGAGAACCCAGTGACCAGACTGAGAAAACCAAAGCACACGGAGAGGCCCTGGCTTGGCACCCTGGCCCACAGCTGGGGCTAAGCTCCTAGCAGACCCCACACATCTGCCACCAATGCCTGTCATGTGAGTGTGTCCTCTGAGACATCCTAGCCCAGGCAGGCCCTCGAGGGTTGGGGTTCTTGCTGACACCACAGGAAACGGAATTGCCCACACCGGCCTGCAGAATCAAGAAAGTTATTAACACCACTTTTTAACAATCACAGCACATCACTACAAACATCGGTTTGAAATGACAGATTGGCATCCCTGGGTGGCACAGTGGTTTAGTGTCTGCCTTCGGCCCTGGGCATGATCCTGGAGTCCTGAGATCGAGTCCCACATCGGGCTCCCTGCATGGAGCCTGCTTCTCCCTCTGCCTGTGTCTCTGCCTCTCTTTCTCTCTCTCTCATGAATAAATAAATAAAATATTAAAAAAAAAAAAAGAAATAACACAGATGTATTAGTTTATTGTTCTGTAGGTCTAAAGTCTGGTGTTGTCTCACCAGGCTGAAATCAAGGCATTGGCAGGCTGCATTCCTTTCTGGGAAGCTTTAGGAACCCATGTCTTTGTTTTCTTATGGCTGTAAGCTAGCAGGAGCCTTGGCTCAACATGGGTGCCAGGCCTTCTGAAATCCTGCCTCTCTGACCTAGTCTCCGCTTCCTGCTGCCACTTTCATGGACTCTTGTGATTGGGATCACCTCCCCGTCTCAAGGTCCTTAACCTTAATCACGTCTACAAAGTCCCTTTTACTATATAAAATTCACAGTTTCCAGGAATGAGCAGTGTCTCTGGCATTATTTTGCCCACCTCAAGCCACTATGCTCTGGGACGCTGTTACATTTTAGTAGATCATCAGAACACATTGTGAGCTGTATCCTGACAGCGCTGAAGACTCTGAACTTTACCTTGAAGACCATGGGGAATCAGAAAAGGAGGTCACTGTAGTTGGTATCTTTGCAAGCTTGTCCTGCCCCTGCTGTGCAAGTGGGGGCCACAGCTAGCACACAGGGGCCATTATGCAAATTATGTAATAACAACCCACTTTGGTGCATGAATTACAGAAAGGTGGCTGTCAGGGCTCAGGCCCTTGACAACCCTATTCACCTGATCCACACGTTCCTGCAGGGCACCTCATGGGACAGGCCTGTATAGAGAAGTAGCATAAAACAAGCAGGAATAGAAGCCAAGAAACCAGTTTGGAGGCTGTAGACAGGAGAGAGAAAAGACACTGGGGTCAGGAAGAGGATAATTATCTCCAGTAAAACAGTGGTAGTGATCCACAGCAGGATAAAGAAGATGCATTCAGGGAGTACAGAACACGGAGAATTCACAGTAGCTGGTAGGATGTGGCAGGAAAGACAGAGCAGGGGGCTGAAAAGAACAGGAGCATGAGGGTGCCATTCACCCACCATACAGGAGCCAGTCTTCTCTCAGGTGATGCTTTTCTTACGAAGACATGAAATTTGAAAACTAGGGATAAAACAGTGCAAAAGACAGGCCTGACTCTGGTGCCTTACCACAGTCATCCATGCAGAGGGTGAAGGGCCATTGCACACTGGCACCTGGCATCCCCCAGCTCCATGACATGTGGTCTGGAGGGGAATGATGAGGACGTGTTGCTGGGAATCATATTCTTTACAGACTCAAAAACTGGCTCAAAATTGAGAGGGCTCAGCAGGTAAGGCTAGGGTAGGAGACTAAGAAGAAGAAGGAGAAGAAAAAAAAGGATAAGGAGATGGTAACAGGAAAATATTTCAGGATAAAATCTAGGCTGGTCTTCTTGTCAAAAGGAAAGAAATCTTAACGCTTTCCTTAATCTGAGAACTGTGGTTTCTTCCTGCTTAAAAACCACAGTTTCAGTAAACTTGCCCAAATTACTATCAGGAGCCAGCTTCTAGTACTTCTTACCCTCTCTAGATATACATAAAACTTGTGAGAAAAAATCCTACCCATAGTGTCTTCCTCTCCCTCCCCTACAGAGGAGACAACCATAGAGCTCCCCAAATCTTTTTTTTTTTTTGAGCTCCCCAAATCTTGTTGAACAAATGGGGTCCAGGTATGCAAGTGGGATGTGGCTTCCCTCAGCCCTCCTATCATCCCACCCCATCTCCCCCTAGGCTTTTCATTTCTAAAGATTGTTCTCTTTCCTTTTCTACCCTGGTGTTTCTCAAACTTGCTCTAGTGGGATCTATAATTAGAAATAGCATTCACATCACAACCCTTACTTGTGATGCATGCTGACATTTTGTAATTTCTTCTCTTTCACCTAAATTGAAATTCTAGTTGGGATCCACTAAAGTGATTTCAGAACCCATAAAAGCGTTATAAGCTGCAATTTGAAAAACATACCACCTTGATGTGGGAACAAAGGGCTAGCTGAGAAGAAAGCACATTGACAAGCCTTTGAAACAGGCAGAGGGATATTCCTCTATGGACTCAACTGCCTCGATGTTCATACTTTGCTAAGGGCAGAAGGCAATCTCAGCCTGACCCTCAGGAGCCTGTAAGTCTACTTTAACATATAAAAATTCCTTTAGAAAAAAAAAATTCCTTTAGAAATTTCCTTTATCTCTAAACCCCCAAGATACATGTTGGCGATCATACCCAAGCACATGGCCAACCGATATCCATCTGAAGGGTCTCATGACTCAGGTTTTATTAGAAGGTAATAAGTGACCGTTTCCCAACAACAGCTGGCCCCCTCAAGGTCCTGGGAACCTTGCTTCCAAAATTCCTTAGAGAACAAGCTCTCCTCAAACCCCTCCCAACTCCCACGTATATAATCAGCCTCCCCTCCCAGGCCCCAGGGCAGCAGCTCTTCCTGCCCTCGGGTCCTGTCCCTGTGCTTTAATTAAACCACCATTTTGCACCAAAGACATCTCAAGAATTCTTTCTTGGCCATGGGCTCTGGACCAAACCTATATTCCAAAACTTCATCACCTTTGACCTTACATTTAAACTTCCAGTACCAACTCAAGATGTAAATTTCAATCATATCTTATACTAACCACTTCCTGTCTTTTAAGCTCTTCTTCTCTTGTCTTCTGGTAAATTATTGAATGCATCTCCTTCCTCCTCACGTCTTTACCTCCTTACTTATGCAGCCTAGGTTTCGTGGGTAATTCCCAGCATTACCAACTAGGATAGCCTTCATTGTCCTCTGGTCAAACCAAACATGCCACCACTTTCTCCAAAAACTGAATGTCTGCAGGGTAGAGATACCCCTAAGTGTGCCCCTCTCTTTAGCCCATTCTTTTTTTTTTTTTTTTTTTAATTTTATTTATGATAGTCACACAGAGAGAGAGAGAGAGAGAGTGCGGCAGAGACACAGGCAGAGGGAGAAGCAGGCTCCATGCACCGGGAGCCCGACATGGGATTCGATCCTGGGTCTCCAGGATCGCTCTTTAGCCCATTCTTTTTTTTTTAATTTATTTTTTATTGGTGTTCAATTTACTAACATACAGAATAACACCCAGTGCCCGTCACCCATTCACTCCCACCCCCCACCCTCCTCCCCTTCTACCACCCCTAGTTCGTTTCCCAGAGTTAGGAGTCTTTACGTTCTGTCTCCCTTTCTGATATTTCCCACACATTTCTTCTCCCTTCCCTTATATTCCCTTTCACTATTATTTATATTCCCCAAATGAATGAGAACATATAATGTTTGTCCTTCTCCGACTGACTTACTTCACTCAGCATAATACCCTCCAGTTCCATCCACGTTGAAGCAAATGGTGGGTATTTGTCATTTCTAATAGCTGAGTAATATTCCATTGTATACATAAACCACATCTTCTTTATCCATTCATCTTTTGTTGGACACCGAGGCTCCTTCCACAGTTTGGCTATCGTGGCCATTGCTGCTATAAACATCGGGGTGCAGGTGTCCCGGCGTTTCATTGCATTTGTATCTTTGGGGTAAATCCCCAACAGTGCAATTGCTGGGTCGTAGGGCAGGTATATTTTTAACTGTTTGAGGAACCTCCACACAGTTTTCCAGAGTTCTTTAGCCCATTCTTAACCAAACTTCAGCCTCCACTCCAAGGAAACCCCTGTTGAGTCCCAGTGGACTCTATCTTGAGGCGCTTGGTGGTAAATCCTCAGCCTTTGCTTGGGTCTGCTTCTCAGGAGCATTTTGCCAGTTGGTATTTCCTCTTTATGGAAACACATTCTTCATTGGCCTCTGGAACACCACACCCTCTTGGTTTTCCTTCTACTTCAATGTAGTTCCTTCCTTATTTCCTCCTCTCCCAACCTCTGAATTTTTTAGTTCTCCAGGGCTCTGAGCTGAACCTTACATATTCTACATGTGCACTCTGCCTGCCTGAGTTCACCAGGTCATGTGACTATAAGTATCCTCTACACCCTGATGATTCCCATAACCACCCCAACCCCCTTTCCCACTGAGCACAGTCAGGGATGGGACTGACATCCCCACAGAAGGTACACAGGTACACAATGCCTTGATCTCTCTAGCCTACAGATCTGCTCCTGCTGCAGTTCTCATCTTTTTTTTTTTAAGACTTTATTTATTCATGAGAGACAGAGAGAGAGAGGCAGAGACACAGGAAGAGAGAGAAGTAGGCTCCCTGCAAGGAGCCCAATACAGGGACTCCATCCCCATACCAGGATCACACCCTGAGCCAAAGGTAGATGCTCAACCATTGAGCCACCCAGGCATCCCTCCAGTTCGCCTCATCTTGATTAAAGCACAGCAGTAACTTGAACTTGTGAAAGAAAACTTGGATTTTAAGTAAGTTATACTTTTAGTAAAGAAACTAAGGGAGTCTTGTTTCACTTAACTGCTTGGCTGCCCTTTCCTGTGAACACTGTTTTTCCTTTCTTCTGAAACAGTCTTGTTTCCACCAAAAATTAGTCTTTCCTGTATGTGTATATATAAGCCTTTGTCACAATTTACATGACATATCATCAAACAATGCTGGAGAAAGAGCATATAAATGTCTGTTTTACTGCGGTCCTTTTCACTATTTTCATCCTCAAAGTGTTTCCAAATTAGAGAAAGGTATTCTTTTTATCCCACTGGAAGTAAAGATTTTACAAGAGAGCAATGTTTTAACATTTTTTCCTATGGCCCACAACTATGCTAGGTATCTTGGAGGCACACGCCTGAGAAAGCCATCTCCTTCCATTTCTCTAAAGCCAGAAACTTCTTTAAGTGCTTCCGCACATTTTGAAGATAGTAAACAGTGACCATAAGGCTTGATAAACTATGACTGCCTCAATATCATGAGTAAATTACAACATTTTTTAGCAGTGTTGCAGACAAGTTGTGTAGAACACTCACCAGATAATATCTTTTCGTTTTCTTTGATAAAAAAAGCTTATAGGCTAAATGGAAATTTGTCAAAATTACATTTGCACCTTCTGCCAAACATGCAGATGTCTGAGCAAGGTCCATTTTGTATTTAATCACTAGTAATCACTAGTTTTATGTATCTGGAAGTTTTAATTAAATCTACATACTGATCAGGAAGAAGGTTTTCCATGCTATGCTTCAAATAATAGTACATAGGAGCTGGGGGAAATTTGTTCTTGTTGCTGTATCTTGACACACAACTCAATTTGGTGCCATATTGTAGAGAGCGAGTTCATCTGTTGGAATCAGCTCCATGGTGCAAGAGGCCAATACACAGCATAGAAATGTCCCGTCTTGTATGTCCTCGCCTTGCAATTTCTGAATCAGGAAATAGAGCAATCAATAAGATAATGCATGTGTTTCTTGTAGTATTAGACACAATGCTATTTTCAAATGAGTGTTGGTGTGGGAGGTGAAAAAAAATCTTTGATTCTGCAGGTCATGGGATTTGCAGATTTAGGTTCCCTATACAACTGCATGCCTCCTCTGACATGTAGAGTTCCAAATTCTCTTCCACATACTATGTAGTACCCTCCCTTTTGGTTACCTCCCACACCCAGGTGCACCTGTCTTTCCTTTTGTCCTTGAAATGACAGTCATTTCTACTTTTTCAGTGATGTCTGGGTCAGGCTGGCGTTCCTATGGTAATCATTCTCTTTTTCGTTATTCAAACTCTTAGAAAATATGGTCGCGCTGTTCCCAGGTTAAAAATTCACTCAGCATCGGAATTCCCACGTCACAGGGGTGAAAGGAGCACATCTCAGGGAAAAGAGTGCTGTAATAGGGCGGTTCGGTGATGGGAGCTACCCTGGTGGTGAGCACCGCAACGTGTATGCAGGCAGCTGTCCAATAGCTACGGTGGACACCTAACTAATGTGCCATCGTGTATCAGCCACATGGCGATGGGAAGTAATTAAACTAGCACTATCTGAACTCAGAGCACAAGGGCTCATCTACAGGCAGCATCACGCGGCTGCCGAATCGCTTCCCTCGCGGAGCGAAGTCACCGGGGGACGCAGCCCGGAGTGCGCGCCTCTTTGAACCACAGGCCGCAGCTCGCGGGACCCAAAGGAGGACGGCACTGCAGGTGCAGAGGAGCGACGACGCGGGACAGAGGCCCTGAGGTTAACGCCGCGGAGCCTCCAGCCCCGGGGCTGCTGTGCGAGACCGCAAGGGCGCGCCCGCCCTGAGCTCCCGACCACCTGCGGCCCGGGCAGGGGATCCAGCAGGCAGCCTCGGCGCGGACACCCGGGCACCCGGACACCCGGGCACACCTTCCTGTGCAGTCCCGTCCCATCCCGCACACCCCGCCCGGGCGCTCGCACGCCTGCAGGTGCGCTCCGGGCGCCGCGCGCTCTGCACCGAGTGTCCAGCGGGCCTGAGGCCGAAGGGAGTCTCCGGGTGGGACCCCCGCGGCCCCCAAGCGCAGGCCGTCTCCTGAAAAGGAGCAGCAGGAGGAACGCGTCCGCGGATGGAAGAGCAGAGCCTCGGTGCGGGCAACCTGCGCTGACTCACTGCGGGTGAGCGTGCGCCTCTCCAGGAGGGTAAATCGAGGAAATGTCCTCCTCGCGCCAGGGCGAGGTCGTCAACTTGGACGCAGGGGAGCCGAGGCGGTCGCGTCAACGCCTACGTTCTCCAGCGGCCTCGGGGTTAGGAGCCGTTGCAGGAGAGCATCTCATTTCTGAAGTGTAGAGGAAGGTAATCTGGGGAGGAACTAAATTGGGGCAAAAGTAAAATCCGCAGCGAATACTTCGCGCTGAGAGCGCTTGTGCCACCTGCCTCCTTAGCGCAGTAGGCAGCGCGTCAGTCTCATAATCTGAAGGTCCTGAGTTCGAACCTCAGAGGGGGCAGTAACGTTTTGAGCCCTTCTGGGTCAGGAAACAACAGCTTTCCTGCCCTTTTGGGCCCGACGTTATTCTGTCAAAGAGGTTAAGTCTCCACTTTCTCCCACCTGATCAGTAGATAAGTACATATGGATGTTCTTCTTTACTTCTATGTGTGCAATGGCTTATCTTCGTCTCTTTCCAATGAACAAGCTCTTTTGTCCAAGTTCCTCTGATTTCTAGTCCTTCTTAGAACACTACCCTTCTATTGATGCAACTTAGTTCTTTTTTAAAAATATTTTATTGTATTTAAATTCAATTTGCCAAAAAAAATAAAATAAATAAAAAATAATAAATTCAATTTGCCAACATCTAGTATAACATACAGTGCTCAAGTGCAGCTTACTTTATTGAAAAAAATGAATGGACAGATAAATGAAATCTGATATTCAATTTTCTCAGCAGGTCTTGTGGCTTCCTCTTCTCACATATAGGGTATCTTCTTGCGCTAGATTCTCTGTATAATCTGGTCCTAACCAGACCAGATTGCTCTAGACTCTCTGTATAATCTGGTCCCATCTGTACATTTAGGGTATCTTCTTACACTGGACTCTCTGTATAATCTGGTTCTTTAGAGAATGCCTCATCCTTATGGGAGCCCTCGCTATTCAGGATCTGTTCCTCTCCTTTGTAGAAACTATGTTTTAATTCACCCCAGAGTTTTTTAGGCTTGAAGGACTGACACACAGTAACCAGATGTCAGAGACGTTCCAAGCCAGAACCTGAATATATCATAACCATATTCATGCTCGATCAGTACATTCTCACCTATGTAAAATAAACTCTACCATGGAAATCAAATCTCTGCACCTGTAATAAGAGTAGTGGAAGTAATAAAATATCAATGAGGGCAGCCTGGGTGGCTCAGTGGTTTAGCGCTGCCTGGATCCAGGATCCTGGAGTCCTGGGGTCAAGTCCCATGTCAGGCTTCCTGCATGGAACCTGCTTCTCCCTCTGCCTGTGTCTCTGCCTCTCGCCCTCACTCTCTCTCTCTCATGAATAAATAAAATAAAATATCAATGACTATGATATGCAGCAACCATGGTCTGGAGCATTCACCACCAAAAACAAAACCAAGATGATTGATTGATTTTAAAGATTTTATTTATTTATTCATGAGAGACACAGAGAGAAGGCAAAGTCATAGGCAGAAGGAGAAGCAGGTCCCATTACTGCAGGGACCCTGATGTGGGACTCATCCCAGAATTCCGGGACCACGTCCTGAGACAAAGGCAGACACCCAACCGCTGAGCCACCTAGGTGTCCCAAGATGATTTATTTAAAGTTGTGTTGGAGGGTGTGGTTGGCCCTGGGCAGACGTGGAAACGCAGAATTCTGATCACAGCATGCTATTTTCCTGAATAAGGTATTATTGTAACAATGCAAGTTTAGATGAGAGTTTCTAGTTCTACCTAATTTGTATCCTTTACTGAACTTGAATGTCCAAAAAAAGCCTCTGCAGTGTTCATTTACCAACCAATTCTGGGGTAGAGCACTTCTGCTTCACTCAGAGAATTCTACACATGGCCACCCACATTCCTTAAGAAGGGATGTAATAACTTTACTCTGGCCTACTTTTTTTTTTAGCTAAATGAGATCAATAGGCAAAGATTATTACTCTGGGACCATGTGCATGTTAGTTCTTTTCACAAAGATTTGGACCATCCTACTGTAAAGCTCCCATGTATCCCCCACTATTTTTCCTCACTTTGTAGGGGAGTCACTTCTTCATTGCGGGCTAGAAATGCTTGACCCTAAAGATTTTTCCATCATGTGGCCACCTAGGTCATGTATCCCCGTGGTTTCTGCATAAAAGGATAGCTCTGCAAAAGTGAAGCCAGAGATGGACAGTGGAAACCGTAGGAAATTCAACAGGGAGTTGAATCCTAGGCCTTCAGATTAAAAGTCTGTTGCTCTACTGAGCACCATATCATAGCTGCTTTCCTCGAAATCCTAATGAGAAAAAAGTATTGGTCCTGAGTCCAAATGCCTTCCTTATTTTATTAAGATTTTTAATGTCTTTATTTTTTTTTTACATTTTTATTTATTTATGATAGTCACACACAGAGAGAGAGGCAGAGACACAGGCAGAGGGAGAAGCAGGCTCCATGCACCGGGAGCCTGACGTAGGATTCGATCCCGGATCTCCAGGATCGCGCCCTGGGCCAAAGGCAGGTGCCAAACCGCTGCGCCACCCAGGGATCCCTATTTTTATTTTTTAAGCTTTTGTTTATTTATTCATGAGAGACATAGAAAGAGAGAGGCAGAGACACAGGCAGAGGAAGAAGCAGGCTCCATGCAGGAAGCCCAACACAGGACTTGATTCTGGGACCCCAGGACCACAACCAGAGCCAAAGGCAGATGCTCAATCGCTGAGCCAGCCAGGCATCCCAGAATGCCTTTCTTTTTAAATTCTGTTCATGTTCCTTTTACTTATTCCCAACTCCATTCCTTCCCCCTTTGTTTTTGTTTTTTGTTTTTTGTTTTTTGCTTTGTTTTATTTTTCCCTTGCCCCTTTGAATATGGCTCCAGACTATTTCTGCCCCCAGGTCATTGGCAAAAAGTAACTTACATCCTTGTTTTAATTTTTTTAAAGATTTTATTTATTTATTCATGAGAGACACACAGAGAGAGGCAGAGACACAGGCAGAGGGAGAAGCAGGCTCCACGCAGGGAGCCTGACGTGGAACTTGATCCCCGGTCTCCAGAATCACGCCCTGGCCTGAAGGAGGCGCTAAACCGCTGGGCCACTGGAGCTGCCCTACATCCCTGTTTTAATGATGTAAGTGATTGTCATGAGATTCGTTTCTAATTATGCATTTATTCATGCCACCAGTAAAGGCAAATTTGAGGTGGTCTTCACAACTGTAGTACAATAAGATAGAAGAAGTTAATAGATTTAAGTCAGGATAAAGGGAGAATAGAGGTAGAAAATTAAGAAAGAAGTATGCATACTATAAATAGTGCCCCCCAACCTCCCACATACTTCCAATAGAGCAGGTTGTAAATGGAGATGACCTCCTCAAGGGGCTGAGAAGAGACTTCTCCCAGAAAGTGTTGTTTAAACTGAGAATGAAAGGCTTCATATGATAAGTTGCGCAGAAACGTGGCTCTAGCGTTCTAGGAGGAGCAAAGAGGACAGCACTTCCAGATAGTTGCAAGCAGGCCTGAAGTGCTGGCAGGCAGAAAGCTTTGGCAAGAATTGGTGGCAAGAAGGAGACAGGAACACAGGGCACATGGAAGACTGACAGGCTCTGAGATTATTATGGCCAGGGGTGGAGAATAGAGACCTCACTCTTGCAGCAGTGCAAAGTCACTGGGGATTTTAAGCAGAGAGAAATTACATGATCAGAGGTAATCTTGGAAAGATCATGCTGCTCTTGATGGGGGAACAGAGGACTAGCTGAGGACAAAGCACATTGACAAGTCCTTGAAACAGGCAGAGGGACCTTCCTCTATGGACTCAACTGCCTCAATGTTCACACTTTGCTAAGGGCAGAAGGCAATCTCAGCCTGACCCCCAGGAGCCTGTGAGTCTACTCCAACATATACAAATTCCTTCAGAAATTTCCTTGATCTCTAAACCCCCAAGGTACATGTTGGCAATCATCCTCCAAGTGCATGGCCCACCGATACACATCTGAAGGGTCTCATGACTCAGGTTTTATTAGACAGTAATAAGGGACCTTTTCCCAAGAATAGCTAGCCCCCTCAAGGTCCTGGAAACCTTGCTTCCAAAATTCCTTTGTGTGTGTGTGTGTGTGTGTGCTCTTCTTTGCAATTGTATTTCAAGTTCTGTCCAAAACAAGGCCCCAGAACCCCCAGGTTCAAGTATGTCCCCGAGCTTGGTCCACTGCTGCCTTATATTCATGTTTGGGTATTCATTCACCATTAAACCTCAGGATAGAAGATGTGACATAGCAGGACTCCTTCTTCCATAGCATGAGTCCTTTGCTGATTTGAGAGGTAGCAGCGGCAGCCAATGTGGAAAACACACTGGAACTTTTCCTTGGAACTGTGCTGTGGTCAGAAGTGCCTGCCAGGAGCACCATCACCTTTTCTTTGACCCTCCCTCTAGTTTCTGAAGATACAGCAGAAAATAATCTTCTTTGAAGATACTGGTAACAATTCCAGAAGACAAAACACATGCCACCAATGCATTGTGCTTTCAGATATTCTGGGTTTAATTCAGCTGCCAAATGAGCTGACTGATGCATTCACCTTGACAGCTAGGTAAGCCCACCTCCTTGAGGAAGCCCACTCTGTTCTTGGTAGCAGTGTTTTCATGGTCTGGGGAGTTACTCTGAAAAAGAAACCACTGAAAATTGTCTTCAGGTGCAGCCTTGCAATGGTTCTCTGCACCAGTGAACTCACTCCATTAATCCTTTGGATGCGTGATGCATACAGTGAAGGCCAAGTAATGTTTATCTGGCACTTCTAAGCCACAAGGTTTCACTTCTAGGCATCTGAGGCACACCCTGTCACACTGCTGCCACCAGGAATCATGTAGGAACCACCCAAGTCGCTTAAACTTGAGCTTTTTTCCTTTCTTCTGCTCCTTCTTGTCCAAAAGCACCTGCTTTGCTTGAGTGGCTTTAAGGGCCTGATAAGCATTTCCCTTTTTCAGGAGATTTTCTGGAACCAAAGGGATCATCTTTCTTTGCTCTTGCTCTGCCATATTTCCTGAGCAACAACTACTGGCTTCCAAAACTCCTTAGAGAGTATGCTATCCCCAAACCCCTCCCAACTCCCAGGTATATAATCCGCCTCCCCTCACAGGCCCAGGGCACCTGCTCTTCCTGTCCACGGGTCCTGTCCCTGTGCTTTAATAAAACCATCATTTTGCCCCAAAGACATCTCAAGAATTCTTTCTTGGTCATCGGCTCTGTACTTAACCTATATTCCAAAACTTCATCATTCTCACATAAAGAATGGGCCAGAATGGGGCAAGAGATGATGGGGACACAGAGATGGCCACTGTGCCATAGACGGCCATGCGGATTTGGCCTAGTACCATGTGGCAGTAGGACAAGGGTACAGAGCAAAATGCTGTTCAACTGATTGCATTCAGGTTCCCTGACAAAGGTTTGGGAAATGTCATTGGCAGATGCCCAGCCCCAACATCACAGCGTAGGGTATACAAGAATGGATTGAAGCTGAGAGAGAAGAGATTCACAGGGAAGGACACAGCTTTGACTGGTGTCTGGCTTATAGTTGGTTCTCGGTAAATACCTGTTGAACACTTCCTATTGGATAAACTGAAATGTTAAGAGCGAGGTATTAAATATAAATCATGTTGAAGCAGGAGAGCTAGGTTCTTGTCTCACTGAGTCAAAGAATCAATCTTGTGGACAAAAGAGAGTGAGTAAAGCAATAGTTTGATTAAGCAAGGATACAGAGAGAACTCTGTATCTAAGAGCTCTTCTTAGAAGTGAGAGGAGTCTTGACATGGTTGCCAGCACTGGGCCCCCCACTGACAGTCTTTTTATTTAGAACTGACCGGGGAGCCTGTGGCCTTATCATTCTTGCGATGTCCTGGTTTGAGTAGAGACTGGAGATATCATCTTTTATGGCTTCCTCTTCCTTTTAGGTCTGGCTATTCTTTGTTGGTCACAGGCGACTGTCATAAAAAATATCTTTTCCACCCATACCTAGGGCAGGGTGGTCTGGTTAGTTCCCTTATCTCTTACTTCTCAGCATTTGGGGAACTTTGTTTTGTGAGCCTGATTCCACAGCTCCCTACCTATCTCTCCCTACCTAGCCCTGCCAGTCCCTAACTCATTGTTCATTCTGGAGCAGCGTGTTTATCTTCACTCTTTAAATATCACTTCCTTCTGCAGCCACTTAAGCCGACTGTGCTCTTTCTCCATGGGGGCCCAGTGTGCCATGGCTGCAAACAGTAGCCTCCTTGGTAGTGTATGCAGCCTGTTGATTGTATGGGTTGCCCTAAGGGACCCTGGAGACAGCCCTTTATGGTCAACTTTGAGGTCTGACATCATGCTATCTCCAATCTAGGCTGCAGACAGGTATGCGAGGTGCCTTTGGGAAGCCCCAGGGCACAGTAGCCAGGGTCCACACTGGCCAAGCCATCATGTCCATCTGTACCAAGCTGCAGAACAAGGAGCATGTGATTGAGGCCCAATGCAGGGCCAAGTTCAAGCTCCCTGGCCGCCAGAAGATCTACATCTCCAAGAAGTGGGGCTTTACTAAGTTTAATGTGGACGAATTTGAAGATACGGTGGCCGAAAAGCGGCTCATCCCAGATGGCTGTGGGGTCAAATACATCCCTAATCGTGGCCCCTTGGACAAATGGAGGGCTCTGCACTCATGAGAACCTTGCTCCACCCAAACCCTATTCACGCCCACCAATAAATCCTGCTTCCTGTCAATAAATAAATAAATAAATATATCACTTCCTATTTGTTCACTTCTTGTTTCTCTTTGGTGACTTAATGTCCAGTAAACAGTACTAGAGGCAGGAAAAGAAGGACAATGTAACAAGACTGAGGGGGGCATTTTTTTACACATAGGATGTCACTGGTGAGCTGGTGGTAACAATTAAGAAGAATGGTAAGAGAGGACCAATCAGTAATTAATAGAAATGTATTGTGCACCACCCTACAGTCTCCCCATCCCCAAACGGTTTGTCCCTCCTCCTCTCAGCACCCCAGAGCCAGTAAGTTTCTTGACCCTGGTGTCAAACAACTCCAAGCCTATCTGAAGAACATTTTGAAAATCTACTAGCTGTATCTGCAATTGGCATGAGAAAGGCCCCGAAGGATTTTGGAGTATTGAATGCTTAGTAGAGAATCACTATTTTGTAACCGAACATACACGTTCTGTTAAACAGCAAATTGCCCGTCAGTCTTCTCAAGCAATTTCCTCCATCGAAAAATAAAAGATATATTGTACACCTTTACATTGAAAGCAGACGGAAAAACGTGTTGCCCCCTCTGAGGCTCGAACTCAGGACCTTCAGATTATGAGACTGACGCGCTGCCTGCTGCGCTAAGGAGGCGGCCGCGTGTGCCCGCTCCCCAGCACACCTACCAAGAGCATGTACAACCGTGTCGTCTCCTGTCTGCGAACTGGGGTTTCTAAACCATTCACGCCAAGTTATCCCCGGTTTGGGGGCCAGAGCTGCGCAGGACAGAGCAGCCCGGCCGGCGCTGAGCGGCCTCTGCCGCGGTCTCGGGGCGGTGCGCTCACCTGGGCACCCGGGCCAGGCGCCCCATCCCGGGCACCTGCACCCTCCCGGGGCGGGACGCAGGGCGGGAGCGCGCTCTTCCCGCCGTGCGGTCCGCGGGATTCTTCCCTTGCTTCTGTTCCTCCTTGAGCTGCGGGGCTCGCCATGGGCCGGGCGTGCTCGCGCCTGAAGTGGGGAGCTCGCTTCCTGCCGTGTCGGCTCCTCCGCGCCCACACCCTCGGGGCGTGTCGGTGACCTGCGGGGCCGCCTGGAGCCGGGTGGAGGACGGGCCGGAGCCCCACGCGAGCCGAGGGCTGGGGGCTGGGGGCTGGGGGCGGCGCGGGGACATTCAGGTCGCAGAAGTGCAAGCAGCTCCCCGGGCCCAGGCGGTAGCGTGGCCGAGCGGTCTAAGGCGCTGGATTAAGGCTCCAGTCTCTTCGGGGGCGTGGGTTCGAATCCCACCGCTGCCAGAGCCTTTTTTACAGCCATCTGGCTGTGTACGCGTCCCTGTCACTCGCAGTGTAGACAGTTATCACAGGCTCCGAAGTCCAGGCAGGACCCCCTAGGGGTTTTCCCAGAGGTCACACCGCCCCCACCCACTCACGATGGGTCTTCAAGGATCTCAATGAGCAAGAAGGTGACGAGCATCTGCGTGTGGTACTGACCCCCTCCATCACTGCACTTTCACCCCCCACAAGCAGCCAGCACTAACAGACCTTCCTTTAATTCACTCTTTTATTTTAGAAAATATTTGTAGGTCACCTACTAGGTGCCAGGTGCTTTCTCAGGCCGCGCAGATACAGCAGACCCTGCTCGGTACGTTTAATCTATAAACGAAGGAAGAGCGTCGGTGTCCCTGAACCCCCGGTGCCCCGCAGGCCTGCACCCTCGGATCTCACGTTCTCGACCTTCCCTGCGCAAACCCTATCCTGGGGTCGCCCCGCCTCGCCCTGCCTCACCCTACCCCCGGTCAGGCCCCGCCCCTTCCCTCCTCACCCCTCCACGCCCTCTCTCAGCGCCCCCCCCCCCCCACCAGAGGCCGCCGCCCCTCCGCGCGTCTCTGTCCCCTAGACTGGGCTCCCCCTGTTCCTGCTCCCAGCACTTCCCTCTGCCCTCAAGCCATCATCCTCGAGGTCTCAGTTTAGAAGCTGCTTTTTCCTGGAAGCCTCCCGGGATCTACCCTTCCGAAATCACCGTCAGCCCCGGAAGACAGGGAGAGAACAGCAAGGTTCCCTGCCCCGGTGCCATTAGACGCACACGCGCCCCAGGATGACACAACTCCTGTGGACTTGTTCAACTCCTATGAATCACACCTTAGGTGTACTGTGGCCAGAACAGAGAATGTAACCGAGTCGTACAACCGCACAAGGTAGGGAAGGACAGACACACTTCGGATTGCTCCTGGTGTGACAGTGTCGGAGAAGGGGCGGAGGGTGATAAACTGTACCTGACACACTTCTGCCTAAGTTGTTAGACTGGGTGGAGATTTGTTTCATAAGTCAAACACGTGGATTCATAAATTTATATATGAATTTTTAAAAATCCCAATCTGATAAACAGCAAAGGAGAAATGCAGGGCGTGGTGCCCTGGCGGGCTGGGCTCATTGCTACCTGCCCCTCTCTGGCAGGGCTGGCAGGCTCCATTACCATTCAGTCCATCATTCGGCATCTACCATAACTTTCGGAAACTTTTGTGTGATTGTCTGCTTTTCCTCATGCATTGTAAGATTTGTCAGATACAGAACAGTATTTCTCTTGCTTCCCCATATCAGGAAAGCTGAATAAATATTTGTGGCAAACTTCAATGAATAAATACATGAAAGAATAACTTTCTAATTTGTGGGGTAAGCAGTGCATACAGAGCTGAGAACCTGGGAGGACACTGAGATCTTCAGTCTTATGAAGGGTCAGGTGTTCTGAAGCCCCCTTTCTCTGGGAACCTGCAGTGATCTTGGTTGTGGACTGCTGGTTCTGCCACACTGGCTTGCTCTTTCTGTGTTCAGCTCTGCAAGCCATTCTTGGGTAGATCACCAGAGAACAGATGGCTTCTGGATTGTGGGGCCCAGGCATCTGTCCACCCTTCCCAAGATGTTCCCTTAGGTGGTCTTCATTTGTTTGCATTCACCCTGTGATATTTGTTAACCACATGGGCAATCCAAGGGAAAGGTACAGGCTTTTGAATTCCACACTCAAAAATAAACCAACCCATGGCCATCTGCCCTGTTTTCCAGATCTTTACCCACTATCCTTTCCTAGGGAATAAATGTGCTAAGGCTGAAAAAGCAGTCATTTATACCCCCTCCCCCTTGCCTATCCTCAGAGAGTAGTTTAAAGTTAAATAATGGGCTTTCGATGTCCTGGTATCCCTTTAAAACCAGTGGTCATTTTTCTTATTCTTTAAGAAATAAGATTATAGCTCATGGGAATAAAAAGGATCCCCACCTGTACTGGGGAGAAAAGACTTGGTTCATTGCTCAGATAGATCTAAGATAGCTTAGGCCATCTTTGAAGGCCAGGAGACTCATGGACATGGAATGGAGAAGTGTGTGTGTATAAACAGGAGAACTTCACAGTTACCTGGCCAAAAGTCTTCGTTTCACTGCTTCTCTCCCCACCATGTTTCTTGGGCAGCTATTTAGTGACAGGTACCTTGCTTGGTTGGAGATCTAGCAAAACGATGAGTTGCAGAAAATGATTGAGGGATGCCTTCGCAACTCAGCCTTGGGAGACTCACTGAGGCATATTGAGAACAGGTGGTCAAGACTTCATATTTAGCTTAAGTGAGGAGCAATTTATACTTGGGTGTGGCTTCCAGCCATGCTGTATATATGATCTCTTTGTTATGTGTTGTTCTTACACTTACTAGGCAAACAATCATGTTATCCTGATGAAGTTAAGATTTGGAAAAAAATAGGTGAGTATGCGCAGCACTACGGTGTCGACTTGTGTTCATCCACACTGGGGGACACCTATTTATGGTTCCATTTGAACACTAGAATGTCCACCTGGGAGCTGTGACCCAGAAAGGACAAAAACAAACAAAAGCAAAACAAAAGATGCAACAGCCATCCCCCTCACCCATGTCAGATTTAGCCCAAGGAAGGAAGGAAAAGGAAACCCTCCCAAAGGTCTAACACTGGGCTATCCCACTGAATATTCACACACTCCTTTTATCTGTGCCCTCAAGAAACACGCATTGGTTAAGCTTCCATTAGTCCCAGACTTGTGGTGTCAAAGAGGAAAGGGACTGGCGGGCACTTGGTACTTTTTGGAGTGGGGCCACAGATCTTCGGGTTTGAAACCCAGAATTATAACTGAGCAGGAAAGCACCTAGACAATGCAGGGTCGCCCTAGAAGGGTCTGCAGGTACTTTGAGTAAGTGAAGCTACAGAGAGGAAATGTTCTATTTTTCCTTTCTCTCTTTGGAACCGTGAGATGAAAATCCAACTTGCCTTTGCGTGGGTCAGAAATGAAGGCTAAATCAAAACCAGCAAAAGAATATCCTCAGAACCCTTCGCTGCCCCTGCCCCGGGAATTAGGTGCGGTGGATGCCCCTCCCACCACCTGTCACCCATCTGACGCTCCAGTATCTGGATCGTCCATCGCCTTGAGGCTCGAAAGTGCACGGATTTTCCACCTGCCCCACGACCGCCAAAAAATGCCCTCTTAGATTAAAAAAAAAAAAAATCGGGAAGAAGAGACAGAACTTTTGTTTAAAGTGGTGCCTCATTCTTCAGTTGTATTCCGTACAGCTTTCACTTACACACACACACACACACACACACACAAGGGCACAAAGGAAGAGATTTCAGATGGACAGTGTGAAGGAGCACCATCGAGTGGGGTTCCATGGTGTAATGGTTAGCACTCTGGACTCTGAATCCAGCGATCCGAGTTCAAATCTCGGTGGAACCTTTCCTTTTATCTTTTTTACCTGCCTTCTCATCTTCGCTCTGGGCCCTTAGATTTTTGAGGGGCTGGAGCAGGTCCCCGGGATGGGGACCGGCTGTGTGGCTCGCACGTCCCTGCGTCCACGTCCCGGATCCACGCGCGCCCTGGCAAGCGCCTGCGATGAACAGAGGGTGCGGGAGGGACGTGGTCCCCGGTCACTGTCACCGAAGCGGGGAAGGAAAGGGACAGCCTCCCTAAGGCCCGGCTTCGGGGTCGCAAAAGGAAAAGCAGACAGAAGACAGAAGGAGAACAGTTGAGATCCGAGGCGGGCAAAAAGGACGTGTCAGAAGTGGGATTCGAACCCACGCCTCCATGCGGAGACCAGAACCCTCCTTCGAGGAAGCGGAGCTTGAGTCTGGCGCCTTAGACCACTCGGCCATCCTGACACCCGGAAACCCGGGCCCCACATGGATATAATCTTCCGTTGTTATAAATGAGCAGCCGGTATAACCCACGAGAATCCTCGACAGGTCAGGCTCCAGCCGAGAAGTGAGGATGGACTGACTCGCTTTCCCGGCGGAGCAGGAACTTGGAGTGAAGTCGTGAGGCTTTGCTCTCCACGCAGGCTGCCTTCGGATTCCTCTGCAGTCCCCTGCCCTCCCCGCCCTGCGCGAGCCCAGCGCGTGGGACGCGGCTCTGGAAAAACGCGCGGAGCTCAGCAGGGAGGTGGGCGAGCGAGCGTGGACGGGGGGGGAGCAGAGGGCAAGGCGCGCGGCCCAAAGCAGCAGGTGGCGGCGGGGGTGGGGGGATGTCTTCACGCACCCTCCCCGAGGATCCCAGAGCCCCGGGGAGGTCCTCCGGCCGCGCGCGCGTCCTGCGGGGGGCCAGGGTGCGCGGGTGCAGAGAACCCACGCGGACACCGAGATCTACTTTGCAGGCCCAGCAACCACGCGGCAGGCCCCGCGCGTCCCCGACTCTCCCCCCCGGCGAGCTTGCTCCACGGCGCACACCTCCCACGGGCCGGTCTGCGGGTCCTTGTTTCAAGCAGGGACGACACACAAAAATCGTTGGAGGTTTGTGAAAATATTTCCAGGATAAAGACGAAAACTAACAGGAGGTGGAAGAAGAGCTAAAGCGAAACAAACCCAAGCGGGAAACTGGATTTTTAGAAAATTAGAATCAAGTCCTCAGTGAGGTAAGAGGAGATAGGGTGTTCGCGACACAAGAAGAGAAGGGGAAGTCTTAAAATTAATATTATGGTGGCAGAGATTTTTAAGACTCCCTAAATACGGTTGCGGCCATCTCCTGCCAAGTGTGGGGTGGATGTGGAAAGCAGGGGACAGTCCAGAAGAAAATAAAAGGGTATTTGGTAAAAGGTATGCCATCAAAACACCGGGGTTTCCAGGAAGAGACAAGGAGAACATGAAAAGGAGAGCAGGACGCGACACAGGCTCGTTTTGCAGAACCGGAGCCCCCCCAGCTGCAGGTGAACGCGGGTCCACTCACGGCCCGCGCGGTGGCGGAGAAGGATGCCCCGCACTGAAGCGCATCGAGAAAGGGCAGGACCTGGGGGATGAAGGGAGGATCCTGCAAGCTTCCAGAGAGGAAACAGGAAAGGCGGCATCTCAAGGGCTGGGACGAGAGGGCACCCTCCCTGCGGACACGGGGAAGCCTGAGACGCAGCCGCGGTGTCCCGGCCACCGCTGCCTCGAACCCAAACCGCGCAAGGGACCCCAGCGCCCGGGCGCCGCCAGCCAAGTGCGCGCGGGCGCCCAGGTTCCCAAGTCCTTCCTCCTGGAGGCTTCTGAGGCATCGTTCCGCAGAACGGGAATTCCAGGGAGAAAGCGGAAGATGTGAAACCGGGACTAGGGGACCCGCCGCAGGGACGAGTTCCAGGGGGCGTGAGGAGGGGGCAGACGCGGGGCCCCGCGACCACAGACATCAGCAAGCGGTTGCCGGCTCAGGATTCAGCGCAGGGAAGAGCCGGCAGAGAAACAGGAAGCAGGTAGGTCTGCTGCAGGAGCAAAGGCTGTCAAAGGCAGGAAAAGTAATGATGGTGTATCGTATTAGGAAAATAGTAGGAAGTCATAATGACGAGAACTCAACACTGATTTAACTAAAAATGAAATATGTATTTGAGAATTTATTCAGTATTTGTTGAATTCACGAATAACTGAGTAAATAAATATATCAACAAAAAGCTGTCCATGAAGAACCTATGCCCAAATATAAAGGATTCTTAGGGATATATTCTTATAATAAATAAACTTTCATGAATATATTCTTTTTATGTCTCTCAATCTGTCCTTTGCTTAGCTAAGGACAAATTAAATCTTCCCTAAAATGCCATCATGAAGACAAATAATAATCTTAATGGTCCATTAGAACCTCACAGAAATCTTTAAAAGCTGCCAAAACCACCCCAACATATATGAATTAATGTAAATTTTATAATTAATTAAAATATACAAGCAAATTTGGTGAACTGGTTTTCCATGACTGTATCTACCTTCTGCTTTCAGGGACACAGAGCTAAAAGGAAGTGATGAGACATATATGCATTTGAAAATTGATGATACAGCTTTTTTTTTTAATAAAGATTTTATTTATTTATTCATGAGAGACACAGAAAGAGAGGCAGAGACACAGGCAGAGGGAGGAGAAGCAGGCGCCATGCAAGGAGCCCACCCAGCAAGGAGCCCTGTGGGACTGGATCCTTGGAATCCAGGATTAGGCCCTGAGCCAAAGGCAGAGGCTCAACCACTGAGCTGCCCAGGCATGCCAATGATACAGCTTTTCAATAAATGGTGCTGGACCAACTGGGGAAAAAACTAAATCTAGATTCCTATCTCACACTTGTTAAATAACAAAAATTCAACTGTCTATATTTTAAAGATCTAGTTGGCTTTATTAATCGACTCCTGGATTGGGCAGCATCCCATCCAGCCAAGTAGAGAGGAGCTCCAAAGGGCTACAGAAAGGGGGAGGTTTTCAAAGGCAGGACAAGAAAGTCATCAACAGAAAAAGATTATTTCAGAGTCAGTCACCTTCATTTGGGGACATAAAGGGGACACCTTTAATAGGTGGGTGACTTCATCTTCCTTTGGGGGATGAAGGGGCCCTGTGACAGATTACCTCACTGGCACTGACCAGGAAATTCTGTGTGGTCTGGTTAAACTTAACATTCCTGGGAGTTGAGGCTGCACTCAGGACAGGGATTAGTTTTGGCTTATTAACCTAACTGGTGCCATTTTGGGATTGCAGTTTTCTTTTTAACATAGCAAATCCAGAAATGAATTAAAAATGGGTCATACACCTAAATATGAAAGGGAAAGTAAAGCTTCTAGAAGAAGAATATCTTAATGAACTCCAGGTAGGCAAAGGTTTCAAAAACAGCAATAGTAACCAAAAAAGAAGTAAGTTGATAAAGTGGAATTCATCAAAACTGAAAACTACTCATCAAAAAGATAATTAAAAAGTTAAAAGGGAAGCCATAAGCTGGGAGAATATATTTGCAATATACATATCTGACAAAGGACTCATTCTAAATATATAAAGCATGACTACAAATCAACAAGAAAAAGACAAATACCTTATTTTTTTAATGGGCTAAAGACTTCATCAGGCACTTCACTAACAAGGCCATTCTAATGCTCAGGAACCATGTGAAAAAGATATTCAATATCATATTTATCAGATTAAAATCAAAATCACAATGAGTTACCATTACAAATCTACTCAGATGGCCAGTATATATATATTTAACTCACCAAATATTGGTGTGAAAAGTAATTTGAATTCTACATACAAGTAAAATCATATGGTATTTATCTCTCCCTGACTTTTTTTTTAAGATTTTATTTATTTATTTATTTATTTATTTATTTATTTATTTATTTATTTATTTGAGACACACACAGAAAGAGGCAGAGACACAGGCAGAGGGAGAAGCAGGCTCCCTGGGGGGAACCTGATGCAGGACTCAATCCCTAGACCCTGGGATCAAAGACCCTGAGCCAAAGGCATATGCTCAACCACCAAGCCATCCAGGCATCCCTCTCTGATTGACTTATTTCACTTAGCATTATACATTCTAGCTCCATCCATGTTGTTGCAAATGGCAATATTTCATCCTTTCTGATGGCTGAGTAATATTCCATTATATATATACCACATCTGCTTTATCCATTCATCTGTCCATGGATACTTGGGCTATTTCCATAATTTGCCTATTGTAGATAATGTTGCTATAGACATTGGGGAGGACGTACCCCTTCAAATCTGTGTTTTTGTATCCCTTGGGTAAATACTTAGTACTGCAATTGCTAGATCATGGAGTAGGTCTATTTTTAACTTTTTGAGGAACTTCCACACTGTTTTCCAGAGTGGCTGCACCAGCTTGCATTCCCATCAACAGTGTAAGAGAGTTCCCCTTTCGCCACATCCTGGCCAACATCTGTCATTTCCTGAGTCAATTTTAACCATTCTGATTAGTGTGAGGTGGTATCTCATTGTAGTTTTGTGTATGATTCCATTTAATACGAGTTCAAGAACAGGTGAAATTAATGTGTCTGGAAATTTAGAACAGTGCTTTCCTTTGAATAACTCTTGGGGGTGGGTATTGATGGAGGGGGAGCATAAGGGAGCCTCTGGGATCCTGAAAATATTCTTCATTATGATCTGAATGATGACTACACACGTAACAGTTCAATTACACTATACATTGAGAAGTTGTACACTTCATGTGTATTTCAAAATTACAGTATAAGATAGTTTCTTACTCAGGGTCAATTAGATGCTCCACAGTATAAGTTCTGAAGATGTTACAAGAAGAGAGGAATTGTTGTATCTTGGGAAGATAAAGGTTTTTGAGAGGCTGAATCTGAGGAAGCAGGTCAACTGCTAGGAGAGCAGGGGCAACTGCTTATTCAAGTTCAGCACAGAAACAAAAGAGAAACAGTCCCGGAGCTCAAAACGGTGGTGTAACCTTCAGGCCCAGTGCATTCCGGGTCCTTGGATGATTTCTTCTTTCCATCCAGAGTGTCACTCCTACTCCTGATGGTCACAATTACATACTGATTCGCCTGATCACCTAATGTTGCTCCTTATTATAATTATTTCATCCCAGGTAACAAAGTACACCCAAATCAGGGCTCATCGGGGTGACTTCGCTTCTGCACGGGCATCAACCTGTCAGAATGCAGCTGTGCGGCAGTTGGGTAGCTCTTCATTCAGCTAAAGCCTTTGTCAGGGAATGGCTAGACACATGGGCTCAGCTGAGCCCTTGTCCCCTCTTTAGAGTCCCATGGTAGAGTAGTCAAATGTTGTTATAGACTGAATCGTGCCTTCTCAAGTTCGTATGCTAAAGCTCTAACCCCCAGTGTGACTGGTAGATTAAAGTTAAATGAGGTCATAAGGAGGGGGCCTCATACAATGGGACTGGTGTCCTGAGAAGAAGAGGAAGAGCTACTGGGAGTGAATGTGCACAAAGAAAAGGCCATACCAAGGACCCAGAGGGAGTGGCCACCTGCATGCTAAGGACAGAGGCCTCAGGAGAAGCCAAGTCTGCTGACACTCTGATCCAGGACTTCCAGTTTCCAGAAAATAAACTGAGAAAATAAATCTCTGTGTGTAAGCCACCCGGTCTGGTATTGTTATGGCAAACCAAGCACACTAAGACATCTTCCCTGGTGGCTGAGGACTAAGAGACCAAGGCAGGGTCTTTCTCACCCAGGCTGGGCCAAGCACAGCTGAATTTCTGCTGTACTCTGTTGATCAGCTATTTGCAGGCCAGCCCAGATTCAAGGGGGTAGAGGAAACCCCATGTCCTGATGGCACAGTGTGCCAATGGGGAGGAAAGAAGCTGATGGTGAGCACCGTGGAGGCAGCTTCCACTCGCCCCCACCCAGCCCCCAGTGCTGGTGAGCTCCCCAAGGGCAGGGATCTTGTCTAGTGTGTTTACCAGACACCCTCTGCTCATATCAAAGTGCCTGTATTCAACAAAATCCCCCAAACCCTTGCTGTTTAAAAGGACAGGTCAGGCACAGCTGGGGGGATCAGTCCATTAAGCATCTAACTTTGGCTCAGGTTATGTTCTTAGGGTCTTGGGATCAGCCTGAAGATGTCCCCACATCTGGCATTGGGCATTGGCATTGGGCTCCCTGCTCATGGGGAGTCTGCTTTCCCTCTGCCCCTTCCCCTGCTCATGTGCTTGCTCTCTCTCTCTCAAATATATAAGTACAGTTTTTTTTTTTAAGATTTATTTTATTTATTCATTCATGAGAGACACAGAGAGAAAGGCAGACACATAGGCAGAAGGAGAAGCAGGCTCCCAGCAAGGACCCTGATGTAGGACTTGACCCCTTGGAAGCCAAAATGATCAGTGCTGTCTGTCCACATTTTCTTCACTCTTAAACTTCTAGAAGTCAGATTCTCTCACAGTTTACAATATCCTCCCAATGGTTTAATTATTACCACGTCCATAGGCAGCCACAAAGGATTTGAGGTGCTTGAAAAGAATGCAGTCAGACATGAGAGTTTTAAATTTTGGAAAGAAAAAAAGTCTGAGGAGGAAGAATGCCTCAAGTTCTTGGCATCTAACCCTTTGGTTTCTTGCCTAGCTCCCTAAAATCCCTCCCTTTTTATAACTCTGAGATTATCTCTACTATATTTTCTGCTTATAAAATAGCATATGTTTGTAGTAAAAATAAAACATACATTGCAGAAAAATACAACCTAGAAAGCAGATATCAACCATAATCTATTCCTTCCTCCCAGGCCTTCTGACACCTCATACCCAATTTTAAAACGATTTTACTTATTTATTTGAGAGAGAGAAAGAGAGAGAGGAAGAGAGAGGATCTCAAGCACACTTCTTCCTGAGTGCAGAGCCTAATGAGGGGCTGGAGCCCAGACCCTGAGATCAGGATGTGAGCCAAATCCAAGAGTTGGATGCCTAATCGATGGGGCCACCCAGGCACTCCTGGCATATCACAGCCTTATTAATTTGGGCTACATTCCTCTACATATTTTTTAGTGTGTACATTTGTACATTATTATCTTACAAAAAAATTAATTCACTCTATTCAGTGTACTGCAACTTGTTTCTAACAAACAACATAATGTGGGTGTCTTTTCCCATCAGTACAAACATTTTTTTAAAAAAGATCTGATTTTAGAGAGAGCGAGTGAGAGCCAGAAAGATCACAAAGGGAGAGGCAGAGGGAGAAGCCTCGCTGCTGAGCAGGGAGCCTGATGCAGGACTCAATCCCGGACGCTGAGATCATGACCTGAGCCAAAGGCAGACGTTCAACCAACTGAGCCACTCAGGCATCCCACACATGTCGTTTTTAATGACAGAATCATGTTGTTTCATGTACCATAATTTTTAAACTAATACATTTTTGATGATTTTTTTTCTTTGCTGTTTTCTTTTTAACTACTTTGGTTCTCCTTGTTTTTCTAGATCAAAAAAAAACTAGATTTGAATAGTAAATAAATCTGAAAATAGCAAGATGAATGATATAATGGAAATTTTCAAATGCTGAGGAATGGACAGACTGTTATCTCACTTTATATTTCTTTTACTGTGAGAAGAAACTTCAGAGCTTATTTGTAAATGGACCAATATTTCTCAAGTCAGAAAGTAAATTCCTGAAACAAAACCCATTCCTTTAGTCAGGCAAAAGCATTTTTTAAAGTTTGAAGTTTAAAGTAGAATATCCATTTTTCTGTGCAGAAAGGAGTACTTTATATGCTTGAGAATTTTTTTTAAGATTTTATTTATTTATTCATGAGAGACACAGAGAGAGAAGCAGAGACATAGGCAGAGGAAGAAGCAGGCTCCCTGTGGAGAGCCTGATGCAGGACTTGATTCCAGGACCCTGGAAGACAGACAGATGCTTAACCTCTGAGCCACCCTGGCATCCCTATCCTTGAGAATACATTCATGTCCTTATATATTTTTTTATTTGCCTTAGATAACAAAGGCATGCACATGGTGCAAAATAAAAAGATACAAAAGATAACTATTCACTCCAACACAGAAATGCCTCCAGATTACTAGGAACGTGACCATTTCTCTAGAATTTTTTTTTTTTTTAAATATTTTTTTTCAATTTTTATTTATTTATGATAGTCACAGAGAGAGAGAGAGGCAGAGACACAGGCAGAGGGAGAAGCAGGCTCCATGCACCGGGAGCCCGACGTGGGATTCGATCCCGGGTCTCCAGGATCGCGCCCTGGGCCAAAGGCAGGCGCCAAACCGCCGCGCCACCCAGGGATCCCTCTCTAGAATTTTTAAATTGTGGACCTAGCAAGCCCTCCATCTTGCTCTCCTCCCACCCCTACCCCCAAACCCCCTACCCCCAGCCATCTATCCCCTCCATATCCACCAGAGAGCAAAAGAAAGAAACTTAGAGGCTGCTGGGCTCTTTTGTCTCCTTTCACGCACTGCCCTGAAATGCTCATCCAAGCTGCAGTAAGATCAACGATGGAAGAGCAGGCTTTTTACTTATTTACTTAATAAAGTTTGAGACATTTCTGATACTTTGATGAAGGTTTTCTCTTCTTCTGTTCATGGGTTTTGTGCATTAAGGAATCTGGCCTCACCTAAAGAGAGGTCTGGCCTTCATTTTCCCCAGGAAGTGACCTCTACACGCATGGGGTTCCTTGCTGGGGTTCCTCGCTGAGGTTCCAGCGACAGTGGCGTCTCTTGTCCTGGGGCCCCTCCCAGCACACACGACAGTCTAGGCAGCCCAGAGGACTCAGCCCACAGCAGACGCACATCCCTCAGGATGGCTTTGTGGGGACTTGTGACTTCAGTCTGAGGGAAGAAGGTGGAAAATAAAGGTGACAAGGACAAGATGAAGACCAGGGCAGGTTTGGCCCGTGGTCATGTTTCCCATACTGTTTTGTGTGACGTCAGAGAGATGGCGAAAGGGAAGAGTCAAAGGAGGGGTTTCATAGAAACCCGGAAATTAGGTCACAGATACTAACTCGGGGCTTGGGACGGAAACTGCTAATATCCATTTTCACCTTCCTCTTTTTTTGCTTTTGAACCCAGATTTTTTTTTTTAAAGATCTTATTTAGGGATCCCTGGGTGGCTCGGCGGTTTAGTGCCTGCCTTAGGCCCAGGGCATGAGCCTGGAGTCCTGAGATTGAATCCCACATCAGGCTTCCTGCATGGGGCCTACTTCTCTCTCAGCTTCTCTCTCTCTCTCTCTCTCTGCATCTCTCATGAATAAAGATAAAAGATCTTATTTATCTATTCATGAGAGACACAGAGAGATAGATAGGCAGAGACACAGGCAGAGAGAGGAGCAGGCTCCATCCAGGGAGCCTGATGCAGGACTCCATCCTGAGACTCCAGGATCATGCCCTGGGCCGAAGGCAGATGCTCAACCGCTAAGCCACCCAGGCGTCCCTCAAACCCAGATTTTTATCCCCGTAAGCCAGTGTGCTCAGAAAGCATGCACTTCCCAACCTCCTGTGGCAATGGCCAAAGACACTGACGGGAACTTTTCCGTGGACAAGAGCCTTCTGGATAGGATCTTCGACAGTGTGATGGTTGGTCTTGGTTTACCTGGGATGATGTGATGTGATACTGGGGTCTGGGAGCAAAGGGTCCAGAAAGAATTCTTGAAACGTCTTTGATGTAAAAAAGGTGGTTTTATTAAAGCACAGGGACAGGAACCATGGACAAGAACTGCTCTGGGGTCATGAGGAATGGCCCATTGTAAACTTTCAAATTGGGAGGGGAATAGGGATTGTGTAAGCCTCCCAGGTATTTTGGAACAAGATAAGGTCATTCAAAAAAAAAAAAAAAAAAGATAAGGTCATTCATTACCTCTAATAAAACCTGAGTCCTGGGGATCCCTGGGTGGCTCAGCAGTTTAGCTCCGCCTTCAGCCCAGGGCATGATCCTGGAGTCCCAGGATTGAGTCCCACGTTGGGCTCCTTGCATGGAGCCTGCTTCTCCCTCTGCCTGTGTCTCTGCATCTCTCTCTCTCTCTCTCTGTGTCTCTCATGAATAAATAAATAAAATCTTTTAAAAAAATATTTAAAAAAATAAATAAAACCTGAGTCCTGAGACCCTCCAGATGAATATCAGAGGGCCATAGGCTTGGGGGATGACCACCAACATGTGTCCTGGGGGTGGAGATACAGGAAGGTTCTAAAGGAATTTTTTTTTAAGATGTTACTTATTCATGATAGACACAGAGAAAGAGGCAGAGACACAGACAGAGGGAGAAGCAGGCTCCTCACAGGGAGCCCGACATGGGACTCAATCCCTGCACCCAGGATCTCGCTCCTAGCCAAAAGCAGACACCCAACCGCTGAGCCACCAAGGCGTCCCTCTAAAGGGATTTTTATATGTTAAAGACTCACAGGATCCTGGATGTCAGGCTAATATCAGGCTAAGGTTGCCTGCTGCCCTCAGCAGAGTATTAACATTGAGCAGCCGAGCTTCCAGAGGAAGGTCTCTCTGCCTCTTTCAAGGATTTATCAATGGGCTGTGGGTACTAAAGAGGTTTAATTTTTCTACATTTCTTTTGCTTTTGTTCTCCCCATAATGGGACACTTCCTGTTTGAATGCAGATTTTTGTGTGAATGTAAGTTTCCATTTCTCTGGGAAAATGCCCAATGACATATACATTTGAGAGTCAAAACCCCAGCAGCCATTTGGCGACCTCATCAGAGAAACCTCCCCTGGAGGCCCATATACAGTAACACCCAATCACTTTCCACTTTCCACAATGGGATTCATTTCTCATGGCATCTCTCATACTATCCATCTATTTCTTGATTTGCTTATCGTCCATCTTTCCCTCTAGAAAGCAACTCCACGTGTCCAGACCTCTGTTTTGTTCCCTGCCATATCCTGGAGTTTAGAAGAGAGGCTAGCATATACTGGACAGTCAACAAACACTTGCTGAATAATGAATCAATGAAAAGCTCTCAGACATCTTTCCATATTAGTATGTATAGATTTGACTCATTCCTTTTGGTACTGACATACTATTCCATGGCATGCCCACACAGTATTTTCAACAACCTGTCCCCTGGAAGCATGCTTCTGTTAGTTCCAGTATTTTACAAACCCAAACAATGCCCTAATTGCAATCCTTAAATAATCAATCAACTTTGTTTACATGAGAGAGAAGTGGAGTGGATGATTCAAACATTTGTGCATTAAAATTACTTGTTAGCTATCACCAAATTATTCTCAGCAATGTTCTCCCAACTTATATTCATTCCCCAGCACACCAAGGGCTGACTTTCCTCACATTCTCACCAATACCGAGTATTGCCGAGCTTTGTAATCTTCACTAATCTCATAAATTACAAGCATCACATTATTTTATTCCATGAACAATGAGTGAGTTGAACTTCTTTTCACATGTTTATGAACCAACTGTTCTTTTTCCTATGTCTTACTTCCTCTGCATTTTAGTTATATTTCTGAAAGTATTTTGTCTCTCAAGGAAATTTATCCATTGTGTGTATTTGCAAAAAATACTTTTCCTAATTTTCCTTTATTGTTCGACTGTTTAAAGGTACTTTTCTGTATAGAAGTCATTTGCTTTTTAATTTTATGCAATCAAGTGTATCCACGTGTGGTTTATGAGTTTGTGGTTATGTTTAGAAAGACCTTCCTCTAGATAACTTAAAAAAAAAAATCAACCAGTTTTTTTAAAAAGGGCTTTTCTATAAAAGAAATTTTAAAAATATAAGCCTTTTCACTGAGGGGCGCCTGTTGTGCCCAAGATTGTGAATCCGAGAAACCACCAAGGAGCCGACACAGATGCAAGTACACGAGGGTTTACTTACAAGCTCGAGCCTGGGTCCAAGTATACTCCACACAGCAGAGCAGGGGCTTGGACCCGGAAGTGGGTTACAGCTGGGTTTTTTATGGGCTGGTCTAGGGGATTTTCAGGAGGGGGGGAGGAATTTTTTTTTCCAATATGGGGGAAAGGGTGGGGGAGTTTCTTAAGATCTGATACGGGATTCTCTGCCGAGGGCAATTCTGAACTGAGCTCTGTTGTCTTTCTGAAATGGGATTCCCTGCCGAGGGCATTCTGCAGTTTTTCCTGTAAAGTTCAGCTCTTATTCACAGGGGCCTAAGATGGCTGTACTTGTGCTAATGCTAACTTGAGGTGGAATGGCCTTAATTTTTCTCGGCCTCCACAGCACCTGGGTGGCTCAGTTGGATAAGCGTTTGCCTTATCATGATCCCAGAGTCCCGGATTCGAACTCCATGTCAGGCTCCCTGCTCAGTGGGGAGTCTCCTTCTCCCTTTCCTTCTGCTCCTCCTCCCTGTTCATGCTCTCTCTCTCTCTCAAATAAATAAATAAAATCTTAAAACCTGGGACACCTAGGGGGCTCAGTGGTTTAGTATCTGCCGTAGGCTCAGGGTGTGGTCCTAGGGTCCTAGGATCAAGTCCTACATTGGGCTCCCCACAGGGAGCCTGCTTCTCCCCTCTGCCTATGTCTCTACCTCTCTCTGTGTTTCTCATGAATAAATAAATGAAATCTTAAAAAATAAAATAAAATAAAAATAAACCTTTCATCGATCTGAAATATATTTTGGTATAAGAAGTAAGATGGGGGCTCCTGGGTGGCTCAGTCAGCTAACTGTCCCAAGTCTTGACTTCGGCTCAGGTCATGATCCCAGGATCCTGGGATGGAGCCCCAAATGGGGCTCTGTACTCAGCCTGAAGTTGGCCTGTCCTTCTTCCTTTGTTCCTCCTACTGTCTTTCTGTCTCTTAAATAAATAAATAAAATATTTTAAGGAGGGGAGCATGCACCTGGGTGGCTCAGTCGGTTAAGCATCTGCCTTCAGCTCAGGTCATGATCTCAGGGTCCTGGGATCTGGCCGCATCAGACTCCTCAGCAAGGAGCCTGCTTCTCCCTCTCCCTCTGCCTGCTGCTGCCCCTACTTAAGCACTTCTCTCTCTGTGTCAAATAAATAGATTTTTTAAAAATCTTAAAAAAAAAAAAAGAAAGAAAGAAGATGGAATTTTCCCCCCCAAATAGCTGGCCAAATGTTCTAGGATCATTTACTGAATGTGCAAACACCAACCTGAAATTTCTCTTTTGTCTTGGACTAAATTCCTATTCAGATTTGGGCCTAGTCCTCAGCTTCTATTCTGTCCCACATCACATGGTAGAGGCAGAGAAGAGGAGCTACAGGAAGCAGCTATACCTTAGGCCTCACCAAGTCCTACTCACCTTAGTGACCTGAGGATGAATGATCCAAGGAGGGAGGGCTCAACAGTGTTAAGTGCCTAAAAACCATCAGGATAAAGACTGAAGAGCATCCTCTGGATTTAGCTAATACTAGTAGAAATTACTGGTACCCTTAGGGTAGCTAGATTGAGTAAAGGGAGTAGGTAGGATAATTTTAAAATAAAATACTTTAGGGGCATCTGGGTGAGCATCCAACAGATGTTGGCGAGGATGCAAAGAAAGGGGAACCCTCATGCACTGTTGGTGTGAATGTAAGCTGGTACAGACACTCTGGAAAACAAGGTGGAGGGAAGTTCCTCAAAAAGTTGAAAATACAGCTACCCTATGACCCAGCAATTTCATTACTAGGTATTTACCCCAAAGGTACAAATCCAAAGAGGCACCTGCACCCCAATATTCATAGCAGCAATGTGTACAATAGCCAAATTGTGGAAAGTGCCTAGATGTCCATCAACAGATAAATGCATAAAGATGTGGGATATACAGACAATAAAAAAAAAAAGAAATCTTGCCATTTGCAATGATGTGGATGGAGCTAAAGGATATTATGCTAAGAGAAATAAGTCAATCAGAGAAAGACAAATACCATATGACTTCACTTACATATGGGATTTAAGAAACAAAAGAGAGAAGCATAGGGGAAGGGAGGGAAAAAGAAAAGAAGATGAAATCAGTGACGGAGACAAACCATAAGAAACTCTTAATCATAGGAAACAAACAGAGTTGAAGGAGAGGAGATGGGTGGGGGATGGAATCATTAGGTGATGGGCATGAAGGAGGGCATATGATGTGATGAGTACTGGGTATTATAAAAGACTGATGAATCACTGAACTCAACCTCTGAAACTAATAATGAACTATATGTTAATTGATTCAATTTACATTTTAAAAATGTGGGAAAAATTTTTTCAAAAAATAATTGTATTTCTTAGTTAGGTTTAGCTTTTGTTGCATATGCAGACAATCCAAATAAGTGGCTTACACAAGACTGGCTTTAGTTTCTCTCACATATATGAAGTTTGATGCAAGCAGACTGCAGTGTATAATGACCCAAGCTTCTTTACCTCTCACTACACCATCCTAATTGGTTTCCAGTGTTCAAGATTGCTTCATGGTTCAGGACAGCTGCTCAAGCTCCTACCATCCTGTGCACATTCCGGCTGGAAGAAGAAGGAAGGACAAAGGTTAATCCTAGTGTTAGAACTGGCAATTAGTGAGGCTCCAATGGGATGCCTGGAGGCCAGCAAGGAAGAGGCCATGGCCAGCCGTCGGGGAAAGTCCAGGCCTGTCCTGGAAGCACTCCAGGAGGAGCCAGATCATACCAGATGGGCCCCAGATGGCAGCGCTTGACAGGAACCCCTGAGCAGGTTAGGAAGAAAAGATGCGGAAACCTTGCTTCCAAGAAATCCTTGCACTAGTTAACAGCTCTGTGAAAGGTAGAAGGTGAACTCCCCAGGCACTGAGCTCTCTGGCTTGCACACTCCCTCTCCCTCTCTATACCCTCTGGCCCTCTCTGTTTCTTGCTTTCTTGCTCTTACATCTCCAGGTGGTACTTTCACTTTAATAAACGTTCCCACTTGTGCCGCTCATCCACTGTGCTGTGTGTCTGTCCTTGAATTCTTTGTTGTGATAAGATCAAGGACCTTCAGTGACATCTTTGGGCCAGGCTGGGTCAAGGCCTCAGGGCCTGGGGTCTCCACATTCCACCCAGCAGCATATCCATAAGCAGCTAGATGAGGTTTCATACTGAGCATTGCCATCATGAGCCTATCTCAGTACTGGCAGCAAAGTGGCCTGGGAAGTATCTTTTAGTGGAGCATATTACTACCTGGAATAAAACTTGACAGAAGCAGGGGTGCCTGGGTGGCTCAGTGGTTGAGCATCTGCCTTTGGCCCAGGGCATGATCCTCGAGTCCCAGGATGGAGTCCCAGGATGGAGTCCCAGGATGGAGTCCCAGGATCGAGTCCCATGTTGGGCTCCCTGCATGGCCCCTGGTTCTCCCTCTGCCTATGTCTCTGCCTCTCTCTCTGTAGGTCTCACGAATGAATGAATGAGTAAATAAAATCTTAAAAAAAAAAAAAAACTTGACAGGAGTAGAAATTATCTATAAATTAGTTCAACAGCAGTCCTTTCTATGTTGTATTAAGATTGAAAGCACTTATTAAAATAAATAGGTGTCCCAGAAGTCCCAAACTGGAGGCCAGGAAGTCATGTCATCCGCAGAGATGATTTCACAATTTTTAGTTTTCAACACTTAAAATGCAGTAAGTTTCATACAAAACTCCAGATCTCGGGATCCCTGGGTGGCGCAGCGGTTTGGTGCCTGCCTTTGGCCCAGGGCGTGATCCTGGAGACCTGGGATCGAGTCCCACGTCGGGCTCCCGGTGCATGGAGCCTGCTTCTCCCTCTGCCTGTGTCTCTGCCTCTCTTTCTCTGTGTGTGTGACTATCATAAATAAAAATAAAAAAAATTAAAAAAAAAACACAAAAACTCCAGATCTCTGGGGCACCTGGGCAGCTCTGCTGGTTAAACATCTTGCTCTGCCTCAGGTTGTGATCTCTGGGTCCTGGGATCCAGCCCCCACCGCCCCTTCCTCATTGCATCTGCTCTGTGCTCATTGCATCTCACTCAGCTGAGTGGAAGGAGAGAGGACTCTGTCCCTCTCCCTCTGCCCTTCCCCAGCATGTGAGCACGCTTTCTTTGACATAAATAAATGTTTAAAAAACTAAAAACAAAAAATCCTCCCAGATTTCTGCCTTCTCTTGAACTGAAAACTTGGCAATATGCTGGGCCCAGATTCTCAATGGCAATCCTTAGTGAGAGATGAGAGGTAGCTGCCTCGGGAGGACGTATGTCCTCTGTCACTGTCCCATCTTTCCCTACCGGTCCCTGGTCTGAGCTGCATCCTGGTCTGAGCCCCTCATTTAAGTTCCCTTCTTGCCTCTAATAGCCATTTATGTTTGCATGCCATTCCATTTACAAATATATAATAATGGTGGTTTTCAATGTAACTAGAGTGGGTCAAAATGGAGAGCATAGAGAGCCTGCAGAAGAGCATGGAGAGCCTGCAGAAGAGTCTCTTGTTGAGATACTTGAGCATCTCCTATGTTTCCTTATTTATAAAGTATGTTGGACTACGTGAAAGACAAAGTCACTGCCCACTTTAAATATAGGCCCTGATTGAGAACTTTGAGAGGTAAAGGTTCTTTTTTTTTTTTTTTTTTTAAGATTTTATTTATTTATTTATTTATGAGTGACAGAGAGGGGGCAGAAACACAGGCAGAGGGAGAAGCGAGCTCCATGCAGGAGGCACAACGTGGGTGGAACTCGATCCCGACTCCAGGATCACTCCCTGGGGGGAAGGCAGGTGCTAAACCGCTGAGCCACCCAGGGATCCCCTGAGGTAGGGGTTCTATGCAAGGCAAAGTCTCCCCTAGAAAATAACCAAGTCCTCAGAACTGGAGGTTCTGCGTGAACACGGGAGGCTGAGTGGAAGGAGAGAGGGCAGCGTAGTCAGTTCACTCAGATTATGCTCTAAGGATGGGGTAGGGTTGATGAGTTTGCAGAGGGCTGCGGTGGGCACAGCCAAAGCCTCAAGGCCCTAAGTGCTCACCAGAGCCCCAAGCTCAAGGGTTTGGACAATGTCGTGGAGGCAGAAAAGGAAGCTTTGAAGATTTGTGAGTGAGAAGGGAGAGAATGAAAGGAGCATTTCAGAGTTTTCTAAGGATGATGCTCACCTTTGGAGGTGTTCTCTAAGGACGTTAGAGAGAAAGACTTGCCATTGGGAAATTCGTGGAAATGCTTGTCACCCGGCTACTAACTCATCTAAAAAAACAACTGCAAGCTGACAATGTTGAAATGATTTCGGCCAAGGTGTCATCATGGAAATGAAAGAAAACAGAGGCACGTTGAAAAATAAAGCAAGGCAAGGCTGTCTGCACTCAGTGAAATCCCGAGGATGAGGACGATTCTGAGGAACCAGCAAAGGAGACCAGGAAGTGGCAAGGTAGGGACGACTGGTCAGTGCGCTGGCTACCGCGAGGGCCTGGGGCGGCGGGATGGTGCTCTGGGCCCTGCAGGAAGGAGCACGCGCGCGCGCTAGGTCCCGTTCAACGCCCCGCGCATTGGGCGTGCTCTGTGTTAACGGACGAACACCTATGGTCAAAACCTTACAAGACGGGATGAAGCCTCCCTCCTCGTTGAGGGTGCAAAGACCACCCTGTTTCTCCGAAGGGGAAGCCAGAGCTGGGGTGGGGAAGCACGTGGTTCCAGGGCAGCGGGAAGAGGCCGCGCTGGGCTCCTCGGCCTCCTTCCCCTCCTTCCGCCTTACACAGATGCTGCCTTCAGATAATTAAGGCTTTTTCTCTTTGGAAACACAATGGCGAGCGCCAGCGAGCGGGGCCGTTCGCTGGAGCGGCCCGTTGGGCTCGTCCCACCCTCCGGCCTCCCTGGCGGACGTCTCCTCCGCCCGCGCCGAGCGCGCTTTCCGGGCCGCGGGGAGGCCTGCGCGCAGAGCTGGGCACCCACAAAGGCCCGGGGGTGCAGGCCAGGCCGCGACCGCTCGGCGCGGGGACGCGGGGGTCTCCGGGCCCCGCCGCGCCCCCAGGCCCGCGGCCCGCGCGCGGGCCTCCCCAGGCGCTCCCCGAGCCTCGGAGCGCACCCGGGGGGCCGCGGCCCGCACCGCGGGAGGCCCGGCCAAGCCCCGCCCCCGGGCCGCCCCTTCCGCTCGCGCCGGGATCCGCTCGGACGCCGCCACGTTGTCCTGCGCGCGTCCGGCCGGCGGCGGCCCTCGGCGGCCCAGTCGCGCATCCCGGGGCTCCGCGGGGCCGCAGGACCCCAGGGCCGCTGGGCGGGGCCGCGACGCACGGAGGGACGGGGAGGGAGGGCCGCGCGGGGGCCGTGCGCGTTGGGGACCCGGGGCGGGAGGGGCCGCCTGCCCGCGCCGCCCGGAAGCCGCGAGCGGGAGGGCGCGCGGGTGAGCGGGATCCGCGGAGAGCCGGCGCCGGGGCCCATGCCCGTGCGCCCCCGCGGGCCCGCGTCATGGCCTCCGGGAGCGTGGCCGAGTGCCTGCAGCAGGAGACCACCTGCCCCGTGTGCCTGCAGTACTTCGCGGAGCCCATGATGCTCGACTGCGGCCACAACATCTGTTGCGCGTGCCTGGCCCGCTGCTGGGGCGCGGCGGAGACCAACGTGTCGTGCCCGCAGTGCCGGGAGACCTTCCCGCAGCGCCACATGCGGCCCAACCGGCACCTGGCCAACGTGACCCAGCTGGTGAAGCAGCTGCGCACCGAGCGGCCGTCGGGGCCCGGGGGCGAGATGGGCGTGTGCGAGAAGCACCGCGAGCCGCTGAAGCTGTACTGCGAGGAGGACCAGATGCCCATCTGCGTGGTGTGCGACCGCTCCCGGGAGCACCGCGGCCACAGCGTGCTGCCGCTCGAGGAGGCGGTGGAGGGCTTCAAGGTAAGGGCCGCGCCCGGGCGGGCGGGCGGGGCGCGAGCGGACAAAGGAGCAGAGGCCGAGAGGCTGCCTCCTCTCCACCTAGAAAATGGCTGAGCCGGACGCGTGCTTTGCAGCCGTCATTTCCTTTCTCTACGCGGAGCCTCGGCGCGCGGGTTTGCGAGAACCTGTAGCTGCTGAGGGAGCCGGAGCCTCCCCGCCCCCACCCGCCCTTCCCGGGGGCCCCTGTGTTTACCCGCCCCCGGGCCCACGGCCCACGGCCCACGGAGAGAGACACCCTCCGTCCCTGCCTGTCTGGAAGAAGGATATGCCCAAAAGCGCGCGCACACGGACACGCTCACGCTCCGGTCGGATCTCGGATGAGCTCAAACTGGGCGCACCAGCAGCAGGTACCCCGGGCTGTGTGCACCACTGGCAGGTGCCCAGCGCGCAGCCTGCAGGCATTTCCCAGCACTTCCCTGTGCTCCGTCCTGCCCTGGAAGCTCGCGCACTGCCCAGGTCAGCCGCCCCGACTCTAGACAGCACACCTACCAGGAAGCTCAGACAAAAGAAATGAGTGGGTAGCCCTTTGTGAACACAGAGTCAACAGCCTGGCACAAACAGTGACATGGAAACAAAGTATCGACTCCAACAGTTGTAACTACATTGGAGGAGCTAGCGTGCGGCGCGGTTCTGTGTGCTTGCAGGCTGCAGAAGGACAGGTGCAGAGTTAGGTCTGTTGAAACGTGAGTACATCTGTGCATAAGTAGTCACTTCACACTTGTGGTACTTTCAGATATATTATTTCACTCATACTGGCAGTGTACTGGAGTTCACTCACACTCCAGTAGCTTGGGAAGGTGGTATTTGTGCAGGTCACACATCAAGAAAACGAGAGAACTTCAATCATTTTCTTGGTATACTCCCATGGAGAGCCAGCCACACCTTAACTCTGAGCTTCCTCATCTACTCACCTTTCCACCAAGCCATGCAGTATCTTTCCAGGGACGGGCAGGTGACCCAGCGGTTTAAGATAAACACAGCTGAGCAGGGGTACTGTAATACCCTGTCCCTGGGAATGGCAGTGTGGTCCAGGGGCAGGTGCTCACCAGGGACTTGGCCTCAGGAGTGTGGGTTGTGTGCGTGGTAAGCACGTGGGCCATGCCGATGCCGAGGTCCCTAATCCTGAACCGTGCAGCTGTTTCTGCTTTTCTCAGGAGCAAATCCAGAACCAGCTGGACCACCTGAAAAGAGTCAAGGATTTAAAGAAGAGGCGGCGGGCACAGGGGGAGCAGGCACGAGCCGAACTTCTGGTAAGAGTCCTGGGAATTCACAGGTACTATCATGTTTGTTGGTGGCTCTGTCCTCTGTAAGTCTGAAGTCACTTAACTGTATCCAGTCAGGTCACTCAGAACCTAGGTGTGGGTGACACAGCCCTGGGTGGCATTTGGGAACTCTCCTGGAGAGCCAAGGGATTCCCACATTTTGGAGGGAGAGATGGAAGAGCTGAGGATGGCACCCCTGTGGATCTGACCTACCAAAAGTTTAACCTGCTTGACTTGTATAGATCAGAGTTGATCCTGGGTGAAATTCCTAGGCACAGCTAGCTTTCCTTGGTGCCATTCTGCAGACAGATGGTGATGGTGGCTGATCCAGTGGCTCTAGCTAGTGACTGACGTGCTCATTTGTAATGGAATGTTTGAAGTTTTTGTTTTGACAACCCAAAAAAAAAAAGGAGACTTTTATATATATAACCTTATATCTACCATATAGGTGCCTAAGTAATTTTTTTAACAGTAAATAAATTATTAGCAATTCCCAAGAGGTGCTTCCATCTGAAAAGCAAACTCTTAGTGGTGTCTAGCATCATCTTGTGAAATTCTGTCAGTCCTGACCAGGGTGAAGTAAACAACTTTGGGGCAGGGAACTTATTCTCATGGTGCCTTCGGATGCCACCGTCTGTTCTGCCCACACAATCTGCTGAGACCTCACCTCCCCTAGCTTGAGAAGAGGGCAGATGGATGGAGAATCTCCCGGTGTGCCTGAGTGGACTCAGATTATCATGCACACAACCAATGTGTCGTCCTCTGTGGGAAGATTGTCAGAGGAGAATCCGGACATTTGGACATACTTCTTGGCTGAGACAGCTGGGTAGATGGCGTGATACGCCTTCTCTGGGCCTGTCTCCTCTGTGAAATGGGTTTTTAGCAAGGCTAGTACTGCTGTCTCCTTCCCTTCCGTGGTGTGGCGGTGTTTCTCTAGTTGTCACTTGAGGAATTGAGTGACTGGGGAGGGGAGGGCAGAGCTGCTGAAATGTCCTGCAATGCAAGGGATAGTTCCCTGCCAGGCAGAGTCCCCCCACCAGCGTGCCAGGAGCAGCCCCTTCCAGAAGCGCTGGGTCTTTTTCAGCTTTACTTTTCTGTTTCTGAGGTTGCACTGTGTCATTTATGCCTTTGAAAGACTTTAGGTAAGGAGAGGTGAGACCTTACCAAAAGGATGCGAAACAGGTTTGTGTTCACTCCTCAGTGTGTTGCACAGAGAGTGCTTAGGAAGGTGGTGAGAAGAGTGGGTCATGGGAAAGGTTCTCAGGAAGAGTGGAGCTCAGGACAGGTGTCAACAAACATCTGTAAAGGGCCACATAGTCAGGATTTTTGACTCCGTGGGCCACTTAGTCTATGTCACAACTACTCAACTCTGTCGTGACAGCTGAAGGCAGCATAATATAATATGTGAATGATGGGTGTGGCTGGGCCCCAGGAAAACTTAATTCCCCAGGAGTAAACAAAGGGAGCTTGCTGACACTTTGTTTAGCAGAGAGCCTCAGGGTTTTGGCAGTGGGAGGTAGATAGAGAAGGAAGGGTAGACTAGTTTTGGCAAACATCTGTTCCAGAAGGGCACCACACCCATAGCCAATGAGGGTAGGTGATGAACAGCCCTGGTGGCCAGAAAGGGGGTGAGGGCCGCACGGGAAGGGCCTTGGTGACGTGGTTGCAGTCATGATGCGAGGATTGAGTGTCCTAGTCCACCCCACATGGCATATATCTGAACCCAGTCACTTCCCTTTCACGGCTCCTAGTTGCAGGAAAGTCTTGCCCCACCCTGGCCTTCCAGGCAAGGTGTGTTCTCTCTTACCTCTTCTGGCTTCTCCCTCAAAACTTAGGTGCTTTGCCAGACACCATCGTTCACCATCTCTCCCGTCGTTTCTTCTGCCAGGAAAGCGTGTCTACCCTTTGACCACATGGTGAACCCCTGTTTCTCCAACCACACTGTGTGTGTTACATTGCCTCTGTGAAGGCTGTACCAGCTTCTCCCACTGCAGGCCATCCTGTCCTCACTACCTGTGGTTGCATGTGTCATGTGAACCGGGCTCTCCTGTGACTATATTCCTTATTTCTGGGGTAACTCACTTCTCAGCCATTGTGTCTAGTCGGTAAAGCCTGAGACCAGGAGTGAATGAACAGGATGCTTGTTTTAGCATGCCGGGACAAGATGATGAGGTCTCAGGGTAGGTAGTCAGGGACAGACATGAAGGGCTCTAGAAGGGAGCCTTCTGTCCTTCAGTACCCTCCCCTGTCATCTACGCAGAGCCTGACCCAGATGGAGAGGGAGAAGATTGTCTGGGAGTTTGAGCAGCTCTATCACTCCTTGAAGGAACATGAGTATCGCCTCCTGGCCCGCCTTGAGGAGCTAGACTTGGCCATCTACAACAGCATCAACGGTGCCATCACCCAGTTCTCCTGCAACATCTCCCACTTGAGTAGCCTGATTGCCCAGCTAGAAGAGAAGCAGCAGCAGCCCACCAGGGAGCTCCTGCAGGTAAGGCATGGAGGTGTGGAGTGTCCCACCAACGTGGCTCCTGCCAAAAAGTCTCCCTTCCCTCTTTGCTAGGCAGTATGGAGCACCTCCCCCTCCCCGCCCCGGTCAACTCTAGGAGTAACAAGCCCTAGCTCAGCTCTCTGGGCTTGTCAGAGAGAAAACATGCATAACAGAAGTTCCAGTTGACACAACTTGGATCGGTCAGTTGCATTGTCTCACGGGAAGGGCAAGAGGAAGACCTAATGCCTAGGCCTGTCCTGTACCCACACGTGGTCTGATCACACTCTTGACCTCTCTGGGCCTCAGTGACCTGATCTACTCCTGGTGTAATGGGAGGTTCAGCCTACATGCCATTTAAAGATTTGAGTAAAGATACTCAGTGAAATGTCCTGTAATTTTAACATATATGTGTACATTAGCACAGCCACAAAACTGAGCACTGGAGCAGGTGGTTGGCCCAAGCGGTCCCTGTGATTTAAGCTGGGTGTAGTTACAAAGCTGCATTGACCTAACCTGGCAAGGCCACAGGAAATGTGCTGTTGTTCATTGAGTGCATATGAATTGTCTTTTCTGGGTCCGGCAGTATTCTGGGCACTGGGATTAAGTGGTGAAAAGCTGTCCTGAAATGTATATTCTAATGTCAGAGTCAGGTACTAAAGAGAACAGCAGGGATCCCTAGGTGGCGCAGCGGTTTGGCGCCTGCCTTCGGCCTAGGGCGCGATCCTGGAGACCCGGGATCGAATCCCACGTCGGGCTCCCGGTGCATGGAGCCTGCTTCTCCCTCTGCCTGTGTCTCTGCCTCTCTCTCTCTCTCTGTGACTATCATAAATAAATAAAAAAATAAAATAAAAAAAAAAAAAATAAAGAGAACAGTGGGTGTAATGGGTGTTCATAAATGCCATTAAAAGGGATGATGGCATAGGGCACAGGTCAGCAAACCACTCCACCACCTGTTTTTGTATGTCCTTCAGGCTAAGTGGTTTTTACAGTTTGGGAGGGGTTTTTTTTTGTTTGTTTTTTAATAGGAAGAGTGGAGGAAGAGGGGAAGAGAGAATTTTTTTTAAAGATGTTATTTATTCATTCATTCACTCACGAGAGTGAGAGAGAGAGGGAGAAGCAGGTGCATCGCAGGGAGCCCGATGCGGGACTCGATTGCCAGACTGGGATCACACCTTGAGCCGAAGGCTGAGGCTCAACTGCTGAGCCACCCAGGTGTCCTGGGAAGAGAGAACCTTAAGTAGGCTTTATACTCAGTGCAGAAACTATTGTGGGACTTAGTCTCATGACCCGGAGATCATGACCTGAGCCAAAATCAAGAGTCAGACACTTCACCAACTTAGCCACCCAAGGCCCCCTGGTTTTTACAGTTTTAAACGTTTGGAGAAAATCTGAAGATTTTATTTCATGGTATATGAAATTCTATAAAACTCAAACTTTGTTGTCTGCATTTTATTGGCACTTAGCCACTTGCATTCCTGTACATACTGTGTGCATTGTTACTTTCCCACTGCCACAGCAGAGCAGAGTTAAAAACCCAAAATATGTACTATTTGGCTTTTCAGAAAAAGTTTATTGAGTCCTGCTTTAGACTAATAAGAAGGCCTAGCCTTGAGCCTTAATGACCACCAGTATTTAATTGCCAGGGAGGAAAGGAGGAGTTTGCAAAGTGAACACTTGATCAGAGAAGCAGAAAGTGACCAGGAAGGAGGAGTGGACAGCAGAGTCTCATGCAGTTAAGGGCTGACACGCATTTGGTTTAAAGCCACGGGCATTGCTAATGCCCTCAGAGAGAAGTGCCACAGTAAACACTTAACACTTCCCTAAGGAACCATCCTAGGGACAGTGGTGACTGGCAGGGTGTGTGACCACTGTAGGAATGGGTGTCTGGGTTAAGGGGTAAGACTATAAGGAGAGGTGAGGATTGTGGGACTTTGTGGGAAGGGATGCTTAAAGAAACAAACTAAACATATTGTCAAAGATCATGTGGGAGGAGAGTCTGTTGTAAGGATCTGGGTGAGGAAAGTCATTGAAGCTGTAAAATTAATGAACTTATCACTAATGTCTGTGTCAGAAAAGATGGAAGGGAAAGGGGACTAAGCACATGTATAGGATGTAGTTTTGGAAGATCTTTGGGAAGAGAGGAGGGTGGGGGGGAGGTGGGGATGCAGGCAGGTTGAGGTTTGGTAGCAAAAACATGGTAGCTTTTATTGTCTTGACGTGGGAGAGCAGGGTCATCTGTGGCCGCAGAACAGGAATCAGGAAAGTCACTCACTTTAAAGAATAAGGGGAAGTTTTGAAAATACTCTTTTAGAGTATGGGAAGACCAGGTGATTTGTGAGCTACTGGAGGAACACTTGGTCGGTGAACGTCGCCCCAGTCAGCCTTGCTGTGATGTTGTCTTCCATCCTGCCTTCTGAGACCATCACTGCTCTGTTGACGTCATAGGGAAAGCAGGTAGTGGGTGCATTCAGGATTATGGCTTTAGGAGATAGCAGCACTGAGGGTTTTGGTTTGTTATTATAAAATTCACATAAGTTCATCATTTCTAAGTGTTTGACTCAGTAGCATTTAGTAAACTCACAGTGTTGTTTGATCATCACAACTGTACAGGTCTTGAATACTGTTATCACCTCAAAAGGAAACCTTGTATCCATTAAATACATAGTCATTCTTCCTTTCTGCTGTTGTCTCCCCACCTTTGCCTACAAGTACAGTCCTACAGCATGTAGCCTTTTGTATCTGACTTCCTTCACTTGCCATACTTTTTTCAAGGTTCCTCGGTGTTCTAGCATGGATTGATACTTCATTTCTTTGTATGGCTGGATAATATTCTATAATATGGATAAACACCACGTGTTGTTTCACTTGTGTTGCATTCATGAATTGATGGACATTTGCTTTGTTTCCAAACCTTATGGCAATTGTGAATAGTGTTCGGTGAATATTAACACCATGATAGGCTTCACCAATTTGTTGCATCATCTGTGCAGGGGATGTGTTCCAGTTTGAGTTTATGTGCTGCCAAAGTGAGCATTAGAGGTTTAAATTTTTTTTTTTTTAAGATATTTGTGAGGACATTTTTGAACAGATGGGGTCTGTTAAAGAAAGAGGGGTCATGGACATGGAATGAGAGGGAGAGAGATGGTCTTGATCATTTCCAGAGAGTGGTTATGATGGATGTCATTGTAAAAGCAAGCTAATTCCTACGTAATGAAATATTGGAGGCTTTCCTGCTGAGGTGGGGAACAGGACAAGATGCCCACTATTGTCCTATTGTCTACCTCTATTTAACATTGTACTGGAGGTTTTAACTAATATAATTAGATAAAACAATTGCAAGCATAGGAATTGGAAAAGACGGGGCACCTTGCTGACTTAGCTGGTGGAGCATGTGACTCTTGATCTTGGGGTTAGTTTGAGCTCCATGTTGGGTGTAGAGTTTACTTAAAAATAGAATCTTTTTTTTTTTTTAAGATTATTTATTTATTTATTCATGAGAGAGACAGAGGGTGGGGCAGAGACACAGGCAGAGGGAGAAGCAGGCTCCTCCCAGGGAGCCTGATGCAGGACTTGATCCCAGGACCCCAGGATCACACCCTGAGCCAAAGACAGACGCTCAGTTGCGAAGCCACCCAGGTATCCCAAGACAGTTTAGAAAAGGGTACTCCATTTCCAATTGCAAAAAGAAAAAAGGTAAAGTAATAAGACATTTTTTGTTCTTGGCCAAGACATGTTGACATTATCACATTGTCAGTTCTTTATAAATTAATGTATAAACTTAGTGCAATCCCAACAAAAACAGAACACACTTTTTCTAGAGCTAAACAGATTGATAGTAAGGTTCAGATAGAAAAATAATAGCTGGGAAACTGAGAAAGAAGAGCTGTGGGTGGGAACTGGCACTATTAGACATTAAAATATACACAGTGCCTGTGTAACCAAACCAGCTGGTAACAGCTCAGCAGAAAAACACACATACACACTGTCACCATTCAAAAGACCAGTGTGAAGGGGCACCTGGGTGGCTGTGCATCTGACTCTTGATTTCGGCTTAGGTCATGATCTCACAGCCTCCATGCTCAGTGGAGACTCTGCTTGAAATTCTCCCTCTCCTTCTGCTCCTGTGTGCTCTTTTTCTCTCAAATAATAAATAAATCTTCAAAAGACCAGTGCCAAATTGAAAGAAAATTGTAGCAAATATCACAAATGGAGATAATAGAAATAATATATAAAGAACGTTTAAAAAATTAAGAGGGAGGGAAAAGACAAGTTCTTTAGAAAAATGAGCACAAGATATGAACAGGCAATTTGCAAAAGAACTGTAAAATTGGACTAGGAACTTGCGAAAAAGTGTTCTACTGTACTTTTAATAAGATCCAAATAAAAACCATGCTCTAATACCCTTTTTCCCCCATTAGAATAGAAATTTTTTTTTTTTTTTTTTAGCAAAATTTTCTTAATTCAGTACACTGTTAGCAAGGATGTGGGAGAGAGAATCTCATATGCTGGTAGGAAGACAAATTGTTTTGGCAGCATACATGCAGTTAGAATTTTTTTTAAGACTATTTATTTATGAGAGACACAGAGAGAAGCAGAGACAAAAGCAGAGGAAGAAGCAGGCTCCCTGTGGGGAGCCCAGTGCGACTCTGTCCCAGGACCCCGGGATCATGACATGAGCAGAAGGCAGACACTCAACCACTGAGCTACCCCGGTGCCCCCATGCAGTTAGAATTTGACCAAGAATCCTTTCAGGAATTTACTTTGAAGATATATCGACACATGAAAATATGTACAAAAATACATATGCACAAAGTTACTCAATGTAACATTGTAATTGCGAAATATTGGAAAAACCCACCTATCAAACCGAGAATAGTGGTGGAATCAGTGGTGGAATCGACTGTGTGTACATACAGTGGGATGCTGTGCAGCTGTCAAGAGAGTAAGGAAGAGACTCATGAAGTAATAGAGAGTGGTTTCCAGGAGTGGATTGTTAAGTGAAAAATCATAGTGCAGGATCTAGAGTGTGCTACTTTTTGTGTAGGAAAAAAGATAATTGGAACATCTTGTATTTGCTTATTTTTGCAGAGGAAACAGTAGAAGAATAAACCAGATGGGAATGGGGAAAATGGGATGGGAAGGGATAGGATAAAAAGTGACAGATACTCTGTGGCCAAGTTTCAGACTTTTTGTGCATCAAAGTAAATAAGAACAGTGATAGATTATAACCTGTTAAATAAAATAAGAATATATGAGTCAATACTACTAATAAACAGGCAGAAATTACCTTTTTTCTAAAAAAAAAAAAAACATATATATATATATATATATTTTATTTATTTTTTTCATGAGAGAGACAGAGAGAGGCAGGCTCCTTACAGGGAGCCCAATGCAGGACTGGATCCCCAGACTGGATCACGCCCTGAGCCAAAGGCAGCTAGCTGCTCAACCGCTGAGCCACCCAGGTGTCCCAAAATTACTCTTTCTGTAGGATGTCGACTAAGTGATATAGAAGGAATTTTGAAGCTAACCAATGACCCTTTAGTAACCATCGTAGTAAAATTTAATTCAGACAGTAATAATCAGTGGATGCTAAGTCTAAGGGAGGAAGTTTATAAAGAATGCCCCATTGACATAGTTTCAAAGTATCAGTTTTGGATTACTTATTAGTTATAAGAGGAAAGGTAGTGGCTATACAATGATCAGAATTGCCCCAGTAAGGGGCAAGTGAGTATTATGTACCTTTAGAAGGATATACCACTGGGCGCCTGGGTAACTCAGTTGGTTAAGTATTGGACTCTTGTTTCAGCTCAAGTCTTGATATCAGGGTCCTGGGATTAAGCCCTGCATCAGGCTCCATGCTCATTGGGGCATCTGCTTCTCCCTCTGCCTCTACCCCTCCCCCCTGCTTGTGCGTTCTGTCTCTCAAATAAGTAAGTGAAATCTTAAAAAAAAAAAAAAGAAGAAGAAGAAGAAGAAGAAGAACATACCATACACCAGTTAAAGATGATACAGCCTGGATTTAATCATGAGGGGAATATCTGACAAACTCCAAAGGAAGGATGATATCCTGTAGAATAAACAACCTATATTAAACCAGTGTCAGTGTCACAAAAGACAAATCAGCCCTAAGGAGCCATTCCAGATATGCATGGTGATAGCTGAGTGTGGTGAATGGTCATGGATTACCGAGCAGGGAAGAGAGTAGCTGAAGATCACTTTATTAAGGTGATTGGTTAAGGGCCTGCCTTTGGCCCAGGGTGCAGTCCTGGAGTCCCGGGATTGAGTCCCACATCAGGCTTCTGGCATGGAGCCTGCTTCTCCCTCTGCCTATGTCTCTGCCTCTCTCTCTCTCTCTACGTCTATCATGAATAAATAAATATAATCTTAAAAAAAATAAGGTGATTGGTTAAACTAGAGTATGGACTGGGTTAGATAAAGGTTTTCTTAGATCATTGATCATTAGATCCATGTTCCTTATTCTGGATTGAATAACTACTGTGGTTATGTGAGAAAATGTACTTATCCTTAGGAAAAACACACAGAAGTATTAACGGGGCAAAGATACAGCATAGAATGTAAATAGTGATCTCTCAAATGGTTCTGCATATAAATGTGGTTATAAAATCTGGAAAATTGGGGATCCCTGGGTGGCTCGGCGGTTTGGTGCCTGCCTTCAGCTCAGGGTGTGGTCCCGGGATCAGGTCCCACATCAATCTCCTTGCATGGAGCCTGCTTCTCCCTCTGCCTGTGTCTCTGCCTCTCTCTCTCTCTCTCGAATAAATGAATAAAATCTTAAAAAAAAAAATCTGGAAAGTCTGGGAAGGGGTATCCAGGAGCTCTGTACTAGCAGCTTTTCTGTGTATTTGAAATTATTTCACAATAAAAAGTTAAAGCAAGCTGGACAAGTAGGCAGTTGTGGTCTGAGGGTGGGATACTGGAGTTTGGAAATTTGAAATCGTGAGATCCTGGGCCAGTGGGGCAGAAGCAGGACAGAGGAGATGCTGGGAGTGCAAACTGTGCATCTCACTTTGCTCACCCTGACTCTAGGTCCTGGGCTGAGTTGTGGTCCTTGTCTCCCTGGCTTTTCGTAGGAGGGCCAGCTGGTTCCTGGGTTTCCAACCAACATCTGAAGGAAAACTGAAGCTACGAGGTCTCATGGTTATCTTTTCCTTTCTCTTGTAGGACATCGGGGACACACTGAGCAGGTACGGTGTTCTCTCTCTCCAGTGCTCAGTCACACAGGAGGATGTTTCCCTTAGACTCATAAATCCTGAAAGGAGCCAGAGAAGGACATCTGACGAGAGTGAAACACAGCCTGCCCGTCTCTGGACCAAGTCACTGGTGTGCAGAGAGCTGGATGGACCACAGTTCTGCTTAGTAAACTCAGGAATTACTGACAAACTGCGGGTGAATGAGTACCTGTGATTTGTGAGGATACATCTGTGGAGAGCAAAGGCTCACACAGAGCTGGCCAAAGTGCAAGGGTTTCAGAGTCCTCTCCCCAACTGTATGATGGGGAAAATATGGCCTAAGAGGAGTGTGGGTGGCTCAGAGTTGCAGAATCAGTGCTAACTTACCTGATACAGGCCCCTGTTCTCATTCCTTCTTGGCTGTGTGATCTGATGGGGACGGGGAGGAGCGGGCCAGATGCCAAAGTTCACCTGTGTTTGCAGGACAGACAGGGGCCCATGGGCTGGGGTTTGGTGCAGCAGCATCTACAGGGGCAGAGGCTGACTTAGAAGGAGCTGAACTTTCAGATTGTTTAAAACACTGCACAGTACAAGCCCTCCAGAGAAATGAGCTGGGCCAGGGCCTCATAGATAGAGTAGGTTGGCTGGGAGTGCCACATGGAGAGATTCTGGGGTAAAATCGAGGGTTTGAGGGAGATGAATTGGAGCGTGTCCAGTCCCAGCCAGATGGCCCCAGTGATCCCTGCCCTTACAGTCACTGATGCCGGTCCAGTTCTGGCCTGACATGGGGAGATAGACCCTTCAGAGCCCAGCGTTTTATGACATTAATGTTGGGGTCTGGCTGTATGAGATAGGAAACCAAAAATTTCGTTGGCTTAAAGCTGAAACATAATTTCAGAAATTGCCACCTGTGAGGAAGGTGCAGGTGTAGGTAGCCAGGGGCGGAGCAGGGAGTTTCCTTCTTTCCGCTCTCCTGCTGTCCTTGAAGTCCCGGTCCAGGATGGTTGCTGGAACGCCAGCCAGCATGAGGGTGATAAGTACGTCACAGCACGCTCCCCCTGAAGTAGGCTTCGCAGATTGTCATGAGACACTCCTTCCCTCTTACTGGCCAGAGCTCAGTCACAGGGTTGCATCTAGACGGGGCAGCCGTGAGCGCGGTGTAACTTGGGAGATGGGAGATGGGATATTGGGGAGGCAGCTGGCAGTCATGGATCATGGACCCCCTGAACAGGGTGGGTGCCAATCTGCCTGAAAAGGGTTCTTACCTCTGGATTGTTGCCCACCATGAAGCTCAAGGACTTTGTCATGGAATCTTTTGCTTTCTGGCACGGTCAGCCTTCTATTCGGTTTAATTCAGTAAACCTTTTTGAGGACAAGCCATTTGAAAATCCATGAGCTAGGTCCTGTTGGGGGAATGGAGATGAGGAAGCTGTTTCTCCTGCTTTTGTCCAGAGGATCACAGTCTAGGCAGAGAAGAGGGAAAAGGCTGTAGGGGCTGCTTTAAACACTGTTGGTCATTTTAACCCAGACTTTGTCTGGGTTTCTGAAGTCATAGGGTTAGAGGAGGGGAGGGATTCACTCCTTTTTTTTTTTTTTCTTTTTTTTTTTAGAGCTGAAAGAATCCGGATCCCTGAGCCCTGGATCACACCTCCAGATCTGCAGGAGAAAATCCACATTTTTGCACAAAAATGTCTGTTCTTGACGGAAAGTCTGAAGCAGTTCACAGGTAACAGGAAGATAGGGATCCCTTAGGGGAAATGCATTCATGCTCTGAATATCTGTCTTGCTTGCCTGTCCAGCCGGATATGAGATGCAAACTGAATGTCTTCTCTTCTCCACTTAGAAAAAATGCAGTCAGATATGGAGAAAATCCAAGGTAAATTTCTATATTTCCTGGGCTTTTGATGTTGAAGTTTCCTGGGCAAGTGATCATCTACTTTAAAGGTGCGGGAAAATGAGAAGGAGTGACACCACTGGCTAGCCTTCTCTGATCTGCTTCTTCCTTTTGCTTTAGTCATCTCAATTGATAGTCTTTTTTTTTTAATTTGAAGTCCGTGTACTCAGTTCTCAGTCTATATTGATGGGGGTGAAAAACAGCAACCCAAAAATTAATTAATCCAGAATTTGCTTAATTCTTTTCTAATTGGGAAAAGAATGAACAGAAACTCTCCTAATTGTGTTTCATCAGAGCCGGTGTTCAAGGTTATAACTTGCTGAGTCCCTCCTGCTCATGGGCATTGGTGCTGACCAGGGTGGGGGGTCAAACAGCCCCTGGGGGAGTAATAGCAGGAATCAGGCCACCCTGGGCCACTGCTGGCTCTTAGGAAGGATTCCACACTGATTTCCTCGTCTGCAAAAATGAGGAAAAGAATTGTTCTTACCTCAAGAGGTTGTTGGATTAAGTTCCGAAAGCCTTGAGAATGGAGCCTGACATATACAAACATAAATACAAGGTTTATTTAAGTAAAGTGGTTTGGGTAGTAAAGGGAAGCCCCTTCTAAATGTAAAATTTTCTGTTCATGAGCCTCATTCAGTTAGGAGTTGGTTATATCCTAAGTGCTGAAATTCCTAGACAGTCCAATGGAATCTGAAACCTTCACATGTAGGCAAACCCCCTCTTCTTTGTTACAAATGACAAATCCCCATAATCTCTGCTGTTTCCTGTATGTTGTATAGACTAAGACCTTCTTTGCAGTTTATCTTTCCAGATACATACTTTTTTGGCCTCTAGCAACATACGTAGGGGACACTCCAATGCCTTCCACAGGCAAACAAAATAGGGAGAAACTGCCCTAAATACAGTGGGTAATACCGGAAGTGGTCAGTTCAAGCGTGAATTCCCTTGAATTTGAATCTGGCCTCATTAATTTTTCCTACTCTCCCCCCACCTGAAAGCCTCATGAGGGCTTATTTGTGAACATGCTTTGTCCACTGCTCAGTACTTCTTGTGTCAGTGCTGGCATTTGCCCTGGCGTGGTGGTGGGTATCGCCCACGGAGCCACCCAGCCCTTAGAACACAGGTGGCTTCTGAAGGCCAAGAGTTGTGCATGAGAAAAACAGCAACCCAAAATGAGGTGGATTGGAAGAGCATTTCACTGGAGGGTGGATTCCCTGACCTTGGTTCAGTTTGATCCCATTTGCTACCAAAATTCCCTGTCCCTCTTCCTGTAGAGCTCTCGGTTGAACGATGTTGGGTCAAGAAATCAGTATACAGCTGACAACAGGAATGCAGGGCTGATGAAACTGTAGCTTTGTGGAGACTCTTAATGAGAGTCTCTGCTCAGGTATCTCGGAAATACTCACTTGGTGTCTGTTAACTACTACTCTCTTGTTCTTTCAGAATTGAGAGAGGCTCAGTTATACTCAGGTAGGTGATGGAGATAAAACCATATGGAAACAGGAATAAAGGTCCTGAAAACCTAACTACCATTATGAATGATTTGGGAAATTGCCTAAATTGGGGTTCTTTGGATTATGTATGCAAAAGTGATAAACAGCAACCACAAAAATACTATTGATTGTTTCCATGTGTTGGCAATATCTTTGCCTCCTAAAATACCTCAAGGCCAAAGCCAGGGACCTCTGAAATAGAAAATCCAGCTGAGGTGCTTGAGTAGGAATTGCAGCCCCCAAAAGAGGAGCACTGCTATAGGGCATCGTTCCTGTGCTTGGGGGAGGGGGTAGGTCAGAGCCTCGGGGCAGCCCCTCCCTGAGCTGGGGCAGGAGCTGAGCTGTCCTACCCCTTGACCATCAGTGTCACTGAGGGGTCAGGAGCCTGAGTAGATCTGTGGTCCCAGAAGTCTTCACATCTTAGGTATGTACTTAGCACAGTTCCATGGAATCCTCCCCATGAAGGGAGGCATACAGCAGGTCTTCCAATGGTGTCCACCACTGTGACCCATATTTTGTTCTAGTAAGTATGAGCTGAATACCTTGCATATGACCTATACCGTCTAGCATCATACAGGGCTCTGTGGGGGGAACAAAGCATAAGACACAGTGTGTGATGGGAAGTACGCGGCATACCCAAAGGCACAGGGCGCTGCTGTACACAGGTTGTTGAACCACAAATCTACGATCTGGGGCTCCTGGTTATCAGTTGCTTTCGTGAACCTTTCATGGAGGCCATTTAGCCTGTCTGAGCTGTGGTTTAGAGAGAGAATGTTTTAAAGCAGGAAAGTACCACATGACTGCAAAATGCTGTCATACTGATCACCCAAGTACATGACTCAGATGATAGAGTTTTAGGTTTAAGGGAGAGAGCATGTGATGACTTGGCTGGTTGACAGCAGCTTTTTGAGAAAGATGTGGGTGTTGTATTGGACATTAGAAAGAGATGAATGGGGTTTGCATGTGCTGAGTAAAGATCTCATGGAATGGAGGATACAAAAGACTGCTTTTCTTTTTTATAAGATTATTTATCTTAGGGTGTGTGCATGTGGGCGGAGGGGCAGAAGGAGAGGGAGAGAGAAACCCAAGCAGACTCCAAACTGAGCCCAGAGCCTGACATGAGGTTGATATCATGACCCTAAGATCACAACCTGACCCGAAAACTTAGAGTTGGACACTCCACCAACTGCACCCCACCCCCACCCCCAGGCACCATTAAAAGAGTGATACGGGTTTGTAGTCGCTTATCACATACCAAAGGCCCAAAATTTAAGTTGAGAATTCAGCTTATAATGGATAATGTGAGTTAAGATGTTAAAAGGAAGGGAATGGAGGTAAAATCTCAGTACTTTCAATATGTCCTGGTTTAGAAAGGTAGTCAGCTAATCCAAACAATACTTTTTGGAATGTCAACTCCAGGATGAATTTCACAAGATGAATGCGGTCTATTGTGGGGCATTCATGTTCTCCTCTTACAGGAGGCAGAGAAGAGCTGGGTGTCCTCTAGTGTGCTTTCCTGGCCCCTGGCTGACTGTCCTCCCCTTTCCCCTGTGTGTCTCCACAGTGGACGTGACTCTAGACCCGGACACAGCCTACCCTAGCTTGATCCTTTCTGACAACCTGCGGCAGGTGCGGTACAGTTACCTCCAGCAAGACCTGCCTGACAACCCTGAGCGGTTCAATCTGTTTCCCTGTGTCTTGGGCTCTCCATGTTTCATCGCTGGGCGACATTACTGGGAGGTAGAAGTGGGAGATAAAGCCAAGTGGACCATAGGTGTCTGTGAAGACTCCGTATGCAGAAAAGGTGGAGTAACCTCGGCCCCCCAGAATGGATTCTGGGCAGTGTCCTTGTGGTATGGGAAGGAGTACTGGGCTCTTACCTCCCCGATGACTGCCCTACCCCTGCGCACCCCTCTCCAGCGGGTGGGGGTTTTCTTGGACTATGATGCTGGTGAGGTCTCCTTCTACAACGTGACAGAGAGGTGTCACACATTTACTTTCTCTCATGCCACCTTCTGTGGGCCTGTCCGGCCTTACTTCAGCCTGAGTTACTCGGGAGGGAAGAGCGCAGCCCCTCTCATCATCTGCCCCATGAGTGGGATCGATGGGTTTTCTGGCCATGTTGGTAATCACGCTCATTCCATGGAGACCTCCCCTTGAGGAGGTGAACTCAGGCCTAGAGGGCTGTTGGCCATGATCCTACCCCAGGCATAAGGTGTCTTGTTGCCTTGCCTTTTCCTGCTTATCACAGCTGGATGTCCTTCCCACTTTCTCTGCCCCTGCAGTGGGAGACAGGGTGTCCACACTCTGTACTGTCCTTTCCCTCCCCATGCAGATGGTCAGATGTAAGGAGATCAAGATGGCCCAGAATTACAAACCAGATGTCCACCTTCAGTGTTTCCAACACTTTTGGTTTTACCCATTACTGGAGGGGATACAGAGTATGGATAATCCCTGGAGAGCCATTCAGGACCCTTCACCGTGGCTCAGCCTGGCTTCCTCTGGTCCAGCCCCACATAGTGGTCGTGGATGTGTGCTGTTCTCTGGACCAGGGCTCCTTTCTAAGAACCTAGAGTGGAACTACCTGGCCCTGTCAGCATGTCTCCCTCTATCCCAATTCCCATTCACTGTAGTTTTATTAACTCCATTAAAGAGGCCTGTATGTGTTTTGATTAGTTAACAGTTATTTTACAATAATGGTGGGAAATGGCCTTACCTCTGTTATGAGATAATGTTCTAATCAATGTACTCTTTGCCTCTGTATTTTTTCTGAGGGCTCTGTTGCTCCCTTCATTCTAATGAAAGGTGTATCCTGGTGTCAGGTGCACGTCATCCAGGATAGTTTCCTGCCAACACCGTCCATTGTTCCTAGATCCCCTCCCACTCACATATGTGGACCTGACAGTTTGTCCCTGCAGTGATTCTGAGGCACTATTCCAGGGACTCATTGACTTTTTTGCCTTCTTTTCTCCACTTCTTTGGGGAGTGGGGGAACTGACCTTTCTAATACGTGCACCATCAAGGGGCATCCCCATAGCCATTGGGTCATGGGGTGTTCTGGGGCCAGAAGGCAAGGGCAGATCACTTCAAGCAAGCCCCCACAATGGCTTAGTCCTGCTTCCCTTCCGGTACATGACCCTCTGTTTGAAAATAAAGTGAGTGTGGATGTTGTTTACATTGTTGTTGTTGTTGTTTTTCTTTTTTTTACATTGTTGTTGTTTTCTGGGTCTTGGTAGGATTGGGTTCATAGAGGTTGGGGGTGGGACTGGAGGGGTAGTTAAGGGTATTGATTTCCCCTATGGGTCCAGAATCCTGTTTGGCCAACATTAGACTTCAAACTGGATGAAAATACTACTTTGCAGTACTATCTACCACTTCCTAATGGTGCTAAGAAAGCAGTTTGGCCATCCACAGCCTATAGCTCTGTGTTGGTTAATCTTGTAATTTCAGTAGGAAAGAGCTCTCTCAAGTCCTTTTTATAACTGGCAGTGGGATGTTGCAGCAATGCTGGGTGTAGGTCAGAAGGTCCAGAACTGGCTTCTAGCCCAGAACCACCAAGCTAAGCCCCTGGGGACACAAGGGTCACCATGTGCTGAGGAGGCAAGATTGGGCTGAGAGAACAGCTTTGTTCCAGGGATTTGGATCTTTCCTGCTTCTGGACATGGCCTCAGAAGATAAGATTTTATGGTCTATAGTTTGTCCTATACAGACCATGGAGGTTCCATGGCTGAAAATCATGAATTGGTGAGATCATGTCCTAATTCATTCTTCCATTCATTATGTAAAGTGAAATCATGTAAGAAGGACCTATAAAGAGGGGCTTCCATGAGGATATAGTGTATGTATGTGAAATATATAGACATGGACCAAGGCACACAGTAGTTTGTGAATGTTCACAAGCCTACAAAGTGGGTACTATTGCACTATTTTACAGTTGCAGAAACAGAGGTACAGAGGAGGTAAGTGGCTTATTCAAGGTGCACAGCTAGGGAGCAGCAGAACCAGGATTCAAACTAAGATGGAACACTTGACCACATACACCTTATCCTTCCCCTCAGTATCTATTATGCTTTTCTGCATGAGAAGGCTGAGCATTGACTGAAAGCCTCAAAGTGCCAGTCCACTGACCTGCTTTCAACAGGAAGTGTCTACTTGAGATGTAAGGGTCTGCAGCTGGAAAGTTGGCTGTAGAATCCCATTCAAAACTCTTATTCCAGTCCACTGGGGCAGAGGGGGAGGAATAGGAGCCCACAAAGAGGACATCTTGGAGGTGTCCAAGAACATGTGTCCCGTGGCGTGGCATGGCCTCCCAGCCTTTGCTGCCAGTTTGGAGCTGTCTCCAGGCTATCTTGGAGGGGCTCACCAGGGGCCTGCTGTATCCCCAGGAGTCCCAGTGCTCTAGGAGCAGCATCTTGATGCATTTTTAAAAAAATATTTTATTTATTCATGAGAGAGAGAGAGGCAGACATAGGCAGAGGGAGAAGGAGGCTCCTCGCAGGAAGCCTGATACAGGACTCCATCCCAGACCCTGCATCACGCCCTGAGCTGAAGGCAGATGCTCTACTGCTGAGCTACCCAGGTGTCCCTTCTTGATGCATTTTTATTAGCAGCAGCTAGAGCTGTGATAAGTTTGTTGGACTCAACACTACTTCCATTGTAAATGTGGACGTGTTTCCAGAGTAAGCATTCTTAACCATGCGGGGTGAGTGTCAGAAGACCACATACCTTACAATACCTGTTTTATAACCTGAACAACAGGACAGTGATGACCAGTGGGGTGTGTAGAAGGATGGCAAAGAGGTGCAGGGAAGCGTTCATGTTATTGGTTATCTTCTGGTTCTTGTGGGTTCATAGGTATTTTATAATTATTTAAATTTTTTTAATTTTTTTTTGACTTTTATTCATTTATGATAGTCACACAGAGAGAGAGAGAGGCAGAGATACAGGCAGAGGGAGAAGCAGGCTCCATGCACTGGGAGCCCGACGTGGGATTTGATCCCTGGTCTCCAGGATCGCGCCCTGGGCCAAAGGCAGGCACTAAACCGCTGAGCCACCCAGGGATCCCTAATTATTTAAATTTTTAACTAAAAGATATAACCCTACCATTTGGGATCCTCATCCCAAATGAAGTTGTAAATGATTCTAAATTTACTCCTGCAGAAAGATAAGCAACATCTGAATTCATAGAATGAGGATTTGGGCCCCTTTAGGCAAACATGGGGCCTGGTACCATCCTTCTGGCTCCTGTCTGGTTCTTTCCTCAGAACATCTGAAGCTGTTAATTACACACTAAGACTTCAACAACTCATTCTTCAGACTTTACTGCCCTAGGATATTACTGTGTGTTTTCAGCTGCTGATAGTGGCCTGGCGGGAAGATAGGAGCATCTTCCCCAACCAGACAGAGAATAAAAGGAAACTGAACATGGCCCTGCTCCTAGGATGTGCACAATTGGGAAGATGAGAAATACTTGGGAGAAGTGACTAACAAGTAACAAGTGCCATGACACTGAAAGCCAATCGCTGTCATTACAGGAAATAAGCCACTTGTCAATGCCCTTAGTTATCTGCGATCCCAGCCAAAGACTGTGAACAGGAATTGCATCTCTTCCCAGCACTGAAAAGTTTCATTCTTAGTGTACTAATGGTGGGTATGTTGCCTCTTCACTAATGAAGGACAATGATTCTTTGATTCAAATGACACAATTACCCAGTGTTGGGTCCCCCAGCTGAACTTGACTCCCCAGGAGGATACAAGAGAGCATGGCTTCCGTTCTTGGAAAAGTTAGTAAAGTCAGTTAAGAGGAAAAAATAACATGAAAAAGGAGCAGACAGCAACCAAAGCTGATGTGTGGGCAAGGGAAATGTGCGCTGCAGACCTCCCTGTGAACAGCCTTGGTCTGAGGAGGCTGGATCCTGGGGCATCACTTCTTAGGCTGACACACCAGCATTCATGGGTTCAGGCCTGCAAGAAAAGTTTTACTTGATTGTGTAATTAAATCACAACACCCGGGCACCTCCTCGAATGCAGGAATTCCGCCTGCGTTGAGGTCTCAGGAATGGGAAAGCTCTGCCAAACCAGTGTAATTACTTGGGAACTAGTTTTGCTAGGGTGTTAGCAAAGTGGTCTGGATTTCAAACTCTGGACAGTACTTGGATATGACCGCAGTGACTCAGTTACATTTCCTTGTCCCAACTGGAAAGAAAGCATAAATATCTCAGATGTGGCTTATTTGTGGGCTTAATTTTACATTTGGAGTTTGAAGTGTAACCAGGGCATTTGAAGGTAACTTTGAGGTACATTCCTCTCTATCCCCTGATTCCTCATTCAGAAGATTTGTCTGGATTATAGTGTTGCATACAATTGCCACGTCCAGTTTGGGGTTTGTGATACACAAGAATAGAATAGAAATAGAGGTGATAACTTATTTTAGTGTATGTAGAGATTTCACATTTCTCAACTTACACTTTTTTTTTTAAACTGGAAAGAAATATGCCAAAGAATTAACAGATGATTTCGATGAGATTATGGAGGATTTTTCCAGCTGCATTGAATTCTTCACAATGGAGACCTTGAAGTACACACACAAAAAAATGAGGGAAATATTGAGTGAACTCCCTATAGCATCTCCTGGCTTCAACAATCAATTTATTGCCAACTTCATTTCCAATATAGCCTCATCTGAATCTCCACTATTGCTGTTACTCCAAAGTAAATCCTGGACATGATAATTAGAGAATCAGATGTGTTTATGAGCTTTGTATAAAATACTCATTTCAAGGTTGGGAGTGGAGTTAAATTCTTTCTTTTAAACTGGTATGGACCACTCCTGTCAGCTTGTTTTCATTTGAGTCCTCTCTACCCTTTAATATTTTCAGGTCTTTCAAAATCCCTCTTGTGGAAGATGTTTTCATAAAAATGTAAGATGGGGGAGTCCTATTGCACAGTAAATGTTAGTAAATAGTAAAAATATTCATATAATTATACCTCACTTTATTCCAGAAAGGACTTCAAGCCATTTAAAACATAAAGTCAAGGTAGCAGGAGTTCAATATGCCATAAAAGAAAGAGACAAAAGTATACTAAATGCTACCCACATGTTTGTTTTTAAAGATTGATAAGGGAACCTTGTTAATTTTATAGCTCATAGTTTCTATGAGATGAAAATTGAGTTTTAAGGGGCTTAATGAGATTAAAAGAGAAATTACAATAAAAGAATTTCTGCCTGGGTTCTTGGTAAATAGAAACTATCACAAGGGTTTATCTTTCATATAATGAGTTTTGCAAATCAATAAGGAAAGATGAACACATGAATAAAAATTTGGTAGGCGATTTGCAAATTTACAGAATATGAAAATCCTTCAAACACAATGTTGAAACTCATTAATAAAGCCATAAAATAATGCCTTGCCACCTCTCACCCATTAAAATGCTTTGTTGTTGAATCACAGTACCAAAACTAGGGATTCCACTTCCAGAAAGGTAAGGAAATAATTATGGATATTGAAAATATCTAAGGAAGAGGGCAGCCCTGGTGGCGCAGTGGTTTAGCCGCCTGTAGCCAGGGGCGTGATCCTGGAGACGTTGGATCGAGTCCCATGTCTGGCTCTCTGCGTGGGGCCTGCTTCTCCCTCTGCCTGTGTCTCTGCGCCTCTCTCTCTCTCTGCATCTCTATGAATAAATAAATAAAATCTTAAAAAAAAAAGAAAAAAAATATCTACAGAAGAATGTTCTTTACAGCATTGCTGACAAGAGTAAGAAATTAGAAATAATCCAATGTTCAACAGTACCGGTTTGATGTGAGGTGTCTGCAGTAACTTGCAATCAGAAAAACAGTAATAATTACAAACTTTTAGGAACTTGAAATTGCCACATCTAGAATCATTTCTGGGACAACTTCCTTCCCACAGAACTACAGCTTATGAAAGTACAGCAAATCTCACACCTTTGAAGGAGGAAAATTAGGGTGAGAAGTGGCAAGGCATTATTTTATGGCTTTCTTTTTCTTTTCTTTTCTTTTTTTTTTTTTTTGGAAATATTTTAGGGGAAAATGAGCAAATCAAACTTTTAGGAGCCTCGAATCTCAAACTTTTAGGAGCATCTATTTACTAAAATACACATAAGACAACCTTAAAGTTATAGTATGAATGAGGAATACAACATAGATCAAAAAATTTCCACTTTCTTACAGAAAAATATAACCTAACAATGAAACACCATTTTTTTACTTCCCAGAAAAAAATGGCATGGTTTGTTAAGTGAATTTTGAATGAGGCCTAAAAATATTTACCTATGCCACCTATTTTGAAATTTTTATCCATAATTTCATAGTGTTGAAATTATGGATAAAATGTTTCATATTGTTGAAATACTATGAAACACATAGTGTTTCGGTTGTATCATCACTAAAAAAATGTTTAGCCCCTAAAGCAGTATTTACAGTAAATCTGGTATGAATGTCAAAAGAAAAAAATTGTTTTAAAAAATGGTGCAAAAGCATTTTGATTTTAGCACAACATATCGCAGAAAAGAATATGAATACAAGTTTGCAATTTTATGTATACCTCCAAAGAGACTGTCACTGACCACAGTATTTATATTGCTATATTAGCAATGAGGATTTTTGGGTATGTTTTTAAGGGCCACATAAAAATAGGTTCAAGGAACAGATTAAGTTGAAGTCCTAGATTAAAATGTTTGGTTTAAAGAATTTTCTACAACAAATTTCATGTTTATGTATGAAAAGTTATATAACCTTATATGAAAATGTCATTATTTTCTACACTATACTAAATGTACTTCCTAAGAGGAGAAAAAATTAATATCTAAAATAAATTAAGAAAAAAAAATAAATAAATTAAGATTACAAGACTATCAGCCATCCTTTGAACTCATCTATTTACACAAAGTATACACATTTGTTTCATTATTAACCGTAAAGAAATGAGGTGGTGACAACTACCTTTTGCACATCATCAACTCACTTTCGCCACAAGTGTGTCTTTGGTGTGAGTGTATAAGACCTAGGTGTGCCCACCCCTCATCACATCACCTGCAGGTTTATTAAGAAGATGAAGGTGTATTTTTCTTTCTTTCAAACAACATCCCGAGCAGACCGTAAGTAGCCTGAAATGATAAAATACTTAACTGGGCCTTTAGCTATGGACACAGATTGCTAAAATGTAAGTTATTTGCCCAAATTATCACATCAAATAACAAAGTCAGCCATAAAGCAGGCTGAAAAGCATGAAGTATTTCACGTAAGTGCGTCTTTCAATCCTTGAATTTCTGCAGAAACATTGTAACCACCATATAACGTGAGAGGGATACACAGAATCCAGAGGTTGCAGCTGCAGGTCGATGCTTCACAGGTGTCTCTGTCTGTGAACGTCTCCCCTGCGCAGCAGGCTCGTGGAAGACCACACAGTCAAAGCCATTTTCCTTTTTTTTTTTTTTGCTTTTTTCTTTTTTTTCTTTTTTTTTCAAAGCCATTTTCTATTATCAAAAGTAGGTGTGTTGGAACCTGGGCGTCTGGGCATCTAAGACAGGGCCTAGCAAACTCCAATTCCTTCTCTTTTCATTTAGGACAGACCTAACCTCTGCCTTGCAGAGAGAAAAACGTTTTCGTGTGAAAGCAGAAAATAACCCGTCGGGACGGAACGTACCCAGTTTCCTCGGTTTCCTCATCAGATCCGTGTCCCCTCTGAGCTCGGCCCCACCCTGAGCGGGGAGGGAATTTATTGTCAGGCCCAGACGCCCCGCGAGCCGAGGAAGTGGGGGAAGCCTGGGCCGGAGGGGAGGCGCCCGGTCCCTGCGTCTCCGGCCGGCCAGCTGCCCTCCAGGGATCAGGACTCGGGGCCGAGAGAGGACCCGGACCCTCCCGCAGCCTCTGCCCCGGGCCTGCACCTGCCGCGACCCCAGCTGCGGACCCAGCTGCGGACCCAGCCCCCGCACAGGCGCACCTGGCGCAGGCGCTCTCGGACGCACTCCCGGGAGGCCGCGGCCGCACCAAGGGGCCGGGGCCGAGCTACGTTTGTTCTCGTTTCCCTCGGCGCCGGGACCTAGGCGAGGCCGAGAGGCGGGTCTCCCCCAGCGCGCAGGCCGACCTCCCTCCTCCTCCCCCGGCCGGCCGGGTCGGGTCCCGAGCGCCGCCTCCCGCGAGCGGCTTACGTCACAGGAGCGCCACCGCGCCACATCGACTTTAGCAGAAAATCTCCGCTCTTCCGCAGGGTGTCAGGATGGCCGAGTGGTCTAAGGCGCCAGACTCAAGCTCCGCTTCCCCGCTGGGGATTCTGGTCTCCGAATGGAGGCGTGGGTTCGAATCCCACTTCTGACACATGCTTTTTTTTTTTTCTCCAATTTCCTACACATGGAGATCAACCTGCTGAGAAGTCTGACCAACGTCTAGTATTAACGAGCATAAAGATTTCTTACAGGGACTGTTAAAAACACCGAAAATGTGAAGAGCGAGAATATCGCGATACGTCTCGAAAGCCGAGATCTCTGGTGCAAGACTTCACAGGGAAAGCCCCGAGAGGAGGGCATCCGTGGCGATATCGCGAGAGAGCTGAGAAGCGCGCGAGGTTTGCGGCCCGTCCCGCACGCGCTCTCCGTGGCGTCGGCGTCCGCGTCGGCGTCCGCGTCCGGCGCTTTGGTTTTGTCTTCTCGGCCCACGCCGGGCGTCGCGTCGTCCGTTTTCTGGGGTAGCGCCAGAAGTGTGCACCTTCCTCCTTCCGGTTCTCTGGTGTTCGTGTGCTTTCCCTGTGTCTGCGTTTGCATGTGTGCCCTGGACACGGCTTTCTCGAGACACTCTGTTCTTTGACGTGTCTCACTCGGGTTCTCGCCCCCTGAACACCTTCCTTGGAGGAATCGCGAATCCTCCCGCAGGGCGACGGCTCCCACTCTATGCACCCGCTTTCCCGACGTATTGAAGGTGCAGTCACCGCTCGCCCAACACATGCTTCCTGAGTGCTTTCCACCTGCCGGGGAGGCAGCCCTGGGCGGCGGCGATAATAATATAAAATAGGATAGGATAAAAATGTGAATTTAAAATAAAATAAGTTTCTGCCCTTGTGCTTATATTACAATGCAGTGAACTTTGGTTCTGCCGCAGGAACACATTCCAACATTTCCTTACTTCTCAGGAGAAGAATCTTGAGATTAAATGTTTAATGCCGGCTCTAGGAGATTCCGGTTCCAATGGCTGTATGCTTTTCTGTCATCATGGCCACTCATGACTCTGCTCATCTCACCGTTAATTTATACCAATCTCAACATGTGAGAAGCTGTGCAGGTATCAGCAGACATGCGTCGTGGACAAGACCCAACCATCCCATCTGAATTCAGATGCTTTCATGTACCACCAAACAGACTCAATCCCTGCAGCACATAAATCAGCTGTGGTTAAGTGAAATGCGAAATGAAATATAGAAACTTGGTGAGGGGAAAAGAAACTCATTCTGGCAAGATTTCTACTACTGTTACTAAATATACATATATATAGCACATAATACATCTTATGTATGTATAACTACTGCCCTCATAAGATCATTTTCAGAGGAGCAGAAACAGGATTTCTGGAGACTGGAAGAATGTGTAGCTTCTTTTGGAGAACTGGGTGAGTTAGAAAAAGACAGGAAGATAATACAAGAGAGAGGTAAGAGTAGCTGGTTCACCTGGAAAATTCTAGAAGAAAAAATAAGGCTGTTGTCATAAATGACTTTTCATATATCTGACATATTGGATTTTAAAAGGTTAATTTTACTTAAAGATTTATTTACTTATTAGTAAGAGACACACAGAGAGAGGGAGGCAGAAGCAGAAGGAGGCTCCATGCAGGGAGCCTGACACAGGACTTGATCCTGAATCTCCAGTATCAGGCCCTGGGCTGATAGCAGCACTAAACCGCTGAGCCACCAGGGCTGCCCTAATTTTACTTTTAAAATTAATACCAAAAAACATGATTACAGAATTTTTACAAAACTACTTAAGTGGAACTTTCCCCTTCCTGTTTCACTCACTTCGATTAAATGCCTTTTAGAATTATTGGGAAGATACTTAACTTGCTTCACTCTCTTCTTTGTCCTCCCCTTAGGAAGAAAAATCTAAGAGTAATAGTTTTTCCTTCTCTGATCCACATTTTGGGTGGCACTAATATTCAGCTGTGCTTCTATGGTCTCTTCAGCTCTTTGCATTGGTGGTTTTACAGAGTACTTGTGCCTTCACACAACTGCTAGGCAAATGAGTCTACTGGGTTCCAGGTATAAACATGGGAAGGAGTAGAGAGAGCCCATTTTAGTTTTAGATCCAAACCATGTTCTTCAGTCTATGTTTGCCAGCAACAAGCTGGTATTTTGCTTCTGTCATTGGTGTAAACTCCTTGTTGCCAAATTGTTAAAGACCATGTTAAAATAAAAAGGTAAATTTATGACTTTCATACAAATGAAAATGAGTATGTGTTGAGAATAACGTAACAACTAGTAAGATGTTACAATTGGCTCAAAAGAAAATTCAAAGTACTACCCATTTATAGACAATCTGGAATGCTGAAGTAACTTTGCAAGTTGATTTTTTAAAACTGTCCATTTCCAGGGCAATGATCATTTGCATTCCACTGGACACAATTCATTTGCATTTCTGTGGTGAAAATCATTTTCACTGTTACCAGTTTCCTACGACTCAAAGAGTTGTGAGATAGCTAAAAAATCAATGAAAATCACTGTTATGGACTGAATGTGTCCCTCCAAAATTCATGTTGAAACCCAATGTCATGGTATTAGGAGATGGGATCTGTGGAAAGTAATTAGGATTAATATGTCAGGAGGGTAGAATGCTCCTAAATGGGATTAGGGTCATTGTAAAGAATCCTGAGGGAGCCTGCTTCCTCACTGTGCTCTTCAGCCATTTGAGAACACAGCAAGAAGACAGCCTTCCAAACACAGGAAAGGGCCTCATTAGAACCCAACCCGGTCGGTGGTCCCTGATCTGGGACTTTATGCCTTCTGGAACTCTAAGATATAAACTTCTGTTAGTTAAGCCACACATTTTGTGGCATTCTGCTACAGCAGCCATGACTCAGACGGTTGTCCTACTCAAGCTACCATGGAAACCTTGACAATTTTTGAAAATTTGAAAATTTTTCCTGACAAAACTCATAGTGGAAATGGATGCGATCACAACCTTCAAAACTGAAACATCCTTTCTTATTTCACTAGCACACTCACATGGAATTGGGCTTTAGAGTTGAATTCATTAAAAAGTGGAAGATAAGCCTTTATCTCACCACATTGCAAGAACCCTCCAATTTGCAATGATGTCTAGCCAATCAATATCCTTTCTTTTTTTTGAAGATTTTACTTTTAAGTAATCTCTATACCCAACGTGGGGCTCAAACTGACAAGCCCAAGATCAAGAGTCCCATGCTCTACTGACTGAGCCCGTTAGGTGCCTCTAGGAGGCTTGATTTCGTAATCTTGACTTTGTAATATTGAGGAGCTTGGTCTCCATGCTGGGGCGGGGTGAGGTCATCCATGTCTATAACTTATATCGTTTGAAAGAATCAGAGTGAAATGAGAAGTAAATATGTAGCTCCTGACCTGAAGAAACCTGTTGGAGAGGGGAGTCTGACCTGACCACTCAAGGATATTGGAAGATGTCCTTAAATGTTTTGAAGGGAAAGGATATAAGCTTGTTATTCCTTCCTTTCAAAGTCTGGTCACCAATCAAGAGCTTATAATAAGGAAAGGGATCAGAATAAGACATGAGTTTTAAGGGCAGCAAAATATGTTTTTTTAGCATAAGGATTATTTTGAGAAATAGCAGACACAGGAGAATCTCTGAAAACAGAGTACAAGTTACCCTTTTGTAAGGGTGTCTCCCTCTGTATGAGAAAGAGAAGGATGACCCTGGATCAGAAGAAACAAGAAGGTACTAACAGACCTTACTCCTATTTATACTTTTCCTAGTCAGCTCCTGTAACTGACCTCCCCTACACCCTCTTTGTCTTTAGCTGAAGATGGTATTCAAGCCTGAATCCCAAGCTACCTGAGAGTCACTCATTCTTCCCTGGGTCTCTCCCATGTGTCCATGATACACACGTTAATAAATTTGTGTTTGTTTTCCTCTTGTTAATCTGCCTTTCGTTACCAGGACTCCAGCCAAGAACTTAGACGGGTAGAGGGAAGATTCTTTTTTCCTCTCTTACAAGCTTCAAAATTCTACAAACACATCTGGGAGTCTCATCCATTGCTTCATCTACTTAGGGGAAGCAATGAACGTTTATTTGTTCAGGTTTCAGAGCCCAAATGAGTCTAGAGAGGTGTCAAGCTGCAGAATTCTCCTATCACAGGGGTAGGGGGGAAAGCACTGCAGATGAAGGGAAGTTTTGAAGATTTGTGGCAAAAGTCTAAAATAGCTCCCAGTTTGAAGTTCTTTGACTATCAGATCATTTAACCTCGTGCCTCTTCCAGGAGCAAATGAGATGATGTGTGCCAAGTGCATACATCTTCCCAGCACAAAGAAAGGAGTCTGCAGGTGCCAGGCAGGGGTAGTGTCGGTGGGAGAAGCAAATCTGACTCCGGAGCGACAGCCCAGGGTTCAGAGCTGCGCGGCCTGCAAGCGCCTGGACGCAGAGACGGGGGCCGGCACACCACTGAGCGCGAGGCCCACCGCATCCTAGAGAGGCGCTCCAGAGAGCCCTTGGCCGGCCCCCGCCGGCCGCTCTAGGACCCGCCTCTTCACGGTCCTTAGCGGCCGATCCCTACTTCCGGCTTCCGTCTGGGCCTGCGTGGGAGGCAGGGATGCGGGGGAGGCTGCGGGGGGCGGGGAGTAGAAGAGCCTCCGCTGGGGGAGGGGCGGGAGGGGGGAGGGGGGAGCCGCTCAGGGGGGTGGGGGGCTTGGTTGCGGTCCCTGGGGCGCGCCCTTCGGCTCCGGACGCCCCCCAGCCCCCGCCCCGCTCCCCCAGCGGGCCCGCGCTCGCCACCTCCTCCAGGCAGGCCGCCGAGCCCCCCGGGGGGCCGCGCGCTGTGCGGACGCGGAGACGCATCCCGGGAAGACGCGTGAGCTGGAGACCTTCCCGTTTCTTCCTTATCGGAGACGGGGTTACTTGGAATGACAGGTTGTCCTTAGTCGTCCTCCTGACTCGGTGGTGACCTCGGGGGACGTTGGTGGAGCGTAGAGCGGGGCCTGCACTGTTTGGGGCCTGACCCAAATCCAGCGTTGTTTGGCTGACTCCTTAAGGAAAGAAACAAAGAGGAGAAAAAGCTGAACCCAGTCTGCTCCGGGATGGGTCCTGGACTTTCCGGGACTTTCCCTCCTTGTGACACTAGAGGTCACACCCGGGGTGGTGATTTGAATGATTCGCATTCCGTGAGACAGGCCACGCGGGAGCAACAGGACCTATGAATGCGCAGGTGCTCGTGCATCCCCCACCCGAGGTGCTTGTTACTACAACCCCATTGCCACCCGAGTTTCCTGAGAACACCTGGGGAGCCAGCCTGAGCACACAGTCCTTCCTGCTGCCCTCCCTGGGCTGTAGCAGAAGCCCCAGGAAACCTCTACGGGCCTCGTGGATTTCTGCTGTAGGCGATGCCGGGGCCTGCTGGGGGCCAGAAGCACTTGAGAAACCCAGGAAGCGTTTGGTGTGAATATGTGGAAGAGGAGCCCCGATCCGGGGAAGACGGACCCCTACACTATCCCTAACAGCATCCCTGTCAGGTAGCAAAGGGGAGGCTCCTGGAATCCGAGCGGGAAGGGGCAGTTCATTCGCGGGAAAGCAGGAAACGCAAGGATCTTTCACTCTCTGGGAATTGGGAGTTTGTGATCTCTGGTCTCTTACAGGTTTTCTTTGCTCCTGGACGATGACGAAATTGTCTTTTGGAAGCATGGGAATGATTTTAGCTTTTGTTTTTCCTAATGGTATTTCCTTATTGTTTCCTGAGTCAAAAATGCCTCTGGCATCTAGATGGTCCTGTTTGTAGGTTTTCCACTTCTTTGCCACACTGGAAAGAACCTCAAGGGGGATCTCTCCACGGAGAGAGTTTAATACACCCTTTAGGGTTGTTTCAATCCAGCAGTGAAGCCACAGGAAGCTGAGGCTCTTACCCTCCCAGCTCCACAGGAGTCTGTGGGGTTCTGTTCCTTAATAGTGGAGAACAATGAACATATTTGGAAACCAGAATCCAGCGTACCAGGGAGATCTTTTGCCTATTTCAGAGAGTTTTGTTATCCAGACAGCTGGATCCCTTGAGGCTCTAAGTCGCACCGGGATCCATGAGCTGTGCCAACACTGGCTGTACCCCAAAACCCCCAGCAAGGAGCAGTTCCTGCCCAAGGACCTTTAGGCTTGGATGCGGGAGCAGCATGCTGAGAGCAGGAACGGGGTGGTGGCTGTGCTGGAGGACCTGGAGAGGGAGCTGGATGAGCCCAGAAAGCAGGTGGGAGAGAATGTGAGCTGTCCTCGGGGAGAGGGTTTAGATCTCTGCTCCACGGGGAGGCATCTACCCAGCACTTGCAGAGTGGGCAGGTTTCTGTTTTCTGTAAATAAACACAGAGCTATGAGCTTCAGGTTTTGTTTTTATCCTATTGGGAACTTCAGGGATTCTTCACTCTAATTGAAGCCATCAAGAAGAGGGACAGATAGGGGAACATTGCTTGAGCAAATACCTAGCCACCAAAATGAATACAATGAACCTCTCCATTGCTCTCATGCCATTTCCTGTCACTAGGCTCATTGCCAACCTTCTGATAGGGTGTTCTGGATCTCGGCAACTCCTAGAAGGTGTATAGGGACAGACGCTCAGATTTGGAGCAATTAAATCTCCAAATTTTTTAAGATTTTATTTATTTATCCATGAGAAACACAGAGAGAGGCAGAGACACAGGCCCCATGCAGGGAGCCTGACGTGGGACTCGATCCCAGGACTCCAGGATCACGCCCTGGGCCAAAGGCAGTGCTAAACCGCTGAGCCACCCAGGCTGCCAGGCTGAATGATTTTATCTTACTTGTAAATACATATTTCAAGGAAGCATATGCTTTCCTAATTACAGGAGAACCTGTACAGTCCTGGACTGATGGAGTTAGGAGTTAGATCCGTGAGATGGTAGTGATCTCAAGGACCCTCACAGGAGGCGGGGCGGGGGTACAAGTCAGGGTAGACCAAACTGGAGCCATCGCAAATAGACCCTGGATGAAGTGGAATGGCAGAGCACAGTCACGTAACAGTTCCAGGTGATACTAGGTTGGGAGCGGCGGGCAAGAATACTGGAGAGGGCACAGGTGGACCACTCACTGCTGTTGGTCCATTTCTTCTCCAGTGCTAATGTGTTTTAATCATTGTAGCTTTATTTAAATATTTTATATATTTATTTGAGAGAGAGAGAACAAGCAGGGGAGGGGTAGAGAGAGATGGAGATGGTTCTCCATCCCTGAGCAAGGAGTCCAACACAGAGCTCCATCCCAGGACCCTGGGATCATGACCTGAGGCAAAGGCTGATGCTTCACCAAGTGAGCCACCCAGGTGCCCCAATCATTGTAGCTTTAAAATACATCTTAAAAAATTCTTTGAATGTTTATTTTTTTTGTTTAAATTCAAGTTACTTAACCTATAGTGTAGAATTGGTTTCAGAAGTAGAATTTAGTGATTCATCACTTACCTGTAACACCCAGTGCATCACAGCAGGTGCTTCTTTGATGCCCATCCCCCACCCCCAGTTCTCCATCGTGAAGAGTCTCATAAAGTTTGCCTCCCTCTCATTTTTATCTCATTTTATCTGTTTTTATCTCATTTTATAAAATATATATTTTAATATCTAGTAAAGCTAGTCCTCATCACTGCTCTCTAACAGTCCTTTTCTGATTATTATATGCTTATTTTTCCAGGTGAACATTAGTATCATTATATTATCTTCCTCCTACACTCCTTCCACTAATTTTTTTGTGTTTATATTTGAATTATGTTAAATTCCTAGATTAAGAGCAAGGCATATATTTCTATTTACTAAATTCGTCTTTTTTTATAAGGCAGCAGTTTTTTAAAAATCCCTATAGAGACCCACCACATTTTTTGTTTTTGTTTTTCTACTTTACTGTTACAAAAAGTATCCTTTTCCCATTACATGTTCTAACATTTTTAAGTACTATCAGCAAACTAAGTGATTGTGTGAATTTTGACTCTGGCATTGATCATGATGTTATACAGAAATGCAAGTCCCAAATACCCGATCAGCATTACTAGGAAATGTGGTATATTTTAGACACAAATCCTTTATCAGATACTTCTTTTGTAAAAAGATTTTCACCCAGGCTACAGTTTGTCCTTTCATTCTCTTAGTAGTGGCTCCTGCAGAGCAAAAGTTATTAATTTTAATGAAGCCAACTTAACCAATTTCTTTATGCTCTTGGAGTTGTATCTTTTTCTTAAAGATTTTATTTATTTATTCATGAGAGACACACAGAGAGAGTCAGAGACATAGGCAGAGGAAGAAGCAGGCTCCCCAAGGGGAACTCGATGTGAGACTTTGGTCCTGGGACTCCGGGATCACACCCTGACCCAAAGGCAGATGCTCAACCACTGAGCCACGCAGGTGTCCCTTTTGGTGTTGTATCTAAAAAGTTATAACCAAAGCCGAGCTCACTTACATTGTCCCCTCTGGTATCTTCTAGAAGTTTTACAGTTTTGTGTTTTACATTTAAGTCTGTGATCCATTTTTTTAAAGATTTTATTTATTCATAAGAGACAGAGGGAGAGAGAGAGAGAGAGAGAGGGAGAGGGGCAGAGTCACAGGCAGAGGGAGAAGCAGGCTTCATGCAGGGAGCCCGATGTGGGACTCGATCCTGGGACCCCAGGATCACGCCCTGAGCCAAAGGCAGACGTTCAACCACTGAGCCATCCAGGTGTCCCGATCATTGGATTTTGAACAGTGTGAAGGAGATGGAACATGCAAGTGAAATTAGGCTTTAGACCTTCCTTGCCAAAATACAAAACTTGAGCTTAATAGCATGGTGACTAGAGATGTATATTTGTGGATATATAAGCAAAGACAGGTGAAGCCGTAAGATTTGTGAGCCAGCCAAGTTATCAGAAAGAAGAGTGTAGTTGGCAGAGTAAGCTCTGTCAGAACACAGAAAAAGTCAAGGGATGACAACTTACAAGAGATGAAAGGGGAGGCAGTCCTCTGGTTAGAAGCATGAAAGTCACTTCAGGGGAGCTGCTTTTTTTCATTTGGTCAGCAAGTTCTCCTGCCTCCTTTGAGCTCTCCTCAACTGTTCGTGTGGTCTCAAAACCAGTCTCCTTGCCTCCAGGTGTGGGGTCTATCATCCATGCCATCACCACAGTGACTGCCATAAAGCCCAAAGCTACTCTCATGTGCCTGCGTAGACCTGGTGATGGGCCAGCTCATGAGCCTGGCAACAAGACTCTTCATATCCAGCCTGCTTCTCCAGCCCCACATCCTTCCCCTTCCTACTCAATCTGTGCTTCCATTGGCCAACAGTACCATCTAAAGAATGCCTCTGTAACTTCGTGCGTTCCAGCTGAAAACCTCTTGTCTCCCTCCCTCCCTTGTCTAACAGTTGGTCTAACCATCTGTACTCATGTTTTAAGATGGCCCATCAGCCTGTCCTCTGTGTTTGACTGTCTTCAGAGTTCAATGCCCCAGTAGCTCTGACACTTCCCTTTGGTTGGAGCATTTGCCACACTGTGTTGTAGCTGTACACTTATCTGTGTGTCTCACCTCCAGGTTGTGCCCTAAGGAGCATCTTCCTCATCTGTAGATAGATGCCAGGTAAATGGCAAGGAACTATAGACAGAGCTTGACCCAAGCTACTATTCAGTGTGTGACAAATCATTTAATGAGCATGGCATCCTAAAAACCAAGGGAGTTTCTAGAAACAAGTAACAGTTCTTAATGATTTCTAACATTTTGCTTACATCACCAGGCAGATAGCGTCGGGATCCAGATAACTGCTTGGAGGTGTTGAGAAAAGCAGCCAGTGGATCAAGTTAAGGAGCTGCTATGGAAATTATTACATTCCTGATATTTCATAATTACATTCCTGGTACTTCCCGTCAGTACCTCTAAAGGTCAGTCACAGGGGAATCGTAACGTTCTACACTCATCACAGCTACATCTTTTTCTCTCTCTGATTTGTGTCCTTAAATGTCTAGAAAGGCTTGCTTGATATGGAAAGCTTTCCCCACATCGTATTCGTGTGAGTATATATGTAACTCATGAGTTGAGTCTAGAAGAGCATCATTGTGTTCCACAATTTCAGGATCATGCAGTATGGGCTGGGAGGACCATCACCTTGACCAAGTGGGACTATATTTAAGTTATGCTCTTTTTTTTTTTTTTAAAGATTTTACTTATTTATTCATGAGAGGTCGTGGGGGAGGGGGTGGGAGAGACACAGGCAAAGGGAGAAGCAGGCCCCATGCAGGGAGCCTGACGTGGGACTCGATTCTGGGACTCTAGGATCACGCCCTAGGCCGAAGGCAGGCACTCAACTGCTGAGCCACCCAGGGATACCCAAGTTATGCTCTTTAAAAGAAAAAAAAAAGGTAATAGATTTATTAAGTACCATATACTTGTTAATGTAACTAGTTATTCCCTTCTATCTAAAACGATGATGGTGTTACATTTTTCAACTATATCTCTCCAGGAGATATAGTTTATGTACTCTCAACTTACTTGTGAAATGGCTTTTCTTCACTCACTACTGTGGAAACAAACTAATATATGCTTTTTCTTTTTTTCTTTTTTTTTTTTTTAAATTTTTATTTATTTATGATAGTCACAGAGAGAGAGAGAAAGAGAGAGGGGCAGGCTCCATGCACCAGGAGCCCGACATGGGATTCGATCCTAGGTCTCCAGGATCGTGCCCTGGGCCAAAGGCAGGCGCCAAACCACTGCGCCACCCAGGGATCCCTGCTTTTTCTTTTAAAAGAAGCTAAGGAACATGAATGCCCTTCTAAAAAGGAATCAACTTCTAATTAAAAGGAAACCATAGAGCAAATCATATGAAACAAAATCCTTTGTTTATTCTAGCAGTAAAGTAACTGAGTGCGCTAATATTCAGCAGTTTCCAAGCCAGAGCATTGCTACCTTCTGATCTACATTTAAAAATATATTTGGGGACATTTTTTGGTTGTCACTATGACTGGGGCATGCCACTTATATGTTGTGGGTAGAGTCCAGAAATTCTAGACATTATGTTACATAGTACATATTATCATATATTGTACAGATAATTGTATAGAGGAGAGGATATTCCAGTGGAGTATAAAGAAAGAGTTTTTCCATCCAAACTGCTAGTAATACTCCTTTTGGAAAACCCTGAAGTAAAGAATAGGGAATATTTCCAACCCATTGAGTTCAACAAAGATTTGTTCATTAGATTAAGCTCAAGTTGCAAGACTGAACTGAACTATGCTCACTTCTTTTTTTTTTTAATTTTTATTTATTTATGATAGTCACACAGAGAGAGAGAGAGGCAGAGACACAGGCAGAGGGAGAAGCAGGCTCCATGCACCAGGAGCCCGACGTGGGATTCGATGCCCCGGTCTCCAGGATCGCGCCCTGGGCCAAAGGCAGGCGCCAAACCGCTGCGCCACCCAGGGATCCCTATGCTCACTTCTTTATCAAAACTGATGCATTTTAAAAAAATTAAAAAAAGGAAAAAACTGATGCATTTCTTTTATCTTAATGCCATGTAGTGTGATAAATGAATTAAGAAAGGAGACCATCACACTGAGGTGTCTGAGGCTGTGGTGGCTTACGTAAATAGGCCAAAGCCTAAGCCTATCAATGCTTCAAGGTTATGAAATCATGTTCAATTATTCCAAGCAGCCAAGGAGGCTTTTAAGCTATAGGCAATCAACATTTTCCTTCTGCTCTTTTTTTTTTTTTTTTTTTTCTTTTTTACATAGGCTCCACACCCAGCCTGGAGCCCATTGGCCCATTGTGGGGTCAAACCCAGGACCCTGAGATCCAGACAAGAGTCTGATGCTGGAACAGCTGAGCCCCCCAGGCACCCCTGCTTCTACTTTCTTAGAAGTCTCTCCCTGAGCTGGTGGTAGAGCATTCCTACCACTTCAGGTTTGGTGCTGCCTGATTCTCATCACTTTTTGCTCAAATACACTCTTAAAATGTTTACTATGCCTCATGTATCTTTTATCCAGCATGATGGGATATTACATGTTTTATCCATCTGAAATGTAGAACTATTATGTCTGTCTCCTTCTCTACCCCTTGCATTTTTGGTGCTTTCTGGATTTCAACGAACTCACAACAGCTCTATTTAGCTCTGATTTTCAGTGTTTGTTTTTTTTTTTTTTTTTAAGATTTTATTTATTTACTCATGAGATACACAGAGAGGCAGAGACACAGGCAGAGGGAGAAGCAGGCTCCCTGTGTGGAGCCCAATGCGAGACCAGATCCCAGGACCCCGGGATCACGACCTGAGCCAAAAGCAGACTCTCAGCCCAACCGTTGAGCCATCCAGGTGTCCCTGATTTTCAGTTTGATCCTTCTCAGCTCCTGTACCTTGTTGCTCTCTACTTGTCTGCACAAAGCCAGCACGTTGTGAGGATGTTGTCCTCTTGGACACTTAGTCTAAATCACTAGAAACTTATTCTAACATGTTTATTTGAAATCCGGCCCTTCCCAGCTTAATTACAATTTCATTGAGTACAAACTTACTACAAATAAAACTTACCTGCCCACAGGAAAGCTCAGTCTAGTTCCAGACTAATGCTGTGTAAGTAGTGAAATGCAGTTACATATAATATTTTATTTAAAATACTGTGTGTGGGGCACCTGGGTTGCTCAGTGGTTGAGTGTCTGCCTTTGGCTCAGGTTGTGATCCCAGAATCCTGGGATTGAGTCTTGCATCAGGCCTGCTTCTCCCTCTGCCTGTGTCTCTGCCTCTCTCTCTCTGTGTCTCTCATGAATAAATAAATCAATCTTAAAAATAAAATAATAAAATACTGTGTGTGGATATTGAAAAGCCAAATATTGGACAGTATTTGAAGTCATCTTACATGGTGAGAAGCTCCAAAAAGGCAGAAAGCTGGGGCCTTACTTTTTATTCCAAATGACCTTTGTTATGAATGCCTTTTGCTCTGTGTAATCTGATATGAGACTATTTTGCGACCAGTTATTTTGAATAGGATTTGATAATTTTGGATAAATATAAAGCTATTGGTCTGAAACTACCACTTTTGTTATTATTAATCATTAATTTCTAAAGTGTCAAAACAAAAGGAAAAGCATTTTAAATATCAGCACTGAAAAGCACATGCTCAAAGAATAAAAATCCTTAAACTAAGTAAGTGTAATTTTGTGGAAACTCATTGCATGGTCTACCTTTTGCTCCTTTCCTTACAGCTGTGTGAAGACATTATCACATCTGTTTTTGGTGTTTGTGGTTGAGAATCAGTGGTCCCTGATGGCAGAGCCTTTCAATATTCTCTCCATCTCACTTCCTCATCCTCTTATTTAAGTTTTTTTTCTTTTTAAAAATAATTTCTATACCCAACATGGAGTTTGAACCCACAGCCCCAAGATCAAAAGTAACATACTCTTCCAACTGACCAGCCAGGTGCCCCTCTTCTTCATCCTTTATAAGAACAGACCTCTTAGCAGAATAAGAATTTAGGTAGACAGCCCTTTAGGACAACCCATGGATTGTGAAATAAATAGTAGTAGTTCTCTCTGAGGGTCATCACCTCCCTGTCCCTAGCATTCAGTTTCCAGATCGGTTTTCCATCTTTCCTTCGATCTTTACACAGAGCAACTTGCTTGTAAGTGAATCCAATGGGCATAGGCAAGGCCACAGGGTTGTGTACTAGCTAAAAGTGTTCCGAAGTTAATAGAAAGTCAGCACCTGACTTCTTTGTCTTTAGCAAAATAATGCAGAATAGCATGCTTGCTTGAATGTACATATACCAGAGTTTAAAGTGATACAGAGATTAGCGTGGGCCCTGCACAAGAATGACATGCAAATTCATGAAGCATTCCATATGTTTAAAGGAAAAAAAAATAAAAATTAAATCAAGCAGTAAATGCAGGTTTGATTAAGGTATCCTCAGAATGGCAAATTTTCATCCTAACGTTATTCATCCTTAAGTTATTATCATTGTGAAGCCAATGTGCCCCAGGGTAAAACATGTCAAAGATTCAAAAAGTCAAGTTAGGGTGGCTCAGTGGTTTAGCGCCGCCTTCAGCCCAGGGCGTGATCCTGGAGACCTGGGATCGAGTCCCGCGTCGGGCTCCCTGCATGGAGCCTGCTTCTCCCTCTGACTCTCTCTCTCTTTGTAATGAATAAATAAAATAAAAATTTAAAAAGTCAAGTTAAAATTCAACTGAATTGTGGAAAGCTCCAGCTTAACGAAAAATGAAGATACTTAAAAAAAAAAAAAGGCAGAATAGTCAGCATAGAAAGTAGGTGTAGAAGACAGGCCAAAACAACCCTACAACACAGGCCTGATACCTCTATCAATGAGCGAGTGTGAATGAGATACATGTGTTCCAGCAGCAGAGGGCTCCTAGGAAAACCACAATACAAGGATCCAAACTGGATTTCTCTCGGAATCATTAGGCCAGGACTCTTCAGTAGAGAATTCAGCTAAGTCCTTTGCTCTGGAATCTTTCAACATTTTTTTTAAATTTCTATTTATTTATGATAGTCACATAGAGAGAGAGAGAGAGGGGCAGAGACACAGGCAGAGGGAGAAGCAGGCTCCATGCACCGGGAGCCCAACGTGGGATTCGATCCCAGGTCTCCAGGATCGCACCCTGGGCCAAAGGCAGGCGCCAAACCGCTGTGTCACCCAGGGATCCCATCCTTCAACTTTTAAATAAATTTGATGTGGAATTTGTTGAAATGACACAATATTCCTATTTAACTCCATTTTATCCAGTTTTGTTAAGAATATCGCCCTTTTGAGACAGTGACTCACCACAGAAAAGAGCATCCCCTTCCTCAGCATGATAAAAGACATTTATGGAAAACCCACAGTGAACATCATCCTCAATGTTGAAACACTGAAAAAGTTTTCTCCCTAAGATCAAGAATGAGACAAGGATGCCTTTTTCATTACTATGCTACTATGTTCGTCAACGTCGTACTGAATGTTCTAGCCAGAGCAATTAGAGCAGAAAAATCAATGTGAGGCATCCGATTAGAAATTAGAAATAAGAAAAAGTTACATCGTTTTAGAAAGGAAATAATAGGGGATCTTTAGGTGGCTCAGCGGTTTAGCACCGCCTTCAGCCCAGGACGTGATCCAGGATCGAGTCCCAGGTCAGGCTCCCTGCATGGAGCCTGCTTCTCCTTCTGCTTCTCCCTCTGCTTCTGCTTCTCTCTCTCACTCTCTCTCTCTCTCTCTCATAATAAATAAAACCTTTAAAAAAGGAAATAATAATACTGTCTCTATTCATGAGGACATGATCCAAAGAACCCACAGGAACTAACAAATGAGCTCAGCAAGGTTGCAGAGGACAAGACAATCACACAAAAATCAGTTCTGTTTCTATCTACCAGCAATGAACAGCAATCCATAAAGAAAATTAAGAAAGCAATCCCAATTATAATAACATTTAAATAATAAAATACCTGGGAATGAATACAGCCAAGGTGATGAAAGACTTGTACACTAAAACCTATAAAACATTCCTGAAAGAAATTAAAGAGGACCCAAAGAGGACAGCCCATGTTCCTAAATAGGAAGACAAATCTTGTTAAGATGTTAATACTACCAAAGTGGTCTACAGATCAATATAATCACTATCAAGATTCCAACAACTTTTTTTTTTTTTGAGATTTTATTTACTTATTCATGAGAGACACAGAGAGAGGCAGAGACACAGGCAGAGGGAGAAGCAGGCTCCCTGTGGGGAGCCCGATGTGGGACTTGATGGGATCCCAGAACTCCAGGATCACACCCGGAGCCGAAGGCAGACGCTCAACCGCTGAGCCACCCAGGCATACCCCCACTACCTTTTTTTGCAGAAAAGAAAAAGGCATTCTTTCCACTCATATTATAATTTCAATATGGGGCAGCCCGGTGGCGCAGCGGTTTGGCGCCGCCTGCAGCCTGGGGTGTGATTCTGGAGACTGGGGATCGAGTCCCACATCGGGCTCCCTGCATGGAGCCTGCTTCTCCTTCTCCCTCTGCCTGTGTCTCTGCCTCTCTCTCTCTCTCTGCGTCTATGAATAAGTAAATAAAATCTTTTAAAAAAATAAATAAATTTCAATATGAATTGCTGAAGCAATCTTGAAAAGGAACAAACGTGGAGGACTCACACCTCCTGATCTCAAAGGTTAGTAAAAGCTAAGGTAACCAAAGCTGTGTGGTACTGACATAAGGGTGGACAGACAGACGAATGGAATAGAAGTGAGAGTCCAGACCAAAAAACAAAAAAATCCAATTTAAAAATGGGCAGAAGAGGGCACCCTGGGTGTCTCAGTGTTTGAACATCTGCCTTCGACTCAGGGCATGATCTCGGGGTCCTTGGATCGAGTTCTGCATCAGGCCCCCTGCAGGGAGCCTGCTTCTCCCTCTGCCTGTGTCTCTGCCTCTCTCTCTGTCTCTCATGAATAAATAAATAAAATTTTTAGAAAAAAAAAAGGGCAAGAAGACATGAACAAACATTCTCCAAAAAAGACGTACAGATGGCTAAGAGACACATAAAAAGTTGCTCAACATCACTGACCATCAGGGAAATGCAAATCAAAACCATAATGAGTTATCACCTGACACCTGTCAGAATGGCTAAAATAAAAAACACAGAAACAACAAGTGTTGGCAAAGATTTGGAGAAACACAGAAACAAGTGTTGGCAAGGATGTGGAGAAAAAGGAACCCTGTGCACTGGTGGGAATGCAAATTGGTGCAGCCACCGTGGAAAACAGTCTGGAGGCTCCTCAAAAAGTTAAAAATAGAACTGCCCTAGACTCAACAATCACAGTAGTGGCTCAGTAGTTGAGCATCTGCCTTTGGCTCAGGATATTACCTTGGACAGAAGAAAGCAATACCATTTTAATGCCCACTTCTGTCTTTTCCAACAAGGAATAATAATACTTATTCTTTTTAAAGATTTTATTTATTTATTCATGAGAGACACAGAGAGAAGCAGAGACACAGACAGAGGGAGAAGCAGACTCCATGCAGGGAGCCAAATGTAGGACTTTATCCTGGGACTCCAGGATCATGCCCTGGGCCGAAGGCAGGCACTAAACTGCTAAGCCACCCAGGGATCCCGGGTGGATTTTTTTTAAATTTTAAAGATTTTTAAAAATCTTTTTAAAATCAATTTTAAATAAAATTTTTTTTAAAATCAATTTTAAAGATTTTTTTAAATTTATTCATGAGAGACACAGAGAGAGAGACACACAGGCAGAGGGAGAAGCAGGGTCCCTGCAGGGAGTGTGATGTGGGACTCAATCCCAGGACCCTGGGATCATGCCCTGAGCCAAAGGCAGATGCTCAACCACTGAGCCACCAAGGTGCCCCCAAATGAATTTTTTTTTCCCAAATGAATTTTTAAAAAGATGTATATTTTTTTAAAAGATGTATATTTATGTGTATTTTTAGTTATGATTTAACCCCCCCCAAAAAAACCATAAAGTTTTCCATCTTAACCATTTCTAAGTAGTGTTAAGTATATTCATATTGTGCAATAGATCGCCAGAACTCTTTTTATCTTGCAAAATTGAAACTTTATACCGATTAAATGATTCCCCATTTCACTTTCCCCCACACAATGATGACTACCAGTCTACTTTCTTTCTGTGAATTGGACTATTTTAGATACTTTGTGTAAATGGAATCATACAGTATTTGTCTTTTTGTGACTGGCTTATTTCACTTAACTATCAACCTTAAGGTTCATCCATGTTGTAGTATGTTACAGGATTTCCTTCCTTTTTAAGACAGAGTAATATTCCATTGTATGTATATACACTTTGTTCACCCGTTTATTCTTCCAAGGATATCTGGGTTTCTTTCGCTGCTTGGTTATTGTGAATAACCCCGCTATGAACATGGGCGTGCAAATATATCTTTGAGACACTGCTTTCATTCTTCAGTATATACTCAGAAGTGGAATTGCTGGATTTTTTTTTTAATGGTACTATTTTTAACTTTTTGAGGAACCTCTCTGCTGCTCAGATCCATTTATGGGATTCGCACTCTTGCTAAAAATGAACCTATCATGACTGAACTACTAGCGATGTTTCAGGAGGACAGTTCAGTTTAGGGTAAAAGCCTTTTGCAGCTTCTGTCTTTAAGGCTTCTCTCTGAGATGATTATTTGGGAGGTCGTGTTGTGTTTATGGGAGCTATGGAAATCTGGGGAACACTGATTTCAAACCATGTGCAAAGCCACAGTCATAAGGAATCCTAGTCAGAGATCTTGTTCCTAGAAATTCAACTCACCTGTACCCCTTTCTGCTGATTTTTTAAGGGAACCCTTCCTCCTCCCTCCCCCCAGAAGTTCAGTAATCTGAGTTCGGGAAGACCAGGTGCCTCTAGGTTCTCAACGAGTTGGCAGTTTTTCCTTCTGCTGGGAATACTTTGCCTGGAGCACCCTCCTCCCTCTCCTTGATCTCGGCCAGTTCCTTACCTCGTGCTAGGACCTGAAACAAATTTCAGCCAGTGTATTTCTCCTGACTTGAGGTCACCTGCTAGGTCTACTAGAAAGCAAGGTCCTCGCGTACACACCCGCAGCTCCGCCCCGTGTGAAGCCCTGGCACGGGACGCACACTCCGCGCGCTCGTCCGATGAAAAGGAAAAGGCTGCCCTGGGATGGGAGGAAAACAGCGACCACGAAGGGACTCGAACCCTCAATCTTCTGATCCGGAATCAGACGCCTTATCCATTAGGCCACGCGGCCGGCTAGCGGGCGGGCTGCCGCAGTCACTAAAAAACGGTGTGCAGTGGTGGGGCGGGTCCCCCCGCGGCCTCATCTGTGGGTGCTGCTCCCCGCAGGCCCCCGTGGGAGGTCAGCTGCGCGCACCGCGGAGGTGCCTGCAGAGCCCGGGGCCCGCGCAGAGGCCGGCCGGGTGCGGGGCGCGCGCCACACCGCAGGCGCGCAGGTGAGCGGCCGAGCTGCCACCTGCCGGGGCGACACGGGGAGGGGCGGGCGGGGCGGGCCGCTCGGTGCCCGCGCGCTCCGGAGGGCCCCGGCCAGGACGCCCTCTCCCGGGTGCCCGCGTGCCCTGGCTGGCCTGCGCCTCGATCCCCAGCAGTTTGGGGACGAGCTTCACAGTCACCAGGATGCGCGCGTACAGGACAGTGTGACTCGCCCAACCCGATCGTCCGTGGACGTGGCGGTGTTGGTCCCTCCAAATGACAGGTCGTTGGAAGCAAAGCCCCCCCCCCCACGCGTCTCACTCTCCCGCGGGGCCAGCCTCGCCCGCGTCTCTCCGGTTCTCGCCTGCAGTGTCTTCCCCGAGGGGTGGCGCCCAGCCCACATTCTGCCCCATCCTTCACTCGGGGACCGGGGCGCGGGTAGGGGCGATGCTCTGCGGGGCCGCGCTGGGCCCGAGAGGGGCAAGGGGCGGGCGGGGGACGCGTGCCCTCCCCCAACACCTGCCTCCCCGACTCGTGCTCTGCCCTGCCCCGCCCGCCGGTCCCGACCACGCAGGACCCCGGTGCACTTTTAGGAAGGTCGTGGAGGGAGGGCGGGACAAAGTGACCCTATGTGGGTCCCCCGCTCGGTCCAGAATAAGCTTTGGGGTGACACGGGAGCCTTCCTGAGGAAATGAAGACCTGCGTGTTTCTATGCTGGGCCTGATGCACGGTGGGCAGCTGGAGAGAAATACTGTAGGCCAAAAAGTATGCAGAGTAGTAAATTGGGGGAAACTCAGCAAGTCCTGTTCCTTAGGATTCCTCTTGATTTCTCTCTTTTCCTGAGATCAGGAGGCTCCTCTCCTCTCAGCAGGGGGAGGGTCATTTCACTTGATGGTTTTCTCTCCTGTTTCAGGGGTGGGAGGAAGCTCAGAGTGACCTTCCCGCTTCTGCTTTTTCTCAGATTCCTTCCTCCAGGTTGAGACACTGTACCTGCCAAGGTGCCCTGAACCCACCATGTCCCCCGGATAAAATAGGAAAGATTTACCGCTCCCATTCAGGATGCATTGTCACCCTAAAATATTGATTTCTTCAAGGAGGGGAGGGTCCTCAGTCAACTACTCTTGGACTACAGTCACAAGGAAAGAATTTCAGTGAAATGTAAGATCTAACCCCGAATCCTCAAATCTTCAGTCTAATGCTCTGCCCACTGGACTATTTCAGTTATTAAAGACATTGTATGGATTTTTTGCATGAGGTGATCTTTTGTTAGATGGGCCTCCCAGACTGCTGGCATTGGCAGAGCCCCGGGGAGGCTGCATGGACAGGGAGGATGAATCCATCTTGTTTTTAGTGATGTAAGAGATGGCTGGGCCCACTTGCCACAGACCTCACCGAAATAAAGCTTCACGCATTCTCTCTAAATCTATTGGATCCGAACTTCTCTCTATCTCTCCCTTAGGTAGGCAAGGGGATGTTGCTTTCCACTGAAACAGGAACCTATGGTTTCAAATCTGGGAGCTTTTCTCTGAAGGGGTAATGGGGGTAAATGCTGGGGGCAGGGAGGAGGAGTGACATGGCTCAGCAAACTATACACCCGCCAGTTCTGTTAGGGCCCAAAAGGCAGAAACAAAACCCTTGACACATAATTCTAAGACAACATGCTAGGGTTTCTGACTTTATTGATAATATTTTGGTAAAGAGTGAAAATACAGACAGAAAGAACCTTAATATTCCCTAGCAAGCAAATTTAGAAATTAGAAGGTGGGCTACAGAACCAAGTTGGGAATAAGTGGTCACATTCTAGAGGACATAACAAACTTCTGAAGTCTAAACTCTTTAGTGGATTCTCTGGGATTTTCTCTATATGTATGAGGGTTTTTTGGATTGTTTTGCTTTGGTTTTATATTCTACATATAAATGAGATCATATGATATTTGTGTCTCTCTGATTCATTCCATTTCACGTAAAGGCCTCAGAGTCTATCCGTGTTGTCAGAAATGGCAGGATTTCCTTTTCTTAATGCCTGGACTATACTCCATTCTATCCACATGCCACATTTTCTTCATCCATTCATCTGTCAATGGATACATACACTTTTTTCCTCATATCTTGGCTATTGTAAGTAATGCTGCAATAAACATAGGGGTGCAGATATTTTTTCAAATTACTGTTTTTGCTTTCTTTGGATAAAAATCCTGAAGTGGAATTGCTGGATCATATGGTGATTCTGTTCTTAATTTTTGAGGACCGTCTATACTGTTTTACATAGTAACTGTACCAATTTGGACTTTGAATTTTTCCAAATTCCTTTGACATCAACTGAGATAATTTCATTTTTTTCTCTTTCAAGCTATTAATTCATCTTAATAATGGAATTTTTTCCTGGTGATAAATCATTCTCATGTTCCTGGAAAAATATTAGCTCAATATGCTGTTCACTTTAACATGCCAAGATTGTATTCATAGTTTTTGCAACAATACACATGAATGAGATTGGTCTTTTGATTCCTTTTCATTCAGCTTTGGAAAGTTTTGGGGTCAAGGTTACACTAGCTACTTTAAATGAATTGCAAAACTTAACTTTTTAATTTTTAAAAAATTCTTTACTTCAGTTCAGTTAACATATACTGTATTATTAGTTTCAGGGGTAAAATTTAGTGATTCATCAGTCTTATATAACACCCAGTGCTCATTCTATCACGTGCCCTCCTTCACGCCCCATCACCCAGTTACCCCATCCCCCAGCCCACTCGCTTCCGGCGACCCGACCCTTTGTTTCTTTTTTAAGATTTTATTTATTCATTCATGAGAGACACACGGGGTGGAGGGGGGCGGCAGAAACATAGGCAGAGGGAGAAGCAGGCTCCATGCAGGGAGGCCGATGTGGGACTCCATCCCAGGACTTGATCCCAGGACTCCGCACCCTGGGCCAAAGGCAGGCGCTAAACCGCTGAGACCCAGGGATCCCCTTTAGTTTGTTTCCTAGAATTAAGAGTCTCCTGTGGTTTGCCTCCCTCTCTATTTTTATCTTATTTTATTTTTCCTTCCCTTCCCCTATGAAGAAAACTTAATTTAAAACAAATATACTGCAAGACAGCTTAAATGGTATTGGCAGTGTAGATAATGTTATTTCAAAGCCTGCCATCATTTTAGGTGACCACATTGCTTTTCTTTAACCAGCTGCTCGAGGATTTCTGAAAATTGTTACTATATCCTGAATACGTTTTGGGTTCTATGCAAGATTCAAAGCTGCTCAGATCAGGCACTTGCAAACTACTGATGGAATGAGTTGAGGATAATTAGGAGCAGCTCAAGTTCCATGAAAACCAATAGTTTCAGATTTATTTTCCTTTTGGGTTACAGAATTGTCCAATAAGAAATTACACAGAGAGGAGAGAGAGAGGCAGAGACACAGGCAGAGGGAGAAGCAGGCTCCACACAGGGAGCCTGAAATGGGACTTGATTCCGGGTCTCCAGGATCACATCCTGGGCTGAAGGCAGCGCTAAACCGCTGAGCCACCCAAGCTGCCCCAAAAAGAAATTATTTTAAGTTGGAGTACCTCAGCTTTGAGACTGTTCTCCTCTAGCAAGGAAAGAACAGTCAAAACTGAGGTCAGAATGCTGAGATTCAAATTGGCCCTATGGACATAGGGCCTGCTGAGTAATATTGGGCACAAGGAAGGGGTGTGCTACTAATGGTACTAGTATCGTCTTTTCCAACACAGTTAGTGGTTCCTTGGCCACAAATAATTCTTATCAGCAGGCTAGGTTAGGAAGTGGAGTTGCTGTGAGCAGGACTCAAGCTTGCAGAGGGCAGCCCTGGTAGAGTTCAAGCCCAGCACTTAGCACCTGGCTGTCACAGCACTCAATGTCTCAAGTCCTTATATAACTCTCTTAATCATAGTGTTTTGCTTCAACATCCCAATGTTTGGGGTAAATGTGTGATTTTTAAAATTTGGTGGTAGAGCAGATCCATGTCTTAAGGAACCCAAAACTTATATAATATTGGGGGCCATCTTTAAGAAAAAATACAAAACTGTGAATACAAAATTACTATGAAAGTAAATATTTATTTAGAATAAAAAATAAATTGAAACAAATTGCAAATTTTAAAAAGTGGGTGAATTCCACAAACATCACAAAAAGTCAACTTACTAATAGACCTTTGTGGCTTTCCTATGTTATTTGGCTGCATTATTTTTTTATTACCTTTCCTATAACAGCAATTTTGTAATATTACTTTCTATAGTGATCTATAACTCAATCTTTCCTCTAACATGTTTGAAAACTATATTTTTAAAATATAGTTTAGAAAAAGTATTTTCTTTCTTTTTTCTTTAGCCTCACAACTGATTGTTGGCAATGCTAAGCATATTTTTCAAACTGTTGTTACATTTGGAAATGCTGGAAGATTTGTATTTTTTTAAAGATTTATTTATTTGAGAGAGATCAGGGGAGGGGCGGAGGGAGAGGAGAGAATCCCAAGCCGACTCTGCACTGAGTGGGGAGCCCTGGACGTGGGGCTCAATCTCTAGACCCTGAGGTCATGACCTGAGACAAAATCGAGGGTCAGATGCTTAACCCACTGAGCCCCCCCAGGTGCCCCTTAAGTTTTTCCATACATGAACTGCATTTCCACTCTTCCATAACATAGTAGGAAGAGAGAGTGAAAAAAAGTTGGCCAGTGAGGGAAGTATGGTTGGAAGTTTATAGAAGTCCATGGGCTCGAAGCTCCAAGTCCTCTTGCTGCATTCAAGATGGTGGCCAATCCTTGCCTTTCTGGGGTTTAAAAAGTGATTAAAGAAAACCATGTAGGTTATACAAACAAACTCTAACTCTTCAATGGACAGTCTCCTTTCAGAGAATTGAAAAATGAGGTAAAAGACAGGAAGCTTTTATAGAAGAAAGTACAAACAATAAGGAAGGGGGGGGGAATTGCTGATTGGCTGGGACCACATCAACCTTATTCGGGATGAAAAAGCCCAGAGGTGGCTGGACATTTGGTAAACGATGGCCCAACTGTTCTGCAGTCCTGGCCATGCAGGTCATTCACAGGGACATGGAAATTACCTAATTTTCAGTTTGCTAACATGGCACTCCCTGGCAGGAGTGGCTCTAACTGAGCTTGGAAAGCTATTTCCACAAGTGTTTATGTGTGAAGAAGGGAATAATAGAAAAGTTATTTGAAAGAATTCCAGGATGATTTTAATTCCCTCAGTTTCTTTAGCACTTGCGAATACTCTTACAGATGCAGAAAGAGTCAAAATAAATCAAGTCAGAAATAAAAATACCTAGTTGTCTGGACAGGGATTTCTAAGAATTTCCTTCACTCTTCCCCTAACATGGAGCTGGGGTGGTGGAAGTGCAGGTGGGGTGGAATCAATACCTCCCACTTTCCTGCTTGGGTCTTTGCAAGGAGCTTTCAATGAGTGAGTTCCATGTGGGAATGGTTCTCTAAAGCTGAGGAAATTTCTCTTACAGTAAAACAAAGACACAGCAATGGAAAGTAAAGAAATTCAGAGATGATTCCAGGTAGCAACAACAAACTAATAGGAATTCTAAACAGGAAAAGAAAGACAATGGGAAGACAGAAGAAGAAGAAAGAACCAAAAGAAAGTTATCATGGCTCAGTCGCTTGAGCACCTGCCTTCAGCTTGGATTGTGATCACAGGGTTCTGGGATCCTGCCCTGCATCACACTACCTGCTCAATGGGGAGCCTGCTTCTCTCTCTTCCCTCCTCCTGCTTGTTGTGTGCTCTATCATAAATAAAATCTTTAAGAAGGAAAAGAAAAAAAAAAAAGAAGGAAAAAGAAAATTATCAGAGAAAAATTTAAAATATGTCCCTAGAATTAAGGGTTGTGAATTTACAGAACAAAGATGAATTAGTTAAGATCATGCTAAGTGCTGTGAAACCAAAACAACCCCCCAATATATAATGGCTTAAGCAGAAGGAAATGTATTTCTTGTACACATACAGTAGAGAATGAAGGTTCCTGATCAGTGGGGTGTTCCTTCAATCAACAGGTCAAGGACCCAGTACCTTTCAGTGTGTTGCTTACCATCTTCAATACATGGTTTCTAAGTCTGCCTGCTGATTAGGAGAGTAGATGCAGAAAGAACTTGGAGGACTGGTTAAGAAATGTCCTTATGGGGGCACCTGGGTGGCTAGTCCTTTTAAGCCACCGACTCTTGATTTTGGCTCAGGTCCTGATCTCAGTGTCCTGGAGCTACCCGCTCAGTGGAGAGTCTGTTTCTCCCTCTCCCTCTATTCCTCCCCCAACTAGTGCTTGCTGTCTCTTCTTCTCAAATAAATAAATAAATAAAATCTTTTTTTAAAAAAAAAGGAAATGTGTTTATGATTTGGCCCTGGAAGAGCAAATAATGTCTATTTTTCATGGGCAGTCTCTTCTGCAGACATAAAAAATAAAAATCTCTAGATCTGAGGTCTCTGCAGAGGTCCAGATCCCTCCATCATAGTGCTTATCAGACACCTCCAGGAGGCCGTCCCATACGTGTCTAAAAATCCTTGTTCAAAACCAAACTTGTTTCATCTTCTGGATCCCCCCTGACCATAAACAAATAAGCAGAAATGCTACTGCTCCCAGCTTACTAGCTTGGGGAAAGATGAGGACAACCACATTAGTCAAGCTCTGTGTGTATTCCTTGAGTGCACGCTCTTGTCAAATCCATCAACACACTAAATCCTGTTCCACTTTCCGTCTCCTGTTCAGAAGATCCTATTCTTCCCGTCTCTAAAGCCTCTGCTAGTGGAGACCTTGAGCTGGTACCACGCACCAGGCCTCCTTCCCTAGAGGGCAGAACAGGGTTCCTGATCCACAAAACCCTGAACCGTTCTGCAATCCTAAGGCCACCCTGGCTCTCCCTTTAACCCCCAATTCTGCTCTTCAGAAGTGTTTCTGGCCTGCAGCTGGCATGCCAGGGCCAGTGTAAGGGGAGCCTCCAGAGCTGGGTCCCGGCTTGATGGCTGTAGGCTCGGGAGAGAGACATCTCGTGATGCCCACGGAGAGAACTCGAACCTTGGACCCTCTAAGTACAATATACCTCGATGCCTACATTTAGAAACTTCGGTTTTTTCTGGGAATCTTGTGAAGCATACGTATTTGTCCCTCTCTGCCCAAGAGTCACAACTAAACATTCCACAGGGCAAGTGAGCAGGCGGCGTCGGTGTCCCGCTGCCCCAGCGGCCTCAGCCCAGGGGTCGGGGAGCCCAGCTCCACCCCGCCCTGCCGCCCACCCACTCGGGTTGGTTTCCCTGCCCGAGACCCAGACACACCCAGACACCTAGGGTGGGTGACAGGGGAGCAGGAAGGAGCAGGTCTTCGGAGGTGAACACTTAGGACTCAGAGGGAGGGAAGGAAGCTCACAAGAAGACGGGAAGAGTCGCTGCTCGAAGAGCAGGGAAGTCTTTCTTATGTTAAAAAAAAGAAAAAAAAAAAGAACAAAGTTGTGTGCGTGGTGGCCGTCTTCCTGACTTCCGCCAGATTCTTGCGGCAGTGAATTAAGGAGCAGATGAAGAGCCGTCTTGAGTCTGTGGGGCTTGACTGTCTTCAACCGGACACAGCCCACCTGCGCAGGGATGCACTGCGGAGCGGGGCCCCGGGCCCCATCCAAGGATTTGGTCTCAAGGATGCAGGGTTCACGCGTTTGCAGCTCGAGCCTCGTTCCTTGCATCTGCGCGGGCCGCGGCCGGACAGGGGGCGCCACAGGGGTCGCTGCGCGGGGGTGGGGGCGGGGCTCCCCGGGAGGGAGGGAGGGACCCCCCGGGCGCTCAGCAGGCCCCCTCCGGCTCCCGGGCCCGGCTGCGCATCCCGCGGCAGGTGGTGACTGCTGTGCGGTCCGCGGAGGACCGGGGAGCGCAGTCGCAGGTACCGAGCTCTCCTCCCAGCTCGGCCGCAGGGCGGACTCTAGGGCGCAGGGACAGTCCCTGGATTGGTTTCCCCTGCGAAACCCTCGCGAGGAGCCATAGGAGAATTTCCGAGCGCCTCCCCAGCGCTAGGGGGTGTAGCTCAGTGGTAGAGCGCGTGCTTAGCATGCACGAGGCCCCGGGTTCAATCCCCGGCACCTCCACTTTTACTTAAGCTACTTCCAGGCCGCTCGTCGTTTCTTAAGCTTGTTTGCTGCTTGTTCCTTTTCTTGTCCTTTCCTCCTCTTGCAGGTCTTTGAACTCACACGAAGAACAAGGAGGACGAGCGCGTCTCCGCAGCAGGCCCCGGGCAGCACCCGGCAGGCCCGGGTTGCAGGCACCTTCACCGGCTCCTGGAGGATTCCCCGACCCCGAGGATCAGCACGCACGGAGGTGCCCAGCGCACCCCAGCGGTTTCAAACATTCCGCGCTATCACCGAAGAGAAGACGCACAGAGGGTAAGAGTCGGCAAGAAAAGCAGGGGCGCAGCGCACAGGCTCCGGTCGGAGCTGTCCCGGGCCGGCCAGGGCCTGCTGGTCCTCAGCGCACGCTCCCAACCACAGGTGTGGCGCACCTTCCCCCGCGGCTCGTGCCCGCCCCCCAGCCCCTCCCTCCGCTGTTACTCTTGTGTATTCCTTTGACCCGTCGTTCCTGACCTTAATAACAGGAACTTTCAAAAAAAAATAAATAAATAAAATAATTAATAATAAATAAATAAATAATAAATAATAAATAATAATTTATATATTTATATATAAAATATATATTTATATATATAAATATATATTTATATAATAAATAATAATAAATAATAAATAATAAATAAATAAATAAAATAATAAAATAAAATAAAATAAAAATAAAAAAATAACAGGAACTTTCGTTGTTGTTGTTGTTGTTGTTTATGAATTTATTTTTTGTTGGTGTTCAATTTGCCAACATACAGAATAACACCCAGTGCTCATCCCCTCAAGTGCCCCCCTCAGTGCCCGCCACCCAGTCACCCCCACCCCCGCCCTCCTCCCCTTCCACCACCCCTAGCTCGTTTCCCAGAGTCTTTCATGTTCTGTCTCCCTTTCTGATATTTCTTACAGGAACTTTTAAAACGTAAAGTAAGCTTCGGATCTAGATAAAAAGTTCTTTGTTGTGTTACATAAATTCTCTCATTATCTGAGTGACTTGAAGGAGCACCTGCTTGGCTAATTTTGAAAGATACATCGAGGAGAGAAATCTGAAAATAATAATGATATTTCATTATTCATATTTCATTATGATAATGATACAACCCCCATTCTCCTTTCTTACTGCTCCATCCCACATTTTGAAGGGCTTTGTACCTGCGTGTATGAATATCTCAAGATATACACTTCCAAGCTGCAACACGCTCCTGGCAGAGCCAGTCCAGGGCCAGCTCCAAGGCCGAGGAGCACGAATGGTCTGCCCTCGGAAGGATGGCCCCAGGAAAGAGGCCTGATGCATGCTCTGGAAGAAGGGACCAGCAGGCTGCTTAGGCAGCGAATTCTGGGAACCCCAGTAAATACAGTGTGGACTCCATATCCACAGGAAGATAGGTGGCTAGGAGAGGCCCCAGGGCACATGCACCTCTTACCAGGGGTAAACATGGTACTGAGTGGATGCTCCAGAGTTTAAGGGGATATTTGTGTTTAACCATTCATTTCCAATGTAGTTCTGTGGTTAACCCAACAGGCTGTCTTTTCCAAAATCCCCAGCTTCCTGACTCTTCTATGCGTGTGTCTGGTAGTGTCTCTTTTGGAAATACATCTTGCCCCTCCTGGACACAGGACTATATACTTGACATTGGATTGTGACAATACTTGCAAAATTAGAAGGTTATGTAGGGGAGGAAAAAGATTTCCTCAACTCTCTTAGGGTTCCTGGCTGGGTCTGAACATCAAAACGACAAAGATAGATTAACAGGAAAAAAACATGGACATTTATTTAATAGAAGTTTTACATGACACTGTGACATGAGAGCCTTCCCAAGGAAATGAAGGCACAAAGAAACAGACCTGAGTATTTTATGCTAGGTTTGGTGCAAAGGGGGCAGTCATGGAGGAATATGAGGTAATTGTAGTAAATTGGGGGAAACTTAGCAAGGCTTGTGTTTTAGGAGTCTTTTTGGCATCCCATTGACTTTCGAAGGAATGACTCTCCTTTCCATCATAGGGAGGGCATCTCTGACAGGTCCCCTTTTATGACCTGTTTCAGGGAGGAAGGGCAATAAGGGAGATCAGAGTGACCTTTCTGCTTTTGCCATTTTCTCAGATTCCTTCAGCTTCAAAAATTTAATATGCCCAAGAATGACATGTTAGAATAGCATGTCCTGAACTCCATCAGTAACAGAGTAGAATCTGCCAGAGGGAGAAATCAATCGAAATTGTACACAGTTTTCTAATGATGTTCTGTGGTAAGGGTTTGTAGGATTCTGTGGCATAGATCATATTATCTTAGGACTCTTAAATCAATTAAACAAGGAGTCCAGCAGATGGAGGAGGCTCTAATGCCCATGTAAGCAGATTAAAACGGAGCCTCAATATGCTTCAAGGAAACAGAAACAATAAAAACAATCCATCGCAAACAGCCAATGTAGCTTTATAGGCAAATAACCGCCTTTCTTTACTTCTGCGCCTTCTCTGTCAAGTCTCTCCCCGGACCCTGTGTCAGCGGAGCACTCCCAACCACTTCCAGGGGGTTGCTCGCTGATCTGAATCCATTTTTGCTCAAATAACTCTTAAAAATTTTCATATGCCTCAATTTATCTCTAAATAGGACTAAAGGGGGCAGCCCAGGTGGCTCAGCGACTTAGCGCCGCCTTTGGCTCAGGGCGTGATCCTGGAGCCCTGGGCTCGGCTGGGCTGGTCCCGTGTCAGGCATGGAGCCTGCTTCTCCCTCTGCCTGTGTCTCTCTGTGCCTCTCTCTCTCTTTCTTTCTCTGTGTCTCTCATGAATAAATAAATAAAATCTTTAAAATAAAAATAATAAATAGAACTAAAGGTAGAATTTTAGGATAAAGTTCTTCTGGAGAGTGGAAAATGTAGATTTAAAAAACCATAAATTTAATTTGAGCTACTTTCTCAGTTTTGAGAATGAGGACAATGAAATGTATGTTTTAATGGGAGGATCTTAAGAATTTCATTAGAGCTTTAGTTTTGTTTTGTTTTTGATAGGGGGTTTATGATAAATAGAAAAGATTCAGTCATCCAGAGCTTCTTGGGTAAACTTTTCCTAACAATAACTGGAAAGTTTGGAGGAATTTGTCCTTGCCATTTTGAGCAATTTCGTGTAAGACTCATTAGAGTTCTGGAGAATGATGCAGGCGCCCCCGCAAGAGCATAAGATGGCCAAAGTCACATGGAGAAACTGTTTTTACAATCCCGGGAGTAATTGTCCAGGGCATTTTCTTTAGCTTCAAAAGGTCTAACTTTGGAATAGGTTTCAACATTCAGAATTGAGCTTTTCTCAGATGTTGAGTTTCCTCTAATCATTAATTTTTTTTCCAGTTTTTAAAAGTAGGCCCATGCTCAGTGTGGACCCCAAACTCAGGGCTTGAACTCACGACCCCAATACCAAGGTCTCAAATCTGCAACTCAACCACGCAGGTGCACCTTCAATTTCTAATTAAGGTCTTCAGAAAGTTAAAAATGTCTGTGTTTCTTCCATTGTGGTGAGCGTAGCGTCACGTACAGTTGTCAAATCACTTGTACACCTGAAACTACTGTGATATTATGTCTCAACTCTATGTCAATTGAAAAAAATCCCTGTGTATCCATATAGCATTTCAAAATCACAGTCTAAAGTCACCTGTACTCAGTACAGATGTTCACCCTTAAACTTTTAGCAGGTTATCCCACTCACGTTAGAACTATGGGTCCTGTCATCTCAGTAGATGTTGGCAAAGGGATAGGTAGCTTCCTTTACTGAATGTAAAGAAGTTACAGCACCTCCAACACAAAAGTATACCTTGAATTTTTAAAGATAATGAACCATCAACACATCACAGTTGTTTAGGGGGAGTATCAGTCAGCACACAGCAGTCAAGATGCATCCTGCCTTTCGCTGATAAAGAGATCAGTGAGGCTGGCTAGTATCCTCTTATTATTAGTACATAACTCTGGTTCCCTCTGTCTCCTTCACCAGCTTGTAAATACACTCATGCCTGACCTCATAGACCTTTGCCTCTGAAAAGCGAGGCAGTCAGCACAGGCAACATGCCCCTTCTAGCATGGATCCTAAGAGGATTCTGTTTTAGAGCTTCCACTTTGACATATTCTTGATCATATGTTCCGTGTCTTTTCATAGCTGACAAAAACTGGTGAATCAGAGGAAGATTTTTCTGTCTCACTACTTCCCTCCTCTCCTCTGAACTGTGTTTTACTGGTACTAAGCTTTCCTTTGGGAAGACCACTATGTACACCATCCTGGCACTAAAGAGAAGCAGGTACTACAGCCTAAGGACAACTGCTCAGGCGAGCCAACGCACCAACCTAAGACAAGTAGTCAGTTCTAAATGATGAGGACAGCCAAGTCAGAGGAATCTAGTGCTTTGGTTTTTTTTTTTTTAAGATTTAAATTTTTTTTTTATTTTAAAACTTCTTTATTTAGATTCAATTTAGTTAACATATAGTCTATTATTAGTTTCAGGGATAGAGTTTAGGAATTCATCAGTTCCATGTAACACCCAGTGCTCATCACATCACATCCCCTACTTCATGCCCATCCCTCAGTGACCCCATCCCCCTACCCCCACTCCCCTCCAGCAACCCTCAGTTTGTTTCCTATGATTAAGAGTCTCTCATGGTTTGTCTCCCTCTCTGATTTCCTCGTTTTATTTTTCCCTTCCTTCCTCTATGTTCATCTGCTTTGTTTCCTAAATTATACATGCGAGTGAGATCATATGGTATTTGTCTTTCTCTGACTTATTTCTCTCAGCATATTACTCAACATTCCATCCACGTTGTAGCAAATGGCAAGATCTCATTCTTTCTGATGGCTCAGTAATATTCATATATATATCACATCTTCTTTATCCATTCATCTATTGATGGACATCTGGGCTCTTTCCATAGTTTGGCTACTGTGGACATTGCTGCTATAAACACTGGGGTGCAGATGTCCCTTCTAATCACTATGTTTGTATTATTTTTTAAAGTAATCTCCATCTGCAATGTGGGGCTCGAACGTAGGACCCCAAGATCAAAAGTCAACTGCTCTGCTGACTGAACCTAGTGTGTTAAAGCAGCTCCTCTCCTACTTTAAGCCATGCTTCAGGCCACTTAGTCTAAAGAGGAACACGTGAGTTTTATTTTTTTTATTTTTTATTTTTTTGAACACGTGAGTTTTAAATCAGAATCTCCTTTTAGTGGTTTACCAGAAAACAGAAAGGCAACAAAACTTTTGCCACCTCTGAATTTTTTTTTTCCTTTTTGGTTGAAACAGTTGCATAGAACCAAGTATATAGAATCAATGATTTTCTCTTCCTCAACCAAATTATTTCCAACACATTCCGGATTTTCAGTTAAGGCCCGGAGACATGGAGGCTCCGACCCAGTGAAAGAGGCCCTTGGATTTCTGTCCTCTATATTATCAAAGTCTCATATCTGCTCCATATAGTTATTTTATTTTCTATAACCACACAGATTCAATGTAAAGTGGAATAGGAGGGGTGTTTAGAAAACATGAGGATTATGACACCAAAAAACAGGACAGCTGAGGAGTGTCCATCAATTCTTATTTTATTGAGTGCTTTCAGCATGTTTGTGTTAGTTTATTAGGGCTACCGCCACAAATTACCACAAACTGGATGGCTTAAAACAACACAGATTTATTCTCTCAGCGTTCTTTAGGCCAGAAGTCCAAAATCAAGGTGTCATCAGGGTTATCTTCCTTCTGAGTCTCTAGAGAAGACTCCTTCTTTGCCTCATCTTAGTTTCTGGAGGCTTCTGGCACTCTTCTATGTCGTCTCTCCTGCATTGTGTATGGCCTCCTTCTCTCTGTGTATCTCTGTATCTGCACATTCCTCTTATAAGGACTTCAATCAGTGGATTTAGGGCTCACCATGCCCTAGGGCTCAGCATGCCAACATGCTCCCCTCCTAACTAGTTGCATCTACAAAGACCCTATTTCAAAATAAGGTCACAGTTTCAGGTTGCAAGTAGATGTGAAGTATTGGACACTATTGAACACACTACAGTATTAAATATATGTTGATTTTTGTCAAGTGCTTTTCTGAACCTATAGAGATAATTGTATATGTTTTTTTCTCCTCTCCTCTATCAACAAGATGGTCTATATTAATGTTGTTCAAGATAAGCCAGAGCTGGGTAGGAGCTAAAGCAGGAAAACCAGATTTCATATGGGAATATTGTAATAGGGGGAAAGAGGCCTCAGTATAGAACTGGGTCCAATTCCACATACAATATTTGGTAAGTGGGAATTTATAGCCAAGAGTGGGGTAGGAGTCCATTAGTGGAAATCACTAAGAGGAAACATCAGGCTTAGGGGGGTGAATTCTGGCTATTGGACCTATGAGGATTCTTGCTGGAAATGGGCCAAGGTGATCATACATCCCTAGGGGAGTGCAGAGGATGAGGAACTCAGTTAGATATTGAGGGTGATCAGATATGAAGGGTGGGGGGATCCAGCTAGCCCAGCTAAGGATTTTTGCTAAAGCTGAATGGTGCAGAGATGAAAACAGAAGCCTAAAGGTCCAGGCCTATTTGAAAAGGAGGGCTGGAGGGTGGAGAAGGGAATCTTTGTTGATGTCTTTCTTAATAATGAGAGATCTCTGCATTTCTGGAGTAAACCCCAGTTGGATATCCTGTATTAAGTGAAATATTTTTAATTATTGGTGCAAACGGAAAAAGCCTGTAAATGTTAGACTCACTTTATCTAACAAATAGGAAGATTTTTGATCAGTCACCTTGAGCCGGGCAAGCGCCGTGATCGGATTAGGAGCCGCGGGGCTGTGGGAGTGCAGACTGGGAAAATGCAGACCACCGGGGCATTACTCATTCCTACGGCTCTGATCGGCTGCTGTACCAGGGATCTAATCAGGCCTTTGCCTCCTGCTTGAGTAGGCCAGAGATCCCATCTAAACAGCCATCCTGCAGCAGCTCCCCACTCCAGGTGGCCCGACAGGAGTTCCAGACCAGTGTTGTCTCCTGGGACATTGACACAGCAGCCAAGTTTATTGGCGCTGGGGCTGCCACAGTTGGTGTGGCTGGTTCAGGGGCTGGTATTGGGACGGTGTTTGGCAGCTTGATCATTGGCTATGCCAGGAACCCATCTCTCAAGCAGCAGCTCTTCTCCTATGCCATTCTGGGCTTTGCCCTGTCTGAGGCCATGGGGCTCTTCTGTTTGATAGTCGCCTTCCTCATCTTCTTTGCCATGTGAGGCTCCATAGGGTCACCTACCCGTCTCTGCTGCTTCAACTTCAGGCCATGCCTGGTGCTGGAGTGTGTTAAGCTTTATCATTAAACACAACGTTTCTCTTTAAAAAAAAAAAAAAAAAAGGAAGATTTTCTTCGTTTTCTATGCTTTAAATAATCTAAATAGCATCATGATTTTCTGATGTTTAACAGTTTGGTAGAATTTGCTTCTGAAAATATTTTTGCTCCGCACCCTTTTGGGGGGCATGCCTATTCAACTATTTTCTCTATTTTTCTAAAATAATGATCTGTTTACCTTCTGTCTCTACAAGGGCTAATTTGGATAAGCTGTATGTACCAAATCCACTTCATCTAAATTTTCAAATCATATGCTGAGTTGTGCTATAGTGTTTAGCATGATTTTTTAAAAAGCTCTTTTCTTGGTTACTTTCTCCAGTCAGTTCTAATGCTATATATTTGTACTAATTTTCTCTTTTCTTAATTAGGTTAGCTAGAGGTTCATCTATTTGGTTGCCTTTTCAAACGTCTAGCTTTTTAAAAAAATTATTTCCCTTCTTAAAACTCAGTTTCTGCGTTTGTCTTTAGTAGTCCTTCCTTCTTTCAGTTTATTTTGTTCCTCTGGTTTATTTTGTTGTTCATTTTCCAAAGCCTTGAGCTGGGTATTTGGTTCATGTATTTCTCACGGTCACTAAGGTCCTTCTAGTCTCTAATTAGAGAAGCCCTTGGGGAACCACATCGTGTTAGGAGCGAGCGGCTTCTCCACGGCGGTGGACCTGCCAGCCCCGCGCGGTGCGGGAGGCGCGCAGGTGTGCCGGACAGGTGCACTGCCCCGCGTGGTCTCGGGGGCGGGGGGACCCCGGGGCGGCGCTCCCGAGCTCAGGCGGTGCCCAGGCGATGCCCAGGCGATGCCCAGGCGTTATCTCTGCGTCTCCGCAGGATGCTTTGTGGCTTTCCGGCGACCTGGAAAGCCGGGAAAGCAGAGCGAGGAGACCGCGAACCGGAAGGGGACAGACCCAGGACGCTCACGGGCCTTCGGTCTGGGACGCGCTTTACTCCTGCAGCGACAGACTCAGGTCCTGGAGCTGAGGCTCAGAAAGAGCGGGATGCGGCAGAGTGGACTTGGGACCCGAGCTGCTTCTGCAGAAGCCCGCCCAAGAGCCTGCACTCCCCTTAAATACACTTGGCGCGCCGCGGCTCTCCTGCGGGGGTGTAGCTCAGTGGTAGAGCGCGTGCTTAGCATGCACGAGGCCCCGGGTTCAATCCCCGGCACCTCCACTTTTGTTCCTGCCTCTTTGCTGCCGGTACCAGTGCTGCCGGCCCCGCGCTATCCTGGCTCGGCCACGCCGGGTGGGCTGGGGGCGGGGGGAGCGGGCAGGCAGGTGGCGGGCAAGACCGCGCAGCAGCCTTGGCTTCATTTTGCGGGATTAAGAGCAGGAAAGGAGAGCTGAGGACGGAAAGGCCCAAGGAGAGAAACACAGGCGCTCAGGCCACTTTCCCGGGTCCTTTGGTTCCTGGCCGTGGTGCCACAGTCACTGCGTCTGCTGCCGTCCACGCAGGTGCCGCGCCGCCGGGAGGCGTTTGCCCAGGATCCCAACAGTCACACTGATGTCCAGGTTGGTTCTGTCCTAGATCCTAACCGAGGACTGCCATGAACTAGATGCTGCGGTGACTTGCAAAGGTCATTCGACCCAAGGCTGGTGCGCCCTCCATCAGCGCGATCCCTGGACCAACAGTGGGTGGCATCTGAGAGCTGGGTGGAAATGCGGGTGTCCCCTCCACTCCGGACCTTCTGAACTAGAACCTGGATCCCCAAGTGATTCCTTTGCACGTTAACCTTTGAAAAGCACTGGTTTGGGGGCTGGGGCAGGGCTCTGTATTTTAATTTTTTCCCCAATTTCCTATTTCAATGTAGGGAAAATAATTGCAAAGATGTACTTCTATTGTTGAACCATTTTGTGTTCTAATAATTGACCTTGTTCTCTGCCATGGTAATATAGTATTTATGAATTTTTTTTTTCAATCAACATACATAGTTGAATTTGGTGTGAAGTTTCTTTTTATTTTTAATAAAATGTTGCAAGTTTTGCACTCAAGACTGTGCTAACCTCCAATGAACTGGGAACTTTGTATCTTTGTCTCTGCTCAGCAAGATTTTAAGTAGGATAGTATCTTGTAATCATTTCCATACTCAGAGCTGGCTCTTCCTCATCAAATCTTTAAGAACTTTGGTATTAGCCTGCTTTTGGGTATTAGGCCTTGTGATAAATTTTGAAGATACAAAACCCTTAGCAACCACAATGGAAGTGTGGGCTGAAGGATTATGCATTGATTGGGGGAGCCCTGGTTCCCTGAACAAAGACAATGTCACAACACCTCTTTCCCTGTGATTCGATTAGGGAATTTCAAAGGAGAAAATAACTTCCAAGGGAAATTCTTTCTCAAAGTAAGATGTCCTGGCTTTGGAATTTACTTCTCCATAAAAGAGTCAGAACTAGTGCTCAGGAGCCAGACTTTCTTTAATGGGAGCAACAGTCACTTTCTGTTCTGCTGACATAGTTTCTCTTTTCTTTTTATCAAGGTACAATTTTACAGTATCTTCCTGCCAACATGTCAGGAGGAAATTATTCACATGCTCCAACTATGGGAATTCATCAAGTTGCAAAAAGAAAAAAAGGCAAAATTTGAGAAAGAATATAATGAATTGGGGATCCCTGGGTGGCTCAGTGGTTTAGTGCCTGCCTTTGGCCCAGGGCGTGATCCTGGAGTCCCAAGGATCGAGTCCTAAGATCGAGGATCGAGTCCTAGGATCGAGGATCGAGTCCCAAGATCGAATAAAATCTTAAAAAAAAAATGTAATAAATCATCACTATGGCTTTTCTGGATTATATTAGGACTCAGGCCCAAAAATTTTAAAAATATCCTTCCTTCTAACCATAAACTTCTCCATGGAAATCCACTTCTGTGATTTATTTTTTTTATTTTTAAAAGATTTTATTTATTTATTCATGAGAGACACAGCGAGACAGAGGCAGAGACACAGGCTGAGGGAGAAGCAGGCTCCCTGCAAGGACTTGATTCCAGGATCCGCACTGGGCCAAAGGCAGACCTCAATCACTGAGCCACCCAGGCATCTCCACTTCTCTGATTTAAAGAGGAAAAGGATATGGTGAAAAAGCCAAGAACTTAGTATGAGGAAGCTATGGGAAATATCAGACAGACATTTCTAAAATTGTAAGCCAATAAAAAACAAATAACGTGATGACTGAGGTACTTCTTTGTAAGCAAGTTGGATCTAACTTTGACTCAGGATAAAAGTGACTCATTTTAAAGTACATTGTAGATGAATTCTGGATATTCAATCATGTTTTATTTGGGTGTTCTATCTTTCAACAAGCTTATATCTTGTTTAGCTTTCTCAGGGAGAAATTAAAGATTAAGAAACTCTTAGAGGAAAGAAGATGTGGCTACATGTGGGACCCTCTGTGAAGGGGCTAGAGGGAGCAGTTGTCTGGGAATGTGGGAGCAGACACAATTCCTCAGGCCCAGTAGTCATCGCAGTGCTTTCTTTTTTTCAAAGACACATTTAATTGGTGAAAAAAAGATTATTTAATTGTTTACTGCCTAGTGTAGAAACACTTCCTTCATATTCAATGAAGGTGGGAAACTTGGAGCAATATAACTAATCTTCCCTGTCCATGTTAACAAGTTGAGACATTGTAAGCACACACACACACACACACACACACACACACACACAAATCCTAAGTGTGGATTCAAACTCTGGAGCACAACATAAAAGCTCTTTACATGAAACATCCACTTTTTTTAGTCTGTCAGCTTCTTAGAAATGGCACCTAACCAGTTACAATTTTTTCCCCTGGTCCTAATGTATTAGAAATGCACTTGATATGTCTTCAGCTTTCCTGAGATAAATGGTTATTTCATAAGAAGAATCCTATTTGAAACTCCTTCTACTATTTCCCTATGAAGTATTTCAATAATGCTATGGACAGAGAGCCTGAAAGTTGTCACAGAAAATTAATAAACAATTACGGTGTTCGCTGTACCTTCGGGTAAACAGAAACAAAAAAACAAAAACAAAAACAAAACCCCAAACCTGTTTGTGAGGAACTTCTAGCAATCTAACTGGCATGTAGTTTTCTCTAGGAGCAATGTAAAAGCTTGAAAGGGAACTTTCCCAATTGTTCAAACTTTCTCACACCATCCAACAGCCACTCATCCTCCCAACACTTACGCCAGCTTGCAGATTCTGCAGGTGCCACTTCTCTAGCACTTAATTCCAGTGGAATCTGCCACTTCCCTTTCCTCCTATTCTACCAGCCCCAGGAGCACACCAAGAGAGCAATTCCACCAACCCCATCAGGTCCTTTCAATTTCAAGAGACTCAATGATATACTAATATAGCAAAGACATAAGATGAAAGAAGAGAGGACACTTGCTAGGAGCCTGGTACCAGGAAATGAGTCTTTGGAGTAGGGGTGGAGGTCTTCCATGGAAGTTTCTGGGCTGTGGTGCTAACCAGTGTTAGCGTTCAAGAACAGTTCAAGAACAGTTTGGAAAGAAGCCTTTTTTTTTTTTTTTTTAAGTTTTCACAACCATCAACAAATGAGTTCCTGACTCTCAATCTTCTAGGACACTTTCAGTTCTACTCACTAGGACACTTGTGCCCTCCGTACACACCCACCCCCAAGTACTCAGGACTGAGCACAGGGCGGGGCCCGGTGCCACGTCCACACGCCAGCGACCCGCCCTCTGAATCCGACCTGCCCCCCACCCACCTCTTCCCCTCCATGCCCCCTGCGCCCCCCTGCACTCATGACAACACATCTGTCCCACGGACCCCGTCTGTCGAACGGCTGTTCTCTCTCGCGTGCCTCGCTCTGTGAAGCGGGTGGGTCTTTCCATGCAGTGTCTGGACACCCACGAACTTGCTGAAAAAGCCCCACGTTCTTTCCATCCCGAGTCTGTCCAATTCGCGCCGTAACCCTCCGGGACCTGGGCGATCCCTCCAGCCTTCCCACGCCCTTCGGGCTGCAGGAGCACAGGAGCCTCCGCTAGACGCGCCCATCAATTGCCTGCGGCTGGATGGCTCACCGCGGGTTTCCCCCCAAAGTCCTGCCCTGACCCTCCCCGTGGTGCCCCAGTAAACCAACAAGGGTTTATCCCATTGCTCGGCTTCCCGACAGATGCTTCCAGTACCTTGTATTCCCCGTACGGTTTCGTTTGCTAAACATCAGTACCCCCCGCCCCGCGGACTCCCTGGGGCGGACTCCCTGGGGCTCTGTCTAACCGGGAGTCACGCATCCTGCGCCTCCAGCCCTTGCTGCTGAGGGGACGGGCTCCAGAGTTGTGGGGAGGAGCGCCCGGAATGCAGCAAGGAGGTGGGAGACTAGTGCGAGGCCCCCCCCCCCTCCCCAGGAACCAGAAACGGGTGCAGCTTCCCACGTACAGGGCCGGGCATCTCCAGCCGCCGGCGCCGGATCCCTTTAAGAAGTGATGCAGGTTGCGCCATCCTACTTTCTTACTTCCCTTGCTTGTGGGTTCCCCCTGCTCACCAGAAAAGCAGACACTTTACCCAAGACGTTCATTTTGACGCTACAGTGTGGACCCCACGAGCCTCGAAACCCTCCGAGGTTGCTGCGGACTGGACGCGCGGCGCCGGGCAGCTTCCTGGGGGCAGATGCAACTTGTTGCCGCACCGGCACCGGGCGGAGCTGAAGATCTCAGCGGCTTCCGACCCCGGACCCCCAAGCCCCGGAGGCTCTCCCAGCTCCGGCCGGCGCCCCAGTGCTTGCCTTCAGGGTCGTCTGCCCTCGCCCCTGCGTAGGGGAAACCTCCCCCCACCTCTCTTGCAGGGACGCCTGGGGTTACATTGGGCCCCTCGCACAACCCCAGGCAAGATCCCCATTTCCAGAGCCCTAATGTAATCACACCTGCAAAGACACTTCCATGGGAACACATGCTAGGGATTGACAACTGCTATCTTTTCCTGTTTTCTGTGAAGTTTTTGGGAGGAGGAATCAAAACTCTGACTCTTCTACTTGTCTCCTCTCTCCATCACCAAAAGTTTGGTCCAACAACAAGAGGAGGATACTAGGTGAATAAGTGGGGCGATGCTACCACAAAATGACAGCTGTTGAGAAGCCAGCATCCTGCCAAACATTAAAACAAACAAACAAAAACTGCTTTAAATAACTCAGTCTGCATGTGCCCAAGTGCTATTTCATACTATTCAATTTCCTTTCATTTTATCACTCTCTTCTTTTCTATCTCTACATAACAGTATACTGGGAAATAGCAGTTAACATCAAACATGCAGCTATGAAGAAAAAGCAGAAGAAAACTTTTGGAATGTGTCAAAATGGAAATTATTAGCTGCCAAACAAGAAGACAAATAGTTCATAGATGTCCAAAACATTTTCACCGTAGTAAATGAAAGAACAGTCATTTCCTCTACCAATTCTTGTCCATACTTTTGTTCTGCATTTTCCAGGGACTTCTCAAAATTTCTAGTCCATTGAAGGCCTCACTAAAGAGCTGATATTGTTTCAGTCCAAAACTATCTGTGCCCATCATTGTCCCCAAATAAAGAAAGGGAAGAGTGTTGTCTCCTATATTCACTCTTTCTTTCCCAACCAGAACAGCCCCTCTTTGCTTCCCAGCTGAGAAAGAAATTCAATCTCTTTCAGATGTCCTTAGTGTGAAAGGAGTGTGAAAGGGAAAGAAGAAAACATCTGCTAAATTTTAATATCATAAATTGGCAAATTTGCATTCTAGCTTCTGCTTAGCAATATTTTAAATAGGATGGGAACCACCTGAGAAGCACAAACTGTCCAGAGGTTGGGATCATTTCAGAACACTGTGTGCCTCTCCCTCCATAACCAACAAATCTATCTATCTATCTATCATCTATCTATCTATCTACCTTTCTACCTAGAGACATTATTATTTTTCTAAACGATTTGAAAACCATTTTTGGACAGTATGTCTTTTTATCCACAATCTTTTTATTGTAAACTTCCATCATAATCCTTTTGTTATATATGTCAGCATATATTTCTTAAGAGCAAGAGCAGTTCCTTACCACAGCACAAACTTTGAATTCAGGAGATTTAACACTGGCAAAATAGTACTAATAGTACTATTACTATCTAATATACAGTCTATATTAATTTAAACTAATTTTACTGGGATCCCTGGGTGGCGCAGCGGTTTAGCGCCTGTCTTTGGCCCAGGGCGCGATCCTGGAGACCAGGGATCGAGTCCCACGTCGGGCTCCCAGTGCATGGAGCCTGCTTCTCCCTCTGCCTGTGTCTCTGCCTCTCTCTCTCTCTCTGTGTGCCTATCATAAATAAATAAAAATTAAAAAAAAATAAACTAATTTTACTAACAAAATATTTTATAGAAATTTCTATCCCAGGGCAACCCTGTCGAGAGAGACCCCTCTCACTTCTGAGAGCTTTCTCTGTATCTTTGCTTAATAAACTTCTATTGCTTTGCTCACAAAAAAGAAAAAAAAGAAAAGAAATTTCTGTCCCCAACTAGGGTCAATTTCAGCATCACTTATGAATTTAGTTATTCTTTAGTCTTTTAAAATCTGGAATAGATTCTCAAGCTTCTTGTTTTTCATGTTTCTGAACATCATATGCCAATGATTTTGTAAAATGTTTTTCAATTTATGTTGTGATTAGACCAGACTCAGATTGTGAATATTTGGGATGAGTATCACAGAACTGGTATTTCCCTCCAACACACCAGGAGGCATGCGATGTCAGTTTTTCCCATTATTAGTGATGTTTGCTTTAATCACTTGGTTAAGGTTGTGTTCACCAGGGTTTCTTCCCCTTATCATTTCCCCTCTAATTAGTAAGTAAACTATAAGGAAATACTCTGAGACTATATATAATCCTGATCCCCATCAAAAATTTACCTATGTTTTTAGCATTGATTTATGAATTTTACATGAATCTATTCTTGTTCTGATGGCAGCAAGGTGGTGAGTTTCTAACCTTATTATTACTTTTTTACAGTTCACACGCCACCATAAGGAAAATTTTCCCTTCTTCCATATTTATTTATTTAAGTATCCAAGGATTATAATCACTTGTCATTATTCATGCTCAGAGTATGTCCAATTTGACGAGTGAGAGGCCCTTCAAGTTGGCTTCTTTAAAGATTTTATTTATTTATTCATGAGTCACACACAAACACACACACACACACACAGAGAGAGAGAGGCAGAGAAACAGGCAGAAGGAGAAGCAGGCTCCAGGGAGGGAGGCTGATGTGGGACTCGATCCTGGGAGTCCAGGACCAGGCCCTGGGCCAAAGGCAGGAGCTAAACCGCTGAGCCATCCAGGGATCCCTGTCCCCATCATTTTTAAGCATCTACATTCTAGCACAGAAAGATACCTTAGGTTTATCTTTGGTCTTACTCTCACAATTCAACACTTCTGTCCATCCCTGAAGCTGTTAATTCATGCCTTATGAATGTCTTTTGAGAAATAGTTTTTGGACTATTGGTGCTTAGATTCAGAACGAAACCCTTCAAGTGAAACTCTGAGTGCATCGCTCCATGGCTTTTCTCCATCAAATCTGGTCCTTAATACTCCGATGGAGCAAACTACAAATATTATGAAACATTCTAGGTAGGAAAAAGCTGAATTTCAACGGTCTTGTGTCTCAAGTTAAGACGTATCTGCAGAAAATCAAGAGCTGAAAACCGGGACTAGATTGACTCTTTCCCAGAATGGGAGAAGGAAACCAGAACCACATTTTCAAACCTGAGAGACTCTAAAATCTAGAAAACAAACTGAGGGTCATTGAGGGGAGGGGGTAGGAGATGGGGTAAGTGGGTGATGGGCATGAAAGAGGGCACGTGATGGGATGAGCACTGGGTGTTATACACAACTGGTGAATTACTGAACTCTACCTCTGAAACTACTGGTATGTTGGCTAATTGAATTTAAATTAAAAAGAAAGTCACAGTGGAAACTCCTTGGGTTATTATCTGACATATGTCCAATCTTTTGCCTTCCATTTGAAGCTCTACACTCTGAAAAATCAGTAGCCCTCTCAAGTTCCTGAAGGTGTTCTGCCCAGAGCAGCTGCTTATATCCCTTAACACTGAACTACCATGATGCTCAGGGATCCAGGGCCTCAGAAAACAAACCTTATCTCTACATAAGTGGTAGCAAAGGACTCTTCCAGAAGGGGTATAGCTCAGTGGTAGAGTGCATGCTTTGCATGTATGAGGCCCTGGGTTTGAACCCTGGCACCTCTAGGCTTTAACTTCTTTTTTCTTTCCCTTTCTGACCTAACATCATTCAAAGCCAGTCTTCAAAAAATACTGATTTAGCACTCTTAACTTTTTTTTTGTTCTATTCCTGCACATATGGAATGAAAAAACATAACAGATTGTCTTGAATTCCTCCTCTTCTCTGTGAGATGTGAGCCTCCATATTACCTAAGGTGGCTGGGACAGCAGAGGAAGGGAAAGGGAGGGGGGAGAACAGAATCCTACAACAGCATCCCTTGAAGCCGAGCAGAGGCTTGCACAGGAACCAGTGGCACACCTTGGTCCCCGTGGTCCCCATCGTATACTTTTACTGATGAGAGGGAAAGACAAAGAAGATGACACAGCATCTCCTTACCTGCATTTTCTTTAGTTCTTCTTGTTTTCTGGGCCAAAGACAAAATGAAAGCAGCAGAACCTCACTGGCTGCCCTTTCAGGACCCAAGGACCTGAATGGAGAGGGCCATCAACAGCTCAGTGGGACAGTGAGTGGTGGACCCCACCTGGGAAAGAAAGAAATACTTATCAACCCATTCTCAATTAATATTCCATAACGTCCATTTCCCTATATTACTTCACTCATCCTGTTTTCACTATCATTTCAAATCTTTCAATAAAACACTGCCTGCAAATCTCAGTTACCATCAAATGAAGGCCCCCACACGAAGAGGTAGGAAGAGGTTTTTCTGTCACAATGGGAAAGAGACGCAAAGCAAAGACATTACAGGTGTGTTGGATGTCTCTGCAGGTGCAGGAAACCCACTTCCTCTGTCCTATGACATCTGGTTTGTGTGACCAGGGAAGCCCTAGAATTCTGATCCACGGAGGTACCTGCATCAATCCGTTAAGGCTGCTGTAACAGAGTACCACAGACTGGGTGGTTGAAACAACAGAGTTGATCTCACAGTTCTGGAGGACAGAAGCCCAAGATCAAGGTGCCAGCAGGGTTGGTATCTGGTGAGATCTTTCCACCTGCTTGCAGACAGCTGCCTTCTCCCTGTTGTGGTACCCACACATGGCCTTCTCTTCGTGTGCATCCCCCTGGGGTCTCTTCCTCTTCTTATAATAAGGGGCCCACCCACAGGACTGCATTTGACCTTTCTTACCTCCATAAAGGGCCTGTCTTCAAATAGTAACACTAGGGGTTAGGGCATCGGCATATGTCTTTGGAGAGGAGGGGACACAATTCAGTCCATAACCGCACTCTTTTTTTGAGAGAGACAGAGAGGGTGAGCAGGAGGAGGAGCAGAGGGAAGCAAAGGGAGAGGGTGAGAGAATCTTAAGCAGGCTTCACGCCCAGGGTGGAGGTTGATAAGGGGCTCAATCTCATGACCCTGAGATCATGACCCGAGCTGAAATCAAGAGTCAAATGCTACCCCAATGGAGCCACCCAGGCACCCCTATTACAGCATCTTTTAAGAAATTCCAGTGCTTTGTGGTTTCAAAACTGCTATTATCTATGTCCTTATTTCCTGTTGGATCAAAGTGTCTCTAAGAGGAATGAAATTTGTTTCCAGCTTGTCACTTTCACTGTCTACCAGGCTGGGACGTCCTTATTTCCAGGTTCCTTTCTCCAGTGAAAATTATCTACAGCAGGCACTCGGGAGGGGGACTGCCTGGCTTCAGAAATCTGCTTGGCTGCTGACTGGCCATGTGCCCTGAGGCCAATTCTTTGTGATAGGATGCATTTTTTGGAGGGAGATAATGTTGTCATTTCATGTATGTTCTGTTATCTGCTTGTTTTCTCTAGGCATTTTTTTAAAGATTTTATTTATTTATTCATGAGAGACACGGGGGTGGGGGGAGAGAGAAGCAGAGACACAGGCAGAGGGAGAAGCAGGCTCCATGCAGGGAGCCCGACTTGGGACTCAATCCTGGGTCTCGATCCTGGGTCTCCAGGATCAGGCCCTCCCGGGATCAGGCCCTAGGCTGAAGGTGGCGCTAAACCGCTGAGCCACCTGGGCTGCCCTCCCTAGACATTTAAGCCAATAGTGTATGGGGTGATAGAAAGGACACTGAGGTGGGGGACGGTTGTGTGGAATTAGAGCCCTGTCCACTTCCAAAACCCAGGTCCAACCCCAGAGCAATAGTTTAGGTGACTTTGCAGGTCACACCATAGATCTTCTGCTTTTTCTATAAATGAACTCAAATGGGCACCTGGAGACTTACTCTATCAAGATGCCTGGGGTCTGATCAAGCTATTTAGGTCTCTCAGTTAGAAATCCAAACTTGGACCACTCCAAGCCCCTATGGCAAAAAGTGTAACTGTTCTCTCCACTCTTGGGGTTGAGGACTGACCCCAGCTACCTCCCCAGCCCCACTAATTTGGCCAGTTCTCTCGTCTAGGATCAAAATGCTAAAAACTATAATATGAATGAATGGTAATTAAAATATCTCCTTAGGTTAAGTCAGGCATGTGCTGCGGAGAGACTTGTTGGTGGCTCACAGGCCCATCCTTCCTGTCCTTGGCAGAAATCCTGCTCCTCCCCAGCTTTCTACCCTCACAGCTGTACTCTCCGCCCTAAGCCTACCATGCTGCTTGTCTCTTATCTCTTAAAGGGCCTTCTGTTCAAGGTAGCTTTGCCCTTTCCCGCCCTCCAAGCTTCCAGGAATCCGACCCATCAATGCAGGAGCCCATTGCAAAAGCGAGGGCAAAATTCTGGGAGACAAAGCTGGATTTCAGAGGCTGGCTCTTGGGAAAGGAGGCCTGAGATGCTACGGCTCAGGTGGAGTCCCCACACCCTACACATTGAGCTGTGTAGACGAGGTAACTGCCTTTCTGAAAACCATTCCAAATTAAAATATCCAGTTACTGCCTCGCTTTCTTATTTTTCATGTCTTGTAGCCCAAGCTCAAACAACAGCACACTCGCCCCTACCTCCGCCTGCGATGCCCAAGCACAAAGACGAGAAATCCGCGGGCGTGGCTGCCACAGTGTGGGTTCCGGGCTTACCAGGCCCCAGAAGATTTCGGATTCCTCCCAGACTGACCGACGGTAGCACCTCGTTTGGGCTGAGGGCGGGAAGCGCCTGTCCTTCGCTCGGGACCGCGGGTGTAAGAACCTAGAGCGGCAGGCAGAGCTCGTGGGGCAGATGCTCCGGCGGGCGGCGGGATTCGGCCTGCGGTGGGGCGCGGCGGTCCTGGTGCCACAATCAGCCCCTCGCATCCCCCCGCCTCGCTCCCCGTGTGTCTCAGAGCCAGAGCCGAGGCGCTGAGGGGAAACCCACCCAGACACAAACCTGGAGACCAACCTGGAGACCAGCCCTGAGACCAACCCTGACACCAGCCCCGAGACCAGCCCTGAGACCGCGGAGTTGGGCCTGGCCTTGGCCTGGTTGGGGACAGCGGGTCTTCAAGTAACACCAGAAACTGGGACTTCATCAGGGAACCACACTCCAGCCCCTGGGGATCGCTCATGCTTCTGCTGGGTATCCACCTGGCGACTCTGGTGTGGTCTCACAGCCCCGGGGGCAGAGGAGAGGATGCTGTAGATGGGAGGATTGAACAGAGAACTCGACTTTTTATTTTGAAATTGTTTCAAGCCTACAGAAAAGTTGCAAAATGAGTACCCAGAAAGACCACATACAGGTAACCCAGATTCATTCGCATTATTTTTCCTCTTCCTCCTCCCTCCAGATGTGAACACTTGCAAATTATTATTTTTTCTGATTTCAGAATAACTTGCGTGCTCTCATCTTATTTCTAATCGTTCAGTGCATGGTTTTTTAAGACAAAGGACTTTCTCTTGTAAATTGCAAAACAATTTCATATTCTGAATTTTTAACAATAGGGATACTATTATCTAATATCCAGTTCATATTAGAATTTCACCAGTCATTCAAAAAAATGCCCTTTAGAGCAACGTTCCCCCAATCCAGGACCCACTTCAGGATCATGTATGGCGTTTGGCTTTCTTGTTTCTCTAATTTCCTTTAATCTGGAATGTATTCTCAAACTCTTTGTCTTTCATGACATTGACAGGTTTTGAAGAATTCATGCCAGTTGTTGAGTTGAATGCCTTACAGTTGGGGTTTATGTGATGTGTCTCTGTGATTGGACCAAGGTTACACACTTCTGGCAAAAATACAAGTGATTGTAGTGTATTGCAGAAGGGTTTTGCATTTATTGGTGGTATTATAACTAAATGTAAAGGTCCCCCTCATTCACTTAGTTTGAAGGGAAACACTGGAGGCCATACAAGTAAGTACTTCATTCCTCATCAAAATTTTACCCATAGTTTTAAAATAGATTGGTGCATTTTCCTCAATCATAACCATGTTGGGTGGCACACTGGTGATACTTTACATCTATCCATTTTTTTAAAAAAATATTTTTTAAAAGTACTCTCTATACCCAGTGTGAGGCTTGAACTTACAACTCAGCGACCAAGAGTCACATACTGCACTGACTGAGCCAGCCAGGTGCCTCTCAATCTATTCCTTAAATATATTCTTTTTTCAAAAAGATTCTAGGGGATCCCTGGATGGCTCAGCAGTTTAGCTCCTGCCTTTGGTCCAGGGTGTGATCTTGGAGTCCTGCTGGGATAGAGTCCTGCTGGGATCCAGTCCTAGGATTGAGTCCTGTGTCAGGCTCCATGCTTCTCCCTCTTTAAAAAAAAAATAAATAAAAAGATTCTATTTATTTATTCATGAGACACACACAGAGAGAGGCAGAGACATAGGCAGAGAGAGAAGCAGGCTTCCTGCAGGGAGCCTGATGCAGGACTTGATCCCAGGACCCAGGGGACCAAAGGTAGATGTTAAAGCACTGAGCAGGCATCCCTAAATATATTCTTTCCCATTTATTTTTCTTCCTTTTTAAGATTGATATATAATTGATATATAAAACTGTATTATTTTCAGGTGTACAACACAATAATCTGTGCAAAATGATATCACAGTAAGTCTAGTTAACATCTATCACCAAAAAACCCACAAAAAAGGTTTTAACCACACACAGTTAATTCTTTTCTTATGATGAGAATTTTAAAGATCTACTCTCTTAGCAGCTTTCAAATATGCAATACAGTATTATTAACTGAAGGTTTTCTGAATTACATATAAGGCATGAATGTGTTCTCTATCTTGAGCACAATGTTTAAGTCTTTAAAAGATCCTCTTGAGAAACTATCCAACACCTTTTACACAAATAGATATTCCAATAGTGTTGTAGGTACACAGTCCAGCTACTGTATTAGACATTTAATAAACAATGCTTATGGTGTTCACGAAGCAAACAGGAAAAAAAAAAAAAGCCCGACTCCTTAATATGAATGTCCATGAATCCAACCAATATCCAGATTCTTCCAGGTATAAAAACAAAGAAACATCACTGAGTAATTCTGGAAGCTTTCCTAGTTGTGCTTTTATGTGCTCAAATAGCTAAGTACGTTTCTCCTCCTGCCACCAGCGTTTTTACACACAGGCACACACACACTTATGCATCAGAACTCAAAGATCTTTGTATTTGATACTTTTCTAGACTCTTCTTCAGTGAAGTCTGCCCTTTCTGTCTTTCCTATCCTATTTTGCCAGGCCTTTAAGTCAACTAGGGGGAATTCTGCCACACTAATCAGTTTCTGTCATTTTCAAAATAGAATCAAAGGTAGTTTTGCAAATATAGATAAGAGTTCATCATTAGGCAAGTAGGATGAGAAAGGCAAGCAAATACTAAGAATGTGGTTGGTGCTATAAACTGGAACTTCAAAAACAAAAACAAAAACAAAACAAAACTGGAACTTCTCTTGGTCTCTAGAAGTTCCAGGGCACATAAGATTAACCAGCATAAACACCAGGGCTCAAGGACAGTATAGCTAGGAACTCACCTCTTTATTTTCCACAAGTATCATTAATTAACTCCTAACCCCCAAATTTGCAAAGAAACCTGAGTTCTTCAGTCCCTCCACTCCTGCAATCATTCCTTAGTCTGTCTCCAGGTCCACGCACTCTCAAGTTCTGAGACACAGCAAGTTCACAAGCTTCTCAATTCGACACATCCCAAACCAAACTCACCTCCATCTTCTTTTCTCTCCCCCAAAAGATTGACATATAGTCCCTTTCAGCTTCTCCTGTTTGCTAAATAACTTCGCTGTACTTTTATTTCTCCAAATTTCATTCTGTCTCCCTAACTGCATGTTTGTTTCCCTTCTGACTCATTCTCACAATTCTCCCATTCTCTCCATCCTTCAGGCTGCTTTGCAGTTCATGCTGAAAGTCTTAATCCTCTGGGCTACTGATGGAGCTTGCTAAATTGCCTCTGGGCTTAGGGGGGGAGGGGGGAGAGGAAGAGGAGGGGGAGGAGGAGGGGGGAGGAGGAGGGCAGAAGAGAGGTAATTGGGCTCCAACGGAAAGACTTTCCACTCTTCCTCATCTTGTGACTTAACCCAGACCTGTCTCAAAAAATTAAGGAAACTAAAGAAAAAATGTGTGGGGTCCCTTACGTAGAAAATTTTTGTGACCCTGGGTCAGACAAATATCTTGTAGATAAGACAACAGAAGCATTGGATAAATGCAACCTCATCAAAAAATTTTAAATCCTGTTCTGTGCAAAATATGTTTAAGAGAACAGAAAGGCAAGTGTCACAGACCATGAGACAACCTCTGCAAACCATATATTTGATAAAGAATTTACATCCAGAATATATAAAGGGCTCTAAATAATCAACAATAAGAAAATCTGATTTAAAAATAGCAAAATATTTAAGCAGATACTTTGCCAAAGCAGCAATAAGGATGACAAATAAGCAAAAGAAGCTCAACATCAGTGATTAAGGAAATATTGATTAAGGCCATAATGACACACCATTGCAGTTATAAGAGTTGCTAAAATCTAAAAATGTTAGCCATACCACATGTTGGTTAGAATGCAGAAGAAATGAAACTCTCATACACTGTTAGCAGTAGTAGAAAAGTACTATTTTGAAACACTTTGGCAGTTTCTTAAAAAATTGAAGCTATACCAACCCCATGATCCAACCACTCAAATCCTAAGTATGTATCCAAAAGAAAAAATAAAACAATTGTGTCCATACAAATTCTTGTGTACAAATTTTTGTATCAGCTTTATTTGTAATAGCCAATAACTGGAAACAATCCAAGTGCTTAGCTTAAATGGGTGAATGGATAAACAAATTGTGGTATATCCATACCATGGAATACTACTCAGCATAAAATGGAGTAAACTATTGATACGTTAAACATGGGTGAAACTCAAAATAATTATGATGAGTGAAAGAAGTGAAATCAAAAAAGTAAATATATGATCCCATTTGCATAAAACTTTGGAAAATTCAAACTCATCTATAGTGACAGGAATTACATCAATGGTTGCTTGGGAAAGGAGAGGCAGGGAGAAGTAGGGAGTGGAACTCAAACGTTTTCTTCCTCTCCCTCTCTCTGTCTCTGTCTCTGTCTCTCTCTCTCTTTCTTTCCCCCTTTCTCCCTCCCTCTCTCCCTAACTCTCCCTCCCTTCTACCCTGCCTCCTTTTTTTCTCTTTTCTAAACTTTCGAACCAGCTGTAGGGTGAAGACCACTTCTGAAGATATGGAATTGAGGAACCCAACATGATTGGAAATGAGCAATAATGATTTTCATTTTGCATATAGGCTGTCAAAGTGCTTCCTTGGTTTTCTAGAGCAAGATATCCTGGTCTTGAAGTTGGCCGGTGAGAAAGGCAAGTGGTCTAGAAAGTGAGGAAGAGAGTGATTACAGACCAAAGACACTTGAAGAGGTGGGTGCAGACAAGACAGCCAATGGAAATCAGGTAGAGTGATCTGTGGAGGAGAAAGACGTGGTAGAGAAAAAGAATGAAGGGAAACTCCTAACTCAAGACTTTCCAAAGTGGTTCTCAAAAATAAAACAAAACAAAACACAGGCATTAGGGCAGTAAGAAGATCTTAGAGAAGACTGTCCCTGGCTGGGAAGAACCTAGGAGCAGGAATGGTTTAAATCTGGACTTAGAATTTACTATTCTGGAAAACAATCCAATTTAGAAACGTAGAATTAATTCAGTTAACAGAATAAATTTTCTGACACACACACACACACACACACACACACACACACACACACACACACACAAATGGCCTTGCCAAAGAATACAGAAGATACCACATTTCCTAATATATCACAAAACAAGCAGTTGTTGTCCGGGGGGTGTAGCTCAGTGGTAGAGCGCATGCTTTGCATGCATGAGGCCCTGGGTTCAATGCCCAGCACCTCCAGAGGCATTTCTTTCTGTTTTGCTCCACATTGGTACATTCTTTCAGGGATGCCGAGTCCACTTTTCTGTTTTTTTGTTTTTGTTTTTCTGCTCACATGGAAAGTAAAAATGACTGGTGAAACATCAGAAGAAAGAAAGGAGGAGGAAAGACTTATTCAACATCCCCAAATGCAACCAACTTTGTCACCTGGACCATCGTTTTGCAATAGGACTTAAAAAAGGAAGATCCAAGTGAGAGGAAGAGAAAGAGGGAGAGAGAAGGGATGAGTGGAGGAGAGAAGGAGAGGGAGAGACCCCTGTGCAACTTCTTTAGCCAGAATAGCTAATCCTAAAGACAAGAGAATGAGAGAAATTAGGGTGATGTGAGCAAGATCTCATCTGTCTCTGGAAAAACACTTCAGATGGCAAGCCGAATGCCTTGGACAAACAACTGTCCCTGATCCTTTATTACATACCAGGAACAGAATACAGGAATTCAAACACAGGCTTTTGTTTCTTCAGTTAAGAGCCTGAAAAAAACGACTAAGGAAAATCCCGTCATTGATCTGCTTTAATTTTGGAGACAAAATAATGTTCATCCCTGGCAATACAGAATACTTCACTTTCAGGCAAATCAGGTAATGGAGAGGTCTTGGCTTCTAAGAAGTCAACCGTCTCCTTGTCTCCTTCCCATTCGACTGTACCTGAAGATGGCGAAAACGAGATGCTCTGCACTGAATGCATGCTGTGGCAGCAAGAGACCCTCTCTTTCAATAAACCAGCCCCTGTGAACAGTGTTTCTGCTCAAAGATTTTCCTTTGGGGACTAGAGGAAGTGATGCTGTTTCCTTGCACAGACAGTTTACATGATCTGCAGGTTCTGCTTTTGCTTCTTTTGCAATAGCCAGTCTCAGAAGCTGCTCTGTGAGGAGTCTGACTACAGTGGGATCAGCGTGCTATGAGAAAGCCCAACCTAGAACCATGGAGAGAAAAGTGAACAGGAAACTAGATAGAGAAGCACTGATACACCACAGTGGAGCCTCCTCAGACCTTTGAGTCCAACCCTGCTACCAGCTAAATAAAGAGCAGTGAACAGTCCCAACTGGCTCCAAGCAGCAGAAGGGACCCAGCCAAAATTTCTGACCCAGAGAATTGTGAGCAAATGTAATGGATGGTTTAAAGTCGTTCAATTTTGAGAAGTTTGATATGTAGTCTGCTATAATTAAAACAGTCATAGATCAACAAAGAGGGTCAAAGAAGAGATAATCATCTTATCTGGAAGCTCATGGTAGGAAATGAGACTTTTACTTTTGTTCTAAGGAAAATTTAAGGCCATAGCAAAGAGTATAAATTTTAAAAAATGAGATCGATGTAGGAGCAATCCCGTTTTTTTTTCCATTAATACCAATAATAAGTTCTTTATCTACTAGGCTTAGTGGATGACTTTAAGTCCTTACTCTACCCACTTCTAAAGAGCCCTCTCCTCCCAGCCACATAAATATCTGAAATTCAGGTTCAGAGATGTCTGCAGATTGTAATGTGCTTAGGGCAGACATCCTCAAGAGGCGAATCCACAGACATTTAAATTCTGTCATTTCTAAACCCAAACTATACATTTCCCTCTTATTGCCCTACCTATACACAAATCAACAAACCAATAACAACAACAACAAACAATTCTCACCCCTCCTCCTATATTTACTATTCTTTGCAAAAGGTATCACCATCTGCAAAATCCAACCTGCATGCTTTCCTAAATACTAAGTATTAGACTTCAGTAAGAGTCCAAATCCTGTATCAATCTACCTTGTTCCTCAAATTTCTCCCTTGCCTTTCATTGTTAAATTCACTGTTTCATCTATCTCGCAGATCCTTGAAAGAGCCTCCAAAGTTGCCTGCCTAGGTCAGGACAGCGTAAAAAAAAAAATCACTGTACTGTACACATTTAGGGCTTTCTCAATCTGTTGCAGTCCTGGATTTGACCTGTCCCGCCCCCACGCCCCGCCCATCCTGCTTTTTAGAACCCAGTCGAGTCAACAGCAGGCTTGAGAGATGGAGCAACATAGGCTAACGTGCTCTTTAGAAAGCCCCAGTTGATTTCCGTATAAAAGTTGGAAATAACAGAGAGGAAAAGGAAACATGATTCTTCAACAAGACTTGAACTTAAACTCCTATATCTCACACGAAAAGGCTAAAACGCCACTGCTGACCTAAATCACTTTCACGATGAAGGTGCTTCCTGAAATCTAGTCGAACTGGGCACATTTAGTTTCAACAGAAACTAATGCGAGCCACAGATACAATTTAAATTTTATAGGAGATCCGGGAAAGCCTCGAGCGGGTGGGGGTGTAGCTCAGTGACAGAGCGTGTGCTTCGCGCGGCCGAGGTCCCGGGTTCAACCCCGGCTCCTCCAACCGTACTTTTTCGTGCGCTTAGCCACGTTTCTCCTGCTTTATTAAAATAATATACAGTCCAATGTATTCTCTTCAATATTATGCCATTGGACCATTATGCCATTATCCATGGGACTTGGTGCCACCCAAGACACGAACATTCACAGAAGAGAGAAAACGAAGACAGCTGCACTCGTCAGCCTCAACACCGCCTGAAACACCGAGCTGCAGTCCCATCCACAGACCCATTCACTTTAGGTCTCATGAGGCAGAATCCCTAAAGAAAGGGAAGAAACAAAACAAAACAACAACAACGACAACAACAAAAAACAGAGAAACCAGGTCTGTGAAGTTTCGTGAGCTTTAGAGCACTGTGCGGTCCAAGGCGCAGGGGCCGGTCTCCTCTGCTCCCCAGCGCGCCCCAAGCGCGCTCCCTGCGCGCCTCCTCTGCGCCCCAGTGCTCACCCCGCAGGCCGCCCGCCAGCCCCCAGAACGCCCCCGGCGCCCCCCACCCCCGCCTCGGAGCCCAGGTGGTGGCGCGGGGCCCAGCTTCCGCAGGGGTGGGGAGTGGGGTGCAGTCTGCAGGCGTCAAGGGAGCCCAAGACCCGTGCCTAACGGACTTTTAAAGCCTAATCTGGGAGCTGGAGACCGCCGGCTCCACTCAGGCCAGCGAGCACCCGCGGACCGCAAGGATGGATCCTGGCATCTGGCCCCACTCTTACTGGTATTTCATATTACACTGACTTTCACGAGAGCTTTACACAAAACGTATACCGGAAGGCTCCCCCTAATTCCCACAGGCCCCTCAACCACAACACCTCGCTGGAGCTACATACATCTCAGACACACTGACAAACAACGGATTTGAAGTCCTCACCCTCAAAAAAAAAAAAAAAAAAATGAAGTCCTCACCTTCGACATTTCCTCGCTGAACATTTTTGTCCTTCAATCTTTAAATGCAGGAACCCCTCGTGGCCCCACACCGAACGTCCCGGAGGAAGAAGTGGCCAAAGGTTTTTGGGTGGGAATAAGGACAAATATATAAGCTGCTTGTATTAAAACAAATAGCACCTATTACAGAATCAGTACAAACTATAGAATACGGAATATCAATGCTCTGCACTTTGTTTTCTGTGCAAGTCGCATATCGTTGGGCGAATGCACCAGAATCATTCCATTTTCTTTGCAAAACCTTTCCATGCTACCCTTTGTATCAGAAAAGAATGCTTTAAAATGTGAAGTCGAAATGTAAAAGATGAAGTCTAGATTGCCTCATTTGGAAAAACATTCCTTCCAACTGGTCTGAAATCATGAGAGGGAGCAGAGATGGGTCAAACCCCACACAGCTGCCTTCCCCAACTGAGCCACGGAACCCCTGCCAGGGCTATCTCTGGGCCACCCTCATCCAGCTGTGTTGCTGTCACACTGCGGTCTAGATTATTTCTGGGCAAAGGCTAAGTGAATGAGCTTTCCTTCTCTTTGATTCTCATTCTCTGACACCCTCTGGGTTGCAGAGTAATCAGCCAGGAAAAACAGCTCCGACCACCATCTTCCATTTTGCCAATCACGGATTCTTTTTTCTTTTCTTTTCTCCCCCCACCCCCCTTTTTTTTGTATTTTTTTTTATGGAGTTCAACTTGCCAACATATAGCATAACACCCAGTGCTCATCCCATCAAGTGCCCCCTCAGTGCCTGACACCCAGTCACCCCATCCTCCCCCACCTCCCCTTCCATTGCCCCTTGTTCATTACCTAGAGTTAGGAGTCTCTCATGTTTTGTCACCCTCTCTGATTTTCCCCAATCATTTTCTCTCCTTTCCCCTATAATCCCTTTCACTATTTTTTATATTCCCCGTATAAGTGAAATCATATAATGATTGTCCTTCTCGATTGACTTACTTCACTCAGCATCATACCCTCCAGTTCCATCCACGTCGAAGCAAATGGTATTTGTCATTTCTAATGGCTGAGGAATATTCCATTCTATACATAGACCACAGCTTCTTTATCCATTCATCTTTCGATGGACACCGAGGCTCCTTCCACAGTTTGGCTATTGTGGACATTGCTGCTAGAAACATCAGGGTGCAGGTGTCTCGGTTTTTCGCGGCATCTGTATCTTTGGGGTAAATCCCCAGCAGTGCAATTGCTGGGTCATAGGGTAGCTCTCTTTTTAACTCTTTGAGGAACCTCCACACAGTTTTCCAGAGTGACTGCACCAGTTCCCATTCCCACCAACAGTGCAAGAGGGTTCCCCTTTCTCCGCATCCTCTCCAACATTTGTTGTTTCCTATCTTGTTAATTTTCCCCATTCTCACTGGTGTGAGGTGGGATCTCATTGTGGTTTTGATTGGTATTTCCCTGATGGCAAGTGATGTGGAGCATTTTCTCACGTGCTTGTTGGCCATGTCTATGTCTTCTTTGGTGAAATTTCTGTTCGTGTCTTCTGCCCATTTCATGATTGGATTGTTTGTTTCTTGGGTGTTGAGTTTAATAAGTTCTTTATAGATCTTGAATACTGGCCTTTTATCTGATGGGTCATTTGCAAATATCTTCTCTATTCTGTGGGTTGCCTTTTAGTTTTGTTGACTGTATCCTTTGCTGTGCAGAAGCTTTTTTATCTTGATTAAGTCCCAATAGCTCATTTTTGCTTTTGTTTCCCTTGCCTTCATGGATGTATCTTGCAAGAAGTTGCTGCGGCCAAGTTCAAAAAGGGTGTTGCCTGTGTTCTCCTCTAGGATTTTGATGGATTCCTGTCTCACATTTAGATCTTTCATCCATTTTGAGTTTATCTTTGTGTATGGTGTAAGAGAGTGGTCCGAGTTTCATTCTTCTGCACGTGGCTGCCCAATTTCCCCAGCACCATTTATTGAAGAGACTGTCCTTTTTCCAGTGGAGAGTCTTTCCTGCTTTGTTGAATATTAGTTGACCATAGAGTTGAGGGCCCATTTCTGGCTTCTCTATTCTGTGCCATTGATCTACGTGTCTGTTTTTGCCAAGCACGGATCTCAGGTAGGATTCTCCTCTTGCTCTTTAGGGCCCCACGGCATTTTGCATGGAGCCATGAAACTGCGTCAGAGAATCTTTCACATGAGCGTTAAAAGCCATGAGAGATAAAGCAACGGAACTCTGGCCACAGAACCCACGAGGGCCTCCACGTGTGGGATACCTTTTTCCAGGGGAAGGGAGTAGCCGACCTCTAGAACCTCAAGGCCCCAACCACAGACATGCATGGCCCACCTTAACTCAGGTGACTTCAAGTTGGAACTCCAGGCGTGTTGGTCCTTCTTTGGGAAATCTGGTGCTATCACTGATTTCCCACATCATTACACACCCGGGTCTCTGCACCTCCAATGATCTGGCCATCATCCCAGCAGGAAATGCTGGAGGAAGGGCACAAGAGAACAGAACCTGAAACGTGGCCTCAGGAAATAGATCCAGATAGAAAAAGGAAACATCCCAAATAGAAAACAGTAAGTGTATGTTGTCACAGTCACTGCATCACAGTCAGGAAACCTGGCAGTGGTTTTGTCTGGAGGACTCTGCCTTCTGTCTCTGAGACCCACAAAGTTGCACAAGGAGGGGGTGGTTCTGGACACAAGCAAGCACTGCTCCCAGTAGCAGTTGTCCTCTTATAACAACCTCCCACCCCACCCCACGGCTTGTGGACCAAGAGTCAAACCTCAGCCATGACAAGGGCTCAAAGAATAGATGCTTCCATTCCGTTGGCAGAATTTGTGGTGACCAAATATGGTAAGTTTGGGGAGTGATCCTAAGTTATTGTGTCTTCTCGTTCATTCGCTTTTCCTTTTTTCTTAGAAAAAAAATTATTTTATTTATTCATGAGAGACACAGAAAGGTAGAGACGTAGGCAGAGGGAGGAGCAGGCTCCATGCAGAAAGCCTAATGTGGGACTCCATTCCAGGAATGCGGGATCACGGCCTGAACCAAAGGAAGAGGCTCAAACACTGAGCCACCCAGGCGTCCCTCGTTCACTTTTCATCCCTATACTCTTTTTAAAAAAGATTTTATTTATTTATTGGAGAAAGAGAGAGAGAGGCAGAGACACAGGCAGAGGGAGAAGCAGGCTTCATGCAGGGAGTCTGACGTGGGACTCAATCCTGGGACTCCAGGATCACGCCCTGAGCCAAAGGCAGCTGCTAAACCACTGAGCCCACCCGGGGGTCCCGTCATCCCTATACTCTTCTCCCTAAATGAAATCTGCACCTTCCTGAATATCTCGATAAGCTGCAGATCGGCTCCGCTTCCTCGGTGTCCCGGCCGCCTCCTGTCCTCCCCCTGGAATCACAGGGAACCACTGGGCGAGACTCAGCTGGTGCTGGGACGTGGCCGAAATGGGCGCCTGGAGAAGAAACAACAGTCAAAAGTAACTTGGTGAGTGCCTTCGTGGCCCCGAAGCGACCGTCTAAGACTAGAGAAAGGGCTTTGGATCCGAATGCAGCGGTTGCCCAACCGGGGCGTCAGGAGCTTTACCAACACGTGCCATCCCGGTTCCACCAGAGAGCTCACCGGGTGCACGATCACTGGCTGGGGAACCGGGAGCTGGGGGAGGGGGGAGGGGGCAGGCGTGGAACTTAGATGCCTCCCGGTTGAGGTGCTTGTCGTCCAGGGGGGAGAACCGCTCCCTGGGGTGTGCAGCTGCGGTACGGAGGGAGCTGAGCTGTGGCATGGTTGAGCCAGGAGGAGACGGTTAGAATATTTGCATCTGTGTTATCAGGGATATTGGTGTATAATTCTCCTTTTTGGTAGGGTCTTTGTCTGGTTTGGAATTAAGGTGATTCTGGCCTCATAAAACGAGTTTGGAAGTATTCTGTCCCTTTCTTTCCTTTGGAACAGCTTTAGTAGAATAGGTATTGTTTCTTCTTTAAACATTTGATAGAATTCCCCTGGAAGCCATCTGGCCCTGGATTTTAGAGTTTGTTTTTTTTTTTAAGATTTTATTTGTTTATTCATGAGAGACACAGAATGAAAGAGAGAGGCAGAGACACAGGCAGAGGGAGAAGCAGGCTCCATGCAAGGAACCTGACGTGGACTCCATACCTGGGTCCGGGTTCATGCCTTCGGCTGAAGGCAGTACTAAACCACTGAGCCACCGGGGTTGCCCGGATTTTAGAGTCTTTGGAGGTTTTTGATGACTGCTTCAATTTCCTCCCTGGTTATTGGCCTGTTCAGGTTTTCTATTTTTTCCTGTTCCAGTTTTGGTAGTTTGTGGTTTTCCATAAATTCACCCATTTCTTCTAGATTGCCTAATTTATTGGAATATAGCTGCTCTTAATATGTTTTTAAAATCGTTTCTACTTCCTTGGTATTGGTTGTGATCTCTCCTCTTTCATGATTTTATTAATTTGAGTCTTTTTTTTCTTTTTGATAAGGCTGGCAAATAGTTTATCTATCTCATTCTTTCAAAGAACCAACTCCTGGTTTTGTTGATCTTTTCTACAGCTCTTCTGGTCTCTATTTCATTGAGTTTTGCTTGAATCTTTATTATCTCTCTTCTGCTTGGTGTAGGTTTTATTTGCTGTTCTTTCTCCAGTTCCTTTAGGTGCGAGGTTAGCTTGTGTATTTGAATTTTTTCCAATTATTCGAGGGATGCTTGTATTGAGATGTATTTTCCTCTTAGGTCTGCTTTTGCTGTATCCTAAAGATTTTGAATGGTTGTATCTTCATTTTCATTAGTTTCCATGAATCTTTTTAATTCTTCTCTAATTTCCTGGTTGACCCATTTATCTTTTAGTAGGATGCTTTTTAACTTCCACGTGTTTGTGTTTCTTCCAATTTTTTTCTTGTGACTGAGTTCTAGTTTCAAAGCACTGTGGTCTGAAAAATGCAGGGGACAATCCCAGTCTTTTGGTATTGGTTGAGACCTGATTTGTGACCCAGTAGTATGTGGTCTATTCTGGAGAAAGTTCCATGTGCACTTGAAAAGAATGTGTATTCAGTTGCCTTCAGATGGAAAGTTCTGTATATATCTGTGAAATCCATCTAGTCCTGTGTATCATTTAAAGCCCTTGCTTCTTTTGGTGATATTGTGCTTAGAATATCTGTTATTTGCAGAAAGTGCCGTGTTGAAGTCTCCTACTGTTCGTGTATTATTATCTAAGCATGTCTTTACTTTGGTTATTTTTTTAAGATTTTATTTATTTATTCATGAGAGATGCAGAGAGAGAAAGAGAGGCAGAGAGAGAAGCAGGCCCCATGCAGGGAGCCTGACGTGGGACTGGATCCCAGGTCTCCAGGATACCGCTGAGCCACCCGCCGTTGCCCCTTTACTTAGGTTATTAATTGATTGATATACTTGGCAGCTCCCAGATTAAGGGGCATAAATATTCATGATTGTTAGGTCTTGTTGGACAAACCCTTTTAGTATGATATATGATATAGTGTCCCTCTTCATTTCTTACTACAGTCTTTGGGATAAACTTTAATTTATCTGATATGAGGATTGCTAAAGAAGGGTTAATTTAACCAAGTTGATTCCACAGGAAATATCTGGAGGCATTTCCTTGGTCCAAGCAGACCCGTCTGACCAGGCCCTGGCACTTAGCCTCTGCTGGTCTCAGAAATGGTTGTGTGTTAGAACAGCCCATCCAGAAGGTGACCTAAGAGAGTTCTCTGGTTTTGCCCTCACCCAGCCGGCCCTGGGGATCCGGAGGCTCACCAACAACGTTGAGACTTGAGAAGGACTCATTTCTCTCAGAGGAAAAACAGTCCTGGCCCAGGACAGAGAAAGGGGTGTTTGTCTCTTCCAAGTAACTGGCTGCTTCCAGGAAAGCATGAGGATGAGCAAACCGAGAGGTCTACAGGTGCTCTACTTCAGGGCTTGGCGGGTTTCTCCTCTTTCCCACCGAAGCACCTGGCTGCAGACCAGGGGTGGGAGGGTTGTGGAGGACGCATAGACAGCGGGCCAGTCCACAGGGCGCTGAAGTGGAACCTTCGTCACCTGCTCCGCTGGAGGGGGGGGGCGGGCAGGCGGCCCCTCCTCCGGGAGACTGTCGCCTCACGTCCTCCCTGGGGTGGAGTGTTTGCAGGTAAGCACAGTGCACCTCGGACCTGGAGACCCCATCCTCTCGGGGAGGCAGAGGTCCCCTCTCGTCCAGCGACGCTCCTCCTGGTCTGCTGTAGTCAGGTGGGTAAAGCCTTTCGCGGGAATGAATCCTAGGACAGTCTGTCCAGGGCGTTAAAGCTGGTCTTTAGAACCGGGGAGCCTTGCTGGAGCTTACAAGCCCTTCTGTTCCTAGAGGAGGCACCAGGTCGGAACCTGCGGAGCCCTGGCGTCCCCTCCCCCACCCTGCTCCCGCGCACCGCGCAGGGCTCTGGGCTGTGGTTTCTGCACCAGAGCGCTTGGTCCTCCACGGCCTGGGACCTTCGAGGAGTCACGTCCTGAGGACCAGCTCCCCGCGCACCAGCTCCACCTAACTGCTAGTAGGGATTCCGCATGGAGTTTTAGTCCTTTTTTTTTTTTTTTTTTTTTTTTTAGAATGTTGAAAATTAAATTTTCCTCCAGTTGCAAAGTTAAAACTTTGAAAGCAGAGAAACCTTCTACATCTTAGCTTCCAGGTTTGGAGATATGTTCACACTGGCGGGCGGCGTGGCCTAATGGATAAGGCGTCTGATTCTGGAACAGAAGAATGAAGGTTCAAGTTCCTTCGTGGTGGTGGTTCCTTTACTGGCGAACAATCGAACAATCGTTTGATTCCTACCGGTGCACCCTCGAGTAGCTTTGTGAACCTCAAAGGAGTTCAGAGTCCTGAAAGAAGCAAGCCTGTTGTGTGCTCCTGAGTTACTAATAACTTGCATTTTGTCACTGGGCTCTGATCACTATATACGCTAGTAAAACACTAATGTATGGTTCCCTACAATGCGGCAGCCCCACTCTAGAACCCGCCAGTAGAGGCCCACAAGGGGATGGGAGGGTGGAAGAGCCTACTGCGAACATTTCTCCGGAAAACTGGATTTCAGGGGGGGCTTCTATTTAAGAGTTAGGGGTTTGGAGGGAGTGAGGGATGCCGAGCTTGGAACAGGCACCCTCATAGAGGGTGAACTATCTGGGCTCAGGGATCTAACTTCTGAGAAATTACTCAAAGCTAGCAAGTCAATTATTCTCTCATCTTCCCATTATTTGCCTTTATTAGAAGCACAGGGTAATGGCATTTTCATCACATGATTTGTGGGAAAGTCCTGTGAAGGCAGACTTGATGTTGACCAAAACAGCCAGTCATCTTATCAAAACTTGGTTCTTGACCAGGGATGGAGGCAGCCCTAGGTTGTCCCACTTGAACTATTCTGAGCCACTCAGAGGGATTAATAGATCAACTCCTTCTTCAATTGTTCATAAGATTTTTAACTTTCACTTTGGGAAGATTTTATATTACTTATGCATTGCCATTTTTTATGGTCCACTCACGTGCTTACCACTCACCCCTAAAGATTTGGGATCCAGTTTTTGGTGGTGCTGATTGGATGGGTTGGAGAGGGAGCCAGAAGAAAAGAGAGAGGTAGGGAAGTTCTCTTGGGCCAATTCTGGCTTCTCTAGTTACTGTCTCTTTCCTGAGTCAAAATAAGAGACTAAACAAAGATGTCTGTTAGGTTCTTTATTTTTCCTCCTCTTTCCATTTTTTTTTCCTGTTGTGATCTTCAATGTTACTGAAAAATAGAACTCAAGGTGAACTTATAAGTATTGTGGTAGGCACATTTCATGATGAAAATGTATGGTAAACTGGACTCTCTCCCACTTTTTTTCCTGTCCCATCTTGTCTTCCTTTTGCCAAAACAGCCATCCTTTGTGGTACCAAGGACTACGCAGTAGAACCCCGCAGTTGCAAAGGCAATGCACTACATCATTGGTCTTCTTGTCATGTAAGCAGGGAAGTCATGATAGAACAATGAAGAAGTACAAGAAAGTTGTGGTTATGGAATAAAGAACATACGTGGAGATACAGGGGATTGTAACTCGAGATCTGTATTTCAGTACCCAAGGACAAAAAATCAGCTTGTGCTATACAGTCTTCATAAAAATCGGTGGCATTTTTGGATGGTATTGATAAACCTAACAGTTGGCAAAAGAAAGTCCACTAAGTTTGAAATCATTAGGCTAGAGCCTCTCTTTGGCATTTCTGACTCAAGAAACTTGCCACTCCAATCTGACATTTGTACACAGTAGCTGAGACATATTTAAATTTAAAACATTCAGGGATGCGTGGCTAGCTGACTTAGTAGAGAATGCAACTCTTGCTCTCAGAGGTTTTGGGTTCAAGCCCCACCTTGAGAACAGTGCCTACTTAAAAGAGTGCTTAAGTTAAAAACATTTACCCATTATAATAATAATTAATTATATAAAAAATTATTTGTATAATTAGCCTAAGTAGGTAAATTTTCTCTTTTTTGAACTGTAGAATTTGTAACAGAAAGCATCACAGTGATTTTTGAGCTAATTGAAGATGTGAAACACAACAAATACATCTCATTCTTTTGGGATCTTTTTCTGCAAAGTGCTGGAAAAATATTTAGTGTAGTCCAGCTGTTGTTTGGAAGACCTCCAAAAGACAATTTTTAAAAAAAGTTAACATCAACAATGATAAGTCATGCTGTCCATATGTACCTTAATATGTGATGAAAAATATGATCTCTATATATAGATTTATACATAATATATAATATAAATATATATAAATATAAATATCTCTCTCTCTCTCTCTCTCTATATATATATATATATATATATATATATATTTCCTTCTGTGATCTTCCTCCTCAAAACTCATAGCCCAGACTAATCATGACAAAAAGAGCAGACGAATTCCAGTAGAGGAGCATCCTACAACATACCGGAAGAGAATCCCTCTAAGCTATCATAGTCATTGTGATTGCTAATTTTGTGTGTCAATTTGGCTGGGCTAAGGGATGCCCAGATAAGTAAAACATTATTTCTGGGTGTGTCTGTGAAAGCAGGTTAGCATTTAATTCAGTAGACTGAATAGAGAGATCTTCCCTCACCAGTGAGGGTCCAAAAGGAACAAAAGGACAAAAGAAAGTAGAGTCTTTCTATGTGCTTGAGCTAGGAAATCTCTCTTTTCTTGCCCTCAGACATCCTGTGCTCCTGGTTAATAGGCCTTCCAACTGGGGCTGAATTATGTCACTAGGTTTTCTGGTCCCAGCTTGTAGATGGCAGATTACAGGACTTCTCAGCATTCATAACTTCATGAGCCAATTCCTATATTAAATCTCTTCATAGGTATCTTGTTACAATAAAATACAATGGAGAATACACTTGAAAATTCCCCAAGCAGACATAACCATGGAAGCCACATAAGCAAAGCCAAATCTAGCTTATTTCATGAATACAAGTGAACCTTAACTGAGGTTATTACTTGTAAATGTCTCTAATAATCATAAAAGAAACTTAAGTCATCTTCCTAAAATAAAATGGTATAGGATAACCACTTTAACCCACCCCCTGCTGCCTTGAAACCTCCATTATAATAACCAGTTGTTTTATTTTATTATTTTAAAAAATATTTTATTTATTTATTCATGAGAGATACAGAGAGAGAGGCAGAGACACAGACAGAGGGAGAAGCAGGCTCTCCCTAAGGAGCCTGATTCCGGGCTGTGGGATCATGACCTGAGCCGAAGGCAGACGCTCAACTGCTCAACCACTCAGCCACCTAGGCGTCCCATAACCAGTTGTTTTAATGTTCATTTTTCAAGCCATCTTGTGCTGTGCTGCCCCTGAGTTTCATATCAGTTCTGGAACTGAAGACTTTCAGTTCAGAAACTGTCCTTTTGTACACACCAAACCCTTAGTCAATACTAGTTCATTGATCTGGCTTTAATTTTTACTGTTTTTGACAATCTCTTTATATTCTATTGGTTTTGTCTCTCTGGAGAACCCTCACTAAGACAGTCATTGAAAACAAGAAAAATGGGCAGCCCTGGTGGCTCAATGGTTTAGTGCTGCCTTAGGCTCAGGGTGTGATCCTGGAGACTTGGGATCAAGTCCCACATTGGACTCCTTGAATGGAGCCTGCTTCTTCCTCTTCCTGTGTCTCTGCCTCTCTCTGTGTGTGTCTCTCATGAATAAATAAATAAAATCTTTGAAAAAAAAAACAAAAAAATCTAAGAAATATCATAGCCAAAAAAAAAAAAAAAAAAAGACACATGACAACTAAATGTACTTGGTTTTGTGGAACAGACAAAAGCTATTAGGCTAAAAACCAAGAAAATCTGGAATACACTATGAAATTTATTTATTTATTTATTTATTTATTTATTTATTTTTAAAGATTTTATTTATTTATTCATGAGAGGCACAGAAAGAGGCAGAGACCTAGGCAGAAAGAGAAGCAGGCTCCATGCAAGGAACCTGATGCAGGACTCGATCTCCGGATTCCAGGACCATGCCCCATGCCAAAGGCAGATGTGCCTAGCCGCTGAGCCACCCAGGTGACTATGGAATTTATTTAATAAAAATCTATCAGTGTGCCAGGCTGGCTCAGTTGGTGGAGCATGGTGACTCTTGATATACAAGACTGTTTGAGCTCCAGACTGGGTGTAGAGATTACTTTAAAAAGTAAAATAAAATAAAAAGTTATCAATGTTGGTTTGTTAATTTAGTAAATGTTACCATCTCTTTTTAAAAATTTATTTATTTGAATCCTAGAGGAAAACACAGGCAGCACCATTTTTGAACTTGGTCACAGCAACTTCTTGCAAGATACATCCATGAAGGCAAGGGAAACAAAAGCAAAAATGAAATATTGGGACTTAATCAAGATAAAAAGCTTCTGCACAGCAAAGGATACAGTCAACAAAACTAAAAGACAACCTACAGAATGGGAGAAGATATTTGCAAATGACCCATCAGATAAAAGGCCAGTATTCAAGATCTATAAAGAACTTATTAAACTCAACACCCAAGAAACAAACAATCCAATCATGAAATGGGCAGAAGACACAAACAGAAATTTCACCAAAGAAGACATAGACATGGCCAACAAGCACGTGAGAAAATGCTCCACATCACTTGCCATCAGGGAAATACCAATCAAAACCACAATGAGATCCCACCTCACACCAGTGAGAATGGGGAAAATTAACAAGATAGGAAACAACAAATGTTGGAGAGGATGTGGAGAAAGGGGAACCCTCTTGCACTGTTGGTGGGAATGGGAACTGGTGCAGTCACTCTGGAAAACTGTGTGGAGGTTCCTCAAAGAGTTAAAAATAGACCTGCCCTAGGACCCAGCAATTGCACTACTGGGGATTTACCCCAAAGATACAGATGTGGTGAAATGCCGGGACACCTGCACCCTGATGTTTATCGCAGTAATGTCCACAATAGCCAAACTGTGTAAGGAGCCTCGGTGTCCATCGAAAGATGAATGGATAAAGAAGCTGTGGTCTATGTGTACAGTGGAATATTACTCAGCCATTAGAAATGACAAATACCATTTGCTTCGACGTGGATGGAACTGGAGAGTATGATGCTGAGTGAAGTAAGTCAATCAGAAAAGGACAAACATGATATAGTCTCATTCATTTGGGGAATATAAAAATTAGTGAAAGGGAATAAAGGGAAAGGAGAGAAAATCAGTGAAAATATCAGTGAGGGTGACAAAACATGAGAGACTCCTAACTCTGGGAAATGAACAAGGGGTAGTGGAAGGGGAGGTGGGCAGGAGGGTTGGGGTGACTGGGTGATGGGCACTGAGGGGGGCACTTGGCGGGATGAGCACTGGGTGTTATGCTATATGTTGGCAAATTGAATTCCAATTAAAACATTAAAAATTTTAATTTATTTGAGAGAGAGCCCTTGAAGGGGGGACCAGAGGGAGAGGGAGAAGCAGATTCCCTTTCTGAGCAGTGGGGCTTGACTCTGAGATCATAACTTGAGCCAAAGGCTGACCCCACTGAACCAATCAAGTGCCCCTAAATGTATCATCTTAAGTTAGATAATAATAGGAAAAACTGGGGGCAGGGTATATAAGAAATCTCTGTAATATCCTCTCAGGTTTTTTCTCCCTGCAAATCTTGTACTGTTCCAAAGTTAAATTATATTTACAAGATAAAAAAGATCTGTTTTAGACATACAGGTGAAGAGAGTGTTTAAAAGGAGTTAGAGCAAATCTGCTGCAGATTGAGTGCATTTCTTACAGAGCTTGGCTCCCACAATTAACACGAGGGTGACTTACAGGGCCAATGCCACTGATATCTATGGAGATTTCCTTGTCACATTCAACATACGGTTAAACAAAATCATAATCATGTGAATGGTAAAGTACACTGCAAACATTCCCAGAGCTACTCGCAAAGGAAGTTGGATTCAGCCCTTTGTGGATGTGAGTTTAAAAGAGCCTGTGCAAAAGTGAAAGAATCTACACCAGAACCGCGTTGGTGCATCTTCAGACTCAAAGCCTGATGCGCTTCCAATTCCGCCATCCAGAAGTACATGGTTTCAGCGGGAATCCAAATTCAAATAAAGCAGGTGTAGTCGCTGCTTAACCTTCCCCCCTCATTCTTTCCCTTGTATTTCAAACTCAAACACGCTAAAAAAAATCCATTGCTGCCAGCGAAATGCCCACACTCTGGATTGGAGTGTGTTTCTAAGCTCAGTGCTGCTCCTAGGGCTGGTACGGTCTACCGTTGCCCTAGCAGCACATGCAGCACCAGGTCTACTGTTCCAGATGCTCCAGATGCTCCAGATGCGCCACCGTTGGGCCACCGGATGCTGCAACAGGACACTGAGTCAGGTAATCTTTGACAAAACAAGACGAGAGCCGCTCCGGTGAGGAGCCCCCTCTCAAAACACTTACCTTCTTTCTCCAAAGGTCTGGACACCTGCAGCAGTGACGCAGAGCTTGGTCACTGTCTACCCTCGCTCCTGCCCTGTCTACCTATCCTACCTGTCCACTGAGACCCCGCCAACTACTCTTCTTCGCTCCCTGCCTTCACTGCCTCTTCCCTCCTCCCCTGGCTTCACCTTTGTCCTGCCTGGAGCCTGGTGCTCTCCCTACTCCACTCCTCCCCTGCAGACCCTCCTGAGCTCCCTCCAGATCCCAGCACTCTCCTTCCTGTGTGGCAATAACAGAACTTGTGCAGGCACCTCCCCGACCCCTTTTCTGCCTGAAGGCTTGGAATTTTCTCCAAAATCGGCATCTAGGTTAACAGTTGCACCAGGTTTCGCTCACCTGCCACTCGTGCGCGCCGAGGATTGGGAACAGTGACCGCCGGTCCTAAGCCCCACCGGGGTCCGTGTGCGTTCCCGGGGCTCCCCGGGCGCGTCTTTGTATCCACTCTTCCTTCCACCCCCGCACCTCCTTTGGCTTTTCTGGCAGTTTCGTGGGCAGAGAAGGACGTTGTTCAACAAGGAGGATGTGAAGACATGACAAAGGCCCAACCCTCGCGGTGGCCTGGAGCTGGCAGAGTAGTCCGTTGGCAAAAAGCGGCCTTCCATAGAGGGAGGGGAGGAGGCATCAGAATGCATTTGTCCTGTCACAACTGACACTGGAGTCAGTCCCAGAGATTTCAAAGACGGAAAAACCTGCCCGGGTGGCTCAGCGGTTTAGCGTCGCCTTCAGATCAGGGCACCCTGGAGACCCATCTCGGGCTCCTTGCATGGAGCCTGCTTCTCCCTCTACCTGTGTCTGTGCCTCTCTCTGTGTGTCTCTCATGAATAAATGAATAAAATCTTAAAAAAAAAAAAACCTGCCCTCATCTTCAGATGAGGCTGTAAATACATGCCATGGGGAGCCCTGCTGCTAGCCACCTGAGGGGCTGTAGCTCAGTGGTAGAGTGCATGTTTAGCAGGCACCTGACCCGAGTGGAGGGAGTGACCCAGTCTCATCCTTTACCCTAGGGTGCCATCAGAGGCCACCCGGATGCCTGGCACCGTTCAGAAGCAGCCAGTTCTGCTTTGCTGCTAATTTTCATTATTATTAAGAAGTGGGGAGAAAAAAGACAGAAGTGGGGGAAGGAGACCCTTGGGAAAATCCCTTTAGATGCTACCTAGCCCTTTTGCTCAGCTGAACCTGTGTTAGTACATCCTTCCCGCCGTCAGGTCCCCATTCACCCCTGCACCCCCCCCCCCCCGCACTCCCCCGTAATCTTCATGGGCACCCTAGGTCTGCCCAACACCAGTCCTGGGGCACCACGAGCCCAGCTTTTTCATCTGAAAAAGTGTTTACTGTCCAAGGGAAAAGGGCTTCTGGTGAAACTCGGAAGCTTCCAAAATCCATTGTCAAAAAAGTTTATGTCCAGAGGGGGAAGGAGCAGCAAGCTGTCTTGAAACGTGGGACAAGCAGCTTTAAGCTCACCTTCCGTGGGTTGCAGAGAACCTTGGGAACCCTACATCCCAGGTGGAACCGGAGGCGCAGCCCCGCTGCCCAAAGATATGTACTGGTGAGGATCCAGAGGTATGGATCCAACGCCACCTGCTCAAGTCCCCCGGGTCCTTCTGGTTCCTCCTGCTCCTCCCCCCAACCTCCCCCTCAACGCGCCGAGGCGCCCTCTCCTGCACACTTCTTGCCTCTCCACAGCACCCACATGCACTGACTCCTCCTCACTCAACTGTGCCACAGCTCAGCTCCCTCCGTACCGCAGCTGCACACCCCAGGGAGCGGTTCTCCCCCCTGGACGACAAGCACCTCAACCGGGAGGCATCTAAGTTCCACGCCTGCCCCCTCCCCCCTCCCCCAGCTCCCGGTTCCCCAGCCAGTGATCGTGCACCCGGTGAGCTCTCTGGTGGAACCGGGATGGCACGTGTTGGTAAAGCTCCTGACGCCCCGGTTGGGCAACCGCTGCATTCGGATCCAAAGCCCTTTCTCTAGTCTTAGACGGTCGCTTCGGGGCCACGAAGGCACTCACCAAGTTACTTTTGACTGTTGTTTCTTCTCCAGGCGCCCATTTCGGCCACGTCCCAGCACCAGCTGAGTCTCGCCCAGTGGTTCCCTGTGATTCCAGGGGGAGGACAGGAGGCGGCCGGGACACCGAGGAAGCGGAGCCGATCTGCAGCTTATCGAGATATTCAGGAAGGTGCAGATTTCATTTAGGGAGAAGAGTATAGGGATGACGGGACCCCCGGGTGGGCTCAGTGGTTTAGCAGCTGCCTTTGGCTCAGGGCGTGATCCTGGAGTCCCGGGATTGAGTCCCACGTCGGACTCCCTGCATGAAGCCTGCTTCTCCCTCTGCCTGTGTCTCTGCCTCTCTCTCTCTTTCTCCAATAAATAAATAAAATCTTTAAAAAAAAAGAGTATAGGGATGAAAAGTGAACGAGGGACGCCTGGGTGACTCAGTGTTTGAGCCTCTTCCTTTGGTTCAGGGCGTGATCCCGCATTCCTGGAATGGAGTCCCACATTAGGCTTTCTGCATAGAGCCTGCTCCTCCCTCTGCCTACGTCTCTACCTTTCTGTGTCTCTCATGAATAAATAAAATAATTTTTTTCTAAGAAAAAAGGAAAAGCGAATGAACGAGAAGACACAATAACTTAGGATCACTCCCCAAACTTACCATATTTGGTCACCACAAATTCTGCCAACGGAATGGAAGCATCTATTCTTTGAGCCCTTGTCATGGCTGAGGTTTGACTCTTGGTCCACAAGCCGTGGGGTGGGGTGGGGTGGGAGGTTGTTATAAGAGGACAACTGCTCCTGGGAGCAGTGCTTGCTTGTGTCCAGAACCACCCCCTCCTTGTGCAACTTTGTGGGTCTCAAAGACAGAAGGCAGAGTCCTCCAGACAAAACCACTGCCAGGTTTCCTGACTGTGATGCAGTGACTGTGACAACATATACTTACTGTTTTCTATTTGGGATGTTTCCTTTTTCTATCTGGATCTATTTCCTGAGGCCACGTTTCAGGTTCTGTTCTCTTGTGGCCTTCCTCCAGCATTTCCTGCTGGGATGATGGCCAGAGCATTGGAGGTGCAGAGACCCGGGTGTGTAATGATGTGGGAAATCAGTGATAGCACCAGATTTCCCAAAGAAGGACCAACACGCCTGGAGTTCCAACTTGAAGTGACCTGAGTTAAGGTGGGCCATGCATGTCTGTGGTTGGGGCCTTGAGGTTCTAGAGGTCGGCTACTCCCTTCCCCTGGAAAAAGGTATCCCACACGTGGAGGCCCTCGTGGGTTCTGTGGCCAGAGTTCCGTTGCTTTATCTCTCATGGCTTTTAACGCTCATGTGAAAGATTCTCTGACGCAGTTTCATGGCTCCATGCAAAATGCCGCGGGGCCCTAAAGAGCAAGAGGAGAATCCTACCTGAGATCCGTGCTTGGCAAAAACAGACACGTAGATCAATGGCACAGAATAGAGAAGCCAGAAATGGGCCCTCAACTCTATGGTCAACTAATATTCAACAAAGCAGGAAAGACTCTCCACTGGAAAAAGGACAGTCTGTTCAATAAATGGTGCTGGGGAAATTGGACAGCCACGTGCAGAAGAATGAAACTCGGACCACTCTCTTACACCATACACAAAGATAAACTCAAAATGGATGAAAGATCTAAATGTGAGACAGGAATCCATCAAAATCCTAGAGGAGAACACAGGCAACACCCTTTTTGAACTTGGCCACAGCAACTTCTTGCAAGATACATCCATGAAGGCAAGGGAAACAAAAGCAAAAATGAGCTATTGGGACTTCATCAAGATAAAAAGCTTCTGCACAGCAAAGGATACAGTCAACAAAACTAAAAGGCAACCTACAGAATAGAGAAGATATTTGCAAATGACCCATCAGATAAAAGGCCAGTATTCAAGATCTAGAAAGAACTTATTAAACTCAACACCCAAGAAACAAACAATCCAATCATGAAATGGGCAGAAGACACGAACAGAAATTTCACCAAAGAAGACATAGACATGGCCAACAAGCACGTGAGAAAATGCTCCACATCACTTGCCATCAGGGAAATACCAATCAAAACCACAATGAGATACCACCTCACACCAGTGAGAATGGGGAACATTAACAAGGCAGGAAACAACAAATGTTGGAGAGGATGTGGAGAAAGGGGAACCCTCTTACACTGTTGGTGGGAACGGGAACTGGTGCAGTCACTCTGGAAAACTGTGTGGAGGTTCCTCAAAGAGTTAAAAAGAGAGCCACCCTATGACCCAGCAATTGCACTGCTGGAGATTTACCCCAAAGATTCAGATGCAATGAAACGCCGGGACACCTGCACCCCGATGTTTCTAGCAGCAATGTCCACAATAGCCAAACTGTGGAAGGAGCCTCGGTGTCCATCGAAAGATGAATGGATAAAGAAGCTGTGGTCTATGTATACAATGGAATATTCCTCAGCCATTAGAAATGACAAATACCATTTGCTTCGACGTGGATGAAACTGGAGGGTATGATGCTGAGTGAAGTAAGTCAATCGAGAAGGACAATCATTATATGATTTCACTTATACGGGGAATATAAAAAATAGTGAAAGGGATTATAGGGGAAAGGAGAGAAAATGATTGGGGAAAATCAGAGAGGGTGACAAAACATGAGAGACTCCTAACTCTAGGTAATGAACAAGGGGCAATGGAAGGGGAGGTGGGGGAGGATGGGGTGACTGGGTGTCAGGCACTGAGGGGGCACTTGATGGGATGAGCACTGGGTGTTATGCTATATGTTGGCAAGTTGAACTCCATAAAAAAAAATACAAAAAAAAAGGGGGGGGAGAGAAAAGAAAAGAAAAAAGAATCCGTGATTGGCAAAATGGAAGATGGTGGTCGAAGCTGTTTTTCCTGGCTGATTACTCTGCAACCCAGAGGGTGTCAGAGAATGAGAATCAAAGAGAAGGAAAGCTCATTCACTTAGCCTTTGCCCAGAAATAATCTAGACCGCAGTGTGACAGCAACATAGCTGGATGAGGGTGGCCCAGAGATAGCCCTGGCAGGGGTTCCGTGGCTCAGTTGGGGAAGGCAGCTGTGTGGGGTTTGACCCATCTCTGCTCCCTCTCATGATTTCAGACCAGTTGGAAGGAATGTTTTTCCAAATGAGGCAATCTAGACTTCATCTTTTACATTTCGACTTCACATTTTAAAGCATTCTTTTCTGATACAAAGGGTAGCATGGAAAGGTTTTGCAAAGAAAATGGAATGATTCTGGTGCATTCGCCCAACGATATGCGACTTGCACAGAAAACAAAGTGCAGAGCATTGATATTCCGTATTCTATAGTTTGTACTGATTCTGTAATAGGTGCTATTTGGTTTAATACAAGCAGCTTATATATTTGTCCTTATTCCCACCCAAAAACCTTTGGCCACTTCTTCCTCCGGGACGTTCGGTGTGGGGCCACGAGGGGTTCCTGCATTTAAAGATTGAAGGACAAAAATGTTCAGCGAGGAAATGTCGAAGGTGAGGACTTCATTTTTTTTTTTTTTTTTTTGAGGGTGAGGACTTCAAATCCGTTGTTTGTCAGTGTGTCTGAGATGTATGTAGCTCCAGCGAGGTGTTGTGGTTGAGGGGCCTGTGGGAATTAGGGGGAGCCTTCCGGTATACGTTTTGTGTAAAGCTCTCGTGAAAGTCAGTGTAATATGAAATACCAGTAAGAGTGGGGCCAGATTCCAGGATCCATCCTTGCGGTCCGCGGGTGCTCGCTGGCCTGAGTGGAGCCGGCGGTCTCCAGCTCCCAGATTAGGCTTTAAAAGTCCGTTAGGCACGGGTCTTGGGCTCCCTTGACGCCTGCAGACTGCACCCCACTCCCCACCCCTGCGGAAGCTGGGCCCCGCGCCACCACCTGGGCTCCGAGGCGGGGGTGGGGGGCGCCGGGGGCGTTCTGGGGGCTGGCGGGCGGCCTGCGGGGTGAGCACTGGGGGCGCACAGGAGGCGCGCAGGGAGCGCGCTTGGGGCGCGCTGGGGAGCAGAGGAGACCGGCCCCTGCGCCTTGGACCGCACAGTGCTCTAAAGCTCACGAAACTTCACAGACCTGGTTTCTCTGTTTTTTGTTGTTGTCGTTGTTGTTGTTTTGTTTTGTTTCTTCCCTTTCTTTAGGGATTCTGCCTCATGAGACCTAAAGTGAATGGGTCTGTGGATGGGACTGCAGCTCGGTGTTTCAGGCGGTGTTGAGGCTGACGAGTGCAGCTGTCTTCGTTTTCTCTCTTCTGTGAATGTTCGTGTCTTGGGTGGCACCAAGTCCCATGGATAATGGCATAATGGTCCAATGGCATAATATTGAAGAGAATACATTGGACTGTATATTATTTTAATAAAGGAGGAGAAACGTGGCTAAGCGCACGAAAAAGTACGGTTGGAGGAGCCGGGGTTGAACCCGGGACCTCGTACGCGCGAAGCACACGCTCTGTCACTGAGCTACACCCCCACCCGCTCGAGGCTTTCCCGGATCTCCTATAAAATTTAAATTGTATCTGTGGCTCGCATTAGTTTCTGTTGAAACTAAATGTGCCCAGTTCGACTAGATTTCAGGAAGCACCTTCATCGTGAAAGTGATTTAGGTCAGCAGTGGCGTTTTAGCCTTTTCGTGTGAGATATAGGAGTTTAAGTTCAAGTCTTGTTGAAGAATCATGTTTCCTTTTCCTCTCTGTTATTTCCAACTTTTATACGGAAATCAACTGGGGCTTTCTAAAGAGCACGTTAGCGTGTGTTGCTCCATCTCTCAAGCCTGCTGTTGACTCGACTGGGTTCTAAAAAGCAGGATGGGCGGGGCGTGGGGGCGGGACAGGTCAAATGCAGGACTGCAACAGATTGAGAAAGCCCTAAATGTGTACAGTACAGTGATTTTTTTTTTTTACGCTGTCCTGACCTAGGCAGGCAACTTTGGAGGCTCTTTCAAGGATCTGCGAGATAGATGAAACAGTGAATTTAACAATGAAAGGCAAGGGAGAAATTTGAGGAACAAGGTAGATTGATACAGGATTTGGACTCTTACTGAAGTCTAATACTTAGTATTTAGGAAAGCATGCAGGTTGGATTTTGCAGATGGTGATACCTTTTGCAAAGAATAGTAAATATAGGAGGAGGGGTGAGAATTGTTTGTTGTTGTTGTTATTGGTTTGTTGATTTGTGTATAGGTAGGGCAATAAGAGGGAAATGTATAGTTTGGGTTTAGAAATGACAGAATTTAAATGTCTGTGGATTCGCCTCTTGAGGATGTCTGCCCTAAGCACATTACAATCTGCAGACATCTCTGAACCCGAATTTCAGATATTTATGTGGCTGGGAGGAGAGGGCTCTTTAGAAGTGGGTAGAGTAAGGACTTAAAGTTATCCACTAAGCCTAGTAGATAAAGAACTTATTATTGGTATTAATGGAAAAAAAAAAAACGGGATTGCTCCTACATCGATCTCATTTTTTAAAGTTTATACTCTTTGCTATGGTCTTAAATTTTCCTTAGAACAAAAGTAAAAGTCTCATTTCCTACCATGAGCTTCCAGATAAGATGATTATCTCTTCTTTGACCCTCTTTGTTGATCTATGACTGTTTTAATTATAGCAGACTACATATCAAACTTCTCAAAATTGAACGACTTTAAACCATCCATTACATTTGCTCACAATTCTCTGGGTCAGAAATTTTGGCTGGGTCCCTTCTGCTGCTTGGAGCCAGTTGGGACTGTTCACTGCTCTTTATTTAGCTGGTAGCAGGGTTGGACTCAAAGGTCTGAGGAGGCTCCACTGTGGTGTATCAGTGCTTCTCTATCTAGTTTCCTGTTCACTTTTCTCTCCATGGTTCTAGGTTGGGCTTTCTCATAGCACGCTGATCCCACTGTAGTCAGACTCCTCACAGAGCAGCTTCTGAGACTGGCTATTGCAAAAGAAGCAAAAGCAGAACCTGCAGATCATGTAAACTGTCTGTGCAAGGAAACAGCATCACTTCCTCTAGTCCCCAAAGGAAAATCTTTGAGCAGAAACACTGTTCACAGGGGCTGGTTTATTGAAAGAGAGGGTCTCTTGCTGCCACAGCATGCATTCAGTGCAGAGCATCTCGTTTTCGCCATCTTCAGGTACAGTCGAATGGGAAGGAGACAAGGAGACGGTTGACTTCTTAGAAGCCAAGACCTCTCCATTACCTGATTTGCCTGAAAGTGAAGTATTCTGTATTGCCAGGGATGAACATTATTTTGTCTCCAAAATTAAAGCAGATCAATGACGGGATTTTCCCGTCGTTTTTTTCAGGCTCTTAACTGAAGAAACAAAAGCCTGTGTTTGAATTCCTGTATTCTGTTCCTGGTATGTAATAAAGGATCAGGGACAGTTGTTTGTCCAAGGCATTCGGCTTGCCATCTGAAGTGTTTTTCCAGAGACAGTTGAGATCTTGCTCACATCACCCTAATTTCTCTCATTCTCTTGTCTTTAGGATTAGCTATTCTGGCTAAAGAAGTTGCACAGGGGTCTCTCCCTCTCCTTCTCTCCTCCACTCATCCCTTCTCTCTCCCTCTTTCTCTTCCTCTCACTTGGATCTTCCTTTTTTAAGTCCTATTGCAAAACGATGGTCCAGGTGACAAAGTTGGTTGCATTTGGGGATGTTGAATAAGTCTTTCCTCCTCCTTTCTTTCTTCTGATGTTTCACCAGTCATTTTTACTTTCCATGTGAGCAGAAAAACAAAAACAAAAAAACAGAAAAGTGGACTCGGCATCCCTGAAAGAATGTACCAATGTGGAGCAAAACAGAAAGAAATGCCTCTGGAGGTGCTGGGCATTGAACCCAGGGCCTCATGCATGCAAAGCATGCGCTCTACCACTGAGCTACACCCCCCGGACAACAACTGCTTGTTTTGTGATATATTAGGAAATGTGGTATCTTCTGTATTCTTTGGCAAGGCCATTTGTGTGTGTGTGTGTGTGTGTGTGTGTGTGTCAGAAAATTTATTCTGTTAACTGAATTAATTCTACGTTTCTAAATTGGATTGTTTTCCAGAATAGTAAATTCTAAGTCCAGATTTAAACCATTCCTGCTCCTAGGTTCTTCCCAGCCAGGGACAGTCTTCTCTAAGATCTTCTTACTGCCCTAATGCCTGTGTTTTGTTTTGTTTTATTTTTGAGAACCACTTTGGAAAGTCTTGAGTTAGGAGTTTCCCTTCATTCTTTTTCTCTACCACGTCTTTCTCCTCCACAGATCACTCTACCTGATTTCCATTGGCTGTCTTGTCTGCACCCACCTCTTCAAGTGTCTTTGGTCTGTAATCACTCTCTTCCTCACTTTCTAGACCACTTGCCTTTCTCACCGGCCAACTTCAAGACCAGGATATCTTGCTCTAGAAAACCAAGGAAGCACTTTGACAGCCTATATGCAAAATGAAAATCATTATTGCTCATTTCCAATCATGTTGGGTTCCTCAATTCCATATCTTCAGAAGTGGTCTTCACCCTACAGCTGGTTCGAAAGTTTAGAAAAGAGAAAAAAAGGAGGCAGGGTAGAAGGGAGGGAGAGTTAGGGAGAGAGGGAGGGAGAAAAGGGGAAAGAAAGAGAGAGAGAGACAGAGACAGAGAGAGGGAGAGGAAGAAAACGTTTGAGTTCCACTCCCTACTTCTCCCTGCCTCTCCTTTCCCAAGCAACCATTGATGTAATTCCTGTCACTATAGATGAGTTTGAATTTTCCAAAGTTTTATGCAAATGGGATCATATATTTACTTTTTTGATTTCACTTCTTTCACTCATCATAATTATTTTGAGTTTCACCCATGTTTAACGTATCAATAGTTTACTCCATTTTATGCTGAGTAGTATTCCATGGTATGGATATACCACAATTTGTTTATCCATTCACCCATTTAAGCTAAGCACTTGGATTGTTTCCAGTTATTGGCTATTACAAATAAAACTGATACAAAAATTTGTACACAAGAATTTGTATGGACACAATTGTTTTATTTTTTCTTTTGGATACATACTTAGGATTTCAGTGGTTGGATCATGGGGTTGGTATAGCTTCAATTTTTTAAGAAACTGCCAAAGTGTTTCAAAATAGTACTTTTCTACTACTGCTAACAGTGTATGAGAGTTTCATTTCTTCTGCATTCTAACCAACATGTGGTATGGCTAACATTTTTAGATTCTAGCAACTCTTATAACTGCAATGGTGTGTCATTATGGCCTTAATTAATATTTCCTTAATCACTGATGTTGAGCTTCTTTTGCTTACTTGTCATCCTTATTGCTGCTTTGGCAAAGTATCTGCTTAAATATTTTGCTATTTTTAAATCAGATTTTCTTATTGTTGATTATTTAGAGCCCTTTATATATTCTGGATGTAAATTCTTTATCAAATATATGGTTTGCAGAGGTTGTCTCATGGTCTGTGACACTTGCCTTTCTGTTCTCTTAAACATATTTTGCACAGAACAGGATTTAAAATTTTTTGATGAGGTTGCATTTATCAAATGCTTCTGTTGTCTTATCTACAAGATATTTGTCTGACCCAGGGTCACAAAAATTTTCTACGTAAGGGACCCCACACATTTTTTCTTTAGTTTCCTTAATTTTTTGAGACAGGTCTGGGTTAAGTCACAAGATGAGGAAGAGTGGAAAGTCTTTCCGTTGGAGCCCAATTACCTCTCTTCTGCCCTCCTTCTCACCTATCTTCCCTTGCTGCCAGGAATTGGATCCAAGCCATATAAGAGAGAGGCAATAGGTTCCCCAAATTTCTGAGTAAGAAAATGTACTGGATGATTAAACAGCAACCTTTAATCTGAATCTCCTAAAACAGAAGTTGAGAACAATCCAAACTTGGAAAAATAAATACTGGGAAACTTTGCTCCTGGGTAGCATTAATAGCTCAGCTGGGAGAGACTTAGACTGAAAATCTGAAGATCCCTAGTTCAACCCCAGGTTTTGGCAGGGTGGCTGCTTTGGTGAACTGAGGACAGGAGATTCTATTTGCCACCTTCAAACTCCATAATAATTACACCTTTGAATTTATGTTTTGTAACCGAGGTTCAATGGGATAGTGGAGCGTAGTATGTGAACAAAGGAAATGAGCACAATGTGCATGTTTGGCTTTCCCTGCATCTCTTTCTTCACACAGCGATCGTAATGCTCCTTGGATTTTGGTGTGTGAAATAAAGGTGAACAATAAAATTCATGCTGATAATTTACAATGTTAATTCTACTTAATTAGAATGATATTAAATAAGCAAATGAAAAATACATAATAGGTTGAGAAAGACCAACGAAGAAAGGAAAAAGCCTTATATTTTATTGTTACTTTGAATGGTACTTTCTCTCTACTTTTTAAATTTTTTAAAATATTATTTGTTTGTTTGTTTACTGGATGACAGGACAGTCAAGAGGAAGAATCGATGTTGGGGAGAAAGCCACAAACCACTGCTTACACGTGACCCCAAGAGTGATCGTATATTATACTTCAGATTTTTATTTCAAAGGAATTAAGGCAAGGCCTTACACGCGCAGCCGTAAAGATTCTGGATTTCTGTTAGAGCACAGCTGATATCAGCGCTGATTTTACACCTGGCAAGGCAGGGGCAGGTGTGATGGCTGGAATACAGCAGGTGGAGAAGGCAAGGGCAGGGCCAAGCCGGGGGTGGACTGCAGGCTTCTCCTCCTGTTTTGAGTACAGGATCTTGCATTTTCATTTTCACTGGACCTGTACCTTATGCAGCCCGGCTGGTCAACAGTCCATCACCATTCATAGTATGCTTTCACAAAGTTCTTGGATTAGATATACCAATCTCCGAGGCCACCCCCAGGCTCCCACACACATATAGGTGAATTATAACCTCAAGAGCACCTGTGGGTATCCTATTAAAATTCATGCCTACAGAGTTCCCTCTCGGAACTTCAATTAGTCCGTTCATGACTATATGAAATCAAATTGGGACTTGATCCCTGAGATATCGCAAGGGAACTTGTGGTCTGTATCTATAAAAAGACACATTGAGAAAACAGGGTTGCATGCTAATATCACCTCATTGCTCTTTGCTTCCTGAATACTGTCTTGACTTGTGTGGCTGTGATCAAACCAGTTCCCCTTTGTTTCCAACGTCTTGGGATGCTGTTACGTCTGAAGTCGTGGGGTGCGTAGTAAGGGCCAGGGAGCATGCGGAGGGGAGGCCTATGGTGGAAATAAAAACTACAAGATAAGAGCAAAACGCTTCCGCGAGGGGCGAGCAAACCTGCAAACAGAAAATACCCCTCAGGCCCCGCTGGGATTCGAACCCAGGATCTCCTGTTTACTAGACAGGCGCTTTAACCAACTAAGCCACGGAGCCCACACGAGAGGTCTCGGAATTCTCCCTTCGGAGATGGATCTTGCCCTGCGGCCGTTTCTGAGCAGACCCCACCTTTTCTCGGGCTTTCATCCTCTCGGTTTTTGAGCGGCTCAGAGTCCCCGGGTCGCAACGAGCGCGGCCCACGCCCCGGTTGGCGGGTGTTCTCGCCCTTGGAGCCTGGACGCGCCTCGCGGGAACCTGCAGGCGGAGGCGGAGGCGGAGGCCGGGGGCTTTGCGCAGACATCCCCGAGCACCGACGCGGGCGGGACGCCGCAGGAGAATTGCTCGTTCTCAAGGCCGGTTTGGTGAAGGGACAAGACGCGCGCCGCTGCAGCAGGGCCTCTTCCCTTTTCGCCCCTTTTGCACCTTGACTAGGTGACTACAGGCGCCCCAGCCCCGCGGTGGGCGGCGAGGTCCTGCGGACCGGGCCCCGCGCTCCCCGGCCTCCGCGCCGTCCCGCGGGGTCCCCGCTGCATCCCGAGGCCCGAGCCGCCGCCGCCTGCGCTCGGGGAGGGGGTTTCCAGGACCAGAGTCTGCAGAGCGGCCCCGGGAACCAGGCCCTATGGAGAGGGAACCGCACACCCGCGGGAACCCGAGGGCCCGGCGCGGGGCAGGCGGCTCCGGGCTGGGGGGCGGGGGCAGAGGAGGGCGTTGGTGGGGGGCGGGGGCGGGGGGGAGGGGAGGGGAGCCCCGCCGCGGATTGCAGGCCGTCTTCTACCAGGTGATGCTGACAGGACGGAACGGCTTGGCGCCTCCCCCCCCGCCCCCTCTCCCGTCCTCTTCTGTGAGGTTCTGGTGGTGGCTGTGTCCCAATTCACACTTTCTGATTTTTGTGACAGTTGCTTTCCCGTGAGTTGGAACCATTGTGGTGAGTGTCTAGTCTGGCACTGTTCACACTGTGTTCCTTTAGCAAATGTGTACGGTCCTTGGGTTCCATTTCTCAGCATTTTTGGAGATAACGAAAGACGCAAGAACGAAAAGAAGAGAAAAATGAGGGAGCTCGAGAAGTGTTTCCTTTGGTCTCCTTCACCCTCTGAGCGGTGCCTGGGTCTACGCACAGGCTGCGGAGGAGCAGAGGGGCTTCCGGGGTTCACCCCACCACCGCCCTCCTCCTCCTCCTCCCCCTCCCCCCCGCCCCTGCCCCCACCCCACCCCCACGCCGGGATTGGACCCACCCGCGCACACGCGGAGGACGGTGGACGCCGAGTTCCTGGGCGGCAAACGTACTGGACAGACGGACAGTCCCACCTGAGGCATCTGGAACCACCCGGAGCGGAGGTGGAAGACGAGCCGAGTGTTGAGCGGGAAAGAGCCAAGAAAAGGCCTTTTCCCAGCGGCCGAGATAGCTCAGTTGGGAGAGCGTTAGACTGAAGATCTAAAGGTCCCTGGTTCGATCCCGGGTTTCGGCAGCCGCGAGCGTTTTGTCCCGTCGCCGGGGTTGTGGCGGGTCCCGTCCGCGCAGGACCTTACAGGACTGATGATGGACTGTGCGCAAATAAAACTTCACATTTTACACTCTGAGTTTTGAATTTCATAAACTTAACGTGTCACTAAATGGTAATCTTTATTTTTTCGAATTTTTGAACTAGTATCTGGTGCTCGCTTGGGCCGCACATGCTCGGTGCACCTGGCCCGGCTGTTTCGGGTCGGCACCGGCAGGCGCGGGGACGGGGACGGGGACGGGCTGTGGCTGCCCCCTCCGCTCCTCTCCGCCTCCCACCGGTTGTCTCGCCCTTAGTCGCCCAGACGGTAGCAGATGCACAACCGCGTCAGGGTCCCGCGAGTCTCTGCACCGGGAGGTCCCACCGCTGCCCTGTTCCCACCGCCCACCCCTTGACCCCTCAGTTACGGAGCTCGGACTCCGGCTACCGCATCGCGCGGGGATCTGTGTGCACCTGGTTGCTGGTACCCACGGAGGTCCTCGGCGACGGGACAAAACGCTGGCGGCTGCCGAAACCCGGGATCGAACCAGGGACCTTTAGATCTTCAGTCTAACGCTCTCCCAACTGAGCTATCTCGGCCGCTGGGAAAAGGCCTTTTCTTGGCTCTTTCCCGCTCAACACTCGGCTCGTCTTCCACCTCCGCTCCGGGTGGTTCCAGATGCCTCAGGTGGGACTGTCCGTCTGTCCAGTACGTTTGCCGCCCAGGAACTCGGCGTCCACCGTCCTCCGCGTGTGCGCGGGTGGGTCCAATCCCGGCGTGGGGGTGGGGTGGGGGCAGGGGCGGGGGGGAGGGGGAGGAGGAGGAGGAGGGCGGTGGTGGGGTGAACCCCGGAAGCCCCTCTGCTCCTCCGCAGCCTGTGCGTAGACCCAGGCACCGCTCAGAGGGTGAAGGAGACCAAAGGAAACACTTCTCGAGCTCCCTCATTTTTCTCTTCTTTTCGTTCTTCCGTCTTTCGTTATCTCCAAAAATGCTGAGAAATTTTGATAAGGAACACTAACTTTGAAACCCAATTAAGCAAAATATTATCCCCAAAGAGAATTCCATTCTTCCAATTATTAGCAATAAGAATAATTTACTCAACTATTAATATACTCTAATTTTTTTAAGGTGGAAATTTTTTCCTCTCTTGTTATGTAAGTATATCCTTGATTTTGCCATGTGACCTGCAAATTCTAAAATATTTACCTTTGGCCATTTACAGAAAAGGTTTGCCAAAACTCCTGTTCTAGAGGACCTTCTTCATTGAGTCATTGAGTCCTTGAGAAATGTGTTAGTGAGGAGACCAACAGCCTCCTTCCCAAGAAGTGCCTGCAGTGGCTATTCTCTTCTGGCCAAGAGTGACAGTCATAGACACTACAATTAAAATGATTCCTTGAATCCGGTTGTGATGATGCGATACTGGAGGAGCTGTCTCTTGCAACTGGGCATCCTGGATCTTGGGAAATAACTATGGGGTGAAATCAGAGATCGAGATAGGCCTGCAGTAAAACAGACCTGATTCTACTGATCACAAGATCTCTCCCAGTCACCCTCTGACCGATAGACCACGGTGGCATTTTGTGTTCCAATATTTGGTGTCAGTTCAGAGTCGTGTTCAATAATCTCCAAACATTCTATCTCCAGCACACGATTGTCTTGACAAGTGGAGTTTCTTCTGGGAAGGCTAGAAAAAAAATATTTGCCATATACATTTTTAGCTGTGTACCAAATACCTTTCTCAGGTGGGGCCAGTATCCTCTTCATTCAAGGAGATCTAGATTGGATTCCTGATGTATGAGATACCAAGTGAAGAAAGGCCAGCCAGAAGCTATCAGAGTTCTCTGTACAGGCCAAAATAATAGACACAAAAGCTATTGCAGTTCTGGAAGAATTCTAAACATAAATGCCATGAACAAGGTCATGAAAGATGTCCAGGGTGGTGATTCCTACGACTTCTCCATTCAGCTGGCCTATTTGGCCTGTGCCGAAGGCAGCAGCAAACTATTGTGAATTTAAGGAAGTGATGATTTCAATTACAATGAAATTATTTCCTTACTGGAACAGATAATCATGGCCACTGGTACTTGACGTGTGGCTCTTGCTGTAGAAAATTATTCATTCTTCACGATGATAGAAACTGACCATTTGGGGCTGAATTCTGCCTCTCCAAAATTATGTGTTGAAGTCCCACTCCTGTGGTTGACAGTTCCACTCAGACTGCGACTGTATTTACAAATAGGGCCCCTCAAGAGATAATTAAGGTAAAATGAAGTCATATGGCTGGGCCATAACCCAGCATGACTTATTATGGGCTGCGTCCTTAGAAAAAGAAGAGATAAGGACACAGAAAACATGCAAACTGAGGAGAGACATGTGAAGACACAAGAAGGTTGCTTCAGGGAGAGAGACCTCAGAAGAAACCAAACTTGCTGACATCTTGATCTGGAACTTTGAGCCTCCAGAACTGTGAGAAAATAAATTTCTGTTGTTTAAGCCATTGAACCTATGGTGTTTTATTATGGTGGCCCTGGCAAACTAATACAGCCATCAAGCATGGTTTGTCGTTGGTTGGCAGGGCCAGCAAGATACTTCTGCTCTCACCATAGGATCATTTAATATTCCCAGCCTTTAATAATCTAGTCATGGAGGGATCCCTGGGTGGCTCAGCAGTTTGGCGCCTGCCTTCTACTCAGGGCGTGATCTTGGAGTCCTGGGATCCAGTCCCACATTGAGCTCCCTGTATGGAGCCTGCTCCTGTCTCTGCCTCTCTCTCTCTGTCTCTCTCATGAATAAATAAATAAAATCTTTTAAAAAAATAATCTAGTCATGGGACATTGATCACTTCTCCATTTTTCAGGGTATGGCATTGGCCCATTATATTGATAATCACAGACTTATTGGACCTGCTTTTGACCCCGTGGTCTAAAAGTAGCAGGTGCTTTAGACTCATTGGTACAATACATGTGAGCCACAGAGGGAGAAATGAGCCCTACAGAAGTTCAGGAGCCCGTCATCTCAGTAAAATTTCTATGGAGTATGTTGAGATAGCCGTTCAGAGGTGATGAGCAAGTTGCTGCCTCTGGCTTCTACCACTAGAAAAGAAATAAAATGTCCAGTGGGTCTCTTTAAATTTTGGAGGCAGGACAGAGTCATTTGGACCTAATATTCTGACTGACTTACCAAGTAGCTTGGAAAGCTACCACGTTTTTTTTTAAATTGAGATATAATTGACATATATCATTATATTACTTTCAGGTATACAACATAACGATTCAATATTTGTATGTATTGCAAAATGATCACCACAGTAGGTCTAGTTAACATGTGTCATCATGCAGTTACAAAATTTTTTTTCCTTGTGATAAGAACTTTCAGGATGTAATCTCTTAGCAATTTTCAAATATGTAACACGGTGTTATTAACTGTAGTCACCATACTGTACCTTACATCTCCATGACTTCTTTATTTTATGAATGGAAATCACTCCTTTTACCCATTTTGCCTCCCACCCCTGCCTTTGGCAACTACCAATCTCTTCTATCTAGGAAAGCTACTTATTTTGTGTGAAGCCCAGGAAAAAGAAAGTTGTGCAAAAGGTCCAGGCTGTATGAAGCCTACATTGACTCCTCTCCTCTATGACACACCAAAGTACTCCAAGTGTCTTGCAAGAGATGGCATTTGGAATTTTAGCACTCTTCTACAAGTGAATCACATGACAAACCTTTGGGATTTAGTGGCAAAACTACAGCATCCTTTGCAAATTATTATCCTCTTTAAAAAATATATATAGTTTCTGGCTTGCTCTTGGGTTCAGGAGAGCTTGAATGCTTGAGCACGAATGACTAATTTACCACGAGAATAGGGCTTACAGTCATGACAGAGGTCTTCTCTAATCCATGCTGCTGTGAAACTGGGCATGCACAACATCAGTTCATCATCAAGTAGAACTAGAATATCTGAGCAGGTCTACATGCAGGAATAATTTACATGAGAAAACAGCTTCTATTGCCTTGGTCCTTACACTTAGTACATTTCTTCTGCTCTTTCAGGCTACATCTACAGCCTCATAGGGCATTTCTTTTTTTCTTCTTCAAATTTTTATTTAAATTCTAGTTTACCTATAGTGTAATATTGGTTTCAGGAGTAGAATTCAGTGATCCATCACTTACATATTACACCCAGTGCTCATATTACATCCAGCCCTCCTTAATATTTATCCCCCATCTAGCCCATCCCCCACCCACCTCCCTCCATCAACACTGAGTTTGTTCTCCATCATTAAGAGTCTCATAGTTTGCCTTTCTCTCTTTTTTCCCTTCCTATATGTTCATCTGTTTTGTTTCTTAAATTCCATATATGACTGAAATCATATGGTATTTGTCTTTCTCTGACTGACTTATTTCACTTAGCATGATACACTTGTAGCTCCATCTATATCATTGCAAGTGGCAAAATTTCATTCTTTTTGATGGCTGAGGAATAGTCCATTGTCTCTAAATACCACATCTTCTTTATCCATTCATAGACATTTGTGCTCTTTCCACAGTTTGGATATTGCTGATATGCTGCAATAAATATCAGGGTGCACATACCCTTTTAAATCAGTATTTTTGTATCTTTTGGGTAAATACCCAGTAGTACAATTGCTGAGTGGTAGGGTAGTTCTATTTTTAACTTTTTGAGGAAACTCCGTACTGTTTTCCAGAGTGGCTGCATCAGTTTGCATTCCCACCCACAGTGTAAGAGGATTCTCATAGGGCATTTCCTATAACCAAAAAAGAAAAAAAGGCCAGGCTTGGTTTATAGGTGGTTCTGCATCATATGCTGGCATCACACAAAAATGATCAGCTTCCAAAGTACCTGAAGGCCAGTGGTAAAGGCAAATCTTCCCTGTGGGCATTGCTTCAAGCAAGGCACCTGACTATTTTGCTTGCAAGGACAGATTTAAGGTAGAGGTCTACACTAACTAATGAGAAATAGCTAACAGTTTGGCTGGATAATTAGAGGTTTGAAAGGAAAATTATTGGTAAAGTGGTAACAAAGAAGTCTGAGAAGGAGGTGGATGGATAGATTTCTTCATGTGCAGAGTCTAAGGATATTTGTTTCCCATGTGAATGCTCCCCAAAGAGTAACCTCCTCAGAGGGGAATCTTAATAGGTAGGTAGACAAGATAATCCATTTTGTTGACGTCTGTAAGCTTCTCTTTAGTCATCACTGCTCTTCTCCAATGAGCTTATGAACAAAGTGGCCTTGGTGACAGTGATGGAGGTCATGTATGGGCTCAGCAGTGTGGTTTTATACAGCAAAATAGATCTGGTTCAAGCCTCTTCTAAATGACCAAATTACGAATCTTTCCTACATCTAGTAAGGATGGGAGACCTATTTTGGTTACACCAGAATGTGAATTCACTAACCCCTGACTTTCATCTCCACTTTTCTCAACCTTGGAAGCACTGAGTTGATGGAAAGAGTGATTAGGTTTTTTCTGTGGAGTACCCTAGTTTATGTGCTTAGGAAGACTCATGATCCATTGTTCACTCCTTCTGGTGTCTGTACAGGATGATTTGCAGTTGGAAGTAGATGGGTGGAGAAGATGGGGGAGGGAGAGTCACTGGGCAGGTTTGCTTCTCCTTGGTCTGCAGCTATGGCACTGACTCAGGCACCTTTGAAAAAATAATGCCCTTTCAGCAATAACTAGAATCTCTTATTTGTTCTTTCTCTTCTTGTTCTTTTTCTTTCATGCACCTCTGTATATTGCCAATGGAATAGAGTTCTCAAGCTTGATATAAATCTGCCATGTCTGTGGTCTCTGGTTCAGCATATCCTGCATGAGTCAGATCTTTCTTTTTTGTTTCCTTCAATCAATCACATGTTCCTTGGGAAGACAGGCATCATCAGTAATGATGAGGCTCATGGAGTTGAAATGGATCAGGAGCAAAGGCAACCCATGAAGGGTATGAATCTAACTTTGATATGAACAGGAAAAACTGTATCAATTTAAATACAAAGAAAGGAAAGTGAGAAAAGTTTGTCTGAGCATGGTTTAAGAGATTGAAGGGGAAGGGCAGGAATGGTGGTGCTAGATATTGAACCCAGCACTGCATTTCATGCTCTCTACCACTGTACCCCACTCTCTTATAGTCCAAGAAATTGAGAAAAATACCTTTCCCTGTTGACTCCTATTATTTGCTACTGGTCTCCATGAAGTGAGTGTAGACATAGCAATAAAGACTTAAGAATTCATAGAATCTTTGACTAGCTTTGACCCCCAAGTGCATGACCAGAAGACCTGACTAATCTAACAGTGCATGGGTCTAGTGGGGGCTGTACAGCTGCTCAGTGAAGAGAATACACAGTGAGAGCAAGAGGCTGGTACAGAGAGCCAAACTTTTACCTCTACCCGTCTTAGGTTTCCAGCTGGGACTCTTTAATGAAGAGGTAGATTAACAAGAGAAAACCAGAGTTTATTAACAAGTGCAGTGCATATCACATGAGATTAACCTAAATGCACAGAAACCAAAAGCAACAGCTAAGAACTTCTCAGCATCTGCTGCAAAGAACAGTAGATTTGTAGAGAAATGCCAGGACAGAGGGAAGCAGTTTAGGGCCTAAGGGTAGCAAACTGGGAAGGTAAATACAAGGGAGAAAAGTAATAGAGGAAGGTTTGTTTGCAGATTTGTCTGGTGCCTCCCTGGGCTGGTAACCATCCCCTGTAAAATGGGAATTTATGTCCTGACCCTAGGCAGAAAGGCAAAAGTAAAGAGAAAGCCTTTCTTGTGTTCGCTACTTCTTAACTGCCTTCTGTTCAAAGTAATTTTTAGGTCAAACTGTCATATTTTGGGTGCTACATATTGACTTCCTTCCCTTCACTCATCAGGGTAGTGGGACCATGTTATGCTATGTCATATTTTAGGGTTAATTTGTCAACTAGCCTCAAAGCATATGAAGACCTGAGAAGTTACAAGTATATCTTTTTGTATCTTTTTATGTTTAAATGCTTTCAACTAAGTCTGTTTTTAAAATTTACAGTTTGACATTAGTAGCTAAATTAGAATTTTAAAATTATGTCATTTATTTTTAAACCTAATTTATTGAAGACTAAACTAGATTCATTTTGACTTTTATTTGTTCCAAAAAAGTGATAGTATCTCAGTATGGTGAGGATAGACATGATTGAAGAAAAATGAAGACCAAAATTGGTCCTACTGATTTTTAGGTGGAAATGTGAGCTTTCATAGATTAACTTTGGTTTTGCAGTTTTCACTGATGGTGAAGTGCTAATGCATGCTGGGATATTTGCATAAATACATTGGCTAATCAAGCCACAAGCCATTAAAACTTAAGATACATTAACACCAAAATATGAAATACATTCAAAACAAAAGGAGTTCTTCGAAAATACCCCAAATAGCCAGAGGAATATTTAAAAAGAAAACCAAAGTTGGGGGCATCACATTGCCTGACTTCAGGCTGTATTACAAAGCTATGATCATCAAGACAGTATGGTACTGCCACAAAAACAGATACATAGATCAATGGAACAGAGTAGAGAACCCAGAAATGGGGCCTCAACTCTATGGTCAACTAATATTCGACAAAGCAAGAAAGAATATCTGATGGAATGAAGACAGTCTCTTCAACAAATGGTGTTGGGAAAATCGGACAGCCACATGCAGAAGAATAAAACTGGGCCATTTTCTTACACCATACACAAAGATAAACTCAAAATGGATGAAAGGTCTAAATGTAAGACAGTAATCCATCAAAATCCTAGAGGGGAACACAGGCAGCAACTTTTTTGACCTTGGCCTTAGCAATTTTTTGCAAGACACATCTATGAAGGCAAGGTGAACAAAAGCAAAAATGAATTTTTGGGACTTCCTCAAGATAAAAAGTTTCTGTATAGCAAAGGAAACAGTCAACAAAAGTAAAAGACAACCTACAAAATAGGAGAAGATATTTGCAAATGACATCTCAGATAAAGGGCTAGTATCCAAGATCTATAAAGAATTTGTCAAATGCCAACACCCAAGAAACAAACAATCCCATCAAGAAGTAGGCAGAAGACATGAACAGACATTTCTCCAAAGAAGACCTACATATGGCCCATTAGGACATGAAAAAAATGCTCCACATCACTTGTTATCAGAGAAATATAAATCAAAACCACAATGAGATACCACCTTACACCAGTGAGAGTGGCTAAAATTAACAAGACAGGAAACAACAAATGTGGGAGAGGATGTGGAGAAAGGGGAACCCTCTTACACTGTTGGTGGGTATGCAAGCTGTTGCAGGCACTCTGGAAAACAGCGTGGGGAGTTCTCAAGAAGTTAAAAATAGAGCTATCCCATGACCCAGCAATTGCACTACTGGGTATTTTCCCCAAAAGATACAGATGTAGTGAAATGATGGGACACTGAACCCCAATGTTTATAGCAGCAATGTCCACAATAGCCAAACTGTGGAAGGAGCCACGATGTCCTTCGACAGATGAATGGATAAAAAAGATGTGGTATGTATATATATACATACAATGGAATATCAGTCATCAGAAAGGAAAAATACCCATTTACATGAATGTGGATGGAAGTGGAGGGTGTGATGCTGAGTGAAGCAAGTCAATCGGAGAAAGACAATTTTCATATGGTTTCACTCATACAGGGAATATAAGAAATAGTGAAAGGGACTAGAAGGGAAAAGAGGGGAACTGAGTGGGCAAAATTAGAGAGGGAGACAAACCATGAGAGACTCTTAACTCTGGGAAGCAAACAGAGGGTTGCTGGAGGGGAGGGGAGGGAGGATGGGGTCACTGGGTGATGGGCAAATTAAGGAGGGCATGTGATGTGATGAGCACTGGATGTTATACTATATGTTGGCAAATTGACTTTAAATTTTAAAAATGAAAAAAAGGAGTTATTTGGGACGAAGATTAAATTAAGGAGCAGATATTAAATATTTTACATAATAACATTAGTTATCTAGGCTTTTACAAAATGGTACTTTATTAAAAATTGTGATTGCCAAGACATTAGCAAAAGGTTGCATCCAAGATGTGGACCTAGAAATGGTGAATGAATATATGGCAAAATAAAATAAAATAATAAAATAAAATAAAATAAAATAAAATAAAATAAAATAGATTCCATATCAAGGAATACCAAGAAAGAAGTTGTTATGAGATTGGGTTTTCATATCTGAATTTTTATGACCTTAGCTTTCATCTGCTTTCAGTTTTTAGTATGCTAATCTCAGTGGTGAACTTAGCCTTCATTTAAGAATGAACTCTACCAGCGATGGCATGTCATCTGCAAGATTGTTTGGCGGTAAGGAAAATCTGAAGGCTCAGTTAATTGTTAAAATGACCAGTGATGTTTAATAATTTTCCTCATGTCACCAGAGAAATCAAGATGGCCTAATGTCAAATAGTTTCTCATAACAACATCACATCACATTGGCCATGCACACACAATATAGAGATTCTTCTTTTATGGGCCTTCTCATAGTGTCTTTTGACTGACCCTCACCCTAAATGCACACACACATACAAAATCTCAAGGTAAAAATGAATTAAAAATTAAAAATGAATGTTGCTGAGTAACATATCGGAATTTCTTGCCCCTCAACTTTTCTAGAGTTTTCCATCAAACTTTAGATTTTTAGGGGGCCTGGATGGCTCATTCAGTTGGGTTTGGCTCAGGCCATGGTCTAGGGTCGTATGATTGAGCCGCAGTCCAGGCTCTGTGCTCAGCACGGAGTCTGCTTGAGAGAGTGTCTCTCCCTCTTCCTCTGTTCCTCCCCCACCCTCATGCATGCACTTGTGCACTCTCTCTCTCTCTCAAATAAATAAATAAATAAATAAATAAATAAATAAATAAATAAAATCTTTTAGAAATACTTTAGATTTTTAGTTTTAAATTTTTAAATGAAGTCACAACCAGAATGGATGAGTTAGCACAGTTGATGGATGTATGCTAGTCCCATTTGGATTGCCAAGTTTTGATACCAAGCTCTCTACCAGAAAGGGGACTATATTACAAAATTGGGGAGGATGTTGATTTTGACGGCACTTCCAAGATTATGTGTGTATATTCAAGAATCTGAGGTGGAGAAGCCTGAGCCAGAGAATTACTTCTGCCATGAAGGTGGAGAAAATGACATGAGAAATGACAGGAACAGGGGAGAGAGCCAAGGGATGGAATATTAGAAAGATGTGAGGCTCTGAGGAACAACGCTCCAGGAAGAAGTTGTGAGTGGCAACTGACCAATTGACGTCTCCGTTAGAAGAAAAAAGTCTTTCATACAAGTCATTTATACTGTAGATTTCAAGAACCTGATTTACTAAAGTTTAAGAGTCATCACTGTAAGGAAATTATCTTCTTGGGACTTTGCAATAGATACAAATTTATAAGTCACTTTGAATTTTCTTTAGGATTTCCTTTAATCACTCATAACACATGGAAAAACCCACCCCGTTTACAGATCATTACAGATCGTAGTGTGGCACAAAAACATTTCTCTCTTATAAATAACTACATATTTATAACATGCACAGAATTAAATTAAGGAGTGAAGATACTTGGAGGAAAAATAAGAATGTAGTCTTAGAACATGTTTGGCTGAATCACCATGTGTGAGGGATGGAGACCTAGTGGGCCTCAGGTCTCAGGAGGAGTAGAAGGGGTGTCTTCCATGGATGAGATGCTGTGTGAAACCTAGAGGCACAGAATTACTTGCGAGGAAGGAATGTTTACTTTGGGTGGAGCACGCCCCCTGGAGTTGGTGTAAATTAATTTACAGAACACTTGGTGATTTTGCATGACTTGCCAAGGGCACCCACAGTTATGGGGCAGAAGAGATGCCAGGTTCCTAAACTCTTAAAGTAAAACCTTCACAGTGCCTCTTGATTTATGTAGTTTGGTTTCTTGAAAATGGCACATTATTTGCAACAAATGCCGAATTAACACAAACCAAACCAATCACCTCTTTTGTGATCAAGAATAGCTGTTGTCTTTCACTCAGATCTCTTGCTTTGCACTCAGGTCTCCCTGTACAAGATTTTCTCCTGGTTTAGTTCAGACATAAAAACTATCTTACTTTATAAACTCAGTTGAATGATCAAATTCATATAGATTCATCAAAGTTATTGTTATGGGGACTGTGGATTTAAAACTTCTTGCAGGGGGAGGTAGAATTGCCCTGAGTCCGGGGAGAAGGTGTGTCTGTGTTCTTTGATGCCTCCCTCAGTGCCCAGAACCCCTGCTGCACATCTCTTGCAGCCCTTCCAAGAGGTGGTGCTCTGGACTAAACCAGAGTCCGAGTTCCGGACCAGTGGGAGGGGTAAGTTTTCCCACACTCTGGCCACTTTTTCAATATTGGAATCCCAACAGGGCAGGGCAGTGCTGCGGGCCTTCGTAGTAAAGAAGCATCTTCTGCCTTCTCAGCTCACATCTGGCATCTTTGAACATCTCTCATCTTTCCGGAGATGACAAGGAAACAGAGGGCACCTGCTCCTTCATCTGGGATGGGCTCTCCTCAACCTGTCACCTGACCTGTCATCAGGGCCAGCTGCAGGGGTCGGTGACCAGGGCCCATCCAATTATGTGGCCAACTGGTGCTGACTCTCATTACTGGGCAAGCCTGTGTTCTTCGTTCCAGAGGAGAAACTGTCCTCCCTGAAAGTACTAAAGTAGGTTGATTTTTTTCAGATTTTCTAGGCCTTTATTTTTAAACTTTTCCTCTTATCCAGGAAAAACACTCTTGACTTGGTTCCTGATGCTAGTTTGGGGAGCATGAAAGATGAGGTGGGTATGGTTTAACTGCCTTAGGAGATGCCCTTTCAGGTCAGAGAGTTTCCTGCTCTCAGAAATCTGCTTTTCCTCACAACTTGGTTTTTGTGCAGTGTTAAAACTTTAGAGAACGCAGCAATGCTTGCTCAGGATAGATAGAAAATAAAAGGGTGGACTTTGAGTAAAGTAGCATTAATTATCACCTTGTATTCCATCGTGTCTGAGACTTTCACAAAGAAAGCATCATCCTCCTAACACCATGGAGAATTGCAGATAGAAACCTGGAGTTTTTTCACTCAAAGATCAAAATATCACTACTTAAAAATATATATATATCACCACTTAACAAGGAACAGGAGGAATCCAAGAAGTGGAGATGCCAGGGATTGAACCTAGGGCCTCATACATGCTCAGCATGCACTCTACCACTGAGCTATACCCCTCTATGCTTTAACAGGTTTGATTTGTTTTACCTTCAGAATCATTTTACTTGTGGCCACCTACCTACCTTGGAGTCCTGAGGACCTGAAACTGCTAACAAAAAGACTCTTTATATACACAACTCCCTTGTTTCTGAACTTCCTGGATTGCATTCTCCTTCCCTGCTGCGTGAAGGCATCCTTCCCAGGATTTATTTATGCTGCTCCACCCAGCCACACAGAACTTTCAGAGAAGCAGCAGGGAAGAGCCCTGTCCTAGTTCTGTCCTAGCTCTGTCTGCTGAAAGAGCATAGACTCAGTGACTCCCTGGTGACAGTGAGGAGAGCTAGTCTCTTAACTTAATTTCTTAATGCAGATCCACACTAGCAGGAACCAATGTTGCCTACTGGAAGAATCTGCTGTCACCCGAGGGCTGGGGCAGGGACATCACTACAGTCTGGACCATATCTCCCAGCCAGGATGTAAGAAAGTGCTCAGAAGATGATGATAGGCTTCCAAGGACACAGGAGCTACTAAACAAACCTTGGAAGCTTGCTTGGGCATTAAAATGAGCGAAGGACAGTGGTGCCTGGATGGCTGTGTTGGTTGAGCATCCGACCCTTGATCAGGGTAGTGAGCTCGAGCCCTGCTTGGGGCTGGGTGCGGAGTCCACTTGAACAAAAGTTAAAAAAAGGAATATAGCCTGATGGCCAAAATAAGAATACCTGAGTCCATACTGACGAGAAAGGATGAGGGAGAAGAGGAAGTTTTCTTTACAATGGTATGCTGGTTTGAACAACTTCATTATGTCTGGGGGTGGGGGGGGGGACTGATTTTTAGTGTGTTGTGCTTATAAAGAAGGAATTTGTTTCTTTCACTTCCTTCAACTCCCCTCGGAAACATGACCTCTAAAACAGGTGCTATGTCCATGGGAGGTGTTTCCTGGTGCACTTTCCTGTCTCCTGTCCTTGGGGCTCTCACTCTGTCTGCAGGGTCCCCATTCTGTGCAGGGCTCTCAGAACCAGGAAGCGCCACCCTGCAATAGGGACCCCACATCTCTAGGCAAAGGTGTTGGGTGCAGAGATTTAGGAAAGTAGTGACTGACACAGTCTTTGCTCTTCATTTCACACTAATATTGTGAAGCAGTTACAGCTCAGTCTTGTCTCCCCACCTAGACCTCAATTTCCCGAGCGCCTCTAACAACGCAGGTTTTTCTTTTCTTCCCTCCCTTTCTTTCTTCCTTCCTTCCTTCCCTCCCTTCTTCCTCCCTTCCTTCCTTTTTTCTAATAGTACTTGATGCCATGCAAGGCTGGGTCTTGCAAGCCCCACACCACCTTTGACATACTTCTGAGAGAGCTGCAGATAGAGGGGAAGAAAATAGAGGAACCAAGAGACTACTGCATCCTGAGACTCTCCTTGGTGGCGGGTAGGAATAGCCACTCAGGGAGTGGGCCACAACCAGTCAGTCCTCCAAGTGTTTGACACAGTGTTGAGAGCTTCTGCAGTTGGGAATGCAAGGTCTCTTCTCTGGAGGGTTTTCCAAACAGCAAATTTGCACGGAGCCCACCTCGACTGTTCAACTTGAATTCCCGCAGTGTCCTAGTGGTCACCAGTGTGGTGGATCTTGCAACTCACTCGTGGGAAGGGGGTGTAGCTCAGTGGTAGAGCGCATGCTTAGCATGCATGAGGCCCTGGGTTCGATCCCCAGCACCTCCATGGGGCCTTCTGGCGGTGTCACTTTTACACCGACCTACCTCTGCACTACACGGTAGTGCAATGAATGAAAAACAACACTGGTACGTCAAGTATTATCACTGCGGAGTTGGAGGAGCCAAGGTCTTTGGAATTGCAATGGATTATCATTAAATTATCCACTGTGAAAGGGAAAGAAAAAGCAATAGCAAAAATAAAAGCAAAAAATAAGAGGCTCTCGGGTAGATTTAGGTTTAGATTTCTTTTTCTGGTGTTATTTCCTCTTGAGTCAATAGAGAAAAAACCTTCACCTTCTTTTTCTAGTAGATACTCTTTGTATCCTCCCCCCACATACCTGGCACGAATATGCCACAGAGGAAAGACAACATTGTTTTTTCTTGAGGTCCCCTTATGGGGTGGTTGCGCAGAACCCCCAGGGAACCGAGGTAAAACCAACCCCTAAAGAGGCCCATGGAAGTGCTGAGGATCGAACCTAGGGCCTCGTGTATGTTAAGCACATGCTCTACCGCTGAGCTACACCCCCTTCTGGCGAGTGAGCTGTGGGATCCACCTCACTGGTGACCACTAGGACCTGCGGGGCCTCCGGGATTCAAGTTGAAGGGTCCAGGTGGGCTCCGTGTGAATCTGCTGTTCGGGAAAACCCTCCAGAGAAAAGAGTTGCATTACTACGCAGTGGGGTTACAAAGGTATGTGTGGACTTCAAGGAGATTTCCTGGGAGTGGCTTTTAATAATCTCGTATACTGTGATTCAAGTCCATGAGAACGATCCTAAGCTGATACAGAGCGCGCTGGTGAGACTCACCTCTTAGGCAAGACTCAGTCCGCGGGATAAGGCACCGGCCGGGCAGCCGGGAATGCGGGCCGGGGTGGAGGGGAGAGTTGGACTGGAGACGAGTCCTGGAAGAGCGGGGGCCCCTCCCTGGCCTTCCCGGGTGTGCAACTGCACTGCTCCAAACCCTGCCTCCGTAGTCACTCGCAGTCTCCCCTGGTGTGTCTGTTCAAATTTCCCTCCTCCTACAAGGACACCAATACTTTTGGATGAGGACCCACCCCCATGGCCTCATCTGGACTTGATGTAGTGACATTCTGAGGTTCCAGGAAGCCCATGAATGTGGGAACGGCAGGCACTATTCGGCCAGGCACAGCTACCCTTATTAATGTGAGATGTGTTAATTATCGCTATCTCTAAGTCGCAGGACTCGAGTAACAGGATACAGAAGGGGACTGTCCCTTACAACAAAAAGATATATCATCCAAACATGGTTTCATGGGATTTTGTATTTTCTTTATATGGAAGTTAAATATGATTGAAAGAGGTGCATGAGGTGCCACTTAAGCCTCAAAATTATTTAAGAAACAGGGCCGACTTTCATCTATACTTACCTGATATTAAAACAGAACAAGCTCTTCCTCTGCGCCACCTGCGGAGGTGGCAGCCATCGGTTGCTGGGCATCATGACTGCCCTCAGACCTCTGGTGAAGCCCAAGATCGTTAAAAAGAGGACCAAGAAGTTCATCCGGCACCAGTCAGACCGATATGCCAAAATTAAGCGCAACTGGCGGAAACCCAGAGGTATTGACAATAGGGTATGCAGAAGATTCAAGGGCCAAATCTTGATGCCCAACATTGGTTACGGGAGCAACAAGAAAACAAAGCACATGCTGCCCAGTGGCTTCCGGAAGTTCCTAGTCCACAATGTCAAGGAGCTTGAAGTGCTGCTGATGTGCAACAAATCTTATTGTGCAGAGATTGCTCACAATGTATCCTCCAAGAACTGCAAAGCCATTGTGGAAAGAGCAGCCCAGCTGGCCCTCAGAGTCACCAATCCCAATGCCAGGCTGCGCAGCGAAGAAAATGAATAGACAGCTTATGTGCGTGTCATATTTGTGTTAATAAAACCATAAAACTACAAAAAATAAATAAATAAAACAGAACAAAACAAAGCATGAACAAAAACATTTTTTAGCATAGGCGTTGCAGGGAGACAGAGATTGAAAGCACTGGAAAGCTCAGGGGCATCGTTGTGGAAACCCAAGTTCAGCAGCTGGTCACAGGAAAGGCCAGTACTCAAGGAAAGAGTTTTGATTGGAAAGAAATATGAGCTTTATTCAGGAGGCGGGGCTCCTGGGGAGAAAGAATGAGTCTTGTCCAACAGCCAACTCCAAGGTTCCTGCCCGGTCAAGGATTTTTAAAGGGATTTAGTTAATCAGTTAAGGGAGTGCAGTGATTACCTATGGTTTCCATGGTGCCAGCTATAGCTGTTATTGGGGCGCTGGAGGTTGTGTGAGAGGGTTTGGTCCCTTGGTGCCTGGGGCAGTGCAGGAATGCCAGGTGACGGTAGGACTGCTCCCTTCTTTCTAGGAAAGAATGCATGACCTATACATATACAAAGAAAGGTGTAAGTTCATCCATCCCATGGGCTAAGCATACTTGCTAAAACTTAAAAACCACTCGATTGGCAGGAGGGTCTAAGGCAGCTTCATGAAGAACAGGAGTTAAGTTAACTTTGAATAAATAATACTTGAACACAGAGATATAGACAAGATGGTCTAGGGAGACTGGGTTGAAACCAGTTCATACCACAAGAAAAAGAAACTGTACGGAGGAAAGGAAAGTTCCATCTTGGGACTCCAGTGGAAGTGGCTCAAAAATTATATAAAAAGAGGCTTTAGACCAATGAGAGGGTCGAGAGTGGACTGGCCAGACAGGTAAGATTCTAGGAGCAGGAATGGTGTCATGCAAATACCCACCATTTGCTTCTGGAGGAACTGGAGGGTATTATGCTGAGTGAAATAAGTCAATCGGAGAAGGACAAACATTATATGGTCTCATTCATTTGGGGAATATAAATAATAGTGAAAGGGAATAGAAGGGAAGGGAGAAGAAATGGGTAGGAAATACCAGAAAGGGAGACAGAACATAAAGACTCCTAACTCTGGGAAACAAACTAGGGGAGGAGGGCAGGGGGTGGGGGTGAGTGGGTGACAGGCACTGAGGGAGGCACTTGACGGGATGAGCACTGAGTGTTATTCTGTATGTTGGCAAATTGAACACCAATAAAAAATAAATTTATTATTAAAAAAAAGGAATGGTGTCATGCAGTCTAAAATGTATTATCCTTTCTTTATGTCAGTGCACAAAAAGGATTTATAGATATAGAGGTTATAGATATAGTGGGCTTAACACAGTGGACTTTAAAAAAAAAAAGGGTTATTAAATCCAGGGGCTTTTTTTTTTCTCTTTTGTTGAGTAAACTCCATAACCAACATGGGGCTTGAACTCATGACCCCAGAAGCAAGAGTCATACACTCTAGCTACTGAGCCAACTAGGTACTCAAATGTAATGGCTTTTACTTTGAAAAGTTAGGCTTTCAAAGACTCATAGAAAATAGGTGAAATGTACATATATTTCAAGGTGTCAGGGGTGTGGTTCAGTGGGAGGTGGTATTTCTTACATGTGTGCAAGTTCTGGGTTTGGTTCCTGGTGGATCTAGGGCTATTCTGTCTTCCCACGACTTTGGTAATATGGAATTTTCTCCTTTCACCCCCTTCTTGCTATTTTCTGCTCCCTGACAAAACAAACACAAGATTCAGTGGATTGCCCCTCCCATATGGTGATTGGGACAACATAAGAAAGAAGTGAGTACAAAGCGACAAGTAGCCACTAGATTAATCAGCTTTTTCACTTGAGCTACCATTTTGCAATACTACTGAAGAGAAAGGAAGATGGAAATGAGAGAGAAAAAAAAAAAAAAGAAGCCCATGTAAGGAAATATGCCGCTCCCTTCTGAACTTCTGATCTGTCCTTGCTATTACTCTTTATTTTAGTCTATATGAACTTTAGTGCAGACTTTATCTCCTGAATCAGACATCTCCACCCCAAGTGCAGTCATCATTATTAGTAACTTATGTGAGCATTACTGGCAGGAGCCACGACACTTCTTTTCATTTAGAATCTGTTACATCTAAGTAAATTTGTAGAGATTTCAGAAGGGTCTAAGTCTTGCATTTTCATGAGTCTATGAAGAGGAGGGCCCTTGAAGAGTGGGTAGTGGGGAGGGCTCAAAATTATCCATAAGATAAGGAGGTTTTAGGCAGTTGTTCCAATTTTAATTGTGAGCTCTTAATTTTCTGGTTGGGAATTATAGGTATTTTATCATAATCATATTAAGCTACATCGTTAATTCGTGCCCAAGTGTTCTCAATGCTAACAGGAAGCCTAAAACCACATAATGGTGGCAGGAACTTTCTGTTTCTTACTTCTGATACAAAAGCAAATTAGCCTAAAAACAACAAAAACCTAAAAGAAACCTTGTTCATCCCTCTGTACTTATTAGCTCAATATAAGTCTGGATAAGCTACCTGGAGATCTTCTTAGATGAATCCCTTACTCCCCAAATCCAACATGGCTCCAAGTCCTGTGTCAATCAATGTTCTTTCTTGTTCTCTCAAATCTTTCCATTTTCATGCCTAAATTCACTCTTTTGTTTACCTATCTAAACCTTGTAAGACTCTCTAAAATTGTCTTTTTGCCTACTATGGGAGGATAGAGTACAAAAATTGCTGGGTTGCCTACATTTGACCAATGGTTTTCTTATTCTATTGCACTCTGGTTTTGCTCCCTCAAAATCTTGACTTTAGGAGCCAGTTGAGGGCAGCACGGGTGGCTCAGTGGTTTAGCACAGCCTTTGGCCCAGGGCAAGATCCTGCATGGAGCCTGCTTCTCCATCTGCCTGTGTCTCCGCCTCTCTTTGTGTTTCTCATGAATAAATAAATAAAATTAAAAGAAAAAAAAAAGAGCCAGTTGAGAAAATAGGAAGTTATATGGAAGGAGGTGCACACTGTAAGAGAAAGCCAGGTTTCAATTAGCTTCTAAGAATTAGAGATATGTAGGTGAACAGAAAGACTAGCTTTAACAGGGGTTTAAACACTGAAATCTCACATTAAAAGAGTAAACTAGGGCACCTGGCTGGCTCAGAGGTTTAGCGCCGCCTTCAGCCCAGGGCATGATCCTGGAGACCCGGGATCTAGTCCCACAATGGGCTCCCTGCTTGGAACTTGCTTCTGCCTCTCTCTCTCTCTCTCTCTCTGTTTCTCTCATGAGTAAATAAATAAAATCTTTAAAAAAAATTTTTTAAAAAGAGTAAACCACCAACAGCTGATCTTTGCTACTTCATAGGCAAAGAAATCATAGAAATCTAATCAAGTGGATTTTAATCTCATACTTTCTCTTTATTCTGGGTTTCCACACTGATTTTGCTCCCGTTTATACCGGAGATGTTTAAGCCTGAATCAAGTATTCAACACTCCTCCCAACATAACCACATACAGGGTTTCAGAAAAGCTGGCTTCTTGTGTTTTTTGTGGGAGCTACCTGTAACAGGGGCTCCTGCACAGAGGGACCCCAGACCAGTCCAGGCATGCTCACACTGTTTATCCAGCAACATAAAGAGCAGCCAGGCATTGTCAAAGCCATGACAGTGTTGGACTCTACAAGTCAGATCTCCCTGTGGGAAGCACCTTCTCTTTCTCTGGGAGGAAGGGGACCTTGTCCATTTTTTCTTTTGAATTCAGAAGATGGGAAGAAAGATAGAGTGAACCTTCTACGAATACATCTCTTTTTGGATGAAATCTTCCTAATAAATTGATCCAATCCAATTTCTAGGTGCTTGACTTTCCAGGCTAGTGGTGTCCAAACCAGCTGATTAACAGAATCACATGGGAGACTTTAAAATCATAGAAATTACTGACTGCTTCTGGCCTACAGACAACTCCTCTTGGTCTCTTCACTGTCCAAGTTGCCTTAGATCTTCCTCTAAAGTTTCTGTGGGAAGGGCACCTGGGTGGCTCAGCTGGCTGAATGACCAACTCTTGATTTTGGCTCAGGTCATGATCTCAGGGTTATGGATTGAGCCTCACTTTGAGCCCTGCCCTGCATTGATCCCTGTATGGGGCTCTATACTCAGTGGGGAGTCTTCTAGAGATTCTCTCTGTGCCCCTCCCACTCCCACTTGAGTGTTCTCTCTTTCTCAAAATCAGTCTTAAAAACAACAACAAAGTTCCTGTGGGACTTGACTGTCACACAAAATATTGGCCAAACTCAGGACTACTCTTTGTGTTGTATGTGATGAAGTTGAGGACTTCTCTAGGCCTATGGAGATGTTATAAGGTCTTAGATTTTTGCAAAGGCTTTACAAAACGTAGTGTCTCAGCTTACATATTGCCTCTTTGTGCTTTATTTAGGGGAGAATTCTGTCCAAACGAGGCTCTGTAATAAGCTGTAGCTTTTCCTTCCTTATCCCTCCCCTCTTCTTTGTAAGGGGTCTCCTGAACTAGACCTGAAACTTCCACTAACTGGGTCTACCCCAGGGATTACTAGAGTGGTGACAATAGAAAAACACACTGTTCTTCATTTATGACCAAGTTTTGTGATAAATTCATTCCTCTTCTGCCATATCTCCCCCACAGAAGCCTAAATTTTGAGATCGGCACTCATGTCACTCATCATGCTTCATTTCTCACCAATGTTATTACCTTGTTCCACTTTTATCTTTTCTCTCATTGGGACCTAATTCCCCCAAAATAACACACTGCTAATATTCTCTAATGCTAATCTCATGGGTTATCAAAAAATTTGAATAGCAAAATTAAAACCACCAAATCAATAAAATAGTATTTAGTAAGAGTTTATTGTGAATATAATAATAGCTCATGAACTAGGAGCTTTCAGATTTAGAGCTGGTATGAAGCTCAGGGCATGACATCACAGAATGGCTGATAAGGTAAAAATGAGGAAGTTGTTTAATTTTTTGCAGTGATTGGTTATTGCAGTGGGGGTTCCAGACATCAGGGAATTGCTTATAACTGATTATTTTACACCAGTTTTAGGAAGATGACTTTTTTTTTTTTTTTTACGATTATCAGAGGCATTTACAAGAAATAACCTATGTTTCACTTGTATTCATGAGATAAGCTAGAATTACCAATTTAACCTAGTTTGGATCTGTGGCTTAAATTGTTTTGTCTGCTCAATTTTCAAGTCTCTGTTTTGTATTTAATTTTAACAGGGTCTTCCCCAACAGAAGTTAGAAGAAAAGAAAATTGGAGACAGAAGTAAACATTCCACCTGGGATTCTCCCTGGTGCAGAATTGGAACTGATGCTCCAGTAGTCCTTTGGTGAGCAGACCTAGGAGTGGGCTAGTCTGGGGGGATCTTAGTGGCATTAATGTTCTTTGATCTAGCATTCTGATATCCTTCTCACGGCAAAGGTTAAAAAAAGATTCAGGCTAGGATTTTGTGAAATAGTGAAGTTAAATACAGTAAATCTTGTTCTACCAACTGTTTGATCCTATACTAATCCAGAAATCAGGGCAATTGTCCATTGTAGGGATTTACTGTAGTGTAGGGTCTATCCAGGTGCGCAGCTCCATGGGAACAGAGGCTCAATGTGTAGGAGAGTCTGGGTTTATTCCTGGGTTCCTTCAATACAGCCTTTCTCTTTCCCCTCCAACATTGTACACATTCAAGTTGCATCAGTACAAGGAAGAGAAGAAGGAGAGAGACAGAGAAAGATCATGCTCACTTAGGATCTCTGGAAAGGAAAGGAATAAGCATGCTATCACCACATGAATAAGTTCCTTCCTGCTGGTTCACAGCTCACTAAGGAACAGGAGGAAAAACAAAGAGCCAGAGGCATTTGGCTGACTCAGGTGGTAGAGCATGCAGCTCTTGGTCTCAGAATTGTGGGTTTGAGCCCCAGGTGGGGTGTACAGATTATTGAAAAATAAAATACTTTTTTTTTTTTAAAGGAAAGAGCAAATAAAAAAAACCAGGCCATTATGGAATATTTGTTAAATTTTCTTTTGTATTCTCAGTTGAACCTGTGTGAAGGCTGAGGAACAGCAAACGTACCCATTGATTTTTGTCTCCTCTCATTTTCCTTATACACACGTAGAGGAAGGGAGGGAAGGAGGGAAGGAGTTGTCTGTTGGCCAGATCAATCACCAGTTGTGGCAGGGTGTCATCTCCAGGGTGAGGGAGCAGGGGAAAAACGGTTCTCAAAGAATGCAGTGCTTTCTGAGCAGCAAGTTGAGAAAACTGTTAGTGTTCATGAATGAAGATAGAGGTGTGGTGGACATAAGTCAGGAAAGCTGAACATAAAAGGCCTAAACGTCCTAGATTCCGGTTTGGAAAGTCCATAAAAGACGTCAACCAATTCTTCCCACAGCGTGTCACCTGATTGCAAATATTCTTCTGTGTTCACTGTCTCTGGTAAATCTTCCAGAGGATTCTGGAATACAGTCAGAACCAGGAGCCTCCAATTTTCCTTCTCTTCACTAGTAGACACATAACATTGTGAAGTCTTTAAATGAAAGTCTGCCTGAAATACACTTGCCAATATTACAAGAGGTTCTGGGATGAAGAGAGCCTATGTTTTTGGCATCAGTCAGTAGATTGTTGGTGACACTAGCTAAGCTGAAAGCAAGCATTTCAGAGCAAATGGCCCTTTCCTCTGTCTTTCATAGGTGAGCCAATCCTACTTGCTTTGAGGTGTCCAGGACTTCCCCTGAATTTTCCAGCCCATGGATGGCACCACTTGGAGCTTTCCAGGGCTCTTTGACTTCATCTCTCCAACATCCCTGTCTATTGCAGGCTTTGCCCGCCTCACTTGGTCCCCCAACTTTGCTCTGCTGCCCCAGGCCTGCCTTCGCCCCTGGTCATTCCTCCAGTTGTGTGTGTGTGGGGGGCGGGGGAGGTGGGTATCACTGAATTTACAGTGGAGATAGTTTTGAAGCTGTTGTTTGTAAAACCCCTTGTGGACATAATGGTCAAGAGAGTGAAAGAAAGAAAGAAAGAAAGAAAGAGAGGGGAACCAACCAGACAGGACCCGTGCCAAGTATGTGCCAGCTGCGCCAACAGGTGCGCTGTTCAGTCTCTGGTTCACCTGCGGCCACAGCTGCCCAGGCCCCGGGGGGCGCGTCCATCCCAAACCTCACCACCGCGGGCACTGCAGGAGAAGTCCTTGGAACTTCCCTGGTGGAGGCAAGTAGCCCTCAGCCAACACTCTGCTGGTGAGCAGCCCCTGGAGCAGGTGACCCAGGTGGGGAGGCCTTCAGACGAGAGAAGGCACCATTCAGATTACAATCTAGTTACCCAGAGAAGACTGTGAATACTGTCCAGTTTAGTAATATCAAACATAGTGAAACTTAACCCAGTAGACTTTCTGCAGGCCAATTCTTAAAGTTTGAAAATGGGAAAATAGAGTATTTCACAAATCAGGAGATATAGAGGGGAAGAAAGGGGGTGTAGCTCAGTGGTAGAGCGTGTGCTTCGCATGTACAAGGCCCTGGGTTCAATCCCCGGCACCTCCACTCTGCATTTTCTCTTTTCTTTTATTTATTGTTCATGCATTTCTCCCCCTGGGGCTCACACCTGCAGAAGAGAAGAGGATCAAAGGAAGGGCCCACACCCATCAGAGTCTCCTCCTTTGGAAGCAGGAAGCCGGCCTTTCTAACCACCACCTTCTCAGTGAGTTTTCTTGGGTCTCTTCGGAAAGGGCAGGATGGAAACAAGAGCAACTTCAGGGGAAAAAGAAATGTATGCTCTCTTTTAGCATCTGTTCTCCAATGGTCAGCTGTGCCCATCTATTTGTCACTTCCATGTTTTTTAGTCTTTATCCTGCCTTCTACCCCATTCTAAAGTTCTCTGAAAGGACACTGTCCACTTCAAGAAGTGTTAAATAAAGTTTGCATCACCTCAGTTGTCTTCTGTAATCATTTTTAACACTTGTTTTTAGAACTTTAAGAAAAGTCATAAAGTGGGTTATGTGAGTTAATGTCATGCCAAAGATCCTGGGGAAAGATGCAGCCCAAAGGGGCAGCACGAGTGTGTGTGTGTGTGTGTGTGTGTGTGTGTGGTTGTGGGGATAGGAGGAGAGGGTAAGAATAGATAGATGTATGAGTTTCTTGTTTCCTAAAACAAACACTGTGCTATAAACAAGAAGCCGGTAAAAATTATATGACTACTTTGTTTCTAAACATGATCTACATCGAGTAGATGTATCAAAATGAGTTCTATTTTCATTTCCTTTTGAGGTTAATTTGTGTAACAAAGATGTAGAAAATGTGTAAAAACCAAGTTTTAAAAGACAGAGAAAGGCTTGCTTCGTGTGTGCAAACAAAAGATCTCCCTTCTCGAAGGCAGGAGGACCAGAAAGGGTGGGATTCACTATTCACACGGGAAAATGGGACAGTCACAACTCCACATACACTGGAACTCACGATGCCTTTTATGAAGCAGGTGCTATAACCGCCTAAACACAGGTGTCCAAGGATGCGGCTTTTAGAGTCTCCTAGCTGAGACCTGCTTTTAGAAAGTAGGGTTTATTACAGGGCAGATGCCAAGTAAACACTGCTTTTAAATTCCTTTTGGGTGAATTAGCTGCTCTCTTGAATTTTCCTTCTGGTGACTCTTGGCAGAGAATTAAAGGTTGCGCTTGATATTTTCCCTGCCAGGAGCACTAGAGTGTCTTTTTCCTCTCACTCTCTATCATCTCACTGGATTAAATGTAAAGCCTCTATATGGCCTCAAGTATGGCAGTGGGGCAGAACCGAGAAAGGAAGTGGGAAAGAGCCCTGGGACTCTGGCCACTGTGGTCTCCGAGGGAGGTCACATGTTGGGCACTTATTTCAGGGAAAGGAGACAGTTCATACCCGGGCCCTGCACAGCCGCAGGGGTCCTGGGGCCCTCGGCTTGGACCTGCAGACCTGTGGGTCCCTGTCTGGTCAATCTCTGCGGCACCGGCACCGGCACCGTGGGTTTCCCACATCATCACAGCAGGGTCCCGGCAGCTCTGCCGCTCCTAACCACCAGATACCTGTCAGAAAATGCAGGGGATGGGTACAGAGAAAGAAAAAGAAAAAGAAAAAAAAAAAAAAACACCCACAAAGCCGTCTCTGGAAACCTAAGTCCAGATGGAAAGAGAAGGCAGAAAATCAGCTAGGTGGGAAGGTGAGAAGGGGCAGAGTCCGCCAAATCCCCTGCTGCGGAGCTCTGAGCGCAATGCACGTGAGCCGCCTGGGAGCACCTTCCCGGGGTGAAGACGGTGCCTGCCCGACGCCGTGGTCCCTGCGCGGAGTTCTGCCGCGAGCTTGCACCCAGGACCGGGATCTCGCGCAGCGACCAGGGAAGGCGGGATGGTGCTGTTGAAAGTGGGGTACCACGGGAATAGGGGACCCATGGGAACAGAGGGTTAAGGAGGTTGGTCTGTGTTTCTGGAAAACAAACGAGCAGCTGGCTGGGGACTGATTTCGGACCGTGGGCTGTGTCGTTTGCGCTCCAAGGTCCCGTCGTCGCGGGCCCTCGGGAAAGCGCTTCCATTCCTACCCGACGAACCTCAAGACGCTCCTGTTGCCTTGTGTCTCCAAATTCCCACTTTCCCCTAAAAGGCCCCGAGGATTATGCGGGAGGACACTTCCGGAGGAGGTGACGGCGGTGAGAAGTCACAGCACCTGGCGGAGCGGCGGTGAGCGCGCCGACCCCGGGCACCCGCGCGGCGGAGGGCGCGGGGGGCAGAGGAGAGTGTGTGTGCGGGGGCGGGGGGGGGGAGCACATCCTCCCGAGGGAGCGCCCCGGGGTGCGGAGGGTCCGGGTAGACGGACGGGAATGGGGGGGAGCAGGGAGACAATTTTCCGGAGGGGAGTCTCCGGGGTGCGCCGGGCGCCCCGAGCGCAGCTCCAGCCTGACCCGCGAGCGCCCACGGCCACGCCTCGAGTAGTAGGCAAGCAGGGCTGCCCAGAAATTTATACGGAGAAACTCCCGGATTGAAAATGTGTTGGGTCCGGGGAACCCAGACCTGGAGAGCTGAGAACCCAGAACCTGGGAGCCTGGACCGAGTAGCTGGGAGGGCCTCTCGTAGGAGGAGGCTTAGGGACGGAGAGGGGGCCGACTGGGGCCGCCGCGGGGTGGGCTAAGGAGACCCGGGCCCTGGGGATTTGACCCAGCCCGACCCCAAGACGTAGGGGAAGGTTGTGGTCTCGGAAGAGGGAACCCGAGGACACGCTCGCAGCACTGCCATCAAGCGACACGAGCAGGAAACTTGAATAAAGCAGAAGCGCGCTCTGGAGAGGAGAGAGCAGGTGCGAGGGAGCGGAGGGAGATGCACCCCCGGGGTGGGCTTTCCATCTTTTTTTCAACAGTTGTTAACTAGGGGACGAATATTCATTACTTGAAGCTGGAAGCTGGTTTCCCACCTTTTCTTCCTGACCTGCTCAGAGGTTCCTGTCGAGGCCCCGCCATCCGCCATCCGGGGCGTCTGGTGGGATCCGACTTCTTGTGGGGTGCTGCCAGGACAGGCCTTGGACCTTCCCCACGGCTGGCCACCGCCTCTTCCTTGCTGGCCTCTGCGTATCCCGTGAGGGCCTCATTGCCGGCTCTGAGCAGAGTAGAGAGAAGAGAGCATGAATGTGGAGCTTTTAACAGAAAGAGGATCTGGATAAATGGGGAGGAAGGACGCGTCCAGCTCTGCATCTAGGTACAAGGAAATACTGAAGTCTTGTGCATTGTAAGAGAAGTGCGGCAAAAACTTTTGTCTCACAAGAACTCATTCATTTTCACCCAAACCATGGGATTGGAGAGCACTGTGGAGGCCCTTTCCAAACCCGAGCCTTCAGAAAGCACCCTGTGCTTGGAGTTTTGAGGGAAGCCCAATTATTCCAGGCCAGACCTGGTTGTGCTGGGAGTGGTCAGTGAGGGTGGGAGTGGGGTCTGCAAGCTGCTTTGAGTGTATGAGTTGTGTGTGCAAGTGATGGCTTGCAAGATGTTATCCAAGAAAGCAGAGCAAGGTCAACCATAGCCTGACACACTTACCTTTACAGGGCTGTTAGAGCAAGCCCAATGCTTGTGCCTGTGCAGCGCAGTTGTTAGATCCTCAAACCTTTAATCCGAGGGTCCAATGTACAAGTCCCATTAGGGGGTGGAGTTGTGCTTTTTTCCCTGAGAATTCTCACATCCAGAAAAGTGTTAAGGGTATTTCCTGCCCTGGTCAAGGGGTTTGGATACCCTGTCTGGGAAAGTGGATACTCTGTCTTTGCTTGCATAGGGGGAAGTACCTTTTAGCAAGCTGCAGGGAAAGAATGTCCTTCTGCTTGTTGGCAGGTTGTTCTATTTCCTGCAGAAGCAGAGAGGAACTTGGATTTGAACCTGACTAATTCAAGATACCTACACATTCAAGATGCAGTCTTATGAAAATATTTGACAATCACAGCGATCCCCAAGACTGCTATTCTCTAGGAATCGCTGATTCTAAGATTTTCTTTAAAAAATATTAAGAATTATGTATCTACAAAAGAAAGGGACAGTACATTGAGCGAGGATTGAGAAGGGCTCATGGTGATTTGAAGATTAGGCACGCATTAATGGTATTCATGGAAAACCCTGTAATGAACTATAATGATCTTGGACTCTGGACTAATGGCAGATAGCACAATGCTTCTGGAACTTCCTTACAAATCCCAGGAAATGCTTAGAATTCTTAGAATTGAGGTGAGGTCATTGCTATCTTCTCTTTACCTTCCTCTGCCCCTAAGAGACTCTTGTTCACATTCACAGAAATCCCAGCTGTAGATTGTGAGCTTCAGAGGACCTTGTCTGTCTGGCAGAACTTGTCTCTCAGTTGCATCATCAGGCTGCTAGACTCTGAGGAACAGACATGTGTGAGGTGGGGAAATGGGCTGGTTTTAACTTGCTTCTGTGCCCTCATGTACAGTGCTCCTAGGCTCAGTCCAACGTTCCCAGTAAATCATCACTGCTCCGTGGCAGGAGCAGGCTGGTCTCCAAGTGGGCTGTTGTATATTCCTGACATGGAAGGTTCTTTTCCATGTATGCCCTGTTACACCTCAAAAATTTTCTCTGAGTTTTTGTGGCAGTGTCCAATCTTTGCGCAATGTTACTGAAACATCTGTTCAATGGAAGGCTGTGGGATTAAGTCTTCGGTTACAGATTTTTGGGGGAAACCAAGAAACTCAACATTTTCATCAGAAGACAGAACACACCCATGACCAACATACTCTGTTCAGAAAACCCCTAAACACAAAGTGAATGTCTAACCAATCTCTGTCCTGAGGGAAAACAGAAGCCTTTCTGTGCCTTTTTGGAAGGAGTCCAGGTCCATTGAAGGCATTCAAATATTTGTTTAATGATGCTCCTGCTTTCCTATTAGGATCTTTGGCTGACAAATCCCCACTTTTACACTATAGGTCAATTGTCAGAAGTTAAATCAAGTAACTTTTATCATTTTCACAATTTGGAGTAGAGAAGGACCAGAAAAAAAAAACAACAAACCAGAGTAATCATGAGGGACTGAAGTAGAGGAATATAAGGCCTTTTCATTTAGGACATGTAGTCATCCTGTTCTAGAATGTTTTCACTCCCCTCTTATTACAGTGAGTAGAACTCTCTGTTACTTGCCTATACAATCAATTTTTTTCAGGGATCCCTTGTAATACACCAATATTAAAGGGAAGAGATAGAACACTTTCTAATAACCAATTAGAAGCAAATATAGGGAAAGCCAAAGACAATTTTATACCAGTCATAAGCTGGGAGAGGATAGGAGGTGATATGGTTCTTCAGGTTGCTCTTGCCTAATCAGGGGTCATGAAAATGAGGCTTGAGGTGTACAAACCTGAGGCAGGAACAAGTTCATCATAAGAAGTCATATTTGGGGACACCTGGGTGGCTCAGCGGTTAAGGTTACGTGTCTGCCTTTGGCTTGGGGTATGATCCTGGAGTCCCGGGATCCAGTCCCACATTGGGTTCCCTGCATGGAGCCTGCTTCTCCCTCTGCCTGTGTCTCTGCCTCTCTCTCTGTGTCTCTCATGAACAAATAATAAAATCTCTTTTTAAAAAAGTCATATTTGCTCATCTTCTCTGTGGTAATTAACTCAAGGATTGCCTTCTCATTGGATTTATTTAGGAAAATATTTCAGAACCTGTCTCCTCCTTATTTACCAGTTATAGGAAAATGCATAGAAAATGTATTGCAGGGATGCTTGGATGGCTCAGCGGTTGAGCGCCTGCCTTCGGCTCAGGGCCTGATCCCAGATTTCTGGGATGGAGTCCACATCAGGCTCCCTGCATGGAGTCCGCTTCTCCCCCTGCCTATGTCTCTGCCTCTCTCTCTCTGTGTCTCTCATGAATAAATGAATAAAATCTTTTTTTAAAAAAGAAAGAAAACATTGCATATTATACATACGTGATGTATGCACACACGCACACATACATACATGGTGACTCATCATTCATTCACAGGCTGTCCACGAGGAGGTAATTTTAGCAGTAGCCAAGAGTAAATACTGAACTCAAGATTAAAATAAGACTGTTTTGGGGGCACGTGGGTGGCTTAGTGGTTAAGCGTCTGCCTTCAGCACAGGTCATGATCCTGGGGTCCTGGGTCTCTCTCTGTGTCTTTTGTGAATAAGTACATAAAATATTTTTTAAAACATGAGGCTTTGTTTTACTTTAGAGACTATATTATCCGATATTTAATAAAGCTATCATAAAAGCTAAAATTCACTTTGTAAAATTGATATTCATTCCTATTGTTACACATAGAAAAATAGCAAGGGAAGAAAAATTTCTAGTCTAATAAATTATATGCATTAAAAATCATGGCTATTCTTTTTAAAATATATATATATATATTTTTAATTCATGAGAGACACAGAGAGAGAAGCAGGCACCACGCAGGAAGCTTGATGTGGGACTCGATCCCAGGAGCCACCCAGGGTGTCCATCATGGTCATTCTTATTTGAAAGAATATTTTGTTTGGGAATCCCTGAGGGGCTCGGTGGTTTAGCGCCTGCCTTTGGCCCAGGGTGTGATCCTAGAGTCCCAGAATGGAGTCCCACATCGGGCTCCCTGCATGGAGCCTGCTTCTCCCTCTGCCTGTGTCTCTGCCTCTCTCTCTCCTCTGTGTCTTTCATGAATAAATAAACAAAATCTTAAAAAAAAAGAATATTTTTTTTTGGATAAAGTCAGGAGCAATAGGAACAACATAAGAAAAAAAGAGGCATCATATTTAAAAAAATGTAAAGGCATGATTACATTTATTCTGATAATACAATTTGCTATAGCAAGAAATAGAAGCAGCTAAAAATCCATATAAAAGAAAGTTTGTACAAAGTATGAACTAAGTAGGAAATAAATATATATAAATATAAATACATATATATCTAAATAAATATATACCAGTGTATTAGTTACGTTTTTTGTTGCATAATAAATTACCCCATCTTTTAGGACCAGGTCTCTCAAATTGTGCAATTCTTCTGCCTCATTCTAGTCGTCAGAAGAGAGTCATTAAGTCCAGTCTATGTTCAAGGGAAGGGAAATTAGTTTCTTCTTCTTGAAGGGAGGAGTATTAAATATTTTGTATACATTTTTAAACCACCATGACAGGCAATAGCCAATTAGAAGGAAATACAGGGGAAATACACATTTATGATTGTAATAGAAATATAAACTGATAATAAATTAAACTAAAAGTACATCAGTTATATAAAGAAAGCAACATTATCTTTTTTTAGAGGGTGGGTAAGAAGCTGAGTGGAGGGAGAGAACGAATCTTAAGCAGGCTCCATACTCAGTGTAAGGTGCGACCCAGACTCGGAACTTGATCTCACAACCTGGAGATCATGATCCTAGTTGAAATCAGTCTCAACACTTAACTGAATGAATCTCCCAGGTGCCCCCCAAAGCAATATTATCTTAATGAGGGACTTACATACCTAGTCTAGTGCATGGAGGGAATATCCTGTTCCTAGATCAGAATGCTCAGTATTTTCAAATACCAGTTCTCCCCATATTAGCCTATAAACAAACAAACAAAAACATCCTTCCTCAAAATTCAGATGTAAATTAGTTTGAATATTGAAAAAAATGTCAGAATTGGGGCACCTGGGTGGCTCAGTGCGTTAAGTGCCTGCCTTTGGCTCAGGTCAGGATCCCAGGGTTCTGGGATGGAGTCCTGCATCAGGCTCCTTGCTCAGCGGGAGTCTGCTTCTCCCTCTGCCTCCTCCCCTCCCTGCTCATGCTCTCTATCTTTTGCTCTGCCCTCTCTTTCTCAAATATATAAAAACTTAAAAAAAAAAGACATATATGCAGAAGTCAGTTATCCTGGGTTCAAATCCTAGCTCTGCCATTTACTAGTCATAGGACTTTGGAGGAAATATTTGGTCTCTCATTTTCTGGGCAGTTAAATGAGGATAATAATACTATTTACTGCATAAGATCTTTATGAAGGTTAAATACGATAACATAAGGATAAAATGATGCAAAGGTTCTTAACCTGGAGCCCAGTGATCGCCAATGGAGTCAATGGATAGATTTTAAAGGTTTAAGATCTTGGATGTGAAAAAACTACCAATTTATACTTACTAAGCTCTAACCATAATTTATTATTCCTTTTATAAACACAGGCAGCAAACCACAGGAGAGTGAGCAGCATCTGTGTTTTTGTCATCAGCAGAAATCACAGCTGTGATTTACATTCATCACTAGCAGGAACTATGGATGATCTAAGACCAATCACAAACTACACGTTATGGAACATAGCTGACCAATGACAGGCACCTCTCTACCAAACAGTGAAGTCTCCTGTCCTCACCTTGGTGATTCAGGTATTTAGACTGCTTGCCAATATTTCCATCACAATAATTTATTGATCACTATGAAGAGACGATGAGTACTTCTCACTCTTCAAGTTTTGCAGCACTGAGTGGTTCAAATGAGAATTTTTAATTCTTGTAAGGCAGTGTGGCCCTTTGTAATAAAGACATACATAGTAGCTGCCTCTGTGAAACGGGAAAGTTCAATCCTTAAGTGACAGTTCAGTCATTCAACTGTGTTCCCTGAAGGAAATTCCTATTGATGCTAAAAGATTTTTCCAGTGAGATGATCATTCACATTATTTTTCATTTTGTTCATTTTCATTTTGTTCAAAGTCTTTTTTGACTTTGTTCACATTGGCTATTTTTGTCTGTGAACAGTGACTATTTCTTTATTTTCCAATCATGTAAACCTTTTGCTTTTTTGTTTTGTTTTATTGCAGTCTGTTTTTTTTTTAAAGATTTAATTTATTTGAGAGAGAGAGAGAGAGAGAGAGACAGTATGAGCAGGGGGAGGGGCAGAGACTGAGGGAGAAACAGACTACCTGCTGAGCAGGGAGCCTGATTTGGGGGCCAGATCCAGGACCTGGAGATCATGACCTGAGCAAAAGGCAGACGGCAGACTTAACCAACTGACTCACCCAGGCACCCCAACACTCTTATTGTTTATATTAGTTTACTGCTGGGGTGATAAATTTTAGCACATTAATATAGTATTTATTTATTTTCATTAATATAGTATTGTATAACTGCTAGAAATGAAGTTCTAGACATTGAAGATACAGAGGTGAATTAGACACATCTCCTAACATGAAGGAACTCAGGTTTGTGGGGCTGACACAAAGTAGAGTTACCTAGATAAATTTCAAAATATATATGGCAGTATATTTCCAGTTTATTAAAGAAATGAAACAAACACATAGGGGAAAATACTGGAATCACATACAACAAAATGGTAACAAATTTGAATTTGAAGTAGTGGAATCTGTCCTGATTTTTATTTCAACCTTCTTGCTTATCTGCATTTTCCCATGTTTTTTGCAAAGAACATTTACATCTTCTAAAATAAGGGGAAAAACTGTAAAAGTTATCCTGAAATCAAATCTTTTGAGAGGTCACAGTATTGGTTTGGTGCCTTGCTAGTTACTGCAGGGAATTAGCATTCTTCAAGGAAAGAAATCAGAAGCCAAGGATCAGAGCAGAGTGTGATAGGCCCACAGCTGTGCTAAGAGGGAGCAACCTGGGGAATGCGTTACAGCTTAGAGCTTGTGTGATTAGTTACTGATTTGCAAAATTGATTGTTAAAGATTATAAAACACACCTTACTATGTCATCTTGGACAATAAATTAAGCAAAAGCATGGTAGTGTTCTTGGGATGCACTGCCCAATATAATGTCAGCCACAAATGCCAGTCATATATATAATTTAAAAATTTCTAGTAGTCACATTGAAAAAAGGAGAAACAGGTGAAATGAATATTGTATTTCATTTGGTTCAATATATCTAAAATATCATTTCCACAAGTAATCCATATAAACATACTGCCTAGATATTTGCTTTCTATTCTTTTTTTCAAACTAAGTCTGAAACAGGTGTGTATTTTACACTTACAGCACATCTCAAGTCACACTGGTCATATTTCAACTGCTCAAAAGTTCCTCCCATGTGCCAGGATATCATATTGGGCAGCAGAGTTCTAAGAACTAACAGACAGAAGAAAATATATAGAATGGGCCAAGAGCTCACAAATTAAAGCAGTTCCAGAACTCACATTCAAAATCCATAAGGAAATTCTCATTCATTTTTGTGAGGTGATCCTTAGGCCCTGGTAAATTACGGCTATTTAAAGTTGTCTGAATTCTTTCTGATAAAGTGCTTCGTATTTCACATTCTTTTACTCTCTTTTTTCTTTCTGGTAACTAAAGACTGATATATTTTTTTTCTGGAATGATATGATTGTCTTCCAACCAAATCATTCACTCACAAAATGGATGTGTTCAGATTTGAAAGGAAAGAGCCAGCAGACTTTCTGCTGGTGGATATTCCCTCCATTACTTCCTGCAGGCAGAAAGCCATATATAAGTTTTCCAAGTCTGTGGTCCTTAATGTTTCAGAAATTACTTTTCAATCCACTGGGAAGAAAAATTCTGGGGTTCATGAAAAAGTTACCTTCAGAATGTTGGTAATATACTTTCAAAAAGCTATTCAAGTAGTATATGCTTTAAAAACAGAATGTGTAACAGCAAAAAGATAAGATATTTGAAAAGAGATTCAGATATACATATATTCAGCAAATGAAATTATCATAAATAAGGTTATCATAAAAAAATTATCATCGAAAAAAATTCACATCTGGAAGGAAATTCAGATATACATTTGAAAAGACATCAAGTCACAGTATCTTTCAGGGGAAGAAAGCAAGGTAAGGAAGTAAAACAATTTTTAGTGGGGCTTTAGACTCTGTAATTGGTATAATGTTACTTTGATCATGAGGGAATTTTGTTCTTAGGAGCTCTATATGCATCTGTTAGATCAAACTCTAATTGTTGTTCACTAGTTAACTAGGCTCTAATATTCTATATCCATACTTTATTTCTGTCTGCTAGATTTTTAACTACAAGCCTAGTGAGTTACATTCTTCCATTCTGAGTAAAGATAGGCTGTTTAATAATTGATGTAGCAAAATCTGGGTAGTTATCTAGGAAAAAAATATGATTCCATATTCCACAACATAAAGCAGGATGAATTCCAATGGTGCTTCCAATTGTGATTCAAGATATCTTGGCTGGTGTTGATTCCTCTTTTACCTGATTCACACTCCTTTTGAAATCCCTAAACCAGACGCCTGGGTAGCTCAGCGGTTGAGCTCAGGTCGTGGGAATCAAGTCTTGCATCAGGCTCCCCAGGCTCCCCTGTTTCTCCCTCAGCCTATGTCTCTGCCTCTCTCTCTGTGTCTCTCATTAATAAATAAATAAAATCTGGAGGGTATTATGCTGAGTGAAGTAAGTCAGTCGGAGAAGGACAAACATTATATGTTCTCATTCATTTGGGGAATATAAATAGTAGTGAAAGGGAATATAAGGGAAGGGAGAAGAAATGTGTGGGAAATATCAGAAAGGGAGACAGACTGCTAACTCTGGGAAACGAACTAGGGGTGGTAGAAGGGGAGGAGGGCGGGGAGTGGGAGTGAATGGGTGATGGGCACTGGGGGTTATTCTGTATGTTAGTAAATTGAACACCAATAAAAAATAAATTAAAAAAAAATAAATAAATAAAATCTTTTTTTAAAAGAGAACTACACATTTGTAGAGAAGTGACAAAATAAAAAGGGTTTTGGACTGTCAAGGGCAGTGAGCTTCAGGAAGGCAAATATCTAGGGGAAACCAACGGAGTAAGGCTTGATTGTGCAAATCCATCTCAGCACCAGCCTTCTACTTTTTCATGGCCATAAAACTACCCAGGAGATGGAATTTGTGGCAGTCCTCATTTCTCAGAAGTTTTCTCTTTTACTTAGAGAAAGGAAGTTCTGAGAAAGTTTCTTTGTGCATCTGTTGACTCTCATTTGCTCTCAACTCAAAATAATCTTTTTGCCAAAGTGACATATTTTGTGGTAGCATATCTTAGGCCCTACCTAGAATATTGTCAGTTGCTGTTTTGGAGGGAAATGAGCTCTGAAGAATTATGCACATGCCTTTAAAGTTCAAGCAAGAAGCCACATGCATTGAGCTACTCATTTTGGGTGGGGAAAAAATGGTTGCACCTAATGTCAAGGGGGCAGAAAAATATGTTCATAACATGTACCCAGAAATGGAGAAGGGACATATTTAGGAAAATACCAATTACTGTGCTCCAATACATATAAAACAACCTACAAATCAGTTAGAGAAATGTCAAAAATGTAGCAGAAAATTTGGCAAAGAATATTAAAAGATGGTTCACAGAAGAGAAATACAAGTGGGTCTTAATTATATGAAATGCATGAAAAGATGCCTGAACTCATTCATAAGAACAGAATTGCATGTCAAAGGAACTCTGATTATGAGGCAAATTGGTTATGAGTTGGTAATCAATAAAACTAAATATTGACTATGTGGAAATTCATTATAATATCCTTTTTGTTCATATGTGTTAAGATGTTCTACAATAAAAAGAAAAATTACACTAATCAATTCACACAGAAATAAATAGAAAATCTGAATAAACCTATATATGTTAAAGAAATTGAATCAATAATCAATAACTTCCAAAACAGAAGACACTGAGACCAGATGTACCAAGCATTTTTAAATTTTTATTTATTTTTTAAAGATTTTATTTATTTATTCATGAGAGACACAGAGAGGCAGAGACATGGGCAGAGGGAGAAGCAGGCTCCATGCAGGAAGCCCGATGTGGGACTTGATCCTGAGAGTCCAGGATCACACCATGAGCCAAAGGCAGGCACTAAACCGCTGAGCCACCCAGGGATCCCCTGTACCAAGCATTTAAGGGAGAAATTATACCAATTTTCAACATCTCTTCTAATAGATAGAAGCATCAGAAATACTTACTTGTTTTATGAGGCCAGCTTTATTCTAACACCAAAATCAAAGACATTCCCAAAAAAGGAGACTAAACATCAATATCTCTCGTGAACATCAATGCAAAAATCCTCAAAAAATAGCAAATCAAATCCAACAATGTATAATAAAGAATTTAATACTGTGTCTAAGGCGGGGGGGGTTGCTGCAGGCATGCAAGTCTAGTTCAACATTTGAAAATCAGTTAATGTGATCCATCATATAAAAGGCTAAAGAGAAATCATGTTGATGAACTTTTGGAATATAGGTGAGGTTTTGGGAGGGTGAGGTCCAGAGCCAACGACCAAGAAAGAATTCTTGAGATGTCTTTGGTGCAAATGGTGGTTTTATTAAAGCACAGGGACAGGACCGGTGGGCAGGAAGAGCTGCTGCCCCAGGCCTATGAGGGGTGGTCAATTATATACCTGGGAGTTGGGAGGGGTTTGGGGACAGTGTACTTTTTTTTTTAATAAAAATTTTATTTATTTATTCATGAGAGGCACAGAAAAAGAGGCAGAGACATAGGCAGAGGGAGGAGAAGCAGGCTCCATGCAAGGAGCCCAATGTGGGACTCCATCCCAGAAGTCTGGGATCAGGCCCTGAGCCGAAGGCAGACACTCAACTGCTGAGCTACCTAGCCGTCTCAATAGTGTACTCTCTAAGGAATTTTGGAAGCAAGGTTTCCAGGACCTTGAGGGGGCTAGCTGTTGTTGGGAAAAGGTCACTTATTACTGTCTAATAAAATCTGAGTCATGAGACCTTTCAGATGTGTATCGGTGGGCCATGTGCTTGGAGGATGATTGTCAACACGTGTCTTGGGGGTTTAGAGATAAAGGACATTTCTAAAGGAATTTTTATATGTTAAAGTAGACTCACAGGCTCTTGGGGGTCGAGCTAAGATTGCCTTCTGCCCTTAGCAAAGTATTAACATCAAGGCAATTGAGTCCATAGAGGAATGTCACTGCCTGTTTCAAAGACTTGACAATGTGCTGCCCTGGCCTGGTGCTTTGTCCTCAGCTAGCCCTGTTCTTCCAACAACAAGACCATATTGATAGCTTCAGAAAAGCATTTGACAAAATCCAACTCTCATTTGTGATAAAAACTCTCAGCAAACTCAGAATAGAAGGGAATGTCCTCAGCTTGATAAAGAATATGTATCTAGGGACACCTGGGTGGCTCAGTGGTTGCCTGATCCTGGGATGGGGATGGAGTCCCACATCTGGCTCCTTGCTGGAGGCCTGCTTCTCCCTCTGCCAGTGTCTCTGCCTCTCTCTCTCTCTCTCTCTCTGTGTGTGTCTATCATGAAGGAGTAAATAAAATCTTAAAAAAAAAAAAAGAATATGTATCTACAAACAGCTAAAGCTAATAGTGAGAAACTGAAAGTTTCGGCTAAGATCAGAATTAAAGCAAGGGTGTCCCCCTCACCACTCCTCAATATCATTGGAAGTACTACCTGATTTAATGAAAGAAAGAAAGAAAGAAAGAAAGAAAGAAAGAAAGAAAGAAAGAAAGAGAAAGGAAAGGAAGGAAAGAAATCAAAGATACACAGAAAGACAAAGACCTACACTGATGACTTGATGTAGAGCATCTTTTCATAACCTTCTTTGGCATCTGTGCATCTTTTTTGGTGAGTGTCTGTTAAGGAATTGTGTCTGTTTTTTAGACCAATTGTTTATTTTCTTATTGAGTCCCCCCGTGCTGGTTTCTTTTTGGGGGGGCCCTCAGGTGGGCAGGTGAGGGCTTCCCTCTGCGTTGTCTGAGGCGGAGTATGCTCAGGTGAGCGGGTGCGGGCTTCCCTCCGCCCTGCCTTGGTGGGGGGCGCTGAGCCGGACGCGAGCAGGGGGGCTGTCACGCGGATCAAGGAAAGAGGGAAGCAAGACGTCGCGGGCGTCTTGGATGGAAGGTTCCTCAGGAAGCCAAGGTTCCCAGGTAGCCGCTCCGGTGGCAGGTGGCCGACGTCCGTGTGGGCCGAGCCGCTGCCTGGGGGATCGCGATCAGCAGGATCTGCGTGCTTCCATCTCTCTGGACGGGTTTTTCTTCGAACGGGATGAAGTGGAGGGCGACAGCTCCCAAGATTCAATCAACCTTTCAGCCGACTTGGCGGCAAGGAATTCGGGGAGGCATTTCCGTGAGCTTTGGGCTGGGAGGACATTCTCCAAGGGATGCTCGAAGATCCCTGCATTTTCCCTGCCTGGTGCTGGACCCGCCAGCGGGACTGGAAACGCGCAGCCTCCGCACGTGCTGAAGCTGCTTGGATGCCACCCAACGAGGCTGCAGGTTGCTCTCCCTCCAGTACCGCCGCGCTAGGGCGGGAGACGAAATAGCACCAAGTAATTCCGCACTTTTCACAGGACAGGAATGATGCTCGACGGCTGCCCCAGTAGGGGATGTAGCTCAGTGGTAGAGCGCATGCTTCGCATGTATGAGGCCCCGGGTTCAATCCCCGGCATCTCCACATCGGTTTTTTATTCCCATCCTGAGCTAGTTCAGCCTCTGCTCTGAAATTACCAGAGAAGACTTTTTAGTCCTTTCTCATTATTCCAGAATGATCTGCCGTTATCATTCCTTTTAAGTTGCGCGATATCCCGTCTGTATGTTTATTTCTCTTCCGTTTGATTGACCACCGAATATTCCCTGCTTTCCGGAAATTCCCTGGGGTGTTTTATTATGCAGTAAGAAGTACAAAGCCAGAGGGACAATTCAAAAGTAAATTCATTCTAGGAAGGCATCCAGAAAGAGGGAATACAGCTGCATGTCACAGAATGATTTAGCTTGGTTAAATGAGGTCCCATCCATCCTCACTTTCCACTGGGAAATAAGCAGGAAAAGTAAAATATCTTTCAGTAATTATTTTAGGGGCGGGTAGGGTAGGGTTTGGGGTATTGAGGTGGGAGTTGCATATCAATATTAAAGGGTCCAACCTAAGACCATTAGAGGAATTTCTTCATTTGCTATAGTTACTAACCTAGTTATCACTTTATTTCTCACTGCTTCTCTGCCTTTACTTAGAGATTCTGTGCAGGAGAGCTGGTCTTGGTCCAGTGCAAGAGGTTTGGGAAAATAGTAAGGTTAGAAATGCTCATGGAAATGGAAGGCAGAGTTGGTTAGAAACCCACACAAGACTGACTGACAGCACTGGAGGTCCAAGTGAGGCTACATTCTGGACATCTCTCATCAAATGGATTTTTAGGCTTATGTGATTTCTGACTGCACTCACGTTCATTCTTGATTCAACTCAGTGCTTTGAAATATTGATAATGTAATAACAATAATTGACCATTTCTGTTCACATTTAAAAATACAGTAAAGTGGTACCGTGTATTGTCCACTCTTATTAAAAGGAAATCCAGTAATTTACTTAGTAAACCTTTATTGGGTGATTTTTCTATATTACTGTGTAACTGTGCTTAATCAGGAAATACTGCTAACAGAAGGAGAGACAATTTATAAACCATACTTGTAATTCTCTCCTAATTACCATATTGGAGGTTTTGCAGGAGATACACTGGGGCACAGCACAGGGTAGGATCAGTTCTTGAGGAGGTAGGTCAGGAGAAGCTTCACAAAAGAAGATACTTGTAATGTGTATTAAAGAATAAGTGGGAGGTTTGAAGGTGGAAATGAGGATCATAGTGTGATTCTAGTTATAATACACATCATGTACATGGCATGAACATGTGACATGAAACATTGGAAAATTTAGGTAGTTACATATGGCTGGATCCTAGGATGCTATAGGGAAAAGTAGGAGATGTAGACTACAAGGGTTTTGGACTCTATCAATCAGTGTTCTTGGCTGCAGAAAAGCAAATACTGAATATGGTTAACTTAAATGGAAAAGAATATCTACTTGGCCAGGTTAGATCAATTCCACTAGGCTTGAAAGCAAGTATCTGACAAAATAAAGGAGTACAGACACACACATGCACACGCACACAAGTTTCCAATGACAAGACATTGCCACAATCAGATTTTGAGTTTACAAAGTTAATGCTGTAAACATTGTGAAAAATGGATTAGGAATGATGGTGAAAGAAAATGAAACAAGATTTATTCAGTCATTATTGCAGAGTCCCAAGAGCTGTGGTGGGGCCCTCTACTGAGGAATAAGCTTCAGGATGCCAAGACCTATGCTAAAACCATTCCTTAAGAACCCCAGAGTCAGAGAGTCAGAGGCTTGCATGCTCCTAACCACCTGGACAGTAGGCACAGCTGCTTTTTTCAGAGAGATTGAGGTCCAGCAGTGGATCCATCTCTGAGATGGAGCTAAATTCTGAGAGCCTCGCCCATTTCAATCTTTTAATTTCTTAATTAATCATTCCTTCTCATCCATTTTTTCACTTACAGTGGGATCTTTTGGACTATGGGGGATGGTTAATTTACTTGGAAACCATTTGGCCATCTAAACCCACTTTCTCTCATTCTTGCTATCCCAGTTTATGACCCCAGACACGAGCCCTCCAATTCTCTATCTGGTACCTTCCAGGATGTACATACCCTCTGTCCTTCCATTTTAATGACTTAAATGTGCAGTCTGTCTCCCTTGAGTACTTCAACTCCACTCTTTGTAACTCATGTCTCCATGTTTAACAACCCACCTAGCCAAAATTTCCTGCTTTAACTTCAACTGGCTCTCCCTAATTATGTGACTATTTCAAGTAGAATCAGCACATTCTTCAACCCCAGAATCAGGAGATGGGTTGGCACTTTCCTGAGAACACATTCCAATTTTCAAGCCATTACATTTCTATCTGCATTAAAAACAAAACTGTGTGCCTTGGAAACTGGGGTTTATGCAATTATGTCACATTTCTCATCAAGAAGTTTCTTCCTAGACGAATGGAGACTGGTGCCTCACTTCTTCCACTCGATTTGATGATGTCAGCACCACATAGTCAGGTCACCCAGGACCTCAGCTTCTGGCTCCTTTGATCTGTTTCCCCAAGAACCTTTACCTCCATTCTGCTTTAGGAGTTCACATCCATGATCATCCTCTCCATATTAGCATGAATCCATATTATGCTACAATAATAAGTCCATGCAGTATATAGTAATTAAAAAATTTAATTTAAATTCAATTTAGTTAACATATACTGTATTATTAGTTTCAGGTATAGAGCTCAGTGATTCATCAATTGCATCTAACACCAGTGCTCATTATATCACATGCCCTCCTTCATGCCCATCACCCAGTTACCCTATGCCCCCACCCTTTCCCCTCCAGTGACCCTCAGTTTGTTCGCTGGAGTTAAGAGTCTCGTATGGTTTGCCTCCCTCTTTGTTTTCCTCTGATTTATTTTTCCTTCCTTTCCCCTATGATCCTCTGTTTTTTTTCTTAAGTTACACATATGAGTAAGATCATGTAGTATTTATCTTTCTCTGACTTATTTTGCTCCCTCTTTCCCTTACAAGGACTCTGTGATTACACTGGACCCTCATAAATAATCCAGAATAATCTCTATCTCAAGATTCTCAGATTAGTCAATTTTCTATGTCTCATTTACCATGTAAGGTAATATTGGCAAGTTTGGGATTTAGGACATGGATGTCATTGAGGACCATTATTCTATGTTCTAATCTGTCTCTCTTGGCAGTTTCATCCAGGTACTTCCACAACTTCTGTTTTTCTACTAAGTGGAAACTCCCAGTTCCTTAATATTTCTTTCTCTCTGTGAACCTTTAGTTCCTACACTTTTTCTTTTTATATTGCTATAGCCTGAAGGTTCGTGATCTCCCAAAATTCATGGATTGAAACCTAGTCCTCAGTGTGATGGTATTTGGAAGTGAGCCTTTGGGAGGTGATTAGGTCATGAGGGTGGGGTCTTCATGTTAGGATTAGTGCTATTATAAAGGAGAATTCAAGGGCACCTGGGTGCCTCAGTCAGTTGAGCATCTGACTCTTGATTTTGGCTTAGGTCATGATCTCAGGACATGAGATGGAGCCTCCTGTTGCCTGTATCTAGCTCTCTGCTCTGCAGGAAGTCTGCTTCTCTCCTTGTACCCCTCCCCTCCTCCTTTCCTTCCTTCCCCTGCTCAGGCACACACTCTCTCTCTCAAATAAAAACGAATAAATCAGAAAGAAAGAAGAAAGAAAGAAAGAAAGAAAGAAAGAAAGAAAGAAAGAAAGAAAGAAAGAAAGAAAGAAAGAAAGAAAGATCTCAGAGAGCTCTCTTGCCCCTTCTACCCTGTGAGGACACACATGATTCAGGAAGCTGTTCTCACCAGATACTGAATCTGCCTGTGCATTGACCTTGGACTTCTCAGACTCTAGGACAGTAAGGAATCCATTTCCATTGTTTATAAACCCGCCAATCTGTAGTATTCTGTTATAGCAGCCTTAGCACACAGTAAGCCACACATCAGCTTAGATTCCTTGATCCTTCCCTTCAACTACATTTTGACAACATCCACAGGTTCCTTTGTTTCATACTGAACATCCTCCCTCAGAAGTCTAACTGTAGATGATTCCAAATGCAACTTCTTATTGGCCACACGAAGACTGCTGCCTACTGCTGGAGAACACCACGCCACCAGTTAGTGCTGCTCTGAGAAGGGAGCAGGCACCTAGTCCTCAAGGCCTGTACCCAGAGCTCCCCTGCATTCCCATTCTGCATGAGGTCTGTGAAGCTCAGCTGCTGAGCTTCCCCTCTCACCCACTCAGAATAAAGGCAAGGAGGCCAGGCCAGTATGGCACCTTTTTAGGCAATGGATCTGTCTCCTCCTGTGTTGAGATTCAAGTTGGTGTCCTCTTCAGAGAAGAAAGAAGGAGTAAGATCTGTGGCATCATTATGACTTGTCCCTTTGGGTGTGAGTAGGACTTTGGGGAGTTTCAATTTAAACTTTTGTCTTTGAAGTTAGAGAACAAGCCCAGAGAGGGAGGTAACTTCTCTGTTATCTTTGCTGATACCACCCTCTCTCTGTATTTCCCTAATAAGATTTACAGTAGCTAAAGAACTCTTCACTTGTTTGAAACATCTAATCCTACTTTCTGTCCCTTCAGCTAACTTTGCCTCCTACTTTAAACATAAAAATCAATTGAGTGAAGGCTCACATAACTTCCTTCACCAATTTGAAAAAATATGCCTATATGTGTATCCATCCTTTTTAAATTGTTGTCTGCTAAAATGAAAGAACCATCCCTTGTCTCAGTGCTACTCTAGCTTGAATGTTTATACAAATTCACTCCTGAATTTTGGTAAAATGAAAAGTTCCATGAGTCTGGGGTGTGGCCTGAGATTCTATATTTTATAACCAGGTCCCAGGTGATGCAATGCTGCTGATCTCTACACTACACTTTTAGTCAATGGTGCTCAAGTCATCCTGTCCTGCCTTCACAGGGTCCCTGCTCTTTCAATGATTCTTACTTCCACCTCTCCCTCTCTACTGGTTTGTTCTCATTATTATCTAAAAGTTTTTTCTCTAGCTGCATGTTCTCTTATGGTCACTACTCTCTTCCTCCCTTGTGGATCCCAGCCATATTTCTCAAAATGCCTACTTCTACCCTGTGTCTTCATTCCTCATCTCACTCTCCCTTCCCAACTCTCTGAATATGGCTTTGAGTCATAGAACTCTAGTGAACTGGTTATCAAAATCACTAGTGAGTCCTTTGTCTCTAAATCTAATGCATGTATTTTGGTAAATGTTGGTGTTTTTCAAAGTTCAGGCCTAGATGATCTTTCTTCAAACTCTACATGTTTTTCCTAAGCACTCTTGTGTACTACAATGGCTCTACATGCACTCTATTAGCTGATACTTTTCAAAATACATCTTTAGTTCCTTACAAGAGTCAGAGGCATGTAGCCTATGGCACATCTCCACTTTGCTGTTCCATGAGTGCCTTGCCCTGTTCCCCTGGCCCCTTCCCCACCCCCTCCCCACTGCCATCCCACCCCATATCTAATCAATCACCTAGGACTTTCAATGCTACTCTCCATTGTTTCATTACACTTTCCTACTCATTCACTCTAATATGCATGCCCAGCCATTCTTCAAACTCATAAATATCATAAATATTATGATATAATATTTATATTATATAAACATTCTTATTTATTTATATAAATATTTCACTGTTCATCTTTTATTATATCCTTTATAATAATAACTCAGTCAAGTAGATAACCTGTTATCAATAACTTGGTAAGTAGAATTCTGTGAGCTACTTTAGTAAATTTGTTGCATCTGAGGAGGCAGTGGTGTGAACCTCCAATTCAGGAAGAAGCACAGGTAACACCCTGGACTTGGGATTGGTATCCGAATTGGGGCATCTTGTGGGACTGACTCCTTAACCTGTGGGATTGACACTGTCTCCAGGTAGATAGAGTCAGATTTTAATTAGATTTGTAGGACGCCTAGTCAGTGTCCAATAATTATTATAGGGTTGCTTGGTGGTGTTGGGAAAAAAAACAAAAAACATGTCAGACTCATATTGTTACCTGGAATTGGGTTTGTCTCTTTGTGGGGGATGGCAGGGGTTGGCATCAAGCCAAAAGACACAACTAAGTCAAAGAATAGGAAAAGGAAAGGTTTTATATGCAACAACTAAAGGAGAACACCAGGGATATTTCCCATCGCAGTGTCTCCTCCACAACAAAACTGGGAAGTTTTAACCCAAGAGTGCATATGTATTCATGATGGAGCTTTAGCAAGGGGGATTCAGCATGGAGCTGGGGCAAAAGTTCTCTTAAGGTGACAGAGTCCAGGTCGAAGTCATAGGGCCAGTAGGGGTCTGCATCATCAATTCTTTGGCTTGAGTTGATCTAATGTATCTGAGGCCCAAAGAGGGTTAGGTCTTGCAAAGGTGACTTGAGAAAGTGCTTTGGGCAGTATTTACTTTTGATCAGCACTGGGAGTTTTAGCAGTCTCTGATAGGACTGGGTGATCTCCTGGTCTGCTAGTGGCTCTTCTTACATTCTTTTGTTTCCTTAAAACTGTTGGATACTGAGGCCTATTCTTCTGCAATTTCTACACTTCTCAGGAAGTTCTGCAGGAAATGTGCTTTGGGCAAGTAGAGCAGGTCTGGCATAGACCATAAGAGGTATAATTAACATAAAATTGTAAGATATTTATAGTGTATACTGTGGGTGATTTTCTCCATCTGGTTCATTAATACATCCTTTATTTATTTATTTATTTATTTATTTATTTGAGAGAGGGAGAGAGAGGGAGACAGCGTGTGTGCACACACACAAGCAGGGGAAGAAGCATAGGGAGAGGGAAAGAATCTCCAGCAGACTCTATTGAGTGGGGAGCTCGCTCTCATGACCCTGAAATCAGGACCTGAGTCAAAATCAAGAGTTGGATGCTTAAGTGACTGAGCCACCCATGTGCCTCGTCCATCATATTCTTTATCTTGTGTGTGTGAACATTTCAGTTCTACTCTCGTAGGATATTTCAGTTATACAATCCAGTGTTATCAACCACAGTCCTCAAGTTGTACATGAGATCCTCAGACCTTATTCATCTTACAGTTGAAAGTTTGTACCTTTTTATCAAACTCTTGATTTACCTCACTTTCCAGGTTCTGGTAACCACTTTTCTATTCTATTTTGATGAGTTTCACTTCTCCACCCACCACCAATTCCTCATAGAAGTGATACCATGCAGCCTTTGTCTTTCTCTGGATTTTTTAACTTAGCATAAAGCCCTGAAGGTCTACATATGTTGTCACAAATGGCAGAATTGCTTTCTTTCTTTTGGCTGGGTAATATTGCATTGAAAATATATACCACATCTTCATTTTCCCTTCATCTGTTAAGGGACACCTAGATTGTTTCCATATATTGTTGTTGTGATGAATGCTGCAGTGAACATGGGAGTATAGATATCTCTTCAACATCGCTTTTAATTTCCTTTGAATATTAAAAGGTGGTTCTAATCACCAAATTCCAGTGCATGTGTGCAGGGTATTTCCTCAAACCAATAAGCAATGCCCTGTATGTCAGTCTAGTGTCCTATCATTCAGCTGAATTCTGACACTACCTAGAGACAGAATCAGATCCCATAGGTTAAGAGTTCATCCAGCAAAGAATTGCTTGTCTTCTCAATGGTTGCCCCTGCTTCAGACACTGGTCACAGGTACAGGTCATTACCTGTACTCCTCACTGACTGTCTATAAATCAGAGGTTTCCATGATGCTTCCTCCTTGGGTTTAATTTGCTAGAACACCTCACATTACTTAGAGAAACATTTTACTTACTAGATTAAAAGGATGTAACTCAGACACAGCCAGATGGAAGAGATGCTTAGAAAAAGGGCATGGAATTTCCATGCTTTTCGAACTGCATCACTCACACCAAATCTCTGCGTGATCACCAATCCAGAAGGGAGCATTCCAGATCCTCTTATTTCGGGTTGTTATGCAGAGAAGTCTCCATAGCTAGGCATGACTACGTAGGCATAATTGATTAAATCATTGTCCATTGGCAATTGATTCCTTGTTTACTCCCTGAAGGTCAGAGAGCTGGGACTGAACAGTCCTGGCAAGCAGCCCACAGTCTTGGTGCCCTCACTGTTAACATAACAAAAGACACCTTTGTTGCCCTAATGATGTAGAAAATTCCAGGGGTTTTAGAACTCTGTGCTAGCAACAGGATGAAAATGAGATACATATTAAAATCAAATAACACAGATATACATGATGTGGGAAACAAAAGCAAAAGAAAAACTAAATTTCCTTATTACAGATAGCCCATTGACAAGGTCTTGAAATAGGCAGTGACCTATTTCCTCTAGGAACTCAACTGCTTTGATGTTAATACTTTGCTAAGGGCAACAGGCAATCCTAGCCCAATGCCGAGGATCCTGTAAGTCTACTTGAACATATAAAAATTCCTTTGGAAACTTCCATTATCTCTAACCCTCCCTCCTCAAACATACATGTTGGCAATCATTCTCCAAGCATATGGCCCACAGTTAGACATCTGGAGGGTCTCCTGACTAAGGTTTTATTAGATGGTAATAAATTATTCTTTCCTAACAATAGCTATCCCCTCCTCAAGGTCCTGGAAACCTTGCTTCCAAAATACCTGGGAGGCTTATGCTCTCCCTAACCCCTCTTAACTTGAAAGTATATAAGGGACCACTCTTCATGACCCCAGGGCAGCTCTTTCTGCCCACAGTTCCTGTTTCCGTGCTTTAATAAAACCACCTTTTTGTACTACGGATGTCTCAAGAATTCTTGGCTGTTGGCTTCAAGCCATAACATCTTTCTTACATTAATACACACCCAGAAGTAGAATTGTTGGATCTCATAGTAGTTCTGTTTTTAATTTTTAAGGAACTTCTGTATCCTTTTCCATAGTGGCCCCACAAATGTAATTCCCAACAACAATATTCTTGCTTACAATCTTGTCTTTTTGCTGATAGCCTTTGGAAGAGGTGTGAGGTGATATCTCATCATGGTTTTTATTTATATTTCTCTGATGATTAGTGATGTTGAACACTTTTTCATGTACCTGTTGGTCATTTGTATGTCTCCTTTGGAAAAACATCTGTTCAGTTCCTTTGCCCATTTTTAAATTGGATTATATGTTTGATTTTGCTATTGAGTTGTAGGAGTTCTTTATATATTTTGGATATTAACCCCTTATCAGTTAACTAACCAGATATATGATTTGCAAATATGTTTTCCCATTTTAGTAGATTGGCTTTTCATTGTGCTAATGATTTTCTTTTTTTATTTTTTAAAGATTTTTAAAATTTATTCATGAGAGACACAGAGACAGAGACAGAGACAGAGACAGAGAGGAAGAGACACAGGCAGAAGGAGAAGCAGGCTCCATGCAGGGAGCCCGATGTGGGACTAGATCTCGGTCTCCAGGTTACGCCCTGGGCACGCCCTGGGCCAAAGGCGGCGCTAAACCGCTGAGCCAACCGGGTTGCCCATGTTAATGATTTTCTTTGCTGTGCAGAAGCTTTTCAGCTTGATGTAGTCCTGCTTATTTATTTTTGTTTTTATTGTCTCCTTTTTTGCTGTCAAATCCAAAAAATCATTGCCAAGACCAATGTCAAGGAGCTTACCCTCTGTGTTTTCTTCTAGGAGCTTTATGGTTTCAGGTCTTGCATTCAAATGATTAACCCAATTTGAGTTAATTTTTGTGTGCAATATAAGATAGGGGTCCAGTTTCATTATTCTGCATGTGTTGTCCAGTTTCCCCAGCAGCATTTATTGAAGACCCTGTCCTTTCCCCCACTATATATTCTTGGCTCCTCTGTCACAGATTAATTGGCCATCTAAACGTGGGTTTATTTCTGAGCTCTCTATTTTGTTCCATTGATCTATGTGTCTGTTGTTATGCCAATACCATACTGTTTTGGTTTTTTAAAGATTTTATGTATTTATTCATGAAAGACACACACAAAGAGAGGCAGGGATATAGAGGGAGAAGCAGGTTCCCCTGGGAAGCCCAAATGGGGACTAGATTCCAGGACTCAGGGATCATGCCCTGAGCCAAAGGCCCAACGACTCAGCCACTCAGGCATCCCAATACCATACTGTTTTGACTGCTATAGCCTTGTAATATAGTTTAAAATCAGGATGTGTGAAGCTTCCAGCTTTGTTTTTCTTTCTCGGGATTGTTTTGGCTCTTCAGTTGTTTTTGTGCTTCTATACAAATTTTAGGATTTGTTTTTCTATTACTATAAAAAAATGCCATTGGAATTTTGATAGGAATTGCACTGAATCTGTAAATTGGTTGGTAGTATGGGTACATTTTAAAAATATTAATCCTTCCAATCCACAAACATGAATATATCTTTCCATTTTTTAAAAGATTTTTATTTATTCATTTGAGAGAGAGCAAGCTAGAGAGAGAGAGAGAGAGAGAGAGAGGGAGAGAGAAAACACACATGAGTGGTGGTTAGGGCAGAGGGAGAGGGAGAAGCAGGTTCCCAGCTAAGTGTGGGACCCAAAGCAGGGCTCAATCTTAAAACCCCTGGATCAGGACCTGAGCCGAAGGTAGATGCTTAACTGAGCCACCCAGGTGCCCTATATCTTTCCATTTTCTTAAAGTCTTCTTCAATTTCTTTCATCAATGTATTATAGTTTTTGGTGTATAGATCTTCACTTCCTTAGTTAAATGTCTTCCTAGGTGTTTTTTTTTTTTCTTTTTTGATGCAACTATAACTGGGATTGTTTCTTTCTTTCACTTTTTTCTTTCTTTCTTTCACTTTTAAATATATTTTTATCTTTTAGAAGTTTTTATTTAAATTCCAGTTAGTTAACATACAGTGTCATATTAGTTTCAGGTGTACAATATATAGTGATTCAACAATTATATATATAACACCCATTGCTCATCACAAGTGCCCTCCTTAATCCCCATCATCTATTAACTCATCCTCCTACCATCTCCCCTTTGGTAACCATCAGTGTGTTCTCTATAGTTAAGAGTCTGTTTTATGGCTTGCTCTCTCTCTCTCTCTCTCTTTTTTCCCCCCTTTTGCTCATTTGTTTTGTTCCTTAAATTCCATAGATTGTGGGGAATCAGTTGAGGAGCCTACCTGAGAACTGCATCTCATAGTCCTCAGCACACTGGGGACACAGGAGGTCCTGATTCCGCACACTGATTCTTGACCACATTGTTCTCCAGATACAGCTCTTCTGCTCCCTGCTCCTTGAGTCGATAGCCTATTCTCTTACCTTTTGAAGCAAACGTTTTTCTCTGCTTCCCTAAGTTAATCATTCCTATAGCCAACACATTAGCTCTCCTAATAAAAACTGGAGTAGACAAAGCCTCAGAGTTGAGTCCAAGTCCGATTTGATTCCAAGTCGGAGTCTCAGTCCCCCTGCCCCCCAGATTAAAATTCAGTGAGACTCCGAGTCTTTCTTCATGTTGCCTCTGACTAACCTAGGTCCGTGGCAAGAGATGGGTGAGATCTTATGGTATTCATCTTTCTCTGACTGACTTAATTTCATTTAGCATAAACTCTCTAACTCCATCCATGTCATTGCAAATGGCAAGATTTCATTTTTTTATGGTTAATAATATTCCATTGTGTATATATACCACTTTAAAATGAGATTTTCTTAATTTTTCTTTAAAATGGGATTGTTTTCTTAATTTCTCTCAGATAGTTCATTATTAGCATACAGCAACACAACTGATTTTTGTTTTTTTAAAGATCTTACTCATTTATTTGACAGAGAGAGAGAGAGAGCACAAGCAGGGGGGAGAGACGGAGGAAGAGGGAAAGGAAGAAGCAGATTCTTCACTGACCCAGGAGCCCATGTGGAGCTAGGATCTCAGGACCCTGGGATTATGACCCCAGCTAAAAGCAGACGCTTCACTGAGCCACCCAGGTGCCCCTACAACTGATTTTTGTATAATGATTTTTGTATCCTGCAACTTTACTGAACTTATTAGTCTTCAGTTTTCAGTGGGGTCTGTAGGGTTTTCTATATCTGTAGTATCATGTCACCTGCAAGCAGTGATAGTTTTACTTCTTTTCCATTTTGTATGCCTTTTATTTTTTTCTTGCTTAATTGTACTAGCTAGGACTTCCAGTATATGTAGAATAAAAGTCAAGAGTGGGCTTACTCCCTTTATTTACCTGTCTTTTCAACCTTGAGGGCAGCAGTTTGCTGCGTGTCCTCACCTCTCTCACAGATCCAAAAGAGTTGCTGATTTTTCAGTCAGCCTTTTACTTGTCAGTCCGGGCCTTTTACTTGTCATTAGGATGTAGTGATAACTTCCAAATTCCTTATATATAGAATTGGAAACTGGAAGTCTGTTCTAGTTTTTTATTTATGTTTTTGCTTCTGTGTTTATTAGTGAAATTGTCTTATAATTTTTCTTTCTTAAGCCTTCTCCATTGGCGTTTAGTAACAATATTATACTTGTCTCCTCAAATAGCTTATAAAGCTTTTCTGTTTTCTGGAATATTCTGTATAGCACAGAAGTTATCATTTCCTTTAAGATTTCATACAACATGCCAATAAAATTGTCTCAGACTGGAAATTATATTTTATGGGAATTCTCCTTGAATTCTTCATTCAGTTTTTAAAATGGCTGTATATTGAATCAGATTTTCTCAAACTTCTTAGGTCGTTTTGGTAATTTATACATTTTTACAAATTTTCCATTTCTTCTACTAGAATTGAGAGGGTTGAAAGCAAATTTCAGAATTTCTCCCATTTAAAATCTCCTAAGTGGCCACTGAACATACTGTTTATTCATTTATACAAGCATCTATCTCCATATCCATTCAATCATTCACTTCTAAAAAATGATTCAAATATTTGCTTATGCCAGGTACTGTGGTAAGCACTGAGGTATGATTAAGGATGACATAGAGTTTTAGCTAATCTCCAAGAAAGCGCTCTAAGATCCTTATCTCCTGGTTACACACCCTGGGGCAGTTCCCTCCCACTTAAAACAGTGGTGGAGACAGAGATGAGGAGGGGCTGAGGCCTCCTACCAACATCTTGAAAGCAGATCTTCCAGACCTAGTGACACCTCAGAGGAACATATGTCCTGTACACACCTGAGTTCCACCTCACAGGACACCTGGGGGCCAGAACCCCAGCTAAGCCACTCTGGAGTCCCTGACCCACACAATCTGTGAGATAATAAACATTTATTTTCTTAACCCAGCAAATTTTAGAGTTTTACTCAGCAGTATACAAGGAATATTCACATCAAGCCTTAAAAAAAAATTCTCTTTGGCAAATAATTATTTACAAAAAAATAATTTTATCTGTTTCTTTCAAGATACCAGACTATTATCAGAAACCATATTCCCTGAACATCGAGTTGGAAGGCTGAATGAAGACCTGTCGTTGTCTTCTCCTGTTTCTCTTTGTATCCTGACAAAAATCTGAAGTCTTTAGGCAGACTGGCTAGTATGTCTATGCACCAGAGGGGCACGTCCCTTCCATTAAAACAGTCACTGGCAAAAAGAAAGGCATAGGCCATAAGTATTCTAGAGAACTCATGATTTGTACAAACTGTCTGGGCTCACCATCTCTACTGCAGGTTCTCTTAGCAAGGTGGAAGGATGAGGTACGCTGGTGTGCTCCGGGGCGCCCCCCCACCCCCACTTTCACTTCCTTCCCCACCCCGACCCCGACCCCGACCCCGACCCCTAGTCCAGCAGCCCGGACACAAGCACATCCGAGCCTCGGCGCGCCGCAGCATCAGCTCTCCCCTCTCTTCTCCTTAGCGGTCCCATCCATTCTTCCAGATTCGCTCACAGGTCACTGTGTCCGGGCGCGCCCCTGAACTCTAGGCAGACACAAAACCTCGGTTTGCGCCCCTTGGGGAGGAAGGGCCCCAGACGGGGGGAGAACCACTCCCTCTGCAGCAGATAAAGCATCGCGAAGGCAGAGGTTTAACTTCAATCTTAGAAGGAACGCGTTTCTCACTTCTTTCCGGGCCCTTTGTTCCAAAGAATCAGAGCGGGATTTGAGGATTTGTATTCTCTAGGTCGGATTTGCATTCTTTGGATTAAATGAGGGTCAGAAGGACGCATCCAAACATGCATCAGCTCCACCCTTTAGCCCTCCCAAGAGTTTACAGCGGAAGGTTATTTTTACAACAGAATTCCCTCCACCCGTTCCTTGTTTTCTAAGGAAAGGCGCATAGCGGTTTCTGGAGCCCGGGAATAGGGTGCAGAAATGCGGAGAATTTGGGGGTGGGGCGCATTTTGGGGTGTTGCATAAAGACAGTCGTTGGGAAAGCGTTTTTTTCTTTCTTCGGAGTATCTTTCCTTTGACGCACAGGCCTTTGAGAAAAGAAAAGCACTCAGAGAAGGAGGGTGTGGAAGTGTTTCTTACTGAGATTTCCCGCCCCAGCGTTCTCTCCTCGCGTCCTGGATGTCGGCGATTGACGAGTTAGTCAGAATTTCGTGGCAGCGGATTTCTACAGAGGAGCGAGGTGAAAATTCGAGTTCTCTTTTACAAAAGAACAAAACAGTCTAAAACGTTAAAGGGGATACATTTGCTCAATTTCATGAAGATAGTTTAGGAAAGTCACATCCCACGTGGCGGGGATGTAGCTCAGTGGTAGAGCGCATGCTTAGCATGCATGAGGTCCTGGGTTCGATCCCCAGCATCTCCAGTTTTTCTTGCTTCCGGTCCCAGCCTGGTTCAGGAAATGAATGATCTTGCTCCTGAGCCCCTGCAGTCGGCAGGACTGTACACGTAACCCTACCGCTGTGAGCGCTGCATCCACCTGGCGCCGGCAGCGCAGGCAGGTGCTTCCACACTCAGCTGATCCGGAGCGGGTTGGTCACTCCCGGCTCCAGGAAAAAAGCACTGTTGACATCTACGCATGTCAACCCTGAGCTAGAAAGGTCTGGGGACGAACTCGTATCTTGGCTTGGTCTGAGGTCTCCCAGGTCGAGATTCCGCGGGAGGAGGGTTTCTTCTGCCGACTCGCGGCTGCCCACGCTGGGGGACCTCCGCCGGCCACCTGACCCTCCGCCCCGAGGTGCCACCCGGGAGCTAGGCCTGCGCCCTGCGATGGGTGTACTCGCGCGTCTGGGGCCGGCCGGCCAGCCGCACACTCTCCACGTTGCCTCCGACCCGGCTAGCTGCGATCCCGCGCGCAGAATCCGCCGCACTTGGACCCGGAGCCTGCGGGTGAGGACCTCTTCTTGGTGTTCTCGCTTAGAGACCTGCTCGCTCTGGGAGCGCGAAGTCTCGGCCCTTGGGCCTCAGTCTCTGCCTCTGCAGGTGGGACACCTGGTCACAGGGACCAGAGCAGGGAATGCAGGAAATGGTTGTTCCCCCAGGCAGGCGCCTGGCCGCGCCAGAGGCCCAGAGACCGCGGACGAGCCCCCCGCAGTGCCAATTCTCCATTCAGTGCAGGTGCAGGAGCACCGCGGAGGCAATGATGCCTATCATCCTTCATGTCAGGCTCTCACGTTTTGCTTGTGCTGCCTAACTCCTTAAGAAAAACCGCACAAAATTAAGGTACGGGCCTTGGAGTGGGCCTATGAACGTCTGGGTCCTGGAGCTAACACCTGTGAGCTGCAGGATCAGTCCTGCTGTCCCGCGGGTCCCGCGCACTAGCTCTCGCCGGTATTTACACAGGCCGGCAGCAGTGTGACTCAGTGGAGCCTTAAAGATGCTGGAATACTCTGAACTAAATTAAAATTAGTATCCATAGCATCTACCAAGTGAGTGGTCTACATGCTTTTCCTTGCGTGTTCTCACGTTTTCCGTGTGCCATGGTGCCCACAGCCAAGGCTGGCCGCTGTCAAATAACAAGAGCTCTATGAGGCAACAGTAACAGTCTTGAGTCGTAATTAATCTTTCATCCCCGTCTTGTCTTCTGTCTTCACCTCAGGTCACCAGACTATGATCAGTTCCGTCAAAGATTGTTTTTAGGATTCCTCTATTGCAAACCACACAGACTCTCCTTGAGCTCAACCCATAAACATTTTAGGCACAGTTCAAGCAAAATTATTTTATTTATTTTTTTAATGAAGTGTGCGGAGGACATAGGGAAGAATGGGGAAAGAGAGAAATGGTTAGAATTCCCTGAGCCCAGAAATGTCTTTAAACAATAATGTTTTTAACAATATTTCAAGAGATGACTATTTTAATTAGATGAAGCCAGACTTTATTTTCTGCAGTTTTTCTGCATACAGAGTATTAAGAGGAGCACAGATAGAAAGAAAAGGTGTTATTTTCTAAGAACATAGATATGAGCAGAGAGCTGACATCTGGGGAAAATTTTATTTGCTGCTCTTTATTCCTTAGCATTGAAGCAAAGGCCAAAGACTCCGTTTACTTAGCATCAATGAAACTTCTCTGAGCCTACACTGAGTTTGACTCCATTTCATAGTTTCTACAGTCTTGTGGCTAGAGAAAATTTAGAGGCGTGAACCTAGGTCATTCTGTGAAAAAAATACACCTTATTCTTTTCATTTCAAGGAAAAAAATTTTTAAATTGGAGTTCAATTTGCTAACATATAGTATAACACCCAGTGCTTATCCTGTCAAGTGCCCCCCTCAGTGCCCATCACCCAGTCACTCCATTCTCCCCACTCACCTCCCCTTCCGCTACCCCTTGTTCATTTCCCAGAGTTCGGAGTCTCTCATGTTTTGTCACCCTAATTTTTCCCACTCATTTTCTCTCCTTTCCCCTATAATTCCTTTCACTATTTTTTATATTCCCCATATGAGTGAGACCATATAATGATTGTCCTTCTCCTATTGACTTACTTCACTCATAATACCCTCCAATTCCATCCACGTCGAAGCAAATGGGTATTCGTCGTTTCTAATCGCTGAATAATATTCCATTGCATATATAGACCACATCTTTATCCATTCATCTTTCTATGGACACCGAGGCTCCTTCTACAGTTTGGCTATTGTGGACATTGCTGCTATAAACATTGGGGTGCAGGTGTCTCGGTTTTTCACTGCATCTGTATCTTTGGGGTAAATCCCCAGTAGTGCAATTGCTGGGTTGTAGGGTAGCTCTATTTTTAACTCTTTGAGGAACCTCCACACAGTTTTCCAGAGTGGCTGCACCAGTCCCGATTCCCACCAACAGTGCAAGAGGGTTCCCCTTTCTCCACGTCCTCTCCAACATTTGTTATTTCAGTAGAGGGCAATTCTAATGCTGACTTCAGTGACTCCACAACAGGTTGGTGTGTATTTAGCTCCTACAGGTTGAGGATCCATGAGAAAAATACAAAAGAGCAGCCTCCGCAAACAGCAACACGAGGAGCGGAGAGCCAGGCGTACGCAGGGTGGCCGCACAGAGCGGTGCTGTCCGCGCGGGGAACAAGTGCGCTGTCGGCCTGGGGCGCTGGGGCGCTGGGGCGCTGGGGCGCTGGGGCACGGCGCTGCCGGCGCTCGGGGCTGGACCACTGGGGTGGGTGGGTGACCCCTGAGCAACCCGCCCCCTGCTGCTGCTGCTCCTTCCCCAGGCGGGGCTGGAAGGTGTTAGGACTCTGGGTGGTGTGGGTTTGCCTTGGTTTTCAGGGTACAGGTGTGCGGCCCTCCAGCAGCCAAAGGCGAAGTTCTGACGGCTTCTGCTGGAGGATGCTGTCACTCACGATGAGAACACCCACTCAGCTGATGATTCTCGATTCCTGCAATAGAGTGGGATATAAAAACTGTCGGGGCCTCGCTTGGAGGAGCCCCTGCCCGCGCACAACAGTCGGCTTGGCAGCTCGGTCTTGGGTTCCTTGGTGGCCCCGGGGATTTTCCCAGAGAATCGGAGAGCGCGCATGCGTGCTGCCTAACTGGTGGGAGTCTGAGCCCGGGAGCCGGGGCCGCCCGCGCGAGTCTGCCCTTCCCGCCAGGCCACCTGTTCCAGAAAGGCTTGCAGTAGTCACTCTAATCAGCAGCGCAGCTTTTCGCCTAATTGGGTACAGTTTGATCGGAAAAGCACCTCTATCTATGATGTACCTTGCTCCGTGGGTTAGTCGGCTAAAGCACCTGTCTCTTGTAGACAGGAGATTCTGGGTTTGAATCCCAGCGGGGCCTGCTCAGGTTTTAGGGGTTGTTTTGGATTTTTTTTTTTTCTGGCAATTTATTCAAACTTTTTAGTCTGAAATCTGCTATAATTTCAGTATCACATCTACTGCTTGGGAGCTCTTCTCTCCTTACACCTGCGTTCTCAATGACTCTCTGCCCCTCTACTGGTGATTTATCATGTGGTTCTGCTGTGCATTTAACTACTGGGGTGTTCAAGATCAACTACAGAGTTTCTAAAATAAAATTTGAAAAATTTTAATTCAAGCTATTTAAAAATATATTCTGCTAGGTTTTCAAACTCCAGCCATCTTACTTAAAACATACATAGATGAAAAATGGTTGCAGTTTATTGAACACTTACAATGTTGCACTTTTGTATTTTTGCACATACCTTTAAATCTCTAAAAGTACTCATAAAAGTAAGCATTATTAGACACATTTTGTGGATGAGAAAGCAGAATCAGAGAGAAGCAAAGTAACTTGCCCAAATTAAAGTTAGTACATAAATAATCAAGCTAGGGTCTTAGCCTAATATGGTTCTAAGCCATGATCTTGTATTTCAAATAATTTTATTTATAAAATCAAACGAGGGGGTGCCTGGGTCCCTCAGTGGGTTGGGGGCTGCCTTCCCCTCCGGTCATTATCTCAGGGTCTTGGGGTCCAGCTCTGCATCTCAGGTTCCCTGCTCCAGCAGGGAGTCTGCATATCCCTCTCCTTCTACCCCACACCCCCTCATGCTCTCTCACTCTCTCAAATAAATAAATAAAATCTTTTTTAAAAAATCAAACAGTATTCAGTATGGTTTAGAATAATAGTTTTTAAAAGTGTATGGCACATGAACTCATTAGATTATCTGATGAAAACTTGTCTATGATCACCATCAAAAACAAAAAAGCCAACAGACATATGGACACGGTTTGTATATTCTTTCAAGATGTTGCTGACTTCCTAAGTTCTTGAATGTCCATGAACCACTAAAAAAAAATCCTTGACTTCCATAAAACAATATATTAAATCAAAATTGGTGTTTAGCAAACATAAACAATTACAGGGAGATATTTACTTTTGATGTTATTTTTTTTATAGGACTCTTAATCTCTCTCCTAAATTGACTTAAATTAGGCCCTCAGGCAGACATCTGGTCAGAGTTGTCATGACTCTAGGTCAGAATGCCAATTTCAAGAAGTTTTATTTCTGGATCTGAGATCACTGAAATGAGTTCTGGAAGGTTTTCTGCATGCACAAACACCTCTTAGAGCTGATCTCAAGAAGTAGATAAACCTTCATCTCTTTTGGCTGACAGCTCATTCAATCATTTCCTCAATTATTTGAAGAATCATGTATTGTATTCCTACTCCTCCAACATATGGAAAAGTAAGCTGAATGGTTCTGGTCTCCACCTCAAAGGAGATAAGAGCTTAGGGGGTGAGGGGGGAGGCAGAGGCAGAAATCAATTACATGATCACAAAGTGAAAGAAAATGTCATAGCTATGATAAATGCGACAAAAAATAATGACTAAGATTTAGGAGAACATATGCAAGAGATTTCATTTAATCGAAGTCAGAGAAGCAGAGACTTGAGTTGCAAAAGAAAAGGAAGAATTAAAAAGAAAAAGAAAAGAAAAGAAAGGAAAAGAAAAGAAAGAAAAGAAAAGAAAGAAAAGGAAGAATTATGTAGAAAAGAGAAGTAGAGCAGAGAGACCTCCAGGCAGAAGAAACTAGGCAAAAGTGCGTAGGACCAAAGGAAAGCCAGCATGGCTAGAGCGGAAAGGATTCACACAAGCAGGATGAGAAATGAGGCTGGAAAAGTATAGGGATGAACCATTACAGGGTTTTATCTGCCATGTTGGGGTGTTTCAATTTTATACTAAGAGCAACCACGGTGGATGTGGTAGTTAACATGAACACATTCTGAAAAATGACTAAGAGAAAAAATGTGAAATTTCAAATTTTTTTCCTAAGTTATTCATTGTTTTCTTTTTGGAAAATAGATGTAAAATAAAAAAAAAAATTAAGCAACATAACCAGAGGTGCAGAAAGCATAAATGTAAAAAAAAATAATCAAAGGGAATTGGCATCAAGTTCTAGGGAGAAAAGTTCCCAAATTGAGAAAGCCTGTTTCTATAACTCCCAGGAACTATTACTTGCAAATGACTCCTTTTCAGGATATTTTTAGATTAAATTTTGTCAGTAAAAAAAGTAAACACATCCATTCCCTTTGCTTAATTATAGATCAGTAAGGAGCGATCTTATCTTCTTTCTTGAAAGAAGATAACTGATGTGTTTAAACTGATGTGTTTGTGAGCATTATTGTGCTAATGAGGAGTTGTCTTTGGAAATTTAAACTCTCCATTCTGTCTCTTATTGGATATTCCTAACTATTGATGTAAGAGAATTTGGAGGTCAAGTCTTCCAAGGTTTTTTGTTTTTTGTTTTGTTTTGAGCTCCAAGAGGTTTTATCCAAGGTGCCTTAATGGAATTTTGCAGTCTCCTCAAATTCAGCCAAAAGCTGAATCAGTTTCTTCATAGTACAAACTTAACAAAGAACCCCTAAAATTCTGCATTGGGCATAAATTAAAAAGTGAATTCAATCCAGAGATGCCCTCCGCTCTCTGGGGAAAGCAGTATTTACTCAATGGCTCAAATTGTTATTGTAAAAAATAAAATCTGTGTTCATATAAGGGCAGAGAAAAGGCTGGCATTTAAGTTGCTGACCACACACAGAAGAAAAGGAGCATGGAGTTTGGGATGACGAATGTGTAAACATGTCCTAAAATCTGCCATTAACCAAATGTGGGCCTTTGTTATGTGACTTGGCTATCCTTGCTCATGTTTCATTCTTTTAACTGTTACTTCTTTTTTTTTTTTTTTTAAATTTTTATTTATTTATGATAGTCACACAGAGAGAGAGAGAGAGGCAGAGACATAGGCAGAGGGAGAAGCAGGCTCCATGCACCGGGAGCCCGACGTGGGACTCGATCCCGGGTCTCCAGGATCGCGCCCTGGGCCAAAGGCAGGCGCCAAACCGCTGCGCCACCCAGGGATCCCTTAACTGTTACTTCTAAGGTAATTTTATTTTTACAGAAAAGTTACAAGAATAGAACAAAGAATTCCTACTTATCCATCATCCACACTTCCTAAATATGAGCAATTGATCTCATTTAGTTTATCCTATTATATATATATAATGTTATATTATATATATATAATTTTTCATGGATCATTTGAGAGGAAGTTGTAAACCATAATGATCCTTTATCTTTAAACACTTCAGTGTATGTTTCCTAATAATAATATTCATTTGCATAACCACAGAATAATTATAAAAATCAGAATTAACATTGATATAATACCATTATCCAATATACAGGTCTTATTCAGACTGTTAATTGTCTTTATAATGTCCTTTTTAGAAACTTTCTTGTTTCATTTTGGTAAAAACATTTGACATGAGATCTCTTCTCTTAACCAATCTTTCTTTTTTATTAAGTAAACCCTATGGCCAACACGGGGTTGAAATTCACCACTCCAAGATTAAGAGTCACATGCTCTACCAACTGAACCAGCCAGGCACCCCTATCTTAACCAATTTTTAAGTGTACTATAGATTATTGTTGACTGTAGGTACAATGTTTTACAGATCTTTAGAGTTTATTCATCTTGTTTGACTGAAACTTTATGCTCCTTGGTTAGTGACTCCCCATTTTCCCCTCCCCTCAACCAGCATTCCACTCTGATTCTATGAATTTGACTATATTAGATACCTCATGTAAGTGGAATCATGCAGTATTTGTCTTTTTGTGACTAACATATTTCGCTTAGTATTATTCATCAAAGTTCATCCATGTTTTTACATATCATAAAATTTCCTTCTTTTTAAAGAGAATAGTATTCCAATGTCTGCCCATATCACAATTTCTTTATCTATTGATCTGTCAATGGAAGTTTAAGTATTTTTCACATATTAGCTATCCTGAATAGTTTTGCAGTGATGATCAAATGAATGCAAGTATCTCTTCCAGATCCAGATTTCAGTTACTTTAGATAAATATCCAGAAATGGGATTGTGGTATTATATGCTAGTCCTATTTTTAATTTTTTAAGGAAGCTGTATTCTGTTTCCTATAGCAGATGCACCATTTTGCATTCCAACCAACAGTGTGTTAGACTTGCAATTTCTCCACATCCTCACCAGTACTTGTTGTCTTCATTTTTTTGATAGCAGCCATCCTGACAGATGTGAATGAAAATATCTCATTGTGGTTCTAAATTGCACTTACCTCATTATTAGTGATGTTGAGCCTTTTTGTATACCTGTTTACTATTTGTATGTTTTCATCAGAGAAATTTCTATTCAAGTCCTTAGCCCATTTTTAAATCAGGTGATCAGTTTTTTTCTTAAGTTATTAAGTTGTGGGAATTCTTTATATAGTATGGAGATTAATCCTTTGTTAGATACATGGTTTGCAAATATTTTCTCTCATTGTAGAAGTTGCTTTTTCAATCTACCAAGTGATTGTTTCCACTCATTTTTCTCTTTCTGCTATACAGAGAAAACCTTTTAGTTTGATGTAGTCCCACTTGCTTATTTTTGTTGTTGTTGTTGTTGCCTGTGCTTTTGGTGTCATATTCATAAAATCATTGCTCAGACCAATGTCATGAAACTTTTGTACTGTTTGTATCTAGGATTTTTACAGTTGCAGGTCTTACATGTAAGTCTTTAATTCATTTTGAGTTGATTTGTGTGTTATGTAAGATAAGAAACTAATTTTCTGATGAATAATCAGTTTACCCAGCACTATATATCCTTTCTTCACTGGTATTCTCAGCACCCTTGTGAAAGATCAGTACCATATATGCATGGATTCATTTCTGGGCTCACTATTCTGTTCCATTGTTTTATATGTCTGGTTTTTTTTTTAAAGGTTTTATTTATTCATGAGAGACACAGAGAGAGGCAGAGACACAGGCAGAGAAAGAAGCAGGCTCCATGCAGGGAGCCCGATGCAGGATTCATCTAGGGACTCCAGGATCATGCCCTGGGCTGAGGGCAGGTGCTAAACTGCTGAGACACCCAGGGATCCCTATATGTCTGGCTTTATGCCAGTATCATAGTGTTTTAATTATTGTGGCTTTGTAATATATTTTGAAATCAGGAAGTGTGATGCCTCTGGCTTTGTTCTCAAGATTGATTTGACTATAAGTGGTCTTTTGTGGTTTGATATGAATTTTATAATTTTTCTATTTCTGTATAAAATACTACTGGGATTTTGATAGAGATTGCATTGATCTTTAGATTTCTTTGGATAGTATGGACTTTTTAACAAGGTTAAATCTGCCAATCCATGAACATAGGACATCTTTCTATATGGGTCTTGTTTAATATCTATCATCAGTGCTTTATAGTTTTCTGTATACAAGTCTTCCTTCTGGGGTGCTGGGTGGTTCAGTAGGTTAAGAATCTGCCTTTGGCTCAGGTCATGATGGGGTTCTGGGATCAAGTCCCATGTAGGGCTCTCAGTACGGAGCCTACTTCTCTCTCTCCCTCTTCCTGCCATTCCTCCTGCTTGTGCTTTCTTTCTCTCTGTCAAATAAATACATAAAAAATTTAAAAACCAAGCCTTCCTTCCACTTACTTAGTTGAGTCTATTCCTAGATATTTTACTCTTTTTGGTGATAAATGGGATTGTTTTAATTTCCTTTTCAGATAGCTCATTGTTAGTGTATAGAAACAAAACTAACATTTTTATTTGTATTTGTTAATTTTGTATGAATTTACTGAAATTATACTGCAATTATACTGAATTTATACATTAATTTTAACACTGTTTTAATGAGGCCTTTAGGGCTTTCTATATATAGGATCATGTTGTTTGCCAATATGGACTTCGTTTTTCTACTTTCTGGATGCATTATTACTTACTTTTGGGGGGTGCCTTTTTTTTTTTTTTTTGGTAACTCAGTGTTTTTTTTATTACTATTATTTTTAAAAATTTTATTGGAGTTCAACTTGCCAACATATAGCATATCACCCAGTGCTCATCCTGTCAAGTGCCCCTCTTACTGCCTGTCACCCAGTCACCCCAACCCCCTACCCACCTCTCTTTCCACTACCCCTTGTTCATTTCCCAGAGTTAGGTGTTCTGTCACCCTCTCTGATATTTCTCACTCATTTTCTCTCCTTTCTTGGGGATGCCTCTTATTTCTTTTTCTTGCCTAATTGCTCTGGCTAGAACTTCTAGTGCTATGTTGAATGGAAGTGGGCATCCTTGTTTTGTTCCTGCTCTTAGAAGAAAAGGTTTCAAATTTTCACTGTTGAATATGATATTAGCTGTGGGCTTTTCATGTATGGCCTTTATTATACTGAGGTGCTTTTCTTCTATTCCTAGTTTGTTGGGAGCTTTTATCACGAAAAGGTGTTGAATTTTGTCATGTACTTTTTCTGTGTCTTTTGAGATGATCATATGGTTTTTATTCTTAATTTTATTAATGTTGCTTATCACATTGATTTACGAATGTTGAACCATCCTTGAATTCCATTTAGTCATGATATATATTATCTTTTAATGTATTGTTGAATTCAGTTTGCTAGATTTTGTTAAAAAATTTTTCCATTTGTATTCATCAGGGATATTGGCCTATAATTCTTTTCTTGTGATGTTTTTATCTGGTTTTGATATTGGGGAAATCCTGACCTCATAAATGAGTTTGGAAGTGTTTATACTCTAGCTTTTAGAAGAATTTGAGAAGAATTTCCATTAAGTTTATTTTAAATGATAGGATTCACCTGTGAAGCCATCTGGTCCTGGGCTTTACTTTGTTGGGAGATTCTTGACTCAATCTCCATTATAATTATAGGTCTGTTCTACTTTGTATTTTTTTTTTTCATGATTTAGTCTTGGCAGGTTGTAAATGTCTAAGAATTTATCCACTTCTAAGTTGTCCAATTTGGTGATATTAATTTTTCATAGTCAGCTCTGATGATCCTCTTTGTCTCTCTGGCACCAGTTGTAGCATCTCTTCTTTCATTTCTGATTTTATTTGAGTCTTCTCTCCTTTTTTATTTATTAGTTTAGCTAGTGTTCATCAATGTTTATCTTTCCAAATTCAACTCTTAGTTTTATTAATTTTTTTCTATTGTTTTTCTAGTTCTCTATTTCATTTATTTCTGCTTGATTTCTCACTATTTCCTTCCTTCTGCTAACTTTGGGCTTATTTTGTTTTTCTTTTTCTTGTTCCTTGGGTTGTAGAGTTAAATTGTTTATTTTAAATCTTTCTTCTTTTTTAATGTAAGCATTTATTACCATGAATTTCTGCCTTGGTACCACTTTAGCTGCATCCCATAAGTTTGGGTATTTGTGTTTTTGTTTTGTTTCTCAAGGTTTTTTTCTAATTTCCTTTTTGATATTTTCTTTAATTCAATGGTTGTTCAGTAATGTGTTGTTTTATTTCTACATATTTGTGAATTTTCCAGTTTTCCTTCTGCATTTGATTTCTAATTCCATTCCATGATAGCAAGAAAAGGTACTTGGCATGAATTCAACCTTCTTAAATTTATTAGGACTGTTTCTGTGACTTAATATATGATCTATCCTGGAGAAAAACCTATGTGTACTTGAGAAGAACGTATTCTGATGCTGTTGAGTGAAGTATTTTGTATATGTCTTTTAGGTCCATTAGGTCTGTAGTATTACTCAAGATTTGTTTCCTTATGGTTATACTTTGATTGATATACTTTCTGGATGTTCTATCCATTATTCAAAGTGAGGTATTGAAGTCTAAAACTACTATTGTATTGCTATCTATTTATGTCTTCAGTTCTGCCAATGTTTGCTTATATATTTAGATACTCTGATGTTGGGTGCATGTATATTTATAATGGTTATTTCATCCTTGTGGATTGATCCTTTATTCATTATAAAATGTCCTTCTTTGTCTCTTATAACATTTTTGACTTAAAGTTTCTCTTTCTCATGGGTGCCTAGGTGGCTCAGTTGGTTGACCATCTATCTACCTTCAGCCCAGGTCATGCTCTCAGGGCCCTGGGATTGAGTCCTGCATCAGGCTCCCTGCTCAGCGGGGAGTCTGCTTCTCCCTCTCCTTTGTCCCTCTCCCCTGCTCATTTTCTCTCTCTCTCAAATAAAAAAAAAAAGCTTCTCTCTATGCATAATATTATATTAAATATAATACTTATTCTGATATAAGAATTGCCATCCCCGCTTTCTTTTGGTTACCATTTGCATGGAGTATCTTTTTCCATTCCTTCACTTGCAGCCTATATGTGTCTTTAAATCTAAAATAAGTTTCTTGTAGACAACATAGTTGGGTATTTATTTATTTATTTTTAAAGATTTTAATTATTTATTCATGAGAGACACACAGAGAGAGGCAGAGACATAGGCAGAGGGAGAGGCAGGCTCCCTGCAGAGAGCCTGATGCAAGACTCAATCCCAGAACCCTAGGATCATGGCTTGAGCTAAAGGCAGATGCTCAATCACTGAGCCACCCAGGTGCCCCTCCTTTTTTTAAGAGAGAGGAAGAGAGTGAGGAGAGGGGAAGGGAGAGAGAGATCATTACCTGAGCTGAAATCAAAAGTTGGATGCTTAACTGACCGAGCCACTGGGCACCCCAGTTGGGTCTTGTTTTTAGCCATTGAGTCATTGTATGTTTTTTGTTTGGGGGGTTTAAATCATTTACATGGAAATTAATTACTGATAGAGAAGGCTTTATTATTGCCATTTTGTTAATTATTTCCTGTTAATCTTGTAATCATTCTGTCTCTTATTCTCTTTTGCTGTCTTCCTTTATGTTCTATTAATTTTTAAAATTGATATGCTTTTATTCCTTTCTCTTTTTCTTTTGTGTATGTGTGTATATGGTTATCTTGGGGCTTACATAAAATATATTATACTTACAACAGTGTATTTTAAGCTAATAACAACTTTCATTCAATTCCAGACAAAAAAGTTCACACTAGTTTATCCCACACTTTTTAAAAATATTTTTTATTTTTAAGTAATCTCTATACCCAATGTGGGGCTGGAACTTATGATCCAGAAGTCAAAAGTTGCATACTTTTCCAAATGAGGAAGCTAGAAGCTTCCCACACACACTTTATGTCATTATTGTTACAATTTACATCTATTCATATTGTGTATCTTTTAAATATATTTTTAGTTATAGTTATTTCTTTTTTTTTTAATTTTTTTTATTTATTTATGATAGTCACACAGAGAGAGAGAGAGAGAGGCAGAGACACAGGCAGAGGGAGAAGCAGGCTCCATGCACCGGGAGCCCGATGTGGGATTCGATCCCGGGTCTCCAGGATCGCGCCCTGGGCCAAATAGTTATAGTTATTTCTGATAGCTGTTTCTTTTAATTATTATGGTAGAATTAAAAGTGATTTGTTTACCATCATTACAGTCATATATTCTGTATTTGCCTATATATTTGCTTTTACCTGTGAGTTTCATACTTTTTCCTTTCATTTTTAAAAATTTAAATTCAATTAATTAACATATAGTGTATTGTTAGTTTCAGAGGGAGAGTTCAGTGATTCATCAGTCTTATATAACACCCAGTTCTCATTACATAACATGTCCTCCTTAATGCCCATCACTTTGTTACCCATCCCCCCCAGCCCAGCAACCCTCAGTGTGTTTTCTATGATTAAGAGTCTCTTATGGTTTGTCTTTCTCTCTGATTTCATCTTATTTTATTTTTCCCTCCTTTCCCCTATGATCCTCTGTTTTGTTTCTTAAATTCCACATATGAATAAGATCATATGATAATTGTTCTCTGATTGACTTATTTCACTTAGCATAATACCCTTTAGTTCCATCCATCTCACTGCAAATGGAAAGATTTTTTTTTTTTTTATGGCAAAGTAGTGTTCCATTGTATATATAGACCACATCTTTATCCATTCATCTATCAATGGACATCTGGGCTCTTTCCATAGTTTGGCTATTGTGGACATTGCTGCTATATTGGGGTGCAGTTGTCCCTTCAGATCACTGCATTTGTATCTTTGGGGTAAATCCCTAATGGTACAATTGCTGGATTGTAGGTTAGCTCTATTTTCAACTTCTTGAGGAACCTCCATACTGTTTTCCAGAGTGGCTGCACCAGCTTGCATTCCCACCAACAGTGTAAGAGGGTTCCCTTTCTCCATATCCTCACCAAAATATGTCATTTCCTGACACTAATTTTGACTACTCTGGACCGGTGTGAAGTAGTATCTTATTGTGGTTTGGATATGTATTTCCCTGATGCCAAGTGCTGTGGAGCATTTTCCCCCCATATGTCTGCTGGCCATTTGCATGTCTTCTTTGGAGAAATATCTGTTCATGCTGTCTGTCCATTTCTTGATTGGATTATTCACTCTTTGGGTATTGAGTTTGATGAGTTCTTTATAGATTTTGGATACTAATCCTTTACCTGATAAGACACTTGCCAATATCATCTCCCATTCTGTCAGTTGTCTTTTAGTTTTGTTGACTGTTTCCTTTCCTGTGCAAAGTTTTTATGTTGATGAAGTCCTAATAGTTCATTTTTGCCTTTGTTTCCCTTGCCTTTGCATATGTGTCTAGCAAGGAGTTGCTGTGGCCAGGGTCACAGAGGTTGTTGCCTGTGTTCTCCTTTAGGATTTATCAAAATCCTGATTCCTGTCTCACATTTAGGTCTTCATCCAATTTGAGTCTATTTTTACATATGGTGTAAGGAAATGGTTCAGTTTCATTCTTCTGCATGTGACTGTCCAATTTTTCCAGAACCGTTTGTTGAAGAGACTATATTTTTTCCACTGGATATTCTTTCCTGCTTTGTTGAAAATTAGTTGACCATAAAGTCGAGGGTCCATTCTAGGTTCTCTATGCTGTTCCTTTGGTCTGTGTGTCGGTTTTTGTGCCAGTACCATGATGTCTTAATGATTACAGCTTTGTAATATAGTTTGAAGTTCAGAATTGTGATGCCACCAGCTTTGGTTTACTTTTTCAACATCCCTTTAGCTATTCAGGGTCTTTTCTGGTTCTTTTTATTTAAGATTTTATTTATTTATTCATGAGACACACATACACACACAGAGGCAGAACACAGGCAGAGGGAGAAGCAGGCTCCATGCAGGTAGCCTGACATGGGACTCAATTCCAGGTCCCCAGGATCACGCCCTGGGCCGAAGGTGGCTCTAAACCACAGAGACACCCAGGCTGCTCCAGCTAGTATCTTTATAATGATTATTGTGAACTCTAATTCTGACATCTTACTTATATCCATATTGATTATTTCCCTGGCAGTCAGTACTGCCTCTTGTTCTCTTTTTTGAGGTGAATTTTTCTGTCTTGTCATTCTTGCAGAAAGTGGTCTATTTTCTTTTTGTAGAGTTGCAGTTATTCTTTTCTTAGATCCTTGGTGGAAGTCACAGGTGCTCAGAATGATTTAATAGCTATCTAGCTGAATTCTTGGGACCAGACAAAGCTAAGGTTTCCTACTCCTCCATCATCTTGGACTCCTTTTGCTGAGTTTCTTAGTTTTCTTATGTTGTCATGTTACTATTTAGTGTCCTTTCATTTTAACTTGAAGAGCTGTCTTTAGCATTTCTTTAAGGTGGATCTAATGGTGATGAAGTTCTTCAGTTTTTGTTTATCTCAGAAAATCTTTATTTCTTCATTTTTGAAGGAGTTTTGCTAGGTATAGTAGTTTTTGTTGGTAGTATTTTTCTTTCAGCACTTTGAATATATCACCCCACTCCCTTCCCTTCTGCAAGGTTTCTTTCTTTCTTTTTTTTTCTGCAAGGTTTCTATTGAAAAATATGTTGAGTCCCTGGGGGCATTCTTCTCTTTTTGCTTCCAACATTTTTTGTTTTTGGACAATTTTTTAAAAAGATTGTATTTATTTATTCATGAAAGACACACAGAGAGGGGCAGAGAAATAGGCAGAGGGAGAAGCAGGCTCCCTGCAAGGAGCTTGATGCGGGACTCAATCCTGGATCCCAGGACCATGTCCAAAGGCAGATGCTCAACCACTCAGCCACCCAAGCATCCCAGTCTTTGGACAGCTTAATTATAATGTGTCTTGATGTAGATTTCTTTATGTTTCTCTTACTTTATGTCCTTAGGCTTCTTGAATCTGTATGTCCCTTTCTTTATCCAGATTTGGAAGTTTTCAGCCATTATTTGTTTGAATAAATTTTCTGTTCCTTTCTCTCTCCTCCTTCTTGTGTTCCCATAATGTGTGTATTGTTCTGCTTGATGGTGTACTAAAATTTTTGTAAGCTTTATTCACTCTTTTCATTCTTTTCACATCTCTGATTTGCAGAGACCTGTTTTCAAGTTATCTTATCCTTTCTTTGGCTCAATCCAGCTGCTGTTGAACCCTTCTAGTGAATTTTTCAGTCAGATTATTGTGTTCTTCAAGCCTATGATTACCATTTGGTACTTTCTAACATTTTCTATCTCTTTGTTAAAATGCTCACTTTGTTCATGCATTGTTTTCTTGACCTCAATAAGCATCATTATTAAAGTTATTTTTAATTATGTGACAGGTAAATAACATAATTCCATTTAATTAGTGTCAGCTCCTGGAGATTTATCTTGTTCCTTTGTTTGGAACATCGTTATTTGGTTCTCCATTTTCCTTGACTCTCTGCATTGGTATTTGCACATTAGACAAAGCATTAAGCTCTCTTCATCTTTGTGGCCTAATATAGGAGAAGACCCCCACTAATCAGCTCAGCCAGAGATTATGGGCACCTCTGTCAACTCTTCTCTTCCCCAGGGCAGTTTGGTTCTTGTTTGCTTGCTCTGTGCTGAGGGTAGGTGGGGTGTCAGTGCTTCTACCAGCCCAAGCTTCTGCATCCATTCTCCTCTGGGTGGCTAGACTGTACTAGACCCATCAGAGTAATAGGACTGGTGAGAACGATGCTAGTTATTTGGGAAGCCCAGAAAAGTTGGGTTTCTGTGCACATGAATCACTCTTTTCCTCCTGAGGAGAACCTGAAAGCTGGGATTTTTTTCTGTCTGCTAGCACTCTTGCTGAACAGGAGGAAGGGTCAATGACATCTACCAGCCCAAGCTGCTGCCTCAGTTCTCTCCCAGATGGATAAACTGTGCCAGACATGTCACAGCTCCAAGACTGGCAAGACAGAGACCAACTGTCTGTGGAGAGCCCCATTGGAAAAGTTGGGGTTCTGAATGCATGAATCAATCTCTTCCCCTCTTATGTGAAGCTGGAAGTTCAGTAAACTGGGGCAGTGTCTCTGGGGAGAGAATATTCTGAATCTTCCTACCAGCTTCAGTAAGTCTGATTTTACAGTCTTCTGGGGTGCAGGAGACTTTCCATTAGTTTCTGATTTCTCAGAAAGAGAATTTGTCAATGAATTACTGCTGAATAGTGCAATTGTGGAGGGAGAGAGAAGGTCCAGGGCTTCTTACTCTGCCATCTTGGTGATGTTAGTCTCCTTCCCCCCATAATGCCTTTTTAGCAAAAGAAAATCTTTGATAATGTGCTGAATTCAGTTGTCGTTCTCTTTCATCTCCTTCAATCTGTAGGATTTCTTTTTCTTTTATGGCATTGGCATTTTTGAAGAGTACAGACCAGTTATTTTGTAAAATGTTCCATAATTTGGGTGTGAGTCCCACTGTGTCCTCACAATTAATTCTGGCTATGTAATTTGGGTAGGAATACAAGACAACTGATATTGTGTCTTTTTCAGTGCATCATATCAGTAGACATATAATATCAGTTGTCCTGTTATACTGGTGATGTTAATTTTGATCACTTGCTTATGATGATATCTGCTAAGTTTCTCCATAACTCTATATTTTTTTGTAATTAGTATCTCGTGAGAAGAAAATTTAAGACTATGTAAATATCCTGTTCTCAAGTTTCACGTATTTAATTTATCACTCATTGATGATCCTTCCTAAATCAATTATTTATGTAATGATTTCCAAAGGGTAATTTTCTAAATTTATCATTCTCTCTAGATTTATAATTTGACTTCTTATTATAAGAAGAAGATCTCTTTCTTCTTTATTGATTTATTTATTTGTATGGACTCACTTATAGGTTGTTATTGTATTCAATAGATTATAACCCATTACTATCATCATTTATTTTGATATTTCTTAATCTGAAGCACAATTCAGAGTTCAGTGTAGGAAACAGGAACACTCTATATGTGTTAAGCAGGAAGGATTTAGAAACAGGAAATTGAGTTAGTTCAAAATCAGCAGAAGTGATTGAGAAACAGACTTTAGACTAGACCTTCAAGACTCCAGAAAATATCTATAGGACTGTGTTTGTATTTTCCCTTAATTAAAAAAAAGATATATCTATAGAACTATTTTACAAGGAAAGCTAGTAATAACATTGTTGAGGCTCATAACATGCCACTGTATCTGTAATCTGGGAAACACAAGGATAAGGTCAGGAAAAATTCTTTCTCTAGAACTCTTCCCAAATCATGAAGCTGTGACTGGACATTGGAACATGGACTATGGCCACTGCATCTGCCACTACTCTCTCTCCTGGTTCTACACAGAAGCACACGTCCTCAGTCTTGCTTGCCAGCAGGAAATTGGCAACACCAGCGGGACAATATCTTGATTTGTAAAGCCCAGAGAAGTGTGCCTGTTAATTGTATTAATATAATTTGTATCAAGATCCTCAGGTAAAAGGGGCTCTGGGAAATATATTTGTAGTTTTCAAGCCCTCCAGTACAGAATGCCAGCCAGAAGAAAGTGGGAATTGATGCTGAGTGCCAATACCTAGCCAACGAATGTTAACTCTTCTTTTACCCCTGGGATGTAAAGAGAGTAACAATCATAGGTGTTATTTTTAAAAATTGCTTCTGGGATGGCATTTAGAATTGTGTTCATTTCTTGGGCTGTCATAACAAAGTCCCTTAGATGGGACGGTTTAAACAACAGAAATTTATTTTTTTTCACCACAGTTCTTGAGGATGGTAGTCTGCAGTCAGGTACTAGCTGGGTCATTCTCTTGGTCTTGTTTCCATGGCTTGTGGATAGCCAGCCTCTTCCAGTGTCTATATGGTCTTCCCTTAAGGTGTCTGTGTGGGAATATCTTCTTCTTACAAGGACACCAGTTATGTTGGATTAAGACCCACCCTAATGAGCTAACTTTAACCTAATTACATCTCTAAAGAGCCTACCTCTAAGGACAGTCACATTCTGAGGTCCTGGAGATTAGGACTTCAACACTTGAATTTTGGACGGACAAAATTCAGCCCATCAGAAGGATTAAGCACTTGTGGAATTTTCTTCAAACAAGTTTTTTTTTATTTGTTCATTGACTCACTATTTTACTAATTTATGTACTTTTCCTTCTTTCCTTCTTTCCTTCTTTCCTTCTTTCCTTCCTTCCTTCCTTCCTTCCTTCCCTTCTTTCCTTCCTTCCTTCCATCCTTAGAAACTTTCAAAAGAGATCTGAGCTAAAACTTCCAATAATTCCAATAAAATATTATTAGCATATTAGTAGAATTACGTTTCAGTGCACAAGTTAAGAAAGCTTCAATGACTGAGTGAAACATCACTTGGAGTTTCTGTTATATTGTGATTCATAATAAGAAATATATATTTGAATCTCATCCTTATTCCTGGCACGGAATTTCTAAAGCCTTTATAAAATCTTTTTTCCCCACAAAGATTTATTTGAGAGAAAGAGAGAGAGAGAGAGAAAGTGCGAGCACAGAGCCTGATGCGGGGCTTAATTCCAAGACGCTGAGATCATGACCTGAGCTGAAACCAAGACTCGAATGCTTAACTGATTGAGCCACCCAGGCACTGCCCCCCTTATAAATTTTTAAATGATAAGGGCACTAGGAGCATCTTTTGTTCTAATGAGGTGATTCTGGATGGCTCTGGGATGGGAGCTCCTGGATGGGAGTCTTCTCGTCATCAGGAAGACTAAGCTTAGATTAGAAGCTTGACATTTTCAGCACCCTCCTCTTCCACCTCCCATTCTCCAGGCAGGACAGAAGGGCTGGAAATTGAGTTGATAATTTATCATACCTACATGAGGAGGCCTCCATAAAATCCTCAAAATATGGGACTAGGGGGAGTTTCCAGACTGGTGAACACATCTAGCCAGGAGGTTGAACACCCCAACTCTATGGGGACAGAAGCTCCTGTGTTCTGGATTCTCCCAGACCTTGCTCGCCCTACTTATCTCTTCACCTGGCTGTTCATCTTTGTCCTTTTTCATATCCTTAAATAAATTGGTAAATGTAAGTAAGTGTTGCCCTGAGTTCTGTGAGCTATTGTAACAAATAATCAAATCCAAGGGGGAAAAAAAAAAAAAAAAAAACAAATCCAAGGGGGATGAAGTCTTGGAAACCTGTGATTTGTAGTCAAGCTGTGGGTGACCTGGGGACCTATTTTTTGCAACTGGTATCTGAAGTAGGAGACAGTCTCACGGGACTGAGCCCTTAACCTGCAGCATCTAACACTATCTCTAGTTAGTATCAGACTTGTGTTAAATTGTAGGACACCAGCTGGCGTCACAGAATTGCTTAATATGGGAAAGCCCCACCCATACTAGGTGTCAGAAGTGTTGTGAGTGTTGTAAGAATAGAGGAGAAACCCAGGAGAGGACTAAGGTTTTTCTGGAGATGCATTTGATCCAAGCAAATGAATCATTATTTTTATTTATGTACTATTTTTTTTGGTGTCTTAAGTAGGCTCTCCCTACAGAAGTTCAAGAACTTTAATTTTAATTTTATTGAAAGACCAGTTTCTATTACTTTACTTCACCATATCTATTTTTAGGTTCTATATTTTAAAAAATGTTTAAAAAATTAGAATTGCTCAATCTTAACATGTAAAAGATGAACTTAATCCTTGCTCAGGTAAGGGAGAAAATGCAAATAGAAGTATAGGCTTTGACCAAACAAAGCAAGAGACACAGTTATTAAAGGATTTGAGGGGATGAGTGGGGGTGAAGTTTAACTTTTTAATTTTATTTGATTTAATTTAATTGGAGCAGTGTTTTTATAGAATCACAGCAAAGCAGGGCTGTGAGTAAAGTGGCGGCATCAGGCAGGCTTGATAATGGACTCACATCCTGTTTTCTTAAAACTACAGTTACAATAAATGTTAAAAGATGTTCCTGAAAATCCTTACTGAAACTCTGGAAACTGGTTGGAAATGGAGTCTGAGTTTCTACGTCAGAGTCATAGCAGTGTTTTCGTCAAAGCCACTGTCACTTGGCCACATTACTCAGATAACTGGGGTACTCTGTTCTTACTGATATGACTTCCAAGAACAAACTTTTTCAGCCTATGTTTGTCGAGAACACTGTTTCTTAACCAATGTCCCTGATGACAATTGATAACAGTAGTTTTCTCTAATTTATAAAAAAAAAAAGCAGAAGCTAATAAAATCTTTCCCTCTCTGCAGAGATTTCTAACCTCTCTTTTCTCTCTTACACCTGAAGACTGTTCTTTGCATACAATTTCTCCTAGTCACATTCTTAGCTTCCTGCAGCCAACCAATTAGAAACTAGTTATGCTTTTACCCATTTATCCAGTGGTGCATTTTCTATTCAGCAGTTGACTTCAAATATGATCTCTACTAAAATAGAAAGCATGAGAAATAAAATATTTTTAATGGCTCAGTAAGGTAGAAGCACTTGTTACAAGGGTCAAAAAATTGTTGAAAAACAAAAATTGCAGGAGTGGGAACAAACCAGTCCATTGTCCCTGCCTAATCTCTCTTAACCCTCCTCCAAAAGAGGAATAGAGCATAAGTCTGAGTCCTCTTAGCAGTGCAAGCAAAGTGTATTTTTTCAGCAGCATATTTGACTTTCCAACTAGAATGAAATCTGATTTAGTTGTTTGAATTGCTCAGAAATATCAAAAATGCTAAAGACCAAGTATGTCTGGTTCAAGATGACAGCAAGAAACTGGAGATGCCGGGGATTGAACCCGGGGCCTCATACATGCAAAGCATGCGCTCTACCACTGAGCTACATCCCCATTGACATTTGGGCTATATGGTATAAAAATACCTTTCTTTAAAAATACACATCAACTTTCCCCAAAAAGGAATTTTGTTATACTGTGGTGTGTGAGAGTTATATTAATTTTATAGGTCTTGAATGTCAAAAAGAAGGTGTTTGTAAATCGATATCACTAAAGTCTTTAGATTCATTTGACTCTGTTCAGGCCCAGCTCAGAACAAGCAGGAGCATATCTGGCTTTTATCCTAGCAATGACCATGAATATAAGTCATTCAGATCAAAACCTTTTTGGAAAGGCTGGCATCAGAAAAAATAGAACCATAGATGGCTACAACAAAGCACTGGGAAATGCTATGACGTGTGATACAAAACAGAATTGTAAGCAGGAGCCAGTCCAATTGGGTAAAGGACTGGAATAGAGTCATCCTGCAAGGTGCATTCAAGCTCAAGTTCCTGCTTGGAATTGTCCACAAGGTGTGTGTAAATCTCAGCCTGGTTGGAGAAGAAAAGCTCACTTCATGGTTCAGATCAGTAAACCTGTATCCTGTGGATTAAAACATGTAAGAAGGATGCTGAAGATTCAAATCTAAACCCAGGTTTTCACACTTTAGAAACAGGCTTTAGTGTAAGACATTGGTTCTCGAATGCCTTGCAGCCTTTGGACCACCAGCATCAGCATCACCTGAGATTTGCTAAAAATACAAATTCTTGGGTCCACCACAGATAGATGAGTCAGAAACTCTGGGTGTGGCCACCCAGCCATTTGTGTTCTGGTAAGACATGGAGGTGATGGGAATACACACTAAAATCAGGAACCACTGGTGTACCCGAACGTAACAATACTACATCATTTCCTAACAATAATACAAAACTAAGGTGTTTCCAACGTTCGGATATGAAATAATTTAACATATTAGGCCTGAATTTTTATAAATATTTCAGTGTGTGAGGAAAATCTAATCTTTGCATTTAGTTTTTAAATATACTGTGAAAATTGTATATGAATATTTAAAATGTTCATTTTTAAGACCAGTGTATTGTACACTAACGCACAAACAGCAGCAGATATATATCTGGATTTTCAAAAGCCCTTGAACATGAGATACTCTAGGCACTAGCCATTCAAAGAGAAGAGGAAGATAGAAATGAGTAAAAACAGATTAAGAATGGCAAAACGCCGAAATAAAGCACATCTGCAAATACAGATCCTGCCGCTGGGCACAGCTGGACCGAACTGAGGATCACGCCCTGACAGCTCCCGCATTACGGAGTCACGTCGAAGAGAGCGAGGAATGAGGAACGGAAGAGGGGCCTTCACTCAACCACCCAATCGCTAGTAGCAACCCGCGCAGAGGGCAAGGTCCAAGGAACTTTATGACCAAAATTATGAGAAAAAACTCCCTCGTTCGTGGGGAACAAGCGCAGCCCCTGATTCCCATCGCGAACGGGACTCAAGGGAGCAAAGATGAACACCTGCCCTGTGGGTCCATGTAGGCCGTAGGCTGAGCAACCGAAGGCTTGTCCACCCACCCGGCAAACAAGCTTCCCCTCGCCGGCGCCCCGATGGCCTGCGCCCCTGCCGCCCCGCGCCCCCACCGCCTGCGCAGGTGCACCGCGGCCTAGCGAGCGCGGCAGTGGGTGTCCCAGGCTCCTCCCGCGCGAACCTGCATTGCCACGCAGACTTGCAGATGTGCACCGGGAGCCGTGCTGGGGCCTTACGGGCCTCGGAGGGCTCAGGTACAAGCGAACCCGCTCCTCAGAGGCGCGTTACAGACGCCGAGCGGATTTCCTCCGGAAAAACCAAGATGACGACAACGTCAGGGATCGCGGCCCTCGCAGCCTCAGACGCACAGACGCAGATTTCAGTTGGCGGGTACCTGCCTCCGTCTGAGTGGGTAAGTAGCATGCTGTCACCGTCCCCACGAGGCATCCTTAACTTGCAGGCGTCACCCTAGGGACGCACCTGCGCCCTAAGAGAATAAACCAGGCGAGGACCCTCGGGGCAGCTTACGGGGAGCAGGCACAAGGGGCAGTGGGCCCGGGATCCAAGGAGCCGCTGGGCTCCAGTGGGGCGCTCCCCTGGCCGGGCGGGGGGTGGGGTGAGGGGCACTCCCGGGGCCGGTGGGGGGGAGAGGGGGCCCGCGCGCAAACACCAACCCGCACCTATTACTACGGGCAACCCTTGCAGCCCTTCCCAAGCCCCACCGTGCCCGAAACCTGATCCCAGCGACCCCGAGGATACCTCCGGGCGGACTGACAGGCGACGTGCTCCGAGGGTCCGGCGAGAAGCAGGGACTGGGGGGTGTGAGAATCGGGGAGGGGGGCGGCGGCTCCACCGGGCGAAAGACCACACTCTCGAGGCCCATTTGGCGTCCGCCGCTCCCCCTGCTGCCCAGAGCAAAGTGACCGTACCCCCGGGGAGCGCAGTCTCTCATCTCCCGCGCCGTGTTGCTTGCGTCCACTACGGGACGAGAGGAGGAACTGGAGATCGAGCGGAGGCCGCGGGGGCCGTGGGGGGCCGCCTCCCCGCCAAGCGCACGCCCGACTCCTCGACCCTTCCGCTTGTTAGCTAGGTGCGGGGGGCGGGGGGGGGGGGCCGCCTGCTTCCTGAGCAGCCGCTGGACCCGGGCACGGTTCCTGCACCGCACACAGGCCTTGGCGGCAGACAGTGACTCCTGTTCTCGCGGATTCCAGGGACCACTTGGTGACCAGCGGTCCTGCGGCCAGGTCCCGGGGCTGACGGCGGGGTCAGGCACGTGGGCCTCCCCTCCACCCAGTGGTCTGCACCGTAGCCTGCGCGGCAGGGGAGGCGGCAACCGGGAGAGGGAGGGGACCCGTGCGCGTCCTGCGACCTCACCGGGCGGTCAGGGAGGGTCTTCCGAGGTCTGCGCACCGCTGCCGGGTGCACTTGCCCCAGCTCCCGTGGAGGGAGTTTGGTAAGAGGCTGTCCTCACCAATCGCCTCGCGCCTTGCGGGAAGATAAAACCATTGGCTTTATTGCTCAGTCTTAGACATTCATATTTATTTTTGTGTCTTCCTGACTCGGTTCCAAATGTCTCACCTTAGCGTTTACCTCTTCTTTTCCTACTGTATGTCTATTCCCCTTACCCTTTACCGCTCGGCAGTGCCCAGGGTCGTGTTCGGAACGCGTAGGGTAGTGTGGCTGCTCTGGGGATTTCCAGTGCCTCAGTGGCCCCAGGAACAGCCGGCCTGGTCACAGAGCAAAGCCTGTTCCAACCACCGGGGGAGGGAAACCCGGCAAGGCCCAGCAACGTGCCAGGAGGGAAGGCGGGAAACTGAGGCATGGCCAGGCGCAAGTGGAAACCGCGGCCTGGCTCCGGGACTTCCTGGCGGGATCTTCCGCCGCAGGGAGAATCCAGAGCGCAGGGACCCCAGAAGCTGGAGCGCTCCCACCCAGCGACGACCGGGGTCTCATGGTCCTCGCGGATCTGTGCCGCGCATAAACTCAGTAAAATCAACCAATGCGTTTCAGACCTGCAACTTCTTAGACCCGACGGCCCGGAAGTCCCCGCTCTGAGCCTGAACAGATGCCGGCGGGGTACTTACCTGGCGGCGCGCGCTCCACCTAAGCATCGCCATCCCCGCTGAGGCCCAGAAAGGTCCTCGCGCGCGCCCCTTGGCCTGTATTCACCTCGCCGAGCGCTGCTCCGACTCCTGGAGCCACCGAATTTTTTTTTTTTTTTTTTTAATCAAAGGTTCGTGTACTTCGTGTCAGCCGCTGTATCTTCGCCAGAGCACGTGCCATACTGTCCTGAGCTTACCTGTTTGTATATCTCTCAATCCTCCTGTCCCCCCGCACACTTCTGCACAGTATTACCTGCCCCGAACTGAGTACACCTGGAGTTTGTTCTCTCTGCTCTTTCCCGAGTGGCTGCCCTGCGCCAGGCTCTGTGTGAGCGGCTGGCGGTGGGGTGATGAGGAAAAGTCACAGCTTCCGCCCGGCTGAAGTCACCCGACTTGGAGAATGAAGCAAATGCAATCAAATGGCATAAATCTGCAAATATATAAAGCGTGCTGAAGGACATTAAAGGGAAGTGCAGGGAACTAGCGCTGGTGTTACTTAATATGCATTTGTTACATCGACTGATTGTGTTTCTGTGACTGAGGATTGGAAACATCGGTGGACTTGTAGACGCACGCTCCATCGCTTAGGCAGAACTATTAGTCGACAACTGAGGTGAAAAAAGCGCGTGTGCATCGTGGGGATGTAGCGCAGTGGTAGAGTGCATGCTTTGCATGTGTGAGGCCCAGGTTCAATCCCTGGCATCTCCACTTCCAGGAGCCTGAACCGGGAATTCTGATTTGCTTATCCTTTAATTAACCCTTGGCAGACCCTTCAATTACTAAAGTTAAGGAGAGAAAAGATTTTCCCTCCAGCCAAAGTTCTTACTAGACTCAGAATTAAATGGATTTGAGACACATTAACAGGGCAAGTAAAGGGAGTTTTATTGCCTGCGCACAGAGGCCTAATAATGAAGTTGAGACCGATTTTAGACAAAAAAATAAAGTTGTGAGAACTTGACAATAAAAAAAAGTAGATCCTTAGGAACTTTATTTAGTAAGGGATTTTAAGTGGAGTTTGGTCTGAGGTAGATTTAATTAAAAAATAATTTAATTTAAAAAAGTTAACCAGGTTTGTTTATACAGCTGTCTCAATTTTAAATTTCCTGTCTCTGGTGATAAGGATGTCTTTTACTTCTCAGTACAGGGAGGGGACCTTTCAAATGAGAGACTTATTTCCTGCTTTCAGGGGGATGGAGGAGGATGTGAGTTCTTTGCACCTACTGTTTCCGGAGTAGCTTCCATAAAAATAATTACTATGCCATAGAGGTCCATTTTGGGACAGCCTGCCCTGGGCCCTACAGTAATGAAATAAATAAGGCTATTGGGGGCACTTAAAGTTAAGTGTAGGAAATTACTGGAATGTTACAATATTGCCAAATTCCTCCACTTAAAAAAATATAAAGCTAATATATCCGAATCATGTAAATACTTTAGAACATCTTTAAATCTCATCTCAGATTAAGAAATAATTATAAAATCTTCCTCTAAAGCAAGTCTCTGAATGGCGTTTATGTGCAGGCAGACATCTGTTGACTGAAGGTGGTGAATCAAGAACTACAGAGAGTTCTTTCTGGTCAAGATGAGCCTACACTTCTTTTCTTGCCTATTTGGATCATCCTGTCTTGATAGTTAGACTGTGAGCTTCATATCAGGAACTGTCTGAGCAATTTACTTTAAAATACCTTTTCTTTCTATCCTGGTCTTTTACCAAATGCTATGTTTGTTGACAGTCATACATACAACCTATTGTAAGCCAAATTTTCAACTCCCTGCTGAATAGGACACAGTCTTAAACAAAAAGCTCTGCATATTGGGTTAAATTTTTTTTTCTTTGACCAAAGATTGGAGACAGAACACATAGAGTTGAGAGGATATAATAGGTAGGAAAGCTTAAAATGGTCATGGATGGGTTCCCTGGTCCATCCTACTTATCTCTCCTTTATGTCTCCCCCAGCGAGGGATAAGACACAGCAAATCTTCTAGCTGCACATCTGTCCGTTCATTCATGGCTTATTTCATTCCCCTTGGCATGCCACTGTTTTCACTTTCCAGCTTCCTTCCTCTTCCTGGCACAGTCATCTCTAAGAAGCTATATAGAGATGCCAGTGATCAGGAGATTCAGTAGTACCTATCAGGGGGATGTGGTTGGCCTTGGAGTGAAGGCATCCTCTTGGAGGACCAACACTGGACCCCACAGCAGTTCCTTTTCCCATTTTCCCCGTCAAAGGTCAAGGCATTACCTGAATTCTGTAAACAAAATAAGGCTTTGGGCTTTGTCTCTTTAGCTATTCTGAAAATAGAACAGTTAAATACAGACTCATATGCCTTTTTACTGACTATAGATGTATCATTCCATGTGGTAGCTGGCCCAGCAGGCTACATGCTGATACTCAGTAGGCTTCTGTTCGATGCAGGGGCCTCCATGTATTTAATTTACCCTTTTGCATGAGTCTTCAATATGTATTTACTCAAGATCCTGTCTGATATCACATGATGAAAGTTTTCTCCCTTTTGGTTCTAGGAAAGAAATCTATTTTCAATTACTCTCCCGTAATTTTCTTTTCCATAGACCACACTTGCTTTGGCATAATAGCTACTGACCTAAGGAATGTTATAACGAACAAACTGAGCACTGATGCCACACTGGCCATTCATACTCATGGCTGTTCTTGTGTTCTGTGACATATAAACATTGAACATTTACAAGTAACTTAGATGTAAGATAACTCAGTACCACCTTTCTTTATCTAGTCTGAAGGAGAAGTGCAGAAGCTGACATGAAACCACATTGCTTCCAAGGCTAGGACCTCATATGCAGTTCCACCAGCTATGGTGGGAGGGAAGAATAATGCATAGGTACATACTCAACTTGGTCATTTATCTTGCAGTAACACCCTAATCTTTGCTGTAGGGGAGCCCTTCATTTTAACTTCCCTTCTTCCCAACTTCCTTTTGAAGCCAACTGCTTTTAAATTATATGGACTATAAAGTATGCATAAGCCTAGGTAGGATGGATTCTCATGGAGGGTAGAACAGGACTTCCTCAATCACAAGAACTGGTTCTGAAGGAAAAAAACATCTCATTCAAGAGGGGGCTGGATACACCAACTTGCTCTTCATATTTGTTCCACTCTGTCTGCCCTTCCAGGAGGCAAAGGAGTCATTATGATGATTTTATGGCTGATATTTTGGTTCTGTTATTTCATAATAATTACCAACATGACCTAGTTTTAATAACAACAATCCCAAAACTCTTTCTTCCCTGTTAAATACACAGTAAATTAGCTGCCCCACCATCACTTTCATCATCACCATCACTTCATTATCATATCATGTGTTGGCACACACAACACAAGGAGCACAGTCCATAAGGTTAGAAAAAGTGATAAATTATAATATGTCAAAATTAAGTATTTATTTTAATTTTAACCTTTAGTTATAAAGAAACTAAAGATTGTTAAATGTTTAGGATACCTTAGAAGCAAAAGATACCTTAGCAAAAATTAACACATCAATACATGTGATGATTAACTTTTCTGACAATTTCATTGGGCCATCAGCGCCCAGGTGTCCAATTAAACACTATCTCTGGATATGTCTGTGGCTGTTTCCAGAAGAGGTTATCATTTGAATTGGTAGACTGAGTAAAGCAGACAGGCCTCCCTGATATGAGGGGATCCAATGCTATTCCACCTCCAGTGTGTTCTGTGCCCCAAGAACTTTGCAAAATTCAAAAGACAGTAATGAAACCAAGGCTCTGTTATTTTGTGTTGTATAGGATCCAGGACATGTGTAGTGGCGGCTCGGTTCTTCATGCAGACATTCGGTGTTAGTACAGCAATACAGGCAGGTGGAAAACGGAATGAGAGAAGAGACCGGTTTTAACAGGGAAGTGTCTGATCACAAGCACATAACTCTCAAAACCGATGGAGGTGCCGGGGATTGAACCCGGGACCTCGTACATGCTAAGCACGCGCTCTACCACTGAGCTACACCCCCAGCCGTGAGGCGGGTCCTTTGGATTCCTTTCGTGATTTATAAGCATTATTTCTTCGCCTCTTAAAGATTTAGTAAATTGCAGAGAAAATGTGAATGCAAACCTCCTGTGCAAAACAGGCTGCGCAGCAGCTTCAAAAGAAGCAAAACAAAACAAAACAAAAGCCCCCCAAAGCCACAGAATGAGATTCCAAAGGAAGGAGGTTGAAAAGAGACCGTGTGTGGTCTTGCTCCTGGTGCTTCATTTCCTGCTTTCTGCAAAAGCGAGAAGCCCCCCCTCCCCCCCAGGCCTCAGCAGGTGCCTGGCGGTCCATGCTGTGCCGGCTCGTGGGGGTTGGGGGGCTGCTGCTCAGCCTAAAGGTGGACTGGGCTCTGCTTCCCCACCGCCGACCGGTGGCGACCCTGGGACTGAGAAGGATTACTGTCTCTTTGCAAGGTTTTGGGGGGGAGCTTCTTGTATTTTAAAGAGCTGGCCTGTCCAACCAATGCTGGGCATTGGGATTTCTCTGGAGCCTCCAGGGCAGTCTCTCTTGCTCTGCCTCTGAAACAATTTCAGACTTATTAAAAATTAAAAAATAAATAAATTATTTGGGAAAAAATAAAAATAGTACAAAAATGCCCCTATGCCTTTTACCCAGATTGAGCTACTGTTTTTATCTTGCTCCACTTGCTTTAATGTTTGCTTGCTCTTCTCTCTGGAGAGTGGGTCAACAGTGCGTCCTGTTCAGGTCTCCTCACGTGCTTCGCTGCAGAACCTTGGTTTAGTTAGGAAGGCCAGGAAGCGTAACACTGGCACCGCAGCCCACTTCATCCACCGTGCGCATGCCGATTTGACCAGCTGCCTCGACATCCCCTCTGATGCAGCGCCTAGTCTGGGGTTGGGATTGCATTTAGTTGGCCTTTCTTTTTAGTTTTCTTTAATCTGGAACATTTCCACAACCTCTTTTATTTTTATTTTTATTTTTATTATTTTGTCTTTTATGACATTAACATGCCATTTGAAGCCTTTCTTTTTTTTTTTTTTTTTTTTTTTTAATAGAACGTTTTTCACTTTGAGTCTGACTGTAGTTTTCTCATGAATACATTCAGGTCATGCATTTCCCACCAGAATACTACATAGCTGGTGTTGTGTAATGATCATATCTGGAGACTGTGCCTCCCATTGGGAGGTTCATTTTGATCACTTGGTTTGTGGGGCAACAATTTAAGGCTTCAAATATCCTGCTCCTCAACAAAATTTACCCCTAGATTTAACATCAACTGTCTGGGCTGATCTTGATTATGATGGCTTCAAAATGAGAATTTCCGACTCCAGTCCTCCTATCACATGTCCACTCAGTTTTTGGCTGCTGCCAAGCAAGAGTCTCTGCTTTCCCCTGTTAATTTCTTAATTTATCAAATTATTATTTGTATGGATTCCTATTTTTTCAGTAGTTTATAATTGATTGTAATAGTTAATTATTTTGGTGCTCAAATAGCCCCAGATTTGACCGGTAGGACTCCCTTCACCCTGGCCCTTGTCATTGACCTCAGCAGCTCTCCTCCCACTCTCCTAGAGTCTGCCCTCATATTCAGTAGGTAAATACCCAGCATTGGATGCCAACAGGAATGGAAGAGACAGCTGATCATCCAGATGAGAATTTAGGCTGGGGCGTTTGTTTTCTCTTAACTGATTCTCCCCTCACTTCCAACTCCCACAGTGTGATGTACCCTTTGCAAAACAAAAAATCACAAATATAATGTTAAGTGAAAGAAACCAACATAGTGTGTAATTCTATTTGTATGAAATGTAAAAACTGCTGAAACTAATGGATGGTACAGGAAGTCAAGTTAGTTGCCCTCTTGTGGGCAGTGGCTGGAAGCCCCAGGAGGAAGCTTCTGGGGTGCTAGCAGTGTTCTGTTTCTCATCTGAGTGGTGGGCTCACTTTATGAAAAATCACCAAGGATTATTTGTGCACATTTTCTGTATGTTAGTTATATTTCAATGTAAAGTTTTCAAAAACAAAACACAATGTGCTGGGAGATCTGTTATTTCAGTCACTGAGAGGTTTCTCTCCCTGTTTCTGCCCTGATTCATCTCTAGAACAGATTTCCCTTCCAAGATACATGGTATCATGATTCACCCTAAAATAAAAGAAAAGAGAAATTCATCATTGTTTCTTGCACTTAGATACACTCTATATTGGCTAAGCTAATACAGTACATCCAGATGCACCATCAAGGTTCCACAGGAATATTTTTTACCTGGGGAACTATTTTTTTTAGAAGTTATTTTCAGAATATTAGAGATTCATATGTAATCTGAATGCCTGATTTAGTTGAGTTCCTCTTTTTTCTCTTTCTATTCTTTCCCTTCTGTCTTTCACACAGATAAAGCAATGAGAAGTGATGTCTGGATCATTTTATTGGGATTACTTCTTCCTAAAATACTCTCAAAATCAACGGTGGAGACTTGCATCTGTCCACTTGCAGCAAGCTCTGGGGATGCCCAACACCACCATTAAGACCAGTGTTGACTTGGCTTGATCGTAGTTCCACACCATGCGCAGAGTACTGTTGTATAGAAAATACTTCTTCCTATTCAGTCTATATTCATTCTAAATTCTGTGCTCAGTGAGGTTTTCTTTTCATCTTTAAACTAACATGTTCTTTAATGAAGTAAAGAATGTTTTCAAATGTATATGTGGACCCATAAGGAAAGTACCATATATTTAACTCAATGAAACAACACTGTGTAGAATGTATCTTTTTTTAAAAAATTAGTTTCAGAGGTAGAGTACAGTGATTCATCAGTTGCATATAACACCCAGTGCTCATTCCATCACGTGCCCTCCTTCATGCCCATCACCCAGTTACCCTATCCCCCATCCACCTCCCCTCCAGCAACCCTCAGTTTGTTTCCTAGAGTTCTGTGTCTCTCATGATTTGCCTCCCTCTGTTTTCACCTTATTTTATTTTTCCTTACCGTTCCCTATGTTTATCTGTTTTGTTTCTTAAATTCCATATATGAGTGAGATTATATGGTGTGTGTCTTTCCCGGACTGACTTATTTTGTTTAGCATAATACTTTCTAGTTCCATCCACATTATCACAAATGGCAAGATTTCATTCTTTGTGACAACTGAGTAATATTTTATTGCATATATGCCACATCTTCTTTATCCATTCATCTGTTGATGGACATCTGGGCTCTTTCCATAGTTTGGCTATTGTGGAGATTGCTGCTATAAACACTGGAGTGCAGGTGCCCTTAGGATCATTATGCTTGTAACATTTGGATAAATCCCTAGTAGTGTAATTGCTGGGTCTTAGGGTAGCTCTATTTTTAACTTTTTGAGGAACCTCCATACTGTTTTCAGTGATTTAAGAAAGATTTTAGGAAAACACAAAACAGGCCTAAGGAGCAAATTAGTGACATCCCTTTACCCTTTCCAAAGGCCATGCTGGGCAATTCTACTTTCTGGATGAGAAAATCCAACAAAATTACTGTTAGACAGACATTTCTTCAGGAGCAAAACACCATTTGGATTTTGCAAAAGAGAAAATTGGCTTGAGGAGAAAACGAAAACAGCATTACCTACTTGCTCACAGAGCCCTGCAGTCTTTCCTATCAGCGTTTGAAATGGCCTTGGAGACTTCTTAGCTATCTGGCTTGGACATATTATTTAATCTCTCTAAATTTCAATTTCTTGACATGTAAGCTAGAAAAGATAATACTTGTATTTCAGGATTGTTGTGAAGTTTAAAAAAAGAAATGCATATAACTTGCTTTCACTGGGGCCTGGAACAGAATGTGCCTCTAATACCTGGTGGCTATTATTATTTCGTTGTTGGTAATAAGTTGGGTTTCTCAACGTGGAGGAATCCATTCATATCCCTTTGATCAGTACTATCGTTCTAGCTCAGGAACTTCCCATGTGCCTGGGCCTCTACGTTGTTCATACTTTATTGGGATCTCTGAGGGCACCAAGGGAATCACAGGGAAATAAGCGATCCCTTTGTGAAATTGTTTCACAGAAAAATGTTCTTTAAACACAAGTATGGTCTGTATAAGAGGCTCCCTGCTATTAGAGAGATGAAGGATTCAGGTCCTTTTTTGGGGAAGGGAGATTTTTGTTAACTATGAAAGTAGAAATTTCCAAAACCTATTTTAGGTAAAATTGCTTTTTTGGGATTTGGAATCAGAGAAGGTAAGAAAGAAAAAGCTATGGGAATGGCAAGATAGTGTTTAGGAAAGGCTGAGGATGAAAATGAGTGACAGCACCATGCCCAAATACTCTGTTGTTTAGTGGAAGAACTCACATGCTCACAGTATTTAGAGTGAAAAGAGCAGAGACAAAAAAAAAAAAAAAAAAAAAAAAAAAAAAAAAAAAAAAGAGGGTTAAGTACCAGATTTAAGGCTTAAAATTAGATGCTGTGCCTGCTTGCAGAAAGCACCTTTGTAAAGTTTTCCCTGAAGTAAAAATAGTTAAGAACATGGAACATATGAAGCAAGCTGTGACAGATGAACATGACCACAGGTCATTTGCACCTCCTCCTGTCAGGGAGTGGAGTCTAATACATTCCTCTAAACCTCAAATCTAAGCTGCTCTGACAGTGGAATATGAGGTGATGTTGTGCCACTTCCAAGCTTGGTCTCAAGAAACCTTATAGCATCGGCCCTCACTTTCCTGGAATAGAGAGAGAAGAGAAGGTACAGCCCACTTGAGGGCTGTCCATACTGCTACACCATAGAATTGTGAGAAATTAAGTGGGTATTGTTTAAACGCCCTGAGTTTCAGGGTGGTTTATTACACAGCCTCAGAAGATTTATAAAAGATGGTAGAGATGTAGGATCAAGTAAGAAATTCTGAAGTGTGTATAATTAGAGCCCAGGAATAAAAGAAGAGAAAAATGTAGGTGAGGTAATTTTTAAAAACATAATATCTGAGAATTTCCCAGAACTGGAGAAGAATTTTCACGCAGAAAATTCAGAAAGCACAATGTATCACAAGCAAGGTAACATGAACAACTATAACTTTACACCTTCTGCTGAAAGTGTTACTCCAAAGAGAAGGTCTGAAATTACCCAAATAAAATGGACAGATCTTCTGCAAAGGAGGAACAATTAGGATGTTAACAAAAACCTTAATTTCCATGATATGATCCAGGAAAAGAGATATCTATTTTAGAAGTATTGAAATAAAATAATTGTCAATCTAGACTTGTGTACTCATCAAACTAATCTCCAAGAATGGGAGCTTCTTTTTTTTTTTTTTACTACCATTTATAAATAAAGACTTATTTTTTTATTTAAGAGAGAGGGCAGGGGAAGGGCAGGGGGAGAGAAAGAGAACTCCTAGCAGACTCCACACTCAGAGCATGGAGCTGGAGATGGGGCTCAACCTCCTCACCCTGAGATCACAACCTGAGCTAAAATAGAGACTGACACTTAACCAATTGAGCCACCCAAGTGCCCCTAACTAAAATTCTTAATATTAGCTAATACCTAATCAAGTTCAATTTTCTCAGTTTTGTAAAAACGACTTTTTATAGTTGATTTGTTTGATTCATAATCCAAAAAAGGTCCATTCGTTGCTTTTGGTTGATATAATTTCTTAAAATTTTCACCATGTAACGGAGCCTCTTTTATTTATTTTTTATGCCATTTACTTGTTTATGCAACTGGGTGATCTGTCTTATAGAATTTCTTATGTTCTGAGTTTGGTTGATTTTATCCTTGTGGTATCACTTACTGTGTTTCCTTACTCTCCATATCTTTGTAAACTGGTAGTTAGACATCAAAGTTTTGCTAGATTCATGTTCAGTTGTTCTAGGCTAGAATACGTTATAAGTTTCACTATGTATGGGATGCCTGGGTAGCTCAGTCGCTGAGTGTCTGACTTTGGCTCAGGTCATGATCCCAGGGTCCTGGGCTCAGGTAATGATCTCAGTGTCCCGCTCCCTACTCAGCGGGGGGTTTGCTTCTCCTTCTCCTCCTGCCTCTCCCCCTGCTCATGCTTGTTCTCTCTCTCTCTCAAATAATTAAAATCTTTTTTAAAAAGTTTTACTATGTATTTCCTCCAGTATCACATCAGGTGGCATATAACTAAGGTGTTTCCATATATAATTATGGTAAGATGGGACCCCTGCCTTCTGGGGAGCATTGGACAGAAACTGTAAACACACAAACAAACAAACAACTTTGTTAATCGAAAAGGGAAATTTCCAACTCAAAATTTGTATTGAGAAATAGTTTGAAGTCACTGGTACAAAATTAGATTTCTTTGGAACTGTGAAGAGGGAACACACAAGAAGTGAACATAAGAGATTTGAACAGCAAATGGGAGTCCTGACTCGAAGCTTAAGGGAAAAATCATAACCTACCTCATTCAAAAAGATAGTTTGACTCACTGACTGAATAACTGTTTAGTCCTTTAACCCATGCATTGCAGGTGAGTTTCCCCTGGTGGGTGGGTGTGCGCTGGAGGTGGGTTTGGGAAATTCAGGAAAGGAAAAGGACAGAGAGAGAGGAGGGTCTCTCATGCCAAAGCTAGCGACAGGAGAGGTTTCCCAGGAAGGAAGAATCTTCTTGGCAAGCAAGACCCTCCGGTCTTCCCATGTCTCTCCGAAATCCTGCACTAAATGGAGAAAAGCGAACGACGCCTGCTGGATGACGCTGTTTCCCGGAGTGGTCAGGCTGGGCCTCCTCTGGGGAACACGAAGGTGGGGGCGGGCTGGGGCTGTGCGGAGGAGGTGGCCTGCCCGGGTGGCCGCCGCGCCCCGCCCCTGGCCGGCTGCTCCCTGGGGCCCCGATGTCCCCACCGCACCAGCCCCTCGCAGTCAGTCTTGCAGAAACGCCAGCGAACTCCCGCGCTCCGCGGTCTTGTCCCGGCGCTGGCGTCAGTGCCCAAGGTCTCCGGGGTCGCTGCGCGCCAAGCTCCGGGGAAGCGAGCGGGAGGGAGGTGCAGGCGCGTCCCCGCAGGCTGATGTATTTCAGGGACAGATACGGGGGTTTGTAGCCCTTCCCCGGAGCTGCGGGCACGTCCGAGGGGGCGCGGCTCCGGCCAATCCGCTCGCGCTCGCGCTCGCGCCTGGCAGGTGTATGCACTCAATGCCTCAGCCGCTGGGTGCACCTGCTCCTCCAGGATGCGCTGCTGTGAAGGGACCTGGGGGTGCGGTCCCGAGAATCCAGTCGACACCAGTTCCGAGCAAACACATCTGCGTGGATCACTGCCCGCCCCGCTGCGGGGTGAAGGTGCGACGGCACGAGATCTACATCCGACGAGGTAGTCGAGTGGCGAAGGCGATGGATCGCTAATCCATTGTGCTTGGCGCGCGTGGATTCTATTCCTACCTTCGTCGAGAGGTTTTCCTTGAACTCCGCTGCTTCCTCAGAATCACAAGGCCCACTAGCGATCATAGTGGGTCCTCTGACTCCTCTTTACTTTCATCATCTGAGACGAGAGCCTTCAGGGCAGGTAAGATATTTATACTCAATAACGGAGGCTCCAGGTCTCCAGAAGAAGCAACTGAATAGTTGAGGGATATAGGAAAACATTGCCTAATTTAAATAATAAAGTCACCCACAGACTAAGTTGTTTATATTGTATTTGGCATGATAGTTTCAGCCGGATTTTAACTGTAATGCAATTTTCAACACATTTGCTAATTTAAAGTGTCCCCTTGCCCCCAAAATGTAATTTTGAATGTGTTCATCTGTAAAGTTGCAACATACATTTTTAGAAATAAGTTTGCTATGTCCTAGGATATATGCATTTATACACAGGGCCAAATTACCAACCAAAGGAATTTTATCAGTCTATACTCCCAGCCAATAATGACTGAAGTCCTTGCTCTCTGCACTCTCCTCAATATGGTATGTTGTCAACTTTCAGTTCTCTGTTCATTTAGCAGGTGAAAGTGATATTGCCGTACAATTTAACTTCCATTTCCCTTATTACAACAGAATACCTCCTACATTTATAAAAAATATATATAATTGTTTTTAATTTATCTGAATTTTTATTTTTTTTAAGCTGAGAGCAATATTTGAAGCATGATCTCTGGGCTGCTTCAAATGCTTGTTGTGAATGAAGAATTCTGGGCCTCACTCTTGATCTATTAAATTACGATCCCAAGGAGTACGCTTTTGAATCTGTGATTTAATAAAGCATTCAGATGTTTCTTCCATTGGCCTTAAAGCCTTGTATCTGGCTCAGGTATCTACATGTCACATCTAACCACCCAGGATTCTTTTTATTTTTGTAAACGTTCAGCCCAGGAAAGCTGCTCCTGTCTTCAATCTTCCCAGCTACATCTCTCCTATTTTGTACAGATTTTTTAAAAAATATTTTATTTATTTATTCATGAGAGACACAGAGGGAGGCAGAGACACAGCAGAGGGAAAAGCAGGCTCCGTGCAGGGAGCCCAATGTGGAACTCGATCCCAAGATCCCGGGATCATGCCCTGGGCCAAAGGCAGACACTCAACCACTGAGCCACCCAGGTACCCCTATTTTGTACAGATTTTAAAAGCTGTTTTCATATCCTCAGACAATTAACTACTATTAATTCATTCACTCCACTCTGTCCTTCTCTGCATAGCTGATTGCATCTTCAAATCCTGAGTTAAGTCTCTTCTCTGGAAAACACATTTTCCCAGGATGTGTCTGTAAGTTCTTTGAGGGAACTATCAGAGAAAAATCGCACCAGATGGCGTTAAACAGGCTTGTTAAGACTATTGCAGTAAAAGACAGAGATTAAACTTGACTTGGAATACAACTGGGGCGGCTAGGGATTTACAGCCAAGGGCAGGGAAAGAGAATCACTGGATGAGAAATTGCTAAAAACAAAAACACAAAAAAACTTGATTAAATATTTAGTGGAGTAGAAGGAACTTGATTGGATATGAAGGGTAGGGGTTTCCCACCTAAACTGACTTAGCAGGATTCTTGCCAAAAGTGGCCTCCATAGGATTCTTAAACTGGGCTTGTCAGGCCAAGGATGGCACCTAGTTCAGAAGAACCTCACTAGTTTGGTCAAGGAGGGAGTCTTTGTGAATACCCATAGACATTCCCTCAGCTTCCTAAAGGCATAGGAGAGCCATGGAGCATGTGAGTTGCTAGCAGAGGTATCCACGTGCTCCCTCAGCTTCCATCATGTGTCTGGCTGGTTCTATTTCCCTGTGGCAGCTGCTCTGTGGCCTTCTCCCCAGTCCTGGGTCACTTGGGTGCAGGCACTCCTCCACCCAGGCCTTTTCATTACCTTCATTTAGAGGGTTGGAATAAAGTCTGAATTAGTGGATTTAAGGTAGGACAAGTGAATCCTTGATGATAATGATTACATCATTTAATTATTTCAATATTTAAGAAGTATTTCTTCCTTCTGTTACTGTCACTTCATAAAGTTCTGGGAGAGTGGTTGGAAGTCTGTGGGCCATTTGTGGTATTGAGTTTCTTTTGGTTAGGATGCCAGTACTGCATGGTTGAGAGAGAACCACAGGCTGGAGGTGGTGCCAGTTGGAAGGACTGCAGGTATAGACTTCCCACATGGGGAAAGCCATCAGGCCATTTCAGAAGAGAGAAGATATTTTGGGGGGGACCTCATCACACTAGCATCAACAAAGTGGAAAGAAGGCAGGATCTCACCTGCTGTGATGACACCCCAAGCAGAAGAGGTTATTTCCCTTTGCAATTAGCATTATCACAGACCATGTACATGGAGGTACAAGCAAGCACCCCCAGTGGGAACCAAAAGATTCTATTTTCATAAACTTAGTAGCCTTAATTTGCTACATAATTTCTATGTAACCAGTGCTAATTCATAATAGGAGCTAATAAATATTTGCAGTCTAATGAATTACTGAAATTGGGGAGAGTAGGACTTGACTTTCTGTTATGAGAATATTAAAATGTTGAAGTAAAAAGGAATCTGAAAATAGATCACTGGATTTAAAGGTTGCCTCTTCTGACATAGAAAAAATCTGTCTGTACAAAACACAGATATCTGCCTTTTCCTTTTTTTTATACCCCTCTCTTCCTAATTTAGTTCCTGTCCTCCTCAAGGAAATCATTCCTTCCCATGACCCATTTCTCATCTAAATGAGTGTCCGGACTTCCTGGGTTTGATTGCTATGGCCAACTCTATCCTGTCCGCACAGTGAGAGTATTGTGCCACTCTGCCAGCATATTTTTGTTCCTGAGCTTCAGCTCTGGTGGTTCAAGCTGCAGTTTTTGTTGGTGTGAGGACACCCCACCCTGGGCTGCCTGTGTTAGCCTGGGGCATGGATCGATGAGCGTTCTGCGGCTTCCATCCAGGCTGCCCTCCAGGAATCTGGGGCAGGTTTTGGGAATAAGGAGGAAGGAGCAAGGGCTTACGTGTGCTGCTGGTGGCAAGAATGAGAAGTGCCCTAGGTATGGGGCTTGGTATCTCTGAGTGGGGCGGATTGAGAGCTCTGGGGATGCCTGTGTACTTGGAGATGCTGAATATGCTGGCTGCTCCAGGAAGGTCGGGAGGTGAAGTTTTGCAAGTGGAATTTACTTTCTTTGATTCAAGTTGGGAAGTTGAATAGTGCTGCGTGTTCAGATGCTAACTATAAAATATAAAAGGTGCTTCCCAACAGGTGCATTGAGTGAAACTCAACTTGAGGATTCTAAATCCAGAATGCTAACCCCTACACCATGGAACCAACCAAAAAGGTGAACACACCTATCTTAGTCGTGGTTAAATATCTCCTTGGCCATAACTGCAGTAGCTCCAGCCCAGAGGTGGGTCAGGCTTCCCTGGGACCAAGCTGACAACGAAATCTGATGCTGTGTTGTCCTGGAAGAGGGGATGAGCAAAACAGAACTCAAGGCAGTTGGGGCACTCTCCAGCCCACCTCTTTTGCTATCCAGATTTTGTGAGGTCTGCAGCTTACACAATTTAGGGGGTTCTGTTTAAGAAAAATAATAGATGTTATCAGCACAGAATTAGATACAGCCACTCTAAGATGTATATCATGTACCTGAGCATAAAGTGCAGCAGAAAGGGACAGTAGTCTCAACTCATTTTCTTTTTTTTTTTTTTAAGATTTTTATTTATTTATTCATAGAGATACACAGAGAGAGGCGGAGACACAGGCAGAGGGAGAAGCATGCTCCATGCACGGAGCCCCATGTGGGACTTGATCCCGGGCTCCAGGATCACACCCTGGGCTGAAAGCGGCGCTAAACCGCTGAGCTACCCGGGCTGCCCTATATTCATTTTTAAAGAAGTGTGAGAAATATATACCAAATTTGGCATGATTTTTTTCTGAGAAATGGAATTAAGGGATAAAGGAGCTTTTCATTTTTTTTGCCATGTTCACTTTTGTGATAGAAATTTGTTGTTTACAGGTGTGTATCACTTTAGATAGTAAAAGTGAAACGCTATCAAGGAATTAGCGCCCTTCTATAGAGGCCTTAGAGGTCATGTTTACTCCCTGATGACTGCGCCCTGTGCTCATAACGGCTGTGACAACAGGATACAGAAAATGAAAGGGATAGAAGATGGAATCGGTGACTGCAGAGCATCAGCAGCTGGCTGGGGAAAACCACGAAAGATAAATGCAACACGTTAAGAGTGCCTAGGAAACTGGAGAGGCTCCTTTGAAGATCGGATGATCAGGGTGCATAAGCAAATATTTTACATACAGTTTCACTGGGTTTAGGGACTCACTCGAGATCACTTACGGAACCCAAGGGGTAAGCGTTTTTTAATGTCGAGATTTCCAAAAGAAAAGTTCTGATTCTTCAAAGCGTCCTGAATCAGAAATGCCACAATGTGAGCCGTCACTAGGGACCAAAGTAGAAGGGAAGACCATGGAGAAAGGCGCCCTTCCGGTTTGAACGGCGCTCCTGGGGGCTCCATCACTCCTGCAGGGCAGCTACCCAGGCGGAGTCCGGCGGGGAGGGGGCCGGAGGGAGTCGGGGCCGGCCCGGCGAGGCTCCGGGACCTCAGGCGTGGTGCGCCGCCCGCTGCCTTCCCCTCGGCGACGGGTCTCCCGGGAGGCGCCCGCTCCGACCCCGCCTTTGCGTTCACCTGTCGACGCCGCGCACCGGAGCGCGCGGCCCAGAGGAGGGCGCAGCGGCGGGAGGTTCCCGGGTCCCGGGTCCCGGGCGAGGGCTCCCGGGGCTCTGGACGCACCGTGGAGCGCGCAGCCCCCCTCCTGGGCCGGTCTCCCGGCGGTTTCGGGCCCCGCTCGTCCGCCGGAGCAGCAGCCAGAGCCCGCGCCGTCCCCGCGGTTTGCCCACCCAAGCCTGGAGACAGGAGGCTGGACCTCTAGCTCCTCCTCGGGTCCGCTGGCGGCGGCCGGGGAAGGACTGAGGCCTCGGAGGAGCTGGCAGCGGCGGGGGGTGCAGCCCGCCGATCCGCAGCCGCGGCAGCAGAGCCCGCCCACGGCCGTGTGGCGCCCGGGAGGAAAGCCCGAGCGGTCCGCACCAGGCGCGCGGCTTCCCGACGTACGACCACAGCCAGGCCCCCGAGCGCCGGTGGCCGCTACCACCAAGAGCTCGCACCGCCCGCGGGCTAGAGCGACCGGAAGTGCGCCCAGACCGGAAGTGCGCCCAGACCGGAAGTGCGCCCAGACCGGAAGCGCGCCCGGCCGGCGGGGACGCGCGGGCTGCGGGGACGGCGAGGGTGGAGCGCCGCCGGCCGGGAGGGTGGCGCTGGGCCTGCTGCGGCCTCCGGGAGGTGGGGGCCGCGGCGGGGGGAGGCCGGGGCTGCGCGGTGACTGCCGAGGAGCGAGCCCCCGCCCTCCTGGCCGTCGGGCTTGGCTTCCGAGCGGCCCTCCCCGCGTCCGGCCGCCGGGTTCCCGGGCGCCGGCGCCATGAGGTCCCAGGCGGCCGCGGTCACCTGGCGGTCGCGCCCCGCAGGTGAGGTGAGAGGCCGTGCGTTCCCGGCTTCCCGTCGGCGCCGAGGACGGCTTCCATTCCAGCGGAGCGGCCCCGCGCGGCGCCCCGAGTCGTCACGGAAACCCGCGCTCCGCGGCGTCTGCGATCTCTCGGTGCTGGCGGCTTCCCTACCGCGGAGACTTTCCTAACCGAGTGGGGTCGGGAGCGGAGAGCGCGCGTCTGCCCAGACCGCCGGGTGCACGGAGAGCTACCGGGATGGCCGCGGCTTCGGGGTTCCGCCCGGCCCAGGCTGGCCCGGCTGCAGAGGAGCACGCGGGTATTATCAGAGTGAAGGTGAAGGAGGAAGACCCGCTGTGGGGGCCAGAACCCTGCCTGCCGAAGGGTCTGTCTCACACCAGGGAGCTCCGCCGCCAGCGCTTCAGGCACTTCTGCTACCAGGAGACCCCTGGGCCCCGCGAGGCCCTCACCCGGCTCCGGGAGCTGTGCAGACGCTGGCTGCGCCCCGAGTCCCACAGCAAGGAGCAGATCCTGGAGCTGCTGGTGCTGGAGCAGTTCCTGACCATCCTGCCCGAGGAGCTCCAGGCCTGGGTGCGGGAGCAGCACCCCGAGAGCGGGGACGAGGCGGTGGCCGTGCTGGAGGACCTGGAGAGGGAGCTGGACGAACCCCGACAGCAGGTGAGGATTTGCACGGTGCCATCTTCCCTGGAGAACTTGGGGGCATGGGTCCCCGGTGGAGTGCATGCTGTTAACTTCACACTGGTGGCTGCAAATTCTGCTTTGGGGCATTCTCATTTGATCACCCGTGCAGAGGAATCCGTTCATGCTTAAGGAGTAACAGTGTTTGGTGTTTTTTTTTTTTTTTTCTTAAGCTTTTTAAAAAATTTTCTGTTTATTCATGAGAGAGAGAGAGGCAGAGATATAGGCAGAGGGAGAAGCAGGCTTCCTGAGGGGAGCCCGATGTGGGCCTGGAACCCAGGACCCCGGGATCACGACCTGAGCCAAAAGTAGACGCTCAACCACTGAGCCACCCAGGCGCCCCTGTAAGAGTGTTCTTGTGAGAGCTGGTCCAAATAGGTAGATGATTTAACCAAATTGGAAACCTTGATCCGTTGCTTACCAGTAGAAAATATATTTTATTTAGTGACTGAAGTTAAAGTTGCTGTCTCTTCTTCGGAGTTGCAGTACTTTGAATATATGTGAAAACAAATTAGTGTAATATAAGGAGTACCTTCTAGGAGAGACAAAGAAGTAGCCAGATTTAATAGAACTATCAGGAAAACAGTGAATGGTGAGATTTAGATTCCATAATAGGCCCTGTCACTAATGAGCTGTGTAACCTTGGGCATATCACACCTTCTCAGGGCTTTAATGTCTTCTGTACTACAAAGAGATTAATTGCATCATTTTCTAGATACTTTTTTAGTACCTGGAATTGTTGGTATGGGAGGTGTATTGAGCCCAAAATTTGGTCTTTCGTTATTACACTAGAGATTATTTTTAAGAGAGTATACTTGTGTTCTAGGACGGTAATTATAGAGCATAATAGAGCCTTATCACCAAACACTTTTACATTTCTCTAATGATACTATCCATACATTTCTCTGGACTCTTTAAATATGAACACATTATATAGACAGTCTGAGCTATTTTTTATTTTCTTTTTTTTTTTTTTTAAGATTTTATTTATTCATGAGAGACACAGAGAGAGAGAGGCAGAGACACAGGCAGAGAGAGAAGCAAGCTCCATGCAAGGAGCCGGTCGTGGGATTGGATCCCAGGTCTCCAGGATCAGGCCCCTGGGCAGAAGGTGGCGCTAAACCCCTGAACCACCCGAGTCTGAGCTATTAAAACACGTTTTTCTGAAAGTCAGATCTTTCCTATGAGACTGATAAGTAGGGACCTGAGTCCGTAGTATAATGCTGAAGTGGTGCTGACTCATACATGAATTTTACCAGCAAGTAGATGTTTTGGGGCCACCAAGTAAGAGCAGCTGAATGGAAAGTATCTGATTGCAGCAGAATGCAGCAAGTTGTGAAGACATACTAATGTGCCAAATGCCCATTCACCTCCACATCCTTCCTCTTGGCTTTCCTGGACACAATCTCTGGGTAATGTTTATTTGCAGGGTTCCCTCCCATCTTTGTGTATCTTTCACTAAACTTTTTTGTGTTTGAGAAAGTGAGCAAGCACAGGTTTACAAGTGCTACTGAAGCGTGCTGGTGATAAAATTTCTGCTAGTGAGCATAAAAGAAGCTTTAACAATTGAAGAAAAGCTTGAAAATATAAAACACTTTGAAAAAAAAAATGGAAGAATCTGAGACATTGGTTGTGGCACTGTTATGAAGGAGTCAGCTTTGCATAGTGCTGGAGACAATGCTTGGAAATAAGAGAAAGGTATCTAGGTGGAACAAATCCAGTGCTACAAAGTTTGTTAAAACAAAGCCCAAGGAAGTAGAAGAAATAGAACATCTGTTAGTGTGTGGATTGAGTACCAAAGGAAGAAGCAATCAGAGGCAGCCTTTCTCAAAGACAAGGTCCTAGCAATATATAAAGACCTTAAGAAAAAAGCTGGAAATCCTGCAGAAGTGCCTTCATTTGTGTCTGGCTTAGTGACTTGAAGAACCGCCATGCTTTCCACAATGTTAAGCTCTCTGGTGACGCTGTGAGGGCAGGTAGAGGGAGCTGTAGACCATTCTGCCAGTGTTAAGAAATTTGATTGATGAAGAAGGCTGTACCCTGGATCACATTTTTAATTTTGATGAAAGCAGCTCTATTGGAAGCAGATTCCCTCAAGAGCCTGTATCTCAAAGGAAGAAACATACATTTGAGGGCTTGAGGCTACAAAAGATCATCTGGTGCTATGCTGAGTGTAAATGTCAGTGGAGATACGAAGCTACAGCCTGTTGTGGTTCATCACATTGCCTACCTGCAAGCTTTGAAAGGAGTTGTAAAGACTAGCCTACTATAGTTCTAGTGGAAGAGGCTGGATAATAGGGCAGATATTAACTGATCTTTTAGGTGATGCTTTTAAAAAGCAACTGCAAGAGGAAAAAAATTGTCTTTCAAAATTCTTAAGAATTATAAGCCATCCGAGCCATCCTTTGACAGTTGCTGAATTTTCTTCATATATTAAAGTTCTCATTTTTCTTCCTAATATAACTTCTTTGCTCCAGCCCCTTGATCAGAGTGTGATCACAGCCTTTAAAGCTTATTACTTAAGGAGAACATTCCAGATGTTTATTGTACCTACAAGGGGTGATATACACACAAAGTTTTTGCAGTCTGGAATCAATTCAACATTAAACTTGCCATTGATGATATTGTGGTGGTTTGGAATGATGTCACAAAAGCCTTGCTTGGAGTGTAACATAAAATTCTCCCTGATTTAGTTCATGATTCTAAAGGCCTTGAACCTTCACAAGAGCTCTTCTGAATCCAGGCGAGCTGCATTGCTCTGGCAGAGGAAGCTGAATCAGAAGTTGAGTGTGAAGATCCTGGGGAGCTGCTGCAATCCCATGCAGAAGATCTTTCTGTAAGAGCTACAGCAGCTGGTTTCAGGCACAGATGGAGGGTGTGGAAGAAGGTGATGCTGTTCATTTCTCACTCACCTTGTGCTTTAGGCATGATTCGGGAGTAGCAGTGGACTGAGGAGGATGATGGCCGTGCAAAATACAGGGGGATCGAGCTTCATGTGTAAGATTTTGTTGAAGCCATAGAAGCTGCTGCTTTATTGAATGAAAACTAAGTATCACTAGGTATCTCTTTTTTCAGTCAATGTCAAAGTTAAAGGAAAACAAGATGATGAGCCAGAACCATTATTATATTTCTTCTAAAATCACTACAGGGATCCCTGGGTGGCGCAGCGGTTTGGCGCCTGCCTTTGGCCCAGGGCGCGATCCTGGAGTCCCGGGATCGAGTCCCACGTCAGGCTCCCGGTGCATGGAGCCTGCTTCTCCCTCTGCCTGTGTCTGCGCCTCTCTCTCTCTCTCTGTGACTATCATAAATAAATAAAATAATATCACTACATTTCTTGGAAAATGTGCAAATACTTCTCCACATGAATTTTTTTTTTAATTTGAGAGAAAAGGTGGGGAGGGGCAGAGGGAGAGGGAGAAGCAGACTCCCTGCTGAGCAGGGAGACCCATACCCCATACAGGGCTCGGTCCTAGGACCCCGGGGATCATGACCTGAGCCACCCACGTGCCCCTCCACCTGAACTTCTTATGACAGTGTCTCTACCCTTGCTTCACCCTTTCCTTATACCTCTTTCTAACACAATAACTTTGCTTTTGTAAGGTAAAGCCCTATATGAGATGTAATAATTCTTTATATCTTTTTGACTATGCTTTTATTTTTACTAGAATTGCTATCGTTTTATTAGTGCTCTGGTGACAGAGTTGTATAGATGTTCAGTAGTCTACCCTGTAACTTTATTTTCTCCAAAAATCTTGGTATTTTTTGTGCAGTTTTGTAGAAAGCATGTTTCTTCATGAGTTCACTTATTATAACATAGATGCCTGTATAAGCAGTCTCTTACTCTAGCCAGCACACCTGTCCCTTTGTTCCAAATGAACAGTATTGGTTTTTTTTCCTTAAAATGTGCCTGTTACTTTCGGATTTTCCTCTTTTAGCTTTGTTAAGGAATGTTGCTGCCAGCTGAACACAGTTATCCCCTGCATTCAGACAGTTGGCTTTATACCCCTTCACTTTACACCACTTTACTTGCATTTTTACCTGCATTAGCACAGTAATGCCTCTTCTTCATAAAAATGAAAATCCTCTTTGGATTTCTTCTGGTGAGTAAAACCAGGAACGAATGTAGGTCTTTTGTACAGGGGAAGTAGCCCAATGTGAACTGACAGAAAGTGAGGGACACTGTTTGCCTTATGCCATTTTGGCTTACATTAGTTTTTCTAGGAACTATCTACTTCTGTATAGCAAGGGAAACCTGTATCTACTCTCCCCTTCTTTCTTCCTTCCCAACATTTTTTACTGTTGATTTTGCTCATGTCAGCAATGTAGCTACCTAGATACTTTCCCAGCTTTCCTTGTACTAGAGTTGGCTCTGCAGCCTAGCTCTGGCCAGGCGCAATAGGCATGTTTTCTGGGAGTTTCTGGGAGAGCTTTTACTTTCCTTATAAAATGGAACAGATGTGTTTAGTTCACTATTTCCCACTTCGTGTTTTGAACCTAAATGTGGTATCTGGAGCCGTGGTAGCCATCTGGGGACCATGAATGATGATAAGCATGAGGAGAACACTGTATGTTAAGAATAGCAGAGTGGAGATAAAACCACAGCTGGGGTCCCCACAAAACCATTAGTAAGTGAGGCGATGCACACACCTGCCCTCCCCTGGACTTCTTGTCATGTGACAAAAATAAACCCCTTTTTTTTTTAAGTTACTGTTAGTTAAGTGTTCTAACTAATGGGGAAATATATGCATTTCTAATGAATATAGCCATATTTACTACATGATTTTACAACTAAAACTTTCTTACTAGGCATTTTAAAAAATAAAAGCCAGGAATCATAGAGTGAAAGACAAACGATCATCATAACCAGTTTGAGGTAATTTTGGCTTTTACTTTGTTACTGCCATCACATGTCACCCTTTAAACCCTGGTGGTGGGGGTCCTTGCAGGACTGCTCGAGTGGGCAAGCAGACAGGCGTATACCCACTGTGGGAGAGGAGGAATCAGCAGGAGAGGACTGGCAAGGAGCTGTAGGGATGTCTGGTTTCATATCTTAGTTGCTCTAAGAGTTGTGCTTATATTAGCTTTACGGAATTGGTATGATTACTATAAGCACCGGGTTCCCCCTGTTCTCCAGATGACTTCTATCCTTACTCTAGGACCCTGCCTCCTCCTGTTAGGGAAGGATTTCGGCAATTGAAACACAGCCCATTTTTTATACAAACCAATCTATGTAGGATATCGTATTCCTAAGATCAGGGAAGGGAAAACCTTACCAAGGAAACTGGCTCATCTGTTTTTTGAATTTGAATTTGTTTTAAAGGAGATTGGTTTAGTTTCTTAAACACTTTGCACAGTCTAGGAAGTGTGTAAATTTATAACGTGGGTCCTGCTGGGAAAGGACCTTGACACGTGAATTCCTTTAACCTTGCCTTTCATTTCCTCATACATCACTGAGTTTTTGCTTTTGGAATATTCTGGTCTGTTATAGTTTGGGTTCAGTATCCATGGGCATTTCCTAGCCATGCAGCAGAACAAGTTCTACCATTTACACCTTTTACTATTAACTTAGACTGTTTGAGTGTCTTGTTCTGCCTGTGAATTTGAATTATTCAAATTATTCAAGTAACTGTGAAATAGTTCACAGTTCTGAGAGTTTTTTTTTCCTCCACGAATCCACTGATCTGTAGAATTGAGAGGGCAAAAGAGCAACACTGTTGTCCTACAATCTACAGTAGTCACGGTTTGATGTTAGGTGGGTCAGGAAAGTTTTTCCAGTGTCTTATGTTTTTTTTTTTTTTTCAGTGTCTTATGTTTTTAATCCTTATCACTGTACATACTCCAATCATCTTTATTCAGTTGATACATTTTGGGAGAGTAGGATGACAATGCTAGAAACAAAATTGCTTCTATTCATGGATATTGCTGATGAATATACAATTATCTATAATTTCTACATTTTAAAGCATAACATTTCACTAGTTGACATCTGAATGTTGGCATGGACTGTACTTTTTTCATTTTTTTATTTTTGAAAGATTTTATTTATTTATTCATAAGAGACAAAGAGAGAGGCAGAGACATAGGCAGAGGGAGAAGCAGGCTTCTTGCAGGGAGCCAGATGCGGGACTCTATCTCAGGACCCTGGGATCAATCCCTGAGCCAAAAGCAGATGCTCAACAGCTGAGCCACCCAAGTGTTCCTCATTTTTTATTTTTAAAGGATAAAAATCATAACCATTTTTTAAAAAGATTTTATTTATTTATTCATGAGAGACACAGAGAGAGAGGCAGAGATAGGCAAAGAGAGAAGCAGGCTCCTCACAGAGAGCCTGATGTGGGACTCCATTCCCAGACCTGGGATCACACCTTAAGTCAAAGGGAGACACTCAACAGCTGAGCTACCCAGATGTCCCTTATAACAACATTAAAAAAAAAAAAAAGATTTTATTTATTTGACAGAGAGAGAGAGAGAGAATGCACAAGCAGAGTGCAGGGGTAGAGGGAGAAGCAGACTCCCTGCCAAGCAGGGAGGCCAGTGCTGGGCCCAGTTCTCAATGACCTGAGCCAAAGGCAGATGCTTAAACAACTGAGCCACCCGGCGCCCCACACGAATAGCCCTTGGAGTTGCTGATCATGTTCTAATTTTTTACCTAGGTGGTTCACTTTGTGTTAAATCATCAAGCTCTGTGCTTTTGAGCTGTGTACTTTTTTCTAAGCATATAATACGTCAATTAAAAACTGTTTAGTTACAGGGCTCTTGGGTGGCTCAGTCAATTAAGCATCCAACTATTGGTTTCCATTTAGGTCATGAACTCAGCATCCTGGGATCAAGCCCTGCATCATGCTCCAGGGTCAGCAGGGAGTCTGAGTCTTTTTCCCCTTCCCCCCTGATTGCATGCTCACTCTCTCTCTCTTTCTCTGAAATAAACCTAAGAAATTGTATTAAATAAAAGATTTTTATCCCATTGTGATGTCTCCTGCATGATAGGCTAGGATATTTGACTACATGCACATATTTAGATTTGTATGTCATGTGAATGAGGAATTATTTTTGTAAAGCCAAGACATAGTGAGGGAAATTTTCAGAGTTAACCAAGTTTGTAAATGCCTACCAGAGGATAAGCTAAATTTTTACTTGAATTTTGAAGTTAGCTGCAGAGCATGGGTACTTGAGGCCAAGTAGGTGGTAGAGCATGGATTAATTGGGTTTCCACACCAGTGTCTTATATATTGATAGATCAACTTTTTTTTTTTAAGATTGATTGATTGATTTATGAGAGATATACAGAGACAGAGGCAGAGACATAGGCAGAAGGAGAAGCAGCCTCCTGCAGGGAGCCCAGTGTGGGACTCGATCCCCAACTCTCGGATCACATCCTGAGCCAAAGGCAGATGCTCAACCACAGAGCCACCCAGGCGTCCCAATAGATGAATTTTTTTTCTTTGTTTTGTCCTCAAGAATATTTGGTAAGGCAGACTATTGAAATGTTTGGTTGGGTTGCAGTATGGCTTCTATGAGGCTATTGCACAGGAAAGCAGGTGTGGCAGGAATGTGAAGTGGCCAGGCTACTTCCCCTGTGAGTAGCAGACTCAGAGAGATGGGATCAGGTGCCATAGTCAGAGCTTCCAACTGGAAAGTCCAAGCCTGATTTTGGTGTTCTTTTCACTGTAAGGTTTATTAAGTAAATACAAATCAGAATATCTGTTCTTAGGGAGATGACACCTTTTTTTTTTTTTAACTTTTATTCTTGCTCTGTTTTAGAATTAACCATAGAGATGTGATTAATCCCAGAGACTATTCTTTTGAGACAACTATAGGAGGTTATTATTGGCTGTTGAATACAGATTTTCATTAATCTGTTTTCATTAGATTTCACAGTGGCAGAGATTGAGAATAGAATCTACCTAGCACATCTTCACTCCCAGTTTACTTGTTGCTTATAAAGGTCTATAGGTGAAATGAGTAGAAGTCTATAAGTCAATGAAAGGTCTCCTAAACTAGGGTAGCATAACACCCCAGCACACAACTTTTCTCATTTTTTTTTCCTGGTGAATGGCATTGATGCTTTAGACTTCATCTGAAAGGTTATATGTAGATACACTATTTCAGTGGAAAAAGATAATGTAAGTTGATAACAAACACAGTGTTAGAGTGATTGAAATGCCAGACAAGAACATTAAGAGTTTCTGATAACAAACTGTGCCAACCAGTGAGCCATTAGCCACCTTCCTGGGTTTCTGTGATATTCCCCCTTGTACACTATTACTTCCGGACTTAGCACAAGCTGATGTTAGACTGTAACACAGTCCAGGAAAACATACATACTGGATGGTGTCACAGCTGAATGTATAGATTCATATTTTACTGATATTTAGTAAATCAATTTACACAAAGGCTAAAAGAGCTTCTGATTTCCAAAGAAAGTGAAACCTAATCAAACCAACGGTGCTATATGGATAATTCGGAGGTAACCATGCTTTTATATTAAAGGTAGTGTTAATTTGAAGTTAACAGCAACAACTTTTCTTCTGAATATTCCTGCTAGATAAACCTGTTTGGAGCATTGATGTCCTCTTGTATTCAGCCTCTTCCTTATTTAACCACATCATCAGTAAAATATGAGTCTGAGTTTGTTCATGTTCCTGTAACAAAATATCGATGTAAACAAACAGATACGGTTCTAGAGGCTGGCAGTCTGAGATAAGGGTGCCATCACAGTTAGGTGGGGGGGTCTCTTCCCATTGCAGATTTTTCATTGTATGGCAGAAAGGGGCTTAAGCTGCTCTGTGCGAGATCTTTTATGAGGATTAATCTCTGTCATGAAGGCGCCATCTTTATGATCTAATTTTCTTACGAAGGCTCCATCTCCCAAAACCATCTAGGTGGGTGTTGGGATTTTCACATGTGACTTGTAGTAGGGGGAACACAAAATTTCAGACCAAAGTAGAGCCAGAGATACCACCTGCCAGTGATAAGTAGAAGAAAATAAGCAAACAGAACCCAGGGAAGCTGAGGAGTACAACCCACCAGCTAATGTGCATGCACCTGAATTCTGAGGGGATGACCCTATTAGGTAATAACTTAATAAAGTATTACTGTATCTTAGGTTCATCTATACCCAGTGAAGATGACTGTGCTGCCTAAAACCCAAAACTTAATAGAAAATGAATTTTTAAAGTTAATAGTATTTTAAACACCCAAGTACTAGGATAAAAAACATGAATGACTTTTTTTATTATTTGGGTGTATAGAATTACTCAAAATCCAGAAGTAATACCAAGAAATTTTTCTTTGTGAAACAATTTATAAATGTAAAACAAAAACCCCCACAAGCAAATTAAATAAATTAGTAAAAATGTTTGTAATATATGTCATAGATAAAAGCTAATCTTTTTTTAATCTTTTATTTATTTTTAATTAATTAATTTATTTATTTATTCATGATAGACAGAGAGAGAGAGAGAGAGAGAGAGGCAGAGACACAGGAGGAGGGAGAAGCAGGCTTCATGCCAGGAGCCCGACGTGGGACTTGATCCTGGGACTCCAGGATCGTGCCCTGGGCCAAAGGCAGGCGCTAAACTGCTGAGCCACCCAGGGATCCCCAAAAGCTAATCTTTTTAAACAGAAGTGCAAAAAAATCCTCAAGAGACATGAGCAGGTTTCATAAATAGATAAATGAATGACTTTTTTTAAAAATATTTTTTTATTCATGAGAGACACAAAGAGAGAGGCAGAGACATAGGCAGAAGCAGGCTCTCAGCAGGGAGACTGATGCGGAATTCCATCCCAAGACCCCGGGATCACAACCTGACTCAACCACTGAGCCACCCAGGCATCCCTTGAATGGCTTCTAACTGTACGAGATGTTCCACTTCAGTCATAAAGGAACAAAACTACACTGAGGTACCCTTTATCACCTATTAGATGGCAAAAGTTCAAAAGCTTGGCCACCACAGTCTGTTGGCCTAACTAGGAAGATGGGTCCTGTCCCTACATTGCTGGTACAAGACGGTACCATCCCCATGGGGGCAGCGGGAGAAGATTTTGGCACCATCTGACATCTGGGCATTTACCCTCTGATCGACCTAGCAATAATCTTTCTGGGAATTTACTTTGAATATACACATCTACAAATAAGAGAACATAGACATGTTTTTTTTTGTTGCAGCTATTTCTTTGTAAAAGCAAAATATCGTAAACAACTTAAATGCTCATCCATAGAGTGATTGTGCATATGTGTGTATAAACTATTGTGCATCAGTATAATGTGGCACCATGTACACATAAAAAAGAATGAGGAAGGTTATCTAGGGACTAGTATGAAATGACTTTCAGATACTATTTTTATATTAAGTGAAAAAGAAAGAAGGTGAACTATATATAGTATGAAAAAAAGTACAGATTTGCATTAAATTTGTATATATTATGTATACACATATGTACCAGTGTTAGTGTATGTGTATATATATGTTTTATTTATTCTTGTAAAAATAAAGGGTAAACCATCAACAACAAAGATAGTTTCTTTTTTTTTTTCCAAAAATAGTTTCTTATGGGAGTGGGTAGGGTGGAGTAGAATATGAGCAAGACTTCTCTGAATATATATTTTGATTTTTTTATATCATGTAAATGTTGTAAGTATTTAAAAATAATGTTAAATTCAAAATGATTAAACACAAACAAATGAACTCACCTGTATATCAAATTAATAATAGCAAAAAAATAATTCAGGTAACTTGAACACCGTATTCTGACTACATAATCTCAGTGGAATACTGCCTTTGGACATATAAAGCTGCAAAGACAGATTTTACTCAGTAGGTATGTTGTTGAGAGTGTTCTACAAGCATTGTAATTCTGAAACTTTTGTGTTTATTGTAGGTTACAGCAAATGAGTAAATATAAACATTGTATTGAACTAGGCTTTGTTTCACTGCCAGAGCGACATATTAAAATGGAGTATGGAAAGAGGAGGTAAATCTTGTGGTGTTGAAATTGAATTGAATTCATGATAATTTAGGACTATATTTGCCAGCTCTACCCAGGAAAGGGCCTGGAGGGGATGACACACCATGAACAATGAGCCTACCTACTACTCTGTCTTTGTTACTAACACTGTTGCTCTAGAATGAATCGACTTCTTGGGAACATAGTTGAAACTAGATCTGGGACAGGGAAGATATAATGTGGTCCTTGTGTTTATTGTTGTGGAAAGCATGGATGTGCTAGAAAAAAAAGTGGGGTCATGTTCAAAGGATGCAGGAGCCTGATCAGAGGGGCGCTGGAGGCCAAGTGGGAGACAGTTTAAGATCAAGGTGAATAAGGATAGAATGGATTACAAAGTTAAGTCTATAGTGATAACTCAGAATGAGAGACAGAGGGGTGCCTGGGTGGCACAGTCAGCGAAGTGTTTGACTCTTGATTTTGGCCCACGTCCTGAACTCAGGGTCATGAGGTGGAGCCCTGTATGAGGCTCCATAACATGGAGCCTGCCTGAGATTCTCCCCCCCTCTCCCTCTGGCTCTGACTTCTTAAAATTGAATGTCATGAAAAGGCAGGCAACTATTTTAGATTAAAAGAATCAAAAGATGTAATAACCAAAAACAATGTATAAACATTGTTTCACAGAGTTAAAAAACCATAAAATATATTTTGGGGACAGTTAGGGAAATTTAATTATAAACCATATACAAGATGATTAGTGTGAGGAGAAGATAATGTTTCTTTTTCACCCAACACTGTTACCCAAGGTGATTTCCTTTTTCCCATCCGTACCACTGGGGTAATGATTTTCCACATTTATTCTAAAACAACTGTCAGATTCCTTCCTGGATTGAATAGCTCATTAGTGACTATTAGCTAATTTGCATAATCCTCACCACAAATATTTATTTTTAATTACTCATACTGAAATCCATTTACAATTTACTTTTAATTACCACAGCGTACGGAGGATTTCTCTAATGTGTTTCCGTTGTTATTTCCCCAAACAGAAACCACAGGGATGGGTATCAGCTTCTGTTCGGGGGGACAGTTTGTGTTATGTGGCTCTGGTCTTATTAGCCTCTTCTTACTCTGTCTTGCACTCCTCTTCAGAATTCAGTGGAGACTTTCTCTCCTTACATCCTATTTCAGTAGAAGAATGTTCTGCGGTTTGTACAGTATGTTAATTTCCAAATGCACCTGTTTGTCCTCAGGTCTCACAGAGTACACATAGGCCAGAGACGTCTGTGGAGGAAATGACTCCTCTGGATACCGCAAAGGAGTCCTTGGGGACCCAGTTCCAGTCTGTGGAAGACAGCATGGAATGTGAATCTCCAGAGCCACACCCACTGCAAGGTAATGGTGAGGATCATTTAGTCTGGAAAGAGCATGAGATCTGAAAGCGGGAAGGATCTAGTCGCTGAGAAGTTATCAAACCTCCTTCTATCGCTACCTTACTGAATATAGCTGGAGGAAAAGTCAGCCAGGGTTGTGTGATGCTATTAAAGGAATTGAATTAAGCAGCCAGGTGATTGTGTAAGAAACCGTTGAATGCAAGATTTTTCTGTGGATATTTTGCAATGGAATTAATTACTTGTGGATAAACCAGAGGTGCATCTGTGGATGAATGTTAAGCGCTTATCACTATAGCCATAGGTCCCATTTCTATAGGCTCTGCTCCAATTTTTGTCACGTATGATATTTAAGACTTGGAAATACTACTTAGAAATTCTACTAGAGAGAATGGAATTTGTGAAGTCTGTGTCCCTTAGCACTTCAAGGACTGTTAATAGGGTAATGTGTAGTGGAGGCAGGAACACTGGCTGGCCTGCTTCTGGAGCAGTTGTCTTTTCCAGAAGACTTAAGTATAATTGATAGAAGTTTTTCATCTCTTAAAGTCCTAGACAGTCTCTCTTTATCCTAGACCTACTAATATTGTTCTCCTAACTCTGGACCTCATATGCTCTTGGTTCTCATTTACATTGCCCTGTATTCCCCACTCCCCAATCCCAAATTCATCCTTGTTTGTCTGCCTTTTCTGCTTATGGCTCTACAGCATGGCACAAAATATATTAGTGCAGAAGAAACACCCTCCGTATGAACACCTTGTCAATCATATTTTGGGATCACACTTACCATGAGTGTTGTCATCTTCATTATAAAATTAGTCAACACATTTTTATCTATCACTTGCCTGTGTGGTCATGTGTTAGATAATGGAAAAGATGCTGGAGAAATTAGTGATTCCTGCTTCTTTAGAAACTTAGTGTTTTAGTTCTACATACGGAACAGTTAAAGAATAAAATGTTACATGCTGGTTTGTGTTATGAGTAAATTTATTTTTTTCAGGAAAGGAGAACTTACTGGTGAGTTTAAATTAAGCTTATGGGAGTCTTATTGGAAGAATTAAGAGTTAAGTGAGGCCAGATTCACAGTAACATATCACTAATTTGAATGTAGTTTTGGAAATTATGAAAATTTGAGAATGATTTAAATTCACCAGTTTAAAACTTGGTATGCAGATTGGTAGTATAAACAATGTTGACTTGAGAGAAAGTATTTTTCCCATAACACTGTCTAGAGGTGATATGCTAATCCCAAATTATTCTTTTTGTTTTTTTTTAAAATAGTTTCCTTAAGACTAGCCAGGCTTGAGTTATTCTAAATGTTTCTGTTATTATGAATGTTCTAAACATTTATTTTAATATCCTATATTAAGTCAAGTCAAAGAGTTTTCACTACTTCAGGCTCATCTACTACTATGTATTTATTAAAATTAATAATAAGGATACTTGTATTGGGTTTATAGTTTCACAAGCCTCAAAAGTGAGCTGATGTAAGTATATGATGTTGAAACCTACATCCCAGATGTTGCTGTAACAGCTAGCCTGTCTTAATAGAACAAAATGTGGTATAGTCTCAGGCCTTTTTTTAAAAAAAAACTATTACTGGGACACCTGGGGGGCTCAGTTGATTAAGCATCCAGCTCTTGATTTCAGCTCAGGTCCTGATCTCAGGGTTATGAGATGGAGCTCCACATCAGGCTCCAGACCATGGAGCCTGCTTAAGACTCTCTCCCTCTGCCCCTCCCCCTGCACTTACTCGTGTGTGCATGCTCGCTCTCTCTCTACAATAAATAAATAAATCTTTAAAAAAAAAATTTTTTTTTAAAAATCTATTACTGAATTGCTGAGGCTTCTCTAGCCCAAAAAACTGTCTTTTGTACTAAATAAATAAATAATAACATCAATTTGCTGCTTGTTTTGCATAAAACAGTGCTTTACTTTTAAGGCTAATCCCACATACTGCTCTGGAAAGTCACATCCTGGCTTTTTACCTTTACTATATCAGAACTTTTTGTTCCTGGCTGGGTTCTTCATTTGGCTTCTCTTCCTCCAAGGTTGGACTCCCTAACCAACTTGTGTGCCTGTAGCCTCTATTTCTACCCCGAGCTCTAGTGGCTACTTGGGCAATGAATATATTTCAAATTATATTCCCAAATATTTTAATTGTTTTTTCTTTATATTTTAGGGTCATTTTTGTGGCTTTCCATGATGTCTCAAAGCATGGGTGGTGATGATAACCCCAATACCTTGGACACTCATGAACCAGAAGTCAAACCAGAAAACATGAGAGAGAAGTTCTTCAGAAGCTTAGCAGTGTTATTGGAAAACAAAAGTAATAATACCAAGATATTTTCTAAAGCAAAGTACTGTCAATTAATAAGGGAAGTGAAAGAGGCAAAAGCAAAGGCAAGAAAGGAATCAGTTGACTACCGTCGCTTGGCTAGATTTGATGTGACCCTTGTACAGGGAAATGAAAAGCTGATTGAGGCTGTAAATGGGGAAACAGATAAAGTACGGTATTACTTACACAGTGAGGAGTTATTTGACATTCTGCATGATACCCATCTCAGCATTGGACATGGTGGGCGTACCCGCATGGAAAAAGAATTACAAGCAAAATACAAGAACATCACGAAGGAAGTTATAATGCTATACTTGACACTCTGCAAACCATGCCAACAGAAAAATTCAAAACTCAAGAAAGTTCTAACATCAAAGCCAATTAAGGAAGTTAATTCAAGATGCCAAGTGGATCTTATAGATATGCAATCGAGTCCTGATGGGGAGTATAAATTCATCATGCATTATCAAGACCTTCATACAAAGTTGAGTTTTTTGCGGTCACTAAAATCTAAAAGGCCTAAGGAAATTGCACATGCTCTTTTAGATATTTTTACAATTATCGGAGCACCCAGTGTCCTGCAATCTAACAATGGAAGGGAATTTTCAAGCCAGATTGTCGGTGAACTTAGTAATATTTGGCCAGAATTGAAAATTGTCCATGGGAAGCCTCAGCCCTGTCAAAGCCAAAGTGCTATGAATCAAACTAATGAGGATATCCAAAATAGGATTATCTCCTGGATGCAAACTAACAATTCATCACACTGGGCTGAATTTTTGTGGTTCATTCAAATGACCCAAAATCAGCCCTATCACCGAGGCATGCAACAGATTCCATTTGAAGGCACATTTAACTCTGAAGCTAAGCTAGGCCTGTGTCATTCTCAGTTGACAGAAGAGCTTATTGCTAGCCTGAATCCAGAACGTGAATTAGAGCAGGTTGACAGAGAATTAGAATATACACCAGGAGCTCAGTATGAGGAGAACGTCGAGACTGGCACAGATAGTAGTGATGTTGAGGAGAATCTTACAGCTATTCCTTCCAGGACCATGAAAAACCTTCCAGAAAGCAGACTTAAGTTTTTATCCTGTATAGTTTGTGAGAAGGTATGCTCAGGTGCTTATAGTTGTGTGTCGTGTGATGGAAATGTCCATGCAATCTGTGGGGTGCCCCCTCAACATGACACTGAGGGCTGTCCTCACAAAATAACGTGTAGTCTCTGCTATGAGACCACTACAATGAAAAGAAAACATGATGAGATCCAAAGAAGTTCAACTGGTCAACCTTCCAAAATGCTGAAGCTGTCAGAGACACCATTCTCATCAGACAAAGTAGGAGATTGGGTAAGAGTCTGAGTGTCTGCTGGGGAAGAGCTTCATTACACCTCCCTGTGCTTGTGATGGGTAAGAATGTTTTGGCGTGGTATATATGCTAACACACAGTTTGGCCGACTTGGATTTGTTTTCTCGAGAAAAGCCCATTACTGTTTAATGCCTCGCACCACTCCTTTTTTGGGGTTGAAACTTACAACCTTGAATGCTGCTTTATTTGTTGTGTGGGGTGATGACAGTGTCTCTTTCACTCCTTTCTGGTGTCAGACATTTTTGCGGGGGAACAAAAAAGCTAAGATCTAGGGGATAAGTGGTTGTGTAAGGGTGAGTTTCTGTAGGAGGATGAATGTGAGAAAAGCCAAACTTAATGTTAGTTGTCATTGTATGTGAGTTTGGGTGGAGAGGTAAGCTAAGAAAGGCATCTCGAGTCAAGTGAAGTATTTAGGAAGGGTGAGGGATGATCAGTGTGGTTTTGAGATAAGGGGTTTGGGTTGAGAAAAAGCTCAGTTTTCAGATTTAAATGGACAACATGAGATGAGTCCAAAGAGGTTTATTTTAATTCAGTAGGTTTTATAAAGTAGAGTTAATGTATGTCCAGTTTAGAGTTTTGAAATATGGAGGTTACACATGACTTGGGCCAGTGGTACCCAGAGTATGATCTTTAGGTCAGTGCTGGTCTGCAGACTGTTTCTACTAGTCCACAGATGGGAAGGTATACTAATCAAGAGTCTTTAGAAAGTTATAACAATTTGACATCGCTGTAGTACCTGGACACAGATTAATGAACTCATATTTCTGAATTCAATATAGGCCAGTTTGGGTATCATTAACCTCTCAGGGCCAGTCACTGTGGTGGGAGTTGCACACCAGTCAAGCACATTTACAACGTATGACATTTTATGGCTAGTTTGTCTGCTGTAACTCAGAAATGTAAACATTTATTTTCTTTACAATTTTAAAACTTTTTAAGTTTTTAATCAAGCCTAGTTTTTTTTTCAAGCCTAGTTTTTAATTTGTAGTTTAATGTATTAGATAAAGGAGGAGAGTAAAATTGGTGTTACTTATTTTTAATCCTAATCTGCAGATGGTGAAACAAGCTTCGCTGGACTTTTTTGTCAAGAAAAAACATACCTTTTCTGAATATGGTAGCAGTAGTAGAAGAAATGGTAAGGATGGAAGTCGCCCAGAGGAAGTAAAAACCAAAAGAGTTCATACAAGTTTTACTCGGAAGTATGATCCCTCATATATCGAGTTTGGTTTTGTAGCCGTAATTGATGGTGAAGTGCTAAAACCACAGTGTATTATTTGTGGAGATATATTGGCTAATGAAGCAATGAAACCATCAAAACTTAAGCGGCATTTATATTCAAAACATAAAGAAATAAGTTCACAACCGAAAGAATTCTTTGAAAAAAAGAGTAGTGAATTAAAAAGCCAACCAAAGCAGGTGTTTAATGTTTCTCACATAAACATCAGTGCTCTGCGGGCTTCGTATAAAGTGGCGCTCCCGGTTGCCAAGTCAAAAACGCCATACACAATCGCTGAGACGCTGGTGAAAGACTGCATCAAAGAAGTCTGCCTGGAGATGCTGGGTGAGTCAGCAGCGAAGAAGGTGGCTCAGGTGCCACTTTCTAATGACACCATAGCTCGACGCATTCAGGAACTGGCCAGTGATATGGAAGACCAACTCATAGAGCAAATAAAAGAGGCAAAGTATTTTTCATTGCAATTTGATGAATGCAGAGATATTGCTAACATGATCATTCTTTTAGTGTATGTGCGATTTGAACATGATGATGATATAAAGGAAGAATTCTTCTTCTCAGCCTCTTTACCAACAAACACGACTAGCTCAGAACTGTATGAAGCTGTGAAGAATTACGTTGTCAACAAGTGTGGTCTGGAATTTAGGTTTTGTGTAGGAGTATGTTCTGATGGTGCAGCTTCCATGACAGGAACACATTCTGAAGTGGTTACCCAGATTAAAGAGCTTGCACCAGAATGTAAAATCACACATTGCTTCATCCATCGAGAAAGTCTGGCTATGAAAAACATATCAGCTGAACTGAATAGTGTGCTTACTGACACAGTAAAAATTGTGAATTATGTAAAGTCTAATGCATTAAATTCAAGATTGTTCTCCTTATTATGTGACAATATGGAAGCTGATCATAAGCAACTGTTACTGCATGCTGAGATACGGTGGTTATCACGAGGAAAAGTTCTATCAAGAATGTTTGAAATACGGAATGAACTCTTCGTATTTCTGCAAAGCAAGAAACCAGTTTGGTCCCAACTTTTCAAAGATGTGAATTGGACAGCCAGACTTGCTTATTTATCTGATATCTTCAGTATTTTTAATGATCTTAACGCTTCCATGCAGGGAAAGAATGCAACATGTTTTTCAATGGCTGATAAGATTGAAGGACAAAAGCAGAAGTTGGAAGTGTGGAGGAACCGAGTTTCCACCAATTGCTATGACATGTTCCATAACTTGACAACAGTTATCCATGAAGCGGGTCGTGATCTTGATATCGTCCATCTGCGAAGAGTTGTCAAGGAACATCTTACAAACTTGTTGGATTGTTTTGAATTGTATTTTCCATCAAAAGACGATCCACGCGTAGGAAACTCTTGGATCCAAAATCCATTTCTTCCATCAAGAGAGAATTTGAATCTAACTATAACCCTCTGGGGTGACTTGCTAAAGCTGGCTGCTGATGAAGGCTTGAAAATGAATTTTGAAAGTACAGCATCACTTGCTTCATTTTGGATAAAAGTTAAAAATGAATATCCTGAGCTTGCTGAGGTCGCTTTAAAATCCCTTCTCCTGTTCCCCTCAACATCCCTTTGTGAGACGGGGTTCTCTACTTTGAGTGTTATTAAAACAAAACACAGAAACAGTTTAAATATCCATTATCCCCTGAGAGTGGCACTGTCCTCAATCCAGCCTAGATTAGACAAGTTAACCAGCAAGAAGCAAGCGCATTTATCACATTAATGACTTGAAGGTATTCTGACAGAGTGTGCATACACACATCAGGGAATATGGAGTTATGATTAAAATAGCAGTTCTCTATATAAATTGTCTATATGGACACTTTCAGTTAAATGTACAGTTTTTTAAATTCTTTTTTCTTGTATTTATTAAAATGTAACTTTAAATCTGTTGCTTCTAATATTAAAATTTTGGTCTTACATTTTGTATGTCTTTGTTATTATTGTATTTCATTAGCCCTGTAGGACACACTATAGGACAACTTCAGGATGGCAGTGATGTCTCTGAAGTGATTCATTAGGTCAGTGATGGGAAGTGCACTTGAGGGTGGAAGTAGAACTCGGGTGCCAGGGTCAGTAAGGTTGCGGTTTCTTTAGTTGGTTGTGGTTGGAAGCTGATGTTAAGCTTCCTCTGTTAGGTGTGTTTATGTGGGTGAGGTGGGGAAACACTTACTTGTAATGGTGTCAGGGCTTTGGATTCATATTGATAAGTTCTGATTTCATCACATGGGGGATTGGGCCATAGTGACAGAGTTTAGATAAGGTACAGATTTTTAGATTTTGCTTGAGCCGATTGCTATTAAGGTTTCATGGGACAAAGCCAGGTATTTTAGGACTTCAGGTAGATGTAATAACCTCTACTGTGTGGAGATGATTCACAAAAATGCCACACATATCTGCTCTCCCATCAGCACTCGCTCAGAATTACTGAAAACAGACTTTAACCCAAAGCATGTTCTTCGGTGTAAAACATGCCAAGACCCTTGGAGAAAACTAGTCTTTTCCTAGAGAGGGAAGCAACAGAACAGTAAGTGCTTCTTTTCAAAGAAATGTGACTTGGAAATTTGAAGAAGGGAAGGATATTTAGTAATACAAAATGTCACTACTACTTTATTGATTAAAAGGTTTCATTGGAATGGATTCCAAAAATCTTAGAAAGTGGAGGAAATGTTTTTCACATTCAATTCTGAAACTTTGGTAGGATTAGGTTTTATTGTGTGTCTTCATCAAAATCTTCCAGCTTTTCAATAACAAGGAGATAGTGGTAGATGCACATGACAGTGGTTCAATTTTGTCCACCTACATCTTATGTGTCCTCCTATCTGACTGTATTTCGGAAGGGACTTATATTTTAAAAATTTTACCATTTGTTGATTGAATAAAATACTGTGCTTCCAATTTTGAATTTTAAAGCAATGTATGCATGGTGACTTTATACTTATTTTCTATAAATGCTATAAGTGGGAGAAAATAAACTGACAGACATAAAGAGCACATTTAAAAGGTAACTTAACTCCCTATTTCCTCTCTGAGAAATACAAAGTATTGGATATCTCAGAACAGAATTAGAACCATCTGGACAAAATTTTTGGTGTGATTTTTTGCTTTCTCAGAGATATGCATAGATGCCTGCCTATTTTTCCTGCAAATGACTCCGTGCCAGGAGCCTGGCTTGCTTTCTCTCCAACTTTTTAACATTTAGGAATATTTGTCTTTCTTCCTCCCTGTTTTATTGTCTACTGTACATTTTTTTTCTTCAACAGCTTTATTGAGAAATAGTTTACATGAAATCTTAATGTGAATTTGATGTAAATCACAAAGTGATTCTTTAAATCACATGATCTTTCTCTTCTGCTAGTTTTGCAGTGAGTTCATATGTCTGTAGACGTGGGGTGTAGGCATATACCACAAAGGCAACTGCACATTTTTTTGGTGTGCACATATGACTATTCTGTTTGCTTCCATCATTTTGCATCATCATGCAACTACAGGGCTATTTCTGCTCAGAGGAGAAAAGAAAAAAAAATGATTATCCATCTGGGAGAAAATGAATTGGACCCCTACGTTCTAAATTTATTAAAGATTTAAATGTGAAATGCAAAGCCGTAACACTTTTATTATTAGTTATTATCCAGTGAAGCTGAGGATGTGCCTGCCCTGCAGTCTCTCAAGTCGCTGTTTGCTCTTGGTCAGGCATCTGGAGGAGCTGTGCCTCTGAGAGTCATGACACCAGAGCTTGCAAGAGCCCAATGTCCACTTACAGAGTAAGATCTACTATGTTACTCAACAACTAGATTGAGTAGTAACACGAAGTCATTACGGAGAATTTGGGGGTATATGTATGTGTCAAAGCTCATCAAATTATGTCGTTAAAATGGTATGTACAGTATACCTCAATAAAGTTTACTTTGAAAACAAGTGACCTGTAGTTATGTCAACATGGGTTTAATTCAAGGATATATTGAAGGAGAAAGTGAAGTTGCCCAACTATGCTGAAGTATTGCTCCATCCATATCAAAAAGAGCTTCATAAAAAGTTGTGAAAGTCTGAAAACCCAAATAGCACAAATGAGAGACACACCATGGTACAAATATCAAGAAAGAGAATGCCACAGATGATGAAAACAGAACTTCGGATAGAAGAAAGATGGAAGGAGGCTGTGACCAGGAGGGCCACTCCGGTCATAGAGTTTGTTTCGTAACATGGGTCGTGAGGACAATAGCATTCAACATACTGCATTGTTTTTGTTTTAATGCCTTGTGACATACGTTATAAATATTCTTTGGTATCTTTTCAAAGGGTAAGGTACAAAATAATTAGTTAATAGAATATAAATCTGACCAAAGTGATGCTGAAGACAAGATGGAAAGATTTTAAAAATGAAAAATTATGAAAAGAACTGACGTTATGAAGGAAAGACCAGGAAGTTTCAACATCTGTTCATTAGAAAAGAATAGAGAGAGTGGGCAGTGGGTGGTCTTTGAAGAGATGAAGCATAAGAATATCCTAGAGTTGAGAAAAGCCCAAGACCCCAAAATCAAGCTACAAAACCAGCACAAAGCAAGGTAAAACTAAATTTATATGCATATCCTAATGGGAAAAATAGATTAAAAGAGAGTTAAAAATAACACATAGAATTGACATGATCAGTTTTTTAACAGCCATAACAGAAGCCAGAAAATGTTGAAAAATATTTTCAAAGAGCTGAGAAAAAATAACTATCAACCTAATATAGATGAAACCCACTGCTCACTATGATGTTCAAGAATGACAGAGGAATAAAGATATTTTCACAAATCTCACGAGAGGCATCAACAAACTTCCACTGAAATAAACTATTAAGAACATAATTAGAAAAGAATAAAATTATGTCAATAGTGGGAGGGAAAGTCATCAAAGAATGACTCCTAGGAAACTTGCCATAAAGCAGCAAGTATTGGACTTAACCCCGTTGAAAATGTACAATTCTATATTGAAGGAGGCTATGAATAAATATAAAAATAAAATGAGTAACTGGGAAAACATTTAGAATACATAGTAGATAAATACACTTGGTCTTATATATTTATGTTTGATGGTGGTCTTCCCAATAAGTAAGAAAAGTGTTGAACAGCATAAAAGAAAGGAGTCAGGGATTCCAGATATCTTATTTAGCTGGGTTCTGCTGGGCTCAGCAGGGATTGACTGGGCTGTTGAGTCATACACATGCCTCCAAATGTCTTCTTATTGCAGACCACCAGCCTCCTGGACCACTCCTTTCTTGGCCTCCTGCAGGTGGGCTGAAGAACTTTGCCCTGACATTTAAAATCTCCGCTCAGAGCCACACACTTGCCTCCTACTCACATTCCATTGTCGGATAGAGTCCTGTTGCTAAACCCAGTGTCAGTGGATTGGTAAAGTATATATTTATATATCTCATCTTTAAGGAAGACCTAGCAAGGGCAAAAAATATTTAAAAAAACCCAGAATATTCAACTAAAGGTCTTTTAAATTAAAAAAATTATTTATTTTTTACATTCCAAGATAAAATGGTCTCAAGATTATTTCAGTAGCCCAGAGGAGTGCCTGGGTAGCAGTCAATTACACAACCGACTCTTGGTTTCGGCTCAGGTCATGATCTCCGGGTCATGAGGTCAGGCCCTCCTGGAACGGAGCCCTGCAGCAGGCTCGGTGATCGGTGGGGAGTCTGCTTGAGATTCTCCCTCTGCCCCTCCCTCACCACTATCTTTTTCTCTATCTCTAAAATAAATAGATAAATAAATATTTTTAAAAAATAGCTCAGAAATGTTGTCAGGGACCCAGGTTTTTCACATTCTCATCCTCCCTCTGTCTGTTGGTCTTCGTCCTGAGGTTTGTCATCAGAGGTCACAGCTGGCTTTCCCAGTGTCATTCACAGAAGAGTAGCGAAGTAGGAAAGAGCATCCCCTCAAAATGTCAGTAAGGAAAAGTCTTTTCAAAAGCCTCCAGTGATTTCCCCTTCAACTAAACAGCCATAATTGGGTCTCATAATTATCCTACATAAATCTTCAGTGAAGGGGAACAGAACACATCCTGACTGTTGGTTTAAGCCCAGTCAAAATAGTTGAGAGCTTCTCTTTCATATAAAAATAGTGTTGTGCATTAAAAGAGAATAAAGCTTAAAAGCCACAAAACTGAACATTTTCAACACAGGGAGGAAATAGGCAAGTGAAAATTTTTTCAAGAATGAAAGAAAACCCCTGGGTTTTGCAAATGTGAGACAACAGATGGTCATTATGGTAGATGATAATTATTCACAAGTATTTGTTCCTCTCTCTGGGTTAACACCCTGTTCTACAGACATCAGATCTGCCTCCTTCACTTCACCCAGAATAATGAAATGTGAGCAGAATTGACATGTTACTTTTGAGCAGAAACAAATAAATGGTCTCTGATTTGCTGCATCTTTTTTCTCCTCTGTCAGGAGACCATCAGCTTCAGGTGGAGATGGCTCCACCACCCTGGCCCAGGTCATCATGGACAAATAGCTTGAGCAAGAAATATATCTTTGTCTTTGCAAGTCACAATGATTCCTGGGGTTGTTTGTTCTCATAGCACTTTGAAAATGCTGTACTAATGATGTGATTGGATTAACATCAGAAAATGTGTGCATGTCTTGACTCCAGAGTGCACGTCTTGACTCCCTTAATTATATTGGAGTTGAATATAAAACAGGGACGATACTTTGTATGCTCAGCATCTTGGGGTTGCCATTGAAATTCAAAGAGGAACTAAGTTTAAAATCTTTTGGTAGATTCAAAAGTGATACAGATGGAAGGCTTCTATAATATTATTTCACTTGAAGTCTGGACTCAGCTATGGCGTTGTCCATGGCCTCCTCTTTTAGCTCCTGAGTTGTGGTGAGACAGTAACCAGCACTAGTCAAGCTCGTTGTTCAGCCACTGACCTCATTCAAACTGCCCGTATAGGAATGAAACAAGAAGAGAAGATCTTGTTTCTCAAACAAAATACAAAAGGAAAGAAAATGGGGAAAAAATGATGAATTAAATTACTTTTATTTGCAGGCTCATAAGTTAACTTTTTTATTTAAATTAGCCAACATAAAGTATATCACTTGCTTCAAATGCTGAGTTCAACAGTTCATCGGTTGCTATGTGGAGCATCTTTTCATAGGCTTCTTTGCCATCTGTGTATCTCTTTAGTGAGATGTCTTTTAAGGTCTTTGACCTATTTTAGATCGAGCTGTTCTTTTATTTTTGAGTTTTAAGAGTTCTTTTGAGTTTTAAGAGTATATCTTGGATATTGGTTCTTTATCAAATATGTATTTTGAAAATTTTTTTCCCACTCTATAGCTGGTCTCATTCTCTCAACATGTTTTTTACAGAACAAAGGTTTTTAATTTTAATAAAGTCCAGCTTATCAATTTTTTTCTTTTATGGATCATGTGTTTCATGTTGTAGCTAAAAAGTTACTTCCAGGGGTGCCTGGGTAGCTCAGTTGGTTAATTGTTGACTTGGGCTCAGATCATGATCTCGGGGTCCTGGGATCAAGCCCCATGTCATTGGGCTCCCTGCTTAGGGGGGATTCTGCTTCTCCCTTTTCCTTTGCCCTTCCCCATTCCCTGCTCCTGCTTGCTCTCTCTCTCTCTAATAAATAAATAAAATTTTTTAAAAAAATAAAAAGTTACTGCCAGACCCAAGATCATCTAGGTTTTCCCTTATGTTATCTTTTTGGTGTTTTATAGTTTTGCCTTTAGGTTTCAGTCTATGATCCACTTTGGGTTAGTTTTTGTTAAATGTATAAGATCTGTGCTTATATTTGCTTTATTACATATAGATATCCAGTTGTGTCAGCAGCATTTGTTGAGAAGACTGTCTTCGCTCCACTGAATTGAGTTTACTCCTTTGTCAGAGATCAGTTGACTATATTTGTGTGTCTGTCTGTTTCTGGACTCTATTCTGTTCCATTGATCTATTGTCTTGTGACTATAGCACCCTGTCTTGATGACCGTAGCTTTGTAGTAAGTCTTAAAGTCAGTGTCAGGTCTCTCTCTTTGTTCTTCTCTCTTGATACTGTGTTGGCTATTCTGAGTCTTTTGCCTCCGTACGTAAGCTTTAGAGTCCTTTTATCAACACCCACAAAATAACTTGCTGGGATTTTGATTGAGATTGCATTGAATCTATAGATCAGGTTGAGAAGAACTGATATCTTGACAACATTGACTATTCCTATCCGTGAACATAATATTTCTCCATTTAATTAGTTTTTCTTTGATTTTATTCATTAGAGTTTTACAATTTTCCTTGTGTTATAGATCTTGTACATATTTTGTATTTCATTTTTTGGGTGCAAAAGAATGTTGTGTTTTTAGTTTCAGGTTCCACTTTCATTGCTGGTATATAGGAGAGCAGTTGACTTTTGTAAATTAACTTTGTCTCTTTGATCTTATATAGTCACTTATTCATTACAGGAGGGTTTTTTTGTTTGTTTTTGTCAATTCTTCTGGGTTTTCTACGCAAATGATCATGTCATCTGAGAACAAAAACAATTTTATTTCTCCTTCCCAATCTGTATACCTTTTATTTACTTTACTAGTCTTATTGCATTAGCAAAGACTTCCAATACAATGTTGAAAAGAAGCAGTGAGAGGGTACATCCTTGCCTTGTACCTGATCTTCAGTGGGAAAGTTTTATGTTTCTCACCATAAGTGAGAGATTATCTGTAGGTTTCTTGTACATATTTTTTTAATAAAGATTTTATTTATTTATTTATTTATTTATTTATTTATTTATTCATTTATTTATTTAAGAGAGAGAGAACACAAGCAGGGAAGAGAGGCAGAGGGGAGAGGCAGGCTCCCCACTGGGCAGGGGACCCAATGTACGGCTCCATCCCAGGACCCTGAGATCATGACCTGAGCTGAAGGCAGATGCTTAACTGACTGAGCCACTCAGGTGCCCCTCTTGTACATATTCTTTGTCAAGTTAAGAAAGTTCTCTTCTAACCATAGTTTACTGAAAGTCTTTTTTTTTTTTAATCATGAATGAGTATTGTATTTTGTCAAAGGCTTCCACTCTTTTTCTGCCTTTTGTGGTTTTCATTGAGCATTTTATATGATTCCATTTTCTCTCCTTTCTTAGCATGTTGGTTATACTTCTTTTTGCTTAAAAACTTGTTTTAGTGGTTGTCCCAGAGTTTACAATATATATTTATAGCTAATCCAAGTCCATGTTTAAATAATGCAGTCCCCTTCATGGGTAATGTGAGTACCTTATAATAACAAAATAACCCTAGTTCCTTCCTTATGTCCCTTGTATGATTGCTGTCATTCATTTCACTTATCAATAAGCCAACATAAGCATATATATGTGTATGTATATATATATATATATATACATATATATATAAACAAGATATACAAAGAAGCATATATACATAACTGAATACATTGTTGCTATTATTATTTTTAACCAAAATAGTATCTGTTAGATTCATTAAGGATAAGAAAAACAACAATATTTCTTCTTGAATGCTCTCCTTTTTTTAATGTAGATCTGAGCTATATTGTTATTCTCCTTTTCTTTAAAAAAGAAAACCTCTTCAGCAATTCTTGCAAAATAAATCTACTGGCCACAAATTAAAAAAAAATATTTTTGTCTGAGAATGCTTTATTTCTCCTTAACTTTTGAAGAATAATCTCGTAGTTTACAGGATTCTACTTTTATGGGATTTTTCTCTCAAGACAAGAAGTATTTCTTGTTTGTATAGTTTCTGAGGAGAAATCAGATACAATTCTTATCTTTGTTCCTCTGTTGATAAGATGCTTTTTCCTCTGGTTTCTTTCAGGATTTTTTCTTTATCTTTTTTTCTTCCTGTAATTTTAAGATGCCTAGGTGTAGTAGTTTTGTTGATGTTGTTTTGATTTGGTTTTAGGTAGATTTTTTGGTCTGTTTGGTTTTTGTTTTTTTTTTTGTGGGTTTTTACAATTTTTATTTTTTAATTTTTTGGCACTCTTCATGCTTGGTGTTCTGTGAGCTTCCTGGATCTGCAGTGTGGTGTGTAGTTTTTTTTTTTTAAGATTCGTTTATTTATTTTATATATAGGGTACATAGTGGGAAGCACACAGAAGACGAGAGAACATCTCTTTTTTTTTTTTTTTAAGATTTTATTTATTCATGAGAGAGACAGAGAGAGAGGTAGAGACATAGAGGGGAAAGTAGGCTCCCCGCAGGAGCCTGATGCAGAATTCAATCCCCAGGCCCCAGATCACGCCTGGAGCCAAAGGCGATGCTCAACCACGGAGCCACCCAGGTGTCCTGAAAGAGCATCTTTAGCAGACTCTGTGCTCAGCCCAGAATTTCACAGGGGGTTGAAATTGTAACCTGAGCTGGAACTAAGGGTCTGGCATTTAACCAACTGTGTCACCCAGGTGCCCTGGTGTGGAGCATTAATTTGGGGGAAGTTCTCAGTCATTATTATTTCAAAAATTTCTTCCATTGCTTTCTCTCTTTCTTCTTTCTGGTGTTTTTATTATGTGTGTATTACACCTTTTGTAGTTCTGCGTCAGTGCTTGTATATTTAGGTCTGGGTTTTGTTTGTTTTGTCATTGTTCTCTTTGCTTTTTGGCTTTCAGGGATCTGTGGATATATCATCTAGTTCAGAGATTCTTTCCTCAGTCTGCTCAAAAGCTCATGAAAGGCACTTTTCCTTTCTGTTACAATGTTTTTGATCTCTAGCATTTTTTTTTCTTTCTTTCTTAGGATTTCCATCTCTTTGCTTTCACTGGACATTTGTTTTTGCATGATGCCTTTGCCATCCATTCAAGCATCCTGCTCATCTCTAGCTATCTTCTCCCACAGAAAGGGAGAGAAAGCACCAAGAAATACTTGTGCAGGTCTCAGTGTAGAGATACAGGATCACTAGAAGGCTAAAACCCGTTCATAGGAGCATGGGATGCTTCCCTGCCCCCCTACCCTGCACCACCGTACTACCAAAGGCCAACTGACATAATTTCCTTTACCTGGAACGACATGTCAAACTATCAAAAAAAAAAAAAATTACAACGCATACCAAAAGGCAAAAACAAAAAACAAAAACAAAAAAAAAAACACAACCCCCCCAAAAAACCCCAAAATAAAACCCACCCAATTTGAATAAACATAGCAAATATCAGATCCAGATATAGTATGGATGTTGAAATGATCATACTAGGAATTTAAAAACTATTATTAATATACTAAGTGCTTAGTTTCAGCTCAGGTTGCAATGTCAGCCCTGTGTTGGACTCTGGGCTAAGTACAGAGTCTTCTGAAGATTCTTTTTCTCTCTCTCCCTTTGCCCCTCCCATCATGTGCTCTCTCTCTATATATATATATAAAATAAACAAATCTTTTTTAAAAAATGCTACACACCAAACTACATATCCAGGATGCTCACAGAACACCAGGCATGAAAAATGCAAAAAAAAGCTCACACACACAAAAAAACACCAACCAAACCAAAAACCCACCTAAAATCAAATCAAAACAACAACATCAACAAAACCACTATACCCAGGCATCTTAAAATTACAGAAAGAAAAAAAGAAACAAAAAAGATAAAGAAAAAATCCTGAAAGAAGCCAGGGGAAAATCCAAAAAGGATGTTCTTAAGCCAGTTTTAATTGCTGGGAACTGCCTGAGGGGGGGGGGGAACCATTGGGAGGACTGCTGCCTGGTGAGGGCCACTTGAACATAGCTATAACATTAAGTAGAGGGAAGTAGACAACCGTCATGCTTTGCCCTGCTTATATCTCTTTTTGGCACAATCCAGCAGGAAGCCAGAGGGCAGGAGGCCCATGCATGCAGCCCCTAAGGCTCAATCTGTCATGGGGCAGAGCAAGGTAAGGATAGAAATAGCTATCCTTTTTATTTGTTCTCTAACCCTTTTAAATAAACGTAAAGCTTCTAATGTTATTTATATTAAATTCCTCAAGACCTAGGTTTTTTTTTTTTTTTGGTAAACTCTATGCCCAATGTGAGGCTCAAACTCAAGATCTGATACTTAATCTACTGAGCCTCCTAGGAGCCTCATCACCTAGAAGAATTTTTAAAACACATACTGCTGGGTCCCACCTCCAGAGTTTAATTCACTAAGACTAGGGCTGGCCTCAAGAAGTTGCATTTGTAATATCTTTCCAGGTGCTACTGCCGCTGCTGTTGCTGCTGCTGCTGCAGGATCACACTTTGAGAACTGCTTGTCTAGAGTAATGCTGGACACGTAGTGTGTTGCTGAATGAATGAATATATTAAATAAATAAAAGTATATACCGAGTTGTGAAAGTAGATAGTGGAGAAATAATATGTCACATTTTTGTGTTTGTGCATTAAACAACCATGAAAGTGGCTTTTATGAAACTAATACCACTGGGTTACCTGAGGGATGTGTTGGGAGGCAAGGCTTAGATAAAGACTTTCCCCTTGGTTCCTTTTGCATTTCTGAATTTTTAACTACGTGGTTGTATTATGTGTTCAAAACATTGAAATAGAGAAACAAATTAAAATGGAAATTTGTCCCTTTGGACCAGGCATATTGTCCTCAGATATGAAGGAGAAAAAGAGATTAAAATTTTTTTCTCTTCAACCTTGACCACAATTACTATCACATTATTATATAAAGTTCTTTCTGAAAGACTTTCAGTGACTTCATTAAAATGCTTATCTACGTAACTAGTTTACTTCTGTTAAGAATGCTGTACCACCAAACCTATCACCTCAAATTGAATTCCCCCCTGTCTTTTTGAAAGACCAATTTGTAACTGAGAAAGTAATTGCTTTCATTACCCAAGATGCACAAGAATATTGGCAGCAGAAGGACTGAAACATGTCCTCAAAGAGACTGGGGAGCATAATCCAGAGACTTGCATCATTTGGGCCTTCTACCATATTGGAGAAGTGTATGCAGTAGTTTTACTTTTTAAAAGATGCAATAGTATATTTTATATGAATGCAGAGTAGATAGCCCATACTTTTTTTTTTTTTTTTTTTGTCCCCTCTCTATAAACACTGGCCAGAGGCTTCAATTCTTTCAAACTGGGACAATTAATTGGAATATGCTTGTGGACTGTTCACTCAATTCCTACCTATGAAAGATCACTTTCCCATCATTCCAAATCAACACCCATAAGGAGCTTTCTCAACTTAAGGGCCAGGCTTCTGCTTCAGATTGTTGATGTGAGCTTTCTACCTGTGCTATCTGTGCTAAGACACCATCATGGAAGGCACCGGACTTACAGAGAAACAACCATCCTATTGTAAGAAAATCAATCCTTGAGCAAGGGAGTAGAAATCCTACTGGCCTCTGTGGCACCAACATTTCTACAAGATTGAAACAGAGCCTTGTATTTAACAGCTGAGTTGGCTGAGAGGTTGTTTCTCATCTACCTTTTTTCCAGTTTGTCATATTTCATCCTTTGCTGTTTTCAGCTTTTTCTTTTATGTCATTACAGATGTATGGAAATCACATATGCAGCTTGCAAAAGTATTTGTAGGAAACTTAAACATTCTTGACATGACTGACTCAGCAAGTGCACTCCTAAGTACACATCTGTCCTGTAAGCATTGGGCTGAAGTAAGTGCCCCGCCTCCTTTGGTTTAAATCCCGAGACTGATTATGCTACATGTGCACCAGGAGGACATACAGGCCCCAAACAAATCCAAACATGGTTTGAGAGAGCAAAGAGGGGTGAGTGGCTTTGGCTGTTATTGAGGTGGGAGGGTGGGGCTAAGGGGAAGGTTCCTGATTGGGAGCCAAGACTAGTGCAGTTTGACCTTCCCACTGGTGCCAAGAGAGGGAGCTTGTGCACTTTCTCATGAGCTGGTTTAGCTATAAGAGAGTGATGGGTCTTGAAAGCTATCAGCAAACATCAATAATAGCCTCTTAATTATAATACCTGATAAAAATTTGTGCACAGGTCCACACTCACACACAAAAACATTTCCAAGAGTGGTTTGTTTGTTGGTTTTTGTTTTGTTTTGAGAAGGGGAGAGAGCACGAGTGAGCAGGGGAGGGGCAGAGGGAGAGGGAGAGGGAATCTTAAGCAGGCTCCATGCAGGGCTTGATCTCACAACTCCTGAGTCAGGACCTGAGCCAAAAATCAAGAGTCAGATGTTTAACTGACTGAGCCACCCAGGTGCCCTACTAGACTGTTCTTAGTAGCCGAATTCATGATATTCCCAAACTGGAGACAACCTAAATGTCTGGAAGGAAATAGAAATGGCAATTTCTGGTCTGCTCCATTGTCCCCAGACTCAGACAGAATGTTCTGAATTTTTTACCTTTAAGTATTGTTTTCCCACATAGTATTTTTGTATTTTAAAAATCAGGTTAAATAAATTTCCTTCTATTTCCAGATTGTTGTATCATGAGTGGGCATATATTACATGCTTTTTCTGCTTTTACTAACTTTTTCTTTTAATTTCTTGATGTGCTCAATTGTAAAAACTGTTTTTTAATACTAAATTGACATGCCATTTTTGGTATTAACCAAAGCTTTTTACAATTTTTTATTTATTTTTTAAGATTTTATTTATTCATTCATGAGAACAGAGAGAGAGGCAGAGACATAGGCAAAGGGAGAAGCAGGCACTACACAGGGAGCCTGATGTAGGACTCCATCCTGGGCCAAGAGGATCACACCCTAGGCCAAGCGCAGGTGCTAAACTGCTGAGCCATCCAGGCATCCCTTGTTACGGTTTTTAAACATTGTTAGACCTAGTTGCTTTTTTTTTTTTTTTTTAAGGATATTTGCATTTGCATTTGCATTCATGAGATTCGCTTGTGATTTTGCTTTCTCACACTGTCTTTGTTGGCTTTGACATTAGGATGAGCTCAGGCTTAGAAAATGAGGTGGAAAGGCTTCCCTCTATTACTATATTTAGAGGTGTTTGTGTCCAACTGAAATTATTCTCCTTGGAATATTTTGTGGAACTTTCAGAAGGAAGTATCTGGGTTTTGGAGTTTTCTCTGTGGGGAAAAAAAAAAAAAGGACTATTCAGTTTATTTAATGATTTAGGGCTATTCTATATGTGGCTGTGCAAGAGAACGGGTGTTACTTGGTTGTGTTCAGAATGTCTGGGACCTTCTGGAGCTTCTTACAAAGGTTCCTGGAAGGCACTGGCTCTTCCGTTCTGCTTGATTTCCAGGAAGGCCAGGCCTAGGAGGCGCCCTGCATCCCACCCTACCTGCAGCTGTTCCAGCCGGCCTGGGGGCCGAGCTGAGAGGTCACAGGAGGGTCTTCTGTCTCCCTCGCAGTGATTTTCCTTTACCCCAAGAGGGTCTCCATTCTGACTTCATCTTCCTTCTAAAGGTGACCTGAGAGTCTGGCCCTAATCACAGAAGGTTGGACAGTCTTTTCCCCCCTGTCTTTACAACTCATGCAGCCGGCGGGGAGGGGGCCTCACAGCACAAGTAAACACTTGTTCGCAATGGAGATGTGGTGTCAGGTTAAAGACCAGAGAGTGGAGGAAGCCAGAATTCTTTACCTTAGCCTGTTACCATGTGAAATTATTTAGCTTTTGTGAGTGTCAACTACACTTCCTTTGAAATGGGACCAGCAGAGAAAGTCACTTTATTTTGTTTGGATGCAAAAAGTAATACACAAAATAATCCAGAGAATCCAGATTTTCAACATTTGTTATATTTTTTCATAACAACAAAACTATTGGGCTATGTGGCCTAATGGATAAGGTGTCTGACTTCGGATCAGAAGATTGAGGGTTCAAATCTCTTCGTGGTTGCAATTTACGTTTTCAGTTTCCCCCCTTCCAGGCATCTCTGTACCTGTCCTGACCCTCAGATCCCAGATCCCAGTTTCCGGAGGAAATGCGACAGTCCATCCGGCAGATCTGACCCAGGGCAGGTACACAGGTGTGGCGGGGGCGAGAGCTCCCCGCTCCACAGCTCGGAGCCTTCCCCTGTCACTTTGGTCATCGACGACCCTCCTCCGCCTTCAGGAGCCTCTTAGCTGCACTCAGTAACCTGACAGCGGACTCACAGGAAACCTGTATTTTGAGTGACTTGTCTTTTTGAAATAAGTTTAAACGCCTCCCCTTTCGAAAGGAGACCAAAGCCTCAGTGGTGACTCCTGCTGACTCAGGCTGATGCTCCCCACCGCCCCGCAGCCACCGGACCGCATGCGGCGCTGTGCATCCAGCTCAGCAGGTGCCACTTGCCCCTGTGCCTGAGGACATAGCGCCAGCGTGGACACCTGGAGCCTCCGGGGAAGAGAGTCTGGTCAGCCGGGACTCTGGTGGAGCAGCTTCTGTGGAAGGTAGAGACTTGTGGCCACACACAGCTGAATATAAGATGAAATGGACAGAATGTTAGAACATATTGATAGACATTTGATAGACATATCAAATGAAACTCAAGAAGGAATATCAATTATGAATATATTCTTAAACTATGAAATATTTTGAATTAGTTCTCAAAAGTCTTTCTACTGAGAAAATCCCATGTCCCATAGTTTACCAGAGACTTCTTTAAAACATTCAAAAAAATAAATCTGATGAGACATAACTCCTCTGAGATAGAGCCAGGCCTGGATGGGGCCCTTCAACTCTTACCAGTGTTCCTTGGCTGTCTCCATTAGGAAAGAAACAAAAGAGAAAAAGCTGAAACTCTGCACCCTTTGAGTAGCATATCTGGACCAAGCCAGTCTGCCTCAGGATGGGTCCTGGACTTTCATGGACTTTCCCTCCTTGTAACATTAAAATCACATATAGGTGGAGATTTGACATGTTCATGAGACAGGCCACACATGAACAACATGACCTCCAAGTGCCCAGGTGGTCATGCAACCCTGATCCTATATGCTTATAGTAAACACTTTTTCCACCTGTTTCTTTCAAAAACTCTCCCAGACGTCTCCTGGGGAGCCAGCCTGAGCACACTTTCTTTCCTGCTGCCTCCCCTGTGCTGAACAGAAGCCCCAGTAAACTTGCCTGAAACTCCCATTAGGCCTCTTGTCAATTTCTGCTGCAGGCCAGCTGGGGGCCCAGTTAGGTGACACTTCCACAATATGGGAAAATAGGAGACAGAAAGAAAAGACACTCCAATTACTTTTGCAGAATAGCATAATGAGATTTTTCCCCAGTTAATGTACTTTTTAAATGGATTTATTGAGGATTTAAATGGATTTATAATTTTCTTATAATAAACTACATCTATTTAAACATATGTATGAGTTTGACACAGGTATAACTCATGAAGCTGTCACTACAATAAACATAATGAACACAGACATCACATCTCCCACACACAACCATGCTTTTTTTATGCTTGCAGTTATGAGAATTTTATGTAAATGAAATCATACATTACAGGCTCTCTTTATTCTTTTACCCACATTATTATTTTGAGATTCATCCATGATGCTTATATCAGTAATTCATTTCTTTTTGTTTCTAGATAGTATTCTGTTGTATGTATATACTACAATTTGTTTACCCATTTGCCTTTTGATGAATATTTACATTATCCCCAGTTACAAATAAAAATGCTGTGAATATTTGTGTATAATCCTTTGTGTAGATATATTATTTCATTTCTCTTGGGTAAACACCTACCACTGGAATGGCTGAACCATATGGTAGCTCTATATTTATAGAAAATATACTTATATTTAAAGAAACTGCCAAACTGAGGTTGATATTGCCTTCATACTAACCCAGTAGGGACATTATGAGAAAGGAAGATCACAGGTCAGTCTCACTCTTGAACCCAGATACAAATTACCTTGAAAATTAAGGAACTGAACACAGTCATGTTTAAAATTAATTATAAGTCATTTTGGCCTTGGGTTTGTAGCAAGATTGCAAGGCTGGTTTATCATTAGAAAAATAAATCATTCCAATTTGCACATTAAGATAGAAAGAATCCACGTGATCACCTCAATAGAGACAGAAAAAGTATTTGCTAAAACTCAGAATTCAGTCTGATCAAAACTCCAAGCAATCTAGTGATAGAAGGTAATTTGTTTAACTTGGTATCTTTGAAAAATCATAGTCAATATCAATCTTAAATGTGAAATATTGAATATATGCAGAATAATGAAAACATTCTGTTTGAGACTGGTAACAAATCACGGACACTAGCTCTTATCACTTCTGTTGACGATGATGGACTTCTGTGTGCATCATTCATTGCTTTGTGCAGTCATGCTCAAAAAGGGAATACAAGGTCACATGACTAGAAAAGAAGACTGTTGTTATTCTCAGTGATATGATTACATACAAAGGTAAGTTATTCTATTAGATCTATTACAACATAATAGCTTGTAAGATCTAGTAGATGGCAGTAGATTATACTGAGCAGTGTAAATGGAGAGATGAACCATGAAGCATATGTTACATACGATTAGAAAAGAACAGGGTTGGAGAATACACCTCTGCTACATTCACATACAATGGGCCCTTTCCTTTTTACTCCACATAAGGCCAAGAATCTGATAGACAAACTTTATTTATTACAGTTTTCGTTTTTTATTTTAAGCAGTCATTGACAGTCTTTGTTTAGGGGATCTCAGAGTGTGTCTTACAATCCAAACCCAAAGCAGCTCTATTTTGCTGAAATTCTCCTGTTCTACTTGCCTGCCTAACCCAGGTTCCTCCATCCTCCTGCCCTCTCCAGGTCCTTTCTGGAACTGAACTCCAGGTAGAGCTGATTTCCAGCCTGAGAAAGGGCTGGTGGATTATGAGACTTTAGAAGCCTCCTTTTGAAGATAGAAACCATTTCTTTCTCTAGACTTCGGGGCTCTTCTTGGGGCTTCTAAACTGAGAACAATAGTATAAGGACACTGAATTGTGTCTCGGAAACCCCAAAGCCTTTTAGAGCAGTCATGCAGAAGTCTTTTTCTGCCGTCACCATAGACATTACAGCTTTCAATCCCACATTATTGGATAATAATACCTGCCTCATGAGATTAAACGTTAATATATTGTTTTGGGATATAACCTTGGTTTGTTTTAATTGGATATGGTAAAACACACAGGAGTTGGCTGTCCTGAAAGAACAAGTTTTTGTACACTCAGATCCCCAGAAACAGAAGCCATGGCACATCATCCAGTCCAGGGCATGTGAGGAAGTACCAGGATCAGGCAATAGGCAGAGGGAGTGAGAGGAATGTGGGCAAGAGTCTTTCCTGTGTTTTTTGTGGGAAGAATGAGTGAGGCAGGGTAAACAGGCTTGGGATGGGCAGTTTGAATGATTCAGGGCTGTCCCTAGTGATCTGGTACCTGGCCCTGCGATGACTAGGGCAGGAGAATAGTGGCCCAGAGCATAAGAGCTTGATAAGGAAACTGTCTGGAGCACAGACTCTGGACTGGTTAGTGTTCATGGGAAAGGCACAGTCACAGGGGGTTGTTTGTTGGAAACAACCTACCTCTGGGTATTGATCAGCTCTCGGGGACAGGGACAGTCTTTCTCTAGGGTTGGCAAGGACCCAAGATGTCAAAGCATCAGGAAATATAGAAAATAAAAAACATGATTAATACACATCTATAAAGCACTGAGCATGTAGCATGACGTTTGGCCTGCACACAATAAATTATATTTATCATTTACATTATATATTAACATCATGTAGTTAATAGCAATGGAAGGAATCCAATTTTCATATTACTGCTTTAGGGCTGTATCTACGATGTCATCCCACCCTTCACATGTTGTTACTAATTCCTTTTTGTTTTTTTTTTAAGATTTTATTTATTTATTCATGAGAGACACACAGAGAGAGAGGCAGAGACACAGGCAGAGGGAGAAGCAGGCTCCATGCAGAGAGTCCGACGTGGGACTCCATCCAGGGTCTCCAGGATCATGTCCTGGGCCAAAGGCAGATGCTCAACCACTGAGCCACCCAGGCGTCCCTGTTGTTACTAATTCCTAACTATCTAGGACTCTTAGCCTTTGCTCACCTTTGTAGTAATTGGCTATTAAGTAGTAAAGAAACTCTTTCTTTATGGGCCCCATCTTATGTATCATGTCAAGTAGCTCAAAGACTCTTTTTCCTCTCCCAAATCTGAGTTTCAAAGTTCTGATAAGTTTTGGAACACACCTCCAGCATTAGAAGAACAAATGATCTAAATTTGAAAAAAGAAAATCATGGCGGGCTTATTTCAGAACTCCCATCTGAAAGTGTGACATATCCATATTACAACCAGGGTAAGAATAAAAACTAAAGTCTGGAAAAGCTTTGCCTACCCAGGGAAGGTAAGGACCAGTAGTCTACCTCCGAAAGACGTGAAGGCCAATAGTGACATGTCAGATCCTATAGTTCTCAGCCTCTCAGGGCCAAGGTGTTCATTCGGGCTCACATCCTGGTCAAGACAGAGTCAATGGAGACAGAAGGTGTTGTGGGAGCCCAGGGCTGGAGTATAGGAAGGGGAGAAAGGGGAGGAGGAGGGGAATAAGGAGAGAAGAAAGCGGGCAGCCCCGGTGGCGCAGCGGTTTAGCGTCCCCTGCAGCCTGGGGTGTGATCCTGGAGACCCAGGATAGAGTCCCACGTCGGGCTCCCTGCATGGGGCCTGCTTCTCCCTCTGCCTCTCTCTCTCCCCACCCCCTACCCATGTGTCTCTAAGAATAAATAAATAAAATCTTAAAAAAAAAAAGTGGTAGTTACTTCCTACAGTTGCTACTGCTCCTATTAAAAAAAAAAGGAGAGAAGAAAGGAAGGTGGGAGGAAAGAAGGTAAGAAAGAAGCATGCTGGAAGACATTGACAAGCTGCCTGCCACGTAGCAGCCATCTCCAAATGCATCACACTGAGGTCTCACTAATGAGCAGGTGGTTGCCAGCGTGCCCATTCTGTCAGTAAGGAAGTCAACACAGAGAGAAAATAAATAATATGCCAGAGTTTGCTTTCCTAATAATCCCAAGTGTTCCAAAATCCAATTCATTTTCATTATTCAATAGTAAAGACTTATGGAAGACATGAAGAGAGTAGAGAAAGGGTGGAAAGAAAGGAGATGCAGGGAATTCAGGAGCAAAGTTCCAGAGGTGTTCAGAACCCATCATGAAATGAATTCATGATATAAATGGCTGCTGAGCAAGGGTTAATCTCATGTAGACCTCAGCCTCTCTTGGAAGAAATCACTTATTCATTAAAAAAAGTATTGATGTATTTTAAATTTCACACATACTTTTTGTTACTTGGGATAAAAATGAACAATTTCAATAGTCTCTGCCTTGAGAAGCTTAATTTCAACGATGTCAGTAAACAGAACTCCTGCTTTTACAGCTACAATTCCCCTGTGACTGTCCCACACACCAACTATGGAATTTGGTGTGAACATGTTCTTTTTTAAAAGATTTTATTTATTTATTTGGAAGAGAGAGCACGGGCAGGAGAAAGGGGCAAAGGCAGAGGGAGAAGCAGATTCCCCACGAAGCAGAGCCTGATGTGGGTCCTGATCCTAGGACCCTGAGATCATGACCTGAGCTGAAGGCAGCCACTTAACCAACTGAGCCACCCAGGTGCCTCACATGCTTTTAAAAAGCTTATAGCAAAAAAAAAAAAAAAAAAAAGCTTATAGCAAAAGGAACAAGGAAGAGATAAAGCCATCATAGCAGGAAAACGGTGCAGTATTACCTTGGACAGAAGAAAGCAATACCATTTAACGCCCACTTGCTTCTGTCTTTTCCAACAAGGAATAATAATACTTATTTTTAAAAAGATTTTATTTATTAATGAGAGACACAGAGAGAGAGGCAGAGACACAGGCAGAGAGAGAAGCAGACTCCATGCAGGGAGCCTGATGTGGGGCTGGATCTCAGGATTCCTGGATCATGTCCTAGGCTGAAGGCAGATGATCAACTGCTGAGCCACCCAGGCACCCCAATAATACTTATTTTTTAAAAAGTATTTTTATTTTTTAAAAATAATAACTCACTTTATCATCACACAATCTTTTAAAAAAGTTTTAAGTAATCTTTATGCCCAACATGGAGTTCAGACTTACAATCCCAAGATCAAGAGTCCCATGCTCTTCCATCTGAGACAGCTAGGTACCCCAGGAAAATATTTGAAGTGGAAAAATAGGGGTCCCTGAGTGGCTTGGCCATTAAGCATATGACTCTTGATTTTGGCTCAGTTCATGATCTCAGGGTCAAGAGATCAAGCCCCACCTTGCACTCTGTGCTGAGCATGGAGCCTGCTTAAGATTCTCTCTCCTGGGATCCCTGGGTGGCACAGCGGTTTGGTGCCTGCCTTTGGCCCAGGGCACGATCCTGGAGACCCGGGATTGAATCCCACATCGGGCTCCCAGTGCATGGAGCCTGCTTCTCCCTCTGCCTGTGTCTCTGCCTCTCTGTCTCTCTGTCTCTCTCTCTCTGTGACTATCATAAATCAATAAAAATTAAAAAAATTTTTTTTAATTTAAAGATTCTCTCTCCCTCTCCCTCCGCCCGTCTCCCCACACTGACTAACTCTCTTAAATAAATAAATCTTTTTTTAAAAAGACTCATTACAAGTTTCAACAGTTACTAAAAGAAGCATGGCATAGGCCAGGACAGGTAACTAGAAAAATCAAACATAACAGGGAGCTTATGCTCATGTGACACCTGATAGAGAAGAGAGGATACACTACAGATGGGGGGCTGGAGTGAATTTTTAGGTAAATAATTCTAGAAAAAATGAACATAAATGTATTGACCTGTACTTCATCATATAAAATTTTTTTTGAGTTAAAGGCTTAAAATGTAAAAGACAAATATATACAAATTTTAGAAAATTATAAAAAAGAATGTATTTGCAAACCTGGGGTAGGGAAGAATTTCATAAGCATGCACAACATGACAACAATAAGGAAAAAGATTTATTTGACATTAAAATTTTTTTAAGTTAGCTAATCCACAGACACCATAATGAAAGAGAAATGGCATTTATAGTGTTGGCTATGGGTTTTTTTTTTCACAGATGTCCTTTGTCAAGTTGAGGAAGTTCCTTTCTATTCTTAGTTGGTTGATAATTTTCATCAGGAAAAGGTGTTGGATTTTGTCAAATGCTTTTTCTGCACCTATTGTGATGATCACGTGGTTTTTGTTTTTTATTCTATTGATGTGATATATTACAATAATTGATTTCTGCTTGTGAAACCAACCTTTGCTTTCCTGGGATAAATCCCATTTTGTCATGGTATATACTTCCTTTTATGTATTGCTAGATTTTGTTAGTATTTTGTTGAGGATTTGTGTCCATGTTCATAAAATACATTGGTCTATATTTTCTTGTGATGTCTGTCTGGTTTGGGTAATAATGGCTTCATAAAATCAGTTCCTAAAAAAAAAAAAGAGGAAGTCTTTCATCCTCCTTTTTTTTCCTGAGATTTATTCATAGAGACAGAGAGGCAGAGACACAGGCAGAGGGAGAAGCAGGCTCCATGCAGAGAGCCCGATATGGAATTCGATCTCAGGTCTCCAGAATCAGGCCCTGGGCTGAAGGCAGCACTTAACAGCTGAGCCACCCGGGCTGCCCACCCTCCTCTATTTTTAAAAAGAGTTTACCAATTCTCCAAGAATTGATACTGATTCATCTTTGAATATTTGGTACAATTCAGCAGTGAAGATGCCTGGGAATGATCTTTTTTTTGTGGGTAGTCTTTTGGTTACTAACTCAAACCATTTGCTTATTACAGATCTATTTATATTATCTACTCTTTTTGAATTAGTTTCATTAGTTTGTGTCTTCCCAGAAATGTGTTCACTTCATCTAAGTAATCTAATGTGTTGGTGTACTATTATTCACAGTATCCATTGATAACTTTTTTTTTTTAATTTCTGTAAGGTTTATAGTAATGCTCCTTCTTTCATTTCTAATTCTAGGAGTTTCAGTTCACCCTCTTTTTCCTTAGTTAGCCAAAGGTTTGTCAATCTTGTTGATCTTTAGAAAAAAAAAAACACAGCTTTTGGTTTGTTTCACTGACTTTCTATGTTGTTTTTCTATTCTTTATTTCATTAATTTCCATTCTAATATTTATTTCCTTACTTCTCTGCTTGTTTAGATTTTGTTTGCTCTTCTTTTCCAGTCCTTAAGGTGGAGGGTTAGGTTATTAATTGGAGACTGGTTTTCTGTTTTTAACATAGGAATTTATAATTATAAATTTTCTTCTAAGCCCTATGTTAGCTGCATCACATAAGATTTGGTATGTTAAGCCATTGTTTTCATTTATCTTAAAGTATTTTCTATTCTCTTTTGTTTTTTTTTTCATTGACTCATTTGTTATTTCAGAGTATATTGCTTAATTTTCACATAATTGTGAGTTCTATGAAATTCTTTGTTATTAATTTCTAGTTTCATACATTGTGATTGATGAATATATTTTGTATTATTTCAATCCTTTTAGATTTATCAAGGTTTGTCTTATGGCTGAGTATATGGTTATCCTTGAGAATGTACCACGTGCACTTGAGATGTAAGTATACTTGGTGGTATTTTCTATAGATGTCTGTTAGGTCTGGTTTATTATATATTTTATCATAAAAATCTTTTATTTTTTGTTGATCTTTTGTCTAGTTCCATGTATTATTGAAAGCAAGATTTTGAAATCTCCAACCATTATTGTTGAATTGTCTATTCTTTTCTTTATTTCTTTAAGTTTTTGCGTCATATATTTTGGTGCTCTTTCATTGGGTACACATATAAGTGTTATATCTTTCTGATGGGTTGATTCTTTTTCATCATTATGAAATGTTTTTATTTATCTCTAGAGCCTTTTTTATTTGTTTTAGACTATTTTGTGTAATGATAGATACAGACACTTTGGCATTCTTGTGGTTGCTGTGTGCATGATATATCTTTTTATCATTCTTGTCACTCTATCATATCTTTGAATCTAAAATGTATCTCCTGTAAACCACATAGAATTGGATCTTTTTTAAATCCAATATAACAGTCTGCCATCAGATTGGTTGTTTAATCCAATCATAATTAATGTTATTTTCAATATAGTGGTATTTATATCTGCCGTTTTACTTTTTGTTTTCTCCATGTTATTATTGGCAAATATATTACATATTACATTTCTCTGCTATAGATCCAACTATACATTTATAAAAAACCCATTGTTTTGTAGAATTGCTTTTTTATATAAGCAAAGAAGTTTGGCCTAGGTGTGGTATCTTGGTGGGTAACCCAGTGGGAAGGTCCTGGAGACCTATTTGAAAAAAGAACTGTACATGTAATTTTCTAGTCACCATGACAACAAGTATGCTACCCCTAAGAATTTCTGTTATGGGATTTCTTGAAAAAATATTAGGCAACAAGCTATCAGGTTTGAGTGCTTGGTATCTTTAAACTATTTCAATATGCAAATGTTTCTCAATGTGGCTATTAGCTCCTTGTCTCCTTGTCATGGGCAAGGCAAAGCAGGACATTTAACAAAAGGACAGCCAGCACTGGGAAGATGCATCCAGAGAGGAATACGGATCCTACAGCTTAGTCTATTTGCAAATGCAGGCAAGGAATGTGGACACTGCCTATTCAATCATACCCCTACTCACTCTAGAGATTCAGAAATTCTGAGCCTTTCAACTCTAAGCTTGGTGCAAGGACCCAAGGAAACAGCTTACTCCTGGAATAAATTTAAATAGCCCAGGTTCCAAATGATTTTGGAGTCTCTATGCTGTGGCAAGAACAGAGAGGACCCAATGCTTAGGACAATGAAAAGATCCCCAAAAGTAATAATCTGCTAACTCATCTTAGGCTCTTACTCTGTGCTTAAATGCTTCTGTGTGAAATACAGCCTTCTAAATCTTTGTAACGAACCTCACCCAAATTTAGTGGCTTAAGACAATAATTGTTTCTTTCATTTGAAATTCTGCAGGTCAACAATTTGGGCTGCACTCAGCTGGGAAATTCTTTTGCTAGTTTTGCTTGGGGTCATTCATGTGATTGCAATCATCTGGCAGTCTGACTGGGACTGGATGGTACAAAATGTTCCCACCCACATGTCTGGGGTGTCACCTGGAATGGCTGGGATGGCTAGGATGGCAGTGTCTATATGTGAGCCTCCATCGTCTAGGAAATTAGATGGCATTCCTTCGTATGGCGAGTCTCAGGGTCCCAAGATGGCAAAAGGGGAAGCTCCAAGGCCTTATCTTGGAACTCCTGCAAAATCACTTCTATAGTATTGTAGTTGGCAAAGTCAATCACAAGATCAGCTCACATCCAAGAGGGAGAGAAACAGACCCCATCTCTTGATGGAAGATACTGCAAAATCACTTTGCATGGGGACATGCAGAGATGGGAGGAATTTGCAGCCATTAATTAACTGATAATTTATATCTCCTTTTTAACTGAAAACAACTCTGTGAATAACCTCTCTTCATATGTCCATTGTACATCCTGCTAAGTAACCTATTCATTATCACTTCTTTTTTTTTAATATTTTATTTATTTATTCATGAGAGACACACAGAGAGAGAGGCAAAGACATAGGCAGAGAGAGAAGCAGGCTCCCTGCAGGGAGCCTGAGGTGGGACTCCATCCCAGGAGCCAGGGAACATGCCCTGAGCCAAAGGCAAATGTTCAACCGCTGAGCCACCCAGATGGGCCCATTATCACTTTTTTCTTTCTTTCTTTCTTTCTTTTTTTTTTAACATACAAAAGCTTTATCTATTTGATAGTGCATCCGTTGTCAAATGTGAAGTCCAGGTTCAAACTGCACTGGCCTCCCCATGATTATGTACATAGCTCACACTACTTACAACAGTGTGCAGTAAGTAACTCAGAGTATCAAGTCCTGGATTTGAGTCCAGGTTGTGCAATCTTTTTTTTTTTTTTTTTTTTTTACTTTATGATAGACATAGAGAGAGAGAGGGGGGCAGAGACACAGAAGGGAGAAGCAGGCTCCATGCCAGGAGCCCGACGTGGGACTCGATCCCGGGACTCCAGAATTGCACCCTGGACCAAAGGCAGGTGCTAAACCGCTGAGCCACCCCTAGTTGTGCAATCTTGAGCAAGTGACAACCTCTGCAAGCTTGCTTTTGGGTGTGTGTGTGTGTGTGTGTATTGTTTTTATTGGAGTTCGACCTGCCAACATACGTATTAAACCAGTGCTCATGCTGTCAAGTGCCCCCTTCAGTGCCATTATCACTTCTTTACCAAGTGTTCACCGAAGTCGGCCTGGGATCCTTGTTTTGGACTTACATTTACATCTGGGAGCTCAGGGCGACGAGGGGGCTGTAAGCAGCATCTGGACGATTTCCCCTGCCCTGGGAAGCTGGAGAGCGCTGTGTCCCCAGGATGCCTTCGGGAACCCTGAATATCCAGACGGCGAGGTTGCTGAGGTTACCGAGGTTACGTGGGCCACACGCAGGTTTCCGCTCAACTCCGAGTGGGTCAGTTTGTTTTCTGAGACTGAACACCTGTGTCTTCCTCATAAGTGCAGGCATCGCGGACCTGAGGGATGAGGATCCCAGAGGAGTGGAGAACTGAGGTACGGAAGGCAGATTTAAGACCGGAAAGTTTCCCCTGAAATACGTATTAAAGACAAACCAAGGTCGTGGGCACCTGGTGGCTCTGTGGTTGAGCCTTCCGGATCCAGGCCCGCTCGAGCCTCCGTGGGGAGCCCGCTTCTCCCCTGCGCGTGTCTCTGCCTCTCTGTGTGTCTCTCGTGAATAGATACGTCTTTAAAAATCTTTTTAAAAAGCACAGCAAGACTGTCCGCATTTCAAGGAGTTAAACTCAGGCACAGCAGTATCTCTCAGTAAGTTTTACGGATACCTTAGGCCGGGCCTGAGTCTCTGTTTCTCGGCTCTAGAGCCGGGCGGGTCGTGCCGCAAGGGTGGCAAAAGTGCTCCAGGTGAGGTTCGAACTCACAACCTCGGCATCGCCCACAGCTACCGTCGTATAAGTACCGCGCGCTAACCGGTTGCGCCACTGGAGCGGCCCGGCGGAGCGCGCTCGGGGACCCTGGACTCACCTTCAGCGCCCGGAGCGCGAACTCCCGGGAGCCGGACCCCGGAGCGGGGCCGGGGCGGCGGGGGCGGCGGGGGCGCTGGGCTCCCCTCGGCCTCTCCGCGCAGGTGCAGCCCGCGTTGCCGCTCGCTGCCTCCCAAGGACCCCGAAGCCTCTAGAGAGCTACGAGTTCCTTCCAGGAAAGCAGCGTTTTTCAGACACACGGCGGCAGCGCGGGCTAAGGAAATGCAGGAAACAACAGGATAATTGCTTGAGAATTTTCTAAAGTCTCATACCCAAATCCGCTGTTCCCTGGTGTATGCCAGACTTTGTTCTTGGGAGATTTTCGTTGGAGTGTTTCGGAGTGGCCGTGACTGTCACTACACACACAGCCACACACACACACATATATATGTAACACATATGCATTTATATACTATTTTTAAGTTAGAAACATTTTAAATTTCTGCTCCTCTAATACATCTCATTGTGCAGGCAACAGTCTCAGATACATATTGTCACATATTCTGATACATATTGTCACATATTCTGATACATATTGTCACATATTCTGTTTAAAGGCAAAGGGCCATAGGTACAGCTGATCATCTGTCCAGAGTTCTCAGTTTATGGAATCTAGCTTCTTTTATATTACTTTTTTTAAAGTCAGAAATGTCATCTCCAAAGATTGTTCAGGGAGCTGTACAAAGTAATCACTTTATTCAATATTATAGTTGTAGAAATGGAGTATATTTTCTTTTCTTTTTTTTTTTTTCAGGTTTTAATTTTTCATTGGTGTGCCTCCAACTTTCTTCAAGTCTTCCCTTAATTTTTTTTTTTTTTTTTATTTGTGAGACATAGGGTGGTGGGGTCACAGGCAGAGAAGAGCAGCCAGCTCCCCGGGCAGTGCAGAGCCACACACTGGGCTCAGTCCCAGTTCCTGCAGATCATGACCTGCACCAAACCGAGTCATGACTTTACCTACTGCACCACTGGAGTACATTTTCTTTAAGAAATAAAAACTAGGAAGTAAATGCCACCTAACATCATTGGTACATCGTTATAGGCCAGCAGGAAAAAAATATTGTGATAAGCTTGTCTCTTTGATACCAAGCGGGCATTCTAGTTCAAGCTTTAATGCCTTTGTATGTTTTCACTAAATGAAGTGTTCACTTTTCTGCTGCTTTTCATTCTTTTCCATACTTCACATCAGAGGGTTGGTACAGCCTTTAAAACTTCATTGACAGGGACAAATTCAATATCCACTGATTTCTTCTCTAAAGGCATTCTAACGCATCAGATGCCGGGCAGGTCCATCCTCCTGAACACTCTCGCCATGACAAAACTCAATAGGACACAGAAAAATCCAGTGAATATAAGAAGAAATCTATTGAGTTTTGGAATGTTTGGTGCACTCCATGATCCAGGATCATGAGCCCTAAGCCTCCCATTGTAAACAGGAAGATGGATGTGAGTCCTTCCAAAATTCATTGTCCATTTACTTTGTAGGCCAAGAAAGTTACTGGTTTCTGAGGCCCATGTTCATCAGGCAGAGAGCCAACACCAGGAGGTTCAACAGTAACACATCAATTGTTATGCTAGTGATGAGGAAGTAAGACACCACCAGCAGAGCATACAGTCATGGCCCACAGTACACGCACCCAGGGAGGCTTCTTCAGCTTCAGGTTGGGGCATTCAAGCACTAGCAAGGGGACTCGGTACAAAGTCTCCATGTTGGTGGTGGCAGGGGTGGCTCTTGACCCTCTGTATTATTTTATTTTTATTTAACACTATAACATAAACTATTTTCCATAATGGTCAAGCTAAAGGAAACACTGATAAAGCCCTTGCTGTTGGGTTGGACCTGTTCTAAGGACTGATATAATGACTCATTATTCCACATTTTTATATATTTGTAAGAGACAATGTTCAATCCGTCCACCGATCTATAACAATTTAACTGGATGTCTTTGACCTGTGTTCTGATAAAGACATTTGGTACATTTTAGACTTGCAGGACCAATGTTCTAGAGCAGAGGCTATCTTTCTGATTCCATGGCTTCTCTTCCTGGGAATATCCCAGCCTAATATAAAGAGCTAGCTCAGGACTTGGTCCTGGGGAAGAGCCGATGGTCTGAACAACCCATTGGTCCTCTCTTGTCCATGACCCCAAAACCATAAACATTATCTTCTGAACAGGACTACGGACTTCCTAGCTGAGAAGTCAGTCTCTGACAGGACACTGTGCCCAGCATCTTTAACACTTTCTTAGCGAACGTAAATGTTTTCTGAGCCAGGTTTGGGGCTAAGGTGGTAGTGGCAGGGTGTATAAAACGTACGATGAGTCAAGGCTAAGATTTCATGATGGTGTGCAGATGACTTTTTTAAACTAATGATGCCACAAAAGGTTATACTTAATCTTATTTTCCACTTATTTCTTTAAAGAATCAAAGGATGTAAATTAATCTTTTCTAATAAATATACCACATCAGGTACAGCACTTTCAATTAGGGCTATTCTTTGGTTTAGTTTGTGGAGAGACCCACAGACTCCAACAGACTAGAGAGACCATAGGGATCCCAATCATGTATCCTTTTTGTCTATCTGTCTGTCTCCTTGGGAAGATGGCTTCATGTACTGCCCAGGCCATGAACTTGGGAGTCAACTTCAGGCCTTCCACTTGGCCTATTCTACTGTGACAGTTCTTACACCACATGCCAAGATGTCAATGCAGCGGTTTGCCAATTACCGCATACATCATTCTAACTGGACATTTGGAGACAAGAGAAATTTCTGTCAGATGGATCCATGGCCTTAATGGATGCACTGTGAACCAGACTTGGGCAGGGGCTGCATCTGCTGCTTAGTCCTCAAAGCCTCCTAATCAGAGGCCATGATGACACTTTAGGCCTTCCAGTATCAATGTCAACCTGGATCTTATGTCCAACAGTCCTTGAAATGTAAGGGTATTTCTCTTTCTTGATTTTATGGTTACTGAGTGAATGGCTAGAAGTTCCTTTAGGAAAAGACTGGGAAATTACTTTCTATGTATTTGTGGTGGTATCACAGGATCCTACCTTCTCAGGACCCGGCTTCTTCTTTAGTCCATGATTCTGGGTCTGAAAACTGGTTCAAGATTAGAAGCCAAGCAAGGTGTGGTGATTTTATTTTTAACTGGGGCTGCTGCCTCAGCTTCCTGGTTCTCTATTCTTGCTTTCTTCTGATTGTATAGACAATGATTACCTTTGTTGGATGTTCATCTACCTTGCTTCTAGGGATGGTGTGCTCTTTGAATCCATCTCCAACACTCTACAGAGTTCACACACACACATAATCACACATGCACACACACACACTCTAATGAATGAATGCTTCCATCTCTGGCCTCCAGGATTCTATAATCTGCATTGCTAACAGTGAGGTTACTTCTATAGCAGAATTTCTTACCAGTCCAGGCCTTTAGAGGACACTCACCACAGAACTTCTCAGTGATCCTGCACATTCTTTTTTATTTTTTCAAATCCATGCAACACATTGTCATCAGCAGGTTTCTAGCATTACACAGTAAATCCACTCTAGGCTGGCCGCTTCTTTCAGCTTTTGATCCCTCCTTTCTGTCATTAGGCACAATAGTCCTGGCGTTTCTACTGCATTTACTGAGAACCATTTTTTTTTTTTACAAGCAGGAGAATCCAAACAGTGTGTTGGGTTCTTGCCAATGTGTAAAGTTTCTGCACTTTGGAAAAATGCCCCAAGATCAATAAACTCTCCTTTAGCTAATTTCGTGTCCCATGCCCCTTGATCCAGAACTCTCAGAATCTAGTTCTTTATGGGACAGATGTTGAGTAGATGGCAGAGCACATAATGTTTGGCAGAACAAAAGCCTCTGCTTTGTCATCAAGCAAGAAGGATGTGCTTATTCTTAATAAGGAGAATTGGGAGTCTTGGAAAATCTGGGGATTTAGATGTTCTAAAGCATCCAACCAGATGTCTCCATCCAGTGTCTCAAGATTCTATTCTTTTCCAATCAAGGCCATGACCTGGGCATAGAAGGTAATTAGTTTGAGAATTTAACCATCTTTGGAGCTCTACTATCCCTACAATTAAGTCTTGGACCTGAAACTTAGTTTTTTGTGCTCTCGAGTTGCAGGATATGAGAGGTTCTTCATCTCCTCTTATGGAGGCACTTTGGCTTCTACAGTTAGCCTTTATTTGGTCAGATATAATACTCAGCCTTTAATAATCTCTCTCCAAAGCACCAATTTCTTCTAATAACAATCTTAAAATTGCCTTAAAATTATATCACCTTAAAAGTACCACCTATCTCACATTTCTCAAGCACCTGATACCATATCCTTTCACCAGTGTACCACCTCATTCAGGTTTGGTGAAAGTTTTAAAAATTGCTATGGGGTGCATGGGTGGCTGGGTGGCTAAATCAATAAAGTGTAAGACTCTAGGTTTTGGCTAAGCTCATGATCTCAGGATTGTGAGATTGAACCACATGTCAGGCTCTGCACTGGGTGTAGAGTCTGCTTAAGATCTCGCTGTCTCTCTCTCTTCCTCAGCAACCCCCCTTAAAAAAATAAAAAAATAAAAATTGCACTGCTACTCTGTGCAATGGCTGTTTGTGCTCCACCCATCCCAGCACTGCTGAGCAGATGGTGGATAGTTCAGTTTCAAAACTATCATCTTAGCATCTTCTTTCTCACATCCCTTCTGGTGCCAACCACTGCAGGTTAGGTTACCTATAAAGTCTCAAAGATGGAGACGTGCATGCAAAGCTTACTATAGAGCACTAGGTCAGGATCAACAGAAAGGCATCAGACCCTTGGGCATCTCTGCAGCTGGGATGGGCCCTCCAGAGCTGCCCTAAGTTGAGAAGTCAAGTCTTGCTTCTTATGCCCCTCATGGAGCAGTAATTGGATACATGCTGCCCCCGGAAAGGGGACATGACCTGAACCTGAGATAATTCCCAATAAGGGGTGACAATTGAGAGCTGCCAGGTGACAGCATTCCAAGGATCTGTCCTTGGACAGATAATAATAGAAGGATAATTTCTTCTATCCAAGGGGTTCAGGTGATTTGGGAAACACATCATCTGTGGTAGTCACAGTGAGAAAGAAGAGAGAGATGAGACAAGTTTGAGCACAAGATAGGGTATAAAAACTACCACAGTGATGCCAGATGCTGTAGAAAACATTTTATTGGAGACAATGCAGAGCTGGTTCTGAAGCTGAAGAATCTAGGATGGACAAGAGAAAGCCCATCCTTCAAAGGATGCATTGTCCAGGTGTCATGACCTGAGTGCACTACAAGTCAGACAGCAGGGAAGTTTCTGTAGGATCTAAATGATAGAGAGGCTCCGGGTCCCACTACCATGGAGATGTCCTTCTCTTCTTGCAAGGCAGTCTCCTGCTCTCACTCCACCTTAGAGCTCATAAGCCAGAATGACAGGTCACTGTGTGTATGGGAGGGTAAGTTTCATGGATGAACACTGGTCTCAAAAGACTTGGAAACTGACAATACGTGTTTGTCACGGTGGAGGGCAGGTGTTATAAGGTGGAAACTCGGCTGTATGGCTACCATCCCACTGTTATTTCTACACTTTTAGAGTGGAAAGAGAAGGGGGAACATTCTGTCTGGAACGTTCTTTTTCAGGATGTTGTGGCAGACTGAACCATCCTCATGGAACGCTGATTTTCTTTTGATGGACAGGACCGATTAAATTTATTTATATTAGAGGTCTAAGGATTTAGAGGTTCCATTCTTTTGTTCTTCTTCCACATACGGATTCTTGCAAGGAGAAATAGCAGTAGTCTTCTGAATATAAATCTGCTTGGTAGAGAGTGGGAACTCTGGCGGTACAGCGTGCTTTGGTCAAGGGCAGGCCATTTAGAAGAATGTCGTGAAATCTGGAATTTTTTTAAAACACGTCTTCTGATGAGAAGCAGGGTTGCTCCTGCCTTCCTATTTCATTTTGAGCTGTTTCAGGTAGACCAGGATGTCTTCCTTGACAGTGCTGATGGGAGTCCGGTGGAACCAGCGCAGGACAGGGACCCCATCAGACCCCACCAGGAACTTCTCAAAGTTCCAGCGGATATCGTGGACCTTTACAGGATCCCAGGAGATGTGTCTGAAGGAGCCTAGAACCTCTGAGGGGTGAGGGCAGGAGAGCTGGAGCAGAAATGCAACAAACAGCGTCATTTCTGCTACTGTCACCCACAGGGGAACTGCTCCCTCCCATGCCTATATATTCTAATTTCTTGTGATTCTTAACAAATCCTTTGGATTGCCACCACATCAATGATCAAGACAGTTGTAGATATAACAGTAAAATCCTGTTCCCTCTTCCTGTGCCCCTGTGCCCCCGGTGATCACAAAGCAATGCTGTTATGGGTAAGATATGTCACTTCTGTTGGCTGTTGGTTTCCTTTTGTGCAAAGTCAACAATTTAGATTAGAATGGGGTTCCCCAGGTCTTAGGGCTCCCGGGCCAGTAGCATTCCAAAAATATCTTTGGGATCAACGTGTAGTTCCAACATTTTGTTTTGTCAAATTAACAAAACTTTTGAGAAGCATCATTTAATTTAAAAAAGATTATTGTAAGAATAAATTACAAATAGGTCCTAATCTTAGAATAGAGGGAAGCCCTTATAAGTCAGTTGAGTTTATGAAACCCTCTGACATTGTACTATTTTCTTCAATTTGCTGAAGGTATATAAAAATCTCTGAGCTAGGTGCTGGCCCACTGTCTAGCATTTAGGAACAATTAACGCTGGTGGTTAGGGACCCTGTTAGCCTCCAGTTCTCTATATCTGGAAGTCAGTGTTTCATAAAAGGCACTTACTACGTGGTATTAGCCTATTTATTTCTATGCTCCTCTCTCCAATAGGAACCATCAAGGACGAGGGACTGTGTCTTATTCTTCTTTATATCAGTATTATTTAGCTAACTGCCTCATATTCAGAAAATGTACCTTGATGAATGAAGGTTAATGAGCAAAAGAGGGTGGTCCTTGGAAACACAGCCACTCTACACAGCCCTCTCCATCACAAAAGCCAGAATCTCATAAATACTAACAAATTAAACCCAGGTCCCTACACTAATGTGTAGACCTCTAGCCAAGAGTCCAATGCCACTTCCAGGCATGACCCTTGGGTCCATTTCCAGGACAATAACTCTACGATAGGAATGCTTGGGAAGAAGAGGTTTGGGTCAGTGATTCACTCACCTTCAAGAAGGTGAAGACTTTCTGTTCTTTTTCACCATTCACATCCCCTTTCTCAAAGAGCTGGAAGTTAGGGACATAGCCTCTGCCTGGACGGACGTACCTAAAATGAACCACAGCATTCCCAGGAAGCTCCAGAATGTAGGAGAGGAGGCTACAGTGGGGCACCAGGTCTGGGGTTCATGGGAAAAGCAGGAGGAAGGGCAGAGATGGAAAACAGAGCTGAAAAGGGAAAATACAGGCCATTTCTAGACTGTGGGCTCCCTGATTCACAAAATTCTTCTCTTTACTGCAACCTGACCCTGTGTTCTGTGTACAGCCTCTGTTCCGGCTTCCTCTGCGTTCCTGCTCCTTTGCGGTCCAGCAACATCTCATCTCAGAGAGGAGAAGAGTCCCTGGACACTGCCAGACTCACATCAGGCTAGGACAAAACTGATGTCAGCTTGCAGGTGCCCCTAATCTGCCACCCACTCAGGGAGTCCTCAGCACAAAAGTGGCTCTGCAGTCTGAAAAAAGGTAGGCTTCCTGTGGGGTTCCTAGTAGGCACTTACTTCAGCCCCGGAAGGATCTCTGAGTTCTCTCCTGGCTCCTGCTTCCCAAATTGGTTGCAGGGAAAGCCCAATACAACCAGGCCCAAGGGCTTCAGCTCCTCCTGAAGTGAATTCAGTTCTGTGGGTAGATAAGGGACAATAAGGAGACCTTGTGTAGAGAAAGATCTGTGGGATTGACCCATTTTCAGGGCAACAGAGCCCTAGGGGAGGAAAAATCTCTAGATTGGAAAGACTCTCAGTGGCAGGGCTGCAGTTAGATGCTGGAGCTCCAGACATGCATTCCAGAGCCTTTTGTTATAGGGTAATAGTTCCCAAATCTCTGGCACATCAGAATCAACTGAGAGCCCTTTCTGATAAATAGGGAAGATCAGTTCCCATCCCAGAGAATTCTGATTCCCTTCTTCTGAGATGAGCCCCAGTCTTTAATATTCAAAACTTCACAGGGTTATTGTAGATTGTAAAATGTATAACTGCAAGTGTATGGAGGGTTATTGATGGGTACAGTTTCATTTTGACAAGATGAGAAAGTTCTGGAGATTTGTCTCATAAGAATGTGAATATACTTAACACTACTAAGGAGTACACTTAGAACTGGTTAAAATTGTAAATTTTATATTACATCTTTTGTTATATACACACACACATGCACACGCGCGCACACACACACACACACACACACACACACAAGCTTGCCTTCCCTGGTTGGTTACTTGCTAAACTGAATCTGTCTTTTTTAAAGGAAAGGACATGGGATCCCTGGGTGGCGCAGCGGTTTGGCGCCTGCCTTTGGCCCAGGGCGCGATCCTGGAGACCCGGGATCGAATCCCACATCGGGCTCCCGGTGCATGGAGCCTGCTTCTCCCTCTGCCTGTGTCTCTGCCTCTCTCTCTCTCTCTCTGTGACTATCATGAATAAATAAATAAAATCTTTAAAAAAAAATAAAATAAATAAATAAATAAATAAATAAAGGAAAGGACACAGATGAGGAGAATGGGTTTTTCTCCTCTGTACAGACTGGGTGCTCTGGGTGGAGCAGGGATAAGCCTGACAGAGGCAAGGAGAAACAGAGAAATTCTAGGTCCAGCTTCCTGGAACAATCCTCAGGATGTTGAAAAGACATTCTACCCCATGGTCCTCACTGACATAGCAAAACACAAGTTTGCTCCTGCCTTCTTCCACTGTTTTCCAATTTGATTGCTCAGCTTTTTATAATCAACTTCTCTGTTAACGCTTTCTGGGCTACATGGCTTCAGTCCCCTGACAAACACCAGCCAGTACCACTTAGATTCTGCCACAGCCAACTGGTCAACTGGTACCACCTCTTAGTCCTGTTCTTTTCCTTTTCCTTCCTTCCTTCCTTCCTTCCTTCCTTCCTTCCTTCCTTCCTTCCTTCCTTCCTTCCTCCCTCCCTTCTTTCCTTCCTTCCTTCCTTCCTTCCTTCCTTCCTTCCTTCCTTCCTTCTTTTTTCTTTCTTTTTTTAAAAACTAGAGATTGGGGATCCCTGGGTGGCGCAGCGGTTTGGCGCCTGCCTTTGGCCCAGGGCGCGATCCTGGAGATCCGGGATCGAATCCCACGTCGGGCTCCCTGCACGGAGCCTGCTTTTCCCTCTGCCTGTGTCTCTGCCTGTGTCTCTGCCTCTCTCTCTCTCTCTCTCTGTGCCTATCATAAATAAATAAAAATTAAAAAAAAAACAAACTAGAGATTGCCTTCCTGATTCCATATAGTTCCTCAGTATTTCTCCCCACATCCTTCCCCTCTGTCCTCAGTCACCGTACATGATCACTTCCTCTAGGAAGGAGACAATAAATTAGGAATCCTGTCTTCCAGTCCTTGAGCAACTAACTATTGCTTAGTGTCCTTGTCTGTTATGTACAAAATGGGAACTGACTAAATTGACTTTTAAAGTCAGTGTAAGCTGGTAAGATGAATTATGGTCCAACACAATGTTATTCAGCCTTAAAAAAGAATGAGGAGATAGTCTGAACTCTAAAGTACTTTATTAATTAAGACAAAGAGCAAAATGGGATGTAGTATTTATATTATCTTATAACTGGGTGGGAGAGAAGCAGAAAAAAACCTCTACCTATGTATTCTCCTCTGAAGGGAGGTGGGAGGAGGTGGAAAGGCTTCTCACTCTAAACTTTTTGATTCACATAATTTGTGAGCCTTGTGAATATATTACCTGTTTACAACATAATCAAAAACAACAAAAAATGAAGTTATTATTAGTTTAAATATAAGTCCCTCTGTTTCTGGCAACATTCATCCTATTCACTATTATTATTATTTTTTTTAAGTAGGCTCCACTCCCAGCATGCAGCTCATCACAGGGCTTGAACTCAGAACCCTGAGCATAAGAGTTAGATACTTAACCAACCAAGCCACCTAGGCACACTCCATCCTACTCATTATCCATTGCTTTCTAAACCACATGGTCTGAGATATGAGAAAGATAAAATCTCTCCTTGAGTAACATACAGAGAGGCGGAATCTCCATCTAGGAGGCCTTCAGTTGGAGCAGGAAGATTCCCCCATCACCACCTGCTCTACCAACTCTCCAGCCAAACGCAGCTCCAGGTATAAAACCCCATCCCCCTCTCTCTGTCTTTGTCAGTTACCTGTAAAACCCTAGAAAAGTTTCAAAAACATTGTTTCTGTCTCTTGTATTCACAGAGGAGAGTTCTAGAATCGGTGGAGAGGCTCCTAGTCCTCAGAGATCTATTGATTCTCCTGGAAATTCTCAGGAGCAAAGCAGAAGCAGGACATGGGGAGGGAATCAGCAAACTTTTTCTATAAAGGTCTAGATAGTAAATACCTTAGACTTTATGAGCCAGGTGGTCTCTGTCACCATTATCATCAACTTACTCAACTCTGCCTGGAGGCGTAAAATCAGTAAGAATGGGCATGCATGGGCATGGCTGTGTTCTGATAAAACTTTGTTTACAAAAGCAGGCTAGCCAGATTTGGCCTGTGGGCCATTGTGGCTTCTGACATCAGGGAACCAAGTCACTTGACCATGAGCATTTATTTTCATATGTAATTAGAATGTAATTCTAATTATGATTTAGAATATAGTGAGCTGGAAGATTCAGCCCCAAGGAGATTTGGCTATGAATTCTTACCAGGATACTGAGCTGTCAGACCACAATAGGTGGCCACATTGACAAAAAGAACATGCTTGCCCGCATACTGCTTGAACTGAATGCGTTCATTTCCATTGAGAGTGAGGGCTTCATATTCATAGATGGTTCCTTTCACATCTTTATAGCAATCCATCTAGAAGATTTAAAAAAATGATGATATTAATAACAACAATTCCTAACATCAGTGTAAGCTTTCAAAGCACTCCAAGTAATACCTGCATTAAATGAAAACAAACCAGGAAACAAACAGGAGTTATCTAAGGTGTGTGTGACAGGATAGAAAGTTAAGTCTTGTGATTTAGAAGCCAGTGGTTTTCAAGCAACAGTCAAGTGTCCCCTCCTGTTATCCTGGAAGAGGCAGGACACCAGGAAATGTGCTGGGATAAGATGAACAGAGCAGAGATTCATGAACTGGGATGGGAAGTTCTGGAAGGAAGCAGGGGCGGAAGAGAAAAGCCCACTGCCTTTTGTGCTTCTGTGAGGATGAGGATATTCATTGGCTCTGGGTTGGAGATATTCTGTCTGGATTTTCCCAGTGAAGGGAAGGTTTGGGATTGCTTATATAGTGGCAAGAATTCTGATCTGGGAATCAGAAGCCAGCTCTGTAGTCAGATTCCCTTGTGAATCTGGGCAATTCTCATCCTTGACATTCAGTTCCCCCACTGGTAAAATGACATTCACCTACATTCCTGACAGGTCCTCAAGGGGCCTTCCCAGTTTAACATTCCAGAATCTAATATTAGCCCTGCCTGAAACAGTGTTCTCTCTCCTGTCACTCTCATTCTCGCATGATAGTCCTACAAGCCGCTACTGTGGAACTCTTTATGTGGCTCCCAGCAGAGGAGGTGGAGAGCCCAAATCCACCTGCTAGTGCTACTAAAATCTATCTGGCAGCACCCAGCTGCACATAACCAGTGCTCCCCACCCCACTGTGCTCTAGGTATCTAATATTTGCCTTCACCACTGGCCCCATCTATTCTATTCCTCCCCAAATCTCTTGAACATATTGGAGCAGAATTCCATGTAACACAAATAAATTCCACATAACAGAAATTAGTTGTCCATGACATTCTTGTCGCCTGTTCTTCGGTTAAATTCCTCTGCAAGGCAGATCTCACCTTATTCTTCCTCCACTGTATCTATATAGGGTCCATGAAGGACTCCTTTTCCTATCTTGGGAAAGCTGCTGCCGGTTGCTCATGGAACACAGGGAGTACAAAACAGGAAGTGTGAAAAGGAAGCCACCAAACTACATGGTGAGAATGAGGAAAGAGGAACCGATCAGAGAAAGGGGAGAAGGACATAATCTGATAAGGAAGGTCTAGATTTAAACTAGGATTAAATCAGACTCCCTGGAAATCCAATGAACTAGAAAGGATTTCAGCCAATCACTACCTGTCCGGATGCAACACAAACAAAACCAGACTTTCTCCAACTTTCTAGGCCAACTGCTTCCATGACTAGCACACCGGACTCTAGTACTCGGTCCCTGCTCTGGGGCAGAAAGGTGCCTTCTCTGTGCAGGCTTTTGCACTTTCCCCTGAGTGCATACACAGACACATGCCAGCAAAACTGAGATGTGCATAGAGAGAATACTGTATGAAAATATCCATCTCAACTTCCATAATGCCAGGTGCTAAGTTAAACATTTTAAAGAAATTGTCTTTTTTTTTTTCCTTTGTACTGCAATGAAAATTACTGAAAATCATGTTAAGTAACCAGAGTATGGGAATTTAGAGAGACTCTGAACTGGAAAGCCCTTTCCAGGCCAGCTTACTCCTGACACTCATTGCTGCTTCAAATGTATGTAAGTCCATATGATATGTCTCTAATACCTCCAGACTCAGTTTTTTATTAAGCAAATTCTATAGCTGAGGATCCAGGGTCTTCATACTCAACTAGGCAGCACTGAGTCACAGAAAAGCCACACCAATTCTCAAAAGTAGAGTCACCCAGGAGGTTCTCTGGTCAACTTCAGAGTGGTAGGAAGATCTTACCAGCGCTGCCTTTTACTGAGCACATTATATGTGTCATAATTATTGTTCACCTACCCACAAGGTAGATACGGTTGTCTACAAATGTATATGAGAAAGCAGAAGCTAACAAAGGTAAAGGGACTTGTCCAAGACCAAAAATGATTGCCCCACTACACGGATGAAAGGTTGCTTGCCTCTCACTTCATGATTCCATCTTGCCTCCAAGTCATCCAGATCATTGCTCTCCTTCCCAGTGCTGCCCCTCCCTATGTTATACACACATTTCATCAATAAGGCAACTGAATTATGAACTAGGACTAGACTGATGCCAGAATCCAAAACCCCTGATTCTAAATCTGTTTGTTTTAGATCTCCAATTCCTATCTATCTATCTATCTATCTATCTATCAGAGTGTGTGCTCACACACACACATGTGTGCATGTGCACGGGAGGTGGGGAGAGGCAGAGGGAAGCAGACTCCCCACTGGGCTCAGTCTCAGGACCCTGAGATCATGACCTGAGCCAAAGGCAGATGCTTAATCAACTGAGCCACCCAGGCGCCCCTAGACCTCCAATTATTTTTGCCTATGTTTTATGTTTTTCGGATTAACTCTCCGATTTTATCCATCTGCAAAAAACCTTCCACATTGGTTTTTTCCTTCTTGTTGTAGGTGTCCCACTGAGCTGCATCAGAGATGACCTGGCTCACCCTCTCCTCCAAACCTTGCCACCCACCATGGTGCCCACTGCTTCCCCTGTCTGGCGCCCAGCTCTGATGCAGATACTGACGTGTTGGAAGAGTATCCAGGTAATCCTAACTAGAGATGGAGGAGAGCAAGGACTGCAGGAAGGAGACTCTTCCCTACCTATATTCAGCCCAAGGAGCATCCATTTATAGGAATGAAGAAGAGGCAAGTAGAAAAGAAAGGTTAATGGAAAACCCCAATATGAAAGAAAGCAGAGGTCAGAGTCTTACAAGAATGACTGGAGCAGGACAGAACAGTGACTCCACCTTGGGGCCCTGCCCCACCCTCTCTGGAGGCTGCTCACCTTTGTCTTCTCAGGCTTGGCATTTGTCTGCACAAAGCTGACTAGCAGAATAGGCAAAACGTAGGAGGCCCCTAACCATGCAGTCATGACTAGTCCGTAGATGTAGTTTTTGAGGCTGGGATCTCACACACACCCTGTCAAGCTTTTGATCCTGTAGCCAAGGCTGTGCACACCAATTGCAAGGATTTCTGTGGCATGAGTGGGGATGTAGAATTTAAACCACATCCTCACCCACACACACCCCCATGGGCATTCTGTGCTCACCAGTGCGATGAGGACCTGGGACTCATATAAATTCTGGCAGAATTGTGAAAAGGTGAGGGCAAGCATCCATGGTCTTGGAGATTACTGTCTGTTTTAATCGAGTGAATAGTAGTGTCCAGATGCAGACAAAGCCTCCCCAGCTTTTCAGTAGAGTCACTACCAAGGGAATGACATTGACATTCCAGATACCATTCATAATATCATGATTTGTGGACCATTTAGGACCTCTCCAAGAGAGATGGAAGGAACATGGCCCTGAGGAGGAAAAGATATTCACAACATATGTGAAAGAAGCACATTACTATATTCATTACACAACTGCCTTCAAGTGATTACAAATCAGTAATTACACAACCAGCCCAACAGACACATGGGCACCAGACAGTAAACCAAATGGCATTTGTGCTGGGATACAATGTTCCTCCTCAGCAGTAATCAAAGAGGTATAAATAAGAAAAGATGCATTCTGTATTTATCAGATTGGCCTAAGTTAAAAGGCATGGTGTTACCCCAGGCCTGAGTTTCGAAGATCTGGTATAGGAGGCCCCACACACCAGCCTAGGGAGGGGAAACACTAGGGCCGCCCATGTTCCGGTTATTATCTACCGTTCTGAATGCAGGTCTTTTAAAAGTGCTCTTAATCCCTTGAAGCCCCAGGCCTGAGAAGGATGAGGAAAGGAGACACAAATTCCTCTAAGAATAAAAATGCTTTGACGCTCAGCTCAGGGGCATTCCAGCAGCTCGATAGTCTCTGCTCACGGGGGTACTTGCTGGGGGCCACAGACCTGGAGCCCAGGAATTGCTGGATTTCCCACTTACAGAACATAGTCTGTCCCCACCCCCACCCCACCCCAGGGGAAACTCACCCAGGTCTTCCTCCCTCCTGCCTACAACACTATCCACCTTTGGACCTCAAGTGCTGGGGGCTGAGCTCAGGCACTCCGGAACCCATTGTTATTGATTGATCTGCATAAGGCCCCTCTCTTGCTTTGTCCATTATTCCCAGGCTTTGACTCCCAAACCCCATTCTCCCGCTGGTCTCCCCATGAGTAAAATACGTTTAATATCTCTACTGTTTGTATTCTTGAAAAACCTGTGCCTTCCTCATCAGATTATTAGCTTCTTTTTTTTTTAATATTTTATTTATTTATTCATGAGAGAGAGAGAGAGAGAGGCAGAGACACAGGCAGAGGGAGAAGCAGGCTCCATGCAGGGAGCCTGACGTGGGACTCGATCCCGGGACTCCAGGATCACACCCTGGGCCAAACTCAGTGCTAAACCGCTGAGCCACCCAGGCTGCCCAGATTATTAGCTTCTTGAAGCTTAAAACATCACTCACCACCACCCCCCATTTGGACGTCAGATTCAAATGATTAATTAAACTCCTAAATTTATGGCACTTGATCATCATTAGGCTGTGCAGAGACTGTCTTAGTTCATTAATTTTTTTAAAGATTTTTTATTCATTCATGAGAGACGCACAGAGAGAGAGAGAGACAGACAGACAGACACAGGCAGAGGAAAAGCAGGCTCCATGCAGGGAGCTGGACGTGGGACTAGATCCTGGGTCTGCAGGATCAGGGCCTGGGCTGAAGGCGGTGCTAAACTGCTGCCCTCATTAATTTTTTTAAAAGTGGATGTGGAGCCTAAAGTGGGGCTGGAGCTCACCACAGTGAGATGGAGACCTGAGCTGAGATGGAGTCAGATGCTTGACCAACTGGGCCACTGAGGCACCTCTTATGCTAATTTTTAAAAAAATATTTTATTTATTTGAGAGAGAGAAATGAATGGTGGGGAGAGATAGAAGGAGAGGGAGAAGCAGACACCCTGCTGAGCAGGGAGCCCCATGCCCCATGCGGGACCCCATCCCAGTACCCGGAGATCATGACCTGAGCCGAAGGCAGACACTTCATAGACTGAACCACTCAGGTGACTCTTCAGTTAATTTTTTAAAAATTGTTTTCTGTCCCCGCATCCACTCGCACTTTCCTGGCCGTTGGGGGGACTCGTGTCAGGAAACCTCTCTAAGGCCTGGAGGGCTGGTGACCCCTGGTGACCTCCGAGGTCAAATGGCTAAAACAAGGCTGCATGTCCGTGGGGGTGGCTGCTCCTGAAGCTTAGTATCCCAAGTCAGAGAGGACAGCAGCCGCCTGAGCTCCGCTGAGAGGCTGGAGACCCGGTCCCTGAGCTGGACCGGGCGGGGCGGCTTCCCAGGCCCTGCCCCCTCGGCAGCCCCCCTCGGCCACCACTCGGAGCGCTGCCCCCCGTCTGCTGGAAGCCCCAGTGCTGGGGCTCGGTCCTCTGAGCTGTCGGGGACAGCAGGAGCATCCTCAGCTCCCCGCAGAGGCCGCTAATCTGAAACCCGGACCTCGGACCACCCCCTCAGCCCGCTTCCCGCCCCCCCTGCTCAGAGAACCGTGTAGATTGAAGTACCGGCCCCAAGAGTGTCGCTTTTAATTGTTACTTGACGATGCTCTCAGTTCCCTTGGCCTCCCGGAGCCGTGTGACTCGCAGGTCACCTTCTGTGCCTCCGGGTCGCCTTTGGGAAATTCGCAGAAGGAGATGAAACTGACAGGGCGGATCCAGGATAATAAAGATTCACTGAAACTCCAAGCGGGGACCTGGCCCCAAGGTAAACGCCCCGTTTCCTCAACAGGGGAAGAAACCAGCGCTCAAGTAGGAACACTGAGGAGGCCCCCGTGGTGGGAGATCACCCACGCGGCTCCTCACCCTGTAATTCCTCGCTCTTTTTGCCATTTTCTCTCTCTGCTCATCACATGAGGGCGCCTAGAGTAGAAGAGAAACTGGTGTCAAACTCTGCCTCAGCGGTCCCATCAAATGGCCTAAAACCTCCCCAAGTCTGTGTCCCGTGGTCTCCGTCTCCCTGGAGACAGGACCTCTGTCCAGGATGAGGCCACAGGAGGCCCGGGGGTGCTGCCTGTCTGGGTGCACCTGCTGGCATCAGCACCCGCTGCCTCCTCTTCCACCATCCGCCGGAGCACCCCTCAAATCCCTGTCACTTCCTTTCTGGAATGTGGAAACTCTCCTGCTTGTCTTCTCCCTTCCAGACTCCTCCCTTCCGGCAGCCACTGGAGCCTCCAGACCTCCGCCCGGTGACACCCCTCCACCCACACAGCGAGGCCGACCAGTTTAGGTGAGCCCCCCACCCAGATGCTGCAACGTGTACCCAAACCTCTCCTGACGGTGCTCTCTACCTCCTTCAGGACTCCCTCCTGTGACTCTTCACACACACGAAATGCACCCCTTCCCTAAAACACACCTCCTTGGAGTTTTGGGGTTGATTTTGTCTTTTTGAAATGGGGAAATTCAGCTCAGAATCATTTTTTAAAATTTAAATTCAATCAATTAACATAATGTATTATTAGTTTCACAGGTAGAGGTCAGTGACTCATCAGTTGCATGTAACACCCAGTGCTCATCCCATCACATGCCCTCCTTCATGCCCATCCCCCAGTGACCCCAGCCCCCACCCCTCCCCTCCAGCGACCCTCAGTTTGTTTCCTATGATTAAGAGTCTCTTATGGTCTGTCTACCTTACTGATTTCGTCTTATTTTAATTTTTCCTCTCAGGCAGCCCCGGTGGCTCATGGGCAGTCCGGGTGGCTCAGCGGTTTAGCACCGCCTTGACTGTAGGGCGTGATCCCGGAGACTTGGGATCCAGTCCCAGGTCGGGCTCCCTGCATGGGGCCTGCTTCTCCCTCTGCCTGTGTCTCTGCCTCTCTCTCTCTCTCTCTCTGTGTCTCTCATGAATAAATAAATAAAATATTTTTTAAAAAAGTTTTTTTCTCTCTTCCTCTAGGATCCTCTGCTTTGTTTATTAAATTCCACATAATGAGTAAAACACACTTATTTGGACTTAGATTTTTTTTTAAGATTTATTTATTCATGAGAGAAACAGAGATGTAGGCAGAGGGAGAGGGAGAAGCAGGCTTCCTGCAGGGAGCCCTGTGGGGGGTGAGAATCCATCTTGGATCCTGGGATGATGCCCTGAGCCGAAGGCAGACCCTCAACCTCAAAGCCACTCAGGCGAATCTGGACTTAGAGTCTTGATCTTGGAGGTCAATTATTCTGAGTACTTTGGGATTCTACCTCCCCTGCTCCAAATTATCTAGATTTATGCTCACTGAGAGGACAGGGAATGTAATTTTATCGAACAAGTGGAAATGTTTGTGACCTGAGCAATAGCTTTAAGGCTGAAAACCACTCTGGATCTAAATTGGCCATAAACTCTTGTCATTTTCTGACTTTAAAAATCCTACAATTGCAAGTAGTCCATAATCCTAATAGATAAGTTGGCAAGCATCACTATGTCTCAACACTGCCTCTTTTTTCCCATTCAGACTCCACGTTTTCCTTGAACTAGGACTCTTAGGAGGAGAACTTTCTTGCCCAGGGTCATGTAGCTAGTGAATCTTTTATTTAAAGACTCAAAGAAAGCCCTCAGACTCCTGCCAATTTCAATCAATACCAATTTCTTGTGTTTTAATTAAAAGTAGCAGAAGTTTGGTTCCTTTGATCATAAAAGAAATTTTTGCTGCGATGCTGTCCACGTCCTCACCCCACGTTCAAACCCAGCCTCTGCAACCCAAACCTGACTTAGAGATTTGTGTCCCCATTTACTTGGGGGCAGTTTTCCCTGAGTGTTTTCTCTGAATTAGATCAGAGAAATGGGTATCTGGGATACCCATTCAGACCGCCAGGATTTTCTGGGTACAAGTGTGAGAAGCAGAAGACCTATTCCTAAATCTGCAACTTTAAAATAATATTTATATAATATTTGGAGTTCACGAATATTCTTTACATCAGTGATCCCCACATAGCCCTCCCCCTGAGTCCCTGACAGAGGGAGAACAGGAGTTCCTTGCTCAAATTTGCAATGGAAAAAGTGAGGCTCAGAAAGGGGATGGGACTTGGGCAAAGTCTAAGAAGAGTGTAGACCTAGACCATAAATTTGAGTTTTTTCTTTTCTTTTTTTAGATTTTATTTACTCATGAGAGACACAGAGAAAGAGGCAGAGGGAGAAGCAGACTCCCTGGGAAGCCTGATGTAGGACTTGATCCCAGGACTCCGGGATTTCGACCTGAGCCAAAGGCAGATGCTCAGCCACTGAACCACCCAGGGGCCCCATAAACTTGGGTTTTTATTTCAAATTCATTTGTCTCTCCACTCGGCTCCATTCCCCATAAAACATGTTTGGAAATGGAGGAAAGTCCTAGAGAAACCACTTTTGCATTTGTCATACTCATGTTTTCTTAACCTTCTGACTTCCTTCCTCAAACATGCTGAGGTCTGGGGCTCCCTCCAGGTCGAGGCTGATTGTGGCCCTGGGCCTCACAGAGGCAGCTAGCCCAGGAAACGTAGACTTTCTGGAGGTTGTGTCAGTGACACTAGCTTTCCTCCCTGGCCCCTTGGGGAGGAGGAAGGCTGGAAGAACTCTGCTTCTTGGGGTTAGGCTGGGGAGGCAGTGAGAGGAAGGATGTGTGCTCCCCTAGGCAGTGTTCTTTCTGTTACTCCTGCCCTAATGGGCTGGGGGAAGGCGTGGGAGAGAGCTCCATGTCCAAGCACAACCACCGGAATCTGAGGAACCCACACCATTCAAAACCAGAGCGCTCCCACCTGCAAATCTCTAGTCTGTGCCTCCGGCCCTTGCTGCTCCCAGGGAAAGAACAAACGTGCTATATCAGCAAGCACACCCTGCAGCCATCACTGACAGCTTTAATAGGACAGCAAGGCATTGGGAAAATACCTCCCTCAGCCTCAGTTTGCCCATTTATAAATCAGAAAATCACAAAAGTCCCTTCTAAGGCTGATATTCTCAGCTTATTTTCCCAGGTTTTGTGAGATTCTGATTGCCTCTGAAGCTGATTTGACCAGTTATTACTCTAGAAGGTTGGGAGACAAGAGTAAGAATCAAGGAATGCTATGAGTTTTGAGTTCTACTGTGTCATATAGGTCATGTGGGTCATGTAGGTCATGTAGATTTTCCAGCCCACAAATGTATATGAGAGAACCAGATGCTCAGGAGAGTGGAAAGATGGCCTGTCCTAGTTTAAGGCTGGGACCAGACAGCTGCAGCCACAACTCTGCCCTCACAACTCTCCATCCACATAGCAATCAGATGAGATTCAGAACAACAGATTTGAGATTGAGACGCTTGGCTTCTTCTCTCCCATTCTACAGCCCATTGGCCTGTGGCACCTCATGAAGGGCATTCCAGGCCAGTAGGAAACAGCCGGAGTTGACCTAGAAACTCCCCGCAGTTGTCCCAGGGATACCTAGGGACAAGGTAGACTTGCTTTCTGGTTCAGATCAACAGAGTCAAGAAATTTTTACAGAGGAAGTGGCACAATGCTTAGAATTTGCTTCAAAATGATTCTGCGTGTATGTGCATGTGGAGCATTGGGGGCAGTGGAAAGAAGCACAGGTGGATGCAGACAAAATGAAATTAGCCACCACTTGTGCTGCTCACAGCTGATGTAGTAATAGGTGTGTGAGGCGAATCATATGCTCCTCTGTAGAGTGTGCATGTTTGGGATTTTCCATTATAAAAGTTTTAATTGAAAGTAACATGCTGGAGGGCACCTGGATGGCTCAATCAGTTAAACATTTTCCTTTGACTCAGGTCATGATCTCAGGGTCCTGGGATCTAGCCCCACATCAGGCTCCCTGCTCAGCGGGGAGTCTGTTTCTCTCTCTCCCTCTGTCCCTCCCCCTGCTCTCTCTCTCTCTCTCTCTCTCTCTCTCTGACAAATAAGCAAATAAAATCTTTAAAAATAAAATAAAAGTAACACACTAGAGACACTTGGAGTAGAGGACTTCTTAAAACTAATGGATAGAAAAGGAATAGAGCATGTCAGAAGGTAAATGAGAGAGATAAGCAGTGAAGGAAGGAAGAAAGAAGACAAAGAAACAGTGGGACTTACATGAGCATTCACTAAGTCCTTATTCATGCCAGACATTTCCAGGTATAGATTCTTCATCTTTATTTTAAAAGTCATTATTTTATGTTATTTTACAAAGAAGAAACAGATATACAAAAATTACATAACTTGCTCAAAATTTCATAGCTAGAAAGAACTCAAAGCTAGTCCTGTTTAAATCCCAAATCCAAACTTTTTTCCCTGTACACAATGGGGAGGGAGAGCAGCAGTAGACAGTGAAGGGTGGAGAGTGTAGAAATGGAAATAAAATAGGAGAGTGAAGGAGGATCAGTGAATTCAGCCTCAGGGACTGGGTTGATAAGAAGGCCTTCCAGAGCTATTCCTGGAACAACAGGCAACAAGGGGGGGCACCATGCTCAACCAAGACTCTTCTGAGGCATGATTAATCTGTCATCAGGATGAGTTAAGAGAAAATCTGTCATGCCATCTGCTGAGCGTGCTGTGGAGGGAACACGAATTCTGTTGTCCTTGTCTTCTACTGGTGTCCACACCCAGGAGAATCCAGGAACTCCCAGATACCTGTGACTGGCCCTGCCACTAACTCCTTGTGAGTGTGTGTGTGTGAGAGTGTGCGAATGTGACTGTGAATGTGTGACTATGAGTGTGAGAGTGTGAGTGTGTGACTGTGAGAGTGTGGGTGTGTATGTGACTGTGAGTGTGAATGTGTGAATGTGTGTGAGTGTGTGTGAGACTCTGTGTGTGTGTTTTCAAGCTAAATTATAGCAGAAAGGGAACAAGGAAGAGATAAATACAGAACTTGGGAGAAATGATAGGTTAATCATTGACAACGAGAAGGTAATGTTACTTAACCTCTACTTTGCTTCTGTCTTCTCCGTTAAGAAAAAATATATATTTAAACTTAAAAGAAGAAAAAAATGCAAGACAGAGAATTTAAAGTTAAAACCAGGGATTAATAAAAGCCATGTACTTGTATGTGAATTTGTGGATGCAAGCCAGACAAGATAGATCTCAAGATAAAAATTAAAACCATAATTTAACCTGCACTTGTTCTGTAATCAAAGGGGACATTGGAATATTTAACCCTGCAGAATGGGCACAACCAATCACAGCAAATGCTGGCCTCCAACAGGTGGTGTGCAGATTGCCATGGAATCCCCGCCTGTAATCACAAGAAGCAGATGTCCTGATGGATACACAAAGGACCTGATTTTCCAAAGTGGGGGAGAAGAACTTTAAAATCTATAGAACGAGGTCTACTGAGAGCCATTGCTGCCATTTATGACATATTTTTATCTTATCTTGGTTTATTTTGTTTTATTTTATTTTATGCTTGCTTATTTGTTTTTAAGTAACCTCCTCACCCAATGTGGGGCCAAGACTCACGACCCCAAGACCAAGAGCTGCATGATCTTCCCACTGAGCAGGCCAGGTGCCCGCCAACATATTTAAATAGATTATTTATGAACGAGTGGGTGCTGAATGCTGTACACCAGCACGGGGTTACCAAAAGTCAACCACAAGCATCTTAAACTCTAGGTCTGGGCAGAATGTTCTGCACTTAGCCCCTCTCTGCCCTACAGACTTAGGTTTTATTTCGTGGGAGGTACAAAACCTATGCTGGTTAAATACACAGATCACTGATAGCTGGGAAAAATAGCTAGTATGATACATGACAGATTAAGTGTTAAAAGTTCCATTGCCTAGGTGAATAGACTAAAATAGGCACCAATATCATAAGGGCAATTCATATAAACTTAGATTGATTTTAAAAGTCAAAAGTGAAAACAATAAAAATAAAAATCAGTGAACTGATAGTGTTTCGATGATATTAGAGATAATAATGCTATCTTGGACTAAACTGATTAGTGTACAGTATTCAAAAAATGTGTTTATCATTGATCACATCAGATCTGAAATGCTTCTACCTGCAGACAGAACAAATTAAAATGTAAATTAATAAGGGCATCTGTCTGGCACAGTCAGAAGTACATATGATTCTCGACCTCGGAGTCCTGAGTTTGAGCCCCATGTTGGATGTGCAGATTACTTAAATAAAACGTTTAAAAATTTAAAAATTTATAAAATAGTATATAAATTAATGCATATAGAAATTCTATAAATACATATAATTTAATATATGTAAATTAACAAATCAGACCATATTCCAGGGAAGGGAGTCAGGAGGTAAGCTGGCTTCCAATATATATTTGCTGAATTGTCGGGCAGTTAGACAAGAGCAAGAAGGGATGAAGCCACACCTGGGAGCCACCCCCAAGAGCTAACAGGAGAGGAAAGGCACAGCCACAGAGCTGGCTCCGAACCCATAAGGGGACGTCCAAGAGTTGAGCATGAGCACAAGAGATGCAACATAGCCTAAATTCACAGCAAAAGCTTATTAGAAACTCATAAATACAAAAAAAAAAAAAAGAAACTCATAAATACACGGTACATACACAAATACATATATTCATACATACATTCATAACAGAATGCATCATGATTAGGTGCACGTACAGAAGCCAAAATGTGCTATAACTGCCAGCTGTTGATCAAAAATGTCAACCAAAATCAAATTTACATACACAAAGGGCAGGCTTAAAAGGATGCAGCAACTGTCTGGCTGTCTGTCTTCAGCGGGCAGTAGACTTACCTGCTCAATGAACTGTCTCCCTATTCTGGTCTTGGGCCTCCATGTCTTTGGGGCATCTGGAACAAGAACCAAGCGACCCAGTAGCAGAATGGCTGGATGAACTATTGAAGGGAGGAAGAAATGATCTGTTTGCCTCTGATTGGTGCCCTCCAGGACCTCACCTGTGCAGAGGCCGGGCAAACTTCTGCAAATAAACTGTTAAGTCTATCGCAATGGTTCCCCCCTTGGAGTTAACAACGCTGCTCAGTGAACATACAGAATTACCGTGATTATAAGGCCCTGGGGAATCTGCACCCCACAGTACTTTCCAGGCTATTTCATAGCTCGTTACCTGTTGCCACACTGGCCTGTTTTGTTTGTCCAGCGGGCTGGACTCTGGCTTGCCAAGTATTCACACCCGCTGCTGACAGTCGGGACAGCTTCCCCCGGATCTCCACCTGCTCCTTCCTCTGAACCGCATCTCCCTCTGCTTCGTGTCCCACCTGTGTGTACCCTCAACCAAGAGACCTTCTCTGACTCCTCTAATGCGGTTCACTCCTGCTTACACTGTGTGGCACCGTCTGAAGGTTCCTTTACAGGGCTTATCAAAGTCTGTCACCTTCTTGAGTATTTAATGAAATGAATATGTGCTGATTTATGGTATACCTAATGCATGAGGGGTAAGTACCAGGAATGCAGGTTACTTGGTCTGATTTGTCTAGAAGGCAACTACCTTTATTTATTAGGGTCTTAGTAAACATTTGTGGAATGAATAACTAGACCTCTAGATATCTTAGAACCGTAGATCATAAATTTGGTTGGAGGAACATAAGCAGTTTTAAAGATCTATTGAAAACTATGGACTCTTCTCCCTCTAGAAAAGTGACACTATGCCCTATGATGATAATATCAAGGGTCTCCTGATTCCTCAATACTCACTGCTGTCTATAGCTATGTTAGATTTGTTTAAAATATCAGGAACAGAAAAGCTTTTCCTCTAAGGACATGAGTTGCACCCAGAAACTGATAGGAGTAGACATTCTGGCCAAATACTATTCTGCCAGTTCCCAGTTTATTCAGAGCCTTTGAAACAAATACAGAAGCAGAGTTTCTCTCTCATCACTAGCTCCTGGTTTGGGCTACAGTATGAAAACCTGCCACCCTAGAGTAAGTCCACTGCTGAGGCCATGTATGTACCCACTGAAGGAGCAGCACACACATCAGCCTTGTGAACTCAGGTCAGTGCACTTAAATAACACTCCGTGCTTTCATATGTGCTGCAGCACTGAAGCATGGTGGACAGAGCAGTTCTGTGATTGAAGATCCTGTACAAGCAAAACGGTTTATAATAAAGCCTCTGTACTCTCATCTCTGCATATGCAAAGGCTTCCATGGGACCTAAACAAGCCAAAGCTCAGCCTGCTAAAAGCAAGCAGGAAAGAATGTTTCTGAGGTACCCCAACGTGTCTTTGCTAGAGATCCAAGAAGTGGAATCACATTCACAGATAATTTATGGAAATATGTTGCAGGTCTTCGGGAAAGAACAAGCAGGCTTTTCTGGTTGATCCTGTTACTCTGCTCTACATCGTCATTAAGCTTCATGGACTTTCTTGGTGCCAATAGGATAAAGTCCATACTTCTCAGTAGAACGTTCAAATACCTCAAGCCAAGGCTTCAGTCTGGCATAACCCCTCCCTTGATACTCTGTCTTGGCTAAATTGTGCTCCAACTTAATGAGAATGCTCACTCTTCCCTGAAAAGAAAGGAAAAGGAAAACGGGTTTGTTTTTTTTCTCCCACCAAATTAACAGTATACACATATTTTAAATGTGTTACCTCCTTCTAGAAAAGTGTCACTTTTTTAGAGGGAGAAGAGTCCATAGTTTTCAATAGATCTTTAAAACTGCTTATGTTCCTCCAACCAAATTTATGATCTACGGTTCTAAGATATCTAGAGGTCTAGTTATTCATTCCACAAATGCTTACTAAGACCCTAATAAATAAAGGTAGTTGCTTTCTAGACAAATCAGACCAAGTAACCTGCACTCCTGGTACTTACCCCTCATGCATTAGGTATACCATAAATCAGCACATATTCATTTCATTAAATACACAAGAAGGGGACAGACTTTGATAAGCTCTGTAAAGGAACATTCAGGCGGTGCTACACAGTGTACACATCTTCGTACTCATGATCCTGAAAAATCCCTCTCTGCACAATAGCTGGATATGTTAAACAAAATATGATAAGTATACTATTGAAGGCACTTGCACTATGATGTATTTGGATGAGCAAAATTTCATAATTTTCTTTAGTCATTTAAAAATGTTTCCCTTTATAATCAATGTTTCTTGTGTCTTATCGAAGAAATTTTTCTTAGTCCCCAGGTCATAAAGTTACTACTTGTTGTCTTCTACAAGCTGCATTTTTTTTCCTTTCATGTTTATATCTACAACACTCCTAGATTTCATTTATTCAAAGCTTTTATTATGAAAATTTTAAAAGGGATGCCTGGGTGGCTCAGCGGTTGAACGTCTGCCTTCAGCTCAGGTCATGATCCCCAGATCCCACATCGGGCTCCCCACAGGGACCCTGCTTCTCCCTCTGCCTATGTCTCTGCCTCTCTCTCTGTGTCTCTCATGAATAAATAAATAAAATCTTAAAAAAAAAAAAGAAAGAAAGAAGAAAGAAAGGAAAGAAAGAAAGAAAGAAAGAAAGAAAGAAAGAAAGAAAGAAGAAAGAGAGAGAAAGAAAGAAGAAAGAAAGAAGAAAGAAATAAAGAAAGAAAGAAAGAAAGAAAGAAGAAAGAAAGAGAGAGAGAGAGAGAAAGAAAGAAAGAAAGAAAGAAAGAAAGAAAGAAAGAAAGAAAGAAAGAAAGAAAGAAAGAAGGAAAATAAATTTTGGGCAGCCCGGGTGGCTCAGTGGTTTAGCGCTGCCTTTGGCCCAGGATGTGATCCTGGAGACCCAGGATGGAGTCCCACGTCAGGCTCCGTGCATGGAGCCTGCTTCTCCCTCTGCCTGTGTCTCTGCTTCTTTCTCTCTCTGTCTCTCATTAATGAATAAATAAAATCTTAAAAAAAATAAAAAAAAAATTAAAAAAAGAAAAATAAAAAATATACACTTATGCTGACAAAATAGAAAAATGATCACTGTCTCTATCATGAATAAATAAATAAGATCTTTTTTAAAAAAAAGTCTTTAGTGTGCAATTGTATTTTATAAGTTCTCCTACCCTCTTCAAAAGTGTTTTGACTGTTTTTGACCATTTGCACTTATATTTAAATCTTTTTTTGGCGGGGGGGGGCAGGGGGGGATGCCTGATGGCTCAGCGGTTGAGTGTTTGCCTTTGACCCAGAGGGTGAACCCAGGTCCAGGGATCCAGTCCGGCATCGGGCTCCCTGCAAGGAGCCTGCTTCTCCCTGTCTATGTCTCTGCGTCTCTCTGTGTGTCGCTCATGAATAAATAAATAAAATCTTTTAAAAAAATCTTTTTTCAGATTGTTTTATATTTAAGTTTTTACATTTTAATTCCAGTATAGTTAACATACAGTTTATATTAGTTTCAGGTGTGCAATATACTGATTCGACAATTCTACATATTACTCAGTGCTCATCAAGATAAGTGTCCTTTTAATCCCCTTCACCTATTTCCCCCAACCCCTACCCACCTGCCCTCTGGTGACCATCAGTGTATTCTCTAGAGTAAGAGTCTGTTTCTTGGTGGGTCTCTTTTTTCTCTCCTTTGTTTTGTTTCTTAAATTCCACATATGAGTGAGGTCATATGGTATTTATCTTTCTCTGACTTATTTCACTTAGCAAAGTACCCTCTAGCTCCATCCATGTTGTTGCAAATGGCAATATTTCATTATTTTTAATGGCTGAGTAATATTCCAGTATGTGTGTGTGTGTGCATGTGTGTGTTGCTTCCATAATTTGTCTACTGTAAATAATGCTGCCATAAACATCAGTGTGTATGTATCCCTTTGAATTAGAGTTTTTGTATTTTGGGAGTAGATATCCAATACTGCAATTGCTGGATCATTGGGTAGTCCTATTTTTAACTTTTGGAGGAAACTTCATACTGTTTTCCAGAGTGGCTGTACCATTATGCATTCCCAGTAAGAATGTAAGAAGATTCTGCTTTCTCCACATCTCCACTAACATTCTTGTTTCTTGTGTTTTTTAGTTTAGCCACACTTAAATTTCTTAATCATTTTTTTTTCAAATTCCACAGAAATTTAAGAATTTGAGAAAGTTGGGAATTTGGTTGGGATTTCACTGAATCTATAGAATGGTTTGGATAGAATTGACATTCTTACATCATTCTCTTCTAATTCATAATGTGTATACTAAAAATTAATTTAGGACTCTTCAAAAGTGTACCAATTAATACATTTCTCATCAAAACAACCTAGTATATCTTTTGCTAACTTTATGGCTGCATATTTTATTATGTTACTTTTAAAAATTAAGCTTAATTTCAATGGTTTATAAATAGTATATAGAAATAAAGTGAATTTTGCATTAATTTTTATCTAGTAACTTTGCTAAAGTCATAAAATTATAATAATTTATCGCTAGTTTCTTTTTAAATTATATGTTCACAAGGTGTACTAATGATAATTTCATTTGTTTCTAATCTTTGTACAATAAATTTCTGTCTTTTGGCTTAAATTCACTGGTTCATTTTGCCAATGCAATATTGAATTGAGGTAGTAACAGAGACATCCTTTCCTTGAAAATTATTTCAGGGGGTAATGATGAAATATTTCACCATTAAGTATTATATTTGTTGCAGGCTTGTGTTAAATATTCTATCAGGTAGAAAAGGTCTCTTCTATTCTCAGTTTGCTGTGAGTTTAAAATATGAATCAATGCTGAATTTCTTCACATGCTTTTTGAAGTACATATTGAGATGGCCATGTGACATGATTTTCTTAAAATGGTATATTAATTGCTTGATTTTGAATGTTAAACCTTAAACCATTTTTATTTCCTGGGGGGTGGGGAATTCCAACTTTATATTGCTTAATCTGGTTTACTAATATTTTGTGTAGGATTTTTGCAACAACATTCATGAAAAAGATTTAGCTTATGGTTTTTCTTTCTCATAGTTTCCTTTCCTTGTTACTTTTTTTTTGTCCTTGTCACATTTTGACAATATGTTACAGTATCCTTATAACATGATTCAGGATTCTTTCTTCTTTTGCTATCCTCTGGAATATTCTTTTTAAGATTTTAATTATTCATGAGACACACACACACACACACACACACACACAGAGGCAGAGACATAGGCAGAGGGAGAAGCAGGCTCTCTGCAGGTAGCCCGATGTGGGACTAAATTCCAGGGCCCCGATATCATGACCTGAGCCAAAAGTAGATGCTCAATCACTGTGCCACCCAGGCGTCCCTGGAAGATTTTTTGTAAGCTCTTGATTGTTCTCAAATGTTTGGTAGAATTTACTAGTAGAATCATCTATACCTGGAAAATTATTTGTGGATTTTAAAAAAACAAATCAAATATCTTTACACATTAAATTATTGGTCATATTTTGTATTTATTACAGAAAGAAATATAGAAAAGCTACAGTTGTATCTTTTACTAATTTGCCCATTTCATTTAAACTCATATATTTATCAGTATTAAATTGTTCATGATATTTGTTCTTACCCCCTGTTGGATCTGAAGTGATGTCTCCTTGTCCATTTCTTTTTATTATTATTATTATTAACATTATTATTATTATTAATATTAAAGAAAAGTCTACTCCCAACATGGAACTTGAACTCACAACCCCAAGATCAAGAGTTGCCTGCTCAACTGAGCCAGCCAGGCCCCTTCCTTTTCCATTTCTAATATTAGCTATTTGTGCAGTCTCTCCATTTTTCTTGATCACTATTGCCACAGAGTTATCAGTAACAGTAATCTTTTTAAAATATTTTGATTAAGTCAGCCTCTTTTGTATATCGGGTTTCTATTTCATTAGTTCTCACTTCTACCGTTACAATTCCTTCTTCCATTTTCTTTTATTTCCTCCATGTATCCCATGGGCAGCCCAGAATGGTTGCGGTCATAGTTTTAATATTATTCCGGTCAAAATACTTCCTAGAGTCCAGAAGCAGGCCGTGAAGGACATAGAAACATGGGAAAGGAAGAAAAACAGCACGTTATCTGAAGGAAATCAAGGACACTTTGGAAAGCTATTAGTGTTGGAGGACTCTACCTGGAGGCAAAGGATGAATGATCCAACTAATTGAAATGTATTTTCAAAGCACGAAACTTTTTTTCCAAGAGAAAAAATTTTACAATTTCCATTCTCATGTCATCTTACAAACATATGTTATTTTATAGTTCAGTCCTCAGTTTCCAATATTTAGGAATATTCTAGTTATTTGTTAGTTGAATAGTGGCTTAATTGCCTGTAGTCAGAGAATATGGTCTATATCACTTCAGTCATTTGAAATTTATAGACAGTTGATTTATAGCACAGCATATGGTTGATTTTTGTGAATGTTCCATGTGTGCTTTAATTTTTTAAAAAAATATTTTATTTATTCATGAGAGACACAGAGAGAGAGAGAGAGGCAGAGACATAAGCAGAGGGAGAAGCAGGCTCCTTGCAGGGAGCCCAACATGGGGCTCAATCCCGGGTCTCCAGGATCACAGCCTGGGCTGAAGGCAGGGCTAAACCACTGGGCCACTCTCCATGTGGCCTTTAAAATAATTTATATCCTGCAGTTGTTGGATGTTCTGTATACGTCTGCTATGTCTAATTTGATAAACGTACTGATTAAATCTCACCTATCATTATTCAATCCTGCTTTTTCTATTACTAAAACACATATGTTAAGTTCTTCCATTGTAATGTGTAGATTTGTATATTTCACTGTAGATTTCTATCCATTTTAAACTTATATATTATTAGTTCTGTTATTAGGTGCTTACAGATTTAGAGTAATTTTATCTTCCTGGTGAATTGTATGCTTGTTACAAAAATTTCTCTAAATTCACGGTTATCCATTTTGCCTTAAAGTCTACCTTGTCTAAAAACAACATAGCTTGGTTTTGGTTTATTTTGGTTTATTTTTGCTCTTTCCCATCCTTTCATTTTCAGGCATTATGTATCTCTCCATGTTAGATGTGAATTTTGTCTCTCTTGTTCTATATCCCATATTCTCTCTTTCTAGTTTTCTTTTGAACTGTTTGGACCCCCACTCCCATAAAGTTGGTAGTTATACACATTGTGATCATTCTTTGAAATTACAAAATATACTCAGGATATATCAGATCCTAGTCATAAATAGTTATTTTGCCTCTTTTTACCCTCTTTCTAGGCAATGTAAAGACCTCAGAATTTTATAACACTATATCTGTGCTCTTGAAATATATAAGTATATGGTATAATCATTGGTATGATTAAACAGAGATACATATTATTTATCTAAATATATAAAGAGAAAGATACTGTTTACACAATCATCATAATACATTTACCATGATGGTTAATTTATGTGTCAATTTGATTGGGTAATAGGGAGCCCATAAATTTGGTTAAACATTATTTCTGAGTGTGTCTGTGAGGGTATTTCCAGATACAAGTAACATTGAAATTGGTAGAATAGGTAAAGCAGGTTGCTCTCCATAATGTGGGTGGGCATCATCCCATCTGTTGAAGGTCTAAATAGAAAAAAAGGCTGAGTAAGAAAGAAATCTGTCTTTGAGTTGGGACGTTAGTCCTCTGCCTTAAGACTCAGACTGGAACTTATAACATCAGCTCCCCAGGTTCTCAAGCCTTCAGACTCAAACATCAGCTCTCCTGGGTTCTCAGCTTGCTGATAACAGATCTGAGGACTTCTCAGCCTCCATAACCAGGTAAGTCAATTCCTTATAATCTCTCTCCCTCTCTCTGTCTCTGTCTCTGTCTCGTTGTCTCCGTTTCTTTATCTCTGTCTCTGTCTCTCTCTCTCTCTCTATATATATATATATACACACACACAAATATATATATTTATATAGATATCTATATACTGAACAGTAGATAAATATAGATATAAATAGATACAGATATCTATCTATCTATATAATTTCAAAGTGGCTTTGAAAATGGATAATGTATAGAGGCTTGAAGAACCTTGAGGTGCATGATAGAAAAAGCCTAGAATGTCTTGAACTAACTTGCAGAAATATGGATGCTTCCAGTAAGGGTGAGAAGGAACGGAGGAACATGTCATGGGAAACTGAAAGGATTCATGAGCCCTTTCTGGCACCACTCCAACCTCTTTCTTCCATTGTCATATCTCTCCTATCTTCTTAGTAAAATCTCCTGCTTCCCTCCCCTAAGAATATGCATGATTGTATTTGGTGCCCATGCAGATAATCCAGATAATCCCTTTATCCCAAGAGCCTAAACTTAATCACATCTGCAAAATCTTTTCCATATAAGATAACATCTGGGTTCCGGGGATTAACACCTGATATCCGTGGGGGCCTTTATTCAGGCTACCACAAGAGTCTGGATTTGGGATCAGAACATACTTGAATGAGAGTACCAGCTAGACAAATTACTAGGTCTGTAATTTGAGAAGACATTTATTTTTACTTTGTCTTTATAGCCCTACTTATAAAATGGAGAAAATACTAACCTAGTGATTATTTTGGTGATGCTTCAGTAAGAAAATCTATCTAAACATTCCTGATACTAGTAAACAGGGAGTTAACACAGATTGATTCTCCTCCCTTTTTGTCCTTCAAACTTTGTTCTTTCCTTCCCTCCTTCTTCCCTTTATCTCCCCTCTCCATCATGCCCCTACTTCTCCTTTAACTTCTCCCTATTCGTGCTCTGGCATTCAGTTCCTCCAGCATCCATTGTTTCCACTGACTTTGCCCCTGCAGGTCGGGTCTAGGGGGAGACAGAGTTGGTCCAGGATAGGCTGAGACCTGCAGGGACCTCCTGGCTAGAACTCACCGTGTGAACCATTGGCAGTAGAAATCCACAGGGAGCAGAGTAGCTTACCAGCTTCTGTTTGTTGCCCCTGACTTGACTTGATGGCTACAGGGACAGAGCTTGTTTTTAGGTAAAGCTACTCAAGGTCAAAAGGGTCAATTTCTGGGCCTCTGAAAAGCCATAGGTGAATAAGAAGCTAAGATATCCAGGCATTAAAAGTTTAGAGTTTTCCGAGTAAATACTTCCTCTTCCCAGTCTTCTCAAGGCAGAAGTTGGTCAAATTAAATCACCAAAAGATCTGCACCTCTTAAAAGAAGTAGAAATATTAAAAGATATGAAGTGACAAAGGTAGTTGAAGGTGGTCATATTATAGCTCCACACCCCTGCCAGGTAATAGTTGGATTTGGGCTTGCAGTGTACAAGATGGCATATTCCTTCCTCTCTCAGAAGCTCTGGGACCATGCCTTATTGGGGGGACAGTTGGTTCTATGGCAGATAAGTTGCTTAGCTCTTGTGGGTGCCGATGGTGTCTCAGACACTGATGGTTGTGTGTGTGGACACAGGGGCACCTACCTGGAACAAGATGGTGGAAATTATGGACGTTAGCATTACCTGGGAAAGAGCTTCACCAAACACCAGAATTATTTCGTGGAGCAGATGAGGGTGGGAATGCTGGCAATAGTGGCAAAGCCCCCAGGAGGATATTGTCAGCTGCCTTTGTGAAGGCTCTGGATTAGGACCATGGCCAGCCTGGATCTGGGGTGTTTTCAAGGATAAGGCAATAGTAAACATGGACTTGGACAGAAACGTAATAGCAGGGGCACCTAGGCAGTTCAGTGAGCTAAACAGCCAACTCTTGTTTTTGACTCATGACCTCGAGGTCCTGGAATGGAGCCCCAGGTCAGGCTCTGTGCTCAGTGAAGAGTCTGCTTGAGATTCTTTCCCTCTGCCCCTCCTCCTTCTTTATATTTTCAAATCCTACTCTCACATTTGTGAATTGAGGGACAGGTGCTCCTCCTGCCTCATAGGTAGTCTGGTGGTAAGGACTATACGAACCAGTAAATGAGGAAGCATGACTTACAATATGATGAAATGGCATTATAAACACAGCAGATCCAGGACTGCAGTCTGTGTCTCTCACTTGCCAGGCAGAGAAAGGAGATGCTGGAGTCCTGACAGGGCAGCCCCCATGTACCTGGGAAGATGGACTGGATCTGAAAATTTTTTTAGCGATCAAGCAGAAGCTCAGATCTCTAAGTTGGGGTTCCGGCAAACAAAGAAGTAGTTTTGTTCTGGAACTCAGATGAAGGCATGTATGGAAGCCATACAGAGTTTTGTTTCCTTTTTGATCAAAGAAATTGAGAATGAAGGAGGTTCATAGTGAGCATGGGACAGACACAGGGAATGGAAGAAAAATGAAAGCGGTCAGACAGAACTGAGTTCCTTTCTCTGAACTGAAGCTTGCTTATAGGGATTAGTATGCATTTATGAGGGCTGCCCTAACCAAGTGCCACTAACTAAATGATTGACAACAATGGAAATGTATCGTCTCATGGTTCTTGAAGCCAGAAGTCTGGAACCAAGGGGTCACCTTGGCCATGCTTCCTCTGCAAGCCGTATGGAAGGAGCCTTCCTCGCCTCTTCCCACGTCTGGTGGCCCCAGACCATCCTCAGCTTGTGGCAGATGACTTTGGCATCTGTCCCCATCTTTACAGGACAGCCCCACATGGCCCTCTTTTTATGAAGAGCGCCAGTCACACTGGGTTGGACTTTATAAAGAGCTTTACTCTACTATGACCTTATCTTAACTAATCACAGTGGCAACAATCCAAGGTACAGAGGGTTAGGATTTCACTATGTCTTTTTGGGGAACATAATCAGCCCATAACCCCCTTGTGACCTGGTGCAGATAGATCATTGGTCCCCTTAGGACTCCTACCTCTGTCCTTTAAACTACTCCATCCTGCTTGGGTCACAGAAACAGTGACTGAGACACCCTGATCTGAGGCTCACCCTTTTCTGCCCTAGGCTATTTGTGAAAGGCAGCAGGCCTGATCTGATCAATTCAAAGCCTGGTGGAGCTGGTTCGGACCTGATCTGTGACTCAGGCCTCAGACAGTTACCTCTGAAGTCTTGTTTGTTAAAATTGTGATCCATCATTTTGAATAAAAATAAGTCAAGAAATCTTTCAGGAAGGATCCCAAAGTATTGGCTCAGATTTTATCTAGAATGTCAATAATTGACACCTCAGTGGGTGGATTTGGGGTGATGGAGCCAGTTCAATCTACCAAAAACATAACATCTATGGAAGGCAGGGCATGCCTGGAAATTTGTTGAGTGTCAAATCCAGAGTGTTCCATGAGATAATTTCAAATCAAAGGTGGAAGAATTAGGGAGGAACCAAAGCATTTTTAATAAAAGAGTGATATCAACAGGGTAGCTCAGTGGTTGAGCTTCTGCCTCTGGCTCAGGTCATGATCCTGGGGTACTGGGATCGAGTCCCACACTGGGCTTCCCCATGGGGAACCAGCTTCTCCTTCTGCCTATGTCTCTGCCTCTCTCTCGCTGTCTCTCATGAATAAATAAATAAAATCTTTTTTTTTTTTTTTTTTAACGAGTGACATCTACAAAGTTGATCTTTAGAAAATTGGAGCAGAGGCAGAGTGTGGAAGAAGACAGACCCAGCGGGAAGGAGACAGGCAAAGGGGCAAAAGCAAAATTCCTGTAAGCAGGTCATGGAACAGGCTCTGGAGGAAACAAGGAAAACTGTAGCTCTGAGATACCCTCCAGTGGACCAGCGATGTGTTCCTCCTGCTCCGGGTGTGCTCCACACCTTCACTTCTTGCTGCTGGAGGCCAGGACCGACCATGCTCAAAAGCTTACCAGGAATATTGGAACAGGAGTGTGAGGAGCTGGAGTTTCATTCAGGAGGCCATTGGACCTACTGATAAGGTCCGTAATGCAGAGTGTCTCCTCGTGATTGCAAGATGAGCAAAGGCACACGACTCTGAAGATTTAGTCACAACTGATGATGCATTTGGAAGAAGAACAAGAGATCTACGGCAGGAATCCAGAGTTGGCTTTCATGTCACCATTACCAACCTGTGAGCTCTAATATATCACTTCTCTCTGCTTCTTTTTCTCAAGCATAAAGCTGAGTGTCTGAACCGTTGCTTACCTGTGCCCAGTGCTGGCAGGAGTCCTGTAGAGTCATTATTACTGTTCAAAGCAGTCCTAGCAAGCAAACTCTATTAATTACTTCTATTCTACAGATGGGAAAACTAAAGTACAGAGACGTTAACCATTTCTGAGTCAAGAAGCTGGTCAGTGGCACACACAGGTCTTGAACTCAGTGGTGTCTCTGTCACCTCACAGTTGGAGGTTCAGCCATTATTTTGAACTGAGGAGGGGGAGAAGCCAATGTGTGTATAAGTCTGTGCCCCAGGAGGGAGCCTCCTGCAAGTTGTTGTGAATGCCCTGGGTTCCGCAAGGCTTGGTCCCCCTGGCAGGTCTACAGGCCTTTGGGAAGAGCTCAGAAATCTGAGCCAACAAGAAGCTTATGTTGCAAGGGGTTCCCAAGAATTCAACCCCAGCCAGCCTCGCCCCAGGAGCAGAGCACGCCTTGAATGTGGACCCGGCAGGGCAGGTAGAGGGGCGGGCTGGAAAGGGCCTGAGGCCAACAAGGAAGGAGTTATCAGAACATGAGAGACTCTTAACTCTGGGGAACAAACAAGGGGTTTGGGAAGGGGAGGGGGGAGGGGGGATGGGGTGACTGACTGGGTGATGGGCACTGAGGGGGGCACTTGATGGCATGAGCACTGGGTGTTATATGTTGGCAAATCGAACTCCAATAAAAAAAATATACAAAAAAAAAAAAAAAAGGAAAGAGTTATCGCCTTAATTCACAAGGAGCTTAGCAAAGCTGAGCCGCCCGCAGGGAGCCGCTAAGGGAGGGGGGTGGGGGCAGGAGGGTGGGAGCGACCACTCTGTACCCCTTCGCCGATTCCCTTTCCAACAGCTTTCCACTTGCTTCCCGTTAGGGCCTCAGAACAGCGTTCTGGAGCAGGCAAGGCAGAGGTGACTGCAGGGCTTTCCAGAGAACGAGAAACTCCAGCCCGTGCCCTCTGGACTCAGCTTAGGGCTCTGTTCCCCAGGGCGGCCCCGCTGCGGAGGTGCCCCTCGGCTGTGCCACCTGCACGCACTAGCTCCTGTGTCCCCCTCAGCTGTGCCACCTGCACGCACTAGTCCTGTCCAGGAGACACGGTGCCTCCAAGGCGTCTGAGACCCTCAGGCCCCGCGGCTGGACCTCATCATCAGGAAACACAGTGAGTGAGTGACGGAGTCTGAGGGGCTGAGGGGCGGGTTGGAGGATTAGTGTCTCGAGCTTGACTGCATGGAAACCACGTGACGCTCTTGTTTTTAAAAAGCAGATTCTGATTCTGGCTTTACCTCCTGGACGCGGAGCGAGCACCCGGGGGTCCCAGTCCCTTGGAGGCTGGGCCCAGCGCTTCTGACCCCAAGGAGCGAGGCCTCCCGCGCTACTCGCCAGGAGAACTCGCGGGGCGACAGGTGCAGGTGCAGGTGGCCTCCCGGATGCACTGGGGGCGGGGGGGGGGGGGGAGCGAAGGGGGCTCAGGTATGTGCACGCGCGTGCACTGCTCTGCGATTGGAGGACACCTCTCCACGCCCATCCCCACCAGGGCTTCAAAAGTGACTGGGCCCGGGACGCACCTGGACCCGCGCGCACCAGCCATGGTCCCGCAACTCTGGGCCTCGGCTCTTCTCCCGCTGCTCCTGGCCGGCCTCGCGCAGCCCACCCAAAACACGCAAAAGATGAAGGTGAGTGTCCCACTGGGGAGCCAGCGCACTGCAGCACCTGGTGACCAGCCTAGCCTCCAGGGATGCGAGGAGTTCCCCCTCGTCCTCTCCAAGGCCTCTCCACGCCCTGCTCAGCAGGCCTGTGCGCTGCTTCTTGGAGGCGGCGCCCTGTGCCTTTAGGAAAACCTGAGTCCTGAGGCCCTTCAGGTGTGTGTCAGCGGGCCATACGCCTGGAGGAGGATTGCTAACATAAACCGGGGGAGGGGGGTGTTTATGTTACAAGAGTGAAGTTACACTAACTAGAGCAAAGTTATGGTAGCAACACGTTCGAGGAGGTTCTAGAGGGAACCTGGACCTCAGGAACCCTGCCTGGGGACAGCTGGCCGCAGCAGAGTCTGCCTCTTCCCTTTTCTGCAGTCACCACTCACCAAGTTTCTGATTCAGCGGGTCTCAGAGAACCAGGAACTTGCCTTTCTTTCTTTTTCTTTTTCTTTTTAAAATTCAAGTTAGTTAACATATAGTAACATAATAGTGACATAACAATGTAGTATTGGTTTCAGGAGCAGAATTTAGCGATTCATCAGTTGCATCTAACACCTGGTGCTCATCACAACAGGTGCCTCCTTCATGCCCATCACCCATCTAGCCCATCCTCCACCCACCTCCCCTGCAGCAACCCTCAATTTGTTCTCTTAACTAGGGAGTCTGTGAAGTTTTGCTTCCCTGTTTTTATCTATTTTTCCTTCCCCTCTCCTATGTCCATCTGTTTTTTTCTTAAATTTTACATATGAGTGAAATCATATATTTGTCTTTGACTTATTTTGCTTAACATAATACCCTCTAGTTCTGTCCATGTTTTGCAAATGGTAAGATTCCATTTTCTGATGGCTGAGTAATATTCCATTGTATATATAGACCACATCGTTTTTATCCATTCATCTGTTGATGGACATCTGGGGTCTTTCCACAGTTTGGCTATTGTGGACATTGCTGCTATGAACATTGGGGTGCAAGTGCCCCTTCAGACCACCTCATTTGTATCTTTGGAGTAAATACCCAGGAGTGCAATTGCTGGGTCATAGGGCAGGTCTATTTTTAACTCTATGAGGAACCTCCACACAGTTTTCCAGAGTGGCTGCACCAGCTTGCATTCCCACCAACAGTGCAAGAGGGTTCCTCTTTCTCCACATCCCCACCAACATCTGTCATTTCCTAAGTTGTTAATTCTAGCCATTCTGACCTGTGTAAGATAATATCTCGTTGTAGTTTTGATTTGTATTTCCCTGATGATGAGTGATGTCGAGCATTTTTTCATATTGTCTGTTAGCCATTTGTAGGTCTTCTTTAGAGAAGTGTCTCAGGAACTTGCATTCCTAATATGCCCTGGTGATACTTGTTCAGGTCCTCAAATCACTTTGAGTGCTCTGTTAATGGGTCCCTATGATGTGTAAGATGATGCATGAGAAATGCTCAAAGACCAACATTCGTAACACTATTTCCTTTTCAGAAATAATATAATAATAAAAGGCAACCTGTGAGAGGGCAGCCAGGTCTGTCAGCCACTACTGCCTGGCTAGGGTACAATTTCAGCTGTAGAAAACCATCTTGTGAACTAAAGGCTGCATTTTTGAATGTCTGGATCCCTTCAAGCTGGAGCAGAACTGATCTTGGAGTCGGAAAGACCCAGCCTTCCAGCCTAGTTTTCTTGGGATTTGGCATCCCAGCTTACAGGGTAGCATCCATGTGAGAGACACATGCTGGGTGTTGGGGAGCCCAGATCTAAGATAGCACAAAGGCAGGAGGCACACAGATGACAGCTCTTGCAATGATTTCCATGTGACTTTTTCTATTACGTAGTGAGAAGGACAAATAGAATTTTTTTTGGCATGGAGCCAAGTTGACCTAGGGGCATGGAGATGGCAGCTCCTCCAGCAGGGCTTTCCTAGGCTACTATTCCCGAATATTTGGAGCAATGTGTTTGTGTTCAGATGTGTAGGAATGTATGGACATCTTGCCTGGTGTCCTGATGGCAGATGCACAGACTCAGGAAACGAAAACAGTTTGTTGACCCTGCTCTCTTCAGGAGAGCTTGCCCACCGGCTGTTCCCTTACTGCTCCAGGCAAACTGTTATGGACTGAGATCCCTTGAAACTCACTTCCGTTCATTCTACACTTCTCTGACTTTTGTGCACACCTCCAGGAGTGTGGAGCTCCTCAGAAAAAAGCATATTCCTTTCACGCCAGCTCCCATCTGCCTATTGGCCTTGGCATGTTTGCGGGCAGGAAGCTTCTTCCCGTTGCTTCCTGTCTCACTGTCCCTACCCAGGAGAAGTCAAGGCCACCTCTCCACAGTGTAGGGTACAAGAAAGGGTACCCAGGATGGGTTTCTCATCCCAGTGAGCAGCCCACTGGCAAAGCTCTGGGAAGGGCCTCCGTGGGATCCAGATGAGGAGTGTGTTCCTTGCCCTGTTCTGGGGGAAGGAAATTGCAGTTTAAGAACATCTAGATGAGACACTGATGTCAGATTACAAAGATCTCTTAAGAAAATATGAGAAGGGCTGGAGCAGTGGGAGCCTGGTGTCAGGATGCTGAGTGTCAGAGGGTGGAAGAGAGTTGTGTTAATCTTCCAGGGAAGGCAAGATCATCACAAAGTACTTGTCCTGCCACACACACACACACACACACTTTTATAAGATTTTATTTTATTTTATTTTATTTTAAGATTTTATTTTTTAAGTAATCTCTATGCTCAATGTGGGGCTTGAACTCACAACCCCAAGACCAAGAGTCGAATGCCTCACCAACTGAGCCAGCTGGGCACTCCCACAAAGAAAGGGTTTTAACTTACATAACACACATTCTAGTATTGGCCTCGCCATAACTAAAAATATTACTGGAAAAAAGTCTCTTCAGTTCTTAGAATTCCCAGGTATTACATGAAATATCTTTGAGCACTTTGGAGAAGCCACTGGATGCTGGGAGTTATTATTTATCTTATGATCACATCATTGTGGTTATTTTTGTTACATTCCAGGTGGATTGCTATAACGGGGTGATGGGCACCATCTATGAGTATGGAGCCCTCACCCTCAACAGTGAGGAGTACGTTCAGTTCAAGCAGTATGCCGGCAAGCATGTCCTCTTTGTCAATGTGGCCACCTACTGAGGCTTGACAGCTCAGTATCCTGGTAAGAGCTCATGTTTCAATTCTTTTGGAACTAGCTTTGTCAGATGGCCATATTCTAATTCCAGAGGTTTTCCTAATTTATTACTGAGAGGAGAGAGGTGGGGGGGGTTAAGTGGTTGTGTGAATCTGTCCCCCTGAATCCTATCACTCCTCTACTCCTTAGGAGGCCAAGAGAATCATCTTCAGATTTGAGAAATGAGATTCTCCCAAAGATTTAATCAAAGACCACCAGGAACATATCTACCACTGAACAAGTAGTACTTGTTGTTCGATGCCCTGAGGGAGAACACATACTATAGGGAATCATGGAGCTTTTCAGTAAGAAAGTGCTAGAAAGAACTTATTTGAGAATCTGGGCTTCTGTTAGGTACTTTGGGGAAGGATTCAAAGAATTGCTTTGCTCTGAATGGGCTGCTGTCAGGAAATGAAATGGGGACAATTCTGTGACCATGATTAAGATTTGTCTTAATAAATCATATCTACAAGGTCGGAGGAATAAAACAAGGCTAAAACTGTAGTTGGTAAAGAAGCAGAAGTCACTTATATTGGCAAGAATAGGGAGATGCATGGCCATTTTTGTAATCTGGACAAGGTCCCTGTTCTGTCTGTGTTGAAACATGATAATGGAGTGGTCTTGTTTTTGTCTTGATCCATCATGATCATGACATGACCATGATGTATGATGTTGATGTCCTGTTAGACTGTTGACAGAACACCACGCCCCAGCTGTGACCCCCTGCCCCCAGGCCCAAAAGGCTAGCTTCCAGGTTCTGCCTGTATCCTCCTCATTGGTGACTTCTGAGAACGACAGCAGATCTTTTGGAAAATGCTCTTGGGTTCCACAGTACCTCCATGTGATGGGGAGATGGAAACGTAGCTTTCTTATGGGTGGTCTTTGGTGTAATGGCTATTTGGAAAGATGCTCCATCTTTCCAAACCTGGCCCGACCTTCTGTGATAACTGAGGTGGATTTTCTTTGTGCACTTGTGGGGAAGAGTTTGGTTTCTCTGTTGATCCAGAAAAGGTTATTTAAAGTTTTAGATGGATTGAAGTAGAGATAAATACAGTTTCTGACAAGCCACAAACAATTTTTCTGCTTGAGGCCGTGAGGGTGGACCCTCCATGAACCGAATTAGTGCTTTATAACAAGAAACCTCACAGAACCCCCTGGCCCTTGCACCTTGGGAGGACACAGTGAAAAGCCTACCATCTGCAACCTGGTAGAGGGCCTTTGCCAGACCTGCCCCATACTGGCACCATGATGTTGGACTTCCAGTCCCCAGAACTGTAAGAAATAAGTTCTTGTTGTTCATAAGGCCCCTGGTCTACAGTATTTTGTTATAGCAGCCTAAAAGGACTGATATAGAGGGGGCTGCTTGATTAGGCAAAAAGTATATTGAAATACCTCTTCCTTCAAAGAACAACAACAACAAAAAAAAAGGTTCACATTCACCAAAAGAATCTAAAGACTTTTTAAATTTAATGGTGAAATTGTGCTTCAAATGATACTCTCAAAAGTACAGATTATTAGGAAGAGAATTTCAGGATCACTTTAGATTTATTATTTTTATGGATAACCGTAGGAAAAACCTGAAAAGCTACAGACTAAATCTTTGCTTAATTTATATGAAATCTCACAGTTTAGTATCAGCAAGTAGGAATTTTCCTTCCTTTAAAGAGTTAAATCTGAAAATATTATAGTAAGTTTAAAAAGTTCTAATATATAGACAGCAGTTCCATGGAATGCAAATCTGCTTTTATTTTTTTTTTTTATTTTTATTTTTTTTTAAAGATTTTATTTATTTATGATAGTCACACAGAGAGAGAGAGAGGCAGAGACACAGGCAGAGGGAGAAGCAGGCTCCATGCAGGGAGCCCGATGTGGGATTCGATCCCGGGTCTCCAGGATCGCGCCCTGGGCCAAAGGCAGGCGCCAAACCGCTGCGCCACCCAGGGATCCCGCAAATCTGCTTTTAAATCTGTTTTAATTGTTAATTTAAATTTGTCTTGAATAGGAAATATATTCACAACATTGAAAGTTTAAAAGAGGGATCCCTGAGTGGCGCAGCGGTTTGGCGCCTGCCTTTGGCCCAGGGCGTGATCTTGGAGACCCGGGATCGAATCCCACGTCGGGCTCCCTGCATGGAGCCTGCTTCTCCCTCTGCCTATGTCTCTGCCTCTCTCTCTCTCTCTCTCTCTCTCTCTCTCTCTGTGAATCATAAATAAATAAAATTAAAAAAAAAAAGTTTAAAAGATACCGAAGGATTCAAGAGTAGAAACTTTCAGGGATCCATGGGTGGCTCAGTTGGTTGAGTGTCTGACATTTGATTTCAGCTCAGGCCTTGATCTCAGGGCTGTGAGTTCAAGTCCTATGGTTGGGCTCCATGTTAAAAAAAAAAAAAGTGAAAACTTCACATTTTTTCCTTTTGGATAACTACGATCATCAGTTTATGGTGCATATTTTCATAAATCTTTAATGTACATGCAAGCAAAAATCCCATATACACAAATACAACTGATCCTGCATCTTGCTTTTTCACATAATACAATACTCAAATGTTCACCTGTTCCGGTATGTGATGAGTTTCCTCATTTATTTGATGGCAGAGTTTTCTACTCCGTTGCTATGACATAACTTAGTAAACTAGTACATGAGAATTTTTAAAAGTGTTTCATTCTAATTTTACTCCAGATGGGGAAATTGAGAGAGTTGGAAGCATTTGCCAGAGGACTAGAAGCAGGGTCTGCTAAGTGTTTCTGCCATAGGAAGGACATGTTCTTAATGGTTAAGGAGGAAGGTGGGTGGATAATAAGTGAAGACATGCACAACACCAGGAAGGCTCTCTCACCTGAGAATTTTTTGGGGTGAGATCCTGGCAGGTGGAGCTGAGTCTGAGTGGGACTGGCTGGCATTGGTACTGGGAGCTGAGTGGAGCTGAAGATGGAAACACGGTACAGGTGTAGACGGACAAGGTAGAAACCCTCCTGGCAGTAGTAAAAGTGCAGTGGAGTTTGTAGCCTGGAATCCCAGTGAAGGTCCCAAGGAAATGGCATCAGTCAGATCACTAGAATTGACAAGACGGTAGAGAGTGCTCTGGAGCCAGACTCAGGTATTGGCTCCCTTCCACAGCTCCTAGGTGAGCATACCAAAAAGCGCTCCTGGGAGGATGCCTGGGGTGTCAGATGTGTCATCATGGGGCATAGTTGGGGGGAGGGGGGACATTTCCATTTATTTGCCTTTTCCTGAAAAATTTTTGATCGGTCAATCAATCCACTCCTAAGGTAGGTGGCAGTGGCATTCAAGTTTCAATTTCCTTCAGAATCAAGCAGAAACCCACCCCACCCCACAGGGCTACCCAATCTTTGTAGGAGCACCCCTATTGGATGGTGCAGTGCAGCTACATTGGAAACCACTGCACAAGAGGTATGTTCCTGGAAACCTGCATTCTGGCTTTTTGCTCTGCCTCTCAATCCCTGTAATCTTTTTTTTTTTTAAGATTTTATTTACTTATTCATGATAGACATAGAGAGAGAGTGAGGCAGAGACACAGGCAGAGGGAGAAGCAGGCTCCACACCGGGAGCCCGACGCGGAACCCGATCCCAGGACCCCAGGATCATGCCCTGGGCTAAAGGCAGGCGCCAAACCACTGAGCCACCCAGGGATCCCCTCAATCTCTGTAATCTTGAATATTCCCCTTACAGTCCTCACTTTATTCATGTGATAAATGAATACATCCAGAGGTCTCTCATTGCTGAGGGTAGGGCTAGAGGCCACGCTACTCATGATGCTTGCTGTCTCCCTACAGAACTGAATGCACTGCAGGAGGAGCTGAAGTCTTTTGGTGTAGTTGTGTTGGGCTTTCCCTGCAACCAGTTTGGAAAACAAGAACCAGGAAAGAACTCAGAGATTCTTTCTGGGCTCAAGTGAGTACCTGCTTAGGACACTGCCTAGGCCCTGGCAGTGTTTCCCTTCCTCCTTCTGCCTGGAGGTTCTCCTCTTCTGGAAACTTCGAGGGCAGGGCAGGTGGTAGATCACAGGGTTCAAGAACATCATTGTGAGGCTTGCATGCAAACTTGCCCTGCTGGCAATGCTTAAGCATTCATTCTGCCTTGAGTTCCTTGACGGTAACACTAGGGGAATATCTACTGGAAAAGAAGCACAGGGCAAAGGAGGGAATGTGGGAAATAGAAATGAATCGGGAATCCTGACTGAAGAATAGTGCCCTCCAGTTTTCATGGAATTCTCTGTTGGCTCCATAAAGCATGAGGTCCTGGCCCCGAGAGACCCATTTCCTCACCTTCCCTGTCTTCCATCTCTCCCTCTTTATCTCTAACTTCCTTTTGTGATAGAGGTGTGGTGGCCATTACCATCCCTTTTTGTCCTAACTTGGACCCTCTTGGGGCCCTCTGGTTCATTGCAGGCATGTGCGTCCAGGTGGTGGCTTTGTCCCCAATTTTCAGCTCTTTGAGAAAGGGGATGTGAATGGAGAGAAAGAACAGAAGGTCTTTACCTTCCTGAAGGTGAGTGACTACATCTGCCCTGACCAGGTCAGGTAGGTAGAGGCACCCTGAAAGCCTGGGGCTCAGTCCTAGGATTAAGGTTGCACTCCTTGGAAAGAAAAGCTCAGATAAGTTCAGGAATCATGGCAATATCCATTGTGAGGCTTGAGCTTCAAGTATAGGAATCAGAACATGTGGCAGGTCTGATATGGACTGCCGCCCCCTACTGAATGACAATGTCTGTTCATTCGACCGTCAGCCATGGAAGCCCTCGTAGGTGTAAGGAGCTGTGCCATTCAGGGCACTCTCAAATATCCATGGGGCCCAGCTCCTCCCTGAGGGACCCCTATGTAATCAGGGTGACAGACATGGAGCATGTAGAGTGCCATGTGGTAATCTACATGTGGACCTGAAAGTCACAGCAAGTTTAGAGCTGCCGAAGACCACAGAAGCACTCCGGGTTCTCTGAGACCACTGGTTCCCGCTTGCTGGCCTGCCACACAAGTCTGGTCCTTGTTGAAATTTTCATCCATCCATGGCAAATTGAAATAAAAAAGACAATGTGGGGGGTTTTTGCAAAATTCCACTTATTGACTTTAAAAAGACCATCATTAACTCTGATATTGAATTAATATTTAGTTAAATTGCACAAATTATCATTTGTGTTGCCCAAAAATGGTGATATGATTGATTTTATTTTCTTTAATCTAATACTTACAAATATGTTAATATTTAAATTTACAGTTATAGTTGGCTTTTGACTTTTCTTATTATCTATTAAAATAAATGTTGGTTATTCTGCATTAATCTCAAAAAAAAAAAATAGTTGCTGAACTTTTACCAGACTACAAAGCCCTAACTCTGGGAACCATTACTCTAAACCAAAGCATTTTTTTCAGCTAAGAAAACCAAAACTATAGAAATGACTTATCAAAGAAAATGGAAGATATTATTTTACTGAAGCACCATAATATAATCATGGGAGGGGCAGACAGGGAAAAGAGGAATATTTTCTGTTTATCATCATACTCTCTAGCTCTTGGTTGGTTGATTGCTGATGTTGCATTGAAATCCCTGTGGTTCACTGGGATCCCACCTGGTAGTTAATAAATTGAGACATATGATGGTGAGTAGACTCTCTAGGGTTGGGGATAAGACTCGACCACAGTCCTATAAAATGATGGTCTTTTTATAGTCAATAAGTGGAATTTTGCGAAAACCCCCCACATTGTCTTTTTTATTTCAATTTGCCATGGATGGATGAAAATTTCAACAAGGACCAGACTTGTGTGGCAGGCCAGCAAGCGGGAACCAGTGGTCTCAGAGAACCCGGAGTGCTTCTGTGGTCTTCGGCAGCTCTAAACTTGCTGTGACTTTCAGGTCCACATGTAGATTACCACATGGCACATGTGATCCATATGTAGATTACCACATGGCAGAAGCAGGGGGAAAAAAACTTCTCTTTTTCTTATCTCTGCTCCAGAACTCCTGCCCTCCAACCTCTGATCTTTTGGGCTCATCAAACCAGCTCTTCTGGGAGCCCATGAAAGTCCATGACATCCGCTGGAATTTTGAGAAGTTCCTGGTGGGGCCCGATGGGGTCCCTGTCATGCGCTGGTTCCACCAGGCTCCCGTCAGCACTGTCAAGGCAGACATCCTGGCCTACCTGAAACAGCTCAAAACCGAGTAGAACAGGCCGGAAAGCATCAGCCCCTTGCCCCACACCTAAGAAACATGGTGAACACTGGATCCATTTTACTTTACGTTCCTTCCCACTCGGCGTCCCAATGACCAAACCATCCCGTATTACCCGAGTACATGTGCACACCAGTGTCCATGTGCTCATATGTGTGTTTGAAAACACGGGAAAGAAAACCTTTCTCCCCAACTCTCTACTCCCAAAATATCAAGTTTTTCCGCTCCATTCCCAAGGAAAAGCATATTTCAGGGTAGATGGTTCGGACTACACAATATCCCTAAAAAGGCAATCCCCAGAAGTTCTGACTCCATCCTTTCTCCATCCTGAAGGTTTAAAGAAGCAGGAGCTGGCAGCACGACTCCCCAGGATCTCCTTCGCAGCCTTTCTCTCTTCCAAGATAAACCTGCGCTGTTAAACTCTTCCTCTCCCAAATAGGCCTTTGCTCCTCTGACACCCTGTAGTTCTCTGTAGGCGTTAGAGTGGAAGCCTGGCCTCATATGAAAGGAGGGCATCTCCATGATGGTGGGTTCCCAAGCCCCTGCGGTCGGACCCTACCAGAGCCTTCTTGGGTGCCTGTCCCTTTGTGCATTCAGGCCACGGCACCTGGGCAGGGATGTCTCTTCATTCTGAAGGATGGGCTTCCCCTCAGCCTGAGCTGCTCCACCTTTAAACTCCTTCTCATCACTGTCAAATAAAGAAAATTCTGCAGCAGGTGGGCTTCCATCAGTGTTTCCTGCTCCCAGCTTATGTCTGGGGCATCCTCCTCTGTCATTTTGTCCCTGCTTCCTTCAATACCTGACCTAGCTCCTCAGTATTTTGTTTTTCTCTAACACACTCTGGACCTTTCCCTGACCTTTCCAGAAGGTCAGGTGTGGCTGGCTGCTGGGGAGCTGCTGGGGGGACCTGGGGAGCTGGGGAGCTGCTGGGACCTGGGGAGTTGCTGGGACCGGGATGTAGCCACCCCCTAGACTGGGAGAGAGTGTGGGAGGCAGCCTTGCTTCCTCCAAACAGAGACACAGCCCGCCTATAAAATTCCTGGTCACTGTTAGAAATCTAAAACCACATAAAACCAGAAGTAAAGTATGACAAAGCCTCCCCCTAATCAGAGGAGTCAAGAACATGCTGTTTTACCATCACAGTCCTTTATGTGAGATTATTTCAGGACAACAGAAACTAATAACACGAACTAAACTTGTATGAGGAAGTGAAAGAAAATAGCTGCTTTTCTTTTCCCTTTCAAAACTACTTTGGACATATTTCAAATACTTTTTAAAGTTTTTGTACTTTAAAATATTATTTTGCACTTGAAAAGTAGAGGGAATTTAAGTATTAGCGGTAAAATGAAGCACAAGTCCTATTGTGTACCAAATAGAAATGATCCCTGCCTTAACTCTTAGATAGCAGTGTGAAAACTGACCAAGCCAGGGACACAAGGGAAGTGATTCAGATTTGGGGACTCCAGCTTCCAAGATGAACACAGGCACCCCTGAAGCCCTGGGACCAGCAGTGTTCACGTGGTCCTCGGGGAAGATGTGACATTTACATGGTAACTGCCACAAAGGAGGCAGCTGGGGTCTCACCTCCAGGAGGGGGATGCTTCTAAAATTCAGAGGCAAAAAAGTAAGTAAGTAAATAAATAACTCATAAATAAAATTTAGAAGTGGTAGACACATATGGAAAATATTTCCAAAAGTTTGGACATTTTATCTTCTTGAAAGTCTAGGAAGGAAGGAATATCTGCCCATGTGTGGCCATAGCCATGAGGTGTGGGATTTCTATGGGCCTGGCAAGCACCAGGGCAGCTATGAGGCCATGAGGGGCTCCAGAGCCAGCCGGCAGTGGTGTTGAGAAAGGTGTTTCATTGTTGAGTTTCTCCTAAGTCTCTGATGTCCTGAGAACCCCCAGGACCTCAGTAGTCCTCAGAAGGGATCCAAATCCATTATTATTTCCAGATCCGAGTCATTAGGGTCCAGGAGGATGGGGCCATGTAGTGTAGATTCAGCCTAAACCCAAGAACTGTATTCTCTGAGTCAAAGTTACTGCTCCAGGGGAGCAGCCTCCTTGAATCCATGGAAAAGTCTCGAAGTAATGAAGGAAGAGCGCTCAGCCTCAACCTGAACGCATTGTGTTGAGGATCTGCCAAAGGCTCCATCCTGAGCAGCTCTGAGAGCTCTAAATTCTGATCTCCTGGTGCCCACCACGGGCTGACCCTGAACAGAAAACCAATGTTAATCTGGGCACAGCCCAGATCAGAGAAGTGTGAAACAATGTCCTTGCATAGGGAGGTGAGTGTACTGGGGGGCAAGTGTGGGGCAGCAGACCTGATCAGAATGATGCCCATGATGATGAGAATGTATATGTCTTATAAAGGGACAATCAGAGATAAAGGTTTACCACTTCTCCCTTGCTCACCAACCCCTATAACAGAGCTGGATACCAAGGAAAGCCACAACCTTCCAGGAGCAAGCAGAGTGCCCAGGACAGTCTTGGGAGCTCCAGCCCGCCAAAGTAGTTAGAACCTTTCTGTTACTGTCATGATAATCATCATTACCTCACTGGCACTATTATTGCTGCCACATTTTTTCTTTGAACCAGAGGTTCCCACAGACTATCATGCAAATTAGATAAACTTGAGCTAATTAATTCCAAAACTAGGGTTTTCCCATACATCTACCCCATAAACCACCGAACAGGTGTCTAAAATGATGAATGCCCAAAACCTTTGAGAGAGTCCCTGGGCAGGACAGGCAGGTTCTAAAGTCCAGAGAACCAGGACTCAGGCCCTCGCTAATAATTTATTCCCAGAGTTTCAAAGCATCCACTCCTGGAGGGAGGCCCCCAACAGTTTCCCTCATGGTGATTACCGCATAGATGCCATGCCTTCCCTGAGGACCATGTAAACACTGGGAGCTTCTGGCCTTTAAGATTGCTCATGTTGGTTCTGGAAGCTGAAGCCCCCAAATCTGAGAAAGAGAGGGCCAAAGTCCATCCCAGAGGACATCAGGTGTTATCCTGTGGTCTCAGAAATACTCAGTAAACAGAAGCTGAGACTAGGATTCAGGCAAACACAATTTCCTGAGTGGTTCCAGAAGCAAGAAATCAGTGAAGCAGGAAGGGGCAGAAGAAGAAAGAAGATAACATTAGATTTCTGCCAGAGATTAGCTTCAGAATAAATCACACAATTTTATTCCATCTTGAAGGCAGAGGGCTGGCCTTGTGTAAGTCAGATCGGTCAACTATTGGCTGCGGAATCACCCACGGGCCCCAGGGACATAACCTCCCAGAGCAGGTGGCCCCTTTGGCAAATGAAACTCTGAAGAAGGGGCAGCCGTGAGCCACTAGCAGCCAAAACTCAGCATAGTTTGGGTGGGTGCGCCGTCTACGTACGGCCCTGGAGGCTACCTGTTCCCCTCCACAGATAATTCATTATAACACAGGTCCTCATTCACTCATATTTTCCCTTTCTCGTCCTCTATCAATAAGGAATTAATCTCCAAGTGATATCCTCTGACCACCAGCAACAGCATCACCAGAGAACTTGTTAGAAATGCAGTTTTTAGATCCCTCCCAGACTCGTTGAATCAGAAGCTCTGGGGGTGAGGACAGCAATCTCCGTTTTAAAAAGCCTTCCAGGTGATCCTAGCACATGCTACAGTCTGAAGACCACAGCTCCAGGGAAGGGAGGGTCTGCAGAAAATATTGTCATTTTTGACACAGGAGGAATGAGGAGAATTTCTCCTATACTTCTTTTGGTTACCGACGCTCTGCTCACTGTTGGCCACACTGCATCCCCACTCAGCAGTAGGTGTTCCTAGGACCCCAGGGTTGACACGGACAATTCAGCCAGCCCCTTGGCTTTAGTGACATCAGTCTCTGACCTTTGTGGTTTCCAGGTGGGTCCAAATCCAAGGTGTGGTATACTATCCGACAGACTCCTTCCTTAACCGGACCTTGGTCAGGCTCTTCTGGTCCCCTTCACCAGGTTTTGACTTCACCCAGCCTTTACCAAGAATCCTGCTCCGTCAGTTTATCCTTCTGCCCTTGATATGTCATCTGGTGGTATTCTGTCCATTGCTCTCACTCTGCCTATTAGCTGTAGGTCCCCAAGTGTCCCTGTTGTGTTCAGAGCTGAGTTCAGCCTTGCTCTCCTACTGCCATACTTGCTCTCTGTGGCAATTGTCTTAAATAAAGTCTTCATTACTTTTTTAACAAGTCAAAGCAATTTCCCTTTAACACATCTTCCCATTGACTCAGATGTATGTTGTGATTTGTAGCCAAGTCTCACCTCCTGTTCTCCCTTCACCCCCTGCTGCCCATTCATCCATTGCTCTGACTAGAAGTTTTCTCTTGCCCTTTCAAGTTTCAGGTCAGAAACACTATTTTCTTTGAATCTGGGAAGCTCCTGATAGAGATTCTGCTCCCCTCCCCATCCCCTAAATTTTCCCTATGAAACCATACAGACTATCCACCCTTTTATTCCTCTGCAAAAAAAAGGAAGAGCGACATACTTTTAATTCTTTCAGATGCCCTTTAGCCTCTGAAATGCAGTGGTCTGTGTGAAGCATTTCATATCCTCAGGGCGACACCTGGAGCGTACATACAGCTCAAATCAATTTTTAGATGATCATTTCAGAGGAACTAAAGAATTAAGATAACAGAATCTTTTCTTTTTTTTCAGATCTTTCTCTTTCCAATTTCCCCTGTTTATATTCTTTGCTTCCAACAGACAAATCAATAGGAAATGAAATTGTCACCAAATTATTTTTGGAGAACCTGATACTCTAATACCTTAGCCTCATACCCTATCCCTAACAGCCTGAGCCTGGGGACTCCTATGAACCTCAGAATTATTCACATACAGGACAGTGGGAGCCTACTCTAGAAATACAGAACACTCAGCTTGATGGGTTCATGAAATAGGAATTTGCTATATTATTTGATAATATTCTGATATGGAAAATGGGAACACAAATTGGATAGATAAAGCCTATATGGATCATAAGCTAGTAGCTTTATGAGATAAAGGGGAAAATGCATAGGATGTGCAAAGTACAGATAATTAATAAGCAAGTAAGCAAGTCGCTGGTGAGAAAGGCAGAATTCATAAATTGTGTTAAATATAGATAGTAAGTACATTAGTAACTTGCAAGATACATTAAAGATAGATGGAATGCAAGGATTATATGATGCAACAAATTGGAGTGTTACTTACAAAGTAGTAGAAACATGCATGGTAATCAAAACTAAATGACATTCAGCAAGGCAATTTTTCTATTCCCTTTTTAGAGAGAACTGAGTCTCAAACGATGACTTCCCACCAAAGGAGGGGAAATCATTTATGACTTTGTCTGTTTAAAATTCTAATATAAAATTAAAGAAAATAAATTTTAATTAATCAGCATGTTCTAAGAGCTCTAAGGGTATCTTCTGTCTTCAACACATATTCCTAATTTGTGAAGTTATGTAGAAACCATGCTCTTGATATCTGCCATCAAGTTCTCCGGAAATCAGCCACTTTATGCCAGTACATTTTTGCAAACCATGTCTACAAACCCTAGCCAAAGTGTGAACTAACTTTAAACTTTCTATTTCTACTTGTCTTCTCTCAGTCTAAGAGACAATGGGTAGTTGATGCACATCTGGCATTAGATACATGTGATATAGGGCCCAGGGAAAAAAGACTGTGCCAGATGCTCCATAATTGGTTGTTCATCAGGAACCAAAGCTCACACCCATCCTACATGTTAAGAGACACTGTCAGTCAGGGGTCAGAAAGTAGCATGGATTTGAGGATGAAGGGCTTACCTTGGAATTTCAAATGCCATGGGGCTATGGCTCACTCTGCCCCTTACAGTTCCACCAATCAGGTTGCCCAATGGCTACAACTCCCTCTATGAAAAGAAGAACAAACTCTGGACACTGTTCGCCATCAATTAGGATTGCTTTTCATAATTTGGGGGGCAAATTCAACTATACCTTATGGTAAACTTGATCTAGAATTTTTTGTCCAGTCAAAAACTCAGATTTGTATCTATATGGACTATAAGCTTCTCTAGAGACAAAACAAGTATCATTTTTAAACTAGAGTTTTATCTTTGGACTCGTTGGCTTATTGATGAGTTAACTGAATTTATAGTAATAACTCTCAATCAAATCAAATTATGATTTCACGATAGTAGGTTCTACTTAGAATGCTCTATGAATGCTGTGATTGCCACAATTAGGAAAGGTTTCTTATTTGAGCCTAAACAGCAAGTGACATATTCACTTGATGAATATGTTCATGAGGAGGGAATGAATGATGGAAAGTCATCTAGAGTGATTCTCTAGTTTCTAGATTGTGGTGATAACAAGGAGAAAAGTAATCATTGGAAGGACCTGATGAGTTCAAGTCTCTGTGGTGGAAATGACTTACAGGCAGCTATCATCCTATGAAATTCTAAATAAGTCTATGTGAGAAAGATATTTAGAAGTCATCAGCATATTCTGGATAGTTTGAAGATGTGAATTATGGAATCATATGGATATTCTCTCAGAGAGGAAAGTAGGAAAATGAAAGAGAACCTAGAAAATATCAATATTAAAAGGATAATTCTTGGGGCACCTGGGGGGCTCAGTTGGTTAAGCATCTATCTTTGGCTCTGGTCATGATCTCAGGGTCCTGAGATGGAGTCCAGAGTGGGGCTCCGTGCTCAGTGGAAAGTCTCCTTCTCCCTCTCCCTCTGCCCCTCCTCCCTGCTCATGCTCTCTCTCTCTCTCTCAAATAAATACATAAAATCTTTTTTTAAAAATAAAAGGGTAGGAGCACCTGGGTCACTCAATTGGTTAAGCATGGGACTCTTCCTTTTGGATCAGGTCATGCTTTTGGGATCATCAGATTGAGTCCCACATGGGGCTCCCTGCTCAGCATGGAGTCTGCTTGAGCTTCTCTCCTTCCTCTGCCCCTCCCCTGCTCACACATGCATTCTCTCTCTTTCTAAAAACTAAGTAAATAAAATCTTTAAAAATTAATTAATTAATTAAAAGAGTGAGTCTCCCACTTGCACCAGATATTCAAGTCTCTGGGGAGTTTTGGGCCAGAATGAGAAATGCCATTCCCTTAGAATTTCTCTACAAAGATACACATTAGATCTACTCAATATCTCAATTTCAATTTTTTCCAGCATTTTAAAATTTCAAATCATAATTTGAAAATACTGAAAGTTATAAGTGGAGACACAAAGATTTCTGTCTGGTGGAAAGAGGGAAAGATGGTGGAGGAGTAGGGGTCATCAACTCACCCAGCCCCACCAACTTACCTAGATTACTTTCAAACCATCCTGAACACATACGAATTTGACCTGAGATTTAAAGAGAGAACAGCTAGAACTACAAAGAGAAGGATTTTCGCTTCTAGCAAGGTGTGTGTGTGTGTGGGGGGGGGGGGGGGGATAAAAAAGAATCAAGTGGGGGAGGGGCCCCGTGAGGAGCCGGGCTAAAGCCAGGCTGCAAAAGCCTCCGGGACAGGAAAGCCCAGCCCCAGAGAAGCAGGAACTTTAAAAAATCTGCACCAGATTCTTCCCTGATGGAAAGGCGCTTAGCAGGGAAATCGGAGCAGAACTGCAGCAGGGGCAGTGGAGCCTCCAGTTTCCCAGAATCACTAACAGAAGTAGTGCGCCCCCCGGTAAACTGCGCCACAAACCTCGGGCGGATCTCAGTAAAGGGCTGCAGCAGGGCATGGGGAGAGGCCGGTAGGTCAGGCAGGCGGCTCCTCATGGAGGGGTCTGCGCCCTGCTGTCTTTGGGAGCCGTGCTGGGAGCATGATTCTAGGCCCCGGATCCCAGGGCGCTGGGCGGACACAGCCCACGATCCTGCGTTCCCCCCGCCCACCCCACAGGCGGAGGCGGGGAGGGCACAGGACAGCGAGGACTATCCTGCCACCCAGGGCCCCCAAGTTGTGCAAATCAGCGCCCCCGCCAGCCTGGGAACATCTAGGCCAGTGCGGACTGGGAGACTGTGGTAGTTACTGCGGAAGCTGACTCCAGAGCTGGAGAGCGAGCTGGCCCCCGCCAGTGTTGTTGTTTCTCTTTGTTTCACCCAATGCCTGGGAGGGGCGGGGTGCCAGGGAACAGAGGCCTCAAGGGGTAAACAGCTCCCACTGAGCCCCGCCCAGCAAGGGGCGGGGCATCTCCCGCAGGTGCACACACCTGAAAATCAGCACAGCAGGCCCCTCCCCCAGAAGACCAGCTGGAAGGACAGGGGAAGAGTACGTTCTTTTTTTTTTAATTTTTATTTATTTATGATAGTCACAGAGAGAGAGAGGCAGATACATAGGCAGAGGGAGAAGCAGGCTCCATGCACCAGGAGCCCGATGTGGGATTCGATCCTGGGTCTCCAGGATCACGCCCTGGGCCAAAGGCAGGCGCCAAACCGCTGCGCCACCTAGGGATCCCGGAAGAGTACGTTCTTGACCAAGAAGTGCTAGAAAGCTCCAGGGGGAGTTGAAGGATTTACAGTATATAGAACCAGAGGGTACCCCTCCTATTTTTTTCTTCCTTTTTCGAGGACAATTCGTTTTTATATCAGACTGTAAATTTTCAATTTTTTTCTCTTTTCCCACCTTAACTACAATATTTTACCACTTCTTCATTTTTAAGATTCTTCCTTTTTGACTTTCATATTTATACAATTACAGGTCCTAGATATATTTTCCACTTCTAGATTCCCTTCAACACACTCAATTTTGGGAGATATACGAGATATGTTTTTTTGTTTGTTTGTTTTGTGTTTTTTGTTTTCTCTGCCTCATTTTGTTCTACAATGGCAGAAGTTAATATCTTCTAAAACATGACCAGCATGCACCCAGAAACCAAGTGGTATACTGTGCTGGTTCATTCCGTGAGATTCCTCATTCCAATTCTGCCCCCCTCTTTATCTCATTTATGTTCTGGTGGTCAATGTTGGGGCCTTCTACAAGTATTTCTGGTTTATATAAATTTGGGACTGAGCATCTTCTAACATACAGAACTTAATATACTCAGAAACAAGAGGATCCCCTTTTAGAGCCCCTCAGGTAGACTACATTCTCCCTCCACTACAACTTTGTCACCACCACCATCTCCTAGTCTCCCCCCCCTTTCTTCTTCTTTTTTTTTCTTTTTTCTTTTCTTCTTTTTCTCTCTCTTCTTTGTTGGGATTCTTGGCCTTTTATTTTTTATCACTTTGTTTTAAAATTTGTTTTTCACTTTAGTGGTCCTTTTGTTTTGTCTCATTCTGATCTTTGTTTTCAATTTCTGGTCCCTGACCTTGATAGAATCACCTAGGGTGAAATTCACTTAGGTCGTGGTTTATATTCTTGACTCAGCCCACTCATACGGCCACTCTGCACTGAGCAAAATGGCTAGAAAGAAGAACTCACCACAAAAGAAAGAATCAGAAACAGTACTCTCTGTCACAGAGTTACAGAGTTTGGATTACAATTAGATGTCAGAAAGCCAATTCAGAATCACAATTATGAAGCTACTGGTGGCTCTGGAAAAAAACATAAAGGAATCAAGAGACTTCATGACTGCAGAAGAATTTAGATCTAATGAGGCCAAAATTAAAGATCAATTGAATGAGATGCAATCCAAAATGGAGGTCCTAACGACAAGGGTTAATGAGGTAGAAGAAAGAGTGAGTGACGTAGAAGACAAATTGATAGCAAGGAGGGAAGCTGAGGGAAAAAGAGAAAAACAATTAAAAGACCATGAGGAAAAAAAAAAAAGACCACGAGGAACGATAAGGGAAATAAATGACAGTCTCAGAACGAAAAATCTACGTATAATTGAGGTTACAGAGAGCACCGAGAGGGACAGAAGGCCAGAAGGCATATTTGAACAAATCATAGCTGAGAACTTCCCTAATTTGGGGAGCAAAACTGGCATTCAGATCCAGGAGATAGAGAGGTCCCCCACCCAAAATCAATAAAAACTGTTCAACACCTCAACGTTTAATAGTGAAACTTGAAAATTCCAAAGATAAAGAGAAAATCTTTAAAGCAGCAAGAGACAAGAGATCCCTAACTTATATGGGGAGAAATATTAGATTAACAGCAGACCTCTCCACAGAGATCTGGCAGGCCACAAAGGGCTGGCAGGATATATTCAGGGTACTAAATGAGAAGAACATGCAGCCAAGAATACTTTATCTAGCAAAGCTCTCATTCAGAATGGAAGGAGAGATAAAGAGCTTCCAAGATGGGCATAAACTGAAAGAAAATGTGACCACCAAGCCAGCTCTGCAAGAAATATTAAGGGGTCCCTGTAAAAGAAAGAGAAAGCCCAAAGAAATAATCCATAAAAACAGGGACTGAATAGGTATTACAATGACACTAAATTCATATCTTTCAATAGTAACTCTGATCATGAATAGGCTAAATGATCCCATCAAAAGACATGGGTATCAGACTGGATTAAAAAGCAAGACCCATCTATTTGCTGTCTACAAGAGATTCACCTACACCTCGTTAGGTGTACCTAAGGACACCTACAGCCTGAAAATGAAAGGGTGGAGAACCATTTACCATTCAAATGGTCCTCAAAAGAAAGCTGGGGCAGCAATCCTCATATGAGATAAATTAAAGTTTATCCCAAAGACTGTAGTAAGAGATGAAGAGGGACACTATATCATACTTAAAGGGTCTATACAACAAGAGGACTTAACAATCATGAATATTTATGCCCCTAATGTGGGAGTTGCCAAGTATATCAATCAATTAATAACCAAAGTTAAGACATAATTAGATAATAATATACTATTAGTAGGAGATTTCAACACAGCACTTTCTGCAAATGACAGATTTTCTAAGCACAGCATCTCCAAAGAAACAAGAGTTTTAAATGATACACTGGACCAGATGGATTTCACAGATAAACACAGAACTTTGCATCTGAACGCAACTGAATACACATTCTTCTCAAGTGCACATGGAACTTTCTCCAGAATACACCACATCCTGGGTCACAAATCAGGTCTTAACGGATACCAAAAGATTGGGAATTTCCCCTAAATATTTTCAGACCATAAGGCTTTGAAACGAACTCAATCACAAGAAAAAATTTGGAAGAAACTCAAACACGTGGAGGTTAAAGAACATCCTGCTAAAAGATGAAAGGGTCAACCAGGAAATTAGAGAAGAATTAAAACGATTCATGGAAATTAATGAAAATGAAGATACAATCGTTCAAAATCTTTGGGATACGGCAAAGCAGTCCTGAGAGGGAAATACATGGCAATATAAGCATCCCTCAAAAAATTGGAAAAAACTCAAATACACAAGCTAACCTCACTCTTAAAGGAACTGGAGGAAGAACAGCAAATAAAACCTAGTAACCCAGCAGAAGAAGAGTTAATAAAGATTTGAGCAGAACTCATTGAAATAGAGACCAGAAGTACTGTAGAGCAGATCAACAAAACCAGGAGTTGGTTCTTTGAAAGAATTAATAAGATAGATAAACCATTAGCCAGCCTTATTAAAAACAAAAGAGGGGCAGCCAGGGTGGCTCGGCGGCTTAGCACCACCTTCAGTCCAGGGTGTGGTCCTGGAGACCTGGGATCAAATCCCATGTCAGGCTCCCTGCATGGAATGGAGCCTGCTTACCCCTCTGCCTGTGTCTCTGCCTCTCTCTCTCTCTCTCTCTCTCTCTGTCTCTATGAATAAATAAATTTTAAAAATCTTTTAAAAAAACAAAAGAGAAAAGATTCAAATTAATAAAATCACGAATAAAAGAGGAGAGATCACAACCAATACCAAGGAAATACAAATGATTTTTAAAACATATTATGAAAAAAAAAACATATTATGAGCAGCTATACACCAATAAGTTAGACAATCTAAAAGAAATGGACACATTTCTGGAAAACCACAAGGTACCAAAACTGGAAGAGGAAGAAATAAAAAAGCCTGAAGAAGCCAATTACCAGGGAGGAAATTGAAGCAGTCATCCTACCATCAACAGTCAGACAACAAAAAGAAATAAAAGGCATTCAAATTGGCAAAGAAGAAGTCAAACTTTCCCTCTTTGCAGGTGACATGATACTGTACCTAGAAAACCCAAGACTCCACCCCAAGATTGCTAGAACTCATACAGCAATTCGGCAGTGTGGCAGGATACAAAACCAATGGCCAGAAATCAATGGCATTTCTATACACTAACAATGAGACTGAAGAAAGAGAAATTAAGGAGTCAATCCCATTTACCATTGCACCCGAAAGCATAAGATACGTAGGAATAAACCTAATCAAAGAGGTAGAAGATATATACCCTAAAAACTACAGAACTCTTCTGAAAGAAATTGAAGAAGACACAAAGAGATGGAAAAATAATCCGTGCTCATGGATGGAAGAATTAATATTGTGAAAATGTCAATGTTACCCAGGGCAATTTACACATTCAATGCAATCCCTATCAAAATACCATGGTCCTTCTTCAGAGAGTTGGAACAAATCATCTTAAGATTTGTGTGGAATCATAAAAGACTCTGAATAGCCAGGGGAATATTGAAAAAGAAAACCAGAGCCGGGGGCAATCACAATGCTGGGTTTCAAGTTGTACTACAAAGCTGTGGTCATCAAGACAGTGTGGTACGGGATCCCTGGGTGGCACAGCGGTTTAGCGCCTGCCCTTTGGGCGCGATCCTGGAGACCCGGGATGGAATCCCACATCGGGCTCCCGGTGCATGGAGCCTGCTTCTCCCTCTGCCTGTGTCTCTGCCTCTCTCTCTCTCTCTCTCTCTCTCTCTGTGTGTGTGACTATCATAAATAAATAAATTAAAAAAATACAGTGTGGTACTGGCAAAAAAACAGACACATAGATCAATGGGACAGAATGGTGCTGGGAAAATTGGACAGCCACATGCAGAAGAATGAAACTAGACCATTCTCTTACACCATACACAAAGATAAACTCAAAATGGATGAAAGATCTAAATGTGAGACAAGAATCCATCAAAATCCTAGAGGAGAACACAGGCAACACCCTTTCTGAACTTTGCCGCAGCAGCATCCTGCAAGATACATCTATGAAGGCAAGGGAAACAAAAGCCAAAATGAACTATTGGGACTTAATCAAGATAAAAAGCTTCAGCACACCAAAAGAAACAGTCAACAAAACTAAAAGACAACCTACAGAATGGGAGAAGATATGTGCAAATGACATAACAGGTAAAGGGCTAGTATCCAAGATCTATAAAGAACTTATTAAACTCAACACCCAAGAAACAAACAATCCAATCATGAAATGGGCAAAAGACATGAAACAGAAATTTCACCAAAGAAGACATACACATGGCCAACAAGCACATGAGGAAATGCTCTGCATCACTGGCCATCAGGGAAACACCAATCAAAACCACAATGAGATACCACCTCACACCAGTGAGAATGGTGAAAATTAACAAGGCTGGAAACAACAAATGTTGGAGAGGATGTGGAGATAGGGGAACCCTCTTGCACTGTTGGTGGGAATGAGAACTGGTGCAGCCACTCTGGAAAACTGTGTGGAGGTTCCTCAAAGTTAAAAATAGAGCTACCCTATGACCCAGCTATTGCACTGCTGGGGATTTACTCCAAAGATACAGATGCAGTGAAAAACCGAGACACCTGCACCCCGATGTTTATCGCAGCAATGTCCACAATAGCCAAACTGTGGAAGGAGCCTCGGTGTCCATCGAAAGATGAATGGATAAAGAAGATGTGGTCTATATATACAATGGAGTATTATTCAGCTATTGGAAACGACGAATACCCACCATTTGCTTCAATGTGGATAGAACTGGAGGGTATTATGCTGAATGAAGTAAGTCAATCGGAGAAGGACAAACATTATATGGTCTCAATCATTCGGGGAATATAAAAAATAGTGAAAGGGATTAAAGAGGAATGGAGAGAAAATGAGTGGGAAATATCAGCGAGGGTGACAGGACATGAGAGACTCCTAACTCTGGGAAAGAACAAGGGGTAGTGAAAAGGGAGGTGAGCAGGGGGATGGGGTGACTGGGTGACAGGCAGTAAGGGGGGCATTTGATGGGATGAGCACTGGGTGTTATGCTATATGTTGGCAAATTGAACTCCAATAAAAAAGAAAGAAAGAAACAAAGAAAGAAAAAATAAAAAAATATATATACAAAAACCCCACAAATATTTCTTTCAATATTTATATTTTAAAAGAGGAACAATTTCATCCTGCAGAAGAAACAGGTAGAAAGATACAATTAATAATTGGCTTTAATTCATCATTCTCAGTCCAGGAACTAGCAATGGACAAAGAAATAAGTAATATTATAAGAAACTTAAAAAACAAGCAATAAAACTAACCTTATAAATACAATGAAATTATTTCCAAAAAATATTTCTTTTAAAATTTCCTGTGGAATTTCATAACTTGACTATATATTGATCCAGTAAGAAAATGTTGAAATATTTCTTTTTAGAAAATAACGTACTGGGGATCCCTGGGTGGCACAGAGGTTTGGTGCCTGCCTTTGGCCCAGGGTGCGATCCTGGAGACCCGGGATCGAATCCCACGTCGGGCTCCCGGTGCATGGAGCCTGCTTCTCCCTCTCCCTCTGCCTGTGTCTCTGTCTCTGTCTCTCTCTCTCTCTCTCTCTCTCTGTTGTGTGACTATCATAAATAAATAAAAATTTTAAAAAAAGAATATAATGTACTAAAAAATAAGGAACAAAATTAGAATCAAAATATAATCAGAAAAATATAATTTTTTTTCCTTAAAATATCAAATTCTTCCAAAAATATCTTGGACAGAAAAGCAAAACTGATACTGAAGCCTTATAGAATAGAATGACAATACGACAACATATCATTACCAGTAGGATGTAACTAAAGTAAGTCCGAAGGGAAAAACTTATGACTTCAGATACATTTTTTAAAAGAAAATGGGTAAGATTAAAAATGATTAGATTACTGTTTAGTATCCCACTTAAGAAGCAAATAAAAGACCACAAAACCTATCAAATGAAAGTAGAAGAAAGAAATTAATAAAGAAAAGGTGTTTACATGCTAAGAAGACTAAGAAAGTATTCTTGGTAAATGAAACCAAAATACAACCCAGTGGAAAGTCTAATCAAAGGAAAATATGAAATCAGAATTCAAAATTAGTAAATGAAGAGTGGATATATGAATAGATGAGAGATGTCTTTTTTTGAGAGATGTCTTAAGTAAAAATCAAATACCATTTATGACTTTATACATCTGTATCTGATGTTCTAAGTGTAATGAATGACAGAGTTTAGGATAATATAAATTATCAATATGGATGTGATAATAATAATGAAAAACATTGACTGAAAGCTTTCCTGTTCCAGGGAGTGTACTAGGACAATAGAGACAGTGGATCGGTTAACTTTTTTAGTATTGTTATCTCTCAACAAATGAGGACACTGAGAATAACAGACACCATAGGACATGCCCATTTCATTCTTATAGAGTGTTAACCTCAGAGGTAAATGAAGAGGGTATCAGAGCTCTTTACGTTTCTAACCCCCATAAAAACGCTCATTCCCTTATGCAAGTTCCATCAAATTGCCAAGGATCAGATCTTGTGGATTGAGAACAGTTCCAGGGCATAAGAAATGGAAAACTGCCTAATTCACTCATTAGGACCACCAAAACTTGATACAAATAGCACCCAAGAGAAAACCAATCAAATGAGAATAATTCAAGTCTCACAGCTAAAGATCAACATCTCACATAAAATATTAATAAGTAGAATCCAGCAAGAATAATTAATTCAACAGCACCAAACAAAATTCATGCTAGGAGTTAAAGGATTTTTTTTTTTTTTTTTTTTTTAGTGACAATTAAAAAAAAATTTTTTTAATGGCATTACTTTACAAATGCCAGAAAGTGGTCTCATGATTTCTGGCTAAATAGAAAGGCCAGAACCTCTCTCCCACCTCCATAATTGCAAACACTTCAGATCCCTAAAGTGTTTGGGTGAGTAATGTCTAATTTTCTTCAGTTTGTGAGCTTCAAATCATTTGTCTGGCTTAAAAAAAAAAAACTTGCAAGTAAAGTGAAAAGAAAAATGAGTAACTGACCCAAAAATAACGTTCATAGCTCGTTACACACACACACACCTCTAATATAGAGATAGCATATATCAAAGAAAAAAATCCAATCAATCACTGCAAGAGAAATAATGGACAAAAATTTTAGTAGACATTTCATAGAAAGGAAAAGCAAGTGGCTTTACAATTTTTGAGAAGATTTTAGTCTTATAATATTGGGAAGGTATGGACAAATAAAACTATAGTGAGATACTACTTTATTAAATATCTATTAAATAGCCCCCCTAAAAAAAATCCTTTGATACAAACACAGATACCTAATCTTGATTGTTCTCTGTTCTCTTTAGGCAGGCTTTTTAAAAGGAAAAGCCTATTTTCTTATCAATTAAATATGGGTAAACATGCTACTATCCTCATGGAATTGTTATGAAGATCAAATGTCAAGGAATGTAAAGATAAGACAATAAATACTCGGCATCTAGTGAGCACTATATAAATGCTTAACGTTCCTATTTAACAAACTCCGCTAGTCCTGGCATGGTGAGAGGGGAACTCCAAAGTAGCTGGTGGTTGTGAAAATTGGCATGAATATCTAGGGGAGGCTACTAGGCAAGATCCATCAAAATTACCATCTCACTTTCTTTGACTTATCCATTGCACTTCCAGAAACTTGCCACAAACGTGAAAGGCTTCATATACAAAGTTGTTTGCAGCAGCATGGGTTGTCTGGGCAAAAGTGAGAGGCTGTATAGATTCAGTGGAAGTTAAAATACTGGGGTAAGGGGGCTCTTTATGTTTTCCTATGGGAATAACTCAAGAGTATCTGAAGCGATTAAAGTGCTTAAGAGTGTGTTTGAGTAAAAAGTGGGGACAATGAATATATGGGCATGCATGCACTTGTGTGCAGAAACGAAGTCCCTGGAAATAAATGTTTGCCTGGGAGGTTGAATCTTAGAGAGGTGGGGTGGGAGAGCGGGGAGGAGGGTAAAGAGGTAAGGAGGGTCTGCTTTGACTCTCTCTGGCTGGGCCTATGTCAAAATGTTACCTCTGCGGCGTATCATCGTTCTACGAAAAATAAGTCCCTTTGGGACTCCAGAGCTTGACCAAAGATGTGAAAAGAAAGGGGAAATACAGGAAGAGTGTGGGTTCGTGTGTTTTTTTTTTTTTTTTTTTTTTTTTTTGAACTGGATCTTAATTATCCTTAGTTTATTGTGATAAAGCCGTGTTTGCCTCCGCCTGGGCCACACCACCACCTCCCGAGGACACCAAGTGCCGCGGCAGGGGACCGGTAGGCGCTCCCCAGAACGCTCTGTAGCTTTTGCACCAAGTTGACTGGCGGGGTGGGATTTTTTTTTTTTAATAAATTTATTTTTTATTGGTGTTCAATTTGCCAACCTATAGAATAACACCCAGTGCTCATCCCGTCAAGCGCCGGGGTGGGATTCTAATCCCTCACCCAGCGCTCGGGCCTGGGGTCCTGACCTTCCCGCCCCTCCCCCCGCCCCCCAAGCAGATTTTTTCAGAGCTACTTGTATTGTTCAGAAGACACGTGAGGAGGTCAAAGACGGGTGGGGTCATGCGCACCCCGTCCTGTTCGCACAGGCGTCGGGAAGTCTGCAGCGTTCAACTCGCACAACGAGTCGGAACCCGGTGCTCGGACCTTCCGTTGGCCCCGCCGGCTGGACAGTAGGTGCTCGGCCCCGCCCGGTGCAGCCCGAGGGTCCCCGCGGGCCAGGCCGCGGAGCAGGCAGCTGCAGAGGAGGCCACCGCGGAGAATGAACCCGCCTGGCGCTCCCCGCGGGGTCTGAGCGCGCGTCCGGGTGCACCCGCGCCCCAGCCTCCCAGCCTAGTCCTCGCCGCCCGGGTGCCTCCGCCCGCTCGCACCCCCTGGTCCAGGTCCCCCATCCCGGGGTGCGACCTCGGGAGGGGGCGCGAGTCATCGCGGGGTGTGTGTGTGACCTTGGGGATGCGGGTCACCGCGGGGCTTACGACCTCGGGGAGGCGGCGCTGGTCACCGCGGGGGCCGGTCGGCCTGTGAGGGGTGCGACCTCGGGGGGATCACCCCGGGGGCGGCGAGGCGGGTCCCCGAGGTCGGAGGGAAAAGGCCTCGCGTTCCCTGGGAGCCGATTTTCAGAGCCGTCCGAGTATAAAAGCCCGAGAGGAACAGAAGGGGAGCCAACAAATGGCTCTTTTCTTCGTTGGAATTTTCAAAGGTTCCGCCACCCTCCCCTGCACACCCCGTACCACCGTCCCAACCCTTCCCCCGCACCCCACACCCCATCCCCAACCCCCGCCCGAACCCCCCGCGCCAGTCTGCTCCGCCTGGGCCGCGGTTACCGCAGGGGACTCGCCGGGATGTGCGGAGGAGCCAGGCCGCGGAGCCCTGTCGCGGGAGGAACTCCTGTGGCCCCCAGAACCGAGCGGTCCTTCCTCCCCAATCCGGAGCCTCCAGGCGGCTCAGAGTTAAGAAGTCGCACAGGACCAGCGACTCTAGGCCAATCCTTGGAGTCCTTTTGAAATTATGAATAGTTTTTCCTTTAAATGGTCTTTACCACGTACTGCATAGCCCCGACTTTCTGTAACGCTTTTCCTCGGGATAGTAGAAAATCCCCCGTCTGTCCTGCCTTTGGTATTTTCCTGCCTCTGGCGAGTCCGGTGGAAGTGAAGCATCTCCCTGCGGTTGGCATGTTTCAGAAGACCCAAAACACCGGACTGTACAGTCTTGTTCGCACCCAGTCCGGATAAAATGAGGCTCATTCGGTTGCGCAGAGCTGCTCAGGTGGCTCTATGGCTTAGTTGGTTAAAGCGCCTGTCTCGTAAACAGGAGATCCTGGGTTCGATTCCCAGTAGGGCCTGGTCTTTTCTCGAGAAGCTGTTTCTGAAAATCATTTTATGTAGGCAGGTTAATTTGCGTGATCCCCCAAAATTCTCACCAAATTTACAGCGAAAGAACCCGATCACATGTATTATAAGCTGCTGGGTTGCAGCTTGCTAGACTTCCTTAGTCCTGAAAAGTAGTAGATTCTAAGGAGATGACAATTGAAATGCAAACCACTGCCAAAAAATAATGCATGTGACCTTAACCTCCATCAGGTTTCATACAAGTTTTGCATTACATGGTTTTTGACCACCTCCAGTGTGTTACGATTTAAAGCACCCAGACAAGTAGATATGTATAATTTCTGTAGATTCCAACAACCTCCAGTTCTAATCTCATCCATAAGAGAAATTAATGAATGATGAATCCACTATTCACTTCAAAGGAATATTAATATGTTTGCAGGGACGTTCTTGCCATTTTGAAGAGAAGGAAGAATAATTATGATCCCTTGTTAATCCTCCTAAGGAAACTTTAGGAATAATGATCGCCTGGAAACCAATATGTCCTGGACACATTCCCAGAGCAAGGACAAATTTGCTGTGGGAAGAGCAGGTTGGAAAATTGTGCCAGATATCTAGGGTGACTTAGTTTCAGCCCTGGGGATTTACAGAACTTCAGTGTCTTCTTGTCTCCCATCCTTTCATCCATTAATCCAGCAACATTCACTGCTGATCTTTTATATGGTAGGCTCTTTTCTTCCTTCCTTCCTTCCTTCCTTCCTTCCTTCCTTCCTTCCTTCCTTCCTTCCTTCTTTCTCTTTCTTCCTTCTTTCTTCCTTTCTCCCTCTTTCTGTCTACTTGCCAGGTTTTTTCCCCTTATGATGAGAACTTTTAAGATTTGCCCTCCTAGCAACTCTCAAATATATAATACAGTATTGTTAACTACAGTCATTGTGCTATATATTGCATCCCCAGGACATATTTATCTCATAACTGGAAGTTTGTACCTTTTGCCCACCTTCAACCATTTCACTCTGTCCCCCATCTCCAGCTCTGGTAACCACCCAGGCATATTTCTAAAAGCAGGAAATACAGCAGTGAACACAGCTAACAAAAATCACAGCTCTCATGGAGCTTACATTCCATTGGGGGTGACACAGAAAATAAAGAAATGAATATGTAAAATCATTAGTGTAGGAGGTACTGATAAAGTCTTTGGAGAAAAGTAAGCAAGAAAAGGATATAGGCAATGTATAGGATAGGGGCAGGGTAATCAGAGAATATTATCCTGTCTCTTGGATTATATCATAGGCAAATGTTTCAAAACTGTTTTTTTAACTTTTTAATAAGACATAGTCACAAAGTGGCTACTATATTACTATACATAGCAAGATTAAACAATCAGCAAACTACTCCTTAGTTATGCCTGGACCTCAGCTCTATTCATTTTGATTAGGACTTTATTGAACTAGGTTACACTGCCTGTGTTCAAACCTCAGCTGCTCCATCTGATAGCTAAGGGACTTTTGGAAAAATTGCTTCATCTCAAGGGGCATCATTCTCCTCAAATGTGAAATGGAAATAGCAATCAGTGTACCTAATAGACTTATGGAAGGACTTGGTGAATAAATACACATAAAATATTTTAGAAGGGTATCTGGCACATAAATAAGTAATCAGTAAGATTCACTATATTGTTGTGTTTATTGTTATTATTTACTGAATTGTTTGGTTCTAGTGTTTAACCCTTGCAATAACTCTCTGAGGTATTATCCTAAATTTACAGACAAAGGTTCTAAGCATGGTGTGAGTAGAATTGTACTCCCCCCAAATATGTGTTGAAGTCCTAACCTCTAATATCTGTGAATGTGACCTTATTTGGAAATAGAGCTTTTGCAGATGTAATCAAGTTGTGATGAAGTCATACCAGATTAGGATGGGTCATTATTCAAGGACTGGTGTCATTAGAAGAAGAAGGAAAAGGAGGTTTGGACACAGAGATCCAGACATATGGGAAAGAAGGCCACATGAAGACAAAGGCAGAGATTGCTAGTTTTTGACCACAAAGGAGCACCAAGGATTGCAAGAACCACCAGAAGCTAGAAGAGGAATGGAAGTGTTTTTCCCTAGAATCTTGACAGAGAGGATACTCCTGCCCATAGCCTGATTTTAAACTCTCTTCCAGAACTATGAGAGAATAATTTTCTGTTGTTTTAAGCCAATTTGTACTAACTTGTTATGGCAGCCCTAGGAAACCAATACAAGGCATTAAAACAAAATTAGTGATTATACTAGCAAAGAAAAAAGATCTATACTTTTTCTTAAAGTAATAGATAACACAAAGGATGTTCATACTTCACTTTAAAGTTTCAAAGCCAGGGATGCCTGGGTGGCTCAGCAGGTGAACATCTGCCTTTGGCTCAGGGTGTGATCCTGGAGTCCCCGGATTGAGTCCCACAACGGGCTCCCTGCATGGAGCCTGCTTCTTCCTCTGCCTATATCTCTCTGCCTTGTGCTCTCTCTCTGTGTCTCTCATGAATAAATAAATAAAACCTTTTTAAAAAAAAAAAAAGTTTCAAAGCCAGAATATCTCCCACTTACCTAAATATGTTGTGCCCCCTCCACCCCACTTTCTTCCCTCGTCCCAGATTTTTTTTTTTAAAGGACTCCACACTCATCTTCCCAATGGTTTATCCCCCTGACCTTCTCCAATGACTTGACCTTGACTATTTGGAGACATCTAATAGAATGGATGATCATTCCATCACCAGCTATAGCCAATAACTGGATGATGGAAGGGACAGGCAACAAAGTCCAAACCCCTTAGTTCAATGCTTTGTTATGTATACTCGAGAACACCCCTGTCCCATGGGTCAGGGTAAGACTAAAGTGTATCCAAGGCGACATCTTTGCTTTGCTATTTCCCCTTCCTCGTTCTGAGCACTGCTCCCCCAATAAGTCACATACTCCTGAATTCCTGTCTGAGGGTATGCTGTAAGGACCTAAGAAACTTGCTTTGGAAGTACAATTACTGATCCTTCATATTCAATCAATTGAACAAAGTTTTCCTATGGAAAAGTTCAACCCAACAGCTTTAGATCTGAGGAGGGCATTCATATTGTGCACCAGATCTTGATAATGAGACCTTTTGAAAGTTCAAGGTTTTGACATAGAACAGGACTGTTAAGAAAATTGGTGGCTGACTGACCTTTATTGTTGCACTATTATAATTCTGTTTACAAGTGAGAAAATAACCAACAAGCTTAAGAAAATGTTAAGAGAAACTTCCAAAACTGGCATTCAAAGGAAAAAAAAGTGAATGAAAAAGGCAGAGCAGAACACCCAAGAACTATGGAGAAATCATGAAAGGTATAACATATACTTAATGGGATATAAGGAGAAGAAAAAGAAAAGGGAATAGAAGAAATATTTGAAGCAATAACAACTGAGAAGTTCCCAAACTAATGATAGATACCAAACCATATTTCCAGGAAGCTCAGAGAACACCCAGCATGCATGGAGTGAAATATTTAAAGTGTTAAAAGAATTAACATAATTAGTTGCCCAGTGAAATTATCCTTCAACCGTTAAGTAGCAATAAGGGCTTGTTAAAAAGAATTTTTTTTGAGATAATTTGTAGCCAGTACAACTACCTTGCAAGAAATGTTAAAAAGAAGTTCTTTAGAGAGAAGGAAATGACATAGGTCAGAAACATGGATTTATATAAAGAAAGGGTGAATGGTAGAGGAGGAACAAGAGACGGTAAAATAAAACATTGTTTTTCTCTTTTTCTTAATTAATCTGAGGAGTATTAGTTTGTTCAAAATAATACCAACAATGTTTCAGTGACACTGGGAATAGTTGTGCTAACTACATAATGGTTTAGTGTTATGTGAAAGTGCACTTGGATTAGTTTTAAATGTGTATTGCAAACTCAAAAATGAACCACTAAGAAGGCAAAATAAAAAATATAATTAAAGTGATATGAGAAGAGAAGAAAATGGAGTCATACAAAATACTCAAAACTAGAGAAAGCAGAAAAAGAAGGGAAGACAGAAAAAGAAGAAAGGACCAGGGCAATGCATAGAAATAGTAAATAAGAAGATATTAATCTAACTTTATCAGTAATTACTTGAAATGTCAGGGATTTAAATACACTGATTAAAAGACTGTCAGAGCAGATCAAAAAACAAGACCTAATTACATGTTCTCTACAAGAAAATCACTTCATATATAAATACATCTATAGATTAACAGTAAAGAGATAGAGAAAGATATACCACACTACCAATAATCAAAAGATGGAATAGTTATATTAATATCAAAGTACATTTGGAGCAAGGAAAATTATAAGAGATAAATCGTGGCATTACATAATGGTAAAAGAGTTAATTCTCCAAGAAGACAAACAATACCTAATGTATATGTGTATAAACAATGAGTGTCAAGATATGTGAAGCAAAAAATGATGAAAACATAGGGAGAAACAGATGAGCCCACTATCATAGCTAGAAATATCAACAGCCTTCTAATATTTATGGATGGATCCAGCAGACAGAAAAAAATCCATCAGGACATGGTGGAACTCAATAGCCCCATCAGTGAATTAGATTTAACTGACATCTATACAATAAAAAATCTATATAGCCTACAAAATATACATTTTCTTCCCATGGGATGTTCACCAAAACAGTGCATTTTCTGGGCCATAAAGCACATCTTAACAAACTTTAAAAATATATAAATCATATAATATCTACTCTCAAACTACAATGGAATGAAACTAGAAATCAATAATACAGAGATAATTAAAAAATCCTAAGAGGGATGCTTGGGTGGCTCAGTGGCTCTGCCTTTGGCTCAGGTTCTGATCCTGGGGCCCTGGGATCAAGCCCCGTTTCAGGCTCCTTGCAGGGAGCCTCCTTCTCCCTCTGCCTGGGTCTCTGCCCCTCTCTCTGTGTCTCTCATGAATTTAAACAAACAAACAAACAAACAAACTTAAAAAAAAAAACCCAAGATACTTAAAGAGTAAACAACACATGTCTAAATAACTTAGGAGTCAAAGGAGTCTTAAGAGAAATTTTTAAATATTTCAAACTGAATTAAAATAAAAACACAGTTTGTCAAAATTTGTGGGAGCTATGAAAGCAGTAGTTTGAGGGGGATCTGCAGCATTGATGCATGTATTAGAAAGGAAGACAGATCTAAAATCAGTAATTTACACTTATAACTGAGGTATGTAGAAAAAGAACAAGTTACCAAAGTGAGCAGAAGAAAAAATATAATAAAAATATGGTAGAAATCAATGAAATTGAAAATTGAACCAACAGAGAAAATCAACAAAACCAAAAGCTGATTCTTTGGAATAAAATTGATAAAACTCTAGTCAAGCAATGAAGAATAAAAGAGAGAAGACACTAATTCCCAATTCTGAAACCATGAACATGAAAAGGATGATAAAAGAATATTATGACCAATATACGCTCATATATTTGATTAGGTTATCAAATGAGCCAATCCCTTGAAAGATACAATCTACTTGGGATCCCTGGGTGGAGCAGCGGTTTAGCGCCTGCATTTGGCCCAGGGCGCGATCCTGGAGACCCGGAATCGAATCCCACGTTGGGCTCCTGGTGCATGGAGTCTGCCTCTCTCTCTCTCTCTCTCTCTGTGTGTGTGACTATCATAAATTAAAAAAAAAAAAAGATACAATCTACTCACACAGGAAGAAATAGATAACCTGAGCAGGTCAATACAATATTAAATGTTTGTATCTCCCCAAAATTCATATATTGAAACCTATTCCCCCATCCTAATAATATTTGGAGTCAAGGCCTTTGGAAGGGGATTAAGTCAAGAGAGCAGACCCCTCACAAATGGGGTTGGAAATCTGAGAGAGCTCCCTCCCCCTCTGTCATATGAGGACCTATAAGAAGATGTCCATCTATGAATCAGCTAGTGAGCCTTCACCAGATACTGATTCAGCCAGTGCCTTGATCTTGAACTTCCAGCTTCCAGAACCATTTGTTAATAAGTCATTCAGTCTATGGCACTCTATTATAGCAACTGAATGGACTAAGACAGTCTATCTATATCTATCTATCTATCTATCTATCTCAAAGAAACTGGAATTACAGTTAATGACCTTTCAAAACAGAAAGCAACCCAGATGGGTTCACTGGTGAAAGTTACTAAATATTTAAAAAAGAAATTATACCAATTTTGTACAATTATCCAGAAAATAGAAGCAAAGGGAATACTTCCTAACTTCTGTGAGACCAGTGTCAGCCTGATACCAAAACCAGACAGAGATATTATTAAAAACCAATATCTTGGGGGATCCCTGGGTGGTTCAGTGGTTTAGTGCCTGCCTTTGGCCCAGGACGTGATCCTGGAGTCCCGGGATCAAGTCCCACATCGGGCTCCCTGCATGGAGCCTGCTTCTCCCTCTGCTTGTGTCTCTACCTCTCTCTTTCTCTCTGTGTCTCTCATGAATAAATAAATAAAAAAAAACTTAAAAAAAAAAACAGTCCCTTGGGGCACCTGGGTGGCTCAGTCAGTTGGGTATCTGCCTTCAGCTCAGGTCATGATCCCAGTGTGATTGGATAGAGTCCTGAGTCAGACTCAATGCTCAGCGGGGAGTCGGCTCCTGCCTGCTCCTCCTCCTGTTTATGTCCTCTCTCTCTCTAATAAGTAAATAAAATCTTCTTCTAAGAGTCTGTTCCTTGGTTTCTCTTGCTCTCTCTGTTGTTTTCTATTTCTCTGTTCCCCCCTCCCAAACATTTGTTTCGTTTCTGAAGCTAAACACATGCGTGAGATCATATGGTATTTGCCTTTTTTGACTTATTTCGCTTAGCATAACACTCTCTACCCCATCCATGTTGTTGCAAATGGCAACATTTCATCCTTTTATGGCTGAGTTATATACATACATAAAACCTCTTCTTTATCCGTTCATCCATCGATGCACATCTGGACTCTTTCCATATTTTGCCTATTGTTGATAATGCTGCAATAAACATCAAAGTGCATGTATCCTTTGAATTAGCACCTTTCTATTTTTTTGGGTAAATACTGTGATTGTATTTATGTGATTCCTGGCTCATAGAGCATTTTTAATTGTAATTTTTTGAGGAACTTCCAGACTGTTTTCCACAGTGGCTGCAACAATTTGCATTCCCACCCACAGTGTAAGAGGGTTCCCCTGTCTCCATGTCTTCGCCAACACTCGCTGTTTCTTGTGCTTTGATGTTAGTCATTCTGGCAGCTGTGAGGTGACATCTCATTATGGTTTTGATTTGCATATCCCTGATGATCAGTGATGTAGAGCATCTTTTCTTGTATCTGTTGACCATCTGTAAGTCTTCTTAGGAGAAATGTCTGTTCATGTCCCCTGCCCATTTTCAAACTGGGTTGTTTTTTAGGTGTTGAGTTATATCAGTTCTTTATGAATCTTGGATACTAACCCTTTATCACATAGGTCACTTGCAAATATGTTCTCCCATTCTGCAGGTTGCCTTTAAGTTTTCTTGATTGTTTCCCTTGCTGTCAGAAGTTGTATGATTTTGATGTCCTCCCAAACACTCCATTTTTTAAATGTGCAAAGACCTGAACAGACAACTCTACAAAGAAGATATAGAGATGGCAAATAAGCATATGGAAAGATGCTCAACACCATATGTCATTAGGGAACTGCAGACTAAAACAGCAATAAGATACCAACAGATAGCTATTAGCGTGGCCCAAATCCAATACACTAACAACACCAATTGTTGGTGAGGATGTGGGGTCATAGGCAGTCTGATTCCTTGCTGGAGTAAATGCAAAATGGTACAGCCACCGTGGAAGACAGCTTCGCAGGTGTACACAAAATGAAACATAGCCTTAACACGTGATCCGGCAGTATTGCCTCATGGCACTTACCCAAATGAACCAAAAACTTAAAGCCACACAGAAGTCTGTACACAAATATTTAGACCAGCTATATTTATAATTGCCAAAACTTGGAAGCAGCCAAGTTTGTATGGATAAGCAAACAGTGCTGCATCCATACAGTGGATTATTTTTCACTGATAGAAAGAAGCGAGCTACCACATCACAAAAAGACATGGGGGACTCATAGGTACATAATATGAAGTAAAAGAAGCCAATCTGAAAAGCCAATCACCTTGTATGATTCCAACGGGATGACATTATGAAAATGCAAAACTATGGAGACAGTAAAGAAGTCAGTGGTTGCAGGGGGTTCTGGAGGAGGGAGGGAGAGGGGGATAAATATGGGGAGCACAGGAAATGTTTAGGGCAAGAGAGATATCATTTTGTGCAATACTGTACCAGTAGATGCCTGTCATGGTACACTTGTCAAAACCCATAGAAACTCCAACGCAGAAGGTGAATCTTAATTGCAGAAAAGTAGACCTGGAAGAGAGGCACGTTTCAGTTAGATGAAGCGAAGATCTTGCCCTAAACTGCGGGGTTGTGTGGCAAGAGAGAAACAGGGAAGAGGCAGAGGCCGTGGCGATGTGGTTCACGACCACTCCTCACCCAGGCCCCCATGGACTCTCAGAAAAACTCCTGTAAAGGTGGGATCTAAATGACAACTTAACCACTGCCCCCTCAGACCACCTTACAGGAGGTGCAGTGATTTGACAGCGAATCCAGTCTCCCAGGGAAGAGGGAAGTCTTGGGAGCCTGATGTCTTCAGGACGAAGTGTTCCCTCTCCCTGTGCTGGTAGAGTCCTCATTCCGTGTAACCCGCGGACTCTTCACGGTGTACACGGGAGACCCACAAAGATCTTGAGAGTGCTCCACGAGCACACACACGCTGCCAACTTGCAGAGAGAGAGGACAAAATGAATGGAGGACATTGAATTTCCCACATGCGATAGTGAGGAAACAGGCTGATGACTGTGGGATGGGCTGCAAACATGGACCCCCCCCCCCCCCACGCCCCACTGCACATGGAAGTGAACGTGCCTCTAGCCTGGCAGAACTTTGAACACCCAAAGGGGATTTGGAGAATTCACTCTGCAATTACTTAGGGTTGGTGACCCTTCTTCCATTCCAGTGTATTCCTCTTAAACGGGAATGTCTACAGTGGTCATCCTACACCTGTCCCAGTCCTGCACTGGGGGAGCAGGTAACCATGTGGCTCGCACAGATTTGTAATTGGAGAGGAATCGTGCCCAGAATGGCTGATACAGGAGAGCCTAATTCATGCCTACTTTGGGGAGGGCAGTTAGATGAGTTCGTGCTGAACTGAGTTGAGATCTGGAGGAGATTGGGACGGAGTGAGCATTGTGTCTTGTGGGATAGGTGCAGGTCTTTGGGAACCAGGGGGCAGATCATGTTCAGTGTAATAGAGCCTCCGCCCCCGCCCCCAGCCCTCCCTGAGAGCTCCATCTCCTAATGACCAAAACCTGAGAGTGTTGTCTTGCAAGGCCAAAGGGCCTTTGAGGGTGTGACCGAGGTAAGGATCTTGAGATGGGAAGAGGAGGCGGGCCTCCCCAGGTGGGCTCAAGGTAATCACAAGGTCTTAGGAAAGGGTGGCAGGAGGGTGCGGGTCAGAGGAGATGTGACAACAGAAGCAGAGGCCGGAGCCAGATGGTCCTGCCGGGAGCTAAGGCACGCGGGCCGCCTCCGGCCACGGGAAAAGGCAAGAAGGAATTCCCGCCCGCCCGCCAACCCGGCGGCTTCTAGAAGGCAGGCAGCTTTGGCACCTCTCGATTCCAGCCCCGGGGCCCTGGGTCGGACTCGTGGTCACAGCGCTCCGACTGGGGTGGGAGGCGGGTCGCGGTCTGCCCGGCCTCGCTCCCTTCTCAGAGCAGGTGGGAGAAGCGCCAAAAGCCTCGTGCCTTCTCTGAGGCTCGAACTCAGGACCTTCAGATTATGAGACTGACGCGCTGCCTGCTGCGCTAAGAAGGCACCGGCCCGGCTCCTCTCGGCAGCGCTTTCACGGTCGCCCGCTGCACGCCAGGAGCCACTTCTAGGCAGCCGGGGTTCTGCCCAAACTCGTGCGCGCGCCCGGAGGAAGAGTGTGTGCGAGGTCACCTGGGTCACCGGGCCCCGGGCCCCGCCCCGCAGCCCGACGGCGCCAGAGGACGGCGGCCTGCGCACAGCCGGGGCCCAGCCGGGGGCGTGCACCTCAGGCCGCCTCGGGGTCCGGCTCCGCGCGCCGCCGCCTCTACCCCCGCCCCCCGGGCTGCCGCTGCCGCCCCCGCGCCCGGCCCCCCGCGCCGCACCCCGTCCCCGCGACCCGGGCGCGTCCCCGACCGCAGCACCCCAAGGGCAGACGAGGTGCGCCCGGACCCCCGAGGGTCGGCAGCAGTGCGCGGGGTGGCAAGGTGAGTGGGAGACGCCCTCACTCTGAAATGGTCGCGTGGAGTCACCTCCCACCTCCCCCACCCCTCCCACCCCTCCCACGTCTCCCACCCCTCCCACGTCTCCCACGTCTCCCACCTCCCCCACCTCCCCCACCTCCCCCACCCCTCCCACCCCTCCCACGTCTCCCGTCTCCCCCGTCTCCCACCCCTCCCACGTCTCCCACCTCCCCCACCTCCCCCACCCCTCCCACGTCTCCCGTCTCCCACCCCTCCCACGTCTCCCACGTCTCCCACGTCTCCCACCTCTCCCACGTCTCCCACGTCTCCCACTTGTCCCACCTCTCCCACGTCTCCCACCTCTCCCACGTCTCCCACGTCTCCCACTTGTCCCACCTCTCCCACCTCTCCCACTTCTCCCACGTCTCCCACCCCTCCCACGTCTCCCACCCCTCCCACGTCTCCCACCTCTCCCACGTCTCCCACCTCTCCCACGTCTCCCACGTCTCCCACCCCTCCCACGTCTCCCACCCCTCCCACGTCTCCCACATGCCGTTTAGTAACTTAGGAAGAACGATTCACTTGGCTTTCTTGACAGTATAAGGGACTTAATTTGAAAAGCTTCCTTACCTGTAAAACGGGACATTTCACACTACTCCTTAAAAAACTGAATTCTTGACACAAAACTTTGTTTAGTGAATACTCATGAGTGATACAAATAATGATAGGAAATGATATAGAAAAAAAAAATTCCAAACATGGGTGATGGGGTTTGGGGATAATTATATACATGAGAATTAGAGAAAGGTGGTAAGTCAAATAAACAGAAGTAGATGGAATATGTACCAAATGGTGTTGAGTAGCTATCTAGGATAATAAAGCTGAATATATCACCTGCAACAATAAAATATATTCTAGATAGATGCACATTTTAAAAGAAGGGATAAAACCACAAATTACTAACATTGTCAAAACAGACATTTTTATTACTTTGGTGTAGAAAACTAATGTTTACAAAAAATTCAGAAACATAGAAAGTGACTTACTATATTAAAACAATATTCTGCTTAGATATACCCTCATATCCTCCAAAAAATACATAATCAAAGTGAAAGAATCAAATGACCAAACTGGGGAAAATGTGTAAGTTGTGTCATGAGGAGTTAAATTTCCTAATATAGGTACTACACCTCAGCAAGAAAAATTCCAACTGTTGGGGAAAACTTGCAAAGGATATAAATACTGAGTTCATGAGAAAAAAGGACAAGGGGCCCTTGAGTGGCTCAGTTGGTTAAGTACCTGTTGGTCCTAGCTCAGGTCTTGATTTCAGGGTTGAGTTCAACATACCTTTTGTAAAGAAGAAAGATAAATATTTCTGAAAGTGTGGAAAAACGATAATTCTACTCTAAGAGAAATGCAAAAATGAAACCATGATGGTAATGGTACTTTTTGCCTAATAGATTTGGCAAAACAACAAACAAAAACAACTGTTTCCTGGTGTGTTGCCTACTAGCATTCAAACAGATTGAATTTGCTTCCTATGATTCTTGTATCAAATCTCCACAAGCTCAGCAGCTTCAAGCAACAGATCCCTTTTTTCCCTCCTCACAGTTCTGGAGGCCAGAAGTCCAAAAGTCAGTATAACTGTGTGGTGGATGAACGTGTTGACAAGGTCATACTGGCTATTGAGGCTGTTGGGGAAGAATCCTTATGTGATATTGAGAATATTATATGAAAATAAATGTAAGGAACTTATGACAAAATCTGGAGCTTAGTAGAGATAAATGGCAGTTAATTGTCACCAGCACAATGCTGGTCAGGGTGTGAGGGAAACAGTCCCTTCCCGGGAGCTACAGGAAGATAAATTAGTAACGTTTGGGGAAGGCTGAGACAACTCATTAAATTACCATCACACAAGTGATTTGACTGAGCAATAGTACTTTTAGGAAATTCTCTAATACTGCACCTTTGTGAAATGCGGGTGTAATTTATTGCAACATTGTTTATGTAATTAAATGTGGCTGGTGCAAAGTTGGGTGCTGGTGTGGATCAAGGTAGAATTAAGGTACATTTTCGGGTGTATGTACTCTTATATTTTTGTCATTGTGAACCAGATGAAGGTTTTACTCATTTCTGTATGAACCTGTTGACCTTAGATATAAATAATTGGTAGTCAGACTGTTCTTTTTCTAAGGTCTATAAAGTTGATTCTTGAACTCCAGAGTCCTTCAGTTGTGAGGAATGACGTCGCAATGGCCCTCCCAGGAGGTAGGTGGAATCATCCAGCCTTATAAGGGTTGGCAGCGGTAGGACTCGAACCTACGCTCTCACAGACACCCGAGCCTCAACTCAGCGTTTTAGACCGCTCCGCCCCGCCGTCACCTGCGCGCGGCGCTCTGCTTTTTCCGCAAGGTTTAAGCCTACAGGGAGGTTACCCCATCACCACTAACCCTCACCCCCCACCCCCTCCACTTCCAGCCTAAGCCCCGTTCTTTTTCTCAAGTGTTCCTCCGGGACCACTGCGCTCAGACCTCCCACAAACTTCACTAGCCAGACTTGTACTGGGGACACCGCGGCGCCCCCGCTTCATGCGCTCCAGGTCCCCGGCTACAAGCCGGGGGTGGGGGGGTGGGGGGTGTCTCCCCCGCTGGAGGGCGTCCTGCACTTGCTTTGGTGAAGTCCAGGGGGATAACAGCCTGCAAACGCGCCTACCTGCGGGGCCCGATGCAGGTGCGACCCGCCCTCCGCCCCAGCGTTTCTAACCCAGCAGCCCCGCCTCAAGGCCACGGGGCCCCTGCGAATCACTGAGGCTGGCGGGTCTCAGTTTCCTCATCTGTAAAGTGGACTCCATTAAAAACTATTTTTTGCCTGAAGAAAAGTGGTAGATAGATTGATTTTGAAAATTCATGTAAGTGGCTAAAGAGCACTTCCCAGTAAAGCTTTTATCTTTATTTGTATCACTCATGAGTATTCAGTAAACAACTTTTTGTGTCAAGAATTCAGTTTGTTATGTAGTAGTGTGGAATGTCCCGTTTTACAGGTAAGGAAGCTTTTCAAATTAAGTCACTTATAGTGTCAAGAAAGCCAAGTGAATCGTTCTTCCTAAATTACTAAACGGCATGTGGGAGATGTGGGAGAGGTGGGAGGGGTGGGAGACGTGGGAGGGGTGGGAGACGTGGGACACGTGGGAGGGGTGGGGGAGGTGGGAGACGTGGGAGACGTGGGAGACGTGGGAGAGGTGGGAGACGTGGGAGAGGTGGGAGAGGTGGAGACGTGGGAGACGTGGGAGACGTGGGAGGGGTGGGGGAGGTGGGAGACGTGGGAGGGGTGGGAGGGGTGGGGGAGGTGGGAGGTGACTCCACGCGACCATTTCAGAGTGAGGGCGTTTCCCACTCACCTTGCCACCCCGCGCACTGCTGCCGACCCTCGGGGGTCCGGGCGCACCTGCTGCCCGGGTTCCCGCCGGGGCGCGCTCGTCTGCCCTTGGGGTGCTGCGGTCGGGGACGCGCCCGGGTCGCGGGGACGGGGTGCGGCGCGGGGGGCCGGGCGCGGGGGCGGCAGCGGCAGCCCGGGGGGCGGGGGGGGAGGCGGCGCGCGGAGCCGGACCCCGAGGCGGCCTGAGGTGCACGCCCCCGGCTGGGCCCCGGCTGTGCGCAGGCCGCCGTCCTCTGGCGCCGTCGGGCTGCGGGGCGGGGCCCGGGGCCCGGTGACCCAGGTGACCTCGCACACACTCTTCCTCCGGGCGCGCGCACGAGTTTGGGCAGAACCCCGGCTGCCTAGAAGTGGCTCCTGGCGTGCAGCGGGCGACCGTGAAAGCGCTGCCGAGAGGAGCCGGGCCGGTGCCTTCTTAGCGCAGCAGGCAGCGCGTCAGTCTCATAATCTGAAGGTCCTGAGTTCGAGCCTCAGAGAAGGCACGAGGCTTTTGGCGCTTCTCCCACCTGCTCTGAGAAGGGAGCGAGGCCGGGCAGACCGCGACCCGCCTCCCACCCCAGTCGGAGCGCTGTGACCACGAGTCCGACCCAGGGCCCCGGGACTGGAATCGAGAGGTGCCAAAGCTGCCTGCCTTCTAGAAGCCGCCGGGCGGGCGGGAATTCCTTCTTGCCTTTTCCCGTGGCTGGAGACGGCCCGCGTGCCTTAGCTCCCGACAGGACCATCTGGCTCCGGCCTCTGCTTCTGTTGTCACATCTCCTCTGACCCGCACCCTCCTGCCACCCTTTCCTAAGACCTTGTGATTACCTTGAGCCCACCTGGGGAGGCCCGCCTCCTCTTCCCATCTCAAGATCCTTACCTCGGTCACACCCTCAAAGGCCCTTTGGCCTTGCAAGACAACACTCTCAGGTTTTGGTCATTAGGAGATGGAGCTCTCAGGGAGGGCTGGGGGCGGGGGCGGAGGCTCTATTACACTGAACATGATCTGCCCCCTGGTTCCCAAAGACCTACACCTATCCCACAAGACACAATGCTCACTCCGTCCCAATCTCCTCCAGATCTCAACTCAGTTCAGCACGAACTCATCTAACTGCCCTCCCCAAAGTAGGCATGAATTAGGCTCTCCTGTATCAGCCATTCTGGGCACGATTCCTCTCCAATTACAAGTCTGTGCGAGCCACATGGTTACCTGCTCCCCCAGTGCAGGACTGGGACAGGTGTAGGATGACCACTGTAGACATTCCCGTTTAAGAGGAATACACTGGAATGGAAGAAGGGTCACCAACCCTAAGTAATTGCAGAGTGAATTCTCCAAATCCCCTTTGGGTGTTCGAAGTTCCGCCAGGCTAGAGGCACGTTCACTTCCATGTGCAGTGGGGCGGGAGCGGGGGGTTCCATGTTTGCAGCCCATCCCACAGTCATCAGCCTGTTTCCTCACTATCGCATGTGGGGAATTCAATGTCCTCCATTCATTTTGTCCTCTCTCTGTGCAAGTTGGCAGCGTGTGTGTGCTCGTGGAGCACTCTCAAGATCTTTGTGGGTCTCCCGTGTACACCGTGAAGAGTCCGCGGGTTACACGGAATGAGGACTCTACCAGCACAGGGAGAGGGAACACTTCGTCCTGAAGACATCAGGCTCCCAAGACTTCCCTCTTCCCTGGGAGACTGGATTTGCTGTCAAATCACTGCACCTCCTGTAAGGTGGTCTGAGGGGGCAGTGGTTAAGTTGTCATTTAGATCCCACCTTTACAGGAGTTTTTCTGAGAGTCCATGGGGGCCTGGGTGAGGAGTGGTCGTGAACCACATCGCCACGGCCTCTGCCTCTTCCCTGTTTCTCTCTTGCCACACAACCCCGCAGTTTAGGGCAAGATCTTCGCTTCATCTAACTGAAACGTGCCTCTCTTCCAGGTCTACTTTTCTGCAATTAAGATTCATCTTCTGCGTTGGAGTTTCTATGGGTTTTGACAAGTGTACCATGACAGGCATCTACTGGTACAGTATTGCACAAAATGATATCTCCCTTGCCCTAAACATTTCCTGTGCTCCCCATATTTATCCCCCTCTCCCTCCCTCCTCCAGAACCCCCTGCAACCACTGACTTCTTTACTGTCTCCATAGTTTTGCATTTTCATAATGTCATCCCGTTGGAATCATACAAGGTGATTGGCTTTTCAGATTGGCTTCTTTTACTTCATAATATGTACCTATGAGTCCCCCATGTCTTTTTGTGATGTGGTAGCTCGCTTCTTTCTATCAGTGAAAAATAATCCACTGTATGGATGCAGCTCTGTTTGCTTATCCATACAAACTTGGCTGCTTCCAAGTTTTGGCAATTATAAATATAGCTGGTCTAAATATTTGTGTACAGACTTCTGTGTGGCTTTAAGTTTTTGGTTCATTTGGGTAAGTGCCATGAGGCAATACTGCCGGATCACGTGTTAAGGCTATGTTTCATTTTGTGTACACCTGCGAAGCTGTCTTCCACGGTGGCTGTACCATTTTGCATTTACTCCAGCAAGGAATCAGACTGCCTATGACCCCACATCCTCACCAACAATTGGTGTTGTTAGTGTATTGGATTTGGGCCACGCTAATAGCTATCTGTTGGTATCTTATTGCTGTTTTAGTCTGCAGTTCCCTAATGACATATGGTGTTGAGCATCTTTCCATATGCTTATTTGCCATCTCTATATCTTCTTTGTAGAGTTGTCTGTTCAGGTCTTTGCACATTTAAAAAGTTGAGTGTTTGGGAGGACATCAAAATCATACAACTTCTGACAGCAAGGGAAACAATCAAGAAAACTTAAAGGCAACCTGCAGAATGGGAGAACATATTTGCAAATGACCTATGTGATAAAGGGTTAGTATCCAAGATTCATAAAGAACTGATATAACTCAACACCTAAAAAACAACCCAGTTTGAAAATGGGCAGGGGACATGAACAGACATTTCTCCTAAGAAGACTTACAGATGGTCAACAGATACAAGAAAAGATGCTCTACATCACTGATCATCAGGGATATGCAAATCAAAACCATAAGGAGATGTCACCTCACAGCTGCCAGAATGACTAACATCAAAGCACAAGAAAGAGCGAGTGTTGGCGAAGACATGGAGACAGGGGAACCCTCTTACACTGTGGGTGGGAATGCAAATTGTTGCAGCCACTGTGGAAAACAGTCTGGAAGTTCCTCAAAAAATTACAATTAAAAATGCTCTATGAGCCAGGAATCACATGAATACAATCACAGTATTTACCCAAAAAAATAGAAAGGTGCTAATTCAAAGGATACATGCACTTTGATGTTTATTGCAGCATTATCAACAATAGGCAAAATATGGAAAGAGCCCAGATGTGCATCGATGGATGAACGGATAAAGAAGAGGTTTTATGTATGTATATAACTCAGCCATAAAAGGATGAAATGTTGCCATTTGCAACAACATTGATGGGGTAGAGAGTGTTATGCTAAGCGAAATAAGTCAAAAAAGGCAAATACCATATGATCTCACGCATGTGTTTAGCTTCAGAAACGATACAAATGTTTGGGAGGGGGGAACAGAGAAATAGGAAACAGAGAGAGCGAGAGAAACCAAGAAACAGACTCTTAACTACAGAGAACAAACATGGTTACCACAGAGGAGGTTTGGATGGGTGAATGGAGGAAATAGAGAGTAGGAATTATAGGGTACACTTATCGTGATGGGGAAAAATGGTACAAATTGAGTTGTTTCTTTTGTTGTTGAATTTTAAGAGTTCTTTGCATATGTTAGTTATGCAAATGTTAGATATGTCCTTTTCAGGTGTGTCTTTTGCAAATATTTTCTCCCAGTCTGTGGCATGTCTTCTCATTTTCTTATCAGTGTCTTGCAGAACAGACATTCTAAATTCTCATGAAGTCCAACTTAACACATTTTCCTCTCATGAATCATGTTTTTGGTGTCTTTATCTAAGAAGTTTTCAGTAAACCCAAGGTCACCTATTTTCCTCTATGCTATTTTCTAGGAGTTTTATGGTTTTACATTTTAAATTTAGGTCTAGGATCCATTTTGAGTTAAGTTTAGTAAAAGGTATAAGGTCTGTGTCTAGTTCTGTGTCTAGATTCTTTTTGTTTTTGTTTTTTCTGCATGTGGACATCCAGTTGTCTCAGCACCATTTGTTGATGAGACTGTGTTTGCTCCATGTACTGCCTTTAGTCAGTGATCAGTTGACTATGTGGGTCTATTTCTGGGCATTCTATTCTGCTCCATGGATCTGTTTGTTTTGTTTTGTTTTGTTTTTCACCAACACCACAGTCTTTATTACTGTCTCTTTATGGTAAATCTGAGGTCTAGTAGTGACAATCCTCCAACTTTGTTCTTCAATTTTGTGTTGATAATTTGAGTCATTTCTTTCTACATATAAACTTTTGAGTCAATTTGTCAATATTCATGAAGTAACTTGCTGGAATTTTGATTGGCATTGCATTGCTGTGTTGAATCTCAGGCCTGTGGTGGGCTGAGTCTCAGGGGAAGGTTGCGGGGAGGTGTTTTCAAAGTCTGCAGGTGGAAGTCAGAGGGGATCCCACCCCAACCCTGCATCCTCTTCACGGGAGCAGGAGTGGAGCTGGAGTCCTGGTTGTGCGTGCCTACAGGAGCAAGACAGACTGAGAGACAGAGACGTTAACAAGACTCAAAGTTTAGGGAAGGGATCTGTTTGGATTGTGAGAGTCTTGGTGTCCTCCGGGCAGAAGAGGACCAGTCCCCGCGGCCCCCAGCGCACAGCGCGGTCTGGGTGGTCCCGGGATCTCCTCCAACGCCCTTTTCGGCCTCTCAGCCTCATCCCCTCCGCACCTCATCTTCGGGTGTTCAAAGCCCCTGCCGGCCAAACCCCCACCCCCACCCCGGTCTCAGGCCCCTAGTACTCACGCACAGCGCGACCAGATGCCACCTGAGAGCCCCGCTCTCTGCGCCCCGGGTACGATCTCGCGGAAGGGGGCAGGCCATTTGGGGGGGTGCAGTGTCGGGGGTGCGAGTGACCGCGGAGCTGCGACCTCACAGGATGGGGTGAGAGGGGAGAAGGCGTCACCTGTTGGGCGAACTGATGACGCACGGCCCTGGGATGCAGGCCTCGGTTTTGCCGGAAGGGGCAAAGCGATGCCTCCAGGAACCGTACAGACCCTCACCTCCGAAGGGCTGTCCTCGGACCCAGGGAACACTTTGGGCTGGGGGGCCCCCCGCTTCCTCGCCTTCACCCCGAGCACCCTACACCTGTGCCTGTGTCACCGGTCTCAGCAGTGCCCTGCGGTCCTGAGAGATCCTATAACTTAGCATATTGGAAGGTCGTGAGTCTAAGTTACAAAGGAGCAGGTACAGTCCTGGCTTGGCTCTAGTTGGGAAGAAGAGGGGCCTGGCCTTGGGTTTTCCTGAGAGTTGTTCCTGGGTTGAGTGGAGTGTTAGGAGTCCTAACCCGCCAGCTGCGCCCAGCCTTTCCCACTTCTATTAGCTCTGCAGCATCTAAGTGAGCAAAAACGTCCTCTTGGAGTCTGTCCGTTTTCTTATGAGAGACTGCTCTGCATTCTATGGGCTCTGGCAATACTATTTGATCTAATAGCAAGGATAGATCTAACACAATCATGGCCACCTATATGGGCTCCATGGCTTAGCTGGTTAAAGCGCCTGTCTTGTAAACAGGAGATCCTGGGTTCGACTCCCAGTGGGGCCTTGACTTTTCTTCTCCCAAATTATTCCGTGTTACTCTAAACTCTGATCCAATCATTCACATGCAGTTGGGACTGAACATTCTCACTCTCAAGGACCAAGGATGTGTTTCTTTATGATCAAAGTGATAACTGTGAAGAGAAGAAAATGCACTTCCTGTGGCTCTGAGAGCTGAGCAACCCAGAAATCAGTAACTTCCTTTGTGATGTCTTTGCTGAAGTTCCTCTCTGTCCTCTCTTTTTAGGGGAGGAATGGGGGGAGAACAACAAAAATGTTCCCAACTCTTTAAGCCTTTTCCTGAATTCCCATGTAATTAATTAGGGATTCCAGAGAACCCAGCATGCTACGTTTTACATATGATTTTCCAAATACCACCAAATTATAAAATAGTAATGCATATTTTCTTATATGTCTTCAGTATTCAAGGAAGAGTTTTAGTCCCCAAGGAAATAAATAATTGGCCCCAATGGAAACTGAAGTTTAATTCTGCAATTTAAAACACAGAATGATCCTATGATGCAGTGACTCCCAAGCTGGATGTGCATTTAAATCACCTAAGGAACTTGTTAAAAATATAGTTTCTTGGGACTCATCCCCAGAAGTTTTAATTCTGGTTTGGTGAAGGACACAGAAATAAGTACTTTGAGCAAACACTCCAAGTAATTTTGAAGCAAGTGAATTACGTTTGCAAAACTCCATATTACATAGCTGAACTAAAAGTGAGGTCAACATAGGCCTTTAGCACTTTTATATTGATTCATGAACATCCGCTTACCCTCCTATTATCAAATTAGAATTACTGGAAGTCTACAATATTCCAGGTGTTTGCAGACACACTCCACCTAATCAACCCGACAATCCTGTCAAATATGTGTAATAATCCACTGAAGATGAGGAAACAGGCTCAGTAATGTTCACAGACTTGTAGTAAGGACAAAGTGCAGTGTCAAATCCAAGTCTCTGTCTGATTCTGGAATCCATGCTTTTCTCACGATACCTGTCTTCTATTTTATTCAGTCAAGAATTAAGTTTTTGGCCACAGAGCTAAGCAAAATTAAGCAACTTAGACTGATCTCAAACCTTGGTCCTATGGGTTAGATAGCCTGAGATAACCTTCTATTTTCTGTGAAAAAAGACTTGTCCAGTGAACAACTGCTTGACTCAGGTTTGAAACATGGAAGAGGAAGATGTAAAATAAAACCTTAGAAATCTATATAAGAATTTCTCCTCACAGGAGGTACAGACCATATGAACAAACCGAATTGATCTTCTCTATCTCCTAGGCTCTATCTGCTTTTGCCTGGGACATGCTCTCCTTATCTGCCGATTCTTTCGATGTAAATATAGTGTAGTTGTCACCTAGGGCTGCTGTAACAAAATATAACAGCCCGGGTGGCTTTAACAACAGAAGTTTATCTTCTCATAGTTCTGGAGCCTAAAAGCCCAAGATGAAGGCGCTGTCAGAGTCATTTTCTGAAGAGGCCTCTCCTCTGCTTTGTAGACCTCCACCTTCCTGCTGCTTCCTCACATGGCCTTTCAAGAAGAGAGAGAGGAAGACAGTGAGGTGGTATGACAGCTCTCATTTATCTTTCCCTTCTGATAAGGACACCAGTCTCATTAAGTAAAGGCACCACCCTTATGACCTCATGTAATCTTAATTAAGGCCTTAAAGACCCTATCCCAAAATGTAGTCAGGTCAGGGGTAAGGGCTTCAACATCTGAGTTGGAAAGGGGGAACACAATTCAGTCCATAACAAGTAGGAGAGGGAGAATTGTATGGCTTTGCTCTGAGTAACAACTTCATAATGAGAGTATCTAATAAGCTAAAGTGCCTGAAGAGGCAGCTTTGTGGATGTGATGAAAGTGTGGAGATAAAAGTATTGTCATGGAGTTGGCAAGGATTTTGCCTTTAAAGCACTTTTTAAATTCCTTCTTCTGTTCTACCTTGTTCTGAAAAGTGACCTGCTCTGAGATATTCTTCATATGATTGAGATGGCTGGAAGGTTTACCCTCCTTTGTAAGAAATAGAAGGAGGACTTAAGTTGACTATTACTGCGCTGAAATCAGTTGAAAAAGAGGACCTGAGCCTTGTCTTTAAAGAGCCTTTGGTATGGTTGAACACACCAAATAAACACATCCCCCAAACACTGACAAGAAAACCGATGTTTACTCATGACATTGGCAAAGCATTCACTTCGTGTTTGAGTTCTGAAAATGTGTAAGCCTTACATAGGTGGGACAAATGACACCTTTTGAAGCTTCAAGGTCAACTATAAAATTAAGACAATAATAATATCCATGTCAAGGAGTTGGTAGGAACATTATATGAGACCATTCATGTAAAGTAACTAGGATATGTTAAACTACAATCATCATCATCATTAATGCAGTATTGTTTGCTTTCTGAAAATTTGGGGGGTAAATCCTACTCTCCCTTGTTATTAAGATGGGATTAATGAGTGGAAGAACTAATGTAATCTGCAATCATAACCAAAACTGAAAATAAAAGATGGACAGTGTTCCTCCAGAGAGATTCATTTGCCAATGACAGCCCCTCTGGGACCACTGGTGTAATGGGTGAGAACTGGTTTTATCTGCCATTGAATCAGACTTGGAACCTATGCCTCTGGAAAGTACATTCACCCTATCCACCGTATCAAGACCTTTAGTGACTCTTATTGAAGCCCTAGACAGATTGTACCTTCTTCCCTCTCTCAGAACTTTTGGAATCCAACCCTTTTGCAACCCTTCTCCTGACTAAATTCTATAGCTAATGACACCTGGTTAATACAAGTTCAAATGAGAAGAAGTATGTTTTTGTGATGTCTCATTCTATGCACATCAGCCTAGATGGCACTGAGTGTTGATCAATTTTATTTTGTTTTGAGACAGAAAATGAAGGTTCCAAATTTTGAACAAGATCAGGCAGGGTAAGATCACTCCATGAGCTAAATGACTTCTTATTATGCCAGACCCGAGGCTATCATTTGTTCCCTTCAATCTCAGAATTATGTCCAAAAGTTCCCATTATCTAGGAGGCAGGAAAACAGAGCAGGTCAAAGCACTAAATACTCTGATTATAAATTTGAAGACCAAACCTTATGAACAATGACCAACAAGCCAAAGTATTGAGGACTGGGGCGGGGAGGTGGGGGCTGCTGTGGATCTTGTTTTACTCTTTTCCATCTTATATGCAAATGCATGAATTTTCCAGCAAGTATAGGTTATTATGTTCTCTGTTTTTGGAGACTTGTTTCTTTGCCACTGCCTCTGCCTCCATATCTGGTCCTGTCCCTGTCCTGAGCCACCCAGGCAACCCATTAATCCCCATTTCTAATACAGTGGAGGAAGTTCTAGTACATTCATCAGGCAAGAAGTGTATGGGGGAATATTTCCAATTTATCTCAACTCTCTCCTTCATAGTTTTGAGAAAGAAAAAGGAATTTATCAGATTGGTAAACTTATTTTTTAATTAAAAAATTGAAATATATAACATCCAATGTTATATTTTTTTAATTTTTTAAAGGGATGCCTGTGTGGCTCAGTCAGTGAAGCATCTGCCTTTGGCTCAGGTGCTTATCCCAGGGTACTGGCATGGAGCCCTGCTTTGGGCTCTCTGCTCAGCCAGGAGTCTGCTTCTCCTCCCTCTGCCCCTCCCCACTTGTGTTCTCTCTCTCTTTAAAAGATTGTATTTATTTATTTGAGAGAGAGAAAGAGAGACTGGGGTGGACAGAGGGAGAGAAAGACAAGCAGACTCCTTGCTAAGTGGGGAGCCCCACATGGGGCTCAATCCCAGGACCCTGAGCTGAATCCAAGTCGTGGCTTAACTGACTGAGACATCCAGATGCCCCTAACACCATGTGTTAATTGTACTTTAATTAAAAATAAATAGAGGTGCTTGGATGGCCCAGTTGGTTTAGCATCCCACTCTTGATTTTGCTCAAGTCATGGTCTTGGGGTGGTAAGATCGAGCTCCCTTCCAAGCAGCTCAGCACGGAGTCAGCTTAAGGCTCTCTCTCCCTCTCCCTCTGCCCCTCCCCACCATCTCTAAAAAATAAATAAATCTTTAAAAGATAAAACCATACTAAGACTGGTAAATTTGACAAATGGAACCAAGCATGGTTGGTTGATTCAGTGCTTGACTCAGCCACTTTCTCTCTGGTTGAATCTCACCTGTCTTTGGGATTCATCCCGCTCTACTTTCACTATGCCTGACCTATAGGCACAGATTCATCATGTGGTTGTGTGTGTGCGTGTATGTGTGCGTGTGTGTGTGTGTGTCTGTGTCTGTGTGTGTTTTGGGAGGAGGGGTGGGCGTTGTCCATTTGTGCTAGTAACTGATGGGGTAAGTGCTCTCAGGGATGTAGAAAAAGCAAGATGATTTGATTGCATGACATAAACTGTGATCTTCAAACAATAATGCAAACACATTTTTTGATCATCACTCTGGCATCTATATCCATTTTTCATTTTGTTTTGAATTCAAGAAGAGAAGACAGTGTTATTAATCAACTCCTCTAAAACCTGATAGGTCTTCTGGTCTGATACTTTTTTATCTATTTTATTCCATTTCTATATTTTTGTTCTATTTTCTAAGAATTTCCCTTTCAAACCTTTTATTTAATCTTTCCTTTATATCATATAGTTTTCTCTTTTTTTAGATTTCATTTATTTATTCATGAGAGACAGAGAGGCAGAGATACAGGCAGAGGGAGAAGCAGACTCCATGCAGGGAGCCCGATGTGGGACTCGATCCTGGGTCTCCCCAGGCAGGCGCCAAACCGCCAAGCCACCCAGGCTGCCCTATCATATAGTTTTCAACCACTATTTCATGTTCTCTAAATAATGCCCCCGGTTTCTAGTAATTCTGCTTGTATTTCAAGGTTATAGTATCTCCTTAATGTTTGAGGGTTTCTCCTTCCTGCATTGTCTCTTATATCTAAGTTCTTTTTTTTTTTAATTTTTATTTATTTATGATAGTCACACAGAGAGAGAGAGAGGCAGAGACACAGGCAGAGGGAGAAGCAGGCTCCATGCACCGGGAGCCCGACGTGGGATTCGATCCCGGATCTCCAGGATCGCGCCCTGGGCCAAAGGCAGGCGCTAAACCGCTGCGCCACCCAGGGATCCCAGTTCTTTTTTTTTTTTTTTAAGCTCATTTTTTTGGTCTATTATAGTTAAAAGCTTTTCTGAGATGTTTGGTCATTCTGGTCCACTCATATTTCAGGGTAAGACACAACAGGGCTGACTGGTAATTTTGTGAATACAAGGAGTTTGTTGATGGCAGCTTTCCCTGTAGTTTGGTCAAGTATGAATGCAGCTTTTCATTTTAAAATCTTCATTTGAAAATGTAGGTCTTTTCCTGGACTGTTTCTCAAATCACAAATCCTTCTAATTCCTGTTTAAGTCATCCTGGCATGGCTGCCAACATTCTGATAATTGAGAAAAGTTGAGAGTCTCACAAATTGGTGAGTGCTCTGTGATTGCCCCATTTTCATTCTGTCCTCTCCTGTGGGATCAGGTTTGTCTGGTGTCCCCAAGTGCATAGTGCCCCTAGATCACCTTCACAGAGGAGCAAACATGCTGCCTCCTGCAGTCACCTGGTAGCACTGAAGAAGTAGGGGACCTCAGGGTCTAACTGTTCTTAATATATCCCTCCTACAGTCCTCTCGTTTTCACTTCATGCCACAGCTATCACCTTCAAGGTCTGTGGTTCCTCCAATCCTACACCTTTCTCGGTTTCTCCCCTATGAGTCTACTTGCTTGTTGGCTCCTCCCATTGCTCTCAAGGTCTCTGCTTTCCCAGATCTTCCAAGACAACCATCACCCAAACACCTACTTTCTTTCCATCTTCCAAAATCCTGTTGACATTGCTTCTCTGTTGTCATCTCCCTTCTCAACCTCTTCTCCTTTGTGAGTTTTTACCTTTTAAAAAATTATTTTACTGCCACTGTGGTAGGTAGGGACAAATACCTTTGTTACGTGTGCCATGTTTAAGCTGAAATCCATATCTAATATGAGATTTTCTTTAGTAGCACTCACCTTCATGATACCATCACCTTCTTGATTCCCGCCTATGAATGATTTCTCCCACCTCTAAATTCTCTTCACCCTTTACCTGTACATCTAGGATGGCTGTTAGCACATTTTTAGTTATTCTTACTTATTTATGCACATGTAGAGAGATACTGGTGTATGATATCCTTGGAATGAAGGATAGATCTGGTTAGTTTTCCTGCCCTGCAGTGCCTAATATTATGCCCTATGCTTGGTAGGCATAAAAGTAATGTTAATTTAATGAGTGAATGGATAAATAACTGTAAATGGATCAACCAAAATATTCTGATTTTAAATATTAAGGCTATATGCTATGTCTTGAGAATTGTGCATATGTTAATTTTCTCTTGTATACATTTCCTCTTATGAAATATCTTGCTTCCATGAATAGATTATAAGGTCTTTAAAGGAAGAAGGGTTATTGCTGGATCAAATGGTAAGAGTATGTGTGGTTTTGTAAGAAACTTGCAGGCTATCTTCCAAAGTGGCTGTACCATTTTGCATTCCCACCAGCCATGAATATGAGTTTGTATTGCACCACATCCTTCTCAAGATTTGGTGTCATTGTTCTGAATTTTGGCCATTCTAGTAGTCATGTAGTGGAATCTCATTGTTCTAATTGCATTTCCCTGATGACATACGTCTTAGCCCATTTGGGCTGCTGAAACAAAATGCCCAGGATTGGGTGGCTTATAACATTTTTCTCACAGTTCTGGAAGTTGAAAAGTCCAAGATCATGAGACAGGCGTATTTGGTAAGGAACCACTTTTTGATGAGCAGATAGCACCTTCTAGCTATAACCTCCCATGGTGAAAAGTACAAGGGGTCTCTGGGTTCTCTTTTTTTAATTATTTTTTTTAAATTTATGATAGTCACAGAGAGAGAGGCAGAGACATAGGCAGGGGGAGAAGCAGGCTCCATGCACTGGGAGCCCGACATGGGACTCGATCCTGGGTCTCCAGGATCATGCCCTGGGCCAAAGGCAAGCGCTAAACCGCTGCGCCACCCAGGGATCCCCTGGGTTCTTTTTTATAAGAGCACCAATCCCAGACATAAAGGCCCACCTTCATGACCTAAGGCCTCCCAAAGGCTCTGCCTCCTAGCACCATCTCATTGGGAACTAGGTTGTAACATATGAATTTGGTGAAGGGGGTGAATAAAATATTTAGTCTATAGCAACATATGATTTGGAACATCTTTACATTTGCTTATTTGCCACCTATATTTCTTCTTTGATGAGCTAAGGACTTTGGCCTGTTTTAAAATTGGGTTGTTGGGGCAGCCTGGGTGGCTCAGGTGGTTTAATGCTGCCTTCAGTCCAGGGCCTGGTCCTGGGGACCTGGGATCGAGTCCTACATCAGCCTCCCTGCTTGGAGCCTGCTTCTCCCTCTGCCTCTCTCTGTGTGTCTCTCATGAATAAAAAAAACAAAAACAAACAAACAAAAACCTCCTCCTATGTATCCTACTACATTGGAAGGAACACTTTAAAAATAAATAAATAAAATTAGGTTGTTTCTTTATTGTTGAGTTTTAAGTGTTATTTATATATTTTGAATAACAATCCTTTATCATATATGTCTTTTGCAAATATTTTCTCCCAGTCTGTAGCTTCTCACTTCATTATCTTGATAGGGATAGCATTGTCAAGCATGGCAGCTTTATTAGACAAAAGAAATGTGCCTTGGCTAGAATGGGAGGGTGGGTGGTGCGGAACCATGAATACCCTGGATGCCACATATATCCTCATTCCAATTCTTGGAGTCCCATTCTTTCCTCACCAGTCCCCTGACTAATGAGATCTTCAGAAAATTTCAACCCACTTTCTGGTACCCGGTTGTAAACAAAGAAAATAATTCTGATAACTTAAGCAGAAAGAAGATATTTTAAGAGTAGTAGTTCACAGAATTGATGTGAATGGTAAAGAACCAAACTTCACAAACAAGCAGAAGGGAAACAAGGTACAGCCAAAATCCCATTCCAGAAAGAGACTACATAGGACACATCCTTTACTGTTGCCACATGGGACATTAATCAGGAAGGCATCTGCTCTGACAATTCCTTTCCCCCTCCTCATTCTTTTGCATCCTTTTACCAAGATTCAAATCCTGTGTTGAAGCATCTGATGACCAAATGTAGATCACATGCACCCTTAGCTGCAAAGTTGCTGGGAAAATAGACTGCCCACCTCCCTATGGCTTCTTTAATCATACAAAAGCGCCATAGCCACTAATGCCGCTAACCTATCACACAGTGCTTTGATTTAGGGGGAAAAAAAAAATATATATATATATAGAAACTTCTTGGGATGTCTAGGTGGCTCAGTGATTGAGAGTCTGCCTTTGGCTCAGGGTGTGATCCTGGGGTTCCAGGGTCAAGTCTCACATCAGGCTCTCCACGAGGAACCTGCTTCTTCCTCTGCCTATGTCTCTGCCTCTTTCTCTGTGTCTCTCATGAATAAATAAATAAATAATCAAAAAATCTTAAAAAAAGAAACTTCTCTACTAAAAACATTCTCTACTGAAAGGATTTTCCAAGTGTTACTTTATAATGTTAATTGTAATTATTATATTCATTAATGTTATGATTTCTATTGGGAGTGTAACCTATCTCTCCGCCCCCCAAAATGTATATTTTTTTCTCAAAACTTCTGCTAACTTGGGGTTTTTAAATCACTCATATCTTCCTTGATTTTGGCAGGTGTCTCCCATCAAAATTTAATGAAGCATATAAATGAAAGTTTCCCAGAGGATTTCATTCTTATGGACTTTGCCAAGTACCCTTGGTTGGGTCTTCCTCTCTTCTTTGCCTTTCTCATCTCCTACATGTGCACAGTTGGAAAATATTGCTATTATTCTGGTTTCTCCACTAGATTCCCAACTTCAAAGCCCTATGTATTTCTTCCTCATGAGCCTCTCCTTTTTGGATCTCTGTTTATCACAACTGGGATACCACAACTGTATCACAAATGCTATTCAACTTGGTGGGCCCCAACAAGAACATTATTTATATAGGCTGTATGGCCCAGGCCTATATATTCCACTGGCTAGGCTGTACTGAATGTGTCCTGCTTGGAATCATGGCCTTAGACTATGTGGCTGTGCTTAAGCCTCTGAGGTACTCTGTAGTCATGGACCACAAGCACTGCTGGCAGCTCTCCAGCACTGCCTGGCTCAATGGTCTGGCAAATTCACTGCTGCAGTCCATACTCATGGTCCAGCTGCCCCTGTGTGGGAACCAGGAGCTAGACCACTTCTTTTGTGAGCTGCCTGTGGTTATTAAGATGGCTTATGTGGACACCATAATCAACAAGGTTACTTTAGCTGTGGTGGCCACCTTTCTGATAATGGGTCCCCTCTCCATGATTCTTGTCCCTTATAGTTGTATTGCCCAAGCCGTATTTCGAATCCCCTCTGTTGATAAGAGACTTAATGCCTTCGACACTTGTTCTTCACGTTTACTGGTGGTATCTTTATTTTATGGCCCTGGCATCTACATCTATATGCAGCTTTTGGGGGATAGCTTTCAAGACCTTACCAAAGTTCTAATGCTATTTTACTGTGTTATTACTCCTATGGCCAACCCATTCATCTACACCCTGAGGAGCAAGGATGTTAAAGAAGCTTTGAGGAGACTTCTCAGAAGAGCCTTTTAGTACAAAAGAATATGAGAAAATGATGCTTTATTCTGAATGGAAAAGCCCAACAATAATCTAAGATATGTCCTCTTTTAAATATGTTTCACCAAAATCATACTCAAAAGTCAAGTCAAGAAAGTTTTCATGAACTGTGTTTACCAAGTACGTTGGGGTTTTCCTACACCAGCCAATTCTCTGACACCAACTGGGTGGCCTACAATGCAATTCAATTCTCACACTACTCAGAGTTAGCAGAGACTCCACAATTCAAGAGTTCAGTCCCACAAAAGCGGCCTCCACCTTGGACGCCAATTGCAAGTCCAGACCACTTGTACTTGTGACCCAGCAGCTAAATAAAATGTTCCTACAACCTCACCTTCAGATTTGATAATTGGCCAGAACAGTTCACAAAACTCAAGGAAACACTTTGCTTACTTTTACCAGTTTGTAACTAAAACATACAACCTAGGAGCAGCTGAGTGTAAGAGGTGCATATGGCAAGGTTTGGCAGGGAGGGATGGTGGGTGAAGTGTTCATTCACTCTCAGGGCATGATGCCTCACAGTACCTCATACCTGGAAGTTCTCCAAATGCCATTGTTTTGTTTTTGTTTTTGTTTTTGTTTTTACAAAGCCTCCACTACATGTTTGATTAAATCATTGGCCATTGTAAATCATTGGCCATTGGTGATTGACTCAATCTCCAGCCTCCTCCACTCCCCAGAGTCAAGGGAGGGGGCCAAAAGTTCCAACCCTCCAATCCCGGTTGTTTCCTCTGGCAATCAGGCCCTTCATCCTGAAGCCACCTATGGGCCCACCAAGAGTCACCTTATTAGAATAAATTCAGGTATGGTTGGATTGGCTTGTTATGAATAACATAGGATGCTCCTATCACTCCATCACTTGGGAAATTCAAAGTTCTGTGTCAAGAACTGGGCACAAAGATCAAATACATATTTCTTATTCTCACACTTCACTTATGAAAATAAACACCCTTGTTTAAAAAAAAACACAATTACAACATGCATTGTTAATTATAAAAAAATAAATGTAAATCAAAAAGTTGGTATGGTAAATACTTAATTTGGGTTTATTCTTCATACCATAAATTACAACAAATTAAATTTAAATCAAAAGGTTAACATTATAAAAAGCTTTTCATTAAAAATAAAATACTTTACTGTCACAGTTGTAGAAGAGATTTGCACTTCTGACAATTGAATAAATAGAATGACCAAACAAGATGAATAGAAATGATAAAGATGTGTGTAACACAATAAACACAAAACAACATAAAAAGTTGATGAATATAGATATCTTAGGTATAGGAAACATAGGCATACCTTTATGTGACAAAACTTGGTCTTACAAACAAGTTTTTAAAAGTGCAGACGAGGTTGCAAGGTGACATGGACTTTTAACTCCTGCTAATACAAACTGGGAAATGTGACACACATATGAAGGAAAGTTGATGGATCTTAGAAAGTAATATTTTTTATTTAATTAATCTTATTTATTTGTTTGACACACAGAGAGAGAGAACACAAGCAGAGGGAATAGGAGAGGGAGAAGCAGACTCTCCGCTGAGCAGGGAGCCCAACTTGGGGCTCCATCACAGGACATGACCCAAGCCGAAGGCAGATGCTCAACTGACTGAGTCATCCAGGCACCCTAGAAAGTAATATTTTTTAAATGTGAGCAATACTTTAGAATATAGGAATTAGTTTTATCCCGTTATCTGGAGGGAATAAATAGCACCCCAGAGAAAGAGATCTGAGGGCCAAGGATCAAGGATAAGCTTGGGAAACTTTCTCTCCCATGTGACATGAGGCCATCCTGGCCTTCATTTTGAAAAGCTGTAATGACTGTTGCTCTTTGAAATATGAGATGTTACAGCCTTTTGGAAAGCAATCTAACAGCATCTTTCATTATTAAAAAGACACTGGTGGTTCAGTTTGTTAAGCATCTGATTCTTGGTTAATGCTCAGGTCATGATCTCTGGGATGTGGGATCCAGCCCCACATCTGGCTCCACTCAGCATGGAGCTCATTTGTCCCTTTCCATCTGCTTCTCCCTCTCCCCCCCCCACCCACACACACTCTCTTTCTCTCTCTCATAAATAATTAATTAATTTAAAAAATCTTTTAAAAGATATATATATATACATATATATATATTCTTCCATCCAGCAATCTTACTGTGAGAACCTATCCTCTAGAAATAAAATCATATGTGTGCAGAAGAGATCATGTATAAGAATGTTGCAAAAAAAGAAATGCTGCAGACTTGTTCATTATAGCAAAAAATATATTTTAGTATGCTTGATAGTAAGTTAGCTATTAAAATAAATGCCTTGAGGCCATTAAAAATAATGCTTAAGAACTATTCCAGATGATTTGCAAGGATCTACCTGGATGGCAGGGGTTCTTTACAGGCTAATCATTCAATACTCACGATAACTGTCTGATGAGTGTACTATTATTTTTACTTTACAGATAAGGAAAATGAGGCACACAGAGATTAAGTAACTGCATTCTGTAGGGGCCAAGGGCAGGCTGCCTCAAGACATGCTCCCTAAGCATGATGATTATTTTGAGTTAAAAAGCAATTGAAGGGATCCCTGGGTGGCGCAGCGGTTTGGCGCCTGCCTTTGGCCCAGGGCGCGATCCTGGAGACCCGGGATCGAGTCCCACGTCGGGCTCCCGGTGCATGGAGCCTGCTTCTCCCTCTGCCTGTGTCTCTGCCTCTCTCTCTCTCTCTCTCTCTCTGTGGGACTATCATAAATAAATAAATAAATAAATAAATAAATAAATAAATAAATAAATAATAAAAGCAATTGAAACCCAGGAGCTTCAGGAAAAGCTCTTTACCTCCCCCACAACTGCCTAAACAGAATGTAGATAGAGGTCCTGCTCCAGGAAGGGAGGTGTCACCACGGATAACAACATTATGGTGTGAACTAGGTATGGTGGACAGGGAGGAACCTAGCAAGGCCAGTTTCATCAAGGTCCTCTATGCCCCAGTATTTCTGAGTGGCCAAGAAAACATTTGTTTACCAAACAGTTACTCTTTTTCATCTTCCTGAGGATTGCATTCCTTCCCTGTGAGTCCCAGACTCCTGCCAGGTTCTCCTTTGTTGAGGACATTTATATCTTATTTTGCTTGACTGTCTTTGGAATTTCATGTCTGTGGACTTCCCCACTTGTAGGCTATCAAATTTGATTTCCTATGGTTCATCTCTAAAAGAAATTTATTCAAACCCCACCCCCCCCTTCCCCCAGCCACCTTACAGACAAAACTTACAGGTGTCTACACTTGGCCCTACCTCATTGCTTTTCAAGTGCCCTACATCTTGGGAAAATCGACTCCACGTATACAAAACATTCTTCTCTAGTCTGACCACAACCCACATCCCGAGAGCACCTGCCCCTCCCGCTCTACCTGGCCAAGAATGGACCCCCCCCCCCCCCCCCCCCCCGTCCCACCTCCACCGGCGCTCCTGCAACCCTCTCACATCCTTAAAACTCCGGGCCAGCCTAAAAGAACCGAGCCGCAGCTCTGCGTATCTGGGCCCTCTCCTTCCCTGGAGAGAATCAAATCCGTCCTGCTCGTCGTTCCGCTCCTGGTGCAAACCTCTGGCCCCCGGTCACCGGCCACCGCAACAGTCTCGTCTGATTCTCAGCCCTCCTACAAGGGCCTCCAAGGCGACAGGGCATCCAGAGCTCTAAGCGGGGTTTCCGAGTCGAGCTCGGACACCGAGCTATCCCACGGTAGGGTGCAGATGTGCCAGGCCGTGGGGTCAGGTGAGCAGGAAGGAAAGGCGGAGGAAGGGGCTGCGGAAGAACCACACACCCTGCGGGAGGGGGCGGTGCAGAGGAAGATACTACCCCGGGGTGCGGGGCGGGGAGGAAAGCATCAGACACTGCAGACCGCGCGGTCGTTTCCGGAGCAGCCCCGCCTCGACCCGGGAGCGTGGGTTTGGGGGGCGGTAGTGTCCTGGGTGCTGGGTGCGGGGGGGGGGGCAGGCATGTACCAGGCGGGGCGCTGCAGGGGCCTGAGCCGCCCGAGTGGGACCCCGCGGGCCGTCGGGCATCCGGGGGGCTGACACCTGGCGCGGCTCCGCTGTCCAGCGCGGGCGGGAAGCCGGGGACTCCGGGGAGACGCGTGGCTCTCTTGCGAGCCGGTGGGTCCCTGACACACAGAACACTCTTCTCCAACCCTGGGGGTCAGAAATGATTTCGGAACCAGATTTGGAGGGATTGTTTGAAAAGCGTGGTGCTTGTATGGTGTTTTAAACGCACAGCACCTGGGGAGTCGAGGGCAGCCGCGTGTACAAACGTGTTAGTTCTGTAACAGAACATGATTCACACTGAGACTATAAGCCTACTGTCATTTCAGGACAAGTTTTGTTAATAAACTTATCACTTTGAGGATTGCCTTCTAGTAACTTAAAGAAAATGCTCTTGGTTTTCAGAGCATTCGGGAAGTTCACAACTGTGGGCCTATTCATGTTTTCACTGCTGTATTTGTCTAATCATTGATGGCTTACTATGTATCATGCACTGCTCTGGCACCACCTGTTTGTGTTCTGAACAGATAAAGCCCTGCCTGTGTTATTGTGGGAGTGAGGAGTAAACATACAACCTCCGGTGGTGGTGAATGATACAAAAAACATTGTAGTAGGATAAGAGAGTGATGGTGGGTGGAGAGCTATTTCATACAGCATGATCTAGAAATGTCTCTTGGAGGATATGCTTTTTTGAGCATGCTGTCATCAAATGAGGGAATATCCCATGCAAATATCTGCATAAGAGCATCCCAAGCAGGTGTCGAGGCCCTCAAGTAGAACACATTTGACACATCTAAAATTGAAGGGGATTTTATTGGGGGTAGAGTGAGGACAGGAAAGACAAGAAGGAAAAAGATTACTCTTTAATTTCCAAAATAGTCATTTAAATGTTCATTACCAAGAGTGTCAAATCCTTAAATCATCTATGTCACTGTTGGCAAAATTTCAAAAACTTCTTCTGTTGTGTTTTTCTTAAAGTATCCTGTGCAACCTTTAATAGTACATGTAGATTTTCTTTTTTAATTGGTGGCAATTTTTCATCTTAATACTTTTCTATATTCTGTGAAAGGGATTCTCCTTGGGGTATAAAGCCTTCTGCAGGGACCCCTCACCTGAGAGAAGATGGCTGCAGAGCTCATCATCCAGGACGGAAAATAACAAGAACCTGTAATAGTAAATAAAGATGGAGGAAGGTAAGTATTTGTACAAGAAATTGACTTGCAGAAGAACAGCCAGTCCAGTCAGGAGCTCTGCGCCTCAGGCAGTTCTGCTACCAGAAATGGGCCCTCACCCGGCTCTGGGAGCTGTGCCAATGCTAGCTGTGCCCCGAGACCCACAGCAAGGAGCACACCTTGGAGCCGCTGGTGCTGGAGCAGTTCCTGACCATCCTGCCCGAGGAGCTCCAGGCCTGGGTGCCAGAGTAGTACCCCAAGAACAGGGATGCAGGGATGAGGCTGTGTCTTTGTTGGAAGATTTGGATAGAGAGTTTGATGATCCAGGGTTTCAGGAGACAAGAGCAGGTGTTCTGTGGTGGCAAAGTGCAGTATCTGCAGGTTAGGTTAATAGGAAAGCAGTGAGATTGCTAGGAGTCCACCCCCCATCATGCTTCATGGTTTCTGTCTCTCCCTTGTTCTGAGTCCTTGAGTCCTTTCCCCAATCCTGTCTCCATGGGAAATGTTTCCTGAAGCTTTAGCTCTGATTCTCACAGCAGCTTCTTCCGAAGCCCAGTAGTCCCTGCCTGTCTCCATGGCACATCCCAAGCAGATGGACAGGAAGTGCTCTGGGAGGAGGTGATGTTCCTGGGAGCCACACACCAGTCACGAAGTTATCCGCTCCAGCACATGCAGACCCTGCTCCAACATGCCTCTCTGAAAGCCCATTCCCAACAAGAGAGAGGTGAGGACAAGAGGAGGAGACTCTCTGGGGAGATGTGTTAGGGGAGCAGGCTCTTTCTTGGCCAATCAAAGCCGTCCGTGACAGCTTATTCATGGGTGCTTCTGCCTGATTCACCCGAAATCCTTACTGTCTCATCTACTTCTTTCTTTACAAAGTACAGCCTTTATTCTTGGCCTTCAAAGCAAAAGGAGTTTGTTTTTCAGATACCTATTTATGCTTTTTATTAAAGCACTGAATTATCACATCAGCCTGTTGCTTCTTACAACCACCTCTCCTTTACCTCCTCAGTGTCCTGCCCTACCCTCTGTCTCTCTAATTTTTTTCTACCCATCAAGGATAAAGCCACCTTTTAAACCTTTCACTTTGACTGCATTTCTATCTTCTTCCACATTAAATTCTCTCCTCTTTTCATGCCAATACTTTCCCTTTCATTTCACTCCAGTCTACATTTGGTACCTTTTCCTTTCCACATTCTTGACATGTCATATATGCTTTCCATTTACAAACTACCCCCATTTTATATCCTGATCCCCTTGACAGTCTGTCTAGATAATAGCAATAAAGTGACCAGAAGAGCCAAGAAATCAGTCCTTTTCCAGATTTCCTTTGAATTCAGGTACAATCTTCATTTTAATGAGTTTGGTGGAACACTTATCTCCTTCAGGCCAAATTTCACTAAAACTGTATTTTTCTGTTGTGTTCATAAAGGAATACTGATCTTAGTTAATATGAGGGAATTATTAGTTTACACTGAATCTGCAAGCAATGTCCTATTTGGGGGAAGATTAAGACAAAGAATTTTCTTTCCAAGCAATAGAATAAATACGTTTTTGCCTTTCCTCTATAATTGTATTTGAATGCAGTTTGAAGTACTCTTCATACCCTCAGACTTTTAACAAATGCTTTAATAATTTGTGCCCTTTTCATGGTAAAGATTGCTCCCGATCCTACGTTAGTAAGTACGACATAAGTTATTTATTTCAAGATGTGTTTATCTCACCTTTCCTCTCCAGCACTTTCCTTAATTGAGCTGAAGAGATATTTATCATTTGAGGGAACATGACTAAGAAAGAGACAAATGGTCCCTTGGTGTGTAAGACTCCATCAGTTCAAACAGGTAACACTTCCATTTTGTTTGCTTTTAAATGTCTAAAACTTTCTATTAAAAAAAAAAAAGCTGAAAAAGAAAGGGACGTTTCAATGATCTATTTCCTATTTTAGATAGTGAGACCAAGCCTGAGACTGGGAAATTGGCTGGAAGGCAGGAAGTATCCAAAGAAATGGAATCACAGAAGATGATACTCCATAGAATCTGCAGAGGTAGGAATATTTTTCTGTTTCTCCATTTTGGAGACCTTCATGAATGCAAGGACAGGCTTGGCAGGCATCAAGGAAATTCAGAGGAAGGACGACAACATAATGTGATCGGTGTGGGAAAAGCTTCATGCACAGCTTGAAGTTCTTGGACATCAAAGAATCCACACAGGGAAAAGCCCTTTCAGTGTCAAGAGTGTGGGAGAACCTTTAGTCAAAACACAACCCTGTTTAAGTACCTCATAATTCACATGGGTGAAAAACCGTATCAGTGTAATCAGTGTAGTAAAAATTTTAGTCCAGGCTCAGTCCTTATTAAACATCAGAGAAATCACACTGGGGAGGAACTGAACGGGTGCAGTGAATGTGGCAAAACCTTCAGTAACAGCATAGGACTTGCTGTGGCAAGCAGAGATACCATAGCTTAATAAAATGTTACCAGTGCCGGGAGTGTGGGAAGGCTTTTAGGGAAAGTTCAGATTTCACTCAACATCAGCAAACTCATACAGGAGAAAAAGCCTTAGAATGCAGTGAATGTGGAAAAGCCTTCAGTGTAAGTTCTGACCTTAATAGACATTACAGAATTCACACTGGGGAGAAACCCTGAGTATGATGAGTGTGGGAAGGCCTTCCATCTGACCTCATGTCTCACTGAGCACCAGATTATCCACAACAAAGAAAAACTCTACATGTGTAATAAGTGTGGAAAATCCCTCAAACAGAGGTCAGGTCTCTTTCAACATTAAAACACACACACACACACACACACACACACACACACACAACTAATCAAAACCCATTGCTTTAATTATTGTAGTAAAATTGTTGGGCAGCATTTGCATTTAGGCAAGTCTCCCATGCTTTCTGGGCATCTGTGAATTATGGGATTAAAATAGTAGAATCTGGGCAGCCCCCGTGGCACAGCAGTTTAGCGCCAACTGCAGCCCAGGGCGTGATCCTGGAGATCCTGGATCCAGTCCCACGTTGGGCTCTCTGCATGGTGCCTGCTTCTCCCTCTGCCTGTGTCTCTGCCTCTCTCTCTGCGTCTCTATGAATAAATAAATAAAATCTTAAAAAAAAATAAAATAGTAGAATCTCTCAAAGGTCCCTTCCACCTCTAAAAGTAAGTGGTTTTTGTGAATACCATCAACCCTCTATATTTAATTCCTAAACATTCAAAAGTGTCCTCCACAAATTTGTCCCAGGATTTCCGTATTACTTTCCTTTTCTGGTCTCACTTTGCCTAGCTACCCAAGTACACTCCAGCTTCCATGTCTGTCTTCCATTCCTCCCCCTTCATGCCCTGAATACCCTTTTTTTTTTTTGGAGGGGGCGTTGATTCCCTAAGTTTATGTATGTCCTGCTGTAACCCCATTTGGGATAAATAACCTTTCTGAGTGCTGGGTCTCCCAGAGCTTATAGCAGTGCTTCTGATGTGTCACTAAAAGTGGCCTGGCTTATGGAGTAGTGAACTGTCCAGTACCTCCCCTTCAGAGCCCTGGAAGATTTGTCTGTGCGCATTCAGTAAATGTGGTGACAGTTGGGATTACCTTCTAAAAGATCTTGCTCTGGCAGCTCTGGTGGCCCAGCAGTTTAGCGCCGCCTTCAGCCCAGGGTGTGATCCTGGAGACCGGGGATCGAGTCCCACTTCAGGCTCCCTACATAGAGCCTGCTTCTCCCTCTGCCTGTGTCTCTGCCTCTCTCTCTCTCTCTCTCTCTCTCTCTCTCTCTCTCTGTGTGTGTGTGTGTCTGTCATGAATAAATAAATAAAATCTTTAAAAAAAAATAAAAGATCTTGCTCTTTCATGGAGGTCCTAGGAAGTGCTCCTTCCAGGCACTGTTACGTTAATGCTATGTTAATGCAGAGAAAAATAAAATGGGTTGGTTCTGGAGAGGAGTTCTGAGGTTTTCCCAAAACAAAGAGCAGAGAATGGTTCAAGTCAAAAGAATGTAGATACTTTGTTCAATCAGAAGATGGGTAGCAGGGATCAAAAAGAGTATACCCTAGTGAGATTAAACTGGATAAGCTAGAAAATATGCTCCTTTAGCATGGCTCCCACATGAGAGTTAACTTGTTTCAAGACCCAGTGACCCTGAGGGCATTAGCTGTCATTCCTATTAAGTGTCATATCACTGTTAATGTAGAGCTATCCTTTTTATATTGATTAGCCAGCATACTTACAAGTGGAAAGACCCTAACTTCCCCCAGGTTTCAAGGGAGAGATCAAACTTCCAAGCATAACAATCTTGGAGGGTAACTCAAGCTATGGACACTTGAGCCTGGCTTGACATTATGGCATTTTTAACATAATTTACTGAGTGGTTGATGAATCACTGAATGCGGTGCCATTTTTTGCCTGCTCTCTCCTCCCTTTTATTCCCTGACTACTTACATTCTTTCTGCCACATCATTTCTGCCTAATTATCTACGTTCTTTCCAAATTGTGTTTCCTAAATATCTATGTTTCAGGGAGGAAGCAGAGATAGTTCAGTCAGAGATGAAAGGATCACATTTTACACAAAAAGGAAAAGAAAACCTGAGTTTTCTAAGGTGAGAGAGAGAGGGAACATAATTTTAGATAATGAGTTTCAAATTTTTCTCATCTATTTTATTAATCATCCTTATTTTTAAAAACACTCAATGTTTCTATATAATCACCTTATGACTTGATAATAATTTTAGGTCACTTTAGACTTAAATATATATATATATTTAAGAAGCATTATATATATATAATATATATTTCTCAAATATATATATATTTGAGAAGCATTTCACATAATTGCTGAGTAAGAAGATTATCATACATCTGTATCTAAGTCAAGGAGCAGACGCCCTATGTCAGAATTTATGATCGACTATTAGTAACAAAAATCTGAAAAATTCACAAAATATATTTCTCTCATGTAAAAGACATCTAAACGCAGATCATTTACAGTTGTTGGTTTATTTCATGGGGTCCTTGGGGATCCAGGTTCTCACATTTTCCCCATCTTCTGCATACATCTTCTCTTCTCATGGCTGCTGAAGCACCACCCATCAATTCTGCATTCCAGGCAGCAGGAAGGGCAAAAAAGGGATTCTGCCAGCTAACAGCATCTTCCATGGAACCTTCCAAGAACACACACATTTCCTCTTACATTTAATTAGCCAGAATTGAGTTACATGACCACACTTGGCTGCTAGAGTAGGTAGGAAAAAGGGCCTGGGTGGCTCAGTCAGTTAAATGTCTGCTTTTGGCTCAAGTCATGATCATGAGCCCCAAGATGGAGCCCCTACTCCAGCCCCATGTTGGGCTCCCTGCTCAGCCTAAGTCTGCTTCTCCCTCTCCTTCTGCTCCTCTCCCTACTCCTTCTTTCTCTCTCACTCTCAAATAAATAAATAAAATATTTTTTAAAAGTAGCCAGGGAATATAATACCAGATACCAAAGTACACAGATAAAAATTGGAGTTCTGTTACTTAAGAAAACAGAATACTTATTTGGTAGGCAAACAATCTCTGCCAACAGTCTCAAATCTTTTGAGTTCTGAATTGTTAAATAAATGTGTACTAAAAGACTGATTTACACATGAATGCATGAATGAATGATAAAGGGTGCAAGGCACAAAATTAGAACTAGGAGATACAGTGGTGGATGGATATTAAGAGATTAGGATTAAAAAAAAGAGAGATTAGGAGAATAGAGCTAGGAGGGACCCCTGGGTGGCTCAGCGGTTGAGCGCCTGCCTCCAGCCCAGAGCATGATCTTAGAGTCCCGAGATGGAGTCCCACATCAGGCTCCCTGCACAGAGCCTGCTGCATGGAGCCTGCTTCTTTTTCTGCCTATGTCTCCGTCTCTCTCATTGTGTCTCTCTGAATAAATAAATAAAATCTTAAAAAAAAAAAAATAGAATAGAGCAAGGAGAAAGAAAAGTGGGAAGCAGGGAGTGGGAATAGGTAAAGCTCATGAATTGGAGATTCTTTAAACTTGCCAGGCTTCTTTTATTTTTTTATTTTTTAAAAGATTTTATTTATTTATTCATGAGAGACAGAGACATAGGCAGAGGGAGAAGCAGGCTCCCTGCAGGAAGCCCGACGTGAGACTCGATCCTGGGACTCCAGGATCACATCCTGGGCCAAAGGCATCCTGAGCCAAAGGCAGAGACTCTACCGCTGATACCACTGAGCCACCCAGGCGTCCCTACCAGGCTTCTTTTAATGTTATTAAAAAGATTTGGGGAAAAATACAGCCCAAATCCATTTTAACTTAGTAATAAAGGATATATTTTTTAAGGTTTTTTTTTTTTTTTTTTTTTTTAATTTGAGAGAGAGAGATTGAACATGAGTGCGTTGGAGGCAGAGGGAGAAACAAGCAGACTCCCTGCTGAGCAGGGAGCCTGAAGGGGACTCGATCCCAGGACCTTGAGATCATGACCTGGGCCCAAGGCAGATGCTTAACTAACTGAGCCACCAGGCACCCCAATAAAGGATATTTTTAAATAAAAAAAATTCCTCTAGATTCCTACCTCCCTAATTTGAGAATTATTTTCATGTATTTACACTATTTGGAGATATATATTTATTTATTTATTCATTTGTTTACACATTTATTTATTTATATATTCATTTGTTTACATATAGTAAACAAATATATCTATATATAGATATATATCTAACAAATATATATATATAGAGAGAGAGAGAGAACATAATTTTAGATAATGTGTTTCAAATTTTTCTGAACTGTTCTATCCATAACCCCTATTTAAAGAAAACATTCCATATTTCTATATAATCACCTTACAGCTGGTATAATAATTTTAGGTCATTTTAGACTTTATATATCTCCACCTCTACTTGGGAAGCATTTGTGGAATAACTGAGTATGAATATTATCATATATATGTATCTAAGTATTACTAACAATTGTATTTTTGCCTAATGGACACCGTGTTAAACTTGCAACAAAAGTAATGGCCCCTTTAAGACCCATATGCAAAGATTACTAGCTAAAGGATTTTTCAGAGTCAAGGAAGCTACCTTATCAGGAAACCTGGATTTAAGTCCTAGCTGTGCTGACCTCAGCAACATACTTCACTTCTCTGAACGTTGATTTCTTCAACTGTAAAACGGTTTGAATTTAAAACACCCACAGGGGGACCTGGGTGGCTCAGTGGTTGAGCATTTGCCTTTGACTCAGGGCATGATCCTGAGATGAAGTCCCATATCAGCCTCCCCGCAGGGAGCCTGCTTCTGCCTCTGCCTATGTCTCTGCCCTTCTCTGTGAATAGGTAAATAAAATCTTTTTAAAAATAAAATTAAAATAAAAAACACACACAAAGCCTTTTTATTGACATATACCTATATTTGAAAATATAAGTGTACAGGTAAATGAAATTCATAAAATGAAACTACCCACATAGCCACCACCAAAGTCAAGAAAGAGAACATTACCAGTTCCCCAGAAGACCCACTTGTGCTCCATCCCCCCTTCCTGTTATGACTTCTAACACCAGATATTAGCTTTCCCTGTTTGAACTTTATGTAAACAGAGTCATGAAATATGTATCTTTTTGTGTTTGCCTTCTTTCACTATTATTTTTGTGAAAATTATCGCTGTGGCTTATAGTTCATTCCTTTTTATTGTTGCATAGTATTCTATTGTATGAATAAACTTAAACTTTTGTATGTATTCTGCTGTTAATGGATGTTTGGGTTGTTTCGATTTTAAAGCTGTTAAAATGCTGCTCAGTCATGCCTTTAGATGCAAATATATATTCATTTCTGGTGGCTATCTCTGAAAGTGAAATTCCTGGGTCATGGACTATGCATGTGTTCAGCTTTAGTGGGTATGCCCAAAAGTTTCCCCCAAATAATAATACTAATGTACACTCTCATCAACAGCATATGAAAGTTCTCATTGCTCCATAATCCTTGCTAACATATGGCATTGTGAATCCATTTTTTCTTATATCCATGGATGGATACTAGGTTGCTTCCATATCTTGGTTATAGTAAATAATGCTGCAATAAACATAGGGTACATATATCTTTTTAAATCAATGTTTTTGTTTTCTTTGGGCAGATATCCAATAGTGCATTTACTGGATCATAAGGTAACTCTATTAATTTTTTGAGGAACTTCCATACAATTTTTTCAAAGGTGGTGACACCAATTTTACATTCCCTCTGACTGTGCATGGAGACCACGTTGCCAACACTTGTTATTTCTTGTCTTCTTGGTCTTGGCCATTCTGACAAGTGTGAAGTGATATTGTGGTTTTGATTTGCATTTTCCTGATGATTAGTAATGTTGAGCATCTTTTTGTGTGTCTGTTGGTGATCTGTATGTCTTCTGTGGAAAAATGTCTATTTGTGTCTTCTGCCCATTTTTTAATTGGATTATTTGGGGCTCTTTGGTGCTGAGTTGTATAAATTCTATATTTTGGATATTAACTCCTTATTGAATATGTCACTTGAAAATATCTTTTCCCAATCTCATTCAGTATTTTGCCTTGCTATTTGATCGATATTTTTCTTTGCTGTGCAAAAGTTGTTTATTTTGGTGTAGCCTTAATAGTTTAATTTTGCTTTTGTTTCCCTTGCCTGAGGATATGTATCTAGAAAAATGTTGCTGGGTCAATGTCATGAAATTACTGCCTATGTTTTCTCCTAGGAGTTTTACAGTATCAGGTCTCACATTTAGGTCTTTAATCCATTAGTTTATTTTTGTGTATGGTGTAAGAAAGTGGTCCAGTTTCATTCCTTTGCATGCAGCTGTACAGTTTTCCCAGCACCATTCATTGAAGACATTGTCTTTTCCCTGTTGTATATTTTTGTCAAAGATTAATTGATCACATATGTGTGGGTTTATTTCTGGGTTTTCCTTTCTGTTCCATTGATCTATAGGTTTAATTTTATGCCAGTACAATACTGTTTTGATTACTAGAAGTTTGTAGTATACCTTGAAATCATGGATTATGATACCTTCATCTTTGTTCTTTTTCAAGATTGCTTTGGCTATTCAAGGTCTTTTGTGGTTCCATAAAAATTTTAGTATTATTTGTTCTAGTTCGATGAAAAATATTGTTGGTATTTTGACAGAGATTGCATTAAATCAATAGATTGCTTTGGGTAGTATGGACATTTTAACAATATAGGTTTTTCCAATTCATGAGCGTGGGTATCTTCAATTTCTTCCATTAATGTTTTATAGTTTTTGGAGTACCCTATGAATCCATTTTTAACAGGGATTTCAGCATGGGAGTTGTGGTTGCTTAAGAAATACTTAATGAGGGATCCCTTGGTGGCTCAGCCCTTTAGCGCCTGCCTTTGGCCCAGGGTGCGATCCTGGAGCCCCGGGATGGAGTCCCACATCGAGTCCCACATCCGGTTCCTGGCATAGAGCCTGCTTCTCCCTCCTCCTGTGTCTCTGCCTCTCTCTCTATGTCTATCATGAATAAATAAATCTTTTTAAAAAAATAAATACTTAATGACCTCTATATTGATAAAATTCAAAAGTTTGAAAACATACAGTTGGGGAGGTTATGTGAAAACAGGCACTCTCACACTTTGCTGTTGAGAGTGCAAAATAATATGTTTACAAAGATACTTCCCTTTCTCTCTCCTCTCTCCTCTTTCTTCGTTGTTCACTTAAGCATTATTTATTAAAACAAAATGTTGGAGGGGATCCCTGGGTGGTGCAGCGGTTTGGCGCCTGCCTTTGGCCCAGGGCGCGATCCTGGAGACCCGGGATTGAATCCCACGTTGGGCTCCCGGTGCATGGAGCCTGCTTCTCCCTCTGCCTGTGTCTCTGCCTCTCTCTCTCTCTCTCTCTCTCTCTGTGTGACTATCATAAATAAATTTAAAAATTAAAAAAAAAAAGAAAAGATCCTGGAGACCCGGAATCGAATCCCACGTCGGGCTTCCAGTGCATGGAGCCTATTTCTCCCTCTGCCTATGTCTCTGCCTCTCTCTCTCTCTCTCTCTCTGTGTGACTATCATAAATAAATTTTTAAAAAAGGAATTAAAAAAAATGTTGGAAACAATCCAAATACCCATCCCTCACAGACTGGCTGGAAAAATTATGGTACAGTTACATGATGGAGTACTATGACACTGTAAAAAAAAAAATCAAAGACGGATATTTCATTGAACAGATAATTTCCAGGTTATTTTAGTAAGTGATAAAGCAAGGTACAAAACAATATGATAGTTTATAGACAGAAAGAAGGTAAGTGCTTATCTTTGTAAGGGAGAGTAGAGAAGAAGGGAAAGAGGAGGGAAAGACAGGATAAGTTAAAACTACTGGAAATGGGGTGTATACAGTTGACCCTTGAACAATGCAGGGGTTGGAGAACTGACCCCAATGCAATAAAAAACGCACATATTGACTCCCTCAAAATTTAACTACTAGTAGCCTACTATTGACTGAAGTCTTATGATAACATAATTAGATTCACACACACTTTGTATGTTATATGTATAATATACTGTATTCTTATAGTACAGTAAACTGAGAAAAATCATTAAGAAAATACATTTATAGAACTCTATTGTATTTATTGAAAAAATCTGTGTATAAGTGAATGCACACAGTTCAAACCCATCTTATTAAAGGGTCCACTGTATATGGAGTAAAGGAGTTAGGGATAGAGGCAAAACTTTGGTTATATCCTTTTATATCATTTAGATTTTGAATTAAGTGTTTTGCATGTTCGGAAAGGAAATGAAAAGGGATGAAAGGAAAATAAACCCTGAAACAGAAAAACAAACAGAAAGAACTTATCCTAACTGTATACCAAGTTTATAACATAACTATAAAAAGAAAGAATTCATTCAAATTAAGTACTCTATGTTTGTTTGTTTGTTTTAATTTTTATTTATGATAGTCACACAGAGAGAGAGAGAGGCAGAGACACAGGCAGAGGGAGAAGCAGGCTCCATGCACCGGGAGCCCGACGTGGGATTCGATCCCGAGTCTCCAGGATCGCGCCCTGGGCCAAAGGCAGGCGCTAAACCGCTGCACCACCCAGGGATCCCTGTACTCTATGTTTTTGTATTTGAATTGGAAACATTCTATAAAATCCTAAAGAAAATAGGAATTATTGATAGGGCCTACAAGCAAGTAATGCGGGTCAGTTTCCTCTTCTGTTAAATGGGGATTACTGTACCTAACTTACAGGGTTGCTATTTAGAATGAATGAGTTTAAAAAAAATAATAAATAAAAAATAAAAAATTAAAAAAATTAAAAAAAAACGAATGAATGAGTTAACGTGTGCAAAACACTAAGTCGGCCGTTACTACATTTGCCCGCCTGGGGGGCTCCGTGCCACCCAGGCCCTCACTCCACCTGGGGAGGAGACTCAGAGGCGATCACAGAGGCGCGAGGCCTCCGAGCTTGCTAGAGCGAACGCGGCCGGAACTGCTGTCCCTGGGAGGCGGGCCGCGGGAAGCACTTCCGGGCTGCCCCGTTGGCTGCGTGGGCTGCGGTTGTCAAGGACTCGGAGGTGGAGCGGTCTGGCCGGCGGCCTCTCCTCCCACGGATGCCCGGTGAGCTTCGAAGTCCGGCTACGCCAGGGCCTTGGGAGGGGCGGGGCTGGGGTGTGAGGCGGGGGCCGAGGGGTCCCGGCGGACGGGGCGGCGGCGCCTGGACCCATTATCGCCACACCCTCCCCCCTCCCTCCTCGCCCGGCCCCTCCCCTCTGTCCCTTTCCAGCTCGTCCACCGGTTCGCTGACCTAGTTCGCTCGCTGACCTGGTTCCCGGGCCGCCTCGCGCCCGCCCTGTCCGTGTCGTGGGACAGTGTTTGTGTTTTGCCGCGGCCGGCAGTTCTGCTGGGGACTTGCTTGAAGCAATGAGCAGGGGTCGTTTCAGCCTGTGCCGCAGCCTCTCGTGGTCTGGCTCACAGCCGGCGCAGGCTCTCCCTTCTGTTGGGTTTTGTTTTTTTCGGCGGCTTTAAATAGCAGTTACTATGTTCCAGGTAGGCATTGTTGAAAGCGCACGTATTAGCATATTTACTTCCCATAACTGTAGGAGGTAGGCACTGCTATGATGTAAGCCCCCTTGCCCCCCTTTTTAACATCGAGAAAGAAAATCAGGTCAAGTAACTTTGCTAGGGTCAGGGCTGTAGTCAGCTTGCAAATCCAGGCTGTCTGGCACCAGGGTCTGTTTCTTAAACCTTTTGCTCTCTCTGTTGATTCTGCTCTCTTTCTGGATTAGCTTTCCAGCCACAACCCAGGAGGTTACTTCTCTTGTTTGAATCTGATCCTGCACCTTTTGGACCTCAGGAGACCTAGTCTTCTAGCTAGGATTTAAAATTGCAGAAGAGGGATCCCTGGGTGGCGCAGCAGGTTAGCTCCTGCCTTTGGCCCAGGGCGCGATCCTGGAGACCCGGGATCGAATCCCACATCAGGCTCCCGGTGCATGGAGCCTGCTTCTCCCTCTGCCTGTGTCTCTGCCTCTCTCTCTCTCTCTCTCTCTCTCTCTCTCTCTCTCTGTCTCTCTGTTACTATCATAAATAAATAAAAATTAAAAAAAAAGAAGACTAAAATTGCAGAAGAATAGATCTGAAGACTTGATGTCTTGCAGAATATGTCTGCAAACTTGATGAAACAGCGATTTCATTTGTGTGTTCACCTGTGTGGTACCCACATTTCGCCACCCACATACCCATGCTGTGCTTTGGGAAGTAGAAAACATTACTTCAGCAGCTATTTTTTTTTTTTTTTTTTTTATGATAGTCACAGAGAGAGAGAGAGAGAGAGAGAGAGAGGCAGAGACATAGGCAGAGGGAGAAGCAGGCTCCATGCACCGGGAGCCCGATGTGGGATTCGATCCCGGGTCTCCAGGATCGCGCCCTGGGCCAAAGGCAGGCGCCAAACCGCTGGTAGCAGCTATTGATTAAGCCACCTTAAACCAAAAATTGTACATTATCTCTTTAGAAGGTAGTTGATTTGAAGCTTATTAAGTGCCAGGTTTTGTGCAAAATCCTTTTATATGCATTATCTCATTTAATACTCTTGCACAACTTTACAAAGTAGTTGTCCTCGTTTTGTAAGAGAGATTGAAGGTCAGAAAAATCCATCAGGAAACTTGCCTGGAATCACATTGTTCATAAGTCAGGATTCATAACCAGATCTGCTACCTCATACTACCTTCTACTTACTTCAGATAAACAGGAAACATAAGAGGTGTGTGTGTGTGTGTGTGTGTACACACACACATTCACGCCTCTGAGATTGAAGATAAAGAGAAAGTCCAAAGGATCCATTCTTATCTATAACAGTATCTACTTCTGGAGAGTAGAGCTTGATGAAGGAATTTATTCTGTACATTCTGGATTTTTTTTAATATGAGAAATAACTGCAAGATAGTGACTTGAGGGAAAAGAAAAGGTTCATAATAGAAGAGCTGGGAGGAGGAGGGGATGGACTGGAGTGTATGGGGAAGACCTCAGAGGATTTGAGAGTCAGATCAATGTGCTGAGTTTGGATAGGGTTTGAATAAGTACAGAAAGCAAGACCACAGACATGGAACAGGGAAGAGGAAGGCCTGATTAAAGAGCAGTGAGAAGGAAAGCCTAAATGGAGTTGGCAGTTTTTGCATGTGGAATAGAGAAAACAAGAATGTGGCCCAACAATTGAGCTAGAGCTGTGACTGGTCTTAAACCAAGCTTGAGGGTTTGAGGATATGTCCGGTAAGTAGTGGGCGGTCTCAGATGGTGACAGAGAGAGAAGAGTGTGGGGATGAATCCAGTAAGTGTGGGGACCTTGGATGGTGACATCATGGGGGGAATGTGGGCATGTGTCCAGTAGTTACTGGGCACATTGGCTGGCGACATCAGAGGGGAGTGTGGGATTGCATCTTGTAAGTAGTGGGAGCATTGGATGGTGACATCAGAGGGGAGAGTGTGTCGATGCGTCCAGTAAGTAGTGGGAGCCTTTGAAGGTGACAGAGGCAAGAGTGTAGCATGTGTCCAGTAAGTAGTGGGGGCCTTGGATGGTGACATCAGAGGGAGAAGTGTGGGGATGAGTCCAGTAAGTGGTAGAACCTTGGATGATGACATCAGAAGGGAGAGTGCGGGCATGTGTTCAGTAAGTGGTGGGGGCCTTGGATGGTGACATCAGAGGAGAGAGTGTGGGGAGGCATTATGATAGAGACATTTGTATTGCATGCTGCTTTGTCTTAACCTCTATCCCTGTTGGTAAAGAACATTTCTCTCTGAGAGTCATGGTAGATTTTGAAGTATTGATCTTGCTGAGGCTCTAGGAAAAACTAGCTTTAAAATGCTGATGTTGGGCAGCCTGGGTGGCTCAGCGGTTTAAGCGCCTGCCTTCTGCCCAGGGTGTGATCCTGGAGTCCCAGGATGGAGTCCCACGTCAGACTCCCTGCATGGAGCCTGCTCCTCCCTCTGCCTGTGTCTCTGCCTCTCTCTCTGTGTGTGTCTATCATGAATAAATAAATAAAACCTTTAAAAATTTTTTAAAAAATAAAAAATAAATAAAATGCTGATGTAAAAATAAAATAAAATGCTGATGTGCTTCTTTTTTTAACTGTGAGAGATTATTATGCTAATTATATTCCTGACCTGTTTCCGAGGCCCCAATGATGTAGGATGATTTTTCAACATAACAATGATGGAAAGTGATAGATGTTCAATGCTACTTCAAATTTTGAGTTTTGATCTTCTCGAGTTGTTTACAAGAAACAATTGATAGACTTAAAACCATTCTGTACCTGTACAACCATTCTGGTTTTCACTTTCAGTACAATATTCAATAAACTACATGAGATTTTCAACATTTAATTACCAAATAGGATATGTGTTAGATGATTTTGCCCAATCGTAGGCTAATGTAAGTGTTCTGAACACATTTACTGTAGGTGACGCTAAGCTATGATGTTTGGTAGGTTAAGTGTATTCAGTGCATTTTCAACTTGTGATATTTTCAACTTTGATGGGTTTATGAGGACATAATCCCATTGTAAGTCAAGGAAGACCTGTACAATGGGGTGGTGAACCTAAACAATATTAAAAACTATATGTTTGTGACTGGGAGGCTAGGGTTATAAAACACTTGGGAAGCATTTTAGAGGCACTGGGTTCGAAAAGGAGCTAAGATGTGCTAGGGTCATGACTATCAATGAAGCCAGAAATGTCAGAAATTTGTGGAGGAGGATTATGTTTGCAGATTAAATATAACTAATAATGGCAATATAGATTTAACTTTGTGGTTGTAGTGTGACCTGTATTCAGTTGTAATTTAAATATGCTCCTAGTTTTTTTTTAATTTTTTTTAAAGATTTTTTATTTATTCATAGAGACACAGAGCGAGAGAGAGGCAGAGACACAGGCAGAGGGAGAAGCAGGCTCCATGCAAAGAGCCTGACATGGGATTCGATCCTGGGTCTCCAGGATCATGCTCTGGGCTGCAGGTGGCGCTAAACCCCTGCGCCACCGGGGAGCCCCCCACCCCCTAACCCCCAACCCCCCCACCCCACTCCTAGTTTTTTTATTTTGTGATACATGCCAATGCCTAAGAATAGTGTTGGGATATACACACACACACACACACACACATATATGTATGTATGGATATATATATATATATATACACACACACACATATATATATATATATTTTAAAGATTTGTTTATATGAGAGAGGAGGGGGTTTGGGGGAGCACAGGGAGAGAGAATCTCAAGCAGACTCCCTGCTGAGTTTGAAGCCCAATGCAGGGCCCAATCCCAGGACTCTGAGATCAGGACCTGAGCTGAAACCAACGGTTGGATGCTTAACTGACTGTGTCACCCAGTTGCCCCAGTATTTACAGTGAATTTTAATAATTTTACTTAAATGTGGAAACTTTTTATTTTTATTTTTTTATTTATTTTTTTATTTTTTTTAAATGTGGAAACTTTTTAAAGCTGTATATCATGACTTGTGGATCATGAAATCTATGTGGTCAGCTGTGAGCAGGGTTTTTTGTTTTGGGGTTTCAAAAAAGAATTTAATAGTATATATGATGTAATTCAGGATACATAGTGTTTTGTGAAATTATTATTTTAGCTATTTGTGTGTGTGTGTGTGGGGGGGTACCTCACTCATGTGCAAACATGCATTCCTGTGCATGTATACATACATGCTCTGGGTCTCAATGTAAAAATTTTTTGTTTCGATATAAAATATTTCTGAGAGTCCTGGTCAAAAAAGTTTGAAAGCCTCTGCCAAAACATGATCCTTTGAAATCACTTGGTTTATATAATATTCTTTCAGAAAATTGCTTTCATTAATTACTCTCATGGTTAAGATTTTACCATAAGTTTTACGTGGTCATAGACATTTGTCTCTTTACGTGCTCTAATTTTCTTTTACACACGGTTGCCATTCTCCATCCTCAATATTCAAAGAGAAAACAGTTTTCAGAAAATTAAAGAACAAGAAACAGCTCAAACTCTACCTCTGTTTTAAAATATCAGAACCAGTATTTCTTTCATTTTAATATCTCTGAGTCAAGAACAGTTCAAGAGCATTTTTTTTTTTGCCATAATGTTTTGACCGCTAGGATTCATTAAATCTTTCAACAACATTTATAAGGAAAATAATAATATTGGTAATTTATAATACTTGAGAATATCCCAAGCTCCCAGCTTCTTGTGCTCTTTATCCATGGTCTTACTTGATCTCTATATCCACCTACAAAGATAGGTCAGCAGAGGTTGTGCCTGGAGGACCAGGTCTCCATCCGTATTTCTCCCACCCCACACGGACCTCGCTCCTCCACACCCCACCTGACTGCAAGGATGGAGCCTTTCTCCTCATTCTGTCTTTTTATCTTTTTTTGCTTTCTCTCTCTTCTCCATTTTGTTTCCCTTTGCTCCTATTCTTAGTGTCCTCTGTGACCCCTTGGCACCAAAACGTTGGTTTACCTCCAACTGAAAACTTAACTCCGAGTCCAGTATCTTGCCATTGAAATGGAAGCCTAGTATGTTCCCGCTGATTTGTTTGAGCTGATTCATTCATGATGATCAGAATGGTCCCTTCCTTCAATAAAACTCTGTGTGTGTGTGTGTGTGTGTGTGTGTGTGTCTGTCTGTCTGTCTGTCTGTCTGTTGGGATAGGGTGGGTGTTCTATTTCCCTTCCCATATCACCTGCATCAGAATTTTTGTAGTCCTTACTGTTACTCATGCATTCAGAGTTTTTCACTAGACAGTGACTGCTTTTGGTACAAGTACTCCCTGTGCCTGCCAGCAGAAAAGATTTTCTATATTTTAATATTTTTTTCTCTGCAATTACTTTATAGATTTTGGGATTTCTAGGAGAAAAGATCAAAAAGGCATCATCGAGCATAGACTCTTTTCCTGAATAGTTAAGCCTAAAATGGCCACAGCCTTGGCCCTTCAGACTCCAGAGATGCAGGAGGGACATCTGGCAGTAAAGGTAGAAGAACAAGAGGGGGATAACCCTCATACAAGAGAGATCTTCCGTAGACGCTTCAGGCAGTTCTGCTACCAGGAGACCCCTGGGCCCCGAGAGGCCCTCACCCGGCTCTGGGAGCTGTGCCGACACTGGCTGCGCCCCGAGACCCACAGCAAGGAGCAGATCCTGGAGCTGCTGGTGCTGGAGCAGTTCCTGACCATCCTGCCTGAGGAGCTCCAGGCCTGGGTGCGGGAGCAGCACCCCGAGAGCGGGGATGAGGTGGTGGCCGTGCTGGAGGACCTGGAGAGGGAGCTGGACGAGCCAGGAGAACAGGTGGAAGATAGGAAAACAGAGGTTTGTACCTACAGGGAGAGTGTGGGTTTCAGTGCAGCAAGAGGAAGAGGAGGATTTCTTTGTTCCTGATGGGGTGTGTTGTGGGTACTCTATCTCTCTGCCTTTTCCTCTTTGCCAGTTTCTTGGTCCTTCCTTTCCTGTGCAGTGGACCTGAGATGGCTCCCTTACAGTGTCTTCTCTGATATTTGATTCCTAACTGTCCTTAATTTCCATCAGGTCCCAACCTATGTCTGTGAACAGGGAGAGTTTGTGAAGGAGAAAGCATCCCGGAGAACAGCCCACGAGGTGTCAGGTGGCCGGCTCCAAACCTTGGAAGAGCTGCATCAGTGCAATTCTCGAGAGATGTGCCCGGTTCAGGAGATCGGTGAGGATTAGAGTTTCCTCAGGAGGCCTTCCTCACTCCCCGAGTGTCTATCAGTTCAGCACCTCTGTTCCATGTCTGCTGTGTGCCAGGCAGTGTGCTTGGTTTTAGGGATACTGTGACAGGCAGGGGAGACATGCTCCTTGCCCTCAGGAAGTCTGCAGCCTGGTGGGAGAGGCAGACAGTCACAGCAGTTATGGTTCCGTGAGTTTTCTCCCTGGGGGCTGGGCATCATTGTTTACCCAGGGACAGTAAACAGAAACCATGGTTATTTATCTCCTGCCACCTACTCTCCTGGCTGTTTTTTCCCATTTTCCTTTGGAAACATAACATTTATGTGATCTACTTATTATTTCAGGTGACGGGGCTGGGACTTGGAATGTGGAGTTAACTCCAAAGAGGGAGCTTTCTAAAGAAATGAAATCTCTTGTGGAAGCACCTGAAAAATCGAATGGTGATATTATTCAGACTCCTGAATGTGGAGACACCTGTGACCATGAGGGCAGATTGGAAAGGCAGCGGGTGAGCTCTTCAGTGGAAAGACCCTATATCTGTGGTGAATGTGGGAAGAGCTTCACCCAGAATTCCATCCTTATCGAGCACCAGAGAACACACACAGGCGAGAAGCCCTACGAGTGCGAGGAGTGTGGACGGGCCTTTGGGCAGCGGTCAGGCCTGTTTCAGCACCAGAGACTCCACACTGGGGAGAAGCGCTACCAGTGCAGCATCTGTGGCAAAGCCTTCAGCCAGAATGCGGGGCTTTTCCATCACCTCCGGATCCACACGGGGGAGAAGCCCTTCCAGTGTGGTCAGTGCAGTAAGAGCTTTAGTCGACGCTCTGTCCTCAGTAAGCATCAAAGGATTCACTCTGGGGAGAGGCCTTACGAATGTGAAGAATGTGGCAAGAACTTCATTTATCAATGCAACCTTATTCAGCACCGGAAAGTGCACCCTCTGCTGAGTCCAGCCAGCCCCTTGGAACAGGTAGGGCAACATTTCCTGACATCAGACCACTAGGCAAGGTTGCAGGGCGGGTTCTCACTTTGTCCCTGAGCAAGGTAATAGTAAAAAGTAGTGTAATCCTCTCGAGTAGGAAGCTCCTAGGAGAGCCAGTGAAATTGTATTTTTCTGCTGAGAGAAGTGTTAATATCGTAAGTACCTCTGTCAGGTTTTCTGGGGTCAACAGCATCCACAGTTTGCAGTACTGAACATTGTTGTGTTGACTCAATCAACACAGTCTTCAGTCTCACACACACTTGTGCAAAAAGTTTTCTAGGTGTGCTTCAGGAAGCCTTCTTCATTCTAGTTCTAGGAAACTTTTTAAAAGTTTTTAAAAATTAAATGCTGCCTGAACACAAAATTATGTTAAAAGTAGTTCACTCACTGAGAATTTAAAAACTAATTGAAAAGTAATTGCAGTGAAATATATAATATAAACTATTTGGCTATTTTCTGTTTTCATTAAGGTATGATAAAATTATCATACCTTTCTGACCTGCAGCAGGGGGGCAGATGAATTGTCTCATAGACATACACAAAGCTTTTCCCTATGGAAGCACTCTGTAGCATTTCAGTAACTCAGCCTCCGGATAGGATCCAAGGAATTGAACAATCATATGTTACTAGTAGCTCAGTGGCTAGACGTAGCAGACATTGCCTGAGATATTCAATTGGCACAGGCCAAGAAACTTAGCTAAAAATCTGGTTATCTTGCTTCTGATCTTTGTTATGAAAATATAGGCCTCTGTATTTTTCCTGTGACTTACAAGCGTTTTCAGTTTTTGCTTTCTTTAACCCCTAGTTATGGATATTTTCAAATACATAAAAAAGGAGAAAAGTATGATCAGTCTTCCGTGTTGTTGGCTTTTTATAAGCTCCATGCTTCTCAGCACTACCTATTGATTATCACCAAGGTCATGCATTAAAAAAAACTTCTTTCCCCTAAAGTAACTGAGTGTTTACTTTATACTAAGCCCAGGACACAAAGAAATGGAAACTCTCTGGTGATGACAATCTGGATTGAAGTACCAAATACGCCTTAATAATAGAAACACTGTAAGGGCCCTCAGAGATCACTTCTGCGCCCCCTTGTATGATTGATATAGAAATGGAGGTTCTGGGAAGCAACTGTAAGATCATACAGATAGCTAATTAATGAAGCTGGAGCTAGAACTCTGTCTCCTAATTCCCAGTGCTCTTTCCATTAAGCCACTGGAAGCATTTTATCTCCAAATAGAAATTACTAGTAAATGGAACTTACAAGATTTAGAAGGCACTGAGGCTTTGCTTTTGTAGCTCAACAAAGCCTCCCATCTGTGTGTTTTAGTAAATGCACAGCTCCTCTATTCAGTTCCAGGAAAGACTCACCACTTATCCCTCACTTGGGGCATTTTATTTTTAAGTAATCTATATACCTCAAATATGGGCCTTGAACTCACAACCCCAAGATCAAGAGTTACACACTTCACTGACTTGAAACAGCAGGCAACCTGATTATTTTTAACTTTTAAATTTTAATTTACTTAGCCAGAGTTTTCAAGAAAAATAACTCATTCTTCATCCAGTTCAAGTATCAGAACAACATTAAAAAGGGAGCCTATCTTTGACCTTATAGATAGCCATTTTCCTAGTATCTTATGTATCCTCAGTGTTTATGTAAATACAAGAAAATGTTAGTATATATAACCTTATTTCCTTTCTTTACACAGAAAGATGATATACTCTAGACCTTTCTGTGTTCATGAAACAGTAGTCTTTAGAGTAACAGAGCTTCCTCGTTCTGTTTGCTAGTGGGGACAGTATTTGATTTATTGGTGCTCTTGCAGTTTGACACACTCCCGTAGATGCACAATCACTACTTTACAATGTCACAGATTGTTTCATTCTTTTCCCAAATTTGGTTCAAGCCAAACCATTTAAAAGCTAACAACTTCCACATGAGCTAGGAAATAGGGTTTGAGTAACTAAAGTTGCACCTAATTCTTCTACAGAGAAATGCAGAAGTGATGGGGTGATTTTCAGTCTTGTGTATTTGGCTCTATTATATATCCTTATTTATAATATTTCAAACCATTTCTGTCACCATTTGTGGCTAATTGCAGGTCTTTCCCCAAATCTTAAATTTTCTCAAGAGTGTATTTTACTGTGTCTCGAGCTTAAATGATTTCTTAAAGTGATACATGTGGATTTTAAAGTGAAGGAAAATATAGTAGACTTAAGTTTGAAATAAAATCTACTTCTCAAATAAATATATATTCCATATAGTAATATAATACATATACAATTATAACCTGAGTTCATAAATATCTCAAATGCATCTGCATATACTGAAGCAGCATATTTGGATAATTCTGCTATATCAGCTCTTAAAAGATTTAAAACATGAACAGATCAGAATTTTAAAGAATGTATTTCTAATGGATTGTTTTTACACCTGCAGTTGAGGATTGGATGTTTGGTTTGGTTTGTGCTTGTCTTTTTGTTTTTGTTTTTGTTTTTTTTTCACAGCTTCTCAAAAATTCTAAATTTTCTCAACAACTGATGAAATACCAAGAAACAAAAGATGTTATATATGCTGTACAGATATGTGCCACTTAGAATGCAGTGATGGTTAACGTGATTAAAATTACTTACAGTTCACTAAACTAACTTTACTTGTTTCTGATACTAATTGTGCTAATTCTCTTATCTGGGATGCATATTTGTCATTCGCTGAAAACTAATGTTTGATGTGGCCTGTAGACAATGGCATGCAGACCCTGGCTATTCTGTGATTATTCCAGCCTTCCTGGCCAGAAGTTCTTGCTTGTGTCCCTTTTACATTCCTAAATTACCCTCGCTTCTCTCTCTTCTTTCTCTACCCTGGCTCTTTTTATTCAACCCACGAAGTCTCTGGCAGTGATCTCCATTAAGCCAGCAACCATCTATCCGTATGCTTTTGAAAGTCTAATCTGAAAGCGTAGTCAGTTTTACAGCTGAGCAAGGTATAAAAAATACTGACTGAAATCCAATTAAAAAGCCTGTTGGTTCTGGAGGGATAGTCCAGGACCCCTCTGAACACTGCTGGGAGACTGGACACTGTAAGGAAAAAAATGGCTGAGAATTTTGCAACTAACACCTATCTAGAGATGTAGATAAGAGCCCTAAAGATTCTTTCACTGTAATTTTTATTTGAAGGTCAAGACACAAGGATAACCAAGTCTCTGTCCACATTTTGTATTTGGAAATGACTCCTATTTTCTGTATCTGACAATACTTTTCCTTTAAAAATTATTATTTATAGTGGAAGACTGTTTTATACTTTTCCAGTAAGACAAAGACAAAATCTCTGAGGAGATTTTAAAATAAAAGTATACCTAAAGTCAAGGTAGCTGGGTGGCTCAGTTGGTTAAACGTCTGCCTTTGGCTTGGGTCATCTCAGGGTCCTGGGGTTGAGCCTTGCATCTGGCTCCCTGCTCAGTAAGGAGCCTGTTTCTCCCTCTGCTGCTCCCCCTGCTTGTGCTTGCTCTCTCTCTCAAATAAAATCTTTTTTTAAAAGTTTATCTAAAGTCAAAATTATAAAATATGAAGTATTTTTCTCAGGAGCAATTTTGAAATATAAAGTCTGTACCAGTATACATGTGTGTCTGTGGTTCAATGTTAATTTAAGTTAGAAGTTGAGAGAAAAGTAAGGGTGTCTGTGTGGCTTAGTCAGTTAGGCGGCTGCCTTCCACTGGGTCATGATCCTGGGCTCCTATCTTTATAATACCTTTTACTAGAGATCCCTTTGTCTCTGTTAGTCCACTTGTCTTAACAGTGAAAACAGTCCCACTGCTCTTCACTCCTTACTCATTTTGGTGCTTTACATAAGAAAGAGAAGAGCACAGTGTATAAATTACTGACTTTTTTTTAGGTCTCTGGACCCACACCCAGTTTTCCATGCCAGCATCTCAGCTCTTTGATGAAGCCACTGTTTTTGAATATATACCTGTGTTAGAACCCCCTGCGCTGTTTGAACTGCAGTTTCCTGGGCACTACCCCAGACTGGCTGAATGTTTCTGAGGGCAGAACCTGGGAGTATTTTAGCTAGTTTATCAGTGGCTCTCAGACATAAGGTAATCATATATATAATTTATTGCCCAATTTGGGACACTTGAGAATGAAAGGGACAGTTACTAATTTCACCCAGATAAGAGGCCTAAATCAGCATGTGTGGTCTTCCCACTTAGGACTTTTCCAGCTGAGGAGATAGAAAATGAGATAGAAGCAGAAAGAAGTCCATGTTCTCATGAGAGCAAAGGTAGAACATCTATGAAGGAAGCGATGGGAGATTTAGATGAAGCCACCTAGACCAGGGTCACCACCAATTGCCTGGTTTGAAATAATCCCTGTTAATGCATCTATTGGATTAGGTAAGAAAGGGTGAGTATGCCTACAAAAAACACCCAAAAAGGATCCCCTCAAAACACAAACAACAAAGCTGTTAATACAGGTAGTCACCTAATGTGAACCTGTTGAGAGAAGGGTTTACCAGACAAGGGTGACATTTCAGAAGCATAAGGGCCGTTCAGTGCATAGGGACTATGGACTAGTATGGGATGTGCACTTTCAAACTGTAGAGGGAAGATGGGACAGTAGGGCACTAGATGGGAACCTTGAAGGAGTAAAGCAGAAGGTGAGCCATTTTAAGAAGTAGCTCGGATGAATGGGGACCAGATCCTGTGCCAAGTAGCTTCCTGAGTTACTATAACTGAGCCACTTACTTCGCTGCGGCCAGCACGGACGCTGCCCCCCTGCCGCAGGCCCGTGTGCCGTTGTGTTCCCGAGGGTAGGGTGGGGTAGGGGTAGGGGTAGGGGTAGGGGGTGGTATCCTCCTAGCTTTCTGCCAGCCCAGTAGTCAGGGATCTGATGCGGTTCCGTTACTCAGAAGGACCCAAGTTGTGTGAACAAGGCCTGCAGACAATGAAGAGCAAGCCAGCCTTGCTCCGGGGGCTGCTGATTACTGCTTCTGGCCCGGGGGGCAGAGTGGACTGTTATCTGGACAGCGGGCATCTTCAGGGACCCTGCGGGCAGGACCTCCAACGACCAGGGGCCCGGTGTCCTCAATGGAGTAGAGAGACCTGGGCCCAGGCACCAGGGCTGCCGGACACCAGGCCAACCCGCCTTCCCGAGCGGTTCCGAGCCCACCGCGCCAGCGAGGCCCCGCTGCGGGTGGGAGCCAACTAACCACTGAGATGACGGGCCCTCTAACTTCCTAGAGAGGCGGCGAGGAGCCGGCGGAGGCGCGCTCGGGGGTCGTGACGCACTTCCGGTCTTGCGGGCGCCGCGGCCCCAGGGCGCCCCTTCCGTCGCGGGTGCGGGCGTGGGCGTGGGCGGGAGGCTGGTTCTCCGCCCGCGGGCGGGATGGCTATAGCCTGGACCCCCAAGACCTGGGCGGCCTTGGCGGACACAGGCGCTGCGCAGCGCTGGTGTGGTCCGCAGGTGGTGGTTTTGCCGGAGGACTAGTGAGAAATCCTGGGGAATGATCGTGGGATTGCATGTAGTGCTGGGGAGGCTCTCGCTGAAATACGGCAGCGTGACCTGCACGATGTCGAGGAGCCCAGGGCAGCGCCTCGTGAGCTCCTATGGCCAAGAACGGGTCCACAGGTAGCACGGCCGTCTGTTGGGCGCCGTGCGTGCCTTAAGCACCGGAACAGACATTACCGTGTGATGAGGAAACTCTTACAGTATAGTGTAAGTGCCTCAGGGAAGTAAGCTTCATATAGGCCTTGGGAGGCGGGCAGGGGCGAGTTAGAGGTCACCCCCCTGAAGCCATTAGAGCTGCCTCTCAATAGGAGGCAGACGGCGAAGAGGAAAGAAATGGCCCTTAGGGGATTGATTGTGGGTGACAGATGAGAAAATTGAAATGAAAGGCGGGTGTGGTGTAGCTGGGGCCCAGAGGAAAGTAGTAATAACTGGGTATGCCAAGGGCCCTAAACATTGAAAGGCACTGTGCTGCTCCACGTTTAATGTAACAGCTCATACATTTAACGTACAGCAGTGCAGCCGCCTTGCAGAAGAGACCAGGCCGAGGGCTGCAGCTGTGCCAGTTATGCTCATCAGTATGCTGGCAGTATCTAGGCACCCGCTGAACTGTGGCATCCACGGTAGATGGGAAGGTCTACTCTACAGACAGCTTAGTAATATAATCCTACTAGGCTACTAGGAATATTCTAGAAGCATTGTGGTAAATGAATTGGAATGGGGCAAGACTAGAAGCTAGAGAAGAGATGTGCTGTTGTCACAGAAAGAACCAATACTATAACTTGGTGAAAGGCCTCCATGTTCAGCTTGGAGTCTGCTTGTCCCTCTCCCTGTTTCTCCCCTGTTCACCCTCTCAAATAAATATAATCTTTAGAAAAAATAATAAAGCAAAATATAGCCAGGGATAATTAGTTTTTTTAATTAGATGATTAGGTGAATGAATATGCCATTTTTTTCTAAATAGGTGCCACACCCAGGATGGAACCCAATGCAGGGCTTGAATTTAAAATGCTGAGATCAAGAGTCCGATGCTTAACTGACTGACCCATCCAGGTGCCCCGTGAATGTGCCATCTTAAAAGAGATGGGGGAAGGAAGGAGTGAGGTAGGTAGGTAATTTTGGAGGAGACATTGATTATGGGGGAAAAATGAGTTGATTTTGGTGGTGCTGAGATGCCTTTTTTTTTTTTTTTAAGATTTATTTATTCATGAGAGAGACAGAGAGAGGCAGAAACATAGGCAGAGGGAGAAGCAGGCTCCCTACAGGGAGCCCGATGTGGGACTCAATCCCAGGACCCTGGGATCATGAGCTGAAGGCAAACACTCAACCACTGAGCCACCCAGGCATCCCAAGAGATGCTTTTAATACATGCAAGTGGAAGGGTCTGATACACCATTGGACTATAATGGTCTGGAGCTCCAAAGCAAGATTGGGATAAAAAAGAATCAGATTTAGGAGTTCTTAGGTGACAACATCTCACTTCTCAGATGCTACTACTGAATGGACAAGGTTGCCCAGCATGAAAATGGAATGAGAAGACGGCTGGGTCTCAACTTACGGTACCAGACATTTCTTGACAAGCTGAAGAAGGGCCATAAAGTAGACTTAAGAATGAGTTATGACAAGTGTTATATAATATATCCCGGGGATACCTGAGTGGCTCAGTGGTTGAGCGTCTGCCTTCTACTCAGAGTATGATCCCGGGTCTGGGGATGGAATTCCACATTGGGCTCCCCATGAGGGGCCTGCTTCTCTCATCTGTCTGTGCTCTCATAAGTAAATAAAATCTTAAAAAACAAAACAAAAACTCCCTGAGCACCAGGCATTGGTCTAAGCACTTTACAGAGACCAACTTATGGAAAACAGCCACAAGATTGCAGTTCCTTGTAAGACTGGGAGTGGCTAGCAGTGTTAGGTGCTGTAGGGGCATCTGATAAGTAAAGGACTGAAAAATATTCACTGGGTTTGTGTACAAAGGGGGCTTCAGTTTATTGACTTGGGACTCTTGACTCAAATTTGGGACACATTGACTGACATGCACACTGTTCTTTTTTAAAACTAAGAACGCCTTGGAACATATCTAGCACAATTCTTGGCAGACAGGTTGATTTGTAAATATAACTGACTAAACCTCTGACATGCAGCTTAAGCGGACAACTGTTTGCATTGTTTTTTCTTCGTTACCTGAATATTTTGTTATCTGAATATGCCACTGAAGTTTCTAGATCTAAAAGTTACTAGTATTGTTCTTTAATCCTAAAGTAATGTGTTTTGCATAATTTTATGACAGTATTCTAATGACAGTTTGTGTTCATTTTATCTTTTACAGAGCATCTCTACCTTCAAATCACTGGCTTGATCACAGCGATTCACTCTGACTAAATATGTTCTTTCTTTGGAGCTGATCTGTTAAGTGTTGTGTTATGTGTTATCATGAGCCTTAAGCTCCCCCTGCTGTTATAATGAGCCAATCTTCTGAGCAGTTTGCCCAGGAATGGATTCAATCCAGCCCTTCTGGGCTGCAGAAGAACAGAAGGAATGTGAGTAGCAGAATCTAACCTGCACAGAAGTGGTCCTTCTGACAGGATTTCTTCAGACGAAACTTAAGGCAGTTCTGCTGGGAGGATTCCTCTGGGCCTCAGAAGGCCAACTCCAGACCCTCTGCTGTCAGTGGCTAAGACCAGAGATGCACAGCAAGGAGCAGGGCTTGGACTTTCTCGAGCCAGGGCAGCTACTGACCACCCTGTGGGAGAGCTCCCAGCCCAGGTGCAGGAGCAGCCCAGGGGATAGGGAGGAGGCTGTTGCTGGACTTGGAAGGCTTGTCCAGGAAGCTGGATCATCCCAGACAAAAGGTGAGATAAGGAAGAAGTGATCTATCATCGGAAGGCAGGTATTCTCTCCAGAGAGAGAGAGATAAGAGATTTGTGATCTCCTCTCACATGTAAGGAGGGAAATTGTCAAGATGTATTGGCCAGGGACACCTGGGTCGCTCAGCGGTTGAGCGTCTGCCTTTGGTTCAAGGTATGATCCCAGTCCCAGGATCTAGTCCTGCATTGGACTCCCGGGGGGGGGGGGGGGGGGCTGCTTCTCCCTCTGTCTGTGTCTCTCATGAATAAATAAAATCTTAAAAAAAAAAAATGTATTGGCCAGAGTTGTGTTCCCCTCCCTGTCCTTTTAATCCCTGCCCTTGGTCAAGGAAACCTCTGTTCTCCTAATCTATGTTCCCCATTGATATTGGGATTGAAGCTCTAGAACTCTCAGCATATAGCTCCCTGGTCAAATTTATCTCATTGTCCCTGGGTCCTAGTCCTCCTGCAGCAACAGGAAGGGACCCAGGGGCAAACAGCTTATGTGGCAGCAGCACAGGACTCACCCCAGAGTTGGCTCCAGCCAGAATGGGTCAGCTCACTTCTGAACCTTGGGAGCTGCACCCTGTTCAGGAGAAAGGTGAGGAGATCCCAACGGGGGAAAAGATAGGAAATGTCTTCTTGTGTTTTTCCAAACAAACCTCATCACTAACATTTTTCCCTACCTTTCACTTGCTCTTTTTTTCCACTTTTAACCTGTTCCTTTAAACACATTGTTTTCACCTTGTGATTCTTCCTTCACTTCTTTGACTAGAATTGTTGAAAATTCACTCCTATTGAATGGTTCAGTTCCTCCATTCTAACTTAATACTACCAACTTCCCTGATCCCTACCAACTTCCTCTTATCCCAGAGGCAGAACATTTTTTTTCATTGAAGCCAATAGAAAATGACTCAAAAGCTATGTGCAATACAAAAATTTCTAAATGTGCATTTTGAAAAAATTAGTACAGGAAACAAACCTAGTATTTTTATGTGCTTGTTAGAGAAGCACACGTATATGCTCAAATATAATCATACTGAACATATCAACTGCCACTACTATTAAATTTAATAATACATTATGGACATATCCATAAGAGTTACATGTTATGCATACATATTGCTAGCATAAATTTTTTTCTTTTTTTGTTTTTAAAGATTTTTTTAAAGATTTTTATTTGTTTATTCACGAGACACACACACACATACACACAGAGGCAGAGACATAGGCAGAGGGAGAAGCAGGCTCCATGCAGGGAGCCTGACGTGGGACTTGATCCTGGGTCTCCAGGATCATGCCCTGGGCTGCAGGCAGCGCTAAACCGCTGAGCCACTGGGGCTGCCCAGATTTTATTTATTCATGAGACACCGAGACATAGGCATAGGGAGAAGCAGCCTCCCCATAGGGAGCCCAATGCAGGATTGGATCCCAGGACTCTGGGATCACGCCCTGAACTGAAGGCAGACACTCAACCACTGAACCACCAGGCATCCCACTAACAGGTTTCATTTTATGGGTATCAAATTATTGTTATTTTTTGCCTTTGATCGGGTCTTTATTCAAAATTAGCTCTCCAAAATGGTTCAACTGTTAGAGAACAAACAAATTTAAGCTTATGCAGCAGGCTTCTTGTCTTCTGTGATGGGTTTCTTCCCTACAAGCTGCTTCTCAGCTACTGGTTTCTTGGTAGCTGTGGCCTTTTCCCACCAAACGTTCCTTCTGCTTCCAACACCAACATCCTTTTTTACTTTCTTCCCTAACACAGGCTTCTTGCCCAGAAACCCCTTCTCATCTGATTTGGCTTTTAAGGCTGCTGCTCTGGATTGTGACTCTTGCCCTAGCGAAGAATGATGTTCTGGCACGTGGTCTTTGTGTGCAGGTCTGGCTTCACTGTGATTCCTAGGTTTTTCAGTGGATTCCAGGCTTTAAGGTTTTTTCTTCTTCTTCTCCTTCCCTTTTTTTTTTTTTTTTTTTTTTTTTAAGATTTATTTATTTGAAGAGGGAGAGAAATGGGGGTATGGACAGGCAGAGGGAGAGAATCTTCAAGCAGATTCCCCACTGAGTGCAGAGCCCAACACAGGGCTCCATTCCACAATCCTGAGATCATGACGAGCCAAAATCAAGAGTTGGATGCTTTACCGACTGAGCCACCCAGACATCCGAGGCTTTAAGTTTCTTAAGAAGCAAAAACAGCCTCCTTGGTCTTCTTGTAGCCTTCAACTTTATCTTTAACCAACAAAGGAAGTTCAGGAACTTCCTCAGTACAATGACCTATAGACATGAGCAGTGCTGGAAAGGCTCATGCAGCCAGGGTAGAGCAGATAGCATTGTTGCTTCTGTGTTGTTTGCTTGGTACAAACGTGCAGCTCCCACAGCACATATTCCCAGAAGCACCCTGGCTATAATGGTGAGTCCCATCACCTTGTACCCTGGGAGGCCAGTACCCCAAGATGCAGCACTGGCTAGATGACCTGCTAATTCACATAGGGTCATCTGTTGTTTTTGCACAAGTTGGTGTGAACAGAGTTCACAATATTAGGTTGAATGGGAGCCTTGAGAACAGCAGGCAAGGTAACATTTTTGCCAAATGACCTCTTTTCAGAGTACACAAATATCAGTGGATGAGTACACACCATGAAGAGGAGAGGACTGCACTCCTCTCAACCCAGTGGCTCCTACGGGAAAAGCTCAAATTATTTTTTAACTAGCCATGGAGGGTTTTTAAGTTGCCTCTTTTTTCTTTCTTTTTTTACATACTACCAACTAAAAGCCACAAACTTTTTTTTTCTTTTTATTCTGGAAAAAGTACAAATCTATATAAAAAAATTGCATAATGAATCTCCATGAACCTGCCACCCAGCTTCAACATTATCAAATTATGACCATCTTATCTCATTTATAACTCATTGCCGTATTATTTTTTCCATATAATTTTGAAGTACATCTCAGATATATTTTTTCAAATGTAAATATTTCAATATATAGCTCAAAAGATGGATTCTTAGAGGTATGACTGAAAGACAGGAATTTATTTAACCATAATAGTATTATGACATGTATAAATATTAACAATAATCCTTTGATACCAAATTTCTAGTTGTCTCAATGATGTCATGAATTTTTAAATTTCTTTTGTTTTAGCTTATTTGTTTGAATTAGGATCCCAAGAAGAAAACATACTTTGGTTGATATATCTCTTAAGTTTTTTTTAATAGTTTCCTCTTCCTTATCTCCCCACTTGCAACTAACTTATTAAAAACATCAGGTTGGGGATCCCTGGGTGGCTCAGCGGTTTGGCGCCTGCCTTTGGCCCAGGGCACAATCCTGGAGTCCTGGGATCGAGTCCCGAGTCAGGCTCCTGGCATGGAGTCTGTGTCTCTACCTCTCTCTCTCTCTCTCTCTCTGTGTGTCTAATCATAAATAAATAAATAAATCTTTAAAAAAAAAAAAAACATCAGATTGGGGGCGCCTGGCTGGCTCAGTCAGAGGAACCAGTGACTCCTGATCTTGGTGTCATGAGTTCAAGACTCATGTTGTAGGTAAAGATTACTTAAAATAAATAAACTGGGGATCCCTGGGTGGCTCAGTGGTTTAGCACCTGCCTTTGGCCCAGGGTGTATCTTGGAGTCACAGGATTGAGTCCTACATCGGGCTCCCTGCATAGAGCCTGCTTCTCCCTCTGCCTGTGTCTCTGCCTCTGTCTCTGTGTGTCTCTCATGAATAAATAAAATCTTAAAAAAAATAATAAAACAGCTGGTTGTGGACCTGGGGAACTCAGAAACATTAGGCATTTTACCTTTTAAGTAACATCTTGTAGAACTATTTGTCAATGTATTTGAGGTGCTCAGAGCCAAACCCCTGGGACTTTGTTACAGTCCTCCCTTCCTCTCTCTCAGACTTTCCTTAGAGCTCTCATGGTTTCTGCTGTTGGTTCTATAAACAATCTTTGTCTCCTCTCAGCCTTTGGTGGAGAAGTGAAAGGCAGTCCTGGCTGAGTCCCTCATGTCCTGGCAAGGTGGCCACCACAGAGTTTTGTTGCTAACTCATCACTTTCTTGTCCTTTTGGGGAGGTCAAGGCCAGGCCCCAACTTGGCTTGAAGGGACATTTTCAGAATTTTCTTCCTGTCACTGGAGTGTCTTTGCTTCTCATATTTCCCTAATAAACTTCTCAACTTAAAAAAATGTAGCAAAAAAAAAAAAAAAGTAGCATATCTTCCACATCTTTTTCTGGTTAGTAGTTGAGAAATCAATTACAAATTGAAAATTCCCTGTAGACTATACCATTTAACCTAAGGAAATTTAATATTCTCAGGGAATCGTCTAACCAAGCCGTAATAGTAAACATGATCTGGTTATCTGTTGCTGCATAAAAAGCTACCCCAAAACAATGGCTTAGAAAGCCATCCCATGATGTTTTTGGCCAGGAATTTTGGAAGGGCTCAGCTGGGAGAGTCTTCCATTTCATGTGGCATCTTCTACTGGCACTTCATCTGGCAGCTGGGTTTTTCTGGAAAATCCAAGACAGTGCAGTGCCATGTCCAGTGCACTGGGGACAGGGACAGGTAGAAAGATGGTCACAGGGCCTCCTTATTTGATGATTCCAGCAGGGCACTCAGACTTTTTCTGTGATGGCTCAGGTCTCCAAGAGCAGTTGTTCCAATGTTGGAGAGGATGTGGAGAAGGGGGAACCATCTTGCACTGTTGGTAAGAATGCAAACGGGTGCAGCCACTCCTCAAAAAGTTAAAAATAGAGCTACCCTATGACCTAGGAATTACACTTTTCGGTATTTACCCCAAAGATACAGATGTAGTGAAACGCCAGGACACCACCCCCAACATTCATAGCAGCAGTGTCCACAATAGCCAAACTGTGGAAGGAGCCTCGATGTCCTTTGAGAGATGAATGGATATATATACACATACACAATGGGATATTACTCAGCCATCAGAAAGGATGAATACCCACCATTTGCTTCCACGTGGATGGAACTAGAGGGTATTGTGTTGAGTGAAGTAAGTCAATCGGAGGACAATCATCATTATGGTTCCACTCATACAAGGAATATAAGAAATAGTAAAAGGGATGATAAGGGAAAAGAGGGGAACTGAGTGGGAAAAATTAGAGAGGGAGACAAACCATGAGAGACTCCTAATTTTGGGAAACGAACAAAGAGTTGTGGAAGGGGAGGTGGGAAGGGGATTGGGGTAACTGGGTGACGGGCACTGAGGAGGGCACTTGATGGAATGAGCACTGGGTGTTATATGTTAGCAAATTGAACTTCAACAAAAACAAATGGAAAAAAAAAAAAACAGTTGTTCCAGAAAACAAAAAGTGAAGGCTGCTGTTCTCTAAAAGGCTCAGGCTGGAAAACTTAAACAGCATCACTTTTGCTGTATTTTATTAGAGCAGTCATCAAATCGACTCAGACTTAAGGGAAAATGACATAGACCCCCAAATGACATTACCTCTTAATGGTAAAAGTGCTGACGAATTTGTAGCCATCTTTAATTTTCCAAAACAGCCTTGTCCACCCAGATTTAAAGCTTGGGGCAAAAATAATAAAGTTCCTTTGGGATTCTTTTTCTAAATAATTGTTCAACTTTTTCCTCCTTTTTTGCTTCCTTTCAACTTCCCTAAATACACCCAACATGATTACGAGCTAATCAAATGTATACGTTCATATTTTATACACAAAGTAAAGTGATCTTCTGACATTAGTTTCACCATTTATTTCCTGAGCCCTGGATCTCAAAGTCTGCTTTTTTTTCCCCCTCTTTTAGTAGTTAGAAGGCTCATCAAATTATCACAAGAAACACTCTCTTATAAATTAGCATTACCTGGTTTATAAAATGGCCAAATGTTAGGAATAAACTTGGACGGAAAGTGATGAATGAGTTTTCTGGAGATCCGTTTCTATACCTTTGGTGTCTGCTCTGCATCCCTACGTGCCTGGGTTTCCTCCCTGTAAACGACGGGGATGCTCTCCGTGCTTGGGGCTCTGCTGTGGCCACACACACCCCCGCGGCCCTCCTCCCCCGTCCACGGCCACCCCGTTCCAGTAGGCGCCGCGGCCACCGTCGCCTCGGCCCGTCCGCGGTGCCGCCTCCTCCAGGTCAGCCTCCTCCAGAAAGCCGCGCGCCATGGGGTCAAGGTCACAGAAGGAAAACCGGCAGTATTTTCCACGAACAGGGATGCAAACCCCCAACAAAACATTGCCAAGTTGACTCGAATAAGTCATAAAAAGCATTATAGGACAAAGTGGCACCTACTCGAGGTGTGCCGGGCCTCGCCCGCCGTGGGGGGCGACGGGGAGAGCTACGGCACCTGCTAGCTCGCCGCTCCCTGCGGCCGCCGCGGAGGGCGCACGCGCTCCCACCCGCCCAACTCTCGCGACCTCGCGGGGCCCGCGGGAACTGCGCGGCGAGTCGCCCGCCCACCTGCGGCTGTAGCGGAAGTGCGTGCTCGCGGACCTCGCTCGCTTCCGGCCTTTGTGGGGCGCTGTCGGCTGTTCCCGCTCCGGGCCTATTCTAGGCCGCGGGCCTTCGGGCCGCGGAGGGGTGAGTGCTCTGGCCTCTGCCCGCCGCGCGTGAGCGAGCGTGCGGCCGTCTCCCGCCCTCGGAGGGCCGCGGGGAAGGAGCGGAGGCTGCGCCCGCGGGGATAAAGTCCCGCGGCCGCTGCCTGCCAACTCCTGGGCTTCCGCCGCACTTCGGCCGTCACAGAACAAAGGAGACCTGAATGATGTCTCCACCTTTTACTACTGCTTATTTGCTCTAAATGTTAGTTGTAGGCGCTTTGCCCTTTATTCTAGAACAGAATGCAGGTGTTTCTGCCGCGTCGTATTCGTTTGTAAACCCTCAGACCACTTTGGCATCTTTTACTTAAGTTCTCAAGTCTCTTGAAATCAGAGCATTTCCCCGAGTATCGTCAATTAACCTGGAGGAGGCTTTCAAAGCACAAAGTGAATTTTTAGAGTTTGCCATTTTTGCCTGTGTGGTGTAGCCTGTGTTAGAAGGGATGGCTTCTCCCTCGGGTCCGCCCAGGACGAACTTGACCAGGGATTCTTGCTAAAAGCGTTGACAAAGCTTTTGAAGACACGATGGCATCTACTTGGGCAGTCCAGGCCCACGAGGACCCGGATGAGCTTTTGGAAGTAAAGACCGAGGAGGAGGAAAAGGAGTGTAAGGATACCCCCACACGGGATCAGAACCTGCAGAAGAACAACACCCACAGCGGAGAAGTCTTCCGGCAGTGCTTTAGGCAGTTCTGCTACCAGGAAACATCTGGGCCCCGCGAGGCCCTGAGCCGGCTCCGCGAGCTCTGCCACCAGTGGCTGCGCCCTGAGACCCACAGCAAGGAGCAGATCCTGGAGCTGCTGGTGCTGGAGCAGTTCCTGACCATCCTGCCCGAGGAGCTCCAGGCCTGGGTGCGGGAGCAGCACCCCGAGAGCGGGGACGAGGTGGTGGCCGTGCTGGAGGACCTGGAGAGGGAGCTGGATGAGCCCAGGGAGCAGGTGAGAAAAAGAGATCTGGTTTATGATTGAGAAAAGGTGGATTATGGATTTCTAGGCCAGAGTGAAGCGCAGCATTGTTTCACAAAATGTGTTCTTGACAGTTTGGTGTATCAGGCTCGACCCTCTTGGAAAGTTGGTTAAAATTATATTTTTTTCTGTGGAAGGATCGTGTATTTCTGGACTAGGCCTACAGAGTTCTAGTTGGTGAAATGCTGCTCAAAAACATTGGAAACAGATTTCTAAGAGGAAATGTTAGAGAGGTCATGGTAATGGGGTGGGCAACAGTCGTTTGAAACAGACATCACTTCTGTTTTGCAGTATAGTGTATCTGCTGCCCTGCCTCCATTAAAGAATTAAAAGATGGCAAAATCAAAGTCTCCACCTTGGAGACGTGTGAGGTTGGAGCAGAGTGGAAGGTTAGGATTGAGGGCCAGGGCAGGAGCCAAGTTACCTGGAGTAGGAGAAAGCCCATTTAGGTTAGACAGGCTAGTTGTAAGTAGAAGGGTTGAGAACAGAGAGTCCAGGACCTTGAATATCATCTCTGGAGTGTAGATTTTATTCTGTAGGATACAAGCTTCTGTTTCTCTTTAAATCTAAATGAGTTTCTCTAACCCCAGGATGTAACCAAAGTTATAGAAGCTTGTTCTGTTCTGTTTTGTTTAAACATTGTTAAAAGACAGTGGTTCCCAACCGGTGTCAATTTTGTGCCCTTGAGGCATCTGACAGCGTCTTGGGACATTTTGGGTTGTCAGATAGGGTGAGGTGCTACTGGCATCTAGTGGCTAACAGGCAGGGACATTGGGGAATGTCTTACAGTGCATAGGACGGCCGCATACCACAAAGAATTATCTGACCCAACTTGTCATAAAGTCAAGACTGGGAAGTCTTGGTAGGAAGAGTGTAAGACAGGTAACTAACCAAACAAGAAGTGCATTCCAGCATTGGGGCAGAAACACTGGAGAGGGATGTGAGTTTGAAATGGAGTTGTGATGGTAAGTCTACAAGGATGAAGCATGTCGTCCATAAGTTAATTGGAAACAATGACAGACTAGTGGATGAAAACTGTCTACCGAGGATTCTGTTCTAGGCTGAGCACTGGGGATTTCCAGCTTAAGATTTTCCAGTGTGATCCAGGTGCTCCTAACAGAGTTCAAGGTATAGGGGAAGGTGGATTAAGGAAAAGTCCACGCATTCAGAAGACATATACTGAATGTTGATTTTTGTACCAGGCACCATTCTAGGCAGAACCAGAAGAAAGAAGCAGAGTTCTCAAGCACAGTAATTTGGTTTTAAACATGTTGAGTTTGTTTACCAACTAGCCCTTTCCCTCAGAGCACGCTGGGGGCAGCTAATGGAATTTAAACTTGATTTTTGAGGCCCTGCCAGAGATCCATGGGTGAAAGGCATAGCTCACTGTACCAGCCTTTTTCTCCTTCCACTTTTGAGGTGGACACATCTTTTTCTGTCCATCTCAGATAGCATCATGCTAATTCTGGCTCTTATTCTGGGGTCAGAGGTTACAAAATGAAACTGAGTCGGAATAGAGGCAGTGTGTGGTGATTTCTTATTTACAAAATTTAGCCACTGTAGGGGATTGGGGAGCAGTTTGAGGGCCTGGTGTGTGCCAGTGCCCCCCCCCCCCCTTGGGTGAGGTGCTTTGGTACACAATCAATGCCATACGGTCCGAGTAACTGGGCCTTGGTCACAGAGCTACTGAACTAAGAAACAGACTAAGCGGTCCCTGGCCCCTGCATTTTGCACCCTGCTGGGGAAACCTATTATTTTCAAATACAAGGGGAATTGTTTTGTCCAGGCATGGAAGCTACAAGGCAGCTTAAACTGATAAATAAATGAGTTAGTTGCAAGAGCAGGGGTAAAGGGTGCAAGAAGGGATGGGGTTGAAGGCAAGGGTGGAAATACAAGCCTCAAACAAGAAAAGGCCTTTTCCTCTAAGTGGGAACCAAAGGAGAAGTGTGTGTGTGGGGGTGGGTGATGAAATGAAGGGTGGGCGGTCCCTGATGTGACTGTGACCTTGACCGTGTACAAGGAGAAATCAAGGTCATCTCCCAGAAGGAAGTGGGGTGGGGGCCTGGGCAGGGCAGAGTCTGTAGGGAGGAGACCTCCTCTCCGTCCTCCTCCCCCTTAGTTTCCTTCTGCCTTCTTCAGCACCTCTGTCCTTCGTTCCTCTCTGCTTATCCCCACCCTGTTTTCCTTCTCCTGTTTTATTCTCCCCCAAGTTCTGTTCTCTTCCTTTCTGCCTCCCTTCCCTTTCTCCACTTCTTTGAGCATAAATGAAGTGAAGGTGGTACAACCAGCATTTTGTAGCTGTGAAGAACGAGAGAAGGGAAGGTTTCCCAGAGGAGGTGCCATGAGTAGGCTTAGGACAGACTGGTCTCTGGAGAGAAGTTCAGGTATCGGGGAGCTGGTGTCACTGCCCTGGACTGTATCCTCTTGTTTGCTGTTTGCAGAGTGTCTGAACTGTGTCTCGTCTGCCCCAGGTCTTGGTCCACACTGAGGAACAGGAAAAGCCCTTGCAGGACATGGGCCCTTTGAGGACAGAGCAGGAGCCCAGCACGTCCCTTCCACCCCTGACAGTGCAACTAAAATGTGAGTCTCTGGAATCTGAAGCCCAACCAGAGGAACAAGGTAAAGAAGACAGAACCATCCTGGGAGAAAGGAAAAGGCAGGCTGGCCCATGACATGGGGCCTCTAGTACTTTGTTCTGTGTCTGATCAGTATAGTCAGGAAGGGCTCTCATGCATAGACTCACCCACTTTGGTTTGTCACTCTTCCGTTCTTGTTTTCTCTTTGTATTTAAATTTTTTGTGTGTGAATTCTTGCAATATTTTATTTGAGATCACTTAATTTAGTCCTTCTGATAGTTATTTTCCTGTCCTTATCTCCCTGCTTTCTCTAGCCTTTATCCGATCAGACAGTACTACTGTCTTCACTTTGGCTATCGGTCAGTAGACAGGCCTCTGCCCCACGATGTCTGCAAGTTCCAGATGGTTTGGGAAAAAAAATGTATAAATGTGTATGCTTGTAAAGAGCAGGAACGACAAAGCAAATATAGCAGAGTGTTAAAAGTTGGTGAATGAGGGACGACTGGGTGGCTCAGCGGTTGAGTGTCTGCCTTTGGCTCAGGGCGTGATCCTAAAGTCATTGGATCAAGTCTCACATTGGGTTTCTTGGATGGAGCCTGCTTCTCCCTCTGCTTGTGTCTCTGCTGCCCCTCTCTCTCTCTCTCTCTCTCTCTCATGAATAAATAAAATCATTTTAAAAATAAATAAATACAATCTTTTAATAAACAAATAAAAATAAAAGTTGGTGAATGGGTGAAAGAACCCATATTTTCCTATCTCTACTTTGTCTATATTTATTTTTTTAAAATAGGTAAAAATTCATATAGTTCAAAAACAAAAGTTACCCAGTGAAAGGTTTTTCATTCCACTCAATTCCTTTGGCAATCTGGTCTCCTCCCAGCCCTGAAACAGATTGTCACTGTTTTTAAGTTCTTATGTGTTCTTCTTAGAAATTTTTTTACATACATATGTTTTTCAAATTCAAAATATGTATTCGTATTCAAAATAAGTATCTTTTTTTCTTTTTATCACTAAGATAGTAAAATTTGCAGTTTTTATTTCTTAACAGCAGCTTGATATTAAAGTGTATGGACGAGCCACACAATTAACTTACCCATCCCCCAAGCTGTCCTCAGTGTTTTACTTTAACAGGTAGTGGTGGGGAATGTGTGTGAGTACTTCAGTATAGATTCTCATATGTGGAGTTACTTGGCCAAATGTTGAGTACATTTGTAATTTTGATGGATATTGGCAAATTGCTCTCTGTAAAGCCTGGGTCAGTTTACACTCCTACTGGCGATGTGTGACGCCCATTTCATGAACATGGTGTTATACTCATGGGCAGAGATGATGGGTGAAAATTGTATCCTGATACTGTTTAAATTTGTTTTTCCCTTATCTTAAGGTGGAGTATCTTGTGTTTAAGAGTTAATTATTTCCTTTCCTGGAGACAGTCAATTCTTCCTTTGCCCAGTTTGATTTGGGTTTGGTCTTTTCCATAATAGTTTTTGAAGTGCTTTATATATTATGTCAGTCCTGTGTTTTAATGCCATTTCATTGTCCTACAGAAACTCTAGGTTCTTATGTATTTTTCACCTGAATAATTTTATGCTGGAAATTAGCTGACTTGGTGATCGATTGTAGTTTCAGGTGTTGAGACTGGAAAGGAGTACAGGAATTTAAAGCAAGAAGTTTCTGAAGAAATGGAACCATGTGGGAATATGTTTAGGTTTGAAAGTGAAGTATTCTGGTCCACTCGATACAGAAAAGTTAATGAATCTGCAGCAAAAGCAGAGGAGTCTTCTGGACACTCCAGGGAAGGTGAACAATCTACAGGTGATGAAAACAGAGTCAGTTTGGCTGGACAGCAGATGGTCTATCTGGAAGAAAAACCTCACGAGTGTGAGGAATGTGGGAAAGGCTTTAGTCAGCACTTGCACTTCATAGAGCATCAGAGGGTCCATACTGGGGACAGGCCCTACAAATGCGAGGAATGTGGAAAAACTTTCCGTGGGAGAACTGTACTTATTCGGCACAAAATAATACACACTGGAGAGAAACCATACAAATGCAATGAATGTGGCAAAGCCTTTGGCCAGTGGTCAGCTCTTAACCAACATCAGGGGCTCCACACAGGAGAGAAGCACTATCACTGTAATGAATGTGGCAAAGCCTTCAGCCAGAAAGCAGGCCTCTTTCACCATCTCAAGATCCACACAAGAGACAAACCATACCATTGTACTCAGTGTAATAAAAGTTTCAGTCGGCGCTCGATACTTACTCAACATCAAGGAGTTCACACTGGGGCGAAGCCCTATGAGTGCAGCAAGTGTGGAAAGGCCTTTGTTTATAACTCATCCCTCATTTCCCACCAGGAGATCCACCACAAAGAAAAGTGCCATCAGTGTAAGGAATGTGGGAAATCCTTCAGTCAGACTGGCCTTGCTCAGCATCAGAGGATCCACACTGGGGAGAAACCCTACAAGTGTGATGTATGTGGAAAAGCCTTTATTCAGAGGACAAGTCTTAGAGAACATCAGCGAATTCACACTGGGGAGAGACCTTATAAATGTGATAAGTGTGGGAAGGCCTTTACTCAAAGGTCAGTCCTCACAGAACATCAGAGAATCCACACTGGAGAGAGGCCCTACAAGTGCGATGAGTGTGGGAATGCCTTCCGAGGAATAACCAGCCTCATTCAGCATCAGAGAATCCACACTGGGGAGAAACCCTACCAATGTGATGAATGTGGCAAAGCCTTCAGGCAGAGGTCAGATCTTAGTAAACACCAGAGAATCCATAACAGAGATGGTCCCTGTAAATTTAAAGAGTGTAGGGAATCCTTCAGGCAAACTTCAGCTCTAATTCAACATCAGATTATCCACAGAGGAAAAAAATCTGTTTCTGTATGACAACTATAGGGAAGCTGTCTCACAATGGAGGCTGGAGAGAAATACTAGCTTTCAAATCCTTTAGGGCAAAACGTCAGTCACTCGCTAAAAGGAAACCTCAGATATTTTACAAAGAATTCATTGTGTGCTGCCCATTCTCTCAGGTGCTGTGGAGAACAAGAAGCAGAACACCAAATTATCCTTCTCAAAAGTTTTACAATTTAGTTTGGGATTTCTAAGATCCACGTGTGAGGTTAGATCATCAAATGGCAGCAGGGCAGGAGGATTGATGAGTCCTGTATCTTTGAAGTGGCACCTGGCACACAGTAAGTGCTACCAATTCTGGAGGACAGATCACTGATGCCTAAGCAGGTCAAGAAAGATTCTATGGATGATGAGGGTTAGATGGGCAGATTTGGAAGGCAAAATGGGAAACATTTAGGGTAAAGGAGATGTAAGCAGAGGCAAGAGTGCTCATGGTTTGGAAGCATCCATGCCAACCTGAGGTAGACCAGCTTCAGTTGGACAGTTGATGGCAGTAAGCTGGAAACAGAACTTGGGGACAGATTGGGAGGGCGAAAGAGCCTCTTAACCAAAGGCACTTACAGAACACTCTTACTGAATTCCTAAAATATCTCTGTAAATTAAAATTCTTCTCCTTTTTTTTTTTTTAAGGATTTATTTATTCATGAGAGAGACAGAGAGAGGCAGAGGGAGGGGCAGGCTCCCTGTTGGGAACCCGATGTGAGACTCAATCCTGGGTCCCTGGGATCATGCCTTGAACCAAAGGCAGATGCTCAACTGCTGAGCCACCCAGGCATCCCAACATTCCTCTCCTTCTTAAAAGCAAGGCTACCCTTGCTTATGGAGATGGTGACATAGCTCTAACATCACACAAAGGGAAAGGCCAGCCCCTGAAGCCTGGGTCTCTGACCTCAGGTCCTATCCATTGCTCTAGGGATTCCTCTGAGCATCGGAATCACCCATGGAGCTTGTTGAAATGCCTGTATCCCACTCACAGACATTCTGCTTCATTAAGTCTGGAATGAGGGCAAGAATCTTCATTTGTATAGCTCTGTGGTCACCTGATTATAAATCTGAGAAACATTGCATTGAATCCCAGCTCCCTTCATGGTTGCCTGTGGAGTGATTACGCCTGGACACAGTCTGTGTAAACAGGGACCCATGCAGATTTGAGGCATTAAAGAAAGCCAGGTGCTACCAGTGCTTTAGTGGACAGGGAACTAGACCACTGTCCAGCCCCTAGGGCTTCAGAATGGCCTTCCTACTGTTTCATACTTAAGGCTTTCAAAATAGACTAACCTACATTTGAAGGCTTCCAGGGGTCATCTGAGCACACGTCTGTGTATGTTTAGTTAAGGGAGGGTGCTAGAGTTCTGTTTTACTCCTAACCTCTCTTTTTACCCAACTATACGGTTCTCATGTTCTGAATTCCCTAATAACTGCTCTCTAGAACTAGTTTACAATTTTTTGGTCTATATACCTTCTTGAGCACATGAAAGAGCCAAAGATTGGTGACTTTGTCCCTTGGGACTTGTGAAAACACAGATCAACTGATAACTGGTTAACTTTACTCCTGTATTACTGAGTAAATAGTTATGTCCTAATGAGGGCCGATGATTATTGTTGTGGATAATAGGCAGCCATGTAGAGGCATGTATGGCTCCTGGTCTTTTTATTTTTACCATTTTTTTAAACTTTCTTTTTAAATAAATTTTTAAATTTATTTGACAGCACAAACAGGTCAAGTGGCAGGCAGAGAGACATGGAAAAGCAGACTCCCCACTGAGCAGGGAGCCTGATGTGGGGCTGAGGCTCAGTCCCAGAATTCTGGGATCATGACCCGAGCTGAAGGCAGATGCTTAACTGACTGAGTCACTGAGGCACCCCTGTTTATCTTTCTATTTACAGAGACTATAACCTTCACTGAGCTGTCTCCCCTTATTTCCTTCCCTTTCTACCTTGCCATGGCAGACTGTAATTTCTGGGGCTACCTCCTCACCCCACCTTATCCCATGTGGCTCCAGGATCCTCTCCACCCCTCACCTCTAGCTGGTTAGTGGGCTTGAAGTGGTAAGATAGTGACAAAAGGGGGTGGTGAAAGACAAGGGTAACTATCCTTTGGCTACTCCTAACTCCCATTGCATCCAGCCCTGTGTCTTTATCCCATTTCCTCCCTGCTCCTGTAATGTACTTGGTGTCCTTTCCCAGTGGCCCCTTTCTCTTGCCCCTCTATCCACAGTCCTTTACAGAACATAAGCATATCATCACTGACTTGGAACCAGAAGAGTCTCTGGAGAAATAGATATGTAGCTTCTAAGCTCGTAGGTGTGAGCACATTTTCATATAAAAATAATAATGGTATCACTACTATAATTTAGGCATATTATGTATCACATTTGCTTTTGGGATTGTAATTTACATGACTGGGAAAACATTCTGAGTTCGCAATAGGGGAAAGCAAATGAACATTTGAAAAACAACTCAATCATAAGTTGAAAACTCTTTAGGGTGTTTATCCTACGACCAGCATTGGTGCTGAGCCCATGAGACATTGAAGCCGCCAGGGCTGGACACCTAATTTTTTTACATCCAGAAAGCAGTTTGTTGCCCCGAGTGAGCCTGAGTGTACTCAGTCGTATGCTCCTGTTCCCCAGCTCACCCTGCCATGTGTCTCTCACTCTCCTGCAAGTTCTCTGCTACTCAGTGATGAGAACCCACGTGCACCTTTCCTCTATACCAGCTGATGCTATCTGTCCTTGCCATCCGATCTGGTTTCAGACACGGTGTCCAAACTGAAGTTACTCTTCATAGTCCCTTTGAGCCTCTCTCATAATCTTACTGTTCACTGGAACTCAGTTCTTATTTTCTGTTTGCAGTGCTGTTACTTGCAGGTTGTGCAGTTCATCTGCTTAACACGTTCTTTCAACGCAGACACATCCTCCATCTGCCTCTGATGTCCTTAACTGCCTAACATAAAGGAGCTGTAGACAGAGACCCAGAGCAGCAGGATGTACCCCTTCAATAGGATACAGTTCATCACTGGTTTAAAAGTGAAGGTGGGGGCTTTGTTCTGATCACTTCTTGTACTTATATATAGTTGCAGAACCAAGAAAGGGTGGGATGGCATGGAATTTCCAAGTAGGCATCAGAGGGGTCAAACTATCCAGGATAAGGAGAAAATAGAGTGGAATAACGCCAGCTAAACTGGCAACACAGAAGGCGAAGGCCCTGAGGGGCAAGTGGGGGACATGACGGGTTAGAGATGAAACTGGGGAATGTGGTGAACAGAGTGCCCCATGACGAAGTCCAGAGTATATCTTTATGGATAAAAGGTAGACATGCTGTAACCGTGACAGCATCTAGAAATTAGGGTCCTTTGGAGTAGCTTACCTTTGTGGATTTTGAAATCATCAACAATAACAGCCGGTAGGATGGAAAAGAAAAATGTGAAATTGAAGCAAGTCCAAGGTAGAAATAAGGTCAGTCGAGAATAGTAACATAACAGCCAGGTTGAAGAACTGGTGTAACATTCAAATGATGAATCATGAAGTGGTGGCTTAGAAATAAGGGAGAGTGAGATTGCCTGGCTTTTCTAATTGATTCAAGGTAAACAAGATATTGAGTGTTTAAGACAAAAAAAGACAAAAAAAAAAAAAAAAAAACCTGGAGAAATTGGGGGAGAATCAAAGTACTAAAACAGTGAAAAGGGGGCTTTAAATGAAAAGTAACCTGACAAACAGGGGGTCCAGGATTTAATGGAAAGGGACAAAGGGATGAAAGCTGGGGCCCCCCTCAAAAAAAAAACCCAGTTGTATGAAGAGGTTGCTGGAATTTTAGGTGGGAAATAAAGCTAATGAGGAAGCAGAATGGGATTGAGTAGGACTCTTAATTGAGAATGTCAATTAAGACATTCAATTGTGTGGTGAGGCCAGCTGTAGAGAGCGTGAAGATCCAAGAAGAGCAGCTCTGTACTCCTGTGCTCTGAACAGATGCCTTATTGGCTATCTTTGCAAGTCAAGAAAAGGATTTGTTAATGCCTAACATTAATGGCTTACCAAGGGCCAGGCACTACTAAGTGCTTTATTTTATTTTTAGCTGGGGAAACTGAAATCAAAGCCATCTGAGGTCACAAAATTATTGTGTGGTGGAGCCAAGCTTTGAACCCACGCAGCCCAATTCCAGAGCCCACACTTCCTGTTTACTTCAGTTGAGGGAACCCTATGTTGCAGTGGTAATCAGTGTCTCTAGTAATTATATGTGGAAACTTTCTTACTCTTGTCATTATTCTGAAAGATATGTTAGAAACCCGAGTCCCAGGTCTAAACACCCAAGGTAATATCACCACCCTCTTTGCACACTAAATCTTGAATGAGGTTTGGTCAGCCTGACATGAACCCCAATTCTTGTTGCCTACCTAAGGAGGGTGTCCAAAGGAGACATTCCACTAAAAGCGGGCTCTCTATATGTTTATAGGAAGGGATCACCCTCCATTCTGACAGAATTCAGGGTATTTGGCAGTTTTCACTAATACAAATGATAAAGATTTAGATGTCCCATTATGGGTCTATCCAATAACCCATATGGATCTACCCTTGATGAGGGTTTTATATTTGTAGCTAACACCACTTCTAAGATTGAAGGAAACATAAGTATATAAAATCGTTTTTTCAGGTGTCTCTCCTGGCGCCACAAGCCCAGAATTTGAGCAACAAGTTGCACTATTCCTCTTAGGGATTATCATTTGATAACCTTTAATTAAATATTCTCAACTTTTGTCCTTTCACACTTAAAAGTTCTCATACCACAGTCTCTAGCAGTTCATTTTATTGGAAATTTCTTTGAATTCTCTCTCATTCCAAATGTTTTTGGGGGTAATTGGTAAGGAGTCCTTGCACATTTTTTACTCACGTATAGTTTTTTTGTGTATATATAGAGAAAGGATATATGTATGAATGTATTTTATAAAAATATGTTGTATATAGGCTTTAGACGTAATTCGATTTTGACAAAGCCAAATAAGTAAAGTCAGTTGAGTAACTCCTTAGCTCACATGGTAAGACCATCATTGAAAGCCAGCAGTTTTCATATTGGAAACCACTGACTCCCCGGTCTGAAAACCCATTGGCTCCCAGAGCTTTCAGCCAACAGTTGAAAGTGGTCTTTGGGGGACGCATGTTTGTTCGACCAGTCATCTTACCCGGAATGGCCTGGTCCAGGCTATCCCAAGAAGGACCTCAAGTGGGGGTCATTTGTCCCTTATGATTTATGGTTAGGATTTTATTCATTCCTCTATAAGCTTGATACGTATATTTCACTTTCATCTACTGCGTCAGTTGTGCCTACTTGAAAAATATTTAGGAGTGGGCATCTCACCATCTCATACCCGCTAAAGGACCTGGCAGTGTAGGTACTAGTTTTCCAGGCATACTAAGTGAATTCGGGCAGACCCACGGCTATCCTTGTGTCAGTGTCTCCATAGGGAAAGTGGCGGTACTAGCCGCCACGTGATTGGGCCGGTACATGAGTCGCTGGGTTCTGTAGACCGTGCTGAGAACAGTGCTTGGCGCTCTGCGGTTCTTAACAGCCATCTGCTGCGGCTGCGTCCCCGTGGGCGCTCCAACCGCAGGCACCGGTCGTCTGTGGCCACTGCAGGATTCCCAGGCCAACTGCCTGCTGCGGCTCCTTCAGGACCCATCTCACTCAGGCTGACGACGAGAGGGCTTCCCGCCCTGTCTCCACCCCTGCTCGTTATCTCAGTACAGCCCGGGTTAGCGACCATTGTCCTGGGAGGGTGGGCCCCCTCATCTGCCCGTGCCGCGGGGATGCTTGGCAGGGCGGGGACGGCCAAGGCAATCACCGAGAGGGGGAAGCCTCCAGGTTCCTAGAGGAGATCCACGGTGCAGCCGGAAGTGCGAGGGCCGGGACCCGGGCGCGCTTGTGCAGGAGGAGAGGAGGCACGCTGGGGTGGGAGAGTGTCCGACAATGGAGAGCTGCGTGGGAGGGTCAAGGATGGCTTCCGAGTTGTGAGCTGTATTAGGGTACGTGGGTTGTTAGGAGGAGGAAAGTCTGGGGCCCGGCTCTTGCGAAAGCGAAATTGGGTTGGTCGGGAGATGATCCGCCTTGTGACTCTCCCTAGAGTATAGGTGACGCTGGAGTGCGAGAAAGGATTAGGATGGTTGTGTGCTGTATTGAGTGATTCAATCTCTACCATGGTGTCTCAACTGTCTGTGGGATTATGATATTATCTACTTAAATGAGTAAATTTGCAGTCACTTTTAAATATTAGCTGCTATTTCATTTCTGATGTTATTTTCTTTACTGTTTATTTGGGATTCTCTGAAAGGGAGAACCCAAGAGAAGAGGGTCATGGTCTTTCAAGCTTTATTAACATTTAGGAAGTAAGATTTTAGTACTTGGTGTTGGTGCTAGCTAATAATTTGCAAAGTCACTCCCACTCTCCTAATTTATTTAGCTTCCTGACAGAGTTCCTTTTTCCTTCAGTGCCTTGTCTCCTAAGTGAGCTCTTGAGGAAGAGAACTTAAAATTGAGAGTTTCTGTTAACAGTGTTACTTTGTTCCCCAGGAAGAAGAAGACTACAAGGAAATACTTCTGAAGAACCAGTGTGAACTCGAGGCTGGAGTGAATCTTCTCTTGAGCGCTCTCCTCCCAGAATGGCGGTGCTCCTGTGCAAAGGTCCCTACTAGTGACTGATGGCAGAGGGAGAGGGCTATGCCTGGGATCGTGCTGGCAGAGAAATCATGGGCATTCCTTCAGACTTGAAGTTGCTACTACCAAGAGGCAGCTACCTGGGCTCCAAGGGCTGTCAGAAGACTCCGAGCTTTGCCTACAGTTGCTGAGATAAGAAACAGACCAAGGAGCAAGTGCTGAAGCAGATCCTGACACCTACTGGCGAGCTGCAGACTCAGGAAGTGATAATATCCAGAATGTGGAGAAGAGACATCGCTGATGCTGGAGAAGTTGGAGACAGCTTGGAGGAAAAGCCATCAGGTGGGAAGGGTTAGGATAATCACTTATGTTATGGCTTGACTAGTGAAAGTCTTCTGGAATAGTACAGAAAACGGTAAAACTGAACTCTAGGATCCACTACATGTCTTTGAGCCAAACCCAGCACCTACCTCATGGACTTTAATTCCCCCTTGGTATTCGTGTGCACCTCTGGAAACTTTTTTGAAATTGGGTGGTGGTGGTTTGGGCAATTTTACTGAAAGTTTAGCTTCAAATTCAGTTTTGCAAGACCAGCTTCATCCCATTTCCTTTAGGGTCTGGGCTAAAGGATAGAACAAGATACGCTTGTGGCAGAGATAGTACTTTGGAATCCAAAGTGTCAAGTGCAGCCTGTTAAGATCTTGTCTTAGTTTGACTTTGAGCATTATTGCCTTTTGAAATGGAAAGCAGTGTCTTCAGAGAAAGAAGAGATCCTTGAAGAAAGTTTCTTAGAATTCTCATTAGTAATGCCCTTTCCCTTGAAAACTTGGCCTCAAAAAAAAAAAAAAAAAAAAAGGAAAACTTGGCCTCTACCCATCTCCTCATTATCTGCCCAATTCTTGAGGTAGAAACTCCAAGCCATTATTGTGAGGGGTTTTGTTTAGTTTGTTTTGACCTATTCAACTCCTTGAACTTCAAAGTGCGGCTTTCTTCTTATGATTTAGTCCTGAACATTGCTGGAAAAGTTATTTTCCCCACTTAAATTTTTCCCTTTCAAAACAGTATGTATTTTGGGGTGCGTTGGTAGTGCAGCTGATTAAGTGACTGACTCATGATTTCGACTCAGGTCATGATCTCAGGATTGTGAGATCCAGCCCACATTAGCACCCCCATTTAGTGCCGAGTCCGTTTAATATTCCCTCTTCCTTTGCCCCCCTTATGCTTGTATGCACTTTCTCTCTGAAATAAAGAAACAGATCTTTTAAAAAATACTACGTGTTTTGAAACTGTTCTAGCTATTGCTTTGAGTTAACTTTTATCATATCTCACTGTTAATTGGTTCACTCAATAAATATTTGTGGAGCATTTTGCTTTTCTATAATAGTGGCCTAAGTACATCTAACTTGGTATAAATGGTCCTTTTAACTCACACTAACAAAATTTCTCTTGATTGCATAATAACTTCATTTTTCATCTCTGGTTTCAAGCTGATCTCTTAACTTTTTTTATTATACCTACCTGATTCTTTGTCACATTTCATAAGAAAATCCTCCAGACTTTCTGCCCAGTTGTTTCTTCTCACTAAAACTGGAACCTCACGTGCCTTTTTCAGCACTTTGCCAAATTGAGATGACAGTTTGGATACATAGAAAAGGGATGCACTTTAGGTAAAACTGGGTTTTATTTTTATCACTGCTCTTCATCTTAAGTCTTATTATCTCAGGAGAAGAGATAACCAACATTTGAACTGTCTGCATTTTTTTTTTAGATGGTGTTACTGAGAATGAAAATAAGGACTTGTCTCCAACAAAAAAATTATGAAGATGCTAAATCATGTGGTAGTTCTATCTCTGTAGAACTGCAACACTTATGCAGTAAGTGTAGTAAAAGATTTAGTAACTGGTGAGTCCTTACTCAACATCAGGGAGTCCAAATGACAAAGAGAATCTCTTGGAGAACAAGTTTGGAAAGGCTTTTGTTTATGGCAGGTCCATCTTTTCCCACCAGGAGATACATCACAAGGAAAAATGCTCAGTATAGGAAATGTGGGAAAGCTTTCAGCCATAGTGGACTTATTTTACATCAGAGAATCCACATAAAGGAGAGACTGCATAGATGTGATGACTGTGAGGAGGCCTTCATATAGCACCGAAACCTTATAGAACCTTACATGGAGGAAATAGGAATGCCTTCACCCACAAGTCAGGACTAACTGTGCACCAGAGAATCTATGCAGGAGAAAAATCTTATAAATGTGATGAATGTGGAAATGTTTTGCATGGAACCATCAGCTTTATTCATCATTGAAGAATTCACACTACAAGGAAACCCAGACAGTGTGAGGAGTATGGAAGTCTTCAAACAGTGGTTGGACCTTGGTTAACGTCAGTGAATCCATACCCCAGGAGTTCTTATAAATGAGAGGATCATGGGATGTTGCATGGACAGAGACCAAGTCTCAACAACAGAATCTCCACATTATTGGAAAATTAAATTAATGTAAAAAGGCAAGTTGTATGGGGAATGGGTATTCTTAATTGCCCAATTTAGCCAGTAAAAACATTCAATGAATGTCTCAGGTCAAGAAAAGAAAATGTCAGCCATTCTTTTTTTGCATTCTAGAGGAATCTATAGATGTAAGCAACCAGAACTTTTGAAATAAGGTGCTCATCTGCATCCCAGGATCTGTGTTACTGTCTTCTTGAGGACTGTGTGTACATGTTTCTGCCAGGCCTGCTGTAATCTCATATTTTAATTCATTCAACAACAGTAGATATTGCCTACTGTTATATTTTATTTTTTTTATGAGCTAAATAGGCTTATGTCTGTACCCCAGGACACAAAAATCACATTTATAAAGTTGGACACTTTCCTAAATTTGAGACTGCTTCTGTGTTCTCCAGCATAAGACCATGTCAGTGTCCCTTAGAGAACATGTATTTTCTACCTTGGGTTTGATTGTTTAAGATAGTGAAAGATAGGGATGCCTGGGTGGCTCAGCGGTTGAGTGTCTTCCTTTGGCTCAGGATCACAGGTGTGATCCCAGGATCCAGGATCGAGTCCCACATTGGGCTCCTGCATAAAGCCTGCTTCTCCCTCCGCATAGATCTCCTCTCTCTTTGTGTCTCTATGAATAAATAAATAAAACTCTAAAAAAAAAAAAAACGATGGTGAAAGATAATTCACAGACAACTTATTGAAAGATAATGATGGAAATACTTTCCCTTACAAATAATGCATAATATAATGTTGTGAAGGCTAATACTTTAACTTAATTATCCTTTTTCATTTGTAAAACAGGCCAAAAGAGGAAAGCATCTTTAGAAGCTCTTCAGCAAGTTGTTAATATGGCCTAATCTCTGTGAGAGAGAATGAGGCTTATGTAATTAATCACTAATATAGATAGGAAACATAGATTTTAAAACTTTGCAGTGATTATTTTAGAACTCTGAGTGTATTTGCTGCACATTCCTAAATTTTTTTTGTTTTTTAATTTTTATTTATGATAGGCACACAGTGAGAGAGAGAGGCAGAGGGAGAAGCAGGCTCCATGCACCGGGAGCCTGACATGGGATTCGATCCATGGATCTCCAGGATCGCACCCTGGGCCAAAGGCAGGCGCTAAACTGCTGCGCCACCCAGGGATCCCGCATTCCTAAATTTTTTTGAATAGATACTACAGAGGGCATTTGGGTGGCTCAGCCAGTAAAGCATCCAACTCTTTTTTTTTTTAAAGATTTTATTTATTCATGAGAGACCCACAGAGAAAGAGGCAGAGACATAGGCAGAGAAAGAAGCAGGCTCCTCGTAGGGAGCCTGATGCAGGACTCGATCGCCTGACCCAGGATCACACCCTGGGCCAAAGGCAGAGGCTCAACCACTGAGCTACCCAGGCGTCCCAAGCATCCGACTCTTGATTTCAGTTCAGGTCACATTCTTGGGGTCATGAGATTGAGCCCTATGTTGGGCTCTCTGCTGGTTGTGGAACATGTTTATGATTCTCCTTCGAGGCCCTTGGGTAGCTCAGTCTGTTGGGCATCTGCCTTTGGCTCAGGTCATGATCCCAGAGTCCCAGGTTTGAGCCCCACAATGGGCTACCTGCTCAGGGGGCAGTCTGCTTCTCCCTCTGTCCCTCACCCTGCTTGTGCTTTCTCTCAAATAAAATCTTTTATTTTTTTTTTTTCAAAGATTATTTATTTATTTATTTATTTATTCATGAGAGAGAGACAGAGAGAGAGAGTCAGAGACACAGGCAGAGGGAGAAGCAGGCTCCTTGCTGGGAGCCCAACGCGGGACTTGATCCTGGGACTCCAGGATCACGCCCTGGGCCAAAGGCAGGCGCCAAACCACTGAGCCACCCAGGGATCCCCTAAATAAAATCTTTTAAAATAAGATTCTCATCCCTCTGCCCCCCCTCAACAAGTGCTCTCTCTCCCTCTCAAAAAATAAGTATTACAGTCATTACATTTTTTTTTAAGATTTTATTTATTTATTTATGAGAAACACCGGGAGAGGCAGAGATGCGGGCCGAGGGAGAAGCAGGCTCCGTGCAAGGAGCCGGATGTTGGACTCTATTCCAGGATTATGCCCTGGGCCATGGGCAGACACTCAACCACGGAACCACCCAGGCATCCTCTATTCCAGTCATTTTAGAAGATGGACTGCATTCAGGGTGCCTGGGTGGCTCAGTCTGTTAAGCATATGCCTTTGGCTTAGGTCATGATCTCGGGGTCCTGGGATCAAGCCCTTTGTTGGGCTTCCTGCTCAGCAGGGAGTCTGCTTCTCCCTCTACCTCTGCCTCTCTACCCCTTCTCCCTCTGCCCCCACCCCCTCCTCATGCTCTTTTGCTCCCTCGCTCTCAAATAAATAAAATCTTTAATAAAAAAAAAAAGAAGGGATCCCTGGGTGGCGCAGCGGTTTGGCGCCTGCCTTTGGCCCAGGGCGTGATCCTGGAGACCCGGGATCGAATCCCACATCAGGCTCCCGGTGCATGGAGCCTGCTTCTCCCTCTGCCTGTGTCTCTGCCTCTCTCTCTCTCTCTCTCTGTGACTATCATAAATAAATAAAAATTAAAAAAAAAAAAAAAAAAAGAAGACTGCATTCTGCAAAAGGCCTTTTAGAAATTATATAAATCACATTATTTTTTCTTTATTATCTTTTGTTATGTGAATGGATTTTCTAATATTGAATCAATCTTGCATTCTTGCAGTAAATCCTACTTAGTCATGATTATTCTTAATATGTGTGACTTCTAATATTTTATTTAGTACTTTATTCTTCAATGTTTATATGAAATTGGCCTGTAATTTATTTTTTTTTTGTACTACATTTTCCAGGTTTAGGTTTCAACATTTGAATTGCATCATAAAAGCAATTCCTTTTTTGTTCATTTTTAATACTCTAGGACAATTTATAGAGCACTGGAATTAGCTGGTCTTTGAAGCTTGAATTCTAATGTAAAACCATCTGAGTACTTTTCCTGTGTGATAGTTCTTTGGTAACTTGTTCTGTTTCTTCTACAAAAAATGGTCTATTTAGGCTATTTATAATGGGAATCAATTTTAGTAATGTATTACTTTGCCTAGAAAACTATCCATTTCATCTAGATTTTTAAATTTATTTACCTCGAATCTGCAATATAATCAGTTATAGTATTTTTAAACAGCTTTACTGGAGCGCCTGGGTGGCTCAGTTGTTTAAGGGTCTGCCTTTGGCTGAGGTCATCATTTCATGGTCCTGTTATCAAGCCCTGGGTCTGGCTTCCTGCTCAGTAGGGAGCCTGCTTCTTCTGCCTGTCCTCCCACTTGTGCAGTATTTCCCAAATAAACAAAATCTTTAAAAAAATAAATAAACAGCTTTACTGAGGAAAATTGATGTATAGTAAACTGCAGAAGTGTACAGTTGAACATAATTTTTAACATGTGCACATCTGTGAAACAATTACCACAATCAATATAATGAACATATCTATCACCCAAAAAAGTTAACATGTGTGCCTTGATAATTCCTCCCTCCCTTCCCTGCATCCTGCCCTCATCTCCAAGCAAACTCTGCTCAGCTTTCTGTTGCTATAAATTTAGTTTGCATTTTTTAGAATTGGATATGAATGTATAAAACAGTACATTAACTGTTTTGGTCCAGCTTCTCTTATTCAGCATATTTATTTTGAGATTCATCTGTGTTGTTGCATATATCAACAATCCTTTCTTTATATTGTTGAGTATTCCATTGTATGGATACACCACAGTTTGTACATTTACCTGTTGATAGACATTTGGGTTATTCCCATTTGAGGGCTCTTAAAAATGAAGTTTTGAAGTATGAACATTTGTGTATAAACAAGTCTTTGTATAGACATGTTTTCGTTTCTCTTCAGTAAATACCTAGGAGTGGGATAGTTGAAATTACTTGCTAAGAATATTTTTAACTTTTAAAGAAACTCAAACTGTTTTCTAATATTTATTCTCTTTCACATTCCTACCAACATTCTATGGGCTTTCCTTAACTACACATTCTTGCTAATGCTTGGTGAGGTCAGTCTTTGATTTTAGACAACCTAATAGATATGTACCTTATTGTAATTTTAATTTGTAATTCTAAGGACTAATGATTGAGCATCTTTTCATGGGATTATCGGTCATTCCTATAAAGCCTTTTCTGAAGTATCTGTTCAAGATTTTGCCCATTTTTTTCCTTGGGCTGTTTGTTTTCTAAACTTATATATTCTGGATACCAGTCCTTTATCAGTGCAATGATGTATGACTATTTCTTCCAGTTTATAGGCTATCTTCACTCTAATAGTGTGTTTTGAAGAGCAGAATTTTTAAATGTTCATGAAGTACAATTTATCTTTTTTTTTAAGATGGGTCATGTTGGCGATATGACTAAGAAATCTTTGCCTAACCCAAAGTCACACACACACACACACACAAATTGTAATTCTTTTAGGTGCTTTGTAATTTTTAGTTTTTTCCTCCACTGAATTGCCTTCAAATGATTGCTGAAACGTTGTTCATATTCATGCGAGTCTATTTCTGGACTTCCTATTCTGTTCAAATGATCTATTTGTTTACCTTTACACTAATACCATTCTCTTTTGATTACTAATATCTTTATAATAATTCTTGAAATCAGTTGCATTAGTCCTCCAACCTTTTCAAAGTTGTCTTGGCAATTGTAGGTCATTTCCATTTCCATATGAGTTTTGGAAACAGCTTGTCAATTTCTTCCAAAACATCTGGGATTTTACTTTGCATTGCATTGAATCTATAAAAAAAAAATTGGGGAGAATGGACATCCTAAGAGTACTGAGTAGTCTAACATATGAACATTGTATATTTCTCCATTTATTTACATCTTTTTGAATTTATCTCGGCAACATTCGGTGCATAGGGTACATGTATAATCAGGTCTTAATTTGTAGCTTGAATGAAAAATCTTTTTTTTATAGATTTTATTTATTTGAAAGAGAGAGCATGAGCAGGGGGAGGGACAGTGGGAGAAACAGACTCCTCACTGAGCAGAGAGCTTGATGTGGAGCTCAATCCCAGGACCCTGAGATCATAACCTGAGCCCAAATCAGACACTTAACTGACTGAGCCATCCAGATGCACCCCCCCCCCCAATCTTTCTTTTATCAGGTAAGTTAGGTTTCACTTCTATTTATTGATATGATTGGATATATTTGGTACCAACTATCAATTTATTTTTAAAAATTTTTTAATATTGACTGTTGTGTTTGCTATATTTATTTCTTGTGTATATTTTGCTCTTTTACTTTAGAAATATTCTTCATATTTAGAAGAAAATGTAGTTTTATTACAATGGTAACATTTGTATTTATATTTTTAATGCCCTTAGTCACCTATTTTCATATCCAGCTTTTACTATTGACTTGTCAGTTTTGTTTCCTTCACCTACAATCAGTGAGCTTCTCCTTTCTCCCATTTTTTTTAAAGTTTACTTATTTTTTTCTAAAAATCTATACACCTAACATGGGGCTCAAACTCACTACCCCAAGATTAAGAGTCTCACGCTCTTCTGAGCCAGCCGGGTGCTCCTCCTTTCTCCCATTTTGAAGTTGTATTAATTCTACTTGTCACAATTAATGATGTTTACATATTTATCTTCTATCCTTGTTGCTGCTTCTATTTTAATTTTAGGCCTACAATAAAATATATTAAAATATTATTGATAATTTTGAGTTTTCCAAGTCATATGGTTGAATAAAGCCTGTTTCCAGGTGTCTCCTCCAGAAAGACTCATGGATTTAGAAATCCCTAAGTTCTTCTAGATCTCAAACTATTTTTGTAATCTTGATACTTGAAGGACAGCTGAGCTGAATATTAAATTCTTTGGTCACACTTCACAAAAAAATTTTAAGTTGGCTTCATGCCAAGCATGGAGCCCAGTGTGGGGCTTGAACTCATGACCCTAAGACCAAGACCTGAGCTGAGATGAAGAGTCAGACGCTTAACAGACTGAGCTACCCAGATGCCCCATGGGTCACACTTTTCTTCATTGAATTTTTAAAAAATATTCCACTATAGTTTCATTTTGTGTGGTGTTTTTGAGAAAGCTAATATCAGTCTAATTATTTAGCCCTTTTAAGTTCTTTAATGTTTTCCCCTGGAGGCCTAGAGGACATTTTTCTTTATCTTTGAAGCCAAATATATGGACTAGCACACATCTCTAGTTTCCTGTTCCAGGACAATCTTCCCAGGTATCCAGTGAGCCCTTTGTACATTTAGGTCTTGTTTTCAGTGTTTTGTTTTTGTTTTCTTTTTACATTTTTATTTATTTATTTATTTATTTATTTATTTATTTATTTATTCGTTCATTCATTCATTCATTCATTCATTCATGACAGAGAGAGAGAGAGTCAGGCAGAGGGAGAAGCAGGCTCCGTGAAGGGAGCCCGACACAGGACTCGATTCCGGGTCTCCAGGATCACACCCCCAGCTGGAGGCGGCGCCAAACTGCTGGGCCACCAAGGCTGCCCTGTTTTCAGTGTTTAACAATGTAAAGTTTGGGATGCCTGGGTGGCTCAGTGATTGAGTGTCTGCCTCTGGTTCGAGGTGTGATCCCAGGGTCCTGGGATTGAGCCCTGCGTCAGACTTCCTACAGGGAGCCTGCTTCTCCCTCTGCTTATGTCTCTGCCTCTCTCTGTGTGTCTCTCATGAATAAATAAATGAAATCTTTGGGGGAAAAAAAAAACATGTAAAGTTTTCTTGGATTGGGACTTTCAATATTAATTTTGTTTTGTTGTTTTATTTTTCAGGGACTTCATTGGCCCAGCTTCCATTTCAATCACTCCTCTAATATCTTCCACTTTCTTCTTCTTTCCTTTCGCTTTCATTCTCTTTGTTTTCCTGCCTTTCCTGCCTCAGTGCTCCTTTTATTTTTTACATTTAGGATTTTCTACCCTAGGTATCTTTCAATGTAGTGTTTGTTTTTCAGGTAACTTTCTTCCATTTCTTCCAGGTTCAATCAGCTCTCTTTTCATTTCCTCCTAGTTTTTTTATCTATCTTTGTTTTTAATTTTTGAGTTTCTTTTTTTTTATTTTTTAAAAGATTTTATTTATTTATTCATGAGAGACAGAGAGGGGCAGAGACACAGGCAGAGGGAGAAGCAGGCTCCATGCAGGGAGCCCGACGTGGGACTCGATCCCAGGTCTCCAGGATCACACCCTGGACTGAAGGCAGCGCTAAACCGTTGAGCCACGTGGGATGCGCCTTGAGTTTCTGATTCAAGGTGTTTTTCATATCCCCAATGCTTGTTTGAGATGTTCAGTCTACTTTGCAGTATTTGTTTCATTTTTCTTTTTCTTCAAGGATTTTTGGGGGAGTGGGCTAGTTGATTTGTATTAGCTGAGGTGTGTTGGTTCTGATTTTTTGTTTCCATGTAGTACCTTTTTCTAGATTTTTTTTTCACATTTTCCCCTGTTCATAAACTTAGGGTGTGTACTAGATTCTTTATTCAGTGGTTCCTTCTGTCAGTGTAACAAAATCCAGTTTCTTTAGTAGATGTTTTTATGCAGACTGTGTGATTACTGGTTTTGAGATTTCTTTGTGTGTATATATATATCTTGCAGGAATCTTAAAAGTTTCCTCTTTCACTCTTTATCCCTTTCACTACAAATTTACCAAAAACTGTTTTTTTCTTCTTTACTCCTCTCCCTTTCAAAGTATGTCTTTTGAAGACTGCCACCCTGAGTTACATACTCTTTTAAACCCCTTGCTGTAGTCAGTGTTCTCATACCCGGTATATTTTCCCCAATCTTCACACATAGGATAGACTCCCTCTTTCTGATGGTGATTTTAGAGTAACTTTTAGGGCCACTACTAGCTCCCCTCTTCTCTTTTCTAGGACTTTCTCAGACTGCCCGTTTCTCACCACAGAGCCTTGCCATGGGGGCGGGGAGGGTAGGATTCTGGTGTTTTCTCACTTTGTATTCTAGGTAATTTAAAGTTTAGGCATTTTCTGTCTTCTGGTAGTTTGAAGACATAGTTTTTGTGTAGTTTTGTTTTTCTTGTTCCACATGGTTTTTGAAGGATATTTGGCAACACAGATCGAAGCAGTTGTCATTATCCATCAGTAGGTTTTCCAAAAAAATGAAATGGAAGCATTTAGAACAGAAAATATCAGAATTCATTAATAATAAGAGTACTGTTTTATGATACTTTTGTTTCAGTATTCTGTATTTGTATGTGTAACTGTCATTTGTAAAGTTATCATTTTTATAGGTCACATTCAAAATAGAGAATGTTGTACCAGGTCATCTCCTAGGCCCCTCTGAACTTGTACCATCAATGGTTCTGAACTCTCAGTCTTTACAGACATTTTATTGCTGAGCTTCCTTCTGGCAAATCCATTTCAAAGGAACACTGTTTTGTCAGTCAACTTTGATAGATGCATTGTGCTGGGTCAGGCATTTGTTAAATGCAAAAGCCAAGTAGAAAAACATGACCTTCTAACCTCTAGGACACTTACTAATTGGGAAGAGAGAACTTTATACCTCAAGAATACCTATGGAGTTACTGCCCTCATATAGAAATGACCAACTAGCCCTCACTCCATACATCCCTTCATGATATAATTTTCTTCACTGGTCTATAGGTATGAAGGAAATCCATGACTTGGAGCTCTGACATTTTATTCAATAGTTTCACTCTACTGTTTTTACCCTACAAAATAGAATAGTGATGTCTCATCATAATAGCTTTGCCTTGTTTGGAGGAAAGGACAGTAATGCATGGGCAATGCTGTCAGCCATAAGAGAAGAGGTAGAGTTCATGCTAAAAATGAGGTAACTTAGATTTCTTTTTCTAAAGGTCTAGTTTTTTCTTAGAAGATTTTATTTTTTAAAAAAAAAGAAGATTTTATTTATTTGAAAGAGAGAGAAAAAGAGCGCACAAGCAGAGAGGAGGGTTGGAAGGAGAGGAAGAAGCAGATTCCCTGGTGAGCAGGGAGCATGATGAAGGGCTCTATCTCAAGATCATGACTGAATCCAAGGCAGATGCTTAACCCCCCAGGCACTTCAAAGTCTTTTTAATTCTTAAAGATTATTTATATTATTTATTTGTTTGAGAGAGTACACACATGCACCAAGGGGGGACGCACAGAGGCAGGGCAGGTTAGAGGGACAAGCTGACTCCAGGCTCAGTCCATTGACCTAGAGATCATGACCCCAGCCGAAACCAAGAGTTGGATGTTCAACTGACTGAGCCACCCAGGCGCTCTTGTAACTTAGATTTCATATGGACTACTAGATTTTGAAAGGTCAGGAAAAAAGGGCTCCTTGGACTGGCTGGGTGCTAGGAGTTGCCATGAGATGCAAATGGGAAAAGACTATATGAAGAAGGTCTTTCGAAGTGTTTTCAAATATCTCAAATAGACTTATTTTAAAACAGTACTTCTCACCCACGATTATTTTGTCCCCCAGGAGACATTTGACCATGAAAAGAGACTTGTGGTTTCACAGTTGGCAGCCAGGTGGGGGGGTCAGTGGGGAGGGACAGGTCAGTGTCTGGGAGGGGAGAAGAAGGAGTTAGTGGAATCTAGTGGGTAGAGTTCAGGAATGCTTCTAATCCCAGAATGCACAGAACAGTCTCTCACAACAAAATGATTCAGCCCCAAATGTCAATAGTGCTCAAGTTGAGATTCTTGCTGAAATGAAGGAAACTGGCAAGAAATGGAAATAGGAAATACAAGTTTTCTTGGTTGAAATTCTAGTACCTTCCTAGCTTTTTATTTTATTTTTTTCCTTCCTAGCTTTTTAAATGTACTATCTGATTCCTAGGCTGTATTCTCTAGGCCAGGAAATAAAGGGCTGAAACTGTCATCCTTTGACTCATGTCCCATCCATTATTGAACTTAATACCCCACAAAGTTTTTATGTGGGAAGTCTATTTTCTCATTAGGGTTTATTATCAACAACAGAAAGGCAGAGGAGAAAGGAGAAGATGCAGGAGAAGGAAGAGGAGGAAGAAGAATCAACAATTCTGCTCACTCTTATTTCCTACAAGCAAGACACTTCCTTTGGATTTTGGATATTCACTGGTAGCAGAGATAGCCCCTTGTCTTCCCATTGCACCTGCTGCCTCTGTGGCTTACTGCCAACCCAATAGGTGCATCTGGAAGTACCTATTATTTCACAGATTCTCAAACTACCTTTGTATTGCTGGGGGAGGGCACAGTGTTTTCTCTGAACACACCGTGGGACACTGATCATTTGGGAGTCCTGGATGCCTGACAATACGGGTTAGTTTCTTTAGACACCCCCTGCCCTGGTGGCTCGTTCTGAGGTCATGCACTAACTCTGTACTCAGAATACTCTTTCACTAATGCGTAAGGGAAACCAGTCTTCCTCTCACACTTACCACGTAGCTTTCCTCCTTCAACTTCATCCCGGGCCCTGAGATTAGAAACAGAGACCACCAGTTTCGTCTGTGGTCAAAGACAGGACAGATGAGCAGCATATCAGGCTAGTAGGGGTAATGCACTATTTTTATCTAGCAAATACAAAAGATATTACTTGTGCCAGGCCGATATATAACAAGTCTAGTCAAGTCAGCAAAAAACCCCTAAAAGTAAAGTGTCTGAATTTTACAGGCAAAGGGAGGTGAGTCCACGTGCATAACCCGCTCGGCAGGTCGGCCCGCGGGGCGGAAGGGGAGCGGAGCGCCAGCTTCCGCAGGGGAGGGGAAGGCGGCCAGGAGAACGCGACCTCGAGGCGCTGGGCCTGGCCGGCCAGCCGCGCCCTACACCCGGCTCAGAGCAACCACTGAGTTTGGGAACCTTCCTGCGATCCTAGAGCGATCCCGGAAGTGCCTGCGGACGACGGAAGTCCCGGCAGCCGCCTCAGGAGCCGGGGCCGCTCTGCGGGAGCGCCTCGGTGGCCCCGGACGGCGGGCTGGGCCGGGAATGATGGGGGCGCGGGGAGGCCTCCGTGGCGTCTTTTCCGACGGCCCGGGGCGACACCGCGCGTGGTGGGGGGGGGCCTTCCGGGGCCGGGGAGCTGCGGCACAAGCCCTTAGGGAGGCGTGCACGTGGACCAGGGCGGAGAGTCCGAGTCCCCGTCAGTGGCCTACGTGACCCGCTTCTCCCACCGCACTCGGGTCGGCTCCGGGAGGCCGATCCGCTCTCTCTACAGCTCTTACCGCCTCAAGTGCTGACAGGTCCACTTTTCTTCGTCTGGCGTTTGTCTGTACTCCCAGCCTACGTCTACCCCGACGTTGGCGTGAGCTCCTCCAGGGCCGAAGTCTGTGTGTGTTCCGCTGTAATCAGGAGTAAGAGTTGCCCACTGCCCGGAAGTCCGCCTGGTGGGAGTATTGGCTCTTACTGTTGTGTTCACTGAGCACCTGAGGGGCTTGAAACAGGCCTGCACACGGTAGGAACTCATGAATGAACGAATGAAGTTCTTCCCAGAACATTACGATAAAGGAAGGAAACATTTTTTTTCTCATGAGCTAAGCTGTGTTAGTAAATTCTTCGTAGTAGGGAGCTGAGCTGGGCCCTGGAGATAGAGATCCCCAGCATAGAGGCTTCTAGGGCAACAGGGGGAAAAGGATAGCTTCTCCCCCCCCCCTTTTTTTAGTATTATATAAGTAACAAATAACCACCTGTCTAGCAGTGACAGGAAGTGCTGATGTCATCATTCTGGATCTCACCAGTAGGCACCTCCGGGTTATTTTATAATGCTAATCAATACCCAGCATCCAGTTTCAGCACCACAAACATCAGTGGCCAAATGACTGTTGGATTTCTCAGTGAATACAGAGCTAAAACAACAACAACAACAAAAAACAAACCACAGCACTTTGTTCCCAGGAAATAAGGCAGGTAGAAATTAAACTGTGGAGTGAAAAGAAAATGAAGTGTTTGTGAGCTCGTTGAGAACCCTGTGGCATACATGCTTCACTCTTAGGTTGTCTTTGTTGTGTATTCTTGCTGCTTGGTTGTTTTTGGTTTTGTAGGAGTCATTGCGACTTTCTTGGATATAAGCTACAAGATATTTGCTGTTACACATGGAATGAGACAAATGGGATTAACAATTTCTATTTTCCGACATTTTAGCAACTCAGTTTTCATGCTCTTCACACTGTTATAGTGTTATACCAAAGAATTTTACGTACTTATAGTCCTTAATCACTTAAAAGAACGCATCTTTTAGACATGGAAGAAAGTACTAATTATACAGGATTATTGCTAGGACTTAACCTTTTCTATACACGGGAATAAAATCCAGTTACTCTGAGGCATCCACTAAGTAACTTGAAGGTCTAAAAAAGTACATACCAACTGAATTGAACACATTCAAATAAAGAAATATATTTTTGTCCAAGACTCAGTCAATTATGAGTATCATTTAAAATTTACTGTCTCCAAAATTGTGATTATTTGGGGTCCTGGATATCAGTGTTTTTACTTTTTATCTCTGTATGGATAAAACCTCCCCTAACAGATGGCTTTTAGGGCAGAAGACATATCCTTGGTAGTGCCCCTTGTGGTCTTGTTTATTCACTGTGTAAGTCTGATTATACATGCGTATATATCTCATACTTTGGAGCACCCCGTATGGATTTTCTTTTTAGCTTCATTTGTTGCCTTTCAGTTTTATGGTGATAAAACTTTGTATGCATAACTATTTTTTTAAAAATTCTATTTCCCTTAAGATACATGCATATAATATGTATAGGAGCCCAGTACTCACAGTGACCACCTTTTAACTGTTGCCCTGCTTTTACCCATTGAAGGGTAGCTATCTTGTTCATTTAGTATCTATCTGCCTTTTTCCACCGCCTTTTCCTCTTTACTCCCTCCTCTATCTAGTTACTCCTAAATGATAGTCCTCACTGCAGACCACAACTGTGGGAGAGCAGGACCTCAACAGGTAGAAGAAACAATAAGAACAGGGACACACATAAATGGCAACAGCTCTATGCATGTGGCAAAAGTCAATTATTCCTGCCATTGGTCTGTGCTGAAAATAGTAATGGTAATGGATAAGATAGCTGGGCCTGCTGAGGTCAGTTCTCTGTTTCCTTGCAGCACCCTAGATAACGCTTCACTAAGACCCGTGCAGGTAGTCACATATGCAGTTCCTTGCTGCCCCTCATGTGATGCTTTCTTGGGTTATTTATCCTTCCTTGTTTCCACATACTTTACATTCTGATAAAACCAAGACTCAGCCCGGACTCACAGCTTCACCTCGGCTCCTGCACTTCTTGGTGGTGCAGCCCCTTCGGGCCTGTCTTTATTCCAAAGTATTGGACTCTGAGTAATCATTTCATCTCTTGTCAGAACATGCAATGCGGTACACAACTGCTTTCTTACTTTCAGTTAATTGGTGTAAAGTTGTGAAGGCATAGAATTTTGGAGTTAGAGACCCATGTTTAAATTAAAAACTTTAGTTTCATTTTTTTTTCTTACATATGTCACTGAATTATTCTAAACTTGAGTGTACCTATTTGTAAACATTATAATTCGAAAATTGCTCACTTGTAGGAATTAAATAATCAATATAAGCACCATAAATATAAGCCCAGCATAATTCCTGGCACATAGAGGATGTTCAATAAATATTACTTCTTGTCTCTTCATCTACTTGGCTTTCTATTAAATGTTTAGCAGCACCCACCTTTACCAATGGCCGTTTCTTTACATGTTTACCTAAAGGCCATCTAAGTCAAATCCGGCTTTGGCTCACTACTCTAAAGTAACCCAAACTTTTCAAATTCACCCTTTAAGTAGGTTGGATTATAACCCCTTTTAGTGCTAATTTAGGAACTAGAAACTCCTCCCATGTAATAGAACATATCCTGTGGTCCTTGAACTATCAGTGGCAGGTGGAGATGTTTCTTAAAAAACATTGGCATATCCCAGTGCAGTCTCTATCAAAATACCAACAGCATTTTTCACAGAGTTAGAACAAACCTAAAATTTGTATGGAATCACGAAAGACCCCAAATAGCCATAGCAACCTTGAAAAAGAAAAACAAAGCTGAAGGCATCACAATTATGGACTTCAAGTTCTATTACAAAGCTGTAGTAATCAAAATAGTATAGTACTGGCACAAAAAATAGACACATAGATCAATAGAACAGAATAGAAAACACAGAAATGAAGCATAACTATATGGTAAATTAATCTTCCACAAAGCAGGAAAGAATATCCAACAGGAAAAAGAGTCTCTTCAACAAATGCTATTGGGAAAACTGGACAGCAATGTGCAAAAGAATGAAACTGGACCACTTTCTAATACCATACACAAAAATAAAATCAAATGGATTAAGAACCTAAATGTGGGACCTAAAACCATAAAAATCCTAGAAGATCGCACAAGCAGTAACCTCTTTAACATTGGCTGTAGCAACTTCTTTTTATATATGTCTCCCAAGGCAGGGGAAACAAAAGCAGAAATAAACTATGGGGACTTCATCAAAATTAAAAACTTCTGCACAGCAAAGGAAACAATCTATAAAACTAAAAGGCAACCTGTGGAATGGGAGAAAATATTTGCAAATGATATATCTGATAAAGAGTTAATATCCAGAATATATGAAGAATTTATACAATTCAACACCCAAAAAACAAATAACCCAGCTAAAAAATGGGCAGGAAAAATGAACATTTTTCCAAGGAAGACATCCTGTTAATGGACATCAAAAGATGCTCATCATCACTTACACCAGGGAAATGCAAATCAAAACTACAATGAGATATCACCTTCCACCAGTCAGAATGGCTAAAATCAACAACACAAGAAACAGCATATGTTGGTAAGGATGTGGAGAAAGTAGAACCCTCTTGCACTGCTGGTAGGAATGAAAATTGGTTCAGTCACTCTGGAAAACAATATGGTGGTTCCTCAAAAAATTAAAAATAGAACGACTCTATGATCCAGCAATTGTACTAATAGGTATTTATCCAAAGAATATAAAAATACTAATTCAGGGGGTCCCTGGGTGGCTCAGCGGTTTGGCGCCTGCCTTTGGCTCAGGACCTAATCCTGGAGACCCGGGATCGAGTCCCATGTTGGGCTCCCGGCATGAAGCCTGTTTCTCCCTATGCCTGTGTCTCTGCCTCTCTCTCTCTCTCTGTCTATCATGAATAAATAAATAAAATATTTTTAAAAAATACTAATTCAAAGGGATACATGCACCCTGATGTAAGCAGCTTTATCTACAATAGCCAAATTATGAAAATAGCCCAAGTGTCCATCAAAGAACAGATCAAGAAGATATAGTGTATATTCACAATGAAATATTACTCAGCCATCAAAACAAATGAAATCTTGTCATTTGCAACAACAGGAATGGAGCTAGAGAGTATTATGCTAAGCAAAAAGTTAGTCAAAGAGAAATGTCATATGATTTCACTTATGTGGAATTTAAGAAACAAAACAAAAGAGCAAAGGAGCAAAAAGAAGAAAACAAAACAAAAAAACAGACTCAACTATAGAAAACAAACTGATGGTTACCAGAGGAGGTGGGTGGGAGGATGGAGAAACAGATGATGGGAGCTAAGAAGGGCATTTGTGATGAGCACCTAGTGTTGCATGGAAGTGTTGAATCACCACATTGTATACCTGAAACTAACAGTACACTGTGTTAACTAACTGGAACTTAAGTTAAAACTTAAAAAAAAAATTAGAACATTAGCAGATCCCTATAGGTTAATCATAGAACAGACCCTTAGGATTTTGAAGCAGAGCCATTCTCTTCAAATAACTACTCTCCTTTTGAGAAACAGCTTTTGGCTTGCTACTGGACCTTAATAGAGAATAAATACTTGGCCATGGACCACTAAGTTACCATGTGACCTGATCTGCTTGTCATGAGTTGGATGTTGTCTGATATACCAAGCCATAAAATTGGGAATACACAGCAGCTTCATTATTAAATGGAAGTTGTATATATACATGGTCAAGCTTGAGCAGGCTTGCAGACAAATAAGTTGCATGAGGAAGTGACTGAAATACTCCAGACCTTTACTCCTGCTACATTACTTCCTATTTGCTTGAAACTATGGCCTCATGGGGGAGTTTTCTATGAATAGTTGAATGAAAAAGAAAAAAACATGATTCTGCATGACATCTACAAAAGTTGACTTGCAGCACTGTAGGCCTATTCTGGGACAGTCCTGAAAGACGGTGATAAAATGAAATCCTCCCAGGAGACAGAACTTCAAGAATTGTACCTGGTTGTTCATTTTGTTTAGGAGAGAGAGGTGGCCAGAAGTATGAATCTATTAACAATTTATGGGCTGTAGCTCTTGGTTTGGCTGAATGGTTAAGGTACCATTGGAAAATTGAAACAAGGAAGTCTGGGTAAAAATATGTGAATAGATTTCTCCAAATAAGCAAAAATCTGAAGTTACATGTGTGCCATTTATTGCTTACCAATGGGTGATCTCAGCAGAGGAGGATTTTTTTTTTTTAATAATTGCATGGATAGGATGACCTGTTCTGGGGCTATCAGTCAGCCTCTTTCCCTGGGATCCTGAACAAAGGGGCCATGGATGCAGGGATTCAGGCTCACTTCCACTTACCAAGGCCAACCTAGTTAGAGCCACTGCTGAGTACCCAATCTGTCAACGGCAGAAACCAACACTAAACTCCCAATATGCATCATTTCTTGATGCAATCAGCCAGCTACTTGACTGAAGTACAATGACCATGAAGTACAATGGACCATGTCCACCATTTTGTACACACTAGAATACACACTTTGGATATGGATTACCTTCCTGGCCTATAGTGCTTCTGCCAAAACTGCCTTCTGTGGACTTACAGAATGCCTCATCCACTTTCATAGTATTCCACACGGCTTCACTTCTGACCAAGGAACTATTTCAAAGCAAATGAAGTGGGTATTGGGGCTGTGTTCATGGAGTTCACTAATCTTACCATAGTCCTCATCATCTGGAAGCAGTTGAGTTGATAAAACAGTAAAATTACCTTTTATTTATTTATTTTTTTAAATTTTTATTTATTTATGATAGTCACAGAGAGAGAGAGAGAGAGAGAGAGGCAGAGACATAGGCAGAGGGAGAAGCAGGCTCCCAGCTAGGGGCCCGATGCAGGACTTGATCCCGGACCCCAAGATCACGCCCTGGCCAAAGGCAGATGCTCAACCGCTGAGCCACCCAAGCGTCCCGGTTAAGGGGTTTCAAAATGAGTGTGAATCAGGTAAGAGAGGAATGAACACCAGCTAAGACATTTTTTTTTAATGGGGAAGGAGAGGGAGAAGATGTTGTATCCTCTCCTGAGAAAAGAGTTAGTGTAGTCATGGTTTTATGGGGATTCTGGTATCATGTAGATGGAAGTACAGCTTTGTAATGTCGATATTAGGCAATTAAGTATGGTTAAGAAGATGTGTATTGGTACCAAGATTGACAAGGGATGATGGATTGTGATGGCTTGTGATGTGCCAACTTGGCCAAGCTAAATTACATTCCCCAGAATTCTCTTTCTTAGTATGTTGCTGTTAGAGGGGGGCACTGCAGGAAGACTGTCTCCTCAGAATTACAGGCAGGAGGGAGGTAACAGCCATTATGTAGCCTACATACATTGTTGCTAATCACCTGGCTCACTTGGTTGGTGTGAGGCAGCACCTGGGCTTATAGTTGTTCTCTCTTCCCCTGGATCCTCCTTGTGCTTCTTTGACTCCTTGTGCTTTGACTTCTGATCCAACTGCATTTAACTCCACAATGAAGGGCCCCGTTTTCACAGGATAACTTTATCACAAAAATCAGAGGCAATAGGAATGGACACAGGTACTAGATGGCTTGTTATCTTCCCTTTCTGACTACATGCTTGTGGGCCCTGGAGCCTCACAGAGACTGTTTAGCCAGACCCCCGAATGCATAAGTCTATTGACAGACAGACCGATGGGTACATAGATGATAGGTTGGTAGGTAGATATCATGTGTTTTCTGGTTGAACTCTTACTGATACAATGGAAAATATGACTCTCTGAACGCAGAATCTTTGGCCCACACCCCTTCTGTGGTGGTCTTTTTCTTTCTTTCTTCTGGTCATTAAAATTTGTGGCTTTGTCTTTATTTGAAATACATGCAAACTTGAGTTCTTCTTCAATTTCTTTGTTCCACTTCCACAGCAGGCATAGTATTACCAGTGATTTTCAAAAATGAGTGTAAGCAAATCAACCACCTGGGGATCTTGTTAAATGTAGGTTCAGATTCTGTAGGTCTGAATCTTAATTTTTAATAATTTCCCAAGTGATGCTTGTAATATTACTTGTATTAATTTTCTGTTGCCACCTTAACAGATTACCACAAACTTGGTGGTTTAAAACAACATAAATTTATTATTTCCTCCTTCTTTAAGTCAGAAATCCCAGTTAACTCAACTGGCTTCTCTACTCCAGTTCCACAAGGCCAGAATCAAGGTGTCAGCCATTTGCATTCTTCCTGGTAGGCACTTGGAAAGAATCTGATTCCAAGATCATTCAATGGTTGTTGGTGGAATTCAGATCAGAACTGAGTTCTCTATATCCTGATGAAAGAAAGCAAAGAAGAGCTGATCAATGGAGGAACACTGTGTTTATGGATTTAAAGACAGAACACAATAAAGATATCAGTTCTCCCTATACTGATTTATAGGTTTAATACAGATCTTATCAAAATCTCACCAGGAATTTTTTGTAGATATAAATAAGCTTACTCTAAAATATATACAGGGGGCACCTGGGTGGCTCAGTGGTTGAGCATCTGCCTTTGGCATGATCTTGGGGTCTGGGAGGACAGATGTGGACAGAATATCTTAGAAGAGAATTTTGTTTTCATCTTCTTCCAAGGAAGAGGCAACCATTCATCTTGGATTCCTTAGTGCATGACCTAACCTAATTCAGGTTTGCTGAATGAATGGCTATAAACAGAGTTTGTTAGAAATAGGAAAGAAAAATTTATTTCTGGAAATAGGAATGTGAACACTGGTCTCCACCAATAGGGATTTTATGTTAATATGAGAGAGCAAGTAGAATCAATCAATCTTCAGAACTATTCATTCATCAAGTCTGCCAGGTGCTGAGGATACAAGAGCCAGTCATTGATCTCTGTGTTCAGCTTTATACTTTCTCTATCCTGATCTGAAGCAGGGGAGGGAGGCACAATCACTATTTCCTAGATTCTTATTGTCAGTTGCAGTAACTAGAGAACAAAAGGTGGGGGAGAGGGGACGAGCATGGTTCAAAGTTTCAGTATCTTCTATTCAGCAAATACCCCAAACTACAGTACCATAACTGTCAGCTCTATGGGTCAACATGACCAGGCCACAGGGTACCCAGACATGTGGTCAGATGTTATTCTGGGTGTGACTTGGCTATGAGGATGTTTTGGGAGGAGACCAGCATCTGAACTGATATCAGTTCATGTCAGTGCTGAACTGATATCAGTGCATAAAGAAGAATCTCTTCCATAATGTGGGTGGCCCTCATCCAGTCAGTTCAAGGTCTGAACAGCACAAAACGCTGACGCTCCCTTGATGAGGGGAGCTCCTCTTGCCCGACTGCCTTAAACTGGGACATCAATCATTTCCTGCCTCAAATTCACATGGGTTCTGGTTTTGAACTGGAACTTACACCATTGGCTCTCCTGGGTCTCCAGCTTGCCAACTGCAGATCCTGAGACTTCTCAGCCTCCATAATCATGGGAGTAAATTCCTTATAATCAATATCTCTCTTTTTTTCAGATTTTATTTATTTATTCATGAGAGACACAGAGAGAGGCGGAGACAGAGGCAGAGGGAGGAGCAGGCTCCATGCAGGGAGCCGGGTGTGGGCCTCTATCCCAGGACACTGGGATGACACCCTGAGCCAAAGGCAGACGCTCAACCACTGAGTCACCCAGGTGTCCCAAACAATCTCTTTCTATATATTTATATCCTATTAAGTATGTTTCTCTGGAGAACCCTAATACATGTATATACAGAAATTCTGGAAATCATGCAATGCATTTTTATTGGTTTAAGAATTCACTCAAAATAACCCTATGGTTTTTACTGTAATATAAATAATTTACATTAGGATTTGTTAGATTTGTGATCCCTAAAAATTCTGGAGTACCAGGCCTTGGAAACTGTCATAAAAGTGGGGACTTGGACAATCTGCAAAGGATTTTGGATAAGCAGGGGACAATATATCACAATGACAAAACCATTAACTATGCGAAGTAACCAGAAAACCTTGCTATATTCAAATTCCAGACTGATGTTGTAAACAGAGAAGAAGCTGTGGGTGCCAGGAACCATGTGAGAAGTGTGGATTCAAACACAAAAGCATATTTCTCCAGTAAGTTTGCAGGACAGCGTCATTCTAGGAAATGCTTTTGTAGAAGCAACTCCACTTGAAATATAAATAATCAATACTACAGTTCATCCTTGAACAACAGGGGGCTGGGGTGGCAGTCTCCTGCCCAGTTGAAAAATCCATATATAATTTTTTACTCCCCCAAAATTTAATTACTAATAGTCTACTGTTGATCAGAAACCTTACCAATAAAGTTAACATGTATTTTTTGTTGTACGTATTATATACTGTATACTTACAATAAAGTAAACTAGAGGAAAAATGTTATTAATAAGCTATACATATAGTATTGATTTATTGAAAAAAATCTGCATATAAGTGGACCTGTGCAGTTCAAACTAGTGTTGTTCAAGGGTCACTGTTCTTCTAATAATGGCGACTTGAAAAAAGTTTTCTCACAAAACTGCAACTTTGACTATCATGAAGAAAAATAAAGATGGTCTACAAAGTATGCTTAAGAAAAGTTGATAGCAGAGAGGCGCCTGGGTGGCTTAGTTGGGTAAGTGTCTGACTCTTGATTTCAGCTCGGGTCATTATCTCAGGGTCCTGGGACTGAGCCCCAAGTGGGTTCTGCACTCAGCAGGGAGTCGGCTTAATATTCTCTCTCTCCCTCTGCCTGTCCACTCTCTCACATGCACACTTTCTCTAAAACAAATAAATACATTTAAAAATTTTTTTAAGATTTTATTTATTTATTCATGAGAGACACACAGAGAGAGAGGCAGAGACACAGGCAGAGGGAGAAGCAGGCTCCATGCAGGGAGCCGGACGGCGGACTCGATCTCGTCTCCAGGATTACGCCCTAGGCTGCAGGCAGCGCTAAACCGCTGCGCCACCAGGGCTGCCCGATACATTTTTTTTAAAGGAAAGAAAAGTAGATAGGCTGAGGAATTAACTTAACGGCTAAAATTGTCATCATGACAATTGAGGAGATGATACCCCACCGGTGACTTAGAAGTTAACACGTAAGAAGACCAAGAAGGCTACACACTAATAATGGAGTGTTGAAACCATAAGATATAACTTGCTTTAAATATTTGGTATGAATCTACCGACCTGAAGTAGTCTGAACTTAGCAGGCGTGAGTCGTGAATCACAGTCTACTATACTTTCCGGTGTAGTGGGTGGTGGGCAGGATAGTGTCTTCAGCTTTACAGAGCATGTGCTTAGGCCTAAGAGGGCTGAAAGCTCAGAACCAAGATGCTGAGCATTAGTAAATTTATCTTTTTACTCTGATTTGATTAATTTTCACACTATCTGCATAGGAATATCTTCTCTGCAAAGAGTAGCAATATTAAAGAATGGCATTCCATGACTGGCGTTCATTCACAGTGATTTACTGATGAGGAACCTGTCTGAGGTATTCACATTGGAATGCCCCATCTGGTCAAGAAATTTGGATTCCTTCTATAACAGTAGTCTCACTCTCACCCCACCCCCCCAAAAAATGCACTAGATTAACTCAGAATTAGACACAAGCTCAAATGACTGTAGTGAGAAGTTCCTCAGAAATCTACATATCATATCCAGAGCTGTAGGGTATCTCACAGTTATATTTAATGTATGTTTATGAGCACCTGTGTTCAAGGCACAAGGGGGAGTAGAAGATGTCATGGATCTGACCGACTGATGGAGGATTCTTTATAAGCAAAACGGTCAGAGCAGCAGCTCCCAACAGAGCCTTCTGCCCAGGAGACATCCTAAGGTGCCAGCTGGAGGTGGTTAGCCAGTCTGGAAGCCCACTTCAGTCCAGTAGGTAAGAATAAACATTTCAGGTCCTACCCCTTCCAGACAACTCTCCCGTAGCCTCCTATCAAACAAGCTGCTCCCCACCCACCTTCTAGAATGCAGAAGACAATACATCTCAGCCAGACTCTGTCTTCTGACATAAGATGATGGGAAGTGGTAAACAAAGTCCCAGCCCAGTTTCTGTGGTCAGAAAGGGTTCCCAGTGGCTTCAGGCCAATGAGCAATGAGCACCAGCTCTCACATGTACGACGGGGGTCACTGTGATGGAACTTTTTTCCCAACGTGGCTTCTCTGATGTTGAACAAGGTAGGAAGTTCGTGTGAAGCCTTTTCCACAAGTGTCACACTGAAAGGGTTTCTCACCAGTGTGGATTTTGTGGTGTTCGAGAAGGCTTCTATTCTGAGTGAAACTTCTCTCACACTCGGTACACTTATAAGACACGGGAGCCTCGTTATTTTCCCACTGGCCCTCCCCCCTCCCCTGATACTCCCAGGTCTCTCCACGTTCAGGATCCTGCACGTTTTTGTCAGCATGGATCCTCCGGTGTCTCAGGAGGTGTGAGTTCCGCCTAAAAGCCTTGCCACACAGGCTACACTGGTATGGCTTCTCCCCCGTGTGGATTTTGTGATGTTCAAGGAGGCTGCAGCTCTGGCTGAACGTCTTGCCACAGTCCTCACACTCATAGGGCTTTTCCCCAGTGTGGGTTCTCTGGTGTTTGATGAGGTTTGAGCTGTGACTAAAGACCTTGCCACATTCCTCACACTCATACGGTTTCTCCCCAGTGTGGACCCTCTGATGGATGACAAGGGCAGAGCTCCCAATGAAGGTCTTGCCACAGTCTTCACATTCGTAGGGTTTCTCCCCAGTGTGGATTCTCCTATGTTTGGTCAGGCCTGAACTCTGAGCAAAACTCTTTCCACATTCATGACAATAGTGCCGCCTATTTCCTGTGGCATTTTTCTGCTTTCTTGGTAACCGGCCCTCCTGTTCACCAGCTTCTGCACAGGCAGGAATGCGGGAGACGTCTTCACCCAGGTGGCAGGGTATTTCCCCAGGCTCTTGTCCTGGACGTTCCTCCCCTGGGAGCAGGTCCGTGATCTCAGCCTGTGTGTCCCCACCTGAAATAACAAGTGGCCAGACAATTCAGTTATGCCCTGCCACAGCCTTCCAGGTGCTGGGATGAGGACGACGGGTGCTGGGGAGGAAGGAGACCTGAGCATAGGCATGGGGCCGTCAGGAGCAGGGTTCACCCCGGGCGTGGAGGAAGGTGGGGAGGACTGGGCGCTGGGGACACATGCAGAGGCTCTCAGTCCCGAGGACAAAGGCAGACCCTGCACTGGGGCTGATGCTGGGAGGGCGGGGCAGAAGACAGCAGTGAGCAGGCCAGGGCAGCTTGTGAGACGTGCACCTTGTGAGACGTTTCTGTAAGAAGTGGCGCAAGCAGGAACTTAGACACTGATCCCTCACAAGGAATAGCAGCAGGGATTCTGCTCCCAGACAAGGGCAGGTCTCCAGCAGAACTGGCTTGGGGAGGAAAGATCTGAGCTGGAGCTCCTGCCAAACTGTCATGGAGCTGTGGCAGCTCAGACGAGGTAGGTTGTCACCCTGTGTGTCCTGTGCCCCCATCTCCAGGTCAGTTCTGCCGTCGGTTCCAAGTCACCTGTCGCTCTCAGGCTCTGTGGTCCCAGGGCCCATTTCCTGAGGAGGACCCAGCTGGCCTCTGTTGAGGCCAGCAGCAGGGAGGGGTGAACACTCCCCGTACACCTCCTGTGAGCCGGGCCCGTGCTGGGAGTTGCACCTGCTGCATCCCACTTAACCAGAACACCGGCAGCACAGGAGAAGCAAGGTCACGAGGGTGAGGGTGAAAGAGCCAGTCACACATGTGCTTAGCAGCTGGGGTTCAGAAATGGTGGCTCTGAATGCAAACACAGTCCCAACAGCTTCTCGCAGCCCAGGAGGTTTGAACCGACAAAGGATGCCAAGAAGCCCTAGGAAACCAGCCCCCAACAGTCTTACCCAGGGGAGTCGGGCCGCCACAGTTCTCCTGCCTCTCATCTCTGTGGAAGCTGCCCCGAGATGAATCCAGCTGTGTCCACACAGAGCAGAAAGCCAGGGCCATATCTTCAGTTTTCAGCAAGCCCTGAAACAGGACATGAGCCCACCTCGTTCTTCTTCTCCAAAGTCACACCCACAGCTGGGCACAGGCAGTGAACATCCCTTCTAAAGGGGCTCTCTTTAAAAAGATCAAGTGTGGCCCACTATGCCTCCTTCACCCGCTCTCTGAGAACGTCTTTGTAAATATATACACATATATGTGACCATTAAGAAAAGAAATATCACACACATTAGGAAAAATACTTTCGTATTTGGATCTAAATAGTTCAGAACGTAAAAGGGTTTGGGACACAAGGACCAGGACAGTGAAAGGAGGGGAAGCATACACAAAGCTTTCAAAATATTTGTGCTGTGCTTTGGCAGAGTGCTAGCGGGGGCTTATTTATAGTAGCGATTTTTTAAAATACAAGGAGACCTCAGTCTGAAGTGAAGAAAACCAGGGAAAACATTATAGGGCCTCAAATGCTGAAGAGGACGTGAAAGACCGGGTAAGGTATTAAAGTCCAGGTTCAGTAAAGAGCATTCAGATTTTAGTATTCTAGCTTAGCCTAAAAGAACATGCCTCATCTAATCCTTCAAGTTTCAGTCCCCAGAGGTCAGAAGTCCTGTGTTTATAGCTCTAACAGCACAATTGATGAATCTTTAAAAAACAAAGCTAAATCGCCATCACAACAAAACGTTGTTTGTATTTGCTAAATTGCCCAGTGGAAGAAGAAAATCCCACTGATAACGGGAGCTGACCAAACAGATGGGGGAAGACTGGGGAATCACACAGCACCCTGCTCTAGGAGTAAAACAGGAAAATTCTTGTAAGTGGGCTCCAAAATAAAGGCGGAGGACAGTGAACAGCCTTGGGATAGATGAAAAAAACTCCAAGTCCACAGGGACAGAGGATGAGGGAGGAGGAGTGGGGAGAAAGGGACCTACCGGGAATCCCACGGGCAGGAGGGCTGCTAGGGAGGGGGCTCCAGCTCACCTGGGGCTCTGGGGGCAGCCTGGCAGCCACCACTGTGTCTCCTCTGCAACACCCTCCTGGGCCAAGCCCAGGAACCTGGAGAACTAAGAAGGAAAGACGCTCTGGATGAGATGGACCCTGGTACCCAGCCTCCCTGACCTGTAGATTCCCAGTGCAAAAACGGGGCCCGTAAATTCCCGTCAGCAGGCTCCTACAGAATCGCTCCTTTCCTGAATGCCTGGTCCCTACCGGCTCCCATACTAGGGCCTGAAGAGGCGTGATGAGCCCCTGCAGATATGCAACCTGCAACCTCAGCAGGCAGGGTCCTGGGGAGCGGGGAGGGAGGGAGGGACGGTGACAGGAAAGCAACACAGAAAGACAACAAAGCTTTCCATTTGAAGATCTTTAGTCTTGAATTTCGCTGAGAGAACGGATAAGAAGATTCTTGATTTAAAATAACTCTTTAGTAGCTCTTAGTGTGTTTCTGCTTTAGTTTTAAAAAACTAAGAAGAGTCAGATGAGGCTAGGCCCAGAAAGAAGAAAATGAAGTCTTATATAAGGAGGTGGGTAACTTCCAGTTTTCCTGGAAGAGCTGAACTTTGCAAGGGGCAGAAAACCGATTAGTTTAGGTCAGAACCTCTGTGGAAAAATAAAGACTGCCTGTTGGCTGGTGTGTCCCAGGGCTGCGTGTCTTGGGAACAGGCCCAAATGTGTACAGCAGAAGGGCACCCAGTGCTTTCCCATGGAGTGATTTCACCCTGTCCTAGTTACACACCAAGGATATAGGAGACTTACACTCTTTGACTTGCAGAGTCCTACGCTGTCTGGGATATTATGGCTGGCTTTACATTTCTTGCCTTATGGTCTTCATAGCACTTACCAATAACTAAAATTATCATTACTTTATTTGCCATCTTTCCTATTAGAGTGTAAGCTCCAGTGGAGCAAGAAATCTGTCTACTGACAACTGTCACCCTGGGGCCAGAACACTAGCTACCACATAGGTCATCTCCACAAATTCACGTTCAATGAATGGAGATCACTGTGATATTAAGAAGTCAATTCTTCCCAAACACCAGTGTTAATCGAGTCATTCCAGTCACCAATTTAATGAAGTCTTGTTTACTTCTCGAACTTTCCCTGTCATCTCAGTCTCAAAGTAAAGCAGGTCTCTGATGGGCATATAAAGAACCTGTCAACAGGTCTGGCTATTTTTTTTTAAGATTTTATTTTTTTATTCCTGAGAGACACAGAGAAAGGGACAGAGACACAGACAGGAGGGACAAGCAGACTCCCTGCAGGGAGCCGGATGTGGGACTCGATCCCTGAACCGGGATCATGCCCTGAGCCAAAGGCAGACGCCAACCTCTGAGCCACCCAGGCATGCCAACACGTCTGGCTTTTAAATGAAGTTGGGTGAACTCTAGAATTCATAGTCCCCAGAAGATAACACTCACCTCTGTCTGGTGAGGCCTGGGATCCCAGAGATTCATGCTTGAGCAAAGCCTTCATTGGCTGCAACTGGGTGTTCCGTGGCCTCTGAGCTGGTGTCAACGCTGCCACCTTACAACAGAGTAGTTGCCCCTCAACACCACCTGGGATCTGGAAGGCATTCACTTTGTATTTATAAAAACTTCTATTATGCTTTCCATGTGCTTGCTAGTACTTTCTATTTCCAGGCACTATTTCTAAGAGCTTTATGAAGATTAATTCTTTTAATGCAGAAAACAACAACTCTATGAGCCAGGTACTAGTATTATCTGTAGTTTTAGAGATAAAACCCTGTAGAGGCCCGGGGCTGAAACAGGTTGCCCAAGGTCACCCCGCTAATACGTGAAGGTGCTAGGATGGGGGCACAGGCAGGACCCCAGAGCCCAAGCTCTTAACCACTACTGGGTGCTCCCTCGTTATACACAGTGTGCTCTTTGGAAATTAGTGTTAAGTTTCTGACTACTTGAATTTTTTTTTTTCACTGAAAAGTGAAGACAATAATTTCTAGCTCACAAGGCCTGAAGGGCCGGCAACTTAGATGACAGTATGTGAAATCACCTCACACAGAGCCTGGTATATGGTGTGTCCTTATTAAATGCAAGTTCCTTTCCGGACACTTGTAATTAGTTCTGAAGTCACTTTCATTATCATTAGCTTATGTGCAGCTGAGAATTTCCACGTCCTTTGTACAAGATGCAAAACCTGAAAGGAACTTGAAATGACTTTTCACTGTTCTAGGGCTCGAGAACAATAGTGCCAATTGAAGAAGCTTGGTCTCCTGGTCACCAGCTATCTGGTATGTGTCCCGCGAAAGGATCACACAAAAATACGGGATAATGCACATAGAAAATGGTCTACAAGAAGCAGGAAGATGCAGTTAAAAATGAACCCAGAGGTTCCTAAGAGGAACCTGTGGTTCATCCACTCCCTTCCAAGTGTTCTATGAATGTAAAAATGAAACGTATTTCTACTTTTACTAGTGTCTAAGCAAAATTCAGTCATTCTTTCGATTATGAATGGCAGCAACAAACCAAAATGTTATCAGCCGAAGCAGGCACAGCCAGGCAAACCCTGTCAAGGTCATTCAGCACCCTGTGAAACTGTACCGGTTAGGGGCGGGTCGCTACGGCTTACTCTTTGGTGCATTAACTTTAAAAAAGCACATATATAAAAAAAATAAAAAATAAAAAATAAAATAAAAATAAAAATAAAAAAATAAAAAAGCATATATATAATTTTATCACTAATTGGTTTCATGCTGTTAACTGTATCCCAATATATTCGAGTACTTTTGTAATCCCTTATGTTCTCAAAAATACTAGCATGAGGAGGGGTCCGTGGACTCTTCCCGAATGGCAAAGAGGTTCACCAGACCAAAAGAGCCCGAGACCTTCTCAATCTGACAGAAACGGCCCTCACTCGGATCTTGAGACTTCAGGAAGAAGAAACAGAGCGCGGCTCTCAGATACTCAGCCTTTTGCCTCTACCTGCGGCCCCCGCTCGTCCAGCTGCCTCTGCAGATACTCCAGGAGCACCACCGCCTCGTCCCCGCTCTCGGGGTGCTGCTCCCGCACCCAGCCCCGGAGCTCCTCGGGCAGGATGGTCAGGAACTGCTCCAGCACCAGCAGCTCCAGGATCTGCTCCTTGCTGCGGGACTCGGAGCCTGGTGAGGGCCTCGTGGGGCCGCTTGATCTCAGGGTATCGGAAGTTCCAGAAGCGCGGTTGTGAGTTTTCTGAACCCCGAACAGGGCTGGCCTCCTCCTAAAGGTAGAAGCCTCTTCCTCTTCCACCTTTATGACCAGAAGACACATCTGGTTCTCTGCAGATTGGTTGTCCAAGGCGGTGCTGGCCTTCAACTCTAGCCCTCCTGGGCCAAGGCAGTACTTGGGCCTCACTCTAGCCGGCAGCTTTTTTTCTGCTGAAGATTCCTGGAAGTGGGAAATCATTATTAACCAGTAATAGTACTAGCAGTCCCCTCCTCATGCCCAGGGGTCAAGGTCATTGTTAAAGAGATCCAGGTCACTAATCCATGAATAAATATGGCCAAGATAAGTGAATCTGAGTCTCATCAAGTCTCTAGATCCAAGTAGCAGCAAACAGGTGAAATACAGAAACAAAGTAAAGTTTTTCAAACCTCCCTACATATCAGAATCACTAGGGAATTTTAAAATATCCTGATAACCTTGGCTGAACCAGGATCAATTACATCAGTCTGTGAGGGAGGGACCTGGGCATTAAGAACTTAAACTTTTCTAGATGATTCTAACATGCAGTGGAGTTTGAAAATTATTAAGTTAAAGATACTAAAAATTAGCAATTGTGGAGGCCGAGAAAATTAAGGCCATTCCACCTCAAATTTAGAATTAGCACAAGTACAGCCATCTTAGGCCCCTGTGAATAAGAGGTGAACTTTACAGGAAAAACTGCAGAATGTCCTTGACAGGGAATCCATATCAGAAAGACAACAGAGCTCAGAATGTCCTTGGCAGAGAATCCCATATCAGATCTTGAGAAACTCCCCCACTCTTTCCCCCATATTGGAATGGAAAAAATTCCTCCAACCCTTCTGAAAATCCCCTAGACCTGCCCATAAAAAACCCAGCTGTAACCCACTTCCGGGTCCAAGCCCCTGCTCTGCTGTGTGGAGTATACTTGGACCCAAGCTCGAGCTTGTAAATGAACCCTTGTGTGCTTACATCGGTGTCGGCTCCTTGGTGGTTTCTCGGATTCGCAATCTTGGGCACAACACAATCAGCTAAGTTTAGAGTGCTAGACATCTTATAAGACAGAAGACCAATGTTATTCAACAAATAAATTTTTTTTAAAAAAAGAGGGAGAGAAAAGGAAAACTGTCATAGATTAAAAGAGCCTTGAGTTGGAGAGCCTGGGGAGCTCAGCCAATTAATCATTCATTTCAGGTCAGGTCATGATCTCAGGGTCCTGGGATCGAGTCCTGCATTGGACTCCCGGCTCAGCGGGGAGTCTGCTTCTCTCTCTTCCCTCCTTCTCTCTCTTTCTTTCTCTCTCTCAGATAAATAAATAAATAAAATCTTTAAAATATGGAGGAGGGGAAAGATGGCCTAGGAGTACCTGGGCTCGCGGCATGCGCCCCAACACAGAGAGGACTCTGAAACCATCCCAGGTAACCTCCGGAATTGACCGGAAGACAAACTTCACAACTACAGGGCGAGAAGCAGCCACACTGGAGAAGGTAGGAAGTGCAGAGACTCAGTGTGTGGCAAGAAACATCTTGGCTGCTCCGAGGGAAGGGAAGGGAAGGGAAGGGAAGGGAAGGGAAGGGGAGGGGAGGGGAGGGGAGGGGAGGGGAGGGGAGGGGAGGGGAGGGAAGGGAGCCGAGGTTGCGGTTGCGGAGAAGGGGTGAGAGGAGTGCGTGGGAGAGATGCACAAGGAGAACTTTATTCATAGCGACTGGCTTAGGAGGTGAGAGGGGCTGGATTTTGTGGGATTTTGCAACCAGCGGGGCTTAAAGCCTGGAGTTTCAAAGATCGGAGGACTTGGCTGGGATAGAGGCCCGAGGGCACTTCGCTGCTCCCGGAGAGAAGGCAGACCCGAAACAGGGGGGCAGAGGAAGTGGAAACTGTCGTCTGAGGAGCGCCTGGGGCGTGCCCCTGGCTGACTATCTGCTCTTCGGAGAGGCAGTGTTTACAGAGACTGAGACTCCCTTCCAGGAACAAAGGGGTTGGCCAGCACCATTCCCACCCTCCCCCCAGCGGAAAGAACCACCAGCCATAGGCAGCTCAGCGGGACCCAGGCTGCCTAACCTGCTGACACCAAGCTCCACCGCCTGCGTCTAGTGGGACTCCCAGCTCTCCGTCAAGGTCCTCTGGTAGTCTCGGTGCTAGCCCAGCTCCTCTCATTCCCAGCACGGTGGCCGCCTCCTCCAGAAGACCAACGCAAACCCCTGCCCTCACCAAGTCTCCTGAAGTGAGTGTTCTACAGGTCTTCAGCGCTCGTGGAAGGAGTATCAGGTCTCATTTAACAAGCAAACCAGAGCATATCTAGTTAAAACTCACCACATTCAGGCCAAGGGCCGAACGGCCTCTGCGGAAGACTGGTCTGAAGGATACAGCAGCCAAAACACAGCAGCACAGTCATGCAGCACACACCAGAAGCACTAGCTGAAGTGCCGGGCCCTGGGCACTACATGACCTCTTCTTCATAAGGCCATTGCTTTCAGGAGCAGGAAACAACTGGCTTTTCTAACAGAGAAGGCAGAGACTTAGACAAAATGCGAGCATGGAGAAATTTATACCAAGAGAAAGAACAAAATAAGGCCATGGCCAGAATAAGAAAAACAGAAGTAGGATGTCTGATAGAGAATTTAGAGGAGCACTAGTAAGGATGCTCCATTGACTTGAGATGGCAATAGAAGACTAAAGGGAGACCATTATGGCACAGATAAAACAGAATTGTTTAGAGATAAACAGTGCAATAAATGAGGTTGGAAACAGGAGTGATGCAATGAACAACAGGATGAAAGAAGCAAAGGAACAAATTATTGACACAGAAGATAAAGTAATAGAAGGTGGGCAAGCTGAACAAAAGAGAAAAAAGGATTACGCAAAACAAAGATAGACTTAGGAAACTCAGTGACTCCATCAAACACAATAACATTCTTATTCTAGGGATCCCAGAAGGAGAAGAGAGAGAAAAGGGGGCAGAACATTTATTTGAAGAAATAATAGCTGAAAACTTCCTTAATCTGGGGAAGGAAACAGATATCCAGATCCAAGAGGCATGGAGAACCCCCAACAAAATCAACAAAGCAGATCCACACCACATATTATAATTAAACTGGCAAAATATGGTAATAAGGAAAAATATTAAAAGCAGCAAGATAAAAGGAGATGGTTACTTACAAGGGAAAACCCATAAGTCTAGGAGCAGATTTTTAGCACAAATTCTCCAAGCCAGAGGCATGATATTTTCAAAGAGCTGGGTGGGAAAAATCTGCAGCCACAAATACTCTATCCAGCAAAGCTAACATTCACAGTAGAAGGAGAAATAGAGATTTTCACAAACAAGGACTTCCTGTGTCAATGCTGAAATTGGAGGACAAATAATTATGTATCCAGATAGACAGATGCTGGGTAATAGAGAGCACATGCAAGAAACCTTGGGAGACTTTTCTTCCAGTCTGCCTTCCCCTAAATAGCTCCCTCCATCCACCTATCCATCTGCCCATTGAAACACCCCTCTCCCTCCTTTCCCCTCTCCCATAGCCATCAGCTCAAGGAGGTAGTGTCACATAATGGTGAAGTCTACAGACTACTAGCAGAATGCCTGGATTCTCACCTCTTATTAACTGTGTCCTTTGGTAAGCTACTCAATCTTTCTAACCTTCAGCTTCTCCATCTTTAAAATGAAAATAAAACTAGGACTTCTCGGGACACCCAGGTGGCTCAGTGGTTGAGCGTCTGCCTTCAGCTCAGGACATGATCCTGGAGTTCTAGGATCGAGTCCCACATCAGGCTCCCTGCATGAAGCCTTCTTATCCCTCTGCCTATGTCTCTGCCTCTCTCTTGCTGTGTCTCTCATGAATAAATAAATAAAATCTTTAAAAATTTTTTTAAAATAAAATCTTCAAAATAAATAAAAGAGACTGAGTAGACAAATCAACCAAATGCAAATGGTAAATTATACTTGGGTCCTATAGGGAAAAAATAGCTGTGAAAAGACATATTTCTGGGGCTCCTGGCTGGCTCAGTGGGTAGAACATGCAACCCTGGGTCTCGGAGTCATAGGTTCGAGACCCACTTTGGGTATGGAGATTACTTAAAAATAAAATCTTAAAAAAAAGACATTCCAAACAATTAGGAAAATTTGAACACAGTGATATGAAGGAATTACTGTTGATTTTGTTGAGTCTAATAATACTACAATTAAAGTCCTTACTTATTAGAAATTCACATTGAAGTATCTATTTATGTGTGAATAGATGAGTATTGTTTACAGCACTGAAAAGGGAACAAGGGAAGGAAAGATGGAAGGCAGGGTGAGAAGGGGAAGGAAGAGAGAGGAAAGGAGTGATAGAAGAATGGAAGAAAATGGCCAGAAGACAATGGCTATGGATGCTCAGGGACGAACATATTGGGGTTCATGCTGATATATGTGACATCCTCATTTACAAATTAAAACCCTGCCTCCCTTCTTTCCCTTTGAATGACACAGAGAGGAGCCCCCATCCAGCTCCTAAAAGCATTTAGTGGGAGAGAGAGTCCTGGGAAGTGCAAGGGCCACAGCTCAGCCACTTTGGAGCCCAGGGGATATCACAGAGGTGTACGGGGTGGGGGAGGAAAGTTACTAGCACCCACTCCACCTCCTATTCAGGTATCACCACCCATGCTATTCAGGATTTGAGCCCAAGTGAACAGACTGAGAAGGCCCTGCATTGGGAAACTCCTTATGAACAAGAAGTGCTTGTTAAGGAAATAAGGAAATGTATGGAAGGCGATGAGAGCAGTTTCTCATTATCAGAAAAGAGAGTTACAGAGACAGAAAAAAAGAATGTGGTGTAAACCCCATACCTGAGATCAGAATTACAGGCATTCATATGAACTTAGTTCCCAAATTTACAGTAACAGGTAGAGACACAGAAGTTACATACAGGAAGATTCAGGCTAAGACTCAGGAATCTCCTGGAAGTTCAAACTCTGGCATGTCTCCAGCACCTCTAGCACCAGGCAGGATGCAGGATGTCCAACCCCAGGGGCCTGGACCTCCATGTTACAAACCTGTCCTTGCTGTTAGTGAGTCCAGGTGGCCCCAAGGAAGGGGCATCCTGGAGAAGCCCAAGCATCACAACACACAACACAAACCAGTCTGGATCTTTGCTTAGGGACAAGTTCTTCTTCAGAGTATTTTATTTTCCCCTCCTAAAATCGAGAAATTGGGGCCCCTGGACGGCTCAGCGGTTAAAAAAATATGTTATTTATTTATTTGAGAGAGAGAGCACAAGGGGCAGAGGGAGAGGGATAAGGAGATTTTTCAAGAAGTGCAAGGAGTGCAAGGAGTGCAGGGCCTATCTTGGCATTCAGTCCCACAACCCTGAGATCATGACCTGAGTGGAAATCAAGAGTTGGATGCTCAACTAACTGAGACACCCACGCTCGCCAAAACTTTTTCTTTTAAAAGAAAATTTAAGATAATTTCTTTGTAGCCTCAAGTAGAGCAGGATTTGTTTTAAAATGCACAAACTGTGAAAGAGTAATAAATAATAAATAAATTTGGCCTTATTAAAATATATTTTAAAACACCAGAAATTAGTGGAAAAGACAAGCAGAAGACTGAGAGACGATGTTTCCAACATGTATAACCAACAAAGATTCAGTACACTGAATGTATATTGGACATCAATAAATAAATAAGGGAAAAAAAAGCCAGAAACCAAACAAACAAAAATGACAAAGAAACTGCACAGGCAATTCACAGAGGAGGAATCTTGAATGAGGAGTAAACATTAGCAAGTATGTTGAATCATTAGTAATTAAGGAAAGGCCAATTTAAAACTGTATCATACCCATACCTTAGCAATAACATCTGTGAAAAAAAATTGGAACTCTCATGCACAGTTGGTAGGAGTATGAGTTACTACACTCACTCACTTAAAAAGCAATTTTGAAATATATATTAAAGTTGAAAATGATATGCATGATAGCCCAGCAGCTTCAAAATATCTATCTTGTAAGAGCTCTGAACTTAGAGTGTTCATTGAATATTCTAAGCTAGACAGCTTTTGATGCTTATGATACAAAAGCGCCTCCTCCCACAAAAGAGACAAAGATCCCTGCCCCCATAGAGCTAATAGTGGAGATTGACACCCACCCCCCAAAAAAATCCCAAATTTAAACAGAATAATACATAAATAGAATGGGAGAATGGAAGCTGATGAGCACCATGATGAAAGAGGGTGGAGAGAACAAAATAAAATCAGGATAGGGAGATTAGAAGTTGTGGCATGAGGATGGATGGTTGGCTGAAGTATCAGATAGAGAAGTCAGTATAAATCACATTGAGGAGGTGATATTTTCACCGAAGTCTGAAAGAGATGGAGTTAGCCATATCTGGATATGGAATGCATATATGGATAAGAGTGTTCCTGGTAGAAGGAACACCAAGGAAGCCAGAGTGGCTGTGAGATAATAGGTGGTTGGTCTCTGCCCCTGGTTCCTGGCACATAGCTCCTAAAACCCTCATGATTTCCTAAGTGATAAGAACATTAAGAGCATCTCTTGTTCTACTGACATGACTCTGAATGGGCTTCTGAATGGGGGCTTGTCACCCGACAGAGCAAGCCATGATTAGGAGCTTAGAATTTTCAACCCATTTGCATTTCTCCAGAAAGTTAATGATGGAGAAATGGAGTTAATATTGGAAATGGAGATAATAATTCATCTGCCTATGCGAGGAAGCCTCCATAACACCCCAGAGGGAGAGTTCAGGGAGCTTCCAGTCTGGTGAGCATGTGCACACCAGGAGGGCGATGCATCTCAACTCCATGGGGACAGAAGTTCCTGTTCTGGGGATCCTCCCAGACTTCACCCTATGCATCTCTTTTCCTGGCTGTTCATCTGCATTCTTTATCATAGCCTTTAATAAATTGGTAAATGTAAGTGAGTGTTTCTCTGAGTTCTGTGAGCCACTGTAGCAAATTAATCAAACCCAAGGAGCTAGTTGGTGGAACCTCTGGTCTATAGCTGATCTGCCAGAAGCACAGGTGATTATCTGAGCTTGTGACCAAGATCCAAAATCCAGGGGGAAAGCGTTGTGGGACTGAGCCCTCAACCTGTGGGATCCGATGCTGTTTTCAGGTAGAGAGGTTAGAATTGAGTTAAATTATAGGATTCTTAGGTAGTGTCACAGAGAAATGCTTGAATAAGGGAAAAACCTCTGCACGTTTGGTGACCCAAAGTGTCACAAGTGAAGTATTTTGTGTAAAAATAAAAGAGACACATAGGAAAGAAACAAAGTAGGGAAGAATTAGTTTTTCCCTTACCTAGAAAGGAAAAAACTGAGTCTTTCCATTTTAGTTCCTGAGCTAGAGTGAGCAAGAGAGAGAGAGCACAAGAGACAAGGTTAGGAAGACAACAGGTCAGATCCTATAAATTCCTGTAGGTCTTTGCAAGGGTTGGCTTCTGAGTGAAATGGGGAGTCTTTGCAGGGTTTCAAGGAAGAGTGACATTCTGACTTAAATGATCATTCTGGCTGCTGTGTTGAGAATATTCTGTAGAAAAACAAGAACAGGGGCAGGGGATCATTGGAAAGTTATCACAGTTCCCACAGGAGAGAAGACAGTTCAGACCAGAGTGGTAGTAGTAAAGTTGGTAAGAATTCCAGGTATATTCTGATGGTAAAACCAACATCATTTCCTGACAAACTGGGTATGCGATGTGGAAAAAAAAAAATCCAGCAGATCCAAAGATGATGACAAGGATAGAATTACCATCAACTGAGATATGGATGATTACTGGGTGGATCATTGAGAGGGGTCATCGATATGTGGCTTTGGGTCAGCTGAAATTGGACATGCCAATTAGACATGTCAAGTTAAGACTCTGAGATTTGTGGGGCACCTGAGTGGCTCAGCATTTGGGTGTCTGCCTTCAGCTCAGGGCATGATCCTGGAGTTCTGGGATCAAGTCCCGCATCGGGCTCCTCTCAGGGAGCCAGCTTCTCCCTCTGCCTGTGTCTCTGCCTCTCTCTCTCAGTGTCTCTCATGAATAAATAAATAGTATCTTAAAAAAAAAAAAGACTCTGGGATTTGGGAGTTTTTTTAGATTTTATTTATTTATTCCTGAGAGAGGGAGAGAGAGAGAGAGAGGCAGAGACACAGGCAGAGGGAGAAGCAGGCTCCATGCAGGGAGCCTGACGTGGGACTTGATCCCAGGATTCTGGGATCGAGCCCTAGGCCGAAGGCAGACTCTAAACCGCTGAGCTACCCAGGGATCCCCAGACTGTAAGATTTGTTTATAGGAATTTTACTGAGACATATGTTCAGGAATAAGATTCATGAGAGAATTAAGGAAATAGGACCAGGCAGAGCAGTTGAACTGTGATACAGTTCACAAAAGAAGCTCCAGCTGATCTTATCAGAGGCTCATGAGGTGGGATGGTCCTTTAGAATTGCCCTGCCTTACTGCGTGGTGTTTGAGAGTACAGTACATCCTCATGTGAGGCAACTCTTTGTATGAGGGCAATTCCCACAGACTCAAATAGGAGTCATTGTCAACCAGTTCTCCAAACAGCCGGGGAAGCACATGCCTTGTTTGGGGTACTGTAGCACGGCATGTGAACCACTCTGATCCATTTGTTTGCTATAATAAGAGGTAGGAACAACTACATCAGAATTTTCTTCTCTTCCTGGGGAAATTCACAAAGGTAGACAAGTAGGAAGAATTGCAGCTCCTGCAGACATAGCACATCTTAAAGTCATAAGGAATATTCATTTTGTCCCTACTCTATGACCCCGTCTAGATTCCCCTTATCCTTGACTACTACCTCTGATGATCTGGGTGGTATTCCTGATAGGTGACACTCGTCCCTGACAGGTCTAAACTTCTGGTTACTATACTCCTTTCAGGTGATAGCTGTTGAACTGGTCCATTTAATATAAAAATTTCTCAGTGGAGAACCAAGACACATCCCCTCAAGTGGATCACCTGAGTGACAAACTTTTTTTCCCTGTCTTTGTTGTATAACAGCGCCCCTATATTCTTCTGATGATGAGACCATCAATTTCTGCTGGGTGATGACCCCTCTCCTTGCTGCTGGAGTCTTGGAAAAAGGAGGCTAAAATATCTGGGCACCAGCCCCCACCTTTAAGTTTACAGAGAGTCTCCCTCTTTCTCATGACAGAACTTTCCAGGAACTGAGACATCCAGACTCAGAAGGAAATTTCCTCACTTAGGTCATTAAGGGGGAAGGATTTCAGTGACACTGCTATTCCATAGATGGAATGGGCAAGCCCAGAGCTGGAGGGCAATTAAGCTTTCTGAGCAGATGCTCTACATTCTACTGTCTCCTACCTCTGGGGCATCTGCACTTATCCCTCAGCTCATCCCTATGGGTATATGGCTATGCAATGGTGGTGGCTGATGGGGGCTACCTTACAACCAATTAACAGAGAGGGAAACTGCTGAGTTTAGGCCATATATGATTTGGTATAGTCTGTCAGTACAGGAATTCTACCCAGAGGGCAGAGCTTTGGGTGGTGCACCCAGACAAAATTCAGTGGAAGGAAAAAAGTCTGCAAGTAAGAATACATATACATTCAAGGCAATGATGGACATCTTGGCTAATTTGCAGGGGCCTGGATGGAAGAAGATTGGAGGATCAAAAACAAGGTCTGAGGAAGAGGTATGTGGATGAACCTATGAGAATGAGTAGAAAGTCTGAAGATCATTATGTTAAAGCTTCTCACAGAACACACATCATGGAGGAGGCAATAAGCAAGTAGATAGAATGATCCAGACCGTTCATATCAGCTAGCCTCTGTCATTTGCCACCCCACTGCTGGTAAGTGGGTTCATGAACAGGGTAAACATGGCAGCAGAGAAAGAGGCTCTCCCTGTCATCAATGCTGTATAGCTACTGCTGAGTGTCCAATTTAACTGCAGAGGTATCAACACTGAGTAGTTGATATGGTGCCATATCATGAGGGGATCAATTGCATTGGTGGCAAGTGATTACATAAGACCTCTTCCTCTCTCCAAGGGGAAGTAATTCAGCTTGACAGGCATTAACACGTGTTTTGGGCATGCATTTTGCTTTCCTTCTCACTGGACACAGCACATTATTCAAGGACATGCAGAATCTTCGATTCACCGAGATAAATCTACATAATTTCACAGAAGTGTAGCAATGAACATGAGACATGTGAAAGATATTTTATTTATTCATGAGAGACACAGAGAGGCAGGGACATAGGCAGATGGAAAAGCAGGCTTCTCACAGGGAGCCTGATGTGAGCCTGATGTGGGACTCGATCCCAGGCCCCTGGGATCACGACCTGAGCTATAGGCAGATGCTCAACCACTGGGTGCAGGCATCCCTGGTAATGTCCTATATTTTGAAAGAGGCCTGAATTACACAGGGGCATGCACTTATAAAACCTCGATTAATGTATAATTAAGATATGCACATTTAATTATGTAAATTTTACCTCAGAAGAAAACAGCTATAAACAATTATTGAAATCTAGTTAATTACATACATGCTGAAGTATTTTGGGAGAATTGTACTAATGTCTACAATGGATTCTGAAATATATTAAAAAAAATGTAAATATAGGGATGCCTGGGTGGCTCAATGGTTGAGCATCTGCCTTTGGCTCAGGGTGTGGTCTGGAGTCCCCAGATCAAGTCTCACATTGGGCTACTTGCAAGGAGCCTGCTTCTCCCTCTACCTATGTCTCTACCTCTCTCTCTTTCTCTCTCTCTCTTTCTCTCTCTGTGTGTGTGTCTCTCACAAATAAATAAATAAAATCTTTTTAAAAATGTGAATATATTAAGAAAAATGAAATTGAGAAAAATGAGCAGCATTGATTGTTGGGCCATATAACAAGTATTACAGGTACTGAAGATGTCCATTTTAGAAAACATGCTGTGTGGAGTTCATGGCACATCCTAATAAGAGAATCATTATATAGACCCCTACAGTTCTGGAGTAAGGTGATAAGATACATTATACATCTTTTTTTTTATTATTATACATCTTTTGATAAACATTTCCTGCTGTGCAACTAGGTCCTGGTACAGAAAGAACTCCTGACTGTATGGCATCAAATAAGCCAGAATTGCTCTTTCTAAACTGAGTTCTAGCAGATTCACCAAGACATAAGATTGCATGTATCTGGGAACAATGTATGGTTGGTCAGACAACCAACTGACTGAGCCATGCAGGCACCCATCCAGGGCCAAGATATTAAATGCTACATCATGAGAGAGTGCATCTATCTTGACACACTCTTCCTTACCTTACCAAATCTATACCTCACCCTCTTCATTCCATCGTCTCAGACTCATACATACACTCTCAGTTCCTGTCGATATCGGCTAGCTCCTTTAGGATATAGCCTCTTCCCTTCCTTAGCAGACCCCAGTGCTAACCCAACCAGATTTTGCTGCATGTAATCCTAGGAACTGACTAGTGGCCAGATGTGGATGTGGATAGACTCTCAAGGGGCATCTGATGTCTTGCAGAGCAGAGGCTCTACCTCATCTTCAAGCAAGCAGCAACACTAGTTTTTTTTTTTTTTTTTTTTTTTTTTATTCATGATAGGCACACAGTGAGAGAGAGAGAGGCAGAGACACAGGCAGAGGGAGAAGCAGGCTCCATGCACCGGGAGCCTGACGTGGGATTCGATCCCGGATCTCCAGGATCGCGCCCTGGGCCAAAGGCAGGCGCCAAACCACTGCGCCACCCAGGGATCCCGCAACACTAGTTTTTAACTGACAGTGATGGAATAATTTTGCAGGCACAGAGGGTTCATTGAGGAATCTGAGGATCCATGACTCTGGAGACTTTGACTGAGGTATCCCTGCCTGAGGTCTCAGAGTTGCATTCCCTCCCAGTCAGCTCTCTGGCAGTAGCTTGGTATGCCTACCAGGTTTGATAATAACTTTGTCTGGAGCTCTGCCACTCTTTCACTTGAGTCCTGGGTCTGATCCTCTGCTTTTTCTGCCCTCTGGCTGAAGGAGATAAGACTTTATATGGTGCCAGAGAAGCCCTCTGGATTTTACACTTGGCCTTATATTGGAGACTAGTCACCTCAGAATTTCACTACCTTCCTTTAATACATCAGTGGCCAACAGTGCAACAGCTTCGTAATTCTTTAGTCCAAGCCATTTCTCAGAGTTGTTTATGCAGCTTACAACTTTGAGAAATAAGGTAACATTTTCCTCTAGACAAAGTGTAAATTTAGTTAACTACATACTGCAAACATGGCAGATTCCCTAAGCTTAGGTTTCCCCCTCCCAGCTCACACACACACACACACACACACACACACACACACGCAACACAGACTCATTGCGTGCATCTCATCCATATGGATCCATCTGGTGATTTCTTTTTTTTTTTTTTTTTTTAAGATTTTATTTACTCATGAGAGATACAGAGCGAGAGAGAGAGAGGCAGAGGGAGAAGCAGGCTCCATGCAGGGAGCCCAACGTGGGGCTCGATCCTCGGTCTCCAGGATCACTCCGTGGGCTGAAGGTGGCGCTAAACCGCTGCGCCACTGGGGCTGCCCCATCTGGTAATTTCTTTCAGATTTGGGGGCAATTGGAGCTGGCACATATATGAATATTCATGCCGCTTGCTATCTATGGATAATAAAGCCCTTTGTTTCTGACCGTGAAGTCTTATATCTTTTGAAATCATCCATAAAACTTTAGCAGGCTAGTTTTTAGTTTGTGAGATGAATAAAATAAAATCCCAGACTCACCTCATCTGAAATAATGCACCCACAAATTCATTACCTCCCACGAATATCCTATCTTACTTTCACCACCATTAAGTTTTTAACAATTGTACTGCAATCTTCTGTCAGGGCTATGGGGGCTCAACCTATCTCCATGCCCTGGATTTTCAATGCCAGTTGACATCAGGTCTCCAACTCCCAAATACCATTTTTGAAACTACTTCCTAGGATCATTTCTATTTTTTTTATTTTTTATTTATTTATGATAGTCACAGAGAGAGAGAGAGAGAGAGAGGCAGAGACATAGGCAGAGGGAGAAGCAGGCTCCATGCACCGGGAGCCTGACGTAGGATTCGATCCTGGGTCTCCAGGATCGCGCCCTGGGCCAAAGGCAGGCGCCAAACCTCTGCGCCACCCAGGGATCCCCCTAGGATCATTTCTAGTATCAAATATAGGTTCAGTTCTCTATGCAAGAAATTCTGAGATGTATGTGCAAGAAATTGATTAGGTCAGTGCTGTACAGAGCAGTATTGGGTGGAGAGGGAGGTGGAACAGAAACAATAACTCTACAAGAAGCTTTGGAACCAGAGCAATTGTCCTCAGAGTTGTCTTGCCTAAAAGCAAGGAGTCAAGATTGCATATACCTCTCAGCAATGATTGGCTACTGAACATGAGGTGCCATGTTTGAGGATATGATCTTGAGCTCTGGAGTTGTCATTGTGGCTGAGAGACCTGCATGAAGAGCTTCTCACTCACTGTAAGCAAGGTGGGGAATGCATGTCTCAGTTGTGACAGAAGGAACTGACCATCAAGCAATAGATTCTCTACAAGAATCAATGACTGAACTCTAACATTCTAACATTGAGAGTTAAATGATATAGAAAGGATCCATAATGGAAATGATGCAGTAAACAATAAGGTAGGAAAACTATGAGAGAAAGTGGTCCCCCAAAGAAGAGTGTGTTTCAAGGAAGGAGGAGTATTCAAAAATGTGAAATGTTGCCAAGAGACTAGATTGACACTTTATCATTAGAGTTGGAAATGTGGAGGTCAAGAAGTTTCACTGGAATGGCAGAGACAAAACTTTGATTTCAGTGGGTTTATAAAAGAAAGGGTATGTTTCCATTTTTGAAACATGAAGCTTAGTTATTCAGATCCACTCTCTTAGTGAAAGCAACCCACGCAGCATACATTATTTACAAGTAACTTCTAAAAAGCATTGCAGAGCTGGTAAGATAGTAAGGAATCTCAACTTAAAATCTAAGTAGAAGTGGAAATTCAGAGAGGCAACATTTAAGCTGATTTTTACCCTGAGACTTTTGCCAAACAGCAATTTGATCTTCAGTGTGATGATCTTGAAAGTATAAGACAGTGACGCCTGGGTGGCTCAGTCTGGGGGTTGAGAGTCGGCCTTCGAATCAGGTCGTGATCCCAGGTCCTGGGATCAAGTCCTGCATTGGGTTCCCAGAATGGAGTCTGTTTTTCTCTCTTCCTATGTCTCTGCCTCTCTGTGTGTCTCTCGTGAATAAATAAATAAAATCTTTTTTTAAAAAAAGAAAGCATAAAACAAAGCCTCAGACCTACCTAAGGTGAGCATCTGATGAGAAATCTGCCTTTGATAAACCCAACTTCCGTAGGGCAGTGGCATGGTGAACCAAAAGTAATCCTACTCCTATCTATATCTACCTTTAGCTGACTGTAAAGGAAGTTGCCTTGGCATAAACAGAACAGAACACAATAGTGCCTGAGAATTATAACTGCAAGCCTACTATTGCACAGATTGTCATTCCAAATTCACAAAACCAAGATGGGCTGAAAAGTCTCAAATCATGAATTCAGTTTAAAACATTCCTCTACTTAACTGACAGAGGCAAATGCAAATCCTCTTAGGGGTACCCATTGTGTTCCTTCATTCTACTTGCTTTGAGTTTAGTTTGTTCTCCTTTATCTAGTTTCTTATGGTGAGAAGATAGGCTATTGATTGAGATCTTTCTTTTTTGATACAGGTGTTTACAGCTATAAATTTCCCACTAAGTATGGCTTTCACTACATCCCATACATTTTGGTATGCTGTCATTTGGTTATCAGTCATCTCAAGGTTTTTTCTAATTTTCCTTGAAGCTTCTTCTTTGACTCATTGGTTACTTAGGAGTGTGTTTTCTAATTTCCAAATATATGTGAATTTCCCAAATTTCCTTTGGATAACTGATCTCTAATTTCATTCCAGTGTGGTTGGAGAACATACTCTATATGATTTCCGTAAATTTGAATGTTACTGGGGCTTGTTTTATGACATATCATAAGTCTGTCTTTGAGAATGTTCCATGTACATTTTAGATCTCCATTGTTTTTACTTGTTTAACGCCAGTATGATTACTGAACAGTGTTATAGTAGTTTCAGGTGTATGATGTAGTGACTTAACAATTCTATACATTATTTTGTGCTCATCACAGTAAATGTATCCTTAATCCCCTTCACTTACTTCACCCATCCCCCTGCTCATCTTTGTTCTCTATTTTTTTTTAAGATTTTATTTATTTATTCGTAGAGAGACACAGAGAGAGAGAGGCAGAGACACTGGCAGAGGGAGAAGCAGGCTCCATGCAGAGAGCCCGAACCTGGGATTCGATCCAGGGTCTCCAGGATCACGCCCTGGGCTGCAGGAGGCGCTAAACCGCTGCGCCACCGGGGCTGCCCTGTTCTCTATTTTTGAGTGTGGTTTTTTTTGTCTCCTTTTTTCCTTTGATTATTTATTTTGTTTCTTAAATTCCATATATCAGTGTGAAATCACATGGTACTTGTGTTTCTCTGACTGACTTATTTCACTTAACATTATACCCTCTACCCTTACTCATCTATCTACATTTCTACATTTCTCAGCCCCTTGCATTTCGTAGTACTATGTGATTGTCACCAAAGCCACATGCGTGGAAGTGATATATCACTTTCATCCAGAGCACCCTCTCTCCATGCTCTCTATGGAGGGCTCAGGGAATATAGATTCCAGAGGACATAGCTACAAGATGGAGGACGGTGGCCCAGGCTGTTTTAGACATGTGATGTAAATGAGAAATAAACTTTTAATGCCAGTGTCACAAAAGGCAAAGAAAGACTGTGGCAATATTCCAGATTAAAAGAGGCAACTAACTAATTGCGGTATCTGCCCCTAGAGTGGATTATTTACCAGAAGGGGGATAATGCTACAAGGAATATTATTAGATCAACTGATGAAATTAAAATATGAATATTAGAATAAAATTTAAGAAGTATTGGATTAGTGTAAACCTGTGAAGATGACAATTATACTATAGTTATGTAAGAGATCTCTCTATTCTTTGGATATATACACCAAAGTGTTTAGGGACAAAGAGCCACATGTTATGTAAGTTAAACGCAAATATGGGTAAAATGTTAATAACAGGAAAATCTAGGTAAAAGGTATTTGGATGTTTCTTGTACTATTTTTAGTTTTCCGACTTTTTGTAAGTTTTATTGAAATTATTTCCAAATTAAATATTAAAAATAAAAAGTCGGGCAGCCCAGGTGGCTCAGTGGTTTAGCGCTGCCTTTGGCCCAGGGTGTGATCCTGGAAAACTGGAATCGAGTCCCACATCAGGCTCCCTGCATGGAGCCTGCTCCTCCCTCTGCCTGTGTCTCTGCCTCTGTGTGTGTGTGTGTGTGTGTGTGTGTGTGTACTATCATAAATAAATAAATAAATAAAATTTATTTTAAAAAAGTCATTAAGTAAAGAAAATAATATTATGCCCTCTAGATCCATCCATATCATTGCAAAATGGCAATATTTCCTTCTATGTTATGGCTGAGTAATATTCTATTGTATATAAATACCACTTTTTCATAATCCATTCATCAATCAATGGACACTTAAGCTGCTTCCGTATATTGACTATTGTTAACAATGCTGCTATAAACATAGGGGTGTTTATATCTTTTTCAAGTAGTGTTTTCATTTTCTTTGGGCAAATACTCAGTAGTGGAATTAAAGATTATATAGTAATTCTATTTTTAATTTTTCAAGGATCCCCATACTGTTTTCCACAGTGACTCTGTCAATTTACATTCCTACCAACAGTTCACAAGGGTTCCTTTTTCTCCACATCCTCGCCAACATCTGTTGTTTCTTAGGTTTTTGAGTTTAGTCATTCTAACAGGTATGAGGTGATATCTCATTGTAGTTTTGATTTGTATTTCCCTGATGATGAGTGATGTTAAACATCTTTTTATGTGTTTGTTGGTCATGTGTATGTCTTCTTTGGAGAAATGTCCATTCATGTCTAATGCCCATTTTTAATTTATTTTTTGAGATTTATTTATTTGAAAGAGAGAGTGTGAGCGCTTTTGGTGGGAGGCGCAGGAGGAGAGAATCTCCAGCAGACTCCTCACTGAGCATGGAGCCCCACAAAGGGCTCAACACTGACCCATGAGATCATGGACCTGAACCAAAACCAAGAGTCGAGACTCAACCAACTGAGCCACTCAGGTGTCCCTTTTGCTCATTTTTAAAATGGATTATTTGTTTTATTAAGTGTTGAATTTTATAAGTCCTTTATATATTTTGGAAACTAACCTTTTGTTGGATATGGCATTTGCAAATGTCTTCTCTCATTCTATAGATTGCCTTTTAGTTTTGTTGATTGTTTCCTTGTTGTGCAGAAGCTTTTTATCTTGATGAAGTTCCAATAGTTCATTTTTGCTTTTGTTTCCCTTGCCTCATGAGACATATCTAGAAAAATATTACTACATCCAATATCAAAGGAATTACTGCCTATGCCCTTTTCTAGGAATTTTATGGTTTCAGGATTCTTATGTAAGTCTTTTATCCACTTTGAGTTTATTTTTGTGTATAGTGAAAGAAAGTGGTCCAGTTTCATTCTTTTGCATGTAGCTATCCAGTTTCCCTACACCATTTGTTGAAGAGACTTTTTCTCATTGCATATTCTTGCCTCTTTTGTTGAAGATTAATAGACCATATAATTGTGGGTTTATTTCTGGGCCCTCTATTCTGTTCCAATGATCTATTTTTGTGCCAGTACCATATTGTTTTCATATTTCATTGTTTTCATATTGTTTCAACTACAGTTTTGTATTATATCCCAAAAACTGGAATTGTGATGGCTCCAGTTTTGTTCTTTTTCCTCTTTCTTTGGCTATTCAGGGTCTTCTATACAAATTTTAGCATTATTTGTTCTAGGTCTTTCACCTCCTTTGTTAAGTTTATTCCTAGGTATTTTATTGGTTTTGGTGCAATTGTAAGTGAGATTGTTTTCTTAATTTCTTTTTTCTACTGCTTAAGGATTAATGTAGAAATGCAACAGATCTTTGTATATTGATTTTGTATCCTACAACTTCACTGAATTTATCAGGTCTGGCAGTTTTTTGGTGGAGTCTTTAGGGTTTTCTCTGTGTAGCATCATGTCATCTACAAATATTAGAAGTTATGCTTCTTACCAATTTGGATGCTTTTTATTCCTTTTTCTTGCCTGATTGTTGTGGTTAGGACTTCCAGTACTATGTTGAATAAAGGTGGTGAGAGTGGACATCCTTTTCTTCTCCCTGACCTTATGGGAAAAGATCTCAGTTTTTCCCCATTGAGGATGATATTAGCTGTGGGTTTTTCATATACAGCCTTTATTATGTTGAGGTATGTTCCTTCTAAATGTACTTAAAGGTTTATATCATGAATGGACTGTACTTTGTCTAATAGTTTTCTTGCATTTATTGAAATGATCATGTGATTTTTATTTGTTTGTTTTGTTGATGTGACATATCACATTGATTGGTTTGTAGATATTGCACCCCAGGAATAAATCCCACTTGATTGTCATATATGATTTTTTTCAATGTATCATTGGATTTGGTTTGCTAATATTTTGTTGGGGATTTTTTGCATCTGTGTTCATCAGAGATGTTGGCCTGTAGTTCTCCTTTTTTTGGTAGTGTTTTTATCTGTTTTTGTTATCAGGGTAATGCTGACCTCATAGCATTAATTTATTTTTTATTATTTTTTAAAGATTTTATTTATTTATTTGAAAGAAAGCAAGAACACATGAGCAGGGGGAGGGGCAAAGAGAGAAGGAGACGCAGACTTCCCACTAAGCAGGGGACATTGGACATGGGGCTCAATCTCAGGACCCTGGGATCATAACCTGAGCTGAAGGCAGATGCTTAACTGACTGAGCCACCCATGGGCTCCTAGATGTTAATCTTCATTAAGTGTTTAGTAGAATTCAACTGTGAAGCCATCTGGTCCTGGACCTTTTTTTTTTTTTTTTTTTTTGTTGAGAAAGAGAGAGTGTGTGTATGTATATGTAAGTGGGGGGCGGGGGCGGGGAGCAGAAAGAATGAAGGAGAGAGAAAAATCCCAAGCAGGATCCACAATCAGCATGGAGTCTGATCTCACGACCCTAAGATCATGATCTGAGCCAAAATCAGAAGTTAAATGTGTAACTGACTGAGCCACCCAGGGGCCCCCAGTCCAGGACCTTTTTTTTGTTGGGAATTGTTTGGTTACTCACTTCATTTCATTGCTGGTAATTGACCTGTTTAAATTTTCTATTTGTTCCCGATTCAGTTTGGGGAGGTTATCTATTTTTAGGAATTAATCTGTTTCTTCTTGGTTGTCCAATTTGTTGGCATATAACTTTTCATAACATTCTCTTATCATTTTTATTTCTGAGATGTCATTTGTTATTTCTTCTCTTTCATTTCTGATTTTGAGTCCTCTCTGTCTCTCTCTTTGATGTGTGTGGCTAAAGGTTTTTCAATTTTGTTGATCTTTTCAAAGATCTGGTTTCATTTATCCATTCTGTTGTTTCTGGTTTCATTTATCAGTTCTCTTGTTTTCTTAGTTTCTGTATGATTTATTTCTGCTCTAATCTTTATTATTCCCTTTCTTCTATTGGTTTTGTGGTTTTTGTTCTTCTTTTTCTAGCTCCTTTAGGTGTAAGGTTAAGTTGTTTACTTGAGATTTTTCTTGTTTCTTGAGGTAAGCTTGTATTGTCATAAACTTCCTTCTTAGTAGAGCTTTTGTTGCTCCTAATATTTTAGACTGTTATGTTTTTATTTTCATTTCTATGTATTTTTTGATTTCCTCTTTGATTTCTAGGTCAACTATTCAGTGTTTAATAGCATGTTATTTAACCTCCATGTATTTGTATTCTTTCCAGATTTTTTTTCTTTTGGTTGATTTCTAGTTTAATAGCATTGTGATAATAAAAGATTTATGATATGACTTCAGTTTTTTTTTAAGTTATTGAGACTTGTTTTGTAGCCTAACATATAATCTGTTCTGGAGAATGTTCCATGAAAAGAATGTGTATTCTAGTTTTAGGATGAAATATTCTTTTTTTAAAAAAAGATTTTATTTATTTATTCATGAGAATACACAGAGAGAAGAGAGAGAGGCAGAGACACAGGCAGAAGGAGAAGCAGGCTCCATGCAGGGAGCCTGATGCGGGACTCAACCCCGGGTCTCCAGGATCATGCCCTGGGCTGAAGACGATGCTAAACCACTGAGCCACCCAGGCTGCCCAGGATGAAATATTCTGAATATATCTGTCAGATGTATCTGGTCCAATGTGTCACTCAAAGCCAGTGTTCTTTTTGATTTTCTGTTTTGGATGAGCTGTCTGTGATGTAAATGGGATGTTAAAGTCCCCTTCTGTTATTGTATCACTATCAGTTCCATTATGTTTGTTATTAACTGTTTTATGTAGGTGGGTGCTCCCATGTTGGGTGCATAAATATTTACAATTGTTATATTTTCTTGTTCAATTTTTCCCTATGATATAGTGGCCTTGTTTGTCACTTGTTGCTGTCTTTGTTTTTTTATTTTTATTTTTATTTTTTTGCTCTGTCTTTATTTTAAGCACTATTTTGTCCCATATAGGTATTGCTACCCAGCTTTCTTTTCACTTCTACATGCATGAGAAATGCTTTTCCATCCCTTCACTTTCAATCTGCATGTGATTTTAGATCTGAAGTGAGTCTCCTGTGGGCAGCATATAAGCTTTGCTTTTTTCTCCACTCTGTCACCCTATGTCTTTGGAGCATTTAGCCCATTCACATTCCAAGTAATTGTTTTTTAAAATATTTATTTATTTATTTATTTGAGAGAGAGTGAGAGAGCAGGGGGCAAGGAGAGGGAGAAACAGGCTCTCTCAGCACAGAGCCCAACGTGGGGCTTGATCCCAGGACTCTAGGATCATGACCTGAGCTGAAGGCAGACATTAAACCAACTGAGTCACCCAGACACCCCCCGGTAATTACTGATAGGTATGTACTTATTGCCATTTTGTTACTAGTTTTGTAGTTGTTTGTATAGTTCTTCTCTTTTGTTTTCTTCTCTTGCTCCCTCCTCTCATGGTTTGCTAGCTTTGTTTATTGATATGCATGGATTTCCTTTTATCTTTATTTTTTGCACAACTGCTATCATTTTCTTTCAATTTATGGTATGTGGTAACCGTTAGTTTTATATATAACATTTTATGCATACAGCAGTCTATATTTAGTTAGTGATCACTTAAAATTGAACTCAATCTAAAAGGACTAAATTTTTACTCCTTTCTCCACCATATTTTAGATATACTGTGTCATACTCTATGTTCTTTTATTTTGTGAATCCCTTGACTGATTTCTATAAATATGCTTAATTCTACTGCTTTTGTGCTTCCTATTTTTCTTACTCTTGCTGTGGTCTTTCCTTTTCCCTGAAAGAATCCCTTTAACATTTCTTGTAAGACTAGTTTAGTGGTCATGAGTTCCTTTACCTTTTGTTGTCTGGGAAACTTTATCTCTCCTTCTGTTCTGAACAAGAGCCTCTCTGGATAGAATATTCTGGGTCGCAGGTCTCTTTCTTTCAGCATTTTGAATATATTATGACAGTCCCTTCTGACCTGCAAAGTTTCTACTAAAAAATCAGCTGATAATCTTATGGGGGTTCCCTCGTATGTAATTGTTTTCTTTTGTCTTGCTGCTTTCAAAATTCTTTATCATGACTTTTTGTCATTTTACTTACTGTATGTCTTGGTGTGATCCTCCTTGGGTTGATTTTCTTGGGAACTTTATGTGCCTCCTGGCTCTGAATGTCTGTTTCCTTCCCTAGATTTAAGAAGTTTTCAGCTATTATTTCTTCAAATAAACTTTCTGTCCCCTTTTCTCTCTTCTTTTTTTTATATCCTTATAATGTGATTGTTATTATGCTTGACAATGTTGCTGAGTTCCCTTAGTCTATTTTCATTTATTATTTTTTAAGATTTTATTTATTGATTCATGAGAGACACACAGAGAGAGCCAGACACATAGGCGGGGGAGAGGCAGGCTCCCACAGGGATCCTGATGTGGGACTTGATCTCAGGACTCTGGGATCACAACCGGAGCCAAAGGCAGATACTCTACCACTGAGCCACCCAGATGCTCCTCTCTTTTCATTTCTAATTATTTTTTCTCTCTTCTACTCATCTTGATTGCTTTCTATTACTCTGTCCTCCAGAACACTGATCCATTCCTCTTCTTCCTCTATTTATTCCCCCTAATGTGTTTTTCATTTCAGTTATTGAATTCTTAATCAATTGGTGCCTGCAGGTGCCTGTTGATATGCAAATATCAACAATTTAAAATGTTGCATTTAAAATGTTGATCAGAGGGGATCCCTGGGTGGCTCAGCGGTTTGGCGCCTGCCTTTGGCCCCGGGCGCGATCCTGGAGTCCTGGGATGGAGTCCCATGTCGGGCTCCGGGCATGGAGCCTGCTTCTCCCTCTGCCTGTCTGCCTCTCTTTCTGTGTGTGTATCATAAATAAATAAATAAATAAATAAATAAATAAATAAATAAATAAATCTTAAAAAAAATGTTGATCAGGGGCGCCTGGGTGGCTCAGTCAGTTAAGTGGCCAACACTTGATTTCAGCTCAGATCATAATCTCAGGGTGGTGAGACTGAGCTCTACTGAGCATGGAGCCTGCTTAAGATTATCCTTCTCCCTCTGCCCCTCTCTCCAACTCCCATTCACATGTGTGCTCTCTCTCCCTCTCTCCAAATAAATAATAAGTAGTTTCCTTCAGCCATGCTAAAGGAAAGACTACATTATCTTTGTATTCTTTGTAGAAAATTTTACTCTTTTTTTATTTTTTAAAGATTTAATTTATTTATTCATGAGAGAGAGAGAGGCACAGACACAGGGAGAAGCAACCTCCATCCATGCATGGAGCCTGATGTGAGACTGGACCCCAGGTCTCCAGGACCACACCCTGGGCTGAAGGCAGTGCTAAACGCTGAGCCACCCAGGCTGCCCATGTAGAAAATTTTAAACGACAAAATTAGCATATAAAGAGATATTTCAAGAATATAAAGCCAACAACTTAGGAAAAATATTACAGAGATGCATCAGGTAGTAAATAAAAATATTTAAATTTTTTTTCCGATTTGTGTTTGTGATGTGAGACTTTAAGGTTTATTAAATGATGTGACTTCCCCCCTCAAAATCTCTATTTTCAAACCTATGTTTCACCCAAATTGTATAAACTGGATTTCCCACTATCTTTACTTCTCTATTATAAACTTCATAAGGGTGAGGACCTTGTATTCATTATTATTTCCAGTACATAGAGAAAACCCTTAGCACAGAGAATGAATTCAGCTGGAGTTTGTGGGAAAATAAATGAATAGGTCAGTTCAACTTAACGCATATATCTGTCCCCTTCTCCCACTTCTGCTTTGCTTCAGGATTTGGAAGTAGTCCCCTAACTGGTCCCCCTGCCTGTCATCTCAGGCTCTTCCCATCCTCCTACTGCGGCCTCTGCAATGTGTCCAAGTGCAAATGCTCTCATAACTGAATTCCTGTGAGGGTCGGGAAGGAGTCCCATCCCACTCCCTCTAGCTTCATGGGTGCCCCAGTGCTGTGTTCTGGCTGCAACAGAGCCTCCCACACTCCCACGTTGTGCCATCTGCAATCCTGGCATGCCCCCTGCTCCTCCCCCACGCGCTCCTCCCCTGGTCCTCCTCCGATGCCCCCCCGGCCCCCACCCCGCTCCTCCTCGGTCCTCTGATGCTCCCTGTGCTCCTCCCCATCCTTCTCCGATGCTCCCTGCACGCTCCTCCCTGGTCCTTGCCCCTTCATCCTCCCCCGACGCTCCCCAGGCTCCTCCCTGGGCCTCCGATGCTTCTCGAGCTCCTCCCCTGATTCCGCCCCCCTCCCCCCCCGCCCCGCTCTTCGGGTTACCCCGAGAGGTCCGCTAGGTCTCCTCGGCCACCAGTTAGGCTTAGTACTGGTACCTGTGTCCTAATTGCACAGCGGTAACTACAGCCTAATCGACTTATAAACCTTTATTTCATTTCACGTTCACATCCGCTTTATGAAGTTACTTGTTCACCTGCCCACGTCTCCTCGACTCCGAGAATCCAGAGACAATCACAACAGAGTGCCCCGTACTGTCACCCCTACAAGCACTCTCTCCTCTAGCGCTGTCCACACCAAGGAAGCCCCGGGGGGCAAGCACTAGAATTAGATGAACTGCTGCATTCCCGAGGCCGCCTGACCCCGAGGGCTGGGCGTCCTGCAGCGGAGCCGGAGCTGGGCTGGGAGGTGGCCACCGAGACGCAGGGACCTCTGAGGTCCTAGAGAGGACCGGAAAGCTCCCGGAAGGCGACTGGGCTCAGGCTGCTGACGCACTTCCGGCCTCCGTGGCTGCTCAGCTGTTGGGGATCCGCTGCCCGCGGCGGCCCTGAAGTTTCCCTGGTCCGAAGGTGAGTCTCGGCCCTGGGCCCCTTACTCCGGGAAATGGAAGGTCCGCGCCTTGGCGTAGGGGCCCGGGACGCCTTCTGAAGTCGGGGCCGAGTGGGAGTCCCGTGGGAGGGACCCCCACTGGGGGTGTCTGAGAGCGGCCGTGCGCGGGGGCGGTTGTTGGCCTTTGAACAGTATCAACTGCTCTTCCTGTCCCTGGCTTCTGCTCTTTGCATGGCTCCTTTTCTCTCTTAAGGGCTCTACTTAGATGTTTATCACCTCCCACCACCCTATCTTCTAGGCCTTCCATTTATTTGATAACTCGGTGTCACATTGGTTTTCCTTACAGTACTTATATCACCTAGTTCTTACTTCATTTGCTTAGCTCCTTACCCACTTTTGTCGTTGTTAATGTTACTCTTGGTTTTCCTCTTGGAACGTAAGCTCCAGCAAAACAGAGATTCTGTGTTTTTCACAGTTGTATCTCTAGCGCCTCACAAAGTGGCCTGGAATGTTGTAGGTGCTTGGGAAACAATTGTTGAGTAAAATGAGTGAATAAATGGCAATAACATCTATCTAGAACACAAGCAGGAATCAGGATATCAGAAGAAATCAAATGGGAAACCTTGGCGTAATATAAACAGCCCCAAATTTATGCAGTATATTTAAAAAATACTAGAGTCTTAAACAGTTGTCAAAATTCAGTTTCTTGTGGTTGTAGGACTGAAGTTCCTGGTAGAACTGAGGTCCCCCCTGCTTGCTGGCTGCCAGCAGGAGACTGACCTCAGCTTCTAGAGGTTGCCGGCATTTCTTTACACTGGCTTCCCTCCACTGACAAGCCAGGAAATGAGCCTCAAATCCTCCTCAGAGCTTCGTTTGACATCTGCTACCAGCCAGGGACTACTCTACTTTTAAAGAGCTCAAGTACTAGTTTAGCCCTACCCAGAGATCAGCTGGTGTCTCCCCATCATAAGATCAACTAATTAGTAACCTGAATTATGTTGCTGGGTGAATTTAGGAGACCCCAGGCCCTGAGGCTTTGACCTAGCCCATCCGAAAGGTTCTTGGTTTTGTCATATGAAGAATTCAAGGACAGACACAGCACAGTAATGATACATCCTCAAGATGTGAGCGAGGTGAGTTCCAGTGAGTGAGCAAGTGAGTGCCAATGCATTGCTGGCCACTGCTATTTATTTGGGTTTCTTTTATTGACAGTTGTCAGTAAGGGAATGGAATATTCACTATTTGGGGCAGGGATTTCTTGGAAGTAGGGTTTTGTGCTGCTTTGATTGGCTTCTTGTGGCTTTGTTTTGGAGTGCTGCCAGGACAAGTCTCTGACCTTCCCAACAGGGCCCTCCAGGCATCCTGTTAGAGCCTTACTGCCTGCTCTAAAACTTTCATCTTAATTATACCTTTTGCCATATAAACCAACAATGAGAAGAGAAATACTAGAAGACAGAGATCATGAGTCCATCTTTGAATTCTGCCTACTACAATAATATATTCATTTTGCAGTTGATGGATTTTGGGGTTGTTTCTAGTTTGGAACTATTATGAATAAAGCTGCTCTGAACATGTATTTAGCTTTTAGTGGAGTAAACTCTCATTTCTATAGGAACTGTATCCAGGAGTGGAATTACTCAGTCGTAGTGTACACCTGTGTGCCACCTGTTAAAGAATGACAGCACTGTTCCTCAGTATCTGAGATACAGAGCTGAAGACGTATGCTGACTGGGTGCAGAGGAGATTGCTGATCTTGTGAAGCATGCAGTTCAATATTGCTGGGGTTAGGTGGACTGATACCATCTGTGGAAGCACGATTTCATGGAACAGACTATTGTCCATTAGTTGGCACTCAGATGTATTTATTGGAGTGAGTTATTCTGAATGGGCTGATTTTCAAAAGCTATGGATTGTCATGAATTGATTGACTTGCAGAAACATGTTCTCTGAAGTGAATTGTTGAGTGATTGAATAAACTAGATCTGGGTGACTTGACACAATGGGTACAGACCAAGCAGTCTTTTCCTAGAAGGAGGGTACTTTTTTTTTTTTTTTTCATTCTAAAGCTTTAGTAGGTAATTCTTTTTTTTTTTTTTTAATTTATTTATGATAGTCACAGAGAGAGAGAGAGAGGCAGAGACACAGGCAGAGGGAGAAGCAGGCTCCATGCACTGGGAGCCTGATGTGGGATTCGATCCGGGGTCTCCAGGATCGCGCCCTGGGCCAAAGGCAGGCGCCAAACTGCTGCGCCACCCAGGGATCCCCTTTAGTAGGTAATTCTAAAGAATTTTCCAAAGTGTTTGCATATACTGAACTATCAGCATTCATATGTAAGCATTCCATTTGTTCCATATGCTTGCGATTTACCTTTAAATTATGAGAGGTGTATTTACTTTAAGAATTTTTTACATTAAGTGCATAATTCTTCAGTATTTCTATTCTCCTGACAAGAACCTTAAGACACTGTAACATTTTACTGAGCTGCACATCCACCACATCTTGTCATTATACATTAGATTTTAATTTCATATCCTTCTTTTGTGTCATAAAACATTCTTATGTAAAAAAAAAAAATGTGACAAAATCTATCCTTTGGATAGAAGGATGTGAAAATTGCACATCTTCCCTGCCCCAATTACTCTTTTTCCGTCCCCAAAGACCAGGGAATTCAAATGTATTCTTTTTTTTATATACAACTAATAGCATGTTAATCATACTCCTTCTTCCCCTAGCTCTTTTCACTTAACTGTATTTTGGCAGTCCTTTCATATCTGTACATAAAGAACTTTCTCAGATTTATTTATTTATTTATTTATTTATTTATTTATTTATTTATTTTCTCAGTTTTAAAACTGCATCATAATCCAATACACTGATGACTATAATCTGTCTAAGCAGCCCTGTACTGGCCACCATTCATGTTGTTCCCAGTCTTTTCTGTCACAAAGCAGCGCTTCAGTAAGCAACCTTGAACATAGAGCATTTTACATATGACTGAATAGAGACTTTTTACCATAATCATTTCAACTTATTGTCATATTTTGTTGGTTCTTAGGGTTCTGTTATTTCTTCTATTTTACACCTTCTCTCTGAGTTCACTTTTGTTTGCTAAACTGCATCCTTGACTTTTAGGAGGGGGTCTCTGGGTAGCATATGACTTTACTTTGCTCCCACTGTTTACTTCTCTTTGGCTGGGGGCAGATTCTGTGTTGACAGTCCTTTTTCCCACCCCGATTGCATTCAGGACTCCCTCCACTTCTGCTCATGAGTGGTTTGCTGTGTCCTTAGGGGGTATCTGGCTCTGTTTCTAGGGCAGCTTTTAAGGCTGTCTCTTGTTCTCAGTAGGCTGTGGTTTCACTGTATTCTGTCTCCATGTGTACTCTTGATCCGAGAAGTCATGCCTTCATTTCTGGAAAATTTTGTTTTATTCTCAGTGATTTATTTCTCAGCCATTCGCCACATTCTTCTCTCTTGAGCCTCCTATATTAAAGTCATATTCTCTCAACATAGCCCCTTTCTTATTAATTGCTCTGTAATTTTCATCTCTTGCTGCATTCAGAGTGAAGTCTAGTGTTGTCAAATACTAAACAGTTAAAAATCACTGTTTTTTCTTCAAATGTATTCTTTCTGTTATCTTCTAATGTATTTTCAGTGTTAAAGTTTTTTGGTTTTTTTTTTTTTTTTTAAGTTTCTAATTCTTTTTTATATCTACCTGATAACTACATTTTACCTGTTTTGGTTTCACTGTATTTCTCAAAATCACTTTTTTAAAAAAAATTTATTTATGATAGTCACACACAGAGAGAGAGAGGCAGAGACACAGGCAGAGGGAGAAACAGGCTCCATGCACCGGGAGCCCGACGTGGGATTCGATCCCGGGTCTCCAGGATCGTGCCCTGGGCCAAAGGCAGGTGCCAAACCGCTGTGCCACCCAGGAATCCCCTCAAAATCACTTTAAAAATTTCTTGGACTATAGAATAAATTTCATTCCAAGAGAATTACTATTTTAACTGTTGATTGGTTTTCTTAGGGTTAGAGTTTTACATGTTTTGGAATTTCTTTTGAGTGGAAAACTGTTGTAGATTTCTCTCACTTAGATGTAGTGCTATATGCTGAGCATGGTAGGTTACATCTAAGACCCTTCTTGGGTCTTATATCTAGTGCTTTCGTGTTGCTGTCCCCAGCAATTATTAGGGTGTGCAGACCTAGTATGGGGCCACCAGCTTCTGGGCTTCATTACTGCAAATGAGGCTGGTCCTGTCCGTTGGCCCCTGGGCCTGTAACTTCTGATAAAGCTGTAGGCTGTCAGCATCAGAAAGTTAGCCTGAATGCCTATAGTCTGACACACACCACTCTGAGTCTTTAATCCCCGGGAGTTGAATTCTAAGCTGTCCCTGGCTGATTTTTATCTTGTGTTTGTGGCTGGCCATTTCTTTTTCTTTCTTTTTATATATCATCTTTTAATGTTTGGAGCCAGTTGGTAATTAAGCATAACTGGCTATGCTGTGTTACTCTGGAAATCTGAATCCAGTCTTTGATTTGTTGCTTTTGAGCTGCCATTGGGATGTTCAGGGTTATAAGCTTCGCGGGATCTAGAGGAAGGTCACCACTGGTCATAGTTTGTCCTGACCTTTATCGAATATTTCTTCCAGGTTTTTCAACTATCTACTAAATATTGGCCTATGAATTCAGTGTTTTATTTTATTCGAGCTAAAAAGGAGGATATTCAATTCATTAATACTGCTTTGCTAATAATACCAGGTAATTTTTATTTAGCAGTTGCTATGGGCCAGGTAAGCTTTGTGCTAAGCTTTTTATATGCATTACCTTATATAATTATCAGAATAGTCTTAAAAGTGGAGTGCTTTGGTCACTCCCACTTTTGAGAGGCCACATGATTTGAATATTACTCACTTGGCAGCACTGTTTCTCTAAAGACGATTTTAAAGAACTCATTCCATTTGGTTCATCAGATGTGTATTAAGTACTTGCTTCTTCCTCGGAAATGAGACAATGCCAAATTGTGCATAATTGAATCCGGGCACATAAGTGAATAAATCAGGTAAATAAAACATTGACAAGTCATCCATAATTTTGTGGCAAATCTAGACTTGTAAATCTTCTAGGCATTTTGTCATAAGAGGTGTTTGGGATCTGTAGCAGGTTGGGATGTAGTTGGGAGTGTAGACAGATGGGAGGGCTGCTTGGGAACTCTGGATAATGCATACAGATCCTGGGTGTGGCAGAGACTTGGGGAGAATAGAAAGAGGCTGTTTCTGTTTCCCCGTCCTTCTTCCTTTCCATTTCCTTGCTATAGCATGATGCAGTGAAAAGGGAGAATTTATTTACTCATCCAGAAAACATCCATAGAGCACTTGCAGTGGACTAGCACTGTATTAGGCATACAGGTAAAGACAGGGTTCACGGTGGCACAAGACCAGGAGGTAAATCCTAAGCCCAGGCACTGTGGGGAGAGCAACACAGAAAATTGAGAGGCTGCCCCACCCAAGGCCTTGGGTATGTGAGGAATCTGCTTGTTCTGCTCCATGGTGTCTCAGTAGCATTCAGGTGCAACCCCATAATCACAGACCAGTTTTTGCCTGTAAATCTAATCCCATGGGAAACCACATTTTTAATAATAATGAAACCCAATGCCAAGTCATAGGGATTCTCAGACTTATAGTCTTCCTGTACTGAAGACTCAAAAATCCTGACACCTAAATCCTGCAGTAAGGAGTAAAAACAGTGCAGTTGTTGGCCATGGACATTGGCAAAGGGTAAGCTCCACAATCTTTGTTAACTTACCATATTCTCATCACAATTTTATGTAAATATTGCACTAATGTCTGTCCCACTGTAAATGCCATGAAGACAAGGACCGTGTGTTTTTCCTCTCACTGCTATGGCCTCGGCACCCCACACCACGCCAGGCATCTGGTAGGCACATGGCATTTGCATGAATGGAATATAAATACATATTCCCACAATAAAGCATATCTGAAAAACTTCTAAATTGTCTCAGACATTAAGAATTCTGTTAACACAAGACTGAAGTAATCTATAAAACTCAAATTCTACCATGAAAGTAAACTGCCTTTGTAACCACCATTCTACCTCCCAACTTAAGTGCTACAGCCCTACAAATACTCTTACCATTTCCTTCCTGAATCATACTCCGTTTTTCTTTAAAATACAGATCTGACAATGAAGTAAAGCTTTAATGCCCCTTGGTTTTCCATATACTAAACTCTAAACATCTTAGTCTAGAGTTCAGGCTGCTTTCTACTGCAGTGTATCTTTCCATCCTGACCTCTTCGCACACCTTCTACCCATTCTCTGTGGCCTGGCAGTCAGCCCAAGACCCCTGCACAGTGTGCCTGCAAATAGCTGAGGTCCTGTTGTTTGCTTGGCCTGTCATGTTGAACCCCCTCTCAGTGCCCTGTCCGTGCCTGACAAGTTTCTTTTTGTTCTTTCAGACCTAATTCAAACCCACTTGCTCCTAAGCCACATTCTTTCAGTGCTCCATACCCAGTCAGAATTATTTTTTTCTACTCTTTGCTTTCTAGTTATCTAGTTGAATCCTCTGTGATAGCACTCATCATTTGATTTTATCACTAGTTTTACGTGTTCGGTTCTTTACCTGATGCTACTGTAATTTGTCTACCAGGCTTTCCAATTACTACTATTTGTTTGTTTTCTTGCAGTAAGAATTTCAAATAATACAAAAGTCAGAAGAAGTACAGAGAGTATTCTGTGAAAAGTAAATTTCCCTTCTCTTGTTTGCACTTAACCTAGTTCCCTCCCTAGTAGCCAGCCCTGGGCATCAGGTTTTCTTTGCTATAATAATGTGGTGTACAAACAGATATAAAATTCTGATGGCCTGCGGCAGTAAACATTTAATTAGCACATGAATCTGTGGGTTCACCTGATCCACGCAGGGCTGGCTTGTGTACCTGCAGTGAGCTGTGGGTCCGCCAAGCAGTTCTACAGACCTCATCCTGGCTTACGCACATGTCTGGGGGTTGGCTGGCTGTCAGCTGAACCAGGTGGGTCCATCTGTCCCATTGGGATGGCGGGTCCGGTCCCACAGGCCTCTTTCATCGGGAAGCCAGCAGATCCTCCTTGCAGTTGTGGGGGGGAAGGGCAAGCCAGCTAGCTGAGTCACACAAGTACTTCCCAAGCCTTTGTTTGGGTGACATTTGCTGGTGTACCACTGGGCAAGTCTGGTCATATGTTTGAGGACAGAATCAGTGGGAGGCCACTGCAATACGTGGCTATGGGGAAGAGTGAAGACTTGAGACAAGTGATGTATTCTGCCATATGCTTTTTTCCAGGTTCTAGACTATATTAGTAAAACCCTATATACGTTTTTATGAACATAAATGATAGCATGATATTCATTGTTCCTATACTTCACTTTTTCCTCCACTACTTTTTAATTTCCATGAATATATAATGTTTCATCATCAGGTGTATCCTCTTAAAAAGAATATCTCAGGAAATCTTAAATGAGGCTCCCCTTCATCCCAGGCTGGAGTGAACCTTCCAAATTAACCCCAGAATGGCTTCAACAGAGGGACAGGATGGACTTACTATTGTGAAGGTGGAGGAAGACCCTATCTGGGACCAGGAAACCTACCTTCGAGAGAACAGCTTTTCTAGCCAGGAGGTCTCCCGCCAACTTTTTAGGCACTTCTGTTACCAGGAGACCCCTGGGCCCCGAGAGGCCCTCACCCAGCTCCGGGAGCTGTGCCGACGCTGGCTGCGCCCGGAAACCCACAGCAAGGAGCAGATCCTGGAGCTGCTGGTGCTGGAGCAGTTCCTGATCATCCTGCCTGAGGAGCTCCAGGCCTGGGTGCGGGAGCAGCACCCCGAGAGTGGGGAGCAGGCCGTGGCTGTGGTTGAAGATCTGGAGAGGGAGCTTAGTGAGCCTGAGAACCAGGTGAGAGGAGGAATGTGGACTCTCCAACACTGAGTTCTATGAAGGGTGAAGTTTGCTGACTCAGGCTGGCTGCAGCCAATTCTCAGCTGCTGTTGAACAAACTGCCCCAAGCCTTAGTGGCTTAAAAAACCCAAATATTATCTCATGGTTTCTATAAGTCAGGATTTAGGACATTACTTAGGAGGATCTCTCCTGAGGTTGCAGTGAAAAAAAAAAAAAATTTTTTTTTAACATGGATTCCCTTTTTACCAGTCTTATAAGGCTGGGGTGATCTCATCCACTCTCCCAAGGTAGAGAGGGAAACTGAGGATACACAGTGAGTCAGGGCAACTCTTGTTAATCCCCATTACCCAGAACCCAGACACAATGAGGCAAGGGGTAGCTCTGGGGTGCAGAGCTTCTTTGTGATTACCTGTCTCAGCCCTGTGCCGTGAGGAGCCTGCCCCAGGAGAGTATCTGAATGCTTGACTGGGGCTGGTGGATTCCCCTCCAGGATGGCTCCCTCCCATGATTGCTAGGAGGGGCACCAGTTCCTCAGTGGCTTTTGGCAGGAGGCTTAGTTCTTTGCTATGTGGATTTCTGCCTAGGCCTCATTGAGTATCCTCTGGCATCAGCCAGCTTCTAGAGAGACAGAGAAGGAGAATGATGGTGCTTTCTATGACTTGGTCTCTGAAATTTGTAGCATCACTTCTGCCATGTATTTTATTCTGTGGCAATGAGTCACTAAGTACAGTGCACTCTCAAGGATGGGGAATTAGGCTCCACCTTTTAAAGGAAGGAGTATCCAAGAACTTAGGAAAAACATTGTAAACCAGCACAAACACACCAGGCCCCCTTGATCTCCCCATCTGCTTGTGCATGTGAAATCAACCTCTGGGCCTCTCCCTGTGCCATTCCTCGACAGAATGTTCCATATGCTTCCATTTGATGTCTTTCAGTGAGTATTAGCCTGGGTTCCTGTGTCCCTTCTCATGATCCCAAATATACTTACCTGCCTCCAGGCCCCAGATGACGAACATGGCCATTCTGGAGCGCTCTCAGAGGATGTGGTGTGTTTGAAGGCCAAGCAGGAATCGATAGCCATCCAGCTTCAGTCTGTGGTGACTCAGTTCAAAGGTGAATCTTTAGATCCCCACAGATTTGGAGAACAAGGTAAGGATTTTGAGGGGTCCACTCGGTGTTTCTGGTGGCTCTGCAGAGAATAATAGTTAAGGCTGTGGATTCTGGGGTCAGTTTGCCTGGGTTAGAACTTTCTACTTCTCTGTAGCTCTGACAACAGGCCGGTCAGGTAAACTTCCCTGTCCTTCAGTTTATGTGACTGTAGGATGGACGTAATCACAGTCCCTTAATCTTAGAGTTGTGTGGACATTTAGTAAGTTAATACAGGTAAAACAGATAGATCAGTGCCTGCTTACCTTTCTGGCCCCTCACCCTCCAGCCGTGTTAGCAGGGCTGCTCACCCTGCTCTGGTCTCAGTATCCTCATTGATCCCTGTTGTACTTCCCACCGCCCGTTTTGCATTCTGAGAACATGTGTGTTTTGATAGGGACTTCCTGTGCCCATCTTGGTGCTCTTTTATAAAGGGAGAAGGATGACATTATCTGGTGCATTTATTATCCCAGGTGGCGAAACTGTACCGGAAAGCCAGGAATCAGGATTGAAGGAAGAAGTCTTGAAAGAAATGGAACATTTTGGAAATGGCAGACTCCAAAGAGATGCTCCTCTAGATTCTAAGTACGGAGAAATTTGTAAGCAGGAGAGCAGAGTAGAAGAGTGGAGGGGACAGGCCACTGGAGAGAGACGACACAGGTGCAGTGAGTGTGGGAAAGGCTTTACTCAGAGTTCGGTCCTCATTCAGCACCAGAGAACCCACACGGGGGAGAAGCCATATGAGTGTGAGGAGTGTGGGAAAGCCTTCAGCCAGAGATCAGGCCTGATGGAACACCAGCGGAGCCACACCGGAGAGAAGCCCTATCAGTGTAAGGAGTGCGGGAAGGCCTTCAGTGCCAGCAATGGTCTCATTAGACACAGGAGAATCCACACGGGGGAGAAGCCCTATGAGTGTGAGGCATGTGGGAAAGCCTTCCGCCTGAGCTCATACCTCGTTCAGCATCAGAGAATACACACTGGGGAGAAACGCTACCGGTGTCACGAGTGTGGGAAGGCCTTCAGTCAGAATGCAGGGCTTTTCCAGCACCTGCGCATCCACACAGGGGAGAAGCCCTATCCGTGTAGCCAGTGTGGGAAGCGCTTTAGCAGGCGAACACTCCTCATCAAGCACCAGAGAAGCCACACCGGGGAGAGGCCGTACGAGTGTGAGGAGTGTGGGAAGGCCTTCAGTCACCACTGCAACCTTATGAGGCATTTTAGAATCCATACTGTTGCCAAACTAGACTCATTCCACGAACTCCCAGACCCTTAAATCGGGCCATCTTGGATAGTAAGATTTTCAAGTGGGTTATTTTGTTTTTACCAAGTGTATTCTGCTCTGGAATGCATAGCTTTGTCTGCAGACTGGGTGCTGGTGTCTTCTGGGTGAATGGCTGTGGGCACAGGTTACCTGGCAGCGTCTTCCTTCTCTGTCCCTTGGTTCATTTCTGATCATTTCCCTAAAAAGAGACCAAAAGTTACCTGGAAATAAGTTGGTATGGAGGGCTGTTCTTGAGTAACACTGAATGCCAAGCAACTCAAAAAGACTAGCATCTGTGTATACTTTTTTTTTTTTTTTTTTTTAATTCATGAGAGACGGGGCGGGGGTGGGGGGCAGAGACATAGGCAGAGGGAGAAGCAGGCACCATGCAGGGAGTCTGATGTTGGACTCAATCCTGGGACTCAGTATCACGCCCTGAGCCGAAGGCAGATGCTTAGCGGCTGAGCCACCCAGGCATCCCTTTGTGTATACTTTTTAAAGATGGGCAGACTAAAAGGATATTTAGATGTGAAGGTTCCCCCCACCCCCGTAAAAGTACATTTTAAACACACTGAAGGTTTTGGGAATAAGAATCCTTGCCATTCGCATAGGCAGTCGTCACCATAGTCTGAGGAAAGAGGTAGATGATCTCCTTGGTGCTTTCATCAGAACGAGCAGCGTGCTCACCAACTATGCTGCATGACACTTGCAGTCACGGCATTTAGGGCCGCATGCCTTTGATACCTACATGCAGGTCGATACCATATTTAAAGTCTCCATTTTGTTATCAGTAATAAGGGGTGCTTGAAAGTGTACACACTATACTCTTCCTGTCGGCATCACTGCCCTGCCCCTGCCCTTTGGAGATTAGTCGGGTGCCTTAGCAGACAGCATCACCGAAGCTCTGTAAAGAGGACCCATAGCCCTCAGGCCGCCTGCTCTTAGCTGGGGAGACCAGCTTGCCCAGGCCACTTACTGTCAGAGTAACACACCAGCTCTGGCACCAGATGTCTGGGCTCCAATCCTGCCCATCTGGTTGGGAGCCTTGTGACCTTGGGTAACTTAGTCGAATGACCTGATGCTATGGTCTCCCCATCTGTAATAAGGGGTGATTAATGTGCCCTTCCAACAGGGCACACAGGATTAAATTAATGCAAACTTTAAAACACTTAAGACAGCTCTCAGAAAATGTGCATTAGGATTTATAAAAGAAATAATATTGTCTAATGAGTGCAGGTGGAGTTGTAAGTATGTTGGAACTAAGGATATTAAATGCCTCTGCCGGTATTCTCATTATACTTTTCCCAAAGGTCAAAATCAGAAGCTGAACTTCCAAAGAGAGGAAATAAAAGTTCAGCTTAAAATATGCTGTACTAAATCTTTGTCTTTGGAGTTTATAAAAAGCTAGGGATGTGTGTATATATATTTGGTTTTCCTTAGAGCTTGGGGACCATAGCAAAAGAAAAACTCTTTAAAATTCCTGGACTGTTTTATCTGTGAATAGAACAATTAGTTAAAATCCGATTATCTGTAACAATGCTTACCAATTTTTAGAGTATCTACAAATCACCTGGGATCTTCTTAAAATACAGACTAAAAAATTCAGACTGGAGGCTAGAATCAGCATTTTCAGCAAGCTTCCCGTGCTGCTGCTGCTGCTGCTGCTACTGCTGGTTCCCAGAGCACACTCAGTGCCACCACAAGCCCTGAATACTGGTGTGGTCCTTCAGATAAGCGAAGGGCGCCAAGCAGATCTGCTCTCCTTCCCATGCCTCTTTCCCCTGTAGCCTCCTTGGACAGCAGTGTGTAATCCCTGAACTGGGCTCCCCACAGGCAAATGCAGCCTGATCTTCACCCGGCGGTGTTTGCCTAGAGGAGGCTGCTCCTCATCCTTCCTCCATACACACCCTAAGAGAGAGGGCAGAGCAGCTGTTCAGTGCTTGTGAGCATGCTGTAGACCTGCCGGTCCTCACCCTTGGCCGTCTCATGGGCTTTCTGGGCAGTCAGGACACAAGAGCCAGGTCTCCACTGAGATGTCCTTACCTGTGGTGCTACCATATGCCACCCTGAACTTGTTTGGTTCCTCTGGGTCTCCTTCTCCAGTTCTCAGACAGCCCCTTCCCTTCTCAGCTACTCACAACAGCAAAGGAAAGCTTACAGGGGAGAGCAGCCACAAGAGGCCAGGGGGTAAAGGAGAAAAGGAGAGGCCTTCCAATGGGTGTGTGGGGGGAGAGAGGAGAAAGGCCTGAAAGGGCAAGCCTGCTGCAAGGGGAAAATTGAAGGGGGAATTTGGGAATGTTTCGTTTATTTCAGATCCTGTTTCAATGACCTGGTCCAAATGGTGCCCAGTGGACTAGGGAGACATTGGGCCCTGGGGTCACAACCCAGCCATCCCAAGGATGTCACCAAAGGCTCTGGGTCTCATCACAACAAAGAATTCAAGCACAGATGCAGCACAGTGGATGAGTAGTGACACAAGGAGGGTTGTTTTTTTTAAGGTTTTATTTGTGCACGTGGGGAGAGAGAGAAGCGGGCTCCCAAGCAGGGAGCCCACATGACAGGGCTTGATCACAAGACCCTGAGATTAGGACCCTAGCTGAGGGCACACACTTAACTACCCAGGCACCCAAACAGGAAAGTTTATTAAAGCCAAAGTACACTTGAGATGTGAGAGCAGGGCAGTTCAAGAGAGAGTGCTGCATTCCTGGGGTTTGGCTTTCTACCCTTTTTTTTTTTTTTTTTTAATTTATGATAGTCACACAGAGAGAGAGAGGCAGAGACACAGGCAGAGGGAGAAGCAGGCTCCATGCACCGGGAGCCCGACGTGGGATTCAATCCCGGGTCTCCAGGATCGCGCCCTGGGCCAAAGGCAGGCGCTAAACTGCTGCGCCACCCAGGGATCCCTCTACCTTTTATTAATAGCTCTTAAGGGGATGGGATATTCATTGTTTGAGATGGGAATTTCTTAGTAGCAAAATTTTGTGCTTTTTCCTTATTTTACCAGGGGTTCCTGTCATGGCACTGCCATCTGGGGCTGTCTGGTGTGTGTCTGGCTCCTTGTGGAGTGTTGCCAGGAAGGCCTGGACCTTCCCCATGGCTGGCCACAGCCTCCTTGCTGGCCTCTGGGCATCCCGTTCGAGCCCCTCCCTAACTGCCTACTCTGACAGGTTCACTAATATTTGTGTAGAAAACATTAAAGACTCAATTTCCAAACAGTCCCCCCTTTTTAAAAAACTAATCGTAAGATAACATAATTTCTGAATCTATTAGTTATTTTCCAGTTAAAAATGGTCTTTTTGGTCCAAAGATACCAAAAACTACAGCAGCAAACAAATCAGATGAAGTGGGATCCTTGGGTGGCTCAGCAGTTTAGTGCCTGCCTTCGGTCCAGGGCGTAATACTGGAGACCCGGGATCGAGTCCCACATCGGGCTCCCAGCATGGAGCCTGCTTCTCCCTCTGCCTGTGTCTCTGCCTCTCTCTCTCTCTCTCTCTCTCTCTCTGATGAATAAAATCTTTAAAAAAAAAAAAATCAGATGAAGTCCAGAGTGTGAGTGTTGGTTCCACCCAAAAGTTGGGGGCTTTACTGACAACCAAATGGCTTCCGGGTTTGTGATGGCTTAGTTTTACAACGGGCTTTCACTAATGGTACACACAAGAAACATTCAGGCACGTCAAAAGAGCTCCAGTTGGGCCATGTGGCTCGGGTTGTCCTTATATTTTCTCATTAGTAACTACTTGCAAGTAGAAGCTAACATGCATTGTTCATACACATATATTCCTGTTGGAGTTCTCTGGTTGGTGGTGGGTTTTCCAGGGGTTTTGAAACATGGTTCCCTGGTCCTTTTAGTTTCAGTTGTATTTGTAGATGAAGGCTGGGAAAAGATCCAGGGATATTAAATGTGGACGGAGAGGGTGCCGCATGTGTCACTTCTCTTCTGTGTCTTTGGTTTCTCCTAGCAAAGTCTAAGACCACTGATGGTGCTCAGAGCACTGGATGACCAGTCCTTAGGTGTGCATCCCTGGACAAGCCAATCAGTCACTTTAGGAGACCGGAAATTCCTATGGGAGGGCTCCACATCTTAAGTACCACCCTTATACACGTCTGGTGGGAGCAAGTGCCCCTTCTCTTTGGAGCTGAATGATTCCGTCTCATTTTTCTAACCAGAAAACTTGATTCAAGCCTTCTATTATGTCAATTAATTTAATGCCAAATCAAGCAATCCATAAGCTCCGCTCTGGGTTATTCCCACCTAGAGAACATTATCAGTAACCCTCAACAGCTCAAGTAGAATCAGATCTGTCCACTCATTGAGGTCTGGCTATTGGGAGAATTCAGCAGGTACACCTGTGAAGGGCTGAGAAGTTGGGGCTCCTGCTGGCGCGAAGCGCCCGTTTCCAGAGGACCCCCACCCAGGTGTTTTTAGGCAAGTTGCTCTGAGATCCTACAGTGATGACAAAAAATGATGCAAAATGAACAAACCTTTTAGATTTTTTTTTTTTTTTTAAGGAAGAGTTTTTTAATTCAAGCCCAAGTTAGGACAGCTACCAAGGTTACAGTCTTCACAAAGAGAGTAGTCTGGTAAGGGAACATTCGGTGTAGGGCTGTACAGGTTTATTACATGAAGTTAGGAACTGTTAGACGAGGCATTCCAGAAGGCTGCAGGGCTTATGTTAGTTTTCCAGTATCTGCAGGGCTGTAGGACTCATGACCCTTTGGTTCAGAAGACTCCTTTTTGGTTATTTTCATTAGGAAGCACATGCACAAAGTGTGTGGGGTCGAAACGAGTCTCGTTGTGAGGTTTTGCAGTCATTCTAACTTTGGTGAAGGCCCTGAGAGCCCAGGAGCAGGGCGAACGCAGGAAAACTTGAAGGTTCCCTTCATCCCGGGAGGTGAAGGGGTCCGTGAGGTCTCGGAGGAGGGCGCGCCCTCCCCGCGGAAGTAAGCAGCCCGGGCAAAGGCCCGAAGGATGGGGTGAAAATGGTTTTCCGCTGGGTTTGCGTACGGCCCTTACGGTCGCCCTAAAAGAGGAAGAGCGGGTATTTCGCGTCACAGGTGGGCTCCTGTGTCCTGGGAGGCGCTGGGGAAAGTGTCGGCTCTCTGCTCCGGAGCTGTTGGGTTGTGGGGTGGGGGTGGGGGTGGGGGGTGGGGGGCAGTGGCGGGTCCTTAGCCCTCAAGCGGCCTTCGCCTAGAGCCGCGGCGTGCTGCAGCGAGCGCCGGGCAGGCGGGCAGGTGGGCAGGTGGGCAGGTGGGAGGGGCCGCTTGCTCGCCGACGCCCGGCGCCCCAGGGTGCTCTCGCCCGTGAACGCGGCCTGGTTCCGAAGGGACCTCGCGGAGCGGGGGGGCGGGGGGGGGGTGGAGGTGTGGGACCCAGGAAATTTAACAAAAACCCCCTGCCCCTGGACAAGCAGAGCAGGACTGATTCCATTTTGTGCTACACCCGCCACATCCCCTATGACCCCCCCATGACCTGCTTATGGCTTAAGGCGCTGCCCCACCCGAGTCAGGCCGCTGGGCACACCCTAATGGGAAATCGGCTCATGACAGTGTAACCCCGCTTTGTGCCCCCCAAAACTGCGCGCCGATTCTGCCCAAAGTAATAGGCCAGCTCAAGTGGATGCTACAGGGTAAGGTGTCATTCAATCGGCCACCTGCGTGTCGACCCACACGACTGTGCAACTTTCTGTGTATCCCATGGGCCACTGGCCCCCCTAAAGCTGCTACGCCTCTTAGTCTCGGGGTCCGAGTCCCTGCTCCGCTGTGTCGGGTGCACGTGGACCCAAGCTCGAGCTTGTAAATAAACCCTCGTGTGTTTGCATCGGTGTCGGCTCCCTGGCGGTTTCTCGGATTCGCAATCTTGGGCACAACAGAGGAACCCCGGGAAGGTGAGCCCCCGCATCTCGGGCATGGTCACGCCACCGCCACTGCAGCGGGTGTCCCTGAGCCCATTTCCAGGAGAAGAGGGGAGCTTCCTGAGGGGGCCGGCCGCGCCCCTGCAGAACGGGCGTTGAGGTGGTGCCCAGTGTCGGCGGAGGCTTGGGGGGCGGTACTGGACGGGGTTGGGATTCCCCTCGGCTCCCTGGGGGTACGTGCGTGCGCTCCCTCCGCCCCCGCAGTGGTTATTCTGAAGCCCCCCGGGCACGCTGTTTGCACCTGTGCCTGGCTGGCGGCGCGCCTGCAGCCTAAGGGCTCTCGCAGGTGCTTTCGCAGATGCACCTCATTATCGTGCTTCTCCGTGAAGTACGTCGTCGCTCGCATTGTGTTCTTCGCTGTGCACAAGCCCTTGACTTCCGCGGAGTCCCAGTGGTTTATTTTTGTTTGCCCTGCCTCCAGCGGTACCCAGAAATCCTTTGCTACGGGTGTCAGGGACATTACTGCTTGTGCTCTCCTGCAGGATTTTAAGTCCTTCATTTATTTTGGTTTTATTTTTGCCTGGTAGTCAGGATTCATTCTTTTACGTGCGCTGTCCAGTTTTCCCAACACCATTTGGGAAGAGACCTTTTCCCACTAGATAGTCTCGCCTCCTTTGTCAAACTCCAATTAACCATATAATTGTGAGTTTATTTTCTGGGATCTCTATTCCTGTTCTAGAGACTTGTGTATTTTTGTGCCAGTACCGTACTATTTTAATTACTACAGTTATGAAGTATAGTTTGAAATCTGAGATGGTGACCTCTAGGTTTGTTCTTTTTCAAGATTGCTTTAGCTATTCGGGAACTTCTGTGCTTCCACACAAATTTCAGGATCATTTGTTCTAGTTCTGTGAAAAATACTGTTGGTGTTTTCATAGCGGTTGCGTTATTTTTTTCTTAAGACTGTATTTGAGGGAGAGAGTGAGGTGGGAGGAGGAGCAAAGGGAGAGGGAGAAGCAGGCTCCTGGTTGAGCGGGAGCCTGGTGTCAGAAAGCCAGAAAGCTGGGATCATGTCCTGAGCAAAGGCGGGCCCTTAACGGATGGATCCACCCAGGCACCCCAATAGGAGTTACATTAAATCGGTACATCCTATTCATTTTAAAAGTAATTGTTCTCCCATTCCACCAGCATGGAATGTGTTTGGTTGTGTCATCATCAGTTTCTTTCACCAGCGGTTTATAGTTTTCACAGTATAGGTCTCACACCTCCTTGATTGTTACTAGGTATATATTTTTGATTCAGTTGTATGTAAATGGGACAGTTTTCTTAATTTCTCTTTGCTACTTCATTATAGAAATACAGCGGTTTCTGTGTATTGATTTTTACTTTCTTGTATTTTTACTGAATTATCAGTTCTCATGGTTTTCTGGTTTCTCATGGTGTCTTTAGAGTTTTCTCTATGTAGTGTCATGTCATCTGCAAATACTGCAAGTTTCCTTCTTCCTTACTAGTTTCAGTGCTTTTATTTCATTTTCTGTTCTGATTGCTGAGGCTAGGATTTCTAGTACTATGTTGAATAAAAGTGGTGAGAGTGGACATCATGGTCTTGTTCCTGATCTGAGGAGAAAAGCTTGTTTTTTGCTACTGAGTGTGATGTTGGCTGTGGATTTTTCATATTAGGCCTTAATTATGTTGAGATATGTTCCTTCTAGATCTATTTTGCAGAGGGTTTTTATCATGAATGGGTGTTGTACTTTGTCAGATGCTTTTTCTGCATCTACTGAAATTATCATATGGCTTTTATCCTTTCTTATTGATATGAGAGATCACATTGTTTTGTGAATATTGAACCACCTTGCAGCCAGGGAATTAATCCACTTGATAGCAGTTATGATTTTTTTGATATACTATTTCAGTTTGCTAATATTTCATTGAGGATTTTTCCATCTGTATTCATCACAACCTATTTATCCTACACAAAGGGAGCTTACTAGGACTTTCCTCTCCTACTGAGTTCCCATGAGATATGGCCCAAGATCTTGTGAGATTTGGGCTGAAATCTTGTGAGATTTGCCCCAAGATTAAGTGAGATCTGGCAATGGAAAGAGATGGCTTGTTTTTGGGGGTGTGAATCACAGACTGCCCTGAAGTCGACAGCCTGGGAGAGCACTCAGGCAGCCTGCCTGTGTTCTCAAATGCGCCAGCTCTCATACACGCTGTTCTATCCTACACCTACTGCCCTCCGGTTTCTGTCACCTACTTTAGTGTGGCTAAGGGGCCACAAGGCCCATTCGTCCCTATTTCTGTGCTGTAGCCTGCAGGTTTTGTGTGTGTGTGTGTGTGTGTGTGTGTGTGTGTGTGTGTGTGGTGTCTTTATTTGGTTTTGGTATCACAGAATGATTTGCAAGTTTTCCTTGAGAAAAATAGGTATTAACTCTTCTTTAAATGTTTCATAGAATTCCCCTGAATCCATCTGGTCTCAGACTTTGTTGGGAGATTTTTGATTACTGATTTAATTTCTTTGCTGGTTATAGGTCTCTTCAGGTTTTCTATTTCTTCCTGATTCAGTTTTGGTAGTTAATATGTTTCTAGGAATTTACCTATTTCTTCTAGGCTGTTCAGTTTGTTAGCATACAGGTTTTTCTCCCTGGGCTTTATGTCAGCTTCACCCTACTGCTGACTTTTCCTTTCTTCTCCTGCTGATGCCACTGTTACCTGATTTGCTTCCTATTTCCTCAGTTTTCTTTATTCTTAGCTGCTTCTGCCAACTCCCACAGTCCCAACAAGATACACCTTTCATTTCAGTATTCAGAGGCACTACTTTACTTCCAAATTCTCCTTTATAATACTCTCCTTCAGTATCCCTGCCTGGCCCTTCTCTCCTACACACTGTCTGATCCAGTTTTATACCAATGCTGAGGTCTTTAGCCTCCTATCACCTCAGGGTTTTTTTAGATCATCCTTATGTCATGGACTCTGCCTCAATTTTTAACTGTAGATTCAGCCACCATTCTATGGTTACTATGACAGTGCATGCATTTAAAACAAAATCTCCACAAAAAAATTAGAGACACAATTTCATTCTATGTACAAATTAATCAATTCAACGAATGACTTCCCACATCTTGCACCAAAAATTAGTCATAGAAAAAAGGTAGCACTCAAGTTCAACATTGTAATTTAAAAAAATTTTTTTAGTTCCTTGTTATAATAGTCTTTGAAACTCTATATAGATGTTTGACTTTTGAAAATATAAATTACTTAATAATTTAATCACATATACCAGGTTTGCTTTGGAAGGGTAAAGTCTGATTTGTACCTGTAATTTGTCTTAATATTGGCACCATGTTCATTTTATCTGCCTTAATCTGATGGATTAGCATTGTGCTCCAAGTAGAAATGTGCAACATATTTCCGAAAATCCAGGAGGTCTAGAGAAGTACCTGGGTTACAGGTTCTGTGTAGCTGCCATGCATTGTTCATGGCTACATCAATTATGTAGCTCACCAAAACTGAGTACCATTTCTTGTTTCTTACTCTTACCCTGTATTTGGAAATGATTTGATCCATTTTAGATACACCTTCCCTGCATTCACCATACAATTTCACTATAGATGGTTGAGCTATCTGATGGATCTCTTCCTCATCAGAACAGCTTAGCTCACTGGCTGGTTCTATGCCCACAGCATTGGAGCAGAGACTGATAATGCCATCACCATGCCAGCGACACAAAATTACCTCCTCATTTTCTTCGACTCGGAAATCGAAATACCCCTTCTTCATTTTTCGCATATGTTCTACATTCATGAGGGGACATTTTTCAGTCCTATTTTCACGAATTGTTCCTGTGGCCCTCACTCCTTTCTTCTTCAAGGCTGATACCAATTTGACGCTTGTAAAGAAGCTATCAAAACACAGGTGATAGGGATATTGGCCTCTCTCTAAAAGAACATCAGCAAAATGCATCACTAGATTTCCACCTAAACCAAGATCAAGATCCTTATCCACCGTCACCATTGATTCTTCTTGATAGGGCTCAAACCACACCAGATAACCCTGTGTGGTTGTGCCACACCAAATTTTATAGCCAATTCTAATAGGTTTCCCATTCAGGAATTGGTCACTATCAAAACATTCACACATTGTCTTATCAAAATAATAGTATTCTTCCAGGGGAGCATACAGGAGGAAATTTCTGTTCATTTGCTTTATGAGAGGCCTCAATTTTGTAAACTTATCTTTTTGATCTAGGTGGCTATTATCTGCAAAATGTAGATATGAGAAAATCAATTCAAATCTGTCCCTTCTAATTGCATCTCTAACCAGGTTCTGGTCAGCATCAGAGATTTCCCAATACATTCCCCTTCTGGGACGCCTCACAAATCCACTCAAAAGCAGGATACCAAACACACACCTTACTTCCTGAACTGTGACTTCCAAGTTTACATTTTTCTGAGATGCGTAATTATTGGTTTCATTGACAATCAAGTTGAATACTTCATCATCAAAAAACAATTCAAAGAGTTCTACTGGGTTCAGCTTCTCATTCTTGAGATTCAAAAGTCCAGAATCTAGTGCTAACCAGCTTGGGAAGTTAGGTTTAATGTCTCTTTTGGTCCAATTCTTCTCTGGCACATTTGACAGCCTTAGCTTTTTTTGAGCATGGTAGGCCTCAAGCTTGTTATCTTCTTCCACATCTGAGTCACCAGAAAATGCAAGGCCTTGGAGCAGTTCACTCACTCGAGCTTTGTCCTTTTTTCTCCCTTTTCGCATCATGTCTCCTGCAGCATATTCCAAGGAGGAGATGTGCATTTGGGCCCACAAGTCACCCGGGTGACGGTCCTTCAGGGTGTTCAAATGTGCAACTGTCTTGTCGGTGTGGACAGAAGTATAACAAGGTGGCTGGGGCACACAATCTCTAGGAATGAAAAACAACAACATACTATAAAAATCCTCAGTCTTACTACAACATGAATCTGATGACACCTAAGTATTCTTGGGTGGAGATTAACCACTTCTCACTCCTAGGACTTTGGCCAGACCCAACACTTCTGGCCTCTCCCTAGCTTGGTCTCACTGGTCAAGACCGTGAGTTGTTAGCCTGAAAGAAAGAACTGGGCATCTTAGTACAGTGCCTCCCTCCTCTTCAGGAGCAAGTGGCAGATATCCCATGTACCTTTTGGCCCCAGGTTCTATTGGGCAGGCCTGTGCAAGGGGAGGTCTGTTCTCTTTCTGCTCTAGAGCTCCTTTTCTAGCTGAGCTTCTATCAGTAATGAAGCCAAGGTTTCCACAATCATCTGTTTTACTCCTGTATCTCCATCGATTGGTTCTAAACTTGGACAAGGAAGAGGGTTGTTATTGACTGAGCTCCCTCACACCTCTCTCAGAATTTCTGAACATGGAAAGATTTAGCCTCTCCTAGCTCTACAATGATCTGGAGGACAAACTGCTCTGGGGAGAAACTTAAGAGAAACTCGAACTTCCTGCTGTTGAACTGATTTTTATGGTGTTTACAAGGAAGGAAGATAAAGTTACCAAAGTGAAAAGTATTATACACAAGCTTCTCTCTTAACATGAGAAATTTGCATTTCACTTACTAAAGTCTCATTGGTAAATAGCCTAGTTGCAGAAGACATAAGGGGGAAAAAGCAGTGACGAGTATGCTACAATTTATAGTACATGCATTTACTTATTTGCTTAAAGCATTTATAATCCTGGGTGTCTCCAGTGTGTGCATACAGCCCATTCAACAGTTCCCTAACGTTCTCAACTGCAGGGACCCTGCCTTGATGCCACCATCATGCTGAATCTTTTCAGTCTAACCTGCTCATGCCTCTGCTCTCCCATCTCACAGACTCCTCCCTTCCCTCCTGCTTCCACTGCCCTTCCTACTCCATTAACCGACCCCAAAACCCATCACCTGCCAGGATCATCAACCACCTGCCCCATTGTCCTTCTGTAGCATCATACTAGCCAAACTTCAGTACCTGGTAGAGCCCGTGGTTGGGTCTTCTCCAGTCCTCATGCCAGAGTGAGCGGCGCCACAGTACCCACACTACCGGGGAGACCGACACTGCTAAAAGTGCTGGTCTCCAAGATGCAGCTGGTCACTCACCCTGCCCAGGAGTCCTCCTTCCCCCTCACCTTTCCTCCCAGTTCCCAACATTTCACATCTTCATCATTCTTCTAAAAGCTTCGATCCCACAACTTCTTTTCCTACTCCAAAGAGAACCTAGAATTTCTCAGGCAGCAAAGTGCTTGTTGAAACAGTCTGCCTTCGATGGCTCCTATGATTCCTCTCCCAGTTCATCTCCAATCCTCTCCAGGCACTGGCATATTCACTTCTCTGCCTCTCTCCTTTCCACCTCCTCTGTCCAACAAACTCCCACCTCATCTCCCTGAGTCTTGTTTTAGGTGTCACCTCCTTCACAGGTACTTCTTTTTGCTGCACTGCAGCACCATCCCCTCTGCTGTGTCCTCATGGCACCTACTGAGGGTGGGGTCGTGGTAGCCATGGGATTCTGCATAAGAGAGAAAAAATACTTCCTGAATAGGTGGATGACAGGAAAAAAAGTATGAAAGCTGGAACTTAAAAAAAATGTGCCTGGAAGTCTTTTCAACAAAACCCTCTCTTGGTCTCCTATCAGTTCATCACTGATTCTCCAAACCTGACTCTTGATCCATACTTCTGTCTAGTTCATCTTGGCCTGTGACACCCTGAGAAAGTTTCCCTAATCATCTTCTCAGTGAGGGTGGCAGACTCACTGGCTTTCCTGCCAATACTCCTTGCTCTCCCTTTTAGCCAGTGAGAAGCCCAGTTCTACTGGTGGCAGCAGTGTGTCCAGATAAAGGCCATGAATTGGTCTAAGCCAGTCCCAAAATCCCATTCCCCTTTCTAGATACTCTGTTCCCCTAGCCTCTCTTATAGCCAGAGTTGTTCCTATGAGTCGGTTTCAGCCAGTGAGAAAGAGGGGAAGACTGCTGAGGCTTTCTGGGAAGACATCTGTTTCCTTGGTGCCAGGAACCAACACTGGTAGAGGTGCCCTTCTACCCCCTTTCTGCTGTAACAGATTTAGTACTTGGAGTTGAAGGGATCATCCTATGGTCATGGGTTGATAAACAAGTCCTGGTTCCTTGAATGAGAAAACTGAATAATGACAAATCCTGGTGAGTATGAACCTTTTTAAACTGATCTGCGAGTACAGATGGTGCATTCTTTTCAGAAGCCAGTTTAGCAGTACTGAGTTAAATTTAGTAAAAACACACCCTAAGGCCCAGCAGTTCTGTTCGTAGGTATTAGTCCCAAAGAAATTTTCCCACAAGGGGTAGGTAGAGACTGCTCGCAGTAGCAGTGTTCCTGCTGATGGGAGACCCAGAGGCAACAGCGTGACCCCCTTTGGGGAAGCTGACGGGCAGGCCATGAGAGATGAGCCCGCAGATATGATGTAGCAGCTCTGAGTAAAGGGATAAATGTTTACTCAGAAATACAGATAGGCCTTGAAACATTATACTGATAAGAATATTCAAAATACTATTTAAATAACTTAAAACACTCACATAAAGCAAAAGTGCATATTTTACACAAACAGATATTGATAGTGGATACACATCATGGCCCAAAATGGTGGGAAGAAAGGGGAGTGAGTGGGGGAAAAGGAGGTAAAGAAACTGTGGGGCAGCTCAGGTGGCCCAGCGGTTTAGCGCCACCTTCAGCCCAGGCCGTGATCCTGGAGATCGGGGATGGAGTCCCACGTCGCATGGAGCCTGCTTCTCCCTCTGCCGGTGTCCCTGCCTCTCTATCTGTGTCTGTCATGAATAAATAAATCTTAAAAAAAAAAAAAAAAAGAAAAAAGAAAAAAAGAAAAGAAAGAAAAAAGAAACTGTGTTGCAAGGTTGTGGCGGGGTGAAGACGGAGTCAGATTTCTGGTCACTAAGGTTAAATGTGCCTGACAGGCACACCACCAGATTCCTATTTTGCAGTTACAATTACGTCACAAAATATTTCCTTTGGCTCAGACCTCCTGGGCTTTGAGACATTTCCATTTTCACGAAGAATTTAGCCCTAATTCCCTGCCCTAAACATATGTCCCCTCTGCTACCCTGCATTGTCAAGCTAATTATTTTATACTGTTTCCTTTCTCACCTCCAAAGACTTAAGGGCCTCACCCAAACCCGCCCTCTGCCTGTAAGCAGGTTCCTCCCATTATGCTTTAGGAGGATCTGTGCTACATATATCCATTCATTCATTCCCACAACCAACACTCAGTTGTTGTTGTAAAGTTGTTGATAGTAAAGTACCTATTACTATCTTTAATTTCTGCCTCATCAGCTACTTTCCTTTCAATTCTTGTTCAGGATTTTCCTATGCTATTTCTTTCTTGTTGCCATGACAGCCCTCACTCTCATCTAAATTCTCTGCCTTGGGGCAGCCCGGGTGGCTCAGCAGTTGAGCACCCCCTTCAGCCCAAGGCCTAATTCTGGAGACCCGGGATTGAGTCCCACATCGGGCTCCCTGCATGGAGCCTGCTTCTCCCTCTGCCTGTGTCTGTGCCTCTCGTTCTCTCTCTGTGTCTCTCATGAATAAATAAAATATTTTTTAAAAAATAAATAAAAATAAATTATCTGCCTTTTCTGGTTTCTCTTATCTGTAGCTCCACAAAGATATAAGGATGCTCAGGGAAGGGTGACCAGGCAGGGTAAACAGAGTCAGAATAGGATTCTTGGAAGCAGTTGTACACCAACTGAAAGTTTTGTGCAATGAGGATATTAGTAGGTCACCAAGGCATGGGGCCTCCTATGATTACAGAATTGAGAGCAGCACTCTTACTACATTATTCCAGAGAAGCAGCTTTGGTCCACCTGGTTTCTCTGGTTCCATTCCAATTTGTTCTTACAGCTGCAGGATTTAGTGATCAAAAATTCTTTCAGTTTCTGGTTGTTCTGGAAGCTTTTTTATCTCTCCTATTTTGAACAAGATCCTAGCTGGATAAAGTATTCTTGGCTGGATATTTTTCTCATTTTGGAACTTGAATATATCATGCCAGTCCTTTCTGGCCTGCCAGGTATCTGGATAGGTCTGCTGCTAGTCTAATGTTTCTACCCTTTTAGGTTATAGACCTCTTGTCCCAAGCTGCCTTCAGGATTTTCTGTTTCTGGGATTTGTAAGTTTCACTATTATATGTCAGGGTGTTGACCTATTTTTATTGGTTTTGAGGGAGGGGTTCTCTTTGCCTCTTGGACTTGGATGCCTGTTTTCTTCCACCAGATTACAGGAGTTCTCTGCTTTAATTTGCTCTATATGGTATACCTTCTGCCCCCCTCCTTTCCTTTTCTTCTGGGATCCCAATTATTCTAATATTGTTTTGCTTTATGGTACCACTTACCTTTCGAATTCTCCCCCGCTGATCAAGTAGTTGTTTATCTCTCTTTTTCTCAGCTTCTTTATTCTCCATCATTTTGTCTTCTATATCACTAATTCTCTCTTCTGCCTCATTTGTCCTAGCAGTTAGAGCCTCCATTTTTTATTGCATCTCATTAGGAGCCTTTTTTATTTCAACTTGATTAGATTTTAGTTCTTTTATTTCTACAGAAAGGGATTCTCTAGTGTCTTCTATGCTTGTTTCAAGCCCAGCTAGTATCTTTATAATCATTATTCTGAACTCTAGTTCTGACATTTTACTTATATCCATACTGATTAGGTCCCTCGCAGTCAGTACTACTTTCTATCCTCTCTCTTTTTTTAAAGACTTTATTTATCCATTCATGAGAGACACAGAGAGAGAGGCAGACACACAGGCAGAGGGAGAAGCTGGCTCCACACAGGGAGCCCGATGTGGGACTCGATCCCAGGACCCAGGATCACACCCTAAGCCAAAGGCAGATGCCCAACTACTGAGCACCCAGGTGTCCCGTTCTCTTTTTCGAGTGAGTTTTTGTTTTGTCATGCTACCCAGAAGAATAGATGGACAAGGGAACAAAATACTAAAATGTCAACAACCACCCCAGAGAAATATACACTAATCAGAAGAGACCCAAAACCAAAGAGAGAGAGAGAGAGAGAGAGAGACTGACTATAATTAAACAGGTGAACAGACCAACACACTGGATCCTGTGTGTATTTTGACCCGTTTGTTAGAAAACTTAGTCCCAAAATTGTAACAAAAGAAAAACTTAGTGTATTTCAATTTTTTGTGGATAAAAGGATAGAAAGGATAGAATGTATCTAAAAGGATAGAATGTAACTGCAAAAATGAAAATTAAGTTTTTTAAAAAAAGGACTACAAACAGAAAGGTGAACAGAACACACCAATACACTATATCCTGAGTGTATTTTGGTCTGTTACTAAAAACTACATCTCAAAATTGTATGGAAAGAAAAATACATATATATGCAAAAACTAAATATATTGAATAGACAGAATGTAACTGTAGAGATGAAAATTTAAAAAAAGGCTTTAACAGAAAAAAAAATAATATGATCAGACAAGTGAGGAGAAAAGAGCCATACACTAATACACTAGATTCTGGGTGTATTTTGATCTGTTAGAAGAAACTGCATCCCAAAGTTGTAAAAAAAAAAAAAAAAAAAAAAAAAAAGACAGACATATATAGAAGATAAAATTAAATATAATGAAAGAGTAGAATATAACAGTAAAAATGAAAATTAAAAAAGATTTAGAAAAAAGTTGATAAAATAAGAATTTGGTTGAAAAAGAAAGTGAAAAAAAATTAATATTAAAAAACTAAAGAATCATGGGGGGAGGCGGAGGGACCCAAACGATGATTTCTATATGCTGTGTTCCCCTAGCACTGGAGTTTTGCAGTTCTCAATGCTTGGTAGTCTTGGACTTAGCTGCATGATCTTACTGATCTTCTGGGAGAGGGGCCTTTTGTGTTGATTGTCAAGTGTCTTTGTCCTGGGGCAGAGCTGCACCACCCTCACCAGGGGGCTAGGCTAAGTAATTTCCAGATTGCTCAATGTGGCTTTTTTTGCTCCCTGAAGGCTTTCCGTGCCACTCTAGAAGATGAGAGTGAAAATGGTAGCCTCCCAATTTCCAGCCTCAGAGCTGAAAGCTCAGGGCCCTACTCCTCAGTGCACCCTCAGGGAAAAGCAGCCAATCACTCTGTCTCCCTGGTCTCTGTCCACATTCTGTGCTCACCCAGCCTGTGACTGAATGTCTTTATCTCAGACACGAGACCCCCGTTTCGAGTCCCCTAACCCTGCAGACTCTTGTGGCCCACTCCCACACCACTCCTCCCTGAGGAGAAGGGGGGTCTCAGGTTCTGCCGCTCGCTGGGGCCCTGATTGGAGAGCAGTCGCGCCGACTGTGCCCCAGTTCATGGTTTATGGCCACCCTGAGCTGGGAGCCCACTCCCAGACCTGCTGATTGCAGCCAGCTTCCCCTCTTCTAAATCCTGGGAATTCTGTCACACTCAGGCACCCCCGAGCTTCCTGTGGCCCTGAGGATCCTGAGACCACTCTGCCCACCTAGGATTCTGCCCTGTTTTATCACCTGAGTGCCTTTCATCCCTCCACATTCCCTGAACCCTTCACCTAAGCAGACTTCTAAAAGTTCTTATTTTGTGCTGCACTGCTCTGTCACTTTCTGGTAGCTGGAGGCTGGAGGCTCCCACCTCCCGTGGTCTAGCTTCCCATATATCACCTCAGATTCACTTCTCTGCACTTCCTACCTTGCAGAAAGTGGTTGCTTTTCCATTTGTAGAGTTGCAGCTATTTTTTCAGATCTCTGGTTGAGTTTGCAGGTGTTCAGAACGATTTGATAGCTGTCTAACTGAATTCCTGGGATCAGATGAAACTAAGGTCTCCTACTCCTCTGCCATCTTGGACTCCTCCCAGCTGCAGGATTTATTTACATACAAGCATGGACACTCACCTGCTGGGTATTCCTGAGGCCTCAGCACTGTGCTGCAGTTCTTCAGAAGTTTCTTGCTTTGCATTAAATAATGCATCTTTAGTTACAACCTCTTCAGCTAAAATGATACAATAATTTAAATGTCATTTGTTGTGTGAATTGAAAAAGAAGAAAAAAAATCTCCAGAGTAGGGAGGGAATAGGATTTTTTTCAGTGAGCTCTGTGCCCAATATGGGGCTCAAATTGACAAGATTCTGAGATTGAGTTGTATGCTCTACTGACTGAGCCAGCCAGGTGATTTAATAGGGGAATAGAATTTTCAAATTAAAATAATCATCAGGTGTCCCAGGAGTGCCGTCACAACAGTCCTACAAAATGTGGTATAATATGGGAAGATAATAAAGGTCAGTGAGCTGGGGAGAAGGTCTAACAAGGCAAAGCATATTTAACGAAAATCATACATGGATAATAATTTTCTCAGAGCGTGGGGAGAACTTCATCTGAGATAAAGAAGTGTGTGGGTCTTCCAGACATGAAGAGATGTCTGAACATGACAATTACATGGAAGCTTTTACAGGGAAGAAGATGGGAAGCAAAGGAGTGGTGAGGGGTTCAGGGAATATGGAGGGATGATCAGAGAAGATAACAAGAATCACTAAGCTGAGTGATCTGTGACCAGGAGGGATGCGAAAAGGTAAGGGCTGAGAGAAGTCAGCAGGCAGAGGGCAGAGACGGGGAGGGAGGGCGATGGTGGATAGGGAATGTTGCCTCACAAGGGCCACATCAGAGTTGATGATGGGAAAAGGTGCTCATACACATGGGACCTGCCAGAAGCCGTCCTCACCCACTGGACTGATGTTTGTAACCTTCTCTTGAGCTGAGTTTCTACAGGGGCTCCTGTGAGCCAGACTCCAAGGCGGCCGTTCCTCTGCGACAAGGGCCTGGATGGCTTCTTCCTCCATCTTCAATGATGTCTGAAAAGGCAAAAAGAGGCTCTTAGTCTACACTGTGGTAAGGATGGGGGCTCCGGTTGAAGGGTATGGACTACCCCACCTTCAGTAAAGCAGTGGTACCAGCCCTTTGGCATGGCCTTGCTCTGTCTAGAGGTCTTTGGGAGGATCATCCTCACCGTTCTCCTGGCTGGTGGTGGTTGGCAAGGATCAGTGTTCTCTGGCTTGTAGATGTGTCACTTCAATCTCTCCCTCTGCCTTCACACAGCCTTCTCATAAGACACCACTTACCAGATCTGGGGCCCACACAGATCCAGGATAATCTCACCTTCATTACATCTACAGTTTCTTACAAAATAAGATTGCATTCACAGGTACCTGGAATGTTAGGGCCTCAATATATCTTTCAGGGGGACACAGTTCAAACCACATCATCAACTATATTGTTCTAAAAACACGTACAGGTAACTTTTATTCTCTGTACAACTATTTTCATAAAGATAAAATATTTCTGAAAAATAGAAAGCACCAGGTCTGACAGAATTAAGAACAAATTAGAAGCCAGAAAAAAACACCAAGTAATGAGAGGACTCCACAAGGACCATGTTTTGAGGAAAACTGAATTAGAAACACAGGACTTAATGGAAGATTCAATTATTTTTTAACTAAATGACTAGGAAAATGACTAAACCACTGAGAAATTGAGGGGGAAAACAAAATCCATTTGTGGTGATGTCAAGTTTTGCCCTGGATACACAGAATTAACATTACCATCATAAATGTCAGGTCTGTGCAAGAACACTAAGAATATAAAGCAAGAATCCGGGAGGTCAGGCTCGGGAGACAAAGCAGAGGCCCTCAAAGAGAAAACATGAGGCACTAAGCCTCAAATGAATGGAGGTACTTTCTGAAAAGAAGGGTCTAACTGCCCCTTCCCTGTCCTACTTAAGATGTGGATGTGCCTCTTAAGCTTGGCCCACAATGAGGCAACAGCATGTCATCCACACGAGCCCCTTGCATGAGGCATCCTTGATCTGACACCTGTTACAAGGTGAAGGTAGAGGGGCAGAGGTGCCTAAAAAGCTCCCACAGGTGAGAAGGGCAAGGAGGAGGTGGCCAGAAGGAGGGCTGCTACCTGCCACATTCCCATGAGCTGGGCACCTTGCTCTCCTGGGACCCAGCTGAGTCCTTGCCTCTAGCTGGTCCCTAGGGGAGCAGGCCTTGTGGGGGCACAGCCTGCATAGCCTCTGATGTATATGAAACAGGTCAGAACCAAGACATGCCTCTGACTGACATGGGACACCACAACTGTCCCCATTCTGTCAGGAATCCTACAGTTCTAAAACTTTAGGGTCTGTTCACAACTATTCACAAACTCGACTATTCACAAACTCTTCAAGTGCTTTACGGTGATGCACTTTCACATACAGCAAATTTTAAAGTCATAGATGAAAATAAGGAGGAGAAAGAAGCTTGTGCTATAGGAAAACTTAAGCAAAGAGTAGAGCCACTCAACAAAGGGGAGACAGGAAAGAAGAAACGAAACAGGAGTTGACAGAGGAGGTGGCTGTGTGTGGATGAGTGCAGGGTGCTTTCTGGGAAATGAAGACACACACACCCCCACACACACCCATACACACACAAACAAAAAGAAGCAACCTGAAGTGGAAATGCTGGGAATCTACCATGTTGGAAGCTGCTGATTCCAAAAGGACCCACAATAATCGAAACAGGAACAATGACTGCACAGTGCATGCAACTCTTGATCTCAGAAGTTGTCAGTTTGAGCCCCATACTGGGCATAGAGCTCACTGAAAAAAATCCTATTCCCTCCCTACTCTGGAGATTTTTTTTCTTCTTTTCTCAATTCAGGCAACAAATGACAAAAAGTCTGCTTAGGTGAAGGGTTCAGGGAATGTGGAGGGATGAAAGGCACTCAGGTGATAAAACAGGGCAGAATCCTAGGTGGGCAGAGTGGTCTCAGGATCCTCAGGGCCACAGGAAGCTCGGGGGTGCCTGAGTGTGACAGAATTCCCAGGATTTAGAAGAGGGGAAGCTGGCTGCAATCAGCAGGTCTGGGAGTGGGCTCCCAGCTCAGGGTGGCCATAAACCATGAACTGGGGCACAGTCGGCGCGACTGCTCTCCAATCAGGGCCCCAGCGAGCGGCAGAACCTGAGACCCCCCTTCTCCTCAGGGAGGAGTGGTGTGGGAGTGGGCCACAAGAGTCTGCAGGGTTAGGGGACTCGAAACGGGGGTCTCGTGTCTGAGATAAAGACATTCAGTCACAGGCTGGGTGAGCACAGAATGTGGACAGAGACCAGGGAGACAGAGTGATTGGCTGCTTTTCCCTGAGGGTGCACTGAGGAGTAGGGCCCTGAGCTTTCAGCTCTGAGGCTGGAAATTGGGAGGCTACCATTTTCACTCTCATCTTCTACAGTGGCACGGAAAGCCTTCAGGGAGCAAAAAAAGCCACATTGAGCAATCTGGAAATTACTTAGCCTAGCCCCCTGGTGAGGGTGGTGCAGCTCTGCCCCAGGACAAAGACACTTGACAATCAACACAAAAGGCCCCTCTCCCAGAAGATCAGTAAGATCATGCAGCTAAGTCCAAGACTACCAAGCATTGAGAACTGCAAAACTCCAGTGCTAGGGGAACACAGCATATAGAAATCATCGTTTGGGTCCCTCCGCCTCCCCCCATGATTCTTTAGTTCTTTAATATTAATTTTTTTCTCTTTCTTTTTCAACCAAATTCTTATTTTATCAACTTTTTTCTGGACAGATCATCCAAATAGAAAATCAACAAGGAAACAATAACTTTGAATGTCACACTAGATCAGATGGATCTAACAGATATTCAAAACATTTCATACTGGAATGCTTGGGTGGCTCAGCGGTTGGGCGTCTGCCTTCAGCTCAGGGCATGATCCTGGAGTGCCAGGATGGAGTCCCACATCAGGCTCCCTGCATGGAGCCTGCTTCTCCCTCTGCCCGTGTCTCTGCCTCTCTCTCTCTCTCTCATGAATAAATAAATAAAATATTTTTTAAAAATTCATACTAAAACAGCAGAATACACATTCTTTTCAAGTGCACACAAAACACTGTCCAGAATGAATAACTTTTTGGGCCACAAAACAAGTCTTACAAATTCAAAAGACTAAAGCCACTGTCATTTCAATAAACGCAGAAAAAATATTTGACAAAGTACAACATTCATTCATGATACAAACCCCCAACAAAGAAGGTTTATAAAGAGGGAACATACCTCAACCTAATGCTGTATACAAAAAAAATCAAAGCCAACATCATACTCAGTGATGAAAACCTGAGAGCTTTTCCCCTAAGATCAGGAAAAAGACAAGAATTTCTACTCTCACCACTTGTATTCAACATAGTACTAGAAATACAAGCCACAGCAATCAGGACAGAAAATAAAAGGCATCTAAACTCACTATTTGCAGATGACATCACACTATACAGAGTCTAAAGACTGCCAGAAACCTATGAGAACTGATAAATGAATTCAGTAAAGCCACTAGGGATGCCTGGGTGGCTCAGTGGTTGAGCATCTGCGTTTGGCTCACGGGGTGATCCTGGATTCCTGGGATCAGAGTCCCACATGGGGCTCTTGCATGGAGCCTGCTTCTCCTTCCTCTGTGTTGTGTCTCTGTCTCTTTCTGCGTCTCTCATGAATAAATAAAATCTTTAAAAAAATAAAAATAAAGCCACAAGATACAAAATCCGTAAACAAAAATCCACTGCATTTCTATACATGCACTTACAACAAAGCAGGAAAAAGAGAAATTAAGAAAACAGTCCCATTTTACAACTACATCAAAAATAATGAAATACCTGGGAACAAACTTAACAAAGGAACTGAAAGACCTGTACTCTGAAAATTATAAAACATGAGGGAAATAAATTGACAATGACACAATCAGAAATACTCATCCTCCTCATGTAGTGGGAGAAGATTATTATTAAAATATCCCTACTATGCAAAGAAACCTACAGATTTAATGTAATCCCTATCAAAACACCAACAGTATTTTTCACAGAACAAGAATAATCCTAAAATTTGTAAGGTACAACAAAGGTTCCCAAATAGCCAAAGCAATCTTCAAGAAGAACAACAAAACTGAAGGTGTGACAATCTCAGATTTCAAGCTACACTCGGTAACTGTAGTAATTAAAACAGTATGGTATGGGCACAAAAATAATAGACACATAGATCATTAGAACAGACTAGAGATCCCAGAAATAAACCCACGATCATATGGTCAATTACTCTTCAACAAAGTAGGAAGAACATGCAATAGGAAAAAGACAGTCTCCTCACAAATGGTGTTGGGAAAACTGTACAGCCACATGGAAAAGAACAAAACTTCAACACTTTCTTATGCCATACAGAAAAATCAACTCCAAATGGATTAGAAACGTTAATGTGAGACCTGATAGCATAAAAATCCTAGATAAGAGAACAGGCAGTAATTTCTCTGATATCCATTCATACCATTTTTCTAGATGTGTCTCCTGAGGCAAGGTCCAAAGGCAAAAATAAATTAAATAAAAAAAAAGCTTCTGCACAGCAAAGGAAACAATCAACAAGGTTAAAAGAAAACCTACTGGGGGTGACTGAGTGGCTCAGTAGGTTAAGTGTCTGCCTTTGACTCAGGACATAATCCTGGGGTCCTGGGATCAAGCCCCACATGGGGCTCCTGCTCAGCGGGGAGTCTGCTTCTCCCCCTCCCTCTGCCCTTTCCCTTGCCCCCTTGCCGGTGCTATCTCTCTCTAATAAATAAAATCTTAAAAAAAAAAAAAAAGACAACTCTAAAGAACAAACTGGTGGTTACAGAGAGGAGGTAGGTGGGGGGATGGGTGAAACAGGTGAAGGGAATTAAGAGTACAGTTATCATAATGAACACTGAGTAATATATAGAATCATTGAATCACTATATTGGACCCATGAAACTAATATAACATTGCACGTTGACTATACTAGAGATAAAATTAAACTTTTTAAAGGCACATAAAGTCAGAGGTGCCTGGCTGGTTCAGTTAGTAGAGCATGTAACTTTTTTTTTTTTTAAGATTTTATTTATTCATGAGAGATGCAGAGACATAGACAGAGGGAGAAGCAGGCTCCCTGTGGGTAGCCTGAAGCAGGACTCAATCTGGAGACCCTGTGATCACCACCTGAGCCAAAGGCAGATGCTCAGCCACTGAGCCACCCAGGCACCCTCATGCAACTTTTAATCTCAAGGTTGTGAGTTCAGACCTCATGTTGGGCATGGAGCCTCCTTAAAATAAAAATTTTAAAAATAATAAATAGATAAATAAAGGCACATAAAGTTAAACAGACATTTGTTGAGTGACTGGACCCTAGGATCACAAACTGAGCCAAAGGCAGATGCTCAACACTGAGCCACCCAGATGCCTGGTGACCACCAACTTGAAAAAAGGCAAGAGAAGAAAAGATCTGAGAAAATCTAAAGAAACCATTAAAAGGGTAAAAAATGGCAATATATATCTATCAATAATTACTTTGAATGTAAATGGACTAAATAAATCCAATCAAAAGACATAGGGTAAGAGGATGGATTAAAAAAACAATATCCATCTATATGCTGCCTACAAGAGACTCATTTCAGACCTAAAGACATCTGCAGATTGAAAGTGAGGTGATGGAGGAACACTTATCATGCAAATAGATGTCAAAGGAAAGCCAGGGTAGCAATACTTCTATTGGACAAAGTAGACTTTATTTATTTTTTTTTTTAATTTTTTATGATAGTCACAGAGAGAGAGAGAGAGAGAGGCAGAGACACAGGCAGAGGGAGAAGCAGGCTCCATGCACCGGGAGCCTGACGTGGGATTCGATCCCGGGTCTCCAGGATCGCGCCCTGGGCCAAAGGCAGGCGCTAAACCGCTGCGCCACCCAGGGATCCCCAAAGTAGACTTTAAAACATAGACTGTAACAAGCAACAAAGAGGGGCACTATATAATCAAAAAGAGGAAACTTCAACAAGAAGACATAACATTCATTTATGGATGAATAAAATATTTTAAAAAGAAAGAAAAAAAACTATATGTCAACAAATAAGACAACTTGGAAGAAATGTATTCATTCCTAGAAACATACAAACTACCAAAACAGAATCAAGAAGAAATAGAAAATTTGAACAGACTGATTAACAGCAAGATTAAATAAAGAATCAAGAAACTCCCAACAAATGAAAGTCCAAAACCACATGGCTTCAAAGGCAAATTCTACTGAACATTTATTTTTTTAAAGATTTTATTTATTTATTTATTCATGAGAGACAGAGGCAGAGACTAAGTAGAGGGAGAAGCAGACCATGCAGACAGCCCAATGCAGTACTCAATACCGGGACTCCAGGATCACACCCTGAGCTGAAGGCAGACACTCAACCGCTGAGCCACCCACCTAGGCGTCCCTCTACTGAACATTTAAAGAAGAGTTAGGGGACACCTGGGTGGCTCAGTGGTTGAGTGCCTGCCTTCAGCCCAGGGCGTGATCCTGGAGACTGGGGATCGAGTCCTGCATTGGGCTATCTACATGGAGCCTGCTTCTCCCTCTGCCTATGTCTCTGCCTCTGTGTGTATGTCTCTTATGAATAAATAAATAAATCTTTAAAAAATAAAGATTTTTAAAAAAGAAGAGTTAGCACCTCTTCTCAAATGATTCCAAAAGGTAGAACAAGGCTTCCAAACTCATTCTATGAGGACAGCATTACCCTGATACCAAAACCAAATAAAGACACTACCAAAAAAGAGAGCTCTAGGGAAATATCTCTGATGAGCACAGAAGCAAAAATCTTCAACAAAATATTAGCAAACCAAAGCCAACAATACAGTTTTAAAAATCATGCACCATAATCAGGTGGGATTTATTCCCAGGATGCAAGAGTGGTTCAGTATTCACAAATCCATCAGTGTGATATATCATATCAATAAGAGAAAGGATACAAACCATATGATCATTTCAATAGAGGCAGAAAAAAATATCTGACAAAGTACAACATCCATTCATGATATAAACCCTTGACAACGAAGGTTGAGAGAACATACCTCAACATAATAAGGGCCATATATGAAAAACTCACAGCTAACATCAGACTCAATGTGGAAAAACAGAGCTTTTCCACTCAGGTGAGGAATAGGACTAGGATGTCTACTCTCACTTTTGTTTGTTTGTTTCAAAAGAGACTGAGGGGAGGGGAGGAAAGGGGCAGAGAGAGGAAGAGAATCTTAAGCAGGCTCCACTGTGGAGCCTGAATGCAGGGCTCAGTCTCACAACCCTAAGAGAGAGATCATGACCTAAGCCACAATCAGGAGTCAGACATTTGACTGAACCACCCAGGCAACCCTACCCTCACCACTTTTATTTAACATAATACTGGAAGTCCTAGCCATAGCAATCAGACAAGAAAAAGGAATAAAGGATATCCAAACTGCTTAGGAAGCAGTAAAACATTCATATTTGCAGATGACACAATACTATATATACTATATAGAGAAAACCCTAAAGACTCCACTAAGAAACTACTAAAAATGATAAATGAATTCAGTAAGGTCACAGGATACAAAATCAATATGCAAAAATCCACTGCATTCCTGTAAACTAATGATGAAGCAGCAGAAAGAGAAATTAGGAAAACAATCCCTGGGCACTTGGGTGGCTCAGCCCATTAAGCAGCAACCCTCCAAGCTCAGCAGGGAGTCTGCCTGAGGATTCTCTCTCCTTCTCTCTCTGCAGCCTCCCCCTGCTTGCAGACACGTGTGCTCTCTCTCTCTAAAATAAATAAATAAATCTTTTAAAAATCCCATTTAGAATTCCACCAAAAAAAGGAAAAAAAATGAAGTATCTAATAAACTTAACCAAGGAGGTGAAAGACCTGTACTCTGAAAATCATAAAACACTGATGAAAGAAACTGAAGACAACACAAATGAATGACTTCCATGCTCATAGGTTGGAAGAACAAATATAACTGAAATGTCTATACTATCCATAGCAATCTACAGATTTAATGCAATCCCTATCAAAATACCAACAGCATTTTCCAAAGAACTAGAACAAATAATTCTAAAATATGTATGGAACCACAAAAGACCCCCACATAGCAAAATCAGTCTTGAAAAAGAAAAAGTGGGAGGTATCACAATTCCAGATTTCAAGTTATATTACAAAGCTATAGTAATTAAAACATTATGGTACTGGCACAATCAATGGAATAGAATAGAAAGCCCAGAAATAAATGAATGATTATAATCATTGACCAAAGAGTCAAAAATATGCAATGGGAAAAAGTATCTTCAACAAATGGTGTTGGGAAAACTGGACAGCAATATGCAAAAGAGTGAAACCACAACTTTCTTATACCACACACAAAAATAAACTCAAAATGGATTAAATGGGAGAGCTGAAATCATAACATTCTAGACAAGAGCACCAGCAGTAATTTCTCTGACATTGGCCATAGCAAAATCTTTCTGGATAGGTCTCCTGAGGCAAAGGGAAAAAAAAAACAAAATAAACTATTACAACTACACCAAGATAAAAGCTTCTGCACAACAAAGGAAACAGTCAACTAAAAACAATCTACCGAGTGGGAGAACACATTTGTAAATGGCATATCTGATAAAGGATTAATATCCAAAATATATAAAGAACTTAGGTAGCTCAACACTAACAAATAATTCAATTTTAAAAATGGGTAGAAAACACAAACAGACATTTACACATGGCCAACAGACACACAAAAAGATGCTCAACATCACTTATCATCAGGGAAAAACACATCAAAACCTCAATGACATATCACCTCAGATCTGTCAGAATGGCTAAACCTAAAAACACAAGAAACAAGTATATTGGTAAGGATGTGGAGAAAAAGGAATCTTCCTACACTGTTGGTGGAGATGCAAACTGATGCAGCTACTATGAAAAATAGTATGGCAGTCCCTCAAAAAAAAAAAGAAAGAATTACCATATGATTCAGCAATTGCGCTATTATTTACCCAAAGAAAGTGAAAACACGGACTTGAAAGGATATATGTACCCCTGTGTTTATAGCAGTATTATTTATAATAGCCAAACTAGGGAAACAGTCCAAGTGTCCAGTGATAGATGACTGGATAAAGATGTGGTAGACACACACGCACAATGTAGTATCACTCAGCCATGGAAAGGATGAAATCTTGCCATTTGCAACAACATGTATAATGCTAAGTGAAATAAGTCAGAGAAAGACAAACACCATGATTCCACTTATACGTAGAATTTTAAAAACAAAAGGGAAAACAGAGACAAACCAAAACAGACTCTTAACTACATAGAACAGATAGATGGTTAGTAGAGGGGAAGTGGATTGGGGGTGATGGGTGAAATAGGCGAACAGGATTAAAAGTACACTTATCTTGGTGAACACTGACTCAGTGTTCAATATAGGAAACTGCTGAATCACTATTAGATACGTCAAACTAATAGAATACTGTAATGTTAACTACATTGGAATTAAAAGAAAATATAAAGAACTGACTTACAGGTGCAGCTGTGTGATCTTGGGCCTGCCAGTCTTGCTAAGCCTCCAATTCCTTATCTGTGCAATGGGGAGAACATAGTCCCTTTACAGAGTTCATGAAGATCCAATGAGATAATGAACACAAAAGCCCTCTATAAACTGCAAGACCCCCCATGAGGGAATGTATTATTATATTTTAAGATTGGCTTAATACCAGATACACAAAATTACTAAAATGAAGAGGATTTGATCATTCTAACGCAAAATATATCCAAGACTATGGCATCACTTTTTTTTTTCTCCAGACACAATGGATCCTCATAGAACTTTTTTGTTTCTGTTATTTGGGATCTAGAGAAACCAGAGTTTGCTGGAAAAAGAGACTTGTCCCTGATTAACTATTAACTGCCTGACCTCCCCCAGAACACATACATGCCAAACCTCTCACTTGAAAAATTACAATGTAAAACAGACCTGCTGACAGAGAAAGGGCTGAGTTGAGAATGGGGAGGATGGGACAGAAAATGGAAGCAGGAAAAGATAAAATGCAAGGAAAGAGCAAACACAGTGGAAGATGTGAGACTGCAAAGGTCAGATCAGACTTTGTGTCTGCTTATCATCTTCCTGAGGTGGAAGAGCATTAAGGTTAAGCCTGAGAAAGAGGCAGAAGAATGTTTTCACATATAGGAAAGTTCATTACAAACACCACACTGATCTACTGCTCTACATCTCTGTTAAAGACACAACAGGAGTACTGAATACAGGGTTATGTTGCAATTCAGATGATATCTTAAGGTCCCTTCTACTTCTCCATCAACATATCCAAACACTCAACAATGTGTCTGACAATAAAATTCTATCAAAACCGAGCAATAAGAAACTGGGAAAAATAAAGTTCTCAAGAGTTTTCATTTAAATCTAGTGTTCTATGACAGGTAAGAATGCCCCTCCACAAACACACCCAAATGTGTGCATGTGCACACACATGCTATAACTGCTTATAAATCCTATTTTTGATTAAAAAATAAGGCTTCCATGGCACCCAACTATTTTTTTAAGATTTTATTTATTTATTTGAGAAAGAGAGAGAGAGAGTGAGAGTATGAACAGAGGGAGAAGCAGACTCTTCACAGAGCAGGGAGCCTGACTTGGGCTCAATCCCAGGACCCCAGGATCATGACGTGAGCTGAAGGTCACCTGCTGCTCAACTGACTGAGCCACCCAGGTACCCCACCCAACTTTTTTAAGGTTTTTTTTTGTTTTGTTTTGTTTTGTTTTGTTTTGTTTTGAGAGGGAGAGAGAGAGAAAGCATAAGGTGGGGGGTTGCGGGTGGAGAGATGCAGACTGCCTGCTGAGCAGTGAGCCTGACACGGGCTCAGCAGAGGCCTGAGATCATGGCCTCAACCAAAAGAAGACACTCAACCAACTGAGCCACCCAGGCATCCAGCACCCAACTTTTTTTTTTTTTTTTAAGATTTTATTTATTTATTCATGAGAGACACAGAGAGAGAGGGGCAGAGACACAGGCAGAGGGAGAAGCAGGCCCCATGCAGGGAGCCTGATGTGGGACTCCACCCCGGGTCTTCAGGATCACACCCTGGGCTGAAGGCGGCGCTAAACCGATGAGCCACCCAGGCTGCCCCAGCACCCAACTTTTTAGCAAGAGTCCAAACTTTAACAACCCTGCAAGATGTTTCCACGTAATCTCCCTATTTCTTCCCACACTCTTCGCCAAACAAACCCTACTCTTTAGCCATGCTGGTTGACTTGCTATTCCTTAAAAATACCAGCAAGGAGGGATACCAATAGCCTGGGAAATTGGTCTTTAGTTCATGTGGTCTCAGGTAACCTGGATAAATGTGCTGAGATTATAAGTGGTAGGTAGATCTTTAGCTAGAGTCTAAAGGTCTAAATCCTAGCTAAAAGGATATACTTTTTTTTTTTTTTTAAAGCCCTTGAAAATGACAAGACCTGCTTCCTGAGGGCCCAGAGAGCATTCTCATCCTGTTCGCACACTTCACAGCAGTGGTGCCTCCCTGTGAGGACACAGAAAACCGCAAGAGGCCGTCACTCTGCCCAGAATGCCCCTGGGGTCCAGTTCTATGAGCCATCTTACACAGCTTTTAAGCATTCACTTAACATGAGAGAATCTTACGTCTTATGACCACTGCTATCTTTTAGTCAATTATCATCCTCACCATTCTGACAACTGCCTACTTCCATTCATTACCTTCCCATCTCCAGTCGAAATGAAATGAAATCACTTGGAACAGATGGGTGCTCATCGTCTCATAGGTAAGTAGGAATGTCTGCCCACTGTGGGGCTCCCTACCTCCTCTCAACTTCTTCACATAAACAATTCTGGGGCTTTATGTAACGCTGGCTTTTCATAGCTGAAGAAATATGATAGAACCATTAGCCATGTCAGTAGGTAAATATCAAGTCCTATTTATGCTACATTATATGGGTAAACACCATAAGTAATGCAAGCCCTATACATTTTATCTCACTCTAGTGATTTTATTTCATGAATCATTTATTCTCCACTTATTGTCAAAATATCAATATTCACAGATTACCAATGTGGTAACTGATAAACCATGAATGACTGGGGTATATCATGAACCCTCTGAAATCATACACATAATTTTGAATGTACCCACATTTTCCAGGGAAAAGAGTCAAGTTTTCAACAACTTCTGGGGAAAAACCTGTAGCACCTCTCACCAGAGGTTAAAAAACACCACACTGTGGAGTTCTTAGTTCTTCTCTTTGAACTTTCTGTGTACTTTTTCTGTTCTCGATCCATCTGCAGACCACAGATTTTGTATTCACTGCATGGCTTATCCCATTGCCAGAGGCCCGCACAGAGCTGAACAATAACCAATAACCACCAGCAGGGGTGGTTTACCTGGAGGTAAAGACTGGAGATGGAAAGTGGGGAAGCTCTGCACATAGGAGACTGCACTCGAAACAGAAAAGAGAGAACCTGCTTAAGCCCAAAGCTGCACTTAAAATGGTCCAAGAGGGGATCCCTGGGTGGCTCAGTGGTTTGGCGCCTGTCTTTGGCCCAGGGCGCAGTCCTGGAGACCCTGGATCGCGTCCCACGTCAGGCTCCCGGCATGGAGCCTGATTGTCCCTCTGCCTGTGTCTCTGCCTCTCTCTCTCTCTCTCTCATGAATAAATAAAACTTAAATAAATAAATAAAATAAAATGGTCCAAGATTAGAGGCAGGGAGGATACTGAAGAAATGTTACTAAGGGAAAAAGGTAAATCTGGAAGGCTACCATCCAAACAGGTATAGAATTAGATATGTAGAGCAGAGGTATATAGCAGAGACACTTCTGGTCAGAAGGTCAGGTGACATGAATTCTAGATGTTGCTATGTCTGTTGAACCTGGACAACTCATTAAACAACCTGAGTTTGGTTTTCCCAACTATTGGGAAGGGTATCGGACAAGAAGATTTTAGGATTCCAACATTTTACAATTCCAAATGTCCTTAGAAGCTTGCTTAGATACAGGGTTAGACTAAAATATACATATAAAAACTCGAGGACACAGATAAACAAACACCAGTCAGCGTCTGCTCCCAACATCCACACTAAACACCGACTGGCGCTCACCACTTACTTCTTCAGGGTTTTCTTGGCAGAGTTCAGGAAGTTCACATTTCAAGGGGGGTTTCCTGGGCAGGAGCTGGAGACTCTGACACTCCAAAGAGGCTCCTTGATCATCTGTCACCAGTGGGTACAGGCCCTGTCCCTGAGTATAGATACACGCCTAGAGACAAAAGATTCGAATACCTTGAAGAGGCACCCTGATAGGACCCAGACTGAACAGCAGTTAGGGACAACTCCCAGGGAACACCAGACGAGCCCCATTTTATCTTTGAGAGAAGCAGCAAGTAAGACAGAGGAGCAACACAGAGAAATTCATCCATTTGATAAACAAGAACTGCACACCTACTAAGACTCAGACTTTGTGCTACATTCTGAGGATATCGTGGCAAACAAGAAACAAGGCAAAGAATCCCTGCCCAGAAAACAGAACAAACCCAAGTGGATGCTTACACTAGTAGATGGGACTTTAATGAGGACCAGGGTGTGTTACACTATCTCAAAACATCTTCCAAGAATTACTTGTTAATTACAAAGGGAAAACAGTAACTTTATAATACAGAAATCCAAGAGATACCACCTTAACCTCATCAGTAACAGGACAACCCATCACCATGGGCCTCCTGATGTGATGCACTCACTATCATGACAAAATAAAGACAAACCCAAATTTATGGGCATTCTGTAAAAAAACTGGTTTTGTATTCTTCAAAAATATCAATCTTATGACAGACAAAGAAAGACCAAGAACTGTTCCAGATTCAAGGAAACTAAAGAAGAGGCAACTAAAATGCAACATGTGAGGCTGGACTGTATCCTGGATCAGGGTAAAATTGGCAAAAAAAAAACCACTGCTGGGATGATACGGCAAAATGTGAACAAGGACTACTGTGTATATGATAGTATCATAACAATTTTAATTTCCTAAAATGAAATCTTTGTATTCTGGTTATACAAAAGAATGCCCTTGTTCCTCAGAGGAGGCACATGAGGATACAATGGTTACAACTAGTGAATCTGGGTGAAGAGGATACAGGAGTTCTCTATAAGATACTTCTGTAAGTTATAAATCATTTAAAAATAGTAACTTAAAAATTAACAGACAAGTGTTCCCCAACCTGCTGTCCTGGGTCTCCTGTGTCTTTCTGTAGATTCTCCAGCATAGTCACGACATCCTTCCTGCTCTCCAGATGACAGGCCTGCACCCGGGCCTGGAGCTCTTTGGGCAGGATGGTCAGGAACTGCTCCAACACGAGCAGCTCCAGGATCTCCTCCTTGCTGTGGGTCTCAGGCCGCAGCCACTGATGGCAAAGTTCTTGGAGTTGGGCCAGAGCCTCTCGGGGTCCTGTTACCTCCTGGTAGCAGAACTGCCGGAAGCGCAGGCGGCAAAGTTCCCGAGTGTCGCAGCTGCTTTCCTGGAAGCTGCACATCTGCTCCCAGGTGGGGTCTTCCTCCTTCACTTTCACAAGGCTGTCTCCATTTTCAGAGGTGGGGCCTGGCAAAGCTTCATCCATGCTGAGCTTTAAGGCTTCAAGGAAAAGGCTCATTTAGCCCACTTTTGCACTTCAGAAATGTTTTTCCAAATGTACATCTAAGGAATAAGAATGGATGTAAGTTACATGTAAGTTACAAGAGCTTCAAAATTCTATGAAACCTATTTTTGTTCCTATTGTACTTTTGTTCCTATTGTACCTCTCACTCAGAGCCTCTCACTCAGAGCCGGCTTGCCTATGTTACCAGTGAGATTAATCAGAAATATATCTTGAATCCTAAAGGGGTTGAGCCAGGAGGTGATGGATGTAAGTAAAGGATGTGAGGGAAACAGGGTTAACAGTAAGAATGCCTGAGCAGCCTACACTTCAGCTGGAGAGAAATAATTGTATTCAGTGCAGAGCTACAACACACTTTTTCACCTGTGTACTTCTCACAGAATATTCCACCTTAAAAGCAGGGAAGGTTTCCAGTCTCCTGTCCCCTAAAAGTTCTTATGATGAGATTTCATCACTCCTTTCATCAAGAGGTGGAGTCTATTTCTCCTTCCCTTGAATCTGTGCTGGCCTATGACTTGCTTTAGCCAAGAAAATATGGCAGAAATGGCTCTGCAAGAGGAAGTGAACACTGCTATGAGCCTGCCATGCTGTGAGAAAGCCCAAGCTGGCCATGCAGAGGTCATGTGGATTGGAATCCAGGTGCCCCAACTGAAATCCAGCAGCATCTAACTCCCAGCTGATAGCAACCATAGGTAACTCCAGCAGTAGAAATCCTCAGTCAACCAACAGAATCATGAAAAATAATTTCAATATGTTTTACAGCACTAAGTTTGGGGTTTCAATTTATTACATTTTTAATGTAAGAATAGGTAATTGAAATACATGCTTCGTGTTCTTTTTCTCTCCCTCCTTACTATCTCCTTTTGTGTTCTCATTAATCACAATTTCAGCGTATCTCTATTCCAAGAACACTCAAATCTGGCTGACTCCAGCTAACCTTTACATTCCTGACTCAGATCTTAAAATGCCAGTAGGATGCCTTCCAGTTTCCAGCTTCTCCTGGTCATAATTTCAACACATCCCAAACTGAAATCCAAGTCCCTCAAAGCTGTCCTCACTGCTCTCCCCATTCCATTGGCATCACCACCATCGCCCCAGGCTGAAAACCAGTCTCTACACATTGAGTCCAGCCGATCCTTCCTCGGAAGCACCTGGTGCTGCCATCCCCTCCCCTTTCATTCTCCTATTACCTTTACTTACATTCACGACTACAATAATGTCCTGACCTTCGCCGGGTTTTTACTGGTTTTTACTGGTTTGTCTGCCATTCGGTGAACATTTGAGCACGTCATTATTTTCCTGGCAAAACGCTAATCCCGGAATAAAAGACACAGCCTCTACCTCCTGGAAAGCCATGGTCTTCGCAAACTCAAGTCACCGCTGACTGCTCGGGCTTTTCCTAGCCACCTTGTCCTCCACGGCCAGGACTGCCCTTCTAGGGAGGCACATTTCCCAAGTCACGGTGCATACGCCATCCTACAACTCCTGTCCGGACCAAGGAAACTCCTTTGTGCTCCAGACTATTCGTGGGAGAGCGAGCCCGACCCTCAGCGCCCACCGGGTCCTTCTCCGGCTCTCGCCGCCACCCCCCCCCGTGCCCACCCCGGGGGCAGAGGCCCCGTCCCCACAGCCCCAGCGAGCCCGCCCCCACCTGGCGTCCAGGCAGCAGGGCCGTCCGAGTCACCGAGGGGCACCTGCGCCCCCGAGGCACCCCGAGGCACCCCGAGGCACCCCGCAGGCGCCGGATACCAGCACGTCCTCCTGCTCTTCAGCGGAGGAAACAGCTCAAGGATGTTGCTCAGCAAAGACGCGGCTCTCCCGACCGCACAGGCTCCCGAAGCCGCAGAGCCCGACCCGCCGGCAGCCGAGCGGGGCTTTTGTAGGAACGCGGTCCCGCCTCTCTAGGATCCCGCCGCCACCACCCCGCGCAGGCGCGGCGCGAAGCCCAGAGCGCGCCGCTCGTCCCCGTGGGCCCTTTCCATCAGCAACGGGATGGCAAAGCCGAGACCCTTTTGTGAGGCTCCTCTCGGGCTTCTGGTTAGACGATGAAGGAACAAGTACAATATGGCAAGCAGCACAAATTCCTAAAATTTAAATATGCAGGTGATCTATTCCCAATAAAAATTCAATTTGCATAGAGACCATAAAATGAAGAATGCCCCATCCCTAAAGTTAACCATTGTTAATATCGTGTATGGGTTTCCCAGCACACTATCAGCCACGTAGTAGCACCCAATCAATCAACGTTTGTTTACTGAACGTTTATGGGATCACAACATGAATTTGCATCTCAGCCTTTTCTGTTACCTTGGAGATCTTTCCATACGAATTTATTTAACAGCCTAATAGTTTTCCATTGTATGGATGCACCACAGTTTACTCAACTATCCTACTGTTTTATAGTACACGTGTACACATATATATGTGTATATGCGCACATATATATATACACATACACTAAGTAATGCTGCAGAGAACATTTAATAGCTTTACATGCTCTTATAACTCCAGGTTAACTACTACACATTAGAATTGATCTGTCAAAGAGCATGTGCGTTTAAAATTTTATATACAGAACCCCTATTTTGAAGGGCAGTGCTGTTTAAAAGCAGAAGAATCTAAGAGAAAAATCCAGAAAAAAATGTAAGTATGGCTGTTCACAAAATCAGAATTATAAATGACCAATTAACATCCAAGAGACCAACGCTGACAGCAAAAATATTCTTTAAAAACCGCTTAAAATACTTATTTTGTATCCACCAGAATGTCATATATGCAAAAGGATAATTCCCAGGTTTGATGTAGGCATGGAAAAATGGGCATTTTCAGACTAACAGAAGGTACAGATTAGTATAACCATCCTGGAGGGCAATCTGGAAAATGAATCAAAAAGCCTTAGAAAAATGTGCCTACCTCTTTGTCTCATTAATTTTAGTCACAGGAATTGAATGAAGGAAAATTCTACAAAGTGAGCAAAGCTGTATGTCCAAGGATGTTCACTGAAATACTGTTTATGGTGACAAACTATAAACTAAAATGACTAATGGTAGGAACATGTACCACAGAATGTTGAGCGACCTTTCTTAGAAATTGTCTTCAATGAAGACTTTTAGTTATCTGGTGTCTTAATCAGGGCTTTCTTTTATTTGCTGGCAAGGAAACAAGGGCATTTCTTGGACTCCCAGGACCCACTGGGAATATAGTGGACCTCAGGAGAGGAGGGTCAGAGTCACTTCTCCAGAGTCTCTGAGTCTTCATTCTTTTACTTCTCACTGGGCTGGTTTGTTTCTATTTGGTTTTCATAAGACCACAAAAATGGTTCCAGCTCTAGATTAGTTTCTTGTTCAAATGCCTAACGAAGACCAAACAGAATCTGTGATCCAGTATGAAACTTCTGGGGGTATCCAAATGACCAAGCCTGGCTAAGAGGTCCCCCACCCTGGTCTAATGCTCAGTGGTCAGAGAAGGGTCACATGGCAAGCTGCCCACTCAGGATCGTGGCAGAAATGATAGAATGGACTGGGCAGACAGGCAAATTGTCCTTTTCTTTTACAAATCAAAACTGTTAATGATATGAAGTCCAGTGAGAAAAGTGAAGTGTTTCTATGCATAAAAAAGATCAGTATCTCAGAATACATTAAGAGATTATGTCTAGACCACGCAGCAGGATGATTTAGTTTTTTTTTTTTTACATGTTTTCAGGTCTTTACAAAGTATATGAATTTCTATAATAAATATAATGGGCAATTATATATTAAAATTAAGCAGAAATTATCAGTACTAATCACGATTCATTTGATTGTCATATATATACATGTATGCACGAATGTATACATGCATACATGCATGTATATACATGCATATACATACATACACTAAACAATGATTATTTTTGACAGGTGAAAATTAGGATGCTTTATTTTTTCCTTTCCTGTTTCTCCATACTACATGAATTAACGGCACATTTACTAATAACTGTATCAGTTTTTTAAACAGGAGTGAGCAGGAAATGTTCTTTTTTGAACATTACAGGATACTATCCCAACAGAAAAGCTGATCAGTAGAAGATACTTCACAATACAGCTCATCCTTTCTGGGCTGCTATCCTCTGAATAGACTTACAGCTTTCCTTTTAGGGCACCTAACAAGTGTTGCATTGCAAGCAAAACCTTCAAGATCTGTTATAACATTTGCCCTTTGTTCAATGTTTCTATAATCTTTGAGAAATAGAGAAGAAAAGCACATTATCAAAATATACCTATATCCAGGGGTGCCTGGTTGGCTGTCGGTTAAGAGCCCGGCTCCTAGTTTTGGCTCAGGTGATGATCTCAGGGTTCTGGAATCCAACCCTGAGTTGGGCTCTGCGCTGGGTGTGGGGCCTGCTTGAGATTCTCTTCCCCCTCTCCCTTTACCCCTCCCTGCCCCCATGCTCTCTCAAAAAAAATTTAAAATATTCCTGTATCCAACATATATGTTCAAGTGGTTATGAGTGCGCCCCCAGGGCACCGATGAGAAGACAATTTCCTTTGGGACTGTGAGAGGGAGTAGGCTAGTTAAGGTGTCCATGAATTTAGAACACTTATAATGTGTGTACTAAGAAATCATCACATAAATTTTCCAGTTATTGAAGGGTATGTCATTCTTCATGCTTTGACTCTTGTCATTGTCATTTATTTTTCATGAGAAAAATAGACATTCTGTTCTTTCCTTCTTAAATGGAACAGAATCAAACAGATTTAAACTATGACTCAGAGCTGAATGATAGGTACTGACTTCAGCACAGCCATCAAAACACTTGGGGGAAAATCTTCAATACCAACTTAATTTTATCCATCAAGGCAGAATAAAAGAAACACAGCTTTATGACCCCGTAAGGAATGGAATATGACTGTTCCATGAAATTCTTTAGTGTCTCAAAAAGTTGCTCTGCCTCTACAGATTTGGTCCTCCTCCAGGAAACAGTATTTTTTTTTTATTTTTTTTAATGATAGTCACACACACAGAGAGAGAGAGGCAGAGACATAGGCAGAGGGAGAAGCAGGCTCCATGTACCGGGAGCCCGACGTGGGATTCGATCCCGGGTCTCCAGGATCGTGCCCTGGGCCAAAGGCAGGCGCCAAACCGCTGCGCCACCCAGGGATCCCCAGGAAACAGTATTAACTGTGGCACCTGGTCAGCCTGCACGCAGCCATACACAGGTGGAACGAAATGGATCAAAGACTGCAAAGTGGCTGTTCCAGCCTTCATGCTCCCCTTTCTTCTTAGTGACAGAAGCTTAGTTTTCAGCGATTCACTCTGCAAACCGGAACAAGACACTCTCCAGACTCCCTTTCCTAAGTTTTGGCCTGCAATCTATGCTGAAGTGACTTCTGGGAGGCTGTTCACAGAGGGCTGGCTGAACTTGGAGGACTCTTTGTCCTTATGCGTCTTTTTGCATGTGATGGCTGGAGCTTCAGCAGCCACCAAGGATCATGTGATGTCAGGACTGATGGTGTGCACCAGGATGATGGAGCAGAAGAGCAGAGGCAGGATCCCTAGCGGTGTCACAGAACCACTTTATCAGTCCTGGACTGCTTGTCTCCAGATTTTTCTATCTGAGAGAAAAACAAGCTTTTGTGAAGTCACTCTTACTTTGTTTCTAAATTATATGCAGCTGAACCAAATCCTCACCAATACACAAGTGTTCATTCCCATGGCAGACTAAGACGCTGTTTCCAGACATAATATCCTACGCAGCTACTGCCAAACAGCAAGCAATGAGGATTCAGGAGTGCACCCCCCCTAAGCTCAATATTCTTCATCATTACCACAACATTTTAGTATTCACAGTATAAAATCATGATCTCCTCTCAATTGACTTTATTGACCTCCAAGGAATTCCAGAACAAGCAATATTTTAAAATTACATTATTAGATGGCATCTGGGGGACTCAGTCGGCTAAACGTCTGACTCTTGATTTTGGCTCAGGTCATAATCTCAAGAGTCCTGGGATTGAGCACCATGTCAGGCTCTGTGCTCAGCAGTCTGCATCTATCCCTCTGCCTTTCCCCTACTCATGCTCCCTCTTTCTCAAATAAATACATAAAATCTTTTAAAAATAAATAAAAAATAAAATAAATTATCATTATCAGTATTAAAGGAAAAAAGTCTAATTTCTTTCCCCAGTTACTAAACAGTGTCTATGCAGGAGCCACTCTCCTGTCACTGGAGTTATCAAGTAAGACAGTTGCTACCTGGATTAATTCAGCACTATTCACTCATATGACTTATGAAATCTCTTCTGTACTTCAAATAAAACCTTGATTTCTAACTTCAATCAGTGAAGTATTGTAGCAAGAATGGGGTGGGAAGTGGTCAAATTAAATTTTCTTTCCCTTCCAAAATGCTTCTGCTGGCTGGGGGTGGGGGATGGCAGGCAGATGCCAGTAGGGGGTGGTTAGTAAAATCATGGAAGAAATGCCCACCATTAACCTGCACTTTAAGACACTTTTGAAAGTGCTATATTTTCAAACATCATTAGTTTTATTTTACAGTTGTTTCTGTAGCAGATGCAAAAATATTGACCTCCTCTTGTTCTGTTGAGCCTATAAATCCATAGATACTTGAATCACTGCTGACTTCAAAGCCCTAACTCAATCAGAAGGCTCTCTGCTACTTGAAGTACGCAGTCATGTGTTTACCACGGTCAAGGCTCAGAGAAGTCCTGCAGTGAAGCGTGCTGGTTAGCTGGTTCTCACAGTCCCATCATGGGTCAAATCATTGTGGCCCAAAGGCTGAGCACAAGTGGAGGTGGAAAGTCTCCTGCTCGGCCCCCTAGAGTTCTCTGGGGCTAGAATCGGCTGTGATTCTTCCTAAAGTGCTGTTTGCTCGTCAACATAGCCTCTGTGATATTCCTTGCGGAGATGATGCCCCATCAAGCCAGACTGTCTTTATGGTGATATCTCTGATGCTGAAAAAGACCCGACCTCTGCCTGAAGGCTTCACCACATTCGTTACACTGATAGGGTTTTTCTTCATTGTGGATCCGCACATGCTGAGCCAGGTGGGAGTTCAGTCGGAATGCTTTCTGGCATATGTCACACTTGAACGGCTTCTCTCCAGTGTGAATCCTGTGATGTCGAATCAGGTCTGAGGTCAAATTGAAGGCTTTTCCACACTCATTACAGCGATGGCTTCTGGAGTGGCTATGGATTCGCTGGTGGTGAGTGAGAAAAAGGGCCTGACTGAAGGTTTTTCCACACTCCTTGCACTCACAGGGCTCCTCCTGACTATGGACTCTCTGGTGCCGGTTGAGGTGGGAGCTGCGCCTGAAGTTCTTCCCACAATGGATACATAGGTAAGGCTTCTCTCCAGTATGGATCCTGAGGTGTTCCAAAAGGCCTGCATTCTGGCTAAAGACCTTTCCACACTCTTTGCACTGATAGGGCTTCTCACCAAGATGGATTTTCTGGTGTCTAACAAGGTGTGAACTTCTCTGAAAGGCTTTCCCACACTCGTGACACTGATGACCTTTCTCTCTAGAGCGAATTTTCTGATGTCCAGTGGGACTCGAAGTCTGACACACCTCAGATTCATAGAGCTTTCCTTGTATGTGTGTACCTTCATGCATAATCAGGTCTGAGTGCTGGATGAACCCCTTTCCACATTCTGAGCATTTATACTCAGTCTTTGCCTTGAGCTTGACCTGCTGCCTTTCCAAGTTAGGGTCCTCATAACGAGGCTCTAAGGGTTCAGATACTTTCCTAGATGATTCCACTTCTCCACAAGAGTCTGTCTCTACAACCATCTTCTCATTCTCAGTCCTTGTCTCCTCACCTGAAACATTAAATATATACCACCAATTATTTGTTTTTTTGATGCTTTGGGAAGGGAATCTGCATTTGGGAGGAATAAATCTAAATCAAGCCATGTGTGCCAAGTGGAAATGCTGTGGATGCTTGTGTTTGCACAAAATATATAAGAGCAATGGTTCATGAGAACTTGTCAACAGCGGCTACTCAAGGGAGGATGGGTATTGTGGTAGGAGGCAGCTTATCTTAAATGGTTTGAATTTTATCATGTGACATGCAGCACACATTCTGCAAGCAAACTGGCTCAAAGGGCTTAGCTGTACATCCTTGAAAATGGTTTGTCAGCCGCAGTATAAAAAAGCAAAGTCAACTGATGGCCCTGAGGCCAATAAGAAAGAAAAAGTACTGGAGATGAGGAAATGCAGACAGAATGCCCATTTTATCACTGATTAGCTATGTAATCTAAGACAGGTAATTTAAACCCTCTGGGCTCAGCATCCTCACCAATAAATCAAAACCACTGGACCACAAGACCTTGATGTAACATGAAGTTCACAAAAATGTCTTGGACTTTCCTGATCTCCTTGGACAGCAGCAGCTGCTCCCCTGTGTGGCTCAACAGGGACAGGGCATCTCAGTGCTGTAATAATTTGCTCATAGGTCTGGTACATAAAAGACCATAAGAAATGTCTTCTGAATAAAATCTAAGAGCAGACACATGGGCACAAGTGGGCAAGTAGAACAGGCCTTCCCAGGCTAGGAACCTGAACGAGGACACGAGAAAGCAGGAGAGAGAGGTCCTCAGTAGCATTAATGACAAGTTAGTACGAGTTTATCAGTGTAAGCCAGATTAAAGCAGCAGATCAACTGCAAAGTGAGAGCACATGAGCGCCAAAGGTAACAGTGGAGGACTGGCCATAAGACTCCAGAGACAGGGATCCCTGGGTGGCGCAGCGGTTTGGCGCCTGCCTTTGGCCCAGGGCGCGATCCTGGAGACCGGGGATCGAATCCCACATCGGGCTCCCAGTGCATGGAGCCTGCTTCTCCCTCTGCCTGTGTCTCTGCCTCTCTCTCTCTGTGACTATCATAAAACATAAAATAAAAATAAAAAATTTAAAAAAAAGAAAAAAAAAAAAAAAAAGACTCCAGAGACAGTGAGTCCTGTGTGGGGCAAGCCACATGTGTGTCCTCCTGCAGCCATCCATGGGGGAGGGAGGGCGGCTTGAAGGAAGAGAAGAGCAATCCTTCTCCAGCAACAATCTAATGACATAATCAACTAAAAAGAAGGAGTGGCTCTAAAACCAGAAAACAACCTAAACTTTGAGTGTAAAATAGCATTTTCAGGGCAAGGAACAGTGTCAAGGATCTACTGTGACTACATTTATTTGTCATATTGAAAATACATGCGCATGATGGACGACATGGGATAAATTCATTTCTACAAGACTATTTACAAAAGGCAGGCCCCCTCACTAGAACTCATATAAAAATTTGAAAACAAAAACAAAAAAACAAAACAAAAAGGCAGGCCTCCTCTCTTTCAGCTACTTTGCACAGCAAGCTTCCAGAAGATGAGGACCTTTGAAGCAGGCTCAGAAATTAAACAGGGGAATCAGATAGTAGGTAACAGAAGCTTTAGAATCACAATCAGCCATTCATCAAACATTTATTGAGGATCTGCTCGAGGCCAGGAGCCATGACAGATTCAGGAAACAAAACAAAGCCCAGCTTTTTACCAGCAGGAGAAAGACATACACCAGCAATGATATTACGATATGATCCGTTCTCTGATGGGAGACATCTTGGAGCTCTAGGAGCCTAGGTGGGGAAGTCAGTCACATTAGGAGGACTTAGGGAAGGATGGAGGCAGGGAGGTCTAAGACAAATCCTGAAGGGTGAGTAGGAATAGTCAGGGAAAGCAAGGAAAAAGTAGTGTAGACAGAAAAAACATGGCAGGAAGAGGCTCAGAGGAGAGAAGCAGCAAGGAACAAGCAGGAGTCAAAACACAGCTCAGAAAGATGGGAACCCGCAGCGTGACGAGGACATAGGTGACTGACTGTCCTGATCTGTCTGGGACTGAAGGGTTTCCCAGGATGTGGAGCCGATAGGGCCAAAAGTCTCAAGCAAACTGGCACAAAGTTCATGCTTATGGATATGTGGCTGAGAAGCCAGCAGACACAACATTCAGGGGAGGCCTCTGTTACTGGCTGTCAGGAATTTCTGCAGGTCGTGGGTTTTTTTCTTGTTTTTATTTTTTTCCTTTTTATTATGGAATTTTTCAAATATTAAAAAATATATATATGTAGAAAGAATAGCATTACTCAGCTCACTGAAGGGCTTTAAGGACGGGAGCAGCATGAATGAATTTGTGTATAAATGATGGAGGATCAACAGGAAGTAAGAGACCCAACAGAAGCACCAGGAGGACAGTGAAGGACACAAGAAAAAGCAGGCCTACAAGACAGCCACATGGCTTCTGGCAGCCTGGAGAGAGGAGAAAAACATAAGCGACAGAAGGAGTGCCTGAGGGTACTCGGTTGGTGAGGTGTCTGCCTTTGGCTCAGGTTATGATGCCGGGGTCCTGGGATGGAGCCCCGCATCAGGCTCTTTGCTCAGTGGGGAGTCTGCCTCTCCCTCCCCACACCTCCCTCCCACCCCTGCGCTCGCTTGTGCTCTCTGTCACAAATAAATCTTAAAAAAAAAAAAAATGGAAGCAACAGAAACAAGAAAGAGGGATTTCAATGACAAATACAATATAGAAAAAAACTAATCTAGGTGCCATTTAGAAACAAAAGACAGTAAAAATACTACAATAATTTGAAGGAAACAAAAGAATAATGAGTAATAGAGCATTTGGCTGGATTCTTTGCCTGAGGTGAGAAACCACCAATCCTTTTTCATTGACTGCTACGGTGAAAGGAAGAAGATGGTGAAGGGCAGCCAAGAGAAGCCTCTGGTTTCAGCTGAACAGAAACATCAAGGAAAGGATGGGAGGAAATGTTTAGTGTGACAAGAATCTTCTAGATCTTGACTGTGGTGGTGATCAGAGGACTGAGTTTTATCACATTTGTGAAAACTCACTGACCCAGACACATACAGAGTGAAGTCCACCTGGTGTAGATTATTCCTCGATAAACCTGACTCAAAGCAAACACAAATGTCAAGCCTCTGGAGGGACCGCCAAGCCCGTCTGTCACACGTCAGAAGCCACAGCTGTTTCTCACCCTTCTCTCGTTCTGGCTCCAGAACTTCACCCTCAGCCTGGACCCACGGCTCCTGCACTGCTTCCATGGCAGCTGCCTCCTCCACAAGCACCTCCTGCTTCTTTGCCTGGTCTGGGTTCTAGGGGCAAGTATAGACACATAGGGACGGTTAGGGACATGTGGCTTAGCAGAACACTGCTCAGAAAACACTGCCATGTAAGAAAAGAGTAAAGAGAAACCCCAGGGAGGAGGCAAAGTGGAAAGAGACCAAACCAAAGCTTAACAGGTCTGCTGCTCAGCTCACACCCGCCTCTCTGGCCCAAGGTCTTAATCCCTGCTTTTCTGTACAAGAGCATATCTGGTCCTTAACCACCTGCTGTTGGGGCTTGTCCAGCTCCCTCTCCAGGTCCTCCAGAATGGCCACCACCTCGTCCCCGCTCTCGGGGTGCTGCTCCCGCACCCAGGCCTGGAGCTTCTCAGGCAGGATGGTCAGGAACTGCTCCAGCACCAGCAGCTCCAGAATCTGCTCCTTGCTGCGGGTCTCAGGGCGCAGCCAGCGTCGACACAGCTCCCGGAGCCAGGTGAGGGCCTCACGGGGTCCTGTGGTCTCTTCATAGCGCAACTGCCTGAACTGTTTGCACAGCGGTTCTTGTCCAAGGCCTGTGCTATCTCCTGGCAGCTTGACTACCTGTTCCCAAGTAGAGCAGGGATCCTTCACTGTCCAAAGCCCCTTCTTCAGATTCAGAGGAGCCTGGGAATGGGCATTCACCAGTGCAGTCGCCATCCCCAGTGTCAGCCTGTGCTCTCTCTGCTCAAAAACTTCCTTGGACTGTCTCCTGAAAATGTGAAAACAAGAATCACAGAAACAGGGGCACCTGGGTGGCTCAGTCAGTTGAGTGTCTGCTTTCAGCTCAGATCACGAGCGCTGCATCCCTACATCGGGCTCCCTGCTCAACAGAGTCTACTTCTCTCTCTCCCTCTGCCCCTCCCCCGGCTTGTGTGCTTTCTCTCTTTCTCTCTCATACTCAAATAAATAAATCATGGAAAAAAAAAAAAAGAACCACAGAAAGGGTAGCAGTAGTAGTAACAGCAGCAGCAGTACTCCTTTGTTGGGTTCATACATTTCCAATAATTACTATCAATTTCTTTCTCTCTGAAACAACCATTTCTAAAAACAGAACACACATACAAAATGAGAAAACTGTTCTGTACAAGATTGCCAGCTGAAGGAGCACAAATAACAAATCTGAAAAATCACCATTTTGCATCTTGATGAAATAACTGATTGAATCAAGTGCCACAAATGGGTGAAGCCACTGGGCAAAAAGACACTCTCACAGTCTCAAAGAATCACCATGTTGATTGCTTATTAATTGCAAAAGAAACAATGGAGATATCTGGCAGACACAAACTCAATCGAATGATCAAGCCCAGCAACACCAACAGTGAGACAAGTGACCTTGTGCCGTATCACTTATGCAGCATTTTTACTAAATGGTTAACATGAATCTAATAATGAGGAGACTTTTAGATAAATCCTGAATGCAGCTCATCTACAGCAATTTCACAGAGATAAAAAGAGGTATTCCTCTAGAATACCTAGTTCTCATCTAAATGAATTATGAAAATCGGCTCCTGGGTTTGTTTGTTTGTTTTTTTAAAGATTTTATTTATTTATTCATGATAGACAGAGAGAGAGGCAGAGACACAGGAGGAGGGAAGAGCAGGCTCCATGCAGGGAGGGACTGTATGGACGAGGGACTCGATCCCGGGACTCCAGGATTGCACACCTGGGTGGAAGGCAGGAGCCAAACCGCTGAGCCACCCAGGGATCCCCTCGGCTCCTGGGTTTAAAAAACAGTATAAAACCTAGTTAGGGTCCAAATACTGCTTGCTGCTACTATATAGTCCTGGATGTATGTGTACATGGTAACTCCCAGCTGATATAGGTTTTAGAGGAGATGTTATATATATGAGAAGTCAAATATATGTTAAAAAATGGACTTAAAATTTAAAAAGTCAAATCCTACTGTTCTTAATAGAAGTGAGAAAGTCTAAGAAAGTGATGATCATTAGTCAGAAATAAAAGTTGGAGGGCAGCCCCGGTGGCCCAGGGTTTAGCACTGCCTTCAGCCTGGGGTGTGATCCTGGACACCCGGGATCGAGTCCCACGTCGGGCTCCCGGTGCGGAGCCTGCCTCTCCCCCTCTCTCTCTCTCTCTGTCATAGATAAATAAAGAAAATCTTTAAAAAAATAAATAAAAATTTGGTATTGTGATGGTTAACTTTATGTGAAAACTTGACTGGACCATGAGATGCCTAGATATTTGGTCAAACATTATTTTGAGTGCTTCTGTGAGAGTGTTTTTGGATGCAAGTAACATTTAAATCAGTAGAGTAAAACAGATGCCCTCTATAATGTAGGTGGGCTTTATCCAATCGGTTGAAGGTCTCAATAGAACAAAAACGCTGACTCTCCCTCAGGTAAGAGAATTCTCCCTGCTTGACTGCCTTCACACAGGAACATCAGCTTTTTTCCTGCCTTCAGATTCAAATGGAAACATCAGCTCTTCCTGGATCTCGAACCTGCTGGCCTTCCTACTTCCTACTGTAACTGTACCATCAGATCACCCAGTTCTCAGGCCTTTGGACTCAGAATGGAACTAAGCCATCGGCTTTCCCGGTCTCTGTCACTGACTCATCCTGAAGATCTTGGGGACTTGACAATCTCTGTAACTTCTGGATCCAATTCCTTATAATAAATCTGTCTCTACGTGTCTATGTCTGTGTATTTCCTATTGGTTCTGCTTCTCTGGAGAACTCTAATACAGATGTATAGCATAGGTTGCTGAATTAGTGGTGGTCATTTCTATAATGTGATTAAACACATCAAATACAATATATAATAAATAATATGATAAACTGACCCTTCCATTCTCCTATGATATCTTGTATATCAGATCAATCAAGATCTACTGATTCTGCCTACCAAACCTATCCTCTCCTCTTCATCCCCTTGACACCATCTTCTATCCAGACTACTGTGACTGGCCTTTCTGACCATCAATCTATTTCCCACACTGTGAACAGTTATATTTCTAAAAAGGAAAAGGATTGTGTCTCTGCTGTGCATTTACTGCATTTAGTGGTTCATCACTATCTTTAGAATTAAGTAAAAGACATCTAATATGGCTTAAAAATTTCTTATGATCTAATGAACTTTCAGTTCCTCAAATTTCCGATACTCTTTCCTGTTCCCGGGTCCTTCCCCATCTTATTCCTTCTGCCTGGAAGGAGTAATTCTCCGATTTTTTCTCATTAGCGCACATATACTCATATATACTCACATATACTCTTCGTGTCTCAGCATAATAAAACATAATAAAACAGTAAGGCAGCACAATTGGTACTTAACGAGAACTAATGCATTTTATCCTCACACAATTGCCAACTTCGTTTCACAAAGAAGGATCCTGAGACATGGAGAGTTTAATAACTTACACAAGGTCCCCAAGCTCAACCTCAGATCTTTCCCTCAAGAGCTCTAAACCCTTGACTTGACTTTGCCTTCTCTCTCGCATAATCCACGTGTGATCCAACAGCAAAGCCTGCTGGCTCCGTTTCCAGGTAGATCATTAATCTGGCCACTACTAACCACGTCTACCAAAGTTCAAGATACCCTCATCTCCTACATGAAGTACTTGTGATAGTTTCCCCAATTCCATTCTCGCGCCCCTATGGTCTAATCCCATCGCAGTTCTCAGCTACAGATGCTTTAAAACATGAGTCAGATCATGTTTTTCCTCTGCTCAAAACCCTTCAAACACTCTTCACACCAAAAAACGACCAAATTACTTAAACAGTACACGGCACAGCTCTTGCACACAGCTCCTCGCAGTCCCAGGCCTCTGGATACCGTTGTCTACAGCTCGGCCCCCGTTCGCTGCCCTCCTGGTCCGCCTGTGATTCCTGAGTGTGGCAAGCAGGCTTGGAGGCCTCTGAATTTGCTGTTCAGCTGCCTGACAGCTCGTGCCCCTAGAGGCCACACAGGTCTTTTCGGGTCCTTAAGGTTTCTGCTTAGGCACTACCCTGTAAGGCTTACCTTCAACATGTGTTGAAAACTGCAGTCAGCGGATGACACAGGCGAAGCCTACGCGGTGCCCAGTTCAGCAGACGCGCAGCTGCGGGACCCCCCCGCCCGGCCCTCGCCCTGGCCCGCGGGCCCTCGGTCGCAGAAGGCTCCCTGCACCCGGGGAGCAGCGGCTCCCCAGCCCCGGGCTGCAGGGCCTTCCTCGCCAGAGCGCACACACCGAGCACCCCAGCACCTGGCTGCAGGAAGAGCCAGACGGGCTCCTGCACCTACTCGGCTCCTAGTCCAGCGGCAACGCCCACTCGCCCGCGCCCCGTCGCCTCCGCTCTAGGCGGCCGAGAGGACCGCAGCTCAATGGTGCCTGGTTCCGGCGCGCGGCAGGGAGGGCGGGAGCTCCGCCGGGCCGCAGCGCCCCCCGCGGCGTGCAGGGGCGAGCACCCGCCGTTCTCGCCTGCGAGCAATGTGTGTTATATCCAAGTTACAGGCCGGCTCAGCTTCATGTACCGCGAAGAGCCAGCGTTTCTACTTTGCGCGCTCACAAATTTAACATACTTTTCCATTTCTCCCCAATTTAAAAAATCAAACACAATGGCAAAAATAAATGTCAGCGTAGGGGGATGGTTTTTTTTTTTCATAGCAGCAAAGAATTGATTAAATTGAACAGTGAAAATATCTTTGGATTGAAGGATTTAAGGTAATGAAAACTTAAGTATATTACTGTAAAAGTATAATTAGCAATACTTTGCAGTGAATGTAGGTTTCAGAGGAAAAAACATCAGATACCACTTTAGCAAAATAATTCTGCAGAAGAAAACAGAAATATTCCCTCTTGTTCATCTTACCAAAAACGTTTTTATACTCTTTCAATAAATTAAATACTTTTAAAAATCTAAACAAATTTCTGTTTAATGATAGTTTTGAAAAATCATTAAATATACTAATCATTGTTTTATGACAGGTAATTTATTCAGTGTTTTCAGCATTGAAATTATCACAACAAAAGGAGAAAACGTTTCGTTATGACAAGGAGAAAACCTTTCCTTCTTAGGTGCCAGAAGCTTGGAAGTATCTTTTAAAAGTTAATTAAATACTAAATTAAATAATAATAACAAATATAATATATATTATAAATAATAATTATATTCACCTTAAAACTTCTCTAGGCAAACAAATGCAATCAATGCAAGTATTTTACTAATTAGAAGCTAACATTTTTTCTTGAACGAAAAACTCATGTCTGATTTTCTTTCTAAAGAAGGGCTTATATATTTTTCAAAAATTATATAAGGAATAAACAAAATTTAATTTTATTTATTTATTCATGAAAGACACGGAGAGAGAGAGGCAGAGACACACGCAGAGGGAGAAGCAGGCTACGTGCAGGGGGCCTGGTGTGGGACTCAATCCTGCAACTCCAGGATCATGCCCTGGGCTGAAGGCAGATGCTCAACCACTGAGCCACCCAGGCATCCCAACAAAATTTAATTTTAAAAGGAAGTAAATATATCTTAATTCATTTACTGCCCGTTTTAAATTCCCTACCATGGATGGCTCCTTAAACATCATTCATCAGCTCAGATTATTGGCAGTGTGTTGGCTATCCCATGAAAATCAAAACCATTACTATAGCTTAACAAAGCAGAGTTTTAAAAACTCTGTTAAAAAATTCAAAGTTTGCATTTCTTATTTAGTAGTCTATATCTTTTGGAAGGGGTAAGGGACAAATGAGAATAAATAAAAATACCATCTTTATGGGATAGACTACATGTGCTAATTTTTAAAAATCAATTTTCAAAATTGAGATTTTTCATTTTCCAGGATTATCCTTATTTTTGTAAATAAAATGGTGGTTCATATGTTTCCATCAGGTCCATTCTTAAAATATTCAAAATAAAAGCCTTCTGTAGGATCTATAGAGGGACTAGTGCATTGTGAGTCATGCTACCATGCTATAGCATAAGATAGCAGTGCTAATCTTTTTGTAATGATGTTTTCTGCTTTTCTCTCTGCTTCCGTGCATCTCTCAAGATATTATTAATTGTTCTGAATTTTAAATAGAAAATTAATTGACCAGTGATTGTTCCAAACAATCAAAAACCTACAAATGAAAAAAAAACCTATAAATGAGTCCAATAAACTTAACCCATGGTTTAATATTATGAACCCTATAACTTTTTTTTTTGAACCCTATAACTTTAAACCATCATATTAATAGGCTAATAAAGAAAAATCCTAGGGGTGTCTGAGTGGCTTATTTGGTTAAGCATCCAACCCTTGATTTTGGCTCCGGTTGTAATCTCAGGTTCATAAGATCGAGCCCCATGTTGGTCTGCACTCAGTGGGGAGTCTCAGTGGGGCTTAAGATTGTCTCTCCCTCAAAACTGGACAGTCACATGCAGAAGAATGAAACTGGACCATTTCCTCACACCATACATGAAAATAGGCTCAAAATGGATGCAAGACCTAAATGTGAGACAGGAATCCATCAAAATCCTAGAGTAGAACACAGGCAACAACCTCTTTGACCTTGGCCATAGCAACTTCTTGCTAAATACATCTCTAAAAGCAGGGAAACAAAGGCAGAAATGAACTACTGGGACTTCATCAAGATAAAAAGCTTTTGCACAGCAAAATAAACAGTTGACAAAACCAAAAGGCAACCTAGAGAATGGGAGAAGATATTTGCAAATGTCTTGTTAGATAAAGGGTTAATATCCAAAATCTATAAAGAACTTATCAAACCCAACCCCAAGAAACAAATAATCCAATCAAGAAATGGGCAGAAGACATGAACAGAGAAATTTCTCCAAAGAAGACGTATAAATGGCCAACAGACACATGAAAAAAATGCTCCATTTCACTTGTCAGGGAAATACAAACCAAAACTATGAGCTATCACCTCACACCAGTCCACCACACACACACACACAATGGACTATTTTTTCATCAGAAAAAATGAAATCTTGTCATTTGCAATGCCATGGATGGAACTAGAGAATATTATGCTAAGTGAAATAAGCCAGTCAGAGAAAGACAATTATATGATCTCACTCATATGTGGAATTTAAGAAACAAAACAGAGGATCATAGCAGAAGAGAGGGAAAAAAACATGACAAAATCAGAGAGGGAGACAAACCATAAGACACCCTTAAGCATAAGAAACAAACTGAGGACCACTGGAGGGGAAGGAGGTAGTAGGATGGGGTACCTGGGGGATGAACATTTAGGGAGGGCATGTGATGTAATGAGCACTGGGTATAAGACTGATGAATCATTGACCTCTACCTCTTAAACCAATTATACATTATATGTTAATTGAGCATATTTTTTTTTGAGATTTTATTTATTCATGAGAGACACAGACAAAGAGATGTGGAGACACAGGCAGAGGGAGAAGCAGGCTCTTCTGCAAGGAGCCCAATATGGGACTCAATCCCCAACCCCAGGATCATGTCCTGAGCCGAAGGCAGACAGTCAACCACTGAGCCACCAGGTATCCCTGTTAATTGATTTTAAATAAAATTAAACAAAAGACTGTCTCTCCTTCTCCCTCTGCCTGTTCCCTAACCTCGCTCTCGTTCTCTTAAAAAAAAAAAAAAGAAATGAAATGCCATTTTTCATTTATTAGATTGGCAAAGATCAAGATTTAAAAGTACAATATTGTTGGTGATGTAGGTGTGTAAACTGGTACATCTTGTTTGCAAAATGTTGCAGTATCTATTAAAATGTGAAAGCACATAGAACTTATATGTGACATTCTTAGGCATTTCCTGACCACCCTATCAAACATATCCCCCTATTATTGTCTCTGGTCCCTTATTTTCTTCATAGAATGCTGCAATTAATAGATATTTTTCTGTTTTTTTTTTTAATTTTTTTTTAATTTTTATTTATTTATGATAGTCACAGAGAGAGAGAGAGAGAGAGAGAGAGAGAGAGAGGCAGAGACACAGGCAGAGGGAGAAGCAGGCTCCATGCACCGGGAACCCGATGTGGGATTCGATCCCGGGTCTCCGGGATCGCGCCCTGGGCCAAAGGCAGGCGCCAAACCGCTGCGCCACCCAGGGATCCCTATTTTTCTGTTTTTAAAGGTCTGTCTCCTCCGTAGAATATAAAATTCTGGGATCCCTGGGTGGCGCAGCGGTTTAGCGCCTGCCTTTGGCCCAGGGCGTGATCCTGGAGACCCGGGATCAAATCCCACATCGGGCTCCCGGCGCATGGAGCCTGCTTCTCCCTCTGCCTGTGTCTCTGCCTGTGTCTCTGCCTGTGTCTCTGCCTCTCTCTCTCTCTCTCTGTGACTATCATAAATAAATAAAAAATTAAAAAAATTATTTCGAATATAAAATTCTGTGATGGCAAGTATCAAACTTAACTTGCTCTCTGATTTATAACCAGTACCTGCCATAGTACCTAGCATATAAAAAGCACCTGTTAATAAATTTTCCTTTTGATCTGAGAACTCCACCTCGAGGTGGCCATTTTTAGATGATCCTGAGGATTCTTTTTGACCTAATAATTCTATTTCTAGATGAGGATGCTACAGATAATGCTGTCACATATCCACGAAGATTTTCAATTCAGTACTATGTAATTATAAAATATAGGAAACATTTTAAACATCCAATAAAATATGGTCCTCCCGTTCAATAGAATGTTATAAAGTCAATAAAAAGAATAAAGTACTGGGTGACGGGCACTGAGGGGGCACTTGATAGGATGAGCACTGGGTGTTATTCTATATGTTGGCAAGTTGAACACCAATTAAAAAATAATTTTATTTTTAAAAAAGAATAAAGTAGATTTATATGCATTGATTAAGAAATCTCCAAGAGGGCAGCCTGGGTGGCTCAGTGGTTTAGCACCGCCTTCACCCCAGGGCATGATCCTGGAGACCCAGGATCGAGTCCCACGTCGGGCTCCCTGCATGGAGCCTGCTTCTCCCTCTGCCTGTGTCTCTGCCTCTCTCTCTCTGTGTGTGTCTCTCATTAATAAATAAATAAAAATCTTAAAAAAAAATCTCCAAGATGTATTAAGTGAAAAAAGCAAGGTCTAAGCCCATGCTGTAATGTGGTATGGCTTGTTTCTAAAGACAGAAATACACATATGTATCATTGACTTATACCAGTGTTCCCCAACACTGTTTGGGGAAATTCTCAAGGTATGTGGTCCAGTGGCAATCAAGTCATCTAATAGGATGAAGGTGCCCTTCCACATCATGCTATCCTGTGAAATTCTAGAACCCTACTTTTTCACCTTCAACTCTGTGGGGCTTAGTAGGGTCTTGAGTCCTGAAAAGGTGACCCCTTTTCAAATGAGATAGTTTGCTTAGTAATGAAATGAAGTCTTAGTATTCAGGCAGATGTCACTAGATGACAATGAACACTTTATCATAAACCAAGAGTGGAGCTCATTCTAAAGTCTTCTGTGACACTGGTGCTCTCAATGTTAATTTTGTTGTCCATGAAGTTCTTCCTGATTGGATCTTTTCCTGAAGTCCACCAACTGCATTCTTCTTTGTACCTTCTCATTATTTTCTTTCTCCTTTCAGTCTAAGGTGGCATCTAATCTACTCTTTGGAAGACCCAAGCATCATGGACCTTTATCTTTTAGATCATGTTAATGGATAAACCCAATGTCCCCTTCAACCAGATGTTCCTTTTCTAATAGTCAAAACCAAGCATCAAGAAAATTTGGGCTTTCAGCACATGTACTGTTTTTTAAGAAATCAAACTTATAGTGGGTGCCTACACACCTTCCTAACATTACCCTGATTTTCATTCAGGTATCCACTTCTTCTCCAAGTAGCCTATAAATTCACTATACCCACATCTCCAGGAGAAGGCCAATTTTCATAGCAATAGAACCTTTCTTGAGAGTGGACATGTGACCTAAGCTAATCCAATTAGGATCCATCTCAGGATTCTTGTTTGGAATGCCAAGACAGAAACATTTTTTAGCTCTTCAGAGTGGACCAAGAAGTACATAACCAAACTCAGGATGTTTGGCAATCGTTTTGTTATTTAAAGGAAACCAGGCTAAGGAGGAAAATGACCCATGGAGAACAAAAAAGTCAAAGTCCCATAAAACCACAGGAAACTCATTCTCCTGCAGTACTTTTCAGTTACATGAACCAATAAATCTCCCTTATTTTTTAACTCAGTTAACTGCAACCAGAAGTATACACTCAGTTGAATCCTTAGTTATTTCTGGGGTTCTTCTGTTCCTCCTAGGGGCAAATGAAGGGCTCCATGAGACCCTTCACGAGAGAGAAAAGTCAGGGCAACAGGGAAAATAACGTTCACGTTAATAGCTCCAACATTTATCCTACAACATTCTTGTATATACACAAAACTTGTGAATAGATCTAAAATACATCAAAAACAGATTTCTTTGGGGAGAAGAGACAAGGACTAGGATGACTAGGACTAGGATGACAGACCTTTTATTAACTCTCCAACTGTAGTACTTAAATATCTGCTAAACCATGTGCACATTTTAAGTTAAAAATAAAGAGGCCTCAGCAGCTTTTTTCTTGAAGGACTTTCTAATGTAGTAGGTATAGTAGCACCATAAAGTCTTTTCATACTATTTTGGTCATATAAAATTGTTGTTAAAAGTCCTGCTGAAAGATAAAAAGTCCTTACTTGTCATCTTTCCCTTTTGTCTTCCTGTACACCATCTCTCGGAAACTGGCTAGAATCTTATTCTCTCTCTTCCGCCTCTCTTCCTGGTTAAAGGATGCAAGCGCTCTCTTCTCATCAGCACTGTAGATCTGGTTCTCTTTACGCAGTCGCACAGCCTCCATCCTACGATGCCTGCTACCACTCATAACATAACCTGAGCATTCAAATGAAGCAATCTCTTCACTTGTCAGCCCAATTTCACCTCTTCGTGGGATTCGCTTTCCAGCTTTTACATACTCAGCCATTGCTGCACCTTCACCTGGGAGCAGAGCATGGCCATAGTTCAAAGGTTTCTCCTCTTGAGACGTGTGTATTATGGGTGCTTCTGGACCTATCAGATCCATGGTATCTGCAATCTTTGACTGCTTAATCCAAATATCTTCCAGCAACTCCCCTTCTGAATCTTTAAAGCTTGAGTCACTGGATTCTTTTTTAGTCTTCTTCTTTTTCTTGTTTTTTCTTGCCCTGTGTTTCTTTTTCTTCTCCTTCTTCTTGGCTTTTTTGGCTCTCTTTTTATCATCATCAGAGCTAGAATCCATGTCGGAGTCTGAATTACCATCACTATCATTAGAATATTTCCTGTGTTTCTTTTTGGACTTTTTCTTTCTCTTCTTCTTGCTTTTTGAACGACTGGCCTTTTTCCTCTTTCCCTCGGAGCTGGATTCTGAACTGGCGGTCTTCTGAGCCTTCGCCCGGTCATCCTCCACGGGGGTGTGCTCATCAGAATCCAGCTCAGGAAACTTCGGAGACAGCCCCCACACCTCAGGGGCGCCCAACTCCCCAATCCTTTCTCTCTCCTTCAGCCTCCTCTGACGATAGCTCTCCTCCTCCTCCTGGTACTCCTCCGCCCACTGCCGGTCCCTCGGGGAGTGGCGGTGATGGCAGTGGTACCCGCTGCCGCTGCCGTAATAGACGGAGGACGACGAGAACGCGTAGTCGCGGGGCCCCGGCGGTGGTTCTCGAAACTCAGAGCGGCCGAGCGGGTAACGGGCGCCAACGCCCGACCCTCCCCACGGAGGTCTGAGGGCCTCGCGGCCGCAGGAGTAAGAACGGACGAGGCCTCCCCACGGGGAGCGTCTGGCCTGCGCCAAAGGCGGGCTCCCCGACGAGCGGCGTCGCCACCTCCGAGAGCCCACAGCTTCCTTGGAGTAGCGGGACCGGGACACCGGGGCCATGAGTGACGCCTTCACCGGGTACCGAAGGGCCAACGCCAGTCAGTTCATACAGAGATCGTAGTTAGCACCAGCCCTTCCGGCCCACGCAGGCACGTCAGCAACGGTCCGCTCGTGACTTCCGCTTCCGGCGGGTTGGTAGGCGCGGGCGGAAGGCGCGCCCCGGGGGAGGCGAGCGGCTCTAGTCTTAGGGTTTGGATCTGTGCCTTGAGCCCTCGGGAACACAAGAGGACTGTGCAGTGTCACCCTCTATTCTTCCCACGTCTTCTACGCTGCTTGGCTATTCGCCTTCAACCATCTTGACACCCTTCGCTCCTCCTTGGTCCCTTCCACCCTTCTTACCATTTCCCCTTGGTGGAGGTTCCCTACGTCCTTTGGTCCTTTCGTTGATCCCCTAGAAAGAACCTGTCCGTTTCTTCATGGTGGAAATACTTTTATTAATGAATTGCAAACACCCCCCCCCCCTGCCCTTGTGCCTACTGGAAGCAAGAACCAGAACTTCTTTTGGAATTGAAGTTTAAAGTCAGCCTCTGAGCCAAGTGAAGGCCAGAGTCGTGATTTTAATTCTTAAAATCACACACTTTTCTACCCCTGAAACACAGGGAAACATCCTACTCAGTCTTGTAGATGTTTCCTAATCTGGTTAATTTTCACCAGAAATTTTGTGATTAGGAGCCACTTTCTGTACACACTTTTTTCACTGTCTGAAATGGCCAGTATTTCATGCAAGATCATTTTCTTTTGATCTTAAAATGTATGTAGGCAACACCATCATCTTAGTTCTCTATACTTAAGTTCACCTGTTCAGTTATTTGACAAACTCATAAAATCACAGGAAAGCTAAGTCAACGGGATCCCTCGGTGGCTCAGGGGTTTAGCGCCTGCCTTCCACCCAGGGTGAAATCCTGGAGTCCAGGGATTGAGTTCCATATCAGACTCCCTGCATGGAGTCTTCTCCCTCTGCCTGTGTCTCCGCCTCTCTATGTGTCTCTTAGGAATAAATAAATAAAATCTTTAAAAAAAAAAGCTAAGTCAGAATTTAGAAATAATGCTTTCCTGATTTTAAATAGTATAGTAAAGTGGGGAAATTAAATTGAAGAGGATCAAATTAGATTTTTAGATGACATTTACCAGCAATATGAGACGCTCAGCATGGAAGTCAGCAACCTGCAAACCTCAAATTTGTTATCAACATTCCCATGGCCTATCATTTCCTGTGCAGATATGCTAGATATCTCCATGCAGCATGAAGACATTAACTTGTCCCACTTCATCCCTGAGATGACTGCGGAGCTAAGAATATATCCAGGAAAGGGCTTCCAAGCTAGCTCTGACTCCTTCCTCCTGGCCCTCTACATGAAGAAGTTCAGACACTGGGCTCCTACCCTGGAGTATTACAGTGGCTACAAGACCTCTGATCTTCACCCGTGGACAAGCAGTTGAATATCCCGCTGTTTTTGCATCTTTGCAGTAGGCTCAAGACTGTGCATTCCAAATATTCTCACAAGGTCTTCTCTGAACTCACCAAAATCTCTCCCTGGGAAATGTGAAGCTGGAGGAGATTTTGAACTACTACTAACTCTGAAGATTAGAATTAGCACTCTGGCAGCATCCACCAGGGCCAGGCAGGCTATATTTATTGTCTATAAATTTGTCTTTTGATCACTTTGCTCCATTTTTAATCTATGTCTTCCCAAACTGATAATGTTATAAACTCTTAATTTTTAATGAAAGAAAATAAATTATTCTAGTATTTGATTAGAAATTTAATTTAAAAAACTATTTTAAGGGTATATAATAATACATTTTTTTGTAATACAAGTCTTCTAATGGGAAAAATAAAAAAATTGAGGGGGGATGCCTGGGTGGCTCAGTGGTTGAGTGTCTGCCTTTGGCTCAGGGCGTGATCCTGGAGTCCCAGGACTGAATCCCAAATTGGGCTTCCTGCATGGAGCCTGCTTGTCCCTCTGCCTGTGCCTCTGCCTCTCTCTCTTTCTCTCTCTCTCTGTTTCTCATGAATGAATAAATAAAACTTTTTTTAAAAATTGAGGAATAGCATTTGCTTAATTAGGATTCTACCATTGTAAGGCAAATGCAGCCATAGATAATATGTAAGTAAATGAATGTGTTGTAATAAAACTATTTATAGACATTGAAATGTGAAAGTCTGTAATTTTCATGTCACAAACTTTTATTATTCTGATTTTTCAACAATTAAAAAATATAAAATAGTTTCTTGTTCTTGCCACACAAAAACAGACAGTGGGCCAATTTTGGTCTGTAGTTTGTTGACCCTGACTTAGTAGAGAAAGCAGTGGTATAAAAAAATATGCTGATAAAATAAAAAATAAATACCTACAATACCTTTTTCAGGGGAGAGGCTTTATTTTCTTAATTTTATTTATAGGTGAGCAAATATTCATTCAGATAGAGCACAAAAATGTATTTGAAGATCTGTAAGAAAAATGGTAGTTTTGGGGGCACCTGGGTGGCTCAGTTGGTTAGGTGGCTGACTCTTGATTTCTGCTCAGGTAGTGATCTCAGAGTCCTGGGATCAAACCCTGCATGGCGGGGGGTGGGGGACAGGGTGGGTAGTCCATGCTCAGCAGGGAGTCTGCTTGAGGATTCTCTCTGTTCCTCTGCCCCTCCCCCTACTTGTGCACACACACACACACACACACACACTCTCTCTCTCTCTCAAATAAATATATAAATAAATCTTGAAAAAGAAAAAATAGGTAGTTTTTGAAATAGCAATACATTCTAATCATTAAGAAAAGCACCAGATGTTGAAAGCTCAGCTAAAATGAAATTGCTCTCACAGGTATTATTTTACTATCTTTCTCAAAATTGTTTTCCATAAATTTCCCCAAAATTTTTGTTTTAAAAGATTTCAAACCTACAGAAAAGTTAAACACTTGTATGTTTAACTTGTGTGTCCTTTACCTAGATTCACTAATTGTCAAGATTATATTTCTTACTCGATTGAAGGAAAATTAGAAATTATTAATATTACTGAATACTTTAGTAATCAACATCTAAGGAAAGGGACATTCTCCTTCGCAACCATAATGCCATCTTTACTCTTAAGAACCTTAATATTAGGGATCCCTAGGTGGCTAAGTGGTTTGGCATGTGCCTTTGGCCCAGGGCATGATCCTGGAGTCCTGGGATTGAGTCCCGCGTTGGGCTCCCTACATGGAGCCTGCTTCTCCCTCTGCCTGTGTCTCTGCCTCTCTCTCTCAGTCTGTGTCTCTCATGAATAAATAAAATATTTTTTTTAAAAAATAACTTTAATATTATTATTAAATATTAGGTGGTGTTATCTAACATGCAGGATATGTTCAAAATTCTTCAATTGTTCCAATCATGTCCTTAAAATGGGATTAAAAATCCAATCAAGTTTCTTGCATTTGATTGTGATTACTCTCTAGTGTGTTGAATGTAGAATGGTTTCTCTGCCTACACTCCCACCTCCACTTTTTAAAAATTATTTGACACAGTTTTGCAGGGTCTGGGGTGATGTTTTGTAAAATGTCTGGCAGGTTGAATTTATCTGATAATTTTCTCCTGATTAGATTTAGGGTAATTCTGTTTGGCAAGACCACACAGGTCTTCTTGTGGTACCTCCTCAGGAAGCACAGAACATTAGTTTGTTACAATCTATATTTATTACTAAGAAATTCCTAACAAGCCAGTTCTATAGAGCTCTGAGGACAAGCTGGAATTAAACATCCCTCCAAATTACTTCATATTTGCTGTCTTCACAATATTTAGTGATTTTTACCCACCAAGCAAGCAACAACAAAGGCACTCACTAATGAGACTTACACCACCTGATAGTGCCCTCCTGCTGCTCACCTACCCTCCTGCGCACAGTGCTCTGATTGACACTTTACACAGTATTTCTACAAGGCTTAGCTCACTGGATATGCCCATGGTTGCCTAAATATATGTTGGGAAGAGGAAACAAATACTTGTGTTATGACTACAACCTGTTTCTTACCGCCACCCCCTAATAAAAGCAGATACAATGGGACTAAATTAAAATGTTGATCCTTGTGTAACATGGGTTTGAACTGTAGGAGTCCACCCATATGCCACTTTTTTTTATTTTTAAGAGTTGACAGCTTTTGCTGTCAAGCAAAAACCTCAAGGCATTTATTGACAACTGCATAACCCAGTCTCCATGGGTCGCCTGCTGCCCTCTGAGTACCTTGGCAGCCCCCAGAGCCCCAGGATGGGGCAGGACAGCAAGTCTCTGCGTGTACTCACCAGGTGGTCCTGCCCAGGCTGGGGCCTAGCAGACAGAGGCTGGGCTGAGGCAGAGGACTTGTTTAGACCGCAGGGACCGCGCTGGGCCAGGATCCCAGGCCCAGCCCGTAGCCTTAGGGCGGCAGAGGCCGCCCAAACCCAGGCGCCCCCCTCGGGACTCCTCCCCAAGTGGGCGTCCAACCCCGCAGCATTCCGAGGTGGCGCTCGCACAGTGGCGCGGCGGTGCACCTGCTGGCCAGTGCAATGGCTGCTGCGCCCAAGCCTCCAGGAGCGGGAAGGCCACCCAAGAAGAGCAATGACCACACTTTGGGGCACCTATACATGAAGGTTTTATGTTGATTTGTCTGTTTTTACAATAAATGTACATGCGGTATTGTAAATGTGTTTTCTCTTCCTTATGATTTTGTGAAGGGTGGACTGCGCCTGGGCCAGTGCACCTAACCGCTGCGATGTTGGAGGGGCAACCGTACAGCTTAAACACGCAGTTTTTAGGGAAAGGACTGGTAATGGAAGTTAGGAATAGAGTGTGAAGAGACATGAGGGAGACTCCTAGCAATGCCATTTACTCACCACTTCAAGAGTCAGGGGAGATAAATATAAAAATGCTTAATGGGGGCAGCCCCGGTGGCGCAGCGGTTTAGCGCCGCCTGCAGCCCGGGGCTTGATCATGGGGACCCTGGATCGAGTCCCACGTCTGGTTCCCTGCATGGAGCCTGCTTCTCCCTCTGCCTGTGCCTCTGCCTCTCTCTCCCTCTCTGTGTGTCTCTATGAATAAATAAATAAAATCTTTAAAAGAAATAAATAAATAAAAACGTTTAATGGCCTCTAGCGCTGGGCAGCCTGGGTGGCTCAGCGGTTTAGCGCCGCCTTTAGCCCAGGGGTGATCCTGGAGACCCGGGATAGAGTCCCACGTCCGGCTCCCTGCATGGAGCCTGCTTCTCCCTCTGCCTGTGTCTCTGCTTCTCTCTCTGTGTGTGTCTCATTAATAAGTAAACAAAATCTTTTTTTAAAATGGCCTCTAGCTCTGTGTCAATACAGAGCCAGGAAGAGGGTGAGATAGGCACTGAGGGCCCAAATTTAAGGATGAATCCACACTCTTTAAATTCTGTGACCTAAGTGCCTCACTCTCCTCACCCTACTCCCAGTTCTATAAACATTAGATGTAGACAAAGGAGCATCTCATTTTTCTTCATGAAACATATAGAAGAAATTCTTTGGAATTCTCTATGGTCTTATACAGAGGATACAGAATTAGGAAAAATGCTGTATAATTTTGGAACTATATACAGTTCATGTTGTAACAGTTTGGTGAGAATCCATATAGTTGATTCTCTTAATACACAGGATGACAAAATACTTAAGATATGGGCATTTTAAGGTTTCTGTGCAGATTGGAGAATTGTTTCTTCTTAATTTTTCTGAAGATTTCTATATATTGATGCCTAGAAGGGTCAGATCTGCCTCTAACATTTATAGCAACATCTCAACTGTTACTTAGACAGTTAATTTTATCTTAATCTTACCATTAAGGTGTGTCAGGATTAAGTTTTTATATCTTTAAGCAATAATCAAGAAGAAACATACCATTTAAGGGACTTTTAGAGACCTCAGAGTTAAATCAAAGATAACCTACTTATAGTTTTCAACATAATGAATATAATGGGAAAATAGAACATATGTAAATGGGAAAAAATACAGAAACAAAGAATGAGAAGCTATGGGGAAAAGTAGAGAAATGTATATCCATAATCTATTTAAGGATTAAGCACCAACATTGAACAATTTGCTCCCTTGCTGTCTTAATTATGGGAGGAAACAGGGTTTCTAGAAACGTTGATTCCCCACTGCCTCAGTGATATGGTAGCCCGTTCCCTTGCCCACTTCTTAAAGGGAGTAGGGATCATAGGGCTAGAGGTAAAATTTCAGGAATTCCTAAACTGCTTGGAGACATAATAACCCCTTCTTGCCAATTTCCTGCCCAAGAAGATCTACAATGTCCTAAGAGTAATTAAGAACATTTAGACTCAAAAGGTCATCACTATGGGAATATGAGTACACTGAGGACCCACAGTGTCCCTCTTTTTTTTTTGAAAGGGTCTGAGAACTAAATAAAGTCAATAACCACTGCTCTTGGGGTGGTGGAATGACAAGATGGAAAGGCAGAGACAACAGGATTGGTGGAGTCTATTCAGAATCACTTTCTCCCTCCCTCCCTTCCTCTCTGTCTCACACACACACACATACTCCCACATCAATCTTTCATTTACTCTCCCTGCTCAGCCCACTCTCTCTCCAGAACCTTCTGCACAGTCACCAAGTTGTTCCATATTCTGGATGATGTTCTCACACTCAAACCAGTTGTTGGTCATCCTGCCCTTGAACAGTTCACAAGATGATATCCAATGCAGCAGAGCTCAGAGCTTCATGAGTACTTCCAAGGTATAGAAATAACTGTTCAAGACAAAGGAATTAATATCAGATGAACTTAGGTGAAAACTGTAGCCCAGAGAGTCTCCAAAGCTCATGTATGAAGAAGTTAACCCAGAACTCAACCCAAAATTCGGGAAATACTAGATATCTTCTATATTCTATTTACCTTTAGGAACCTTTTTCTTAGTTCACTTACTCATAAATAAAATGCAAGCATCTAGGACAGTGTCTCCAGGTCGTCTCTACCTCCTTGGGCAAGGTGAGAAAATGGAGAAAAAGGAGTATACTAGGCTTCTCTCTAAGGCTGGTTTTCATCATGTTTCATGTTGTAGCCTTCACAGTGGAAGTACAGATCCAAGCACTTGTTGTCATGTATGTCTCTCCAGTGTTCTCAAATTCCATTTTCTACTCCCCTGAATCTGCTTCCTCAGGTATGACTGAGATTCCAATCTTATTCAGGGGACTCTACATTCCCCAAACCAGGAGAGTCTTCCTTGTTACCATCACTACAGTGAAGAATGGTATAAATGAGGGGTGTTACTCATGAATTCATGAGAAACAATAGTGGGTAAAAGTTTCACTGGATAACTGAAGTTCTGAACAACAAAGCTTCTAGTACTAACATTGCTACCAGTTAGATGTGGAACTTGAGAAGCCCTGAAATTTCTCTGTGCTCAGTGGAGAAGTGAGTCTTATAGCTTCTAGCGGTCTTTAAAAGCTGATCGTATTGGGGAACCTGGCTGGCTCAGTCAGGGGATCATGGGACTCTTGACCTCGGGGCTAGGAGTTTAATCCCCATGTTGGGTATAGAGATGACTTTAAAAAAACTTTTAAAAAGTTGATCGTATTTTTAAAAGGCCACATAGCCATACTGACATGCTTTCATTTTCTCTGGCTGCAAGGTAACTGCTCCTCAACAGGTAAAAGCAGTGCAGGAGTTAAAATATGTCTACAGTGAATAGTGACCTACTATACCTATATATCTATATATCTTGGGAGGATGAGAATTATTTTTTAAGGATTTTATCTATTTATTTGAGAGAGAGCACAGCAGGGGGGCAGAGGGAGAGGAAGAAGCAGACTCCCCTCTGAGCAGAGAGCCCCATGAAGTGGGACTCAATCCCAAGATCCTGAGATCATGACTTGAGCCAAAGCAGACGCTTAACCAACTGAGCCACCCATGCACCCTGGGAATGGAAAGTCTTAAAAAATAGTTATGCATGCAAAGCATTATCACCATAATACTTAAAGGGAATATATAAGTCAAAGGAAAATTTATAAGTAATGCTCCAGATCATGAGATATATGTGTATGCATAACCAGAGTCATAGCCCCAAGAACTAACAAGACCAAAAGGGGAATCAACAAGACTGGTGGATGTATTTTCTCAGAGTTTTGGGGCTTGGACTTTGATTTTATTCTACTAGCAAGCTAATTAACTTAGCTTGTCATTGTTTCAAGAAATTCAGCATGAAATATGAGTTTCCTGCGTCAGAAAACTTGAATGGGGTCTTTAGGAAGAGACGGTAGTAATGGATCAGTGTTGGTTTTCTGGGGCCATTGCTCCCTCCCCCATGCCTATGAACAATCTCCTCACTCCACCTGGGCTCCAAACTCAATCCAAGCTGGGCTGCTGCCTCCTCTACCACTTCCTCTGGCACCACCTAAAGATTTTTGGACTGAATAACTCAAGAAAGAGGGGAGGACTTTGTTTAATTAAAAAGCAAATTTCTATGGAAAATTTCAAATATGTAGAAGCATAAAAAGTATATTACAGTGAATCCCAATGCCTCTTCCCCAACTTCAGCAGTCATTGTGGTACCTTTCTTTGTGTGTTTTCTTTAGTTTTGAGTATTTTATTTATTTATTTATTTAAGTAGGCTCCATGCCCAGTATGGAGCCCAACGCTGGGCACAAACTCACAACCCTGAGATCAAGATCTGAGCTGATAGGCAGCCCAGGTGGCTCAGTGGTTTAGCACTGCCTTCAGCCCAGGGCCTGATCCTGGAGACCAGCAATCAAGTCCCATGTTGTACTCCCTGCATGGAGCCTGCTTCTCCCTCTGCCTGTGTCTCTGCCTCTCTCTCTGTGTGTGTCTCTCATGAATAAATAAATAAAATCTTAAAAAAAAAAAAGATCTGAGGTCAAGAGTCTGAGGCTCAGTTGAGCTGCCCAGATGCCCCTAGTTCTGAGTATTCAAAAGCAAATCTAGACATTATATCAGTTCACCTATAAGTACTTCAGTATAAATTTCTAATAAATGACACTTTTTTCCTTAACATAACCAAAGTATCATTAGGACAACTAAATTGATAGTAACTCCTTAATATCATTGCATTTTAGTTTTCCCAGCTGTCCCAAATATGTTTTTTATAGCTGTTTTCTTCTGATCAGGTACCAAATAATGTTTAGCATTGCATTTGGCTCACATATCTATTCAGTTTCTTTTAATCATAGACTTTTCCTACTTTTTCCTCTACCTTTTCAAGAAATAGCATTTATTTGTTGAGGATCGAGGTTCTTCTGTCCTATTGAATATCCCACATTCTGAATTTTATTTATTGCTTCAAGTATCATTTAACTAATTAACTCTCAAATGTACCTGCATATCACAATCATCTAGGAAAATTCTATAGTTATGCACACCTGAGTTCCATTCTTCGACATTCTGATTTAATTGGTCTTGTTTACAGCCAAGATATCAGGATGTTTTAAAGCTCCTCAATAATTCTAATATGCCACACAGTGTGAAAACTGCTAACTTGCTTCTGAATCCCACCTATATGCAACTATTAGGAACTAGAAAGTTAATTAGATTCAGGTTCACTTATTTTGCCAACAATACTTCATAGTAGTGCCTTGCACCTCTGTGGCATCTTATCAAGAGGAAAATATTTTCTAGTGGTTTTCATTTGTAACAACCTTTGGGATCTCTCATTTTCTTCAATTCTATCCCCTCTTTGCTATCCATTGAACTGCGTAGGGGTAGGCTGAGGTACCAGCATGGTATTTTTCCACTTAATAAACTTCTACCAAACTTGCATTCCATTGAGTAGAAAGAGGACTTACTGACATCAGTCCAGCAAAATAACTGCTGTCACATCTGGCTTAAATCTAGTCACTTCTGGCTCAAAGAAATGTCAGGTTTTCCTTCCATTTTAGTATAGGCCATTATTCTAAGAACTTTACACACACACACACACACACAAAACCTCACTTACTGCTCACAACAAACCTATCTACTATTAGTATCCCCGAGTTATAGATTGGGAAAGTCAGGCAGAAAGACGTTAAGTGGAAAATCGAGGTCACCCAGCTACTAAGTGGTAAATAAACCAGGATTTTTAAAAAAAGATTCTACTTATTTATTCATGACACACACACACACACAGAGAAAGAGAGAGAGAGAGAGAGACAGGCAGAGGGAGAAGCAGGCTCCATGCAGGGATCCCGATGTGGGACTCGATCCTGGGTCTCCAGGACGACGCCCTGAGCCAAAGGCAGGCGCTAAACCGCTGAGCCACCCAGGGATCCCCTAAATCAGGATTTTGGCTTTAGAGTCTGTGGATCTACTCACCGAGCTAGACTGTGAATGGGAACTGGGAAGAAGCAAGAAGAGAGGAGAGAAGAGGATCCCGGAAGTCAGCGATACCAGATTCCCAGAAGTACGGAGCAGCATGAACCTGGCTGCTGAGAGGAGGCCCTAGAAGACGGAAAGTGGAAAGCTGTGGGGAGAGGGGCGATCTCTAGTGAATTGAGTTGGAGGGATGAGAATGCCTTGTTGGCGGTTTGCTGCCTACAATGTGGTAAGGATGAATGGCAGAGGACTAAAACCAAACTTAGGGAAGTCTTTCTTCCAAGCCATTTGTCCTAAAAGGGAAGGAAAGAGAGTGACAGCTAGAGGCGGGCAAGGTCCAAGGGCAGCCACTGCTCTCCCCCAAGCAAGGGCCCGGTGATCGTTCTGGCTTGCTGGGCCAGCCCTCCTGCCGGAGCGCTAAGGATGCCGGGAAGCGCGTCTTCTGAACCTTAGCGTCCGTTGCCGGCCACCCCGTTGGCCCAGCTTACATCAGAGCCGGGGCATCTGGAGGTGAGCTCTTATTTCCTGTCCGTAGCCAGCCGCCCCTAAGTCCCTCTTGCCCTGGGTGCGCCCTAGTCCTGCGACGGGCCTGACAGCGGAAGGGTTAACTCGGGGCTACCGCGAGAGTCGCGTCCTAAGAGCCGGGGAAGGGGCGAGAGTCCCCGACTTCCGGTCCCCGGCTTCCGGCTTCCGGCGTCCGGCTTGGGCGCACTCCCGGGAGGGGACGGCTACCTGTTGAAGTCGGAGGCTGGGCCCCCGGCTGCGCGCCTTGCTGCGGGTCGGGTCCGGGTGCGGAGGGCGCAGGGGACGCCGCGGTGCGGCAGCCACCGGCACTCGTCGGCCGGGAAGGGGGGCCGCCTCTCGGCGCGAGCCCGGGGATGGCCAGAGAGTCGAAGTGCAGCGCCGCCTTGGACGCCCACACTGCAGAGGAGCGACCGGGGCTCCTGAGCCGCGTTCTGACGGTGAAGGTGGAGGAGGAGGACGGCCCGTACCCGGCCGCAGCGGCGGGCGCGCCCCGCAGCCCTGCCCCCGGCACCGAACGCTCCCGCCGGCGCTTCCGGAGCTTCCGCTACCCCGAAGCCCAGGGGCCCCGCGAGGCCCTCACCCGGCTCCGCGAGCTGTGCCGACGCTGGCTGCGCCCCGAGTCCCGCAGCAAGGAGCAGATCCTGGAGCTGCTGGTGCTGGAGCAGTTCCTGACCATCCTGCCCGAGGAGCTCCGGGCCTGGGTGCGGGAGCAGCACCCCGAGAGCGGGGACGAGGCGGTGGTGCTCCTGGAGTATCTGCAGAGGCAGCTGGACGAGCGGGGGCCGCAGGTAGAGGCAAAAGGCTGAGTATCTGAGAGCCGCGCTCTGTTTCTTCTTCCTGAAGTCTCAAGATCCGAGTGAGGGCCGTTTCTGTCAGATTGAGAAGGTCTCGGGCTCTTTTGGTCTGGTGAACCTCTTTGCCATTCGGGAAGAGTCCACGGACCCCTCCTCATGCTAGTATTTTTGAGAACATAAGGGATTACAAAAGTGCTCGAATATATTGGGATACGGTTAACAGCATGAAACCAATTAGTGATAAAATTATATATGTGCTTTTTTAAAGTTAATGCACCAAAGAGTAAGCCGTAGCGACCCGCCCCTAACCGGTACAGTTTCACAGGGTGCTGAATGACCTTGACAGGGTTTGCCTGGCTGTGCCTGCTTCGGCTGATAACATTTTGGTTTGTTGCTGCCATTCATAATCGAAAGAATGACTGAATTTTGCTTAGACACTAGTAAAAGTAGAAATACGTTTCATTTTTACATTCATAGAACACTTGGAAGGGAGTGGATGAACCACAGGTTCCTCTTAGGAACCTCTGGGTTCATTTTTAACTGCATCTTCCTGCTTCTTGTAGACCATTTTCTATGTGCATCATCCTGTATTTTTGTGTGATCCTTTCGCGGGACACATACCAGATAGCTGGTGACCAGGAGACCAAGCTTCTTCAATTGGCACTATTGTTCTCGAGCCCTAGAACAGTGAAAAGTCATTTCAAGTCCCTTTCAGGTTTTGCATCTGTACAAAGGACGTGGAAATTCTCAGCTGCACATAAGCTAATGATAATGAAAGTGACTTCAGAACTAATTACAAGTTCCGGAAAGGAACTTGCATTTAATAAGGACAGACCATATACCAGGCTCTGTGTTAGGTGATTTCACATACTGTCATCTAAGTTGCCGGCCCTTCAGGCCTTGTGAGCTAGAAATTATTGTCCTCACTTTTCAGTGAAAAAAAAAAATTCAAGTAGTCGGAAACTTAACACTAATTTCCAAAGAGCACACTGTGTATAACGAGGGAGCACCTGGTAGTGGTTAAGAGCTTGGGCTCTGGGGTCCTGCCTGTGCCCCCATCCTAGCACCTTCACCTATTAGAGGGGTGACCTTGGGCAACCTGTTTCAGCCCCGGGCCTCTACAGGGTTTTATCTCTAAAACTACAGATAATACTAGTACCTGGCTCATAGAGTTGTTGTTTTCTGCATTAAGAGAATTAATCTTCATAAAGCTCTTAGAAATAGTGCCTGGAAATAGAAGGTACTAGCAAGCACATGGAAAGCATAATAGAAGTTTTTATAAATACAAAGTGAATGCCTTCCAGATCCCAGGTGGTGTTGAGGGGCAACTACTCTGTTGTAAGGTGGCAGCGTTGACACCAGCTCAGAGGCCACGGAACACCCAGTTGCAGCCAATGAAGGCTTTGCTCAAGCATGAATCTCTGGGATCCCAGGCCTCACCAGACAGAGGTGAGTGTTATCTTCTGGGGACTATGAATTCTAGAGTTCACCCAAATTCATTTAAAAGCCAGACGTGTTGGCATGCCTGGGTGGCTCAAAGGTTGGCGTCTGCCTTTGGCTCAGGGCATGATCCCGGTTCAGGGATCGAGTCCCACATCCGGCTCCCTGCAGGGAGTCTGCTTGTCCCTCCTGTCTGTGTCTCTGTCCCTTTCTCTGTGTCTCTCAGGAATAAAAAAATAAAATCTTAAAAAAAAATAGCCATACCTGTTGACAGGTTCTTTATATGCCCATCAGAGACCTGCTTTACTTTGAGACTGAGATGACAGGGAAAGTTCGGGAAGTAAACAAGACTTCATTAAATTGGTGACTGGAATGACTCGATTAACACTGGTGTTTGGGAAGAATTGACTTCTTAATATCACAGTGATCTCCATTCATTGAACGTGAATTTGTGGAGATGACCTATGTGGTAGCTAGTGTTCTGGCCCCAGGGTGACAGTTGTCAGTAGACAGATTTCTTGCTCCACTGGAGCTTACACTCTAATAGGAAAGATGGCAAATAAAGTAATGATAATTTTAGTTATTGGTAAGTGCTATGAAGACCATAAGGCAAGAAATGTAAAGCCAGCCATAATATCCCAGACAGCGTAGGACTCTGCAAGTCAAAGAGTGTACGTCTCCTATATCCTTGGTGTGTAACTAGGACAGGGTGAAATCACTCCATGGGAAAGCACTGGGTGCCCTTCTGCTGTACACATTTGGGCCTGTTCCCAAGACACGCAGCCCTGGGACACACCAGCCAACAGGCAGTCTTTATTTTTCCACAGAGGTTCTGACCTAAACTAATTGGTTTTCTGCCCCTTGCAAAGTTCAGCTCTTCCAGGAAAACTGGAAGTTACCCACACCTCCTTATATAAGACTTCATTTTCTTCTTTCTGGGCCTAGCCTCATCTGACTCTTAGTTTTTTAAAACTAAAGCAGAAACACACTAAGAGCTACTAAAGAGTTATTTTAAATCAAGAATCTTCTTATCCGTTCTCTCAGCGAAATTCAAGACTAAAGATCTTCAAATGGAAAGCTTTGTTGTCTTTCTGTGTTGCTCTCCTGTCACCGTCCCTCCCTCCCTCCCGGCTCCCCAGGACCCTGCCTGCTGAGGTTGCAGGTTGCATATCTGCAGGGGCTCATCACGCCTCTTCAGGCCCTAGTATGGGAGCCGGTAGGGACCAGGCATTCAGGAAAGGAGCGATTCTGTAGGAGCCTGCTGACGGGAATTTACAGGCCCTGTTTTTGCACTGGGAATCTACAGGTCAGGGAGGCTGGGTACCAGGGTCCATCTCATCCAGAGCGTCTTTCCTTCTTAGTTCTCCAGGTTCCTGGGCTTGGCCCAGGAGGGCGTTGCAGAGGAGACACAGTGGTGGCTGCCAGGCTGCCCCCAGAGCCCCAGGTGAGCTGGAGCCCCCTCCCTAGCAGCCCTCCTGCCCGTGGGATTCCCGGTAGGTCCCTTTCTCCCCACTCCTCCTCCCTCATCCTCTGTCCCTGTGGACTTGGAGTTTTTTCATCTATCCCAAGGCTGTTCACTGTCCTCCGCCTTTATTTTGGAGCCCACTTACATGAATTTTCCTGTTTTACTCCTAGAGCAGGGTGCTGTGTGATTCCCCAGTCTTCCCCCATCTGTTTGGTCAGCTCCCGTTATCAGTGGGATTTTCTTCTTCCACTGGGCAATTTAGCAAATACAAACAACGTTTTGTTGTGATGGCGATTTAGCTTTGTTTTTTAAAGATTCATCAATTGTGCTGTTAGAGCTACAAACACAGGACTTCTGCCCTCTAGGGACTGAAACTTGAAGGATTAGATGAGGCATGTTCTTTTAGGCTAAGCTAGAATACTAAAATCTGAATGCTCTTTACTGAACCTGGACTTTAATACCTTACCCGGTCTTTCACGTCCTCTTCAGCATTTGAGGCCCTATAATGTTTTCCCTGGTTTTCTTCACTTCAGACTGAGGTCTCCTTGTATTTTAAAAAATCGCTACTATAAATAAGCCCCTGCTAGCACTCTGCCAAAGCACAGCACAAATATTTTGAAAGCTTTGTGTATGCTTCCCCTCCTTTCACTGTCCTGGTCCTTGTGTCCCAAACCCTTTTACGTTCTGAACTATTTAGATCCAAATACGAAAGTATTTTTCCTAATGTGTGTGATATTTCTTTTCTTAATGGTCACATATATGTGTATATATTTACAAAGATGTTCTCAGAGAGCGGGTGAAGGAGGCATAGTGGGCCACACTTGATCTTTTTAAAGAGAGCCCCTTTAGAAGGGATGTTCACTGCCTGTGCCCAGCTGTGGGTGTGACTTTGGAGAAGAAGAACGAGGTGGGCTCATGTCCTGTTTCAGGGCTTGCTGAAAACTGAAGATATGGCCCTGGCTTTCTGCTCTGTGTGGACACAGCTGGATTCATCTCGGGGCAGCTTCCACAGAGATGAGAGGCAGGAGAACTGTGGCGGCCCGACTCCCCTGGGTAAGAGTGTTGGGGGCTGGTTTCCTAGGGCTTCTTGGCATCCTTTGTCGGTTCAAACCTCCTGGGCTGCGAGAAGCTGTTGGGACTGTGTTTGCATTCAGAGCCACCATTTCTGAACCCCAGCTGCTAAGCACATGTGTGACTGGCTCTTTCACCCTCACCCTCGTGACCTTGCTTCTCCTGTGCTGCCGGTGTTCTGGTTAAGTGGGATGCAGCAGGTGCAACTCCCAGCACGGGCCCGGCTCACAGGAGGTGTACGGGGAGTGTTCACCCCTCCCTGCTGCTGGCCTCAACAGAGGCCAGCTGGGTCCTCCTCAGGAAATGGGCCCTGGGACCACAGAGCCTGAGAGCGACAGGTGACTTGGAACCGACGGCAGAACTGACCTGGAGATGGGGGCACAGGACACACAGGGTGACAACCTACCTCGTCTGAGCTGCCACAGCTCCATGACAGTTTGGCAGGAGCTTCAGCTCAGATCTTTCCTCACCCAAGCCAGTTCTGCTGGAGACCTGCCCTTGTCTGGGAGCAGAATCCCTGCTGCTATTCCTTGTGAGGGATCAGTGTCTAAGTTCCTGCTTGCGCCACTTCTTACAGAAACGTCTCACAAGGTGGACATCTCACAAGCTGCCCTGGCCTGCTCACTGCTGTCTTCTGCCCCGCCCTCCCAGCATCAGCCCCAGTGCAGGGTCTGCCTTTGTCCTTGGGACTGAGAGCCTCTGCATGTGTCCCCAGCGCCCAGTCCTCCCCACCTTCCTCCACGCCCGGGGTGAACCCTGCTCCTGACGGCCCCATGCCTATGCTCAGGTCTCCTTCCTCCCCAGCACCCGTCGTCCTCATCCCAGCACCTGGAAGGCTGTGGCAGGGCATAACTGAATTGTCTGGCCACTTGTTATTTCAGGTGGGGACACACAGGCTGAGATCACGGACCTGCTCCCAGGGGAGGAACGTCCAGGACAAGAGCCTGGGGAAATACCCTGCCACCTGGGTGAAGATGTCTCCCGCATTCCTGCCTGTGCAGAAGCTGGTGAACAGGAGGGCCGGTTACCAAGAAAGCAGAAAAATGCCACAGGAAATAGGCGGCACTATTGTCATGAATGTGGAAAGAGTTTTGCTCAGAGTTCAGGCCTGACCAAACATAGGAGAATCCACACTGGGGAGAAACCCTACGAATGTGAAGACTGTGGCAAGACCTTCATTGGGAGCTCTGCCCTTGTCATCCATCAGAGGGTCCACACTGGGGAGAAACCGTATGAGTGTGAGGAATGTGGCAAGGTCTTTAGTCACAGCTCAAACCTCATCAAACACCAGAGAACCCACACTGGGGAAAAGCCCTATGAGTGTGAGGACTGTGGCAAGACGTTCAGCCAGAGCTGCAGCCTCCTTGAACATCACAAAATCCACACGGGGGAGAAGCCATACCAGTGTAGCCTGTGTGGCAAGGCTTTTAGGCGGAACTCACACCTCCTGAGACACCGGAGGATCCATGCTGACAAAAACGTGCAGGATCCTGAACGTGGAGAGACCTGGGAGTATCAGGGGAGGGGGGAGGGCCAGTGGGAAAATAACGAGGCTCCCGTGTCTTATAAGTGTACCGAGTGTGAGAGAAGTTTCACTCAGAATAGAAGCCTTCTCGAACACCACAAAATCCACACTGGTGAGAAACCCTTTCAGTGTGACACTTGTGGAAAAGGCTTCACACGAACTTCCTACCTTGTTCAACATCAGAGAAGCCACGTTGGGAAAAAAGTTCCATCACAGTGACCCCCGTCGTACATGTGAGAGCTGGTGCTCATTGCTCATTGGCCTGAAGCCACTGGGAACCCTTTCTGACCACAGAAACTGGGCTGGGACTTTGTTTACCACTTCCCATCATCTTATGTCAGAAGACAGAGTCTGGCTGAGATGTATTGTCTTCTGCATTCTAGAAGGTGGGTGGGGAGCAGCTTGTTTGATAGGAGGCTACGGGAGAGTTGTCTGGAAGGGGTAGGACCTGAAATGTTTATTCTTACCTACTGGACTGAAGTGGGCTTCCAGACTGGCTAACCACCTCCAGCTGGCACCTTAGGATGTCTCCTGGGCAGAAGGCTCTGTTGGGAGCTGCTGCTCTGACCGTTTTGCTTATAAAGAATCCTCCATCAGTCGGTCAGATCCATGACATCTTCTACTCCCCATTGTGCCTTGAACACAGGTGCTCATAAAAATACATTAAATATACCAGTGAGGTGACCTCCACAGCTCTCTGAATGCAATGTGCTTTCAGATTTCTGAGGCCTAACTAAGGCCACTTGGTCTGTGTCTAATTCTCTGAGTTTCTAGATTTTGGGTCAGTTGTGTATTTATTGCTATGTACATAGGATTGTCAGAGTTGAAGTGGGGGAAATCCGTATTTCTTCACCACCATAGTACTTGTAGAAGAATGCTGTAAGCAGCTGATCATGCAGACATGGTGAGACTGCTCCATTCATAGAACTCCATTTTTCAATGTTAATTATGTTTGCCCACATTAATTTTGCTACTTTTTAGGGGGAAACCTTTCACATTCAGGTAAATAAAAAGTGAATCAAGTTAGATCAAAGTGATTATGGATTTTGATAAAAATTCTGTGATGTTGAACAGCTTGTTTCTCACCTTTTAGTTATCTTGGGCCTAACAGATTGCTAAGACCCTGTTTGTATCCCTTTTTCCCAACTTAGAGCCAACTTGAATCACAGCTTATGCTAGCTAAACAAGTTTCCTCCAGGTCAGAGGATTCACACTAGATGTGTATAGCAAGTTTCATATTTTTGGAACTGCTCTCTTGGTTTGGGATAGGAAGATTGGGTCAGAGGCAGCCAATGAGGATGGGAGCCCAAGTCTGAGCTGTAGGAGAAAATGTGTATCTATTCAGAATTACATTGGAATCCTACTCTACAATATCCAAAGTATTAACATGTGAAGCCACAGTAAGAATTTTGTGATACCTCTTCTTTTCACCCAAATCACCTACTGTGTTCTTCAAAGACTGACAGCTTCCTGATATCACCAGCTTACAGCTTTACCAGGCTGTGCCAAGAATGGATTCCATTTCTCCTGGATCTCAGGACCAGAGATCAGGACAATGTTTTATTCAGTTATCAGCATAGTGTTCTCTGTGCTCTCAAGTACCCTTTCTGGGTTCCTACTCTGAAGCACCACAGGCTGACTAGAGACTTTGCAGACTGTGGGGCTCTCCCTCTATCACTTTCCTGTAGTCTTTCGTTGCCTTAATTTCCCCTCATTGCAGTCTAATTTAAAACTTCTTTAGCTTTCCAAAATTCTATAGACTTTCTCCATTTAATCTTTTCTGGCTCTAAATTTTCCTTAAGTTTTTTACTTCCACAAAGCTAGCAATTTCCTTTTCTCTATTTTTCCTGAATATTGGCTAATAGCCTTGATCTTAAACACTGTTCATTTTTCTTCTCACTCTTTATGTCATGGAGAGAAATATATGTGAAAGCTTTTTATAAACCAGAAAGCATTACACTCAATATAATTTACTGAGATTAACAAGGGACCCTATGCCTCCTTCACTCTTTCTGCTCCCTCTCAGCCTTAAAAACTTCTCTGTAGAGGAAGAAATTTAGAAAAATAATTCCAAATGCCTATTCTGTCTGATAATGAAAGATAAAGCATATACATACATACATACATACATACATACATACATACTTGGGCTTAGGGTTTCAGCATACTAAAGTTGATAAGACCTGCACATAGATTGGATAGTACCATGAGAATGATAAGCTGAATGGTACAGAATCTCAGGAAAAGGTTATTTCAGGCTGTGAAATTATTATCACATGGATAGGGTGATGTGTGAAAGAGCTGGGAAGACTAAAGGAATTTGTAAGTAAGGCAAGTTTGAAATAGGTACATTGTAGGGGTCTGGGGTCTTCAGTGCCAGAGCAAGGAGTTTAAATTTTATTCAGTAAGTACCAGGGAGCCACTGACAAGATCAAAATACCGTCTGGCAGCATTGTGTAATTTCAACTCAAAAAATTATTTGCTGGTAGTCTTGGACGTACTGCTTTAGTAAAAGCAAAAGTAAGATTATTAGATGGCTTCAACTCTAGCCTATTTAATAGGCCTGTCAAAAAATTTGTTTCCAGATGAAATTAAAACTAGTAAACTGCTTAGTTAAGATACAACCAGTACTTAGAGTAGAATAAAATGCCACTTTGTATGCTGTTGAAAATTGTTTTTATGAATTTTAGTGTTGATTAGTCAGCTGTTCTACTTCATTTCTCCAATTGCTGCAATGCAGAAATCCTCCATTTTATCTTTCTCCCTTTGCAGAAGTAGTTTTTTTCCACTTGGGTAGAATGAATAGTTATTATGAAAAGAGCTTTTGATGAATAGCCTTCCTGGATGTGTTCTTAATTTTGATAAAGAATATAACCCTATGAAAGACTGTTTTTTCCTTTAGAAGGAAAAAAACAGGGAAGCCTGGGTGGCTCAGCAGTTAAGTGTCTGCCTTCAGTTCAGGGCATGATCCTGGAGTCCCTGGATCCCGTCCTGCATTGGGCTCCCTGCAGGGAGCCTGCTTCTACCTCTGCCTATGTCTCTCCTCTCTCTCCCTGTGTCTCTCATGAATAAATAAATAAAATCATTTTTTTTAAATAAGGGACAGTTTACCCATAGGGTTATGAAGACCACTTATACAAACAAATGCTGAGAATTTCTAGTTCCAAGTGGGGCTGTAGTAAACCCTGAACTCACCTCCTCCCACAGACCCACTGAATCAAGCTACAGTGGAACAATTTCCTCTGAAAAAGCAAAGGCTGGCTGAATGACAATCATACACCTGGCAAACAAGAAGAAAATCACTTGGAACCATGTAGAAGAGTTGGAACACAACCTTGCCATAAAGCCCACCCCTGGCACAGTGATCGACAACTTGGAAGGAACCCAAAATCTGGAGCTTCTCCCTGAGGAGCAATGGGTTCAAACCCACATCAGGTATACCAGCTTTTAAGACACACTTGAGAGACAATTCCTCAAAACCCAACAGGGCCTGTATCCCAAGATCCACAAGACTGAAGGGATCTGAGAAAGTGCTCTTACAGGACTCAGAAGCGGCTGATAGTACTCAGATTGAAAGTGAAGGAGAATCACCTGCTTCTTTTAAAACACTGGCCTAAGGAGCAGCTTCAAACTGAATATATACTTAGGAGCCTACTGAAACATTCCAGAGAGGAAACTGGCAGGTGCCATCTTTGCAATCTGTCTTTACCATGCTCCAGAGCACCAGTATCTTTCATAAGGGAGCTTTTACATGCCTCTAGTGTCCTAAGTTTTGCGGCTGCCACCTAGGGCATGCCTCTAGATCACTTGGCTCTGGAGACCAGGGGAGCTTCCATCCCTAGTCTCTTCAGGCTATATTTGGTGTCCCCCCAAAAGGAGCTCATACCCAGCCTGGTGCCCCAATTTTTGTGATTGCAAGAGAAGAAGAAAGGAACAGAAAGAGACTACAAAAACAGCCAGAAAACAATGAACAAAATGGCAATAAATACATACCTATCCATAATTACCTTAAACATAAATGGACTAAATTCTCGAATCGAAAGACACAGAGTGGTTAAATGGATAGAGACAAGACCCATCTCTATGCTGCCTACAAGAGACTCACTATATATATGAGAACACACAAGACTGAAAGTGAAAGGGATGGAAAAAGATACTCTATGCAAGTGGAAAACAAAAGAAAGGTAGAGTAGCTAAACTTAATGAGATAAACTAGACTTTAAAACAAAGACTAATGACATAATGATAAAGGGGTCAATCCAACAAGAAGATACAACATTTGTAAATATTTATGCACCCAACTTAGGAGCACTTGAGTATATAAGCAAATATTAAACAGGAATAAAGGGAGAAATAGCTCCACAAACCAATATTTCACTCTATATGTTAACTAAAATTTAAATTTTTAAAAAAGTAATAAAGTGAGAAATAGCAATATAACAATACTAGGGCCTTACATTGATGGACAAATAATCCAGACAGAAAATAAGGAAACATTGGCCTTACATATGTTAGGCCAGGTAAACTTAACATATTTATGGAACATTCCACCCTAAGGCAACAGAATACACATTCTTCTCAGAAGCACATGGAACATTTTCCAAAATACACCATATATTATGCCACAAAACAAGTCTTAATAAATTTGAAACGAATGCATCATATAAGTATCTTCCAGCCACGCTGGTATGAGATTAATTATACAAAGAAAACTAAAATTTCACAAATATGTGAAGATTAAATGACTTGCTACTGAACAGCTAATAGATCAAAGGAGATAACAAAAAATACCTTGAGACATGAAAATGGGAATATAACACTATATGGGATGCAGCAAAAGCAGTTCTAAGAGACAAGTTCAGAGTGATAAATGCCTATCTCAAAAAACAAGAAAAGTCTCAAAAAATCTAACTTTACACATCAAGAAACTAGAAAAAGAAGAACAAATGAAGGCCAAAGTTAGCAGAAGAAAGAAAGATTACAGCAGAAATAAATAGAGACTAAAGAGACAGTAGGAAAGATTAATGAAACTAAAAGCTGGCTCTTTGTAAAGAAAATTGACAAACCTCTAGCTAGACTCACGGGGCGGAGGGGAGACTGAGAAGAGGACTCAAAAATCAGAAATGAAAGAGATGTTACAACTGATACCACAGAAACACATAGGAACAATTTTAGGCCAACAGCTTGGATAACCTAGAAGAAATGGGTTCTAGAAGAAATTCCTAGAAATATACAACCTACCAAGACTGAATCATGATGAAATAGAAAATCTGAACAAAAACAGTTACTAATAAGGAAATTTGAATTAGTAATCAAAAATGTCCCAACAACAACAAAAAGTCCAAGACCAGACAGCTTCACTGGTTAATTCTACCAAATATTCAAAGAATAACGATCTTTCTCAAATTCAAAAAAAAGAGAAGGGGAAGGAATTTCACACTCATTTTGAGGCCAGCGTTACCCTGTTATCAAAACCAGATAAGGATGGCACAAGAAAGGAAAATTATAGCCCAATATTCCTATTGAATATAGATGCAAAAATCCTCAAAATATTAGCAAACCAAATTCAACAATACATTAAAAGAATCATATAGACAATTAAATGGGATTTATTCCAGGGATGCAAGGATGGTTCAACTTCTGCAAATCAGTCAATATGAAACACCATCACATTAACAAAATGAAAGAGAAAGATAGCATGATCATCTCAATAGATAGAGAAAAAGCATTTGACAAAATTTATCATTTATGTTAAAAATTCTCAACAAGGTGGGTGTAGAGGGAACATAACAATGAAGGCTGTACACAACAAGCCCACAGCTAACATCATACTCCAAAGTGAAAATGTTTTCTCTAAAATCAGGAACCAGGGATCCCTGGGTGGCGCAGTGGTTTAGCGCCTGCCTTTGGCCCAGGGCGCGATCCTGGAGACCCGGGATCGAATCCCACATCGGGCTCCTGGTGCATGGAGCCTGCTTCTCCCTCTGCCTATGTCTCTGCCCCTCTCTCTCTCTCTCTCTCTGTGTGACTATCATAAATAAATAAAAATTAAAAAAAATAATAATAAAATAAAATCAGGAACCAGACAAGGCTGCCCACTCACTACTTTTATTCAACGTGGTATTGAAAGTCCTAAAAGAAAAAAGAAAAAAAAAAAAAAAGAGAAGAAAAAAAAATAAGTCCTAGCCACAGCAATTAGGCAAGAAAAAGATATAAAATGTATCCAAATTAGAAAGGAAGAAATGAAACTGTCATTATTTGCAGATGACATTTCATACATAGAAAATACTGAAGACTACACATACACACACATACAATTAGAACCACTAAATGAATTCAATAAAGTTATAGGATATAAAACCAATACACAAAAATCTGTTGTGTTTCTATTCAATAATAATAAACTATCAGAGAGATTAAGAAAACAATACCATTTATAATTACACCAAAGAGATTAACATACCCAGAAATAAATTTAACTAAGGAGGTAAAAGATCTATATATTGAAGACTGTAAGACATTAATGAAAGAAACTGAAGACAAGTAAATGGAGATATTCAATGTTCACGAATTGGAAGAATTCATATTGTTAAAATGTCCATACTACTTGAAGCAATCTACAGATTCAATGAAATTCCTGTTAAGATTCCAATGACTTGGGATCCCTGGATGGCGCAGAGGTTTAGCGCCTGCCTTTGGCCCAGGGCGTGATTCTGGAGACCTGGGATCAAATCCCACGTTGGGCTCCCGGTACATGGAGCCTGCTTCACCTTCTGCCTATGTCTCTGCCTCTCTCTCTCTCTCTCTGACTATCATAAATAAATAAAAATTTAAAAAAAAAAAGATTCCAATGACTTGGGAAACTTTTGCATTGGGTGGGAAATGGAATCATGGATTCAACAGGCCATAGTGGCACACTCACTCTTTGTCCTTTCACTTTGCATCAGTACCTATTGTTTCTCCTTTCAAGAATAGGATTTTTTCCATCTGAAAGAATTATCCTAGAATAAAATTTTAAAAATTCCAATGTCAGCTTCAGTTGAGAAACAGCCTCCTGCAGTCTCCTCTGCAAATGGGCTCCATGGCCATCCCCACCACTTGTGATCACCCACCAAGGCCTGCATGGTGTCACCGCTGAGGTTTCCACCAGCCCACAAGTGACAGCAGCTCACTCCTGGCTATTGCTGGTGCCAACTAGGCTCCACTTCCAATAACTGCTTCTGCAGAAGTGCAGAGTAGGCTGGGGAAGCCATCCCTCACCACCCAAGTCTCTGCAAGGCTGACCTGGGTCACTGGTGGGCAAGCTTCTTTTTCAGGAAGTCCGCTTTCCCATTCATGGCTACAGTGTTCAAGTCCCCAGAAAGTTCAGAATCTTCTCAGGCCTCCAATAGCATGATCACCTGTAACTTGTTCTGGGAGCCATGAGGAAGCAGCCTGGTGGCCAGCCTGGCAAAGCCAACACCAGGCTCCAGGAGGTGCTAGGCCCATCAGTGAGTGCCCTTCCATTCCCCTCCTCTCCTTCCCCTTAGATTAGGCAGGCTGCACCAAGCAGAAGCAGTTGGGTTCTTTTATATCAAAATAGTAAAACACCAAAAGGAAGATGAGAGAATCCCATTCTTTTTTTTTTTTTTTCCCATTCTTTTTTATCCAAGCCATCCACAAGCCTTCCTGATACCCTGGAACCATGTGCCTTGCACCAAGTGAAAAATAAACTCCAAGCAGCCATTTGAAAAAAAAAATTCTAATGGCATTTTTCACAGAAATAGAACAATTTTAAAATTTGCATAGAACCATAAAAGACCCTGAATAGACAAAGGAATCTTGAAAAAGAAGACCAAAGCTGAAGTCATCATGCTCCTTGATTTCAAACTATATTATAAAATTACAGTAATTAAGAGTATGTCATTGGCATAACATTCACATAGAACAGTGAAACAAAATAGCCCAGAAAAAAGCCCACCCATATATGGCCAACTAATTTATGACAAAGGACCCAAGAATATATAGTGGGAAAAAGTCTCTTCTATAAAGGTGTTGGGAAAAGTAGACAGTCATATGCAAAATAATGAACCTGGACCACTATGTTATACCATATACAAAGATTTGGATTAGACTTGAATGTGAGGCCTGAAATGTAAAACTCCCAAAAGAAAACCCAGGCAGTAAGCCTCTTGATGTAGGTCTTGGCAGTGATTTCTTGAATCTGATACCAAAAGCAAAAGTAAATAAGTGGGCCTGCATCAAATTAAAAAGCTTTTGCAGACCAAAGGAAACTATCAACAAAATGAAAAGGCAACATATAGAATGGGAAAAGATATTTGCAAATCACATTATCTGATTAATGTCTAATATCCAAAATACATAAGGAACTCATACTACTCAATAGCAAGACAAAAAAAAAAAAAACCCAACTAATAAATGGGCAGAAGATCTGAATAGACATTTTTCCAAAGACATACAAATGGCCAATGGGCACCTGAAAAGATGTTCAATATTAATCATCAGGGAAATGCAAATCAAAACTGTAATGAGATATCCTCTCACACCTGTTAGAATGGTTACTATTAAAAAATAAAAAAGACACAAGAAATAACAAATGTTGGCAAGGATGTGGAGAAAAGGCAATCCTCATGCACTGTTTGTGGGCATGTTAATTTGATTCAGCCCCTATGGATACAGTATGGAGGTTCCTCAAAAAATTAAAAATTGAACCACCATATGACCCAGCAATTCCATGTCTAAATATTTATCAAAACAACCAACAACAACAACAACAAAAGACTAAACAAGGGACACTTGGGTGGCTCAGCAGTTGAGCATCTGCCTTCAGCTCAGGGCATGATCCCAGGTTTCTGGGATTGAGTCCTGCATCAGGTTCTCCTGCCTATGTCTCTGTGCCTCTCATGAATAAATAAAGAAAATCTTTAAAAAATAAAAAGACAAACACACAAACAAAAAAACCAAAAACACTACTCAAAAAGATATATGTACTTTTGTGTTCAGTGCAGCATTATTTACGATAGCCAAAATATAGAAACAACCTAAGTGTCTGTTGATGGATAAATGGATAAGAAACTGTGGTATATATACACAACGGGATATATGACAGTGGTTTGGAAGGGCTATCTTCCCACTCACCTTTGTTTAGGAACCTGTCTTTGTTGGTATCACATCCAGCATTTAGGCATTATTAATTGGTGGCTGATTGCTCTATTGTTTTCAACAATACCTTGTGCCATAAAATATTCAAGTATGATACAATTAAATTTAAACCCCTTTTTATGGATAGTTTTTGAGGCCAATATGTATAACATTTCTGTCTCACCCCATGGGGGCTCTTCTCTCTTGTCTTTTTCCCTGGTTCTCATTGGTAAATTAGCCAGCCTCCTAAGATTTATTATTTAGCTTCCATGGAGTTATTAGCTTACTTTAAAATTGCCAACTACCAAAATCTACACTGTTTCAGAGAGTACCTTTAGGCTTGACCTTTCCCATAATCTGTTCCAAGTATAGTCAGTTCCACTGGGGAGAGCCTCAGAGCATTCTGCTCTTACACTCACCTCTTCCCCATGGCAAAATATGGGTTACTGCTCCAGAGCTGAGGACAGGAACAGTGACCCACTTCTCTCAGCGACACTTCTGCATTATGATTAGGGTGCTGGGCCAGGCAGCAGCCTCTAGTCTTCCCAGTATGAAACTTCTGCCTATGAGTGAGCTTGTGTGAGGGCTTTTAAGGCTCCACTATTCTTAGCCTGCCATGGTGCCTCAAGTAGAGCCTCTACTCTATGAATGTGGGCTGGGTGGAGGAAAGAGTGCTTGACTTACTGGTCATACTTGCCTGGAATTTAGTCTCTGAAAAATAGAACTTTGGAGGAATTGAAAAAAAGTGCTGGTGCCTTGTCCCTCTTGGGGTGGTACCTTAGCCTTCGCTAGACCCTGGGGAATTGGGAGCCCCATCTTTTTAGACATTCCCACCCAGACTGGAGCTTCCCTCATGCTGAGCCAGTGGATGGGGATAGGATAGGAAGTGGTTCACAGCACAAGTGCTACAAACTGTGTTCTTACGAAAATTTAGTACATTTTCTTTTTCATTTATTTGAGAGAAAGAGAGAGAGAGAGCACGCACAAGTGGGGGCGGGGGGGGGGCGCAGAGGGAAAGGGAGAAGCAACTCTCCACTGATAAGGGAGTCCAATGTGGTGCTTGATCCCAGGACCCTGAGATCATGACGGGAGCAGAAGGCAGACACCCAACTGACTGAGCCACCCAGGCGCCCCATGAAAATAGATTTTCTTGAACAAATGTTTCCCTATTTGCCTAATGCTCTTAGGACAATTTCGAGAGACTAAGTGATAACATTCACCAGTAATGACTGTTTCACTCTGAGTGGGTCCATGGAGCTCCTATGCTGCCAATTCAGAAGTTGCTTTTAAGATTTAATTTGTAATTATTTATTCCTATTTTAATAATGGGTATTAAATTTTTATTAGTCTTTGTCCACCCTTCTTTTAATGTGCTATGGATTTTTTTTGGCTAGTATTTATTTGGGATTTTTGAATTAATATTTATAAGTAAATATGAATGGTAGTTCTCTCTATGCTAGTTCTGACAGATCTTAATGTAATATTTACTTTATAAAAAGAACTTGTCTTAAACTTATACAGTGATGTATGTCAATCATTTCTCAACAAAGCTGAAAAAAAAAAAACCAATTTGGAATAATTCCTTTTAAAAAAAATCTAATCTCCAGAAAAGTTTAAATAGAATGGCTTTATGTTCATTAGAGTTTTTATACATTTTATACATTTTACTGTGAAATTCACTGAACCTGGTGCTGTCTTAGGGATAGAACTTTGACAATCTTTCTGTTTCTTCTCAGTCTCCGGCAGAGATTGCTCATTGTCCACCCAACATCCATTTTCCCTTTCCTACTCAGAGCCATAATCCTGATTCTATCTGGATGCAGTGTCTCGGGAATACAGGACCACATTTTGCAGTGCCATGATTATGTCATCAAGAAGGTTTCGCAGCATCTCAGAGAGAATGACAGTGAGGGATGGAGACCGGGCTACCGGGAAATGGTAAAGGTTGCCCACACCTTCCTCTTTGGATGCGCCCCCGAACCACAAGTCAGTACTTCTTCCTAAACACACGGAGAGGGGACGTGGGGACATGAAGCAAGGCATTTCCTAGCTTCCACCTGTGCAGACAACGCGGCCAGGGACCCGGAAAACCTGCACAAGGCAACCGTCAAGGCAGCTCAGCCCCGCGTGGGTCTTCTGATGTGGATGAGGTTGCAGTGGTGGCAAAAGCTCTTCCCACCCTTGCATCAGTGAGGCCACTCGCCTGTTGGCTCTTTGGGGCTCAGGGAGTAAGGCAGGCCCACAGCAACTCTTCCCGCACGGCTGCCCTGGTGGGGTCTCCCTGGCCCAGGGCTCCTCAGGTGCTGGGTCAGCCCCATGCTCTGAGGGAATGCCTTCCCACACTCCTGCACTCCTGAGAGTGGGGCCGCTTCTGTGGGCTGTGGCCCCTTGGGTTCCACCGGCAGGTCCTTCCTCCCTCCTCACGTACACAGCATCTCTCCCCAGGGGTGTTCTCCGCTGGCCAACGAGGCCGAGCTCTGGGCAAAGCTCTTCTCACACGCATGACATAGCTGCTGCCCTTCCTGCCCTGGGGGGCTGCCCAACCAGCAGGGCCCCAAGCACTCCATGTCGGGACCTTAGGGGCCTTCCTCCCAGGTCCATCCCTAGATATCCCCCCAGGAACTCAGCTGCCTCAGGGCCAGGTTCCTCTGCACCAGAGCTCCTGCTCAGCCACTTGTTCGGCCTGAAACAGAAAGACCAGGCAAATGTCACCTGTTCTCGGAGTCTGCGGGAGGCTCACACTGTGTGCCCAAAAGGACAGGGTGCTCCTAACCTGCTGGACCCCACATCACAGAGCAGAGGCATTAGAAACCCAAGGGCTGGTGTGGGAAAACCTTCCTCTAGGTAATAAGGAAGTCTAGTGAATTCAGCAAAATACAGTTCAGCCCAGCCTTCCCTTCCACACAGCCTAGGCCTGGAGAGAATTCTTCATGGGGAGGGCTGATCCAGATCAGGGTGGCTTCTCTTAGTTCCCCTCAGAACTCCCTCCCCATGGAGCATCTGGGTGGTTCAGTTGGATCAGGTCACGCTCTCAGGGTCCTGGGATCGAGGCCCACATCAGGGTCCGTTCTGTGAGGAGTCTGCTTGAGATTCTCTCTCTGCCCCTCCCCCAACTGCACACACCTGTGCTTGCTCTCTCCCTCTCTCTGAAAAATAAGTAAATAAATCTTAAAAACAACAAAAACCTCCTTTTAAGGTGGTGAGCCTCACAGTGACCAAGGGGAGTCACCCCGTGGACTCATTCCTTTATGGGACAAGCATTCAATCGCACTCTTCCAGTGGCAGTGGCAGCACCCAACGACTATCAAATGGGCAACACCCCAAGTGTGTTACTGGCATGAGGCCCTTACAGGCGCTGCCCTCTGCCTGGAAAGCTCTCAGCTCAGGTAACAGCAAGTCTCCTTCTCCCATCCCTTTGCTCAGCTCCCCCTTCCTTACTTCTTCCACTTACTACTGCAGTCAGCTCACTGGGGCCACGGCAACTCACTGTCTCCCTTCCCTGGGCCAGTCTGCTCATTCCTCACTGACCACCTTCTCACGCACTCATCACCCTTCTATTTGTCTCCCCCTTGCCACAACCAAATATCCACAGCAGCAGGATCTTCCTGTTCTGTTCCTGGAATCATGGCTGGCACAAGGCAGTTTTCAATAAATACTTGTCGCATGAGTAAAAGAGAAAGCACCAGAGCCAATCCAACTACTATGACCTCAAATGACTGGCTCAGAGTTGGCACCAGCAGCAAACCATGCCCCAGAGAACCAGCCCATGTGGGATAGCTGTCCAACCAGTCCAGTCAGATGCAGAGGAGTTGAGGGCAAGAAGGGAGACAAACAGGCCCAAACCATCTCAACACTGGGCAGCAGCCTCATGGTCCCCTGAGGATGCCTTGGTCCCCAGGGATGAGTGTTGGGGATGCCATCAAGAACACATGACCATCCAGTGACCCATGAGCCAGACCCAAGCACTGGATGCTCCTGACCTCCTCTGACCCTGGAATGTGAGCTCCCCCTGCCTGCCCCACTCCCAGGAGCTGCCCCAAGGATAGCGACAGTGCAGGGGGTGGTATGGAGCAAAATGGACAGTACCTGACTGAGGCCAGTGAAGACCTCTACATATACTTTTCAGATCTGGCTGGTGGGTGTGGGTATCTACTCATTCTGCCACCACCTGGGAAGAGCCTCACCTGTGAGCCTCCTTTGCTTGGGAACACCACCAGCTTCCCTCTTTCCTGGGTCTCTCCCTGCCCCCCAAGGAGGGGCTAGTTTCAGATCACAGCTAGAAAGCTTCCATGGAGCTTCCCAACTAACAGACTTCTATCTTGCAAACCAGAAAGCCCAGGGAAAACAACCCCAGCCCTTCTCTTTATCAAAACATCCAGCTTTCTCCCACAGCTAACTGTCCTGTCCCTCCCTCACACCCCTGAACAAGTACCTCTGAGTACTCCTCTGTTGTCAGACCATGGTTCTCTCAGTCCTTATAGCTGAAGGATGGCAACAGGTTTGGAAAACAGAAATGTGTCTGCAGAGAAGAAATGGGCCACAAGTGGGATCAGTACTGCCCTTCTGCCCAAACTTCACACACACACACACACATATATATATATTTTAAGTCTTCCTTTATTAGCACTAACACAGAACTGAGTGAAGGTGTGATGGTTAATAAAAATTCAAGGTAAGATTAAGGAATTGAAATTATATAGCCTCTAAGGTCTTTTCCAACTGTTAGCATCATGCAACTCCATAAGGCTAATACATACTAAGGTATTAGTTAAGGAAATACTAATACTAAGGAATACTAATTCATACTAAGGTATTAGTTAAGGAAATATTGTTATGCCCCTTAGGATATTTACAGTTTAGAAGACTATAGTGCCATAAACCTAAAACACATAGTTCTACACTTAAGAAAAAAAGGAGAGACAGGTCAAAAAGATACAGAAACCAACTTGGAAATTAACACTGGGAACTTTGACTTCGAATGGCAAAATCTGGAGAACCATTTGATAAATAGATTAATAATGATAATAATGAATTGTAAACCAAAGAATAAGGTATCTGTAAGTCCAAAATAATACGAATGAAGGATCACTGGGTGGCTCAATGGTTTGGTGCCTGCCTTTAGCCCAGGGTATGGTCCTGGGTCCTGGGATCAAGTCCCACATCGGGCTCTCAGCATGGGGCCTGCTTCTCCATCTGCCTGTGTCTCTTCCTCTTTCTGTCTCTCATGAATAAGTAAATAAAATCTTAAAAAAAAAAAAGATTAAATATAAGGAAAAGGAAAAAAAAAATCATCCTTAGAGAATTCCAATAAATGTAGAAGGAACAGGAAAGAAGAAAACCACCATGGAACTCCACAGTAATCTTTCTTGCACGGAAAATTCACCAATGAATGCTAAAATTAGTGGCACTTCTGAGCTCATGCACATTTAGAAACTGCCATTGTATCCTGACTTGAAATTAGGAGCCATTATAGCATAGCAATTAGTTTTGTTCCAAGTAATAGTCATAATAGATTTTATTTTTAAAAAAATTATTATTTTTACATTAAACTGTACAAACTTGAGAAATTGGAAGTTCACCTGAGTGTTAAGAACAAAAAAGTAGAGATCCTTGGGTGGCTCAGTGGTTTAGCACCTGCCTTCAGCCCAGGGCGTGATCCTAAAGTCCCAGGACTTTGTGGGAGTCCCACGTCAGGCTCCCTGCATGGAGCCTGTTTCTCCCTCAACCTCTCTCTCTCATGAATAAATAAATAAAATCTTAAAAAAAAAAAGGAACAAAAAAGCGTATCCCAAATTTGACCACTTCCCAACCACTCTATCAGCCATTCCCCTAGTCTGAGCTACCTCTTGCCTGTAGTAGTTTCCCAACTATTCTTCCTCCTTCCTATTCACGTATACTTTATTCTCAGCATTAGCCAGTAAACTTAAAAGAAAAAAAAAAATCAGATCCCTTTAATCATTTATGTAAAACTATCCAATGGCTTTGTCTAGCTTAGAAGAAAATTTGCTTATTACTTTGGCCAAAGAGGCCTATATGATCTGACTCTTACCTACTTCTCTGAACTCATTTGTTACCATTCTCATCCTTCTTATTACTCCTTTCTAGCCCAAAAATAACCTTAGGAATATTAGGGAAGACCCTTCTGAGGTATGCTCCCCTGCCTTTTACCTGCTTCATTTTTTTCCCATGGCATTTATCACTACATGAAATACTATGTTTTGGTTCATTTTTTTACCTGATCTCCAATTTGAACGTAAGCTTATATGGGAAAAGATTTGGTTTGTCTTGCTTACAAACTATAGCCAAATACTTATTTTTAAAAAAGATTTTATTTATTTGTGAGAGGCACAGAGAGAGAGAGAAAGAGAGGCAGAGACACAGGGCAAAGGGAGAAACAAGCTCCATGCAGGGAGCCCAACGTGGGACTCGATCCCTAGTCTCCAGGATCACACCCTGGGCTGAAGGCGATGCTAAACCGCTGGGCCACCAGGGCTGCCCTAGACACAATACTTAAAACAATACCTATACTAGAGTGAGCCCTCAAATATCTGAATATTTTTAAAACATTGAAGCGTAAAAAGTGGGGAAAAAAGCAGAAGGCCTGTATTAACAGAAGTAGACTTCTATTTCTGAAGTCTGTGCAAAAAATGTAAGTCTTTAATATAAAGAAAAAGGAGTATTTTTAACTACATTAATTTTACAAATTCAGTTGCTTAAAAAAACCTTGAAAAATAAATATGACATTGCTGACTCAATTTGGAAATTTGCAAGAATCTTACATGAAAGAAAAATTTATTTATATAGATTACTGGTTTAAAAATACAAGGGAAAAGACAAATATACAAAAGCATTATTATACAACTGATTTCTAAACTCAATACTTCAGAAATACAAAACAATGATCATTACCCCCCAAAGTCACTTTATTGAAACAAATTGATTTTTCAGTTGGTCTGTAACTCTTTTCACTCAAGTTTACAAATATTACTGGATTTTTCAGTTTCATCTCACATCAGAACTTTATTTTTTACTGTCTTCTTCTCGAAGTAGTATATAGTTATTTCTGGCAATTAATGTCAACTATAGGAAGATTCTCTATAGAGAATCTAATATCTAAATATATAGAATTTAATATGGCTGCTGCTTTGGAAACAGTTACCACTCTGAGTTAATCTACACTAAGACTAAGACCTATGTAATGAAAGGCAAAACATTAATGGGCAATATATGAGGATTGAGATCAGAGAGTCTAAGAAAAGACAATGTTTTCTTATACTGCAGATCTGCTAGAGAAGACTCCATTATTTACTTTGGTATTACTGCTAGAGAAGCAGTTTCTGCTAGACCACAAGCTGGCCATATACTTGTCCATTTTATGTTTCCTTTTCTAAACAACAGCAGACTTTAACAATTAGACTGATGAACCAAATAAGCAGACACCTTTAAACTACTATATATTTTAACTGTAAAATAAATTATTTTCTAAATTGATTTTGCAGCCTTGTGTCTGGAAAGGCAATAAAACCCATTCTGTTCCAAAATTACAAGGCTGACTCAGAGGCTATTTGTAAAATGCCTGGCTGTCTTCTATCACCAGTCATGAAGGTGGGCCTTCATGAACTCAGTAACTTAATACATGTAAAAATGACCTCATCCATCAATATAATGTTGAACCAGTAAAAGCAAAAAAGTATAATCATAACGTAGGGATTGGGCTATATAAAGCAAGAGGGAAATATCCTCTTATATAACATAAGAGGAATATACATGGTAATAAAAATTATAATAAACTTGTAAAGAGATGATTCTGGTTTACATGTATATCTGCTTAAACTGACTGAATGATTGGAAATTTTCTTCTCCAAACAGAACTCCTCCTCATTATAAACTAAGCTGGTCTTAGTGTCTTATAAATCTCTTATTTCCTCAGATTTATCTATTGTACCCTCACTTTACAGTGATTTAACTTATAAGCTGGACCTGCCCAGCTTGCCTACAAAGCCTCTCTTCAGAAAGATACCATATGCATTTTTTAGTAAATACTGCACTTCAAAACAGTTTATAAAGAACCAGCAACTGGGGATCCCTGGGTGGTGCAGCGGTTTGGCGCCTGCCTTTGGCCCAGGGCGCGATCCTGGAGACCCGGGATCGAATCCCATGTTGGGCTCCTGGTGCATGGAGCCTGCTTCTCCCTCTGCCTATGTCTCTGCCTCTCTTTCTCTCTCTGTGACTATCATAAATAAATAAAACTTAAAAAAAAAAAAAAAAAGAACCAGCAACTGGCCCTCCAATGTAAATACTTCTCATTTCATATTATCACAGAAGCAGTGCAGTTTACTAACCACTCCTTCCTTACAGAAAACTCAGTAGCTATAAAAATTTTTTCTGTTTCAAAACAATTCAATACTTATTAATTCCAAAGATCCGATCACCATGTAGCTGTGGCATTTTAGGAATTAGCACACTCTGGAGAGAAGCTGTGTTTAGGATGAAGTGAGTTGGATCATACTTCGTATAGAAACTTGCCAGAAAATATCTGTAGAAATAAAAATTTTTAAATTATATCATATATAACATGTAAAACTTGTAAAAAAATTTAAAGGTTAACAAAAAGGTCACTGAAATACCTAATAAATACCTAAAAACAGAATCACTTCTGAGCACTAAAATAGTTTTACAGTTTTGGGCCTAAATTAATTTGGGATTAAAAATTTTTTTTCATTTGTTTTTATTTAAGTTTGATTTGCCAACATATAACACCTAGTGCTCACCCCCATCAAGTGCCCTTCTCAGTGCCCATCACCGAGTTACCCCAACCCCCTGCTCACCTCCCCTTCCGCAACCCTTTGTTTCCCAGAATTAGGAGTCTCTCATGGTTTGTCTCCCTCTCTAATTTTTCCCACTCAGACAACATTTAAAGCCATCTATATAGCACTGATACTTTTCAGAGTGCTTTTGCATTTTCTTATTTGATCATCATTTGTCAGGTAGGTGGGGCATACAGTGTTATCCCAGATTTTTAGATAAAGAAACAGGCTCAAATGCATTACCTTGTTCAAGATCTTGTTGTTATATAAGGAATTTAATCACAGAATATTTGAAATCATACCTGTGGGTCAAAAATATATGTTTAGAAATGTGGATGCTGGGGAACCCTGGGTGGCGCAGCGGTTTAGCGCCTGCCTTTGGCCCAGGGTGCGATCCTGGAGACCCGGGGTCGAATCCCACGTCGGGCTCCCGGTGCATGGAGCCTGCTTCTCCCTCTGCCTATGTCTCTGCCTCTCTCTCTCTCTCTGTGACTATCATAAATAAATAAAAATTAAAAAAAAAAAAAAGAAAAAAAAGAAATATGGATGCTGTACACAGGTACATTTTAGTTGACTATTTTGTGATAACTTATTGAAAATTCAGGATAAATGTCAGGCTTTTTACATTAATTATAATGTAATCCTCAACACTGTATAGATGAGGAAACTGAGGTTTTCAAAGAAATGGCCAAAAATCATACAGCTAGAAAGCAGTAGAGCTAAAATCCAAATCTAGGGCTGTTTAAATAACTATTAAGACTGTTACTGCATTTATCTTTGTTAGATCATACAAATCATTTAGCTTTTGATGTTAATTTTATATAGGGCTGAAACAAAAATTTAAAAAATTTCCTCAAAGTGCTATCAATATAAGGAAAAAGAAACCTACCACTTTATCATCAATTTATTCTTTTCATTTGAAAATGCCTTCCTTTCTCTCACATCTGTCTAAAATCTACCCTTCCTTAAGTCCCAATTTAAGGAATCCTAATGACTCCAAGAATTCTTTCCAGTTACTCCAGGCTGCACTGATTTTATCATTGATGCATTACTACATGTAATCTATGTGGTACACAGTGTTTGATTAAGATGTATTTAAAACATCCACTATACATACGCAACTATACTGAGTATGGAATTCAAAGCAATCTATGTACTTATAAATTTTTGCAGAAACAAACCATTTACAATAACAGATAATACAAAGTGGCATAAATAAGGGATATGTAATAATACTAAAGATGTTCAAAATAGGGCAGCCCTGGTGGCTCAGCGGTTTAGCGCCGCCTTCGGCCCAGGGTGTGATACTGGAGATTCGCGATTGAGTCCCACATCGGGCTCCCTGCATGGATCCTGCTTCTCCCTCTGCCTGTGTCTCTGCCTCTCTCTCTCTGTGTATCTCATGAATAAATCAGTAAAATCTTTAAAAAAAAATAAAGATGTTCAAAATAGAGCATTATTACTTAAGGTTGGGTGCTAAGGAAAAGACCTCATTGAGGAGTTATGATACAAAACTTTTTTTTTTAAAGATTTTATTCATCTATTCATGAGAGGCACACACACACACAGAGAGAGAGAGAGAGAGAGAGAGAGAGAAATAGAGAGAGGCAGAGACACAGGCAGAGGGAGAAGCAGGCTCCATGTAGGAAGCCCAATGCAGGACTCGATCCCAGAACTCTGGGATCACATCCTGAGCCAAAGGCAGACATTCTTTTTTTTTTATTTTTTATTTTTTAAGATTATTTATTTATTTATTCATGAGAGCCACAGAGAGAGAGGCAGAGACACAAGCAGAGTTCGAGAAGCAGGCTCCCTGCAGGGAGCCCGACATGGGACTCGATCCCAGGCCTCCAGGATCAGGCCCTGGGCTGAAGGCAGGCGCTAAACCGCTGAGCCACCTGGGCTGCCCAAAGGCAGACATTCAATCGTTGAGCCAACCAGACATCCCAATAGGATTTAAATCTTGAAAGACTAAGAAAGATAAATTAGGAAAGGAGAAGGTATTACAGGTAGGAGAAATGATTTGAACAAAAGCATAAACATAGGCCTATATACAAGTATCAAGAAATGCTGCTTAGAAGAACTAGACCAAGTGGGAGTTGGGTGGGGGTAAAATATTCACATAAAGAAAAAATGAGGTAAGAATCATTTTGTGGAAGGCCCTGATACCAGATAATAGGAGTTAATTTAAGGTTGAATGCTTTACAGATAGGTATTATCTATAATTTATTTCTTCTGGCATCATAGTGAGCTATGTACTATTAGTGAGAATTTCATTTATGAGCAAACCATGCAGGCTGGGCGATAAATACGGGATTCAAGCCAGGTCTGTTCTACAATGAAAACCTAACTTTTGTTGTCAAAAACTATACAGCAGTCTCTCCCAAGGAGTTTGAACATCTAATGTGGGGTGGAGGAGGTGTGGATCAATGAAATTCATCTGAAATTATCCAAATCCTCGTTTAGGGAGATTAATCTGATAGTGTAATACAGAATAAGATTATGTGTATAGCTTTCTTATAAGCAATTTAAAAATATGAACTAGAATACATTTTGACCTGTATATCCTAGAATGTCTAAAAATACTGATGGGCATATTATATTGTCTCCATATATTACTGACTGAAGTAAAAAATGGTTTATTACCAGCCTGTCAAAGATTTTGCTTGTATTTTATGCTCTAAGGTAGCTATCTATCAGTAGAGGTTTCAACAAATATTGTTTCTAACTGAAATTCAACATAATATCCAATATCCAATCTTCTTCATACCTAAAAATTTCCATCACTTCAGAATTATTGGAGAAATTGTGAAAAACTTCCGTGAAGATGTAAACTGTACTCCATAGTCCAATTGTCCCCAATGAATTAAAAGCCTTGCTTTACCCTGCTTTACCCAGTTTCAAAAGGTGTTCCTTTAATGCATGCAAAAATACATACATCCCCAGATTATGGATAACATTCATTAAGGTCCAAGCAACAGGAACACTGAAGAACAGAATACTGAGTAGGATAATATAAAGCAAGCCAACTCCTAATGCATATGTCAGCCACAAACCTCATCTGCTCATTACACCTCACTGTGAGCAACTCCAATATTCATGTTTGCTCCGCCGCCCCACTCCAAGTGGTGGGCTTGGAACACCCACCCTTATATTCGAAATGTATGAGAGAACTGGGTAGATGACAAAACAAAGACATTTCTCACCTTTTAGCAATTAACCATTTACAGAGCCTTCTGGGACTTATGAAGCACTGTCACCCATGCTATTGAACTAACACGCCACAAAACCCCTTGATGTTATCACCCCACCTCTTAAAAGGAGTGAATAGCAAATAAAAGGCAGATACAAAGCTAGACAGACTCTATTTAGAGAAAGTCTAGAGAATACAGAACAATTTGACAAGAGTGGTTACTACTAGGGAATAAAATCTGGAGAACTTTCAAGTTTTACTATATAAACTTGTATATTACTTGGATGTTTTACCATCAGCAGGAATTCTAAAAGAAACTCAAACTCAGTGATACATAGTAACTTTAAATGTTGCTTGGTTAAGGAAAAATGTGAGCTGGAAAGTGTATTAATCCTTGTAATCTCAGACACTGTGTTGCTTTACAGAACTGGCTCTTCCTGAGTATAAGATGCATACCTGTAGTGACAGTCCTGTAAGAGAGCCCTTGGGTGCTCTCCAGCAGCCATATTCGATGCTTAATAGATGACTGGATGGAGGGAGGCGGCGAGCAATGGGCAGATGGGAGCAAGGACCTGCTCAGATGTGCGTCCTGAAGAAAGGAGTCCCCAGTAGGTTCTAGATACAGCTTGGAAGGCAGAATAAAGGAAAAGATGGCTGGAAATAAAAAGTCCAAGTTAATAGGGAAACAAGAAAGAAACAAAGAAATGGACTGCAAAGATGTTCATGAAGGAGGGAAATCAAACCAAAGGACTTTATTTTAAAGATATATTTATTCTATATAGAGAGAGAGAAAGCATGAGTATGGGGAGGGGCAGAGGAAGAAGGAGAGACTCTCCAGCAGACTCCTCCACTGAGCGCAGAGCTCAGTGTAGGGCTCCATCCCACCACCCTGAGATCATGACCTGAGCTGAAATCAAGAGTTAGATATTTAGCCGACTGAGCCCTCCAGGACTTTTATCTGATGAGGTCATTGGAGCCGGAGGAAGGTCTGTAGAGCAACAGAAGTCATTCAAAAATATCTTTTCAATTTAAGTCAAGAGATGTGTTCCAAGTGGCAGAAACCCATGGTATCTGTATGATTGCCAGGGCAGGCGAAACAGAGGCAGAAGCAGACAGCGCGGAAGTCGTGGCTTTGATACACATAGGGATGACGTGAAAATGGAAACAGCAGACCCACTGCACACAGACCTTTAGAAGGTTAACAGTCAGAGGCGACGACGTCAGTGTGAGACATCAGGCAGAAGCTGGACCAGCTGCTGCAGAGACAGCCAGGACAGAGAGGCAACAGGCTCATCCCCTACGCCCAGGACTGCACCCATCACCAAGTCGCATAGGTGGTTCCACTGAGGCGGCAAAGGCTGGTTCCACTGGACTCTGCTATCTGGCACATCCTAAGCATACTCTCACCTTTCCACTGCTGATGTAAGCCCAGGCAGGTGAGGGCAGCCCACCAAGTGCTGCCCATCAGTTGTTCATGTCCAGTGCTCACAACCACCTTCTGTGGTACGTACTTGCGCCACTGAATTGTGACATCTCTGATACCCCAAGCACATGCTAAAGCCCTCACTGTGATAGGGCCTTTCAGAAAAGTAATTAAGGTAATTAAGACACACACAATTCACTCAGAATAGTTAAAAAGCTCAGACTCATTATGTAAAAGTCAAATTAGAGAATAGATGGAAATACTGTTCTTGTCTTTGATTAATAAATGAACTTACTTTTACTTGTCTCTTCATTAGTTTTCAAAATCAGAGTAGGGCTCTGATCCAGCAGGACTGATGTCCTTATGAGAAGAGACACCAGAACTCATTCTCTCTCTCTCTCTCTCCCCCACTCCCACCCCAGTACACACAGGCACAAAGGCACATGTGAGAACCAGGCAAGAAGGTGGTGTCAGCAACCCACCCTGCTCACACCTGGATCTTCAACATGTAGCCTCCAGCACTATAAGGAAATAAATGCTTGTTGTTCCTGCCCCCCAGTGAATGCTAGTCTATTAGGATAGCCCTAGCAACGAGAGCAATGCTATTACCTACCCCATTTTGGCGATGAGAACTGAGAGCCCATGTATAAGCAGCTTCCAAAGGCAAAGGCATGATTTGAACCTTTGGTCTGCTCCCCACAATGAAGCAGAAAGCCAGAGAGCCTCCAGGATGGTAGTCGGGAAGCCTGAACGCAGGGCAAGGGAGCGAAAGGAGTACTCCGGACACTCAGAGCACTGAGCATCGCTGTTACCTGTTTTTTGTTTTTTGTTTTTTTTTTTTTTCCGCTGTTACCTGTTGAGGAGACTTCTAACCCCCTGATTCCCCCCGGGGGAAGGGGGGGTGGCGGGGGGGGGCAGGCTGTATATCAACAGCAGAAAAACCTTGTCTCTTACCTGTCTCTCCAGGGATGGGCCTCCTGAGCAGCATCCCATGTGGGCTGGGGTCCTCTGGGCTGGGACTGAAGCCTCAGTGATGTCTGCTGTCCCAGAGGCACTGTCCCTCTGGAGAGGACTTCTTGCCCCTGTGTGTAGCTACCACCTGGAAACAAGGACACAAAATCTAACTTCTGAAGAAAAGACTGTCTAAAGGAAACAATTCCTGGAAATGAACACAGTCAGGGTTAGGGTTAGTCAAACAGACACAAAACAAAGCACACAAGGGTTGCTGATGCCTCACATATGTTTTTCCCTGGCAAAACTCCCTTCCTACCTCATGCTGTGATTCATCTAGCTCCCTCTCCAGGTCCACCAGCATGGTAGCCACCACTTTGTCCCCGCTCTCGAGGTGCTGCTCCTGCACCCAGGCCTGGAGCTTCTCGGGAGGATGATCAGAAACAGTTCCTGCACCAGCAGCTCCAGGATCTGCTCCTTGCTGTGGGTCTCAGGGAGCAGCCAGTGTTGACACAGCTCCCAGAGCCAGGTGAGGGCCTCGCAGGGCCCAGGGATCTCCTGTCGAAAGTGCTTTCAGATAAATTTCCCTTGGTTAAAAATCCCTGAGGGGATTACTCCATCTCAGTCGGGATTCCTGCATTGGGAGGCGACTTTCCATCTCCACTTTCACTGTCAGCAGTTCCTCCCAGACCTCAGGAGCTTGCATGGTCCAGGGGTAAAGCCTCCTCTGAGTTTGATTCATCTTGACCTTGAAGAGTTTAAGCAGCACCTCCAGCTGGAGCTATGTTGCAGAAACACCTTTGAAAGTTTCCTCCTAAGCAGTAAAAATCACTGTTATATGTAGAAAAATGTCAACAGCTAATGATGAGCACTGATAATATAAGCAACCATCACAGACCCCAGGGCTCTTCACTGAATGTAAAGTCACTTGGTGACCAAAGGATGGGAATAATGGGAAATACAAGGTCATAATGTGTATAAAGCATACACTTTCAAGTCACTCAGAACTCCGTTTTATTCTGGTTCTAACATTTACTAATTGTGTGAGCTTCAGCCAATTTCTTTTTTTTTTTTTTATACCTTCAGCCAATTTCTTATCTTCTTTCGATCTCAATCTCTCAACATGAAGAAGACATAGTAATAAAAATACCCTAGTGTTCATGGCAACATTAGGGCCCACACACAATTCACTCAGAATAGTTAAAAAGCTCAGACTCCTTATGTAAAAGTCAAATTAGAGAATAGATGGAAATACTGTTCTTGTCTTTGATTAATAAACGAACTTACGTTTACTTGTCTCTTCATTAGTTTTCAAAATCAACCTCAAAACAGCTGAAGTTGCTGTCATTTTTGCTGAATTTACAGAAAAGGAAACTTGGGTAGATTCTACGTTCTGCGAGCTTTCCACTCTGCTCTGCTGCTTCCTAAGAGCAACAGCCAACACCAACCTGGTCTACAACATGCGTCCAACACAGGGCTGGGATGATCCTCAGGAGGTTTGATAACACCACGATTTCAGGAGATAAGAAACGGAGGCCAGGGGAAGTGAGGCAGGTTGCCTAAGGTTAAGTTCTCTGTGAGGACAGTCCTCAGAATCCACACAAGCCCAAGCAGTGCCTGCGACCCAGGAAGCCTGTATGTCTGCACAACGTCAAGAAGTGCAGCCTCGGGATCCCTGGGTGGCGCAGCGGTTTGGCGCCTGCCTTTGGCCCAGGGCGCGATCCTGGAGACCCGGGATCGAATCCCAAGTCGGGCTCCCGGTGCATGGAGCCTGCTTCTCCCTCTGCCTCTGTCTCTGCCTCTCTCTCTCTCTCTGTGACTATCATAAATAAATAAAAATTTAAAAAAAAAATTTAGAAAAAAAAAAAAAGAAGTGCAGCCTCAAAGCTGAATTCCCGCTTGGCAGGAGCTGTGGTGGACACTCAGGGAACTGGCCCCTGGGGACGGGGTGGGTGGCAGGACAGGGAGCCCCGGGGCCCGCATCTCCAACAGGCTCCCGTGCTGTGTGCGCACACCTGGGCTCCAGCATCCTGGGGCTCAGGGGCAGGGAACCGGCCCCCGGCACATCCTGCACCTGAAATCCAGTCCGCTCACAGCCCTTTAACCCGCTCTAAAAACCAGAGTGTAAGAGACTGAACACTCTCTGCGCTTGGTCTGTCTCCCCGCCCCCCAGGCTGCCCGCCCCAGCTCCAGGTTCCCCACCCGGGCCAACCTGGGGCCGCTGCTCCCGGGGGCGCCCCTCCAGCCTCGCGAACCTCCCAGGCCCTGCCCGCGCGACGTCTCCTACCTGGGACCACGCGGCCTCCTCGGCGGCCTCTGCGGGCGGAGCCTCCCCTTCCACGGCCCACTCCCAGCCACGCCTGCCCCGGCTGCTCAGCGCTGACTCACCGGAGCCGGATGAGGCCGGAAAAAGGGGCCGCAGAGAGGAGGCCTCCCGCCGCGCGGGGCGCTCGGGGCAGAGGCACTTCCGGGCCGCTCTAGGATCCCGCGTCTCGCCTCCCGCTCCCGCAGCGGGGCACGCGGTGGGAAAGTCGTGCGCAGGCGCGCCTCCTGCACGTTTGAAACCGGAGAAACGCTGCGGTCTAGGCCATTACGTTGAAAATGCTTATTTTTAAAACTTTTTTTTTTAATTTTTATTTATTTATGATAGTCACAGAGAGAGAGAGAGAGAGAGAGGCAGAGACACAGGCAGAGGGAGAAGCAGGCTCCATGCACCGGGAGCCCAATGTGGGATTCGATCCCGGGTCTTCAGGATCGCGCCCTGGGCCAAAGGCAGGCGCCAAACCGCTGCACCACCCAGGGATCCCTAAAACTTTTTTTAAAAAAGAATCTATATGATTTTTAAGAAACCTCGGCCAATGCCAAAATGAATAAAGCAAGAGATGAAATCCCACCCTGGCCTACCTCAGACGCACGGACCTGGGGTGGCCACTGTCACCGTTAGCTGGGCATTTGCGCATATAATTACGATCTCATTCTTACCTCTGGATAGAGAGGCATGAAGTTTTTTTTTTACAGTTAGCTTTTTCTCCCCTTATTTTAACTTCTTCACTTCGCGAATCTTGGACGTCTTTATTGTGGAGGCAGAGAAAATTAAGGCCATTCCACCTTAAGTTCAGCGTTAGCACAAGGACAGCCATCCCAGGCCCCTGTGAATAAGAGCTAAATTTTACATTACTTCAGTTAAGCCCCATATTAGAGTGAGAACAGAGCTCAAGCCAGTGGCTGGAAGCCCCTTATCAGAATGAGAACAGAGCTTAAGAAATTCCTCCACCCCTTCTGGAAATTCCCTAGACCAGCCCCTAAAACTCAGCTGGAACCCACCTCGGGGTCCAAGTCCCTGCTCCGCTGTGTTGGGTATACTTGGACCCAACCTCGAGCTTGTTAATAAACCCTCATGTACTTGCATCGTGTCGACTCCTTGGTGGTTTCTCGGATTAGCAAACTTGGGCACATTTATTGGTCATGTAGATCTACTCCTTTGGTGGCATATGTACTGCAATTCATTTGTCCAGGCCCTACCTATTGATAGACTTTCCTTCCTTCCTTTTTTCCTTCCTTCCTTCTGCTTTCCTTCTTTTCTCTTCCTTCCTTCCTTTGTTTTTTGCTACAAATCACTTGGCTTTTTAGCGGTAATACAAAATCAGTCCAAAATCAACTAAATTAGCTCTATTGGTACAAAACAGCACAATTATTAGTACTGTTAGTCATCCATCAATTTTATCATGCCAATCAGAATGATGGTATTGCATAAACCATGTTTTGTTGTGCCCAAGATTGTGAATCTGAGAAACCACTAAGGAGCCGACACTGATGCAAGCGCAAGGGTTTATTTGCAAGCTCGAGCTTGGGTCCAAGTGTACCTGACACAGCAGAGCAGGGACTTGGACCCCGAAGTGGGTTACAGCTGGGTTTTTTATGGGCTGGTCTAGGGGATTTTCAGAAGGGGTGGAGGAATTTTTTTCATTCTAATATGGGAGAAAGGGTGGGGGGAGTTTCTTAAGATCTGATATGGGTTTCTCTGCCAAGGGCCTGAGCTCTGTTGTCTTTCTGATATGGGATTCCCTGCTGAGGACATTCTGCAGTTTTTCCTATGAAGTTCAGCTCTTATTCACAGGGGCCTAAGATGGCTGTACTTGTGCTAATGCTAAACTTGGGGTGGAATGGCCTTAATTTTTCTTGGCCTCCACATGTTTTTGTTTTTTTTTTAAAGATTTTATTTATTCATGAGAGACACACAGAGAGAGGCAGAGACATAGGCAGAGGCAGAAACAGGCTCCCTGCAGGGAGCCTGATGTAGGATATTATCCCAAGACCCAGGAATCACTATCTAAGCCAAAGGCAGATGCTCAACCATTGAGCCACCCAGGTGCACGCCTGTTTGTTTGTTTTTTAAGAGAACCTTATTGTTTATTTTATCACAGCAGTAGGAAAGTATCTTGCATCTTAATGTAAATTATTTGATGGGGTGTTTTAACTCCAAAACTATAGCTTTGTAAATTTCTGTGGTTGTTTTCCTCAAACTAGCCATCTGAGGGCATTAAATAAAGTCAAGTTTCATCCTTTATTTTAACTTAATCTAAATATCTAATAAGTGTATAATCATTAAGAGTACCAGCATTAAGACACTACTCAAAATACTGATTGTTTTCTTCAACACACTCCCAAAGCCATCAGTACAAACTTTCCCAACAAACTATATAATGACTGAAAATTTTCAGCCTTTCTTTAACTGGAATACATTTCAAATACATATTCTCTTGCATTTTGGATGCCCACCTGTGACAAGTAAACCGTTTCTATTTGCATGAAACTCTCAAATGTGTCACTGATAGTTGATTAGGCTCTCTAATTGGTTCATGTGTGCTCGTTAAGTAGGTCAACTATAGCACTCAGGCAGCTTCCTCCCTAGGATGAAGTTCGACAGTGTATTGGACTTCCCTGTAGTTAAACCGCTCTGAGAAACGCTGGGTCCCATTTGTCTGTTTGAAGGAAGATTCCCCTATATCACTACCTTAATGATTGTCCTGGGGCAGGAGGGATTATTTTTTCACTTAGAATTGGAAATCTCTACCAAAAATACTTAAACATCCCTCAGCTCAGACAAGAAGAAATGCTGACTACAAGACTAAAAAGATTGTTATGTGAATCTGCAAGCAGATATATTGTGATATTGACTCTTCGGTGGCTTATGTCATAAGTTAAAAAATATGGAGGAGGAGGAGGAGGAAGTGGATGTGGAGGAGGCAGAAAAAGGGAGAAGCAGGAGAAGGATAGAAAGAGAATTAGAGAATTGTTAACAGAGATCGAGGGAACTAGCTGGTATGTGGATAGACCCAAGTCTAAAAACATTTATGTCCCATATGAATCTTTACTAACCCAAGATGGTTTCAGTAAGTGGGCAAGCTGATCTGCTCTATGGATGTCACCAACCAATTCTTTTTTTTTTTTTTTTTTTTTTTTTTACCAACCAATTCTAAACCCCTGATTATGATTTAATATCCCGGTGGGAACAGCCAGTCACCTGGTGGCAAGTTGATTACATTGGACTCTCTCTATGATGGAGAGAACAAAAGTTTGGTCCAAAGCAATAGATACTTGTTTTGGAAAATAAATGAAATGTCCACTCCCCCAACTGTACTTTCAACTGGATTCTTGGAATCCTTCTTTCCTGTCCTTTAATGATACTGTGGGCAGATCTCATAGCTTTCTGGTCAATTTTAAGTATTAAAGATACTACTCACTTTATTTATTTTTTAAAGATTTTATTTATTTATTCATGAGAGACACACAGAGAGGCAGAGACATAGGCAGAGGGAGAAGGAGGCTCCATGCAGGGAGCCTGATGTGGGACTCTCCCATCTCAGGACTCTGGGATCACACCCTGAAGCAAAGGCAGACGCTCAACTGCTGAGCCACCCAGGTGTCCCTCATTTTATTTTTAATTTGAAAATATATTTCTACTGAATAAGTTATATAGCCACAGATTCAAAATTTTTACAAAAAGTACATGTGGATGGCCACGGACTAGCTAGAGTTACTAAACCAAACCAAGCTCGGACTTGTGTCCCTCATTTACTCATAAGGCTCGGGAGCCCAAAGGGTAAATAGTTGGTTGACGCTTGAGAAAGGGCTTGAGCAATGGTTTCCGGAGCTCGCTTTTACGTGATCGCCCACATAATACAATTGATATAATGTGTTCTAGCCTGGTGGTAAAGTTAAATATGGGTCTGTGCTATTCTTACTGGTCTGTTAATCATATATATTGTCCTTTTGAAAGTGTATGTACCTAGAATAGCATGTTTATCTATAACTAGGACCCTCATGTGTCAGTAGGGTTTGTCATGCATGTAGGTATTCCTTTATTTTTTTTTATTTTTATTTTTTTTAATTTTTATTTATTTTTGATAGTCACACAGAGAGAGAGAGAGAGAGAGAGAGGCAGAGACATAGGCAGAGGGAGAAGCAGGCTCCATGCACCAGGAGCCCGATATGGGATTCGATCCCGGGTCTCCAGGATCGCGCCCTGGGCCAAAGGCAGGCGCTAAACCGCTGCGCCACCCAGGGATCCCGGTATTCCTTTATTTTGTTCTGTTTGTGCTATATAATACCGTAAGAACCTGAATAAAGTTGACACTGCTTGGACATCATCCACTGCATCCCTCCTGCCCCCATCTCTTTACTTTTCTTTTATTTTCCTCATCCCCTTACCCTTGGGACCCTGATCGTGTTGCTGCAGAGCGCTCAACAAGTACAAAATTGAAAAATCTAGCAAGTTTCCTGCTGAGCACATGCTTTTGCTTGGAGGAAACCACATTTAAAAAAAAAATATTTTATTTATTTATTTGAGAGAAAGAGACCAAGCATGAGTAGGGGTCAGAGAGAGAGAGAGAGAGAGAGAGAAAAGCAGGCTTCCTGCTGAGCAGAGAGCCCAATGTGGGACTCCATCCCAGGACCCCGGGATCATGACCTGAGCCTAAGGTAGACTCTTAACCAACTCAACCAGCCAGGCAGCCCAGAAACCACATTTTTGAGAACTAAGAAACTAGAGTCATGTCTTGTGTTGTATAAGATCTAATGCTTTGAATCCAATGGTCCAATACAGACTCTCTGACTTAGACATTTAAACATTTCATTCTAATACAACAATCAAGTTTTACCATCAAACCACACCAATCCCTGAAATCCATTAAATCTCAAATATTTAAGATGTCATAGTCAAATATGGACACATTTACTTCTTTGTATAAGTAGCCTCTATATATTGTCTTGCACTGTGTCCTTTTTCATTTAATGATATATCTTGAGAGCTTAGTATATACACATACTTTGTTTCTGGAAGGATACATGAGGGCTAATAGTGTTTTCCTGGTGGGGAGGGCAACAGGTGACAAAATTTTCTGTAATGCTTTTTATATTTTTTGAGTCATATGAATGTAGAACTTATCAAAAATAGAAATAGTCAGGGCACCCAGTTGGCTCAGTCAGTAGAGCATGCAGCCCTTGATCCTGAGGTTGTGAGTCCAGCCCTGCATGGAGTATAGGGCTTCCTTAAATTAATTTATTTAAAAATAAATAAATAAAAAGCATGTGTCTTGGGAAAAAATGGAAATAATAAAATTCCCATTTTGGTCAGTCATCCTCCCCAGGACTCGGCGGGTGGTCCCCAGTGACACACAGCAGGTGAGAAGTAGTTTAGGGGAGCAGACTGGCGTGCTCCCCTCCAGGAAGGGACATCCCGCGTCGCCCCCGGGGTCACCCCGGCCTCTCCCACTCGTAAGACTCTGTATGCTCCTTGATACTTACTGCAGAATTGTGGACGGGACATCTCTCAACTCTGTTCTCAATGGCCTTGCAAGAACTCCTCTCTCTCTCTCTTCTCCCTCTCTCTCTCTCTCTTTCCTTCACCGAATTTAAAAATGCCTCAAGTCAGCACAAAACTACCATTATTTGAGTTCCTTCACCCACGCGATTAAATGACACAGTTGTACGTGTTTCTCTAAGGGGAACTCGGCCGCATCACAGACACGCACCTTCAGAGACTCAGGGGCCACACCCTTTCACCCCGGGACAGGTCCCAGAGGAGGCTGGGCGGAGGGGAAGAGGGGGTGCATACTGCTAATTAGGAGTACAGTTTCAGCTGCACCGCAGGGAATTAGTATATTTGTCTTGATCATCATTTTGCCCCGTGCCGATGACTGAGTAAGCAGGCAGTAACCATTGTTCAATGAAGGGATGAAATACTCTGGATTAAATATAAAATCTGAGTCCCAGAGTCAAGGTACCTAGAAAGGATATTTTCCCCAGTGTTTCCGCACTTTCCCCTCTTAGGTCCTAACCTTCCTGACCCTTCCACCTGGAAGCCCTCCGGATGATACCAGTGTCCTCTGTGCCTGTGATTCTAGTTTTGCTCTCCTTCCCTATCTGTATCAATAAGGCTTAATCGCTGAGTCGTCTGAGGATTTATGTTCAAGCTTGGAGCATCTGTTTGATGTCTGACCGTCTTTAACATTCCACAGTGCAGAAAGAGGAGAGACTGCAGCGAAGCGACCTCATGAATTTGTACTCTGAGCGTGATGGAATCACAGCACCACCATCCACACCTCCATTCTTTCGACAAGTGTTTAACAAATGTCTTCTCTCTTCCAGGCACTGTGCTGTGCACAATGTACATTGTCTAGGGGGAGGACAGATCTTGAAACAAAAAACACAAATCAGTACATGCTTGCAAATTTTGCTTAGGGATGTGAAAACTGTACAGAGTGGCATGAGAAAAATCACTGGGAGATCAGGAGTTGTATCTCTGAACAGAGACCCTTTAGACAAGTAGGTGACATTTAGGATAAAATTTGAGCAAAATGTAGGGACAGGCAGGGGCAAGCGAAGTGCAGCGTAGTCCAGGCGGAGTGAAAGGCATGTGGGGGATGTTAGGAAGCTTGAAAGGAGGTGGGTATGAGCTACGGTGGGGAAGGACACTGAAGGGGGCCACATACCCCAGGCATGGACCATGCCAAGGATTTCAGATTTTACCCAAACTGCAGTGGGAACCTATAGGTGGAGGAGAAATATGATCTGTTGAATCTTTCTGAAAGGTCGTTCTGGAGAGAACAGGTGTGAGCAGCCTAGTGGAGAGGCTGTGGCAGCAGTCCCCATGGGAGGTGGTGGTGGTATGGACTGGAAGAGTGTCTGTAGGAATGGGGAGAGGTAGATGGATATAAGATGTTTTGGAGATAAGATCTCCTGTACCTACAGAGGCTTTGGATACACCTGACAGGGATGTGTCTCGGGTGACTACTCTTGGGTTGCTTTTAGCACGGAAACTACCTCTCAATCCCAGGCAAACCCAAGCTGGAGACAGGGTGAAGAATTTAGCTTTTTAGAGGACTGTAAAAAATATCAGACTTATATCTGTAATGAGTGACTCTCCCTACTCAAGATTTTAATCATCAATGATAAAGATTCTGGAATATACCCTTTTTTTGCAGTATATTGAATTTACAGTAAATCATTTGCTGATTTCTTGGTTTCCCAGTTTGAATTATACTATTCTTTTGACTATTTTTAAATATTTTATTTATTCATGAGAGACACAGAGGCATAGGAAGAAGGAGAAGCAGGCTCCATGCAGGTATCCTAATGGGGGATCCAGGACTCCAGGATCACACCCGGGACCAAAGGCACGCCCCAACCGCTGAGCCACCCAAGGATCCGACACATTGATCCTTAAAAGGGAAATTATCTTGCTGCCCTCCCAACTTGGGCCACAGAATTGTTCACCAGATCTCTATCTTAAGACCATTTTAAGAAAAATGATCACACTGATTAAAATAAAAAAGGATAAAACAAAGAAATCTGAAGAATCCATTTTTTCCCTAATAGACATCCTAAGTAAGTAGCACTTACATTTTAAATTCCCATCTTTCGGGCAGCCGAGGTGGCTCAGTGGTTTAGCTCAGCTGACAGCCCAGGGCGGGATCGAGTCCCACTCGGGCTCCCTGCATGGAGCCTGCTTCTCCGTCTGCCTGGGTTTCTGCCCCCCTCTCTCTCTCTCTCTCTCTCTCTCTGTGTGTGTGTATCTCTCATGAATAAATAAATAAAATCTTTTAAAAAATTCCCATCTTTCTTCTGTTACATGTTGGAATATTTATGGATAAAATAATGTGATGCTTGGATTTTCTTTACAGGAGGAAAAATGTTATATATAGAAAGGGAGAGGTTGGGAAAACTTGCTAATCTTGCAGTTGGGAGATAGTCACATGAGGTTTTGTTTTCCTTGTTTTTGTGTGGGTGTGTTTAAAAATTTCCTTAATAGAGGCGCCTGGGGCATCTGGGTGGCTCAGTGGTTGAGCATCTGCCTTTGGCTCAGGTCGTGATCCCAGGGTCCTGGGATGGAGTCTCTCATTCCGCTCCCCAGCAGGAAGCCTGCTTCTCCCTCTGCCTGTGTCTCTCTGTCTCTCATGAATAAATAAAATCTTAAAAAAAAAAAAAAAAAAAAAGTAGAGGCGCCTGGGTGGCTCAGTCAGCACACTGGACTCTTGATCTCAGAGTCATGGGTTCTAGCCCCGCTTTGGGGGTAGAGTTTACATAATAAATTTTTTTTATATATCTGTAATAAAAAAATATAATGTTTGACTTTGCTTCATGGCATTAATATGCCAGATGTTAGGATCCCTGTACAAGCAGAATTAATAAAATATTCATGGAGAGCATAAATAGATAAACAAAGACGTATGGAACTTTGATGACAAGAAAAGCTGAGGGAGAGGTTGAACACCTTAGTCAAAATTCCTTGCAGACCCCGTGAAGGCACATCTGTGAAACCAGTAACCTGGACAACTCTGCGGTGCACCCCAGGTGCAGCCCCAGGTGCGTGCACAGTGCTCCGCCGGCTGCGGGTCCCAGGCGTCTGCCCCAAGACCACCGAGGGGCCCCCAGCGACCTCAGCTCCCAGCTTGTTCCCGAGGAAGCGCAGAAGGTCGGTGTGGACGCCGCGGCAGCCGAGCCGCTCCGCAGGCTTGCGTAATTCCTGGGGTCTGCATCCTGGGGCCCCCGCAGCTGGGTAAGGAGGGGGCAAGCCCGCAGGCGCCTCCTCCCGCCCTAACCCCCCCGAGACCCCGGGGCCGCCCCTCGCACCCCTCCGGGCCCGCTCCCCCACCCCCGCCCCAGCCCCCGCCCCCGCAGCCCGCCTTCTCCCCTACGCGCGCGCTTTTGGCCGCTATAGGGTTCAGCAAGACACGGGGGTGCCCTGGAGCCCAAGCGGCGGCTCTCAGGCGTGAGAGGCTGGAGGGGAGCGCAAACCTCTCTGCCCCCACTTGCCTAGCCCCGGGGCTGGCGCGCAGGGGGCGCGCTCCGGACTCTCGGGGCTTCTCAAGGCCCTCCCCGGGCCCCCTGCGCAGGTCGCTGCCCCAGCCCGACCTTTCCCACCTGCTGGGTGCGTCTGGGCCCAGTCACAGGTCTCGCAGCTGCAGGTGCCCGAGCCAGCAGGAGACCTGGGGTTTTGGGGGTTCAGCGCTAGGCACGCAGGAGGCACTAGCCGGATGGGAGAGACACAGGTCGGATTGGGGATTAACACCCCGATACACGCATTCTTCATTTTATTGCACTTCACCTTATTGCACTTCACAGACGTTGCCTTTTTCCCTCCTGCAAGTTGAAGGTTGTGGCAGCCCTGCAGCAAGCCCCCTGGCATCTTTTTCAACACTTGTTCACTTCGTTTTGGTAATTCTCATAACCTTTTTCGACCTTTCATTTCACCTTTTTTTCAGTATGTTATTTTGTTATGGTGACTGTGATCAGTGATTACAGCTTGCAGAAATCTCAGACCATGGTTAGCATTTTTTAGCAATGAAGCATTTTTAAATTAAGATATATACTTTTTTTTTTACTTTTTAAAAGATTTATTTATTATTTATTATTTATTTATTTATTTTATTATTACTATTTTTTAAAAGATTTATTTGTTGGAGGGGCAGATGGAGAGGGAGACAGGAAAATCTCAAACAGGCTCCACCCCCAGCATGGAGGAGGACTGAGGGGGGATTGATCCCACAACCCTGAGATCATAACCTGAGCTGAAATAGTCAATGCTTAATGGACCGCACCACCCAGGCGCCCCTGTTGTTGTTGTTGTTGTTTTTCTTTAGATATAATGCTACTGCACACTTAATAGACTGCAGTATAGTGTAAACATAACTTTATTCACAAGTGTTTTTTTTTATTCACAAGTTTTTAAAAGATTATTTATTTATTTATTCACGAGAGACACATACACAGAGAGAGGTAGAGACACAGGCAGAGGGAGAAGCAGGCTTCATGCAGGGAGCCGTCGGACATGGAACGCTATCCTGCTCTCCAGGATCATGCCCTGGGCTGAAGGCAGCGCTAAACCTTGAGCCACCCAGACTGCCCACAAGTTTCTTTTTGTTTTTTGTGGGTTTTTTTTTTTTTTTTAGGTTTTATTTATTTGACAGAGAGAGCAACAAAAGTTATTAAAGGTTGCATCAGGCTTTCAGGCTCAGGTGTTAGTTGCCATAATTCCAACTTTTAAAAAGTTGATATATAATTGACATATAACATGAACTAAGTTTCAGGTCTGCAACATAGTATTTGATATTTGTATATATTGTGGGACAATCACCACAGTAAATCTGGTTACCATCCATCACCATATAGTTACAATCTTTTTCTTTTAATGAGAACATTTAAGATCTACTCTTCTGGCAACTTTCAAATAGGCAATACAGCATTATTAACTACAGTCACCATGTGATACATTCTGTCTTCAGGCCTTGTTCATTTTATAACTGGAAATTTGTATCTCTTGATCCCCTTCACTCATTTCACCCAGTCCTATTCCTTCCCCCTAGTGACTATAAGTTTCTCTGTGTCTATGAATTTGGTTTGTTGTCCTTTTCCCTAGATTCACCTATCATTAAGGCTTGCCACTTGTTTTCTCCATCATATATACTTTACTGCTATTATCTGCTAACCCACTGACCACTTGAAAATGTGTTGCAGGGCGGCCCCGGTGGCGCAGCGGCTTAGCGCCGCCTACAGCCTGGGGTGTGATCCTGGAGACCCCGGGTCGAGTCCCGCATCGGGCTTCCTGCGTGGAGCCTGCTTCTCCCTCTGCCTGTGTCTCTGCCTCTCTCTTCGCTCTCTCTGAATGAATGAATGAATGAATAAATAAATAAATAAATAAATAAATAAATAAATAAATAGAAAAGAAAATGTGTTGCAGCGATGCCTGGGTGGTTCAGTTGGTTAAGCATCTGCCTTCAGCTAAGGTCATGCTCTCAGGGTCCTGGAATGGAGTCTCCTGTGGCATCAGGCTCCCTGCTCAGCGGGAAGTCTGCTTCCCTCTGCCCCCCCCCCCACTTGTGCTGTCTCTCAAATAAATAAAATAAAATAAAATAAAGAAAATGTGCAGCAGTATAAAGAACCTTCACCCGTAAACACTTCAGCATGCACCTTTTCAAAGCAGAGACATTTTGTCTTGTGACCACAAAACAATGATTGACTCAGGAAACAACACTGGTGCAATACTATTATTGAATGTATATGCCATGTCTACTTTATGCCAATTGTCCCAACAATGTTCTTTACATAAATTTTATTCCAATCTAGGACCCAACCTAGGCTCACACACTGACTTTATTATATTTCTTTAATCTCCTTTAATCTAAAACAATTCCTCAATGCTTCTTTTATAACGTAGATATTTTTGAAGAACACAGACCAGTTGTTCTGTTGAACCCTCCTACCCAAATTTGGGTTTGTCTGTTTCCTCATGATTAGATTTGGGTTACACATTTTTTGCCAGAAATCCCACAGAAGTTATGATGTGTCCTCAGTGAAGCAATTCTATCAGAAGTCCAGTAGCAGTTCATCCCATTACTAGTTGATTACTTACTTAGTTAAGGTGTCATTTGCCACATTTCTCCATATTATTTCATCTGGATTATGTTTTTGAGGGCAGCCCCCGTGGTGCAGCGGTTTAGCGCCTCCTGCAGCCTGAGGTGTGATCCTGGAGACCCAGGATCAAGTCCCACATCGGGCTCCCTGCATGGAGCCTGCTTCTCCCTCTGCCTCTCTGTCTCTCTCTCTCTCTGTGTGTGTCTCTATGAATAAATAAATAAAATCTTTAAAAAAATGTTTTTGAATTTAGGCCCATAGCTTCTTAGGCAGGATGGTCAAGAATCACTTAACACCAATAGTTCCAGGATAAGCACTGGGTTGTGTGTCTCTGGTCTCAGCCACTGGTCATTAACTCAGAGATGCACAAGGCCCAGGAACCTCCTTTTCTTCCTTCCTTCAATATTTATGGAGCAACTAATACTTGTCAGGTCCTGTTTGAAGTGCTGAGATATACAGAGAGAGAATAAAACAGTCCTGCTCTCAGTGATCCTTAGCTCAGGAAGTTCTGGAAGGCTCCCTCTGCTGGGTCTCATCAGTGGCTCTCCTAAGACCTAAGAGGTAACAGGTAACAAAAAAACTAACATAGACTTTGATAGGAACTCAACTGTTTAATCCCCCATATCTGTTTAGAATGTTTGTAGTATTGTCTAGGGTTGTTCTCAAATTAAGGTTAACAAAAATTGATGTATTTCTTGGAGGGAAATGTGCAGAATATATGTGGGTTGAAAGCCAGTTTAAAGTAACGGATTTTATCATGGACAATGATGCTATATAGATATATCTGAAAACATCATGAACAAATCAGATGGACTTCTAAAAAACATGTTCCAGTAACCCACAAGAAGGCTGGGAAGAGAACCTACAGAAATGCAATATAGGGAACAAAAAAAAAAATAGTAAACTGAAGCCTTAAAATACCAATAATTACATTAAATGGAAATAATTTACATCCACCAATTAAAAGACAACAATGGGATGTTAATTTAAAAACATCATCCAAGCATATGCTGTCTATAAGAAACTCACCTCAAATTTAATAAGTAAATTGAAAGTAAAAGGACAGAAAAAGATACATCATGCAAACATAATCAAAGAAAAGCAGGGATTGTTCTTTTGCTGGCCATCCAGATTTCAGAAGGTGTTGAAGAAAATGTTAAAAGTGCACATTAAGTTTAAGGGATCCCTGGGTGGCGCAGCGGTTTGGCGCCTGCCTTTGGCCCAGGGCGCGATCCTGGAGATCCGGGATCGAATCCCACGTCGGGCTCCCGGTGCATGGAGCCTGCTTCTCCCTCTGCCTGTGTCTCTGCCTCTCTCTCTCTCTCTCTGTGACTATCATAAATAAAAAAATAATAATAATTAAAAAAATAAAAATGTGTCACATCTATAGCAGTTACATCGTGGATAGCAGCAAAAAATGAGAAAGTAGTCTTCCAGTATTTGAAAACTATCATGAGCTTCAGCAAAGAAGGGCCTCACATTATTGCCCAAGGGACACAGGTAGTGCTGAAGCTGAATGTTTCAGTTGTGTAAATATAATTTGCAGGAGGGTGAAAATGCTGTTAATTAAAAGTTTGGTTTTCTGTCTTCCCTTTCATCCTTCTCAGTTGTGAGCTCAAGGAGTATGTTCACAAGGAGAAAAGTATGCCCTGGGCTTTTGCAAAGTCTGGGGGTGGGGGTCAGGAAGGTCTGCAGGCTACCTACTTCTGGTTAAAGGCTGGTTCGGTAGGGAGGGAAACAGAACACTCGCTTCACCCATTCCAAACTTGGATATTCCAGTGTCCTTGACTATTACTCAGAGTAGTAATTTCAACACTGGGATAGGCTAAAGCTAATTAGAAATCAAAATGGTTTGAAAAGGGACACCTGGGTGGCTCAGTGGTTAGAAGTCTGCCTTTGGCTCAGGGCATGATCCTGGGGTCCTGGGATCGAGTCCCTCGTTGGGCTCCCTGCAGGGAGTCTGCTTCTCCCTCTGTGTATGTCTCTGCCTCTCTCTGTGTGTCTCTCATGAATAAATAAAATCTTTTTAAAAAATGGTTTGAAAAAATACAACATCAAAACTCATGAATTCAGTAGAAAAATAGAATTTTTTTTATCAATGGGCTTTTATATATTTTTCATATTAACCAATACTTCATTGTATTTAGTAAAAGTAATCACAGGTAAATTTCTTGTTAACATTTACTTTTCTAAATTCTCAACTTTTCCAGCATTTACAATCTTTATAAAAACTTTTTGATGTGACATCTCCAATTTTCTTTAATAATGAGTTTCAAGAAACATTTTATTTCAGATTAAAAAAAAAAGTCCTTGATTCTTCCTGTAGTTGTCACTGAACACCTGGGCAGGGTGTCCAGTTGTAGTGGATTCTCTAGGACTACATCAAGGCTGTGTTCCCACAGCAGGCTCCACTCAGTTCATGCTGCTGCCAGGGCTTAGAACAGTGTAATAGTGTTGCAACAGTGTTGCTCTCTGCCTATTGGCCTTTCCATATTCTTCATATTTATGGGGGTTTTCCTCAGAGTTTATGGAGATCTGACTTACAACTGAAAGCCTGCCCACATTCGGAACACTCAGTGTTTCTTTCCCATGTGGACTCTGAGATGGTGATTCAGACCTGTCTTCTGACAACTGAAGGCTTTCCCACACTCTTTACATTGATGGGGCTTCACCTTGTTGTGAATTCCCTGGTGTTCAAGAAGATGCTCTCCTCTTGTGAAGGCTTTCCCACACTCAGGACACTGCTAGGTTTTATCCCCAGTGTGAATTCTTTTATGGTTTCCCAGGCCAGTTGATCGAGTAAAGGTCTTCCCACACTTGTCACACTTATATTTTCTTGGCTCAGGGGGCTTACTGTGCTTCCCTCCTAACCTGTGTTTGTTAAGACCTGAGTGTTGACTACAGGCTTCACCACACTCATCACATTTATAGGGCTTCTCTCCAGTGTGACTTCTTTGATGTATGATCAGACTTGAGCTCACACTAAACATTTTTCCACACTCAGCACACTCATAGGGTTTTTTCCCCCTGAGTGAATTCTGTGATGGATTATGAGTTCTGAGCTCTGGCTAAAGGCTCATCCACATACAGGACATTCAAGAAGTTTCTCTCCAGTATGGATTCTCTGGTGCTGGTTAAATCCTGCATACTGGGCAAAGGCTTTTCCACACACTTTACATTCATAAGGTTTTTCTTCACTGTGGATTTGCTGATGCTGAATAAGATGTGAACATTGCTGAAGGTTTTCCCACACTCATTACTCGTAAGGTTTCTCTTTACTGTGGAATCACTGATGCTCAGTGAGATCTGAACAATGGCAGAAAGTTTTACCACAGTCCTCACATTCAAAAGGTTTCTCTCCAGTGTGGACACTTTGATGCTTTGTAAGAACTGATCTCCGACTGAAATACCTGCCACAATTACTACACCAATATGGCTTCTCTCCAGTGTGGATTTTGAGATGTTGGAAGAGGCCTGCTTTCTGACTGAAATGTTTGCCACACTCTTTACAGGGATAAGGTTTTTCCTTGCTGTAAAGCTCCTGGTGCTGGGTAAGCTCTACACATCTGAAGAAGGCATTTGCACATTCTGTACATGAGTATGGTTTCTCCCCAGTGTGGGATCCTCCTATGGCATATGAAGCCCTCTTATCCAGGTGAAGGTTTTCTTACATTCTTCACATGTATGTATTTTTTTTTCCTGTGGCACCCCATCCTGCGTTTCCAAACTTCCATCATGGTCATGGCCTCCTGTGTATTTGGTATGTTGAGACAAAGTTCCATCATGTCCGTCAGACCCCTTCCCACATAGTTCTGCTTCTTCAAGAAGTTCCTGCTTCATGCTTAACATCATGTCGTCAGTCTTCATACCACCATCTGAAACAAGAGACCACAGAACTTGGGGAGCAAAGAAAACTCAAAAATAATTTAAGAGATAGCCAGCTGGAAAGGCTAATGTCTCTTTTAGGTTGATGTTAACAGAAGATACTGTATCATCTCTTTACTTAGCGTTAGCAGTTCAGAGAAAGATGTTAGTCAATGTGGAAGGAATGGTAGTAATACAGGTGTGGGGCAGCCCCAGTGGCCCAGCGGTTTAGCGCCGCCTTCAGCCTGGGGTGTGATCCTGGAGACCCGGGATCGAGTCCCATGTCAGGGTCCCTGGAGTCTGCTTCTCCCTCTGCCTCTGTGCGTGTGTCTGCATGAATAAGTAAATAAATACATCTTAAAAAAAATACAGGTGTGAAAGTGAGAATGTGGCAACATTGACAGGCTGTCACTTCTGTGATTACATAAGACTGTAAGTTCCATCTTGCTAGTGGAATCTCTATGGACACTCTTCCATGCTGGCTTGCTGGCTCTGGTGAAGAACACCACCATATGGAGAAGCCCATGAGGCAAGGAAACAAAGGTGGCCTCTGGCCAGCAGCCAGCAAGAGATTGAGGCCCTCTGTTTAACAGAGATGTGAGTCCTGCCAACATCTATGTGAAGTGGGAAATGGATCCTTCCCTGCTCACAACTCATATGAGATGTCAGCCCTAGCACCTTAACTGCAACCTGATCTGAGCCAACCCAGACTCTCGACCCACAGAAACTATGAGATAAAGCATGTGTGTAGTTTGAAGCCACTAACTTTGTGGTAATTTGTTAAACAGCAATTGCTAACTAATATACTGCTGATACAAACATACAAATCTTCCTTAGTGTAAGAACTAATTAAAAAGAAAGGGGAGGGGTGCCTGGCTGGCTCAGTCAGAACATGCAACTGTTGATCTCAGGGTTTTGAATTCAAGCCCCAAAAATGAATCTTTTTTTTTTTTAAAGATGTATTTATTTATTCATGAGAGACACAGAGAGAGAGAGAGAGAGAGAGAGAGAGAGAGGCAGAGACACAGGCAGAGGGATAAGCAGGCTCCCCACAGGAGCCCAATGTGGAACTTGATCCCGAATCCCGGGATCACAACCTGAGCCGAAGGCAGCCACCCAACCGCTGAGCCACTCAGGTGTCCCTAAAAATAAATCTTAAAAAAAAAAAATAAAAGGAACGTGCGGAGTGGCTCAATTGGTTAAGCGTCCAACTCTTGATTCTGGCTCAGGTCATTATCTCAGGATTGTGGGATCAGCCCCATGTCAGGCTCCATGCTCAGCAGGGAGTCTGCTTAGGATTCTGTCTCCCTCTGCCCCTCCCACCTACTCACTCTCTGAACAAATAAATAAATAAAATCTTTAAAAAAAAGAGAGAGAAAACAAGCCATACATTGAAAAGCATGTATATATGTGCATATATATACATACATATACACACATATGTACCTATTCACATATGCATGTTTGTACTTGTATTTATATGTTTATATGTGTATAAATGACATGTACAATATAAAAGACAAGAAAATTGTTAATATCAAACATAATTGTCCTAATAGCCATATCAATAAATGCAAATGGCTTAACTTGTTAAAAAAACATTAGATTTGATCACAGAGCAACACTCAACTCTATTATATATACAGGAGACACATATACAACATAATGATTGAGAAAATTTATGAATAAAGGATGAATAAGGATAGATTGGGATCCCGGGGTGGCTCAGCGGTTTAGCGCCGCCTTCAGCCCAGGGCGTGACCCTGGAGTCCGGGTATCGAGTCCCACATGGGGCTCCCTGCATGGAGCCTGCTTCTCCCTCTGCCTGTGTCTCTGCCTCTCTCTCTCTCTCTCTCTCTCTCTCTCTGTCTCTCATGAATAAATAAATAAAAATCTTAAAAAAAATAAGGATAGATTAAGCAAATGTAAATAGAAAGAAAGAAGGCATCAAGATTTCAATTTCAGACAAAGGGGAGATTTGATGCCTGGGTGGCTCAGCGGTTGAACATCTGGCTCAGGGCATGATCCTGGAGTCCAGGGATGGAGTCCCTCATCAGGCAACCTGAGAGGAGCCTGCTTCTCCCTCTGCCTATGTCTCTGCCTCTCTCTCTGTGTCTCTCATGAATAAATAAATAAAATTTTTATAAAAGAGAGAGAAAACTATCTATTGGGTCATAAGAAAACCACAATAAATTCTAAAACATAGGAATAACACAAACACTCTCTGATGACAATGCAATTAATTAAAAACAAAATCAGAAAATAAGCTCTTTAATCTGTAAATTTTAAACTCCAACAATTGTTATAAACATACATTTCAGACTTTCTGGAAAATATATAAATGAAAACATTACATTTCAAAACATTTGAAATTCATCTAAACCAGTGTTCAATGAAATATTCATAGCATCAAATACTTACATTAATAAGTAGAAGAATGAAAATATATCAATCAACCCAGCTCAAAAGTTAGGGAAAAAATGGGGTGTCTGGGTGACTGAGTTGGTTAAACATCTGACTCTTTATTTCAGCTCAGGTTTTGATCTCAGGGTCTTGAGTTCAAGCTCAGTGTTAGGCTCCATGCCCAGCATACTTAAAACAAAATCCTAAAACAAAACCATGACAGCCTGCTCATTTATGCATACTTTATTGGCATTTCTCCCTTTAGTGTCTCAATTCCCACTCCTTGTGTTTCCCTGGGTCACCTTGGATGCAAACTATTACACCTATAAATAAATGAGAGAGTGAACCAACAAACCAACCAACCAAAGGAGAACTCAACAAAGGAATTCAAAAATTGAAGAAACCAAATATAATACAGAACACTGATGTAACATTGTAATGGTAAAATAGAATGAGTACACCAATATAAATTCAAATTTGTTAGGAATAAAATCTATCTAGCTCTGCCCATGAATGTCCTAGAAGTAGTGTTACCCAAATGATAAAGAACACCCCTAGCACCCAGAGTTTATTCTCCAATAGCATTCTCTATTAACAAGAACCAAGGCTCCTTCAGAAATGGCTGAAACCAGATCCGGTACAGGGAAGGTACAAAGTGAGCCTGAAACAAGTTATTTTTGTTCAGAAAGCAAAAGCAAGCATTCAAAATTACTAGAGCTATGGCAAAACAGAGACAGGAGCAGGACTGAAGATATTCACACAAGCCAAAGATATGTGGAATAAAAGGTCGATTTTGAATGTGGGGGCCGAAACACACTGACTCAAGAAAAATTCCTAAGTCCAAGGGCACCTGGGGGGCTGAGTTGGTTAAGCCTGTGCCTTCAGCTCAGGTCATGATCCCAGGGTCCTGGGATAGAGTCCTGAGTTGGGCTCCCTGCTCACTGGGGAGATTGCTTCTCTCCCTCTTCCTCTGCTCCTACCCCCTGCTCATGCGTTCTCTCTCTCAAATAAATACCTTATTTTTTAATTTTTTTCAATCTTTTTAAAATTTTTATTTATTTATGATAGTCACACACACAGAGAGAGAGAGAGAGAGAGAGGGAGGCAGAGAGAGAAGCAGGCTCCATGCACCGGGAGCCCGACGCGGGACTCGATCCCGGGTCTCCAGGATCGTGCTCTGGGCCAAAGGCAGGCGCCAAACCGCTGCCCCACCCAGGGATCCCTTATTTTTTAATTCTTTAAAAAATATTTTATTTATTTAAGCTTTTATTTATTTAACAGAGAGAGCACACACTCACAAGCAGAGTAAGCGGCAGGCAGAGGGAGAGGGAGAAGCAGACTCCCTGCTCACCAGGAAGCTGGATGTGGAGCGGGGAGCCCGGTGTGGGGCTGGATGATCATTACCTGAGCTGAAAAGTAACGATTTGTTCCAAGTAGTATCCAATTTCATTACAAGGAGCTTTTGAAACAATCATATGCTGTAATATATACTTAATGATAATTTATTGATTGGTATTTTGTTCTTAATAAAATAGCTCAGTGTATTTTCCCCTATTTTGCATTTATTGCCATTTTATTTATTTATTTTATTGCCATTTTAAACATCTGAAGAGGAAATGAAATTTGTTTCAGCCACAGACAATCTCATGATTTTTCTAGGAGCTGTATACATTTTACCTTAATATTTAGCATTGGTATTTTGAAATATAAGGCTTCTTTTTTTTCTTTTTAAAAGATTTTATGTATTCATTTGACAGAGAGAGCACAAGCAGGGGGAGTGGCAGGGAGAGGGAGAAGCAGGCTTTCTGCAGAGCAGGGAGCCTAACATGGGGCTGGATCTCAGGACCCCAGAAACATGACCTGAGCTGAAGGCAGATGCTTAACTGAGCTACCCAGGTGCCCCTAAATAAAAGCTTTAAAAAAATACATTCCAAGTCCTTAATGATACCAACACAGAAAAAGTCCTAAAATCTCAAGTTGCCATTTAAGATAACACAATAAACCACTTCTTGAATTTGAAGATTGGCATAAGAAGGGGGAAAACAAAGTATCAATCATGACCACCTACAAGGAAGTGACCAGACAGATGTGATGAAGGAAAGCTTTAGTAAGAATGCCAGTTAATAACATAGAAGGAATAAAGAATTACAAAATCATCCTGTAATGCTTAATAAAATGGTTGACCCACATAAGGATTATCAAACATTTCTAATTTGTTGATGTGAAACTATTTGTGTAGTGCCTCGATGACACCACACATTAGCTAGCTACAAGGGGAAAAATCACCCGTTCAATGAAGGTATCACACTGTCATCATGCCAAGCCAGTGATTTAATAGTGGGCCACACAGGTATTAATGTCTATTACCTAATATTAATTCTAGCCAAAAATGTTTAACCCAAATCCTTCAGGCATGGAGATGGAATTTCCAGTTTATAGGAAATACAAGGTACAGGGGCAAGAAACTAAATGATACAATTAGAAAGCAATCAGAAAACTCTAGAGGGTAGGAACCTGGCCTGGGTTCCTCAGAAAGTCTGGGCAATGGGGAAAAGATGGGAGAGGGGAACTGTTCTAATGTAGAAAAGAATCAAGAGGCATAACAACCAGAAGTATCATGCTGCCCTGGATTCTATCCAGAGTTGGACAAATGAGCTTTAAATACATTTTAGAGGGATGCCTGGGTGGCTCCGTCAGTTAAGTATCTGCCTTCAGCTCAGATCGTGATCTCAGGCTCCTGGGATAGAGCCCCACCACTGGTTCCCTGCTCGGTGGGGAGTCTGCTTCTCCCTCATCCCCACACATCCCTGGTACTGCTTGTGCACTCTTTCTCTCTCTCAAATAAATAAATAAGATCTTTAAAAAATACATTTTAGAAAAAATGAGCCTATTTGAATTTGGATTGAATTTAGATAACATTAATTCAACAAATTATGTTACAAAATAGCACAGAGTATGATCTCTTTTTGGTAAAAGGTAAATGTACACACATATGCATAAAAAGATACACAGACATAAAACAAAAAGTTAAAAAGTCATTGACTGTAATCTCTGGGTGACAGAATACCATGTTTTATTTTCTTATCTTGTTACTATGTATTTTCTAACTTTGTACAATGCATATACACCATTCTGTTAATAATAAAGGGTAATTTTCAGGAAAGTCAGTATAGTTTTACATTGTTAATATCCTAGCTATATCTACTGAAGGATGTAAGCATCAAAATACTTGAAATAACATTTGCTGCTAGACCATATACAGAAAATTCAAATATGGATATTTAAAACCAACCATGTTACTGAGGTTGCTCTGAAATGACTTAATACCTTTTGATCATTATTACTCCAAATGTCACCTTTGTCGTGTTCTTTAATAACCCTCATCACAAGGAATTAACATGTCACAAGCCACAAAAAAATCCAACTCGGAGGCCATTTCAGTCCAAATTCCCTAGAGAAATTCTTGCCTCACCTCCTTCCTCTGATGGTTGGGACTCAGGTCCTTTGTCCTGGATCACTGGGGGCTGAATCCATGTGTATGAAGATTCTTCATCTAGTGTCTGAAGGGTCACTGCCTGCAAAAGGATTTTCTGTTCCACAGCACAGGCTGAAACCTAGAGACAAGCAAGTCATTAAGCCTTAAGGATATCAAGAATTTAACAGAGATTAAACCTCTGGAGGAGTCCACAAGAAATATATTCCCAGAGACTAGGAAAAAGAAGAGAAAAGCCAGGGCCTTATGTACCTTCTGAGGCAGAGAGCAGCCAAAAAGGTAAGCAAAGCAAAATTTGATCAGGTCTCATTTCTGTCGTTTCACTATTGGCTGTGTGTCCTTGGCCAAGTTCCCCAATCTCTCTGAACTTAGTGTCCATGTGTGCAAATTGGGAACGATTACATCTACTTCTTTATTGCTGTGAGAGTTGAGTCACCTGTAAGGTAAGGAGCATCATGCTCCTCATTCTATCTGAAATACAGAACACCTTCGGTATCTTTGCTCACCATCCCTGGATCTGCTGTTCCCCTCTCCCTTTCCCTCTTTACGTGGTTGGCTTAGCAAGAAGCTCACTTCCCTGCCAAATGCTGGGTTTTCCCTTTGTTCTCTGAGTTCCACAAACTGAGAGTCTTGTTCCCAGTTTCCCACAACCATATCAGACCAGAGTCTTCCTAAGGTCCAAGGGAATCCTGATAGCAGAAGTGTCTGAACCTGAAGACACTTCTGGCCTGAAGACCTCCCGAGCAAGGGGGTGCTGGTTCTCTGTAAGCCTGAGGCCCTGGTCCCTGGGTGGGTCTCCCCCACCTCCACCACCCCAGTCCCCTGCTAACCCCATCGGGCTTGAACAACTTGCCAGCAGATTTTCTTGTGTCTGCAGCCGTCCTGCCTGGCTTCTGCTGCAGAGCCATCCGGGAGCGTTCACCGCACTCGGGGGCAGTTGGCAAACACTAGTGCGCACCTCCTGCGTTCTGTGAGACGGTGGCAGTCCCTCCGGGCGGGGATGGGTGCAAACAGGCGACCAGCTACCATCACCACTATCTAACTCCATCACATTTTCATCACTCCAAAATAAATCCACACCATCAATAGTCACTTCCAATGCTTTCTAGTCTGTGGTATCCACTAATCTTTCTTTGTCTGTGGACTTGCCTATTTTGGACATTTTGTAAAAACAGATCCTATGATACATAGCCTTTGTTTAGCTTCTTTCACTTAGCATAATATTTTCAAGATTCATCCATGTTATAGCAGTATAAATACTTCATCCCTTCTCATGGCTGAATAATAAATCATTGTATGATTATGTCAGATTTTGTTTATTCATTTATTCATTGACAGAAATTTGGATTGTTTCTATATTTTAGCTATTATGAGTAGTTCTACTATGGACATTTATGTACAAGTTTTTATTTGAACACCTGTTTTCAATTTTTTTTGATATATAACTAGGAATGAATTGCTCCTTTATATACTAATTCTATGTTTAATTTTCTTTTTTTAAAGATTTTATTTATTTATTCACAGAGCTACAGAGAGAGAGAGAGAGAGAGAGAGAGAGGGGCAGAGACACAGGCAGAGGGAGAAGCAGGTTTCATGGAGGGGGCCTGACGTGGTACTCGATCCCGGGTCTCCAGGATCATACCCCGGGCTGCAGACAGCTCTAAACCGCTGCGCCACCAGGGCTGCCCTATGTTTAATTTTCTGAGGAACTTCCAAAGGATTTTCCAAGGTGCTACACCATTTTATATTTTCATCAGCAATGTAGGAGGGTTCTAATTTCTCTATATCCTTGTTAACACCTGTTGCTGTCTTTGATTATAGCCACTTTAGTGGGTGTGACAGGGTATCTCATGGTTTTGATATGCATTTTTTTTGGTTTTTTTTTTTTAATTTTTATTTATTTACACAGAGAGAGAGAGAGAGGCAGAGACATAGGCAGAGGGAGAGGGAGAAGCAGGCTCCATGCACCGGGAGCCCTACATGGGATTCGATCCTGGGTCTCCTGGGCCAAAGGCAGGTGCTAAACCACTGTGCCACCCAGGGATCCCAATATGCATTTTTAAAATATAGAATGATGTTGTGCATCTTTTCATGTACTTATTGTCCATTTGCATATCTTCTGGGAAGAAATGTTAGACATTTCATTTGAATAGTTCAAATCCTTTGCCCATATATTCTAGGTACTAGGTCCCTATAAGATATACAATTTGCAAACATTTTCTATTTCATAGGATGTCTTTTCACTTTGTTGGTAGTGTTCTTTGAAGCACAAAGGTTTTTAATTTGATGAAATCCAATTTCTCTATTTTAAATTGGTTTCTTGGATTTCTGTGTTATCAAAGAAATCACTGCATGGTCATGTTTACACCTGATTTCTTCTAAATATTTTAAAGTTTTAGCTCTTACCTTTAGGTCTTTGATGTATTTTGAGTTTATTTTTTAGTAATACAGTTAGGTAGGGGTCCAAATTAATTCTTTTGCATGTACATTTACAGTAGTCTTAGCACCATTTCTTGAAAAGACTATTTCCCCCCACTGAATTATCTTTACACCACATTAAAAAACCAATTTGCTATAAAGGCATAGACTAATTTCTACACTCTAACTTCTATTCCACTGACCTACGTTTTAACCTTATGCTATTCCTCTTCATCTTGACTACTGTTAAAGAAAAAGAATATTCAGTGATTTGTTAAAGATGGTAAGGCAGATTTTATTCAGGACCACTGCAGTAACTACAATGGGATTTTACTGTGGTGGACAAGAATTGGGCTCAACGATCAATACAGCATGGATAAGTGGGAATTTATAGCCAAGGAGCAAGGTAGGGGCCAGTGGATGAAGTGAGGAGGGTTCTGATTAAACAGACCTACCAGAATTCTTGCAGACAGGCCAAGGTGATCAGAAATTACATGAGATATGGTGGAGAAGGAGAAATCTGATCAGCTGTCAAGAATGATCGGATATGCAGGATGATAATGTTCTGGTTAAACTGATATAGCAGAGTTCTTGCTAAAACTAGGTTTTTAAAGGAAATTCACAGATGGGCCTAGGAGAAGGTTTAGGAGTCTAACGAGTTTGATCGAGGAAAGAATCTTCATCAGTAGTAAGTTTTGAAATCAAATGTGAGTCTTCCAACTTTTTTCTTATTTTTTAAGATTGTTTTGGTTATTCTGAGTCCCTTACATTTCCATATGAAATTTTAGGATCAGCTTTTTAACTTTTGCAAGAGAAAAAAAGCAGCTGAGTTGTTTTTTTTTTTTTTAACATTTTTTAAAATTTAAATTCAATTTGCCAACATATAACACCCAGTGGAAAAAAAAAAAAAAAAAAAAAAACACCCAGTGCTCATCCCATCAAGTGCCCTCCTCTGTGCCTGTCACCCAGTTACCCCAACCCCCCACCTACCACCCTTCCGAAACCTTTTATTTGTTTCCCAGAGTTGGGAGTCTCTCATGGTTTGACTCCCTCTCTAATTTTTCCTACTCAGTTCCCCTCCTTTCCCTTATAATCCTTTTCACTATTTCCTATATTCCACGTATGAGTGAAACCATATGATGATTGTCCTTCTCCGATTGACCTATTTCACTCAGCATAATACCCTCTAGTTCCATCCACGTTGAAGCAAATGGTGGGTATTTGTCCCTTTATATATATATATAAATATATAAAGGGATATATATATATATAACATCTTCTTTATCCATTCATCTGTCAAAGAACATCTTGGCTCCTTCCATAGTTTAGCTATTGTGGACATTGCTGCTATGAACACTGGGGTGCAGGTGCCCTGGCATTTCACTCTATCAGTATCTTTGGGGTAAATACCCAGTGCAGCTGAGATTTTTTTAAAGATTTTATTTATTTATTCATGAGAGACACACAGAGAGAGAGGTGGAGACACAGGCAGAGGGAGAGGCAGGGTCCAGGCAGGGAGCCCGATGTGGAACTCGATCCTGAGACTCCAGGATCACACCCTGGGCCAAAGGCAGGTGCAAAACCGCTGAGCCACCCAGGGATTCCTGCAGCTGACATTTTCAAAGAGTTTGTATTGAATTTGGGAGTATTGCCATTTTAACAATATTAAATTTTACAATCCATGAGATATGTAACCACTTATTTCGATATTCCTCAATTTATTTTCGTGATGTTTTGTGGTTTTTAGTTGTAAGAGGAAATATGAATCTAAAAAGAAAATATTTAATATAATCCAATACAAAAAAAGAAAGTCTAATTTTACAGTATTTCATTTTGAAAACTTGTATTATTGTAGAATCTTTCTCTGTCCCTTTGCGATTTATGTAAAAAATTTTAAAAGCTAAATAAGACTTTCCCATTTTAAGACCTAGTAATGTTTTTCCTTAATGTCCTGGATTCCATCTCTTTGACATGTAAACACCTCCATCTCCTGTCCCTTTTCAGATATTCATCTTCTCCCATTCTGTGGTAGTTTAACTAGATGCCTGGCTCCAAGTTCTAAGTACCTGCTTGTCAGAGACACGAGAAGTTTTCTTTTTCCTTTGGATCAAGGGAATTGGCTAACACAGATAGCCACTAAATTCTCAAATAAAAGTTTGTCTAATAAACACAAGCTTTGAAATTTGGGTTTTCCAGGGAACCACCAGGCAGGTCAAATAATGGAGAATATCTGGGAATGGTGCCTTGCCAACACTTCATGTCCTTCCAGTAGTTGCAGGGTTGCTGGTTTTCACCATGATGACAGGCTGTGTGTTTTCAAGGCTGCTGTGGAGCTGAGCAGGGAGAGTGAAGAACAGAAATAGCACAAGTTAAAATGCCACAAACCTCACTGTTCATACTGAGATTCAGTCATTTTTCTTGAATAAACATACCATGGTTTGCTGCATGCTTTCCTTGGTTTCCAGAGTTCAGAAAAAGTTGATTCTAACATTTTGCCAGAGTTCTTGTTGGTTTTATGGAGATTTTTGTGGTGGTTCTTACTCCACCATTTCCTCTGATATCACTCACATTTTAATTTTAGTGTAAATGTTGTTACAAAAGCAATAATCTTTACCCTTATGATCAGTGTGTTTTATGTCCTGCTTCAGAACATCTTCTTCTGCTATGAGCTCATGAAGATATTCTCACACATTATCTTCTAGAAACTTCATTATATTGTCTTACAGATTTAGATATACATCTCCCAGGAAATTATTTTTATGTATAAGCCAGGGCCCAAGTGTCTCTTTTCTCCACCTTCATGTTGATATTCATTTAATCAAGCGCCACTGACCTATTTGTCCACTCCTACACCAATGTCACAACTTTAACTGCTCTAGTTGTATAAGTCTTAATATCTAGTAGAGCTAGTCATCCACTTTGTTTTTCTTAAGAATATCTTAGGGGAAAAAAAAAAAAAGAATATCTTAGGGGTAGCTGGGTGGCTCGGTTGAGTGTCAAACTCTTGATTTCTGCTCAGGTCATGATCTCAGGGTCATGATATTGAGCTCTGTGTTGAGTTCTACATTCAGAGTGGAGTCTGCTTGAGATTCTCTCTCTCCCTCTCCCTCTGCCCCTCCCTCTGCTTGCATGCTCTCTCTCTCTAAAAATAAGTAAATAAATAAAATCTTTAATAAAAATAAATTTTATTATTTTTGTTTTATTTTACTTTTATTTTTTTTATTATTATTTTTATTTATTTATTTATGATAGTCACAGAGAGAGAGAGGCAGAGACACAGGCAGAGGGAGAAGCAGGCTCCATGCACCGGGAGCCCGATGTGGGATTCGATCCCGGGTCTCCAGGATCGCGCCCTGGGCCAAAGGCAGGCGCCAAACCGCTGCGCCACCCAGGGATCCCCTACTTTTATTTTTATTAAAGAATTTATTTATTTATTCATGAGACACAGAGAGAGAGAGAGAGAGAGAGAGAGAGAGAGAGAGAGCAGGCTCCATGCAGGGAGCCTGGCGTGAGACTCCATCCCAGGTCTCCAGGATCACATCCTTGGCTGAAGGCGGCACTAAACCACTAAGTCACCCAGGGTGCACAATAAAATCTCTTAAAAAGGAGACTATCTTAGTTACTTATTGCTCTGCATTTCCATATAAATTTTAGCCAACAAAATGATGTCAGAAATTTTATTAGGATGGCTTTGAATATATAGCAAAGGTTAGGGAACTAACATGATTATTCAGTTCTCAAGTTCATGAATATGACACATGATTTCATTTATTTAAAAGCATGATTTCTTCAATGTTTTCTGGTGGTGTTGTGCAAAAGTCTGCAAATATACATTTATACTAATGTTCTATGGTAAAAAGAATCATACATATATATGAATGTTGATTTTACAATTACATACATGACACATGTATATGTTGATTTTACAATTATACACAACACACATATATAGTTTACAATTACACAGCATGACACACATATATAATTATACAACATGACACACGTATGTGTGCGTATTCATATCACAGTATATAAAAGTGCAGTTGAGTTTTTGTATATCAATCTTGAATCCTGCAACCACACTAAACTCACTTACTAGTTCTGGTAACTTTCAAGGATAGATTCAAGCCTATTACCAACATGAGGAATCATATCATCTAAGAATAAAGAGTTGTATTTCTTCCTTTTCAATATTTTTATTTCATTTTCATGTCTTACTGCATAGACTAGATCCTCTAGTACAGTGTCAAATAGAAATGGTGAGAGCAAAAAAAAAAAAAAGAAGAAATGGTGAGAGCAGATATGCTTGCCTTGTTCTTAAAGGTATTCACTTTTTTAAAAAAAAGTTTATTTATTTATTTATTTATTTATTTATTTGAGAGAGAGAGAGCGAGCAAGAGTGGGGTGGTGGAGAGGCAGAGACAGAAGGAAAGCGATAAGCAGACTTCTCACTGAGCAGGGAGCCTGATGCGGGGCTTGATCTCAGGACTCCGAGATCATGACCTGACCTGAAGGCAGATGCTTAACCAACTGAGCCACCCAGGTGTCCTCTATTCACTTTCTTCATTAAATATGATGTTAGCTGTAGGTTTTTAATAGATGCCCTTTATCAAGTTGGGAATTTCCCATCTTTTACTAATTTGCTGAGAGTTGTTTTTATAACAACAATATATTAAAATAGTTGACATAACATGGCACTAGTGACTTCAACCTTCATTCCTGCTCAATATTGTCAGAAATAACGTGCTTAGGGATGCCTGGGTGGCTCAGTGGTTGAGCGTTTGCCTTTGGCTGAGGTCGTGATCCCGGAGTCCCTGGATTGAGTCCCACATCGGGCTCCCTGCATGGAGCCAGCTTCTCCCTCTGCCTATGTCTCTGCCTCTCCCTCTCTCTGTGTCTCCCATGAATAAATAAATAAAATATTTTAAAAAAAGAAATAACTTGGGCAGCCCCCGTGGCGCAGCGGTTTGGTGCCGCCTGCAGCCCAGGGCGTGATCCTGGAGAGCCTGGATCGAGTCCCACATCGGGCTCTCTGCATAGAGCCTGCTTCTCCCTCTGCCTGTGTCTCTGCCTCTCTCTCTCTCTCTCTCTCTCTCTGTGTATCTCTCATGAATAAATAATTTCTTAAAAAAAAACTAGTTACTTAAAAACAACCCTCATTATCTCACAGTCTGCATAGATGAGAAACTGGGCATAGTGTGGCTAGATCCTCTGCTTAGGATCTTCCCAAGGTAAAATCAAAGTATGGTCCAGGACTGCAGTTCTCATCTTATGCTTGGGTTCCTCCTCCAGGTTAATTGGTTGACAACATAATTCACTTCACTTCAGGTGTTGTTTTTGTTTTGTTTTGTTTTTTAGAGAGGTGGAGGATGGACAGAGGGAGAGAATATTAAGCAGGCTCCACGTCCAGCACAGAGCCCAGTGCTGGGCTCCATCTCACGACCTGAGATCATGACTTTAGACGAAATCATGAGTCAGAGGCTCAACTGAGCCAACCAGGTCTCTCTTTCAGGTATTGTTTTTAGTATTTGTTAGGTGAGGCCAAAGCAACATTTAGCATAGACTCATGTGGTAGATAAAAATCTCCCCTCCATACCCCAAAATATTTATGTCCTAATCCCTAAAACCTGTGAATATGTTAGGCTACATGGCAAAGAGGAATTCAGATTGCAGATGAAATTAAGGTTCCTAATTAGCTGACCTTAAAATAGAAGATTATCCTGTATTTTCTGTATGAGCCTAATGTAATCACAAGGGTCCTTAAAAGTGGGAAAAAGAAGCTGAAGTTGGAGTGATATGATATGAAAAGATTCAACCTGATATTGGCTTGAAAGATGGAGAAATGGGGCCAGAATCTGAAGAATATGGATGACATCCACCAGTGGAAAAGGCAAGGAAATGGGAAAATCTGCCTTTAAATGCTCAAAAAGGTACGCAGCTCTCCTGATATCTTGTTTAGCCCAATGGGGCTCATTTTGGACTTCTGATTTCCAGAACTGCAAGATAATAAATTTCTGTTGTTTTAAGCTTCTGCATTTGTGGTACTTGTTACAGCAGAAGCAGAAAGTAATTGTATGTAGCTAACTATTCCTTGCTACTGAGGCAGACCTCTTCTTAGTATTTTACCTAATGCTTTGTGAATTACAACATTTTTCAGTCTTGTTGATGGGAGCAGGTACTATTTCTGGCCTTGTGTAATGCTGTGTACTTTTCCCTGAAAGAACCTTGCAAATGGTTCTTTCCCTGAGGATAGCTTCTTTAGTGCATGGCCCTCAACTCTTGAGGACTTGCGAGGCACTCTCCGTATCTTGAGTTCTCTGGGCAGCACTTTCCTTTCCGTGATTCTGCCCTGTGAACTGTAGCTGCCTTGGTCTTTTCAGATGCTCAGCTGATCCCACATCTCAGAGAATCTGCCAGCTGTACCTGGGTTCCGTCTCCCTGTGCAACAGTCAAAATTCTCTCTCTCAGGACAGTAAGCTGGGGCAATCCTAGCACTCATCTGTTTCCCACTTTCAGTCACCACCATCCTACATTGCTTGAAGTCCAATGTCTTGGAAATGGTTATTTTTTTTTTAAGATTTTATTTATTTATTCATGAGAGATACAGAGAAAGAGAGAGGCAGAGACACAGGCAGAGGGAGAAGCAGGCTCCATGCAGGGAGCCCGACATGGGGACTCCATCCCAGGTCTCCAGGATCACGCCCTGGGCTGAAGGCGGCGCTAAACCGCTGAGCCACCAGGGCTGCCCCATTCATCCACCATAATTTTTTTTTTTTTTTTGGTATTTCTGTTCTTTGCAAGTGTTTTTTTTTTTTTAAGATTTTATTTATTTATTCATGATAGACATAGAGAGAGAGAGAGGCAGAGACACAGGCAGAGAGAAAAGCAGGCTCCATACCGGGAGCCTACGTGGGACTTGATCCTGCGACTCCAGGATCGCGCCCCGGGCCGAAGGCAGGCGCTAAACCGCTGAGCCACCCAGGGATCCCCTCATCCACCATTATTGAAGCAGAATTCAGGGTGCATGTTTTTGGAGGGTGAATAGTTAGTAGGTGATTTCTGTTCCAACTCATATTTTAACATTCTAGCTTAAGAGAACATTTACATAAAAATAATTTGATTAAATGTTCTTCAAAATGATGACAGGAATATACCACAAGTCATATTTCCTAAGAAACTATGGACTTGGAGTTTAGAACTGACCTGCCATAGAGGCTGATAGTTTACTTGTGCTGTAGTTTATTTTATTCTTTATTTTTTAAAAAAGATTTTATTTATTTACTCATGAGGGACACACAGAGAGAGAGAGCACACATAGGTCTGCCTCTCTATCTCTCATGAATAAATAAAATCTTAAATAAAAATGAAAGGGAGGAAGTCTGATAGAAATGGTATATTTGGTGCATCAGAGGAATCAATGTCAAAATCATTCTTAGAAAAACTATTTTATCTTTTTTTAGATTTTTATTTATTCATGAGAGACACACAGAGAGAGGCAGAGACAAAGGCAGAGGAAGAAGCAGGCTCCCTGCAGGGAGCTTGATGTGGGACTCGATCCCAGGACTGGGGGATCATGTCCCGAGCCAAAGGCAGATGCTCAAGTGCTGAGCCACCCAGACATTCCATAGAAAACCTACTTTATTTTTTTAAGATTTTATTTATTTATTCCTGAGAAAGAGAGAGACAAAGACACAGGCAGAGGGAGAAGCAGAGGGAGAGAAGCAGGCTCCATGCAGGGAGCCCAACACGAGACTCCAGGATCATGCCCTGGGCTGAAGGCAGCGCTAAACCGCTGAGCCCCCGGGCTGCCCAGAAAAACTATTTTAATTAGCATCATGAATTCCAAACCAAACAAAATAAATGTAATAAATAATGTTTCAGTCATCAAAGGTTGTGAATAATTATTTAAAAAATTTGCCATTTTCTACATTTACTACAGAAAATGAAAGCTAACTGTGCCAAAGACAGTTAATATCCATGGAGATCTGCCATTGATAATATTTCAACTTTGCCCATGAAGTGATCTGACAAGTCTCTAACACTTGTCTTTATTTTTTTTTTAAGATTTTATTCATTTATTCATGAAAGACATAGAGAGAGACAGAGACAGGCAGAGGGAGAAGCAGGCTCCATGCAGGGAGCCGGACGTGGGACTTGATCCCAGGTCTCTGGGATCACACCCTGGGCTGAAGGCAGTGCTAAACCCCTGAGCCACCCGGGCTGCCCATAACACTTGTCTTTAATTCCATAAAATAATGCTAGTCAAAGTGATTGTATGCAATTGAGGGTTTTGTTTTTCTTTTTGTTTTTTTAGTAATGTCTATACCCAATGCAGGACTTGAACTTACAACCCTGAGATCAAGAGTCAAATGCCTAAATCCTTTCTAAAATGTAGGTGAGAAAATGCTCTTAAGTCCTTGGTCTTCAGGAATATCTTGGTGGAGGGAAAGGGGAACTGCCTATGATAAAAGAATATGAACCAGCGAGGTGCCCCAATTGGGTTTTTTTCTTTTTTTTTTTTTTTTTTTTTTTTTTTAAATATTTTATTTATTTATTCATGAGAGACACGGAGAGAGAGAGGCAGAGACACAGACAGAGGAAGAAGCAGGCTCCATGCAGGTAGCCCGATGTGGGACTCGATCCGCAGATCTGGGATCACTCCCTGAGCTGAAGGCAGAGGCTCAACCACTGAGCCACCCAGGTGTCCCGGGTTTTTTTCTTAATGGTGATGCTTTCTGTTGAAAAAGTCCTGTACCTTTACCATATATTTGACAATTGAGGTTTATACTTGTTTTGCATCCTCTGATGTCTGGTAAGAAATGAATTCATTGTAAGGTTTTCCCACACCTGTCCCAGGTATAAGGCTCCTCTCCAAAGCAGAATGATGTTTGGTAAGATCTGAATTTTGATTGAAGGCTTTTCCATATCACTTACAACTCAAAGAGCTTTCCTCCATGGAATGTTTGACACACTTTAAGGATTGAGCTAACACTGAAAGTGTCCTCAGTGCAGTCACATGTATAGTGCTTTGCTCCAATTTGGATTTACTAATACAGAAGACTGATTTTAGTGAAAGCTTTCCCACATTTTCATATTTATGGGTTTTCTGGTAACAAGCACTGCTTCCAAATGACCTTCTCCCTACTTGCTCCTGAATTTGCTTAATGAGACTTGAGCTCACATAGAACTTTCACAACACTGAAGATATCCCCAACTGTTCTTTGGTATCTGACGAGACCAGACCATTCCAGTATCTGAAGGCTTTGCCACATTCTTTACTCTGGTGGGACTCTTTTCAGGATGGCTTCTCTGTTGTGTAGTGTAATGGGACTTAGGTTTACACTGAAGGTCTTTCCAGGCTGAGAATCCTCATAAGGTTTCCTCAGTCTGGACATCCTAGTGATCCAGGGTTTATTAGGCAGAGACGATCACTCATTTTATTTTTTATTTATTAATTAAAGATTTTATTTATTTATTCATGAGAGACACACACTGAGAGAGGGGCAGAGACACAGGAAGAGGGAGAAGCAGGCTCCATGCAGGAAGCCTGACGTGGGACTCGATCCTGGGTCTTCAGGATCAGGCCTTGGGCTGAAGGCGGTGCTAAACCACTGAGCCACCCAGGCTGCCAGATAACTCATTTTAAATTGAGCAGCTGCTTCTCTTATTTTGTTACAAACTGAAATTGTGCACAAGGTGAAGGGAGAATTTCCCACTCCTAAAGCACTGTCAGAAGTGAAATTCAGGGCAAATTCTTCCAAGTGTCTTAGGTCCCTTGAACAGAGTGACAGGCTCCTTGGCTTGAAGCAACGTAGGCTGTGATTCCTCAAAGTGGCTCCTCCCTCACTTGGCTCAACTATTCAGAAACCCCTGCACTTGTCCCACACGGAGGCCCTGAGGAATGTTCCCATTTAGTATTTTCTTCCCTTTGCATTGTTTGGGTTATTTTCTTGTGCCTTTAAAAAAAATTATTTAGGGATCCCTGGGTGGCGCAGCGGTTTGGCGCCCGCCTTTGACCCAGGGCGCGGTCCTAGATATCCGGGATCGAATCCCACGTCAGGCTCCCGGTGCATGGAGCCTGCTTCTCCCTCTGCCTGTGTCTCTGCCTCTCTCTCTCTCTCACTGTGTGCCTATCATACATAAATAAAAGTTTAAAAAAAAATCTTATTTATTTATTCATGAGAGACACACACAGAGAGAGAGGCAGAGACACAGGCAGAGGGAGAAGCAGGCTCCATGCAGGGAGTCCGATGTGGGACTCGGTCCCGGGTCTCCAGGATCATGCCCTGGACTGAAGCAGGCACCAAACCGCTGAGCCACTCAGGTGTCCCGAAATTAAAAATTTTTAAATATCAATTTCAAATGGATTATAGATATAAAATGGAAAAAGGAAAACTGTAAGACCTTTAAAGTGTAAGTACAGGTTATCTTCATGATCTCAAGGCAGAGAAGTTTTTTTTTTTTTTTCAGAGAAGGAATTGTTCAAATACATACCAAACAAAAAGACACACAAAAAAAGATAAACTGGACTATATCAAAATTTAAAAACTAATGCTCATCAAAGGCATCATTAAGAAAATTAAAAGGCAAGTCATCGAGTTGGAGAAGGTATTTGCATTCTTAGTGAAAGGGCCTCATATTAAGAATAGGTAAATAATTCCTATAACATATATAACAATCTATACAGGAACTTTCCATAAAGAACATAAAACAACCAATAAGCACACAATGAGCTTCTCTATTCTCTACTCTTGGTCCAAGAGACGTGACCTGACCTCATCTCTCAAGGCTAGCAAGGGCATAAACAATACGAACAAGTGGCTGGGGTATAAGTGTGGCCAGGGTCCTGCTGTGCTGGCACACCCAGCAGGACATGCAGGAGGGCAAGAGGCCCAGGGAGGGTTGTCTCTCCCAACAATGGCACAGAGTTACAATGTAAAATGTGGGATGCCTGGTGGCTCAGCGGTTGAGCATCTGCCTTTGGCCTCAGGGAATGATCCCAGAGTCCTGGGATCAAGTTTTACATCTGGCTCCGGCAGGAAGCCTGCTTCTCCCTCTGCCTATGTCTCTGCCTCTCTGTGTCTCTCATGAATAAACAAAATCTTAAAAAAAAAAAAAAAAAACTTTTGATTGGAATGCTAAGTATTCCTATCTCTTCTTTCTCCCTATATACCCCAAATATATCTAGACCAGGTAATTTATTTTGTTGTGGGGACTCTTTGGGCATGCAGGATGTTGAGCAGCATCCCTCGCCTCAATCTGCTAGATGCCAGTAGCATCTCAACTGTTCACTGATGGTACAACCGAAAATATCTCCAGATGTTGCCAATATTCTCCAATTGAGAACCATTGGTTTAATTTCAGATACAAAAGTCTATTCTCAAGCACTTCTGCAATGGTAACTTTAAAACACAGTAATCTCTAGTTTCCTATTCCTTTTTTTTTTTTTTTTTAGATTTTATTTATTTATTCATGAGAGACACACACAGAGAGAGAGGCAGAGACACAGGCAGAGGGAGAAGCAGGTTCCACACAGGAAGCCCGATGTGGGACTCGATCCTGGGTCTCCAGGATCAGGCCCTGGGCTGCAGGTGGCACTAAACCGCTGCACCACTGGGGCTGCCCTAGTTTCCTATTCCTATTTTCTTCCTGAATGAATAAATTTGGCCAAACAAATGAAGAACTTCGTATTTCAGTTTTCACATATATATTCTAAAATTGGGATTTAAAATAAATAAATAAATAAACAAACAAATAAATAAATAAAGTTGGGATTCTTTAAAAAGATTTTTTATTTATTCATGAGAGACACACAGAGGGAGGCAGAGACACAGGCAGAGGGAGAAGCAGGCTCCATCCAGGGAGCCTGACGTGGGACTCAATCCCGGGTCTCCAGGATCAGGCCCTGGGCTGAAGGCAACGCTAAACTGCTGAGGTACCTGGGGTGCCCTAAAGTTGGATTTTTTCTTTTTTTTTTTTTTTAGGATTTTATTAACTTATTTGAGAGAGCCCAAGAGTGAGCAGGGGGAGAGGCAAGGAAAGAGGGAGCAGCAGACTCCCTGCTGAGCACTGAGCCCCATGCAAGGCTCAATCCCATGACATGGAGATCATGACCTGAGCCAAAGTCAGATGCTTAACCGACTGACCCCATCCAGGTGCCCCAAAAGTTGGATTTTTTAGGCTTAGTCTGAGGAACAGTTATAGATATGGTACAGAAAGAAGTCTGCCTACAAAGTGGTAAGACAGACACATAACCTTGCAAACAGCTTATAAATTTCTGTAGATAACTTCATAAATGATCCACACAATGATTTGACAAGCATTTATTAAACACCTACTGAGTGCTCAGCACTGTACTAGGCACTGGGGGGGTGCAGAGATACAAATGTAAAAGCTATTATTCCTGCCCTCAAGGAGCTTACAATTTAATTTTGGAAATGAATACAAATGAAACTACAATACAGAGTGCTAAAAATAATTACAAAGCAACATATTAGTAAGTACACGGACCACAGTACAAACTCAAGGGATAAGTGCTGCGGCAACACAGGAAAAGGGATGTCTCCATGTGAGGTGAAGTCAGGGAGAGCTCACTCAGAAAATATAAAGAAGCTAGGCTTGAAGGGAGTGATGAACAAGAGCTGGGGCCAAAAAACAATCCACACAAAAGACACTGGATGAGAAAGGCACAGGGGCAAGGGCTTGTAAGACAAGTCTGAACACGAGTCGAGGTGAATATGCTGGAGAATGAGGCTAGGGCAGATTAACCACAAAGGGCAAAGTAATGGGAGATTCGAACACCAGTGCTCTGATAAGAATTATCTGCTGCGTGTTCTTGACTGGAAATAGATTGGAGGGGCAGCCCCGGTGATGCAGCGGTTTAGTGCCGCCTGCAGCCCAGGGTGTGATCCTGGAGACCCAGGATCGAGTCCCATATTGGGCTTCCTGCAGGGAGCCTGCTTCTCCCTCTGCCTGTGTCTCTGCCTCTCTCTTCGCTCTCTCTGAATGAATAAATAAATAAATCTTTAAAAAAAAAAAAAAAAAGGAAATGGATTGGAGGAGGATCACCATTACAGGAAGCCTTACAGGATGGGGATCTTGAAAGCAAGGGAATTAGAAAGAAATTACAATTACCTAGGCCTCAGATGATACTATATCTGCAGAAGGCTGCAAGGGGATGGCAAAAATATAAAAGATCCAGCCTCAAGGATAAAACTAAGAACTGGAATGTAGAGTGGAGAGCAGAAAAAGAATAAAAGACAATTCAAGATGGGGAAAAGAAATATGAAGTACAGGGTGCCTCGCCGGCTCAGTCAGGGGAGCACAGGACTCCATCTTAGGGTGGTGAGTTTTAGCCCCACATCGGGCTTGGAGCCCACTTAAAAAAATATGCAAGGCAGGGAGTCTATTCAGGCTAAAGAACCTAAGCTATAATGCCTATTTAAAAGGAAGATGGGAGTGAGGGACAAGAGTGATGAGATCAGTTTTCAAATACTAAGCTGTGTAGCTATCTGACCCACAAAGTAGGAAATATTAAGTTACTGAAATACAGAAGTGTAAACAATCAAAATAGAAGTGAATATAGAAAAAATACTGGATAAAATCAAGACATGGGGGTTATTTTCAGTGGAGAGGAGAAAAAAGACAAAGAAAAGCTAGAAATTGAGAGGAAAATGACAAAAAAAAAGGATCCCACAAGCCAAGTAAGAGAATTCCTGAGATGCAGGGTAACTCAACAGTATGAAAACAGATCAACAAGGACAAAAACTAAGAAAAGGCATATTTATCCATAGGACACTTCAGTGCAATATTGAGTACAAAAGCTAGTAAGAAGTTTCAAGAGTACATTAATGAGAAAATGGGGTTAACGATGATGGATAGTATGTTTGAAAAACCATGACTGATGGAAGAAACAGAACGGCAGTTGGAAATGTGCAGTGAAGTTGAAGGTTTTCCACATTTATGCTGTAGGTAAACTTAACTACTGTCATCCCAATTGACCATACATGCCTGGGGCACTGGGATATTTCATTTCCCTCCAATTTCAATTTTAGTTTCCTGGGGCAGGTTAGAAATGTACTCAAATCTGTATATTATTGCTTTATCCTCTGAGTTACTCTTTTAAACATGTTTTACTTGTACCATTTAGTTTTCTAGTACTACAAAGCATCAAAAGTATCATTTAAAGATACAGTTATCAACTAGAATGACATTTTCAACCCATTCTCCAGTAACTGCAATGGATTTGCACTACACTGTACCTTTCCTTCCCCAGTAGCTTTTATGGCAAGGGGTACAGAATTTTCAAACGGCTGGCCAGGGTCAGGGTGTTCATTAGAGACATGGTAGCAGAGTGATTAGCACAGGCTCAGGAATCTAATCCTGTAGGGAAGAGTCCCTACTCTGGCACTTCCCCAGCTACATAACCTTGGTCAACTCGCCTCTCTAAGCCTATTTTCCTCGTTTATAATATATGGGATATAATATGTCATAACCAAGAGAAATACTCAGCATAGGGCTTGGCACACAGTAAGTGCTTAATAAATGTCACCTATGACTATTTAGAGTCTCAGGACTAAGAGTAATGCTAACTGCTCTATATGGGGAACATCCACATTCTAGCGCTACCTTGTTCAATGGTGGAAATCATTGAAACCTATTAAGACGTGTCTTCTATGACTAAGTTGGATGGCAGCAGAGTTACAGAAGAACTACTTTATCAGGCTAAAATGAAAAGATCATCATGGGAGAAGAGAGTACTGGTCAACAGTTCATTTCAGATTAGAGTGTAAAAATAGAATCTGCAGGATGTAAGAACTTAGCACACATCACCCAGTCAGGAGCTCACAATAAGGTCATAAAGATCAACACCACTCCAGTGCCAAGAGTAAGAAGTGGAGACCAAGAATGGACTTCTATGTGCGCCCCTGCAAAAACAATAGCCTTTTCTACTTCTTACACTATGTGGCTATTTTTATATGTGGGCTGAGCCAACCTCCATAGTTCTTTCAAGTCACAATCTTTCCTCATTCATTTCAGCATCACACTAATCTTCCTGGGCATATTTTCTTTTCTCTGAATTTCTGTCAGATGCTTAGTGATTATAGTTTAAGTAACATGGCTACACATTTTTCTGAATAGAGAGATATTAGCAGGAATACTTACAGTCATTTTCAGCATGTTGCTCTAAGAGCTTTCACTGAAATAAAATACAAGTGCCCCTCTGAACTATGTGGGAGGACTGCATGTATGTGTGCACATATTTTCCCTCTGACAATGTACCATCCTATCTGCACACAGGCAGCACCGGCCTCAGGCAGAACTGGTGTCTTACAGAGGGTAAGGCGTAACTGAAGCAGGGAGCAAGGATCTGGAGACAACCAGATTTATTTATGGTTTCTTGAAATTTCAAGTACAAGGGAATGAGGAATGGAATTCCCTTCAAGTGCAAGGGAATCTATAGGTCAAAATAAAGGGGGAAGAGTAAGAAAATAAAGGATAACAGAAAGCACTGTATTGAGAGTTAACCAAGGAAACCAGGGTGACAAATGACAGGTGGGTATCAAATGACTTAGTGAAACAGGTTTAATTAATAACCTTGATGTTGTTAGTGGCCAGAGTAGGTGACAGCAGAGAAGAGAAGGGATTTTATAGAGAAGGAATTTATGATCCAAAAGGCAGACCTTTATGATGAGAGATCTTATGACTGATTTTGGAAAAAAAAAAATCAATTGTAAAATAATTTGATTAGCAACTGTCCCTGCTTAGAACAGTCAATGGGAAGTTGTGTAACTTCTCTTGGCATGTATCCTATCCCTCTGAACGGGATTAATGGAATCAGTTACAATTCTGAAAGCTGATTTTGGAAAAAAGCCAAAAGTAACCATTACAAATGTGATGAACAAGTGGTTAATGGTCATATTTGGAGGAGTGGTAGCACTACTGGAACAGTAGCACTACCAAAATAATTAGATTAGAAGTACTGAATTTAAAGGACAAACCATGTAGGTGCATAGATTCTGGTGAGTTACTGAAACCAGCCTCATTACTTTATATAACATCCCTTGGTATACTGAGAAAGCCTCCAAGAAGAAAGATAGTGCCTGGTGATGAGGAGTTAATACTGTGTCTCTGCTGGATTACAGATGGGAGTACACCAGAATTCAGAAGGATGAGGATCTAGGAGGTAAAGTATTTGACAGATCACCACTGTGGACATAGCTAATGGTAAGAACACCTGGAGAATGGAGGGTAAGGTACTAAGGCCATCTAATGAGGTGGGACCAGGATAATGGCATGAGTGACACAGATCATCAGGTCAGGGGTTTGTGCAGACTGATAAGAACCAGAGAAGACAGTACTGTAACAGGTCAAGACGGTTGAGTATATGTTCTTTGTAAGGATTTTTAGGTCTTCTTCACGTACCTGTCTCCTCTTTCTCCCATGTGATGCTGTAATGGGGAGAGTTTAAACACCTGTGCACCACAGTGTACAGTGGGAAGGTGGAAAGGAGAGCCAGAAGTCACCAAAAGGTACAACCACAGAAGCTCAAGAGTACTCAGGCTGAGTCTCCACTCACCTCTTTCTCTGCTTCATTCCCACAACCATCACTTCCTTTGCTGACACAGGTACTGGGGCTGGGGGTGGTGAAGAATACGTATAGATGCCCAATGACTCAGTGGAGTCAGTGAAGGTGATATATGAAGAAAAATGCTGGAGTGCTGTTAAAAATATAGCATTCTGAGTTTGCGTGGGAATACAGGTTTCCACTATCAGGAACATTAGAATAAAAACAAAATGCACACTTAAGCATAAATACATTAAGTGCCTGTAAAAATTTCCCTAGAACTAGGTTCTTAGAAAGCTAAATACAAAATAAGTCTCACACAGAGGCTGCTTCAAACTCTAAAGTAGCTTCTCAGATCAGATTTGGAGCACAAGTACACCCTCAGGGGAACCAATGGCGGAAGGGGATCAGAGGAGATGGGAAGAAGCAGAGGAACTAGGAGGTGTAGCCTCTCTCAAACCTACAGCTATTCTCCCAAAATAAAACTAAGTGCCTCCATGACAAGCAACCTGCCCTAATGCTATTGTGTTTCTAAAGGATCCTTTAGGCCATCAGGAGTGCCACTCCTTCAGACACCTCCCAAGACCGTCAGTCTAATCCACCTGCATCAAGGCACTGGCCCAAACTACTGAAGAGTTATTATAACTCCACCACCAATATTAATTCTGACCATGGGTGAGATTGTAATGATGACACACTCTGGCTTTTTACTACACTGAAAGACCTCTCACCAGCATGTGGTTTCTCTCATGTTGAATAATGCCCAAACCAAGACTGTGTTTTTTTCCCTAAACTCCTATGGATTCAGATTTTTCTCCACTGTGGATTCTCTGATGCCGAATGAGACTTGATCTCTGAATAAAGGCTTTCCCACATTCATTACATTGATAGGGCTTCTCCCCTGTGTGAATTCTCAGATGCTGTATGAGGCCAGTGTTCCCATTGAAAGCTTTCCCACATTCTTTACATTTATAGGGTCTTTCTCCAGTGTGGATTCTCTGATGTTCAATAAGGCCTGACTTCTGACTGAAGGCCCTCCCACACTCATTACATTTGTAGGGTTTCTCCCCAGTGTGGCTTCTCTGATGGCCAATAAGATGTGAGCTCCGCCTGAAGGTTTTCCCACACTCATCACACTCATAGGGCTTCTCCCCAGTGTGGATTCTCTGATGTCCAATGAGGTGAGAGCTATGACTGAAGGCCTTCCCACACTCATTACACTCATAGGGTCTCTCCCCACTGTGGATTCTCTGGTGCAGGATCAGGCCCGCACTCTGACTGAAGGCCTTTCCACACTGATTGCACTGATACGGCTTCTCCCCAGTATGGATTCTCTGGTGCAGGATCAGGCCTGTGTTCTGACTGAAGGCTTTCCCACACTCCTTACAGTGATAGCGCTTTACTTTGTTGTGGATATCCTGATGGGAAAGAAGGGCTGACCTGTAACTGAAGGCTTTACCACACACATTACATTGGTAGGGTTTCTCCCCAGTGTGGATTCTCCAGTGGCGAACAAGGCCTGAGCTCTGAGCAAAGCTCTTCCCACATTCATCACATTTATGTCGTCTCTCCTGGGTGGGATTTCCCCGCTGCCTTTCTAATCTGCCCAGAAGATCTCGGGTTTCTCCATGCTCAAGACCCCCGATAACATCCCCGTTGCATCTGGCAGCTGTCTCTCCATGTGGTTGGATTCCAGTAGATATTACCTGTTTTGAAGCTAATTCCCTGTTCTCATTCCTGTTCTCACCACCTGAAATGAAAATGTGAGAAACATCAAGCTAAAGTCACTCTCTATTCTCTATGTTAAAAAAGAATCAAACATAAGGGAAACACATGGAAAACTAGCAGTAAACACAAAGCTTCCATCTGTCTCCAAATGCTGTCATAGAGGGAGATGAAAGCAGGGTCTAGCACAAGCCCCACAGGCCAAATGGGGAAGAAGTGCCATAAAGAAAGAGGGATAAAGAAAGATGGGCAGCCCCTGTGGGGCAGTGGTGTAGTGCCACCTGCAGCCCAGGGCGTGATCCTGGAGACCCTGGATCGAGTCCCACGTCAGGCTCTCTGCATGGAGCCTGCTTCTCCCTCTGCCTGTGTCTCTGCCTCTCTCTCCGTGTCTCTATGAATAAATAAATAAAATCTTTTTTTTTTAAGATTAATTTATTTATTTATGAGAAACACACACACACAGAGAGAGAGAGAGAGAGAGAGGCAGGGACACAGGCAGAGAGAGAAGCAGGCTCCACGCAGGGAGCCCGATGTGGGACTCGATCCTGAGTCTCCAGGATCATGCCCTGGACTGCAGGCGGCGCTAAACCGCTGCGCCACCGGGGCTGCCCTAAATAAATAAAATCTTAAAAAAAAAAAAAAAAGAAAAGAAAAGAAAAAGAAAAAGAAAAGAAAGAGGGATGTTGGGAGGGCACTAAAGCAGGGAAGGGATCACCTGAGGACAAGTTGGGGAGTGGGAAGAAATATGGAACCGCTGAAGAACCTAACAGGACAGAAAGGGAAAAAAGCCGCAGTCACTGAAAGGGCAGAAGCACAACAGCCTAACAGGGTGAAATCTAGGTAAATATTCTACAGGCCTGGAAGCAGAAGGAATAACTCCAACTGCATACAGAACAGTACACAAGAGGAGTCCTGGACTGGAGAACAGAAATCCATCTTAAGAGCATTGTTTCTGTTAGTTCTTGAGTTCCTCAACAATGTCTCTCAGGAAGATCGCAGCTACTATCACATAACAAAACACCTTAATTGATAACAATAACCAGAGCTCTCCTTACCCAGGGAGAACATGTTTCTGTAATTCTCTGGCCTATTATCTCTATTGGGATCCTTCTGTGATGGATCAAGAAGCCACTCCTCTCGAATTAGGGACACAGCCATGTCTTCGATCTTCTCCAAAGTCTGAAACAAAACAAAATCCCCATGTGGGACCGGGACTATTCTACAGGTCAAACTCAGAGTATCAGAGATCCGTCAGGGTTGGAGAGGATCAAGGGGTGGGAACATACTGTGTAAAGGGATCTAAAGCAGCTTGGAGGAAGAGGGAAATGCACCAATTTATTGGGGGAAAATCAAGAATCATGCAAAAAGGGACCCCCCTGGATGGCTCAGCGGTTGAGCACGCCTGCCTTTGGCCCAGGGCGTAATCCTGGAATACCAGGATTGAGTCCCACATTAGGCTCCCTGCATTGAGCCTGCTTTTCTCTCTGCCTATGTCTCTGCCTCTCTATTATGAATTAAAAAGAAAAATAAGGGATCCCTGGGTGGCGCAGCGGTTTGGCGCCTGCCTTTGGCCCAGGGCGCGATCCTGGAGACCCGGGACTGAATCCCACGTCGGGCTCCCGGTGCATGGGGCCTGCTTCTCCCTCTGCCTGTGTCTCTGCCTCTCTCTCTCTCTCTCTGTGTGTGTGACTATCATAAATAATTAAAAATAAAAAAAATAAATAAATAAATAAAAAAGAAAAATAATCATGCAAAAAGAAAAAAAAATCATGCAAAAAGAATTTGGGGCAAGTTTCTTGGTCAATACTGGTACAGCGAGTCCAGACATAAGGTAGATGCCACTATTGCTGCTGAAACCCTAGGGCTGGGGTTCAGTGAGAAGCAGTACAACTCACCTGGAACCCTGCTGTGAGAAGTGTTGCTGTCATCTCCTGGTCTCCAGGACTTCCTTTCTGGGAAGGCGTAGGACTCTGAGAAGTAGAGATGGCTGAAAGAGAAAAAAGGAGCTGAGTGAGACCAGCCCTGTTCCACATTTGCAGCAGTCAGCGCTAACTCATTCCAAAGATGCTTGCATTTCAAAACATATGCATATCAGATTTTGCACATAAAATGCTGAGGGGCCCCTGGCTGGCTTGGTAGGTAGAGAATGCAGTTCTTTTTTTTTTTTTTTTTTTGAGAATGCAGTTCTTGATCTCCGGATTATAAATTCAAGCCCCCAAACTGGGTCCAGAGATTCCTTAAATAAACTTTTAAAAATAACACATACATATGTAAATATATTTGTTTTTTTTTTTAATAAAAAGAATAAAATAAAATGCTGATATCTTGAGCATTGGGTCTATACCTATGGTTGCCCACAACACATCTGCTCTTGCATGTCCCACTCAGCCTCAAATTGAATGTCAAAAATAGAGTACTGGTTTCCTAACAGGAATTGCTTTACAACTTATTTTCTCCCACCAAAGCTACATTCTATTCTTGTGCTTCTGTACAGAGTTTATTTAGGTCTCTTGGCAAATGGAATAGAACAAATTTCTCTCTATTAACTCTATTACCTTTCTGAAATGTCTACCATGACTGCCAGTATCTGCTTCCTAGAGATACCAGACAATGCAATACTAAAATTAACCAATTACTGTGTCTTGGACAACAGGCTTTAGAATTTTAGACAAGAATCATATTACTAGCTGAAACTGTTTCTATGTTGTTCCTTTAGAAATATTAAAAATCCATTGATGAAACAAATTGCTTTAAACCACATAAGTGAAACAGTAAAAAAAAAAAAAAAAAAGTGAAACAGTATGAAATGCAGAGCAAGTATGAGACGAGTCTAGAATATCTTGTTCTGTAAGAAGGTAAGAAATTCTCAAAAATAATGGAGAAATGTCAAAAGGATGCAGGAGTCAGCCAGAGGGGCCTCCTCTGACCAAATCTGAGACAATTTAAGCATAAAAATAAACACAGTAACAAATAAAAACAGAGATATTTTATTTCTGGAATAAAATAAGAATTTATGAGTCCATACTGACAAATTAATAAAATAAAATAAAATGGGGAGGAGGGAACACTCTCTATTACAACAAATACATGTAGAAGGAATGACACAGAAAATCATCATTTTGTAAGTTTTAGTAATAATCACTTAGTCAAGAAGCATCAGCGAATATTAAAACTAGTGTTTCAGCAACAGAAGCTTGATGAATACAAGAGATTCAAGAGGATCTTGCCACAAATTAGTTATTAACTACAAAGAGAAAAATACTAACTTTATAATGACTAACCTAGCAAGAATAACCTTAACTAAGTCATCAAAAATACCAACACCATGGGCAGCCTGGGTGGCTCAGCAGTTTAGCGCCACCTTCAGCCCAGGGCCTGATCCTGGAGACCTGGGATCGAGTCCCACGCTGGGCTCCCTACATGGAACCTGCTTCTCCCTCTGCCTGTGTCTGTCTGTCTCTCTCTGTGTCTCTCATGAATAAATAAAATCTTCAAAAAAAAAAAAAAACAGGAATAGGACAAATTCCTGCTGCACTACAGAGGTGGCGGCAATAGCACTTCTGGGGTACTCCTACCACATACATACAACTGGAATTTACACATAAGGAAACATCACACAAGCCCAAATTGCAGTCATTTTGTAAAAGAACCGACCTGTACTTATCAAAATTGTCAAGGTCATGAAAGGCAAATGGCTGAGGAACTATTCCAAATTAAAGCCATCTACAGAGACACAACTGACTACAAAGGATAATCCTGGACTGGACTCTGGAAGAACATTATTGGGACAACTGGCAAAACAAAAATATAAACTGTGGACTAGATTAGTACTGTATCAGCATTACATTTCCTAACTGTGATGCATTTATTGAGGCTATCCAAGAAAATGTTCTTGCATGAGGAATCATATACTGAAATAGTTTCAAAGAAAGTGACATATTACCAACAAAACCGCAAAAATGACTATGTTGTTAATACACTGGGATAACAGAAACGTGTGAAGATATAAAAATCCCCGAATTCTTTAATTTGTTCATGAATTTAGCAATGGGACTGACAATCTGTATTTGAAGCCTACAAAAACACAGAAATTCTACTTGCTGGTTCTCTAGGAACTCAACAGGCACTTCCTTTCTTTTCTTACTCCTCCTTCCTTGTCAATGAGATCTGGCCCCTCACCTCTCTCTTGTGACCCTTGGGGCACCAGAGATTTATGCTGGGCTGCCACAGGTCGGAGCTGAGTATGTGGAAGCTCTGGTGCAGACTCTGAATTCACTACCTCTTCCCAGAGTCCATGTCCATGTGCACGGGCTGGGACCTGAAAACAATAGGACAGTTGCATTACAAAGAATTCCTTTGTGAAAGGAAGCGAACAGCATAAGGGGACCCAGGCACACCTATAGGCATATATGCTTGTTAAAGGAAGCAGAATTTCACCTACTTCCTAGGGGCAGTGAGAACACAAACATGTTGATTAGCACAGAAAGGCATCATTTCTGCTGACGCCCTCCCTTCCTGCCATTCTGCACATGTAATGTATGGAAAGAATGATAAACAGAAACTTAAAGCAGTGTTATTTAGCAGAAAAAACTTTGGTAATGCACTAGGAAACTGAGGTCTGGTCTCAGATCTACATTTAATTATGTGTCCAGAGTAATTCAAGTAACAAGCTCTCTACATATCAGTTTCCCATCTGGCAAAGAGGAATAATAATAGTTGCCAAGAATGTTACGAGGATAAAAAAAATGTATACATAGTCTTCACAAAAATAAAAAGAACTCTACAAATACAAGCCACATGGCACTAGACCTATTTTCATCCTCCTACAACAGAAATGGATCCAGCCTTTCTTTATTCTCCTGTTGTGGTGCCAATATTCCTCCAGCAAGGTTCCAGACCACCCAGTCACAGCATGCACACTCCTTTTACTTACTGGCCGGCCTAATATATCAATCTGCCTTTCCAAATCCTCCAATAGGGTTACCACCTCCTCTCCATTCTCTAGCTGATGTTCCTTAACCAGAGTTTGGAGCTCCTCAGGCAGGATGGTCAAGAACTGCTCTAGCACTAGTAACTCCAAGATCTGCTCCTTGGTGTTCAAATCTGGCCTCAGCCACTGATGGCAAAGTGCGCGGAGCTGGATCAGAGCTTCTCGGGGTCCTAATGTCTCCTGGTAGCATAACTTCCTGAAGCGCAGGCGAAACAGCTCTTGGCCAGGAGGGTTCTTTTCATGCAGACTAGATTCCTGGTCCCAGCCATGATCTTCCTCTACCTTGACGATTACCAAGTCTTCTTCTGGAGCTTGGTCTGGTGTGGATGGGGCTAACGATTTTCTTGATTCTGCTGCCATTTAGGGCTGGAAAAGCTCGGGATGCTTGTTTCCACTATCTTTTTTATCTTGAGAAGAACTTTCCAAGGATCTCTTCTGTAAGGGCAATTCTTAGGGTAGAGAAACTGTCAAACAACATTAAAGCAAGTCAAAGGTCATAGTAATTTACTAAGGCGTCTTAACAAGCTCCTTACCGCAACACATACCTCATGGCTCAGTCATTTAAGTGATCCCTCCACTGTCCCAGAAGTAACTCCTTCCCTAACTTTCTGCCATGCCAAACACCCATCTGAGGAATATTCCCTTCCTTCTGCTTCCTCTCCTTAGGGATGGGGAATACAGCAAAGTCAGGAAACTATGCAGAGTGGGTCTAATTGAAGGTCTGCATTTAACCTCAGCTGGCCCTCAATGAAGCTGATTTGACTCTTTCAGTATTTGCTACACCAGCTATACTGTTATAACACACTTCAGCTCTCAGGCTATCCCTCGCACTCAACAAAAGAAACTAATTTTTTAAAAATATTTTATTTATTTATGAGACACACACAGAGAGAAAGACACAGGCAGAGGGAGAAGCAGGCTCCTCACAGGGACCCCAATGCAAGACTCGATCCCGTGACTCAGGATCACGCCCTGAGCCAAAGGCAGATGCTCAACCATTGAGCCACCCAGGCATCCTGAGGAGACTAATTTCTATATAATCTAGCTCAAGGTATTGTCCAGAACTGTCCTAACACCATGCTCTTCTCCACCTAACCGCATTATCCTACTGTGCTCTCCATCCTCCCTCCTGTCTCAAGGCTAACTACTACTTCTACTGCAGACCTTATCTCCCTCTACAACTCTTTGGAGCACTGGCCCTGCCTCTCCAAAGAACCTACAGTTCCTAACCACACATGTAACCGAGAAGTCTAGTCCTACACAATAATGAACTTTCACAGTGTTTTATAAATAAAATCATACAGTAGGTACCCTTTTGAGTCTGGCATCTTTCACTTAGCATAATCCATATGAGATCATCAATATTGTTGACTGTATCAGCAGTTTGTTCCTTATATGGATGTACGTTTATCCATTCTTCAGTTGAGAGATCTCTCAAATCGTTTTCAGTTTTTGACAATTACAAATAAAACCACTATGAACATCTGGATGTTGAGTTTTAGTGTGAACAAGTTTTCATTTCACTTGAGCAAATATCTAAAACTGCTGGGTCATACGGTTAAGTATAATTTTATAAGAAACTGCAAAACTGTCCTCTAATGTGGCTATAACACTCTGCATTCCACTAGCTATGTGAGAACTGCTGTTGCTCTATCCTGACAAGCATTTAATACTGTTTTACTTTTAACTTTAGATATCTATTGAGTGTATAATGATATCTTACTATGGTTTTATTTATTTATTATCTTACTTTTATTTTTAACCACTCTCTGGTGCTGCACTATGGTTTTAATTTGCATTTTTCAGGACACCTGGGTGGCTCAGTGGTTGGGCATCTGCCTTCAGCCCAGGACATGATCCCGGGTCTGGGGATCGAGTCCAGCATCGGGCTCCCTGTGTGGAGCCTGCTTCTCCCTCTGCCTATGTCTCTGCCTCTCTCTGTCTCTCTCATGAATAAATAAAAAAAATTAAATCTTTAAAAAAAAAAAAACAACACACTAGCTATAAATACAAAATACTTCAATGTTAACTGTGCACCATTTGAGAATTTTATGTTAAGATATTAAATACATCAACATTGGGATCCCTGGGTGGATCAGCAGTTTAGCACCGCCTTCAGCCCAGGGCGTGATCCTGGAGTCCCGGGATCAAGCCCCACGTTGGGCTCCCTGCATGGAGCCTGCTTCTCCCTCTGCCTGTGCCTCCCTCTCTTTCTCTCTCTCTCTCATGAATAAATAAATAAAATCCTTAAAAAAAAAATACATCAACATCATATTAAATGATATCAAATAAAGTCTCAAGAGTAAGACCCATAGAAGTCATTTAATTACCAGATTTATTCATAATTTATACCAAATCAGCCAACCAGTCTTGTTCATTCTCCATCCTGATTATTCTTTTTAGTAGTTCATTTTCTACTTTTTAGTCTCTTCCTTCTCCAATCAGGTTTTTGACAATTACAACCTATAATCAAGTACAAAGATATGGACTACAAAATTAATCTATTATGTACCCTTTTCTCAGTTTCATGTATACACATCTGCATTAAATTGGTAAGCATTTTATGCATAAAGACTGCTTCTTACATCTTAAGAACACTGGTCAAGGAGCACCTGGATAGCTCAGTCGGTTAAGCATGAGACTCTGGGTTTCACCTCAGGTCTTGATCTCACTGTGGAGAGGTCTAACTGGGGTAGGACTCTGCACTCAGCCTGAAGTCACCTTGAGATTCTTTCTGCCCCTCCCCCCTGAGCTCTCTCTCACTCTTAAATGGAGGTGCTTGGGTGGCTTAGTTAAGTGTCTGCATTTGGTTCAGGTCTTGATCGAGCTCTGTGATGGGCTCCCTGCTCAGCCGGCAGTCAGCTGGTTCCTCTCCCTTCACCCCTCTCCCCTGTTTGTGCTGGAGGTGCACACGGTCTTAAATAAACAAATTCTTTAAACATAAATAAATAAGTTTTAAAAATATTTTATTTATCTATTCATGAGAGACACAGAGAGAGAAGCAGAGGCATAGGCAGAGGGAGAAGCAAGCTCCCTACAGGGAGCCTGATGTGGGACTCAATCCCAGGATCACCGCCTGAACCAAAGACAGAGAACTGAGCCACCCAGGGGTCTCTATATATTGAGACATCTTAAAAACAAAAACAACAACAAACCTGGTTAAGTTTACTGATTTAGGAAGTTAAAACAGCCAATCTGTAAAGTCTGATCTCAAATGCTATATAATCCTGTCAACTACTAAAGGCACAACTCACATTTTATTATTTTTAAAACATTACTTTGTCAGCATTTTAGAGGGAAGAATTATTTATTTCAGAGAAAGAGGGAGAGAAGGGGGGACAGAGGAAGAGAGTGTCTTAAGCAGATTCCTTGCTGAGCCCAGTCTCAGGGGGCTCAATCTCAGGACCTGAACCCAAATCAAGAGTCGGAGGCTTAACCCACTGAACCATCCAGGTGTCCCACAATTCAGACTTTAGTAGCATTCTTTTTTTAGAGGTGAAAACAAATGTTTTCTTTCTTCAGATTAATTAAGTCTACTTTGGGATATTTGGGAACTTAAAACAAAATAAGAAACTTTCCAGGCTTTAAGATCAAGAAAAAAATAGGTGAGGCAAAAACTGTCCTTTAGGGGCACGTGGATTGAGCGTCTGCCTTCGGCTGAGGTCCAGGACAGGAGTCTTGGAATGGAGTCCTGGTCCCACTCCCCACAGGGAGCCTGCTTCTCTCTCTGCTTATGTCTCTGCCTCTGTCTCTCATGAATAAACAAAAATCTTAAAAAAAAAAAAAAAAAAGAGAGAGAGAGAGAGAGAGAGAAAATCCTGTCCTTTAGAGTTACCTCAAACTGTGGAAGCCAGTTTTAACATCTACCACATGCCACACTCAACCACAGCACAGATTCAAAATACTTAAGCGTTTGTAAAAACAGTGATTACTGCATAAAGATACTTAACTACCCAAACAGGAATATGGATCCTTTTTAGTTGGTGGCAGCGGCAGTATTCATGTCGCCTGACAAAATGACTAGTGAGTGACAGGACTGTTGGAAAGGGGGCCCCTCTAGAAGAGTTCCCAGGCATTTACTTTTGTTACCTTCGATAAACGAAATATTCTGAGAAAGGCTGAATATTCTCTATTAACCCCAAAGTTGTGAAAAACGTGTCTTTTGCAGTTACCACCATTTTCTGAATACACTGCAAAGAGCAGAGTAGCAGCAAAAGTAGGTTTCCAGGAATAATTAGGGCTTCCAAAAGCAACATATTGCTTTAAAAAAAAAAAAAGAAAAGAAAAGAGAAAGTTGTACTATGAAGGAAATGCGAAAGTGCTAAATAATTCAGGGGGTGGAAACAGCTGGATAAAAGGTAACGCGGGGGCGGTTTTCCCGTTTTCATACGGACACCCTCACAAAGAAAGGAGCGGAAGGGGGGAGCTATTCCCCATGGGGGGGTCTCAGCGGCCCCGACCCCCGCAGTCCGGGCGCCCCCGCCTCTGGGACCCTCTCCAGACCCTCAGGTCGGTCCCCAGCAGCGGCCTAGTCCGGCCACAAAGAGCTGTCCTCCTCCGCCCGGAGCCCGAACCGTTACTCACCACGAGCTCCAGGGGCCGCACGGGACGGGAAAGGCGGGCTGCATAGGCCGGACGGACCAGGAGGGAAAGGCGGGGAGAAAACCGGGAGACAGCTGTCGCCGGGCCACGGCCCTGCAGCCCTAACTTCCAGACCCGCGGAGGCACAACATAGCCCAACGCGCATCTTGTCCGGAGGCACTTCCGGAAGCTCTCTAGGAACGCTGGAGGCCTCGAAGCTCTATGGTCGGTCGGCCTGAGCGACGCGCGCGCATCCCTCCGCGGGCCCCAGCTCTCCGGGGCCTGCGTGCCGCTCGGTCCGCGGACTGCAGTGGGAAGGTGGGTTCGGGCTGGGGGCCTGGGCACGCAAACAGCCCGGCCGGCCCGTTGCTGCCTCTCTCCAGGCCTCCTGCGCAGACTGCCAGTTGCATGAGGCATTCCTGCCAATCACAGTTCACAGCCTTTGGAATCCCGTTTGGCATTGAGGATAGTACACCTTAGGCTATTGTTAAAAAAATCATGGGTTGCTCAGTGGTTGAGCATCTGCCTTTGGCTCAAGTCATGATCCTGGCCTCCTAGGATCCAGTCCGGTATCGGTATAGGTTCCCTGCATGGAGCCTGCTTCTCCCTCTGCCTGTGTCTCTGCCTCTCTCTGGATCTCTCATGAATAAATAAATTAAATCTTAAAAAAAAAATCACGGTGATTGAATACAAATTTGCAACGAACCTTTAGCTGAGTTCGAGCCCTTGCTTTCCTGCTGAATTGCAATCTCTTAAAAAAAAAAAAAAACCTGTTTTGCAGCTTAGCCTTTTAAATGTTGTATCTGTGAGGGAAGCTTCACTGGTAGACTCTAGTTTTAACACCACAAAGTTGGGGGAAAGTCTATGTTCGCAAGTACATCCCTTCTGTGTGCCCTGAAGGAAAGCCCACGTCAGTAGGTTGTTAAGTGTGGTATTTGTTATCTAAGGACAAGAGCCACAGAGACAGTATTTCGACTGCTCTAAAGAACTGCCCCCAGGGCTGTCCGCTTGCAGGGGACCATATGCAAAACTGGGAAGAGAATATGTGCCTGCAAGCAGCTCTCCAAAACCTTGATGCATAAAGACAGTGGTAGGAAAAAAAAGAAAAAAAAAAAAAGCTCAGTGGTAAAAATGAAGATTCACTGATTTCCACAGAAACATAAATCTTAATTTACACATCATCTTGGGCAGCCCTGATGGCTTAGCCGTTTAGCGCTGCCGGGGGTGTGATTCTGGAGACCCTGAATCGAGTCCCACATAGGGCTCCCTGCATGGAGCCTGCTTCTCCCTCTGCCTGTGCCTCTGCCTCTCTCTGTGTGTCTCTCATGAAAAAATAAATGAAATCCTAAAAAAAAAAAAAAAAATTTACACATCATCTTAATACATTATGTTTCTATCATATTTGATTGTTCAAAACTAGTGCCTGCAGGCCTGTGCTCACCGGTTTTCTGGTTCTTCCTGTTTGGGGGATCTTCTTGTGGTCACTTGAAACTTGAAACGGTCACAACGGGAGGGAAAAGCTTGGTTCTTATCTCACTGAGTTGAAGAATGAATCTCGCAAACAACAGAGCCAGCAAAGTGATAGAAATTTATTAAGCAGAGATACAAAGAAAACTATCAAAAGTGAGAGAGAGAAGTCCTGACTGGGTTGCCACTGAGGGCTTTTTTGGTCTGTCTTTTATAGGGATCTGACCAGGGAACTTGCTAAATTTCTTGTCAGTATCAGTGGATTTATAAATTTCATATCTATAGTTAGAACAAACATGGTGGACTTGTAACAAGATGTTTCTTTGTAAATAGCATGAGCACAAAGCATTCCCTTCCCTCCTCCATAATATTTCTCTACATCTGGGGTTTCTGTGAGCCTAGTAGCCATTAAAGGGGGGTACTCCCTAACAATTTGGAGCTAGAGAGCCAGGTTTATTTTTGTTTTTACGGTCTTATTTGTTTCCTTGGGATGTGTAGGAGCCTGACTCTGGGGCCTTCCCCTTATCTTTCCCTGACTAGCCCCATCTGCCCCTAACTTGTTCCTATATCAACAGAAGGTGGACATTCATCACCTACTGCAGTGTTAGTGCACGCCTTATATATCTGTTGTACTAAAGTTTTAACTTTCCAGACTAAATAGGATTTCGGGGGGGGGGAGGTGAGGAAAATGTCATATCTGTGTTGTTTCTCCTCTCTCTCCCCATTTTTATTCCTAAGGTACCTTTCCTAACTACCCACTTATCCTGAGTTCTCAGGTGCCCCTCCAATCTTCACCTTAATCTCCCCTCTATGTTCCTGCTGGTAGCTGATGTGGAGGGAAAAAAGGCAAAAGAGAGGGGCAGCCTGGTGGCTTAGCGGTTTAGTGCAGCCTTCGAGCCCAGGGCCTGATCCTGGAGACCCGGGATCGGGTCCCACGCAAAATACTAAAAAAAAAAAAAAAAAAAGGCAAAAGAGAGAAATTAAACTTCCTTATAACTTAACACCCCTTTGACAAGTACTTGAATAGGCAGAGTGACCTTCCTCTGGGAGCTCAGCTGCCACAATGTTAATACTTTACTAGAAGCAAAAGGCAACCTTAGCTTGATATTAGCCTGACTTCCAGGATCCTGTAGAAAATCTCTTTGGAAACTTTCTTTATCTTTACTCCCCAAGGTATATGTTAGCAGGCATCCCCTAAGCACATGGCCCAGATTGACATCTGAAGGATCTCATGACTCAAATTTTACTAGACAGTAGTAAATAACCTTTTTCTAATAGTAAGTAGCACCCTTCCCCTCCTGGAAACCCTGCTTCTAAAATTTTTCAGAGATTTACCCTTTCCCTAACCCCTCCCAACTTGAATGTATTTAATAGGCCACTTCTCATGACCCGGATGCAGCTCTTCCTGCCCAGGGGTCCTGTCCCGTGCTTTAATGAAACCACCTTTGTGCACTGAAGACATGTCAAGAATTCTTTCTGACTATTCATTCCCAAACTCCAACACTTTCACATCAAATAGCCGCTACCAATGTTTTTATCCAGTTCCCAGCCCAAACCTGAAAATATTTTGTCCACCCATCAATTCCAAATCTTAGTTTTGATTTACTTTTAGGGTTTTGCTCATGTAATCATTGCAATGAAACAACACTGAGAAGTTAGTGTTTCTAGAGTCCTTCAAAACCCTTGTTTTTGCTCCTTATTTTATAGCTCTTGCCTCCCAGATGGAATAGTAACTGGAAGCAGACTAGAACTCTGCCCTCAGTTTCTTTTTTTACATTAAAAAATTTTTTTAAAACCAAAGTTGTACACAGAGGTAATTTAGAAGTAAAATAGTGTCACTGGCCCAGGTAAAGATTTCTTAATGATAAGAGATAAAATTGCTAAATTTGAATTCATCAAAATTTAAATCTTCTGCTCAACAAAAACACCTTTAAGAAAGTGTAAAGAGAAGCTACTGCCTGGAAAATATTTGGAATACATATTTCTGATAAATGGTATGCAGAATATATAAAGAACACACACAGCTCAATCCTAAGAAGAGGAACTAACATAAGTAGGCAAAAGATTCGATAGCACACCTTACAAAAGATGTTTAAATGGCCAATAAGCACATGAAAAGGTACTCAACACGATATGGGGAAATATAACATTAGAATCAAAATAAAATGTTAAAACCAATACATATCCATTAGAATGGCTAAAGTTAAAATGACAGCACCAGGTACTGGTGAATATATGAAGCAACAGAAACTCTTAGTCACCACTAGTAGGAATGTAAAGTGGTATGCTAGTTTCAAGAACTGTCAATTTTTTTAAATAACTAGCAATTTTTATTTTTATTTTTAAAGATTTTATTTACGGGGACGCCTGGGTGGCTCAGAGAAGCAGTTGAGCATCTGCCTTAGGCTCAGGGCATGATCCCCGTTTGGGGATCGAGTCCCACATCAGGCTCCCTGTGAAGAGTCTGTGCTTCTCCCTCTGCCTATGTCTATGCCTCTCTCTGTGTGTCCTATGAATAAATAATTTTTTTAAAAAAAGATCTTATTTATGTATTTGACGGAATGCAAGCAGGGGGACCCCAGATGCCTTTATTTAACTTTTTTTTTTTAAGATTTTATTTATTTATCCATGAGAGACACACAGAGAGAGGGAGAGACACAGGCAGATGGAGAAGCAGTCTCCCCACAAAAGAGCAGGATGTGGGACTCTATCCAGCATCCTGGGATCAGGCCCTGGGCCAAAGGCAAATGCTTAACCGCTGAGCCACCCAGGTGTCCCTTCATTTAACTTTTTTTTTTTTTTTTTAAAGATTTTATTCATTTATGCATGAGAGACACACACACACACAGAGGCACAGGCAGAGGGGGAAGCAGGCTCCATGCAGGGAGTCCAACATAGGACTGGATCCCGGGTCTCCAGGATCCCACCCCGGGCCAAAGGTGGCGCTAAACCGCTGAGCCACCGGGGCTGCCCTTCATTTAACTTTTTAATGAAGTTAAATAATGCCTGCATTTGGGCCCACCAATCTTACTTTTAGACATTTACCTAAGAGATCCTGGAAGAAAACATAAATCCACAGCAGCTCTATTCATAATAGACCCAAATTGGAAAAACCTGTATGTTCATCAATAGGAGAATAGAGAGTAAAATAGTGTTATGTTCTTTTTTTTCTTCAAGATTTTATTTATTTATTCATGAGATACAGAGAGGCAGAAACACAGGAAGAAGGAGAAGCAGCCTCCATGCAGGGATGCCTGATGTGGGACTCGATCCTGTGACTCCAGGATCATGCTCTGGGCTGAAGGCAGTGCTAAACCACTGAGCCACCCAGGCTACCCGTGTTATGGTCTTATGATTTTTGCTACTCAGAAATAAAAAGAAGCTATTGATCGATGAATAATGTGGATGAATGTTAAAAATATTATAGGGGTGCCTGGCTGGCTCAGTTGGTAGAGTATGTGATTCTTGACCTTGGGGTGGTGGCTTCAAATCCCAGATTGGGTATAGAGATTACTAAACAAATTTTTTAAAAAGTATTATGTTGAATAAAAGTAGCCTCATATGAACATATGGTCAAGAACAAGTAAAATTGGGGTGTCTGGGTGGCTCAGTCGGTTAAGTGTCTGCCTTTAACTCCGGTCATGATCTTGGGGTCCTGGGATGGAGTCCTGCATCAGGCTCCCTGCTGAGTGGGGAGTCTGCTCTGCTTCTCCCTCCACTCCACTTGTGCTCTGTCTCTCTCCCTCTGTCTCTGTCTCTGTCTCTGCCTCTCTCTCTCATGAATAAATAAAATATTTTTAAAAAGGGACTTCCAGGTGGCTTGAGTGCCTGCCTTTGGCTCAGGGCGTGATCCTGGAGTCCCAGGATCGAGTCCCCCATCAGGCTCCCTGTATAGAGACTGCTTCTCCCTCTGCCTATGTCTCTGTCTCTCTCTCTCTGCATCTCTCATGAATAAATAAATAAAACCTTAAAAGAAAAGTAAGATTAATGTGTGCTAACAGAAAACAAAAAATCTTTGGGGTTATGGTTACATGATTGCATACATATGTAAAAACAGAGCTGCACAAAAATTTTTAAAAGTTAATAAAATTAGGGATGTCTGGCTGGCTCAGTCGGTAGCGCGTGTGACTCTTCATCTCAAGGTTGTGAGTTCAAGCCCCACATTGGACATACAGCCTACTGAAAAAAAAAATCAATAGGGAATCCCTGGGTGGCTCAGTGGTTTTGTGCCTGCCTTTGGCCCAGGGCGCGATCCTGGAGTCCTGGGATCGAGTTCTGTGTCGGGCTCCTGGCGTGGAGACTGCTTCTCCCTCTGCCTGTCTCTCTCTCTCTCTCTGTCTATCATAAATAAAAATGAATTTTTAAAAATTAATAAAGTTAAACAGTACTCTCAGTTACTTTTTTTTTTTAAGATTTTATTTATTCATGAGAGACACAGAGAGAGGCAGAGACACATGCAGAGGGAGAAGCAGGCTCCATGCAGGGAGCCTGATGTGGGACTCGATCCCAGGACTCCAGGATCATGCCCAGGCTGAAGGCAGTGCTAAACCGCTGAGCCACCAGGCCTGCCCTCTCAGTTACTTTTTAAAAAAACATTTTATTTTATTCATTTGATAGAGACAGAGAGAGCACAAGCAAGCAGAGTGGCAGGCAGAGGGAGAGGGAGAAGCAGGCTCCCCATAGAACACAGAGCCCAATGTGGGGCGTGATTCCAGGACCCTGAGATCATGACCCAAGCTGAAGGGAGCCACTTAACTGACTGAGCCACCCAGTTCCTTTTACTTTTCACATTAACCTCCATAGTTATATGTACTAACATTGGCATTTCTTGATTTCTCATGTATAGATATTTTATATTATGTATTGATTTCCTATTATGGGAATAAGCATTTAATTTTTTATACCACTACTAGAACTAGCCACACCAGGGATCAGAAGCCATATAAATTTCCTGAATTGCCAGGTCCAACAATAACAGCAGCCCAGCCAAAGGCACAAAAACATTAGTCTCTGGTTATTTGTACTTTTCCTATTTGTGTAAGCATGGGACATGTTTCTAGTAAGGTTACCAGACAGAGACCTGGTTCTGAACTCAGGTTCAGCTCCTTACAGCTTGAAAATCAGTACTCAGAGACAGGTGATGGTGGGAAGGGAAAGCTGGCAACCTGGGAAGATGGTGGACTAATGTCTCAGAGACCATCGTCCCTGTCCAGGTGAAGCTGGAGGGCAGTGAAGGGGCAGGCATGGGGATAGGGAGGCAGCCCACCCCCCAGAGAAGCAGGTATCCAGCCTGCTACTCTATGGGGACATGACCCTGCACAGACTTGTGGGATTGTGGCAGTGGTTTCCAAGGCAGTAAGACCTTGTCTTCTGAGAAAGCCTGGACTTCACTTCTCAAGGCCAGTGGTCTGCCCAAGGAAAGTAAAGTTATTTCTGCTACAGACTTAGGTCAGCAAGCAAGGAGCACATGTGCTTGAAGTGAGTTAACCCTTAAGATCAGTTGGAGTGCTGTTACAATAATACTCCAAATATTTTCCATACCTGGTGCCTCAAAAGTGTTCCCAGATTCTCCCCAGTTGCTGTATTTTAGTTTCAGAAGCATCACTTCATATATAGTATATGGACTAGCATAGTAATTTTCAAACCTTTTGGTCTCAGAGAGCCTGGCTGGCTTAGTCAGAAGAGCATGCAACTCTTGATCTTGAGGTTGTGAGTTTGAGCCCCAGGTTAGGTGTAGAGATCACTCAAAAATAAAGTCTTAAAAAGTGTTTTTTGAGGTCTCATGATTCCTTTTATATTCTTGAAAATTAATGAGGACCCCAAAGAGCTTATTTTTATGTGGTTCACATATACATCACGATTCGTTGTGTTCAAAATTTAAAATGAGGAATTAAAAAAATTACTCCTTAAAAAAAATTACTCCTTAAAATGACAGGAATATTCCCATTACATGTTAACTTAATATACCTTATGGAATTTAATTATATCTTCCAAAACAAACAGTTAGTGAAAGGAGTGGAATTATTTCACATTTTTGCGAATCTCTTTAATATCTGGCTTAACAGGTGGTTGGGTTCTCACACCTGCTTCCTCTTTAGTATCACTGGAGAAATTCAAACCTCAGGACCAAATGTGATAAAGGGTAAGAGTGAGTCATTCATTTAAGAACTGCATTTGGGGCAGTTGGAGATCTCCCCGAGCAGGCTGCTGAGGCTTTGTCCTTTGCCTACAGCTTAATACCCACTTTCTGAAACAAGTAAAAAGGCTCTTACCAAGCAACTGAAGCCTAAGAAAGAAGTATGGCAAATTTTGAGATGACTCTGGACCTTTAAATGGAATGAGGAGGGATGCCTGGGTGGCTCAGTGATTAAGTGTCTGCCTTCTGCCCAGGGCCTGATCCTGGAATCCCAGGATTGAGTTCCACATTGGGCTCTGTGTGCATGGAACCTGCTTCTCTCTCTGCCTATGTCTCTGCCTGTCTTTCTCTCTCTCTCTCATTCTGTGTGTCTCTCATCAATAAATAAAGTCTTCAAAAAAAATTGAATGAGGAGGAGGAAAAATAAAGATAGCATTGTCTAGAAGTGAAGTATATTGAAGTTTTCCACCTCAGAGAGAGGTCCATGTTTTGGTAACTGTGTAGCTTTCCAGCCTGTCTGCCTGCTCCCTGTTCATTTCCTAGAGGAAGGCCTGTCCAAGGCCTACATATGTCCAACCGGGATTGGGTCTTCCCATTGGGCTAAGACCAGCTGCAGAAGCAGCCTCCTACAACTACAGTGGAAACACATACTACCTACATTAACCAGCACAGAACTCTGTTCTTTTTTCTTTTTCTTTTTCTTTTTTTTGACTTTGTTCTTAGATATAAGTGACACCAAACATCAGAAGACACCTAATAAAATCAAGAGCCGAGAATGAAAGGGAAGGGGCAGTTATAACATACATAGAAACAAACAAACAAACATACAAACAAAAAAACATACATAGAAACAACCCAGGGAACAGAAAACTGGAGTAATTGTAAATAATGTAGGGGAGTAAAAGCTTTCTCCCTTCTAGTTTTTTTGGTTGGCCTAATAATTAAATCAACATAAGACAGACTAGCTGAAGGAAAAAATTTTAGGGTTGTTCATATGAGAGTTCATAACAATATGGTACTCAAGGAAGTGGCCAAAGCAGGCAGCTTTTACGCCTTTTAGACAAAGAAATAATAAATTTGAGAGGAATTCACAAGATAAAAAAGTCTCGCTTAGGGTAGGAAACTGGTAAAGAAGTAACAAGGTTGTTTATAAGGTCTCTCAGCCCTGAATTTCCTGTTTCTGGTGATGAGGACATCTCTTTATTGGCTGGGAGGGTACATTCCTCCCAATACATGGGAGATTTATTTTCTGCTTTCAGGAGGGACAAAGGAGGGTCAGAGTTTCCTTTTTGTATTGGCTGTTTTTTAGGTAATTTTAATTCAAAATAATCAATAGTCCAAAGTGGCATATTTGGGGGCAGCCTGCCTTGAACTCCATCATCAACAAACAGAAAAAGAAATGGGGAGGTACAGTTAAGTAACATCATTTCAGCTGTAGGCTTTGTAGATATTCTTATCAGATTAAGAACTATCCTTCAATTACTTAATTTGCTAATTTTGAAAATTATGAATGGATGTTAAACTCTATCACCTTTTCTAAAGCTATTGAGTGTTATATTATTTTTGTCCTTTAACATGTTAATATGAATTACATTGATTTTCTCTAATGTTAAGTCAACCTAGCATTCCTGGAATAAAACCAACTTGGTTATAATGTATGTCATCCTTTCAATATATTGGATTTGCCTGAATATTAGTTTTTGCATTTTTGTAACTTTTGTTCATTAGTGACACTGTCCAAGTCAAGTTTGGAATCAAAGATATGCTAGCCTCATAAAATGGGTAGAGTATAACCTGATCTTTGTATTCTGGAAAGGTTAATATAAGAATTATTTAATTTTTGAATTTTTAAAAAGATTTTATTTATCCATGAGAGACACACAGAGAGAGGCAGGCTCCCTGTGGGGAGCCTGTTGCAGGACTGGATCCCAGGATCCTGGGATTATGATCTGAGCCGAATACGAAGGCAGAGGCTCAATCACTGAGGCACCCAGATGCCCCTATTCTTTAGATGTTTGGTGGAAATGTCCAGTGAAACCATCTGGATTTGGAATTTTCTTTATTTTTCTTAAATTCAGTTATCCATGTAAACACCATGGGATCTTATTAACAATATCACCAATTTCCAGCTTATGCCATCTTGAGAAGCTTCCTTGATTTACTCTGATGAAATACAGACGTAAAGGAGAAATCATCAGAGACAGCAGATTCTCCTTTGAAATGTTGCTGTTTTCCATGACCATAACCACTGTTCTCAGTTCTAGTTACCTCATACCTATATGACTGCAGCCTTGAGATAGTCTTTATAACTCTATTCCATCCCAGATATGGTTATACTAGATTCATGTTCCTTAAGTATCATTATCATTCCTCCATCACTGACCATGAGTGGTTCCTTCTCTCCTTATCACTAAAACAATTTTAAACTTCTTTGTTTGCCTTTTCTAAATTATATTTTGAAAGATTAAAATAACAAAATATGATAAAGATTAGAATCTACGTGTATATAAAAAAAGCTGACATCTTTATCCCCAAATGCTATTAACTAGAATGTTGCAAGAAATTCTCCAAGGGAAAAAAAAAAAAAAAAGAAATTCTCCAAGGATTTTTCACATTTCTCCAAGTCTTCTGATGATTTTTCTTTCAGGTTGTCTTTTCATAGATGCATTTCCTTTTTTTTTTTTTTTTTTTTTTTTTGATGCATCTCCTTTTGGACCAGATTTACTTCCTGACCAGGATAAAGTTTCTTTTCTCTTTTTTTAAAGATTTTATTCATGAGAGACACACGCAGAGAGAGAGGCAGAGCCATAGGTAGAGGGAGAAACAGGCTCCACGCAGGGAGCTCCACGTGGGACTCTATCTTGGGTCTACAGGATCATGCCCTGGGCTGAAGGCGGCGCCAAAACACTAAGCCACCCGCGCTGCCCCTGACCAGGATAATAAAGATAATGCTTCATTCTGGGACAAGACTGGGCAAAGACTGGGGGCCTGAGGACAAGGGAAACATGAAGCTCACAGTGTTTGTGTCACAGTGTTTGAATCCTTTGTTTCTGTCACAGGAGTCTGGTGATTTCTACAGTTCAGGATTTGTGAATCTGGCAGGTGAAATTGTTAGCTTGAGAATACTATGAAGTCTTCACAATTCTAAGCTTGAGGGGATCACTGCTCAGGTTGGAGTGCATTCTTTTCCTTCACATGCAAAAGCACAGCATATAATTACATCTATATACACATAGTTTTCTTTTAAGAAATGTGGAATACATATTGTCCTGACACTACTTTTTCCAATGACAATTTGCTATTTTAATTGCTGAATAGTATTTTATTTATTAAGATTTTATTTATTTATTTATTATTATTTTTTTAATTTTTATTTATTTATGATAGTCACAGAGAGAGAAAGAGAGGCAGAGACACAGGCAGAGAGAAGCAGGCTCCATGCACCGGGAGCCCGACATGGGAACCAGGATTGCGCCCTAGGCCAAAGGCAGGCGCCAAACCGCTGCGCCACCCAGGAATCCCGATTTTATTTATTTATTTGAGATAGAGTGAGCACGTGAGAGAGCACAGCAGAGGGGATGGGCAGAGGGAGAGGAAGCAGCAGATTCCCCACTGAGCAGAGAGCCTGACTTGGGGCTCAATCCCAGGACCCCAGGATCATGATCTGACTCAAAGGCAGGTGCTTAACTGACAAAGCCACCCAGAAGCCCCCGAATAGTATTTTATTATATAATATGGCATATGTAATTATTCTCTTATTGATAGACATGTAGATTGTTTCCTTTCTTTCTAACATTAGCAACTCCGTGTTTACTGCCCTCTAGAATGTTCCACCCCCCCCCCCCATCTAATCGCTGTGACACTTCCCCCATACTCTCAAGTCAAGGATTTGTCTCACTGTTTCTTACTCATTCTAAACACTAGTCTGTTATTCGAATAACAGGTCTCTCTTCTCAGGATTTTATCAATCTATTTATCACATTCTATTTTATATTACTTGCTATTATTGCATTTGATCTTTAGAGTATAAGTGGGTGCCTGGGTGGCTCAGTCAGTTAAGTGTCTGCCTTCAGCTCAGGTCATGATCCCAGAGTCCTGGGATGGAGACCCACACCAGCCTCCCTCCCTGTTCAGTGGGGAGCCTGCTTCTCCCTCTCCTGCTCCCCCCGCTTGTGCTTCTCTGTAACATAAATAAATAAAATATTTTTAAAAATAGAGCATAATCTTCCTCATTTAATATTCTGAGATCTCTCTCCCACTTCCAACGCACAGTGGCCCTTAAACTATGCAGATATGTGATACATTTCAGACAGGAAAAATGGTTTGATTTGTCGACTAGCTAAATTTAATCAATCTGATTCACCTTCCCCTTTCTTTTTTATTAATTCCTTCCTCCCGAGATCTGTCCTCATTCATCCAAGTAACTACTTCTCAAGAGCCTACCTGTGCCAGGTGCCCAGTCTGGTGAGAGTGCTGAAAGGAGCACATATATGAAGCTCCTTTGGACAATGACCACAACCTTGTCCATTCGTCATGGCTTGTCTGTTACTCAAGTCCTGCAGTTTACTTTTATGGGGCGGGGGGGAACCAAAGTAGCCTGCCCTCTTAGCCTTCTAGGTTTTTGGCTGAGATACCCCCAACACCCAATAAAAAGACAGGTTAACAGGAGAGAAACCGGGCAGTAACAGGTGTACCTCCTGTGCAAGTGCGAGACCCAGGAAAACTCAGTGAATCCGTGAAATGGCCCTATTCGCAAATGAAGATTTCTGGGGTTGGGGTGAAGCACAGTCCTGAAGGACGGGATTGCTACACAGATGTGTTATCTTCTGTATGACAAGAGGTTCTGGAGGCCTGGAGTCCTTCCTTCTCTTCCTCCCGGAGACATCCTCACAAATGGAAATTTCCCCTACACATGTAAATATTTCTTACAATGAAGTAACTCTCACGTGGTTTTCAGAGCTCCAGTCGTTTGTTCTAAAAAAAAAAAAAAAAAAATAATAATAATAATAATAACCAGCCTAAACTGTCCTTACATCAAAGAGGCATATTTGGGGTGGCCGGTTTTGCTTTTCTCCTTCACTTTTCTTCCACATGAGAGGTGGCGGGGCGCAGAGGCCTGTCCCCACGGCCAGTCTCGGACCTCCCGTGGAACCCTGACGATGTGGCCCGCCCCACGGTCAAGGGGCTTTATGGGAATCTACCCCGCCGCCTGACCGAGCCCTCGGGAGCCCCCCAAACCCGCCTTTCTGGTCTCTTTCAGGCTGGAACCCGAGTGTTCCTGGCCTCGGGGAGGACCGAACCCTTTTCCCGGCGCTCTTACGACTGTAGCCACTTCCGGTTACTGGTAGCTGATGGTTCCGGAGCCGCTGGCTGGAAGGGCTGGCGCTGGGGGGGGAACAGCGGCGCTTCGGGCTAGGAAACCGGCCGGAGAGAGGGGCTGCTGGTGAGTGATGGGGCAGGGGGTGGCGGGGCGGGCCCGGCGCTGGGCCGGAGCGGGGCAGAACGGCGGTAACTGGGACCGTGACGGGTTATCGTTGGAAACAACCCCCAGGGTGACGGACCCGTGAAGGGAAGTCAGTGTGGGGTTGGACGCTCGGGGCCAGTGTGCCGCCCGGGCGTCCGGATGCGGCGCCCCCCACGCGACCGCCTTCTTCCGGGGCCTTGGGGTCTCCGGGGCTAGGCAGGGAGCTGTGCGGTGCCCCAGCGGGACGCATGCGCAGCCCCTGGGCAGCTGTGTCTGCGGTTGCGTTTGCGCACCGCGTGCTCTCGGCTCCCCTCCGTAGGGTATGCCTGCCTGTCGACGCACCACCAGGCACCACCAATAGTAACATTCTCTTGCACGTGTATACCACAATTTCTCTATCCATGCATCCATCAATGGACGCTTAGGCTGTTTCCGTATCTTACCTGTCATAAATAATGCTGCGGTGAACATGGGGGCACGTGTATCTTTATTATTGTTTTTGTTTTCTTTGGATAAATACCCAGAAGTGGAATTGCAGGATCATATACTTAGTTTTTTTGAGGACTGTCATACAGTGGTGGCACCACTTTACTTTCCCACCAACAGTGCACAAGGTCTCTTTCTCCACATCCTCATCAACAATTGTTATTTCTTGTCTTTTTGATACTAGCCATTCTCGCTGGTGTGAAGTAATATCTCCCTTTACTGTAACATAAGCTAATGGGGCAGAGATCGTGTTCCCTGCTATATCCTCAGTACGTAGAATAGGGTTTGGCGCTGGAGGGGAGGAAAATTTCTTCCTGTACCCTTCGTGGTCTTCCATTTGGACTAAGAATTAAGTTTATTGGAGACAGGTTAACAGGAGAAAAGACCAGATGGAAGCCCAATAATGAACTTAAGACCTAAAAATGACCAAGGCAGGAAGTCTTTAAACTTTTTAGACAAAGAGACAATATACCTGTAAGGAATTGAGAGGACAGAGAAAACTTAACTTTGGGAGCTTCAATCAGTAAGGAATTTTAAACAGAATTTGGGCTGGGGTAGTAAATTAGTAAACAGTAACAAGGGTTATCTATACAGCCTTCTGGGCTCTAAATTTCCCATCTCTGGTGCTAAGGATGTATCCTTACCTCCTGGTACCTTTCACATGGGAGATTTATTTTCTGCTTTCAGGGGGACAGAAGAGGAGAGGAGTGTCCTTGCACCAGCTGTCTTTCCAGTAACTTATGTAAATGCTATAGTGGTACCTCATTTTGAGGCAGCCCGTCCTTGTCTCCTTATGTTTTTAAATTTAATTAAAATTAAGTGAAATTAAAATTGTAGTTCCTTAGTTTCATAGCCATGTGTACCTGGTGGCTACTATAGTGGACAGTGCAGATCTCAATCAAAAGTTTTTGTTCTTAGTTGGGTCAGGGGGCAAATGAGAGGGTGGCACCATAAGTATGCCAGGGAGGGAAGAGGAGAGTCTTGAGTGCAGATTCCCCTGGTCTTCAACAGTGAGGTATGGCTTCCTAAAGCAGATGAATTCTTCAGCATGATTGCTGTTAGTTTAGGTACTCCGTTAATCATTTTTTGGGGTAGGAAGAGGGTCTAAGCAGTGCTGGTTAAATGTACCATCTGTAAGTCGAATCTTACTGTGTATAAGGAACAGTCAGAAATCAGATTATTTTTCTACAGATAAGTTGTTCTCAACTGGGGGCGACTTTGCCCCTCAAGGGGGCATTTGATCCACCTTAAAAATGCTTGCTTATAGTTGGTGTAGTAGCATCTAGTGGTTGAAAGCCAAGAATACTGTTAAATGCCCTACAATGCAGGGGACAAGACAGTACAAGGAACTAGGTCTGGCTGAAAATGTCAACAGAATCAAGATGGAGAAAACTTGCTCTAGGGGATTTGAGGAGTTCTGAGTTCCTTCAGAACTTCAATATGACTTCCTTATGGGATCAGGGGAGAACAGCTTGTTTTGTTGAAGTATGTCAAGGTTTCTAGTTTTCATTGTTGATGGGCTTTTTGATTATAAACAAATAATGTTATGGTCAGGGTGAGGGGTGAGAATGGATACTTGTTGGATAGAGAAATAATACATGCTGTGCTTATAAGACTCTGTACCTTGGGATAAGGAGTTCATCTGTTCTCCTTTGTATGGCTTGTATCCTGTGACCCAGTCTCAAATGTGATTGATGCCTGTATGAGATTATTTTCGTTCTTTCACTTGTACCCTTGCTTCTCTTTCTCTCTCTCTCTTTTTTTAAAAAGATTTTATTTATTCATGAAAGAGAGAGAGAGAGAGAGAGAGGCAGAGGCAGAGAAAGACGCAGGCTCCGTGCCGGGTGCTCGATCCCGGGACTCCAGGATTGCGCCCTGAGCCGAAGGCAGGCACTAAACCGCTGAGCCACCCAGGGATCCCCTGTACCTTTGCTTCTCATTTACAGAGATTGCCAACAGCTTCTGTCTTGTTTTTCAGCAAGACAAAAGATAAAGGGGGAAAAGCTATCCTTCAACATCTAGCTTTATTTTTAAAATAAGGATATTTCGGGATCCCTGGGTGGCGCAGCGGTTTGGCGCCTGCCTTTGGCCCAGGGCTTGATCCTGGAGACCCGGGATCGAATCCCACGTCGGGCTCCCGGTGCATGGAGCCTGCTTCTCCCTCTGCCTATGTCTCTGCCTCGCTCTCTCTCTCTCTGTGACTATCATAAAAAAAAAAAAAAAAAAAAAAAAAAAAAAAAAAAATTAAAAAAAAAATAAGGATATTTCTAATACTAAAGATTTAATACTTTACTTTTCTCTTCAGGACCATTAAAAATCCTTTGTTTCAGATGCTTTGAAATACTGCTCAGGTACTTCTTTTTTTTTTTTTTATAAAGATGTTGCATAGTTTATTTATTTTTAAGATTTTATTTATTTATTCATGATAGACATAGAGAGAGAGGCAGAGACACAGGCAGAGGGAGAAGCAGACTCCATGCAGGGAGCCCGATGCGGGACTCGATCCCGGGATCGCGCCCTGGGCCAAAGGCAGGCGCTAAGCCGCTGAGCCACCCAGGGATCCCCTGCTCAGGTACTTCTAAGTCATAAAAACAAGTATGAGACTTGATGGTTTAAATTTTTCTACCAGTTGATGTAGACAAAGTAAATTTACATTTTTTTAAAGCAGCATTATGTTCAATAGATATAAAGGTTCAGTTTATCTTTATGGTGTTACAAGGAGTGACTTAAGATTCATATTCCAGTAGTAGTGGAGACAGAAATGACAGGTGGTTACTTAGTCACAATACAGAATTAAGTGTGTGTAATTCCTGTCTTCAGGAAGAGATTAGATCCCTTCCTGCTTGTTCTGGGGATGGCTATTCCTAGAACCATTGATTCATGGTGGTTTGATGTGCTGGGCCTCTGGGCACAATTTTTGTCATGTTATGATATTCTCAAACTAGGAATGTAAAACTGTTGCAAGTACATGAACTGCTAATACATTTCCAAGCCAAAAAGAAAAAATTGGATTGAGATAATAAACTAAGAGTGCAAGTTTCTTATCAGCATAGGTATCTGATGGGTAATTAAAGCTCTCAATTTTTTAAAAAGATTTTATTTATTTATTTATTCATGAGAGAGAGAGAGAGAGAGAGGCAGAGACACACACAGGCAGAGGGGGAAGCAGGCTCCATGCAAGAGGCCTGACATGGAACTCCACGCTGGGACTCCAGAGTCACGCCCTCGGCCAAAGGCAGGCGCCAAACCGCTGAGCCACTCAGAGATCCCCTAAAGCTTTCAATTTAGATGAGGTTATTGTATTTACTTTAATAATCTTCAATCATCCAATTACAATACACTTTTTTTAAAATTAAAAAAGTGCTATAAAGTTATTACTAAATACCTTTTTTAGAGTGTTTATATTTTATCTCCTGTTGCTACTACAGTCTCTTCATGTGTCTCTTTTACTACCTTCCTGAACTCAGAATTACACAATACCTAAATTGGAAGACGCATTACTGTTGATCGATTAGGACAGCAATGTCCCAATGATAAAAATGTGCATTTGTGCTGCTTAGTTCAATAGCTGCTAGCTGCATGTAGCTGCTGAGGACCTGTAATATCACTAAGGAACAGAATTCTCTACTTTGAGTGAATTTAATTTTAAATTTATACAGCCATGTGTGGGCACTGGCTACTCCACTGGACAATGCAGTTCTGGACCAATCCCTCCCCATCTCTCTCTGTTTAGAGGGACCTGAGTCTCAGAAGAGTGACTTATCCTCATTACTGTCATCCCCGGTCCCAGCAGCTCCTACTAATCACTTAGGCTTTCCTTTCCACTTGAACGTTTTCCTTGCCCTGCTGTGTTTTCTGATAGTTTCCTCCTTTTAAAGATTTCATTTATTTATTCATGAAACACACAGAGGCAGAGACATAGGCAGAGGGAGAAGCAGGCTCCATACAGGGAGTCCGATATGGGACTTGATCCTGGGACTCTGGGATCACACCCTGAGCCAAAGGCAGTCGCTCAACCGCTGAGCCACCCAGGTGTCCCTGATGGTTTCCTCTTTTTTAGTGTAGGCAAACAAATTCTGCAAAATGATTATACCCCCTACTTTAAGATAAAAAGGGGATTAATATTTAGGTCATTAAATCAGTAGTGATGGAAAACAAATAGTATTGTTTTAGTTTTTTTTTTTTTTTAAGATTTTATTTATTTATTCATGAGAGACAGAGAGAGAGAGAGAGAGAGAGGCAGAGACACAGGCAGAGAGAAGCAGGCTCCATGCAGGGAGCTCGTTGTGGGACTCCATCCGGGGACTCCAGGATCAGGCCCTGGACTGAAGGCGGCGCTAAACCGCTGAGCCACCCGGGCTGCCCTTGTTTTAGTTTTTAACGTCAAAAGAAGCTTTAACTTAATACAACATACCTGGTAGGCCCCTACTATGTCCTCTACAGAAGGAGAAATGAAGGCAGAGAAAAATGTGAATGCTTTCCCTAACGTCATACACAGAATGTCAAGTGAAAAGGAAAGCTGAGAAACAGAATTCACTATTTTTCAACCAGGAAACATGGTAATTTTGGGCTGCAAGTGAACAGGCTGTCAATAGACATTTCCAAAATAACCCTTAATGCTTCTTAAGAAACTGAACTAATTTAGAAATAAAAGGAAATTTCCTCAGGTATATTCTCTGGTGCCAGAGAAATGTTTAATGACTGAGGATCATTGCCTACATTCAGGATACTCACAGTTCCTAAGGCATATTCTTTGATAACTAAGGAGACCTGAGTAGCTGAAGAACTTCTGTTACTTCACCATCTTAGTAAAGCTTATTTGCAGTATGAATTCTTTGATGTCTGATCAGGGCTGAACTTACACGGAAAGGCCTCCCACACTCATCACATTCATAGGGTTTTTCACCTGTGTGGATTCTCTGATGCTGAATAAGACCTGTGCGCCCACTAAAATCTTTCCCACATTCTTCACATTTATAGGGTTTCACTCCAGTGTGTACTCTGTGGTGTCCAATAAGATGGGAGCGTTGAATGAACGCTTTTCCACATTCATTGCATTTGTAGGGCTTCTCTCCAGTGTGAGTCCTCCTGTGCTTACTAAGGTCTGAGCTGTGACTGAAACTTTTCCCACAGTCATCACATGCATAGCGTCTTCTTTCCTTCTGTTGCCACTCTAATCTACCTTCACTTTCAGTAGCATCTTTGGATTCAGGATGCTGAAGAATGTCTTTGTTAAGTCTGTCATTTATCTTCCCAAGGAATTCTGTATCCTTGGGCCTATGTTCCTTCTGGGACAGAGCTTCATCCTTAATTCTGGTTTTATTACCTGTAACAAAGAGTTCACAAACATGTCCTAATCTAGGTTTGAGAAGCAAACCCTATGAAAGAAAGAACACATAAATGTTATAAATGTATTATAAAAAATGTCGGGATGCGTGAGTGGCTCAGTGGTTGAGCGTATGCCTTCGGCTCAGGGTGTGATCCTGGGATTCTGGGATCAAGTCCCACATTGGGCTCCCTGTGAGGAGCCTGCTTCTCTCTCTGCCTATGTCTCTGCCTTCTGTGTCTCATGAATAAATAAAATATTTAAAAACAAAACAAAACAAAGTCACATACAATGCACAAACTAGATATTTGGCACCATCAAAACATATATTGATATTATAAGGAAGAGACTAAGAGGCCAGTAGGGAAGACAGCAGCAGGATACATTATTTGGGAACAGACTAAGAAGAGAGGAAAAAGGCAATGATGTGGATCAGGGGGTTATAATCCCTTGCAAAGGCAGAATGGTGAGGGACTAAGAGGGACCGATGGGGATTACAGAATAGAGATGGGGCAGAGGTAAAAGTTTGGGAGAAACATGCAGGGGCCTAAAACACAGGTGATTAAGTGGCAATAAAACTGAGTAAAAGTGGAAAAGACTGGGATTAGGAATCTAAAAGGAATGCAGTGAGTGGGAACCATCAAAGGAGGGGAATGTGTAAATAATTAATTGAAAGCATACCAAGAGTATGTAGGTTAGGAAAATTAGCAGGAAGTGACAATGGATGGTCTGGTGTGCTGGGTTGAATACTTTTTTTCCCCCTGAAACTGATCTCCTCACTCTCATCTCTTCCCATCCAAATCCTAGCATGGTGGTTCCCTCAAACTTGACTGTGCATCAGAATCACTTTGGATGACTTATTAAAACAGAACGCCAAGCTTTCTGACCCCAGAACTTCTGATTTGAAAAAGATGGAATATGGGTTAAGAATTTGTATTTTTTTTTTTTTACATTTTTAAAAAAAATATTTCATTTATTTATTCATGAGAGACATAGAGGCAGAGACAGGCAGAGGGAGAAGCCGGCTCCATGCAGGGAGCCCAATGTGGGACTCGATCCTGGGATTCCAGGATCACACCCTGGGCCGAAGGCAGGGGCCAAACTGTTGAGCCACCCAGGGATCCCCAAGAATTTGTATTTCTAACAAGTTCCCTGGTGTGATAGATATTGCTGGTCCAGGGAACACACTTTGAGAACCACAGGCCTAGCTATTATGCAAGGTCCATCTCAAATGCTCTCTCCTCCAGGAAGTCTTCTCTAATCTCCTAAATTGGATGTGCTCTTTCCCTCTTCCTGCTCCCCATGTCCTCAACCCCAAGCTTAGCACAAAATAGCACACGATAGCAAGTACTCAATATTTGTTAAGATGAATTTTATGAAAAAATAGCTGTTCTGATGATTTTGGGGGGGAAGAGAAAGTGTCACCTATTTCATCATGCTGTGACCACCATTTCAACAAATCTAGGAATCCTAACTGTGCAACAGTTCATTTAATTACTGCTTTCAGTGGTCACTTGGCATGATGGAAGCAGCAGCAAGAGCTACCAGATATTTCAATGCCTGGGCTTGGGGTGGAAAACACTAGGTTACATGGCTCACTGACTGCCATGTTGTAAGTCTGCCCTTCACTGTCATCACCATATCCCCTTGCTATACCAGTCTTCAAATCTGTTCCTTCTTAACGACTTTTTTTTTTTAAACCAGGCAGTAGACTTTCTCAAAGTTTGGATATTTGCTCTAAGTTGACATTGTTTTGGAATCTAAATGCCATATTATCTTTGGCTAGAAATGACAAAGACTAAATTAGAACCAGGAGGTCTAGATTCCAGTCTGGGAATTATCTGATTGTTTAAATTTTGGCAGATGACAACTATCTTGGTTTCTTTCTTTCTTTTTTAAAGATTTTATCTATTCATGAGAGAGAGAGAGAGAGAGAGGGGCAGAGACATAGGCAGAGGGAGAAGGGAGCCTGATGTGGGACTTGATCCTAGGATCACGCCCTGAGCTGAAAGGCAGACGTTCAACTGCTGAGCCACCCAGGCATCCCTATTTTGGTTTCCTTATCACCTCTGTGCCCTCCTTTTTACCCATAGTTTGATTAGATGAGGGGATGTATGATAAAATGTTTGTGAAAGTATAATGTATAACAGAGTATTGCTGAGTTAATAGGGTAATAATGATCAAGTGAATCATGGAAATTAGAGACACTTTCATACCATTAAGAAAAGCGTTCTCAAACATCATCATATTGGTTCAACCACTTCTTTTATATATAGCTGTCACTAGTGGTTGGCTTTCCTGTGGCTTACTGAAGATGAATATTAAAAAAAAAAGAAACAAAAGGTTTATTCTAAGGTCAGTTCACCATCTTCAGTGTAATCTACTAGTCCTCAGGATGAGTCTTCCCCCACAATTTCAGAAGAAATCTAGAGAAAAATCCCACCAGGACTTCAAAAGGCTATTTTCTTTCTTATTTTGAATACAAGGTTGGTTTTTCATGGGTCAGCAATTGAAATGACAGTCCTCTCCCTTACATCTGTACAGAACAATGTACAGAATAATATTGTATGGAAATTGTCAAATGTAAGTTTTCTCATCTCAGAGACCTGTAGTCTACTTCTTGGTCAATTGGGAGTTTCAGAGCTTTATTTATATATCTAAGTGCCAGCTAGTCTCAGAGTCTCAGGCCAATAGGATTCCAGGAGACCTTCTTTCAAAGATTTCCTTATTTGGGGATGGTGTGATGGTGGGGGGCGGGGCAGGAGGGGGAGTGCAAGGGAGAGCTTAAGTGGGAGGAGGGACAGAGGGAGAGAGAGAATCTCAAGCAGACAACTCGCTGAGCATGGAACCCAACACTGGGCTTGATCTAATGACTTGAGCTGAAATCAACAGCTGGATGCTTAACTGAATGAGCCAACCTAGGTGCCCCTCGAGACCTTTTAGAGCAGATAAAATGAAAAATATTTGGATCTAAAATCTTGTGTACAACTTGCTTCACGGTCTAGGGGAGCAAGGACAAGGTTAAAAGCTGAGTGAAGTGAATCTGGAACAGAGTTAAGGAGACTTTTATTTATTGGTAATGGAGGATCAGTGTTGTGGGGAGTAGCATGTCCAAAAAGTTCCCTTTGAGATACTTTAATTTTAAAGTATTAAAAATTAGCACATTTGTGCTACAAAGAATTCTAAGATACTCTGCTCTCCCAAGTTTTTCTGTCATCTATGAAGATAATTCTGTATTAAGGGAGTACTACTGTTTTAATTCCCAGTTATGTTTACAGAGAGTAGTCCTATTACCCTAGCCAACAGCTAATACAAATAATACCTTACTGGTATGGATAAAATGAAATTTTTAAACCAGATATAGTGTGTAAAAGTTTATTTAATGATAAATTTATTTTTGAAAGATAGTGACTAAATTTTGGTACATTATCCTGATGGCTGTTAATGATTGTTCTGGACCAGCAGGCAGGAGCCCCAGGTTCTGACTGTAATCTTAGCTCTGCCTTTACTCTTTGGAAACAGACTAAATCACAACCACTGTGGGTATATTTCTTCAAATGTAAAATGAGGATTTGGACCAGACATTAATATGCTTTTAATAAAATTGAGAGACACGTCTTGAAATGTGTTATGATTTCTGCAGGGTTTTGTTTTGTTTTTGTATTGTTTTGGTGGGTTTTGTATTTTGCTTCTCAGTTGTTTTGGTAAGGGGTGTGTTGATGGTGGTGACACAGATAAAAATTGTGTATGGCTCTTGGTGTTGTACCTTAGGGAAAAAGTCATATTCATACTGTTCAATGCAGACAAATGTATTCCCTAAAAATTCTCAGGCCTCGTACGGTAACTACATTTCAGGAAGCACCTTTCAGTAGATTAGATTAAGAAAACGCCTGGGTGGCTCAGTGGTTAAACATCTGCCTTTGGCTCGGGTTGTGATCCCAGGATCCTGGGATCAGGCTCCCTGCAGGGAGCTTGCTTCTCCCTCTGCCCCCCCACCCCTTTCTTCATGAATGAATGAATGAATGAATAAAATATTTTTTTAAATAAATAAAATCTTAAAAAAAAGACAATTCATATTTTCCCTTGGAAAGTTATTTTAATAGCAACACAGGGCAGCCCAGGTGGCGCAGCAGTTTAGCGCTGCCTTCAGCCCAGGGTGATACTGGAGACCCAGGATCGAGTCCCACATTGGACTCCCTGCATGGAGCCTGCTTCTCCCTCTGCCTGTGTTTCTGCCTCTCCCTCTCTCTCTCTCTCTCTTTCTCTCTCTGTGTCCCTCATGAAGAAATAAATAAAATCTTAAAAAAAAAAAAATAGCAACACATATAAGCCTCTACAATTTTAGGTATAGGAACTGTGTATTTTTCTGAATTTGTAACATGCTGTAGAGTGAAACCAGTCCAAAAATATTAAAAAAGACCAAGGAAAGACCATCTAGAACTTAAAGTTTTGCACAATTAGTCATAATCAATAATTGTATGTTCTACACAGAATTTAGCATGTTGACATATTACATTATTGTGATTCCCCCTTTTTAAAAAAATATTTTATTTATTTGAGAGACAGCCTGAGAAAGCATGAGCAGGGGGGGAGGGGCAGAAGGAGAGGGAAAAGCAGGCTCCTGGCTGAGCAGGGAGCCCAACATGGAGCTCAAGACCTGAGCCTAAGGCAGACGCTTAACTGACTGAGCCACCCAAGTGCCCTATTGTGACCTATTTTACGACTGACTGCATGTCCTGTCTCCTCCCAAAAGCAGAGAGAAATTTTTCTTTCTTTCTTTTTTTTTAAGATTTTATTTATTTATTCATAGAGACAGAGAGGCAGAGACACAGGCAGAGGGAGAAGCAGGCATCATACAGAGAGCCTGACGTGGGACTCGATCCAGGGTCTCCAGGATCACGCCCTGGGCTGCAGGCGGCGCTAAACCGCTGCACCACCGGGGCTGCCTGAGAAATTTCTTATAATAGGCCTGCTCACAGAAAAAAGATGAAGACTCCATATAGTTAAGCTTACTAAAGCTTATTAAAATAGTCTGCATCTTTTACCTTTTGCCTTCTGAAACTATTTTTGACTACCATTAACTTCTAAATGCCAAATTCAGTGAGTTGATGTTTATCAGTTCTTAATCCTGTGTCCTATTAGTAGCATTGGCTATAGCTGGCTGGAATTCCTGGTGTCTTTAGTGACACCACCCTCTCCTGCTTCTCTTATCTGACAGTCCCTGATCTTTACAGAATCCTCTTCATCCACCCAAACTTCAAATGGTGGCATGCCTCAGAAATTTACATGTGGCTCTCTCTTTTTTAAAAGATTTTATTTATTTGAAGAAAGGGAGTGACTCCTGGGTGGCTCAGTGGTTGAGCATCTGCCTTTGGCTCAGGGCGTGATCCCGGAATCCCGGGATCGAGTCCCACATCAGGCTCTCTACACGGAGCCTGTTTCTCCTCCCTCTGCCTATGTCTCTGCTTCTCTCTGTGTCTCTCGTGAATAAATAAAATCTTAAAAAAAAAAAAAAAAAGCATGAGCAGGGGGACAGGCAGAGGGAGAAGGAGACTCCTCACTGAGCAGGGAGCCTGATATGGTATCTGGTCCTGGGATCATGACCTGAGAGGAAGGCAGACCCCCAATCCCTATTTGATTGCAGGTGTCTCTCTTCTCCTCACTTTATATATATATATTCTTCTTGGTAAACTTCACCTATAGCCATGTCTTCTATCATGTACCCACTGAGGAATCCCAAACCTCTTATCTCCTTCTATATCTTTCTCCCATATGTAGAACCATATTTTATATATATATATATATATATATATATATATATATATATATATATATATTTTTTTTTTTTTTTTTTTTTTTTAAGATTTTAATTTGACAGAGAACGTGCGCACAAGCAGGGGGAAGGGTCCAGGGAGAAGCAGACCCCTTGCTGAGCATGGACACATTCCCAATGCAGGGCTCAATCCCAGATCCTGGGACCATGACCTGAGCTGAATTAGAGGCTCAACTGACTGAGCCACCCATGTGCCCCTAGAACCACGTATTTTTTTTAAAGTTTATATATATATTTTTAAGGATTTATATTTATTCACTTGCTTATTTATTTATGAATGATAGACACAGAGAGAGAGAGAGAGAGAGGCAGAGACACAGGAGGAGGGAGAGGCAGGCTCCATGCCGGGAGCCCAACCGTGGAACTCGATCCCAGGACTCCAGGATTGCGCCCTGGGCCAAAGGCAGGCGCCAAACCGCTGAGCCACCCAGGGATCCCCTAGAACCATATTTTAATCTGTATTGCCTACTGGATGCATGTTTTAGGGATAGAGCAAATTCACATGTATAAAAGCTGAATCCATTGTTTTCACACACACGATATTCCCACCTTCTGATTTTCCTATCAATTACTGACACCATTATCTGCAAGTTGCCCAAGTCACAAACTTGGATTTTTATTAAAATACCCCCCACTATCAGTATCTAATCAGACCTGTTCATTAATAAATGAATAACAAATATCTCTTGAATTTTCTCTTTCCAGCCTTATTTGAGCACTGGTCTATAATCTTCTATATTTGAAAGTGGTCTCCCCTCAACCCCCTTTTGTTTATTTTCTATTTACAGCGGTGTCCTCGTTTACTTACAGACTTTGGAAAATAGAGAAGAATAAGTCACCTGTGATTTCATTACCTTCAAATAATCTTTGTCTACATTTGGAGATATCCTTCCAATATCTTTGTAACTTTAAAAAAGTAGAATCATGGATAGTGATTTTTTTTTTAATTTTATTTATTTATTCATGAGAGAGACAGAGAGAGAAAGGCAGAGACAGGCAGAGGGAGAAGCACGCTCCATGCAGGGAGCCCGATGTGGGACTCGATCCCGGGGCTCCAGGATCAGGCCCTGGGCTGAAGGTGGCGTTAAACCGCTGAGCTACCCAGGCTGCCCATGGATAGTGATTGTTAAACACCAATCTGTCATCCACTCCTCTATCTCTATGTAAAATAATGTAACGGGGGCACCTAGATGGTTGGTTGAGTATTTGACTTGATTTCAGCTCAGGTCTTGATCTCAATGTTTTGAGTTCAAGCCCTGTGTTGGTGTTGGAGCATGGAGCCTACTTTAAATAAAATAATGTAACAAACATCCCTGTGATAGGATGAAATTCTGTTTCCTCAGCATGGTATTCAGGAATACCATGGCTGAGCATCTGCCTTTGGCTACTTCCCTACTGGCTTTTGATTTTTCAAAATTCTCTTTATCAAAATCAAAATCAACTCAGAGCAATTGCTATTCTTAGAATGTTATGCTTTCATGCCAGCCTTCCCCTGCCCCTAGTGTTGTAGCTCTAAGTCACCAGTGTGACTGCATTTGGAAAAGAGGCCTTTAAGAAGTAATTAAGGAGGACAGCCCAGGTGGCTCAGTGGTTTGGCGCCGCCTGCAGCCCAGGTGTGATCCTGGAGACAGAGGATCGAGTCCCATGTCCGGCTGCCTGCATGGAGCCTATTTTTCCCTCTGTCTCTGCCTCTCTCATAAATAAATAAATACCATGTGAAGACCCAGCAAGTCTGTGAGTCAAGGAGAAGCCTCACCAGAAACCAAGGCTGCTAACACCTTGATCTTGGACTTTCCAGCCTCTACAACGGAGAAAATAAATTTCTGTTGTGTAAGTCACCCAGCTTGTGGTATTTTGTTCTGGTAGCTCTAATAGACTAATACAAGGCATCAAATTCTCCTGCTCAAAATCTAAATTTAAGAGAATTTAGAACTAGGATCACCCAATAACAAACAGAAATGTATTATTAAGTATTTAAATCCCATCCCCCCAATCATTGGGCCAAAAAGCAGCTTTTAAGTCTAATGAAAAACTAAAATTTAATTCTTTCCATGATGAGGCAGTGGTAAGAAGGGGGGGATAAAATCTTCCACAGTGAGATGGAGGATTAGCAAGAAAACTTGGCAAAGGAGAACATTAAGGGAGAAAGCTCCTAACACAAGGAACCACATCTTCCCTCACACATAAACTTCTCCTTACCATTCCTTTGGGGCTCCCCGGATTCCTGCTCCTGCTGAGTCTTCTTGGGACGGAGCTGGGTAGTCAGTGACTCATGGGGCCTTCCCAAGGGGGTCAACTTGTCCAAAAGCGTGTCCTGTCTTTCTGATGTGGCTGGGAGCTGGGAACAATGAAGTATGATTGGGCTTATAAGGCAGATTTTGTGAAAGAACTTAAAAGAACTTCAGAGAGAGGATCAAAAGAAGCATTTGCCAGGGACCAGGAACACAAAAGAGAAAAATTCTCGTTGAAGTGCAGAAGTAATAATGACTAAAAAAAGTAGAGGCAGAAACTAATCTCTACACCTCAGGCCACTCTAGAGTGAAATTCAGTGTCTCACAAAGATTGGCACAGGTTCAGGATCACGGTCTTCAGACTTGGAAAGAACCTTAAAAATTATCTAGTCCAACTGCCACCCAATGGGGGCATTTCTTCTCTAACTGCATTGTCCAATAGGATAGCCTCAAGCATGAAGTGCTTACAGAGCTCTTGCAAGGTGGTTAGAAGGAATGAAGATATGTAAAGTGTAAAACATACACTGAATTTTTAAAAACAGTACAAAAAAAGAATAAAAATGAGGTATTTTACCAGGTAGCCCATTTTTTAAATAGATAGCTATGAATGTTGGGAGAACGCTTAGTTTACTTCTGAAGCCTACCTGCCTTCCTGTAACTTCTCCCAGATCCCAGCCTTCCAAACTGACTCTGAATCCCGTTTCCTGTGTCTTTACTCAGCCACACTGGAGTTATTGGACACTGGCAGCTAGGTCCCTCCCTAAGCCTTGCTCTTCGCTAGGATAACCTACTACAGACCTTCAGGTGTCCTTTCACAGCCGAGTGTCCCCTTCCCACCTGCTTGCGCGGTTCCTCCAGCTCCCTCTCCAGGTCCTCCAGCACGGTGACCGCCTCCTCTCCTGTCCTCGGGTGGTGCGCCTGCACCCACGCTTGCAGGTCCCGAGGAAGAATGCTCAGGAACTGCTCCAACACCAGCAGGTCTAAAATCTGCTCCTTGGTGTGGTATTCCGGCCTCAGCCACTGGCGGCAGAGCTCCCAGAGCTGGGAGAGGGCTTCGCGGGGTCCGGGAGCGTCCTGATAACACAGCTTCCTGAAGTGCTGCCTGAAGAGCTCCCTCCTGTGAGGGCTGTGGTTCGCGGTGATCGCGTCCTGTGCCCAGGCGTGGTCTTCGGGCTTGATCGTCACGAGTCCTTCCTGTTCTTCGGGTTTCGGGGTTGCGGCCATTCTGGTTGCGTGAGGACGGTCCTCTCTGGGGCTGGACTCCTGTTACCGCAGAGAAACGACCAAGCTGCTGTGGACAGGACACTCACGAAGGGACCAGAGCGAGCAGACCGTCTTCCAACGCTGAAGCGGGGCCACGGTCTGACACCAGGCTCTCATTTAGACCACCTGGGAGACCCTCGGGTTTCTCACGCGACTGAAGCGGCGCGCACCCGTCAGCACCGAGTGACCACGCAGATTCCACGGCCCGCGGGGCGCAGCTTCCCGGGCGTCCGCTCTCATCCCGTGCCCCTGCACAAGCGCGGGACCACGCCGAGGGAGCCCTCCCGCCTCCCTTTCCCTGCCCAGGAGACACGGCCGACTCACCCTGACGCGCGCACGGACGCAAGCGCCACGGCGGCCCCCCTCGGCCACCGGAACAAAGACCGGACTCCGCCGACCAGGGCGCCCCGCCGCGGGCCTCGGCACTTCCGGCCGCTCTAGGAAGCCGCGCCTCGTTGGTGGCGCCCGGCTCCCTTCCGGCCCCGCCCACGGGAGACCCCGAGGGCAGCCACGTACACCGGCGCGCTGTGCGGGGGGCGGCGCCGCGCCTCTCGGTTCTCAAGAATTTTTTAGGTTTACTGATTAAATACGTAGTGTAGAAAAGTAAGACATTATCACAGCTCAATGTTTAAAAAGAATACGTGTTCTCCAGCATCTAGTGTTGCCCTCCCGTGTTCCTCCGGACACACGCACCTTCCTTCCCTCCTGCACAAACGGTAGCATCTCCGCGCCTTGCTTCCGCCTTCCCAGCAGCTAATACTGGAGACGGTGCATAGAGGGTTCCCTCGAGCCTGCTTTTTTTTTTTTTCTTTTCAAGCAATTGCGTAGTATTTTTCATATGTGCCATCATTTATTAATAATTACTTCACTGATGGCCATATAGGTTGTTTTCAATCTTTATTTTGAAACGCTGCTGCAGCAAATTACTGTAAACATAAATCTTTCTCATGTGTAAGGGTATTTACATAGAATATATTACCAGAAATAGAATTACTAGAGTACAGAGTAGGGACATTGTACTTTTGTTAGTGCCAAATTACCAATCATAGAACCTACTAGAGATGTTCATGTTTACCTGTCTTTGTCAATGCAACCTCATAAAATATTTTGATCTTTGCCAATCTGATGGGTTAGAAATGCTTAGTTTTTTTTTTTTTTTACCCCTCTTTCCCTTTCTTACCCAAATACTGATTATTCATCTGCTATGCCAGGCAATTTTTTAAAAGATTTTTTAAAAATTCATTTACTCATGAGAGAGACACAGAGAGAGGCAGAGACATAGAGGAGAAGCAGGCTCCCTGCAGGGAGCCCAATGTGGGACTGGATCCCAGAACTCGGGATCACGACCTGAGCCAAAGGCAGACACGCTCAATCACTGAGCCACCCAGGTCCCCCTATGCCAAGGCATTATTCTGGAAGCTGGAACTATAGTTTAAAGGAAAATAATACCCTTACCTTCATGGAATTTGTAATTTAGTATGTGTGCTTGTGTGTATGAGGTAAGGAGGCAGACAATAAACAAGAAAAATATATAGTGTGTTAGATGGTGAGTGTTAGTGCCAAGGAGGAAATAAAGGAAATACAAAGTTTGGGGTGAGAATGAAGTAATGCAATTTTAAATAGGGTGGTCATAAAGAATCTCACTAGTACACTGACATTTGAGCAAAGATTGAGGGAGATGAATGGGTGTATCATCAGGGGTGATATCGTGGATACCTGTCCATGATACCTGTCCAAATGGTATCATTAAAAGAAGAAGAAAACATGCACTTCACATGGTTCAAAGCTGTTTCAGGGAGAGGGGTAGCAAAGGCACAGCCTGGAGTGTAGAGTGTTTGAAATATTCTAGGCACAGGAAAGATGCTCGAGTGGCTGGAGCTAGGGCAACAAAAGGATGTTGGGAGTAGAGAGAGGGTCTCTGAGATAGGAGGGTCTTGGGTGAGTTCAAGGATATATATATATATATATATATATATATATATATATTTTTTTTTTTTTTTTTTTTTTTCTTTTTACTTCAAGATGGGAAGTCATTCAGAGTTTCTGAGCAGGGGAGTAACATGTTCAGGTATAGGTATTGAAAATAAATTTCTGACTGCTGTGTTAAAAATAAATTTGTAAGTCTGGGCAAGTACAGAAGGAGGAAGATAGGTTGGGAAGCTCTTGCTACCTCAGAGTGGGGAGGGTTCTAATCATGACATAAAACCCTAAAGACACATAACTGAAAACGTATAAAAAGAAGGGCAGCTACGGTGGCTCAGCGGCTTAGCGCCACCTTCGGTCCAGGGCGTGATCCTGGAGACCTGGGATCCAGTCCCATGTCAGGCTTCCTGCATGGAGCCTGCTTCTCCCTCTGCCTGTGTCTCTGCCTCTCTTTCTCTGTGTCTCTCATGAATAAATGAATAAAATCTTTTTTTTAAAAAAGATAAATGAAACTGGTGATGTAAAAATTTGAAATTTTAAATGAAGAAAATAAAAACTAAATTATAAGCTCAGAGTGAAATGTCACCCATCTAAAGACACAAGACTGATTTTCCCAATATACAAAGACCTCTTCCAAAAAAAAAAAAAAAAGAAAAATACCGCCAAACCAATAGAAAAATTGACAACTTACATTTACAGCACACAGAGCATTTACAGAACACAAAGAGACCATTCAAGTTCACTAATAAAGAATTTAAATTAAAACAATAAAATTTTCTTAAATTATTCAGATTACGAAAGATAAAAAGATTGGTCATATTCACTATTGGAAAGTATGTGAACATACAGGCACTCTTAGGTTGTATATTTTTGGAAGGCAAGACTTTTTAAAATTAGTATGTCTGTACCTCTTGATCCAGCAACTTAGCTTCTTGGAATTATTTATATAGAAATACTTACACAAGTGGCACCTGGTTCACTCAGCAGGTTGAGCCATGGACTCTTGATTTCTGTTCAGGTCATGATCTCAGGGTGGTGAGATCAAGCCCAACTTGGGCTCTGCACTCACTGGGGAGTGTGCTTGAGATTCTCTCTCCTTCTGCCTCTCCCCCAGTTTTTGAGCTCTAAAATAAGTAAATAAATCTATAAAAAACTCACCAATGTTCAAACATATACAAAATACATTATTTAAATTGGAAAACTCAAATTTTTGTAGAATAATTATCTTAAATGTGTTCTCAATTGGGGTAAGCTCAAAGAGAACTTGATTTCTATACATTATATACTTCTATAAAAGTTAACTTTAAAAAAAAAAGATTTTATTTATTTATTCATGAGAGACACAGAGAGAGGGGCAGAGACAGGAAGAGAGAGAAGCAGGCTCCATGCAGGGAGCCTGATGTGGGACTTGATCCCTGGACTCCAGGATCAAGCCCTGGGCCAAAGGCAGACACTCAACTGCCAGGCATCCCAAAAGTTAACTTTTTAAAAATTATTTTATTTTTTAAACATTTTTTAAAAGATTTTATTTGTTCATAGAGACACACAGAGAGCATGGAGTCTGACGTGGGACTCGATCCCGGGTCTCCAGGATCACGCCCTGGACTGAAGGTGGCGCTAAACCGCTGAACCCGCTAAACCCGGGCTGCCCTAAAAAAGATTTTAAATAATCTCTCTGCGCAAACATGGGGCTTGAATTTACAACTCCCAGGGTCACATGCTCTACAGACCGAACCAGTCAGGCACACCTATAAAATTTAACATTTTACAAAAATTTACTATGGGTGTAAACAGGAAAGACACTTGTCTTAAAACCTCATCTATTCTTCACAACCCACAAACAATTTCCCTGTTTGGGGAATGTTATCAATATCCCTTTCTGAAATTCTTTGCCTGACAGGTCATTTTGTAAGATGATGTAACTCCTTGAAGATGAAAATCAGATTCAACTTCACTGTGCTTCATAGGGCAAATATAAGTGGTCAAATAAACCTGGAGGTGGCACCTGGATGGCTTGGTCAGTCAAGCATCAACTCATGATTTGGCTCAAGTTATGATTTCAGGGTCCATGCTCAGCAGGGTGACTGCTTCTCTGTCTCTCCCTCCTCTGCTGTCTCCCAGCTCACACACTCTTTAAAATAAGCAAATCTTTTAAAAAATGAAAAAATAAATCTGGAGGGGTCATTTAGGAAACACAGAAATGACTTCCAAGTAAACTAGCCTTAGACAACTGTCCTCTCTGGGAGAGAAATTTAAAAACAGCATAACCTCTGCTTTTCTTCCCATTAGAAGTACATGATGGAAAGCCAACCCCTTCCCTTGACTGTGATGTAACACATCCTCATAGCCAGCTGAGCAAATTTAAACAGACAACGATCAATTATTCTCTGCCCCGCCCCTGCAGTGCAGTGCATTATCAGCATGTTTCTCCCTCCTAATCTAATGTCTTGTATCAAATTCTCTCCCAGGTTCCAAACATAAACCCTCCTCCAGGTCCTGAGGAATCCAGAATATTCTTCAGGTATGTCCCTAGCTTCAGGCAGCCATTCACTTCAGACAATCAGCTTGCCAGAGCCTTGGAGCACTTGGCTGTGGTAACCTGAGTGGTTGGATGTCAGACAGGATGAGGCTTCCTAGTGCTGTCACAGAGCCTGGAAAAACCCTGGCTCTGGTCCTTGTCTTAGTTACATCCTTCCTTTACCTGGATGGAGCCTCTCTGCTCTCACGATTGAGGCATAAGCAGGCAGTCCTGTGTATGACAACCAGGGACCTCTTATTTATCTTCCAAAGCTACCAAAAACAAACAAAAAACCACCCCGCAAAACCACTAGTAGACTATTTAAAAATAACAATACTTGATGGATGTATATTACTTGCTTTCATTATTTAAAAAGAGAGAAAATAAATGAACTAAGCATTCAAGAAATTAGAAGAAGGAAATCCTCAAGGAAAAGTTTAGAAGAGAAATAAGGATAAAAGCAGAAGTAAATGAATTAGAACATAGAAAAAGTAACATTAATAGATCTAAGAATGAAACATTTGTAAACAAGCCTATTAAAAACCACAAACCTACAGTAAATCCAATTGAGAGAAAACCCTTAAAAATTATAAATGACAAATAGCAGATGAAGTAAATATGCTACTAACGTTTTAAAAAATATCAATGAAATTGGTGATTTTCTGGGAAAGTACCTTTAGTTCCATAATTCATCGAAGTAGCAGGAAAATCTGTGGGGCACCTGGCTGGCTCAGTTGGTTGATCTTGAGGTTGTGAGTTCGAGCCCCACGTTGGGCATAGAGATTACGTAAAAATATTTTTTTAAAAGGTAGAAAACTCTAAATAAACCAATCCTAAAAGAAATAATTGAAAAAGCTATCAAAGAATCATCTCCAGAAAGGCTCAAGTGATTATGTAGTATTTAATTTTTTTAAAGTATTTATTACATGTGTATGATGAATTCTAACTTTTCCATTTGGAATATACAGAGAAATAGAAAAGGTGAGAATCACTCCCTTTTTCTTTATCTAAATACACTTAACATTTTATCACTTCCAACTTTTAATATTTTAAGTCTATTTTACAGAATTATACTCTAAAAATACTTTTATAGGCTGTTTAACATTTAAATGTATTAAAAGCTTTTCATTTTATTATAAGCCTTTCATGAAAATAAATTATGTCTATACATTGTTTGAGATACTAGTACCTCAAAGAAGAGTGGGAACATTTACATGAGCTATAACATGATTGCTACTGGACACAACTGGTGTTCAACAGATGGCAGCCATGATTGTCAGAGTTTGCAAAGGACTTTTCCTTTTGCTACATCATTTAATTAACTTATAATGGGTATTATTATTTTATTTTATTTTTAAGATTTTATTTATTCATAGAGACACACACAGAGAGACAGAGGCAGAGACATAGGCAGAGGGAGAAGCAGGCTCCATGCAGGGAGCCGGACGTGGAACTCAATCCCGGGTCTCCAAGATCACGCCCCAGGCCACAGGCGGCGCTAAACTGCTGTGCCACTGGGGCTGCCCTATTATTATTTTAGAACACACTTTTTCCTTTTTTAGGAGGAATAGGTAAATCACATGCTTCCCAGAGAGGCCAAGAATGTATTCTTTTAAAATACATTCATTTATTTAGAGTGGTAGAGAGAGGGGGAGAGAGTGAGCAAGTAGTGAGTGAGAGCCAGCCAGGGTGGGGATGGCCAGAGGGAGAGAGGGAATGTTAAGCAGGCTCCACGCCCAGCACCTGACTTGGGGCTTGATATAAACACCCTGAGATCATGACCTGAGCCAAAATCATGAGTCGGATGCTTTAATGGACTGAGCCACCCAGGGGCCCCACCAAAAATAGATTTTTGCTCCTGGGGGAGAATCCCTCTGGTTGGCTGATTTTGTTAAGAAGGCTGAGCAGGGTTGAACGGTCTTTTCTACACCTAAAGAGAGGTGTCCCGTGTCCCAACACTCAAGAGAGCCATGCAGGGCCAGAGTCCTGAGTGATACAAAGAAACAGCAGTCAAGTCAGGTTTGGGTGAAGGTCTTTCACATTAGGCATTTGGCCTACGCGGCATAGAAATGAAGGGTGGATTAACACTCAGTGCTCCCACCTCCAGCCTCTCAAACTCCACCTCCCATTACTTTTTTCTTTTTCTTTTCTTTTCTTTTTTTTTTTAAGATTTGATTTGCTTTATTTGCTTGAGACAGCATGCACACAAGGGAGAGTGGACTACCTGCTGAGCAGAGTCCAACTCGGAGCTGGATCCCAGGACCCCTGATCATAACAATCTAACTGAGCCATCAGGCATCCCTCCACCTGTTTCTTTAAAGCCTGCTTTCTCACTTCTTGTTTTCACTGCCTTTGCTTCAGCTTCCTGTTTTGCAGTTTGTTTTTCTGGTGTCTCTGGCTTTTCTACACTCCCCTTTTATGCCAGACTGTCCTGTATTCAAAGCTTTTTCTTCTTCTAAAGATTTATTTATTTATTCATTCAGAGAGAGCGAAGAGAGAGGCAGAGACACAGGCAGAGGGAGAAGCAGGCTCCATGCAGGGAGCCCGACGTGGGACCCGATTCCGCGTCTCCAGGATCACACCCCTGGCTGCAGGCGGCGCTAAACCGCTGAGCCACCGGGGCTGCCCCAAAGCTTTTTCTTCTCACCTCTCCCCTTCTCCCGTTTGGGCCTCATCTCACGGCCTTCCCACAGCTGCTCAGGTCACTAAATGCTTCTAATCTCAAAGCTTCTCTTTCCGAGCCGCACCTCTGCTTTCAGCCCCAGAGCTTCTTACTCCCACATTCCTGTCGACCCCTGCCACGTTTGTTATTTTCATCTCACCCAAAGAACTAGCTTCCGTGGGTTTGATTCAAAGCCATTAGAGTTGACTTTCAATAATTACCTCTACATTCTATCTAAGAAAATTTTAAAGTGACATTCCTCTACCTTTAGGTGCCCAAGTACACACTTTTAAATTTTTTTAATCGAAATCTTCAAACTGTTATCAGAAAGCTCTTTCTTCAGAGAGAATCTTATTGGGGGCTGGTGTGTAAAACTAAGGAAGAACTCTTGGTGGCAAGGTGGCCTGGAATCCCCAGACCCTGGAGAAGCCCTTAGGGAGGGGCAGGAGACCCCACCGGAGGCAGTGTGGCAGTGGACCATGTCTAAAAATACAGTGGTGATGATCTGTTACAGTCAATTCTTTCCTTGTGGGAAATGTGGCATCTATGTTGCCATGTCGTGCATTTTTGTAAGAGAATCTGGAAAGTCATATTTTATGTGAAATCCCCAGATTTTTAAAAAGCTGAAATAATTGGGGCACCTGGGTGGTACAGTCAGTTGGAGGTCCAGTTCCTGATTTTGGCTCAGGTCCTGATCTCAGGGTCGTGAGATTGAGCCCTGCATTGGGCTCCATGGCTCAGTATAGAGTCTGCTTGGGACTCTCTCTCCCTCTGCCCCTCCCCCCACCCCAAATAAATAAACCTTAAAAAAAAAGCTTAAAAAAATTGCAATAATTTTATATATTATTGAAAACAAAATACCACATGGGAAAAATGCCCATGCAGGCCACATACAGCCCACTGGCCTGTTTTGCCAACTCTGGTGGAAGATATGAAAAGTCACTGGAATGTGTGTAATCTATCCTCTTGCTCCACCCTACTGAACCTTCCCATCTACACAAATCGTTCATCCCAAATTATGGAGTGTTTTTTGTATTCACAGTGTTTTTAGTGTAGGTAACTGATAGGCTGGTGTCTTTTATCAAGTTAACCTAAAATTCAGGATTTTTAAAAATGTAGATGAGATATTAAGTCTAAATTCACACTTCAGACAAGATCATCACTCAACTCCAAAGAAAACGGGGAGAAAAAACAGCAGCCATCTCTACAACCTCCCAGTACATATCTCACGGATCACTGCAGTTTCTTGAACGGTGTGCTTGTTAGTAAGCTGTCAGGTGATCATCTATTTCAGCTTCCAGAAGTATTTTCAAATGACTGTGCAAACTGCAGTGGCATCATCAGGACTTCTCCCCAGTGTGGATTCCCTGGTGTACAATGAGGTGTGAACTCCACCGGAAAGCTTTCCCACATCCATCACACTCATAGGGCTTCTCTCCAGTGTGGATTCTTCGGTGGCCCAGAAGATGCGAACTGTAGCTGAAAGCTTTCCTGCACACGTCACACCCATGACGCCTCTCTCCACTGTGGATTTGCTGGTGTCCCACCAGAGCTGAGCTGTGGCTGAAGGCCTTCCCACACTTCTCACACCCATAGGGTTTCTCCCCACTGTGGATTCTCTGGTGATGGAAGAGGCCTGAGCTCTGGCTGAAGCTTTTCCCACACTCACTGCACTGGTATGGCTTCTCCCCAGTGTGGACTCTCTGATGCTGTATGAGATGTGAGCTTAGACAGAATGCCTTCCCACAGTCATTGCACTGGTAGGGCTTCTCTCCAGTGTGGGTCCTTTGGTGTCGAACAAGGCCTGAACTGTAGTGAAACGCTTTCCCACACTCAATGCATTGGAAAGGTTTTTCTCCAGTGTGAGTCTTCTGATGCTGAACAAGGTGTGAACTGTATGTAATAAAAGGCTTTTCCACACTTATCACACTGATAGGGTTTTAATCGGTTATGTATTCTCTGATGGTCAATAAGTTGTGAGCTCTGGATGAAAGTTTTGCCACACACATTACACGAATAGGGTCTTTCTCCAGTGTGGATTCTTTTATGTCTGATGAGGCTTGAGTTTTGAGTGAATCTTCTCCCATATTCATCACACTTATATCTTCTCTCAGTTGAAGTGTGTCTCTGATATCTTTTGTCCATCCTTCATGTTCTTGAATGTCTCCACATGCAGGGACCTCTCCATTGATTTGGCCAGATGACTTTTTTGGAGACTCCATCTCTCTAGTAAGCTCATGCTTTTGAATCAATTCTCCTTTCTCAATTCTAATCACATCATCTGAAACAAAAGGAGAGATTCCAAATGTCACTGAAATTCACTGAAATATATAGGAACAAAATCAAACTAGAAGTACACAGATTAACTATACCAACAAAATAGTTTTACAACATTTGAGGAAGAAAATGGGAGTGACAAGGGAGGAGAGCACTAGCAGTGTCTGGACTGGAAGGCCATGACTTGGGCAGAGTGGAGACAAGTCAGGGAGGAGTAAGTCAACAACAGAAAAAATGATCTGAGATGAGAGCAGGTTCCAAGGGCAAGGACAGAGCAGCATAGGGAGGAGAAGGGAAGCCATGGGGGTCAGTGCTGATGTGGAGCTGTGGAGCAGCTCTGTACAGGTGGCTCTGAAGGCCTCTGGGAGTACTGAAACAGGGGGGGAGTACAGAAAGTGCCCTATTTCCAAATATGCAGACCAAGGAGGTCAGAGTCTAATCACATGGGGCGCAGAAAGATATTATTATGTAGGAGAGATAGAAACAGATTCGGCCCCAAAGACACTGCTCTTCTTGCAAAGGAGAACCTGGGCATCTGTCAAGCCTGAAGCTACACTCTGTGGGTCACTTGATATTTCCCAGGCAGATGTTCATGAACACAGAGGAGGGGTTTTAATAGACCCAGACTCCTGGCTGTCCTTAGCCAAAGAAAGCATGTTCCCATAGTTTCCCTGCTTGTTGCTCCTACAGAGGTGCCTCTGAGCAGGGTTCCCAATACCTCCACTCCTCCAGGGTGGCTGATGTGGCCACTTCCTCAATGGTCAACAGTTTCTGAAAAAAAGTGAGACTGTCAAGACGTATTCTCCCTGAAGTAATTCCATTTTAGGACTCAGAGTAAAGGGCAGGATTTGTAACCATGTAAGAAAAATGCAGGGAAAAGCAATATGCTTTGTGTGGTTAAGAGACGTTAATTGGGGGTTATGGGGGTGGCAAGGAAAGACCAGTATGGAGACAGCTGAAGACCAGGAGGTAGCGTTTGTCAGACACACTGGCTGACTGTGCCCAAACCAGTCACCTTAAGGCCACTCTGGGAGGAGAGAGGGGAAGGAGCCATGGCCCAACATCAGATGTGAGCTCACTGAGTGTGGACGAGGTACAAAGCCAAAGGCACCCCTCCTGAGGAAAGTGACAGACCCCTGGGTGTCAGGGCTCCCATTATATGAAAGTGGAGCTGAGAAGCAGTGCTGCCCAGAGTGAGAGGAGCCGTTTCCCAGGTCTCCTTCCTCACCAGACCACCTTGCCACGCTGGTGAAAAAGTTCTGTTACTGGCTATGTAAGGTTATCTTAAAGTTTTGGGGCACTTTAAAACTTCATGTTACTGCTACCTCAGATACACTTGTGTGCAGAATTCAAAGGAAAATCACACAAAGTATACATTTATGCAAGAATATAGTCTTTTAGGGAGGTCTGGGTGGCTCAGTTGGGTACATGTCCAACTCTTGATTTTGGCTCAGATCTTGATCTCAGTGCCATGAGATCAAGCCTTGTGTGGGGACTCCATGCACAGCGGAGAGTCTGCTTGGGATTTTCTCTCCCCCTCCCTCTGCTCCTTCCCCTACTTGGGTGCACATGCATGCTCTCTCTCACTCTTTCTAAATAAGTAAAATCATAAAATCTAATATAAAAACGGAAAAAAAGAAGTCTTTTAGAGCCATTAGCAAATATAAAATGCACTGCAGATGTGATCCAAAACATTATTGTACATGTAATAGAACTAAAATTCCTATCAGCATGAGAAGAAAATTTACGGATTATTGAAAAATATAGCATAGAAACACAATTTCTAAAAGACTAAAAAAGGTTGGGGAAGGGGTGCCTGGCTGGCTCTGTCAGTGGAGCACACTACTCTTGATCTTGAGGTCATGAGTTTGAGACCCACGTTGAGTATAAAGATTACTTAATAAATAAAATATTTTTTTAAAAGGTTGGGAAAGATGGTGTACTTCTAGTCAGGATGGCACAGTGAATTCATATTCTAGCCCCAAATACATGGAGTGATAAAAGTAAAAATTAATCTATAATATGTCTGTGCTAAAAGAATAAGACAGTCATCTCTGTGGGCCAGAACGGAAATAAAAACACAGAATGGCAGCTATAGTTGAAGTTGTGGTCCTGCTACGCTCCAGAGATGGATGGAGACGGTGGCTCACAGGAAGATGGGGGACTGGTACCAGCTCACTGCTGATGCCAGAGTCTGGGTGCACACCCGCAAGCATGTGGACAGCTCTGTGACCAAGGAGCCTGTCAGGCCACTGAGAAGCTTGTGGTGACATTGATGGTCTGTGTGTTATCACTGGAGCCCTGGTTCTGGGAGTGGGGGCAGGCAGAGGTAACCACAGAGCTGCTCAGCAAGGAAGGGAAGAATATAAAACAGATCAGAAAGAACTCAAAATGAGCCCAGAGATGAAAATTTCAAAACACTTGAGCAGAATGCTAAGGAAGATGGTTAGCAAAATCACCACTTGGAACATGAATTCAATCCAGATGAAATTACCCTCATGAAAAAGCGTGGAAAGAGGGTGCCTGGGTGGCTCAGCGAGTTAAGCCTCCAACTCGTGATTTCGGCTCAGGTCATGATCTCAGGGTTGTGAGATTGAGTCCTGCATGGGCTCCACACTGAACATGGGGCCTACTTCTCTCCCTCTCCCTCTGCCTCTCCCCTGCTCACTCTCATGAGCTCTCTCTCTCTCTCTCTAAAATAAATAAATCTTCAAAAAAAAAAAAAAAAAGCCTGGAAAGATTAAAGATATCTAAAAAAGGTTAAGTAATGACATAGTATCCATAGCACAAAAGCAATTATGAAATAAAACCACTAAAAATGAAACAAGATGATATAAAAACTGAATAGACAAATTTTATTTTATTTTTTTAAAGATTTTACTTATTTATTCATGAGAGACACAGAGAGAGAGAGGCAGAGACACAGGCAGAGGGAGAAGCAGGCTCCATGCAAGGAGCCTGATGTGGGACTCAATCTCGGGACTCCAGGATCACGCCCTGAGCCAAAGGCAGGTGCTCAACCACTGAGCCACCCAGGCATCCCCTGAATGGAAATTTTAGAAGTGGATAAACTGGAGACAGAATAAACTGGAAGGTAACAGGACTCTACTGGGATGTACCACAGAGACAGAGACAAAGGATATGAAAAAGTACTTACATGAAATGAATAGATTTATAAATAGATTCTAACCAGTATATTCTGGGAGTCCCAGAAGAAAAAAACATAAGTAATAAAAAAAAAAAAAAAAAAACATCATGCAAAGAACCAATAGCTGAGAATTTTCTAGGGCTGAAGAAAAAACATGGGTTCTTTGCAACAGGGCATATATGAACCAACCAAGATGAGTAAAAATAAAACCCTATCAGGATACACTTTTTAGTAAAACTTAGGATCATAAAGGCTAAGAGTAAATATAAATGCTACTAATGAGAAAAGATGGAATCCCTAAGAAAACAAAAATGGTATTTGGAAACTGTAGTAGTCATTTGTTAAAGATTTTATTTATTTACTTGAGAGAGCAGGAGTGAGGGCAGCAGAAGAGGCAGAAGGGAGAAGCAGACTCCCTGCTGAGTAGGGAGCCCAATGTGGGGCTCAATCCCAGGACCCCGGGATCATGACCTAAGCTGAAGGCAGAGGCTTAACCGACTGAGCCACCCAGGTGCGGCTTAACCGACTGAGCCACCCAGGTGCCCCGGTAGTGACTGACTGACTGACTGATTTATTTATTTATTTATTTATGTATTTATTTATGTATTTATTAATTAATTAATTAATTAATTAATGATAGACAGAGAGAGAGAGAGAGACAGACAGAGAGGCAGAGGAGGAGGGAGAAGCAGGCTCCATGCCAGGAGCCTGACGTGGGACTTGATCCTGGGACTCCAGGATTGCGCCCTGGGCCAAAGGCAGGAGCTAAACCACTGAGCCACCCAGGGATCCCCTGGTAGTGATCTTTTAAGGGCACACAACAGAATCTAGAGGACTAGCTACTGGAAGTAGTAGTACCAGCAATACTTTCAGAATGCTGAGGAAAAAAAAGGTCAATCTGAAATTTACTCTAGCTAAACCGTGATTACAAAGGGAAGAAAGGTGCTCCTGGCTGACTCAGTTGGTACAGCAAGCAACTCCTGATCTCAGGGTCGTGAGTTCAAGCCCTGCATTGGGCATGGAGCCTACTTAATATATTAAAAAAAAAAAAAAGAGGAGGGCAATGTAAGTATTTTCAGACATGCAAAGACTAAGTGTACATCCAAAGAACCTAAGATAATCATTAAAAATATGAACTCCAATTAGAGTGAAATCTAGAGGAAAGGTGTTGGACTAAAGAATGATGCTTTAGTAACTGACAAAGTATGTCTGGAAATTTATTAAACTTACTATGAAAGAAAAAAATTGATTTCACATTTTTATAAAGAAACTGGTTTCTATGAATGACCAACTATAATCTAGAATTTATAGCGTTAATAGAGTCTAGTTCCCTAGAGGAGAATTTCCATTCATTAATTTTTCCTAGTTATAAGAGAATTTTAAAGAGCCCATGAAAATAATGGAATTTAAAATCTTCTAGGGATCCCTGGGTGGCGCAGCGGTTTGGCGCCTGCCTTTGGCCCAGGGCGCGATCCTGGAGACCCGGGATAGAATCCCACATCGGGCTCCCGGTGCATGGAGCCTGCTTCTCCCTCTGCCTGTGTCTCTGCCTCTCTTTCTCTCTCTCTGTGACTATCATAAATAAATAAAAAAAATTAAAAAAAAAAAAGAAATAAAAAAAATAAAAATAAAATCTTCTGATACTGCCTTCATTTAACAAAATAAAGTTTCAAGTCACTGTGCTCTCAATTTTAATGAATTCCAAGGGAGGTTCCCAAAAATGGTTTAATAGATGTATACCAATATTGACTTTGTTGCTACTGGACCTCTTTACAGAGACTTAAAGAGGAGGTTTATTCAAGAAACTATGCTCCTTGGTGGAACTTAGAATTCAGGTCATGGCAAACATTTATTTTCTAGGAGCTACAATGATCAGATAGCCCACACTATACCCAATTTCTACAATGGTTATACTGAAGCATGCAGTTTTGTATTGTTTGTCCTAAAATTTATTCTGACTTCACATGCCATTTGTAGATGGTACCTAATCATACTTATAAATTACCAAATTTTAAAACTGCCCAAGAACTTACAGTTCTGAATATCTATCTTTAATTTCTCCACTGAATGAAATCTAAACTCATATGTTTAATATACAAGCCCTTCATGATCCACTGGGTTTTTGACCCTCAATAGTTACGCATATGAATCACTCAGAGTTAAAAAAAAAAAAAAAAAAAAAAAAAGCCCATGTTTGGTCCTCACCCCAGTCCAAATGAAACCCAATTTCCAAGGGATGGCCTAGGCACTGATCGATTTTTAAAGTCATACAGATGAGTAATGAAGGCACAATGAAGGTTAAAAATGTCCCTGCCTACTTTTCCAGTTTTATTTCCCATAACTTTCCACGTTCCTCATTTTTATCTCCCATCTTTACTACAGAGTTAAGAACATAGGCGATGAAGACAAAATTATTTAAATGCCGTATCTGCCATTTGCTAGCATGAGAGCTAGTGTCATTTTAGGACATAAGCTGATAGTCCCTCCTACCTAAAAGTCTCCAAGAGCAGCAGTGAACTGCAGATCAGAGTGATTAATCATGATCAACTTACATCTTCAGGAAAAGGATAGACTTGTGTTCAGTGTGCTACAAGAATTTGTTATACTTATCAATAAGATGCCCATTAACTGGCTAATACAATAAAGTTCTGACCTTCAAACAGCAAGCTTCAGTTCTTTAAGAAAACCCTGCATGTCAAACACCTACATTTGGGAAACATGAATTTCCAAGTGATAGTAGGATAACCAGACACACTTGTACTTAAAAGAAGTATCCTGCAGCCATTAAAAGTCCTCCCTCAGCATAACAAAGAAGACAACAACAACAAAAGTATAACTCATATTGTTAAGATGACACTCTTTTTTAAAGAAGTAGGCTCCACACCAGCATGGAGTCTAATATGGGGCCTGAAATCATGACCCTGAGATCAGGACCCCAATTGGGATCAAGAGTCAGATGCCCAACCAAGCTACTCAGGTGCCCTAGGTGACACTGTTTCTAACGGTGACATTCTTCATTTTCTCTTGAGAAGAGTGGGCATCTGTTACACCCAACAGATGAAAAGAATATTCCAACTCTGAACTCTGGATCCCTTGTTTAAGCCAGGAGGGGAGTCAGAAAGAGCAACTCTGTCATCTTTCCAGTACTTTCTAGGGCTTTAGGACAAGTGATCTAGTTCTCTTCATCCTTCCCTTCCTCTCCAACACCATTCAAAACTGTCCAACTTTTGGCCCTTATAATGTCGACTTGGAGCTACACCAAGTCTTCAAAGTAGTCTCCAATCCAGCTTACATCAACTTACATGGCACATGTTAGTTCCTGCTCAAAAACCAAAAGACAGCCAAGTGGGAAGAATAAAAGCTTTCTCAGCCAAACTGACCCAACCACATTTTCCAACCACGATCCGTATGTTTCTGCATCATTTCTCTGCTTGGACTTCATCACTCACCTTTACTAAACATTTCCTAGGGCAGGGGTTCTCACAGAACCCAGAGATAGGTCTTATATACAGTGAAAGTTAAAGATGTACTGACTTCTTACCTGGACACACAAAGCCCTTGTGTTTTGGACCCTGCCACCTCTGCTCTTCTGCCCCCCTCTCTGTGCTCCGGTCACATCAGCCTTCTTTCTTTCTTTTCTTTTCTTTTTTTTAAAGATTTTATTTATTTATTCATAGGCACAGAGAGAGAGAGAGGCAGAGACACAGGGAGAGGGAGAAGCAGGTTCCATGCAGGGAGCCCGATGTGGGACTTGATCCCGAGTCTCCAGGATCACACCCAAGGCTGCAGGCAGCGCCAAACCGCCGCGCCACCAGGGCTGCCCACATCAGCCTTCTTTCAAACCCATTTCTTTCCCACCTGTTTTTGCACATGCTCTTAGATGCATTGCTTTTCCCTCTACAACTCACCTGGCTAATTTTTACTGGCCAATTTTAGGACTTTCCTCTCATGTTGCTTCCTCAAAAAGGCCTTATCTGTCTACCTTCTTCCCCCATAAACAATCTGTTATGGTACATTTTTCTGTGTATTTATTTAATGTCTCTGTCTCCAGACTATTGTAAGCTCCAGGAAAACAAGGCTCATATATGCTTTGTTCACTATACCCGATGCCTTGTGTGGTGTCTGGCACATAGTAAGTATTAAATATATATTTGCTAAATGATAAATGACCCTGAGGTCTCCAGGGGAGCCATATGATCCAAGTGTCAACACTAACCCCAATCCTGTTGGTGTTGAGGGTCCTGAGATATACCCTTCAGTTGGATCTCCATGGGTTGAGGCTGGAGAAATGTTGCTTCCTTAGCTGGATCCAGAGGCACTGATGTCTCAGAAAGCACTTCCTCTGTACAGGCCTGGGTTGAAACCTGAGAACAAGCAGGCTCATCTGGGCATCTGAACTGCCCACAGTATACATGATCCTGAGAGCCCACAAAGGATCAGCCTGGATGCCCACTCCCAACCATCCCCTCATTGAACACAGGCGCTCTCTACCTTCTGGCCTGGTTCATCCAATTCCTTCTCCAGGTCCTCCAGCACGGCCACAGCCTCTTCCCCACTCTCAGGGTGCTGCTCCCACACCCAGGCCTAGAGCTCCTTGGGCAGGATGGTCAGGAACTGCTCCAACACCAGCAAGTCCAACATCTGCTCCTTGGTGTGGATCTCAGGCCTTAACCACTTACAACAGAACATCCAGAGCTGGCTTAGTGCCTCACGGGGTCCAGGAGTCTCCTTGTAGCAGAACTGTTGGAAGCACTGGTGGAAGAGCTCCTGGTTGTTTGGGCTGCTCCACTGTGAGCCAGATCCCGGAACCTTGGCAGGACATTTTTTGTTGTTTCCTCTGATATGCCCCTCTGGCTCTTCAGGAGCCATGCCAGCTCCAACGGTCAGAGAAGAGGAGAGCAATTGTTATCTTTCAGGGTACACTCCTAAGGTTACAAAAACCACAGCTAAAAAGAGAGAGAGAGATACACACACAGGCTGATTAAATACTTGAACTAAATCTAATGTTTCGGTTTTTTTGTTTTTTTTTTTTTAAGATTTTATTTATTCATGAGACACACACAGAGAGAGGCAGAGACACAGAGGGAGAAGCAGGCTCCATGCAGGGAGCCTGGCGTGGGACTCCACGATCAGTCCCTGGGCTGAACGCGGTGCTAAACCAGAGCCCCCGGGGCTGCCCTAATGTTTGTTTCAAAGAGCAAGAAGTCTTGACCCAAAATTAAAGATATTTAAAAATGTTTAATGTAATTCCAACCTTTTTCCAAGTAGAAGGAATGTTGGCAGGAAAGGGCATTTTTCATGATACTGAGAATATTGTCAGATCCCTGCTTTCTAAAAATAAAACCAAAACAATCCATTGATGAAGCCAAGCTGAATTTATTCTTATGCATGCTAGCACTACCTTGACAGAGTCTCAGATACTCTCCCAGGGAGAAAGGCAAACTCAGATTAATGAGGTTTCAGGGGTTTAAGGCAGATCTTTTAAAGCAGGATACGGATTGGGCAAGGATCGGGACCCAATAGTTTAGAATTGACAGACACAACAAGGTGTTTTCAGTTGAGGGTTTCAAAAAGTCTGGATCCTATCCATTAAAGGTTGGGAGTCTGATATTCATTCAGGTGGATTTTTTGAGGGGTAATTTTGTGTTGAGGGGTAATTTTTGAAGCAAATACAAATATTTGCAACTTTATCTCCTAGAGCAAAAATTTCCTGGAATAGTAATCTCATGTTGATAAAGATAGTGGAAGAGTAGCGTCACATCCAGTATAGACGAATGAATAGTAGAATCACCTTAACCTAGGTAGACAGTAGGCTGTTTGGGTGTCGATGGTTTCAATCTTCCCTCTAATAGCAGACTTAAGCAGAGCCTTTTGGCTTCAGTAGATGTGGACTACCAACTCATCAGTATGGTGGGCCATGGTAAAGGACCTGTGCTATGGATTCCAGAAGACCTGGGCTTAAATCCCACCGTGTTCTCTTACGAGTAGTGGCTTAACCTCTCTAAACCTCTATTTCCCCCTCTGTAAAAATCTTACCTTTTTTAACATACTATTTTGAAGGAAGTTAAAATTTATTGTATTTGAAAAATTTTAAGGTTTTGTTTGATAGTGAGAGAGCACAAGGACGGGGAGCGGCAGAGGGAGAGAAGCAGGGCCCCCCCTCCCCCCCCCCACCAGCAGGAAGCCCGTTGTGGGACTCAATCCCTGGACTCTGGGATCACGACCTGAGCAGATGCTTCAACGGCTGAGCCACCCAGGCACCCCAAAATAGTTTTGAATTAAAGAAAATTTCCCCAAGTCCCTACACGGCTCCCTCGGCTTCCACTCGCGTTGCCATCCTACGTGACCACAGCACAACGACACGGGCGGGATGAAAATCGGTGAACTAACCCTTCTCTCTAGATTGTTCTGAGCTCCCGCGGGTGTGGCCTCAGTCCGGGCTGCGGTCCTCGCTGCCACCCGGTCATCTGGGCGCGGCCTCGGAGCCCTGCCGCGTGTCTGGGCCCAGAGCCCGTGGTTCTCTGTGCCCCCCGGCGCTCCCCGCACACCCCGCCGCCGCCCCGGCCGGATCAGGTTGGCGGACCGCGGTGCGCTCGCAGAAAGCCTGCTTCGGGGTCGCTCACGGAGACTCACAGCAGTTCACGTCCTCCAAGGAATGAGACTCACGGCGGCGCGGCCACCCGTCCGGTCACCCGGTCACCCGGTCACGGGAGCGAACGGCAGCCCGACTCAGGCGGGTCCGCAAGCCGCCGGGACTGGACAGGCCGCAGGAGGCGGGGTCCCGGGAGGCGCGCACCCAACGACTCTCCCCACCTTGCCTCGCCCGCTGGGGGTCCCGGGCGCGGCGCTGACGTCTCGAGTCCCACGGGGCCTGGAGAAGATGGCAGTCTCCCGGCCGCCGGCGGACGTGCAACCGCGAACGCTGTCCGGCCTGCGCCTCTTCCGGCCGCCAGTCTCCCGCGGCGGAGGGGAAGAATCCCGGAAGGACTCGCACCAGGAGGGGCCACGCCGGCACGCGGAGGGGGCGGGGAGCGTCTAGCGGGGCTCTAGGGTGCAACAGTTCTGGCAGCAGTGGAATAAATCTATTCATCAGCGCTTCAGACAGTGCTTTAGGTATTAACGTGAGCAGCAGACGAATGTCTAGGCCCCAGAAATCTCTGAGCGAACTCCAGGAACGTCGCTGTTAGTGGCTGAGGTTCAAGATACACATTAAGGAGCAGATTCAGGTGCTGGAGCAAGTCTTGACCTTCCTGTGCAAAGAGCTCTAGGCCTGTGTGCACGAGAAGCATCTACAATGTGGAGGAAGCTTTAGGAAGAGTTTGATGATCTAAGAGTTGCAATCTGGATGAGTTGTGAGGTCAAATGAAGATGCCTTTTGAAAGCATTCTACAGGGCAGCCTGGGTGGCTCAGTGGTTGAGCGGCTGCCTTCAGCCCAGGATGTGATCTAGAGACTTGGGATTGAGTCCTGCATCGGGCTCCCTGGATAGAAGCTGCTTCTCTCTTTGTGTCTCTCATGAATAAATAGATAAAATTGAAAAAAAGTGTTTTATATAGGTTATAACTCTCTAATGCTCTCATAGTTTTCACTGTAATCATTGCCAAAGATCTACCGATCTCATCTGTGTCCTGGATCTCTACTGTGTGTGTTATTCTCTTGAACTGACTGTTATCTGTGCTTGATTTAGGTTGATCCATAGTATGTAATCTGGGATCATGCTTAAATCATTCTTTGCTCTTTCCCTTAGGTGTCTGTCTCAAGTTCTATCTGTGGTCTGTTTACTTTAGGTTACAAAGTAGTACCAATAAGTAGTACTAATTTACTTCTTTGGTCTAAAGGAGTAAATATTTATTTATTAAGATTTTATTTATTTATTCATGAGAGACACAGAGAGAGAGGCAGAGACACAGGCAAGGGAGAAGCACACTCCATGCAGGGAGCCTGATGTGGGACTTGATCCCACATCTCCAGGATCACACCCTGAGCTGATGGTGGCGCTAAACTGCTGAGCCACCTGGGCCGCCCTAAAGAAGTAAATATTTAGAGAAATACACATAGGCAGTACCAGCTACATGATCTGCAGGACTAGTACAAAATGAAAATGTGCGGCCCTTTGTTCAAAATGCAGGAAAAACATATTGTTAAAAGTATTAAAATATAAAATCTATTTATCTCCTACCATAGGCTCTCTCATGACTCATCATTGCGTTTTTGTTCTTTGTCATTTAAACAAAAATTAAAATTTTAATTATGACTTTTGCTGTTCACCTTTATATTGTACAATACCAGTTTTAAATGCAAATATAAAAGCATTAGTGATCACCAAATTACACACAATTCATATTTTGTAGTTTTGTGCATATGTATTTCAGATCAGTGGAAACACTGTACAGGGTGACTGACAGCTTCTTGACAGGTACACATTCTGTCAACTCGACCTTTAGGTACTGATGAGTAAGGAAAAGGAAAAAGGCAGCAGTAGTGGGTTGCTCTCTTCCCTTTCCCTTCTGCCGTCATTTCCAGGAAATGGCTACTTACCACAGGGAAGTAACACAAAAAGAACATGGTGAGTTCCTTTTTCCTGTTTCTCAGACCCTGCCTTTTACCAGCTGAGTTATAAGGAAGCTCTGGTTCCAGCAAGAAAAGTATGGTCTCACCTGGCTGTCAGCACCCCAGCTTACTCAGGTGCAGATATAATATGCCTACCTTGTACATGTAGGGGTAGGAAATTTTCCCTTCTTCCCTTTCAGGTTCTTTGGGTGGTCTAATAAATAAATTGACATGACCGGCTAAAAGGAGAAAAACAAATTTATGTACGTATAAGAGTTCCAAAGATAGGAACTCATGGGCAATTTGGGCAATTGAGGTTTATATGCCATCCTAAGCCAAGGAATGGGATAGGGTCCTGGGACTTCCTCTTCCTGGGAGGAGAATTCACAGGATAAGAGAAGTTTGGTTATTAGATGTTTGCATGGTATTCAGTTGTCTTTCAGGTAAAAAAGTTATGTCTGGTAATAGGTCTTTTTCTGGTACAGGCCCCCTATATAAATTATTTTAGATAGTTAATGGAGAGGTAAATGTTTTTCCTGAGTCTTCTGGATCATGCTTGGCTTCAGCTCAACATAATCCACAAGCCAGAGTGGTGTACTTTGGGGCAGCCTACTCTATTCCTCTTCTTCTTCTTTAAATATTTTATTTATTTATTCATTAGAGACCCACAGAGAGAGAGAGGCAGAGACACAGGCAGAGGGAGAAGCAGGCTCCATGCAGGGTGCCTGATGTGGGACTCGATCCTGAGGCTCCAGGATCACGCCCTGGGCTGAAGGCAGCGCTAAACCGCTGAGCCACCCGGGCTGCCTCTATTCCTCTTTATAGTTAGAGTCTCACTGAACTCCCATGAGTCATGGGTCCACTGGAATTTTGTGCTCATGGGGGATTGCAAATGCTATATGTGAATGGGAGAGCAAGACATACCTTCTACTCAGGTGCATGCATTACTGTCCTGTCCTTCACTTATAAAACACAAGTTCAAAGAGAACATTTAGAATGTCAAGACTGTGACAACAATATTAAACAAGCCCAAGATCTTCTGAAAAGCAGGACCCCTCTGAGCATTAGGGCCCTGCGTGATTGTATAGTTAACACATCTTGGAAGCTAGCACTGCACATCTGGCCGACTCAATGGGGAGACTTATCAGGAAGGCAGTTGTGAAGTCTTCTAACAGACTGGTGATAAATGTAGGAAAAATTTTCCCTGGAATTTAAATCTTTAAACTCAGGAGAAAGTATACTGGACAAAAAACTTATAATTGTGGTGAGTATAGGAAAGCCTTTATTCAGCATTTCCCCCTTTCTGGACATCAGAGAACTCACTCTGGGGAGAAACTATCACTGTGGTAAGTGTGAGAAAACCTTTATTCAATGCTCTCATTTTTGTTGGTCACCTGAAAATCCATGCTGGATAAAGCCCTATAGACGTAAAGAATGTGAGAAAGCTTCCAGTGCAAGTACTGGCCTTATTAAGTATTAGAAAATTTGCACAGGAGAGAGAAACCCTATGAATGTAATAAATGTGGGAGAGGTTGCAAGGTTTCTAGGTGTGTTCAGTTCCGTTAAGGCCTCAGACTGCTCCTGTGGATAGGAAGTTCTAATAATGGGTTTTCTATTCTGGCAATTTCATTAAGAATTCAGGCCTTTTTCAACAGATAATATGTTTTGGAAAAGGATGCTATGGGAAAAGCATGAGAAAAGCTTCAAGGTGTTTTTCTCCAGACATGGTAAATTTTTTCCAACATCAGACCCTTGTATGGAAATGATCCCTTAAAATAGCCATTTCTATGTTATCTGACTTATGTGCAGCTGAGTAATGTATAGAATTGTTGAATCATGTTATACACCTGAAACGATTACACTGTATGATAATTATACTTGAATAAGAAAAATAAAGGGATATGAACTTTTTAAAAAAAAGCCTTTTCTAGTCAAACCCTCATATTCTTTGCAGTATGCTACGCACCAAGAGTTTAAAGGTTTAATCATGGCCTCTGGATGAATAACTATTGATCTGGAGAATCCTGCATCTTCACCTCCTAAACTTGTAACTGCTGACAAGTTATTTAACTCCTTTATGCCCAGATTTTTTTCAATGAAATTATTATTGGATAATAACTACTATTTACCAAGGATAGTATGAAGATAAAAGAAGGTAACAAGTGGATGGCACTTTGTGTGTGTGTTGCTTTTTTTTTCTTCTTTTTTTAAAGATCTTATTTATTTGAGAAAGAGCAAGAGAGAGCAAGTATGGGCAGGGAGAGAGGCAGAGGGAGAAGCTGACTCTCTGCTGAGCAGAGAGCCCAATGCTGAACTCGATCCCAAGACCCTGAGCCACCCAGGCACCCCAGGCATTTTGAACACATGTATTCTAAATACTGATAGAAGAATGCTGTACTACAGGTTGAGTATTTGCTCTGTCATATCAAAAAGACTAAAATAAAGAGTATGACTATGAGAACAGAAATAAACAATACATACTAAAACCTCACAAATATACCACCATTGTTTTTATGAGTTCAGCTTTTTTTAGATTCCACATATAAGTGGTATCCTACAATGTTTGTCTTTTTCTGACTTATCTCACTTAATACAGTGCTCTCAAATTCCATCCATTTCACAAATGGCAGGATTTCCTGCTTTCTCATGGTTTAATAATATTCCACTGTTTATATGTACTATGTCCATTCATCTATTAATGAGCTTAGGTTGTTTCCACATCTTGCCTATGTTTTATTTATACTTATATTTAAGTAGGCTCTGTGCCACATGTGAAGCTAGAACTCATGACCCTGAGATTAAGAGTTATGTGTTCTACTGACTGAGCAAGCCAGGTGCCCTACCTGTGTTTTAACCGAATTGTTTTTGTTATTAAGTTGTAGGAGTTCTTTATGTATTTTGTCTTAAAAAAAATTTTTTTTTAAGTAGGCTCCACACTCAGTGTGGGGCCTAAACTCACAACCCTGAGATCAAGACCTGAGATCAAGAGTCAGACACTCAACCGACTGAGCCAAACAGGCATCCCAAGTTCTTTATATATACGTATTTTGGGTATAAACCTCTTATCTGATAGATGGTTTGCAAATATTTTCTCCCATTCTGTAGGTACAGGATTGGGTGGTGAGGTGGGCAAGGAAAGATGAATAAAGCAACTATCAAAAACAGATATGCACTGACTAACAAGAGTTACAATGAATGTCAAAAGTGGAAAAGATGAAAATAAGCAGAAAGTCTGGGGATGGCAGTAGAAAGCAACAGAAAAATATTTTTAAAAATATTTTTTTTGAGAGAGCACAGGGGCATGGGGTGGGATGGGTGAGGGGCAGAGAAGAGGAAGAGGGAGAGAAGCAGACTCCCTGCTGAGTGCAGAGGCCTATGCTGGGCTTGATCCCAAGACCCTGAGATTATGACCTGAACTAAAATCAAGATTCATTCAACCGAATCACCCAGGTGTACCCCAATAATTTGTTTTTTGACTGACAGAACAGATTGAAATGTACTGAAGTTAGAGGGAATGGGGCCAATAAGGAGAAAATGCTGAAGAGAGATCATGATATTTTAGGATCATTTGTTACTTTTTAACTAAAGACAGCAGGGACTAAAGGAAATACCAGATAGGGTTAGACAGTCTGAAAGATTAGGTAGATGATGTAGCTTCCATTACAAGGGCACAGGAAAGAGGTACAAAAGGGCTTTAAATGATACAGGAAATTCAGAAAAGGTCATTTTAAAAAAAAATCTTATTTATTCATGAGAGACACAGAGAGAGAGAGAGAGGCAGGGGCACAGGCAGAGGGAGAAACAGGCTCCATGCCGGGAGCCGGATGCAGGACTCAATCCCTGGACTCCAGGATCACGAGCAGGGCCAAAGGCAGGCGCTAAACCACTGAGCCACCCAGGAATCCCCAGAAAAGGTTTTTAAATGAAGTTATTAGGAATGCACGTAGACAACTTTTTCCTGAGGCTGATAACAGGGAAGACAGCATTATGTTATTCTGTACCATGTCCTTTGTTAGTGCTAATTAAGTGGGACTATGGTACTTGAGAGGACATTCAGTCTGATTCAGCACGGTGTTTCTATGACTCACGGGTTCCTAATGCTTTTCTGCCTGGATACCTACCAGAACTTTCAACCATTCTCTCTCAAGATGGATTCTTGATGCTCACCCTGCTCATGAATGGCCTGGAATTCTGGATATTTCATGGACTGGAATAATTAGTGGCTTCTATGCTGCTTTGTGAGGAAATTCTGAATGTACTCCCATTCCACATGTCCTGGCTACAACCTGAAAACACTTAAGATATGATTGAGTTTGTGAAAAGCTCAAAGAGTGAACCAGAGTTAGTATCTTAGAAGGACACCTTAGGGGACAATTCTTAGGTCAACAAATAGAAAAAAATTGACATATAGTCTGTTCCATCTTCAAGAAGAAGTAAGAAACAAATCAAAAGGATGAGAAAATGAGGAAGGCGGACACTAATACACCTAGCCTGGCTGAGTGGACTGAAGCTTTGCAACCACGGTTGTACAGATGCTTCTCTCCCTTACTGCATGTTCGCTCATTTAATCACCACTTGCTGCCCTGTGTCATCATGCGCTCTCTCCGAGCCCCCCTCAAGGTGGCTGCCTCCTGTTTTTTGGTTGATCCTCTAACATTTACACCTGCAGCTCCTCATGCGGCATCCGCTACTGACAGCAACGTTCCTAGAGTTGGTACAGAGCCTCCCAGGGTCCAGGTGTCTCCTGGTAACAGAGCTGCCTTAAGTTAGGACCAGCAGCTGCCTCCTGGTTGTCTGAGTTCTCCCGCACGGCCCACGTTCTTGGCTCCCAGTGTAGTGCTCCCCGTTGGAGATTTAATAGCCTAGGCTGTGCCAGTCATGGACTCTGAGTAAACTTCACAGGCCGTGTATATGGCAGTCTCTGCTTCAAGGAGACTGGCTTGGGGGTGAAGTGAATGTTTTTGGCTCCTCGGAAAGCAAAACAAATCATTAACTTACAGATATCCAAAAGGCTGCCGACAACTTTTACTGAGGCTTACGCTGACTGGTCGTCTTGAAATCACTGAATGAAGCACTGAAAGATTAATTCCAAAGGAAAATGAGAATCCCGGTGAACCTTGTCGTTTGTGACGAAATGCACAAACCAGGTCAGTCAATACAACTGATAACACGGAAAGAACGTGAAGCTTTAACTACAAATGGCACGAAACGAAAATATCCCACCGAACATGCCGGTGTTTTCCAGCAAAAACAAATTCACACGTGAGCAATTAGCACAGTACTTATGAGAAGAGAAACTATGCGTTCAATATTACACACACACAGACACACACATAATGGGTCACTTAGATCCTATCAGGGCTTTTCTAGTTCAAGGTAATTGAGAAATGTAAGACATTTTTTATAAAGCCTATTAGATGATTTTGTACATTAGATTATTGTAAATCTACACAGGAGGTTTGCTAGTTTTCAGATAAAGACATATGCAGTGGGGTATTATTATTATTTTTAAAGATTTTATGTATTTATTCATAGAGACACACACAAAGAGAGAGGCAAAGAGGAGAAGCAGACTCCACACAGGGAGCCCGACGTGGGACTAGATCCAGGGTCCCCAGGATCACACCCCAGGCCGCAGGCGCGCCAAACCGCTGTGCCACCGGGACTGCCCTGCAGTGGGATATTAAACCTTACATAGTTGTTTTGATTCTCACATTAGGGAAAATGTGCCTCATCAAACAGGAAAACAGTACAGCAGGATTTGCCATATATCCTGAAATCACTGGTGGAGTGGATTCCTCTTTCCACTCTTCTCAGATAAAGACCTTCTCTACATTGTCTTTTCTGGAGAGAAGAGCATCCAGCATAATGAAATAGTTTCAGGACCTTTACTTTTTTTTTTTTTTAAGATTTTATTTATTCATGAGAGAGAGAGAGAGAGGGGGGCAGAGACACAGGCAGAGGGAGAAGCAGGCTCCATGCAGGGAGTCCAATTTGGGACTCCATCCCGGGTCTCCAGGATCATGCCCTGGGCCAAAGGCAGGCGCCAAACCAGTGAGCCACCCAGGCTCCCCAGTACCTTTACTTTTAATGCTAATTCTCTCAGCCCTCTTCCAGGATTGCCAGTAGCTAGGGAACCCTGCTTCTGTTAAGAGGGCTCCTCAGAACTGAAGTCTGTCCACTTACCCCAGAGAGGTGCCAAAACCCACGTATATATGGCAGTAAGATCCTAGTTATGTTACTGTCTCCCCTAAAGTCAACTTTAAGTTCAATGTGACCACCTTTCCTCACCACTAACCGCAAGTCCTCCCTAATTTATTTCTCTCCTCTCTTATTTGAATTTCTCTGGATTCTGGCCTCTTGCCTTGGATGCTTTCCTGGCTTACCTCCTGGTATGACCTCTGGATCTAGATTTTGGTCTGCGTATTAAAATGCCACCATTGCTCAAGTCCTCTTCTTTGACATGACTTTCTAATGTAGTTTGGTTGTCCTTCATTTAAAGGAATGTTTTGAAAGCTCTGTTGTGTATTTCCCAAGTTATTCCGCTTAGAGAGCTTAGACTACCTCTTCTTGTGGAGCATCATTTACTAGTGTTGATGATCAGCTTTACCGAATCCTCTCCTCTCCACATAGTAATCATGGTTACTTCCAAGACAGTCCTTTTTTTTCTGTATCTCCATTGCCACAGAGTAGCCTATTTATTAGCTCCCCTCTAAGTTCTGCTCTTGACTTCAGCAGTCAATGGAAGAGAGGCAAATCCTGTCTCACAGAAAGCCCCCTGCTCCCCACAGGTGAAGACCATTCACAGAACACAAGCCAGAGAATGAGAAAAGAGATCATAGTTTTTCAGTCATTCATCTCACTCCATATTTTTTATTCAATATTTTTCATGTTGCTATTTCTTTCTCCTTTCCATAAAAACTTAAGTTCTTTACATTAACAGGTTTTCCCTCTTGTGAATTCTTTGGTGTTGACGAAGGTGGGAACTCTGACTGAAGGCTCTTCCACACTCACTGCATTCATAGGGTTTGTCTCCAGTGTGGATTCTCAGATGTCGAATGAGGTGTGAGCCCACTCTGAAGGTTTTCCCACATTTACTACGTTCATAGGGTTTCTCTCTGGTGTGAATTCTCTGATGCAGGATAAGATGTGAGTTCAGACTGAATGCTCTCCCACATTCTTTGCATTCAAAGGGTCTTTCCCCAGGGTGAATTCTCTGGTGTCTAATAAGATCTGAGCTCCCCTCAAAGCCTTTCCTACACTCACTACATTCATAGGGCCTTTCTCCAGTGTGGATTCTCTGATGCCTGATAAGCTTTGAGCTATGTCTGAAAGCTTTCCCACACTCATTACACTGGTGGGTTTTCTCCCCATTAAAAATTGCTGCATGTTTAATAAGGTTTGGGCTCTTGAGAGATTTTCCATATTGGTGAATTCTTTCTCCAGCATAAATTCTTTGATGCTTAATAAAATCTGGATTCCATTTGAAATTTTGGTCATAGGTACTGTGTTTACAAGTTTTCTGGTGTACCAATTCACTTGAATTTAGGTTTAAGCTTCTCTCACATCTATCATGGCCAATTTCACCTGTAAGTATATTTTTGTGGGTAAGGATTTTATTATAACCTCCATCCTGAGAAGATGATGGTCTCTGAGACCCTCCTGATTCTTTTTCCCCACTGCCTCTTTAACCTGCCTGCAGACTTACAGATGTCTTGAGGCTCAGCAGATCCTTCCGACATGAATCCTGAAATTCTTCCTGATAGAATTCTTTGTGATTCAATTTTTTCACAAATGTCCAACTTTGGCACAGATCCATTGTTTTCACTTTCCTTATCTAAAAAAATGAAAAGACAAAGTGGTAAATACCTGTTTGCTGCATTGGAAGAAAAGAAAATTTTGAGATATACCCAAGACAGTTAGTTACATATTGGTACTTGAATTGGCCATTCTAAAAATGTGGCCTTTCAGGTGATAGGTGTGATGGACAAGGACACAAAAGAGAAAAGTTGGTAAAAGCAAGTAGAATGCCCATCTATCCAACCACCCATTTCTTCATCATCCATGACTGATCAAGTTCTGTAACCACTTTCAGCTAAATGTCCCCTGAATGCATCCCCTTTTTACATTTCTGCTACTACCACCCATTCTTATCACTCTTCCTATCTAGGAGACTGTCACAGCCTCCCACTGTTCTGACTCTGAGCTGTTCTTCTTAGGCATTCTGAATACCCTCACGAGACTAACTGTTGTTAATATTCTGTCACCTATATCCTACTCAGAAACCTTCCCTCTCTTTTCTTCCACAACACACCTAACTCCTCTGCCTGGTTTCCAGAGTCCATTTATGATCTAGTCTTCACAATTCCCGCCTTCTGGCTCACAAATTTATTCTATGACTACAACTCTGTATTGTGCTGCAATCCGGCATCCCCTGTTTGTTGTAGGATTTCCTTTGTCTAGAATATGGTAGAGCAGTACTACCGCTTCATTGGCACCTCTCTCCAAATCTTCCAGTATGGTAACCACTCCTCTCCACTCTCTGGATCATGTTCCTGTACCCAGGCCTGGAGCTCCTCAGGCAGGATGGTCAGGAACTGCCCCAGCACCAGCAGCTCCAGGATCTGCTCCTTGCTGTAGGTTTCGGGCTGTAGCCACTGATGGCAGAGCTCCTGGAGCGGGCTCAGTGCCTCTCAGGGTCCAGGGGAATCCTGGTAGCAGAACTGCCTGAAAAGCTGTCGGCACAGCTCTTGCCTGAGGGGATTGCTTCTCTGGAGGCAAGTGTCCTGCCTCCAGACAAAATCTTCCTCTTTTATCTTCACTATCACAAGTTCTTCATTCTCCTGAAGGTTCTGAACTGTAGCTGTTGTCATTTTGTGATGAAATGTATTACCAGGAAACCCCTTTCTGCTTTGTGAAGGGTCTTATTTAGTTTCAAGAGCTCTTCTAAGGGATGAGAAATAACTATTACTGTCTACGAAGAAGAAAGATCATACAATAGTAATTTTCCATTAGACAGAAGTGTAGTGGGCATTTATTATACGTAAAAGCACTGAAATACTTATTTTGTGGGATATAAGTGTTACAAAATTTCTACCTTAAAGCAGTTTAAAATTTAAATTTAAAACAAAATACAATAAATAAATAAATAAATAAATAAATAAATAAATAAATAAATAAATAAAACAAAATAACTTGGGACTCCCGGTGGCTCAGTCGGTTAAGCATCTGACTTAGGCTCAGGTCATCATCTCTCAGAGTCCTGTGATCTGGCCCTGAGGCAGGTTCCCTGCTCAGTAGACAGCCTGCTTTTCCCTTTCCCTCTGCCCCTACCCCTGCTCCTGCTCTCTTTCTCATTCTCACTCACTCTCTCTCAAATGGATAAATAAAATCTTAAAAAACTAAAAACAAAATACCTTTTCTTAAAGTATTTTTTTATTCATTCATAAGAGACACAGAGAAAGAGAGAGAGAGAGAGAAAGAGAGAGGCAGAGACACAGGCAGAGGGAGAAGCAGGCTCCATGCAGGGAGCTGGATGCGGGACTCGATCCTGGGTCTTCAGGATCACGCCCTGGGCTGAAAGTGGTGCTAAACTGTTGAGCCACCTGGACTGCCCCAAAATACCTTTTTTAAAAAGATTTATTTTAGAAAGAGAGATAGAGGGACAAAGGGAGAGGAAGAGAATCTCCAGCACACTCCTAGCCCATCTTGGAGCCCAAGTCTGGGCTAAATCCCACGACCCTAAGATTGACCTGAGCAGAAATCAGGAGATGGACTCAACCAACTGAGCCACCCAGGCATCCCTAAAAACAAAATACTTCAAAATGGAAGTATTTTGAAAATAGAATATAAGATTTAGGGACACCTTGGTGGTTCAGTGGTTTAGTGCTTGACTTTGGCCCAGGGCGTGATCCTGGAGTCCTGGGATGAAGTCCCACATCAGGCTCCCTGCATGGAGCCTGTTTCTCACTCTGCCTGTGTCTCTGCCTCTCTCTCTCTCTCTGTCTCTAATGAGTAAATAAATAAAATCTTTAAAAAAAGAAAAGAATGTAAGATTTATAAATTTAAGGCAATGCTTCATGTTAAACATGCTACATGCAATTAAATTATATGTAAGTCATAAAGACAATAAGGATCAGCATAGAAAAATGACAAAGTGCTTCATAAAGTTGGAGATACAAAGGAGCCTAGCACGTTGCAATGGGCAGGGAAAACTTAATTAATGGATTAACTTCTGAAGAATGGAAAGGACTTGATAGGATGTGGAAGAGAGAAAAATAGGAAATTACAAACAAGGAAACACCCTGAACAACTGGTTAATGGTAGGATCACAAAAGTGGGAAAGCAAAAAGTTTGGTAAGTTTGTATAAGGAAATCACAGAGGCAAAGTGCTACGATAGAAAGCCTCGAATGCCAAGATCCTGAATTCAGAGTTTATCCTTTAGGTACTGGGAAGCCAAGGAAAGCTTCTGAGCAGATGACCTGACAATACTGTTTGTGGAGTTAATATGTTGTTCATTTCTAGGATGGACTACAATATAAAAAGAGAAACGCCGAGAAACGTCACGTTTGTACTCAATACAAGTGTGAAGAAAATAATAAGGTTGGAATGATAATTATTAATTCAAAATCTGGAACTAGGATTATTTATAAATCTCTTAAGTAACAAGGGTAACTTTTCTTTTTCCTTTAGGTTTTGAGTAATCTCTACACCAAACGTAGGGATGGAACTCACAACTCGAGATCAAGAGTCACCTGTTCCACCAACTGAGCCAGCTGGGTCCCCAAGGCAACTTTTCTTGAGAGCCAGGGCTAACAGTTTCCACCAGCGTTAACTCATTCTTTCCTGAAAGGTTTCAAATAGGTTTCCTTTTATCCCAACAGTTCCTTCTCTACTTTCCTAGTTTTGTGGCTCAGTTCATATCTTGGATGATGTGGGAAACGAAGGCAGAAGAAAAATTATGAAATTTCCTTACTATCCACAGCCCAATGAAAAGTCCTAAAACAGCCTTAGTGACATTCGTCTAGGGACTCAGCTGCCTCAATGTTGATACTTTGCTAAGGGCAAAAGGTAATCGACCCCCAGGACCCTGTAAGTATACTTGAACATATAGAAATTCTTTTGGAAACTTCCTTTATCTCTAAACTCCCCAGAGATACATGTTGGCAATCATCCCCCAAGCATATAAAGGTCCCTGATACACATCTGAAGGGTTTCATGACTGAGTTTTTACTAAACAGTAACAAATGACCCTAACAATAGCTAGCCTCTGCAGGATCCTGGAAACCTTGTTTCCAAAATACCTTGGAGACTTGCTTACACTATCCCTAATGCCCTCCCAACTTCAAACTATATAATGGGCCATTCCTCAAGACCCCAGTGCAGCTCTTTCTGCCCATGGGTCCTGTTCTCTGCTTTAATAAAACCACCTTTTTGCACTTAAGACATCTCAAGACTTTTTTCTTGGCCGTTGGCTTCAAATCCTAATGTCTTTCGCATGTCATTGGACATTAAGTTAAATATAATAAACTGGCACCATGACTTGCTTATCTGTCTACTATGAATCTTGTTATTAAATACCAGTTCCTAGAGTTTTATCACACAGGAATGTCTGGTTTCTGCACTGAAAAGCTGAGTAACAGGAATGTAGATATGAAGCCCTAGAGTACAAGAGCAGAATGCAAAGATCTTTCAGGGCCTTCTACTAAACATTTCACCAGTTAACTGTTGATTGTTGCACTGACATGTACTTTATTAAGAATCTGAACACAAAGAGCGCCTGGGTGGCTTAGTTGGTTAAGCATCTGTCTTTGGTTGGGGTCATGATCTCAGAGTCTGGGATTCAGTGCCACATCAGCTCCCGGCTCAGCGGGGTGGGGGGTGGGGGGGCCTGCTTGTCCCTCTGCCCCTCCCTCTCTGCTCCTGCTCCATCTCACTTTCTCTCTGAAATAAATAAAATCTTAAAAAAAAAAAAAAAAAAGGAATCAACACAGTAAAGCTCTGGGCTAGAAGTTGTACAGCAATGGTTTCCAAGAAAGTCTGAGTTTGCAGCTGATTAACTAGATAATTAATCATGTAGAAACTGTTAGATTCCTGGGATGCTGTCTCGGTCAGTCTGGGTATACCTGGAAAATCCCTATTCTGATGTACAGCTGTAAGGAATTAAATGGTGCTTGAGTTTGCGAAATAGTTGGGGGGAAAAAGGCCATAGAACCCACGTGGATTAAAAGCATTTAAATAACTTAATACGGCATATTAAATAACTCACTGGGCACGCACTGAAATGCTGACAACGGAAGGACTAAACCAGCTGGACGGTTGAGGCATCAGTACCTCACCGGGTCAGAGCAGGGAGACCGCGTAGGTGGACGTGCAAGAGCAAATACTTGCAGGGATGGAGAGGGCTGAAGCTGGACGAGACAAAGCGGGAAGAACTGAGAAGAGGGATGACGAACACAGGACGCTCGCAGGGTGGAGTACTGGATGGGACTAAGAATTCAATTCCCCTCCTTCCCACGGAGCTCCTACAGCTCCTGACGCATGACGTCTGCGGACACATCGCCTCGTCCCCGAACTGTTTTTAGTTCTGGCGGTTCCTTCCAGGTCTCGGCCCCAGGAGGACGGGGCAGCGGTACCGGGCCGCGGGCACCACGGGCTCCCCTGCGTGGACGCCCGACAGCCGTGGGCCGCCCCGCGTCTTCCACGGAAAGGCGAGGACCCCTCCCGCGAGCAGCGCGCGTGGGACGGGGTCCCGGGAACTCCTCCGGGAGGGGAGGAAGCAGCCCCACGGGGCCAACGCCGCGCTCCGAGGCCATCAGGGACCCCAGCCCGGCGCCCCGCCCCCCGCCATGACGTAACGCGCGGGCGGGTAACCATGGAAACCGAGGCGCGTTTCGGAGTAGGCGGGCGCAATGCCGTCCGCACGCATTTCCTCGGGATGCCTCCGCGGTGCTGGCTACAGGACCTCGCTGCGGGGCGGCTGCGACCCCAAATAAAGTGGCAGGGACTGCAATGCTCGGAGGGGACAAAAGGTCGGACCCGTGGATCCTCAAGCCCGGACTCCCCTCTCCTACGGGATGGTTCCGATCGGACACTTCCGGTGGGGGGACCGCGCCGCGCCGGCTCGGGGACTTTGAACCTGCGCAGAAGGAGGCCTGGCTCAGGACTGTGACTCCCAGAAGTCTTGGCGTCTTTCTCGCGCCCAGACTCGGTTTCCCAGGATGCCTCGCCGGCTCTCGGAGTTCTTAGGGCTTCCGGGGCGGGGTCCTTGCGCCCGTTTGTGGCGGGAAACTGGCTTCTGCTGCGCCGACGCGGCCTCTCCCGGACATCAGTCTGGGAGGTGGAACGGAAGCGCATGCACCTCGCTCAGACCTCACCTGGGAATCCTTCCTCGGCTTCCGGGAATGAAGGTGTGCAAAAGGGTGTGCAAAACGTGGCTGGTTGTAACCCCGCCTCACAACGGCCCGAAACGTGGACTTTCCCGAGTCGGCGGGCGGATGTGTAACTACTAGGAGCTAACTGAGGTTTACTGCTGCTCTTTCCTCTCCCTGCCTCATCTCATCTGCGGTGTTAACCAAAATTCAGCTGAGTTTGTTTGAAGGTCTTTATTTTTTAATTAATTGATTTAAAAGATTTTATTTATCCATGAGAGGCACACAGGGAAAGGCAGAACGATAGGCAGAGGGAGAAAGAAGCAGACTCCCTGTGGGATCTCAGGACCCCAGGATCACATCCTGACCACTGAGCCACCCACACCTACCCCAAAGTATTTTTTTTGCATAATATCTACTTCTCATTTTCTTTTCATTTTTCTAAAAGCTGTGAATGGATTCAAACATTGATAAAAAAAAAAAAAAAACGGTAAACTTCATGCACACAACACCTAGCTTCTTGCACTTTTGACACTATACCCAATTTGTTTCGGATATATATTTTATTTTAACAATATTTATCTTTTTATTTAAGATTTATGTATTTATTTTAGAGAGAGAGCGCACGTCTGCAAGGGAGCACGAGTTGGCGGAGGATGACAGAGGGAGAGAGGGAGAAGCAGGCTCCCCACTGCGTGGAGCCCCGCCTAGAGCTGGGTCTTAAGACCCTGAGATCATGACCTGAGCATAAATCAAGAGTCAGGTATTCAACGGACTGAGCTACCCAGGCACCCCTCAGATATATATTTTATTTTTATTTTTTTTAAGATTCTATTTATTCATGAGAGATACAGAAAGAGAGAGACAGAGACATAGGCAGAGGGAGAAGCAGGCTCCATGCATGCAGGGAGCCCGATGTGGGACTACCCGGGACTGTAGGATCATGCCCTGAGCTGTGGGTCAACAGCTGAGCCACTCAGGCGTCGCTATACTTTATTTTTATTTTTTAAATTTACTTTTAAAGATTTTATTTATTTATTCATGGGAGATACAGAGAGAGAGGCAGAGATGCAGGCAGAGGGAGAAGCAGGCTCCATACAGGGAGCCTGATGCCAGACGGATCCCAGGACTCCAGGATCACACTCTGGGCTGAAGGCAGGTGCTAAACCGCTGAGCCACCCAGAGATCCCCTATATTTTACTTTTTAAAAGAAGTGTACATTGCAGGTGCATGAGACCTTCTCTGCATTTCTGCATTCCATCTCCTTAGCTCCATTCCAACATATATTCATTATTTAGCATTCCAATTTGGGTGTACATTTTGCCATAAGTACTTGTGTTCTGTGGATTTTAAATCTATAAAAATGAAAATTGGACTGCAACTTTCACCCTTGGTTTTTCATTCCACATTATAGTTTTGAAATGTTTAAACTTTTCCATATATATGTAGTTCATTCATTTTAAACACAGTAGAATATTTCGTTGTAGAAATGCATCAAAATGTAGCTACTCAGTTCAACCATTTTCCAGATGGTGTGCATTTAATATATATACTCTTTTTTCTTTTTGCTAGAACATGTATATGTTTAGAAGAGACTATACATAGAAGAGAAATACAGAGAATATACATAGAAGAAAACATAGAAGGAAAAAGTCCTAGGTCAAAATTATGCTTGTAATATTTGCCATTCATTTTCACTATTGTAGAGTATTACCTTTACATCTTCTAAATATGGAATAATACTCTACAACAGTATGAGTTTGTCTGTTTTACTGATAATGGACGTTAAATTGTCTTTGATTTTTGGACCACACAATCTGCTGTGAACCTTCTTGTATATCTTCCCTTTTGTTTATGTATGAGAATTTCTCTAGAATACATACCTAGAAATTAAATTTTGGGGTTTTAGAGTGTTAATACCTTCAAGTCAGTAATACTGCCAAATTGTTTTCAAACGTTGTATCAATTTACATTCCCATTAGCAGCATGTAAGAGTTACAATTATTCCATATCTTACTCAACACTTGGTTCTTTGGTTATTAATTTTTACCATCTAATATGTATGAAATGATATATTTTTTAAAGATTTTATTTATTTAGGGATCCCTGGGTGGCGCAGCGGTTTGCCGCCTGCCTTTGGCCCAGGGCGCGGTCCTGGATATCCGGGATCGAATCCCACGTTGGGCTCCCGGTGCATGGAGCCTGCTTCTCCCTCTGCCTGTGTCTCTGCCTCTCTCTCTCTCACTGTGTGCCTATCCTAAATAAATAAAAGTTAAAAAAAAAAAAAAGATTTTATTTATTTATTCATGAGGGACACAGAGAGAGAGAGGCAGAGGCACAGGCAGAGGGAGAAGCCGGCTCCACACAGGGAGCCCGATGATGTGGGACTTGATCCCAGGACTCCAGGATCACACCCTGGAATGAAGGCAGGCCCTAAACTGCTGAGCCACCCAGGCGTCCCTGAAATGATATTGTTTAATCAATCTTTGTGTGGGTTGCTTTTACAAAGATATCCTTTTGTTTTTTTTCTCTAAAAAGCTTGAAAGTTTTGATTTTCACATTCCTGAAGCTATCTGGACAGATTGGATAGAGATACAATTTTTTTTTTTTTTTTTTTTAAGAGAGAGATTGAGAGAGAGCGAGAAAGAGAGGCAGAGACACAGGCAGAGGGAGAAGCAGGCTCCATGCAGGGAGCCCGATGTTGGACTCGATCCCAAGACCCCAGGATCACACCCTGAGCTGAAGGCAGGCGCTCAACCGCTGAGCCACCCAGGCATCCCGAGATACAATTTTATATATTTAACACGTGGATTGTCCCAGTAATACTTATCAAATAGCCTAAGTTTCCTACTGATCTGGAAGTCACCCTTGTCATAGAAACTTTTTATGTATGTGTAGGTATGTTTTGGGTCTCTATTGTTCCATGGTCTCTCTGCCTATCCCAGAGTTAATACCATATATCTTAATATCACATAGAAAAAGCACTCCCACCCCCATCACTGTAATTCTTCCTTAATTCTTTGTCCTTTGCTTCTCCTATTACAGTTTAGAATTAACTTGGCAAATTCAATGAAAAACTGCATTTGGATTTTTGGCTGGAATTACAATGAAATTATAGATATTTTTAGAAGAATGGACGTGTTTTTGATATTTTTTTTCTATCCATGTATATGGTATGTTCAATTATTTACATCTTATTTGATAATCTTTGATGAAGTTTTATAATTAAACCCATAAAAACTTACAGAAAATATTTTATATTTATTCCTAGGTATCTTGCTTTTTTGGTTATTCTTTTCTTTTAAATTAAACGGTTTCTTTGCAAAAGTAAATATATTTATATGGCTTAAACATGAGAAGGCACATGGTAAAATTTTTCCTTTTACCCTTGCTCTTTTCTCAATTTCCAATACTTGTCATAGATCTCCATTCCTATTAGCTTGTTGAATATCTTTCTAGTGTCATTTTATGCATACCCAAGCAAATATACATTTTTGTTTTATCCAAAAGGTAGTGCACTATATACTGATGGAGAACCAAGGCTCAGAGAAATGTAGATAAATTTCCTTACAACTTGCAGCCTATTGACGAATGCTTGAGACCGGTAGAGAATGACATCCTCCAGGAACTCCCAACTGTCTTGATGTTAATGCTTTGCTAGAGGAAAAAGTAATGTTAGCTTGACAATAGTCAGGCCTCTAGGATCCTGTAAGTCTTCTTCAACAATGTGAAAATTCTTTTAGAAACGTCCTTTATCTCTGCCCCTCCCAATTTAAAAGGATGTTAATCAATCACTCCTCACAGGCCCAGAGCAGCTCTTTCTGCCCTTGGGTCCTGCCCCTGTGCTTTTAAAAACCCACCTTTTTTTGCATTGAAAACATCTCAAGAATTCTTTCTTGACCATTTGCTCCCAGACCCCTACTTCAAATCACATGACATACATGCTCAATTATATTTAAAGAGTAAATTCTCCAAAGGGAAATTGTTGAGTCAAAGGATGTATACAGTTATATTTACAGTTTGCATATCGTCTATCATCTGTCAATTTACCAATAATAGTAATTGTACCAATTTACACCATGATGATAATATATGATACATCTCTTCACCAATGTCTCACTGAGAATATCACAAGTTCATGATTTCAAAAAGTCTTACAGATATTCCACTGCAACTTGAACTTTCACTTTTATAAGTGATGCTGAGTATTCATGTGTTTAGGAGTCATTTGCATTTTTTCTTTGAATTGCCCACTAATATTTTTGCCATTTTTCTATTAGCTATTATTCTATTCTTTATCTACTTCTAGAGATTTTTTAGGCTTTTGTCTTTAATGTGAGATGAAAATATTTTGCATTTTTTAAAAAAGATTTTATTTATTTATTCATGACAGACACAGAGAGAGAGAGAGAGAGGCAGAGGGAGAAGCAGGCTCCATGCAGGGAGCCCAACATGGGACTCAATCCTGGGTCTCCAGGATCACACCCCGGGCCGAAGGCAGCCACTGGGGCTGCCCTATTTTGCATTTTTTGATGTTCATTTTGATGTATTTGCCATGTAGAAGTTATTTTTTGTTTTTAAAAAAACTTATGTAGTTAAAACATTATTTTGTATCTTTGTGCTCTCCTCTATTAATTAGTTTAGGTGGCAGTTTCTCAATCTTACTAATTGTTTTTAAAAGACACATCTCTTAAATAAAATATCCATCTTTTGGATTTATTTTTTAAAGTTTCCTTCCTGTTATCCGATTCATTAATTTCTGTCGGAGTACTTTATTTTGCTATCCTTTTCTAATTTTTCAGGTGGATCTTTAATTAATGAGATTTCTCTACATTCCATTTATTATTTTTTGCTTTATTCTACATTCCATTTAGATGTTTATGACTGAGAATTCTCCTCGCACATTGCTGTTCCCATGCTTGCTCACACATGGTGCTTTGGTTATCTATCTTTGATTATTCCAGATATTCTCAAATATTTACATTTCCTCTGTGAACTCTAGGAGGACAGGCCTGCGGGGGTTCTCTATTCTGTACTCCCCATGGTGTTTCTGTGCGATCTGAGCCATCTGGGAGTTCTTAACAATGCATTCAAATGTTGATTTCATATTTTTACTATGATTTTCAGGCCTGTGATTAAGTTACGTAAGAGAATGAAAACATTTCAAGTGGAGGACTTTTCTGTTTCTGAATGTGTCATTCATTTTTTGTTTTACTGAAAGGTATTCAGAGAATGTTGTCTTAACTATTTCATTATAAGTGGTGTCTGGTTGGCTTCCAAGAGAATCATACTCTGAGGTAAAGAAAAGTATGCAGGAAATTTGTATGTAGTGATTTTGGGATTAACACATGTGTGGGAATAATAACACCTGTGAGGCAGCAGAACTAAATAGAAGTTGGGCTGTGATGCGCTCAGGGCCAAAGCCCTGCTGCTCGTAAAGTACAACAATGGCCCTTCAGGGTTGCCCTGAATTGGTTTGAAGGGTAAGGTTTTTACATGCCCTCAGGCGACCAGTCTTTGGATGCACCTGGCCCCTAGGGAGGGGTCATTACCCTAGACCCACCTCTTCTTTCCAGCTGAAGGTGATTTCTGAAGGGGGCTGAGGGCTACCAGCCAGCACACTCCCAGCAACTGGGAGAATAAGTCTGTCAGTCCAGAGAGGGAGTCTGGGAGGCATAGCATAGTATTCACTACAGGGGAAATCTGAGGTATTCTCATTCTCAGCCGTCTTTAAACAAACTCTAGGTTTGACCAGTCGGATACAGCTTCTCTGCAGTTTGAATCCAGGATAGTGATACACAAACAGTAGCTGTGGACCAGGCCAGCTTAGGCATCCAGTGTCTGTGAAGGCAGCATCAGTGAGTCAAGTTGAACACAGACTGTTTAATGACAGTGATGTTGGTCAACTCATAGGATCTTTACACATGTTGATTTGATTGTGGTCTGGATGGGAGCCTTGGAGGCTGGTTCTCCAATGCTGCCAGCAATTTTATGAACTATCCAACTTTTACTAAATTCTTTTATAATTAAGCAGCATTGATTTCTTTTTCTTTGCAACTAAGATATCTGATGCATACAAAGATCTTTAAAGAGATAACTAATTGGGATTTCATTGTTCCATTATTGCCATTGCTCCTCCATCCCACCACGTGCTACTTACATTGGTCCTTAGAAGCTCCCAGAAAAGTTTTCTGATCTGTCTCATAAGAAAAAAGTAAAAAAACACAAGGGTAACTTGTAATCATAAACAAAACAAACAAACAAACAAACATATTTATAGCAGGATGTTTAAAAAAGAAAATCTTTTTATCTCTATTTCTGCCTGTCAGTTACTACCTATAAGAAAATGAGCAGGGCACCTGGGTGGCTCAGTGGTTGAGCATCTGTCTTTGGCTTAGGTCGTGATCCCAGGGTCCTGGGATTGAATCCTATACCAGGCTTCCTTCAAGGAGCCTGCTTCTCCCTCTGCCTATGTCTCTGCCTTCCTCTCTGTGTCTCTCATATCCTCTCTCACTGTTTTTCATGCATGACAACATGGTTATGTCACTCCTGTCTACTCTAGGAGGACAGGCCTGCAAGGGTTCTCTATTCTGTACTCCCCATGGTATGTTTCTGTGTTGATCTCAGCCACCTGGGAGTTCTTAACAATGCATTCAAATGTTGATTTCGTATTTTTACTATGATTTTCAGGCCTGTGATTAAGTAGCAAATTTAGCTTATCACCAAGTTTATTTAGGTATTTTGTAACATCTATGTAACATCTTTGTAACTGTGGCTAGAATGAAAATGAGCTAATAAGAATTTGCCTCCTGTTGAACTCCTTTCAGTCAGTAGAAATCACTGGGAGAAGGTTTTGGTCTGGCACACAGCCTTCTTTAATGCCCCTGTCAGCTCACTGTTCGTTAGACTGTATATGAAGAGATTCAACACAGGGGCTATGACCATGAAGACCATGTTGTGCCCAAGATCGCGAATCCGAGAAACCGCCAAGGAGCCGACACCGATGCAATCACACGAGGGTTTATTACAAGCTCGAGCCTGGGATCAAGTATATCCGACGTAGCAGAAACAGGGACTTGGACCCCGAGACTAAGAAGCTTAGCAACTTTATAGGGCCCAGTGGCCAATGGGATACACAGAAAGATGCACAGTCATGTTGGTCCGCTGAGCCGGATTTCCGGTTACAGTGTGCCCTGGTCTCTGACTAGGGCGGGGCAGTATCCCTGAGCCGTATTTCCGATTAGGGTGTGTCCTGGTCTTTGATTAGGGCGGGGCAGTGGCCTAAGTAATAAGCCGGTCAGCACAAGGCGGGTGCAGCCCAAAATAGAGTCAGTCCTGCTCTGCTTGTCCAGGGGTAGGGGATTTTGTTAAATTTCCTGGGTCCCACAGACCAGTGATGTGGCTGAGTCTTTTTCAGATGAATGGTTGGATGAGGGGCTCATATAGACTCCTGTGATTGCTCCGTAGAAAAAGAATGACCAAGGCAAGGTGAGATCCACAGGTGGAGAAAGCCCTGAGTTTTCCTTGGGCAGAAGGGATTTTCATCACAGAGGAGATGATGAAGCTATAGGATGTCAGGATACACCCTGAAGGTACCACAAAGATCAATCCCACTGCAGCCAGAACGATGAACTGATTGAGACTGGTGTCAGAACAGGAGAGGGGGAGGAGAGAGTTAGAGCAGAAGTGCAGACAGGTGAGCATAAGGGTGTGTAAGAAGGGATACAAAGTGGCAAAGAACCCAGGCACAGTCACCAGAGAGGCACAAAGGTGCTGAGTCATAATGGTGGAGTAACACAAAGGGTGACAGATGGCCACATAACAGTCATATGCCATCACTGTGGGAAGGAATTTGTCCATGTTAGCAAACATCATACAGAAATACATCTGCCCAGGCAGCCAGGATAGGAGATGGTCTGAGTCTGTGCTTGGATGTTCAGCAGCATCTTGGGGACTGTAGATGAAGGAAGGCAGAGGTCTACCACAGACAGATTGGCAAGGAAGAAATACATGGGTGTGTGGAGGTGGCAGTCTGAGACGATAGCTAGCAAGATGAACAAGTTTCCAAACAGCCCTGTTAAGTAGAGACACAGGAAAAGTATGAAAAGGAGAGCCTGTCACTCTGGCCAGCTTGAGAAGCCCAAGAGAAGAAAGTCAGAGACACTGATTTGATTTCCTTTTTCTATTGCTTGGAAATATCTGCATGAAAACGAAGAGTTGAAATATTTTTGACAGAAAAAAATTTTTCCTTTTTATTTTTTTGTCCATTCACCTAATCTTGTTCCATTTACTAAATATTTTCTTTTCTTGAAGACTTTATTTATTCATGAGAGACACAAAGAGAGAGAGAGAGGCAGAGACACAAGCAGGATCCATGCAGGGGGCCTGATGTGGGACTCGGTCCTGGGTCTCCAGGATCAGGCCTTGGGCTAAGAGTGGTGCTAACCCAGGCTGCCCTTCCTTTAGGCCATCCTACCTCCTCCTGATACTCTCTTCTAAGCTTCACTGACTGTGGGTATGTCTTTCCGTTTCATCAGCTGACTTTTTATTTATCCTCCCTTACTGGAACAGCACCTCACCAGGACTTTCAAGGGACCTCCAAACCTCTCCCCTCTTCCTATCAGTGATATCAATAGTGGCTCTTGTACATTCTGCACTTTGTGTGGCTGCCTGGCTGCCAGCTGTGCATTGGAACACATCTGTGAGTCTGACATACTAACTGACTCTAAGCCAAACTATGAGATTTATTTTTACTTTTTATTTTTTTATTTTATTTATTTATTTATTTTTATTTTTTATTTATTTATGATAGTCACAGAGAGAGAGAGAGGCACAGAGACACAGGCAGAGGGAGAAGCAGGCTCCATGCACCGGGAGCCCGACGTGGGATTCGATCCCGGGTCTCCAGGATCGCGCCCTGGGCCAAAGGCAGGCGCCAAACCGCTGCGCCACCCAGGGATCCCTATTTTTACTTTTTAAAAATATTTTATTTATTTGAGAGACAGCAAGAGCAGGGGGCAGGGGGAAAGGGAGAAACAGACTTCCTGATGAGCAGGGAGCCTGACTCCAGACTCAATCCCAGGACCATGACCTGACCTGACGGCAGATACTTAACCGACTGAGTCACCCAGGTGTCCCAAATCTCACTTGAGATTTAAGTGAGAAAATTATTCCAGATGTTTATCTAATATCCTATGAAGCATCCTTCTTGGAAACTGGTCAGACATTTGCCATTTTGGATTTATAAGAAGAAGATAAACCATCTTAGCTTTTTATGATTCAAAAGAAAAATACAGTAACACACCTGACAAGTGTAAAAAGTTAAGCATCCCCCAAATAGTTTACATGAAGACTATGAGGCACATAGGAAAATACTTACAAATAAGTCAAAAAGTTATATAACACGTGTAATTATATAATAATACATGTAGATAAAACTAAAAGAACTCAGAGAAAGTTATGTCAAAGTAGGGGCAAATTTACAAAATTCCCTTTTAACGGTTTTGTATTATTTTAACCATAACTACAAAAAAAGGGGTTCATGTTTATAAGGTATCATGATTACTTTGGGTGCTGCATATCTTGGAGTTGTAGAAAACGCAATGCAATGAAGAGTTCCTGAAACTTGGATTAGGATGTGTATGAAAAATACTATCATGGAAAACAATGAAGAGGACAAAATTCACATACACAGAAGAGATAGTTGCTCATGAATGAAGGGCTCCCTGAGAGATAGAAAAGGTCTTGGAGAATGTGGGCTCTGGTTGGCCCAGTTGGAACCAGACTCTATCACTTGTGGGCTGGGTGACCAAGGCACTTAATCACCCGAATCTTAGTTCTCCCTTGTAGGATGATGGCATTTGCCTTAAAAGTTGTTGTGAAAGTGAAACGAGTCAACATGTGCAAAACTCTCAGCAAATAATGATTACTTAATAAATGCAAGTTGCTGGTGGTAGGTCAAGGTTCTTTCGCAGTCTCCACAGCAGCTGTTTTAAATCTTCCCTTCTCAAACCTCAAGCATGTGCCTTCACATTACTTCTCTTATGTTCACAGAGAAAACAGAACAATGGTCAGATGGATGTGTTCAACTTCCTGCCACCAATGCGGGAAACTTACCTGCGCCTCCACTCATCCTTCCTTCTTTCCTTTCCTCCTGTTCCAGGTCTCCAGAGCTTTAGCTACTCCTTTTTTTTTTTTTCCAAATAGGTAAATTCTACCCCCAATGTGGGGCTCAAACTCACAACTCTAAGATCAAGAGTCACCTACTCTACTGACTGAGCCAGCCAGATACCCCCACTCTTCTTTCTGTAACCTAAATGTTCTCCTGTTGTGTAGGACCCTGACTTTCAGCTAAAGTCTCTCTCACCTTTGGCTCCCCTTCCCTATCTGTGTTTACCTCTGGGTATCCCCCTGATTCTCTCCCCACTGCACAACCCCTCACGGACTTCATTTCCTCACACCCACATGCCAATCTGCTGCTGCCCCTGCTGCCCCCAATGAATTGCTTTTTGAAGTCTTGAAAAACCCTATGTTCACTTCTTAGTCCTTATGTTTTTAGACCTCCTAGAATTTTTTCCTTGAGAAACCCTTCCTTGGATTTATTTTCAGATTTCGTCAAATCTATCTGGCCATTCTTTTTCAGCTGCTTTAGCAAAATTCACTTCTTTTGACAGCCTGTAAAATGCAGGCATCCTGCTGTTTTGTTTTTGTTTGTTTGTGTCTTATGCTTGCTTTTCTTTTCATCCTACACATATTCTTGTATGATGCTATTCACTCCCATGGCTTTTATTCTATTCTATTCATATGCCAGTCTCTCCTAAATTATTTCTCTAGTACAATTCTCTCTCTTCAGACTCATATTTCCAGTGCTCTCTAGATGTTTCTACTTGGAAGTCACAGGCATCCTATGTCTAATACTTTGCAAACTGATATTCTCCCTGCTCACAGACTGTTCCTCCCTCCATGTGCCCTTTATCAACGAATAGCGCCACAATTTGTCCAGTCATTCAAGAAAAGGAAACTTGTGAGTCAGCCCAGGACTTCTCTCTCCCCTTTACGTGTACATCCAATCAATTGTTAATTCCTACTGATGTTATTTTTTGAGACTCAGAATATTATTACTAAACAAATAGGTTTTTAACATCTACCACAACTAAAACACTGTTTTAGGCATTGGGAAATAGCAATGAATAAGAGAGGCATGGTCTCTACCCTTGAGGAGCTTTAAATCAAAGCCAGAAACTTCAGAGTCATCCTGGATTCATCGTTTATGACCAAGCCATATTGATATTCTGAATTTTCTCAACCTATACTGATTTTCTTTGTTCTTAATTATACTATGTCAGACTCTCATTATCTCTCGTGCAGATACTTGCAATAATCTTCATAACGGTCTTCCTTCGTACAGTCTTCCCCTTTCAATCCTCCTTCATACTTACTAAAGAATGATTCTTCTAAAACAAGAATTTCCCTCCTTCCCTTCTTAAAAATTTCCAATACTTTTCAGTTGCCTGCAACCCAAATTCCCAATACTTTATCATGACACACAAGGTTCTTCATTACCTCTTTCTTACCTGTCTAGTCTTATCTCTTGCTGTGACTAATTTCCCACCCTTAGAATTTCATGACACACACTGAAACTTTGTCTCTCTAGCTTTTCTCACTTTGAAATCCTCTGACCACCTTACTTAAAGCTTCCCTCAAGACATTCTCTGTTGCAGAGTCCTGCTTTTTGTCTTCATATTACTCACCACCTGGAATTTTCTTGTTTCTTATAAAGTAATTTATTTGTATTCTAAAATGCATCAATAAAGCATAAGGTGTACAAGAGCAGGAAACTTGTCTTTTTTTTTAAGCCACTGTATGTGTGGAATATGCCTGACAATACAGCAGACATACTGATCAACATGTATTTGTTGAATAAATGAACATACCTCTAAGAGACTCAGGAAGCTTTTTCTTAGATAGCAGTGTCTTCAATGTATACTTTATAGTGATGTTTATTCTAGGCTATATAGCATTTGAGAATACATATATAAATAGATATAAATATTTATATATTTACTTTTGTTTTGCTTTCATGATTCTTCCTTGCTTGCAAAGTTATTTTGGAGAACACATAGACTGAATCTTATTCATCTTTGCATAGGGAAACCCAGTTTTCCAAACAATGATTTATATATGCCTATGAAGACAGACTGATTTTTTGAATGGAGTGAGCTTCATGCCAGAGTATTCAAGGCAACACCATCTGGGATTCTATTCTTGGTTCTCCACCTAGCCCCTTGTCTTGTATCTTAGCCAAGGCAGTGGAGAGTCTGGTGACAGAAACTAAAGGAAATAGAGGTAGTCTGTTGGACTATTTTTTCAGTGATTGAATAACAGAAGTGTGAAAGGCATTCTACACACTAATGTGAATGAGCCCTGGGTTCTTTGGATGCAAAATGCCATGCCTTTCTCCACCCTACGCATATGTGGTACAATGCCTCTCTGCCTTGACACTTGCTGAAACCCCCAAGAGAAAATAGCCCCTGTAGTCTTCTCTCTTCATCCATCAAAGTCCTGCCCTGTCACTCCAGGAGCTTTGCAGATGGTTGGGGAGTGGCTAGGTGAAGCAGCTTAGTTTTTCAACAGAGGAGAAAGAAAAATTTAGAATTTGGGCTATTGCCATGTTCTCCTACATGGACTGAATAACAGAGGAAACCAGCCTGCAGAGAGGGAAGAATAATATAGATGCTTTTTCAGGAAAAGTGGGGAGTCACATAGTGCTCTACTTCAACTCTGACTCATTTTTTAATTGCTTTGTCCATCTAAAAGGATATCCTCTATTTATTTTCCTTCTCACCTTTGCACCTTGAACCTTCCTGACCTAGCAACTCTTTATAAACTTACTTCTGAAGACGCAGATTCCTTCTCTTTTTTCCTAGCTTGAGCCAAGTTCATACCAATTAACATTTCGGTCCTCATTTACCCAACTCTTTCAACTACAGATACATATCTTTCGAGTATTCTTTCATTTTGACCCATCCCTATTGTTTTTTTAAGATTTTATTTTTTAAAGATTTTACTTATCTTTTAGAGAGAGAGAGAGAGAGAGAGAGAGAAACATGAGCAGGGGAAGGGGCAGAGAGAGAAGCAGCCTCCCCGCTGAGCAGGGATCCCCGACACGGGGGCTTGATTCCAGGACCCTGAGATCATGACCTGAGTCTCAGGCAGATGCTTAACCAACTTAGCCACACAGGTGCGTGCCCCAATCCAAGCCTATCGTTAACTGTTATCCTAAACTTTTTGTATGATTCTGTTAAAGAACTGATCTGAATATTGAAACATTCATTTACAGAGAATGTACAATTCCAGAAAAGAAATATCTGGAGGCAGCAGAGTTTTTCAATAATCTATAGGAGATTATCCTCAGCTATCTATCAATCACTTTTCACTATTGGAAACTTGATAAAACAGTGGAAAGTAGGTGAAATCAGCTGAGTAAATTCTGTAATTGTGTAAAAATAATAAAATTTTCACCAAGGTAGAAAAACTATAAATACAAGGCTTACCACTATCAAGTATTCTATGCCACACTAAATGTTCTCATAATTTTCTATTTCTCATAACACCTCTGTAATATAGGTCACATATCCTCATTATATAGACACTGAGTGTTAGCAGAGCCAGGACCTGAATTAATTGATTTTAAATCTAGTCCACTTTTCACTAAGCCACAACGGAATCTATAAATTTTATACCTTCACAGAGAGGGCTCCCATTTATTAATCAAATTGTTCAGCCCACAGTTGGTATTAGGCACCTACCATATGTTAGACAATCCTGATGGCCTTGAGTAGAACCTGAATTTGTCTTATTTATCTAAATAGACTTGCTTCCTCCATTTTTCTCAAATCTGCTCACTTTCTACCACACTTACCAGATGCTCATATCAGGAATCTTCTGAGAAGAGACTTTAGCTTCTAAGTCTCAAAGGTAATGGGAAAAAAAAAAAAAAAAAAGGAATATTGCTCCTCCTCCAGGATGTACAAGGATGGCAGTTGGAATGCTTCTTGGGACAGGTATAAGTGGTACAATGAGAGCTAGAATGGTATAGTGAGAGCTACAGTGACCTCAGGACTCCTCAGTGCTAGAGTTTATAGCTTCTTTGCAGTGCTTGGGAACCAAATCTTATCAGGCTCTCTCAATTCCAGTGACAATTACTTTATCCCCTTTGTGGGTTTACCAATTGTAAACCTAGGGATAATGTACCTGGCAGATAATCCTCCAGAGAGATTCAAAGAATTAAAATATCTGGAAATTGTTCCCACAGGCTCACAGGAAGAGTTGTAACATATCTCCTCCTTCACCTTCCAAGAAGTCCCAAAACAACAAATATCAAACATTATACCAAAAACATATAACCTTTTCCAGCATGGGTTGACTTATTCTTTGTCTTCCTTTATTGCAGCACTCTCAACACCACCATCCTTGGGCTTCTGTATGCTTGATTTATCAATGTTGCCTGAGATAAGAGGGCCCATTTTTTTTGACAAAGGAGATGAGACAATTGGCGCATGATCAGGATTTGCTAGTTTTAACATGTACTCCATCCCACAAAACACTCAGCCCGATATAGCAGTGAAATGGCCTTGTAAAGCCTCAGCTAATATGTCAGGTTGGGGATGACACCCAGAAGTTTGGGGATGCTATATTCCAGGATGTTGTATACACATGGAAAAATGACCATATATGGTAGTAAGTCCTCAGTGCTACAACCTGTCTAGATGCCAAAGAGTGTGTGTCTGTTAACATTTTTCTATATAACAAAACTTAGAACTTAAAGTTTTAAAACTTAGAAGCTTAAAACACCAACCATTATTTATCTCACAATTATGTGGGTCCACAGTTTGGGCTAGGCTCAGCTGGGCAAGTTATTCTGATCTTGGTTAGACTCACTCAAATGCCTGCAGTTATCAACTGGGTTCATTTAGGGCTCATTTAGTGTCCTAGCATGGCCACAGCTGGGATGACCCCTGTCTGTTCAATGTGATCTCTCATCCTCCAGAAGTGTGGCCTGGGTTGTTCATATGGTAGGGGCAGATTTCCAAGAAAGTAGAACCGTGAAAGGCGTCTTAAAGTCTAGGCTCGAAACTGGCACAGTGTTACTTCTACTGCATACTGTTAGCCAGTGAAAGTCACAAGACCAACCCAGTTTCAAAGGATGGGTAAAGACTCTACATACTGGTGGAGGAGCTTCAAAGTCACATTGCAAAAAGACATAGATTCGGGGAGAAGGGCAAAATTGTGGGCAGTTTTGCAATCAACCAAGGATGGAAGTAGGAAATATATATATTTTACCATTTCCCCAAATGATATACTTTTATTTTCATTTATTTATTTTAAAAAAGATTTTATTTATTTATGAGAGAGAGAGAGAGAGAATGAGCAGACAGAGAGAGGCAGGTGGAGAGGGGGAAGCAGACTCCCTTCTGAGCAGGGACTTGGAGGTCCATCCCAGGATCCTGAGATGACCTGACCTGACCTGAGCCAAAGGTAGGCTTAACCAACTAAGGCACCCAGACGCCCCCACAAGGCATTTAATTAGACATCAGCCAAGCTTTTTTTTTTTTTTTTTTTAATTTTTATTTATTTACGATAGTTACACAGAGAGAGAGCTAGAGAGAGGCAGAGACATAGGCAGAGGGAGAAGCAGGCTCCATGCACCGGGAGCCCGACGTGGGACTCGATCCCGGTTCTCCAGGATCGCGCCCTGAGCCAAAGGCAGGCGCCAAACCGCTGCGGCACCCAGGGATCCCCAGCCAAGCTTTTGATATATATTTCCTAGCATGTGCCTCCTTATTGTTACTTCACTTTTTATATTGAAAAAATCCATTCCAATTAACAATTTTATTTCATATATACAAACAAACACTTATTTGTGTCCCTGATGAAACCCTTCATTTCTTCTTTAGTATTCACATTACCTTCTATCTTCTTCTGGAATAAATAGCTATCAATTTTTGATTTTTTTAATCTAATTAATTAATCACTCAAAGAAATATGTGTTGGATATCCATTATGTGCAGAGCACTGAGGGAAGGTCTAGGAAGATAAAGATAACCTACCTCTCTTTCCTCCTTCCAGTAAAATCCAGAACTTCTCTTTGGGTTGAATTTGTCACCAGTAATTATTATTATTATTATTTTACATTTAAACATTTTTAAATTCAATTTGCCTACATATAGTATAATACCAAGTGCTCATCCCATCATGTGCCCTCCTCAGTGCCTGTCACCCAATTACCCCATCCCCCCACCCACCTGTTCTGAAACTCTTTGTTTCCCAGAATTAGGAGTCTCTCATTATTTGTCCCCCTCTAATTTTTCCCACTCACTTCCCCTCCTCTTCCTTATAATCCCTTTCACTATTTCTTATAGTCCATGTATGAGTAAAACCATATGATGATTGTCCTCTGATTGACTTATTTCACTCAGCATAATACCCTCCAGTTCAACCATCCACATTGAAGCAAATGGTGGGTATTCGTCTCTTCTGATAGCTGAGTAATATTCCATTGTATGTATGTATGTATGTATGTATGTATGTATCTATCTATCTATCTATCTATCTATCTATCTATCTATCTATACCACATCTTTATCCATTCATCTGTAGAAGGATATCATGGCTCCTTCCACAGTTTGGCTGTTGTGGACATGGCTGCTATGAACATTGGGGTGCAGGTGTCCTGGCATTTCACTACATCAGTATCTTTGGGGTAAATACCCAATAGTGTAATTGCTGAGTTGTAGGGTAGCTCTATTTTTAGAGGAAAAATAGAACCTCCACACTTTTCCAGAATGGCTGTACCAGTTTGCATTCCCAACAGTGCAAGAAGATTCCCCCTTCTCCACATCCTGTCCAACATTTGTTGTTTCCTATCTTGTTAATTTTCAACATTCTCAGTGGTGTGAGGTAGTATCTCATTGTGGTTTTGATTGGTATTTCCCTGGTGGCAAGTGATGTGGAGCATTTTTTCATGTGCTTGTTGGTGACATGTATATCTTCTTTGATGAAATTTCTGTTCATATCTTCTGCCCATTTCATGATCAGATTTTTTTGTTTCTTTGGTGTTGAGTTTGATAAGTTCTTTTTTTTTTTTTTTAATTTTTATTTATGATAGTCACACACAGAGAGAGAGAGAGAGAGGCAGAGACACAGGCAGAGACACAGGCAGAGGGAGAAGCAGGCCCCATGCACCGGGAGCCCGATGTGGGATTCGATCCCGGGTCTCCAGGATCGTGCCCTGGGCCAAAGGCAGGCGCCAAACCGCTGCGCCACCCAGGGATCCCTGATAAGTTCTTTATAGGTCTTGGGTACTAGCCCTTTATCTGATATGTCATTTGCAAATATCTTCTCCCATTCTGTAGGTTGTCTTTTAGTTTTGTTGACTGCTTTCTTTTGCTGTGCAGAAGCTTTTTATCTTGATTAAGTCCCAATAGTTCATTTTTGCTTTTGTTTCACTTGCCTTCATAGATGTATCTTGCAAGAAGTTGCTCTAGCCTGTGTTCTTCTCTAGGATTTTGATGGATTCTTGTCTCATATATAGACTCTCAACCATTTTCAGCTTATCTTGTGTATGGTGTCAGAGAATGGTCTAGTTTTATTCTTCCTCATGTGGCTGTCCAATTTTCCCAGCACCATTTATTGAAGAGACTGTCCTTTTTCCAGTGGCTATTCTTTCCTGCTTTGTCGAATATTAGTTGACCATAGATTTGAGGGCCCATTTCTGGGTTCTGTATTCTGTTCCATTGATCTATGTGTCTGTTTTTGTGCCAGTACCATTGTCACCAGTAATTATTCAGTTTTTGTTTGTTTCAAGTAATCTCTGTGTTCACTGTAGGGCTTGAACTCATGACCCTGAAATCAGGAGTTGCATGCTTTACCAGCAGAGCCAGCCAGGTGCCCCAGTTTTTTTTTTTTTAACCCTTGTTGGCTTTATGGTGGTTTAGCAATTCCAGTCCAACATGCCACATGGAACCAGGCTGACTGGTTCAAATTTGTTCCTTTTAATGAGACTTTGTTCTGTTTGACTTCTGACAGTCATTTTATGTTTTATTTTTTTCATTTTTATCTTTTAAAGATTTTATTTATTTGAGAGAGAGAGAGAGAGAGAGATAGTGAGAGTCAGCATATGTAGGGGGAAATGGCAAAGGCAGAGGGAGAAGCAGACTCTCTGCTGAGCCTGAAATCTGATGCAGTCTTGATCTCGGGACCTGGAGATCATGATGTGAGTCTAAGGTGGATGCTTAACTGGCCGAGACCCCCAGATGCCTCGAAATGCACAGTTTTAAATGATAGTGCCAAAATGTGGACTTAGACATACGGACTCCAAAATTATGTTCTTTCTATGGGACTTTGGAATATATTTTTTTAAAGATTTATTTATTTATTTATTCAGAGAGAGCAAGAGAGAGGCAGAGACACAGGCAGAGGGAAAAGCAGGCTCCATGCAGGAAGCCCGACAAGGGACTTGATCCCAGGTCTCCAGGATCACACCCCGGGCTGCAGGCAGCACTAAACCACTGCACCACTGGGGCTGCCCACTTTGGAATATTTTTAATTGCTTTAATAAGCCCTAGTCTTATCAGGTAGAGACTAAAGTCACCAAAAGGCAGTGACCAACTGCTCTTACTGTCTTAGCTTGCTGAGTGTTTAAAGATCTCCTCATTGTGATTAAGAAGCGTAATGTTTATAATTTATAAGATTAAGGTGTTAATAATATTGAGAATTTAATTACACAAGAATTATAGGGTTGGTCCCCAAATGACCAAAGGTAAAAGAATTTTAATATATGAAAATAGAAATTGGTTCAAAGTATTTTTTCTTGTCAACATTCAGCAGCCTGAACAGGAATTTGTTCATGTCAAAAATGTTCAAAGAAGACATTGTAAACCAAATTTTGGAAGCTTCCTAATGCACGTATTTTGTGTGCATGAACATGATTATGTGTTTGGGAGTGGGAGGGCATGGATGAAGGAAATGTAGCAAGTGTTCTTTGACTTCTTTCCGCACATTTGGACTTATAGTGCTCTCAGTTATATCCTCATCACAGTCACTATACCTAGTTGGCTTAGGTTCCATAAAATTCCCACAAAGATGAAATAGTTTGGGAGGATCCTTCAGGAACCCTACAGGTGCAGTGGATTGTCCAGCTTTAGGCTTGGAGAATGTTTCCATGAAAGCCTCAGAGTTACACCTTGTGCAGAAGAGGGTGAAGGGCTGTGTGGTGTTGAAAAAGGAATGAGCTGGTTTGTTACCACTGACTCTGGGTGGAAATGGAGATGAACATATGCAAGATGTCCTACCTTTTGTGTAAGATGAGCATGTGTGTGAAAGTCCTTTCTAGATGTGAACTCTCAATATGGAATAATTACACAAGATGCTTGCTCTGTAGTCTGGCACTATGTTTTACCTCATATGTAATGACTTCAACCCATTCTGAGCTTTTTGAACTTTGAGGTTTGTATTGCTCATCATTTTATTGTATTTTCTCATTTTCCTTCTGTTTTCACTTTTAGGGAGTATTCTCTGTTCTCTGTATCACTGGCATCTTTGTATGTATGTCCTGTCTCCTTCAGCTTCTCTTATTTGTCCTTCTAGATTTGTATTCTCTGTCTTTTCCCACTTAGTTTGTTTATCCATTTATCTAGTGGTAACCACAGATCCCGACCCAGGGCCAGTGTAGGGGCGGTACTGTCTCTTAGTAGGAAGGCTGGGCTGTTCCCACTGTTTCCCTCAGATGGAGGACAAGTAGTCAGGAAGAGGATCAGACTGTTGGGAGCAATTCAGAGACCAGAAATAGTCCCTTGGAGGATATGCTGAGCAAGTTGGCAAGGTGGCAAGTTGGATCTTTCAGATGAAAGACTTTCCTCACAATTCCAGCTTTGCAGAGAGGATGGTGTCCAGGCTCCTGCTGGAGAAGCATTACTGCTCCTACTTTTTCCAATTATGTTACTTTTCTATAATATCTTATTTCAACTGGTATTCCTTTTAGTCCACCTGTCTGATTCCTTACAAATCCCTAGTAATATTTCTTTTTTTGCCTAAACTTAGCTTTTCCAGATATGTTTATTTGTTTGTTTATTTATTTATTTATTTATTTATTTGATAGAGAGAGAGAGAGAGAGCATGAGTGGAGAGAGGGAGAAGCAGACTCCCTGCTAAGCAGGGAACCCCATGTGAGGCTTGTTCCCAGGACGCTGAGATCATGACCTGAGCTGAAGGCAGATGCTTCACCAACTGAGCCACTCTGGTGTCCCCAAAAATGATTTTATCAGCTTTCATTCTTTCAAAAAATACTCCTCATAATTAATATTATTTTTATATAGTCTCTTTATTTTCTGCTTTCCTATTGTTATATGTATAACACTGGGTACAACGCTATCATATAAAAATATGTTCAGTTTGATAAAAAATGGAAAAGTGAATGGTCCTGATATTAATACCCTTGTCAACTACAACCTGGATAGAACCTCAGACTCTACTCAGCTGCATATCTTTCTCTCTATTTTGATCTTGACTTTGTTATAATCAGCCTTTTGATACCATTTTTAGTTTTTAATATAACTTTTTTACTGTAACTGTAGTCTTAACACCCATATTTGAATTCATAAAAAATAGTTTGTCTTACCTGTTTTTGAGTTTTATGTAAAGGGAAGGATTACTTTGTAACTTGGCATCATTTGCTCAGTACTTTGTGTGAAAAGCATTGTTTCTACCCCTTAGCTGAAATTGTTGTTGTTTTTAAGTAGGCACCACACCCCAGGGTGGAGCCCAACACAGGGCTTGAACTCATGACCCTGAGATCAAGAACTGAGCTGAGGAAAAAAAAAAAAAAAGAACTGAGCTGAGTTTAAGAGTCAGATGCTAAACAAAATGAGCCACCCAGGTGCCCCTGTTTAGCTGTAGTTTTATTCATATTGTTATAGAGTGTTCTTTTGTAAGAACAGGCCACAGTTTATCCAGTTTACTGATGATGAGCGTTTAGATTGTTTCTAGTTTCCATAAATACAAGCAGTGCTATGGTGGAGCATTCTTATATGTGTATCTTGGTGTAGGTGGTAGAGCAGTATCCTAGATAATATTGCATCTAGGAATTTAAGTGGGGGTCAGCATCGCTAGATAATGCCTCACTATTATCAAAATGATTTGAGCATGTAAGTCTGCCAGTGAGCGTGGCCTGGGATGCAAAGCATTAATAGCAGGTCTGTGATTTCCTCCCTCTTTAGGACACCCAGAGTGTACTGTCTTTGCCAGTTCTCCCTGTAATTATGAGGATGGGACCTACCTGGTATGGGAATAACTGAGAAAATTCAAATATAAGAATGTTATTTTTTAAAAGAATTTATTTACTTATTCATGAGAGACAGAGAGAGGCAGAGACATAGGCAGAGGAAGAAGCAGATCCTTCATGCAAGGATCCTGATGTAGGACTCGATCCCAGGACCCTGGGGTCATGATCTGAGCCAAAGGCAGATGTTCAACCACTGAGCCACCCAGGTGCCCCCAGAATTTTTATTTTTTTATTTATTTTATTTTATTTTTTATTTTTTTATTATTTATTTATTTATTTATTTATTTTTTATTTATTTATTCCCCAGAATGTTTTTAACAGGAAGTAGTTTATCTCTTTTGGCTAAACATGATAACTGAAACTGTTACTTACAGAACTAGGAGAAACAGCCACAAACAACTCAACAACTTCCTTCCATTTTTCTGTAGTAATTATTTTAACCATCCTGGTAAAGTCAGAATGATTTGGAACTTAATGCAAAGAAGGTTGAAATTAAATAAACCATGCATGATTTAATAAAAATGTGGATAATTTTAAAAAATTATTTGAGTACATCATTAAAACCTGTGGATAGGGGATGCCTGGGTGGCTCAACGGTTTGGCACCTGCCTTTGGCCAATGGTGTCATCCTGGAGACCTGGGATAGAGTCCCACATCGGGCTCCCTGCATGGAGCCTGCTTCTCTCTGCCTGTGTCTCTGCCTCTCTCTCTGTATCTCTCATGAATAAATAAATAAAATCTTTTAAAAAAATAAAAATAAAACCTGTGGATATAAACTGAAGAGTGTTTTAAAGGATTTGAGATTGTTTTTCCTTTGCTGCATTAGAAGTTTGGTAGAATTTGGTTGTCCTCCTTTATATTCATAAAGATAGAATGAAAGATTAGAATGTGCCTATTAGCTCCGTGATCCCATATAAATTGGTTATGACTGAAGTTAAGAATTTATTTTCATATTTACATTAAAAATTAAGTAACTTGGGATGCCTGGGTGGCTCAGCAGTTGAGTGTTTGCTTTTGGCTCAGGGCGTGATCCTGGAGTCCCGGGATCGAGTCCCACATCAGGCTTCCCGCATGGACACTGCTTCTCCCTCTGCCTATGTCTCTGACTCTCTCTCTCTGGGTCTCTCATGAATAAATAAATATAATTAAAAAATTAAGTAACTGAATGGATACTTACTTATATATTTATATGCAAATATTTTAGGCAAATGTGACCAAAAATCTTCAGTATTTTAAAAAACATGTAGGTAATTCACAGGTGAGAGCTAAGGTAGCTGGAGATGTCTCCCTCTAGCTGGAGGGAGGTATTTGTCCTCTGTCAAATTTATGAAATAACAGAAGAGATAGATGGCATTGTCCTTGATTATCTTCCTCCTTGAGGATTGCCATCTCTGGACAAGCTCAGTGACGGGCTCATTAACTCTGTGGGGCATCTGTTCCTCAGAGATCTCAGCCAGGGAAACACATTGGGTTCTGCACCAGCCCAGCCACAGCTGAGTGTCACAGCACCCTCTCCTGTGCTCATAAGGCACTGTCATCAGGCAGATCTTGTATTTAGGAAACCACCTTAGGGTTTGCAGTTGGCTCCATTTCCTACCTTCTAGAGGCAAATGCAGATCTCTGGTATCACATGAAGACATGTGAGGTCATCATGAGAAAGCATCCTTTTGCTTAGACATAATGTATGGATAACCCAGTGCTGGTATAGTCAACCTTTGCATTTACTGCATACAACTGGTCCTATATGTCCAAGTGCCAATCCTCAGTACTGTCTTTAGATAGTGACTTGGAATGAAGGTAGAGAAATTGCTTAGAATCTTCAGAGAGGGATCCCTGGGTGGCGCAGCGGTTTGGCGCCTGCCTTTGGCCCAGGGCGCGATCCTGGAGACCCGGGATCGAATCCCACATCAGGCTCCCGGTGCATGGAGCCTGCTTCTCCCTCTGCCTATGTCTCTGCCTCTCTCTCTCTCTCTCTCTCTCTCTCTGTGACTATCATAAATAAATAAAAATTAAAAAAAAATCAGTCATAAGAATCTTCAGAGAAGGCGAATAAAGGTGAGTGAAATGCAATTTGGAAGTTAGTTTCTTATCAGTTGGGATTATTCTTGAAAAGCTGTGTTGGTTTGCATATATGGTCCATTTTCTGGAGAAACAGACTATGGAAGTTCATTAAATATAAGAACTAAATTTAATTGTACATTATAGACTCCACCAAGTCGTTCTCAGACATTTTATTCTACTGTAGTATATTCATTATACCTGTGTATGCACATGTGGAAAATAGTTTAATTATGCATATTTAATGGTAATAAAATACGGCCTTCGGTAATAGAATAAGAGAGTATGAGTATCCTTCCATGCTTTCCCACTGGTTCTTATTGTTGTGAAATTAGACAATGTTTATTCTCTATACTTAAAACTCATTGTCAGTATTCATAGTTTCTAAATGATCATTTTCTTCCTTATAAGTTACCAAAATACTTAAATGTACAGAATTTTAATACCTAAATGTATTTAGGTATTAAATACCTAAATACCTAAATGTTTAATGTAATGTAAATACCTAAATGTTCAAATACCTAAATGTTTTTATTTAATTTAAATTTATTTAATTTAAATTTAAATAAATTTTAATACCTAAATTTAATACCTAAAATGTACAGAATTTTAAAAAGGCTATGTCAGAAATAGAAGAGGGTAGTTCGGGGATCCCTGGGTGGCTCAGCGGTTTCACTCCTGCCTTTGGCCTAAGGCGCAGTCCTGGAGTCCCGGGATGGAGTCCCATGTCAGGCTCCTGGCATGGAGCCTGCTTCTCCCTCTGCCTGCTGTGTCTCTGCCTCTCTCTCTTTATGTCTATCATAAATAAATAAAAGTTAAAATTAAAAAAAAGAAGAGGGTAGTTCCACTTTGTAAATATTGTGTCAATGCATCTTTATTTTGACATTAGTGTTAATAAGAAATGATATTTTGTGTGAGTATAAATATCAATCTGAAGAAGACAAGGTAGGAAGAAACCTGAATGTTTAATTTTTTTTAAGATTTTTTAAAAAATTTATTTATTCATGAGACAGAGAGAGAGAGAGAGGCAGAGACACAGGCAGAGAGAGAGGCAGGCTCCATGCAGGGAGCCCGACGTGGGACTCGATCCAGGGACTCCAGGATCATGCCCTGGGCCAAAGGCAGATGCTAAACGGCTGAGCCACCCAGGGATTACCACCTGAATGTTTAATTAATGATAATTTGGGCAACTGACAAGTTGTGTGTGTGTGTGTGTGTGTGTGTGTGTGTGTGTGTGTGATTGCCCCGAAGTGATGTGTAAAGTACACTGTGTTCCATCCTTCTATCCTTGCACAAGATCATGAAGAACTCTTGGATGAATGCTGTTGGTGCCCTGCACAGATGTTCTTTATCTGGCTGGTGCTCTGATCCTCACCGTATTTGTTAGGAATATGGGCTGCAAGGTTCATAGCCAATCCTTTCTTCAGAGATTTGCCCTCAGCTGAAAGGGAGCCACTTTGCCAGGGGGTCTCAGGAGCAGGGTGGAGGCAGCTCACACCAATGACAGACTGATGGGGTAGACAAAAGGCTGCCAATGCCAAGGCAGGACTAAATCTGATGCAATTCATGCTCCTCTTGTGCTGTCCATACAAGCATAAGTAGCCAGAGGAAGTCCCTTAAATTTAATTAATTAAAATTAAATCAAATTTAAAATTCTGTTTCTCACCTAAGATATCTTAAGTATTCAGGTAGAGACATGTGGAAAGTGGCTATTATATCCGTGAGGACAGAGTATTTCTACCAGCACAGATGGATACTTGCATTGGAGAGTCTGCTCCAGCTTCTTATGGGATCAGGCTCAGGCCATAGTCCACTTGAGACCACATCCTTGCTTAGCAACACTCTCTGCTCTGTTTTGCTTCCCTCATCCCCTTTATCCTGCTCTCAGGATAAAGAGACTGTCCAAGTCCATTAGATCTGCCATTTCCAGTGTTGTGATAGCTGTATTCCCCCTCATTAGCTCATCCTGCATTGTCCCTGGGGACCTGTTCTGATATATCTGGGGTCAGCTCAGACCTAGGAGACAGAAACATTATTAAAGCAATAGGGATTCATTCCTACCAACAACATTATTTCAGGATTCATTCAGGAACTGGATAAGGCAGAGTTTGTATGTCAAATATGTGAGTGAATGTTATATATTTGAAATATCTTCAATACAGATGTTATCTTGAGATCTCTGGTCTTTAAAATGTGTAGTTTGCATACTGAACATCTGGTTTTATTGAAATACGTATTCTTCCATTAAAATTTTTAGACTTATATGTGAGCATTGAGCACTTAGTTAATTGCTTTATCACCTTATGTATGCTGCTACTAAGCATTATAACCTCTTTCATTTGATGTCTCTTTTCTTTCTTTTTTTATTTATTAAGATTTTATTTATTTGAGAGAGCAAGTGAGAGAGCATGAGAGAGGGGGAGAGGTAGAGGGAGAGCAAGAAGCAGTCTGCTCTCTGAGCAGTGAGCCCGATGTGGGGCTTGATCCTAGGACCCCTAGATTGTGACCTGAGCTGAAGGCAGATGCTTAACGGACCGAGCCACTCAGGTGTCCATGATGCCCCTTCTCTTGATTATTGTATAAATGTATTTTTGAGAGATGTCATTTCCCATTATATTCTTTTTTGATGGTAATTATTACGTAGAATACCATCTTCTTTAGTTTGTAGAATCTATTTATTGTTATTTTACCTAATAACATATTTTCTCTTTCTATGTATAACTTGTAGTTTTTTCAAGTATTTATTTTTTTGTATGCAAAGTAATAATTTCTGTGTGGATTTTTAACTGGATTTTCTATACCATATCATATCATGATAGTTACTAGGGACACCATGCTGTGTTCCTGTACCTAAGATGGATGTGTTCAATATTTCCAGCCAGAATCATTTCCACAGTTTGTTTAAGAAGCATTAATCTCTCTTACTGGATTCAGTGGTTTGATGTTTACCTACACATAGATGATGGTTATTAGTCTAATTACATAATCCTTTAAATTTGATAAGAAAATGAAACAAAATTTCTTATTAACCTTAGTCTAAACATATTCTTTCTCTTGGAAGATTGTGTTCTGTGGTGGTTCGCGCAGATTAGAGAGGGATGGATGCTGAGTAGGGGATGAGGAAGAGAATAGAGTGACCCAGATCAGCAGAACATGCTCTTGAGAATCGATGGGATAATACAATGCATGGCCTACTGTTTCCCATATCCAGTGTTACTAAAGGATAATAATTTTCCTGAATGGAATGAGAAAAAAAAAAGTAAGATGGTGGACTATGAAATGAGTATCCTAGTTTCCTCCCAGTGTGCTCTGCAGGATGGTACTGGGAGCAATTGTAACATTTGGAGACAATCACATTCCTTTTTCTCTTTTGGCATGCATCTCCTTTGCCTGTTATTTTATTTTTCAACTTAAAATCTTATTCGTTATTATACCTGTAAGATAGGTAGTCATTTAGCAGTCTTTTATATATATATATGTACACACATACACACACACACACACATATAATCCTGTAAAGCAGCAAAATCATTTGTAGAGGTTCGTGTCCAGGGTTTTATCTTATCTCATCTGCTTTCTTAGTCCTTATTGATTTGTTAATGTTAAAAATACCATTATTTTATTCTAATGGTCCATTATTATATTGGTGTTTTCCTTGGATTAGTTAGCATTTTATGTTTGCCCTCCTTCACTTTGGTAAGTACATCCTTTATAAGGCACATTTAAAAAGTTGCCAGCAATTTATTTCAAATCATTTATCTGTATTTGTGCATGTATGCAGGAGATTGAATCATGGTTTGTTTTTGTTTGCTCCTATGAGCAGGTGTGAGTCAGGGGATGCTTTTTTGTTGCACATTTACACTGTCTCAAATACTTTTGTAATTAATTCTTTTTTTTTAAAGATTTTATTTTTTCATGAGAGACACAGAAAGAGAGAGAGGCAGAGACATAGGCAAAGGGAGAGGCAGACTCCATGCAAGGAGCCTGATGTGGGACTCCATCCTGGGACTCCAGGATCATGCTCTGAGCCAAAGGCAGGCACTCAATTGCTGAGCCATCCAGGCATCCCACCTTTATATTTAATTCTATCAAGGAAATACTTGTGTATAAATGTTTTTTCTTGTGGGTATCACTGATCACAACCTTATAGAAAGGTTGTAGAATATAGGATATATAATTTCTCTATTCAGATTTTATTACATTTATTTATGCCAGGTTTGTACCAGTTTCTTTCATACATCCATGGGTTTACATCCAAACCCGATATTCAGATTTTAAAAGTCTTAGAAGAATTAAAAATGTACTGTATGCCTAACCATTTGAACAAGAGAGAACTGAAATGCTCATTTTCTGATGCCTCTTTGGTTGGTGTATAACTATGCTTCTTTAGTACTAAGCAGCTGGATAATGATGGTCATCAGACTCGCCTGTGTTTGAACTAGTTGTGACTAGTTCATACTATCTCTGCAAGATAGCTCTAGGGAGGTGATAGGCTAATGCTGATGGATGAGATTCTGTATAATATGAAAATATCCTTTTCTTTATGCATTTCCTTGTAGTACTTTAAGGTTTCCATTACAGTGCTTTGACTTGTCTTTGCTTTAAGAATGTTTCTGTCTTACTCTCTATGTATTTATTTATTTAATTATTTTATGATAGAGACTGATGTAAGGCATTGCACATTGTACATAGATTATACAACTGGATTACTTTTTAAGTGTTTATTCTGACTAGAAATGTTGATAGTGAATAATCCTTCCTCTTTCAGGATTTCATGAGCTCTACGTGGTAATGTGTGAAACAGAAATCTGCAGAAGGAAGAGGAAAGTCTTGGCCCCTGGATTTTAAGGTTCTGAATCCAGCAGATATGAAGGACCAATGAATTTTTGGAGTTTCTGTTAAATTAGTATGGTAATTTTAAGCATCTTTAGGGAAAAGTTAAGCACTATAATTAGATGGTGATGTTTTTTGATTCTCTGTGATTATTTATTGTTTTGCTACCATACCAAAAAACCCCACCAAAAACCTAACAGTGCAGCTTTCATAAATATACTTACTAGCTAGAGTCAATTATGCTAGATTTTTATATGAAGAGCTAGTAGTGATATTTTGAATGTAATTGAATTCTTTGTATAAGTACATTCTAAGTCATAAATTCCAATCTCTGAATGCATTTTCAAGTTTATGTTGTATTCTATTCTATTCTGTGTGAGGTGTGTCAAATTTAGTTGTGTAGAATCATGAGATACATATTTACAATTACTTCTCTCTCTTTGTCTGCATCTCTTTCGGATTCATTCTTATTGCTCTCCCTCTTTTTCCCTCATCACCATTTCTCTCTAAAATGTATGTAAATACTTATACTACTTTAAGTCTTATTAAGCTCAGACTGAAAGACCTTTTGTACTTATGACTAATACAAACACAAGGCCCATATTTCATTTTTCTTACATTAAATATCAGTGGTATACTTTTTGTGATAATGTGGAACTGTATTGGTATCAGCTATGTCAGTTTCAATAATTTATTGAAATAGTTACTGATAAAATCCCATGGCCATGTCTTATAACATGATAGATCCATCCCCTGCCAACTGTCTTTTTTTTTTTTTTTTTTTTTTGAAGATTTCTTTTAAAAATTGCTAAATGCTTGGTCCTGACAGGAAACATGTGCTACCAGAGGATGGAACAGAACAATGGTAGTTCTTTCACTGGGTTTATCCTGCTGGGTTTCTCTGAGCGGCCTCAACTGGAGCTAGTCCTCTTTGTGGTTCTTCTGATCTTCTATATGTTTACTCTGCTGGGAAACACAACCATCATTGCCTTGTCCCACCTGGACCCACTTCTTCAGACTCCCATGTACTTTTTCCTCTCCAACCTAAGCTTTCTGGACTTGTGTTACACGACCAGCACTGTCCCTCAGCTCCTGGTTCATCTCAGGAGAGCAGACAAGTCTATCTCCTTTGGTGGCTGTGTAGTTCAGCTCTTCATATCCCTAGGGTTGGGATCCACAGAATGCATTCTCCTAGGGGTCATGGCACTTGACCGCTTTGCAGCTGTCTGCAGGCCCCTGCACTACACAGTGATCATGCATTCCCGTCTCTGTGTCCTGATGGCTTCTGCATCATGGTTCATTGGTTTTGCCAACTCCTCATTGCAGACAGTGCTCATCTTCCTTGTACCACTTTGTGGGAGAAATAAAATAGATCATTTCTTTTGTGAGATCCCCCCACTGCTCAATCTTGCCTGCGTTGACACCACTATATATGAGTCTGAGATCTTCTTTGTCAGTGTGATCATTCTCTTTATACCTGTGACATTAATCACCGTCTCCTATGGTTGGATTGTCAGGGCAATCTTTAGAATAAAATCATCTGCAGGGCAAAGGAAAGCATTTGGGACATGTGGGTCCCACCTCACAGTGGTCTCCCTGTTCTATGGTACAGCCATCTACGCTTACCTCCAGCCCAGCAACAACTATTCCCAGGATCAGGGCAAGTTCATTTCTCTCTTCTACACCATCATCACCCCCATGGTCAATCCTGTCATATATACACTGAGGAACAAGGATGTGACTGGAGCAATGAAGAAGGTGCTTTGGCGAGTCCTAACTCCAGATGACTGGGTGGGAAAGACCCTTTGATGGGAGACTTTGAATGCCAAAGTTTTAAATATGTTTGTGTCCTGCATGTGTCATGGAAAATTTCTCCTGAAAATTCTCAAGGAAATTTCCTTTTTTTGCCCTACAGCAGCTTTTATCTTTCCCTAAAATGTTCTGTTTTCCCAAATTCACTCCTTTAGCTGAGATACAAATCAGGTGTCTTTTATTTATTTTTATTTTTTTAAAGTAGTCTCCACACCCAAGGTGGGGCTCAAACTCACAAACTGGGATCAAGATTCAGATGCTCTACCAAGTGAACCAATGAGGTGCCTCTACACGTCAGGTGTCTTTTATAGTGCCCAAACTCATACCATTCTCATAAGTGCAGATACGAATTATAATGAGCTGAAGAATGCATGAACTTAAAAGTGAAGGTCACTCAAATCCTAGTGCTCCTGTTTGCTGAGAAAGGGGAAGGATTTTGCTAGTAAATTCTTTTTTTTTTTTTTGCTAGTAAATTCTTGAACTAAGTCCAGGCAAATATGGTCTACGTCCTCATTTTGTGGTGGTTAATTATTTAAAATATTACAAGATGGCTTATTCAAATCTAATTTGTAGTAACGAGACCCTAGTGTTTTGTAAAAGTTTGTTGTTAAGATTCCTAGATCAACTTCATTCCCTAATTTCCTATTCTACTGTCTACACTTTTCTTTGCTTCATCCATCTTCTTTTCTTTCTAGAAATTCCCCAGGACAATCCCTAACAAAACTGTTAGTCCTAGTGTTGGATTGGAGGTAAATTTATCCAAAAATCCTTACGTCTGTGAATGCCTAGAGTGTAAATCTAGTGTGCTAGATGGGCTCCTGAGCAGTGGAGTAGGTGTGGTTTGACGACCTTTCACTCCCACCAGGCTCAGTGCCCCCAGCATTACCATATCAGAGCCAGTGAGCCACCGCTTGGTATTTTCCTGGAACTGCAGCACCCTGGACCAGGGACCAATCAGAGCATCATCTCTTTTGTCCGAGTGGGCGTAGATAGTATCATATATCAGACTCCACATAATTCCAGAAAATAAAGAGGCAGGCAAAGAGATGGATCACAGGAGCCCTTGGTAGCTGACCATCCAGTAATGCCCGCCAATTAAAAGTCAACCTCAAGGCTAATTGAGGTCAATATGTAATTCTTTTCATTAGTGGGTAGGGGATGAAGGGAAGTAGGATGCTGCTCCCAGAGCTATAGAGTAGGAATTCAGACAGAGAACACCCAGTGCCAAAGTCAGCTGTTCCCGGAGGAAAAGAAAGGATTGAAAAATTGAACTGTCTCCAGCAGCTATGGGGCCATTTGTTGATATAACCGATGGACTTGTCCTACCATATGAGGCGCAAGTAGATTATGCAGAGGGTAGGATGCAAGTTCACAACCCCCACCAATAGGCTAAGCCAATGCATCCGGTCCTGGACCAAAAGAAGGCCACAAGTGCCCAGTGGGGGTAGTCGCTCAGCCTCTTGACCGCTTCTTGACCTGCAGGACCCCTGGAGGCCTGCGGGCCACAGAGTGTGGCTCTTGAGAGCTCTCAAGGGAATTTTCTGAACCGATCCTTTTATGCAAGCAAGTGCTGAAAATCTAAGTCCATGGATGCATGCATGCTCCAGAGATGCTGCCTTAGTATTCCTAGAGCACCTGCATCATATTATTATTTTTAAAAGGACCACAGGTTTTCTTTATCGCGCCCCCCCCCATTTGGGAACACTGTTTCCATTTTTACTTGCAAGGAGACATTTAGGCACATACCATAAAGTCAGGTAAGAATACGAACCACAAAACAGTATAAGAAATAGTAACATTTTAGCATTTTTAAGCAATTGTTGGAGGCATATCAAATGTTCTTGCATTTTGATCATGGCTCTATGACAAGGTCCATAGGTTGGGGTACTGCAGCTTTTTCCCAGAAGCAGGTTGGAAAAACCTACTTTTACTTTAAGGAAACACCTGCTAACATCAATCTTGGAAAAGCCATTCAGGTATTAGGCCCTAGTGTGATGTCACCAGTGTGACAGTAGTTTTAGGTAGCATTCATATTATAGAAGGTGGAGGGCATGGTGCATACCTGCCAGTGATAATGGGAGCATGAGATGATAACTACAGGTGCTTACCTGTAATTTTGTGCATAGTCACAGAAGTGCCAACGTGAGGTATGCAAATTGTTTATTTAGCTTGTGAGCCATGGTGTTGCTTAAAAATGACATTTGAAGACTATCATATCTGAACAGTACATGACTCAGATCCTATTTAATATTCTACCCATTCTACCTACAGTAATACAGCAAAAGTTTCAAGCATAAGATACATTTAGATACTGTTTTCATGTCCTTTTATAAATTCTTTGATCCGAGTATCATCTGATCAATGCTTTTGTGTCTCACAACTGCCAAGGGCCCCATACAATTTGAATTCAGGAACATATTATAAAAATATGGGAAATAACCTCTTATTCCCAGGAAATCCCATGTTCTGTGGAGCTTACCAGATGCACCAGTGAAAATTTAAGGAAAAAAATCAAATGTATATTAATTACTAAGCATCTAAATATGTCTAAACTTTACAAATATCTTAGTATGAACTGTTACTGAATTCTGAATTAATATAAACAAATATAAACATCTCAAAACAATTAAATCTGACATTTGAGCCCTTAGATCTTACCTGAAGCTCAGTTTGCACATAAATATGTTTTGGGTTATGGATCTGGGTTTTTGTATTTATGTATTGCCACAGACCGCGTATTTTCCCGTAGAGGTTGGACCTTTGGCAATGCTATCATCATAGAAATGTTTATGATTTTGGTAGGTTTGCCCAACACATAGCCCAGTGTAGGTAAATGTATTTGTGTCTTGGACCACACACATATACCCATAACAACTGTACTCTTCCCTATTCGGACAACTAACCAGCATCCTCTAGTGCCTTGAACCCCTGAGATGGTCATGCTCATGACAAATGATCTTGCTACAGAGACAGCATTTGGAGGCTGGAAATGACAACCAGGAGAGATCATGCACATGGTCAGGTTCTACCTGTGTCACTGACAACATCACAGTATTCTCACTTGAGATCAACACCTGGGATATATCTTGATACCATAGTGATGTTTCATGTAAACCAGTAGGAAAACAGTTTTGTAATACTGTTTATATCCAATGGTGACAAATTTACATTCTCCATTGTATTTCTCTTTTTTTGTTTTAAAGATTTAATTAATTAATTAGTTAATTAATTAAGAGAGAGAGAGAGAGACCAGGCAGGATAGGGAGACTCTGCACTGAGCATGAAGCCCAATGTAGGGCTTGATCTTATGAAATCAAGATCATGAGCTATGATCTGATTGAAATCAAGAGTTGGATATTTAACTTACTGAGCCATGCAGGTGCCCCTCCACTGTCCATTATGTTTCTTTTTTTTTTTAAGATTTATTTATTTATTTATTCATTTATTCATAGACACACAGAGAGAGGCAGAGACACAGGCTAGAGGGAGAGGGAGAAGCAGGCTCCGAGCAGGGAGCCCGATGTGGGACTCGATCCCAGGTCTCCAGGATCACACCCCAGGCGGCACCAAACCGCTGCGCCACCAGGGCTGTCCATTATGTTTCAACCACATCCTAACAGTTATATCCAAATGGTTACCCCAAAATCCCTCAAATGAACTGTCTTTGATGCAAAAAACCCTCGAGGTCTCATAAAGTTACAACCTATTGTTCTGGGTGAGCAACTACTTCTCTACTTTTACAGATATACAGAGCCCTGGGGTGAAACAGATTTATTTCCTCTAAGTGAATGTTTGAATGGCATTTGCATGTTTGTTATATGGCAATAAATTATGACTACTAAAAATCTGTGGAATCCATGCTAAAAGAAATCACCAAACGCAAGTTCAGAATTGTTCTGTAACATTTTTCTAATGTTAAGAATCTGTTTCCCATGTTCTCAATGCTTTGTAACAGACTCCATAGTTGTGTAAATTGTCACCAATATTATTTGGATCATTTCCTTTTATATTTTCACCAATAACTCTGCATGGCTGTAGGAGTTGTACCCAAGACTTGGCTAAATTATTTTATTCCATCTTTAGCACCTGCAGGTCATGGCGACCATTATGCTCTAGAGCAATTCATGGATTCCTCCAGCTTTTTTGCTTTCTGAGGAACATAGGGAACACATCATCAGCTCGGATAGTGAGTGATGTAGACCCCAAAATGTCAGTCATTCATGTGAAACACAGTTCTTTTTTTGTTTGTTTTAAAGATTTTTATTTATTTGAGAGAGAGAGAGAGAGAGAGAGAGAGAGAGAGCAGCGTGAGAGAGAGAAAGCACAGGAAGGAGCAGAGGGAGAGGGAGAAGCAGACGCCCCCCTGAGCAGGAAGCCCAATGTGAGACTTAATCCCAGGACTGTGGGATCATGACCTGAGCCAAAGGCAGACATTTAACTGACTGAGCCACCCAGATGCCCTGAAACACAATTCTTAACCAGCAGAAGACTTATTACCAATTAGCAAAGGATACCAAATAGCAAGAGCAGGAGGCCTCTGACCCTTCAAACACAGCTTTGGAGTCCCCTTCACCGCAATGGAATGTGGGCACTAACTTGTGTGGTACAAGTCAGCACAAAGAGGCTTGGGGGATTCTCGATTTATGTGTCCCTACCTTCATAGCCCTGTTCTGGCTCTAGGACTGTCATTTATTAGCATATCTGCAGTGTGTATAATGTAGGTTTCCTGCGTTCTCTCCAGACCCTCTGCATCGTGCTGAACATTTTGGGATTTGCCCTGGGCACCTATACTTGCTCTGTTTAAAAAATTTAATTGTATTGATTTCCATTGTTGTATGGATTTATTTTAACCATTTGAACTGAATGAAATCTCTGATCTTTAAGAAGTATAAAGATTCTTGTGATTAGTCAACCATTTCTGAGGACAGTTTTAATCTCTTTTTGAGAGTGAAATTGTTCAATATTGTATCTATTTCTTTAGTCTCAGTGGAGCATCCTGGACATTTCTAATGATTGAGTTATTTTGGATCCTCGTGATCAATAGGATGCCATGTTCAGTTGTCAAAACCTTGCTCAGGAGCTCCCCTGATTTTGTGGTGGCAGATTGCAAATAGTGCTTTATATGTATTTTTAAATTCCTTTTTCGGGCAGCCCCGGTGGCGCAGCGGTTTAGCGCCGCCTGCAGCCCGGGGTGTGATCCTGGAGACCGAGGATTGAGTCCCACATCTGGCTCCTTGCATGGAACCTGCTTCTCCCTCTGCCTGTGTCTCTGTGCCTTTCTCTCTGTGTCTCTTATGAATAAATAAATAAAATCTATAAAAAAATTAATTCCTTTTTCAAGTATTTATAAACAGCGAAACAGTTTTGCAAGATTCTTTTTGGAAAACTTCTTTATTAATTTATCTATGGAAATGAGAACTCTGTTTTAATGTATTTATTTATTTTTAAAATTTATTTATTTATTATTATTTTTTTGTTTTAATGTATTTAAAGGAAATATCATGGTATAATGTGTCATTTTAGCATGAATTCAAACTCTCTCTTGATTCACTGCTTTTTTTGGGAAAGACCATTTTATACTGAAAAATGTTTCTCAAATTCTACAGAACATGTCATTTTGGCTTGCATTTAGATTGAAGTAACATATATAGTAGTATAATATTACACATATATAAGATATGCACATGCACAAATAATGTACTCCTCCTGCAATCTCTTGTAGTTCTTCAGACTTCTTATCCCATTTATGAAGATGAATAGTAGAAGAGAATATGTTTCCTTTAGCTTATCCTACTTTGAAGTGACAGAATTATAAATGATGTGATTATAAATGATAAATGATTTCAAAATTTTTGAAATGTGTACAAGTATACCCAAGTGTGTATGGTAACAGTTTATTTCTGCAGGTCACATTGAATAGAAAAAAACAAACTCTTAACCAGGAGGTGGTGGAGGTATCTGCTCTTGGTAGAATCTTACATCACTAAAGAGTTGAATAAAACAAACAATAACCCTTTTGCTGTCATAGTAGATACACATATGTTGAAGAAATGCTATTTCTTCAAAGTTTGGAAATGCTATTCTTTCATTCTCTGGATTGAAATTTGGATCGGAAAGAGTGGGCTGTGTTTATATATAGGGCATTTCTACAACATTCTCATTTAGTAACTTGGTAAAGAGAATTTTGTATTAAACAGAAGTAAAAATATGGTCTCAGGAGAGGAAGAATAGTGGGATGAAAGAAATGAATGATATCTTTAGTATTTATTTATTTTTGCCAGATATACTGAGATGTAATTGACATATAACATTGAGCAAGTTGTAGGAGTACAAATATGAATATATGCATAATGAAACAATTGCCATTGTAGTGTCAGCCAACACCTCAATCATGTGACATAATTACCATTTCTTCTTTGTGGTGAGAACATTTAAGATCTGCTTCCTTAGCAACTTTCAAGTCTGTAATATCATAATATGAACTATAACTACCATGCTATACATTAGGTCTTCAGGACTTATTCATTTTATGACTGGTAGTTGGTGCCTTTTGCCCTACATCTCCCACTTCTCCTACTCCTTAGTCCCTGGTAATCACCATTCTACTGTCTGTATCTACAGGTTCAGGTTTTCTGGACTCCACAGTTACATGAGATCACATAGTATTTGTCTTTCTCTTCTGACTTATTTCACCTAGCATAATGTCCTCAAGGTCCATTCATGTTGTCCTAAAAGGCAGGATTTCCTTTCTTCTCCTGGCTGAATAATATTCCTTTAGATATGTATGCCACATCCTCTTTATCCATTCATCTGTTTGGATACTTAGGTTATTTCCATATCTTGGCTATTGTGAACAATGCTGCAGTGAATATGGGAGGGTATATATCTCTTCAATATCCTGACTTCATTTCCTTTGGATGTGTGCCTAGAAGTTGGTTGCTGGGTATCCAAGTAGTAGTTCTATCATTAATTTTTTGAGAAACCTCCATACTGCTTTCCATAGAGGCTATACCAGTTTACATTCCCACAGTCAGTGTCCCCTCACCGACTCTTGTTATCTTTTGTCATTTTGATGATAGCCAGGCTAACAGGTGGGAGGTGATATCTGATTGTGGTTTTGGTTTGCATTTTCCTGATGACTAGTGATGTCAGATACCTTTCATATATCTATTGGCCCTTTGTATGTCTTCTCTGTGAAAATATCTATTCAGTTCCTCTGTCCTTTTGAAAACAATGGAATTACTGGTTTTTCTGCTCCTGCATTGCATGAATTCCTTATATATTTTGGATATTAGCCTCTTATCAGGTATAAAATGTGTATTTTCTTACATTCTATAGGTTGATCTTTCATTTTGTTGATTGCTGCTTTTGCTGTACAGAAGCTTTTTGTTCAATGTAGTCCCACTTCTTGATTTTTTGCTTTTGTTGCTGGTGCGTTTGGTGACATATTCTGGCTTTGGATTAAAATTTGGATTATAAAGACTAGGCTGTATTAGTAGATAGGATAATGCTTAGACCACCCTCATTTGGTAGGTAGCTGTCAACGTGTCCAATATCATGAATCTTTTCCTCTCTGTTGCCTTCTAGGAGTTGTAAAGTTTCGGGTCTTATATTTACAACTCAATCCATTTCAAGTTATGTTTTGTGAGATGTGTAATAACTCCAATTTCACTTCCCTGCATGTACTTACCCAGTTTTCTTGGGACTATTTATTAAAAAGACTGTGTTTCCCCATGAATATTCTGAACTCTTGTCAAATATTAGTTGTCTATATATGGGTGGGTTTATGTTTGGGCTCTTCATTCAATTCCTTTGGTGTGTGTGTCTTCAGCCAGTACTATATTGTTTTGATTACTTCTTTATAATATAGTTTGAATCAGGAAGCAGGATGCCTCAGGCTTTGTTCTTCTTTGTCAGATTGACTTTTATAATTGGAGACTTTTGTCTATACATATAGATTTTAGGATTGCTTTTTTTTCTATCTGTAAAAAATAATACTCAAATTTGATAGTGATTGCATTGAATCAATGGTTGAGTGGTGTGGACATCTTAGCAGAATTAACTCTTTTGACTCATGAAAATAAGATATCTTAATTCTTCAAATTCTTTCATAAATACGTTATAGTTTAAAGTATAGTGAACATTTGGCTCCTTTGTTCAATTTATTCTTAAGTGTTTTGCTTTTGATGCTATTGTGGATGGGATTTAAAAAGTCTTTTCACATGTTTTTTCTTATGGTATAGAAAGGCAACTAATTTCTTTATGTTGATTTTCTGTTTTGCAACTTTACTTTGTTGATGGCTTCTAATAGTTTTTTGGTGGCACCTAGGATCTTCTCTAAATAATCATATATATAATTTCTAAGCAAAGACAATTATACTTCTTTTTTTTAATGTTTGGATACCATTTATTTCTTTTCTTACCTCATTACTCAGGCTGGGACTTACAGTTCTGTGTTCTGTATGAGTAGTGAAGGCACGCATCATTGTCTTGTTTCTAATCTTAGAAGAAAAGCTTTCAACATTTTGTCATTGAATGTTAGCCATGGGTTTCTCATATATGGCCTCTATTATGTTGAGGTACATTCCTTCTACATCTATGTTGTTGAGTATGTTTACTATATAAATATGTCATATTTTGTTAACTGCCTTTCTGCATCTATTGAGATAATTGTATGATTTTTATCTTTCATTCTACTGTGTGGTGTATCATATATGCTGATCTGTGTACTTGTCTCTTCCTGTATCCCTGCTATATATTCCTTTTGATCATGGTGTGTGAACCTTTTAATGTGCTTTTGAATTTGGTTTGCTGATACTTTGCTGAGAAATTTTGCATCTATATTCACCGGGGATATAGGTCTATAGATTTCATTTATTCTTTTTTTCTTTGTAGTATTTATCAGTGTTTAGTGTCAGGATAATGATAATCTTGTAAAATGAGTTTGGAATGTCCTTCCTAATTTTTTGAAGGATTTAAGAAGAATTGGTGCTGATTTTTTTTGGTAAATGTTTGAGAGTGGAGGGGTAGCTAAACATAAATTAGACAAAATAGATCTTAAAACAAAAGTGGTAACAAGAGAAAAAAATACATCATTATATGAAGGGGTCAATTAATCAAGAAGATATAACTGGTAAATATTTAGAACTCAAGATTCAATCACATAAACTTATTAAGCAAATGCTAACAGATATGAAGGGGGAAACAGACAACAATATAATAATCATAGCGACTTCAATATTCTAATATTAACAGTGGATAAATCATTCTGACAAAATCAATAGGAAAATATTGGATTTGAGTCAGACTTTAGACTAAAAAATTTAATAAAGATATATAGATCATTTCATCCAACAACAGCAGGATACACATTCTTGCCAAGCACATTATCTGGGATAGATCACAAGATAATTTACAAAACAAGTCTTAGCAAATGTTTTTTAAAGATTTATTTATTTATTCATTAGAGAGAGAGAGAGGCAGAGACACAGGCAGAGAGAGAAGCAGGCTCCTCGCAGGGGGCCTAATGTGGAACTTGATCCCCCGACCCGGGGTCACACCCTGAGCAGAAGGCAGATGCTCAACCACTGAGCCACTCAGGCGTCTCAAGTCTTTTTTTTTATATATATATATTTTATTTATTTATTCATGAGAGACAGAGAGAGAGAGAGAGAGAGAGAGAGAGGCAGAGACACGGAGAAGCAGGCTCCATGCAGGGAGCCTGATGTGGGACTCGATCCTGGGTCTCCAGGATCAGGCCCTGAACTGAAGGAGGCGCTAAACCCCTGAGCCACCTCGGCTTCACCAGGCGTCCCAAGTCTTAGCAAATTTAAGAAGATTGAACTCATCTTTTTGTGATCACAGTGATACAAGATGAAGAAGCATAACAAAACAAAAGCTGAAAAACTTCAAAATACATAAAAATTAAATAAAATCCTCCACCCCAAAACCAATGGATCAAAGAACATCAGAGAGAAATCAAAATATCTTTAAAAATTGTGTATACAACACCAATTACTAAAATTTATGGGATACTGCAATCTCAGGGGAAAGTATACCACAATAAAACCCAAATTAGGAAAAAATTCTCAGATAAATAACCTACCTTCACTCCTGTAGGGTAGTAAGAAAAAAAAAAAAAGCTCCAAGTTATCAGGAGGAAGGAAAGAACAATGATCAGAATGGAAATGAGATCAGAAAAACAATAGCGAATCAACCTGGAAGGAAGAAGAGACCAGAACTCACTGAACAAATGATCTTTGAGGTCTTCAAAGGAAAGCCAGGTAAAGTTCATTCTCATTGGTTAAATATTATGGATATCAAACAGTTTCGATTCTATTAGTTCAGCACATTGGAAAGAAATCAGATGGATCATTTGGAATAGAAAGCCAGATCGAGTTTGAAAGGAACACAAATCTTACTGTGAATGTTTAGTATCATAATATATATTAATATCTAGTTTATTTCAAATGTTTTAAAAGTAAATGGTTTGACATACAACATACAGAGGGTGGAACTAGAGTCAGCGTCAAGTTTGATGAATTTTCCAGTATTGTATACCTTCCATAAACAGTGACCAGACCCAGAATCGAATATAAGCAGAACCCCAGAGTTCCCCTCCCTCATTTCTCCTTCTGATAAAAAAATCCCTTGTGATTCCACTATTCTGACTCCCAATACCACAGGTTCTTTGTGCCTGGTTTTGAGTTTTACACAAATAAGGGGTAAATTTTATACAATTAAATGTGAACAGTATTGATAGCCCAAGATGGTGGAGGAGTAGGAGACTTAGTTTTGTCTGGTGCCAGGAATTCAGATAGATAGCTATTAAATTATTCTGAACACTTGTGAACTCAACTGGAGATCTAAGAAAATAGCTGCAACTCTACAAATAGAAAAGTAACCACCTTCTGCAATAATGACAAGATGAAAAAAACCTTAAAAAATGAACAAGAGTCAATCTGACTACAAGGGATCTAATTTGTATGGATATAAGTAAGATGTCAGAACTAGAATTCAGAATAATAATTATAAAGATACTAACTGGGCTTGAAAAAAGCATAGAAGACACTAGGGAATCCCTTTCTGGAGAAATAAAAGAACTAAAATCTAGTCAAGTAAACATAAAAAAGGCTATTAATGAGATGCAATAAAAAATGGAGGCTCTAACTGCTAGGATAAATGATACAGAAGAGGGAATTAGTGATATAGAAGACAAAATTATGGAGAATAAAGAAGCTGAGAAGAAGAGAGATAACTACTGAATCATGAAGGGGAGAATTTGAGAGATAAGTGATCTCATAAAGTGAAACAATATTAAAGTAATTAGAATTCCAGAAGAAAAGTAAAGAAGGGGGCAGAAAGTATATCAGAGCAAATTATAGCAGAGAACTTCTCTAATGTAGGGAAGGAATCAGGCATCCAAGTCTAGGAGGCACAGAAAACCTCCCTCAAAATCAATAAAAATAGGTCAATACCTTGACATATAATAGTGAAACTTGCGAATCTCAAAGAGAAAATTGTGAAAGCAGTTAGGGGGTGGGGGAAGTGTAGGGGTGGGAAGAGGCCCATAACCTACAAAGGTAGAAACAGTAGACTAGCAGCAGACCTATCTGCAGAGATCTGGCAGGCCAGAAAAGACTGGTGTGATATATTCAGGGTGTTAAATGAGAAAAAATATGCAGTTAAAAACACTTTATCCAGCTAGGATGTCATTCAAAATGGAGAGATGAAAAGCTTCCAGGAGAAACAGAAATGAAAAGAATTTGTGATCACTAAAGCAGCCCTGCAAGATATATTGAAGTGGAACTTTATTTATTTATTTATTTTTTGAAGTGGAACTTTAAAAGAAAAAAGACCCCAAAACTAACATAGACCAAAAAGGAATGGAGACAATTTACAGAAAGAGTACTTTATAGGTAATACAATGGCACTAAGTTCATATTTTTCAATAGTTACTCTGAATGCAAGTGGGCTAAATGCCCGATCAAAAGACAGAGAGTATGAGACTGAATATAAAAGCAAGACCCAACCATATGCTGTCTATAAGAGACTTATTTTAGACCTAAGACACCTGCAGACTGAAAATGAGGGGGTGGAGAACAATTTACCATGCAAATTGACCTCAAAAGAAAGCTGGAGTAACAATCCTCATGTCAGATAAATTAGATTTTAAACCAAGACTGTAATAAGATATGAGGAAGGACACTATATCATAATTAAAGGGTCTGTCCAATGGGAAGATCTAACAGCTGTAAATATTTATGCTCCTAACTTGGGAACAGCCAATTCTATAAACCAACCAATAACCAAATTAAAGAAATGCATCGATAATAATACAATAATGGTAGGGGACTTTAACATCCCACTCACTGCAATGGACAGGTTATCTAAGCAGCAGATCAACAAGGAAGCAAGGGCTTTGCATGACACATTGGACCAGATGGACTTCATAGATATATTCAGATATTCCATCCTAAAGCAACAGAATACACATTTTTCTCAAGTGCACATGGAACAGTCTCCAAAATAGATCATATACTGGGTCACAAATCAGGTCTCAACCAGCATCAAAGATTGGGATCATTCCCTGCCTATTTTGAGACTACAATGTATTGAAACTTGAACTCAGTCACAGGAGGAAATTTGGAAAGAACTCAAATACATGGGAGCTAAAGAGCATCCTACTAAAGAATGAATGGGTCAATCAGGAAATTAAGAATTTTAAAAATTCATGAAGGGGAAGAGAGGCAAGATGGCAGAAGAGTAGAGGTTCTGGTTTCATCTGGCCCCCTAAATTTGGCTCAATAACTATCAAGCCATCCTGAACACATATGAATTCAACCTGAGATTTAAAGAAAAAAGGCTGGAACTCTGCAAATAGAAAAATTACCACTTTTTTCAAGGTAGGAGTGTGGAGAAGAGAAATAGAGGGGATATATCAGAAGATAAACAGCAGGGAGAGGGAGCATTTGTAAGCTGGCTGCAGGAAAATGATACAGCCCTGAACTCAAAATTGGGACCTTTAGAAATCTGCTCCTATGAGAGACCTCCCTGCCTGAAAGGTGCTCAATGATGAAGCAGGGCAAAATCCCAAGAGGGTGGCGTGGTGGTGTGGTCTCAATATTCCCAGAGGCATAGAAAGAAGAGGGGCGCCTGAGCCCCCAAAGTTCCCAAGCATTGGAGCAAGGGAAACAGGTTTAGGTCAGTGAGCCTGGAAGGAGGCTCAGTTTGTCATGCTATAAACCACAAACCTCAGCAGGATCTGGTGACCACTCTCTGTGGTGGGTCCCTACAAAGGACTGGAATGCAGTAAACTTCCACCTTTCTCTGGGAAAGATGCAGGTGGACACTCCACCAGGTGACCACTCTCTGCGCCAGGGTTCTGTAAGGGACAGAAATGGGGCAATGCTCTGCCTCCTCCAGGAAGGGTGAAGTGGGTGGACCAGCAAGCAAAGGCTCTTCCTGTCAAAATCCTACAAATTACACAAATCAGTGTCCTCCTCGCCTGCCCCTGGAGGGTTCTGAGTGGGCATGTACCATAGGAGTCTGCAGAGTTTGGCAAATACCACCATCTCTCAGCTCTGGGGATTGAGATCTGGGCACAGCCATCACAGCCATTCCTGCCCCCCCCCCCCCCCCCCCGCCCACTCACCCTCAAAAGAGGTGCAGAAAGCCTTCAGGGAACAAAGACCTCACACAGCAAACAGCTTACACTGAACCCTGCCCCCTGGCAAGGGGCAGTACAATTCCCCCCAGGCAGAGACATACAAGAATCAGCACAGCAGTCCCCTCCCCCAGATCAGCTGGAATAACAGGGGGACTGCAAGTTTACTTACCAAACAGGACTGCATAACTCCAGGACTGAGAGTAAATAGTATATAGAACCCAAGTTTTCTCTCTTACGATTTATCTTTCAGGTTAAAATATTCCAATATCGGGGATCACTGGGTGGCTCAGTGGTTGGGCATCTGTCTTTGGCTCAGGGCGTGATACTGGAGTCCTGGGATGGAGTCCCAGGATGGAGTCCTGGGATCGAGTCCCACTCAGGTTCCCTGCATGGAGCCTGCTTCTCCCTCTGCCTGTGTCTCTGCCTCTCTCTCTCCCTCTCTCTCTCTCTCTCTCTCTCTGTGCCTCTCATGAATAAATAAACAAAATCTTAAAAAAATTCCAATATCATATCAACTAGCAGAGTTCTTTATTCCCATACCAACTAGTTTATTTTATCAACTCCTCATTTTTAAGTTTTTTCTTAACTTTTATTTTTTTACAATTACATGTATTAGATACATTCTTCAGTTGTGGCTTCCTTTCACTGTATTGAATTTTATTTTTGTATATATATAAGTTTTGCTATTTTATAATTTTGGAATTTGGTATCTTCTAACACACAGTCCAAAATATACTCAGAACCAAATGGATCACCCTGTTTTGTCCAGTCTTTGAGATTATATTCTCTCTCCTATCCCATTGCCCCCCTTTTTTTGTTTCTATTTTTAAAATTTGTTTTCCTTTTTTTTCTTTTATTTTCTGGTTTCTGACATCTCTGGAATTTTTCTAGTGTGTATTTTGCATGGGTCATGTTTGATATTTTTGACTCTGCTCACTCATACAGCCATTTTGCACTCAACAAAATGATTAGAAGGACAAATTCAACACAAAAGAAGAAACAGAGGTAACACTACCACAGATCTAATGGAAATGGATTTAAGTAAAATGTTGGAATTCAGGGCTACAATTAAAAAGTTACTAGTTCGGCTTGAAAAAAACATAAAAGACTCTAGAGAATCTCTTCCTGCAGAAATGAGATCTAATCAGGCCAAAATTAAAAATACTCTGAGATGCAGTCTAAACTGAATGCTCTAACAAGTAGGGTAAATGAGGCAGAAGAGAGAATAAGTGAGACAGAAGACAAGCTGATGGAAAGGAAAGAAGCTGAAGAAAAGAGAAAAACAACTAAGAGCCCATGAGGAGAGTCTCTGAGAATTAAGTGATAGTTTGAAAAAAAAAAAAAGTAAGCTGTATAGTATTAGAACTCCTGAGGGTGGAGAGAGAGAGAGAGAGAGAAAGAGAGAGAGAACCAGGAGGTATATTTGAGCAAATCATAGCTGAGAACCTCCCTAATCTGGGGAAGAAAACAGGCATTCATATCCAAGAAATAGAGAGGACCCCTCCCATAATCAACAAAAACAGTTAAACTCAAACATATAATAGTGAAGTTTTCAAATATCAGAGATAAAGAGAAAATCCTGAAAGCAGTGAGAGACAAAAGATTCCTGGCATACAATGGAAGAAATATCAGACTAACAGCAGACCTATCCACAGAGACTTGGCAGGATAGAAAGGGTTGGCATGATATATTCAGGGTACTAAATGAGAAAAACATGCAGCCAGTAATACTTTATCCAGCAAGACTGTCATTTAGAATGGAGGGAGAGATAAAGAACTTCCAGGATAGACACAAACTAAAAGAATATGTGACTACCAAACCAGTTCTGCAAGAAATATTAAGGAGGATCCTGTAAGCAAAGAGAGAGCCCAAAGAAACAGAGACAATATGCAGAAACAGGGACCATACAAGTAATACAGTAACACTAAATTCATATTTTTCAATAGTTACTCTGAAAGTGAATGGGCTAAATGCTCCAATCAAAAGACACAGGGTATCAGACTGGATAAAAAAGCAAGACCCAACCATATGTTGTCTACAAGAGACTCATTTTAGAACTAAGACACCTTCATACTGAAAGTGAGGTGGTGGAGAACAATTTACTATGCAAATCGACCTCAAAAGAAAGCTGGGGTAGTGATCCTCATATCAGATAAATTAGGTTTTGAACCAAACACTGAGAGAAGAGGAACACTGTATCATACTTAGAGGATCTATTCAACAAGAAGATCTAACAATTATGAATATTATTTGCCCTTAATGTTGGAGCAGCCAATTATATCAATCAATTAATAACCAAGGTAAAGAAACATATAGATAATAATACATTAATAGGAGGAGACTTCAATACTCCACTCTCAGGGCAACCCGGGTGGCTCAGTGGTTTAGTGCCGCCTTCAGTCCAGGGCCTGATCCTGGAGACCCAGGATCGTCGGGCTCCCTGCATGGAGCCTGCTTATCCCTCTGCCTGTGTCTCTGCCTCTTCTCTTTCTGTGTCTCTCATGAATAAATACATAAAATCTTAAAAAAAAAATAATCCACTCTCAGTAAAAGACAGATCTTCTAAGCAGAAGATCAACAAAGAAACAAGGGCTTGAATGACACACTGGACCAGATGGACTTCATAGATATATTAAGAACATTCCATCCTAATGCAAGGGAATATGTTCTTCTCAACTTCCATAGAACTTTTTCTGGATTAGACCACATACTGGGTCACAAATCAGGTCTCAACTGATACCAAAAGATTGGGATTATTCCCTGCATATTTTCAGACCACAATACTTTGAAAGACCTTAATCACAAGAAGAAATTTGGAAGGAACTCAAACACTTGGAGATGAAAAAACATCCTACTAAAAGATGAATACGTCAAACAGGAAATTAGAGAAGAATTAAAAAGGCTCATGCAAACTATAAAAATGAAAGCACAACTGTTCAAAACCTTTGGATTACAGAAAAGGTTGTCCTAGGAGGGAAGTACTAACTATAGAAATGATTCCTGAAAGTATAGTCTTTAGGAGGGAAGTACATTGCAATACAAGCCTCCCACAAAAAACTAGAAAAATCTCAAATACACAAGCTAACCTTACACCTAAAGGAGCTGAGAAAGAACAGCAAATAAAACCTACACCAATCAGGAGAAAAGAAATAAAAAAGATTACAGCAGAAATCAATGAAATAGAGACCAGAAGAATAGTAGGACAGATAAACAAAATGAGGACCTGGTTCTTTGAAAGAATTAATACAATAGATAAACCCCTAGTCAGACTTATTAAAAGAAAAACGACTCAAATTAATAAAATCAAGAATTAAGGAGAAGAGATCATACCAATACTAAGGAAATGAGAATGATTCTAAGAACATATTATATACCAACAAATTAGGTAAGCTGGAAGAATGGACACATTCCTGGAAATTACCAAAACTAAAACAGGAAGAAATAGAAAATGTGAACAGATCAAAACCAAGAAGGAAATTGAAGCTGTCATCAAAAACTTCCCAAGAAACAAGAGTCCCGGGCTAGATGGCTTTCCAGGGGAATTGTACCAAACATTAAAAGAAGAAAGAATACTTATTCTACTGAAGTGGTTTAAAAAAAAAATAGAAAGGGAAATAAAACTTTCAAATTATTTCTATGAGGTCAGCATTACCTTGACCCCAAACCTGAACAAAACCCCATGAAAAGAGAATTATAGGCCAACATCCCTGATAAACATGGATGTCAAAATACTGACCAAGATACTAGTTAATGGAATCCAAAAGGATTATTCACCATGACCAAGTGGAATTTATTCCTGGGATGCAAGGATGGTTCAACATCCATAAAACAATCAACATGATAGATCACATTAATAAAACAAAGGATAAGAACCATATGATCCTCTCAATTGATGAAGAAAAAGCATTTAACAAAATAGAGCATCCTTTCTTGCCTAAAACTCTGCATAGCGTAGGGATAGAGGGAACATACTTCAATATTATAAAAGGTATCTATGAAAAGCCTACAGTAAATATCATTCTCAATGGGGAAAAACTGAGAGCTTTTCCCCTAAGGTCAGGAGCAAGCAGGGATGTCCTCTTCCATCATTGTTGTTCAACATAGTACTAAAAGTCTTAGCCTCTAAAGAATCCAGAGACTCCACCCCAAAATGCTAGAACTCATCCAGAAATTCAGCAATATGGCAAGATGCAAAGTCAATGCACAGAAATTAATTGTATTTCTATACGCTAACAATGAGGCTGGAGAAAGAGAAATTAAGGAGTCAATCCCATTTACAATTGCATCAAAATCCATAAGATACCTAGGAATACACCTAACCAAAGATGCAAAAGATCTGTGCTCTAAAAAATACAGAACACTTATGAAAGAAATTGAGGAAGACACAAGAAATGGAAAAATATTCCATGCACATGGATTGGAAGAACAAATATTGTGAAAATGTCTATGCTACCCAGAGCTATTTACACATTCAATGCAACCCCTATCAAAATACCATGCCCTTTCTTCACAAGGTTGGAACAAATAATCCTAAGATTTGTTTGGAGCCAGAAAAGACCCCAAATAGCCAGAGGAATGTTGAAAAAGAAAACTAAAGATGGGAGTATCATAATGCCTGACTTTCAAGCTGTATTGCAAAGCTGTGATCATAAAGACAGTATGGTTCTGGCACAAAAAAAGACACATAGATCAATGGAACAAAAGAACCCAGAAATAGACCCTCAACTCTATAGTCAACTATCTTTGGCAAAGCAGGGACGAATATCCAATGGAAAAAAAGACAAAGCAGGAAAGACAATCCAATGAGAAAAAAGACAATAAATGATGTTGAGAAAATTTGACAGTCACATGCAGAAAAATGAAACTAGACCATTTCCTCACACCACACACAAAAATAAACTCAAATGGATTTGAGACCTAAATGGGAGGCAAGAATCCATAAAAATTTTAGAGAAGAACACAGGCAGCCACCTTAGTGACCTTGGCCACAGCAACTTCTTGCTAGACAAGTCTCCAAAGGCCCGGGAAACAAAGGTTAAAATGAACTATGGGAACTTCATCATGATGCAAAACTTTTGCATAGCCAAAGAAACAATTGACAAAACCAATAGACACCTGACTGGATGAAAGAAGATATTTGCAAATGACAGATCAGATAAAGGGCTAGTATCCAAGATCTATAAAGAACTGGTCAAACTCACACCCAGAGAACAAATAATCCAGTCAATAAATGGGAAGAAGACATGAACAGATATTTCTCCAAAGAAGACATACAGATGGCCAACAGATGAGAAAAAATGCTCAGCATCTCTTGGCATCAGGGAAATACAATCAAAACCACAATAAGATACCACCTCAAACTGGTCAGAATGGCTACAATGAAAAAGTCAGGAAATGAAAGATGTTTGCAAGGATGTAGAGAAAGGGGAACCCTCTTACATTGTTGATGGGAATGTAAGGTGGTGCAGCCACTCTGGAAGACAGTATGGGAATTCCCCAAAAAGTTGAAACTAGAGCTACCCTACAACCCAGCAATTGCATTACTATTTACCCCAAAGATACAAATGTAGTGATCCAAAGGGGCACCTGCACCCCAATGTTTATAGCAGCAATGTCCACAATGGCCAAACTATAGAAAGAGCCCAAGTGTTTACCAAAAGATGAATGAATAAAGAAGATGTGATGCACGTGCTCGCACACACACACAATGGAATATTACCATAAAAATGAAATCTTGCTATTTGCAACAACTTGGAAGGAACTCCAAGGGAATTATACTAAGTTAAATAAGTCAATCAGAAAAGATAGTTTTCATATGACTTCACTCATATGTGAAATGCAAGAAACAGAGGATCCTAGGGGAACAGAGGGAAAAATAAAGGAAGATGAAATCAGAGAGGGAGACCATTTTATATCTTATTTCTTTCAACATTGTGTTTTTGAGAATCATTCATGTTGTTGTTTGTACTTATAATTTGTGTATTCTCATTTTTGTAAAGTTTTCCAAGACATGATATTCTCATGGTTTTGTCTTCTTTCTCTTTCTTTTCTTTTTTCTTTTCTTTTCTTTTCTTTTCTTTTCTTTCTTTTCTTTTCTTTTCTTTTCTTTTCTTTTCTTTTCTTTTCTTTTTTTTCTTTTCTTCTTTTCTTTTCTTTTCTTTCTTTTCTTTTCTTCTTTTCTTTTCTTCCTTTCTTCCTTTCTTTTTCTACATAATCTTAAAACCCATATTCTTTCCACTGGAAGATTTAGCTCCATGGGGACAGTGGTGTTTGCTGTGGTTGCTGACACATCTCAAGTCCTAGTTTACCACCTCATCCAGAACAGATGCTGTATGAAGATCTGCTGAATTATGAGAGAACCCACTTGGAGTCACCCAGAAGTCCCCTCGAGCACCAACTGTCAAGCCTGCGAGCCTGCATTAGCTCCTTCTGGAGTCCATGGTCACCCTCAGCAGTCTCCTCAGTGCCCCTTTGACCTCTTTGTTTCTCAGAGTATAAATGAGGGGATTCAGCAGGGGAGTGACCAGTGTGTAGAAGAGTGCAATGCTCTTGTTCACATCCTGTGAATAACTGGAGGGAGGCTGGAGGTACATTGAGATGAGTGTGCCAAAGAAGATGACCACCACCATGAGGTGGGAACCACAGGTTCCAAAGGCCTTCTGCCTCCCCTGGGCTGACTTTATCTTCAGGACTGCCCGGGTGATGTGGCCATAGGAGAGTAAGATGAGAGACAGGGGCACAACGAGGAAGAAGACGCTGACCGTGAAGAGTTCAGCCTGGTTGAAGGAGGTGTCGGCACAGGAGAGCTTCAGCATCACCGGAACTTCACAGAAGAAATGGTCCAGCTGGTTTCTCCCACACAGGGGAAGAATCATGGTCAGAGCCGTTTGTAGCACAGAGTTGCCGAATCCTGTGAACCAAGCAGTTAGCACCAGCCACAGGCAAAGCTGCGGGTGCACGATGGCCAGGTAGTGCAGTGGGCGGCACACGGCGGCATAGCGGTCATAGGCCATGACGGCCAGGAGCACACACTCCACGCCCCCAAGCCCCAGGGCGATGAAGAGCTGGGTCACACAGCCACCATACGTGATGGTCTTGACCCGCCCCTGGAGGTTGGCCAGCGTCTGAGGCACCGTGCAGGTGGTCAAACAAAGATCCATGAAAGAGAGGTTGGACAGGAAGAAATACATGGGGGTGTGCAGGCGAGGGTCCATCCAAGACAGAAGGATGATGGTGCCATTGCCAAGAAAGCTCAAGAAGTAAACGATCAGGATGAGCACAAAGAGAGGCGTCTCCAACTGAGGCCTGTTGGAGAATCCTAGAAGAAGGAATCCTGAGAAGGTGCTGTCATTAGCTCTTTCTCTTGCACTCTGCCTGTGCAAGAAGGAGGACTCCATTGTTTTATCTTGTGTGTTCCATCCACCTCTGTTTTCCTACAGCAGGTGGCTGGAGTCTGGTTGGGAGCCTAAGTTTGCACAGTGCCTTCCTTGTGGGTGAGGAAGGGGGTGATAAATAGCCACTGGACAGAATCCTCTTCCGTGTTTCAGGCTCTTCTCTCAGCGAGTCAGTGAGGTTGGCATGTACATGATCTCCGTTGAATAGATGAGGGAATGGAGGATGAAGGAGATTCAATCATTTTCCAAGGGAGACTCACCAGGGTTCAGACAGCACTCTCCAATCCATGAGCTCTTAACCACTAGGGATATTGTCTTTTCATCATTGTATGAATTCTGAGGCTCACTGTAGTTTCTCCAAAAATTAAATCAATTTGTTCTGAATCAGTTGCCCATTTGTACTGCCTCTATTCCTTTCTCTATTTTCCATCAAGAATTGAAATACATCAGACTGGCTCCCCTACTTCTGCTTTGTGTAGAGAAAAATACATTTTTTCTATAAATGCATAGGTAGCAAAATTTTCCATTACTAATTTTATTCAAAGAGAACAATGTATTTTTATGTATAATCTAATGAAACATTTGGGAATGGAGCCTGAAATTATAATTATTGACTGGGAAGTGCCTATTGGAAATGATTGAAGAATTCATTGTGTCCAAACTTTGTGTTACAGGAGGACTAATGCGGAGTAATCATTACTGACACTAATTTCAGTAAAATCTGAGAAAATCACCAATCCAATGTTTAGTCTTTCCTTCTCTCTTACATTACAATTCCATTTAAAATTTTTTCAATGTAGGGTGCCTGGAGGCTTAGTAGGTTAAGTGGCTCAGTTCATGATCTCAGGTTCTGGGATTGTCATGGCTCCACAATCAGCATGGAGTCTTCTTCAGCATTATCTCTCTCCCTCTCCCTGGGCCTTCCCCTGCTCTCTCACTCTCTCTGTAAAATAAATAAATAAATAAATAAATAAATAAATAAATAAATAAATAAATCTAATACAAAACAAAAAAATAAAATTTTCATATTAGATGTAATGGAGCAAAATATTTTTTCAAAATCCCAATCTCTATTTCTATAAATACCAGCCTCACAGAAATCATTTTGTTTTCTATAAAACATCAGGCTTGTTCTTAGAAATAACCTCCTTCTCATCCCCACAACCTATGATATAAGTCTGATAGTGAATACAACTTAAGAGTAATATCTCATAGTATCACCATAGCCTCGAAAAGAGTCTGGCATGTAGTAGAATCACAAAAAATGTTTGTGGAATAAATGAAAATATGGAAGATTAAGACCTGTAACAAGTTATTGAAAGTGAGCCTAAGGGGTATCAGAAATTCAGAGAGAATACCAAAGCAAAGGAAATCTTGAACAATAGATAATAAATAGCCTTGAATATTCAAACTGTGTGTGTGTGTTTTTTAAACCTGTGTTGTCTAGAACTTTGCAGGACTTGGTCTATCTTCTGTAAATGTCACTTTTCTATCAGCAAAATCCATGACCCAGCAAGAGGATATTCGACCACCTCTCTCTTCTGCCTTTTCTGTTGGATTGTCAGTCCCCTTCTCCTTTTATTCCTAAATCCTTTTGGTGATTATTTTGTTGGCTGTTGTTACGGTGTTGCCAAAGTGTAGAATTAATTTGGAATAATATGTTTCAAAATGCAATTAATGGGAATCAGGATACTTGGATTTTAAGTACAAATCTACCGCTATTAATAAGCTTTGACATATTGAAGGCTGCTCCTCAACTCCTTTCCTCCTTCCAAATAAATGAGGTGATATTACTAGCTTTTAGTAAGAAATGTAAGATATAATGTTTTTAGCTCTTTACTGAAACCTGGTAGATTTATGGTTCAATAGATCCGTTGTCTGTTTCAAAGAAGCACCTGTCACTCCCTGTATGCTCTTAAGCGAAAACATGGGTTTTAAATTTCTGTATCTTCCACATTATCAGGCCTTGATCCGAAATATCCAGAATCAAACAACAGGCATTAGTCAGTGGAATTTGTCTTACTAGATGTTATTGAGGCTTAGCTCTGGTACTTCCCTCTCTCTTTGTGCTTTAAGAGTCAGAGAAGGGTGTCTCCAGTCCATCATGGTCTCCAGTGGAAGTCTCTTACAGGGCTTTCAAGTCAGTTGTTTTTTCTCAGGAATCACTGACATATCTCATAACTCAGTCGAGAATACGATTTTAAAAGATTTTGTTCTTGTCAGTGATGCACAGAAACTGATTGGAACCAAGAAAGCATATATTCTGATAAGGAACATCTAAAATTCATTGTAACTAGAAAAGGAGAATTAAATGGCCATGGACATTTTAGTATAAATTTCAATATGTAGTATTATTTTCCTAGACTTCCATAACAGAGTCCCGCAAAGTAGGTGGTTTGAGAGAACAAGCCTTACTGTCTCATAGCTCAGGAGAATAGAAATCCTAAATGAAGACATTAGCAGGGCCTCTTAGGCCATATGGAGAATACATCCTTGGGCCTTTGTAGCTTCTGGAGGTTTGTTTACTGGCAGTTTTGGGGGTTCGTTGGCTAGCAGCTATAGCACTTCATCTACTGCCTCCATAGGCATATGACAGTCTCTACTGCCTGTCATCTCTTGTTCTTATAAGAAATACCAGTTGTATTGGATTAGAGCACACCCTATTGAGTGTACCATCATCCTAATTTGAATACATCTGTAAAAATTCTGTTTTCACATAAAATCCAGTTAACCTAAACTGGGGTTAGTATCTCAACATACTTTTTTTAGGGGGGCAGGGAGGTTGTGGGCAGATGCAATTCAACCCTATAGCAATAGTATAATGCAATTATGCCCTTCAAATGACAACAAATCTTTATTATAAATAAATGCCTGCATGCAATGCTAAGACCAAGATGCAGGTATTAGTTCTATCCTATGCCAAGTTCTCTTATTCTCTTATTCATATTGCAGAAGCCTACAGTAATAGGAAAAACAGATCTGCCTTGCGTGGTGTGAATAATCAATGAAGACTTTTCTCCTATACATTTGTTACACTTTACAGATCTGAAACAAAAACACAGATTGCATGCTTGTAAGTCCTACCACCTAGCATTTGGTTTGAGCTGGAAGAGAAGCTACGTTCTATAATTTCACTAGTGAAGTGGTATTCAGCTAATCTAGAGTTCAGATTTCTCTTCTGTCTGCAAGTGACTCTAAGGAAACAGCAAACTCACCCATAGACACTACTTCTGCAGATAACATCACCACCTTTTTGGGTCTAAGTTCTTAGGAGCAAAAGGAACAACTTCATCTCATTGTAGGAGCATTTGAATGGATGTGAGGATAAGAATATAACATCTTCTTCCTAGGAAGAATAACAAAGATTATGGATATCCAACTGCCTCTCGGAAGAAGAAAGATGATCTTTGAAGGATCAGTACAGTTGAATGAAATGAGGAGATTAGCATATTGATGGCAAAGTGAATGTCTGCAGATGAAAGTGCATGACTGCTGGTCCCCCAGGATTGCTAATGCATACAGTGATTGCCAAGATGTTTATGGTCATGGAGTTGTAGAAATGTGTTAGGGGATGAAAGAGAACAGAATTCTTAGAATAAATACAGATTCATGTATTTAAAGTATGCCATCCTTGGAGAGGATAATCTTTGAAAATGGTGAATCTAAAAGTCAAGGGAAGTAAAAATTACTTCTCCCTCAAATTCTGTTAATGGTAGTACCAAATCTCTTTACAACTAATGTTAGCATAAATTGTCTCATCCTCAGGGTTTACCCAGGAAGACTGTCCACTCATTTAAGTGTTTCAGCACAGAAGAGGAAAGACAAATTAGAGTGGACAAATGAGTCACAGCAAAACAGAAATTGGAATCTGTGAATTCTATGGAATCTGCCCTTGAATAGAAGGGCTACTATGATGTCTGAAGGATATTTTTATAAGTCATCAAAGTCAAAGTACGTGCTTTAGGGACTGAGGATGTGTTTATTTTTAGTAGCCCCAGGAGTGTCCTGCTCCATACAACTCATTAGCCTCAGTTGAAATAGTCAGTTTGGTTCCCCAGAGGCAGCCAAAGAGGAAGGCTCTGGAGAGGTGACATCAACAGGTAGTCTATGTCTTCCTGCCAAATTGACTGGAGTGAAACTATCTTAACTTCCATTTACCAATCCTATTTAATAGTATTAGAATATTTTTTGCTAGTCTCAAATTCCTTTTTAATATTGAGATACAATTGTCATCATATAACATTGTGTTAGTTTTAATCATACAATGTAAGGATTCAATTCTTGTATATATTGTGAAGTGATCAACACTGTAAGTCTAGTTACCATTTATGCTGCACATTCTTCCCATTATTTTCTTGTGAGGAGAACTTTTAGGATCTATTGTCTCAGCAATCTTCAAACATACAATATAGTGTTATTAAGTATAGTTTCCATGCTGTAAGTTACATCCCCTGGGCCAGTCTCTAGATTTTCCATCCTTATTTTCAGAACTGTCATCTTTTCCTACTTGAAAAAGGACATTTCTATGCCTTTCCCCTCTCCTGTTAGTCATATCCTTTCTTTGTTAAAGCACACCTTTCATATATAAAGCTGTGTTTATTTTATGGACCCTGTAGGTGTGGGAACAACACGATACACTGGAAATCAACTCTATTGAAACTTCCAACTTTTTTGAGAACTTATTACTCAGTTATCTTTAATCTGTTCTTTCTTCAGCTTTTTATAGCCCATTATCTGTTTGTTCATAGTCTAAAAATACGCTCCTCTCTCTTATCAGAAAAATAAAGTTAGAATGAGACTCTCCTTCTGCCCTACTGTTTTCTAGATATCCTCGTTGTTAATTTCATCTTTTTGACTATTCATGTTCTTTCTTCTCCCATCAACACTTCCAAATGCTCTTTTGACATCTTCCCCTACCACTCTGGTGAGGCTGCTTTCTGTAAAACATTTAATAGTCTTCCATTACACAAAGTAGATGGGCTCATCATTATCTTAGTTGGTGTAATATGGCATTGATGACGTTTCCCTCCTTCACGAAATTATGCTATCGATCAGCTTTTCTCTGTTTTCTATTATTTCCTGGGTTATTGATTCTCAGTTCTTTCTTCTTTCTCACTGGGCACAAATTTCAATGTTCCAATTTCCCAAGATTCCATCCTTGGCTCTTCTCTCTCCAGTGAGATACTTTGTCATTTCTTGGTATGAATTGCCATCTATCTATCAGGTAAATCTCTAAACCACATCCATAATTTATTTTATTTTTTTTAAAAGATTTTATTTATTTATTCATAGAGACACAGAGAGAGAGAAGGAGAGAGAGAGACAGGCAGAGGGAGAAGCAGGCTCCATGCACCGGGAGCCTGACGTGGGATTCGATCCCGGGTCTCCAGGATCGCGCCCTGGGCCAAAGGCAGGCGCCAAACCGCTGCGCCACCCAGGGATCCCCACATCCATAATTTAGACCCTTCTTGAGTTCCATACTAAAAGCAAGTGGAATCTTGGCTATGTATGAAAATTATTTGTGAACTCTAAAATTTCCATGGTTTTACAACCTGATGTATCATATTCTAAAAGCAGCTGCTGTTTTGCATGTCAGACTTTCAGAATCTCAATACCAAACCCTTAACAACCTCAGTAAGACTCCCCTGAATTATTCCTGATTCTTCCCTCTGTTTTTGTTCAACCACTGAACCTATGCCTTGCTTATTCTTTCTGACATAGTTTTAGAATAGATTCACTGTGCAGTGCACATTTTCTATTTGTTATCAAGGTTTACTTAAGCTCTTTTTACCCTTGTCTAACCCATTAAATTAATCTCCTAAGAGATCCTCCAACCACACCAACCCTAAGCTTCTATAGCATTATCTGAATTATTTTTTCTAAAACTGACACAACCACATCATTACTTTCTAAAAATAGTCTTGGTAACCACTGTCTACAAGATTAAATAAAAAGCACACCTTCAATATATAAAGCTGTGTTTATTCCATGGACCCTGTATGTGTGAGAACAACACTGGAGCAAACATTCCATTACACATTTATTATTCTACTATTTTGCTTCATTTTAAAGGTATTATCTTATTCTATTTTCCCATACACCATATTCCATTACTAATTCAAGATTTTGCTCAAAGATTATAGTCCTTTTTTAAATTTTATTTTTGAATTAGTGGTTTTTATTATGCAAAAAATTTCACATACCCAGTATATAAATTTTTGTTATAATAGTTCTTAAACATGGGGACTACATTCACTCTTTGTTAATAAAAACTTCATTTTCAGGTGTCCCAATGCAATCCTTTCTGCTCCCTCAACTTTATTGAGGTACAGTTGACAAATAAAACTAAGATTTTTTTTTAAGACTAAGATTTTTAAAGTCTTCAACATGATGTTATACATATACCTTATGAAAGGATTTCCCCATGGAGTTAACACATCTGTCATCTCACATATTTATCTTTGTGTGTGTGTGTGTGAACATTTAAGTTCTGTTCTCTTAACAAATTTCAATTATACAATAGTGTTATTAATGATAGTCACTGTGCTATATGTTAGATATCAGAACTTACTCACATAATAACAGAAAGTTTGTACCCTTTTACCAACTTCTCTTCATTTCCACCTCACTCCCCACTAGCAATTCTCCAATCCCTAGCAAACACTTTTTTACTCTGTTTTTATGAATTGTACTCCCCCCTGGCCACCTGTGAGGGATACCATGCAGTATTTGCCTTTCTTGGTCTGGCTTATTTCTCTTAGCATAACATCCTCCAGGTATACCCATGTTGTCATAAATGTCATAAAAAGGATTTCCTCCTTTTTAAAGGCTGAATAATATTCCATGGTATGTATATACCACAATTTCTGTTTTTAAAATGGTTTATTTATTTATTTTTGAGGGGAGCGGGGCAGAAGAAGAGGGAGAAAGGAATATCAAACAGACTCCTCACCAAGTAGGGAGCCCAACACAGAGCTCAATCTCACAGTCTTGAGATCATGACATGAGCTGAAACCAAGAGTCAGATGCTTAACTCACGAGCCACCCAGGCGCCCTATACCACAATTTTTTTATGCATTCGTCCATTGGTGAACACTTAGATTGTTTCCATACCTTGGGACTGTGAATAATACTACTATGAACATGGGAGTACAGATATCTCTTTGAGATAATGAGTCATTTCCTTTGGATAAATACCCAGAAGTGGGATTTCTAGATCATAAGGTAGTTATATTTTTAATTTTTTGAGGAACTTCCATACTATTTCCCATAGTGTCTGTACCAATTTATGTTCCCACCAACAGGGCACAAGGGTTTCCTTTCTCCACATCCTGGTCACTAGTTACTGTCTCTTGTCTTTTTGAGAATAGCCATTCTAACAGGTATGTCCATTGATGCATGAATAGATAAAGAAGCTGTGGTATGTATATATAATGGGATATTATTTAGCCATAAGAAAGGAAATTTTGCCATCTACAACAACATGGATAAACTTTAAAGGTATTTTGCTAAGTGGAAAAAGACAGGCAAAGACAGGCAAATACTGTATGATCTCACTTATATGAAGAACTTAAAAACAAACAAAAATGAGCTCATAGATATGGAAAACAGATTTAACAGATTGGTGGTTGCCAGGTGGGGAGGGTAGGGGGTGGGTGAAAGGGATCAAAAGATACAAACTTCCAGTTATAAAATAAATGTCATGAGTGTCTAATGTACAGCAAGATGACAATAGTTTATAATACTTTATTGGATATTTCGAAGTTGCTAAGAGAATAAATGTTAAAATTTCTCATCACAAAAATAATTTAACTATATATATATGTTAACTAGATTTAATGTGATGATCATTTCACAATATATACAAACATCAAATCATTTCTGTACACCTAAAACTAATACAATGTTATGCCAATTATATCTCAATAAAAAAACCAAGACAGTTATTTTTAAAAGGCTATCAGAGACAGAGAAAATTATAAAAGCACTCTGAGAGAAAGAGCAATTCTCAAGTTTTCTCAGACCACAGCATGGATTTTGGTTGCAGATATACACATTGGCACTCTTGAAGTTATAAATTTTCAGGATAAAGCCTTTTCCTCACCCACCAGCCACTCCATTATTCTTCAAAGTCAAGAGGAGCAAGTTTCTTTTCTGTCTTCTGCAATATGGATGCATTTCTTATGCACCCTTACCCCAAGGTGGTAGGCTTTTGAGGCCCCAGCTCTGTGTGATGGTCTCTTGTCAGAATTCCCCTACCTTTGTGGGCCAAGTAGGTATAGAGGGATTTCTAGAAGGAGATACATGTCATATTACTTACACATTACATGATCATTTTCTTTTTTTTTTTTTTAAAGATTTTATTTAATTAATCATGAGAGACACACAGAGAGAGGCAGAGAGACAGGCAAAGAAGCAGGCTTCATGCAGGGAGCCCGACGTGGGACTTGATCCCAGGTCTCCAGGATGAGGCCCTGGGCTGAAGGCAGCGCTAAACCGCTGAGCCACCTGGGCTGCCCCATGATCATTTTCATAAGAAAAACACAGGGTAATAAACTTTTTTATTCATTCAACCAGCAAATATTTGTATAATGTCTTTTACATGCTAAGACCAGAGTGATTTTGATCACTGAGGATTTCAAATGAAGGCAGAGATAGAAGCCAAGAATGTGGCTAATGTTTTTAATCTTTGTAAACATTCTGTCTGTTGGAGGAAAGAGATGAATTGAGACAAAGAAATATTTTGCTTTATGAAGGATGAGTTTGATTTATAAAAGTTAAATTTGTTCACACAGGTATGATTTAGGCCAGAAAATAATCGGAAATATAATGGCTGGTGTTTGGAATCAACTTTTATTTTTATTTTTTAAAAATATTTTATTTATTTATTCATGAAAGACAGAGAGAGAGAGAGAATGAGAGAGAGAGAGGCAGAGACACAGGCAGAGGGAGAAGCAGGCTCCATGCAGGGAGCCTGACGTGGGACTCGATCCTGGGTATCCAGGATCAAGCCCTGGGCTAAAGGCGGCCCTAAACTGCTGAGCCACCCGGGCTGCCCTGGAATCAACTTTTAGCATGGAATTTGGATTTGTGGGTTGTTGGCCTAAGAGGGAAAAATGAAGCAATGTGAACTGTCTGGTGGGAGTGACTGTGGACAGGAAAGTAAGGGTCTCCAGTTACAGAAACCCCTTCTTAATTGAAAAGTAAAGTTGTCTTTATCTGGTTTTACTCCAGGAAATGTCTCCTTTGGCATTTTTTAAAATAACCTTTACTATTTTTCTGCATGGATACAAAAGGATGCTACTTAATGTGGTATCTAGCCCATAATCCTACTTAATATAATTTTTAAGAAAATTGATATAAATAAACATCTCCAGTAAAAAGAAAACAAAACAATACAATTATTTGGTTAACTTTTATTTTATGCTTGCTCCAAAGCTATGTCTAGCACTGACTACTTGAAATTTTTAATTCACAAAGTACCTATTTAAAGAGCTCCCTAGGATAAGACCCTTATTCTTAAGCTGAATCAGAGTGAGAAGACACTTTTGAATTTCTTTCTTTTTTTTAAAAAAAATATTTATTTATTTATTTATTTATTTATTTATTTATTTATTTATTTATTTATTTAGAGTGCTAGTGAGGTGAAGGAGTGGAAGCAGAGAGAGAGGGAGAATCTCAACTAGACACCAGGCTGAGCATGGATCCTGGCCCAGGGGCTCGATCTCAGAGCCCTGAGGTCATGACCTGAGCTGAAACCGAGAGTTGAATGCTCAACCAACAGTGCCACCCAGGTGCCCCTTGAATTTATTTCTAAGGAAAAATTAGTCACTTATAACTTTGTAAAACTTTCCTAAGCCTTGTGTGTGTATAAAGATCTAAACATGTGGTGGCACATACATGGTTTCCATATTTGTTTTTATCATTGCGACTTTTTATAAGCCTTTCAATAAAATTTGGATTTAAAAAGTGTGGACATTTACACTCATTCTGATAATTCAGATTCTTATGTTAAAATTTTAGCTCTACTATATTTCTCAGCTATAAAAAAGAATGAGAAATTTTTAAAAAATATTTTTAAATGTAAGTATAGTTGACACATGATGTTATATTAGTTTCAGATGTACAACATAGTGATTCAATTTATCTGCACATTATGCTATGCTCACCACAAGTGTAGCTACCATCTGTCACCATACAACGTTATTACAATATCATTGACTATATTCCCTATGCTGTACCTTTCATCCTTGTGACTTAAAAAAGAATGAGAACTTGCCATTTACAGCAACATGGATGGACCTAGAGGGTATCATGCTAAGTAAAATAAATCAGACATAGAGAGACAAATACCATATGATTTCACATATGGTATTTCTAAAAGACAAAAACAAATGAATGAACAAACAAACTAGAAACAGACTTATAAATACAGACAACTAGTGGTTACCACAGGGGAAGAGGGTGGGAGCATGGGCCAAATAGGTGAAGGGGATTAAGAGATACAAACTTCCAGTCATAAAATAAATAAGTCACAAAAATGGGAAGTACAGCATAGGGAATATAATTAGCAATATTATAATAATGTTGTATGGTGACTATACTTATGGTGAGAGCATTGAGTAATGTATAGAATTGTTGAATCCTAATGTTTTACACCTGAAATTAATACAACATTGTATTAATTAATTAATTAATTGTCAACTATACTTCATAATATAATAAAAATATGTCACATAACAATAAAAAATTTTGGCTCCATTATTCATGTGTCTGTTTGATTATAAATATGTTTCACCATGCCTCAGTTTCCTAATCTGTCAAATGGAAGGATCTGGAATGGATTATTTGTTTTCAAACTTAAATCCATGTTAAAACAAGACAGTTTTCAACACAAATATTTCTAGACTTACTAAAATGAGAGCTTCAGTGACTGAGCCTTGAGAATCTGTATTTAAATCAAACAAAATATCTGTCCAGATCATTGTAATATAGCTGATCAGTGAAACAAAGCTGAGTTCAAATAATTTAAATATCAGGGGCTGTGTTTAGGGTAATGGTGCTATCTTCTCCAGACAGTGAAATTTAAAGCTATTAGAATACAAAAAGTATTGTATTTTGGCACTACATTGGCCTAATTCTGTGATAAAAATGATAATTACACAAAGTACCAATGAGAGGAAAGATCCTTATACAATTTTATTTGGGTATAACTTAAGCCAGTCCACTCTCAGCCCACAGTACTAAAGCATTGATTCATAGTTTTGTTGGATTTTAATTAGATGTGACCACTTGGAAAGGAGGAGGAAAAATGATTTGAAGGGGACATAAGGTATTATGCAAATTAAAATTTATGTCCAACCTAGTTTATCATCAGCATCATATTGGGGCTTTATAATATATATTCCCAAACTCCATCCCTGGAAATTTTTATTGAGTAGGTTGGAGGGTTTGTTTTTTATTTAATTTTATTTAAATTCAATTAACTAATGTATTACTATACTTAGTTTCAGATGTAGTGTTCAGTAACTTATCATTTGCATATAACACTCAATGAGGTTGGAAGGTTTAAACGAACTCTAGAATTACATTTCAAGCATTATTTATTTCTGGTAACTAAGTAAAAGAAGGAGACTTAGAAAAAGTCATGGTCAGCTCACTTTCTGGACATGAACCTCCTCAGGGTACCCTTTACATCCTTGTTTCTCAGTGTGTAGATGACAGGGTTCAACATGGGGGTGACCAAGTTGTAGAAGAGGGTAAGGAATTTCTGAGAAATTTCTTTGGTTCTGAGAAGAATTATTTTCTGGCTGCATATACTTATAGATAATATTCCCATAAAACAAGATCACAGTGAAGTGGGACCCACATGTGTTGAAAGTTTTCCTTCTTCCCATAGCTGACTTCATGCTCAGCACCACCAGGACAATGTAGCCATAGGAGACCAGGATGAGTGCCAGGGGCTGCAGGACAATCATTACTGATAAGATGAAAACAGTGCTTTCCACAGCCACGGTGTCCACACAGGCAATTTCACATAGGAAATGTTTCACCTTACTATCTCCCACTTTATCCTTTGGATAAAGTCTACGTCCATTTTAAAGAAACATTTACATTACTTTGAAGTAATTTTAGATTTACAGAAGGGCTGCAGCACAGTATAGAGCTTGTATGCTCTTCCCCTGTCTTCTACTATGGTTAAAACTTTATATAACCATGGGTTTCTATCCTTTTGGCCTGTCCCCATCATTCTTTGAAAAATTTCTTGCTTCTTCCTTTTTTTTTTTTTTTTTTTGCTTCTTCCTTTTTAAAAAAGATTTTATTTATTTATTCATGAGAGAGAGACACACACACACAGAGGCAGAGACACAGGCAGAGGGAGAAGCAGGCTCCATGCAGGGAACCTGACTCGGGACTTGATCCTGGGTCTCCAGGATCACATGGTGGGTTGAAGGCAGGCGCTAAACCATTGAGCCACCCAGGGATCCCCCACTTTCTTGCTTCTTAATGCAAGCTATTCCAAAATCATCTTATCCTTCTCTTATTTATTTATTTGTTTATGAGACAGAGAGAGTGCATGAGCAGGGGGCAGGGGCAGAGGGAGAAGCAGACTCCTCATTGAGAAAGGAGCCAGATGTGAGACTAGATCCCAGGACCCTGTGGTCATGGCCTGAGCCAAAGGCAGATACTTTACCGACTGAGCCACCGAGGTGCCCCTTTCTTATTCTTCTCTTGTCCCAACTCTGGACTCAGCCATTTCTATTAAGGGTCCTAACCCACAAGGATTGGTGGCAATTTGTCTCCACTTTGTGAAATCAATCTTTTGCCAGTTTCCAGATATGACTAGCACACAGAATTAGAGATCACAGAACTAGAAAGAGATTGGTTCCCATTGAAGAAGGATGTACACTGTCACAGCGTTTATATGAATTGAGGCTTTGGCTGGTCTTTAGCAGCTATCTCCCCAGTTCCTCCTTGAATGGTACTGTGGCAGCTTACCAGGTTGACTACATATGGGGAAAGGGAAATGCTCAGAGTTTTCAAGGATTTTTGGTTATGGGAGCGATATAACATTGACACCAGGAGACATAAAATGCCATCGTGGGCCCCCTGTTAGAGTGGAGACACATGTTAACCAATTGATGAATGGAGTTGTGGCCCAAGTCCATCTCAAAATGGGTCTGTATTAGTTTTATATTGTGGCTTTAACAAATCATCACAAACTCAGTGGCCCAAAACACCACCGGTTAATTAACTGAGAGTTTTATAGGTCAGAAGTCCAGCATGGGAGTCACTGGGCTAAAATCAAGGTGTCAGGGGGACTGCATTCCTTTCTGGGGGCTCCAGGGGAGAACCTACTGTTTCCAGCTTCTAGAGACCGCCTATGCTCTTTGGCTTGTGTTCTGTTGCTCCATCTTCAAAGCCACCATTTGATTGAGTTTTTCTCATTTTGTCTGTCTAAGTTTTCTGTCATTGCACTCTTTCTGATCACAGCTGGGAAAGAGTCTGCTTTTAAGAAGTCATGTGGTTAGGGATCCCTGGGTGGCGCAGCGGTTTGGCGCCTGCCTTTGGCTCAGGGCGTGATCCTGGAGACCCAGGATCGAATCCCACATCGGGCTCCTGGTGCATGGAGCCTGCTTCTCCCTCTGCCTGTGTCTCTGCCTCTCTCTCTCTCTGTGACTATCATAAATAAATAAAAATTAAAAAAAAAAAGAAGTCATGTGGTTAGATTGGGTCCAATCTAGATAAATCAGGATAATCTCTCCATTTCAAACTCCATATCCCTAATCATGTCTGCAAAATCCCTTTTGTCACATATGGCAGCATTCACAGATTCTAGTGATATCTTTGGGGAGCTATTACTGTGCCTGCCAGAGTTCAATGGATCCATGGGACAAATGGTGGTCATTTCCCATGCTCCAGAGCATAACTGGGATGAACTGGTTCACATTGGTTCTTTTTTTTTTCTTACTAGATTATCAGTTGATTAAAAAAGGACATAACTTAGGAAAGGTCAGATGGGAGAGATGCATAGGACAGAGTATGAGAAAAGGATGTGGAGTTTCCACATCCTCTCCAAGGGCACCCCTGTCCTCAAATCTCCACATATTCATTAACCCATTGGTCCTTAACTTGTTTCCTGGGGTCCATTGTGGTATAAAAGGCTAAAAGGAGGCCCATAAAACTTCCCCAACCCCCAGTCACAATAGTATATCAGAATCAATACCACATTACAACTGAAGTGGAAGATTAATGCCACCATCAAGGACTTAAAGGTATAGGGATAGTGGTTTCCATCATATTCCTATTCCATTCACCAGTCTGCCTCCTGCAAACATCACATGGACTGTGGTGGGTGACAGTGACCTACTGCAGGTTCACCAAATGGCAGCACCATTGCAGCTGTGGTGTAAAAAATGAAACAGATTGGCACACACATTGGTCATTTTTACACACTCATTGATCTTGATAAGAATGCATTCTTATCAACATCCAACAATACAGACAAGTAGAGGCAGTTTGGTTTCATTTGGTGTGGACAACACCATACACTTACAATATGTTTCAGAGATATGTTACCTATTTTGTCCTCATTGATAGTAGAGCCTGAAGGGAGCTTGATTTTCTGGACATTTTGAAGAACATCGTAATCTTCACCATACTGATGACATTATTATAACTGGTCAGGTAATCAGGAAGTGACAAGTACTCTAAATGCTTTTTAGGATACATGTACTGCAGAGAGTGGGAGATAAATCCTACAAGATTTAGAATTCATCAATAACATTTTTAAGTGATTGGGGGAAAATAGATAGTCCAGATTCCTATGCCATTTTCTTTAGCTTTACCAATGCCTCTCTCTCAACTTAGACCAATACATTAATGTGGGGTTCACTAGGACCGTCTGAAACAGAAAGGAAAGCACAGACCTGGTTAACAGGGTGTCTCAGGAAGGCACTGGTGAGAGAAAATCCTCCCAATGGGCAGAGCTTCAGGCCAACCACCTAGTCATCCACTTCATATTAAGAAAACATATGTCTGAGGTAAGGATCTGCTCTATTCCTGGGCGGAGGTGAGTGGGTTTGGCTGGTTTCTCAGGGACCCGGAAGAAATAAAATTGGAAATTTGAGGACAAGAAGGTCTGAGAAGTAAATAAATATCTGAGTGGATCTGTAAGAATGGCCACACAGTGTATGCATCTCTGTATTACATGGTGATGATCAGCCAAGAAATCTTCAACTATAGAGGAGGCAATAAATAATGCACCATGCTTGGGCCCAGTAAGGGTTCCCTCTCACCAGCATTGAGTGAACTATGTACCTAAAGGAATTGAAAGTACACTTTTGGGGAAATGTCTATTGAAAATAAAAATTGAAGTGGCAATCTATTTAAAATTGAAAGACAGGGCAGCTTGGGCGGCTCAAGGTGCCGATCATTACTGAATAATAAATTTAACAGAATATTTTTTGGTATCAACACTTTTACTTTATATCCTTTTAAGCCTTTTGAATTGCTTTTTTAAAGATTTTATTTATTTATTCATGAGAGAAACAGAGAGAGAGAGGCAGAGACACAGGCAGAGGGAGAAGCAGGCTCCATGCAGGAAGCCCGACATGAGACTTGATCCCGGGTCTTCAGTATCACACCCTGGGCTGAAGGCAGCGTTAAACCGCTGAGCCATCCGTGCTGCCCAAGTCTTTTGAATTATATACCAAATGCGAAATATATAGACGGAGGAGAGAGGGGTCGGGAAGGTAAATCTTTTCATATTTATGTGGAAAGTATTCTGTTGGTGAGATGTATCTATTCCAAGACTTTTTTTTTTCACTTTAAGTTGTAGATGTGGTAAATTTTATTTATTTATTTATTTGTTTATTTATTTATTTATTTATTTATGAGAGATACAGAGAGAGGCAGAGACATAGGCAGAGGGAGAAGCAGGCTCCCTGGGGGGATCCTGATGCGGGACTTGATCCAAAGACCCCAAGGTCATGACCTGAACCAAAGGCAGCTGCTCAACCCCTGAGCCATCCAGGTGTTCCTAGATTTCATAAAAGTAAGACTTCTTTGCTTTGTTGGAATAAACTCTATTTATTCATTTTGTAAATTTATTTTTCTTTATACAGATTCCATTTATTAAAATTTTATTTGGAATATAAATAAAATAATTAAATTCCATCTATGCTCATAGCTGAACCTATTTTTTTTTTCTTTTACTATCTTGGTCTGATAATAATAACAGGATGATTCCAGCCTTATAAATGACTTGGGCAACTTTGTCAGTTTTTGATGGTTTGAAATGATTGTGGAAATCATCTGTTCTTTGAAAGTTTGATAAAGTCATTCATAAAATCACCTGTGTGTCTTTGAGAAATAGATATGTATTACATTTCCAATTACTTTTATGGAATTATGTACTGAGTATTAATGTTTTCACATTGGGAGTCAATTTTGGTAAATATATTTCATAGAATATTGCTCATATTGCTCATATACTAGATAATTCTAGTACCTCTCTGATTGATAGGGAGTTGAACAACATTCTCTAATACTTGTTTTATAACCTTTGTGAACCTTTTTTCATGCTTCTGATTTTCATTCGTGTTACTTTGTTAATCCTTTTTCAAGATCATACTAACCAATTATCTATTTCATGCATCCTTTGAACAGAAAATATTAGTTATATGGACTATTTTTCATTTTCACCTTATTTCACCAATTTCTCCATCAGTCTTCTTTTTTCTAGTCTTTCCTCTTTTATTCAATTTCCAGTTATTTTCCTACCATTTGGAATTGAAACTTTAATTTATTTTTCCCATTTTGTTTGGCTTCCATCAAAAAGATTTAATGCTATAAATCTTAACTCTTTCCTTTGGTTTTACACTATAGGTATTCATATAGAATGACTTCTTTGTCTCTCTATTTTATTTTATTTTTAAAAATATTTTTTAAATTTATTCATTAGAGAGAGAGAGAGGCAGAGACACAGGCAGAGGGAGAAACAGGCTCCATGCAGGGAGCTGGACGTGGGACCCGATCCCGGATCTCCAGGATCACACCCCAGGCTGAAGGTGGCGCTAAACTGCTGAGCCACCGGGGCTGCCCGTCTTCTAAAGTTTTATAGGTTTAAAACGGACTTATTAACACACACATTTCTAAATTTACTTCCCAAAATACCCCATTCCTTCAAATGCTAATTATTGTGTAATAAACTCAACATAGCACTTATCCATGTAGATACTTGATTCTCTTCTATTGATTGCCTTTTTTCATGTTAATATCACAATTTCAAATATTATAAATGAATTGTATGCCAACTCATTTTTTTATTCTCTTTCAAGTATGGTTGATCACTCCTACATACTTTTTAAATATAGTTTAAATTTAGTTTGTTAAAGACTTTGAAGTGGAAAAAAGTACATTAAGTAGAAACAAAGGAAATGTAAATAAAGTATGATCTTTGGTTAATAATAATGTAAATGTATTAGTTTGTTAGTTATGATGAATGTTCCATGTTATTGTAATATATTATTAATATAGGAATATAGGAGGGGCACCTGGGTGACTGAGTTGGTTAAGTGCCCAACTCTTGGTTTCTGCTCAGGTCATGATCTCAGGGTCCTGAGATCAAGCATCATGTGGGCTCTGTGCTCAGGACAGAGTTAGCTTGTCCCTCTCCTTCCCCCCTCTGCCTCTACTCTGCTGGTGCTTGTGCACCCTCTCTACCTCAATAAATAAAGAAATAAAATCTTTTTAAAAAGCAATAGAGAAAATTGGAGGTGAGCCTACTGGGAACTCTCTGCACTATTTTATAAATTTTCTGTAAATTTAAAACTATTCTAAAATAAAATACTTATTAAAAAGTTAGGTTTTCCAGTTTCTTATAATATCCTATGATTACTTTTTAATTGAAACTTCCATTTATAATTTAAAATTAGTTTTTCAAGATTATTTTAAAATCTTACAATAATATTTTATTGTGATGGAAGTAAATTTATAAATTCATTTAAGAGAAATTAACTTTATATTTTTTAAAGATTTTATTTATTTATTCATGAGAGACACAGAGAGAGAGAGAGGTAGAGACATAGGCAGAGGGAGAAGCAGGCTCCATGCAGGAAGCCTGATGTAGTACTTGATCCCAGGACTCTGGAATCACACCCTGAGTCAAAGGCAGCCATTCAACCACTGAGCCACCAAGGCGTCCTGAGAAATTAACTATAAACTACTAAGACTTCTCTTCCAAAACTATGGTATATTTCTGTAGTTACTCAAGACTTTGCTGAAGTTGATATTTTCCTTCATAATTTTCACTCTTCCTAATAGAATTTTTTAAATTTAGTGTCCAATGGTTATTTCTGGTATACAACAGCAAAAAAGGCTTGTCATTGATTTTGCATGTTCCTCGATTTACCTTACCAAATGTTCATCAGTTCTAATAGTTTAAGTGCTAAATTTCTTGGGGTATTAAGCATATCATCATAACACTAGACAATCAACATCTTTATTATCTCAAGTACTTTTATTGTTTTATTCTTCTCTTACCTATTTTCAAGGCTGCAAAGCCCACATAAAACTAGGAGTGGCAGGTGTCTTAGTGAATCCATAGGAGACATCCCACGGAGTGAAAGTGTTATCTAGCAGATAATGGAACAGAAATATAGACAAAGTTTAGGTTCTATCATAATGTTGTTGACTCATTCACCAAACCTGAACTGTATTTTTGTAGGTGAAATACGTAAACATCCAATTGTTTAAGTCACTCTACTTGGGTTTTCTTGTGGCCTGCCTGTCATTGTATTCCTAATTCATGGACCGATCGAGTCCCATGTCGGGTTTCCTGCATGGAGCCTGCTTCTCTCTCTCTCTCTCTCTCTCTGCCATGAATAAATAAATAAAATCTTTTAAAAAAACTTTAGAAGACTAAGTATCAGAATATTTCCATAATTTTAGAGGAAAGAAGGCTTTATTAAATAATATGCAAAAAAACCCCAAAAGTCATAAAGAAAATGATCAATTGTAAAGGAAAACCCCTCTACATCAACTAAAGGAAAACTTCTTACTTCACTCACAGAATCCTTCTGTGATCAGATGTATGTTTTTTTTCTCTACACTGACCAATTCTCCAACACCAGCTGGGTGTCCTACAACTCAAGTCAGGTCTGACACTGTCTGCCTGGAGTTAAGGGTCAGATTCCATAAGTTAAAGGCTCAGTCCTACTAGACTACCCCACTTCAGACACAAATTGCAAGTTTCAAGCTATTGTCCGTGCTTCTGACTGGCTAATTATAAATCAGGGTTCCAATAGCCCCCACCTCATATTCCATAATTTGCTAGAAGACTCAAGAACTCAGGAAAACAGATATGCTTACCAATTTATTACATAATAAAGGATATGGAAAAGGATACAGATAAACAACCAGATGAAGAGATACATAGGGCAAAGTCTAGAAGGGTTCCAGCACAGGAGCTTCTATCTGTCCCTGTGCAGTTGAGGATACACCAGCATCCCAGCACCTGCATGGGTTCACCAACCCAGAAGCTCCCCCAAACTCATATGTCAGTGATCTTTATTGAGGTTTCATTAATCAATTATTAAGTCAATCTTAAGCCCCCTCCTTTCCCTGGAGGATGGGTGGTGAGGTAGAAAAGTTCCACGCTTGTAGTCATTGCTCAGTATTTCTGGTGGCCAGCTCCCATCTAAAGCCACTGTGGAGCCCACACTTGTCTCATTAGAACTAAAGTCCTAGGAAATTCCAAAGGATTTTAGAACTCTGTGTCAGGGACTGGGTTCAAGTCCAAGCATTAGAATAAAAGATATTCCTTGTACCTCTATCACTCAGGAAATTACAAAAATTTGGGGGAGCTTTGGCCAGAAGTCAGGGACAAAGATTTTAAAATATGTATTTCTGGGATGCCTGGGTGGCTCAGCGGTTGAGCATCTGGCTTTGGCTCAGGGCATGATCCCACAGTCCCCGGATTGAGTCCCACATCCAGCTCCCTGCATGGAGCCTGCTTCTCCCTCTTCCTACGTCTCTGCCTCTCTCTCTGTGTCTCTCATAAATAAATAAAATCTTTTTTAAAAAAGAGTATATTTTAAAAAATAAAAATATGTATTTATTATATTATAGTATCATGTTAATAAATATGATTACAAAAAATATGATTACATTGCTTTATGCACTCAGTACAAAAAATACTTTATTAGTAAAAGCTTTAAAAAGAACAACAACAGGAGAAAATATATACAGTAAAATAAACCTGAAACACCTGGGTGGCTCAGTCACTTGACTGACTCTTGGTTTCAGCTCAAGTCATGGTCTCATGGGTCATGAGATCAAGTCCTGCCTGGGGCTCCGTGCTCAGTGGAAAGTCTGCTTGAAGATTCTCTCTCTTCCTCTCCATCTGCCCCTCTCCCCACTTGCATGCACTTTTTTTCTAAAATAAATAAATAAATCTTTAAAAAAAATGTATGGAGTTTAGAATCCTGAATATGTAACCAATCAATTCAGCAGGAAAAAAACAAATATCAATGGAAATGGAAAAATATATTAATTGTGATTCACAGATAAGAAAATTCTATTAGCCAATAAAATATTTGAAGATTCTCAAATTCAAAGTTAGTCAATGTGATGCAAATTCAAACAATAACTTACCATATTTCACCTATGAAAATGAATTGCACTGGCACTGTGGGGTATATTTTAGAAGGGATTGCATGTTAATATCATGTAGAAGGCAGAGTTCAGTCTTCCTGTTGACATATGGTATGAAGTAATCAATAAATGGGAATAAAAGAAAAGGGACAGTCTAAGAGATATTTCAACAATATAATTGAAAATCCTTGATGTGTGCTGGTAATAGAGAAGACAGAATAGTTAATTGTTGCATAATAAAAGAAATGCTGTTCTCCAACATCTAACTTAGCTATTCAATGGTTAACTTGCAGTAATATAGGAAGAAAGTGTATTTTTCCAGAAGAGAAGTAACCTACCTCATGGTACTCTACATGGAAAATATAATGAGCTTCAATATACTCCAGAGAAGTATTACAAAGATTATTCATTTGAAACTAAAAGAAAATATAATAATTGAGCTTAAATATACTCCAGAGAAGTATGGGAAAGATTTAGTCATTTGAAACTAAAAGAAATAATGTACACACACTAAAGGAAAGCCCAGGAAGAGATGAGAGTTGACAAAACTGAAAAAGCAAAAAAATAAAAAAAGCAGAGTGATCCTAGAAATGAAGAATAAAATATGATCTTACTACTTCTTCCTTAGCTATTTGAAACTATGAATTTCATGTAAGCACTGATTTAGAAAAATCCCAGAAAATAATATTTAGTATCTTGTCAGTAGTTTCTACATGTTTTATAATTGGTAAAATGAATACATTCATAGCCTTTGTAGAAAATTCTAGCCACGGCTTATGTCTGTTTGCTTTTAAAATTTGCTATTAGGTTTTACTTCTGATCGTGATCAGAAAATTATGCCTTTAATATTCCTGCTTTTTAGAATTAATTGAAATGTTCTTTCTGGTCTAAGACATGGGCACTTCTGGCAAATGCTCTGTTTTAACCTGTAAATTTTTAAATAAATTTTCATTTAGAACAGTTTTAGATTTACAGAAATATTGTAAAGATATTACAGAGAGTTTCCAAATAGCTAATATCCTGTTTCCCCTATTACAAACATATTAGTATGGTATATTTGTCCCAATTAAGAAGCCCATATTGATACATTGTTATTATCTAATGTCCATGTTTTCCTTAGTTTTACCTAATGTCCTTTTTCGGGTCTGTGATCTTATCCGGCACACCACACTATTTAGTGGTATGTTTATATCTAGTCATCATATTGCCTTAGGACTTTTTTTGGCTCTGAATTTCTCAGATTTTCCTTGTTTTTGATGACCTTCATAGTTTGGAGGGCTTCTGTCCCTCAATTTATATTTGTCTGTTTTTTTCCTTATAATTAGACTGAGATTATATGTTTCTGGGAGGAAACACATTCAGATAAAGTGCCATTCTCACAAAATCCTATCAAGGGCACATACTATTGACATGACTTACTCTGTCAATGTTGCTCTGAATCACCTGGCTGAAGTGTATTTGTCAGATTTCTCCACTATAAAGTTATCCTTTTTACCACTGTTTGCATAACTTCCGTACACTTTGGGAGGAGATCATGATGTGAATATCAGAGTTAGAGTTGTGGATCCACCTCCTTGAGGGTGGAGTATTTACATAAACTATTCAGAATTTTTCTGCATGACACCTATGTCTATTCTCCTCATGTATTTACTGCTCATTTATTTATATCAATATGGATCACATATTTATTTTATACTTTGGTTTATAACTCAGTACATTTTATTTATTTTTTTGCTCAAATTGCTACAGCATTGGCCACTAGGAGTTCTTTCAGTTGCCTGCCATGTCACTTTGATACACTCCTCCCATCATTGTCTTGTCTTTAAGTACTTCTTTACTTTCTGGTACTATAAAATGCTCCAAGGTTATCTTGTATATTCCCTTCCTTAGTTCCAAAATTGGCTATTTTCTTCAGAAATCTCAGGTTCCTTTTATTGAAGACAAGTGTTAGGAATCAGGACGTGAGTGAGTTTTGCTCACAGTCCTTGGGACATTAATGCTTCTAGACACTCTGAGTTGAGAGAACAAATATATGTGTGTTATTATCTGGTTTTGGTATGAGGGTAATGCTGGCCTTATAGAATGAGTTAGGAAGTTTTTCTACTTCTTATAATTTTCTAGAGGAGGTTGTGGAAGATGAGTATGAGTTTGTTAAGTGTTTTGTAGAATTTACCATGTAGCTAGTGGGGTCTGGTGCTTTATTCTTTAGGAAAGTATTAATCATTGATTCGATTGTATTAATAGAAATAGTTATTCTTTAGAAATTACCTATTTATCCATATCTGAGTTTTGTTAATTTGTTCTTTCAAGGAATTGGTCCATTTCATCTAGTTTATCAAATTCATGGCTAAGTCTTAATTCATAGGGGAGAATCCACGGTGGCAGAAGAGTTGGAGACTCTTAGTTTTATCTGGTCCCAGGAACACAGCCAGATAGCTATTAAATCATTCTGAACACCTGTGAACTCAACCATAGGTCTAAGAAAAGAATAGCTGCAACTTTACAAAAAGAAAAATGACCACTTTCCCACTTTCTGAAAGGTAGGAGGTCCTGAGAAGTTAATCTGAGGCAATATATAGGAAGATAATAGGGTGTGAGAGGGGGCCTCCATAAGCTGGCTATGGAAAGTGATATAGCAGTGAAGCACAAAATCAGAACTTTTAAAAGTCTGCTCCAATTAGAGACATCCCAGCCTGAAAGGTGCTCAGGCAGTGAAGCAGGGACAGAACCCTATGTGGGACATTGTGGTCTCAGGATCCTTGGAGTCACAGGACAGAGGGTACCTGAGTGTGGCAGAGGTCCGAAGCATCAGAGTTCCCAGGCATTGGAGCAGGGAAGCTAGCTGCAATCAGCCAGCCCAGGAGTGGGCTCTCAGCTCGGGGTTGCCACAAACCTCGAACTTCAGGACAGTTGGCACAACTGCTCTCGGAGCGGAAGCCCAACAAGTGGCAGAACTGGTGAGACACCCCCTTCCTTCCTGGAGAGAAACAGCGAAGGAGTGGGTCACAGAAGTCTGCAGGGTTTGGAAACTCCAAACAGGATAGCATGCCTTAGATAGAAATGCTCAGTCACAAGCTGGGTGAGCATGGAGTGCAGATGGAGACCAGGGAGACAGGAGTGACTGATTGCTTTCTCCTGAGGGTGCTCTGAGGAGTGGGGCCCAGAGCTTTTGGTTCTGGGGCTGGAGCTTGGGAGGCCGCCATTTTCAGTCCCATCCTCTAAAGCTGCATGGAAACCCTTCAGAGAACAAAAGCCACATAAAGCAATCCAGAGCAGATTATTAGCCTGGCTCACTGGCAAGGGTGGTGTAATTCTGCCCAGGGCAAAGACACTTGAGAATCAGTGCGACAGGACCCTCCCCCAGAAGATCAGCAAGAATATTCAGCCAAAACTAAGTTTACCAATCAGAGAGAACTGCAAAACTCCAGTTCTAGGGGAATACAGCAAATACAATTCATGATTTTTCCCCCCATGGTTCTTTAGTCTTTCAATTTTAAATATTTTTTCTTACCTTTTATTATTTATTTCAACTCTTTAAAAAATCATTTTTAATGTTCATTTTTACAGTTACATTCTATCCTTTCATAGTATTTATTTTGGTATATATAAGTTTTTCTTTATTTTTAATTTTGGGATACAGTTTCTTCTAAGAGACCAAAATATACCCAGAATCTAGTATATGACTCTGTTCTCTTCACCTGTTTGATCATATTTGCTCCTTTTTCTTCTCTTTTTTGTTTTGTTTCTTCTGTTAGTTTTTTTGATTTTCACCTTTACAGTTACATGTTATTTTTTCAATGTATTTAATTTTATTTTTGTATATATTTTTCTTTCTGTACAATTTTGAGAAGAGTTTCTACTAAAAAAATGACCAATATACACTCAATATATAGTGTATTCCTCTGTTGTCTTCACATGTATGTTTATATTCTTTTTTCTCTTTTAATTTTCATTTTTACAGTTATATTCTATTGTTTCATTGTATTTAACTTTTATATAAATTTTTCTTTTGTAACAATTTTGATATTTAGTTTTCTTTTTTAAAGATTTTATTCGGGATCCCTGGGTGGCGCAGCGGTTTAGCGCCTGCCTTTGGCCCAGGGCGTGATCCTGGAGACCCGGGATCGAATCCCACCTCGGGCTCCCAGTGCGTGGAGCCTTCTTCTCCCTCTGCCTGTGTCTCTGCCTCTCTTTCTCTCTGTGTGACTATCATAAATAAATAAAAAAAAAATTTAAAAACAACGTATTTTAGGGATCCCTAGGTGGCGCAGCAGTTTGGCGCCTGCCTTTGGCCCAGGGCGCGATCCTGGAGACCCGGGATCGAATCCCACGTCGGGCTCCCAGTGCATGGAGCCTGCTTCTCCCTCTGCCTATGTCCCTGCCTCTCTCTCTCTCTCTCTCTCTGTGACTATCATAAATAAATAAAAATTTAAAAAAAAAAAAAAAAAGATTTTATTCATTTATTCATGAGAGACACACACAGAGAGAGAGGAAAAAACACAGGCAGAGGGAGAAACAGGCTCCATGCAGGGAGCCCAACATGGGACTCAATCCTGGGTCTCCAAGATCAGGCCCTGGGCTGAAGGCGACATTAAACCGCTGAGCTACTCGGGCTGCCCGATATTTAGTTTTCTAACAAATAAACCAAAATACACACAAGATCTAGTGTATTGCTCTGTTCTGTTCACCTGTCTGATTATATTCTCTTTTTTAAAAATTGTGTTCGTTTCAAGTCTCTTCTTATTTGTTTAGAGTATATTTCTTTGGGCTTGATGTTGCCATTTTACTATTTTGTTCTCTTGTTCATCTGTTCTTCTCTAGACAGAATGACAAGGTGGCAAAACTCACCTCATAAAGGAGAACAAGTGTCAACATTGACTATCAGGGAACTAATCAGTATGGATATAAGTAAGATGTCAGAACTAGAGTTCAGAATAATGATTATAAAGATACTAGCTGTGTTTGAAAAAAGCATAGAACACACTAGAAAACATTTTTCTAGAGAAATAAAAGAACTAAAGTCTAATCAAGTCAAAATCAAAAAGGCTATTAATGAGATGCAATCAAAATGGAGGCTCTAACTGCTAGGATAAATGAGGGAGAAGAGATAATTAGTGATACAGAAGACAAAATGATCAAGAATAAAGAAGCTGGGATCCCTGGGTGGCGCAGCGGTTTAGTGCCTGCCTTTGGCCCAGGGCGCGATCCTGGAGACCCGGGATCGAATCCCACGTCGGGCTCCCGGTGCATGGAGCCTGCTTCTCCCTCTGCCTGTGTCTCTGCCTCTCTCTCTCTCTCTGTGACTATCATAAAAAAAAAAAAAGAATAAAGAAGCTGACAGAAGGAGAGATAAACAACTATGGGATCATGAGGGAAGAATTTGAGAGATAAGTGATACCATAAAGTGAAATAATATTAGAATAATTAGGATCTCAGAAGAAGAGGAAACAGAGAGAGAGAGAGAGAGAGAGAGAGAGAGAGAAGGTATTTTGGAGGATATTATAGCAGAGAACTTCTCTAATCTGGGGAAGCAAACAGACATTCAAGTCCAGGAAGCATAGAGAACCCCCCTCAAAATCAGCACCTCAACATATAATAGTGAAATTTGCAAATGTCAGAGACAAAGAGAAAATCCTGAAAGCCTGTTGGGACAAGAGGTTCATAACCTACAAGGATAGAAACATTAGACTGGCAGCAGACCTAACCACAGAGACCTGGAAGGCCAGAAAGGACTGGCGTAGATTAGATATAGATATAGATGATATAGATAGATATAGATATAGATATAGATAGTTAGAGTGTTAATGAGAAAAATACGCAGTCAAGAGTATTTTATCCAGCTAGGATGTCATTAAAAATAGAAGGAGAGATAAAAAGCTTCCAAGACAAACAGAAACTAAAAGAATTTGTGATCACTAAACCAGCCCTGCAAGAAATATTGAAAGGGACACTTTAAGTGAAGAGAGAGCCCAAAAGTAACATAGAACAGAAAGAAACAGAGACAATCTACAGAAACAGTGACTCTACAGATAATACAATGACACTAAATTCATATCTTTCAATAGTTACTCTGAATATAAATGGACTAAATGCCCCAATCAAAAGACACAGGGTATCAGACTGGCTAAAAAAAGCAAGACCCATTGATATGCTGTCTGCAAGAGACTCATTTTAGACCCAAAGCACCTCTGGATTGAAAGTGAGGGGGTGGAAAATCATTTTTCATGCTTATGGACAGAAAGTTGGGGTAGCAATCATATCAGATATATTTTAAACCAAGACTATATTAAGAGATGAAGAAGGACACTATATCATAATTAAAGGGTCTGTCCAACAGGAAGATCTAACAACTGTAAATATTTATGCCTCTAACATGGAAACAGCCAATTCTATAAGCCAATTAATAACCAAATTAAAGAAATACATCAATAATAATACAATAATAGTAGGAGACTTTAGCACCCCACTCATAGCAATGGACAGGGCTTCCAAGCAGATGATCAACAAGGAAACAAGGGCTATGAATCACATACTGAATCAGATGGACTTCACAGATATATTCAGAGCATTCCATCCTAAAGCAACAGAATACACATTCTTCTTGAGTGCACATGGAACAGTCTCCAGAATAGATCATATTCTGGGTCACAAACCAGGTCTCCACTAGTATCAAAAGACTAGGATCGGGGATCCCTGGGTGGCACAGTGGTTTAGCGCCTGCCTTTGGCCCAGGGCGTGATCCTGGAGACCCGGGATCGAGTCCCACGTCGGGCTCCTGGTGTATGGAGCCTGATTCTCCCTCTGCCTGTGTCTCTGCCTCTCTCTCTCTCTCTCTCTCTCTGTGACTATCATAAATAAATAATAAAAAAATTAAAAAAAAGACTAGGATCATTCTCTGCATATTTTTGGACCACAATGCTTTGAAACTGGACCTTAATCACATGAGGAAATTTGGAAAGAACTCAAATACATGGAGTGGAGGCTAAAGAGCATCCTACTAAAGAATGAATGGGTCAACCAGGAAATTAAAGAATTTAAAATGGCATGGAAACAAATGAAAATGAAAACACAACTATTCAAAATCTTTGGGATGCAGCAAAGGCGGTCCTAAGAGGGAATTATATGACAATACAAGCCATTCTCAAGAAACAAGAAGGGTCTCAAACACACAACCTAACCTTACATTTAAAGGAGCTGGAGATAGAACAGCAAATAAAGCCTAAACCCAGCAGGAGAAGAGAATTCATAAAGATTAGAGCATCAATCAATGAAATAGAAACCAAAAGAAGAGTAAAACAGATCAATGAAACTAGGAACTGGTTCTTTGAAAGAATTAGTAAGATCCACAAACCTCTGGCCAGACTTATCAAAAAAGAAAAGAGAAATGATCCAAATAAATAAAATCACAAATAAAAGAGGAGAGATCACAACCGACACTGAAGAAATACATATGATTAGCAACTATGTGCCAACAAATAGGTAATCTGGAAGAAATGGATGCATTCCTAGAGATGTATAAACTTCCAAAACTAAAACAGCAAAAAATAGAAAGCCCGAACAGCTCATAATCAGCAAGGAAATTGAGGCCATAATAAAAAATCTCCCAACAAATAAGAGTCCAAGGCCAGAGGGCACCTGGGTGGATCAGTGGTTGAGTGTCAGCCTTTAGCTCAGGTCTTGATCCTGGGGTCCTAGGATCAGACTCCCTGTGGGAAGCCCACTTCTCCCTCTGCCTATGTCACTACCTCTTTCTCTCTGTGTGTCTTTCATCAATCAATCAATCAATCAATCAATCAATAAAATCTTAAAAAAAAAATGTCCAAGGCCAAATGGCTTCCCAAGGGAATTCTACCAAACATTTATTTTAAAAAATATTTTATTTATTTATTTATTTATTTATTTATTTATTTGAGACAGAGAGAGACAGAGACACGGGCAGAGGGAGAAGCAGGCTCCATCCAGGGAGGCTGACGTGGGACTCGACCCCTGGTCCCCAGGATCAGGCACTGGGCTGAAGGTAGCGCCAAACCGCTAAGCCACTGGGGCTGCCCCTCTACCAAACATTTAAAGAAGAATTAATACCTATTCTTCTGAAGCTGTGTAAAAATAGAAATGGAAGGAAAACTTCCAAACTTGTTCTCTGAGACCAGTATTACCTTGATACCCAAAACAGACAAAGACCCCATCATAAAAGAGCATTACAGACCAATATTCCTGACAAACATGGGTGCCAAAATTCTCACCAAGATACTAGCCAATAGAATGCAACGATACATTAAAGGGATTATTCACTGTGACCAGGTGGAATTTATTCCTGGGCTGCAATGGAGGTTCAATATCTGCAAATCAATTAATGTGATACCTCACATTAATAAAAAGAAAGGACAGGAGCCACATGATTCTCTCAATTGATGCAGAAAAAGTATTTGACAAACTACAGCATCCTTTCTTGATTAAAGCTGTCCACAGTGTAGGGATAAAGGGAAGATACTTCAATATCATAAAGCCATCTATGAAAAACTCATATGGGATATCATTCTCAATGGGGAAAAACTGAGAACTTTTCCCTTAAGGTTAGGAACACAGCAGGAATGTCCACTATCACCAATGTTATTCAACATAAAACTAGAAGTCCTAGCCTCAGCAATCAGACAACAAAAGAAATAAAATCATCCAAATTGGCAAAGAAGAAGTCAAACTCTCACTCTTTGCAGATGACATGAAACTCTATTTGGAAAACCCAAGAGACTCCACCCCAAACTTGCTGGAACTCAAACAAGAATTCAGCAAAGTGGCAGGATATATATCAAAGCACAGAAATTAGTTGCATTTCTGTACACTGAGACAGAAGAAAGAGAAATTAAGGAGTCAGTACCATTTACGATTCCACCCAAAACCACAAGATATCTAGGAATAAACCTAATCAAAGAGGCAAAGGATCTGCACTCAGAGAACTATAGAACCCTCATGAAAGAAACTGAGGAAGACACAAAAAAGTGGAATAATATTCCATAGTCATGGATTGGAAGAACAAATATTGTTGAAATGTCTATGCTACCCAGAGCAATCTATACATTCAATGCAATTCCTATTAAAATACTATTAGTTTATTTCCCAGAGTTGGAACAAATAATCCTAAAATTTTCATGGAACCAGAAAAGACTGGGAATAGCAAAAAAAAAATGTTGAAAAAGAAAATCAAACTAGTGGCATCACAACTTCAGATTCAAGTTCTATTACAAAGCTGTAATCATCAAGACAGTGTGGTACTAGCACCAAAACAGACAAATAGATCAATGGAACAGAATAGAGAACCCAGAAATGGATCTTCAATTCTATGGTCAACTAATCTTTAATGGTCAACTAATCTTTAACAAAATAGGAAAGAACATCCAGTGGAAAAAAGACAGAGTCCTCAACAAATGGTGTTGGGAAAATTGGACAGCCACACGCAGAAGAGTGGAACTGGACCATTCTCTTATACCATACATAAAAAATAAACACAAAATGAATGAAAGACCTAAATGTGAGACCAGAACCCATTAAAATCCTAGAGGAGAACACAGGCATCAACCTTTGTGACCTTGGTCACAGCAACTTATTAGACATGTCTCCAAAGGCAAGGGAAACAGGCAAAAATGAACTATTGGGACTTCATCAGGATAAAAAGCTTTTGCACGGCAAAGAAAACAGTCAATAAAACGAAATGATTATGGACAGAATGGGAAAAGATATTTGCAAATGACATATCAGATAAAGAGCTAATATACATGATCTGTAATGAGCATATCAAACTCAACATCCAAGGAATGAATAATTCAATCAAGAAATGAGCACGAGACATGAACAGACATTTCTCCAAAGAGGACATACAAATCACCAACAGACACATGAAAAAATGCTCCACATAAATGCTCCAAAGCAGGGAAATACAAACCAAAACCACAATTAGATACCACCTCACACCAGTCAGAATGGCTAAAATTAACAAATCAAGAAATTACAGATGTTGGCAAGGAGGTGGAAAAAGGGGAACCCTCTTACACTGTTGGTGGGAATGCAAGGTGGTGCAGCCACTCTGGAAAACAGCATGGAGGTTCCTCAAAAAGTTGAAAATAGAGCTATTCTATGACCCAATTGTACTACTGGATCTTTTCCCTAAAGAAGCAAATCTGATCAGAACAGGCACATGTACCCCAACATCTTTGGCAACAATATCCATAGTCGGACTATGGAAAGAACCCAAATGTCCAACAACAGATGAATGCATAAAGAAGATGTTGTATATATACACACAATGGAATGCTACTCAACCATCAAAAAAAAAAATCTTGCCATTTGCAATGACATTGATGGAACTAGAGAATATTATGTGAAAATTAGAAAAAGTGAAATTAGAGAAAGATAGTTATATAATCTCACTTACATGTGGAATTCAAGAAAAAAAGAGGAAAAAATAAAGCAAGTTGAAATCAGAAAGGGAGACAAATCATAAGAGACTCTTAATCATAGGAAACAAACAGGGTTGCTGGAAAGGAGTGGGGTGGAAGGACGGGGTAACTAGGTGATGAGCATTAAGGAGGGCCTGTGATGTGATGAGCACTTGATATTATATAAGGTATAAGACTGAGGAATCACTGACCTCTACCTCTGAAAACAATAATACATTGTATATTAATTAATTGAATTTAAATAAAAATAAATATTTTTTTTAAAAAAAGACTTGTTCATAGTATTCCTTTATTACCCATTTAAGGTCCCTGAGGTCAGTGCTCATGACCCCTCTTTCATTTCTGATTTTGGCAACTCATTTTTTCTCTCTCTCTCTCTTTCTGTGTAGTCTGACAGGAAGTTCATCAATTTTATTGATTCAGGCTTTGATTTCATTAATCTTTCTGCATTGTTTTCGTGTTTTCAATTTCCTTGGTTTGTACTCTAATTTTTCTTTTCTGCTGGTTGCTTTTAGCCTGTAGCATTTAAACTTATAAATTGGATCCACATTTTATTTTATTTAAAGAGTTATTTATTTTAGAGAGAGCATGAGTAGGAGGGGCAGAGGAATAAGGAGAGAGAATCTCAAGCAGACTCCATGTTAAGCATGGAGCCTGACACAGGATTCAATCTCATGATCCTGAGATCATGGCCTGAGTTTAAATCAAAAGTTGGTTGCTTAACCAAATGTGCCACCTAGGTGCCCCTGGATCCACATTTTAAATTATTGGATATCTCTCTTTACTTAGTTTTGTCTGTTTAATTTGTTAATGACTGTGCAAGTTCAATTTAATTTTCTTACTGAAAATGTTTTCATATTACTTTCTTTTAAATTCTTGTAGTGTAGCTAATGATAGATTGATGCTAAATAATTTCATGGGACATCTGTATTGTATATAGAAAATATATACAATATACACTCATTATGGGATGGCTGGGTGGCATGGTTGATCAAGTGCCTGACTCTTGGTTTTTGCTCAGGTCATTATCTCAGGGTCATGAGATCAAGCCCTATGTGGGGCTCCACGCTCAGTGGGAAGTCTGCTTGAGATTCTTTCCCTCCCTCCTTTCCCTCCCCCTGTTTTCTGTCTCTAAAATAAATAAATAAACCTTTAAAAAAAGAAAGAAAGAAAATCCCTTTGTTATCTTGTTCAATATTTTGAATCTTTTTTTTTAAGATTTTATTTTATTTGTTCATGAGAGACACACACACAGACAGAGAGAGGCAGAGACATAGGCAGAGGGAGAAGCGAGCCTGATGTGGGACTTGATCCCAGACTCCGGGATCATGCTCTGAGCCGAAGACAGATGCTCAACTGCTGAGCCACCCATGTGTCCCAATATTTTGAATCTTAATTTAAACTTCTCTGCAGCAATATTTGAACTCATTATAAATTTTGCATATGTTTGATGTGCCTTTGAAATGGTTTAAGGTCAATCTGTGTCATTTCATTGAGAAACTGGAGAAGATTCATGGAAAGTTATTAGTTTAACATCTTATCTCTGTACTTTTTTTTAAAAAGATTTTATTTATTTATTTATGAGAGACAGAGAGGCAGAGACACAGGCAGAGGGAGAACCAGGCTCCATGTAGGGAGCCTGATGTGGGACTCGATTCTGGGACTACAGGATCACAACCTGAGCCAAAGGCAGATGCCTAACCACTGAGCCACCCAGGCATCCCTTATCTCTGTTCTTAACCTCAAAATATTCATCCTACCTGCCAGAGCTAACTTTTGGAACCAGCAGACAGATGGCTTGAGTGAGATTTTAGGCTCTCTTAGAAATCCAGATCATGTACCTTGAGGGCTTTGTCTCTAGAAGTCAGTAAAATGAGAAAAAATTTAGTGACCCCTAGATCCGATCCTAAAAAGATGTCAACTCTCAGATATAAATTTACTGGTGCTCAAACCCATATGTTAGGAGTGTCTCCACACTGCAATTGAAGTGATATTTACAGATGCATTATTATCATGTTATCCCTGGGCAGATAGCATCTCACGGCTTTCTGTTATACTTGAAATATAAACTCCTTAACATGTCTTCTGAGTCCTGTGTGTTGTGATTCTTACCTACTCCCCCAACGTCACCTCTCTCCCCACTGCATCCACACTACCAATGTCCAAGTTCTTTGACAAGTAAACCTTTTTCCCTCCTCCTCTTCTTGAAACCTGTTTTTCTCTAAAACTGTACTCATTTTCTGTCTGCTTCTTTAGCTGAATGATACCACCTTATCCTTTAAGGACTTATGAAGAGAACTCACAGACCCAGAGCACAATGGTGTTTAGGAATGTGAACTCTAGATCCAGGTGGCATGGAGTCAAATACATCTCTGCCACCTAGTTGTGGGGTCATGGTATACTTAACCTTTCTATGCCAGTTTTTCCACCTGCAAAAATATAAATAAGAGGAACTAAGTCATATATTTTTTTTGTGAGGATTAAATAATTCAATATATGAAGAGCTTAGAACAATTCCTGGCATGTAGTACACTCACATGTTAGCTATTAGTACTATTGTTGTTATGGTAAATTGTACCTATGGACTTGTATGTGAATTTGTGCTTACTGTTTTCTCCCATACTGCTCTAGTAGTTCCCAGAGAGCAGAGAATGTGATCATTGCTCTGGAGTGTCTTTAGCAGCATCTAATAAATTAATAGTTGCTAAATGACTTAATTAACATTAGAGTCATGAAATGATTTTGGCTTTCCTACATCAGTTAATATTCTGCAAGATAACTGTTATGAGACTATGCGAGGTGAAAAGTTGTAGACGATGACAAGGATGAAATTACTGGGGATTTTTCTACTTAACACCAAATAATTTATTCAATCTGGTAAGAGGTTATTAATTAAAACACTGGCTTTCAGCTATTAAACCAGAAGGACTAATAGGGTCAGTACTTTTCAGGAATATGGTGGAGATATGGTTCTCTTAGTTACACCTGAGTGTGATCCTGCAGGCACTTCAGAAACTATAAAGGGATTGGGATTAATTACAATTTGGCTTCAAAATAAGAAATGTAGAGTTAAAAAATTCCCATTTACTAAGACTGATTACTTCTTACAACCCGAAATATATATGACATTTAGAGAGGCACTGTCAAAAAAAGACACTTCTGTGACCCCACTAGTCAATAGCAAGCTGCTTTACATCCTCATTCTCACTGACTAATATCAGAACACCAAAAACTATTTGTGTGGGAAGTACCAAAGCCATAATTTTCTGTTCCTGCATTAAACTGGGTCCAGACACACTTTGCACCCCCATTTTATTTATTTTATTTTGTTGTTGTTGTTTAGGTTTTCTTTTCATATCACAAATCTAACTCTGCAATCTTGCTAGACTTGTAGAGGAGTAAAGAAAATATGGTTATATTTTCTTGTGTTAGAAATAACACAAAGGATATAGGATGTTTCAAGGAGATGGAGATGAAGGGGTGCTCTCCTGAGCTACAGAAGGAATAGTCTGGTGGTCGAGATAAAACACAAGTCAAATTTATTTGGTTTGTCCACAGTCAGTAATGGTGATCTTCTTGCTGATCTTGCCATTCCTGGACCCAAAGCACTCCACGGCTTCCACAATATTTCTGCCCTCTCATACCTTGCCAAAGACCACACACTTGCCATCACACTTAGTCTTGGCAATACAGGTGAGAAACTGGGAGACATTCATGTTGGGTCCAATGTCGGTGATGGACAAGATGCCAAGACCGTAGGCTTCAGGATGGAATTCTCATCATTAACTTCTCCCCACAGATGGAGTTGCTGCCAGTGCCATTATGGTGTGTGAAGTCACCACCCTGGCACATAAATCCTGAAATAATCCTGTGAAAGCAGTAATCTTTACAGTCAAATCCTTTCTCTCCAGTGCTCAGAGCACAAAAGTTTTCTTTTCTTTTCTTTTTTTTAAAGATTTTATTTATTTATTTGAGAGAGAGAAAGCATGAGTAGAGGGGAGGCGCAGAAGGAGAGGGAGCAACAGTCTCCCAGCTGAGTATGGAGCCCCACTGGAGACTCCTCCCAGGGCCCTGAGATCATGACCTAAGCCAAAGTCAGACAATTAACAGACTGAGCCACCTAGGTGCCCCAAAGCACAAAAGTTTTCTGCTGTTTTTGGAATTTATCTGTTAACGAACAGCAGCATCTGCAAGGCTCCAATCCTTATTTTAAACAACACCGAGACCAAGCAATAATAAGTTAGCTGCTTGATCCAGGAAATAACAACTAAACAGCTTACTTATCAAGGTTTCCTTCAAGACTTTTGCCTTGCTATGCGCACCAATCCAAAGCTACTATTTTTGAGCTCTGCCCAAACTCAACCCACTCTCTGTTTTGCAAAGTTCACCTCATAATCACATCCCAGGCCTGAAAACTTTATAAATATCCCCCCTAATTTTTCCCTTTTGAGACACCAATAGCACTGTCAAGAGAGTATTTTCCATTTCTTTGATGGGTGTGATAAGTTCAGCTTACTTGATCAGCAGCTGTGAATGGTGGTCTTTCAGGGATTTGACACTGAGTAGATACAGTGTAAGTTTTTGGTGAGCAGACACATTAATTCTTATTGAATATATGCCTAGGGATAAATTTTGTGGTCAGAGAATAGGCATATGATATCTTGTCAAGTAATGGCCTCCTCCCTAAATCCATGTCTTATAGTTCCCCCACATATTAGCTATGTGAGTAGCTTCGGCCAGTGGGACATTATAAACATGACATTAGCGGAAATTTGAAAAGTGAGTGTCCTTTTGTAACACAGATGCCATATGAAGAAGCCTGGGTTAGTTTGTTGAAGACATATAATCAACAGCCATCACTAGACATATGAGTGAAATCATTTTAGAATATCTGGTCCCAGATGAGCCATAATACTGTAGTGTCATTACCCAGTCTTGTCTTCCCTGAACAAGGCTAGTTGGAAGAATCATCTGGCTGAACTCAGCTCAGGTAGCTGATGCAGGAAATCATAAACAAAGAATTACTGTTTTAAGCCACTAAACTTTGAGATGGTTAGTTAATATGGCAATAGATAACTGATATGGTATATACTAACTTTAATGGAAACTGCCAAACAGCTTTCTGAAACGGTTGTACCATTTCAACACTCTCATTTAGCATTAGAGGAGAGTTCAAGTTGCTTCACATTCTCACCAACACTTGGTGTTGTTCTCCTTGTGTTTTTAGCCATTATTCGTAGGATCTTATTGCACTTTTTTGGATGAGTACTGAGTTGAGCACCTCTTCATACATTTGCTAGCCATTTAGATCTCTTTCTGTGAAGTTCTTGTTCAGGTTAATTGCCCATTGAAAAAAATGTCAATATTTTTCTTTTTAGTATTGATGCTGGAGTTCTTTCTAGTTTAGGAGTCTATCAGGTACATGGAAGGGAAGTATTTTCTCCAGTACTCAGTGGCATGCCCTTCGCTGTTCTCAACAGTGTCTTTTAATGATCGGAAGTTTTAAATTTTGATGAATTCTAACTTATTTTTTTCATATATTGTTAGTACTTCTTATATCCTGTTGAAGTCTTCATTTACCAAGGCTATGAAGACATTTTTCTATGTTCTCTTTTCCAAGCTTGTAGTAGGGTGTCATCATGATGTTCACCAATTTTTTCTTCCCCATGTACATATAATGCCATTCCCCTAATAATATATGCACATACTGCCATTTCCCCCCTTGAATCTGGATTGGCTGGCCTACTGGCTCACCTGACCAGTAGTATGCTGTGAAAGTAGACATTCTGGAACTTTGGAGTTTTGGTCATAAAAAGTTTTAAAGCTTACACCATTTTTTTAAAAAAGATTTTATTTATTTATTCCTGAGAGACACAGAGAGAAAGAGGCAGAGACAAGGGAGAGGGAGAAGCAGGCTCCATTCAGGGAGTCCGACGTGGGACTGGATCCTGGGTCTCCAGGATCACGCTGAAGGCGGCGCTAAACCGCTGAGCCACCCGGACTGCCCCCACCATGTTTTTTTTTTTTTGGAACATTCACACTAGAGGAAGCCAGCAGGCATGTTAGAAGTCTACCCTGAGACTACTTGGTAGAGAAGGAGCGCTCCCAGTATTTCAACCATTGCAGACAAAACACCGGGCAGGAAAGTGAAACAGCATATTGAATATTTTGTCCCCGAAAGATGCTACATGAAGAAGAAAAGAGGCTCCACATATGGTCCCATTTGAGCTGTGACAGCCATTTCTTACCTTTTAAGCCATCCCCACTGAGGTCCCACACATCATAAAACAGAAATGAGTGTTCCTGGAAGTCCTGTCTCAACCAAAACTGACAAGTGGCTGTGGCTCAGGGCTACTCTAGAGTGGTGTTGCATTTAGGGTGGGTTATTACTGGGTCATTCGTCGTATCACCTTTTATATTTGTTACTATATTCTTGTTGAACCCTAGGGAAAATTTGGGCAGGGCCTATTGTGTCTTGTGCCTCTCCCACTGGACTTACAAGTCTAGTATTTCTATTTTTTTTTCACAGAACTGATATTACACTAATAAAGATAATGTAGTATGAGTTTTCAGAAAAGAAGACTTTCCTCAAAAATGTACAGCACCCGGTGGCTTAGTTGGTTAAGCATCCAGTTTCAGCTCAGGTTGTAATCTCAGGGTCTTGAGATCAAGTCTTGCCTCAGGATCTCCTCTCAGGGAGGAGTATGCTTCTCCCCCTTTCCTGCTATCCTCCCCCATGCTCTCTTTCTAAATAAATAAGTATATCTCTTAACAAGAAATGTGCTGTTCCTCAAACAAAGATAATATTTGTTATTCCTCAAATAATCCAGGAAGTTTCCAGGGCTCAAATATTTCTAATGATTAATTTAGTCTGACTGTATTGTTTCCTGACACTATTATGATATGATCATGTTGGGATGTTTGCTATCAGTCCATAGTATGAAAGGCATCTTACCACATTTTATAGAATTTTTATGTGGAGATTAAAACAGGAAAACTAAATTAGCTAATATCATTACTGTTAAATAATATTAGTAAAGTTTATAAACAAGTATAGATTCAAAGTGGAAATAATTTGGCAATAACTTTGAATCTTTCCAAAGCCATTTTAGGGCAACTTAACCATTTGTTCAGAGTTTTGATGATTTAAGGAGGAAGAGTCAAAATCTGGGAGTTACCCCTGTTCTGTGAGGCCAAACAACTGCACACCATGGGGGGCGATAGGCCCACAGTCAGCCCTCCATCCTGGGGTGACTCACTCTCCCTTCCCACTACACATGGTTCTCCCTCACTGGCTGCTCTTTTCAACCACATACACTTTCAAACATCTGCACAATCAGCTTGCCTTTTAACAGTTAAAGCAAGCTATTACATTAATGCAAATACAGTATTAATAACTGTTTAAACAACCCCCTTAGATTTATAGAATAATTCATATTTTACAGCTAAATAACTAGGAGTCAAATAGGTTAAGTAGCATAAGCAAGGATACACATTTAAACTATGACAGAGTTGGGATTCAATTCTAACTTTCAGTAACTAGTCTATGCTCTTTCCACTGCTCTTTATTGAAGGAAAATAAAAGTTAAAGACTTGAAGGGAAAGGAAAAGGGTATTTTCTGAAATCCAGGGCTAAGTCTGGATCCTAACAATTACTGTATACACCATGAGAAATTAATGATTAGTGTCTATTCAGAAGGCGAAATGTTTTCCTAATTTCTAGGACATCTGATAATTTCATGGAAACCTGTATCCAACCTCAAAAGGGTATCACTGCATACAAATGGGGAATCAAACTGAGGTATTTATTCTATGTTAACTAACTGGAATTAAAATAAAAACTTAAAAAGATCGAAAAAATAAACTAAGGTGTCTAAAGATTAAACAGCTTAATCATTGTATACATAAACCACATCTTCTTTATCCATTCATCTTTCGTTCAATGGAATATTACTCAGCTATTAGAAATGACAAATACCCACCATTTGATTCAACGTGGATGGAACTGGAGGGTATTATGCTGAGTGAAGTAAGTCAGTCGGAGAAGGACAAACATTATATGTTCTCATTCATTTGGGGAATATAAATAATAGTGAAAGGGAAAATAAGGGAAGGGAGAAGAAATGTGTGGGAAATATCAGAAAGGGAGACAGAACGTAAAGACTGCTAACTCTGGGAAACGAACTAGGGGTGGTAGAAGGGGAGGAGGGCGGGGGGTGGGAGTGAATGGGTGACGGGCACTGGGTGTTATTCTGTATGTTAGTAAATTGAACACCAATAAAAAAATAAATTAAAAAAAATAAAATAAAATAAACAGCTTAATCATAAGATGTTTGAATCGAATATAAAATTAATTCCATCTGGACTAATGTTTGCAGTGATTCGGAAGTCACTTTTGGGCATAATGTGTAGATTAGATTATGCTTCTAAGTCAGAAAATGTTATAGTGATGAAATCTTTATATACTTTTGGATAACACAGGTTTGACCTATATGGGTTCACTCACACAGATTTTTTTTTATAAATACAATTCAGTGCTGCTAATGTATTTTCTCTTCCTTAAGATTTTCTTTTTTTTCCTTAAGATTTTCTTAATAATATTTTCTTTTCTTTAGCTTATTTTACTGTGAGAATAAGTATAAAATACATGTAACATACAAGATATGTGTTAATGGACTATTTATATTATTGGTAAGGTTTCTGGTTAGCAGTATACTATTCATAGTCAGCTTTTAAGGAAGTCAAAAGTTATGCGCAGATTTTCAACTCCATCAGGGTGTCGGTGGTCCTAAGCCCCACATTGTTCAAGGGTCAACTGTATTGTCTACTCACAGTCTGAGAGGTTTCTGCACTAACAGGGTCAGAAATTCTCATTTGTGCATCATAACATATCGATAATTACTCCCTTGACGGAATTAATTTGTTCAGCCTCAAAAGAATTAGGGCTAGCGTTAATATTTTACATGGGATTCAGGATCCTACAGTATAATACATTTCAAATATATATGATTTGCAGTTATTAACCAACATTCATCAGCAAATGAATGCAATAAATTTATTTTGCCAAAATATATCAAGCAACGTTTTTTATTCACCTGTACAAGAATAAATATATCATCTGTGTCTTGTTTTTAAGCAAAAGTTGATGAAATTAAAGAGAAACATAGTTTCACAGTCGTAGCTGTATATTTTCATATATATATTAATTGCTTTCTCAGTATTTGGTAGAAATAGAAAAAAAAACAGTAATGACACAGATGTTCTGAACACTATCAACCATCTTGACCTAAATGATACTGATGTCACAGGCCACCTTGGCAGAGAATTGTCCTCAGAACGTAACTGCAGCTTGTTTTCACTACGGCAAGTTTCAAGGGGAGGTCTCTGGGAAGAAGAAAGGCCTCGTAGCACCTTCAAACCTGCACAACGGACACCTTCCTTTCCTGCAACAGTTGTCAAAAGAAATGGCAACCTCAGTGGGCACACTGTCTGGTGGGTGGTAACCATCCAGAACTTTCATGAAGATGCCTGTGTGAAGTCTCTAAGAAATCATCTGACTAAAAATTTTCATAGGAATTCAACATTTTTGTTATCTTGGGTAAGCACATATTTGATGTCATAGAATAATGAAACTTCTCATTTTACTTTTCTATGATTGTCTCTATCGGGACTCTTTAGATAACGTTTATAAAGAAGCTTGCCATATTCCCCTAACATAAGGCATAATTTGCATGGCAATAACACTAGTTAACACATTAAAAATTATCGCAGAAAAAATATGGTAGAAAGATTATGGTAGAGACAGATTTTTTGCTTTTCAGATAGCCAATCAATTCTGGACTTTCAGAACTATCAATTACACAAAGCAAAATAAAAAAAATGTTTTCTTCATAAAGAAGAAAATACTGGCATTGTTAACAAAAAGAATTGGAAAGAAGTTACTTTTTAGGCTTACAAAGTAAGTATATTTTTTAACTTAAATTTTATTATCAACTGCAACTGATAATTTCACACAAAATGGATGTGAAAAGTCTTTGGAGTTTTGTAAGCCCTCCCTACATTGATAAATATTATTTTTAATAAGCTGATATTCTTCTATTATGAATTCACTGTTTTGAATGGTTATTTTTTAAATGATCCTCTAAGACAATAAAATACATAAATGACAAAAAATTTGAATTTATCTTTAAAAAAAACCCCACTTCTAAAGATAGTAAAAACTGAGATCCAATAGAAGAATTACTTTGGTATCAAAAGTATATTGTGGTACCAAAAGATAGTATATTGTGATAGAGTATGTGGTTTCTTGTGAAAAATCTTGAATATGTCTACAGGGAGTACACCAGGAATGAGAGGAAGATCATACATGATAAAAAAATTCATATAATTTATTTTATAATCGGTGTATGACACTCATTCCATATTCACATTTGTTCTGTTATACCTCTTTAAATTACTTCAGCTGGATGTTGGACCTCTCGAAACAAAATAAGCCTTTTTCTTTTTGATTCTGTCTTAAGAATACTCCCAATAAATTATGTCAAGACAGGGACTCCTGTGTAGCTCAGTCGGTTAAGTGTCTGCCTTCAGCTCAGGCCATGATCTCAGGATCCTGGGATGGAGGTCTGCTTCAGCTCCCTGCTCAGCAGGGAGTCTGCTTCTCCCTCTCCCTCTGCCCACCCTCCTTTCCCTCTCCTTTCCCCTCCCTGTGCTCATGCTCTGTCTCAAATAAATAAATAAAAACTAAAAAAAATTATGTCAAGACAAATATTGTGTACAATACAGATTATGCAAAATAAATGTGCCTTTTAAGATATTAAGTCACCATTGATATTTTCTTAAATACAAAAGAAAAAGAAGTATAGAAGTGGAGGCTATTTTTTAATCACCAGATCTGTAACACATATTATGGGATGCTACAGCACCACAAGAGTAGAATTCTAAGCATTACCTAACTTAAATCTCCAGTGTTGAGAAATGATGTATGCAACTCTGCACCAAAGGCAAAAGTAATATTCATTTAAGGTATTTCTTACCTGCATATTGTTAAAAGTAATTTCCACTTTCAATGTAAAATTCCTATTCTATAAATATAATCCTTCCCACTCACATTCACAAAGGTCATCTTATAACTTTCCAGCATATCTATGATTTGTAAACATTTTATTACACTCATATTTACAGAAGCTTTAAAAAAATACTGTCACTGGTGGAGCACCAACCAGTTGGTTAAGTGCCAACTCTTGATTCTGGCTCTGGTCATGATCTCAGAGTCCTGAGACTGAGCTCTGCGCTGGGTGTGGAGCCTGTTTAAGATTCTCTTTCTCCCTCTGCCACTTCCCTACTTGTGTGTGTGTGTGTGTGTGTGTGTGTGCGCCGCGCGCACACACTCTCTTTCTCTTAAAAATGTATTTTCACTGGTTTTAATAGTCTATTAACAATTGGAAATGAATAACAAATAAGCAATAATGAAATGGGGCCTTTGAAGGCATTGTACAGAAGAAAATCAATTCAATGAGGAGGGGAAAGATACCTTTGTTAAGTCAATCTAAAGAGGTTTAAAATTCTGAACTGTTGTTACTGTCCAAACTCTAGACCATGGCAGAATGCATGGTAATTCCCCTCAAGTTTATGATTCCTATGTAGGAAAAGAAAATATTTTCTTCTCTAAAAGTTGGGGATGATTTTTGATACATATAGAGATTTCTCAATGGCTTTTTCTCATCTCTTACCATAGAGCTTACATTGAATTAAGAAAAAAAATTATAGGGGCAGCCTGGGTGGCTCAGTGGTTTAGCGCAGCCTCCAGCTCAGGGCATGATCCTGGAGATCTGGGATCGAGTCCCACGTCGGGCTCCCTGCATGGTGCCTGCTTCTCCCTCTCCCTGTGTCTCTGCCTCTCTCTCTCTCTCTCTCTGTGTCTCTCATAAATGAATGAATAAAATCTTTAAAAAAAATTATAAAACATTTGACAACAAATGTAAATTCAGGCAGTATGTTGTGATAGATCCACTTGTAATGTTGAAGAACAGACAGAACTAGTGCATCAAAGTGAAGGATTGATTTCTGAATGTAATTAATCAGTTAAAATTAATAAGCATCCGAAACTATTACTGCTTGCTTACTATCTACAAGGCATTTTAATAACAACTTAATACATGAAATGGTGCTAAAAAAGGATTAAAAATATAGTAGCCTTGTGATCAAGGAACTTACATACTAATAGACATATAAATATAGTAATATTAACTAGAAAAACTGTCATTTCAGTGTATAAAAATGCAACTGGTAAAGAGGAGGGACAGAACATTTTTAAATCAAGGAGACTCAGATAATTTTACAAATATTATGTGAATTTAAGCTGACCACTGGAGCATGGGACATATTTGGACAGAGGATTTGCATGGGCACTGTGGAAAGGGGTGATGTCATGGTATTAACGGTCAAAGAAAAATGAGTTTCTGAAAGGTAGAATTCTCTTATAGGGTCTACAGCATCTCCAGCATGCTGGGAGGACTATACAAGTAGATAAAGAAAACAGGGCTGGGGTTGATTATTAATTAGGTGACCTGTACATGCATTATACATTCAGTAGCAAAAGCTGCGTTATTCAGTGGATAACAGCTAAGGTGCAGACTTGTACACACCACTTCTGAACCCCACTTATCTTCCGTGTGACCTGGATTAATTTACATGGGATCTATACCATAGTTTTGTCACATAAAAAAATCAATATGAAAATATTTATATCCTTTTATTAAGAGTTTTGAGACTATAGACTTAGTTTTATAACATAAATAAGATATATGGTTTACTTTGTAGGGGAAAATATATGCTTCAGTAGAAAATTATGCATTGTCTAGACTCTAGAGGTACCTTTGAGTTATCTGATTCTTATTCTGTGTAAATGATATATATTATTATTAATTGTAAATTATAGATGATAAGCTGAAAGCAATAGAAAATAACTCTTGTCAATGACATGTGAACTCAGTTCTGTTAAGTTGAAATGGAACTGGTTTCTCTCCCCATAGCAAAAGAAGCAATTTTTTTGTCTCCTTTTGCACATTCATTTCAACATTCCTTCACTTCTTACAAATTTATTCTTTTTGACTTTTAATTTTTATAAGGTTTAAAAAAAATAATCTCCACACTCAACTTGGGATTCCAACTCCCAACCTTGAGATCAAGAATTATAGGCTCCACTGACTGAGCCAGCCAGATATCCCTTGACTTTTTTTTAAAGCTGGTTATTAAGTTTGCCTGATTCCTTTATTAATTGAGCCGAATAAAATATTTAACACATGTTTATTTTATATCTACATGAAAATCTTTTCACTGTTCTTCTAAGACTTAATTCTTTTTTACTAAATATTATTTTGCTAAGATAGGTCCATATTTTGCGTGGCTATGGTTGGTTCCTGTTGACTCTGGATACACTTCAGGGCATTTATCCATATTTTTAAAAACCCAAGCATTTGACACATGGGTTAATTTTATTATAAGCACTAAAAAAAAAAAAAAAAAAAAAAGCACTAAGTACATAGCAGTGTTTGAAAAAAAAAATCACCTAGGACTGCATAACTAGTAGCACATTGTTGCTCCTGCTCATTGTTGCCTCCCCAAAACCTTTTTCAGTGCCCCTTTTACCTCTTTATTCCTTAAGGTGTATATGAGTGGATTCAACATAGGAGTCACTAGGTTGTAGAAGAGGGTGAGAAACTTGCCTTGGTCCTGAGAGGAGCTGTTTCCTGGCTGCATGTACATATAAATGATGCTCCCATAGAATAAGGAGACCACGGTGAGGTGGGAGCTGCAGGTATTGAATGCCTTCCAGCGGCCAGCAGCAGACTTGATCTTCAGCACTGCTGCAGTGATATAGCCATAGGACAGGAGAATAAGAACGAGGGGCAGGAGGACGATGAGAATGGCAAAGGTAAAGGCCAGCATTTCTACTGCACGGGCGTCCACACAAGCCATCTTAATCAGTGCTGGCATTTCACAGAGGAAGTGATTGATCCGGAGCCGGCCACATCTGGGAAGAGTCATTGTGAGTGGGGACATGACGATGGCATTGACCAGTCCGCTCCCCCAGGCCACAGCCACCAGTCGTAAACACAGCTGGGGGTGCATAATGACCAGATAGTGGAGGGGTTTGCAGACTGCAGCATAGCGGTCATAGGCCATCACAGCCAGGAGGATGCACTCAATGCTCCCCACAGAAAGGAAGGAGAAAAGCTGGACCACACAGCCAGCATAGCTGATGGTCTTGTCAGGGCCCCAGAGGTTCACCAGCATCTGTGGGATACAACTAGTACTGAAGCAGAGATCTAGAAAGGAAAGATTGGCCAGAAAGAAGTACATTGGGGTATGAAGTCGAGAGTCTAATATACACACAAGGATTATGGTTGAATTTCCCAACACAGCTACTGTATACAGAATAAAATTTACTATGAAGAGCACTAGCTCCAGCTTGGGACGATCAGAGAAGCCCACTAAAATAAAACCATACTCTGAGCTGCCATTGGATTTTTCCATGGTCTTCCTTTCACATCGTCTGTATACCTGGTAAGAATAAAATGAATACTTGATCTATATTTTATGAAAGCCAATGAATGTTAGAAATATTAAGGAACAGATAAGCCATCAAGTCTAGCAACCCATTCTATACTAGGATAGCTTCTGCCCAGCTACATAAACCATTCATCATTTGTTCAAACACAAAACACAAATTATTTTACTGTTGGGAAATTCCAACTTATAATCATCATCCTTTTTATTAAGTAGGAATTTTTTCCTTCATTCATAAGTATTTCAACTTTATTGACTATACATCATTTCTAATCTCTCTTTATGCAACAGCCATTTAAATATTTTCAACTCAACTAAACTAAATTTTCTTTAGGCCAAGAAGTTGAATTTCCCACAACGATTCTCCCTATAACAGGTTATCAAGTCTGTTTTCAGCTTGTAATTATCTTCCACATACCCTCAATGTTGACAAATGACCTTCTGGAACTGCGACAACCAGGGCTAAGTTCAGTATCCAAGATGAGATTTGAAAAACACAAAATACAGGGAAACCAGTGCCTATCATGAGTTGGATATTTTTTTTCAAAGATTTTATATGTTTATTAGAGAGAGAGAGCACAAGCAGGGGGAGGTACAGAGGAAGAGGGAGAAGCAGACTCCCCACTGAGCACATAGCTGGATGTGGGCTCCATCCAAGGACCCTGAGATCATGACCCGACCTGAAGTCAGACATTCAACCAACTGAGCCACCCACATGCTCTGGATGTTATATTCTTACTAAGATGCCAAAAGTTGGGATGCCTGGGTGGCTCAGGCGTGGCTCTCTGCCTTCGGTTGAGGGTGCGGCCTGGAGTCCCGGATGGAGTGCCACATCTGGCTCCCTGCATGGAGCCTGCTTCTCCCTCTGCCTATGTCTCTGCCTCTCTCTGTGTGTGTCTGTAATGAATAAATAAATAAAATCTTAAAAAAAATAAATAAATAAAATCTTAAAAAGAAAAAAGATGCCAAAGTCTGCAGTTACTTCATAGTGTCAATGTTATCTTTTTACTTAGGTTATAATTGGATCTACTAAATATTCACTTATTCCTATGAAATGCTGTCAACTCGGATCTCTTTCATTCATTTCTTTGAAAGAAAAAGACCTTCTGAAGTGTAGAATTCCAGGATCAGGGAAGATATTGTGTCCAGTAATAAAATGGCAACTTTGGGTATATTTGTCTTCTGGTAGTCTTTTAGAAACATCAAAACAACATGATTAGCTTGCAGAAGAGAGATGGGTAGCAATAGGAAGGAATGGAGAAAGAAGGAAGGAGACTGTAGCACGCAGAAAAAAATTAAATAGTAAATTGAAAAAGATTGACCCTAATATGGCTAACAAGAATAAGGAGATAAGGTTCATAAAAAACAGACTCATAGTTGGAATAGAAGATCCTAGGATAATTATGACCCAACAATGAAAGGGAGACAAGTATGAAAATAGCAGAATAGCAGAAGGAAGGAAATAAATGGAATTCAGACCACATTGACTCCTTGATAATAGAAGCAAAAATAAGAAGACTAAAATTATTAAATGGACATGATAAAATATCTACTCTGTTGTGTGATCTAGAGAATCTAGGGCTGCTTCAATTAGTAATAATATATTCAACTAGTAAGCTGGAAAAAAATAAAGAGTAGAACACAAATTGTGTGTTGTTGTCACAAATGTTTTAATTTTCAAATAAAATACTTACCTTGGGTGAAAACTTCTCAACTTTAAAGTTCTTACAGTAAATTTATTTTCCACAGCCAAATACATTATACCAGAGTAAAAGAAAGTTTTCTTAGTTTTCTCTAATCATTTAGGCTTACCTGGCTGTAACTTTCCCAAGGGATTTAGGGAGAATACGTAGTAATGTTTTTTCCTCAGCTTGGGATTTGTTACTTGGGATTTTGTGGAAGATTGTGCAGTTAATATAAGTGGAAAATAACAATGGGGTGATGTGAGACGAATGCACCAGAAATCATAGAGAAGTAGTTACAAAGATCTCAAGTTGTCCAGAGAAGGGATGACATGCAAGCCCTGAACTGATTTGCATGTGTTACATTCTAGTTTCTTCCTGAAGAGATGTAAAAGCTGTGTGATTTTTTTCCCAATGATTTGACTAAAGTGATAGAATAATGGTATATCCTTGCCTCAGAGGAAAAGTAAAATGGAGTAATTTCCATAGGGTAGTTAAATTATAGAGAAAAGAGGCAATTGCAATAGGAAACTAGCATTAGCATCCTTTCCTCTCTGCCCACCATTTGGGGAAAATACCCAGCCTTCAGAAGACTTTCAGGAGCCTTTAACCAAAACCCAAGGCAAAGACTTCCTGCTGACCCCAGAAGATAACCAACACAGATTTGAATGCTCTTATAGATCCAGATAGAAAAAAAATGGAGGACTAATTTCTTAGCATCAAATACAGTGCCCAGAGGTTGGCATAGCATGTTTCCTTGTTGAGATCACAGGGACTGCGTACTCCTTTGGGTAATTAGCAGGGCTGCAGAAGACACTAGAATATATTCTTAGGAGAAATCTTGGAATAACACCAGATGATTAGAAATCAAAACTCTTAGATTATTTTCTTGGTTTCTATTTGGAGTCATATCCTCAAAATTTGATCTTTTATTTTTGTAGTTAACTATTTCTGATGTTTAGTGGGGCAAAAAAACTTCAGGTTTGGCAATATAGAGCAATTATGAGCAGCTTTTGAACACCTCTTTATCCTTAAAGTGAGATTTAGTCTGTTTTCTGAGGAAAAAAAATTTAAAGTCTAATTTCTTTCCATCTTAATATAATTTTCAAAAGGATAACACAAAAGAGTATGTCAAGTTTCCCTCTGTCACTTGATTTGTAATTTTTATTTTCACTTAGATTGGTTAAAGTTCTTGGAATATAGTAAACATAAAATAAATATTTGGAATTTGATCAATTGATACTCTTTAAATTATATTCAAACAAAAAATGGAAACCACACAGATTACCCTTGGGAGAAAGTAAAATTGCCCCCAAGAAACTCCAAAATGATAACATCACCTCTTGGAACCAGTGAAATCAAGGACTAGAGAGAGTCTTCTAAGAGTGATGATAGCCTAAGAGTAACCATGAATCATATTCCCTGATGTGACGTATTCCAGCTTATACATTTTCCCCAAACTGCTGTTATTTGAAACTCATGACTAACCCTTAAAAACTCACTTCCAAAGCAAAACAGAGATATAAGTTATCTGGGTTTAAAATGGTATTTTATAGTTATAAAAATAATAATGATGTAAAAAAAATGTAAGAACCAAGTGTTAGAGCTGATGGACCAGCCGCAATGATAAGTCCTAGACTAGGCCTGCTAATCGTTTTTGAAAACAGAGCAAAATAGCCACAACACATATTTGGAACAAAGCAAATATTTTTAGTATCAAAGGGCTTTTCCAACAAATAACTTTTTCAGATGAGATGATATTTGACTGCATAAGACAATGGGAAAAGGCTGAGATAAAATGTAGTAAAATTGTAATTCACACAATCCCAAAATACATAAAACTTTTTCAACCTTATTTATAACTAAATAAATACAAATGAAAATAATGAGATATTTTCAGTTTGGTAGTATTCTATCAGTGAGGATGTGAGAAGATGGCACTCATATGCTCTATGTGGGAATGTAAATCAGGCTTAAATTTTTGGAGGACAGTTTTACGAAATTTAAATTTGGCAAATGCAACAAAAGTCTTTGACTCACTAATTCCAATTCCAATCCTAATTTATTATTAGGATTGCTTCCATAGATGTGTAAAGATATATAGCTACATCTATCTATATATATATCAGTTACCTTGTGGCTAAAAAAGGAAACAGACAAAATCTCCATTGACTGAATTAAATAAATGTTTGCACTGTTGTAAAATAAATAACATAAAAATTACACACAAAATGTGGTGTGTGTGTTGATATTACTATTAATATAGAATTGATATGAAGTTGATATGGAAACAAAAATAAAATATATAAAGTGTATTCCAAGTATATGTTAAATATTTTAAATATATTTATTAAGTATATTGACTATATAGAATTATATTAAATATAAAATCTATTTTAAGACATGTTAAAATTAATAAAATTATTAAAATATAATTATGTTAAATATAGGAAATATATTACACTTAAATTTTTTTTTCAGAATTTCAGAAATAGTGCATTCTCACTTCTATGCTTCCATAAATATGCAAAGATAATTGGTGTTTGAGGAGATGGATTTTCAATCTTCATTTTTTAAAATAAAAAAATGTTAACATGTAACTATATAACTGCATGAAAATGTAACATATAATCATGGTTATGTTCTTTTAAACATTTAAAAGAGTTAAATAAAATTTTGGAAGTGAATAAAAATAATTCAATTTGAGTTTAATATTTAGGTTTGACTCCAGAACAATCTTAACCTCACAAAGAATACGTATCTTTGCATTTCACTCCTAAAGCATGAACATTATTGTGATTGGCTGCATGCCCATTTTACAGACCTCGTGATTCCATCTTTGTGACACAGAATCACACAGACCCAGGGCACTCCAGCTGCTGAGATTTATGACTCGCAGTAATGTAGCTGTATAATTACATTTAGCTCTCCATCATTCCTTACAGCACCCTGGAATTTGGTAGGAGATAAATTATTTTGCCTCTTTCACAAGTTGACATTTAGGTAGAGAAAACAAATATTTTTCAAAATCAAAGCAACAAAAATGATTTGTAGCACTGAGACCAAGTCATAATTCAGATAAAATCTAGCAGTTTCTACTGGATATTTGCCTAATCCCTCTAAATTAAACTTCACTTTGCTTCTGCGGGCTCAGATGGAACCTGGAAACATAGCATTACCGTAAGTGTTTTTGTAGAAACTAGTAGTTTTTTAAAAACACAAATTTCTTCTTTTTTCAGGGTAATAACGTGAATAAGTATGGAAGAAATCAGACATAATAATAATACATTGTTTCCATAAATATTTTACAGGTCTTTATAGGAACATAAAACTGATGAATCTAAATAACTATGAAGAAAATGCAGGGTTTTTAGTCTTCTGGTTTTTTTCTCTTTTCCCTGTCTTCTAAGCAAAAATAAACTATAATTGCCTACTATTTCACTGAGCAAGTGACTTTTTTACTGTGATAGTTATGTTCTAAAGGGGATGAGAAAGAAAGATTGAATTGTAGACTGGGAGAACTGAAGAATGGAGAATGTTTGAATCTGTTGAAAAAAGCGGTTTTTCTTAGTCCATTTCTGCTTTCTGGTAAAATTGAAATATGGCTACATTTACTCATGTGATTCCCTCTGGACAACTGGAGAATCTTAAGGGATTCTGGATGATGAGGTCCATGAACAACATTTAAAACTAGAGCGGGTGGGAGAGCAATTTTCAACTTCTATAGTTTTTATAAAAGTTAGAAGGAAGAACAAGACCCTGGAGAGCTCATTACAAAGATCCTTAGACTAGGGTGACAATGATATCATCTCTAGGCCTTCAGGGATCAGCTCTTGGAGAATAGAACTGATTGTCATGTTCTCCCCCATGCTGTGTGCAGCTATTAAAAAGTTTCCAATGAGTTTCATTATAATTCACAGAATGGAGCAATCTCTAGGGTTATCTGCCTTAGCGGAGAAACAATCAAGAACTGTCTGCAGTGGAGAGCTAAGCTGAGTCAGCCCCTGTCCCCGTGGGGTTCCTAGTTGTACAGTTGCTGCTCAGAGCTACTCGGCAGCCCCGGGGATTTGCTTAACAATGTTATTCACACTTGAACTTTCAAAACACCAAATCTCAACTTTCCCAACATAACTGGAATAATCATCCCCTCACTTCTGGATGGCATTTTGTTGAGCAGAGATTTACTAGGAGTATCTAGGAGAGCTTTCTCTATCAGTTACTTTTTTGTTGTTCTATAATTACTCTTCTGTTGTTCTATAATTTAAGTTCCCATAAAAACTTGTAATGCAGGATTACTCTGGGAATGCAATAAACTTTTATTTATCAAACATTTGTAGTCATTGTGAAAGACACATGGTGTATGAATAAATTTTATGCATCTGCCCTTAAGGAGACTACAATCCAAAGGAAGGTAAGAATGAGGAAGTTATAATATTGTGTCAAAGTTATTATCCTATTCAAGACAGAAAAAAAGATAAACATTGGCTTATTGATTCTATTGTGTTGTTAATTGCTCATTATTTTCCCATTCTACCATATTTCTCTTTCCTTTGGTATTATATTCACTGCCTCCTTCCCAATGCCTAGCAAAGTGTTAGCACGTAATAGTAATTCAATAAATAATATGTAAATATATCAATTAGTCTATAAGGTGATAGTAAATATAATATGTTGAAGACTTGCTGTCTTTTACAATGAACATTTTGTAACAACAAAAAAAGCACAGGTAGGGCAACCTGGGTGGCTCAGCAGTTGAGCTCTGCCTTCAGCCCAGGGCCTGATCCTGGAGACCCGGGATCGAGTCCCATGGCGGGCTCCCTTTATGGAGCCTGCTTCTCCCTCTGCCTGTGTCTCGGCCTCTCTCTCTCTCTGTCTCTCATGAAGAAATAAATAAAATCGGGATCCCAGGGTGGCGCAGCGGTTTAGCGCCTGTCTTTGGCCCAGGGCGTGATCCTGGAGACCCAGGATCGAATCCCACATCCGGCTCCCGGTGCATGGAGCCTGCTTCTCCCTCTGCCTGTGTCTTTGCCCCTCTCTCTCTCTCTCTCTCTCTGTGACTATCATAAATAAATGAAAATTTTAAAAAAATTAAAAATAAATAAAATCTTAAAAAAAAAGCACAGGTAGTTTTTGATAGAGTAGATTAGAAATGGTGACATCTGATTGTCTTTTACCTTCATGCATCTCCATTTACCATAAGTAAATATTTCTGTTTATTTACAACTATGTACATGTAGTTAAATAATAATAAATAACATATAGTTAAATAATAAAAATGGTAAGTGGAAACAGATGATATGTATAGTAAAATTGAAGATTCACATATATAAAGTCCCAGAAATTCCATAACTATGGAATTGCACCTATGCCCAAGAGATAGATACAACAATGTTGATAACAGCTTTATTTGTCACAGCAGACGATTGAACAGCATTTAATTGAATATCAATTGGAGATTAATACATGGCAGTCCACTCATACAAAGGAATATACCACAGTATAGAAAATGAATCAAAATGGAGGAATCTCATGTGACATTAAATGAAAGTGAAGAAAGTTTTGGTATTGGTTTATTATTGATTGCATGTAAACAGTAGAAAAAGAACTGACTTGTGGGTGCTGCTTGAAATTCTGGTTTGACCAACTGAATCTTCTCTATAATCTCAGTTTCAAACATCTCCCTCATAAGCAAAACCTCTTATTTTTCCAGCTGACTTTATCTTGAAATCTACTTCTAATTATCCTTCAACCACTCCAATCCTTTGGTCTACTTTTTTTTTCTTCTTCCTTCCTGTCCTCTTTCTTTCTTCACCAAAATTTGCAATATCAAAACTTTGGTTATGTTCAACTCTCTACCAACTGCCTACCTCTCTTAATGTAGTTCATTATGACTGGAGAAAACTCTATCTTGCTTCTAATCCACAACCACACTGATGATTTACTTCAAGTCAATCCTCAGTGCTGCTGGGAGATTGTGCCTTACTTCCTTAATCCTGTACCTCCCACTGGCACATCTCCTAGTTCCTCAAACCACCAACACCTCCTCACTCACTCTCACTCTCATAGTTTATGAACTTTGCATGTAGTTTTCCTGAAAAAAAAAATCAAGGCAATCAGTAGAGAACTTTAGATTTCTCTTTAGTGACCGCCTCTAACACCTGCTGACGTCATGCCCTCCTTCCTGTAACTGCAAATGAACACTAATTGTCAAAGCAAAGCCAGCCCCTCCATGAGTTCATTATGTTCCATTCTGCCACATCTGCTCAGGAGTATAACTCCAGAAATTTGCTTATCCTTCTATATCATCAAGTTCTCACTTTTTACTGTCATTCCCAGGAAGAAACAAATATACCATTAATTCTAACACCTTAAAAAAAACTTCAGCCCCACTTTCCCCACCAGGTACATTTTTATATAACTTATTCCTCTTCACAGAAAAATTTCTCAAACTCTATTTATCCCATTCTTTTTAAAACCTACTGTAGTGAGGATGCCTAGAAAGGGGAACCCTCTTACACTGTGGTGGGAATGCAAGCTGGTACAGCCACTCAGGAAAACGGTATGGAGTTTCCTCAAAAAGTTGAAAACAGAGCTACCCAACTACCCAGCAATTGCACTACTGGGTATTTACTCCAAAGATACAAATGTAGTGATCTGAAGGAGCACCTACACCCCAATGTTTATAGCAGCAATGTCCACTGTGGAAAGAGTCCAGATGTCCGTTGACAGATGAACAGATCAAGAAGATATGGTACATATACACAATGGAAAGCTACTCAGCCCCCAGGAAAACATGAAATCTTTCCATTTGCAACAATGTGGTGGAACTCAAGGGTATTATTCCAAGTGAAATAAGTCAATCAGAGAAAGACAATGATCATATGATCTCACTCATTTGTGGAATTTAGGAAACAAAACAGAGGATCATAGGGGAAGAGAGGAAAAAACAAGACGAAATCAGAGGGAGACAAACCATAAGACTCTTAATCATAGGAAACAAACTGAGGATTGCTGGAGGGGAGAAGGGAGGGAATGGATTAACTGGGTGATGGGCATGAAGGAGGGTACGTGATGTGATGAGCACTGGGTATTACATAAGACTGATGAATCACCGAACTCTACCTCTGAAACTAATAATACATTACAATACAATGTTAATTAATTGAATTTAAATATAAAAAAGGAACAAAAAAGAACAAAGAAAAAAATGTTTTTAAAGAGATTCATTATATTTGAGAAATAAAGTTTAAAAATATTTTATAATTGGATATATATTTTATTGAGATATAATTTATATGTAATAAAGTTACAAATCTCAAATGAAAAAAAAAACCTGTAGTCTGAAATTGGACCCCACTGCTATACAGAAACCGTTTTTGTGAATGCCCCAAATTGCCTCCAATTTGCCAAATACAATGGTGAATTTTGATCCTTTTTTTTTTTTAAATCTAGGAATTTTTATTTTATTTTTAATTTTTTATTTATTTATGATAGTCACAGAGAGAGAGAGAGGCACAGAGACACAGGCAGAGGGAGAAGCAGGCTCCATGCACCGGGAGCCCGATGTGGGATTCGATCCTGGGTCTCCAGGATCGCGCCCTGGGCCAAAGGCAGACGCCAAACCGCTGCACCACCCAGGGATCCCAATTTTGATCCTTATTTGGGCTAATGTTATCTCTCTCCTTTTTATACATTTGATTGGCACCAGAGAACAGATACATGAGTAATAAGGGTCACTGGGAAGAATGCAATAATTCAATTTAAAAATGGGCAGAGGATCTGAATAGACATTTCTCCAAAGAAGACATCCAGCTGACAGACATATGAAAAGATGCTCAACATCACTAATCCTCAGGAAAATGCAAATCAAACCCACAATGAGATACCACCTCATGCCTGTCAGAATGGCTAAAATCCAGGAGACAAGAAATAAGAAGTGTTGGTGAGGTTGTGGAGAAAAAGGAACACTTGTGCACTGTTGCGGGGAATGTAAATTGATGCAACCACTCTGGAAAACAGTATGGGAGTTCCTCAAAAAGTTAGAAATACCGTATGATTCAATAATGCCACTGTTGGGTATTTACACAGGGAAAATGAAAACACTGACTCAAAAAGATATATGCACCCTTATGTTTATTGAAACATTATTTACAACAACCAAGACATGGAAGCAACCTAAGTGTGTATCAGTAGATGAATGGATAGGAAAATGTGATACATATACACAATGGAATATTACACAGTCATAAAAAGATGAGATCATGCCATTTGAGACAATATGGAGGGACTTAGAGGGTATTTATGCTAGATGAAATAAATCAGACTGAGAAAGACAAATACCATATGATTCCATTCATAAATGGAATCTTAAAAAGTGAATAAACAAATAAAAAGCAGAATCAGAATAATAAATACAGAGAATAAACTGGTGGTTTCCAGAGGGGAGGGTTGGGGGTTGGGCAAAATGGGAGAAGGGGAGTAGGAGATACAGGCTTCCAGTTATAGAGTAAGTCACGGGAATAAAGAGTAGAGAATAAGGAGTACAGTCAGTGATACTATAATAATCATGTACTGGGACAGATGGCAGCTACTTTATGGTGAACATAACATAATGTATACACTTGTCAAATCACTAAGTTGTACACCTGAAACTAGTGTAACATTGTGTGTCAACTATACTCAAATAAAAAAGAAAACAAAGAACCCCAAACTACATTTTCCTTAAAAATGGTTGGGATTACAAAATTAATTTCTCAGAATTGTAAAAACAAAAACAAACAAATAAACAGGAGATGAAGTTAGTTTAATACGTTTAATTCTAATTAAATCCATATTCTAAATGAATACACATAAAGAGTTATATATATTTTTAATAATAGCCTATGGAATTTCCCTATAAATCATTTTCTACCAGTACAAAATTATATGACAGGATAAAATCAAATTTCAATTTTGATTTCTTTTCTATGTCCTTATAATTTATCAAGTTTCACTGACATTGGCTTTGAAACACATATTTGCTTCTAGTTATTTGACATATCCTTTATTAGGACCTTTTGAAATGAATTCATTTTCACTGAGGAAAGTATTATGTGTTCAATATACTCTATTAGTATTTTGCTTCCATTTACTCTTTTAATGATATTTATTTCTAATAGAAAAGAGAGAACTGAAATTGGAACTTGCCAATAATGCAGGTTTATTTCTTTCATCAGGTAGCATTATATTATGGCAAAAATATATGCTGTTACTGCAAGCTTTTTTTTGTTGTTGTTGTTACTGCAAGTTTTAAGAAGAAACAAACAAATGTATTTTTCAGTTACTGTATTCCTCATATGTATAATGTATTGGTGGAAGAAAACAAGGAGAAAAGCAACATAATTAAATAACTATAATGTAAATGAATCACTCAACCACCAAGAAACCCAACTAAAAATGTAAGCACATGCTACTTCCCTGGCACATGGATGAACGTCTCAAGGAGACATGATGAACATGCAATGAGATGGTTATTGTGCAAAGTGTATGAAATAAGAAATCATTAAAATAACCACAAGCCATGCTATTTTAAAATCTAGGCTGTAAGTGTTTTGGGGTTTAAGAGATAATAATAAAGGGGTGGGCATGATGGCGGAGGAGTAGGGTCCCCAAAGCACCTGTCCCCACCAACTTACCTAGATAACTTACAAATCATCCTGAAAACCTATGAATTCGACCTGAGATTTAAAGAGAGAACAGTTGGAACGCTACAGACAGAAGGGTTTTCGCTTTTAACAAGGTAGGAAGGCAGAAAAAACAGAAAAAAAAGAATCAAGTGGGGGAGGGACCCCATGAGGAGCTGGGCTAAGACCAGGCAGTGAAAGCCTCTGGGACAGGAAAGCCCAGGCCCGGAGAAGCAGGAACTTTAAAAATCCGCATCAGATTCTTCCTGGATGGAAAGGCGCTTAGCAAGGAATTCGAGCCGAATCGCAGGAGGGGCAGTGGAGCCTCCAGGTTCCCAGGGTCACTAACAGAGGAAGCGCGCCCCCCGGGGGAGAGCGCACCACAGACCCGGGCGGATCTCGGTAAAGGGCCGCAGCGTGCACCCGGCGGGGCCTCGGGAGAAGCTCAGGTGGCGGCTCCGGGAGGAGGGGGCTGCGCCCTGCTGCCTTCGGGAGCTACAGCTGGGAGCGCGATTCCAACAGCACAGGCCCTGGATCCCAGGGTGCCGGGGAAACAGTCGGCAATCCTGCGCTCCCCCCGGGACTGGCAGAGACAGGGAGGGCACAGGAAAGCGAGGACTCTCCTGCTGCCCAGGGCCCTGCGGGCTATACAGATCAGCACCCCCTGCCCCTGCAGCATCTAGGCCCCTGCGGACTGGGAGACTGCGGTAGTTACTGCAGAAGCTGACTCCAGAGCTGGAGAGCTGGCCGCCCGGAGTGGTGGTGTTCCTCCTTGTGTCACCTGTGCCTGGGACAGATCGGGGCCACCAGGGAACAGAGGCCTCACAGGATAAACAGCTCCCACTGAGTCCGGCACCAGCGGGGGGCAGGGCAGCTCCCCCAGGTGCACACACCTGAGAATCAACACAGCAGGCCCCTCCCCCAGAAGGCCAGTTGGAAGGAACTGGGGAAGAGCAACTTCTTGACCGAGCACCGCTGGAAAGCTCCAGGGGAAGTCGAGGGATTTACAGTATATAGAACCAGAGGGTACCCCTCCTTTTTTTTTTTCTTCCTTTTTCCAGTACAACTCGTTTTTATATCAGACTGTAAATTTCCAATTTTTTTCTCTTTTCCCACCTTAACTACAATATTTTACCACCTCTTCATTTTTAAGATTCTTCCTTTTTGACTTTCATATTTCTACAGGTCCTAAATATATTTTTCACTTCTAGATTCCCTTCAACATACTCAACTTAATTTTGGGAGATATACAAGATATGTTTTTTGTTTGTTTGTTTTGTGTTTTTTGTTTTCTCTGCCTCATTTTGTTCTACAATGGCAGAAGTTACTACCTTCTAAAACATGACCAGCATGCACCCAGAACCAAGTGGTATACCATGCAAGTTCATTCTGTGAGATTCCTCATTCCCATTCTGCCCTCCTCTTTTATCTCATTTATGTTTTGGTGGTCAATGTTGGGGCTTCTACAAGTATTTCTGGTTTATATAAATTTGGGACTGAGCATCTTCAATATACAGAACTTAATATACTCAGAAACAAGAGGATCACCCTCTAGAGCCCCTTGGGTAGACTACTTTCTTCCTCCACTACAACTTCTTCACCACCATCTCTCAGTACCCCCCCCCTTTTTTTCTTTTCTTCTCCTTTTTTTCCCTTTTTTTTTTCCTCTTCTTCTTTAGGATTCCTGGACTTTTATTTTTTAATAAAATTTGTTTGTTTTATTTTTTAAATAAAATTTGTTGTTTTATTTTTTTAATAAAATGTGTTTATTTTATTGTTTAGTAAAATTTGTTTTAAATTTGTTTTTCACTTTAGTGGTCCTTTTGTTTTATTTTGTTCTGATCTTTTTTTTCAATTTCTGGTCTCTGACCTCAACAGAATCCTCTAGGTTGAAATTTACTTAGGTCGTGGTTGATAGTCTTGATGCAACCTACTCATACAGCCACTCTGCACTGAGAAAAATGACTAGAAAGAAGAACTCACCACAAAAGAAAGAATCGAAACAGTACTCTCTGTCACAGAGTTACAGAGTTAGGATTACAATTCAATGTCAGAAAGCCAATTCAGAAACACAATTATAAAGCTACTGGTGGCTCTGGAAAAAAGCATAAAGGAATCAAGAGACTTCATGACTGCAGAATTTAGATGTAATGAGGCTGGAATTAAATATCAATTAAATGAGATGCAATCCAAACTGGAGGTCCTAACGATGAGGGTTAATGAAGTAGAAGAAAGAGTGAGTGACATAGAAGACAAGTTGATGGCAAGGAAGGAAGCTGAGGAAAAAAGAGGAAAACAATTAAAAGACCATGAGGAAAGGATAAGGGAAATACATGACAGCCTCAGAAGGAAAAATCTACATATAATTGGGGTTCCACAGGGCACTGAGAGGGACAGAGGGCCACAAAGCATATTTGAACAAATCATAGCTGACAACTTCCCTAATTTGGGTAGGGAAACAGGCATTCAGATCCAGGAGATAGAGAGGTCCCCACCTAAAATCAATAAAAACTATTCAACACCTCAACATTTAATAGTGAAACCTGCAAATTCCAAAGATAAAGAGAAAATCCTTAAAACAGCAAGAGACAAGAGATCCCTAACTTATATGGGGAGAAATATTAGATTAACAGCAGACCTCTCCACAGAGACCTGGCAGGCCAGAAAGGGCTGGCAGGATATATTCAGGGTCCTAAATGAGAAGAACATGTAGCCAAGAATACTTTATCCAGGAAAGCTCTTATTCAGAATGAGGCAGAAACTGAAACTGAAAGAATATGTGACCACCAAACCAGCTTTGCAAGAAATATTAAGGGGGACTCTGTAAGAGAAAGAGGAAGCCCAGGGCAGCCCTGGTGGCTCAGTGGTTTGGTGCTGCCTTTGGTCCAGGGCATGATCATGGAGACCGGGGATTGAGTCCCACATCAGGCTTCCTGCATGGAGCCTGCTTCTCTCCCTCTCCCTCTGCCTGTGTCTCTGCCTGTCTCTCTCTCTCTCTCTCTCTCTCTCTCTGTCTGTCTTTCTCTCTGTCTGTCATGAATAAATAAATAAAATCTTAAAAAAGAAAAAGAGGAAGCCCAAAGAAATAATCCACAAAAAGCGGACTGAATAGGGATTATGATGACACTAAATTCATATCTTTCAGTAGTAACTCTGAATGTGAATGGGCTAAATGAGCCCATAAAAAGACGCAGGGTTTCAGACTGGATAAAAAACCAAGACCCATCTATTTGCTGTCTACAAGAGACTCATTTTAGACAGAAGGACACCTACAGCCTGAAAATGAAAGGGTGAGAACATTTACCATTCAAATGGTCCTCAAAAGAAAGCTGGGGCAGCAATCCTCATATCAGATGAATTAAAGTCTATCCCAAAGACTGTAGTAAGACATGAAGAGGGACACTATATCATACTTAAAGGATCTATCCAACAAGAGGACATAATAATCATGAATATTTATGCCCCTAATGTGGGAGCTGCCAAGTATATCAATCAATTAATAACCAAAAACCTGGAAGCCTGGAAAGTAAAGACATACTTAGATAATAATACACTAATACTGGGGGACTTCAACACAGCACTTTCTGCAAATGACAGATATCCTAAGCACAGCATCTCCAAAGAAACAAGAGCCTTTTTTTTTTTTTTTTTTAGATTTTATTTATTTATTCATGAGAGGCACAGAGAGAGAGGCAGAGAAACAGGCAGAGGGAGAAGCAGACTCCATGCAGGGAGCCTGACGTGGGACTCGATCCTGGGTCTCCAGTGTCATACCCTGGGCTGAAGGCGGACCGCTGGGCCACTGGGACTGCCCGAAACAACAGCTTTAAATGATACACTGGACCAGATGGCTTTTACAGATATTTACAGGACTTTACATCCAAAAGCAATTGAATACACATTCTTCTCAAGTGCACATGGAACTTTTTCCAGAAGAGACCACATACCAGATCACAAATCAGATCTCAACTGATACCAAAGGACTGGGATTGTCCCCTGCATATTTTCACACCATAATGCTTTGAAGCTTGAACTCAATCCCAAGAAGAAATTTGGAAGAAACAAAAACAAGTGGAGGTTAAAGAGCATCTTGCTAAAAGATGAAAGGGTCAACCAGGAAATTAGAGAATAATTAAAAAGATTCATGGAAACTAGTGAAAATGAAGATACAACCGTTCAAAATCTTTGGGATAGAGCAAAAGCAGTCCTAAGAGGGACATGGCAATACAAGCATCCCTCAAAAAATTGGAAAAAACTCAAATACACAAGCTAACCTTGCATCTAAAGGAACTGGAGAATGAACAGCAAATAAAATCTACACCAAGCAGAAGAAGAGAGTTGATAAGAATTCAAGCAGAAATCCATGAAATAGAGACCAGAAGAACTGTAGAACAGATCAACAAAACCAGGAGATGGTTTTTTGAAGAAATTAATAAGATAGATAAAACATTAGCCAGTCTTATTAAAAACAAAAGGAAAAAAAAAAAAAAAAAAAAAAAAAAAAAACAAAAGGAAACTCAAAGTAATTAAACCACGAATGAAAAAGGAGAGATCATAACCAATACCAAGGAAATACAAACGATTTAAAAAACACATTATGAGCACCTATACACCAATAAATTAGGCAATCTAGAAGAAATGGACACATATTTGGAAAACCACAAACTATCAAAACTGGAACAGGAAGAAATAGAAAACCCGAACAGGCCAATAACCAGGGAGGAAATGGAAGGAGACATCAAAAACCTCCCAAGACACAAAAGTCCAGGGCCAGATGGCTTTCCAGGGGAATTCTATCAAATGTTTAAAGAAGAAACTGTACCTATTCTACTAAAGCTGTTCTGAAAGATAGAAAGGGAGGGAATACCTCCAAACTCATTTTATGAGGCCAGCATCGCCTTAATTCCAAAACCAGACAAAGACCCCACCAAAAGGGAGGATTATGAGACCAATATCCCTGATGAACGCAGATGTAAAAATTCTCAACAAGTTACTAGCCAATAGGATCCAACAGTACATTAAGATTATTCACCATGACCAAGTGGGATTTATCCCTGGGATGCAAGGCTGGTTCAACACTTGTAAAGCAATCACCGTGATAAATCATATCAACAAGTGAAAAAACAAGAACCATATGATCCTCTCAATAGATGCAGAGAAAACATTTGACAAAATACAGCATCCATTCCTGGTCAAAACTCTTCAGAGTGTAGGAATAGAGGAAACATTCCTCAGCATCTTAAAAGCCATCTATGAAAAGCCTACAGCAAATATCATTCTCAGTGGGGAAACACTGAGAGCCTTTCCCCTAAGATCAAGAAGACAGGGATGTCCACTGTCACCACTGCTATTCAACATAATACTAGAAGTCCTAGCCTCAGCAATCAGACAACAAAAAGAAATAAAATCATCCAAATTGGCAAAGAAGAAGTCAAACTCTCCCTCTTCGCCGATGACATGATCCTGTACCTAGAAAACTCAAAAGACTCCACCCCAAGATTGCTAGAACTCTTACAGCAATTCAGCAGTGTGGCAGGATACAAAATCAATGCCCAGAAATCAGTGGCTTTTCTATACACTAACAATGAAACTGAAGAAAGAGAAATAAGGAATCAATCGCATTTGAAATTGCATCCAAAAGCATAAGATATGTAGGAGTAAACCTAACCAAAGAGGTAAAGGATCTATACCCTAGAAACTACAGAACACTTCTTAAAGAAATTGAAGAAAACACAAAGAGATGGAAAAATATTCCATGCTCATGGATTGGAAGAATTAATATTGTGAAAATGTCCATGCTATCCAGGGCAATTTACACATTCGATGCAATCCCTATCAAAATACCATGGACTTTCTTCAGAGTTGGAACAAATCATCTTAAGATTTGTGTGGAATCAGAAAAGACCCTGAATAGCCAGGGGAATACTGGAAAAGAAAACCAGAGCCGGGGTTATCACAATGCCGGATTTCAAGTTGTACTACAAAGCTGTGATCATCAAGACAGTGTGGTACTGGCACAAAAACAGACACATAGATCAATGGGACAGAATAGAGACCCCCAATGGGACAATGGGCCCTCAACTCTATGGTCAACTAATATTTGACAAAGCAGGAAAAACTATCCACTGGGAAAAGGATAGTCTCTTCAATAAATGGTGCTGGGAAAATTGGTCAGCCACGTGCAGAAGAATGAAACTAGACCATTCCTTTACACCATACACAGAGATAAACTCAAAACGGATGAACAATCTAAATATGAGACAAGAATACATCAAAATCCTAGAGGAGAACACAGGCAACACCCTTTTTGAACTTGGCCACAGCAACTTCTTGCAAGATACATCTATGAAGGGAAGGGAAACAAAAGCAAAAATGAATTATTGGAACTTAATCCAGATAAAGAGCTTCTGCATAGCAAAGGAAACAGTCAACAAGACTAAAAGACAACCTACAGAATGGGAGACGATATTTGCAAATGACGTATCAGATAAAGGGCTAGTATCCAAGATCTATAAAGAACTTCTCAAACTCCACAGCAAAGAAACAAACAATCCAATCATGAAATAGGCAAAAGACATGAACAGAAATTTCACCAAGGAAAACATAGACATGGCCAACAAGCACATGACAAATGCTCCACATCACTTGCCATCAGGGAAATACAAATCAAAACCACAATGAGATCCCACCTCATACCAATGAAAATGGGGAAAATTAACAAGACAGGAAACAACAAATGTTGGAGAGGATGTGGAGAAAGGGGAACCCTCTTGCACTGTTGGTGGGAATGTGAACTGGTACAGTCACTCTGGAAAACTGTGTGGAGGTTCCTCAAAGAGTTAAAAATAGATCTGCCCTACGACCCAGCAATTGCACTGCTGGGGATTTACCCCAAAGATACAGATGCAGTAAAATGGCAGGACACCTGCACCCCAATGTTTATAGCAGCAATGTCCACAATAACCAAACTGTGGAAGGAGCCTCCGGTGTCCCTTGCAAAATGAATGGATAAAGACGATGTAGTCTATATATATATATATACACAATGGAATATTACTCCGCCATTAGAAACGCCAAATACCCACCATTTGCTTCAACGTGGATGGAACTGGAGGGTATTATGCTGAGTAAAGTAAGTCAATCGGAGAAGGACAAATATTATATGGTCTCATTCATTTGGGGAATATAAAAAATAGTGAAAGGAAATAAAAGCGAAAGGAGAGAAAATGAGTGGGAAATATCAGTGAGGGTGACAGAACATGAGAGACTCCTAACTCTGGGAAATAAACAAGGGGTAGTGGAAAGGGAAGTGGGCAGGGGGATGGGGTGACTGGGTGACGGGCGTTGAGGAAGGCACTTGATGGGATGGGCACTGGTGTTATGCTATATGTTGGCAAATTGAACTCCAATAAAAACATATACAGAAAAAAGAGATAATAATACTGTTGATAATTGGGAGAATTATGAAAAAAAGTTTTCAAAGAAGTAAAAATTAACTAGGCCTGACAATACCTAGGATTTTTGATCTATAAAGGAAATAAAAATGGATGGTTTAATTTAGGAGGAAAACATGAATATAGAAACATAGCAAGTGAATGGAAGTCTGGGTGCAATTCCAGAAGAAAAATTATTGTGATTTTTATTATGTTGGTGCAGGAATGGTAGTGAAAATTTAAAGATAGGGTTGTGAGCCTCAGATCCAACTTTAAAGTGTTGTTTTGGGGGGTTTCAGTAAACTTCCTTTAACTATGTGGAAAAAAATAGTTTGTGTGTACTTGTGATATTTCCACAGCAAGGATTTCTGGCTTTTACCACATTCTCAGAAAGGCCTAGGTTCACCAAATTACACAAACATTAATGTAAAGTTTGAAGAAGTTGAAGTTACACAGTTTCTGGTCAACTGGAAGTCTAGTTCAATGAGTGTGTTTAGGCAACAGAACACTATTGTAACTTTCTGTCAAGGACATTTTATTTGAGGAAGATCATCATATACTGTCTGTGTAGGAATAATGAAAACAGGGCAACTTGAAGAGAAGTAAATTAGTAAGCCAAGAAAATATTAAGGGCTTACAAAGCTTATCATTTGTTTATCCCTTATTTCTTGATTAAGAAGACTCTGGCAATTAACCTTTTAAAGGCCTCCTTTACCTCTTTATTCCTAAGTGTGTATATAAGGGGATTCAGCATGGGTGCAATGATCCCTTAGAAGCGGGACACCATCTCTTCCCGGTCCTTGGAGTGATGGTGGTTGCAGGTACATGGAGATAGCTGTACCATAGAACAGTGACACCACAATCAGATGGGGACCACATGTCCCAAATGCTTTTTGTCTATCTTCAGCAGACTAGATTCTCAACACTACTTGTGCAATAAAAGCATGTGATAAAGGATGAGCGTCAGGGGTATCAGATAGAATAACACACTTACAAAGAATAGTTCACCCTCATTTACTGTCGTATCTACACAGGACAACTTGAGAAGAGCAGGGACTTCACAGAGAAAGTGATCAGCTGCCTCTGCCAGCTGGAGGCACAGCCTTTGGTGCATGATAACTGAATAATGGAGAGGCTGACAGATAGCCACAAACCTATCAAAGGACATGACAGCCACCAGAACACATTTAGTGGCCCCCAAAGCTAGAAACATGAAGAGTTGGGCCACACCTACCGTAACTAATTCCCTTTCTAGTGCTGTATAAATTTACCAGCATCTATGGAACTGTACTTGTGGTGTAGCTAAGGTCCAGGAGTGACAGATTGGCAAGAAATAAGTACATGGGGGTATGGAGTTTGGGGTTCAGCCATGACACTAGAATAATGGTCAGATTCCCAAAGATAGTCACTATGTAAGAAATGAAGAAGACCACAAAGAGTGGGAGCTTTAGCCATGGTTGATCTGAGAAACTTAAGAGGATGAACTCTTATTTACCCAATTCATGATCAATGCTTCAACTCTTCGTTTCCTGAAACACGAAAATTCAGGAAGTCAATGAACCCATATTTACTGACTATTTCAACTATTTCCAATCACTTTACTATATGTTTGAAGATATTTACAGAATAGAGATTGCTTGAAATGTGAAAAATATATAGTTAGAGATATTCATGATTAGGTATTTCTACAATTTAATCTTTCTATATCTGTATAGGCACTTCAAAGTGAAAGCCCAGGTGCACCTTGGGTAGTTCAGCCAGTTAATCCTCCAACTCTTTTTTTTTTTTAATTTTTATTTATTTATGATAGTCACACACAGAGAGAAAGAGGCAGAGACACAGTCAGAGGGAGAAGCAGGCTCCATGCACTGGAACCCCGACGTGGGATTCGATCCCGAGTCTCCAGGATCGAGCGCCCTGGGCCAAAGGCAGGCGCTAAACCGCTGCGCCACCCAGGGATCCCTCCTCCAACTCTTGATCTCAGCTCAGGTCTTGATCTTAGGATGCTGAGTTCAAGCCCCACATTGGGCTCTGCAGGTGCAGAGTCTACTTAAAAAAAAAAGAAGGAAGAAAAAAAAGAAAAGAAAAGAAGGCCAAAATTTAAGAATAAATACCCGATTTAAACAACTTAAATAAAATGTGTTCTTTGATTTTTTGGTCATTTTTGTTAATCTTTGTTTCCACCTCAATAGCTATTTTTACAAAGATTTGGTTATAATTCCTTCCATCCTATCTTTGCATTCTAATTTCTCCTCAATGCCATCGAGATAGCCTTATCACTGAAATAGTTAAAATTATTCAGACCATCCCCTAAAACTATGTAAGTAGGTTCTAGCAAGTCATCAGACATATTTTAAAAAAATGTCTATTTCATTTTAACACCTCACAGAATCAGAATAAAAAGACAATAACATGGAGTTTGCAGCCAGACAAACTTGCATTCAAGTCTCTACTAAATAAAGTCATTAGTTATATCATCACTGTTACCTCTGGTGAGTGAGAATGGAGAGAAAGTAAATCAGACTTTAATATTTATCTTTACTCCTGTTAATTTTTAGTAAACAAGTATATTAATACCTTTTATTAATAAAAATTGTTGTGTTATATAATAACTTTAAATGTCTCACTTACACTCTGGTTTTAGTATAAGGACCAACATTGCTTTAGACTTTAATACCATTAAAAATGTCTTAAATGAATTGAATCTTTTATTTATTAGTAGATCTTTAAAACTACTGAAAACTACTGAGTCTGAATTCAGGCTCTATATGAAGATTTTCTAAAGGCTGAGTATGGGGATAGTGGGCATCTTATTGGCAATAAATAAATAAATAAATAGCTCCTAATTATAGGAATTCTGAAAGAGGGCAAATGGAATCAGTAGAGATTTCATGACTTCACAATTTCCTTGAGTTACTCAAGTGTTGGAAAAAATTACCTCAGGTCCCTATAATTAAGGACAGCTTATGGCCTTGTGTACTGAGGGCTATTGCTGAGGTTTCTGTACCGGCAAGATTGCTAAGAGAACCCTTCCGTTCTCAGAAGTGTTCTTGTTTGGATGATCAGATTAGAAGGCCTCCCCAACTATAAGACTTAAGAGTAAATGTCTGTCTGTTCTTTAGGAGGAGTTTCTCCGAGGGCGCTGCATGTGTTTTCTCCTCTAGCCCAGACCAATGGACTTTCCTGACCGGCTGTCCATCTTGAATTCTCTCCCAAAACTCAGCGGAAACACTGCCTCTCCCGGAAGTCATCACTGAGCATGATAGCAGAGAGGGGAGTTCAATGCACTTCTCACCCTTTCACTCTGAGATACAGTAACTATAAAAGTAATAAATGTGTTTCTGTTATAATTGATAGAATGCATTGGTTGGTGTGTACTGTCACAGACAACGTCTCTCCATTGTCCTCAGCAGTAAGGACATGAGGAAGGAGTAGTAAAATACTGGAGAAGGCAGGATGGGGTAAGGATGGTGAGCAGAGGGCCATGCAGGAGAACAAAAGTGCTTGGGAGATTGTGATTCACCTAATTTGCACGTTCTGCTTTGCTCATTTTGGGGGCAAATTTTGTTCCGTTTCAAACTCCTGGTAACCTTGAAATATATCCATTCTAGAAGAGAGGGCTTCCTTTTTTAAAAAGTTGAAATATCATTTTGTATCTTAAGAAGTTCAGTAATTTGAATCGTTATTCTTTCCGCTAACATTAGATTGGAAGAATTTATTAGCAATGGAAACAATGAAGAAGTCCTCTGTGTCTCTGAAATCCTAGCAGGGAGGACACGACACAGAGCCAGAGATTCCTAGTCATGGCTGAAGCCTCAGAAGACCTCACAACCCGTGTCTCTGCTCCTGGGTGTGATTCTTCTTGCAGCATCTTCAGAGGACATTACTCTCATTTTGAGGAACAAATATTCATTCCCTTGGTCAACATAGAACATATTTAAACAATGTGAGACACAAAAGTAATCAACTACATTGGCTTTAAAAAGCCAATCAGGCTTTTTAAAAAGCAGCAGTTTAAAGGGGGCTGTTTTGACCCATAGAGCATTTGTCTATATGTTGCTCAGAATATTTCCCTTTATTTTGCTGAGATAAATATAAACTATTACCATCTGCTTGCCTGTGTATCGGTTGATGTTACATCCCTGGCTAAATGCTGGATTTTCTCACTCTGTGACTGCCCTGTGGGGATTCAGAATGATGAGGTTCAACAAAATCTTGGAAACCTTTTTTGAAATTGTGATGGTGGAGAGAGCATTGAAATAAGAAAGGTGATAAGAGTAGCTCAGTTGGTTGAGCATCTGCCTCTTGATTTTGGCTCAGGTCCTGATCTCAGGGTCATGAGTTCGAGTCCAGTCTCAGGGGTATGAGTCTGAGCCCCACATCGAGCTTTGCACTCACCTGGGGAGCCTGCTTCTCTCACCCCCTCAGTTCCTCCACCCACCTCATGTGCCTGCTCTCTCTCTAAAATAAATACATCTTAAAAGAAAAAAAAGAAAGAAAGATGACAAGAGTTGTCATTCTGATCCTACCACAAAGTCACTGAAAACTTAGCCAGCTGTTCAGTGGTTTTGGAAAGCAATTTATTTTTTATTTATTTATTTATTATTTTTTGGAAAGCAATTTAATTTGCAACATGGGCTTTTTCTGTTTTCCATGTAAAGTAAAAACTGTTGGGGTCTAAGTGCCCTCAAGTTATCATGCCTCTGTGGAAAGCTTGTACGGACTATACTGAACTGTCTTGCTACTAGAGTGTGAGGATAAATAATAGGAATAATTTATCAGGGCAACCTAGGGGCTCAGCAGTTTAGCGCCACCTTCAGCCCAGGTTGTGATCCTGGAGACCCGGGACTGAGTCCCGCGTTGGGCTCCCTGCGTGGAGCCTGCTTCTCCCTCTGCCTGTGTCTCTGCCTCTCTCTCTTGTGCTAGGTGTCTCTAATGAATAAATAAATAAAATCTTTAAAAAAATTATTTAAAGAAAGAATAAATTATTCACACAACATTGCAATCTGGTTTAGAATAGAGAGGAAAGTTTGTCATTCCCCTCTCCCTGCTCATTTCATGAAAGATTGACTCGGCAAAACACAAGTTAGGAAGCTCAGAGGACTTCTTTTCCTGAGCTAGTACATAGCACATTGAGGATTAGAACCAAGGACTGCTGTGCTCCAAAGTTTTAGTTTTCCATAGAGGTAACAAACATATGCAAAGTAGCACTATAAGCAAATAAATGGAATGAAGAAAGGGAGGCTTAGTCAGACTTTTGCAGTATAATGATAAAGTCCTTAAGATGAGTTTTCAGAACACTCAAATTGCAGCATGTTTTATAGAATAATTTCCAGAAAAGTGTTCTACATACCTCTGTATTAAGCATTAGAGATAGGATGACATGTGGGAGTGCTTGTCCAAAAAGCTTTGAATCCAAATAAAACCAAGTAGAAGCATGAGAGTCAAGCTCTTCATAAGCTCTTCATTTGTAAAGTGGGTATGACGAAGTTTGTCCAAGTCCTTCTCCTTCTTTTCCAGCAGTGAATTATGAGATCTCCATTAGGGATTAACTCAGAAAACATGAGAAAAGCAATAAAATATTGCAGGCAAGCAGATTGTGTTTTTCTGGCATCACAATGCAAAGTATTAAGCATTAACTGCTATTTTCAGAATTCTCCTCACCAGATTTGCAACATAAATGAGGATAGAGAATTTTATTGTTGGTGTGTGCTCTGGTTTATGAGGGAAGGCAACCCTATTCTTTGCTTTATGGTAATTGACCATGCAGCTAATGGGCAGAGAGGGAGAGCTCAGTGAAGCCAGTTCCATTTTTAGCTTAGATTTGCTCCACCATTACCCTCTCTCTGGAGACTATCTCCTAAGCTTTTTCCAAGATGAAAGAGAATGACGATGGGGACTAAACTACCTTATCAGATAGGCTTGAGTTTTGTGCCCTGAAACCTGGGGTTAATTTGCTTTTGTAAGCTACCAAGTGAGTTCTGTGAAGCAGCATGGAAAAGAAAACCATCTATTTGCTCTGAAATTCTGAGATCAGTAAAATAGACTTCTATTTAATCTACCACAGAAATACTTTTATTACCTTGATTTACATAAAGCAGTTTTATTTATCATACACCCAAATATTTCTACCTCTTCTTTCATAGATTTTTGCACTGGGTGTTGTATAGTGATGAATCACTGAATTCGGCACCTGAAACTAATTTTTTTCCACCTACAACTAATATTATACTGTATGTTAACTAGGTGGAATTTAAATAAAAGCTTGGAACTAAAAAGAGAAAAGATTTTTGCATTTCTAGGCTTAGTGAAGAAGTTCTCCCTCTGTTTAGTATAGTTTTATAGATTTGTTTTTGTAAGATTTAAAAAATGATTTATATTTTTCTATAGTGCCATCTATCCAGGATTTATTCTTATATGTTCTACTAAGTAGCTACATATCAATTTGTCAGAGGAGTAGACATTAAGTATTAAAATATAATTATGAAAAGTTTAGTACTTTAAAAAATTTTACAAAATCCATGAAGACATACAAATAACACAATAGAAAAAATACCAAATAATTTGAACATATAATTCAGAATAGCAAATCTATATGAGAAGATTTTAAATTCCCAAACAATCAGAGAAATATGTTGAAGTAATAGTAAGTCATTTACCAAATTGAAAAAAAAAAAAAGTGTAACCAGTAGGAACTCCTATTCCTAATCCTGCTAAAAGGAAAAGGCTACTCTCACAAATTATGGGTAGAAATGTAAAGTATTACTAGATTTTTAGAAATAAATAGGACAGTTAATCTTGAAAATACACATATATTTATCTACCTAACAATATTAATCATGGAAATCTACTTGATGAAATAAAATTATCAGTATATAAAAGCATAGGAACAAGAACTTTTATTGTTGCAATGTTTGCAATAGCCAAAGATGGAGAAAAAAATTAGTCCCTCAATAGAGAATGGACTAATAATAAATCTGCACTAACACAATTCTAACTATATAAAACAATGGCTAAAATGCTCTAAATACAATTGTATGTATCGTATCCCTGTATGGGATTACATGAGAATGAGAATTCCTTCTTTCTGTTGAGGAAGGAAGAGGCATCAGGTAAAACAGGAAAGGAAAAAAAATAAGATTTAATTCACCAAAAATAATGGATAATAACTTAAATTCCTCAAACTAATAGCAGTGTTTACCTCTGAAAGTGAGAATGGGCATGAGGGTGGAATCATTTGGGGAAAAATAATGCTCATAATGCAGGCTATCCTTTTTCTTCCCACAAGTTCTTATAATAGTTAAGTAATTTAAATAAAGAAAATAGTATTTTATTTTTTAAAAAATTTTAAAGATTTTTATTTACTTATTTTCGAGATAGAGAGAGAGAGAGTGAGAGAGAGAGAGTGGGGGGGGGGCAGAGGGAGAGAGAGAATCTCCAACAGACCCATGCTGAACTTAGAGCCTACCATGGGGTTCAGTTTCACAACCCTGAGATCACAACCTGAGACAAAACCGAGAGTTGTATGCTTAACCAACTGAACCACCCACACACCCCAAGAGAATAGTATTTTAAAAAGAAAATTGAGGGCTAAACCAGTAAGAAAATCTGAATAAAAACAAATCTTTGGTTTACAGAATAGACCAAGATAAATAAACTTAAAAATTTCAGTAGTCCTTAACAGGAAAATTATGAAATAATACCTATTTATCAAGGGCCTGGAAATAGAGAAGACCTGCAGAGTTTACTACTAACAAGAGTAGTATCTGGTGGGTGCTCACTGTCCTCACCAAAGCCCTCTAAAATAGCTACACCTTCATCTTTAGTTTGGTAATGTGGAAATAGAGAAGTTAAACAAACTTCCCCCAAGTTATGGAATCTGTTAGGAAACAAGAGATAAACAATGAAACATAACTGTGGTTCATTGAAATTTAGTTTCTCTTCTTGGCTAGTGCCAATCTCTCTCTCCACCTTTTGTTACCTTTATGTCCCAGAGGGCTGTTAATTGGCATAGTTCTCACTCTCTTTTTTTTTAAGGAAAGAGCTCCCAGAATGCCATAATTTAGTGTATTAATTTCTGTCTATTCACTCTGTATGAGAATGGAACAGACCTGTGCACAGGGATACTCCAGTGACAGCCGACGTGAGTGAGATCCTTCAGTGCTAGATCCCAGGAAGAAGCAACCATGTTCAGGGGAATTGAGTACTGAGAATGGCAAACCTGTCATAGTGTATTAGGGAGCACCAAGTATTCAGTACCCCAGAGTCTCAGTAAGCACCTCAAGGCTTATGGGTCAGAGGCAGTTTCAAACTTAGAGATAATAAACTCAAAGCTCATTGCCAGGTGGTTATGGATTCTGAAGAACAGCATATGAGAAAAACATAGGGAGGTTCCTGCACTATTGCCACAATATGCACGGGTTTATGCTTGAATTAACGGTGGCTAGAAACATGCACATGATGGCAGGGGCTAGTTTAAAGTGTAAATCAAAGTAAGATATCCAAACTTCTTTCTTAAAGTTTCCTTTTTTAAGATGGAAAGGTCTTAGGATATCCTTAGGTTCAGCATGTAAAAGGCTCAGATTAAATTTGGAATATCTTTGCATTAGGTGGGTTCCCATGAACTAATATTACGACTCAAGCAAATCTTAATTACTGCCCTTGGGGTTATTGTTGGTTTGGCTCTGGTAGGGTTCAGGTGTGTAATCCTGGCATCTTATACAGGATGCTGGGTGTATGTAGGGTTAAGGGAGGGTATAGCTAGGCCTCCAAAAAAGTAAGGATTCAAGAATAGAGGCTAGATACAAATGCAGAGAAGAATTTGGAAGTAGTGTGAGAATGAGAACCTTACAGAGCTTAATGGCCTTAGAAACAGTATTCTATTCCAAAAAGTGGAAGCAGGAAAGGTCTTTCTTTAGTATATTCTATGTTACAAAAACACAACAAACACTTAGCACTCACTACATGCCAGGAACTGTTCTAGATGCTTTCAGGTATTAACTCATTTAAAATTAAAATAGTCCTTTGAGAATGGCAATATTACTATCCACATTTTACAAGTAAAGAAACTATGGTACAAAGAAGTTCAATCCACCATGGAGATGGGATTCCATTAATTCAAGAAGTCCATGTTCTTAAACACTTGACTGGGGAATCCACATAACCTCAAAATTAAGTTTACCTTTGACATATGTATACCAGATTTGAGGGAAGACAGAATACCATGGAGCAGCATATGTTTGAGAATTTATATATACCTTGTCCCAAATGGAGACTATCTGGTGCCAGTAGGCTACATGCTATGATACCATAGCAAAGGGCCATGGGGAAAACGCATGGTAACTGGCACAAGCCCTCCAGGACACCAGAACTTACCAGTGCTGACTGCTCTTTATTGGACATAGGCTATTATGATGATAGGAAAGGAGTCAACTAGAAGGAGCTTTTGAAAGCATAAACCACATGAAGAAGAGTTTTGTAAATCTTTCTTGGTGACTAGCATGAAGCTTCTATGTTCTCCTGAGTCTTTAATCTTTACTTCACTCCTGCAGAAGGCTACCACTGAATGAGAAGGGATTTAGGATGTATTTGGGGGGTTAATTCCAGCATATCTGGAATTGGCTTCAACTGTTTTACTGAAAAAAAGAGATGTACTACATGGCACTGACCCTGACCAAGACAGGAAATGTGTTGATTAAGAATGTTGCTATGCAATCATTGATAAAAGGAGAAACATAAGAACGAGAATGAGTTAGAAAAAGCAGGAAAGAATGTTCCAGCTAAAATGACAAAGACAAAGACAGTGAACAGTTGACTTGTATCAAAGAGAGAAAGATTAAATTGCAACAAGTCCCATAATATATTCCTTTCAGGTATTTAAGTGGTAGCTTATTCTATTAATTTAACATATTTGCAGTGTTAATAATAAGGTTGCAATGCCTTCTTCCTATTTCAGACTGAAAAGAAAAGCAGTCAGAAAACTTGCACAAGCCCCTGGCTCAAAGCTACCTGACATCAGCATCTGTGCTCATGCCCTTTGCCTTCCCTCAGACTGCTGTAAACTCTTGCTCCCATTCATGCCCAACTGTCCCCTTCTGTTCCTTTCCGCATCCTGTTCCTTTCCACCTATTCAAGGTAATCACTGTTGCATTTTTCTGTCTTCTAAATTTTACTGCTAGATCATTCCCTTTCCTGCAGTTTATAAACTTGTTTATAATTACTCTCTTTTCAAAAATAATTCTGGGAATCAAATAACTCTTTCATCCCTATGACTAACATCTGTTTCTCTATTTCTCTTCATTATTAGACTCCTAGGAGGATTTGACTGTGCTCATTGCCTGTATTTCACATCCATCTTTGTCTCTCATGGGAACTCTAACCAGAATCCCATCCCATCGCTCCACTGAAATATCTTTTTGCAGGTTTGCCCAGGAGGCCCGCATCACTACATTTGTTGGTCAATTTTCATTCCTAGTTTCACGTGACCATTTGCTGTATGTTAGATAGTTGACCAGTCATCCCTCTGGAAACACCTTCCGTTCTTACCAGGGTCACCGGTGCTCTTGATGTCTGTCCCACTCACTGTATATCCCTTTCTCTGGTTACTCTTCACCCTCCTGACTACATGTGCCTGCTGCTCCCTCTGCTGGAAGCCCTTTTCCCCAGAGAAGTGCATTGCTTCTCCACCAGGTCTTTGCCTAAACATATTTTCCAAGGTCTCCCCTCTTCCTCCCCAATGAAAACTGTAGCCCTGCTGTGTTTCCCAGCTTCTGCCCCTGTCATGCTTATCTTCCTAACATTTAGAAATGTCATTATCGTTATGAGGTTTCGCAAATTTGTCCATTTTCTCTCTCATCCAGTAGAATGCAAGCTCAATACAGTGTGAATTTTTCATGTGTTTTGTTCCAGGACCCAGAACATTGCCTGGCCCGATATATATTTGCAGAATAGGTGAATGAGAAGGAAAAATGTGAACAGTCAAAATATACAATAGGTTAAGGTTGTCTTCAGGGTCCCTGTACCACCCATCAAGACAGCAAGATGGAAAATGATCTGATAATCTGATAGATAAGCATTTATTGACCTATGATCTCCTAGCTCTTAATTTTTCTTAAAAGATTTTACTTCAAAAAAAAAAAAAAGATTTTACTTATTTATTCATGAAAGACACAGAGATAGAGAGAGGCAGAGAGAGAGAGAGCAAGATTCTTTCAGGGAGCCCAATGCAGGACTCCATTCCGGGATACCTGGATCACAACCTGAGCCAAAGGCAGATGCTCAACTGCTGAACCACCCAGGTGCCTCCATAGCTCTTAATTTAATATCACAGTGGGTTTAAATACACACACACACACACACACACACACACACACACAGAGGCATATATGCAATGTCTTTCTTTGGAGAAATTTTAAGCTCTAAGAGATATACAACTACATGGGGAACTGAATCCTGATGCTCATTTCTATCTAAACCTCTATCTACTTAGTGTAAAAGATCAGTCTGTAAGGATGAAGCATTAATTAGTGAAAGGAAGCATCTGTAGGTAATAAAAATGAAATATTTCTGTGTTTTTTATTATGGGGGGGTATTCTGTTATTCTCCTTCTATGGTAGGATAGGTAGAATATATTTGATTCTTCTAACTTTATGCCTAAATAAATAAATTAATGAAACCTTATAAAGTACTTCAAAAATTAGGTAACAGGTGGTGCTGGGCCATGACAATATTAATAAGGACATAGTCACCTTTATTTCCTCTTGAGGTCTGATGCTTATCATTCCCCATAACTGTAATAGTGATTTAAATTTTTTTTAGAGAAGAGTGTGAAGAAAACCATTTTGGGAGGGAAAGGGAAATTTTGAAGAGAATTAGTTGGAAATTCCATAGGTTGCTTCCAAAATTGCTATTTCTATAGTGATTTATACTCTCTCTATCTCTTGCCCCCATCCCAAGAGGTTATTGATTCTAAAATAACAAATATCTAAACAGCATAGAATTACATAAAAATTATTATAATCTTTTTCACCAGAGATTGATTTTTTAAAAGATTTTGTTTATTCATGAGAGACACAGAGAAAGAGAGAGAGAGAGGCAGAGACACACGAAGAGGGAGAAGCAGGCTCCATGGAGGGAGCCTGATGTGGGACTCCATCCCGGATCTCTAAATTGCTGAGCCACCGGGGCTGCCCCACCAGAGATTGATTTTAAAAGAGTTTTTGTTTACTTATAAGTACATAGAATGTTTTTGTGCCACTAGGACACATACTACAAATTGTTTTTTAGTGGAAGAAATGGAAAATGCCAAGCCATGGGTCTCCAGATTCTTTACTTCAGCTGTATTAATAATGCCCTTGACAAACATCATCATGGCTCAGTATCACCTTTTACTTAATTCATAAAGTAGGAAAAATCAACTATATTCTAATTATTCTACCTTCTTATGGGATTAACAGAATATTGTCTATAATCAAAACTCAGCCCATCCTAACCCATTCTAACAAGCCCTTATCTAAAATAAAATCTAGAGGAGGGGCAAGATGGCTGAAGAGTAGGGTCCCCAAGTCACCTGTCCCCACCAAATTACCTAGATAACCTTCAAATCATCCTGAAAATCTACGAATTCGGCCTGAGATTTAAAGAGAGACCAGCTGGAATGCTACAGTGAGAAGAGTTCGCGCTTCTATCAAGGTAGGAAGACGGAGGAAAAGAAATAAAGAAACAAAAGGCCTCCACGGGGGAGGGGCCCGCGAGGAGCCGGGCTGAGGCCGGGGCGAGTGTCCCCAGGACAGGAGAGCCCCGTCCTGGAGGAGCAGGAGCTGCACCAACCTCCCCGGGGGAAAGGGGCTCCAGGGAGGTGGAGCAGGACCCAGGAGGGCGGGGATGGCCTCGGGCTCCCGGGGACACTAACAGGCACCTGCGCCCCGGGAGAGTGCGCCGAGCTCCCTAAGGGCTGCAGCGTGCAGGGGGGACCCGGAGCAGCTCGGGGGGGCTCGGGGGCGGCTCCGCGGAGGGGGCTGCGGGGCGGGAGCAGCTCGGGGGGCTCGGGGGCGGCTCCGCGGAGGGGGCTGTGGGGCGGGAGCGCGAATCCAACAGCGCAGACCCGGAGCACAGGGCGCCGGGACACAGCCCAGGATCCGGCCTCCCCCCGGGACAGGCAGAGGCCGGGAGGGCCCAGGACAGCGAGGACGCTCCTGCCCCGAGCTGAGCAGATCAGCGGCGCCGCCCCGGAGCCTCCAGGCCCTGCAGACGGAGAGCTCCGGAGTTCCTGCGGGGGCTGAATCCAGGGCTCCAGAGCTGCAGCCGCCACTGGGGTAGTTCCTCCTGGGGCCTCACGGGGTAAACAACCCCCACTGAGCCCTGCAGCAGGCAGCGGCACAGCAGCTCCCCCAAGTGCTAACACCTGAAAATCAGCACAACAGGCCCCTCCCCCAGAAGACCAGCTAGAAGGACAAGTTCCAGGGGAAGTCAAGGGATTTAAAGTATACAGAAAAAGAAGATACTCCCCCGTGTTTTTTTTTTTTCTTTTTCTTTTTCTTTTTTTCGTTTTTTTTGCTTTTTGATTTCTGTTTGCTTTCCCCACCCTTTTTTTCCTTATTTCTTTTTCTCTCTTTTTCTTCTCTTTTCTTTTTTTCTTCCTTTTTTCCTTTTTCTTTTTCTCTTTTCTTTCCTTCTTTCTCTCCTCTCTTTTTCTCCTTTTCCCAATACAACTTGTTTTTGGCCACTCTGCACTGAGCAAAATGACTAGAAGGAAAACCTCACCTCAAAAGAAAGAATCAGAAACAGTCCTCTCTCCCACAGAGTTACAAAATCTGGATTACAGTTCAATGTCAGAAAGCCAATTCAGAAGCACTATTATACAGCTACTGGTGGCTCTAGAAAAAAGCATAAAGGACTCAAGAGACTTCATGACTGCAGAATTTAGATCTAATCAGGCAGAAATTAAAAATCAATTGAAGGAGATGCAATCCAAACTAGAAGTCCTAACGACGAGGGTTAACGAGGTGGAAGAACAAGTGAGTGACATAGAAGACAAGTTGATGGCAAAGAGGGAAACTGAGGAAAAAAGAGACAAACAATTAAAAGACCCTGAGGATAGATTAAGGGAAATAAACGACAGCCTGAGGAAGAAAAACCTACGTTTAATTGGGGTTCCCGAGGGCGCCGAAAGGGACAGAGGGCCAGAATATGTATTTGAACAAATCATAGCTGAAAACTTTCCTAATCTGGGAAGGGAAACAGGCATTCAGATCCAGGAAATAGATCTCCCCCTAAAATCAATAAAAACCGTTCAACACCTCGACATCTAATAGTTAAGCTTGCAAATTCCAAAGATAAGGAGAAGATCCTTAAAGCAGCAAGAGACAAGAAATCCCTCACCTTTATGGGGAGGAGTATTAGGGTAACAGCAGACCTCTCCACAGAGACCTGGTAGGCCAGAAAGGGCTGGCAGGGTATATTCAGGGTCCTAAATGAGAAGAACATGCAACCAAGAATACTTTATCCAGCAAGGCTCTCATTCAAAATGGAAAGAGAGATAAAGAGCTTCCAAGACAGGCAGGAACTGAAAGAATATGTGACCTCCAAACCAGCTCTGCAAGAAATTGTAAGGGGGACTCTTAAAATTCCCCTTTAAGAAGAAGTTCAGTGGAACAATCCACAAAAACAAGGACTGAATAGATATCATGATGACCCTAAACTCATATATTTCAATAGTAACTCTGAACGTGAACAGGCTTAATGACCCCATCTTAAGGTGCAGGGTTTCAGACTGGATAAAAAAGCAGGACCCATCTATTTGCTGTGTACAAGAGACTCATTCTAGACAGAAGGACACCTACAACCTGAAAATAAAAGGCTGGAGAACCATTTACCATTCAAATGGTCCTCAAAAGAAAGCAGGGGTAGCCATCCTTATATCAGATAAACTAAAATTTACCCAGAAGACTGTAGTGAGAGATGAAGAGGGACACTATCTCATACTTAAAGGATCTATCCAACAAGAGGACTTGACAATCCTCAATATATATGCCCCGAATGTGGGAGATGCCAAATATATAAACCAATTAATAACCAAAGAGAAGAAATACTTAGATAATAATACACTTATACTTGGTGACTTCAATCTAGCTCTTTCTATACTAGATAGGTCTTCTAAGCACAACATCTCCAAAGAAATGAGAGCTTTAAATGATACACTGGACCAGATGGATTTCACAGATATCTACAGAACTTTACATCCAAACTCAACTGAATACACATTCTGCTCAAGTGCACATGGAACTTTCTCCAGAATCGACCACATACTGGGTCACAAATCGGGTCTGAACCGATACCAAAAGATTGGGATCCTCCCCTGCATATTCTCAGACCATAATGCCTTGAAATTAGAACTAAATCACAACAAGAAGTTTGGAAAGACCTCAAACACGTGGAGGTTAAGGACTATCCCGGTAAAAGATGAAAGGGTCAACCAGGAAATTAAGGAAGAATTAAAAAGATTCATGGAAACTAATGAGAATGAAGATACAACCGTTCAAAATCTTTGGAATGCAGCAAAAGCAGTCCTAAGGGGAAAATACATCGCAATACAAGCATCCATTCAAAAACTGGAAAGAACTCAAATACAAAAGCTAACCTTACACATAAAGAAGCTAGAGAAAAAACAGTAAATAGATCCTACACCCAGCAGAAGAAGAGACTTAATTAAGATTCGAGCAGAACTCAACGAAATCAAGACCAGAAGAACTGTGGAACAGATCAACAGAACCAGGAGTTGGTTCTTTGAAAGAATTAATAAGATAGATAAACCATTAGCCAGCCTTATTAAAAAGGAGAGAGAAGACTCAAATTAATAAAATCATGAATGAGAAAGGAGAGATCACTACCAACACCAAGGAAATACAAACGATTTTAAAAACATATTATGAAGAGCTATACGCCAATAAATTAGGCAATCTAGAAGAAATGGACGCATTCCTGGAAAGCCACAAACTACCAAAACTGGAACAGGAAGAAATAGAAAACCTGAACAGGCCAATAACCAGGGAGGAAATTGAAGCAGTCATCAAAAACCTCCCAAGACACAAGAGTCCAGGGCCAGATGGCTTCCCAGGGGAATTCTATCAAACGTTTAAAGAAGAAACCATACCTATTCTACTAAAGCTGTTTGGAAAGGAAGAAAGAGATGGAGTACTTCCAAATTCGTTCTATGAGGCCAGCATCACCTTAATTCCAAAACCAGACAAAGACACCACCAAAAAGGAGAATTACAGACCAATATCCCTGATGAACATGGATGCAAAAATTCTCAACAAGATACTAGCCAATAGGATCCAACAGTACATTAAGAAAATTATTCACCATGACCAAGTAGGATTTATCCCCGGGACACAGGGCTGGTTCAACACTTGTAAAACAATCAATGTGATTCATCATATCAGCAAGAGAAAAACCAAGAACCATATGATCCTCTCATTAGATGCAGAGAAAGCATTTGACAAAATACAGCATCCATTCCTGGTCAAAGCTCTTCAGAGTGTAGGGATAGAGGGAACATTCCTCAACATCTTAAAAGCCATCTACCAAAAGCCCACAGCAAATATCATTCTCAATGGGGAAGCACTGGGAGCCTTTCCCCTAAGATCAGGAACAAGACAGGGATGTCCACTCTCACCACTGCTATTCAACATAGTACTGGAAGTCCTAGCCTCAGCAATCAGACAACAAAAAGACATTAAAGGCATTCAAATTGGCAAAGAAGAAGTCAAACTCTCCCTCTTCGCCGATGACATGATACTCTACATAGTAAACCCAAAAGCCTCCACCCCAAGATTGCTAGAACTCATACAGCAATTTGGTAGCGTGGCAGGATACAAAATCAATGCCCAGAAATCAGTGGCATTTCTCTACACTAACAATGAGACTGAAGAAAGAGAAATTAAGGAGTCAATCCCATTTACAACTGCACCCAAAAGCATAAGCTACCTAGGAATAAACTTAACCAAAGAGGTAAAGGATCTATACCCTAAACACTATAGAACACTTCTGAAAGAAATTGAGGAAGACCCAAAGAGATGGAAAAATATTCCATGCTCATGGATTGGCAGAATTAATATTGTGAAAATGTCAATGTTACCCAGGGCAATTTACGCATTTAATGCAATCCCTATCAAAATAACATGGACTTTCTTCAGAAAGTTAGAACAAATTATTTTTATATTTGTGTGGAATCAGAAAAGACCTCGAATAGCCAGGGGAATTTTAAAGAAGAAAACCATAACTGGGGGCATCACAATGCCAGATTTCAGGTTGTACTACAAAGCTGTAGTCATCAAGACAGTGTGGTACTGGCTCAAAAACAGACACACAGATCAATGGAACAGAAGAGAGAACCCAGAAGTGGACCCTGAACTTTATGGTCAACTAATATTCAATAAAGGAGGAAAGACTATCCATTGGAAGAAAGACAGTCTTTTCAATAAACGGTGTTGGGAAAATTGGACATCCACATGCAGAAGAATGTAGTGCTAGACCACTCTCTTGCACCATACACAAAGATAAACTCAAAATGGATGAAAGATCTAAATGTGAGACAAGATTCCATCAAAATCCTAGAGGAGAACACAGGCAACACCCTTTTTGAACTCAGCCACAGTAACTTCTTGCAAGATACATCCACAAAGGCAAAAGAAACAAAAGCAAAAATGAACTATTGGGACTTCATCAAGCTAAGAAGCTTTTGCACAGCAAAGGATACAGTCGACAAAACTACAAGACAACTTATCGAATGGGAGAAGATATTTGCAAATGACATATCAGATAAAGGGCTAGTTTCCAAGATCTATAAAGAACTTATTAAACTCAACACCCAAGAAACAAACAATCCAATCATGAAATGGGCAAAAGACATGAACAGAAATCTCACAGAGGAAGACATAGACATGGCCAACAAGCACATGAGAAAATGCTCTGCATCACTTGCCATCAGGGAAATACAAATCAAAACCACAATGAGATCCCACCTCACACCAGTGCGAATGGGGAAAATTAACAAGGCAGGAAACCACAAATGTTGGAGAGGATGCGGAGAAAAGGGAACCCTCTTACACTGTTGGTGGGAATGTGAACTGGTGCAGCCACTCTGGAAAACTGTGTGGAGGTTCCTCAAAGAGTTAAAAATAGACCTGCCCTATGACCCAGCAATTGCACTGTTGGGGATTTACCCCAAAGATTCAGATGCAATGAAACGCCGGGACACCTGCACCCCGATGTTTATAGCAGCAATATCCACAGTAGCCAAACTGTGGAAGGAGCCTCGGTGTCCATCGAAAGATGAATGGATAAAGAAGATGTGGTCTATGTATACAATGGAATATTCCTCAGCCATTAGAAATGACAAATACCCACCATTTGCTTCAACGTGGATGGAACTGGAGGGTATTATGCTGAGTGAAGTAAGTCAATCAGAGAAGGACAAACATTGTATGTTCTCATTCATTTGGGGAATATAAATAATAGTGAAAGGGAATAGAAGGGAAGGGAGGAGAAATGTGTGGGAAATATCAGAAAGGAAGACAGAACATAAAGACTCCTAACTCTGGGAAACGAACTAGGGGTGGTGTAAGGGGAGGAGGGCAGGGCATGCGGGTGAATGGGTGACGGGCACTGAGGGGGGCACTTGACGGAATGAGCACTGGGTGTTATTCACTATGTTGGTAAATTGAACACCAATAAAAAATAAATTTATTATTAAAAAAATAAAATAAAATAGGATAATAAAATAAAATAAAATCTAATCTATCTGGACAAAGTACAAGAATTAGTGCTTACAAATAGGAAAATATGCACATTGTGTTTGAAAATGGTATTTTTTAGAACAATTTATGTAAGTATTTATTTAGGTATTTAGGTATTTGGTATTTTTTTCTGGAGCCTCTAGAGTAATTTGAACTTTATTAAAGATTTGAGAGAGCTTTAAAAAAAAATCAGTAAACCTATCTTTTATCCAATCCCTAATGATGCCACTGGCAACATCCCCACATTAAAAGTCCTTATTCACCACATTAAAAGTCCTTATTCATTAAAATTTATTCAAAAATTTTAACGTAACGTGTTTTCCCAGGTTATGAGATGGAATTTGTCCAATTGGTAATATTTCAGGTCTGAAGAAACCTGCCTGCCTTTAGGATTCATTCATTTAATACAAACTGTTCCAATCAACTCCCATTAGGCTGGCGAGAGACTGCAGTCATGGATATAAATGTGATTAAATCAACACACAAAGAACATCCAATCATAAAGACTCCAACAGTTCCCCAGAATTCATGTCATTTCCTCTCTGCCTCTGTCCATGATTATCCCGGTGACAGATGGGGAAAGTAGAGATTAATAAGCTTCAAACATTTTAAACAAAAGACCTTTGTCCGATTCATAGAAACTGAAAGTCAGATGGTGTTTCCAGAGGATGGGAGGAGGGGAGAATGAAGAGTTACCACTAATGGAATACAGCGTTTCAGTTTGGGAAGACAATATAATTCAGAAGATAGATGGTGGTGATGGCTGTACAACACTGTGAATGTACTTAATGCTACTGATGATGCCCTTAAGAAATGTTAAAATTATAAGCTTGATTTTGTGTATATTTTACTGAAATTAAAAAAAAGAAAACTAAAAAAAAGACCTTTTAGCTTTTTTTTTTTTTTTTTTTTACAAATAAAGTACTAACAAGTATCGAATATGAGCAAGAAATTCTTCCACATAAAGCCTGCATCCTGATAGTCTGGCTGCATAACCTTCTTTATTCTCTTTTACCTGGAAGGTCAAACATAAATATCACTAAACTCAGTTATATCAATGATTAAAAATATGCAAGAGCCATGTTATGGATCCATATTGCAGTTTGGAGATACTAAGAGCTAGAAAATTGAACAATTTATTTTGTCTCTCATTCAGAAATTTGGCACCTAAATGTACATTTGAACTTTCTAGAAAAAAAAAAATACTTCTTTTTCACTTTTATGCTCATTCATTTCATATATGTTGAGGACTAACAATGTATACAGAAAATGGGTCAAAAGAAAATCCCAAAACTTTTGCTATACTTCTGTACCCCCCTTCCCTAGCACCTTCTTCATGGCTTCTTTAACATCCTTGTTTCTCAGTGTGTAGATCAGGGGGTTAACACTGGGAGTGACGATTGTGTAGAAGAGAGTGAGGAACTTGCCCTGGTGCTGGGAATAAGTGTTTGCTGGCTGGAGGTACATGTATATGATTGTGCCATAGAAGAGAGAGACAACAATTAGGTGGGAGCTGCACGTGTTAAAGGCTTTCTTTCGCCCTGTAGCTGACTTGATCCTAAATACCGCTCGTGCAATATACCCATAAGAGATGAGGATGAGGATGAGTGGTGTCAGGATGATAAAGATGGCCAAGGCAAATGCCAGTGCCTCGAGGCTCATGGTATCTACACAGGCCATGCCAATTAGTGCTGGCATCTCACAGAGAAAGTGGTTCACCCGCCTGTGCCCACAGCGGGGTAGCATCAATGTCTGGGGTGCCATTATGAGAGAATTGCCAAAGCCACTCAACCATGCCACTGAAGCCAGCTGCCCACAGAGTCGGGGGTGCATGATGACTGTGTAGTGCAGGGGTCTGCAGATTGCAGCATAGCGGTCATACGCCATCACAGCCAGGAGGACACACTCCACCCCTCCTAGAGCCAGGACGAAGTAGAGCTGGATGGCACAACCCAGATAGCTGATAGTCTTATCTGAGCCCCAAAGGTTGTAGAGCATCTGAGGGATGGTGCCCATGGTGAAACACAGGTCCAGGAATGAGAGGTTGGCCAAAAAGAAATACATCGGTGTGTGCAGCCGGGAATCCAGAGCAGAAAGTAAGATGATGGTCATATTGCCAAGAAGAGTCAGCCCGTAAAAAGTGAGGATGACCACAAAGAGGATTAGCTCTAGGTGGGGATGGTCAGAGAAGCCCACCAGGATGAAGCCTTCAAAAGAGCTTGTGTTGTGATTCTCCATCACCTCTCACCACGTATTACCTGTTAGGAGAAAGATGAGCATCTTTGAAGAGTATAGAGTGGTCCCTGGGGGGCTCAGTCAGTTAAGCGTCAGACTCTTGATTGCAACTCAGGTCATGATCTCAGGGTCATGGGATCGACCCCTGGACCTCCCTTCCTTGGGCTCCTTACTGGGCATGGAGCCTGCTTAAGATTTTCTCTCTCTCCCTCTGTCCCTCATCACCCCTTCCCCACTTGTATGAGCTCACTCACTCTCTCTTTCAAAAAGAGTGTAGCTATACTCCCTCAAAGTGGAATGACTGGTAAAATGGTAGAATGGAAGTGCTGAATATTTGGTTTAGGATTTCAATAAGTATTAAGTCATTATTTGCTCTGAGGAGTACGGTACTTAGAAGTTTTTCAGACTCATGGCTGTGATTATTTACTAACAGTTTGCATCACTCTTTTCAGGTTTGCAAGATGTAAAAATTGCTTTCAAAATCTCATTATTTTACAAGGAAATAAAATTATCTACTTTTTCTTTTGTTAACGGAGAAGCATTGCGTGTAAACGATGGATAGGAAAAGTGGCTTGTATCTCTGCATCAGAGAACCAGGCTTGCTGTTAGGTAAAACCTTTCTTAACATTGTCTCATTAATACTGGGAAATCTAGAGTCCTATCCATGTGATCAAGCAAAATCTTAGGAAGAAGATGACCTTGTTACTATATATAGCTATACCTCTGATTCCATTGTATTCACTGGAGAATGACCCTAGCATATCTTCTGCCCCTCTACCCAATCCTATCCCCAACCTCTGTGATAGAATTATGTTTTGTATTACCAGGATATATTTTAACTCTGGGACTGGGTAACTTCTCTGAAGTTGGCAATGCTTCCTCTAAGGATGAGAAAGATAGACATAAACAATTGCCAGAACTCAATCCCAATGGAACTAATATCCAATTTTTTTTGATAGCCTCTTCTCTTATTCACTTTGTTCTCACAAAGAACTCACCTTCCAGAAAGCCTACATTGATTATTTTATTTATGTGTCTCTTACAATCCCATAAAACTGAAAGATATATCTTCTAGTACACTTCCAGTTATTAGGCAGTGGTTTCATGTATTAGGATGAGTGTATTGTTATAATGTAAGTTAACCAAAGGGAAGTCTCATTCTGACATGTTTGCACATTTTCCTAAGCAGTTAGTAAGAAGTGATGGAGTTATGACTCATTAAAAGGGACTGCATTATATCTCTCAGTTGCATCAGGGTGTAAAATACGGCCCCACTGTTCTAAGAACACTTTATCAAAATTAAATCATGAGTTCACCTGTTTTTCCAACAGCTTTAAGGTTGTGTACACTAAAACTTTGGCAGTGATTGGAAGTTGTAGGATTGTCAAGGCCATCACTCCAGAGGATGCAAGAAGCATCTCCAGTGGTCATGAATGGATAGGATAACATGTAGGTGGATACACAATCCACTGATTAGATGACTGACAACCAACATTTAGAATCCAGCCAGCAATGGGGGCTCTTCTTCCACCTTCTGTAAATGGAAATTTAAAACATGCAATAGTTAAGAAAGAACATATATGTATATACAACTGAACAGGGTGGTGGGGTACTAAACTGATAATAATGAAAGTCTCTAGAGAGGAAATTAGGTTAAAAACTGGCTTTCTCTGTAATGTTTTATTTCTTTAAAAATAGCTGGAAAGAAATATGACTATAAGGAATAGTGATTAATTGTGAATGATGAAGTATGTGTATTTCTTCTACTAGTCCTTGCAAATTTCTATGTATTTAAAATTTCACAAATTATGAGAAAAAATAAAATAACAGCGTGAACTACAAATCACTTAAATATTAATGTAGCTAATATATGGACCGCCTGAGCTAGGCACTAATGTTAATTACTTGACATTGTTTACCTCATCTTATTCTTAACACAGCTTCAAGAAGTTAGCAAGTTCATTATTCAATGTTACAGATTAAGCCACAGAGGCCAGGAGGGTGAAAAAACAAGCTGCTCCAGATGACACAGCTCGTGCATGGAGCCACCAGAACCCCGGTGGTTTCACACGGGAAATCACGCCATTAATCTGGGCTCTAACTGTAGAGGTAGGCAACACAAAATTATGCCAAATCTGTCTATGAAAAAACTAAATAAGTTGTAAAATTGAGTGTGTAACTCAATTTTTTTTTGGTTTGTTGCACAAAGTTTAATATAAAGAGTTTCATTGCTCATAAATTGAATAAGGCAGATAGCTGTCAAGGTATTACAGGCAAAACATAGACAAACAAGGCAATTTTTATTCAGAAAATGAGGAATGGTATTAAAAATGCCTGCCAAGATGTTTAATACTGCATATACTGGGCACAGAAACTGTCAGAATGAGCCTCCGCCTGGTGTCCTCTGTCCCTACTGGAAGGGAACGCAGGTGCCTGTGGTTGACACTGCCTGTCCCATAGCATGATTAAGATACTCAGCACTGTCCCTATGTCTGTGTAAATGTATACACCTGTATGTACGTGTATGAATGTCAACTATAAAATGGAGTACAAACCCAAGTTATTTTTTTTCTTGTTTCTCAAATCAACCAAACGACCCACAAAGCATGACATTATTCAATTAGGATTATTCTCACAAATTTTTCATTCTGATTCAAAGCTTTTTCGGTGGCTAAACCCTCCATTCATTGTCTGCCTTTATCACATCAATATTCAATGACATCTTTTTTTCCCCAAACTTTCCCTGCGTGAGGACTGCATTCCTACATTTCTGAACTTTAAATAACTAATGGCTGAGTCCTGTTTGCCAAGATTATTCTTTTACATGATATGTGAGTGTGTCTGTTCTTATTTAAACCTAGAAGAATGGCTTCTAAATACACAGCCATGATAGTTTTTTCCCAAGAGCTATATGCATTAATTATTTAATTGTATAATGCAACGTATCACTTGTTGCATTTAAGTAAGTTTCCATCGTTATGGGAAACAAGATGAATTTGTATATCTTCTGTGACTTCTGGATCCTTGACCAGATAATTTCAGTTTCATAAGATTTTTAAAAATTGAACCAAATAATGCCCAATATCAACTGTTACCTAATTTGTTTATAAGGAGTCAGAATGGGGATTCATTGCTTATATTGTTTGGAGGGATAAATGGGCATGTCTCAGGGTTAAAAGAAGTGTTGGCACTTCATAGCTAGACAAGCTGCTTGTTCTGTGCCAAATGGAAGAGGAGGTAAATGCAAAGGACAAAAGCCCAGAAGAACATTTTAGAAATTTCCTACATTGACTCTCCATTTGGAGTTCAAAGTTTCAGTGTTAATATTCAACACTCACAATTACTGAGAGCTCATTATTCAATAGACTCTCGTGCAATGCAGGACCATTATCAGTATTTTTAGTCTCAAGATTTTCTAATTCAGTAGATTCGACTACTTTAAGGGTAAAAACTCCATTAGCTCTCTTTAGCTTCCTCATAGAATGAGTGAGGTTAAACCACAATCTTTAAGATTTGATCAAGTCTATGTAAAATATATAGACATTTATGCTGTGAATATTGGCATAATAACTCGAATTGCATGTGATTCAGTTGTAGTCTAAGGTGAAAAAAATAAACCAGATGACTAGCTGGAGGCCAAGGTCACATTTCTTTCTGCACAGGATCATGAACTTACCAAATTTGGCTGCAGCCTCAAAAATGCCCTGTCCATGTTTCCTTGTCTTTCTTGGGACTTCACTTGGAAGACCAAGTGGGATGACCAGAGTGAAAATGAGAAGGAAAGATAGATGACATTTAGGAAATCTACAGGAAAGGGAAGCCGATAAAGAGGTAAGACTCAAGCAGCAGGGAATCCTGATGGACCAAGAGAGGATGTGGATGAGCACACGGTCGTTATGCCACCTGAGGGCCCCCCAAATCCACATTCCCCCTCCCACCCAGATAAGGAGTACCTTGAAAGGAACTGGCTTGTCTCTGATGTACATTCGGTGTGGGAGCACTTAACGACCAAAGGATTCAAGTTTGAAAAGGAAGAAATTACAGGTTTCAGAGTTGTTATAGGATTGGGTACTTCCTTTTCTGCCTTACACTATGGAGTTAAACTTTCTTTAAAAAAAAAAAAATCCCTTAACCAATTACCTCTAACAAGGGTTGGGAGAGCGTATGGTCTCAGAGGAAATACGCTTCCCAGTAACTCCTGCACCCCCCCCCCCCACACACACACCAGATTCACCCAAGGGACAGACTGAGAGGGGGTATCAAGTCTTCCTTGCTGCGTCTTATGATAATAAACATGAAGGCTCAGAGAGTGACCAGTTCACACTTTATTCAGAAAGGAACCTAGAATCAGTGAAAAGATGTGCCAGGATCTGTACGTGCCTCATTTGACTTTTGTGATATTTCTTGGTGCATGCAGTGTACAGATGTGCTACTCATAGTCCTTTACCATTTTGTTTATTCAAGATTAACTTTCTATGCAGTTATAAGGTCCATAACAATACAACTTATTTTGAGTATTTTTCATTTAAGACAGATCTATTAAGAGAAAGAAAAAAATTGTTTTTGACATGTAAAATTAACACAAAAACAAAAAAAGACCAAAAATATTAGAATAATTTCATTTCATTTTGCCTAATTTCGTGTAAAATTATTAAAATATCTCAAGAAAGTTACTATCTAACTGACAAATGATTTAACCGAATCATTAGACTAAATAGGTTTTGGTTTTTAAAAAAGACAAAAAATAGTAGTATGCATGTGCCATTTCAGATCCCTTTCCTATCTGTTACAGTCACAAGGTGAACAATATAGAAACAACTGCATTTCTATATTTAGCTGTCAAAGACTTCAAAGGAAGAGATTTTAATTGATCCACACGAGATACATTTAAAATAGCACTTATATTTTAATAACCATTACTATTAATATCTTATGGCTGACTATAGCCATCAATCACTTCTGAACACTCTGTCAAGTAGAAACAGAATGTAACTGGTCATTACCATGTCAAATACTATGTTTTAAATAAAAACTTTATTAAAGTCATATAGTATAATCTTAATACTTTTATCAGTAGAGATGGAATATGTTAGCTAGAAACAATGATAGCATTATCATCTTCATTAATTTATTACAAAGGGCATACAGTGATTTTTTTCTGTTAACAAATATTGAAATGCCTAGATAAGCAATCAAATCTAATCAATATTAATTCTATATTTGAGCAAACTTCTTGGCACAGTCAGATGAGCCATCCCCTGAGAGTTGCTTCTTAGTCTCAGATTCAGTTACTAGTTTGTACTACCATCTCAGTCAAAGACTGTCTCATGGAAACTGGGGAGAAGTATCTAGAGAATTTGATGCTGTCAAGAATTTCTTACCCTAAATAATGAGTCCCTCTGAGAAATGAAGGAGATGAGATCCTCAAAGGGTACTTAACTCCATGGGGGATGTGAAATTGTTAACGTTTTAGAAACAACCTTTAAATTTTTTTTTGCCACCTCACTTTTTTTTTCAAGTATACCCTTTTTTTTTTTAAGATTTTTATTTATTTATTCATAAGAATACATAGAGAGGAGAGAGAGGGGCAGAGGGAGAAGCAGGCTCCATGCAGGGAGCCCGACATGGGACTCTATCCCAGGTCTCCAAGGTCACACCCTGAGCTGTAGGCAGCACTAAACCGCTGAGCCACCAGGGCTGCCCTGCCACCTCACTTCTATTCCTTTACCTCACATCTGGCCAATCGCTACCTTTAACCATTACAAATACATTTAAATTTGTAGCTGACAGAAATGTTGTAGTTAAGGAAAGCCTTTTTCTATGAGATAAAATAATACAATCCAAGTATTATAAAAGACTAGAAGAGATGCTTCCCAGCATATTACCGTATGATGTAATATGTTCTAATATGACACCATAGAAAAAAGACTATAAGTCTATGTCAGTTATTTCCACCAAATGCAAGTACCTTTTTAAAAGTAATCTCTACACCCAACATGGGGCTTGAACTGATCACCCCAAGATTAAGAGTCACATGCTCTTCCGACTGAGCCAGCCAGATATCCCCCACCAAATGCAATTACCTTTAAACAAATCTCTTACTGTAACTGAATCTAACTTATTGTCACTGTAGGTTTTGTGGAAGCAAACAACAGATTATTTATAAAACTTTTATCATATGTATTCATAAAATTTGATGTTGAGTATCCATCACTTCTTTGAACTTTATTTCTCAAGTCTGTTTTTCTTGCTTTTTGCCTCATTGTGGTTTGTCTTAAAAGTATTAAAACATCACAGTTTTCCTGAGCCATCTCTTTCCCTGAATGCTCATATTCCTTAATTTTTTAAAAGATTTTATTTACTTATTAGTTAATGAGAGACACAGAGACATAGGTAGAGGGAGAAGCAGGACTCTATCCTAGGACCCTGGGATCATGTCCTGAGCCAAAGGCAACATTCAACTACTGAGCCACCCAGGCATCCCTCCTTAAGTTTTGAAGACTACCCATATCATCTTTCTTTCACCCTTTGGTCTTCTTTTCTTTTCTCTTTTTCCTCTTCTCTGGCCCTAGCCAGTAGATCATTAACTCTTATCTGATCTGCCACAAGAGCCTGTTCATTAATTACTCTCTAGAGTCTCGCTACTTAAAATTATTTTTCACTTTGCTACAAAAGGAGCCTTTCCAAAATATGGGTGTTATCATGCCAGTGCTTAAAGTCCTGAAGTGATTCTTATTGCCTATGGAAATACACATAAATTCCTTACTATTAATGTTGATTCTGGACCAGCATCCATTTCCAGCTCCATCTACAAGCTTTTCCGTTTATTTTACACTTCAGATGCATTAAGCTACTCACTATTTTCCTTAAACAATGACAAACCAAATCATCTCCGGAAAATAACTTGGAACAAAGAGGAAGGAGAATAGCCTTTAGAGACAGAATGGATCAAACTCTAGCTCAGAAACAAATTGATGCCTGCTTAAAAACTAGAAACTTCACTCACTATCACTGGGGAGAAAAATCACTTTGAAGAGTCTCTGTGAAAGTTAAATAAAGTGAGAATATTTTTTGTTTTAGTTCATGAGAGATACACAGAGAGAGGCAGAGACATAGGCAGAGGGAGAAACAGGCTCCCTCCCGGGAGCCTGATGCAGAACTCAATCCCAGGACCCCGGAATCACAACCTGAGCCAAAGACAGATAGATGCTCAACCACTGAGCCACCCAGGTGCCCCTAAGGTGAGAAATATTAAATATTTAGTGTTGTCCCTGACATAAAGTAGATCTTTGATAATGGTGTGACTATATGTCTCCTTGCTTATGATGCTCTTTCATATGGGAAATTCTATTTAATTTAATTCTATTAAATACAATACTAGGGCAGCCCTGGTGGCTCAGAGGTTTAGCGCCGCCTTCAGCCCAGGGTGTGGTCCTCGAGACCAGGCATTGAGTCCCATGTCGGGCTCCCTGCACGGAGCCTGCTTCTCCCTCTGCCTGTGTCTCTGCCTCTTTCTCTGTCTCTCTCTCTCTCTCTCTTTCTGTCTCTCATGAATAAATAAATAAAATCTTTTAAAAAAATACTAAAATCATCAAAGCTAGTTGAAATATACTCCTAGAAAATATTCTTATTGCTTTTTTTTTTAAACTTTTTTTTTATCTGGGTTCTGGAAGCTCTTTATTTTCGATTCTATTACATGTGTCCTGCACTTACTACACTCTATATTGGATTTTAGTTTATTTTAAAGAAAGCCTAAAGAGGCAGATTATTAAAGAGTAACTTCTTGGTTAAGAGGATAAAATAGAAAATTTAGAGTTTAGAAAAATGAGAGAATTGAGATGCTTGTTGTGGTTGTGTATAAGGGGACATGGTAGGAGAAGTAGAAGACAGTAAAGTAGGAGGAAAAAGGACACTTCACCTGATCTACTTAAAAGATATCACAAGAAACTCCTTTGATGGAAAATCACATCATCTAATGCCTTTTTGTGCATTTACACAAAGTTGAATATACAATAAAAATTACTAGACATGAAAAGAGGCAAGATCATATAATCAGTAATCAAGATTATTTTTAAAAGTCCATAGAAAGAGATAGCTAGATAACCCAGATCATGAAATTAGTAGATGAATATTTTAACACAACTGTGATTAGTTTGTTGAAAACTATGGACCAAAAAAAGCACTCTAAGGCAGCCCTGGTGGCTCAGCCGTTTAGCGCCGTCTTCAGCTCAGGGTGTAATCCTGGAGACCCGGGATGGAGTCCCCTGCCAGACTCCCCCCTGCATGGAGCCTGCTTCTCCCTCTGCCTGTGTCTCTGCCTCTCTGTCTCTGTGTCGCTCATGAATAAATAAACAAAACCTTAAAAAAAAAAAGAAAGATAAAAAAAAAAAGTACTCTGGAGAGTTTCACCAGAGACTAGAAATGTAAAAAAGAATAGAATGTACATTCTAGAAATGAATAGTAAAATAACTGAAAAAACTCAGAATTTAACATCATAACAGAGAAGCATTGACTAAAAGTAGAAAAAAAGTCAACAATAACTATAATAGCAACAAGGAACAAGATGGGAACAAATTATGGATATAATCACATACAAGTCATACACAAATGGTTTAAGATACAAATTAGGGTATTAGAAAGAGAAGTGAGAAAGAATGGGGCAGAAGCAAAATACAAAGAGATAATTTGCTTAGAACTTTCTAAAACCAATAAAAAAATGAACTAATATATTCGAGAATTTCAGACACTCTATAAAAGATAAACTAAAAAGATAAAACTGCATAAAGCTTTATTTTCTTAGGGGCACCTGAGTGGCTCAGTGGTTGAGCATCTGTCTCTGGCTGAGGTTGTGATCTTGAGGTCTTGGGATCGGGTCCCCCGGGAGCCTGCTTCTCCCTCTGCCTATGTCTCTGCCTCTCTGTCTGTATCTCTCATTAATAAATAAATAAAATATTTAAGGAAAAAAAAAGCTTTATTTTCCTAGACATGCTACCATAAGCATGAATCATGAAAGGAAAAAATCAATAAATTGGACGTCATTGAGATTGGAAACACTTGCTTTGTGAAAGTCCTTGTTAAGAGTGTAAAAGACTGGACAGCCCCGGTGGCTTGGCAGTTTAGCGCCCGCCATCAGCCTGGGGTGTGATCCTGGAGACCCAGAATCGAGTCCACAGTGGGCTTCCGGCATGGAGCCTGCTTAAGCACTCTCTCTGCCTGTGTCTCTGCCGTTCTCTCTCTCTCTCTAAAAAAAAAAAAAAAAAAAAACCTTAAAACACAACCTATAGACAGGAAGAAAATATTTGCAAACCATTTATCTGACAAAAGACTCATAACTAGAATATACAAAGAACCCTCAAAACTAAACTGTAAAAAAACAAATAATACAACTTGAAAATGGGTGAAAAATATAACTGACATTTCACCGCAGAGGAAATAAGGATGGTGAATAAGTGCATGAAATTATGTTTAATATCACTAGCCATTTAGGGAAATGCCTTGGAGTCCTGTTAGATGATAAGACGATTGAGGTTCCTATGGTTTATAGCTATGGTATGGAGCTTGAGAGCTGAGTGAGGAAACTGGTAAAGGTATACCTTACTCCTTCCCTGTTGGTGTTATTAGTTCACTGAAATGAGCTTTAGAACAAATAGTCGCATTAGTAGGTACATGCCAGGAACCAGAAGCTGGTTCTTTCTTATAATAAAAAGGCCGAAACTTTAAGACCAATTACAATTAAAATCACTCTGCGATTAAGCTTAAAATAATCCATTTCTTTTACTGGACTCATTTGTCTACCCATAGGCCAAGCAAAAAATGTAAATACGGTCCAATACAATCTTTCTTGTCTTTAATAGAAGCACTATTCTCTGAAATCCTCCCAGAAAGTGATATGGATTTTGAGTAACAATATTTTCAACAGTAAATAATTCCTGGAACCTCCCTGTTGCCCTTCCAGCCATAGTGGCTGTTGCTCTGTGGATCAAGGAATCAGTGTGGAGATTGTTTCAGTTGTCGAGTACTTGTGGTCCACACATCCAGAATCAGGAAAAATGACTACAAACTGGATTCGTGGGCCCCCTGGATCCATAAGATACACCTAAATGAAAACAGTATATATCATTAACTGCTTCAAATCTCAACACTCGGTGGTTGACTAAGTAATCAGAGTCTCCAGGGAGAAAAAAGATTAGCTCAGAGCTAAGATCCAATAATCCTAGAAAAGGGGAATTCCTTTCCCAAGTACACCATTATTAAGATAAATGGTTGGAGGCACCATTGGAGAAATACAGAAGAAATACTCATAGTTCGGATTTGTGGTCTTATAGGAGATTTTTGCAGGATGCTGGCATCCTTATCAGTGTAATTCTCAATGCCAATTCTTACTTCCATGATACATGTAATGTCTTCTGGGCCATCTCACATTAAGGAAGTGAGTGATCCAACTGCACAAGATAAATCCATTTATATTCTAATGAATTTCTACCAAATTAAATGTACTTACTGTAGTATGACTTAGGTCAAATTCTAAAATAAGTAAGCATAAAACATTCTCAGTTATTCAAACTAGAAGATAAACTTCAAATCTATTATTAAATCCAGAGTGTTATAATCACCTCAATGTAAAATATTGTTCCTCTCCGGTCCATCACCCTCAGAAACTATTCCCACACATAGTTGCTAAGTTTCTAATAATAAAAATTAAAGCAACTTCCTGCAGTTCTTTTTTTTTTTTTTCCTCCTGCAGTTCTTTAAGTGAAAGCCATTACTCCCAAGGTTTCACTTACAATTGCTTCCCCAAGACACACTGATCTGATTCTTGGCAATGAGGGCATTTAAGAGTAGGGAATTAGAATTGTCATCCTTGAGAGCAGCCCCGGTGGCCCAGCGGTTTAGCGCCACCTTTGACCTGGGGTGTGATCCTGGAGACCCGCTATCCAGTCCCACGTCAGGGTCCCTGCATGGAGCCCGCTTCTCCCTCTGCCTATGTCTCTGCCTCTCTCTCTGTCTGTCAAATAAAGAAAATATTTAAAAAAGGAAAGAAAGAAAGAAATGTCATCCTCTTGCAATTGCTTCAATTGAGATCTGCTCAACTGACTGCTTCATTAGAGAAGAAAGGAGAACCTATTTCTGCCCTGGATTTTAAGGGTTTAGATACACAGAATCATCTGAAACCACAAAACTCTCTCTTTCCAATTATCAGGGGCCCCATTATTTCCAAATAATCTCTAATGTTTCATTAAAAATATATCATGTAGGGCTCTGAACTGTGTTCACTCACATCACTTCTAACAGCACTAACTTCTACTTCTCTAACTATGACACCGCTAGATGCCCAATAATTCAAATCAGATCTGATGCTAACAACACCAGATTAGCATCAGACTCCACAGGTTAAGGGGTTTAGTCCCCCAAGGCCACTCCCACTTCAGACACAAATAAAGATGGGGGCTGCCTATAACTTCTAACCAATTGGCTTTATTATTTTTATTAAAGACTTTTTATTTGTTCATAGAGACAGAGAGAAAGAGGAGGAGGAGAAGGAGGAGAGAGAGAGAGAGGCAGAGGGAGAAGCAGGGTCCCTGCAGGGAGCCTGACATGGGACTCAATCCTACGTCTCCAGGATCACGGCCTGGGCTGCAGGCCACGCTAAACCGCTGCGCCACCGGGGCAGTTCCCCAATTGGCTTTAAATTCAGGAGTTCCCACAACCCCCTCCACAGGTTTGATGATTTGCTAGAATGGTTCACAGAACTCAGAAAAGCAGCTTATCTACAATGACCGGTTTATAATGGACACAACTGAGGAACAATCGACTGGAAGAGATGTAGATGATGGTGTTTTGGAATGGGTGAGGTTGGTGGGGTGAGGTCCAGAACTGACAGCTAAGAAACAATTCTTGAGATGTCTTTGGTGCAAAATGGTGGTTTTATTAAAGTGATAGGGAAACAGAAGACTAGCTGAGGATAAAACACATTGATAAGTCCTTGAAACAGGGAAAGGGTCATTTCTCTATGGACTCAACTGCCTCTATGTTCATACTTTGCTAAGGGCAGAAGGCAATCTTAACCCAATCCCCAGGAGCCCCAGGAGCCTGTAAGTCTATGTGAACATATAAAAATTCCTTTAGAGATTCCTTTATCTCTATACCCCAAGGTACAAGTTGGCGAACACTCCCCAACACATGGCCCACCGATACACATCTGAAGGGTCTCATAATTCAGGATTTATTAGACGGTAATAAGTGATCTTTTCCCAACAATAGCTAGCCCCATCAAGGGCCCAGAAACCTTGCTTCCAAAATTCCTAAGACAGTATGCTATCCCCAAACCTCTCCCCTCTCCCAGGTATATATATATATATATATCAGCCACCCCTCAGCCACTCTTCCTGCTCACGGGTTCTGTCCTCCTGTTTTAATAAAATAACCATTTTGCACCAAAGACATCTCAAGAATTCTTTCTTAGTCATGGGCTCCAGACCTCACCCCACCAAACCTCACCAATATTCCAAAACTTAATCAAAAGCACAAGGACAGGATCCGTTGGGCAGAGAGAGCTGCTGCTGCCCTAGGCTTGTGAGATGTGGCTGATTATATATACCTGGGAGCTGGAGGAGATAACGAAAGGGGAGGTCTTCTTCTTCTTCTTCTTCTTCTTCTTCTTCTTCTTCTTCTTCTTCTTCTTCTTCTTCTTCTTCTTCTTCTATTTTATTCATTTATTCATGAGAGACAGAGAGAGGCAGAGACATAGGCAAAGGGAGAAGCAAGCTCCTCAAGGGGAGCCTGATGTGGGATTCGATCCCGGGACCCCAGGATCATGACTTGAGCTGAAGACAGACGCTCACCCATCTAATGAGCCACCCAGGCGCCCATTTTTTTAAAATTGAAGTTCAATTTGCTAACATACAGTATAACACCCAGGGCTCATCTTATCAAGTGCCCTCCTCAGTGCCAGTCACCCAGCTACCCCATCCCTCACCCATCTACCCTTCCGCAACCTTTTGTTTGTTTCCCAGAGTTAGGAGTATATCAAGGTTTGTCTCCCTCTCTAATTTTTCCCACTCAATTCCCCTCCTTTCCCTTATCGGAAAAGGGAGGCTTTCTAAAGGACTTTCATATGCTAAAGAGGAACTACAAGATACTGGAGGCCTTGCCATTGTCTGAGTGAAGGTTGTTTTTCCCCTCTAGTGAGGCATCAACTCACTAGAGACAGTTGGGAGCTCCCTGGAGGAATGTCACCTGTATCCCACTCAGGAGTCAGGGGAGAGGGGGGACGTTGCAGGGTGTCAACTTGTGCTCTGTCCTTAGTTAACATTCTCTCTCATCAAGTATCTGACCTTCAAAGATATGGTGACCTAATTGTGGTTATCTAATTTGGGCCACAATCTGTAAAGACTGGGAAACATTAGAGAATGGGAAGTAGGTATGATGTGAAATGTTGGGGTTTGGGAGCGAACAGTCAAGAAAGAATTCTTGAGATGTCTTTGGTGCAAAAATGTGGTTCTATTAAAGCATGGGGACAAGACCCATGGACAGGGAGAGCTACCCTGGGGTCATGAGGAGTGGCCCATTATAAACTTTCAAGTTGGGAAGGGGTTAGGAATAGTGTAAGCCTCCCAGGTATTTTGGAAACAAGGTTTCCAGGACCTTGAGGGGCTTAGCTATTGTTAGTGAAACGAGAGCTCTCGGTTCTTGTCTCTCGGAGTTGAAGAATGAATCTCTCGGACAAAGGAGAGTGAGCAAAGCAATACAAGTTTATTAAGCAAGGGTACAGAGAAAGCTCTCAGAAGTGAGAGGGGTCCTGATAGGGTTGCCACTGCGGGCTTGTAGGGTTGGTCTTTTATTGAAGCCTAACCAGGGAACCTAAATCCTTTTAACAAATCCATTGATATCACCATTGAGTAAGGACTAGTGATAACATCGCTAATGACTTACTTCCTTTTTAGGGTCTGGTAATTCTTTGTTGGTCACAAAGAGCTGTTATAACAAGACCCCACCTCTGGCACCTGGGACATGATGGTCTGGTTTATTTATCTCTGGTTTACTTTCATCTCCACATTTTTTGGATTTTTTTGTGAGCCTGATTCCATGGCCTCTTCAGCCAGCCGAGCCCCATTTATCCCTAACTCATTAGAAATGGTCATTTATTACCGTCTAATAAAACCTTAGGCATGAGACCCTCTAGATGTACATCAGTGGGTCATATGCTTGGGGGATGACTGCCAGTATGTATTCTGCAGTGTAGAGAGAAAGGACGTTTCCAAAGGAATTTGTATATGCTAATTTTTATATGAGCAGACTTACTGGATACTGGGGGTCAGGCCAAGATTGTCTTTTAGCAAAGTATTAACATTGAGGCAGTTGAATCTGTAGAGGAATGTCACTCTGACTTTTTCAAGAACTTGGCTATGGGCTATAGGTAGTAAGGAAATTTCATAATTTCTCTTCTACCTTTGCTTCCCACATCAGAGGACTAGAACTTTTTTTTCAATAAAAGATTGTCCTACACCAATCTTTTATTTCTTGTCATTGTAGGGCTAAATATAAAATATAAGTTGCCTCAGAGAATGATCCTGTGGGTTTCTGAGTCAAATTCTAAATCAAGTTCATAGCCCTTTGTTGTGCAAGATTGTGAATCTGAGAAACCACCAAGGAGCCGACACCGATGCCAACACACGAGGGTTTATTTACAAGCTCGAGCTTGGGTCCAAGTATACCCAACACAGTGGAGCAGGGACTTGGACCCCAAGTGGGTTACAGCTGGTTTTTTTTATAGGCTAGTCTAGGGGATTTTCAGAAGGGGTGGAGGAATTTCTCAAGTTCTGTTTACATTCTGATGTGGGGCTTTCAAGGGCATTGAGCTCTGTTCTCATTCTAATATGGGACTTTCTACCATAGGTGTGGGCTCTGTTGTCTTTCTGATATGGGATTCTCTGACTAGGGCAATTCTGAGCTCTGTTGTCTTTCTGATATGAGATCCCCTGCCAAGGACATTCTGCAGTTTTTCCTGTAAAGTTCAGCTCTTATTCACAGGGGCCTAAGATGGCTGTACTTGTGCTAATGCTAAACTTGAGGTGGAATGGCCTTGATTTTTCTCGGCCTCCATACCCTTGTGATATCCTGCTCTAAGAAATGCTCCTGTCAAAAACACCTGAGTTTATTATGCTAATAAGGTGACTCTGCATGGGGTCTTGGAACTTCTGGATGAGTGCTGGTTGCTTGAGGCACCAGCCACAGGATTAGAGGGTTGGAAATTTCAGCCCTACATCCTGACCTCCAGAGAGGGGATTGAGTGGTCAACGATTTAATCAACTTTACCTAAAGGACGGAGGTTTGGAATTTCTGGATTGGTGAACAAATGGACAAGCTGGGAGAAAGCATGCCCAGAGAGCAAGGGGGAACTTGGCACCCCCCCACCTCTCAGTACTTTGCCCTATGTGATGAAGGAGCAGAAGGCCAACCCTGCAAACTGCATCCCCATATATGAGATAGGCTATGTGTGAAATTCCTCCTAGAAGCTCCCAATTGTGTTAATGTCTCGCTAGAAGAAAAAACAATCTTAACCTGACAATGGCAAAGTCTCCAGTATCTTGCAAGTTCTTTTGAAAATCTCTCTTTTCCTTACCTCCCCAAGCTCCCAAGTATATGATCAGCCTCCCCTCAAAACCTCAGGGTAGCAGCTCTCTCTGCCCATGGGTCCTATCCTCCTACTTTAATAAAACTGATGTAGAACAATGGGTTAGGGATAGATGGGGTTAGGCAGGGAAGGATAAGGGAAAGGCCCAGAGTTGGGCTCCCATAAATCCTAAGGACACCAAATGGTCCAGAGTCAGGCTCCTACCCATCCCAAGGAAACAGAGATAAGATAACAAAAACAGAGAAGAAAGTAAATTAGGCTCCCTAGCTCCTTGGAGTGTTAGGAAGTATCTCTCTTTGATTGAATCCCAGAGATTCACCAGACTCCAAAACAGCCATATGTCAATCACTTGAGACCGCACAAAGACATCTCAAGGCCTTGGGTTCCCTAGTTATGTTCCCAATAAAAGACCAGCCAAAAAGCCCTCAGTGGCAACCCTGTTGGGACCCCTCTCACTCCTGAGAGCTTTCTCCGTACCTGCTTAATAAACTTCTATCGCTTTACTCACTGCAAGATTCATTCTTCGACTCTGTGAGACAAGAACCAAACTCTCCTGTATCAAAACCACCATTTTGCATGAACGATGTCTCAGGAATTGTTTCTTGGTCCTTGGCTCTGGACCTCTCCCCACCAAACCCCATCTACATTCCAAAACTACATCATACTTGTGACTATTGCTGGTACCAATTACCATATCTAGAAGGCTTCCTAACTGCTAACAAAATAATTCCTTTTGGTTCACTTCAATAAAGGAGTTATCAGGAAGTTCTAGAAAATCCACACATTCAGCATGCTTTATGCTGAGCTTCCAGAAGCAACTCCCAGAACCACAGTACAGAACTGACATGGCAAGGGATCTGTCTGTGCTGCCTCACGCTGACTTTTCCTTAGAAAGACTCTGGGACCAGGGAACTGCTGCCAAAGTAACTAGAAAATTTTAGAACTATTTCTTTCTACTACAATTGGAAAACTGCTCTTGCTACTGACACGAAAGAGCTTGGTTCTTGTCTCATGGAGTCGAAGAATGAATCTCTTGGACAAAGCAAAGTGAGTTAAACCGATAGAAGTTTATTAAGCAAAAATACAGATAATACAGGTAACATGTTTAACAACTTACTTCTTTGGGGTCTGGTTATTCTTTTTTTTTTTTTTTTAAGATTTTTATTTATTTATTCATGAGAGACATAGAGAGAGAGAGAGGGAGAGAGGCAGAGACACAGGCAGAAGGAGAAGCAGGCTCCATGCAGGGAGCCCAACGTGGGATTCCATCCCAGTTCTCCAGGATCATCCCCTGGACTGAAGGCGGCGCTAAACCGCTGAGCCACTGGGGCTGCCCGGGGTCTGGTTATTTTTTGTTGATCACAGACGACTGTCATAAAAAAGATACCCTCCCCGCCCACACTTAGGGCAGGGTTGTCTGACTTGCTGCCTTATCTCTGATTTCTTTACACCTTAGCATTTTTGGGATTTTTGTGAGCCTGATTCCGTGGTCCCCTACCTATCTCTCCCTACCTAGCCCTACCTGTCTCCTACTCACTACTTTCAGTCCTGTGTTCGTAAACTGTTACAGGAGCAGATCCAGGTTTAGGGAGGCCTGAAGCTTACACAATCTTGGAGGTTCTCCTTAACAAAATAAATGCAGAATTATAAATAAAAATTAGATATAATAGTCAATATGTACTTAGAAAATAAATCACACAATTTACCTATTTCTAAAAGGAGATAAATATCATTATCATCCCTGAAGGTGATCAGAATATGCCACTCTAAAATATGTCAGTTTAAGGGGCACCAGACGGCTTAGAGAACTAATTGTCTGACTCTTAGTTTCAGCTCAGGTTAAGATTTTAGAGTTGTGAGATCAAGCCCCCATGTTGAGCCCCATGCTCAGCACAGTCTGCTTGTTTTTCTCTCCCTCTCCCTCTGCCCCTTCCCTACCACACTCCTCTTTCTCTCTGAAAGAAATAAGTTCTTAAAAAAAATAAAATATGTCGATTTGGCACAAAGTTTATTTTTAGCTGAAGACAAATAAGAATCAGCAGATTCAGGAAAAATTCCCTGCCTTCCCCTTTTTGCCTAAAACGAGGGTACAGAGCTGCTCTTATTGATAAAGTTTTGGAATATAGGTGAAGTCCGGAGCCGACAACCAAGTAAGAATTCTTGAGACATCTTTGGGGCAAAATGGTAGTTTTATTAAAGCACAGGGACGAGACCCAGGGACAGGACCCGTGGGCAGGAAGAGCTGCTGCCCCAGGCCTGTGAGGGGTGGCTGACTATATCCCTGGGAGTTGGGGGAAGTAAGCAAAGGGAGATTTCAAAAGGATTTTCAGGTGCTAAAGAGGGCCTACATCGTACAGGAGGAGGCTTTGCCATTGTCAAATTAAAGATTGTTTTTCTCTTTAGCAAGGCATTAACATTAAGACAATTGGAAACTTCTTGAAGATTGTCACACATATCCCACCCTGGGTGCCGCTTGGTGGCTATCTGCTGTGCTTAGTTCGCAGCTAGTCCTGTTATGCATCATTATTACAGGGGACAGACTGAGCATTGAGATGAGTCTACATAAACCATTTTTTAAAAATTAAAATAGCCCTTATATTCCATCAGTTTTTTTCACGTACTTCTAGTCACTTCTCCACAGTTTATTGTCCCTTGAAACCCAAACATGTTTTCCTTCGTTAAAATAATATCTAAGCAATTGAGTCCACCTGCTTCTTTGAGTTTCACTTATTTTCTCTGAACTCTTATGCACTAAAATATTAATAAAAATTGTATGCCTTTTCCCCTATTAATCTGTCCTTTGTTAATTTAATGTACATGCCCTCAGTTACTGAACAGAAGAGGGTAGAGGAAAATAGTTTCCTCCCTGACATCACAACATCTATAAAAATAATATATCATTTTAAAATTAACTCCTGATACACATCTATGCCCTTTGTTCCTACTTTACAGGTGAGAACTCCTTAGTTACTTCTCCTTTTTTTTTTTTTTTTTTTTGGAGTGCAAAAATAATTTCATGTTACAATTTTCTACTGAGTCGGTTAAGTGTCTGCTTTTGGCTCAAGTCATGATCTCAGGGTTCTAGGGTTGAGTCCCATGTTGGGTTCCCTGTTCAGTGGGGAGTCTGCTTCTTCCTCTCCTTTCTTCTCCCCTCCCCCTCCTCATTCTGTCATTCTCTCTCTCTCTCTAATAAATACATTTTAAAAAATAAATAAATAGGGGATCCCTGGGTGGCTCAGCGATTTAGCGCCTGCCTTTGGCCCAGAGCGTGATCCTGGAGTCCCGGAATCGAGTCCTACGTGGGGCTGCCTGCCTAAGAGCCTGCTTCTCCCTCTGCCTGTGTCGCTGCCTGCCTCTCTCTGTGTGTCTCTCATGAATAAGTAAATAAAATATTTAAAAATAAATAAATAAGTAAATAAATAAATAAATAAATAAATACACAGGGATCCTGAAAGATAGGCCAAAACTTTCCAATATGGTAGCTCTGTCATGACTCAGTTTGGGCCCTACCAGGATGAATGTTCTCAACACCTCACTCTGCCTAGCAAAACAAAAGATGAGCCTTGTCTGCCAGAAGATAACATCATCTGGGGCTAATATGAAATCATAAGTTATAAATTATAATAATCTAGCTCTGTGCACGAATGGCTTAGAAGCAACATCTAGCAATTAGAATGCTAAGATGTTCCTAGTAATTTGCTGCAACTATAGTTATTCCTAAAACAGGTGACCCTTGAACAACAACGGGTTTGAAACATGTAGGGGGCAGCCTGGGTGGCTCAGCGGTTAAAGCGCCTGCCTTCTGCCCAGGGCGTGATCCTGGAGTCCCAGGATTGAGTCCTACATCAGGCTCCCTGCGTGGAGCCTGCTCCTCCCTCTGCCTGTGTCTCTGCCTCTCTCTCTCTCTCTCTGTGTCTATCATGAATAAATAAATAAAATCATTAAAAAAAAAAAAGAAACATGTAGGGTCCACTTAACCATGGATTCTTTTTCAATAAAATACGGTACAGTGCCGTAAATGTATTTTCTCCTTGTTATGATTTTTTAACATTTTCTTTTCACTAGCTTTTATTGTAAGAATACAGTGTATAATACATATAACATATAAAATATGTGTTAAGCGGCTGTTTATGTTATCAAGGCTTCTGGTCAACAGTGGGCTATTAGTGGTTAAATTTAGAGGGAGTCAAAAGTTATGTGTGGATTTTTGACTGGACATGGGTGGCACCCTTAACTTCTCACGTTGTTCAAGGACCAACTATATAATATATCTTCCATTAAAAAAATTTTGGATGGTTAGAGAATAACATAGAAAAAAAATTGTTACAGAAATTCTTCCCAAGCAAAAGAAGAATGCTATGCAAATAAGCAGATTCCTGAAAAAAGAAGGGAGTAAGATTCCTGGTAAGAAGGGAAGCATGTGACTCTGGGTAAAGTGCCAGAGGAAAAATAAAACAAAAATGAACTAAAGTGGGAGTTTCATATCATGCAACCAGTTTCTAACACGTTTTGTTTGGACCTCACCAAGCTTGCTTCAACATCTACATATCTATGGAGATAACGAATGGCTCTCATAGGGCAATCAATAGCAATAATCGCAGGATTATTGAGGAAATAATCCTTTCAAAGGACAGGGGGGCATCTGTCTCATGATAACTTCAGCAGAGCATTCCCCACTTTCAGGACCTGGATAAATGAGCATTTCTTGGTAATTTCTATGTTTAAGGATTTCTGAAACAATTTCAATTGGTATACACTTCATCCATTCTGCAGAATAAATATTTATTTTTATTTGTATTTTCTTTAGTCCTTTGCTTACTTTCTTTTTAAAATTGTAATTGTGTTCATTTAAATTAACAGTCTGTTAAAAAAATAAATAAATTACAGGCTGTTAAAAAAGTATTACAAAAAAATTCATACAGTAGTACAAATTTTCTCTAACCATCCCCATCCTTCCTTCTACCCAGAAGTAATCACGGCTATTAATTTCGAAAAATGTTTAAATATATATAGAATCTTATTTGTTTTCTTTTCCATTTTCTCTTCAGGCGCTTCCTCCTTTTCTTCCTCTACCAATTGCTCTCTGCCTATCTCTAGGTTACTAATGTGAACTACCTAAGAAATAGCCTTTGCTATTATTCTAGAAAAAAACAAATATACTTTCTTATAAAATCTCATACAGACAATACATTAAAAATCATATTTAAGGTGTTTTAAATCATTATTTTACAAAATTAGAACTATGTCATATGCATTGTTTGCATTTTTGTTTGCTCATTCAGCAATACCTCAGGAAAACATCTCCCAGCCATTTGTTAGAGCCATCATTGCTTATTGTAGATGGATGAATATTTCCCAATTTGTGGATATATTAATTATTTAGTGACTTTTCTATCAAAGGACCCTATATTTTTCTCCATCTTTGACCATGAAAACATTTCTACATCAAACATTAATGTTCATTTTTTTTTATATCATGTTTGATTTCTTTCTATGAGAGATATTCTGAGGGGTGACAGAACAGGGTTGAGAATATGTAGTTTTTAGAAGTCATTGCTGTATTTTTCCCCAGAAAGCCTTTAACACTTTGAATTTCCACTGGTAATCCATGAGTAGCCTTTTTTCTTTCATTCTCATTAGCAATAGAATTCAATTCTTATGCTTCCAGGTAAATGAGTCTGAAGAGTTTTACTATTGTTATTTTAATATATATTTCTCTGCTTGAGAATTTGGTCATATTTACTTATTATATTGGTCATTTGGACTTGCTTAATCTCTACATTGTTAATGCCTATAATTTGTTATTTTCCTATTGCTACTTGTAGTGGGGGACAGGTGGTTTCTTCAAATTTGTTAAAAGTTTGTGGTTTTGTCTACTTAATGGATCTTAATATTTTTTCAGAATTATATATATGTGTCTTCCAAATCTATTCACCTAGAGAAGAAATTGAAATGAGTCTGCATATTACGGTACATAAATAATAAATATATATTCTGGCTGGATTAAATATTATAATATAAAAATTAAATCTTACAAGATAATCTATGTAATCTTGAATTGAAGAAGAGTTTAGTAAGTAAGCCTAGAAATTTTAAAATCCATGAAAGATAAGGTGGATATATTGGCGTTATGTTAATTTTTAAAACTACTTTATGTAAAATGTATAACAAATCAAGCTAATAAACAATTTTCTTAAGATAAATTAAATAGAGGTCTATTTAGAGAATTTACAAATGGAATAAAGATTTCCTTCCTGATAGTAGTAATTGCATGCCTTTAGAGAACTCAATGAGTAGCTGACAGAAGTAAACAAATCCCAATTCAACAGCAAAAAATCAAACTTTCTTAGATACTCAAGTCCCCATTGCCATTACTTCTCTTTTAGGATAAGTTGAGGATTTGCTCTCTAGAGGAAGTTTGCTGAGCAAATCAAGAGCAAAGAGAAATACCACTTCAAAGATCTCTCTCTCTTTTCCCATTGGGTACATGGTTAATTACTATAAACTATGGGGGAAAAGTTTTGCAATTCAGTGTTTGAGATTTCTGCCAGAAACCAAAACAAATACCAATATTGATAAAGTACACCATACATACTTTTATCCATTTTGCAAAACTGGCTAGAAAACAGCCTCTGAAAATAATAACTGATGCCCTAATTCCAAGTGATTTGATGCCAGAACACCATATTCTGGTCATCTGTGATACTCCGTCCTTATCTTCTAGTTAACTTTGAATGCAAACCTCATGACTTATATGGAGTATAACTAAAAGAAGCTGAATGAATTTCATCAAAATCGGTTACACAACTAAACAACATATGAAGATGTCACCGTATCTGTGAATTTTAATTCTACTTAAATTCAAGCCTTCTTGGACACAAAGTTAAATTGATCTATCTCCAGTGCTTAAAATGGAGGTAAGTAGAATATATTTCAAAAAATTACTAAGTTTATTTTGTATTACTTGGTAATATACTTATATACCTAGTGACTATAATCCTATAATATACTTACATACTGAGTATAATATGACTTCTACTTAGTAAAACTTGAGTGTTCTAAGCACTCATTCCATAGATTGTTTATATTTCACATCTCAGCTAGAAATTATCTGCTAGAAAAATATGATTCATTCCACTTTAGCTTTTATTAACCTTTATATATAATGCTATTTTGAATATGTTTCTTTTCCGTTGGCTGTTTCTAAAATTCTCCTTCTGTTAACTTAGGTTTCAACTCACATGTGCTCCCTTCCCGATTCCCCTTGGTATCTCTCAAAATCAAAATGTTCTGTTTTCCTGCCCAATTGAATACTTGCCACTCAAAGTGAGAATGACATTACTCTGAGATGCTGCCAATATGGCTTTACTCAGAAGCAGAGGGATCTATTCCGTGATCTGTTAGGTATTAGCCAAAATGGCAAGCACCTGGCATATATGTAAACAGGAAATCAGGAGCATATCTGATATAAGTCCAGAGATGCAGGTAAGAACTTCCTAGGTTTTTGTTTGGTTGTTTTAGTTAATAACAAATACTTCAATCCTAACATTGAGAATATGAATCAGAATTTAAATTGCCTAAAACCTCTAGGAGGACTTAGTCAGCTCAGGTTAGATGGAGATACTGTTTTAGAGAAGAGTATGTTTCAGGAGAATCATTTGGCACAGCAGCACCGAACACAGATTGGCACGTGTGGGGAGGAAGTCTGTGAGACTGAGACTGGGAATGTGTGAAATAATGAATGTGTGAAAATAATGAATTTTGAGACAATAAAAGTATATTAGAGGGAAAATATACAGTGGCCTTGAAACATAACTACCAGGCTTCCTAGGGTGTGACCTACGGTAGGAATATACTGAGGGAGCAAAGAAGGGAAGAAGACAGTCTAAAATTTTAGGAAGCATTCCATAAGACTTTATTTCATTAAGTAAAAAATTGTCCTGTGAATTGAAATTTATATTTAGCTTTACAAATTGGATGAGTTAGAATAGTTTATAAAGTTAACATTCAAAGCCACAGAGATGAGATGCATTTCCATACATTTTCATTTTTTGAAAGACGGACAAGCTTCCCTGCACTTCTTGACTTTTGTTTTCAAAAGTCATATATGCTCTGGGCCAGCTCTAGCTGGAGAGGAGAAGGGCAAGCTCTGAAGATTTGCTCCCTGTCATCCCCATGCTGTTCTTAAAACTTTCTACAATAGTTACCAAGCTCATATCTGTTTTGTGTTCTTGATGCTTTAGTATCCTTTAAAAGTATTTAATTATCTAGAACCGAGACAGGAAAGAAGGATGGTAAGACTTAAAATGAAAATGACATAGGCTACATTTAAGTTTTGTTTGACAGCCCTGAGCTAGATTTTAACTAATAAAACTGTATAGATTTTCCTTCCCCAAATATACTGCTGACACTTCCACAGCTTGGAATGGGGATTTTAGAGTAGAGCTGGAAGACAGTCCACTGACTCAATGTGCTTTACAGAACATGAATAAAACCTGAAAGAAATAATAAAGATAAAATAAGGTAAAAATACAAATCTGAAAATCAGAGTAATAACAAACCGATATGCAATTTATGCTGATACCTTCTGTTGGCCTGCAATTGGTTTTGGTGACATGCACGCACAAGTGCCTTCTTTTTGGGAAGGAGTCAACCCCAAGCATAGAGGCGCAGAATCCAGACAGAAGGCTTATGCTGGGGACGCCTGAGTGGCTCGGCGGTTGAGCGTCTGCCTTTGGCTCAGGTCCTGATCCCTGGGTCCTGGGAGGGAGTACCACATCGGGCTCCCTGCAGGGAGCCTGCTTCTCCTTATGCCTCTCTTTTTCTCTGTGTGTCTCTCATAAATATATAAATGCAATCTTTAAAATAAAATAAATTTAAAAAAGAAAGGAAGAGAAATTGAATCAATGATATGGCATTATTTTGGAGACAAATACGATAATAAAAGGGATTTGTCATGAAAAGAATAACGTTTCCTGGAATATAGAAATGGTTTAAATTGTTTCAAGGTGTTTTCTTTGTGTTCATTCATGCAATATTGTCCATCTAATAACTGCTTTTCCCGGGGGGGAGGGCGGGGCGGGGGCAGGAAACCTTCTAAAAATACTAAATGATATTACAACTATTTAATCTAAAGATATGCTTTTAAGAGTGGATAAACCTTTGAGGTTACTATGTGTTTGGAAGATGAGGAAACATGTAAAAAAAAAATTGAGTAAAGGAGAATACAAGCATTTGGTACTCCGAAATCTATCAGGCTCCTTCTCATAATTACTTCTTGGCCCTTGTTCTTATTCCGTCTCTATTCCAATTGTCCTTGTGCCCTTTCTGACCACAGAAAGCCTGGGACAGTGTTACATAGGACAGAATGCACAAACAAGGAAGTTATAATATTGATGATAAAAGCAGTTTATCTTGTAGGTACTGAATCTCAGAGGAGGGGGGTCAGTGGATTAAGAAAGAATTCCATCGTGTAATCTTCCGCACAAAAGGCTGTTACCGTCTCTGGCTGAGCTCTCAAAGAAACATCAGGTCTAGGGCTGGCCAGCGAGGGCCGCTGACCTATGTGAAGGAGAAAATGACATCCCCTGTCCTGGGTGATGACATACCTCCTGTTTCACTCCTTGGTATCCTAGTGCAGGAGAATTTACACCTTGTCAAAGAGGGACACTTCTGAGAACGGAAGCTCCTTTCTTAGAGTCAGGACAGCAGGAGGGAACTCAGCAGTCCCAGGGAAACAGGCATTTCAGTCACCCCCAATTATATGGACTTAAAGAGATCTGTTCAACAGTGGTAGAAATCAAGGAAATTGTCAAGTATGTGAAATCTGTATTTCTTGGTGCCATTTTTACTATTTTGCCTGATCCTTCCATTCCTGGGAAACACTTTTTGGCCAATGAGATACAAAATACGCCTCCTTCCACCCCCACACACATCTTTTGGAGAAGCTCCTGGCAGATTAGACTTAATGTTAAGAAAGCATGAACAGTTAAAAAATTTTTTTATGAAAATTTGTACCCTCATGAAGATCAAAGTCTCAAACTAAAGCAAAGCCAGTCTGAGAGTAAAATATAGAGAGCAAATTGGTAAGTGGGAATATTTAAGAAAATATATCGCAAGAGTAATGTCTGCTTATTAAAATCAGAACAAAAAACAGTTAAACTCACACATAAGGCCTGTTTTACTTTAACTCATCCCCATTTCCCAGGGGTAATGCTTTCTCCTGTGTTCTTCAAGGTAACTTTTAATTCATATAGTAGTACTTGTGTAGTGTCTGTGTATATTATATATAATGTATGTGATTATATATGTAAATTTATATTATATATATAATTTCTTTTTTAATTAATGTGATCATACTACATAAATGTTAAGTGAACTTTAAGTGAACTTTTTTCACTTAAAGATACATTTGAACATCATTTCATATCTATATCTGTGACTGTATATTTCAACTTTATCAACTGAGAGCAAGAGAGGATATTTAGGGGGGAATAGTGTAATAGCATACATAAAACAAAGTTAAAACACACATTGCTAACATTTTGATGAACAAGAATAATAGTGAAAAATTTACATTCTGTTATTGATAAAATAATGAAATAATTTCAAAAATCTTGTTTTCTTTGGAATGAATCATTTTTAGTAGGTAGAATGGACATATTCACACCTCCAGGAAATGTGGGGCTCTGAGTAGCTTCTGTCCATCTCAGAGTTTCTATATCACTACCATCCTTTCTGGAATATTTCTGTGTTTCTATGCACCAGGCACTATGCCAGCAGATGGTTACTACAATCCCTGTTATTTAGGTTGATGGTTTGGAGTTAAGGAGGAAATGGGAAGCTAGTTTTCAGTGGGTAACCTTAGGAAATTTAAAGTTCTAAAAACCATAAGTAATTCCTCTTTGAGCATCTCGGAGATCCAGAATCACTAAAGTTCCTTTTATCCACACTGCTCTGTTTCTGGGGGACAACATCCAGACTGAATGTTGTGCATCTGTGCCTCACAACAAAACAACTTAGAAAAGTATTATTATTTTCATACCACAAATGAAGATCATTTGTGGATCATTTTATCCTCTGAAGATCCGAGGATAAAAAACATTCCCAGGGTAATGGGACTCATTGGCAAGGTAGGATCCCAGGTCTGTCAGATTTCAAGTTCCTTATTATTAAAAAAATCCTGTATGAATTCTGAGCTTTTAAAAGTAAAAGGATGGGTGCCTGGGTGGCTCAGTCAGTTAAGTGTCTGCCTTTGGCCCAGGTCGTGATCCTAGGGTTCGGGGATTGAGTTCTGAGTAGGCTTCCCTGCTCAGTGGGAGCCTGCTACTCCCTCTCCCTGGCTTGTGCTCTCTTGAACACACACACTCTCTCAAATAAATAAATAAATAAATAAATAAATAAATAAACCTCAAAAGAAAAGTAAAAGGATATAGATCCTTAAATTGTGTTTGATAACTTGTTGGATTCTGTCTACATTTTTTTTTTCAGATTGGGAAGGGTGAGATTGAAACAATTTTAACTCATTTTCACAAACAAAGAATCTCATTGGCATTAAGGAGAAATTAGAATAAATTCCAATGTCAAGAACTATGCCAACATTTTTTTTTTAAAGATTTTATTCATTTATTTACTTATTTACTTATTTAAGAGTGAGTCAAGGGGGATCCCTGGGTGGCTCAGCGGTTTAGCGCCTGCCTTTGGCCCAGGGCGCGATCCTGGTGTCTCGGGATCGAGCCCCGCGTCGGGCTCCCTGCATGGAGCCTGCTTCTCCCTCTGCCTGTGTCTCTGCCTGCCTCTCTCTCTCTCTCTATGTCTATCATGAATAAAAAATAAATAAATCTTAAAAAAAAAAGAAAAAAAAAGAGTGAGTCAAGGGAGGGGCAGAGGCAAGGAAGAGAATCTCAAGCAGACTAAGCAGACTTTGAATGTGGATCCTGATGCTGGGCTTCATCTCATAATCCTGAGATCATGACCTGAGCCTGAGTCCTGAGCCAAAATCAGAAGTCAGACTTTTTTTTTAAAAATGATAGAGAGAGAGAGAGAGAGAGAGGCAGAGACACAGGCAGAGGGAGAAGCAGGCTCCATGCACTGGGAGCCCGACGTGGGATTCGATCCTGGGTCTCCAGGATCGCGCCCTGAGCCAAAGGCAGGCGCCAAACCGCTGCGCCACCCAGGGATCCCCAAAACTCAGACTATTAACCCACTGAGCCACCCTCGTGCCCCAGAACTATGCCAACTTCTACCTACTAGTAGGTATTGAGGCAGAAAGAAATAGAATAACAAACTTGCAAAATGACAAAAGCTCAAAGGATACCTTCCATGAATATAGCAACTAATGATACACTTTAAAGATTTTGAAATTCATTTTGTTAGTACACTGTTACAAATACAGAAACACTTTTGAAATAGTTGGAAAGGTATTTATATTTTTATCAATACATTTTTTGCATTTTTAATACCACCGGTCTATAATTTATGTAAATTATTTACAAAATGATTGTTACCAACTGGCAGTAAATAAATTTATTTGCATTTATTAACTTACTGAATTTTTATATTTCAGGGAACAAAATGCTAAACCATTTAACATGAACCAGGTAAATGAAAGCATCCCACAGGAGTTCATCCTCTTAGGTTTCTCAGATCGACCATGGCTAGAGCTCCCACTCTTTGTGGTCTTCCTGGTTTCCTATATCTTGACTATCTTTGGCAATCTGACAATAATTCTTGTGTCTTATCTGGACCCCAAACTCCATACCCCTATGTACTTTTTTCTTACCAATCTGTCGCTCCTGGACCTTTGCTATACCACAAGTACAGTTCCACAGATGCTGGTAAACATATGCAGCACCAGGAAGGTGATTAGTTATGGTGGCTGTGTGGCCCAGCTCTTCATTTTCCTGGCCTTGGGTTCCACTGAATGTCTTCTCTTGGCTGTCATGTCTTTTGATAGGTTTGTAGCTATTTGTCGGCCTCTCTATTACTCAGTTATCATGCACCAAAGGCTGTGCCTCCAGCTGGCGGCTGCATCCTGGCTCAGTGGCTTTGGCAACTCAGTGTTGCAATCCACCTGGACCCTTCAGATGCCTCTCTGTGGCCATAGAGAAGTAGATCACTTCTTTTGTGAAGTCCCTGCTCTGCTCAAGTTGTCCTGTGTAGACACAACAGCAAACGAGGCTGAACTATTCTTTATCAGTGTGCTGTTCCTTCTAATACCTGTAACGTTCATCCTTATATCTTATGGTTTTATTGTCCAAGCAGTGTTGAGGATTCAGTCAGCCAAAGGCCGGCGAAAAGCGTTTGGCACCTGTGGCTCCCATCTAATTGTGGTGTCACTGTTTTATGGCACTGCTATCTACATGTATCTGCAACCACCATCACCCAACTCAAAGGACCGGGGGAAGATGGTGTCCCTCTTCTATGGAATCATCACACCCATGTTGAACCCCCTTATATACACACTAAGAAACAAAGATGTAAAGGGAGCATTTAGGAGGTTGATTCTGAAGATCTTCCTAATCAAGAAATAGGAATGCCCAAATGATAGGCCTTCTGAAAGACTTGAGGTTTATGCATTTTAATAATTTAATTGTCTACAAGTTGCCTTATTCTCACTACTCTTAGAAAGAGCTATTATAGTGATCTTCCTCAAATAAAATGTCATTGATAGAAAATTTATTTCATTTCTATTTCCCAAACCTCTCAGGTTTTCTAAGGTCTGGGTGACAAGGGGGCTAGAAATTTGCATGTCTAACGAATGCCTAGGTAATGCTGATCAGGGGACCACACTTTAAAGACTGCTGGACTAATATTTAAAATAAATAAATTTTGCTAAGTTCCTATCTTTTTTCTCCATCGGTGAGAGATGTAATTAAAAAAGAGAATGGAAGCAAGACACTAAAAGAATAAAGTATGAGAGGAAATTCCCCAAAGAAAATACAGTTGTATTTTGAAGTCTAAATAAATAATATGGGGGCAGCCTGGGTGGCTCAGTGGTTTAGGGCCGCCTTCAGCCCAGGTTGTGATCCTGGAGACTAGAGATCGTGTCTCATGTCAGGCTCCTTCTCCCTCTGCCTGTGTCTCTGCCTCTCTCTGTGTGTCTCTCATGAATAAAAAATAAATAAATAAATAAAAAATATATACTGGACTACCAGAGATAAATTTTGATATGATCTCAAATTTGGTGTCAGTGACCTTTAAAAGAATTGTGAAGAATAGCAGTGAAATTAGAGTGATGGAAATTGAGGCATTTTGTGTTTTTGAAGATGAGCTGCTAATTGACTCAATACATGATATAATGGCAAACTTTAATACAATTTATACAAAATATATATACAAATATTTACTATCAGTTTGTGATTATTTTAAAGGATATATTTATATTAAAATATATTAATAAGTATATGATATATATTTATTATCTAAATACATATTATTTAATATATTATTTTATGTAATATATCACTTATTACCTTAAATAATGAGTAATATTTAATATATATACTAGTTGATATATTTAATATATAAGTTGATGTATTTAATACATTATTTAAATTATATACTATAAATAATTAGAATCCATTCTGGTTTCATTTAGAACAATAAATACTAAACTAACAGTCTATTTTACTAGACTGTTATTGTTAGAGAATGTTATATACATATAACGTATCTCGATTTCTGAGTAGAATTTGCACACTTCTCACAGTTTGTATAATATGGAGCGGTAATGACTAAGATGGTAAAGTAATCCTATTTGCTCCTATTTGTGGGGTGACCCCATTGGATGGGAGTCCAGCAGCACCGGCAGTGAAAGGATATACCCAGGGCAGAACGAAGTTTATTGAATATACTGCAAGGGAGTAGTAGGGCAGGACAGCAAAGCAGAGACTGTCTGCCACAAGGCAGTCCTGAGGACCCACAATTACAGGGCAGAATGAGGGAGGTATAGGGATGTATGGAATGTTCCCTTTTTTATTAACTGTGCCTGGTTGGAAGTAGCCCAACCAGGTTGTTGGTTAGTTAGGGCCTATGGCTATTTTGAATGAGCCTATTGGCATTCAGCTCAGGGGTCATCAAGCCTCTTGTCTAAAAGTGGCATTTACACTATCTGCTTGTAAAACCTCCCTTAAAAGGTGATTACTAAAACCCTACCGCTCTGGAAGGAAAGCACTGTTGTCCTATGAATTATATTCACTTGTCCTACTAGAATATGGACTTAATGGGACACCTGGGTAGCTCAGTGGTTGAGCACCTGCCTTCAGCTCGGGGCGTGATCTGGGGTCCCTGGATACAGTCCCACATCGGGCTCCCTGTGAGGAGCCTGCTTCTCCCTCTGCCCGTGTCTCTGCCTCTCTCTCTCTGTGTCTCTCATGAATAAATAAATAAAATCTTAAAAAAACAGAATATGCACTTATCAATAATTTGTATGAACTTAAAGATGATAGGCTTCTTAGATTAAAAGTGACACCAAACTGAGAGAAATCATAATTGATAATAACTGATAATTCTATGGAAATCAGAAATAAAAATAAAAGAAGCCATAAATAAATGGATGAAATTGAACATAAATTAATGCAGAGGTATTTACTTCATATTATATACTACAGGATAGTGGGAACATGAGCAGCAATGAGATCTATAAAGTCACAAGTGGGAACATACCATCAATAAAGCATGCAATGATTGGCATCATTTCCCGGACTCCCCTTTGAAGGGATACATTGTGAGACTAAGATACTTCTACGGAACCAAGATGTGGAGGGCAAAAGCACTGACACCCCAAGAGGGCCACTTTGTCATATTGATTATTTTAAATAAAAGTTACTTAAGAGGCAGTCTGTGCAAGGACACTCTGACCCTCCTCTCTCCCCTGAAAGCAGAAAATGAATCTCCCAGAAAGTTAACCTCCCTGTATCAGGGCACATAGAGAGACAGCTTTCTGACCAGAGATGGGCCAAGAAGGCTGTATAAGCAATTCTTGTTACATCTCCCTAATTACTACCTGAGCCCAGATTCTGTTTAGAATTCCTCACTATTTGAGCTCCCAAAGTTAAGTTTTCTTTGTCCTGTCAAATCCTCACAGATTTATCGTCAATTTGTCTAAAATGTATAAATGCTGCCTGCCTTGGTCATTTCTTCAGGGCCTCAATTTCATAATTGGGCCTCTAGGTGCACTTAATAAAATGTAGGTTTTTGATGTTGTTTTTTTTCCCTCTTGTGTGAATCTGTCTCCCATTGATTTAATTCTTGGTCCAGCTGGAAGACTTTCAGGGTAGAGATGACTTTTTACTTCTCTTGTTAGCTCTCTCCCAGAAAAGGACTTCAAACAGTGGATTTGCATTTTCTTTACCTGCCATCCTTCCAGTAAGGAAGACGCACTACTAAGAATCATCAACAAGCGGGGTATACTGTATACTGAATAAGCATGTATATTTGTGCTAATATAATATTTCTAATGTAAAGAGTGGGTATAAGTGTAAGATAGTAAATATGACAGTGTGATTATGTCTGTGTTTAACTTACACACAAATACACAAATTCAATTGTCTAATTACTATCTGTATGACTCTAGTGTTATTCACCTTTTAAAAACTATATCAAGGGGCACCTGGATGGCTCAGTCAGTTGAATGTCTGCCCTTCAGGTCATGTCATGATTTCCGGTCCTGGGATCCAGTCACACATGGGGCTCCCTGCTCAGAGGGCAGCCTCCTTCTCCCTCCCCCCTTTAAAATACATTTTATTTTATTTTTCTTAAGATTTTATTTATTTATTCATGACACACACACACACACGGGGGGGGGGGGGCAGGGAGGCAGAGACAGGCAGAGGGAGAAGCCGGCTTTGTGCAGGGAGCCCGATGTGGGACTTGATCCTAAGACTGGATCCTGGGACTCTAGGATCACACCCTGAGCTGGAGGCAGATACTCAACCAGTGAGCCACCCAGGCTTCCTCTGAAATAAATTTTAAAAAGCTCACAGGTGCTTACCAACAGCACCATCCAGGCACCGTGGGGTGAGATTCTTGAGGCTGTTTATTGGTCAGGAGATAAGTCTTGGTGTTCTGTACATCATGTACTTATGGGAAATGAGTCTCTAGGGGCTTATGTTCCCTTCCTCTAAAGATGTTTGTAGGAGAGTCTCCATTTCATATCCTCCAGTTCCATTTTAGATAGAAATCCTTTCACAGGGACAAGACTTTGAATGTCACCACTGGCCAAGAAAGGTCTTGGGAATTTTGAGGACAAAGATGCATATTCCCTGACCTCTGAGATTTTCATTTCCACTTCCCTGTCCATCAGCTTCCCTCCTTAGATGAGCCTCCTTCACATTTGTGAATGCACTGTCTTCGACCTTGAGCCCATGTCTCTCTCTCCTAGAGAAGCTTCCTACTTAACATCCAAGAGGTGGCAAACATTTCCTCCACATTTTTACAACAGACCTGATTCTCACTGGATTGTCCCTGTAAGAGTGTCAGCGTCACCGTCCCCACGCTCAGCCTTGCTCTATGGCCTCTAGTTTCTGAAGTCTCACCAGAACGGGGAGACTTGCAAGGAGGTTTGCAGCCACTTCCTAGATCCACAGGAGGCAAGAATTGTCCTTTCAAGTCATACCCTCTCTGTACCTTGAAAAGCAGAATGATCAATCTCTAGAAACATTGATCAGTGGAGAAGGCACAAACTTAAATCTGCATAACAACCATATGCTTGTTTACATTGCCTGAAAATTTCCCAGGACTGCCTCCCCTCTGGGTCCCAAACATGGATCATGTCTTTAGCTGGAGACGTATTTAAAGGCAGTGACTTGAGACCAGGTTCTCCTGGGTCTCTCCCAAGTATACAGGAGGTATCCATGTTAGTATGCTTGTTTATTTTTCTCCTGTTAATCTACCTTTATTACAGTGGTGTCTCAGCCAAGAACCTAGAAGGGTAGAAGCTATGAAAATTAATAAAAGGAAATATCTTCAATGGAGTCAGAAGGCCAGGTGAGGGAGCTCTCATGCTCAGCGCTGTCAGTTGCAGATGCAATAGAAAGACATAGACCTTGAGGGTGGATGCTGCTTTACCGCGCTCCACCCCTAAGAGCCCAATGAGACACTATCATAATTCAGCCAATGAAAAGCCAGGACACTTTGAAATCTGTTTGCTCCAATGGACTTTTAGTTTAGCACAGCTTTTCCCAGTTCCCCTGATCCTCTAAGAAAGTGTGTTCATCTCCTTTGCCTATGGCTTTGACTGTCCCAGATTGCAAGTCTCTGGCTATGGCTCAGTGAATCTATTTTCGCTGGTAAAATAACTGGCAGTTATATTTTTAAGATTAACAGAGGGAAATGATTTTTCCTATCCTGCATATAGCACAGCAGTGAGGCCGTGGTGAAGTGAATAAGGGAGAGAGGCATGGGAGACAGATTAGAGGTTGAGGTATGGAGAGGATCAGAATGTGCCAGCCAACATATGCCATATTAGCATATAGATTATTTTCAGCTGAAGGCAATTAAGACTCAAAAGAGGCAGAAAGAAACCTTCTTGGAGCCTCCTTATGTGACAGAAAGCAGAAAATTCTGAGAAATGATGACTGCCAGAAATCCCTTCTCTGGAGAATGTTTATAGATATGAGGCAGATGGAAAGTTGGCACCAAGGTGAGTCTGTACAAACAAACCTTACTAACATAAGCCTTCTCTTATATTAATTTCCTTACATATTTCCTTCCCTCAATTCATGCTCCCAGAAGCTAAACCCCTTTGTCCTTTGTCAGGTCATTTCTCCACAATTTTTCACTCTTTGGTAAAATAGAATATCAGCTTCCAAGTCTAACGGCTTCCTTGGATTTTTTATTTCTTTCCCGTGGAGTACCCATACACATAAAGTTGAAAATAAAATCAGTATGCTTTTTCTCCCATTAATGTCTTTCATCAGTTTAGTTGACACGTCCCAGCAACTGAATTTAAGAGAGTAGAGGAAAAGTTTCCTCCCCTACAGGAAGGATGGGTCACTGTAGGATTTGTTTTTTATGATGGGTAAGACAATTTGAATAGAGGAGGGACAATAATACCAACAGGGCAGAAGGAGAGCATTAGCAGCATTTGTAATAATCGAGGTAAGAGATGCTAGTTGCATGGACCAGGTTGTAATGATAGAGGAGGTGGTGAGCAGTGGTGAAATTCTGGGTATTGTTAAATGATAAAAATTCAGCGGAATAAATATGAAGATCTAATTAGCTTCATCAGATAAGTCGTGAATTGGGCAGCATCCCATCTAGCAGGTAGAGCTCCACTGAGCTAAATTAAAGAAAGGTTTTTCAAAAGTAAAAATGAAGTATTAGGACTTCATCAAGATAAAAAAAACTTATGCACAGCAAAGGAAACAATCAACAAAACTAACAGATAACCTGTGGAGTGGGAGAAGATATTTGCAAAGGACATATCTGATAAAGGGTTAGCATCCAAAATGTATAAAGAACTTACAAAACTGAACCCCCCCAAAACAAATAAGTTTTTAAGTTTTTGTTCTTAACCCAGTTAAGAAATGGGTAGAAGACATGAATTGACACTTTTCCTAAGAAGACAGCCCAATGGCTAACAGACACATGAAAAGATCCTCAACATCACTGATTATTGGGGAAATGCAAATCAAAACTGCAATGAGATAGCAATTCACAGCAGTCAGAATGGCTAAAATTAACCACACAAGAAACAACAGGTATCGATGAGGATGCAGAGAAAGGGGAACCCTCTTGCACTGTTGGTAGGTATGTAAACTGGTGCAGCCACTCTGGAAAACAGTATGAAGGTTCTCAAAAACTTAAAAATAGAGCTACTCTATGACCCAGCAATTGCACTACCAGGTACCCAAAGGATAGAAAAATACTGATTCAAAGGGATACATGCACCCCGATGTCTATAGCAGCATTATCAGCAATAGCCAAACTACAGAGAACACCCAAATGTCATTGACACCCAAATGTCATTGACTGATGAATGGAAAAAGAAGATGTGGTTTATATGCACAATGGAATATTACTCAGCCATCAAAAAGAAAGAAATCTTGCCATTTGCAATGGCGTGGATGGAATTAGAGTGTATTATGCTCAGCGAAATAAGTCAGAGAAAGACAAAGACCATATGATTTCACTAATATGTGGAATTTAAGTAAGAAAACAGATGAACAGGGATGCCTGGGTGGGTCAGAGTTTGAGCATCTGTTCTCGGCTCAAGGTGTGATCCTGGGGTCCTGGGATCGAGTTCCACATTGGGCTTCCCGCGGGGAGCCTGCTTCTCCCTCTGCCTGTGTCTCTGCCTCTCTCTCTCTCTGTGTCTCTCATGAATAAATAAATAAAATCTTAAAAAAAAAAAAAAGAAAACAGATGAACATATGGGAAGGGGGAGATGAAGAGAGGGAAACATGTCATAAGAGACTCTTAGCAATAGATAACAAACTGAGGGGTGATGGAGGGAGGTGGGTGTGGGATGGTCTAAGTGGGTGATGGGCATTAAGGAGGCAACTGTTGTGATGAGCACTGGATGTTGTATGTAAGTGATGAATCACTAAATTCTAGTGATTCTCCAGAATTCTCCAGAAACCAATATCACACTGTATGTTAACTAAACTTTAAATTAAAAGAAAACTAAAGAAAGGTTTATAAAGGTGGAGAGAGGCCATTAAAGGAATTTATTAGCAAGTAATGCATTGTTTAGGCAAGGGCGCCCTCCTAAGGGGAGTGGAAGGGAATCTATCAGTAAATTCCCTGGTATTGACCAGGTAATCCCATGTTAACTGGTCAAAGGTTATGTTCCTGGAGAGTAAAATTGCAATTAGATTAGGTATTACGTCTTGGTTTCCAGACTTGGGCCTTTAACCTCAGTGATGGCATTTGGGGCCTGTGGAGGTTGCTTTTTAAACAGTCAAATTGGCTTTATTAAGTGATTCATGGATTGGGCAGCATCCTGCCGGCCAAGTCGATGGGAGTTCTGGGGAGGTGTACAAAATGGGAGGCTTCTACAGGAACGAGGGTGGGCTAGGTAAGTTATTAAGCAAAAGAAAATATTGTTTCAGGCAAGTTCCTTAAGGGGAAAAGCAGAGAGTTCTATCCTGAAAATTACTTTATTTTGCTTTGGGGTCAGGAATGGAGCAGTCCCAGGCCCCAGAATACCTCACTGGTGCTGACCAGAAAGTTCCTGATTGATTGGGTGAGAATGCATTTCTGGGGGAGGTCAAAACTGCAGTTGGGTTCGGTATTAAGTCCAGGTTTGGTGACTTGGCCTAAAGGCCACCATTTGGGGCCCGTGGTTTTCTTTTTAATAATGTATTTTGAAATAAGAGCTGGCACTGTCTACTGATAGATTAGACATGCCTGTAAGAGAGAGGAGTCAGAACTAATTCTGGTTTCCAGATATTCTTTCCTCGAGTCTGTGGGAATGATGTGAAGGAGAGCAGAACATGCCACTCCAAAATTCACCACTTTGACACATTTTTTTTTTCGAAATTAAAGATACTTGAGAAACAACCAGTGCAAGGATAGTCTGACCCTGCTTGTCTCCCTGAAAACAGGACTTAAGTCTCCCATGTGCAAGGTACCCTCCCTGTACCAGAAAGTAGAATATAAAATTATCACTAGAAATAGGGAATTTAGGGCTGTTAAAAAGAAAACCGCAGTTGAGGGATAGTAGAATAATCCATACCAAATCAACTGATTTTTGTGTTTTTTTTTTTTTTTTTGAGAAAAAGCAGACCCAGAAACTAAAAACAGAGCAGAAGTCAGCGTTTTGTAAAGGCAATTTACATTTAGAAGAGAAATCTCCTTTTGCATGGGTGACTCCCTCTTTATACTGGGAAGAGAGTGATAACTCCAAATTACTAGCAATTCTATCAAGGAAGAAGGCACCAGACTTAAATCTGTGTAACAACTTCACTGTGCCTTGCCTGGTAACTTCCTACAACTGCCTCTTTCCCACTCTCACCCAACATCTTTAGCTGAAGATGGTATTTAAATGGGTGGCTTGGGCCATTCTGGGGGGCTTTTCTAAGTACGGGTCTCTCCTATGTATTCAGCAGGTGTACTTGTCATTAAACTTGCCCGTTTTTTCTTGTTCATCTCTTTTGTATGGGGAGAGGGGTGTCTTCAGCCAAGAGCAATGAAGAATAGGAGAAAAGTTGTTTTCCTCCCCTGCAGAGTCTTTATCAATAGGGATAGAGAGAAAAATCAAATTGAGAATAACAAAGTATGTTTGCTATGTTTGTCTTGTCAGTTCTTCACAGATTTATTGTTTCTTTGTCTGAAAGGTACAAAGCTGTCTGCTTTGCTCAGTTCTTTGAGTCTCATGTTTTTATGGGGCTCCTGTACTAGGAGGTTAAACTTGTTTTTCTCGTGTGAATCTGTCAATTGGATTATTAGGCCAGCCAAAGAACTGATGAAGGAGGAAGGGACATGTATCCACATCTACGGCTGCAGTCCTGGCTCCTGCCTAGTAGGAGAAAAAATTGCTATCTCTCAGTTTTTCAGTAGAAGTTCTTGCTTTCAAGGAGACTAGGTCAACATGGGTATGTGCCCATTTAGACCTAAGACCATATAGCCGGGGGCGGGGCGGGGGGGGGGGGAGGAACTGTACTTGAGTAGCTGACTCCTGGCTTTCTGAAACAATCCCAGCAAGCAGGGCATGGCAGGGCCCATGTGTGATTCTTTTAAGTCTGGCACCACCTGAGCATTTGCTACAAATGTCAATTCTTGTGCCCACCAGCAATCTACTGAATTGGCATCTCTAGAGTGAGTGGCCCAGCCATCTGTGTCTAATAAGCCCTCCGGGTGATTCCCACGCATGCTGAAGTTTGAGAGCCACTGGCTTAAACTAATTGGGAGATCCTGAGATTGGACCTATTGTCAGTTCGAAGAGGCAAAAGTAGAGTGATGAGGAGTCAGCCAATACTGTGCCCTGCAAGGGTGTACTACAATACCATGCTGGAGAATGCAAATACATCCATCTACTCAACTGATAAATACTGAGCATCTAGTTGTTGCCTCTATGATTTCAGAAGTTAGAGATGTAGCAGTAAGTAAGCTAAACATGCCAAATCTCTGTTTGGAGCATCTCATCTGGTAAGTGTCAGAAGATTGAAAAAAAAAAAAAAAAGAAGAATGGTGTGTCACAAGGAACGCAATGTGTGAGAAAAAACACAAAGCCAGAAAGAGGGGTAGAACGTGTGTGTTTTTCTAGGGTGTTGCTGTGTTATGTAGAGTATTCTGGAAAGGCCTCAGTGATAAAGATGATGTATAGTTTCCCCTGAAAGACACGCCTAAGGAGGGCAGAGACTGAGGAGAGGAGAGACTGGATAACTATTTGAGGGGAGAGCTCGGTGGTCATAAGGAAGAGACGCTAAACATGCATTTTGGGCTTGTGCTTGGAGGCTTCTGAGGAATTCCATAATTCTTCATGGTTGGAACACAGTGAAGAAGCTGGAGTAGGAACAGATGAGGGGTGCATGTGTGTGCATGTGTGTGTGTGTGTGTGTGTGTGTGTGTGTGTATAACAGACACATAGGGCCTTACGCATGATTTAAGGAATTCAGGTTTATCTATACCTAGTTACACATTCTCTCTTCATCTCCTTGCCCCCAACCTAAGCTGAAAGCTGGTTGGGGGCAGGGAGAGGCTGTGGTTCCTGAGAGGGGAGCTGTCTGAATGAATGAATGTATGGTCCAGTATGGTCCTTAAGAAGGAACCCCTTCCACGTAAAAGAGGGAGCGCCCCCTGGGGCTCATCCTAAGCCCAATATGGGAAATCAATTGCAAATACATGTGGGCACGTGCAGGCTTCTAGGGAGGATGTGGGGGTCTTTCAGCACATTCTCACAGATCTGTGAGCCCACATGTGAAGGACCCCATTCCCACCCTAAGGAAAGATGGCCAGAAGCAGGAGACTTTGGGCTTTGAACAAGGGTGAGATTTTAAAGGTGTGTGTAACTTGGGAGTCTGGCCCTGTGTTTGCACTCAAAGTTGGCAAAATCTCCCTGGAAAAAAAAAAAAAAAAAAAAAAAAAAAGACAGAAGGGCAGCTCCGGTGGTTCAGCGGTTTAGCGCCGCCTTCAGCCCACGGTGTGATCCTGGAGACCTGGGGTCCAGTCCCGAGTCCCACGTCGGGCTCCCTGCATGGAGCCTGCTTCTCCCTCTGCCTGTGTCTCTGCCTCCCCCCGTTTTCTGTATCTCTCATTAATAAACAAGTTAAAAAAATCTTTAAAAAGAAAAAGGTTGTAGAAAAATCTGTGCTTCAAAGGGAAATTTTGGAATACCCTTCTGCATCATCCGGTTCTGATCCAAGGACTCTGCAAACTGTAGAACCAAACGATAGAAAATAATTCGTGTCTATAGACATGCAAATTAATTGCGTCTCCTGATTGGACATCTCCTTCCTCCCCAGCCCGCTGCCCCCAGCGGAAAAGCCAGTTTTACCCCTATTTACACATTCACGTCAATAATCGTGATCAATATCACATCAATATTCCTTTGATTTCTCCTTTGACCTGGTAGTAGCATCTCCTCCGTTCTTTCATTGAGGAGCCGAAAAGCGGTTCATTTTTTTTTTATTTTTTTTTAATTTTTTTTAATTTTTTTTAATTTTTTAATTTTTTTATTTTTAGCGGTTCATTTTTATAGTCGTACGAGAGTTGTGATTGTACCTGTTTTGTTGTTTTTATGCTTTTGAAAATTACCCTCCATTAAGAGGTCTGTGTGTGCTCGCTTTGACTGGAAGGAGTTTCTAGTGTCACCTGCATAACCATAGCAACTGAAGCGTCCCTAATCCCCAGCCTTGCTGTTCTAGGGGCGGCCAGCAGAGGGCGGTACCGGGCCCCTCCCTGCGCGGTCCCCAAGGGTCAGACCGCGCTGGAGTCACCGCGTGCCCAGGGGTCGCCGCCGAGCGCCCGAGGGTTCCCACCGCATCTCCCCCGGCCCGCCTGCCTACGTCGCGGAATTTGCAACGCAGGTGAGCTTTTCCTGAAAGGAGGGGAAGAAGGGGCAGGTGTGTTAGGATCCGTGAGCAACAGCAGGTGACAGCACTTCCAGCAGTGGCGCTGCCCGCCTGCCAGGAGGCATTGGTGGTTCAGTGGTAGAATTCTCGCCTGCCACGCGGGAGGCCCGGGTTCGATTCCCGGCCAATGCACAGGCCTTTCAAGTTTTCTTTTCTTGCAGTCCTTTCAAATTATTTCGGAATTGCTCCCGTGGAGTAGTAGGATACCTCCCTCGTCCAGTGTCTGAGCTTTCATATCCATTGTGGGACTTTAAGACGAGACGCGGAGGAGCTTCCACTTAAGTCAGTGGGTCAGGCTGGCGACTGCTCTTTCCCGACAGGAACATCGAATTTTCTGCTTTCAGAGTATGTGCCCTGGATTCATTCTCTCGTTGGGAATATGGGTAAAACCAAACTATAGACTTTGCGGGGGAAAAAAAATTAGGATAAAGGTGGCAACTAGAGGAAATAAAATAAAGGGACTGCTTAAAACGGCGTCTGTCAGTGGAGCAGAGTGGCGCAGCGGGAGCGTGCTGGGCCCATAACCCAGAGGTCGATGGATCGAAACCATCCTCTGCTAAGCTGGCTGTAGTTTTGTTTTGATTTTCAACGCTCCTCCCTCCCCCCCCCCATTGGATGCATTTAGAACAAATCCTGTCTCTGCGTTTCTAACTAAGGTTCTGCAACTTTTGGACGAAATTCATGTACCAACCAGGAATTTCTAACTAAGTAATGTCAGGTTCCCCATGTGGAGAGCAGAGGATTCATTTTAACCCATCAGTGGAAAGGTCACCATCTCTACCTACTACCGTATTGTGAACCAGACGTAAGTTTCGAGTTCAAAAATCACCGTATAGGGCTAGTCTCAGCTTTAGAGATTCAGTTAAGGGCAGTTTGGAGTATTTAAAATAGCAACTTCCCCAGCAATCTCCCCCACCTCCCCATCCCGGCTCTGTTTTCCTTCTTAGCACTTAGCCCTACCTGCTGTATGGTATATTTTATAGTATATATTTTCTCTCCCCTGAAATGTAAATTCACAAGAACAGAGTTTTTGGTTTTTTTGTCTGTTTTGCCACTGTGGTTGTTGTAGTATCTAGAATACTACCTGGCACATCTTAAGTACTGGTGATTTTGTAAGTATGTTAAAAGTTGCAATTTCTAATACAGCAAACACCAGTATTTGAGTTTTCTCCACCTTATTTTACCTTTTAAAAAATTATGGAAGAATACAAAAATAACCACACACGATTATTTAATATTATGGCATATTCACTAGAAATCTCTATATTTAAAATAAAAAAAAGCCCACAAAAACTGAACCACTCTTTTTACCCATAGTCCCAAACCTAGTATCTTTCTCAGGGCAAGTCTGCAAGAATTTGCTGTGCTTCTCTCCCATTCTTGTTGTTGAATGAATGATTTTTATTTTTGAAGAGTGGCAGTAGCAGCTGGATAGTAGATCTCGAGTCTCCTGATTCCTCAAAGTATTCATCTTCAATTGTAGTCCTCACTTGGCAGCTTTGAATTAAAGTCCTATATCAATGCTGACTATTGAGATTTCCAAAGCACAGGATTTCACAGAGGCCTGGAAGTTCCTTGCATGAAGCTATATTCCTCTTGCAGAGCTCAAATCTGATGAGCTTTGGAGGAGGACAAGGAGACGGAGGCCAGCTCATTCTTCCCCACCTTCCTTTCCACACTCGTCACCTGGAATCATCTGCACTTTATTGATATCTACCACTTACATTCTATCTCTATCAAGCTATAAAATAGCCTAATGATTTAAGCGCAAGCAAAGATGCACTGCTCTGCAGATGAGGTAATGTGGAAGCGACCACATGGCACCAATGACTGGCGCCCTGGTATGCTTTCCTTCACTTCCAAGTAGCTAGTAATTTATTCTGACAACTCATACCTCTCTTAGTAATAATCCCCCTTTTCCTTCTCCATGTCAACATTTCATTCTCAGGCCTGCTTCTATCGGTGGGTACCAACTAGTGGAATGCCAGCACCAAGGCTTGAAAACCCAGACCTTTTTTAGTGCAGGTGAGGGAAATCCCCTTTGCAGCTGCAGAGGAATAGATCCTATAGGGCTTCATAAAATGGACCTGGCCACGGATATTTCTGGTGAAGAATTTTCAAAGACATCGACTTCAGATTGCTATGACCTCTGAAAGTCACATTTAAATTCTAGGTCTGCACATGATTGCCTTTCTCTTTTTTATTTATTTTTTAATTTTCCTTTTTTAATTTAAATTTTTAGTCAATAACATACGGTGCAGTATTGGTTTCTGGTGTCTTTCTCTAAAAATAGTCATAAGATGCTAACTAACTGGAATCTTCTTTTTTCCTTCAAGACTTTTACATTATGATATTTCTTTGTTCAATCTGAAGACAATATGGTTCTTAACTCTTCTATATGCATGAAGGTAAAGTAAAACAAAATAAAATCAGTGATTCACTACATAGTTGATTTAAACAGCATGTGAGTCTGTATCTCATTTAAATAGACAGTAGAAAACAAGGAGCTAAAAAGAGAAAGAAAGAAGCTGGGTCCAGGGAACAAAGTGGGCCATTTGCAGAAGGGAGTCCTGCTGAGAGAAGGGGTGGAGCTGTTTAAGATTCTTGTGGCCTCTACGGTCTCCTTCCTTTCACAAGACAGGAGAGATGGAGAGCACTAAAAGAAAACAGAGAAAATGTTGAGACTGATGGAAGAAAAGTAGGTAGAGGAGAATGTATCCCAGTAAGATAAATGTCCCATAATTAGAGGTGAATGGGTTTATTTACCCAGGTAGCTATTAAATCCATAGTAAATACCTCCAAATACCCCTTTCCACTTTTATTTCACTGCTAGTAGTAGCTTGAAGAAATGGTAATTTTTCTTTTAGCTTACTTCTTTTTCCATTTACTTAAATAGGACAAAATAGCTGGGGGTGCCTGCTGTGTGCAAGACCTGGTGCTCTGCCCCAAGCAGATGAACAGATTCTTTTCAGTGGAAGATTTAGGAAGCTGGGGAGATCTGGGCATGTGCTCTGGGCTTTGGTGGCAGAAGTACACGGGACAGCTTGTCAGGGACATAGAAATCTTCATTAATGCCCAGAGATCTCCAATTGCGAACTTAAGGGTTTGATGAAGAATGCAGATATTTCTTTTAGTCTGTCTGCACCACGTCATACATTTTTTATTAGCTGCTGCCTATATTGAAAATTTAGAACATTCCATACTAAAGTGCATATCTTCTCAAAAAATTTAAAGAGTTGCTGTCCAGGGTTTGCAGCAGGGCAATGATGAGGTGAAACCCCTCACATGGCCTCATTTGCTTCAGGTATCTGACATTCCAACTGGTCCCTTTCATGGGCAGATGCTAGCTGGCAGTTTTTTCAACATCCTCGTGCAACGGTTGTTCTTACAGCAGCATTAAGAGAACAGAAATATGCTATTAAAACAAGGAAAATGAAATTTGGTGCCAAAAGCCTATGTTGCTTCAATTAAAAATTGCAAAGAGCACCTTTTTTTGTGGACAAGGCCTGGTTTCTAGCATCCAGCCAGTTTCGCTCTTATGGGGTGGGCCCTTGTGAATATTTGACTTTAAATCTCTGGTTAGGTGGACAGCACGACTGTCTTTAGCTGAAGCTTGAGCTAAAGGGAAGTATTTTATGAAAGATAATTTGGAATAGAAGGCTGAGAGTAAAATGACCTTATGTGCTGTTATGGATTGAATTGTGTTCGCTCAAAATTCATAGTTGAGCCCTAACCCCAGTGTGACATGGCCTTTAAGAGGTAATTAAAGTTAGATGAAATCATAAGGAGGATCCTAATCCAATAGCACTAATGTTCTTAGAAGAGACTCCAGAGGTGTGCAAACACCGAAATGGGCCACATGAGGACACAGGTGCAAGCCAAGAAGGGGAGCCAACCCTGCTCACACCTGGATCTTGGACTTGTAGCCCCCAGAACCACGAGGAAATGAGTATTTATTTATTTATTTATTTATGATTGTATTTATTTATTCATGAGAGACACAGAGAGAGGCAGAGAGAGGCAGAGACCACACAGGCAGAGGGAGAAGCAGGCTCCATGCAGGGAGCCCGACGTGGGACTCGATCCTGGGTTTCCGGGATCATGCCCTGGACTGAAGGCGGCGCTAAACCGCTAAATTACCCGGGCTGTCCGTGTAGGTTATTTAAACCAGCCAAGTAAATGGTATTTTGTTGTGGCAACACCAGAAAGCTAATGCAAGCATTTTGATTGGATGTTTGGATTTGGTTAGGCAGTAAAAGTGTCAAAGGAGGGCTAAGACAAACATTTGGAAACAAAGACTACCTGCAAAGAGAAGCAAGAGTAAAACTTGGGGGAAGCACGCATATTTAAAAGGACAGAGGGAACTGCAAAATGACCAAGGTTACCAAGTTTATACTGACCTGTTCATGATGGAAAAAGTACAGTTTAGTTACATGTAATCATATTCGTAAATGCTGAGGTGTCTTCAAAGGGCAGCTCAGCAAAATCAGGGGTATGAGTTCCATCAGGTGTTTTGGTTTACAGGAAACATTAAAACATTTATTACTTTCAGGACCAGAAATTGAGAGTGCATAACCCTCTTTATACCCAATTTCTTAAAAATTGTAGGGAGTATTTTGATTTTTCTTTGGCAGCTTTGACCAGATGGCAATAATCACCATGACTTTTGCTCTCCTCTTGGGCTTTCCCGCTGTCGTGTGCACGAGTGACTGTTGGAGAAACTCAGTTAAATCCAGTGGTTAAAGAGAGACAGAACTAGTGACTGTACCTACCTACAGCTCACGGCTGTCCCCAGGACTTTGAACTTCTGAGGAGAGCCATTTAGGCAGGTTCATTGGAACCTGGAGACAATCTTCGACCGCTGCCTCCGCCTCTTGCCGCACGATGGCAGAAGAGGACAACGAATCCTAACGCACCACTCTGGGTTTCTCAAGGATGGAAGAGGAAAGAAAAAAAATCAACCCCGGAAAAAGCAAAGACAAGAGGGGAGGAGTAGGATGCCGAGGACTTCAGGAACACGATTAAGTTAGGGAACGGCCCTCCATGGAGCAGGGTTGCTTACCGGAGGGATCTGCCGCCAATCCTCCAGGCTCAGTATCCGGGGATTCCTTGATGAAGCGTAATCAAAGGCGAAATTTCTATTGCGGCAGAGCACAAAACTGAAACCCTCTTCCCAAAGAGCGTCAAAGAACCCGTACTAAATTTGCATTGATAGTGAGCCTAAATAAACGCTTACCCAATGTTTTACCAGCGATCTCCTCTCTCTCAACCTAGCCCCAAACAGTTACACTGCAGGCGAAATGCACCAGCTGCTTTCTCTGCGAGTGTAGATGGCTCTGAAAAGAGCCTTTGGGTTGGATGGTGCCTCGGAGCGCGCTCACTTGGAGCTGGTGTACTTGGTGACGGCCTTGGTGCCCTCGGACACGGCGTGCTTGGCCAGCTCCCCGGGCAGCAGCAGGCGCACGGCCGTCTGGATCTCCCTGGACGTGATGGTCGAGCGCTTGTTGTAATGCGCCAGGCGCGACGCCTCGCCCGCGATGCGCTCGAAGATGTCGTTGACGAACGAGTTCATGATGCCCATGGCCTTGGACGAGATGCCCGTGTCGGGGTGCACCTGCTTCAGCACCTTGTACACGTACACCGAGTAGCTCTCCTTGCGGCTGCGCTTGCGCTTCTTGCCGTCCTTCTTCTGCGCCTTGGTCACCGCCTTCTTGGAGCCCTTCTTCGGGGCCGGCGCGGACTTGGCGGGCTCGGGCATGGTGACCCGCAGGAAAGCAAAGTGAACCAGGGCAACGCACCTCTTCAATTATAATGACTTTATATGCAAAGGAGACGGGGAGGGTCGCTGGTGATTGGAGATTACCTTGGGTGACATCACGTCACAGTTTGACCCAATCAAGATGGTCACTCTACGGAGTTGCGTTTCCATTGGTCTAAATTGAAATGAAATGTTAGCCAATTGCATAGCGTCCTTTTCGCGCCCAGGAGGAGCTATAAAATGCGCTTTTCTGACCTTACTTGCACTGTAGCCACACTTGACAAACGCTATTGGTAGTTGGAGATGTCAGGTCGCGGGAAGCAGGGCGGCAAGGCTCGCGCCAAGGCCAAGACGCGCTCGTCGCGGGCCGGGCTCCAGTTCCCGGTGGGCCGCGTCCACCGCCTGCTCCGCAAGGGCAACTACGCGGAGCGGGTCGGGGCGGGCGCGCCGGTGTACCTGGCGGCCGTGCTGGAGTACCTGACGGCCGAGATCCTGGAGCTGGCGGGCAACGCGGCCCGCGACAACAAGAAGACGCGCATCATCCCGCGCCACCTGCAGCTGGCCATCCGCAACGACGAGGAGCTCAACAAGCTGCTGGGCAAAGTCACCATCGCGCAGGGCGGCGTCTTGCCCAACATCCAGGCCGTGCTGCTGCCCAAGAAGACCGAGAGCCACCACAAGGCCAAGGGGAAGTAGATCTCTGGATTGATTTGCCCTGCAGAACTTCTAGTCAAACCAAAGGCTCTTTTAAGAGCCACCTAAGGCTTTCTGTAAAGAGCTGAACACTTGAGAGATTCCTAAGAATCAAACAGCGCTTTTCGTCAATCTCCCAACTTGGATTAGGGGAGAGCAATTTGATGAAACTTCTATTGTAAGGGCTAAAGTTTCCAAAATCCTTTCTTGAGGGTCATTAAACTTCGTGTATGGAGTATTCCAAAAACCTGTCTTGGTTTGTCAGAACTAGGTAAACGGATTATATGCAGGAGCTTGTGAACTCTTCGATACTGGTGTGCTTTTTCAGCTTCACAAAGAAGTTCTGGTGATGGAGTTCTTTTGAGGGCAAACAGCAGTTTCAAAACCTTGTTTTCTAGTTCTAGTTCTAATTGAAGACCTGAACGTACAGAGATTAACCCAAAACCTCCATTCCAAGCCAAAGCTATTTTTAGAGACTTTAGTGATTTCTGAGACCTAATCTGGCCTGTTTTCACATTGCTAAATTGAAATTTTAATCATCCTTAAAGATTTGAGATGTCAACAGGTACCTGATGAACCAATGATCATTCTTCCTTTAAAAGTGTCTTTCTTGGTCTTTTTATTGTGACTTAAAGGTTTTGATGATACATGAATGGATTTAGATTCTCTAATTGCCTGCCGTGGTGACTTCTAGTTCAGAGGCATCAGATACGTCATGCCATGCAAGGAACCTACAGTTTTGGCAGTTGCTAATGAGAAGTATTGGAGTGCCTTAGTTTAGCCCTATATAGATTCCTGGTGGTACGCAATTAGATTCTTCAAGACAAAGGGATTACAAGTAATTCTGTTAAATTACAGATATATAATGCTTTGTACCTATGGCAGAGCCAGTCCCTCCGTTCCCAAATTAATAAAAAAAAAAAAAGACAGTAGGTTTCTATTAGCATTCTGAATTTCCAGGAGAGCAGAAAATTAAAGTCTACTACAATAGGATTGGTTTACATCACCTGAAAAAAAAATAAGTTCATGTAAGTATGTTTCTCTGAAGTTACTAGCCTTTGATTGTTCACATACAAATTAGATTTTTCTTACGGAAAAATAAAAACAAATCTTTAAGTGTTCAAAGGATAACAAATTGGGGGAAGAGGGTATAGAGTTGAGCTGTCCTGTGTGGTAGCCACTAGCCAATTGTGGCTAGTAATCACTGTGCGTGGGACTAGTTTGATTCAAGAAGCGCAAAACACGTTAAAATACGCGCTGGATTCCGCAGAGTTCGTATAAAATAAAAAGGAATGTAAAATATCTAACAACTGTTGACCACATGTCAAAATGAGTGTTTTGGCTGTATTGGGTTAAAGCATTACTTAAAATAATTTCTCCTCGTTTTACTTTGTTCTAATGTGGATCCTAAAAAATTTATTCTTAGGTAGCTCGAATTGATTTCTACTGGAAATCTCCTAATATAAAGCAGACAGGAAAAATATATTGAGGTCACGGGCGAGTGTTATCAGGGCATTTGAGGCACCCTAAAAATTTCGAGCCCTTAACCAATCCGGTTACTGGTTTTATAGCCGGTTCCCTTTTGTCCAATCAGCGTCTGACTCTCACTATAAATACCATGACTGGCTCCCTCCTAACCTGCACGGAGTATCCAAGCCATGGCTCGCACGAAGCAGACGGCGCGCAAGTCGACGGGCGGCAAGGCCCCGCGCAAGCAGCTGGCCACCAAGGCGGCCCGCAAGAGCGCGCCGGCCACCGGCGGCGTCAAGAAGCCGCACCGCTACCGGCCCGGCACGGTGGCCCTGCGCGAGATCCGGCGCTACCAGAAGTCCACGGAGCTGCTGATCCGCAAGCTGCCGTTCCAGCGCCTGGTGCGCGAGATCGCGCAGGACTTCAAGACCGACCTGCGCTTCCAGAGCTCGGCCGTCATGGCGCTGCAGGAGGCGTGCGAGGCCTACCTGGTGGGGCTCTTCGAGGACACCAACCTCTGCGCCATCCACGCCAAGCGCGTCACCATCATGCCCAAGGACATCCAGCTGGCGCGCCGCATCCGCGGGGAGAGGGCGTAAACGGTCTTTCCAAAGCTTGTCCCTCCCAAAGGCTCTTTTCAGAGCCACTTTCATTTTCACCGAGAGCGGCTGTTGTACTCCTGGGCTGGGTGTTCCTTGAAGTGCGAACCTAGTGAAAGGTCCTGCGAGCGCCACCGGAGCGCTGTAACCTGGTCTTCAGCACAACCGCATCCTGTTTCCTGTATGTAGAACTTGTCATTTGGGAAGGCCACGCCTTGTCTCTATACGTTAACTATTATGGAAGCAGTTGCCGAATAGCTAGTTTTTAACGGCTACAGTCTGCAGACTCTCCCCCCCCCTCCCCCGGCCCCGGCCTTGATCCCTTGGGTAGTCCATACGTAAAGTGTTTCGCAGCAAAGGGACTTAACCACCTTCTCACCAAATAAGAGGAGATTCAGCATAAACACTGGTACCTTCCGCCCCCACATCTGATACAGTCAGGCTGGGAGCAGAGTTGTCCTTCCCTTCTGGCATATACCCACAGCATGGCAGAAGGGCACGTTGCAGGTTCTATTCTAGTTCTACTTGTTCCATAGAGAAAATGCTTTGAGTTGTCCAGGTTCCCAAGAGGTGTGGAGTGCCTCTAAGCTGAACTCCGGCAGTGCTGGTATCCTGTCTAGGATCTAGCAGGTGTGCAGGCCTCACATTTTCTTATTGACACTCAATTTCTTTTATACAACTCCAAAAATTTGCCTGCAGTCATAGCTCTCTTTACCAATAAAATGAGCTAGTGTTAAGACCATTTCTTATGAGAATTGACTTTCTCATTGTTTAGCATTAACATCTGGTAACTATAGGATAAGGCTCTGAAATGTTCATTTTCCTTCACACCCATTCTAAACTACAATACTGTAAAATCGGTGAATTGGCCCTCACTCTGGGTCTTATTTGCCAGCTTCCAGGAGCCTGGTAATATAGAGTATGCATGAGGAGCAAACTGCAGGCAGCATGATTTCAATACCTGGTTGCTCAAGACTGGACTCCCAACAACCTGACAATAGTGACTTCCCTGGAGTACAACCACAGAGACCATTTGGGTGGTAATAACCCTTCTCTACTCGAGCTTTCCTGTAAACATTGTCCCTTAGAGGACAACATATTTCTATGAAATACTCAGAAGTGTTCCCTTCAAATCACGTGTGAACCTAAGTCTAAAAGTCATAAATTTTGCCCCACTGGGACACCTGGGTGGCTCAGTGGTTGTGTCTGCCTTTGGCTCAGGGTGTGGTCCCGGGGTCTGGAAGGAGTCCCACATCGTGCTCCTGCAAAGAGCCTGCTTTTCCCTCTGCCTGTGCCTCTGCCTCTCTGTCTCTCATGAATAAATAAAATCTTTAAAAAAATAATAAATTTTTGCCCCACTTTCTCTCCCCATATAATATACATGTCCTAAGGCCAAGATTTTTCTCGTTGTGTTTACTCTTGTATCCCTAAAACAGTAAAGTTTGACTTAACAGCAGGTGCTCATTAAATTCTAGTTGAGTGAATGTGTTGCTGATTAACTGTCTTTTAGACACAAGACAGTTCCCTGTCAGCCATAGGTAGTCACTGAGTGCTTACCACTATGTGCATTATACCTTTCATCCTAGATGTACATCATCACCACTATTTTCATGCCCATGGTGAGCAGATAAAATACAACAACAATTATATAAAGCTTTACAGTTTCCAAAATATCTTTACTTACCTTTTGTATGTGAAATTGACAACAGCGGGGTTTAAACAGGGCCTATCACCGCTCCCTCACTAGCTCTAGAAAAGCTTATCTTCTCCCAAAGTATCCAATAATAGGGGACAAAGTTGGTCAATTTGTTTAGGATTCTTTCAATAAACCCTAAGATGGAAGATCTGGATAAGCATCCAATGGCTGCAGGAAAATAAAGGGGAATTACTGTGGGGGTGGGTGTTGAGGGGGAGCTAGGGGCAGAAAAACCTGTTTTCCTTTAAGTGAAAAGACCAGGGCAGAAGCTAGGTTGTTATGTTTCCCGGCTCCTCAGAAAGGGCATCTACTGGAATTGGGAGTCTGTACATCAGTGAAGATATATCCTATTTGAAGGCTAAGTTTGGACAGAGAAAAGGTGGTTTTAGGACATGTTCAAAAATTCTTTGATATTCTTACTTTCAAAAAATGGAGCCAATTCTTCTCCTCTGGAGTTGGGGCTGGACTTAGGTACGGGCTTCTAAGGAACAGGACAAAGCAAATGGCATAAAGTCAAAGTGATAGAGAGCTGTTTTGGAGGCTAGGTCACAGAGGGTGGTGTTTCCTCCTTGTTTTCTCTCCCTCTCTCTCTCAGGCCACTTGCTCTGGTGGCTTCTGGCTGACTTGTTGGGAGGATACTCAGGCACCCCTGTGGAGAGACCCACATGATCCCAAACCAACAGTCCTTTTCCAACAGTCTGTGAAGAACTACCAGTACCTATGGGAGTGAACCATGTCCAGCCCCAGCCAATCCTCAGGTGACCATGGTCCCTGCAGTCACCTTGACTCTTGATAGACCGTGAACCAGATCACCCACCTAAGCCATTCTCTGTTTTCCAAACTTCCGAAGCTGTGTGAAATAACAAATTTGTTGTTTTAAGCTGCTAAGTTGCTTTTTGGGGGGAGGGGGCAGTAATTCATTATACAACAATGAATAACAGCAATAGAAGGAAAAAAAAGAGGAATAGTAAAGAGTCACCCAATGGACTCCATTAGTCTAGATGGGATGACCACATCCCACAGCTCTTTCCCTCACCATTAGGGCGTCTGAACTCACAGGAACTTCCTTTGGCCTTGTCCCATTAGCGGCAAGGTTTTCTTCTGTTGCTATCCAGACAGGCTGGAGACCAGCTTTGTGGTGCTGATTTAGAGAGGCTGATATCTTTGGTTGCTCAGGTAGGGCTGCTTTGAAGGGGTGCACCTGGTATGCACCTCTAGCTAAAGACTCCACTCAGTTACCCGACCGCCCCCACTTCCCCTTGAGGTACCATTTCTAATGGTCAGTTATACTAGTCACCAGTTGAGATTTGGGAAATGATCCAATTTGATCAGTCACACATTAGCAAGTCATGTCATTTCTGCTAATGGCCAGTCTTATTTCCTGGAAGATTTCTCTTAGTTTCTGCCTCACCAGGTAAAGTTTTCTATACCTGTCTTTCAATTCTGGACAGTACTTGGAGCACAGGAATGATTTTTGTTTAGGAGGCAGGGAAGATATTGAAAAAATTAGATGAGAACAGATGCTTCTACAACTGCTCACTCCCCAGTTGCTCCAAAGGATAGAAGCCCTGAGAGGATATCAAATAGAAGAGCAAGAAAAGTTCCCAAGAATTCATCAGAAATGGAGCTTAGGGGGTGAGTACACTCTGCAGTGGGACATGCTGTCAAAAGATTCCCACAGACATGGTTCTCATTGTGAAAGAGGTCTTAAATATAAAAAATGAATTTTTAAATATCTCTTTGCCAATAATAAGGTTTCTTATCTGGACAAGATTAGAAATGGTGTACTTCCATAGATGGAAACTGGTAGAACGTGCGTTTAAAATTTTTCTCCTGAAAACAGCATTTATAGGAATGATAGTTCTGTGTAAGAAAATATGCCTTTAGTGTATTAATTTATTGCCTATCCTGAAAGAAAGAAAAATCTGGTTTTCAGTGGAGATAATTGAATGGCTGGCAATTATATGAAGAATTTTTAAACTTCACTTGGTAATCAGATAAATGCAAATTAAAATAATGAAATACTGGGTAACACCTCTCAGATTGGTAAAAATCAGAAAGCTGGATATAATCATGTGTTGCTCTGGAAGTGGAGAAACATATTTTCATGTGGCGGTTTGTTTACTCTGGTTTTACACAAGACATTTTGAAGAACTGTTTAATTTACTTAGTAAAATTGAGTGTGCCCAGGTCTATGTCCCAAGGAAATTCTCCTACAAACCCATAAGAGGACATATCAAGAATATTCATCAAGGTGCTATTTGTGAAAGAAAAAGGTAGAGACAAATTAAGGGCATGAATAAGTAAAATGTAGTGGATGAATTCTAAGAAATACTTTCTTCTAAGATCAATCAAGAGACAAGTAAATGGCAAAAACAAGAGCTGAACCAAAGGTTCAACCTTGCTATTATCATTCAGTTCATACTTGGACACTTGTGCCAGGATCTCCAACAGATTTTCCAGCTTTACTTACAAATAGCTCGGAATAACCACCAAAACCAAAGGCACCAAATCTGAGTACTTTTTAAGCATGATTTACAGAACACTAGTGTCTTGGTCTGTTTGGGTTGCTATAACAGAATGCCACAGACTGGGTGGCTTATAAACAACATATATTCTCATCGTTCTGGAGGCTTCAAGTCCATGATCAAGGCTTTGTCAAATTTAGTGTCTGGTGAGAAGTCACTTCCTGGTTCATAGATGGCCATCTCACTGTGTTCTCACACAATGGATCACTGGGGTCTCTTTCAGGAGAGCCCCACACTTATGACCCATTCAGGAGGGCCCCCACACTTATGACCTAAGCACCTCTCAGTATTCCCACTTCCCATTACCATCACATTAGAGGTCAGGTCCAACATACGAATTTTGCATGAACACAAACATTCAGTCTATAGCAACCAGTTCACTTTCAAAAAGTAGAAGCTTAGGAACTGTGTCTTAGCCTCTACCCCTTGTTTTAAAGCCAGGAGGGCTAGGGGATCCCTACATAAGAAGCCCTCACCCTTCACCTCACCTCGATTCTTATGTTCTCAATAACAACCCTGGAGATATTATAAGGTGAGATGAATGAAAGTTTCTGGCAAAATTGTTTGGTGCATTTACATGCATGAAAACCAGCTAAATGAAGGCAAGTTTAGAAAACAATGTAAAGATCATCACTGATTACATGAGAGTAAGAAATTACAGAAACAAGGTAGGGTATTAGGTAAAACAAGAAATGCCAGGCATGAAATCTCTTGTATACTGGAGAATACATTCGAGTTGGGAGTTTCAGAAGAAAGCACAGGTTTCCTGTGATAAAAGAGTTTTGAAAATTACTTTTCAAGCCATGAGCAGACAAGACTATGGCTTGGTGACCCTAGAAAAGAGGGTGGGGGAAGAGGAAGAGGCAAGGGAGGACATTGGATCCTGCATCTTGTAGACTTCTTCAGTTGGTCTTAATGGCACATGGAGACATGAGAAGCTGAAGGGAGCTGTATGGATGAGAGCAGGGATGATAGTTCCTCATAGTTGGGGCAAGGAAAGAGGGAAACTCTATACTACCACATCTTGTATTTAAGATTCTGAGTTGGTAAAAGGCTAATATATGTGGAAGGGTAAGATAGTATAGAGTGGAAGAAAAGATTTGAGAGTATAAGTTCACAGAGTGGAAAAAAATCCAAAAAGCTAGTGGTGTTTTGGATTACTGTATAGGTGACTGTGTTTGTATGTGAATGTGAATGCATTTTGGGGACAGGAGAGATGGGAATCAGAAGGGATACTAATTATTAGAAGGTAAACTAATTTTGAATGAAGAACAATAAAAAAGTAAAAAAATATGTTAAACAACCTACTGGCCAACTCCAAAGCCTTAACCAAAACAAACAACACAAAATCAGGGTTCCACGAAATGAATATGTGGCAAATTAAATTGAAAATATAACGATATTGAAAAGGATAGAGGCCTACATTTGTAATTAAGACCATTAAATTTTGTCAGCCACAGAGGTGTGGATCAGTAAGCAACTTTCAGAACCAGAACACTGGAAAGGCAAGTACACCTCACTTATTCACCTGATTAAAGGGGAAGGGAATTTCACGAAATTTAAAACAGTCAACGTTTTTCTTGGAAAATATCTCATAATGTGAGAGGGAAAAAAACCTCTCTGTATTTATCCCAATTATTCACCAAGAAATTATTGGACAGCTCAAGTCAATCAGCCTAATTGTATGCTGAGAAAGACCAATAACAACAAAAAGAATTTTAATAGTTTTATTAATTAATTTAATGTAAATGAAAGGAAAAATCTAAACCCTTTTTAAGCTAAAAAAAAAAAAAAATCTACAGGCAGTGCTTGTTCCCTCCATGCAACTGGGAGAAGAGAATGAAGAAAGTATCTATTTAACAGAGAAGTACCCCTTTGAGAAACAGATGTGAATGTAAATATTTTCAGGGCAGAGCACTGGCAAATGCAATGAAATCAAATTACAGATCTTTCAGAGCATGCTATCTTCACCGGATGAAGTTGCAAGGGAAAGATTGCAATTGTCCTACCAGCAGATAGAGATTTTGTCTTCAAGTTTAGCGTTTAGATTCCATTTTCAAACAGCAATAGAAAAAAGAAAAAATGATGAGCAGGATGAGCTCAGTGAAAAATGGATTAACTCATAGAACATGGACACCTAATTTTTCAATTTACGGTAATTACGGAGTTTACAATATACTTGGTAGCCGATGCCTATAATAAAATTAGGTATTTGTTCAAGGACTAAATAATCACACACCTTTGAAATAGACCGTATAAACCTAGCAGTAGTTGGAAGACAAGCCAGCACCAGAGGGAGGTCATTCCAAACAGCTAGAGTCATGGAAACCAACCAACACTCTGGTCTTCCCAAGTTGTCTGTTTTCTTTTTTTCCTGGAGTAAAGTCGTTCCTAGTTTCTTCATTCTGTGTTTTATTTGTAAATTAAAGGCAGAGTTTCTGGGTGCGATCCCCCAGTTGAACAAAGGACTGAGGGTGCGGGGAGGAAGGAGCTCTGAAAGGCCTGATGGGCCTCTGCTCGGCTATCCAAGGAAACCCATAGGGGTGGGGTAAAAGGTGACCTTCCTTCTCAAACAGCTTTAGAAACCTGGGGTTTCTAACCCTGATGAGATTGGTCAGAGCTTCCCAAAATATGTGGCAGGGGGATAGGGGAAAGGGAAAGAAGGCAGAATGAGTGAAAAATAGAGAAGCTACCTGAAGACAGGTAAGGTTCGCCCCCACTCAGAGGCAGGAAGTGCAGCGAGTCCCGGGCTCACTGGGGTCCTGCAAAAAGCACGCTGCATCCATCCCTAAACGCCCCAGTGACTGCAGCCGCAGTTCTGGAGAGGGGCCACCCCATTCCAGCAGCTACATGTCACGACAATGCTAAGCGAAAACAAACAAACAAACAAAAAACCCACACAGCAAAGCTTGGCGCAGACATCCTACAACCCTACAGCAGCGGGTAGGCGCAAAGAACTGCAGAACTTTCCATCAGGCATCCAGTTTAAAAGGATGAGTTTAAGCACAGCCTTTCGCATTGGTCCTGAAAACATGGGCAGGCCTCTGGCTCGGAACCTCCCTGAGCGGATGGAGCTGGCCTTCCGTGTTCCCAAACAGGTCCGTCACACTGCTATATAAGCTGTTACTGCGAAGGGTTGGAAGGTCTTGCATTCCTCGTTTGCTGCTATGTCTGGTCGCGGCAAGGGCGGGAAGGGGCTGGGCAAGGGCGGCGCCAAGCGCCACCGCAAGGTGCTGCGCGACAACATCCAGGGCATCACCAAGCCCGCCATCCGGCGGCTGGCCCGGCGCGGCGGCGTCAAGCGCATCTCGGGCCTCATCTACGAGGAGACCCGCGGGGTGCTCAAGGTGTTCCTGGAGAACGTGATCCGGGACGCCGTCACCTACACGGAGCACGCCAAGCGCAAGACGGTCACGGCCATGGACGTGGTCTACGCGCTCAAGCGCCAGGGCCGCACCCTCTACGGCTTCGGCGGCTGAGCCTCACCCAGGCCGATAACCAAACAAAAGGTCCTTCTCAGGGCCACCCACGAAGTCTGCTAAAGAGCTGTAGACCTAAAAGTTTCTTTCCAGAGTGCCTACACTCAAACCAGATAAACCGTAATACTCGCAAATTAGGTCCACGTGAATGCTGATCGGACCTAACAATAGCATCTCTGCACCTCCCATCTCCCAGCAGTTCCAGAAACTACGAAAACCTCTGGTCACTAGGAGTCTATACTGCTAGAGACCATTGCGCTAATTGCCAAGCCTATTTACTATGTTTTGACTAAGCTACAGTTTGCTCGCCCAGGTTTTAAAAAGCTGAGGGACGCCTGGGGGTCTCCATGGTTGAGCTGCCTTAGGCTCGGCGTGATCCGAGGTCCTGGAATCCAGTTCGGCTTTGGGCTCTCCGTGGGGAGCCTGCTTCTCCCTTTACCTATGTCTCTACCTCTATCTCATGAATAAAATAAAACCTTAAAAGTACAGAAATTAAAAGCTGAGTGATTCTTAGGTTCGTCTGACCATTCTGACAACATAGTGACTAAAATTTCAAAGCCCAGCAATGCCTCCACTTAGTCTCCTTTAGTTTTCTGTATCAAGAATGCAATCCTAACGCCTTTTATTTAAAATAGTGGAAAGAAGGCACTTTCGGATTCTCAAGACTACAGTTGAAAGAATTTTGATGAATCCTAGACACTTTAAATAAAAGCATTTCCTTTGTCCATTATCCTAGAGACCTTATGCGGGAGGGCGGGAAAATGCTTCCTGTCCTTAGGAGATTGAACCAAGAACCAATTCTGTGCGTGGGGTGGGGCCGGAGGCTGCCGTCCAATCAGGTCACGAGGGTTGCTATATATACTGGGACGCAGGGTTCTCGGTCCCGCAGTGTTCAGTAGTGATCTCCGCTTGGTCATGGCTCGCACGAAGCAGACGGCGCGCAAGTCGACGGGCGGCAAGGCCCCGCGCAAGCAGCTGGCCACCAAGGCGGCCCGCAAGAGCGCGCCGGCCACCGGCGGCGTCAAGAAGCCGCACCGCTACCGGCCCGGCACGGTGGCCCTGCGCGAGATCCGGCGCTACCAGAAGTCCACGGAGCTGCTGATCCGCAAGCTGCCGTTCCAGCGCCTGGTGCGCGAGATCGCGCAGGACTTCAAGACCGACCTGCGCTTCCAGAGCTCGGCCGTCATGGCGCTGCAGGAGGCGTGCGAGGCCTACCTGGTGGGGCTCTTCGAGGACACCAACCTCTGCGCCATCCACGCCAAGCGCGTCACCATCATGCCCAAGGACATCCAGCTGGCGCGCCGCATCCGCGGGGAAAGAGCTTAAGTTTCTTAGTGTTCTCCAAATAACGCCACCCCCCAAAGGCTCTTTTCAGAGCCCCTACATGGTCCCCCAAAAGTGCTGTTGAACAGAAGATTACGTCATGGCCCCGTGAGAAAACTCGGGAAGTTTTCGAAAGGTATTGTGGACTCCGTGCCCTGCCAGCACCGCATACAGGAGCACTGGAGATCCATCATCTAAGCCTATTTTGCACAGGCAGACCCTCGAATTGGGCGCTGCGGGAAGCAGTTGGTGGATAAGAATTTGTAAAGTGACCCAATAGTATATAAATTAAGTCTGGGCAAAGGAAGTGGAAGTTTTACGTCGAAATTTAAGAAAACTTGTTCGGTTTCTGTGGATCGTTACGTAAATGGCAAGTACAGTTGACTTTTGCCAAATGATCCCAATGCTCCTACTAAAGAAAATTTCATCTTCCTGGCTTTCCTGTGATGTGAAGGCCTAAAACGATAATTGATTGCCATACGTGTTTGATTTTCCAGTATTTCAGTGTTCAGAGGATGCTCTTGGGCTTTTGCATATGTGACTATTGTGGAAAATGGACTAACAATCACCTAGATGTTAACCCTGTAGGCTGTCTATAAAATAAGCTCACAGTAGCCCTAAAAATGTTTAAAATTTGCCTGTCTAAAGATGTACTACTCAGTCTGAAATTGGGTTCTCGAAAAAAAATTTTTTTTTCAAGTAGAGGTTCAAACGGAATTAAATCATTTTTTAAAGCTGTTACAGGTTTCCACACTTAAAATCCGGAGTTTCCTAACAATTTGGCTGTATTACTTTCGTCCAGTTATTTTAAGATTTTAAAGTCTTGTGCTTTTCACACGAGTATCATTGACTCATTTTGCTTCTTTTGACTTCAAATCCTACCTAAATCCAGGAGGTAGGAATTTTTCTCTGGAGGTTTTTTTTTTTTTTTTTTTAATCAGATCAGTTCAGCCATCTGGGCCTTAAATTTCCCCTATATTCATGTTTGTCCTTTCAGAAAGGTTCATATCTCATCTGCTGGCACCTAAAGCGTTTTGGAATGCCTGGGGATTGAGGAACTGACCCAAGGGGCCAGAACCTCTCCTTTTAAAAGGTGGGTTTTCTTTTTCTTTCTTTTCTTTTTTTTTTTCTTTTTTTTTTTGATTTTATTAATTCTTTCATGAGAGACACGGAGAGGCAGAGGAGCAGGCTCCATGCAGGGAGCCTGAGGTGAAATCGATCCCCGGATTCCAGAATCAACGCCCTGGGCTGAAGGCAGGTACTCAACCCCTCGAGCCACCCAGGCATCCCCCATATTACAGATCCGTTAGTGATTCTTTAGTTGTAGGGACTATTTGATGCTGCCTCTTAAAAGCTTCAAAAATTGTTTTCTCCCCATTCCTTTTAGGATTTTCCCATCATAATAGAGCTGAGGAGGTGTTCTAGGTTCAAACCTCAGAGCTGGGAATTACTAGCCTTTGGCTAGTTACTCATCCTTTCCCTGGGTATCAGCTTGTATCACTGTGAAATATGGCAAATGAATTAAAACCGTTGAGCATTCTTAGATTAGTTTCTGGCATGTAGTGAATGCTCACTGAGTGTTAGCCTTTACTACACCTCTATCCAGTCACTTAAGCATGGAGGTCCCCACCACCACCATGTCCACTGTGATCTGAAAGGTTTGTGGTTGAAATAGTGGTACATGCTTGGTTAAAACATTTGTCTTGTTAAGATCTTTTCTTTGATTCTTCGTTTGCATTGTTCTGAAAGAGGCAGGCTTGTTAGCAATATGCCATAATCTATGTAGAGAAGTCAAAAACATAGAAAAATGGCCAAATTGCAAATATTTGGGCTTTGCAGGCCAAAAATGGTCTGTCATTTTTTTTTCTAACACAATTTTAAAAATATAAAAACCACATTTAGTTTGAAAGCCATGCAAAACAGGACACTGTCCAGATTTGGCCTTCATTAACTATAGTTTCAACTCCAGGAGTTCCTTGGAGGGAAATACGTTGATGACTTTAAACTTCCTTACAGTTTTTCACAGGGAAGAACTAAGTGAGTGTTGACTGCAGTAGAGATTTTAGTCATCATTAGACCTTCCTAATCAGCCAGTCAGAAAATCCTGTCCATTCCCTACACCAGCCTCTTCCCAAATAAGTAGCAAAGTTACCCACCCTCCATTCCAACCTCATGGTTATTTCTTCAGTTATCTTGGGTGTTGTATTCTTTTTTTTTTTTTTTTTAAGATTTTATTTATTCATTAGAGACACCTAGAGAGAGGCAAAATTAGGCAGAGGGAGAAGCAGGCTCCCTCTGGGGAGCCTGATGTAGGACTCAATCCCAGGATCACGTCATGAGCCAAAGGCAGATGCTCAACCACTGAGCCACCCAGGCTTCCCGGATGTTGTATTCTTGGCTACTTCTGAGTGTCTATAACTTGTATTCCTTCAATTGCCAATCCAGTCTTCTCATAGTCAGTAGCCACCTATTTCTCTGAAATAAGGTCTCTCCTAGCTCATACACACAATAATGCTCACATTACAGAAAGGTGTTTCTGACAGCGCACTTTATTACATATTGATGGAGATAAGGACTTTGAATTGGGAAGTATTGGGAAGAGTACCTTGGAAGTCTGACAGAGTCCCATGTCACCTACAGTCTGTGTTTTTGAGGACTCCTGAAGCCCTTGAATACTTCCAGCAGGTTTGAGGTTTTCCTCCAGCACTTTATCTGTGCTAAGCATCTTTCCCATTTATTATAATGGATTTGCCTAATACTAAAGGTAGAAAGCATCTCAATAAAAAACATATCAAATTTAAGTTTTAATTCAAATTCAGGTCATTGGATCCTCAAGCCAAAGCTATTCCTCCTCCTCCTGCTGCAAGGTAGATATCATTCTGGCTACTAAACTTTCCCAAACAGCCAAAGACATTCTCTAAAGACATTGGGCGTGTGAAAACTCCCAGGAGGCAGAACTGGCTTTTGAAGGAGGATCTATGTGGTTAATTTGGGGCTACAGGCAAGCTGCTGCCCTCCCTCTGTGTTACTAACTACAGTTTATTCCCAAACCGAGAACCTGTGTCTTTCCTCTTACAAAAATCAAAGTGCAGACCTAGGGACATTTTTTAACATGTCCACTTGATACTTAGTAGAACTTACTGCAACTTTGAACTAACTACCATAATGCCTTAAACCCAGTGGATTCCTATGAAAAACTGAAAAGATTTAAAAAGAAAAATCTTTCATCTGTTGTACATGATTCATGAAAACACGAATCCGCATGTGAACCTAGAGACTGTTTTCTTCCTTGAGAGCTTCAACACGTCAAATTCTGTATAATAATTTTCAGTATTTAATCAGATTTTGGGAGCTAACAAACACAATTTGGGAGTCCAACCGCGAAGGGCGGCTGCCTGAGGGCAGTGGATTGGACGCTCCACCAATCACAGAGCAGCACCGGCTTATATAAGCCCCTGGCCGGAGTCAGGCAGCATTGCAAGACCTGCTCTTTCGTTTTTCCGGTTCTCTTCCTGCAGCGGCTTCTGCTCTCGGCCATGTCGGAAACTGCTCCCGCTGAGACGGCTGTCCCGGCGCCGGTGGAGAAGTCACCTGCCAAAAAGAAGGCCCCCAAGAAGGCAGCGGGCAGTGGCGCTGCGAAGCGCAAGGCGTCCGGGCCCCCGGTGTCCGAGCTCATCACCAAGGCGGTGGCCGCGTCCAAGGAGCGCAACGGCCTCTCCTTGGCCGCGCTCAAGAAGGCGCTGGCGGCCGCCGGCTACGACGTGGAGAAGAACAACAGCCGCATCAAGCTGGGCCTCAAGAGCCTGGTGAGCAAGGGGACCCTGGTGCAGACCAAGGGCACCGGCGCCTCGGGCTCCTTCAAGCTCAACAAGAAGGCGGCCTCCGGGGAGGCCAAGCCCAAGGCCAAGAAGGCGGGCGCGGCCAGAGCCAAGAAGCCCTCCGGGGCCACTCCTAAGAAACCCAAGAAAGCGGCGGGGGCGAAGAAAGCCGTGAAGAAGACCCCCAAGAAGGCCAAGAAGCCTGCAGCCGCCGGTGTCAAAAAAGTAGCAAAGAGCCCTAAGAAAGTTAAAACGTCTGCCAAGCCTAAGAAGGCGGCCAAGAGTCCTGCCAAGCCCAAGGCGGTGAAGCCCAAGGCCGCCAAGCCAAAGGCTGCGAAGCCAAAGGCCGCGAAGCCCAAACCTGCCAAGGCCAAGAAGGCGGCCCCGAAAAAGAAGTAGGAAGTTTTTGCCCCTTGAAAAAGCCGACAAAGCCCCAAAGGCTCTTTTCAGAGCCACCCAGGTTTTTTTAAAAACAGCTGTACACTTAGACACAAATCTTGGTAATGGTTATGTAGCTTAATATAAGGCATTTTGGAAAACCCTGCGCTGTGTGCGGTCGAACCAATTGGTTCGGTGCTACGGTTCGGTACTACAACTGTGGTCCCACCGTTTCCCAGGGAATATTTTGGTTTGGGAGTTTTTTACTATAGAAGTCTAATTCTTTTCCTCCTAGCCTTAGCAGCACGGCCTGGATGTTGGGCAGGACGCCGCCCTGCGCGATGGTCACGCGGCCCAGCAGCTTGTTGAGCTCCTCGTCGTTGCGGATGGCCAGCTGCAGGTGGCGCGGGATGATGCGCGTCTTCTTGTTGTCGCGGGCCGCGTTGCCCGCCAGCTCCAGGATCTCGGCCGTCAGGTACTCCAGCACGGCCGCCAGGTACACCGGCGCGCCCGCCCCGACCCGCTCCGCGTAGTTGCCCTTGCGGAGCAGGCGGTGGACGCGGCCCACCGGGAACTGGAGCCCGGCCCGCGACGAGCGCGTCTTGGCCTTGGCGCGAGCCTTGCCGCCCTGCTTCCCGCGACCTGACATGATGACAGACAACAGTGACTAGGATCGGAACAGATGGAGACCAAGTTTCAGTATTTATTATAGTCCTTACTGGGCGCCAAAATGAAGCTGTCCTATTGGCTGAACTTCGACTTTCATTAGAACCAATGCAATTCTGGTTTTCAAATACCCTTATTTTGATTGGATAGCTACAGGATGCTATCCAGAATTTACCACAAATCACTAGAGTTTAATCTCCTTCGCGTGAGGCTGTGAGTCAAGACTGCACGTAGTAACTGTTATTCTTTCCCCTTTTGGCTTTTGTTGGTGGGGAGTGGAGGTGTTGGGGAGGGGAGGGTTAGTTATTTTCCACCATGTCAAAGCAGTCAAGTTTAAGAAGTACACCAGGTCCAAGTGAGCCCGCCAGCGGAAAAGGTATTCGTCAGACACCCAAAGGCTTTTTTTTTTTTTTAAGAGCCATCCACACTTTCCAAAGAAAACTAATACTGCCTTTACCCTGACTTAGAGTTAGGCAAAAGCACATTTTCATCTGAAGGCTTTTGTACACACTCTAATTTTGCACAGAGTTACATTTTGGCCTTGTATGTTTTCAATAGGATCTAGCCTTTTTTTTTTTTTTTTTTTTTTATGTTACAAACATCAAACACTCCAAATTAATTTTATTGTGCATATTTCATTTAACATCCAAATTCTAAGAGTCATCCATGGAGTTAATTACTGAGAAAACTGCAAATTTAAGGTGAAAATGAAAAATAACCCTGAACTTGCAGTGAAAATCTTATTGTCAGAGCTTCAGTTTTTCTCCCTTTAGGTTATACCACCATTTTCCAGTCACCAACACCACTTCCTTTAGGGTAGAATGCTCTATGAATCACATAAATTGATTTAAAGGAAATTTACCAAGTCACATTCCCTTTCACTTGTTTTGTAACATCAGTGCTAGTTACCTACTTGCTACCTTACTCTAGGACTACATTTGCACAAAATAACCTGAATGGTGTTGGGATAAAGATGGATAAAGAGGAAAATGAGAACTAAAATTAATCACCTCTTTTCATCAGTTAAGGATGAAGATTGCTAATCCAGGCTGTACATCCGTGGTTGAATTTTTCTACTGGTTTACTCTGTACACGAGTCCTGGGGAAACAAGGTCCTCCACACTCCTCCACCTCTACATCTTTTCAATGAAGTTCCACAAAGATGGGAAATGATCTTGCTTCATATTCATCACTCATATTTTCAAGTCCTCTATTTCTGGTCACTGATTTTCACATGGCTAAGTCTCATTTTATGTTAGAATATACATTTTATGAAAAATAGCTATATTTTTCAAAATAACAATTTATTTTTTAAAAGATTTAAAAAAAAAGATTTTTTTTTATTTATTCATGAGTGACATACAGAGAGAGAGAGAGGCAGAGAAACAGGCAGAGGGAGAAGCAGGCTCCATGCAGGGAGCCTGACATGGGACCTGATCCTGGGACTACAGGACCAGGCCCTGGGCGGAACGCAGGTGCCAAACTGCTGAGCCATCCAGGGATCCCCTAAAATAACAAAATATAGAAGAGGGGCAATGTTTTACATTTTGTAAATATCTTTAATATCAGGTTAATAGAAGACAGTTGGATTCTTGCACAGTATTTGTTTCTGCATTCAATCTGTTGCTATATAATTGTCAAGTGAAAAACAGTAGAAAAACTAATTAAGTTTAAGTTTCAGGATTATTATGCAAATAAATTTAGCCTCACAGACTCCTCAAAAGGATCTCAGAAACCCCCATGGATTCCCAGATCGTATTTTGAGAATCACTACCTTTTGGACAAAAAGAAAGCAAACATTTTTTATTTAATAACCATAGTGTTAGTGGTACTGTTGGGGATGCCTTTGGCAGAAGCTGAGCCACAGGATAATTTGAGAATTCCTTGCAAATCAGTTTGCATTCCCAATGAGTGTCATTAAAATGAAATTTGCTCTCCTGAAATGAAATTTCAGTGAATGAGAAAGCATCAGTGAGTTTCTCAGGGAGCTCTTTTTTGAGCCCTGATCTATAGCATCGCAGGAGCTGCAGCTTTCCTGGGTAAGCAGAGCAAAACTCCCAAGAGTACAAGGAGGGAAACTTACTCTGGATGTGATACTGACCTCAGAAATACAGGTGCAAGACCTGAGGAAAGAGGAATCATGAGACACACAGTGTCTGATTCAGCTCATCACAGGATTTGTTCCAATTGATTATCATCATGGATTCATGGCTGTTTACATGCTGAATCCATTCCAGTTGACAGCTAACTTGTTCTGTTTGTTTAATTTTGATTCTCACATTAGCACTACTTAATCATGGGGGTTCTTTCATGCTTTCGGGCCGACCCTTTCTTTTGACTGTTACTGTTAGTCCAGAAATCTGAGGTTGTCCTTGCTTCCTGTCAGTATCACGCCTTGGACCCATTAACTCAAAACTTGTAATCAATTCCTCTTCGAGGACTTTTGGTTCTTGAATAAAGACCAAAATCTCCATCTCAGGTTTATGTTAGGGAGTTCTCTGTGAGCACTGTTGCACCTGCCTAACTCTGGGGACCTCAGGACTACTTTAATGGCAGATGCTGTGTCAAAGGCTAAGTGCATGTTACCCTTTCCACTGAAAGTCCTTTATCTTGGACCAGAATAATTTTTTTTTCAGAATAATTTTTTTTTTTAATCTAACTCACTTTTCTTCCTGAGCTAATAGCTTCATTCTTCTCTGCCAACAAAAGACATTGCCTTACTAAGGTTAATTTACCAGATTTGAGGTTCCCAATCTAAATAATGTATTTTACAAAACAATATAATTAAAAATTTAGAAGCACTCGGTGGACTCTTATCTAGGTATGTATTAAAACAACATTCATAATACTTTACTAATTTTAATATTCTACTTTTGGAAGATGATTCTATATAGTCCACAGAATAATTATGAGGATGCTGTGAGAGTGCTCCCTTTTTGCGTGTATAGTTCCAAATGGTGCTCCGGTCATTATCATCTGTATACCACTTATTTGAAAAGAATATGGAATTTTATTTTTTCTGAATATGGAATTTTATTTTTTCTAACATTCTCACTTCAAGAGGGTGCCAAAAAATAGGTCATTGTTCAGTTTCTGATTATTCCATTAATTCCATTAAATACAATATAAATTAAAATATATGTAAAATGTGTATTACATGTATAATTTATTTTAGGATATGTATGTATGTATGTATTAATGTATGTATATAGTGTATTTGAGCTCATAGAATATATGTTAAAAATCTCAAAGGATTGGATGTATCTGTACTCTCCATCTCACTGCTGTTCTTAGATCAGGAGTGAAATAATCAGAAACTGAACAGCCAATGCATTTGAATTTTTTGGCATCCCCTTGGAGTAAAAGTATTTGAAACATTAAGATAGAATATATTTTACTGTAAACGTGTATAAATAACACATATTTTATATGTATATATAACATATGCACAAATATATATATACATTTTTACATACTATATACACACTCATTTTATGACATAATTGTTTAAATTGAAAGCAGTATTAAGTTTCAGTTACTTGAAGGTAAATATAAATAATTGTATATGGCCAAATATAAATACTTTAATATTTACTAATACATTAATGTTCTATTAGTTTATTTTCAAGATATGAGTTTAAAATTTTGGGGGAATAAAACTAAGTTAAAATAAAGCTACAGTGCAATCTAATTAATATCAAGAATTCTTTTTTGAAATTCCAGTGTTATATTTATACGATGGTACCCCTCAACTTTGAGTGGAAGAATTTATAGTTCTATATTCTCAAAACACTTTCACAAGGACCAACTAGCAAAAACCACTAGTATGTTTGGTTTATAAGACATTTTAAGTGCAACTCCATAGTCACATCACATGTACATATTTCTAATATTAATTGGGGTGTCCTTCATAGTTGTTTCTTAGAAAATTATCATTATTGAACAGCTTTATGCAACAACTGAATATTTGCTTGAATAGTCCATGCCTATATTCTCACTTTTATACTCTATATTGTTTTCACAATGAAAGTAGATGTGATATAAAAAGTCATTTTTGAAAAATTAAAACACACCCCAAAACTTTCATTAATTAGTGGATTATTTTTCTTCATTCTAAACATCTGAGGAAATCATCTGGGAATGATTTTTTCTTTGTTATGTTATAACAGTACATTAAAATTATTCTTTTTCTTTTTAAGATTTTATTTATTTGAGAGAGCACAGCAAGGGGAAGGATGGAGAGAGAGGAAGGAGACCCCTCCCCATAGGTGAATAATAGTGTATGCAGCCTTTTCAGATTGGCTTCTTTCACTTTGTAATATGCATTTAATGTTCCTCCATGTCTTTTCCTGGTTTGATAGCTCATTTCTTTTTAGCACTGAATGTTATCATTGTCTGGGATGTATCAGTTTATTTACCCATTCACCTACTGAAGGACACCTTGGTCACCGCCAAGTTTTGATAATTCCAAATAAAGCTAATATATATGTCCTAGTGCAAGTTTTGTGTGTACATAAGTTTTCAACTCCTTTGGGTAGAATATCCAAGAATGTAATTGCAGGATTGTATGCATAGTTTTCTAAGAATTGCCAAACTGTCTCCCAAGGTGTAAGACACTTCCATTTTGCTTTCCCACCAGCAGTGAGTGAGGGCTCATCTTGCTCCACATCCTCACCAGCATTTGGTGTTTTGAGCGTGCCAGATTTTGACCTTTCTAATTGGTGGGTAGTGGTGTGATCTTTACCTTTTCATTTTTATTTTTGTCAATGATGATGGCAATCTATAATGTTACTTCATTGTTATTTATTCCTTCCTTGAGACGTTTATTATCATTTTTCAAATAATTTCTTAAAAAGCTCTGGAAAGTTTCAGACTTGTCTGTAAATCTGTTACTATTTGACTTTATATCTCTTTCAAAGGCTTTTAATTTCTTCTCTCTTAGATTCCTTCGTGCAAAATTCAGCTGGGCAATGAAGGAGAAATTTCCTCTGCTTTTGGCTTGTAGCAGTAAATCTCCTAGCAATAGTGATAGTCAAGGAGAGAAGACTTAGTTTTGTTGAAATGTGTTTGATAGACTAAGAAAGGTAAGCCACAGCACAAAGAAACCTCTTACAGCAGAGAAATAAGTAACTGACAAAATCCTAAATGCCAGAAGGAAACTTAAAAATCATCTTGTTAAACCCTGATCTTATTTACAGTTGAGCAATTGGAAGCTAGAGAGGTCAAATGGCAAGCCCACTGTCACACCAGAATCCAGGTCCCTGAGGATCCTCTCCAGTACTTGCATGTGTGTGTGTGTGTGTGTGTGTAAGCACAAGCGTGCTCATGTAAAACACAGAATTCAGGAAAAGCAGGAGAGGAAAGAGAGGATAATTTATCCATCCGGTATAAATTTATTGTTCTTTGCCAGGGATAGACCCACAAATGCCATGGACTATACACATATTTACTTTTGTAGATTAGCAATTTTATTATAAAAGACAAATATGTTTTTAGTTAGTAAGATCAAGTCTAAAACCTATAAGATATTTCAAGTATAGGTACATAGTAAATAGAGCATATGTTGTTAAATAGAGATCGTAGAGATGAAAGAGTCCAGAGATCTTCTGGAGGCACTAAATAACATATGAGATGGTAAATATTTGGCATTCACTGACACAAGGGTCACATAAAGCCCTCATTCAGTATATAGGCGGCCTTAAGTCAGCCTGGCTTTGGGCACACCAGGAGTTCAGTAACAAACATAAAACCTATGTCTGTGTAGCAGAGTCTGCGGCGAGCTTCAGGTGTGGCCAGGTGCGCTAGCCTGTGGCTGTCCTGAATCTGTCCTGCGTCTGTCACGCAGGCTGATGGCACTGAGAGGAGAGATGAGAGGTACAAGAGTTTTATACACACTGGATTCAATAGCATGGCTCTCAACCCATTTGTCCACTAAACTATTAACTTGCTCCTTTCTTTCCTCCTTGCTTCTTGCGTGTCTGATTTCATAAGCTGTGAACTGAGCATTTTTAAATGCAGTCCAAGAGCCTTCCTATGCTGTGTCCACTGGGAAAGCTTGCGTGGTGCTGTGCTTAGAGGCTCCCAGAGCCTCCATAATTTCTTGCATGATGTCAGTAAGGATGCCATGTGGTAGCAAAACCACGGAAGAGGTACATGTGGGCAGCAAATGTAGGAGGCAAGAAAGGATTGTGGGAGCATCACAGTCAGAGGGAAGGGAAGTGCCAGAGCTCCTAGGCCCACAGGTTCATTGTGTCTGAGGAGGAACAGCAAGGGGATCAGAGGGTGGTGGGAGCAGAGGAAGCTTCGTGGGACCCAGGGGTGGCAGGCCTAGGACAGCCCTGGGCCAAAGCACACAACACCTTGGAGACCATGGTAAGGGCTTTGAAGTCTGGAAGCTGATGAGACTAAGGTTCAAAGGAATCCCTGGGCTGCAGAGGGGATGCAGAGTCAGAGCACAGGGCTGGGAGCACACACCCCAGCTAGAAGCTGCTTCCATGAGTAGGGGAAAAGAGGTGGGGTGTGGAATAGGACTGTTGTGGGGGCAGGGGCAGGGGGAGTGTGAGGGACTCTGGGTCTGCATCCATCTATCCCTCAGTCACTGCCACAGGTGACTTCTTCCCCAAATTTATCACTCTGCACACTTCTGCCAAATTAAAAATCTAAAACGTCACGAGCCTCATTAAAAACCCTTTCCAAACAGTGCTTCTCTTTCTGCACAAATGAATCCAGACTCATTACCCTTGGTGCTGTGTGGTTAGAGCTCTGAATGGTGGTGTCTGCTATGAAGAATTTGCCCATCTCCCTTGGAACACAGCACACTAGATCATGATCACGATGCATCAAGTCTAAATCTCCTTCAGTTGTCGTATATTAGGACATATGTCTTTTAGGACAATGACCATGTTTTTTTGCATTGCGTATTTCCCCAAGGACACACTCAATGACAACTGATCCCCTTCTTCCATCCCACCCCCTGTTCCCCAAAGACACATTAATTTTCATTTCTTTCCTTCTAGGCTGGTACAACATGTCAGTAAGAAGGACAGGAAAACAGGAAGTAAAAACAGGTTTGGGGATAGCTTATCCCAGGACAAGCAGGGGCAGCATGTGCCTTGTCTTTCCCAGAGCATGTTCTCACTCCACATCTAACTCCAGGAAGGGGAGTTCTTCACCATCACTGACCAATTTTACAGAGAGAGGATATGTCTGTGTATCAGGCAGTGTTGGTAACCAGGGGAGAGAGGCTAGAGGTCTCTGCAATGAGATCACTGTTGTAAAGGCCTCCCTAGGAGGTGGCTGTGGGGAGTTCATTCTTTCTCTGGGATCATCATATCTCTGTGTCATATTTTGAGGAGAGTTAAGTTTCCATGTGTTCTCAAGGTCTAAGGTCATATAGCCAGTGTCAGTGGATTCCAGAGAGGTGGACTAATACTCATATTTCAATGTCCTGCTGTGCCTTTTCTGTTCATTGGGATAAAGCTGAGCCTAAGTCTCATGGCTTCTGCCTTAGTTCAAAGCCAGTGGACTGGTGTGCCTACAGATACAAAGCTGGTCAGACTGTCAGCAAATGGAGAGTACTTCTGGGTTAGGGAAGCTCTCCTCCTCATCTCAGCACTAAGGCTCCCTGCTTGTTCACACATCCACAGGTCAGATGCTGGCAACACAAGGACTTAGGAACTGTTCAACTAGACACATGGACCAATTGGCTTACCCAGGGCTGATACCTTGCTAGGTCTTTTCTTCTGCAATGGACACATCAGCATTGCAGACTATTTCTGAGCACATTCCAGCATTCTTGGATGCCTTCCAGCTGCTCTCACCTTTAACATTTCTATTATGTAGCTTCTGTAATGAAAATGATCAGTGTCTGCATTGTCACAGAACAATAGTGGCCCTTAGAGAACATTCTAGAAAACAGGCAACCTGTTTCTAGGCTGTCCCAGTGCTGGGGGAAGGTGCATTGCTGACATTTAGGAAAAGACCAGGGATGCTAGATGTCCCACAAAGAACTGGTTCAAGTGTCTCAGTAAATCTGAAGGCAAAAGAACCTGTTAATCAATCCTAGAACCTGACTCCTTTGAAAAGAAGCATGTGTGTGTTTGTGTGTAGTTCAATAGGCACTGAGGTTTCCCAGAATGCATTTTATAAATTGAGGTTGTAGTTTGCTCTTTTCATATGTCCCCCAAGAATTATTGGCATTTTCTGAAAAAAGAAAAGAAAGTCACATCATTGAGAGTAAGTCTATTAATGGTGTCTGATCATCTGAGTCAATCCTTGTTGCTTTCAGGATGATTCTATATGTAGGTTCTGTAATGACTGATTTTGTGCATCAACTTGACCAGGCCTGGGTTACCCAGATACTTAGTCAAACATCATTCTGGGTGTTTCTGTAAAGGGGGGGTGGGGGTGGGGGTTGGATGACATCAAAACATTTAAATTGGTAGACTTAATTGTAAAGCAGATTTTTGCCCCGAATGTGGGTGGGCCTTATTCTATCAGTTGAAATCAGGAATGAAATGAAAAGGCTGTCTTTCCCCCTAATAAGAACTACTCATGTCTGGCTGATTTTGAACTGAGATGTTGGCTTTTTCCTGCCTTTGAATTTAGACTGAGACATGAGCCTGCCTGGGTCTCAAAGCTGCTGGCATCCAGACAGAAACTATGCCATTGGCTGCCCTGGATCTTTCATTTGCCAAGATCTCTCATTTGCCAACTCACCCTATAGATCTTGGCCTTGTCAGTCTCCTAATCACATGAACTGGTTCCTTATAAGAAATCTCTCAATATATATATATGCACATCTACCCTATTGGTTTTATTTCTCACTAATACAGGCAAATACCCAACTTCTAATTTATGTTTTTGAGTGTAGGACCCAAGAATGTATATGTTGAAATTATCTCCTTTATTGTTAGAACAATTGTCTCTTATTTATTTATTTTTTAGTTTATTTATTCATGAGACACACACACACACACACAGACACACACAGAGGCAGAGACACAGGCAGAGGGAGAAGTAGGCTCCATGCAGGTAGCCTGACGTGGGACTCGATCCTGGGTCTCCAGGAACACGCCCTGGGCTGAAGGCTGCACTAAACCCCTGAGCCACTCAGGCTGCCCAATTATCTCTTATTTTGTGTTTACACAACAGTTATGGTGTTTACTGACTATAAAAAAATTTTGTATGCATTTAAGTATTAATGAGTGTTTAAAAATGTAACTTCTTAGTGGTCTGGAAAAGGGGCACTAGAAACATTTGACTTGGGAATGTTGGAGATGATAGGTATGGGAACTCCTGCTTTTCATAAATTAAACCCCCCAAATGTAACTTGTTTGTTTATTAAGCGACACAAGCACAGACATCATAGCATGTCAATAAACACAGGTTACAACCCCTCTGCTACTCTCAGTGGTGGCAGCAGGCCCTGGACTAAGCCTCTGCCCTTGTGCCTTGAAATGTGAAGGTCTTCCCAAAATTAATATCCTTGGAATTCTAGCATTCCCTTATAGGTTTTCATAATTTCTCCATCAAAAAGAATTGCTTTATTTATTTTTTTATTTATGGAGACAGAGAGAGAGAGAGAGAGGCAGAGACAGAGGCAGAGGGAGAAGCAGGCTCCCTGCAGGAGCCCAGTGTGGGACTCTATCCCAGAACTCCAGGATCATGCTGTGAGTCCAAGACAGATGCTTAACAGCTGAGCCACAGGTGTCCCAAGAGTTGCTTATTTTCGATGTAGATGCAGACCTTTGGTTGAGGCACTTGTTTTATTCTTCCTTCAGTAGGAATTCTGGCACACCTGACAAGTCTGCAGGGGGCGGGGTCTTGATCCATCTTGTCTACCGTGCCCAGGTCCTAGCCTTGTTCTTTGCACTGAAAAGGCCCTCAATAAACTCAAGTTAAGCTGAAGCAGTCCTCTTCATTGCTCCCTAGGAATACTTACATTTATGTTCAACTCTGCAGGAGTTGATAGAAATTTTTTATCCTTATTCAAATCTGGACAAAAATTTTCCTTGTGCATTTTAATTGTGGGTTGTTGTTGTTGTTGTTGATTTTAATACCACACATCTGCTTTACTCGTGAAGCCTCCCAAGAGGCTGATATGGTGACAACATCAGAAAAGGCAAGCCTCTGAAATAGAAGTTAAATAGAAGTGAAGAGGTATCAGGAAGTGGTTAAACTAGTCACCTACAGAAATTATACACAGTTGAGATGGTTTGGACAGTTATGGATGACGAGATGAGATGTGTTTTCCACATCAAAGAAACTAAAATGTAACTAAGATAAGTTGTGGTCAAATTAATTTCATGTGTCCAATGCAGCTTCCTAACTCAAGGATGGCAAAGTGTATGGAATCTGGAAAGGAGTGAAAACAGAGTTAAGCTTTGTCAGTACCTATTTATTGTTCAACCTCCACGGAAGGGAATTTTCAATGAAGAAAAGATGAATTTCTCTAGGCTGGACAAAGGCCGTGTTCAAGTAACTGACTTTGGGAAAAAAATCTCTCCTTTACAACAAGACTCTCTCATCTATTTTGATGTTCCAATCTGTTCCTTTTGTGTTCTCAAAACTGTTCTTTAGGGAAAAAAATGACAAAAAATATCTGGTGCCAATCGTGTGACTTATTGAAACTACCAGCTATTCCAGTATCAAATAGTAAAGTGTATCATAGTAAAGTGACATCCAGGTTTGGCTGAGCTCAAGTCAATTTCCCAAGGCTGTTCAGCAATGACATAAACCAAGATACTTTGAACAACAAAAAGTTAGATGCCCAGATCACCAAAGCACAAATAACCCATAAAATCTAGCTTTGGTTTCTTTTTTACTTTTTCTCTTAGGAATTTTCAGTTTCTAAATACTGTAGTATAATGGATTGATATGCAAATATTTGTCTATTCTGCACAGATTTCAGCCACTCCCTCCCCATATCTTTCCAGACATCTTTCCCACTGAAAACTGTGAGTCATTCAGGCGGTCCCTAATAGCCAAAACATGCCTCTACCTATACCTTTATCTGTATCTGTAATGTTATCTATACCTGTATCCACACACACATATGTTCTCCAGGCCCAAGATAGATATGTGGTTAGCTAATTTAATCCTTCTCAATCCTATCTTCCAATCCCTCCCCTGGGCTTTTTATCTGCCAACTCCCTCACTTTGTAAAACAAAGAAATATCAGAATTTCCTGTTGATTCTCTGCATTAATGGTTTAGTGGACAAGATCAAAGGCTTATATGCTCAGAAAAGTAAAGAACCAAATATATAGTGAATTTACTATCATCTTAAGAAATGATGGAAGGAGAGAAGATATATATATTTAAACAGTATAACTTTTCTAATAAAATTGAGGGAGGGATGTACACACATACATATACATGAATACAGAAAACACAAAATACGCACACTCGTGTGTGTATCTCCTCAAACACACTGTCACAAAGATAGTGAAAAGCTGAGTAGACAGAAAGTTCACCAAGAGCTGGAGAAGGTGGGTTGCTGACTTAATTGTAGCCCAAATCTTGAATTTTCTAAATTCACAGGCCTTTTTAATGGCCTGTCAGTCTTTTTTCTCCAGCTCTTTGAAAGAAATTCTGTCTATAGAAACACTGTAAGATTTGGAATTCTCCTTTATAAGATTTCCTTTATGACAAAGTAGATGATGCTTGGAACTTTTTTTTTTTTTTAAGATTTTTTTAAGACAGAGAGAGAAATAGAGGCAGAGACACAGGCAGAGGGAGAAGCAGGGTCCATGCAGGGAGCCCGACGTGGGACTCGATCCCTGGTCCCTAGGACCACACCCTGGGCGGAAGGATCCCGGGTCCCCAGGACCACACACCCTGGGAGGAAGGCAGGCGCTAAACCGCTGAGCCACCCGGGGATTCCCCCTTGGAACTTGTTTTCATGCAAGGGTTCTCTCCCTACTATATTTTTCAGCACATTTGATACAGAAAGTGAATATATGTAACATACAACTTAAGTATAAAACAAATTGCATCAAACACCCACAATAGAACTTCTAGCACTAAATCTAGAATGTTGGCAACAATTTGTATTTACCTCTGGTCTTGTCTACATCCTCTTGCTGTGACTGTCGCTGAGGCATCCACTTCCTAATTCTCAAAAACTCATTCATGAAGCTCTTAAAGAAGCTGTTTGATTAAAAAAAAAAAAAAAAAAAAAAAAAAAGAAGCTGTTTGAATAATACACTTACATGTGCTTCTCTATATACTTAAATGAAATATATTTTAGAGCTGTATAAAGTGGCATCATCTATGAACCTTCTGAGACTTAGGTTTCTGAAATTCATCCAACTACAACTGTGTATTTTTTTTTTACAACTGTGTATTTTAATCTTTTTTTTTCTTGCTATATGGACTCCTACTGAGTAAACGTATCTCAATAGATTTGTTGATTCTTTTGGCCATGAATATGCGGTTGCCTTTCCTATTTTGCTACTTAGCAGAGTGCTGGTCCATCCTTCTGTGTCCTGTTCAGTGCCTGCAGAATACTCTCAGGTAAACACCTCGGAGTAGAATGCTGTCATGGGAGCACTGGAATTGGATAAAGGGTATTATTTAAAAACTTCAGCAAATACAATTCAGTGTAGAAGTGTTTCCACCCCGATTCCCGGCAAGGACCAAAATACTTTCAAATGTGCGGGTCCTGAGAGCTTAAAATGGAGAGAGGGATTTTGACCTCCTGAGTTGGGGGAGAAGGAACAGCGCTTCCCTTGCCCTTCTAGTTTTCTTTTTAAATGTTTCCCAATAGCAACACGAAATGCAAGTGACACGGAAAGAAAATACAGAAGGGCTTCTGACCAGGAAAGGTAGGAGAGAGTGCAATCCTTCCCACGAAGAGGAATTTCACTCAGAGAAAAGAAGCAGTGGTGCAGTGGCACCGCCTCCCGCATAGCCACGCTGCCCACCCTTACCCCATTAGGACAGACGCGGGAAGGGAAGCCGGTGCCTAACTTTGAAACTGCCGCGCAGCGTCTGGATTGGACATCCCCAACCAACGTGGCATATGACTGAAGTCTGAGGACATTTTGAATTGGGAGTTTCTTCGGGTTTCCCCCCCCCCCCGCTGTCTTTCTAACCTAGTATGTGGCAAATACAAACTCAAGGGGACAGCCAGCACCATCCCCCTTCCCCAAAGAAACATAAGTGAATACAAACGATTTGTGCAGTCCTTAGCCTGTGCTCAGTGCTTCCTAAAACACAGCTTACATTTAGGGACAGAGCGCTGGAGGCATTATTATAACTTTTTGCCAGGTTGACATTGTCAAAGGTGACCAGCTTTTACTGTGGAGACAAGAAATACTTTCTTACTCGATTTGTGTTAATGAACGTGATCCTCCCTGAGCGAAACCCATATAAATACATCTCCAGCGTTCCTTAAGCTTATCATACATTGTAATTAATTTCCAGTCAAGTGAAAACGTGGAATTCACATACTGTTTCTTCACAGCGAAGGAACACCCGGAGTAAAGAAGTGCCAGTTCTCTTTAGATCACAGAGTGGCTCTGAAAAGAGCCTTTTGGGTGTGTGCGGAGTCTTACCGATTGCTCTGCCGCAGGCGGACTCACTTGGCGCTGGTGTACTTGGTGACGGCCTTGGTGCCCTCGGACACGGCGTGCTTGGCCAGCTCCCCGGGCAGCAGCAGGCGCACGGCCGTCTGGATCTCCCTGGACGTGATGGTCGAGCGCTTGTTGTAATGCGCCAGGCGCGACGCCTCGCCCGCGATGCGCTCGAAGATGTCGTTGACGAACGAGTTCATGATGCCCATGGCCTTGGACGAGATGCCCGTGTCGGGGTGCACCTGCTTCAGCACCTTGTACACGTACACCGAGTAGCTCTCCTTGCGGCTGCGCTTGCGCTTCTTGCCGTCCTTCTTCTGCGCCTTGGTCACCGCCTTCTTGGAGCCCTTCTTCGGGGCCGGCGCGGACTTGGCGGGCTCGGGCATGGCCGAGAGTAGCCGATAATGGACTTGAAAATACCAGGAAGAAGAGTGTGAGGCTCTAAGCGTCCTCTTTATTCACAGCTTCTTAAACAGAGGAGGCAGTGAGTCAAACCCTGTACCTCATTGGTGAATTCTGTAAACGTCATGTACTAATTCTGTTCAATCAAAAAAAGTGTAGTTGAAAACCAGAATTGCATTGGTTTAGGTGAAACTGTAATTTTAGCCAATGGCACAGCTTCATTTTTGTGCCCAATAGAGACTATAAGTAGGGCACCTCTGGTTGCTTCAACTCTCACCCTATTCTGGTTTGCCCCTTTTTCTCCGTCATGTCGGGTCGGGGAAAGCAGGGCGGCAAGGCTCGCGCCAAGGCCAAGACGCGCTCGTCGCGCGCCGGGCTCCAGTTCCCGGTGGGCCGCGTCCACCGCCTGCTCCGCAAGGGCAACTACGCGGAGCGGGTCGGGGCGGGCGCGCCGGTGTACCTGGCGGCCGTGCTGGAGTACCTGACGGCCGAGATCCTGGAGCTGGCGGGCAACGCGGCCCGCGACAACAAGAAGACGCGCATCATCCCGCGCCACCTGCAGCTGGCCATCCGCAACGACGAGGAGCTCAACAAGCTGCTGGGCCGCGTGACCATCGCGCAGGGCGGCGTCCTGCCCAACATCCAGGCCGTGCTGCTGCCCAAGAAGACCGAGAGCCACCACAAGGCCAAGGGCAAGTAGATCTGGCAGTTTCCACCTGCCCAAGCCAAAAGGCTCTTTTCAGAGCCACCCACTTAATGAACCAAAGGAGCTGTGCCTTTAAGCCATTGTTGGCATAGCAAGGTTTAAATACTGACCTGCAAAAAAGGAAAGAGGTTGCCTAAGGTATTTGTGAATCTGTCACTTGACCGGAGAGTCCCTAAACTGAAGTCTTTTGAAGAAAAAAGACTTGCTTTAATGAACCCACGTGAGCAAAATTTGGGTATTCTTGATTTCTTTTTTTTTTTAAACATTTTTTTTGTATTTCAGTTCTTTGCAAGTGTTTCTTAATTTCTTTTTTAAAGATTTTATTTATTTATTCATGATAGACTTCGAGAGAGAGGCAGAGAGACACAGGCAGAGGGAGAAGCAGGCTCCATACTGGCAGCCCGACGTGGGACTCGATTCCGGGACTCCAGGATTGCGCCCTGGGCCAAAGGCAGGCACTAAACCGCTGAGCCACCCAGGCATCCCCTTATTCTTGATTTCTCTGCAGGATCAAATGTCCGTCTGCGACATAAACTTGGCGTCCTGTTACTGGGCTACAGCAAGACCGGAGGCCTCAGGGTTAGTTAGATCCCTAGCACTTGGCGGCCTCCGAAAAACAGCCCAAGGAAGCTGGGCTGGGAACTTCCAGCCTTTCAGACAGATAGGAAGAAATCCTGTAGGATCTGTGCTGCAACAGCCACAGCCTAAACTGCACAAAAGGGAATCTCATTGCTGAGTGGTGGGAGGGTATTCTCGCATCCGCCTCTCCGTGTGGAGGGAGAGCTGATTCTATCCTCTTAAAAGTTTGCTTTGCTGCCCTCCAGTCTTTGTCTGGTCTGCCTCTTCATTCCTCCTAGCGGTGTGACCACAGATGGCGGGCACCAGAAAACTGAGATAAAAAAATTCTGAACCATTTTCTTGGGGGCTCCTCTGGGATCTCTGGTGGTCACCATGGGCATCTGAGTAGTGGGCAGCAAGTCCCTCCCTCTGTTACAGTCCTCAACATGATGGGCACTCCGGAATCGCGGGGCTGCTGCTCTCAAGTCTTTGGTGATAGGTTCCCACTGACCCCTTCTCTAAGGGAAGGGATACACAAAGCTAGGAAAGGCCCCCAAGGGATCGTATTCCCAGTTCACTCCCAGTACCCTGATATGGTGAGGAATGGCTTTCTGCCTCTGCCTTCCTGTCTGGTGGCATCTGAGTCCTACTCCTTCACCTGTTACCCGATCAGGTAGAGAGAGCATCTAGGCTGACTAGGAGCGCAGGGCAGGTGGCGTCCCCCAGGGATCAGGCCCAGAACATGTTAGAAATAGCACCCCCGCCCACACACACACCCTTAATCCCCTCATTGGGGTCACACTGGCAGTGTTGACCTGCTGCCTTCCAGCCACTAAACATGTTTGCTCTTTTTGTGTGACAGAATGCTATATCCCTGCACCTTATGGATCAAGCTTGCTTGACATCCATGAGGGACTACCGTCAGAATACATGGGACCATTTTGTTACACTTGGCAAGGGGCATGCCCCTTTGCTCAACTATGACCATCCTAAAACGGACCCCGGTCTGGCTGGAATGCATCGGGGTAGGTATTGCTGAGAAGGGAAGGGCAACAGGCATCCACCCTGGCAGTTTATCCCTTCCCTGGTGGCCTGCTCTGTCCTTCCAGAAATTGGCCTTTGTTAACCTCTTAAAATGGGTTTGTCAAACAGAACAATGGTCTTATGCCCGTCATGCCAACTCTTAACGGGCCAGAAGTCTGGCACATCCATCCACCACTAATGGAGTCTTCCTGGGTCACAGCCAGTATCCTTTGAATCCTGTGGCTGGGAAACCCAGAGGTAATAAGAGTCAGGAAAAGTGGGGTCACTTCCTGGAGTAGGGTCAAGCCTGGGCAGAAGCAACCGCAGCCCGGGCTGCTAGTTGCATGGACAGCCAGGACATTGCATCAGGAAGAAGTCCTCCTGATTAGCCATGAGGAGCTGAGGCAAGGGATGCCTTCTCCTCTCTGTTGTAGATGGGCATTTGCAAGTCCCTGACCAAAACCAGTACTCCTTGGGATGCTTCCTGAATAACTGGAACAGTTTGACCTGCAAACCTGAAACAAAAGGTGACTTATTCTCTTTCGTTCCAAGGCATGGCACAATAGAAATTGGAGGAGGGGACATGGCGGACTGAGGGAAGTATCGATTATAATACCCTTCTACAATTGCACTTGTTTGGCAAACATGAGGGAAAATGGGGAGAAGTGCCCTCTGGACAATATTTCTGGGCCTTAAAGGAAAATAAGGGCATGTGTCAGCAAAGCAGTATTGGCGAAGCCTGCTGGCTGCTCTCTCTTATGGCTGGACCCTGGGGGTAAAGGAACAGAGGATACCACCCCCACTCCAAAGGGAGACAAGCATATGGAGTCTGCAGAGGATTTTCCACCCCAGCTCAGTCTTCCCTAAGGTCTCAATCACTTGATCCAGATTTAAGATCAGGTCCCCTGACCTATCCTGAACCCCGTACTGATGCTTGGGGGCTCTCTCTCTTGCAAGAAAATGTAGTACCTGGAAGAGGACCAAGGGGAGGTGCTGCTCTGCCCCAGGAGCAGGTGTCCTTTTTGTTCCAAGCCCAGAGACAAAGGGGGACTTGGGAAATTTTCCAAAAACCCAGATAAATTTATAGAAGCCTTCCAAAATCTCACTTATGTGTTTGAATTAACCTGGAAGGATGTAATGCTCCTGTGAAATCAAGCTCTCTCTGAGGCAGAGAGGCATAGAGTCCTGGCCACTGCTGACAGATTTGGGGACGAACAGCTAATTAATCATCAGGACACAGGTGGGCCCCTGAGGGACTTCCAGTTACCCTGGAGCCCAAGTTGTCCCTGCCTAAGAACCCAGTTGGGACTCTGACGATCCCCTCAGAAATTGGTACCTTGGTCACTTCCAGGCCTGTGGCCTAGACAAATTTAAGAGGTCAAAGGTTAAACCTCTAAATTATGCCAAGCTGTCTATTGTTACCCAAACTCAAGAGAAAAACCTGACAGCCTTCTTAAGGAGGTTGATAGAATCTATCTCCCCCCATTCTTCTGAAGCTAAGATTTTTTTCAAAGACAAATTTGTGACCCAATCAGCCCCAGATCTTCAGAAAAAGCTGCAAAAGTTGGCTGTGGCCCTGAGGGGACCTCGAAGAGCTTTTTGAGCTGCTAACCGGGTGTCTAACAACTAGGGCCCAGAGGGGAGTAAGGAACAAGAAAGAGGCTAAGAAAGTAGTACAGGCCCTCATTGCGCCCTTATGAGCCATTACCAACACAGTCCCCGGAGACACTGGTACCGGATGCCACCTCTGTGGCCATCCAGGGCCCTGGAAATCTGAATACCCTCGAGGATCTCAATCTATGAGGTTCAGACAACCAGCACCCTGACAGGGTCTGATGGAACCCAGGGCTCTTCCCGGTGGCTCCCCCAGAATAACTTGCCATTATGAACCCAGAGCCTCAGGTAATTCTAGAGATAGAGGAAAAGCCAGTTAATTTTGTTTCACCTTTTCTGTCCTACTCTCTGCCCTGGGACAACTCTCCTCTCAGCATTGTTGGTAAGGGCATCACTGGACAGCCCATAACCAGATTTTTTTTTCTCTCCTGCTGGGATGCACCTGAGGAGAGCTAATTTTCTCTCACTCCTTCTGAATAATGCCTGAGAGCTTCACACCTCTTAGTAAGAGATATTGGGAACTCCCATATTAATGGCCCCTGGACAGACTAGCCACTGCCTCCCCTTAACATAGACTGATGTTAATCTCCAGGTGTGGGCAATTCAGGGAGAATTGGGTCCAGCCTTAACTGAGGTGCCTGTTCACATACACCCTAAAGACCCGACAATCTTCCCCTGTCAGAAACACTACCCACTAAGACCAGAAGCAAAGGAGGGCCTGATAAAAATTAAAAATAATCTAAAGCAGCAGGGCCTCTTAAAAGAATGCAGCAGCCCATGTAACACCCCAACTTTGGGGGGGGTACAAAAATGCAATAGGGAGCGAGATTGGTACAAGAGCTCTGCATTATTAATGAGGCTGTGATCCCCATTCATCGTGCAGTCCCCAACCCTTGCACCCTCGGCTCAAATTCCCTCAGGTAAAAGCTGGCTTGTAGTCCTAGGCTTAAAATATGCCTTCTTTTGTATTCCCCTTTATGTGGATTCTGTTTCTGTTTACATTTGAGGACTCCATGAATCCATCCACCCAGTTAACATGGACAGTTTTACTTCAAGGATTCCAGGATAGTCTGCATTTATGTGGACAGGCCCTGTCCTGACATCTCAGAATTTTCAGCTGCAGACAATATGGGGGTAGTCTCCTGCTATGTGCTCCCTTCTGAGCTGATCATACAAGCTGACACCCAAAAACTCTACATTTTCTGGATACAAGGGGGTATAAGGTCTCTCAACCTGAGGATCAATTATGTGAGACATCTGTCTAATATCTGGGTCTAGTTCCTTCGGAGGGAACAAGGAGACCAGGAGAGGATAGGATATGGCTCATTGCCTCTCCCCAAACCCTTAAGCAGTTGAAAGGTTTTGGGGGCATAACTGGGTATTGTCACTTATGGATACCAGGATATGGGGAAATAGCATGACCTCTTTACCAGTTGATCAAGGACATGCAGGCAGCTGGAACCTGCTTATTAATATGGAGCCCAGAGTCAGAAAGGGCTTTGGAAAAAAACTCATAGATGCATTGCTCAGTGTCCCCGAGCCTTCCTACAGAGAGATCTTACAATTTAGATGTGACTGAAAAGAAGGGAATGGTCTTGTCATTCTAACCCAGGCTAGGAGCTAACTGCACAGCCAGCAAAAAGCTCGACCTGGTGGCTTGTGGCCACCCCTGCTCTTTTAATCCCAAGGCTACAAAATTAACTTTGGGACAGGATCTTACTGTATACATCCCCCATAATATTCAAGGTGTCCTATTTTTTTTTAATTAACTGCTTTTTTTTTTTTTTTTTTATGATAGTCACAGAGAGAGAGGCAGAGACACAGGCAGAGGGAGAAGCAGGCTCCGTGCACTGTGAGTCCAACGTGGGATTCGATCCCGGGTCACCAGGATCGCGCCCTGGGCCAAAGGCAGGCACCAAACCCCTGTGCCACCCAGGGATTCCCACAAGGTGTCCTATTAACTGATAGTGACCACTGGCTCACGGAGAGCCGCCTTCTGCAGTACAGGCACTCTTACTGGAAGGTTCACTCATGCAAATAAAAACTTGCTCCACTTCAAACTCCACCATCGGGAGGAGGGTACAGAGCCAGCACACGACTCAACAAATTGTAGCTCCAACCTATGCTGCTCGGGAGAACCTCCAGGAAATCCCACTGTAGACCCTTTCCAGAGTGGACCCTATTCACCAACAGAAGCTAATTTGTTGAGCACGGCACCTGAAAGGCTAGGTACTCCATGGTTGCTTTGCCACTTTACTCAAAACAATACAAAGCAATCCCTTCCTATCTGGATCAAATGCCCAACTGACTAAACTAACAGCCCTCAACACAGCTTTGGAGTGCAGTAGAAACACAAGGGTAAACATCTAAACTGACTCCAAATACTCCTTCCTGGTTTTGCATGCCATGACACTATCTGGAAAGAGAGGCATTTCTTAGCTGCCTCTGGTTCCCCCCTTAAATAAAATCAAGAAATCAGCTGGTTCTTACAGGCCGTACCTCACCAGGAGAGGTAGCAGTGAGACACTGCAAGGGGCACCAAAGAGGAACAGGTGAGGTATTGGAAGGGAATAGGTTGTCTGATGCTGCAGCAAAATCTGTCTCCAGGTCCTCAGCTGCCCCTGTTGTTGCCTCGCTAATTTTGCATGGCTTCAGAACCCAGGAAAAACCTTGCTACTCCATGGAGAAAAAGCAACGGGCCTCAGAAGGAGATGGTACCCCTTGGCCTACAGGCTGCTCCAGCAGAGGATGGTAGGCTCAGCTACCCACCGCTAACCAATGGAAAGCTTTGGAAAAACCCTATATCAAACCTTCCATCTGGGACAGGATAAAACCTTGCAGAGACCACAAGTTTTTTACAGGAGAAAACCTGAATAAAACCATTAAACACATTTTAAAGATTTGTGAAGTCTGCCAAAACTAACTAACTAACTAAATAAATAACCCGTTCTGTCATCCACAAATCCCAAGGCATACAGTGAGTGGGGAGCTACTCTGAGGGAGATTGGTGAACGGATTTCACACATGTGCCTTGGAGCCCAAGGATACAAATGCCTCCTGGTTTGGGTAGATGCCGTCACACACTGGATGGAGGCCTTCCCCGCAGAACCACAGAGACCTCAGGTGGTAAAGACTCTGACGAATGAAATCATCCCCCCTTTGGACTTCCTTGGTCAAAGTGATAAGGACTCCTCCTTTAAGTCCCAGGTAGTAGAGTATCCAAGGCTTTGGGAATTCACTGTCACTCATACTATGGTGGATACCCCGATCCTTGGAAAATGTAGAAAGCACTAATGAGGTTATTAAACAACACCTCAGAAAGCCAGCACAAGAGGGGCACCTGGGTGGCTCGGTTGAGGTTCTGCCATTGACTCAGGTCGTGATCCCGGGGTCCAGGGATCGAGTCCTGCATCGGGCTCCCTGCATGGAGCCTGCTTCTCCCTCTGCCTGTGTCTCTGCCTCTGTGTGTCTCTCATGAATAAATAAATAAAATCTTGAAAGAAAGAAAGAAAGAAAGAAAGAAAGAAAGAAAGAAAGAAAGAAAGAAAGAAAGAAAGAAAGAAGACACCTAGCACAAGAAACAAGTCAGAATTGGGTGTCTCTCTCCCTATTGCCTCACTCCAGATTAGAAACACTCCTGCAGAAAGGGGCTCCAGCCCCTCTGAGGTCTCTTATGGGAGACCCATCCTTGTAATTAAATGAGCTGCTGGTAGATAAGGGAGTCTTTGATTTGGTAAATTGTGTCATCTCTCTGGCAAAGTCTCAGTGAAGCTCTTCGGGGGCTTTGCCCCCAGCTCCAAGACAACCAACTTTCCCTCTTTCATCCCAGGGGCCTACTTAGCTCCAGTCAAGACTATGCCCCTGCTCCCACCTCGGGCCACATGTCATAAAATAATCCAAAACGTGGGTGTAGGGAGCCCCAGTACTCAGGCAGCAAGTAAACTGCTTGGCAGGCATGACCTTCCAAAACCACTGAGCCCTGGACCTCCTGACCTCCTGACCTCCCAGGCAGGGGTCACCTGTACCTTCCTCCTGGGAAGAATGCTGCTTTTATATTAACAACACAGGTTAGATGGTCACTCATTTAGAGTCCTCAGATAACCTGGTGACCCAAATAGAGGATCTCTCCTCGTGGTGGGCGCCCGTTAGTGCCAACTCTGATTCTGGTGATGGCCATTTCACCTTAGTCATCTTCCTCCTGCTTTTTGGATCTTATGTTCTAAATCCCCATATCTGATTTATTTCTCTTTTCTCATTTAGAGTCCATCAGGCAACAGACAGTACTGTCTATGCAGCCACAGATGGAGACAGCCCCTACCTATGATAGGGACCTCTGGACAGAGTGCTGAGGAAGCGCTGTGCCTCCCCAGCAGGAAGCAGTCATGGATCCCTGGAAGGGCAGTGGGGAGCTACCTGATGGGAGTGGGAACAGGGCAGAGGCAGGCAGAGAGGACTACAGTAAGGACCAGCGGCCCCAAGGGTAAGATCTATATCGCAGCTGCTTGGCCTCCTGGAAAAACCACAGAGAAAAAAAACCCAAGAGGGCTGGGCTTGGGGAGGTAGCCTCACTGGAATACTGTCCCTATCAAAGACACAGAAATCCTTCAGGGTCCCCACTGAAAGAATCCCTGTTAAGCTGCACAAAAAGCAATCTCCTCTCATTGCTGGGGGTGAGGTTTGTGTGTGTGTGTGTGTGTGTGTGTGTGTGTGTGTGTGTGTCGGTATTCTTCTTGGATCCACCCTCTGTGTGGAGAGTTGATTCTAGCCTCTTAATAAAACTTTGCTTTGCTGCTTCCCACTGTGTCTGGTCTCCCTCTTCATTCCTTCAAGACACATGACCGGGGTCTGCAGACACCAGACAGCTGAGATCAGAAAAAATCCTGAAACACTATTAATGTAGGAAAAGATGTTAAGGTTCAAGCCAACGGCCCAGAAAGAATTCTTGAGATGTCTTTGGTGCAAAAAAGGCGGTTTTATGAAAGCACGGGGACAGGACCCATGGGCAGAATGAACTCCCCTGGGGTCATGAACAGTGGCCCATGGTATACTTTCAAGTTGGGAGGGGGTCAGGGAGAGCACAAGTCTTTCAGGAATTTTGGAAGCAAGGTTCCCAGGACGTTGAGGGGGCTAGCTGTTGTTAGGAAAGGATCATTTATTACCATCTAATAAAACCTGAGTCATGAGACCTTTCAGATGTGCATCAGTGGGTCATACACAAGGGGGATGACTGCTAATATGTATCTTGGGGGATTTATAGAGATAAAGCAGATTTCTAAAGGAATTTGTATAGATTAAAGCAGACTTACAGGATCCTGGGGGTCGGGCTAAGATTGCCTTATGAGGGGCAGCCCGGGTGGCTCAGCGGTTAGTGCCGCCTTCAGCCCACGGCTGAAGATCCTGGAGACCAGGGATCAAGTCCCATGTTGGGCTCCCTGCATGGAGCCTGCTTCTCCCTCTGCCTGTGTCTCTGCCCCCTCTCTCTCCTTCTGTGTCTCTCATGAATAAATAAATAAAATCTTTTTAAAAAAAGATTGCCTTATGACCTTAGCAAAGTATTAACATCGAGGCAGCTGAATTCCTAGAAATATGACAAGTCCTGTTTCAAGGACTTGTCAGTGGACAGTAGGTAGCAAGGAAATTGCATAATTTTTCTTTTGCCTTTTTTCCTGCATCACTATGACTGACCTCCTTTCCCTTTTCTCCTAATTCAACTGAATCTTACTGAATAGGACATCACATTTTTAACTTAATTATATGGGGACCCAATCAGTTATGATGCTGCCAACTTCTGCCACTGGTCTCCCCACCATCACACCCCGCTCATCATCAAGTCACTAGAGAGGGCCTTCATTCCTCTCCACCCATGCACACATCAGTTAATGTTTACTTCTTACCCATGAATTTCTTAATTAAAATCAGATTCTGTGGCATTTCTACTCTGTTGTAATAAATTTATTTTCTGAGTCTTGAAATATCTGTGTGTCTTCTAGGTAAATCTGAACTGCAATCACGTGCAAAGACAGAATAAGTGACCACAACAATCACAAATAGGAAGTAACTGTTACCTTGAAAAGCATTTCTTTTTAATGTATTTTATTATTTGATGTCAGAGGACCCAAATTCTGATTTCAGTAAATCTGACCATTCAGTTGTCTCCTCTTAAAATGTCACCTGCATTATCTGAGTTTGTAAATTTTGAATAGCAATTTCTCTTAGAAATATAAATGTCATGTAGAGTAATACAGCTCCAAGGAAAGCCTATGAGTTCTTCCTATTTTTAATAATAAAATAGGTGCTTTTTATTATTGATGTTGATGATGTGACATGGTTCAGAACAAATCTAGAATGAGCCACTTTGACATGTGGATTATTTTGAGATGAAGACAATTAGGCTCAAAATACTCAGGAAGAGATTTTTACCTCCACTCTCAACTGCCTAAAAGAATTTAAGAGATGATCACCAGAGATAACTACAAAGTATGAGCCAAGTGTGGTAAGATGAAGGGAGCTCAGTAGGACCTGTTCCTTCCAATTTCTCCCATGTCTGTGTCTCTGCAAGGCCTGGCAAACCTTCTTTTGCTAAACATTTGCTTTTCCATCTTCCTATGAACTGTCTTCCTTCCTTTTGAAGTCCCAGGCCTTACTCCCTTCTTAGCTCTGTAGCATAGAGGCCTCAACTGAGTGTTGGGGAGCCTCTCCTGTCTTTGTGGGTCTCCTGCATGAATGAAATTGAACATTTTTCTCTTGTTAATCTGTCCTATGTCAACTTAATTAATAGACCATCCAAAGAACCTAGAAGGGAAGAGAGGACAAGTTTTTTTTGCCCCAACAGATGAAATTACCAGTACTTGCTTTACTGCATTGTTTGTATTCCTCACAAGAACTACCACATTGTTAAATTGTTATTCAAATTATATTATTGGTGTGGTTTTGATTAATCAAATCAATGAACCCATAATCAAATGACTGACAAATAGATATACATTTTTGTTTTGAGTAAAATATCCAGATATGATACATCATTGCTAATAATTCCCTGTTAATTGAATTTTTTTGTTGATCAATTATAGCTCCAAAGTCACTGGACAAAGAGTGTACTATTATGACTTACATAATTAGAAAAATAATTTAAACTTTTTAAAATGGAGATAACGTTTCAACAAGTTTTGATTTAAAAAATTCAGATATTTGTAATTGCAATTAGATCCAGAAGAACAAATTAGAACTTGATAGTTTACACTCTGAAGTTATTTTCATAGGAGATAAAGTTCCATTTTAGTGGTAGAAGATTAATGGGAAAAAAAGTTTTTTTAAACTGAAGTGATTGACAGAGGGAAAGTGTATGTAACCTTTCTTTCTGGAGTTGGTCTTCTGTTAATTTCTCTCTCTGCAGACTCTATGAAAGCACTTAAAAGTGTCTTCCCAAATTAGGTATCTTGAGTATCTTATCCAGTAGTTGATAAAGTCCCTTAGAGAGTGGGTTTGATTCTTATTTGCATCTTCCTCAACATTAGTTCAATGAAAACATCATAAAATATGGTCAATATATTGTGTTAATTTTATAATAATAAAAACCATATAACATAGGTAAGTGGTGTAAAATAAAAATGAGAAGGGGTGTAGCTCAGTTGGTGAAGCATTTGCCTTCATGCCTCCGGTCATGATCATGGGATTGAGCCCCACATCAGGATTCCTTCTCAGTGAGGAGTCTGCTTCTGCTTCTCCCCATGGTTGTGTGCCCTTAATAAATAAAATCTTTTTTAAAAAAATAATAAAATAAAAAGAAAAAAGATGTTGAAAGTTAAACAAGGATGAGATCACATGGTGGAAAACAGGGATTGTTAAGTGAGCAACTTCAAAGCAGTCAACCTAGTGGAAGCAGCATAAAGAAGAGCAGAGTCCAAGGAGCAATGATCAGCTTGAAAGGCTTAAGTCACCTTTTCAGTTCATGATATTAATTTATCTGGAAAAAGGCTGTTCTGGATGACATTATTACTTTGTCTATCAACTATTACCCAGTCTATCAACAACCTCACATTTAAATAAACACTGATGTCAAAGAGTGTTAGTTACCTGGTGGAATAATGAGACAGCCTCAGCGACTTGTGGCAGCAGTGGTTTGGAAGGTGGGGACTCTGGGCAAGGGGCTAACTACAAGAGCAGAGAATCACGGATCACCCAACCATGACAAATTTCTGAGGCTCTCAAACTAACTTTCCTCTAATTTTTTTTTCTGTTTTTTTATAAATCTCTCAACTTACAGACTTTTATATATGCTTACTATTTAAATTGTTTCTATGAAAATACTAGTTTTCCGGGGGTAGTGGTAGTGTTTCAGGAGGGGGTTTTGGTAAAGAGGGAATAGCAATGAGTCCTTTGCTGTGATTATCCTTCACTTATATTTTTAGCTGTGAGGATACTAATTGGAAGTTATTTCAAAACACAATACATGATAAAGATGTACATACATATCTAAGAAATTGGAACAGAAGAATAAAGTAACAAATGTTTATTTTGTTCAGGGTAATAAATATTAAAAATACATTTTAACCAAAAATGAATGTCCATAAAAATCTATTGAAGGAGAACAGATTTTGCCACCCCAAAATATCCTCTTTGGCATAAGGATCTTTTTTATTTTTAAGATTTTATTTAGGGGATCCCTGGGTGGCACAGCGGTTTGGCGCCTGCCTTTGGCCCAGGGCGCGATCCTGGAGACCCGGGATCGAATCCCACATCAGGCTCCCGGTGCATGGAGCCTGCTTCTCCCTCTGCCTGTGTCTCTGCCTCTCTCTCTCTCTCTCTCTCTCTCTCTCTCTGTGACTATCATAAATAAATAAAAATTAAAAAAAAAAGATTTTATTTATTTAAGAGAGAGATCACAGAGGGAAAAGCAGACTCCCACTGAGCAGGGACCCCAATGTGGGGCTTGATTCCAGGACCCTAAGATCATGACCTGAGGCTAAGGCAGACACTTAACCGACTAAACTACCTAGGAGCCCCTAGCATAAGGATTATTTTGAGTTAAAAGAAGTCAAAACGGGAACCCTGGGTGGCGCAGCGGTTTAGCGCCTGCCTTTGGCCCAGGGCGCGATCCTGGACACCCGGGATTGAGTCCCACATCAGGCTCCTGGTGCATGGATCCTGCTTCTCCCTCTGCCTATGTCTCTGCCTCTCTCTCTCTCTCTCTGTGTGTGTGACTATCATAAATAAGTAAAAATAATAAAAAAAAAAAAGCAGTCAAAACTTAGCAGATTCAGGAAACCCCCTTTAATTTCACCCTCAACTGCTTAAATTTACATTGGAAAGGGGGCCTGAACCAGGAAAAGAGCTATTATCAGACATACCTTTTAACCTAAGAAACGTATCCACATAATCGAGCAAACTTTTATTTTCCAAACATCTCTCTCCTGCCTGTGAAAGCTCTTCCTTCTCTTTGTACTACCAGACCCTTTCACTTTTCCCTAGTTTAGGATGGTATATAAGACTCAATTAACAGACTTAGACTTTTATGAGGCTTCCATACATATGAAGTTTGTTTTATTCCTGTTAGTCTGTCTCATATCAATATAATTGTTAGATCAGCCAAAGAACTTAGAAGGGAAGAAGGGAAATATTCCTCCCCACATACTATAAATACATACTTAAGATAAATATGGATTCTGTTAATCCTTTAATAACATGTAGCAAAAATAAATATTAGTTATGTAACATTTTATATATAATGTAGCATGTTTTAAATCCATGTTTATTAAAGTAAAATATTTTAAAGTATTATATAACTACAAAATATTTTAAATTTAGTACTAAAAATAAAATTAGGGATGCCTGTGTGGCTCAGCGGTTGGGCATCTGTCTTTGGCCCAGGGCATGATCCCGGGGTCCTGGAATTGAGTCCCACGTTGGGCTTCCTGCATGGAGCCTGCTTCTCTCTGCCTATGTCTCTGCCTCTCTCTCTCTCTCTCTGTTTCTCTCATGAATAAATAAATAAAATCTTTTTTTTTAATTTCTTTTTATAGTATACAGAAACATATTCTGTATACTCAATATTTTATGTAAATTATCTCCATTAATTTTTTTTTTTTTTGAAAGAGTGATAGGCAGGGAAGGGGCAGAGGGAGACAGAGAATCACAAGTAGGCTCCACACTCAGCTCAGAGTCGAACACATGGCTTGATCTCACAATCCTGAGATCATGAGCTGAGCTGTCAGATGCTATGGATTGAGCCAGCCAGGTGCCCTTCATTAGTTCTTACAATAATGCTATGAGGTAAGTATTGTTACTAATTCCACTCTAGATTAGTAAAGATTTAGAAGATATAAGCAAGTGCCCAAAATCTGATTGATAGAGGAGATACAATTTAAAACCAAATTTTTCTAACTCTTGTTTCAGCTATTGTTTCTAAAACACGCAACTGAATGACTCACATTATTACAGGAGTTTACAAAATTGTATCAGTGTCAAAAATTTCAGAGTATGATCCCATATCTGTTCTTTAAAAATAAAATTCAATGTATGCCAAAAATATCATTCCATGTTAAATATTGTATGAAAACCAAATTTTTATTTTAGTCATTAAAAATTAAAATGCTTAAAAGCAACCCAAAGTACCAAATTTTTAGATTTAAGTACTTGACTTTTGCAGGGTTTGTATTGTATTCTAATTAATTTATAGTTAATGCAATTACGATCAAACGCTCAAAGGGCTTTTTTCTCAAACTACTACAATGATTCTAAATTTACCCCCCAAAAAGAAATCTTGTGAAACTACATCAGAAACTTTTGAAAACAAATAATAAATAATGCAGTACCAAACTATGACCTGTAATACAACTACAGCTTAAAATACTGATGTAAAAAAAAAAAAAAAAAAAAGATGTAGTAAAAAGAATAGTTGGGGGGGGGGGATAAATTCCCCTCTACCCTTCTAGGTGCTGTGATTCCTCCCCACCGTAAAAAAAAAAAAAACTAATGAGAAAAACAAACTGCAGTTTAATAACATGTACACCTCCTGTACACGTGGGAGATACTCTGAAGAACTGAGTAAAACTCCCTGAAAAAGCCGAAGCCACCACCTTGAACACTGTCTTCAGCTCCAAGATGGTGTAGGAGGGGAGTGAGCAGGGAGGGGGGCACGTATGGGCCACCAGGAAACGGGTGGGGAACAGGTTGTCACGCAGAATGAAGTCTGGGCCTTCTCCCACGGACAAGACTCCGATGACCGACTTTCTTCTTCTGGTGCAGAGAGGGACACACTTCCCCACTGAGGTCTCCTTCCTACATGGAAAATGTCCCTAAGAGTGACTTCTACTCTGGTTTCAGAGACTCTCCTGTGTACGGCATTTCTTAAAAATAATCCGCTCAGGGCAGCCCCGGTGGCTCAGCGGTTTAGCGCCGCCTGCAGCCCGGGGTGTGGTCCTGGAGACCTGGGATCGGGTCCCGCGTCCGGCTCCCTGCATGGAGCCTGCTTCTCCCTCTGCCTGTGTCTCTGTCTCTCTCTTATTCCCTGTGTCTTTAATAAATAAATAAAATCTTAAAAAAAAAAAATCTGCTCGAAAACAGTCTATGCCAAAGATCCCATTTTGGGGTGCCATACTCTGCTCCCCTTCCTACCAAAGTGGCCCATTTTGCGGCGGCAGGTCTTATCTTGGGGTGGCCTCTGGGGGTACCCTTCCCAGCTAACAATTACTCCGATGGAGACGAGGACGTGCAGGACTGTTGGACACGGGAAGCCCCTAATCGCATTCCGCTGAGTAAGGAGGGGAGGCTGCAGAAGCGAACAGCCCTGGGCTGCGGAACCCGCCGAGCTCGGCGGCGAGCGCCCGGCTCCGTCTCTCACGGGACGGTCCCGGGAGCGCGGCCCGAGGGGGCGGAGCCCGAGGAGGGGCCGAAGCCCCGCTTCCCGCCCGCGCCCTCAGTTCTCAACGAGGTCCGACGCCTGCTTATAATTACTCCCGGCGGAGGCGCAGGCCCAGCGCCGGGAGGTCGTCGCACAGAGCGCTTGTGCCATGTCTGGTCGCGGCAAGGGCGGGAAGGGGCTGGGCAAGGGCGGCGCCAAGCGCCACCGCAAGGTGCTGCGCGACAACATCCAGGGCATCACCAAGCCCGCCATCCGGCGGCTGGCCCGGCGCGGCGGCGTCAAGCGCATCTCGGGCCTCATCTACGAGGAGACCCGCGGGGTGCTCAAGGTGTTCCTGGAGAACGTGATCCGGGACGCCGTCACCTACACGGAGCACGCCAAGCGCAAGACGGTCACGGCCATGGACGTGGTCTACGCGCTCAAGCGCCAGGGCCGCACCCTCTACGGCTTTGGGGGCTGAGCTCCGCATCCGTTGCCTAAACCAAAGGCCCTTTTCAGGGCCTCCATCCTTTCATCTGAGGAGTTGCGATGCTGGTTTAGTTCTAGCTTGTGGAAAAAGGAGTTTGGCCTTGAAGTATCTGTTTCCGTCCTTGGGTTTACCGATCCTTAGTTCTTGGAGAAAGCGCTAGTCCTAAATTTTACATGGTTTCCCCCGGGTTTGTTTTTGAAGTTGTATTAGGTTTTCAGTATTTAACATTTGACGTTTAAATCTTTTAAGCGGGGGCAGCCCGGGTGGCTCAGCGGTTTAACGCCGCCCTCAGCCCAGGGCATGATCCTGAAGATACACGATCGAGTCCCATGTTGGGTTCCCTGCCTGGAGCCTGCTTCTCTCTGCCTGTGTCTCTACCTCTGTGTCTCATGAATGAATAAGTAAAATCTTAAAAAATAGGTCTTTAAGCGGAATTTTAATACAATACTAGTCTTGCCTGACATTGGAAGGAGGAAAGGCACCTGGCACCTCAGCTGGAGTTTGCGAGAAGGCACATTTCAGTGTATACGAGGCCTTAAAGCTTAATCACAATTTAGTGACCTCTATTCTGGTGCCATCTGTCCTCTGCTTAAATGAGCTTAACTGGAGAGCAAGTCATGACGAGCCATACTTTGCTTGTCTCCCTTCTAAGAGACCAAGCATGTGATTAGCCCCGGGCTTCAGACCTGGTTTCCACTGGGAGCAGAGACTGGAAGCCTGTAGAAGACTTGATGCTGGTCAATACCTACAGAACAGCTGGTGAGGGTGGGATGCAATAAAAAGGCATTTCAGGGCACCCCCGGTGGCGCAGCGGTTTAGCGCCGCCTGCAGCCCGGGGTCTGATCCTGGGGACCCGGGATCCGGTCCCGCGTCAGGCTCCCTGTATGGAGCCTGCTTCTCCCTCTGCCTGCGTCTCTGCCTCTCAGTCTCTCTCTCTCTCTGAATAAATAAATTAAAAAAAAAAAAAAAAAAAGGCATTTCAGCTAAATAAGGGAAACGGTTGCAACACAAATGTTACCATGAATGAAGGCAGCTCCTAACCCAGGAGAGCTACTAAAAAGAGATCCTTAGTGCAAAGTACAAAAGGAGTCAAACTCGAGATTAGGACGTAAATCCAGACCGATTCTTAAAGTAGTTTTAGGATTCTCCCAGAGAAGATCTTAAAAACTAGAGAAAGATCCCAAAATCAAAGGTGAAGACTTGGGTGTTGGTAAGAAGCTTTGCTAATGCAGATACATAGATTGAAGTAGTCATTGCCCACATGCATATAAAGAGAATAAGCAATGATGACATATATACATTTTAAAGCTGAAGTTAAAAACTCAACACCTTCTTGCCTCACCAAGATTTAACCCTTGTAAGGTCAGATGTTAAATGTGCATCTAGCCCGTCTACCAGAGCTGGTAGGGTCCTCAAGGACCCTAGAGGCATCTCTGAAATACAGTGGTGCCTTTCTTAATGATGGTAATCTCCTGTTTTCCTGAGAAGACCTGGGCCTAACTTCAGCTAACATAGAACTCCAAATTGCAAAACCTGCAGTATTTTGAATGCTTTGTGTTCACTTAGCTCTCCGACAGAGTGAGATTTCTTTTTTGTCTGCTATTCCTGTAGCAGACTGCATGATATGTATCACATTCTGATTTAATGCTTATTCAATAATGAAACTTTTCTATTTCTAGTACCTTTGTGGAGCAATTTTCTGAGATGGGAGATCTTTTTTTAAAATTATATTTCCCCAACACGTTCTGAGGGTCAATTAGGCATTTGTAGCTTTCCATTAATTTCTTGAATAATTTTGATAAAAGTCAATTCTTAGAAAAAAAATTTAAAAAAGCTCTAGGTATTCTGTACATTATTTATAAATTGCTATAAAAATAGCAATTTTTATAGCTAATATTCTAGTACTTGTCTTTAGACATCTATGACTTATATTCATAGCCTGATTTAATGAAACTTTGAAAACTTCTTGATAATATCTTTCCTAAATCCAGGTCCTAAATTTTGAATAACGAAACCTTTAATGTATTACATCTGAACTACTTTTGTAGTTTCCCAAGTGACCACTGGGCCACTCATACTTTCTCATTTCATGAGAAAAGACATACTTTGTATTTGTGATTAGCCATATACAATTGTAGAACTGTTGTGTTATATATCTCACAATAGGAAAAAAGAGAGTAAATAAAAAATATTCATCCCTGTTGCAATCAGATAAAATGCTTCTAATATAAATGTGTAACAATCATACTATTTAAGTTGGATAAAACATACTTATATTTGCTTAAACAGAACAATGTTACTGTAACTGTAACTGAGTTGTTTGTTTTTTTTTTTTTTAAGATTTTATTTTTATTCATGAGAGACACAGAGAGAGGCTTAGACATAGGCAGGCTCCATGCAGGGAGCCCAATGTGGGACTCCATCCTGAGACTCCAGGATCATGCCCTGGGTTGAAGGCAGGTGCTCAACTGCTGAGCCACCCAGGCGTCCCTGTAACTGAGTTTTTATTGGCAATCACCAATGACACATTCATGATTTGTCCATTATAAACACCTAATGAATGCCAACTATGATCATCATCCTTAAAAGACCAAAACATCTTTATTCACTTTAAATTTTAAAAGTTCTCTATTCTTTGGGGTAAGTGATGGAGACAAGTAATAGGCCATTAATTGTCCCTCCGAGCTAATAGACCAGTGACCTCCTTGACTTGACAAGCCAGGTCTCATTTTGCTCATGGAGAAGATTATAATTAAAGTTAAAAATTGTCATTTTTCCTATGACAATTCTTTCTGAATTATTGTCTGAACATTTTTCCAACTGCATCAGGCAGACTCTCCATTAAGACATCTCTTGCAAGATTAGCAGAGGTAGAAACGTTTCTCCAGTGTCCAGTTTTACAAAGGAACCTATGCTGAACGCCAACAAGCTCTAAAAGCCCTTTCACAGGACCTACCTCCTTGAGCAAATTCTTGCACGAACTTAAAGATACCGAACCAACTCAGGGGAAACTTTTGGCTATAGGGTTGGTTGACAGGACTAGCAACCTGTGCAAGTGACAGTGACATGGCCCACAGCGCTGTGGCCACACAGACCAGCGAGCTCTGCACCGCAGGGCGTGTGCGCAATGCAAGCACTACAAGCCAGTGTCACGGCTCCTTGGGTGACAGGGGGGTGTCACCCAAGGGGGGTGGGGGCGGGAAAAGGGCTTTTGTGTTTAGGGAGGACAACGGTCCGGAGCTCAGCCGCCGAAGCCGTAGAGGGTGCGGCCCTGGCGCTTGAGCGCGTAGACCACGTCCATGGCCGTGACCGTCTTGCGCTTGGCGTGCTCCGTGTAGGTGACGGCGTCCCGGATCACGTTCTCCAGGAACACCTTGAGCACCCCGCGGGTCTCCTCGTAGATGAGGCCCGAGATGCGCTTGACGCCGCCGCGCCGGGCCAGCCGCCGGATGGCGGGCTTGGTGATGCCCTGGATGTTGTCGCGCAGCACCTTGCGGTGGCGCTTGGCGCCGCCCTTGCCCAGCCCCTTCCCGCCCTTGCCGCGACCCAACGAGCTGAGAGACTAGTGCACAACGTCCCGTCCCTTCTCCAGCGCTGCAGGCTTTTCTACCTCTGCTAGAGGACCGAACGGAGAAGCTAAGATGAAAGTGCCACTGCGTGGGAGAGGGAAGGCAAACCAAACCAAACAAAAAACAAAACAGGCTTAGGTTTCCTTGTACTGGGTTTGTTTTGTACCTCCTAACTATTCTGTTACCCTGTTAAAGCTTTAAAAATTGCTTTTGAATGTTAATGCCAAACGCGAATGTTGTTAGAAATACCAAAAAAGGACAAGCAATAAAATAACCTTTTCTCCCACCACACAAAGAACAGTTACTACTGCTAGCTAATTTGATATTTTGGTGAACAGATAAATGCACATATTTTTTCAAAGAAAATTCACACAATGCTATGTATGGTGTCTCGGAACTTCTTTACGCTATATTTTAATCAATTCCCCTTCTCTAAGGACACAAAAAAGTTGCTCTTAATACCTGTTAGTCCTTCTTAAGAATTCACTACGGTATACCTTAACCAATTACCTAGCAATTCCTTAACAAGCCACATATGTAAAATAATTCTTTTCTGTACTGAAGTACGGACGTACAGATGTATCACTTTTTTTTAAAAGATTTTTATTTATTTATTCATTAGAGACACACACAGAGAGAGAGAGAGAGAGAGAGAGAGAGAGAGAGAGAGGCAGAGACTCAGGCAGAGGGAGAAGCAGGCAGATTCTATGCAGGGAGCCTGTCCCGGGTCTCCAGGAGCCTGTCCCGGGTCTCCAGGATAACGCCCTGGGATGAAGGCGGCATGAAACCACTGAGCCATCTGGGCTGCCCAGATGTACCACTTTTAACACAATATTGGAACTGTAGGGGGTGAGGGCAGGCCATCCTAAGAGTGGTCGCTTTGACATGAAGGTATTAAAATCCAGCAAATTCTGGAAAAGTTTTTACCCCCTCCACAACTGCCTAAAAGGTAATTAGATAGAACACCTGGTCCAGGAAGAGAGTCATCACAGCAGATAATTGTATTATGCTATGAGCTAGGTGCAGACCATGGGGAGGACCAAGGCCTGTTTGTCTGAGTGCCTGCAAATATTTGTGTACCAGACAATTACTCTTCCTGTGAATTACATTGCTTCCCTTTGAAGTCCCAGGCCCCAGACTCTTTCTCCTTAGCTCAGAAAGACATACATACTTCACATTTTGCTTGACAGTCTTTGAAATTTCATGTCTGTACGGATTGCCTGTACAACTGAATTTGATTTTCTCCTGTTAATCTGTCTCATGCCAATGTGATTCTTGGCCTGGTTACAAAGACTTAGAAAGGGACAGGATATCTATGCTCCCTGACAGAACTATTCCTAAAAATTCTATTCTCTTCTATAGTTTAATCAGCTTCCTTTACCAAAGGAAATCTATTCTCCGTTGAATCTTTGGAAAATTTACATTAGAGAACATGAAAAAAAAAAAGAAAGGTGATTGTTTATGCCTGTGTAATACTCCATCGTAAATAGTTTCTATGATACATTTTAAACAAAATCTCTAGTATTTAACAAAACGTGCTTTCTATTGTTTTCTATTTTAAAAGAGCGTTCTGTACATAAGTTATTTCCTGAGGATAACCTAGAATTGAAATGCCTTGTCAGAGAGGATGTAGATTTTGTGGTATTTAATTAATATTACTACATTTTCCACCAAATTCTTACCACATTCGCCTGTGCCAGCAATAACTGTTGTGCATATACATTCACTGTCACTGATACAACACCAAAAAGAGGCATATGTTGAAATGCTCTATTCTGCTCCCTTTCAAAATATTGTAACTTCTTTCAGGTTTATTTATTTATTTTTCTTCTTCTTTCAGGTTTAAAGAAAGAATGCACCCCCTTTGGAATTTTTTTCACAATTGCATTGCACTTTTTAAGTGCAGGAAAATGGACATATTTAAAAGAATGAGTTCTACATCTTTGTATATTGTAGGAGCTAGAAAATTTTCCTTCATTTCCTTCTAGATTCTCTGGCTGATCTACTACTTAAAGTGACAGGAGACAAATTCATAGAAGAAAAACATTTAATTTTGTCAGTTCAGAAGCCCTGTAAAAAATAATACTTAAAGGCAGTCAAAGAATGAAGGTTTCTATGCTATCTCCGGCTAAGGAATGGGAGAGGGGACTACAAAGAGAAGCGAAATTCATAGCGAGAGAAGAGATGTTTAGCAATTGCACATGTGCCCTGAGGAGCTGAGATCTCACATGAAAAAGTTCCATCTTATAAGAATTCCCTCTCTGTTATCAACCCGTCACCTAAATTCTTTCAAGCAGTTAGGGGAAGGGCAGAATTTCCTTCTGACCTATGGTATTTTCAGGTGACATTAATTCAAAATTGTCCACGTGTCAGTGGCATTTGGGGGAGCCTTGTTTATTTGTTTATTTGAGACAGAGAGAGAGACAGAGGCAGAGACACAGGCAGAGGGAGAAGCAGACCCCATGTAGGGAGCCTGATGTGGGACAAGATCCCGGATCTCCTGCGGAGCCACCCAAGGATTGGGGAGCTCTGTTCTGAAACTCTTCACTGTCCTATCCACTGGGTTTGAACTTGGGCCTGGCTCGCAGCAGAGGGGCAATAAGTATTTGTTGGATGAACTGTAGGGGAATGGAACATTCTCTGCCTTCTTTGGCTCTGCCTACGAGTTAAACTGACAGAAGATATTAATTATTTAATATCCGTAATAGGAAAAAAAGCATACACATTTTATCAAAGTTTTGCATGTTACATGGATGCCTTCAGGAGAGAAGGAAGTCCCAAAGCAACTAATCAGGGGGAATTTCATGTCTTTTAGACAAAGATGCATTTGTGAAGATGTGACAAGACAAAGTGGTTTGAGCTTGGGGTAGTAAACCGAAGAAACAGCAAGGTTTTTTGTTTTTTTTTTTTTTCCTGTGACCCTGCATCTAAATACCTGGTCTCTGGTTATAAGAAGGCTTCCCCTCCTCAGGGTACAGGGCTGGCCCCTTCCCCAGGATAGGTTTATCTCCAGCTTTCAGGGAAGGGCTGAGCAGGGTGGGGGAGGTTCCTGTGACCTTCCCACTTCTGCAGTTTTCTCAAACTCTTTTAAGCTTTAGATATTCAGTATATGCCTAGCTGCTGTATTATGGGGGCAACAAGTCAGAATGAACCTGGCAAATCACTTTTCCTCCCACGCCCACCTTCTGAAACCACTTTGTTGAATAGTGACTTGGCACAGCTGAAAGCCAGACACTCTAGCCTGGCCTCCTTCACCCCTGTGAGTCAGTCTGCAGCAAGGCCTAACCCTTCTGCTCCCTTTCCCCTTAACTCCCTTCACATCCCCTCCTCCCCTCTTCCTCTTCCTGATCTCTGCCTTACCTAGTTCAGACCCTCACCCCTGGCTGCTCTTTCCAACCTTTTCACCTGGATCTCACCTCCTTTCAAGCTGCTCTCAACTGGGCCACCAGAATAAGGATTCTGAATCAGACATTTTACAAGATTTTAAAATTCTGTGGTCTCGTAGATAAACTTTCTAAATCTTTTCAAAGTGTACAAAGCTCCTCAATATAGCAAGGTTTGCTACCCCCCTTCTACTGAGCTTTCCACATTCATCCCCAGCCATTCCAGCCTCTAGCCATGCTGAAGAATTTCTAAGTCCAGGGCACTCTGCCTGGAGCAGACTTCCCCTCCCAGCTACAAGACCTTATTCAGTCAGTAGGCTCCATTTCATTCACTTCCCAGTTTCTTTTTAGAGTCCGTATTTTCTTAACTGTTTCTTCTGAAAATGCTAGGACTTTCCCATTGCAGATACATTCCTTAGCAGAGGCACTCAAGGCCAGTTGGCAGAATAAATGTAAGATTGAAGAATAGTGGATGCACTGCGTAAGCAAATGTCAAAGTTAGCCTTAAGTACACTGGCTACATGTATTTTGTTCTTGCAATCCTCTCTGCAAGTCCTTACTCTTAAGCAAAGGTAATAATGGTAGATCTTCCTGGATTTCCAGCAGCTAGTGCAACACAGCACCCATACCAGACCTGCCTTTAATTTTGGCTTTCCCTGTCAGAGGCAGCAGACTTGCCGGCCAATGAAGATATGGTGCATTATTGGGAATAGGATTTTAAAGAGAACTGAAGAGACAGAGAAGTAAAAGAAATATTTTCACCTCTTCACTCAGCCCATGAGAAAGAACTCCGGTTTAATTTTCAAATCTTACTGGTCACATCGCTAATACCCCTTTCACAATGCTTAGAATCGTAATGGGAGATGGTGGGCCCCGTGTGAATACCCCACCCAGAGATAAGCGGAGAGCTAGGATGCCTAGGACTTCCTCCGTTAACACGGTGGTTCAGGACTTGCAAATATTTCTGCAGCCCAAAGATCCGGGGAGTTGTTAGCTTGGATATGAATACGTGGAATAGTATTAAAAACCAACTGGAAATCACTTGTAAGATTTATATTCATGAGAGAAGCAGAGACACAGGGAGAGGGAGAAGCAGGCTCCATGCAGTGAGCCTGATGCAGAACTCAATCCCAGAACCCCAGATCACGTCCTGGACAGAAGACAGGCGCTAAACTGCTGAGCCACCCAGGGACCCCCGCAAATGGAAATTAGACTGAAATACACAAAGCTAACTAGAACTCTACACTTTACCTATAGCTATGGACATCCAAAAGATTGATGTGCATTCCTACTGTGGCCGAATCCGAGCAGCGGAACAGCTTTCTTAGTAAGTGTGGACGGCTCTAAAAAGAGCCGGTTGGCCATAGGTCTATGTCTGTCAGGACCGTTCTTTCAGCAGCTGGCAGACTCACTTGGAGCTGGTGTACTTGGTGACGGCCTTGGTGCCCTCGGACACGGCGTGCTTGGCCAGCTCCCCGGGCAGCAGCAGGCGCACGGCCGTCTGGATCTCCCTGGACGTGATGGTCGAGCGCTTGTTGTAATGCGCCAGGCGCGACGCCTCGCCCGCGATGCGCTCGAAGATGTCGTTGACGAACGAGTTCATGATGCCCATGGCCTTGGACGAGATGCCCGTGTCGGGGTGCACCTGCTTCAGCACCTTGTACACGTACACCGAGTAGCTCTCCTTGCGGCTGCGCTTGCGCTTCTTGCCGTCCTTCTTCTGCGCCTTGGTCACCGCCTTCTTGGAGCCCTTCTTCGGGGCCGGCGCGGACTTGGCGGGCTCGGGCATGGTGACCCGCAGGAAAGCAAAGTGAACCAGGGCAACGCACCTCTTCAATTATAATGACTTTATATGCAAAGGAGACGGGGAGGGTCGCTGGTGATTGGAGATTACCTTGGGTGACATCACGTCACAGTTTGACCCAATCAAGATGGTCACTCTACGGAGTTGCGTTTCCATTGGTCTAAATTGAAATGAAATGTTAGCCAATTGCATAGCGTCCTTTTCGCGCCCAGGAGGAGCTATAAAATGCGCTTTTCTGAACTTACTTGCACCGTAGCCACACTTGACAAACGCTATTGGCAGTTGGAGATGTCAGGTCGCGGGAAGCAGGGCGGCAAGGCTCGCGCCAAGGCCAAGACGCGCTCGTCGCGGGCCGGGCTCCAGTTCCCGGTGGGCCGCGTCCACCGCCTGCTCCGCAAGGGCAACTACGCGGAGCGGGTCGGGGCGGGCGCGCCGGTGTACCTGGCGGCCGTGCTGGAGTACCTGACGGCCGAGATCCTGGAGCTGGCGGGCAACGCGGCCCGCGACAACAAGAAGACGCGCATCATCCCGCGCCACCTGCAGCTGGCCATCCGCAACGACGAGGAGCTCAACAAGCTGCTGGGCAAAGTCACCATCGCGCAGGGCGGCGTCCTGCCCAACATCCAGGCCGTGCTGCTGCCCAAGAAGACCGAGAGCCACCACAAGGCCAAATGAGGGGCAAAGTAGGGAATGTCGCAAAACAAAGGCTCTTTTCAGAGCCATTTCTATAGTCCTAAAAAGATGACACTTGCTTTATCTGGACTATATTGTACCGATAAGGATGATTTGGGGCAGAGGTTCCAGGCCTAGGTCATCTTTAACCCTTGGTCACGCTTCAGTTATTGTAGCCAAGGTCCGTCTCCCTTTGCTTTTAGTTTCCTACAATGGCAGCGTGATTATTGGCAGGTGAGCCTACTTGCGAAACAGGGTAAAGACCCTCCGACCTTACCACTTTCCCTGAAAGCCGGAAGTAATAAGCCCACATGAAAAATACCCTTCCTATACTAAAAGGTAAAAAGACATCCTTGTCACCAGAGCGAAATGGTCTCTAAAGGCTAGGGAGTTCTAGAAACAAACCTTGTTAATTTTTAACCTAATCTGTCTCAGCTCAAATTCTGCTTATATTTCCTTATCAGTCAGGGCTTGTAAGTACCTGTTTTCCTTATTTTGTCAAGTCCTCACAAATTTGTCTAAGGTACAAAAACTCCCTCAGTCGTTTCTTTGGGGTTGAAATTTTCAGTGGGCCTATCCATGTGATAAAATGTGCATTTCCTCCTGTTAAATCTGTCTCATGTCAATTCCTTAAACCAGGTAGGGTAGAAGAGTACCAGAAGGGCAGAAGAAAAACATGTTTTCCTTCCCTACAGTATTTAGAATACTTTGCCAGCAAATTGACATTTGTGAACTAAATAGACTATAATTTCAAAGTCATTTATATTGAATATGCAACAACAATAAATTAACCTAAGTCCATATCTGGAAATTAGTTGTAGATTGCTTATGGGTGACCAGTTTTACTCTCAAAGCAACTTTGGGAGGATGCAGGAGTGGTTTCCATAAATGGTACCCAGAAACCCATTAGGGTTGTCAGCAGGAAGATAGTAAATGTATCTTTAAAAATTGCCTTTAAAGAATAATTTGTTTGAAATGACATGCTTACTAAAAGTGTTCAAATATAATTTATAGTATCTAATTATCCACATTACTGCCTGACATCACATTGCCAAATGAGATGTCCAATATCGCAGTACAAGCTTGGCTGTAACAAGGATGATACTGAATGCCATTAACTTGATTCCAAATTTTGATTATGGAGACGCACAGTTTGAAACAAACAACAACAACAAAAATAAGAACACCTTTGAAAAGTCAAAAGCTGCTTTGAGAACAGTGAGGTAAAAGATCCTGATAGTTGTCCACATTTCTTTATGGGCCAAGCAAGATCCTTTTATTCTAGGGCTCCTCAGAAAGAATATTTCTTCCACTTACTAGTACTGCCATCTCAAGAAATGGAGGGACAAAGACTATTTCTTGTTTCCTCTTTCATTAAATCGTAATATATTTCTATTTCTACAATTTTTTATTTCATATTCAAGTACAATGCATTAAGGACATGGCAGTAAGACATTGCTTAGCCAAAAGAAAAACAATCTAATGGGAAGAATCACACAAAAGCAAATAATTAAAACATAATGTAGCAAGAGAAGTAAGCAGAGGATATTAGGAGGGCATAGAGGAGGAGTGAGATCTGTGAGCAGAAACATCTGATCTGAGGGTTCAAGGGAATTGGGAATTAGAAGGATGGTAATGTTAGCAGAGAATGAGCATCATCAGTCTCATGGCTTATATGTTCAAGCAAATGACACAGTTTAATACTGGCAATAAAGTGGAGATGCAGAGATTGCAAGACAGGATGGGGAGCCAGAAGGGATCTGTAGGCCTGTCCCTTGGTTTTAAATATTATTCATATACTAATGACTCCCAAATCTTTATGGTCATCCCAGACTTATCTCCTGCACTCAGTGTGCATATTCATGATATTCTTGTATATCATCAGGAAACTCTAAATGCCTATCTCAGACTGATCAATGCCATCACTACTTCAGTGAGCCTTACATTAGCAGATGGCCCCACCATCTATACATTAGCACAAGCCAAAATTATCTGTGCCATCCCTATAGCAAAACAAGTCCTGGTACTGTGTGATGAAAGCAACTTGAAAGGCCAGAGTTTAGGTTGAAGGCCACAAGATGTCAGTTTAGCATATTGTTTTGAGAGACATGGAGCATCCAAAATCACATTAACTAGAACTACTCACTGCTCCTAAATAAGTCTTCATATATTTAAAATTGAAAGACTAATTTGGAGAATTATGTTTACTGCAAACCTCTAGATGGGCCTCTGCCCAGCCAGCAAGACTTTATTGATCAGTGGAACTGGGACTTCTTTTGTGGGACTTTAGCTTTATCAGCTCAGAAGGAAGATTGCTTATTCTCAATACCAAGCTGCTTAGAAATTGGCCTTGGATTGGATCACCACAGCCGCCAAGTGTGCGCTAGGGAGTGGAGGGCACTGCTTCCATCCAAATTTATTCCACCCGCTCGAGATTAAGGCAGATTACAGAGGACATGATACTTTTTGCTGGTAGGCTATAGGACATTTTTAATCTGCAAAATATTAGCATCATCCTAACTTTCGGATGTGGCAATCACAGGTCCTATTTACCATGAAGTCACTTACATAAAGGCAACTAGTGTCATGGTCAATGGTTTAACAGCAGCTGTGATCTTTCTTTCCTATTTCTAAAGTACAATGTAATCTCGAAATTCCCACCTACCTCCTAAGAGGGAGACAGGATTTACAGGTGGTCTTCTCTACCGTTCTGTGGGATAGAGTAGAGCAAACAGGACAAGACAGGTGACAGGTAAAGTTGACTAAGATTATAAAACTGGAGCAGGAACCTGCTAAGACAAAGGAAAACCCTTAGAAGTAACTTTACAACACTAATCAGACAAGACTAAAATGCCAACCTGGGACTTGTCAGAGGAAATTGCTGCACCACGGATCACAGGGAAACAGGCCTTTTCATCGTGCATGTGGCGGCTCTGAAAAGAGCCTTTGAAAAGGAGTGGGCGAGCTCACGGCTCAGGCCCTCTCCCCGCGGATGCGGCGCGCCAGCTGGATGTCCTTGGGCATGATGGTGACGCGCTTGGCGTGGATGGCGCAGAGGTTGGTGTCCTCGAAGAGCCCCACCAGGTAGGCCTCGCACGCCTCCTGCAGCGCCATGACGGCCGAGCTCTGGAAGCGCAGGTCGGTCTTGAAGTCCTGCGCGATCTCGCGCACCAGGCGCTGGAACGGCAGCTTGCGGATCAGCAGCTCCGTGGACTTCTGGTAGCGCCGGATCTCGCGCAGGGCCACCGTGCCGGGCCGGTAGCGGTGCGGCTTCTTGACGCCGCCGGTGGCCGGCGCGCTCTTGCGGGCCGCCTTGGTGGCCAGCTGCTTGCGCGGGGCCTTGCCGCCCGTCGACTTGCGCGCCGTCTGCTTCGTGCGAGCCATGGCTTGGATACTCCGTGCAGGTAAGGAGGGAGCCAGTCATGGTATTTATAGTGAGAGTCAGACGCTGATTGGACAAAAGGGAACCGGCTATAAAACCAGTAACCGGATTGGTTAAGGGCTCGAAATTTTTAGGGTGCCTCAAATGCCCTGATAACACTCGCCCGTGACCTCAATATATTTTTCCTGTCTGCTTTATATTAGGAGATTTCCAGTAGAAATCAATTCGAGCTACCTAAGAATAAATTTTTTAGGATCTACATTAGAACAAAGTAAAACGAGGAGAAATTATTTTAAGTAATGCTTTAACCCAATACAGCCAAAACACTCATTTTGACATGTGGTCAACAGTTGTTAGATATTTTACATTCCTTTTTATTTTATACGAACTCTGCGGAATCCAGCGCGTATTTTAACGTGTTTTGCGCTTCTTGAATCAAACTAGTCCCACGCACAGGGATTACTAGCCACAATTGGCTAGTGGCTACCACACAGGACAGCTCAACTCTATACCCTCTTCCCCCAATTTGTTATCCTTTGAACACTTAAAGATTTGTTTTTATTTTTCCGTAAGAAAAATCTAATTTGTATGTGAACAATCAAAGGCTAGTAACTTCAGAGAAACATACTTACATGAACTTATTTTTTTTCAGGTGATGTAAACCAATCCTATTGTAGTAGACTTTAATTTTCTGCTCTCCTGGAAATTCAGAATGCTAATAGAAACCTACTGTCTTTTTTTTTTTTTTATTAATTTGGGAACGGAGGGACTGGCTCTGCCATAGGTACGAAGCATTATATATCTGTAATTTAACAGAATTACTTGTAATCCCTTTGTCTTGAAGAATCTAATTGCGTACCACCAGGAATCTATATAGGGCTAAACTAAGGCACTCCAATACTTCTCATTAGCAACTGCCAAAACTGTAGGTTCCTTGCATGGCATGACGTATCTGATGCCTCTGAACTAGAAGTCACCACGGCAGGCAATTAGAGAATCTAAATCCATTCATGTATCATCAAAACCTTTAAGTCACAATAAAAAGACCAAGAAAGACACTTTTAAAGGAAGAATGATCATTGGTTCATCAGGTACCTGTTGACATCTCAAATCTTTAAGGATGATTAAAATTTCAATTTAGCAATGTGAAAACAGGCCAGATTAGGTCTCAGAAATCACTAAAGTCTCTAAAAATAGCTTTGGCTTGGAATGGAGGTTTTGGGTTAATCTCTGTACGTTCAGGTCTTCAATTAGAACTAGAACTAGAAAACAAGGTTTTGAAACTGCTGTTTGCCCTCAAAAGAACTCCATCACCAGAACTTCTTTGTGAAGCTGAAAAAGCACACCAGTATCGAAGAGTTCACAAGCTCCTGCATATAATCCGTTTACCTAGTTCTGACGAACCAAGACAGGTTTTTGGAATACTCCATGCACGAAGTTTAATGACCATCAAGAAAGGATTTTGGAAACCTTAGCCCTTACAATAGAAGTTTCATCAAATTGCCCTCCCCTAATCCAAGTTGGGAGATTGACGAAAAGCGCTGTTTGATTCTTAGGAATCTCTCAAGTGTTCAGCTCTTTACAGAAAGCCTTAGGTGGCTCTTAAAAGAGCCTTTGGTTTGACTAGAAGTTCTGCAGGGCAAATCAATCCAGAGATCTACTTCCCCTTGGCCTTGTGGTGGCTCTCGGTCTTCTTGGGCAGCAGCACGGCCTGGATGTTGGGCAAGACGCCGCCCTGCGCGATGGTGACTTTGCCCAGCAGCTTGTTGAGCTCCTCGTCGTTGCGGATGGCCAGCTGCAGGTGGCGCGGGATGATGCGCGTCTTCTTGTTGTCGCGGGCCGCGTTGCCCGCCAGCTCCAGGATCTCGGCCGTCAGGTACTCCAGCACGGCCGCCAGGTACACCGGCGCGCCCGCCCCGACCCGCTCCGCGTAGTTGCCCTTGCGGAGCAGGCGGTGGACGCGGCCCACCGGGAACTGGAGCCCGGCCCGCGACGAGCGCGTCTTGGCCTTGGCGCGAGCCTTGCCGCCCTGCTTCCCGCGTCCCGACATCAGGCACCTAAGTACACTGCAAGTGGTTGCAAAAGCGAAAGCCGAGTCCAGCACCTTTTATAGCCCCTGTTGGGCGCGAAAAAGAAGGTTTTGCATTGGTTACGGTTGCGGCTTTATCTTAACCAATGGAAACGCAACTTTCGGATTCTCGCGTTTTGATTGGGCAGAACTAGTTTCTGACGTTAGTTTGAATAGTCACCAATCAGACACAGGACTTTAGCTGACACCTTATTTGCATGAGAGGTTCTATATGAAAGGGACCAGCGGCACTTTGCTCCCACGACACTTGTTTTTGTCTTTTTTGAGGAAGGTCTGTGTTGTCTCCATCATGCCCGAGCCCGCCAAGTCCGCGCCGGCCCCGAAGAAGGGCTCCAAGAAGGCGGTGACCAAGGCGCAGAAGAAGGACGGCAAGAAGCGCAAGCGCAGCCGCAAGGAGAGCTACTCGGTGTACGTGTACAAGGTGCTGAAGCAGGTGCACCCCGACACGGGCATCTCGTCCAAGGCCATGGGCATCATGAACTCGTTCGTCAACGACATCTTCGAGCGCATCGCGGGCGAGGCGTCGCGCCTGGCGCATTACAACAAGCGCTCGACCATCACGTCCAGGGAGATCCAGACGGCCGTGCGCCTGCTGCTGCCCGGGGAGCTGGCCAAGCACGCCGTGTCCGAGGGCACCAAGGCCGTCACCAAGTACACCAGCTCCAAGTGAGCGCGCTCCGAGGCACCATCCAACCCAAAGGCTCTTTTCAGAGCCACTTAATTTCGTTAAGAAAGAGGTGTTTCGCTTTGCCCTTACAAAAGTATAGAAGAGTAGGTTACGGCGTCCCGTGCCCCGTCCTGCAGGAACATCCTGAGACCCCACGGGTCTGAGGCCGGGATGTGCGCTTGACGCCGCCCGGCTGAATGGAGGGCTCGGGCTGATCTTGGCACTTGGTACCACCCTTCCCGGTCCCTTCACTAAGTGCCACAGCTGAACCTGATGTTGACGGTGTAGACAAATCCTAAGGACAAAAAAGCCGGGGCGCTCAAGAGAGCGGGGAGACCAGTGTTTTCCTTGACCCTTTCGGAACAAATTGTAAACTAGAGCAGCGCAGGCGGGAAAGCCTCAGCCCTTTTTTGTTTAAAAAAAAAAATTATTCATGAGAGACACAGAGGCAGAGACACACAGAGGAAGAAGCAGGCTCCATGCAAGGAGCCCGACGGGACTGGATTCTGGGACTCCAGGATCACGCCCTGGACCCAGGGTGGCGCTAAACCGCTGAGCCACCCGCCTGCCCACCCCCCCCCCCTTTTTTTTTTTTGCCTCCGCCCTCTTGTCCTACCTCCTTCCTGCTTGCAAACAAAGGCGGCGGGAGGGAGGGAGGTTCGAGCGGAAGCTTCTCGGGAGTCGCTGAGGCAGTGTGAAGGTGACGCAGTCTTTGTGCTGCCCTTGCACACACAAAGGGAAAGGGAAAAGGGTGACGTGGATTCAGGTATGAATGTTTTAGGCAAGACAAATATGTTGGTGCATGTGCGTCTCCGCTTGCTGCTTGCCAAACTGCAGATGCGAAACAAGGTACTGGAATGGGAAGATCGGCCTCTGGTTTCAGCTCCACCACTTGCTGTGTGACCAGAGGTATGTTGATTGATCTGTAGAATATAGCAAACTCACGGTGTACCATGTGGCATGTTACGGTGCTTAGGGCATGTTAACTTCTTAGAACAGCTCTATGAAGTAGGTACAGTCATCTCCGTCTCTCAAGTAAGGTAAACAGAAGGAACTTACCCAAGGTCACACAGCAAGAAACTAGAGTGAATGGGATTTCGGCTGCCAAATCTGAATCCATCCCCCTAGTATAGGATCTACTGCCTGTTTTAGGTCATATTGCCCACCTATGTGAGAATAGAAAGTGCAAATGAAGCCCGAAAACAGACCTTTGCTTTTATCAAAGTCACTCTTACATGGTAACTACTATTTATTCAAGTTGATTGGTCATTAAATAAGTTCCTAGGGCCCTGCTAAGGTCTCAGCCCAACTAGGCCACTTCTTGGCTCTGGGTCTTGCAGCAAACTACATAAGGCATGGGTCTCCATATCTTTCCTCCATAAAATGGGAATAACTTAAAGATTACAATGGTAAATTTAAAGCGAGTTTACAGCTTAGTGTCTCAATGTTCATTTGTCTTTTTCCCCTCACATCTTTTCATATGTTTTAGAATCACATGAAATAATAAATGTGAAGACCTATTATTAGAATAAGAAAGCATTTTGCTACAGGAAAGCCAGTAAATCAGTTGTACTCTGGACAAAACCCTATTTATGATCCTCTGCTAACCTGTTGCATTAAAGGTATTAACAAAACTGCAATAATATTTATGTTACTCTCCGATTTCCAGAAGAAATCTCTGTAATAGTAGATCAAGTCAAAGTGATCAATAAAAGTTAACTATGTCTACTTTGCCTTCCAATAATCTTCAGTGACTTTACTAGAAAATAAGATGCCAAAGTGGGTTTTAAAATGTTTATCTTGCTGCCCTCTGTGGGACCCAAGAAATTCAGAAAATGTCCTCCACCCCTGGCCCCTAGATAAGCACGCCCTGCAGCCTGTAGCCCAAGTCAGTTCCAGGAAAAACTGCAGAGCATGCCCCATATCTGAATGAGGAACTAAGAGCTTGAGAAACTCCCCCACCCTTACTGGAAATCCCCTAGACCAGCCCCTAAAAATCCACCTGTAACCCACCTCAGGGTCCAAGTCCCTGCTCCGCTGTGACGGGTATACTTGGACCAAAGCTCGAGCTTGCTAATAAACCCTCGTGTGCTTGCATCAGTGTCGGCTCCTTGGTGGTTTCTCGGATTCGCAATCTTGAGCACAACATTTGGGGGCTTGTCCGGGATCCGAGAGACCCCCAGGACCTCACCCAGAGGGTCCCACACCTGGTAAGTGCACTCAACTTTTCTACCTTTTGCACGCATATTTTCTGAGAGCTCCATGCTGTATTTCTACCTGTAGGAATTCCAGACAATTAGGTCGACATTGGCTTAGGCAGACGCGCTGGTCGACAGGGGTCTTGGGAGACGTCCCTTGCCCCTGCCAGAAGGACGAAATCCTCATCTGTGAGGAGGGCCAACTGCCATTACGGACAGCCAGCCCTTCAGGTTACTTTCTGTTTTGTCTCCGTGGCCGCATTGGAACGTTTGTCTGTGTTACTGTGTCCTTGTTAATCGTCATAACTCTCTGTGCCTTGGTGTGGACTGGGGACATAATGTGGCAGACCAAACCACCCCCCCACCCCCACCCCCACCCCCAACCCCCGTCTCTTAGGCTCTCCCACTTCTTGGAGGTTAGGAGAAAAGCTTATAATCTGAGCACAGACATACGGAGAGGGAAATTTCAAACTTCTTGCATGTCAGAATGGCCAACCTTTGACGTGGGATGGCCCCAAGAAGGAACTTTACCTACCTATTATCTTACAGGTTAAGGCCTTGATCTTCAGGGACAAACCGGACGGCCACTCTGACCAGGTGCCCTACATCCTGATCTGGCAGGACATGATCGAGAACCCCCTCCTTGGCTAAAACCATTTTTACCTCCCAAAGCAGGACCTACCAAGATTCTAGCCCTGCGGAAAGCGGAGAAGGAGACTGACTCTAAGATCAAAACGCCCCTTTATTGGGTCTTGCAGGATTCCTCTCCGGAGGACCTGATCCTCCCGCTGTCCTACTGGGCACCCCCTCCCCCTTCCGCCCCTCCATTGGAGGCACCGGGGGCTGCAGAAGGGGCGCCACCCCTCCCTGACGAGGGAGTCCCTGTGCACGCTAGCCGCAGGGACATGCTGATGGACCCACCGGCAGGCCCACCTCCAAATGTGGGGCCAGCCGACTCCACCTCCCTTCCCCTCTGCGCCATGGGGCCTCCCGAGACTGGAGAACAACCAATGCTATATTGGCCGTTCTCCATCAGTGATTTATCTAATTGGAGAACCCAAAATGCAAAGTTCTCTGATGACCCGAAAGATCTAATCGGCCTTTTAGATACTGTTCTCTTTACCCAGCCTACTTGGGAGGACTGCCAACAGCTCTTGCAGGTTCTCTTCACCACCGAAGAGAGAGAACGAACTCAGGCGGAAGCCCAGAAGTCTGTCCTGGGAGAGGACAGACAGCCAACTCAAAACCCAGACCTTATAAACGCTGCCTTCCCCTTATCCTGCCCTACCTGGGACTACAACTCAGCTGAAGGTAAGGAGAGACTCCGGGTCCACCGCCAGACTCTAATGGCAGGTCTCCAGCCTGCCGCGTGCAAACCTACCAATCTGGCCAAGGTCTATGATGTAAGACAGGGTAAGGATGAGAGTTCAGCAGCCCTCTTAGAGAGAATCATAGAGGCTTTTAGGCAGTACAACCCTATGAACCCATAAGCCCCAGAAACAAAGGCCACAATTATCATGGCTTTTGTTAACCAGGCCGCTCTAACAATTACAGGCCAGTCCAGGACTTAAGGGAGGTCAACCAGCGAGTAGAGGATATGCACCCTACGGTCCCAAACCCATACACCCTCCTTTCCACCTTGCCTCCAGGAAAAATTGGTATACGGTATTAGATTTAAAAGACGCCTTTTTCAGCCTGACTTTAGCACCCAAGAGCCAAGACCTTTTCACCTTTGAATGGACGGACCCCAGAAAGGCATCAATGGCCAGCTCACCTGGACTACCACAAGGATTCAAAAATTCACCGACCATCTTCGATGAGGCTTTACATGAAGACTTGGGTGAGTTCCGTTCCGAACACCCTCATTTGACCTTATTGCATTATGTAGATGATATCCTGTTGGTGACAGAGGACCGGGACACATGCCTGCGAGGCACCAAGGACTTGCTCCAGACAATAGCAGCTCTGGGATACCAGGCCTCAGCTAAAAAAGCCCAGATCTGCAGAGCAGAGGTGAGCTACCTAGGGTACAAATTAAAGGATGGACAAAGATGGTTGACAGATGCATGGAAGTAAACCGTCCTAAGGATCCCACAGCTGCAACCCATCCGCCAGGTATGTGAATTCCTGGGGTCAGCAGGGTTCTGTCGATTATGGATTCTGGGTTTTGCCGAGATGGCCAGACCCCTCTATGAGGCCACCAAGCACCAGCAAAATTTTGAATGGACAGAGGCCATGAACAAAGTCTTTAATGACCTTAAACAGGCCTTGCTGTCTGCCCCAGCTCTGGGTTGCCCAACCTAACCAAGCCCTTCTACCTGTATGTGGATGAGAAATACGGGTGGCAAAAGGGGTCCTTGTCCAGTACATAGGTCCCTGGAAGAGACCCATAGACTATCTCTCCAAAAAGCTGGACACGGTGGCCACTAGATGGCCCCCATGCTTAAAAATTATTGCCGCGGTGGCCACTATGGTCAAGGACACAGACAAACTGGCCATGGGGCAAGAACTACATGTTACCACCCCACATGCTATTGAAGGGGTACTCAAACAGCCCCCAGACAGCTGGATCAGCAATGCCCATCTGACCCATTATCAGAGCCTACTGCTAAACCTCACCAGAATTTTATTCAAGCCACCGACAACCCTGAATCCGGCAACGCTACTCCCTAACCCAGAGTGGGACCCCCCTCTGCATGACTGTGAAGAAATTTTGGCACAGGTGTACGGAATCAGAGCTGATCTCCAGGACCAGCCACTGCCGAATGCGGATGCCACCTGGTACATGGACGGCAGCAGTTGCGGAGAAGGAATCAGATACGTGGGGGCAGCCGTAACCACGGAAACAGAGACCGTCTGGGCAGAGCCATTGGCAGCCGGAACATCGGCTCAACGGGCAGAACTGACCACACTGGCCAAGGCGCTGACCATGGGAGAAGGTAAATGAATCAACATCTACACCGACAGCAGGTACGCCTTCGCCACCGCTCACATCCACGGAGCCCTTTACAGAGAGAAAGGGCTTCTGACAGCAGAGGGAGAGACTATTAAAAATAAAACAGAGATTCTTGAACTCCTGAGGGCCCTCTGGCTGCCAAGGCACTAGCTATCATCCACTGTCCGGGACACCAGAGAGCAGACACACCAATAGCCGGGGGAAACCAGCTAGCCGATTCAAAAGCAAAGGAGGTGGCCCTTTTTCGGTGACTCAGATCTTAACAACCACGCTACCTGATCCGGGGGCACCGACCCTGCTGGACACCCCCAACTATACTGATGCTGACTTACACTGGATCAAACGCTTGCCTATGACCCAGTGCTTGCGTGGCTGGTGAAGGGCCACAGACTCCAGCATCATCCTGCCAGAGGAACTAGGACGGCGAGTCCTATCCAAGATGCATCGGAGTACTCATATGGGAACAAGGAAGATGGAAGACCTCATACGACATGCAAAGATCACTATTACAGACTCTCGAGCAAAGATAGAGCAGATTGTGGCAAGCTGCCATGCATGCCAGCTAACCAACGCTACCGCCCATGGGTCTAACCCCGGAACCTGACTCAGGGGAGACCGCACAGGAGCATACTGGGGAGTAGATTTCACTGAGGTAAGGCCTGGAAGGTATGGATACAAGTACTTGCTAGTTTTTATAGATACCTCTTCAGGGTGGACAGAGGCGTTCCTCACCAAACACGAAACAGCACATATCGTGACCAAAAAGCTGCTGGAGGACATTCTGCCACGGTATGGATTTCCTTCCAGGATCAGATCCAACAATGGACCAGGGTTCATTTCTAAGGTAACACAGAGAGTAGCACAAATACTGGGGGCAGATTGGAAATTACATTGTGGTTACAGACCCCAGAGCTCTGGTCAAGTAGAAAGGATGAATAGGACATTAAAAGAGACCTTAACTAAATTAGCCTTGGAGACCGGCGGGGTCTGGGTGAATCTCCTCCCCTTTGCCCTATATAGGGTGAGGAACTCACCATATAAGATGGGACTGACTCCCTATGAAATCATGTTTGGTATACCCCCACTTATCATTCCTACCCTGAAACCTGAAGTGCTTGCTGAGTTCAATGACCAAAAACTTCTTTTCTCCCTCCAAATGTTACAAAGAGCCCATGAGCAGCTATGGACTAAGTTGAGGGCCCTCTACGAGACTGGGCCACCCCCTGACCCCCATCAGTATCGACCAGGCAATTGGGTATACTTGCGGGATCAACAGCAGACACTCCAACCTCGCTGGAAAGGACCCTACATTGTGATCATGACCACTCCCACCCGCTCTCAAGGTCCACGGAATAACTCCCTGGGTCCACTACACCCACGTCCAGCCAGCTGATCCACATGCTGTCCTTAAGGACTTTGTTCCAGAATGGAAGAGTCAGCCTGACAAGGACAATCCCCTAAAGCTAAGACTGAGTCGTTCCCACTTACCCTGCTAATATTACTTGCGCTGTATCCCCTCGCAGCTGAAACTAACCCCCACTCACCATAAAATCTGACATGGATAGTTCATAACACAGCCACGGGAGAAATTTTAAATGTCACCATCGGGTTGCATCCACCCGGGACTTGGTTTCCCTCTTTAATTTTTGACTTAGTTAAACTCCTTCAACTGACCTGGGACAGGGCTTTCATTAGTCAGCACCATTTTTATGGCTGCCTGGGACACACCAGGAAAAAGGCCCAACAATGTGGGGGCGCCAGCAGTTACTATTGCTCCTCATGGAACTGCATCTCCACTGGCCACACCTGGTGGGATCCCCCAATAAGGGATGACCTGATATCAGTCAAACTAATTGGCCCTATAGGCCAATGCTCTAAAATAGGCTCTAAACACAGCAAGGATACCTGCAATCTGGTAAACATTACCTTCACTCCTAAAGGACAGGCAGAGACAAGTTGGAATACTGGATGCTTTTGAGGAATAAGACTTTATGAAAAAACCAGAATCTTCCCCAGAGATCTCGGGGCGATATTTGGAATCAGACTTGAGCAGCGACCCACTGCTCGGGGTTAGACCCCCGACTAACCCAATTGCCTTAGGTCCAAACAATTTGCTAGTGCCTCCTCAGGCAATATCTACAGCACCCCTTTGAATTCATCCCACAACCCCTCCAGTTGAGGCACCCCAGTCCCGGCTCGCCTTCCCGTGCACCCCACTCCCCTGCCCCTCAACCCCTCTCAACACCCTCTTTGGGCCCTGATGTCCCAGACTTACAAATTCCTCAACACAACTAAACCCAATCTAACCCAATCCTGCTGGCTGTGCTATGACATCCGGCCCCCCTTCTATGAAGGAATTGCAATAATGGGTCAACATAACACAACCACGGACCCTAATGCTTGCATGTGGAACCAAAAGCCTGGTTGGTAGTAAAGGCCTCACCTTACAATCCATGTCAAGCCAGGAGCTCTGCATAGGCACTCCTCCACGCCACTACCAGATTCTGTGCAATGTTACACAGCCTATAAACAGTACCGGGTATCATCTACCGCCCCAAGACAGTTGGTGGGCCTGTTCCAAGGGATTAACTCCCTGCGCTCACGGACAGGTTATAAACAGAACTGGGGGCTTCTGTGTGCTGGTTCAACTACTCCCTAGAATCATCTACCATTCAGATGAGCAGGTACTTCAATGGATGGACCTGGGTAACCACGGGTAAAATAAATGAGAGCCCATCTCTGCTGTCACCATCGCCACCCTACTAGGAATTGGTTTGGCTGGTGCAGGAACAGGTATTACCTCACTGGCCACTCAGGCTTCCCACTACAGTAGCCTTAGGGCTGCCATTGATGTAGACATAGAGCACATAGAGACCTCCATTTCCCACCTCCAAGAATCCCTAACATCTTTATCTGAAGTGGTGCTCCAAAACAGGAGGGGGTTAGACCTAATTTTTCTACAGCAAGGGGGAATCTGTGCTGCCCTGAACCAAGAATGCTGTTTCTACACTGACCACTCAGGGATAGTCCGAGAATCGATGGCAACGGTCAGGGAAGGACTGGCAGGTGAAAACGAGAGCGAGAGCAGCAACAGGGGTGGTTCGAATCCTGGTTCGATCATTCCCCCTGGCTAACTACCCTATTGTCCTCCCTAGCCGGCCCCCTCATCCTCCTCCTCCTCCTTCTGACCTTTGGACCCTGCCTCATTAATAGACTAGTGGCTTTTGTCAGGGACCGGGTTAACACCGTTCAACCCCTGGTGCTAAGGCAACAATACCAACCACTGAACTTTCAGGACCCATGATTGGGTCCTGCATTGGGTTCCTCTGAAAAAGGGGGGAATGTGGGACCCAAGAAATTCAAAAAATGTCCCCCACCCCTGGCCCCTAGATAAGCACGCCCTGCAGCCTGTAGCCCAAGTCAGTTCCAAGAAAAACTGCAGAGCATGCCCCATATCTGAATGAGGAACTAAGAGCTTGAGAAACTCCCCCACCCTTACTGGAAATCCCCTAGACCAGCCCCTAAAAATCCAGCTGTAACCCACCTCAGGGTCCAAGTCCCTGCTCTGCTGTGATGGGTATACTTGGACCAAAGCTCGAGCTTGCTAATAAACCCTCGTGTGCTTGCATCAGTGTCGGCTCCTTGGTGGTTTCTTGGATTCGCGATCTTGGGCACAACACCCCCCAAACCCAACTGTATTTACTAAACTGTTCTTCCATCCAGTTAACTAGCATTTTATTTAGCATTTACTATTCACTATAGGGCAGCCCCTGTATGTTGGGTTAGGAATGGAAATTCTTGATAAGACTCTGTGATCTTAATTTCCAGTCACCACTGCTGGCCCTGAAAATAGGTAAAACCTCCATGGAGGAAAATCTGGCAATGTCTCTCAAAATGATGCATATATTTTTTCACCCAAAAACCATACCTCTGGGATTGTACCATTCTTGAATATGTACAAAATGGCATATGACAGGGATTTGCAGCAGCCAGTTTGTAGTACAAAAGACTAGGAGCAATCTGAGTGATCAACACCAGGAATGAATTACAGTGCATTATTCTATCTGATGGTAAAACCAAATGAAAATGCTCTTTTTCATAATAACAGTAGCTAGTATTTCTTGCTTACTGAGTAACATCCAAGTTATTGCCAGGTAATGTCCTAACAGATTCCTTAGATACATCCAGTTATTTAATCTTTATAACAATGAGTTAAATTACTATAAGGCCTGTTTTATAGATTATAAAACAGGGATTCAGAGAGGTTGAGTACATTGCCTGAGGTTGCACAGCTAATAAGTAGTGAAAATATAATTTTTTAAAAAAAATCTAGCTTCAGAATCTATTTTTGTAATCACTGTGTATTATCAGGCCTCTCCAGGTATAGCTATGTGATGATTTCCAAGATCTATTGGCAAATGCAAAAACTAAGGTTCAGGATATTGTGCAAGAAACCTTTGTACATGTATGTTTATGCAATTGTAAAATATCTCTTGAAGGATACTAGATAAACTGCCATGGATGAAGGGAGGATCTTTTCAAGTAACTTTTATGCTCTTTGAATTTTAAATCATGTATGCATTGACAATAAATGAATGAACAAATAAACAAATCTAAGAATCTCCTTGCTCAAATATTGATAAAACACACATAATAAATAACTCAATAAAGATGTGTATGGAAAGCCCCAGGAGCACAGGATAGATAATATTCCCAGTAGGGGTGGAGGTAGTACAAAACAGTATTCTAGGCAGGTGAAGTAAGAAAGTGGGTATGACATTCAAGGAATCAGTAATAGTTGGTGGGGTTAAAGTCTACAAGGATAGGCAGAATGGAGCAGCCCAAGGAGCTGAGCAGTGAGTCTCATAGAATGTTTTACCTGGGGCTGCATTCTGTACTTGGGGCAGCCTTCATAAAATGATGACAGGATCTCACGATTAAATAACTAGGTATGAATTGTGAAGAGCTTATCAAGTCAGATTATAGAATATGCAAAATTCTAGAGACCACTATAACAGTGTGGGGTTATTTAAGTGAAGCAGACTCTCAAATTATTTATTAAATTAATCCAGCATTCAAAGGATTTCTTTGCTTCATGAGCATGAAGGAAACAAACAAAAGATCACTGGTCTATTTTGGAACTAGTAGAAGAATCTTACAAGTTTTTTTTTTTTTTTTTTTAATCAGTTGAAAGACTTGATATACAACATTGTTAACCTTTGTAGCATATGATCAAACAAGCCAGTGGATCGGAGATACACACTGCAGGGCTACCTGTCTAAGATCTGTGCAACAAAATCTAGCCTTTGGAAGTCCTAGGAGACCTCTTACCAATCAAATGACACTCCTATGCTTTTTAAACTGGGAAAAAACGACTGCGTGGCAGCTTTGAACACTGGCACAGAACTCCATATTGGACAGACAACGTGGTACGCAGACAGGGCCCCACAGTACAGGCTTGAGTTTATATTTTACACAAAGAAATAGAAAAGAGGTTGAAGAGGATTTTATTTCATACAAGAGAATTGGGGCATGTAGTACCCTTTGACAGGAATTTGTCTTCTACCATCCTGGAGGTCCTTCTTTAGAATGTACTTATTGGCTTATTGTCAGTAATAAAGATATTCTTTGGTTTTTCTTTCTATATGTTTAGTATAGAAAAATCTGCATCTTCTTTCGTGCAAGTTTTTTTTTCCCCTAAATTGCTTTCCTTTAATCTCACATTTTCCTCTATGAACTTCAGTCTGTCTCAGAACATGTTGATAGGCTAAGAACTGTAACAAAAGTCTGAATAATCCATAGAGCTTGAGACCATGTGTATAACAGGAAAATAATTAAGCCTGATGCATTTAGGGAAGAAGAATACAGACATTCTTGCAAATTCCAGCTATAAGTCACGCAACTCACTGGAGAGTCAGTAATTTTACCTCTATGTAAGGGAAATTAATTTACTTAATCATAAAATAGGACCATCTATTATATGGCAGGTACTAGCCTAGCATGGAGGAGACAGGGTATGTCTCCGCCTCCTCCTTTTATCACAGTGATAAAAGCCTGTGAAAGTTCCTGTGGCACGCTGAAGGGAGAAATAAGCCAGACAATAAAAAATAAATTAATAAAACCTATAAAATATCAGCTCCTTGATGAAGCATTTTGTGTAAAACAAAGCAAGGGGGTGGATAAGGAGTTGGGAATCGCAACTTGAAGGAAGGACCGCAGACAGGGCCCTGCCGTGGCATCAGGGGCATCAGGTGCTGAGAGAATCACCAGCTGGGGGAAGCTGCTCTGATGGAAGGACCCTGCTCAGCTCCCTGCTTAGCACGTTCTGCGAACTGCAAGAGAGCCTGGTGTGGTTGTGCAAAGGGAGCAATGAGGGGAGAGGTTTTGAGCTTCTCACATCTGCCTCTTTCTGAGTCCAATTTAATTCTTGATTTGGGCCTCAGAATCCTGTAGGTTCTCTAAAGCGCTGAAGATAAGCCCGCAAAGTCAGAGAAGATGCCCACCCCCAGGACCTAGATCTAGGAAAACGAATGACATTCTTGTAAAACTCTTCCTAAAGAGGTGAGCCCTAGAAGAGTACTCTTGTTCCCAGCCATACCCCCGATCCCAAGACAGAGTCTGGAACGACACTGAGGGATTGACGCCCCAACAGATATCTTCTTAATGCAGTAACAATACATTGTGCTTAGAGGATGTCCTTAGTCATCTACTTCATATGTTTAACTTTTTACATTTCATCTCACTCTTGCAGACTCCAAGGCTAACAATTTTGTAAACCATCATTTCTGGAAATATGTAACAAGATTTTTTTAAAAGATTTTATTAATTTATTTATTCACGAGAGACACAGACAGGGAGTAAGTAAGCAGGATCCATATTGGGTGTCAACTGTGTAACTTGATCCCGGGACCGGGGATCATGCCCTGAGCCAAAGGCAGACCCTCAACCGCTGAGCCACCCAGGTGTCCCTATATAACAAGATCTTAAATAGGCCCCTACAAAGGCATGAACACCGATGTTCATTAATGTATTACTTATGGTGACAAAAACATTGAGGAGTCATATTATTGAGAAATGCTGAGGGAGTAGAGAGGGATAATTCTTGTTTCTAGAGGGTTATTTTGTTTTGTTTTGTTGTTTTTTGGTTACTGTTACTGCATAATAAGCCAGCCCAAAATTTGGTGCCATAAAACAAACATTGTGCTATATTCATGGGCTCCGTGGTCAGAATGCCCTCCAGGATGTCTGGAGCCTGAAGTGGGAGTTTCCTGATGTGAGGTGACTCTTGGGGATGGCTACTGAGGGCTAGAACCATCTGTAGGCATTTTCACTCACATGTCTGTCAATTAATACTGTCTGCTTGGACTGCCAGCAGGAGCATTACCATGTGGTATGGGCTTCTTACCAGTGTGGTGGCAAAAGAGGGCTCAGACTGCTCAGGTGGTAGCTTAGGATTCCCAGAGGTGAGTCTCCCAGAACACCCACCCAGAAGCTGGGACCTCCCACAGCTGAATAAAAGTTAAAATCCTAACAAGGGCCTACAGTGCCCTGTCCGCTGTGTATGTGATGATTCCGTACAGATAGAAGGGTACAAAGGCCCCTGAAAACCAGATGAAACATACAAGGTCATTTTACAAAAGCTGTGCAATTGGAAGGATAACTTTGTCTCAGGCTGTCCTGGGTGTCTTAGGACTTCCAGCCTCTGGGTAAAAGCCATTTGGCTTCCAGCCTCTAGGTAAAAGCCTCCATCCACTAAGACGACTGAAACACTCACACATTTTCAAAATACCCTGCAAGGGGTGGTACAATTTTAACGGAAAAAAGAGAAAAAAAAATTTTTTTAAGGGTAGTGTTTGGGGGTGTAGTGCCTCAGTGATGAATTTTTATCAGAAGGGTTACCTGCCAAGCCACCACAGCCACTGGCCCCATGGTGTAATGGTTAGCACTCTGGACTTTGAATCCAGCGATCCGAGTTCAAATCTCGGTGGGACCTTCGTGAGTTTTCTTAGCAATTTTTTTTCATTTTATTTCCTGCAATCTCATCTCTTCAAACTAGCATTTTTTCCCCTGTAATCCAGCTAATCTGGCAGCCCTAACAAGCAATAATATTACCAAAATCTGAGCCCACCTGCTGGAGCAAGACCTGGTGCAGAAACCAGCACATGGAGAGGCAGCCGCCACTCCTGTAAGCTGTGCCCAGATCTGGGTTGGGGGTGGGGGGAGGAGGAAGGGGTAGGGGGGAAGGGGGGGAGTGGAGACTTGTGTCTCCCACATCCTCCCTTGGCTTGGTTCCTAGAAAGGAATTTGTGTGTGTGCACAAAAAAGAACTTCTGTTTTAAAAAGAATGGCCACGTTGCTATAAGGCTGGAATAGGAAGTCTAAGAAGTTGTAAGTACCTGATTCCAGCACGATGAGCACGGAGGGGTTCTGCTCGCCCTCACGGCGCTGCCTTCTGCGGGGAACACTCTCAGAGGATGGATTCAAGCCCCGCGGGCAGAGCAAATGACCACCCCAGTACCACCTAGCTGCAAATTCCCGAGCTTCTTTCTCCATCTTGAAATGCCTCTGCCCTTGAGTTGGCACCAACAGCGGGTGCCACCCGTGGCCTAGCTGCCCACAGTGTCACCTTAGAGATTCTCCGACGGGACAAGCCTTTCCACTTTGCCGGGGTGCCCTACTACACTTCGGTGACTGCTGCCTTGCCCTGGCCACATCTCCAGCCTCATTCGTCTCTGTTCCTACCCTAACATACCCTCCCTTCTCATTAGCTTCTAGTCACCACCCAGGGTAAACTTATTTCTCCATTTCCCCTTCTCTTCTCATTTTTTATCTGTTTTTGCCCTCCTCTCTGCCCTCACGTTATGAGGTCTAATTCTCTATCCATTGCTCGAATATTGACTTAGACCTTCCAGCCCTTCTCGCTGAGATCATCGTAGGCTCCCTTTATCTGGGCTTAAGTGCCTCCTCCACGTTTCCTCAAGACTCGAAAATCCCCTTCTCATACCTGTCCTAATAGCTTGTTTAATAAGCCCTCCCTCCTGTTCAAGATCCCCCTCTCTCCTAGGGAGGGATCACTCCTGTGGCCTGTTCATCTGTTGCTTCTTAGCCCCACGGTCCCTGGCTCAGGTCAGGAGTTCATAAAGCCTTGCTGAGTGCACAGCCTTTTCACCTAATCTGCTCTGATCAACCCAGAGCCCAGAGTAGCTCTTGTGCATGCTTGGTTCCAAACCGTTCTGCTCTGCTTCCCAGATTTCTTCTGACTCCTTTTGCTTCAATGACCCTAAATCAACACCCACGTGAAGAACGAGCTTTGCCCAAGACTGCAGCACAAGTCTCCTTGGAGGTGAATGTCAAACATGACCTTTTTTAAAAAGAATTTATTTATTTGAGAAAGAGAGTCTGCAAGCCGGGGGTGGGGGTGAGGAGGGTGGAGGAGCAGAGGGGAAGCAGACTCCCTGCTGAGCAGCGAGCCCAGACCAGGGGCTCATTCCCCTGACCCAGACGTCATGATCTGATCCAAAACCAAGAGTCTGATGCCCATCTGTGGGAGCCACCCAAGCATCCCAACCATGACTCGTCTTAATGCCACTCAGTAGCTAAAGAGATGCTGGGTGGGAGGATGCATCACTGAATTTTGCACATTTGGGCTGATAATTCACCTCAGGAAGAAAGGCTCCTTTCACTGCATACCTGCCCAGTCATCCCGAGGTCTGCACATGCTGGTTTTGATAACCTGTTGGTGTAAGGAGCCCATTGCCTGTCCAGGGTCTAGCTTCTGGAAAGCACTAACTGCACATTTGTGATTTAGTTGAAGATATTTGAGTGCTGCACACGACACAAGATTTGGGGCTGAAGATGCCCCTATTTCCTTTCTGAGAGCTCAGGAAGGAGACATTGGCTTGTGAACTGTGGCTTCCTGGGCTCGTCCTCATGCTCGGCCTTGACTCTGGTCCCAGCTCATCAGAGGGTAGGAAGGAGGCCCTCAGGAGGTTGCCCCAGAGGAGCACAGGTCGGCTGCTGCGCAGGTCAGGGCACCTTCAGAACCTCACAGGGTCAAGGCCATTGGAACAGTTTTTCCCTTTGGTGATCCACCCAGTGTACTCATCTCTGACTAGTTTTGTCAAGGAACGAAAAATCCACGGAGCTTTCCCAGCGCAGGTTTAAAAGTATTTCCTTTTCCTTATCTCTGCCAGGTTTTGACAGTTTGGAATAAGCCGTAGAGGATTTTTACCGTCTCTCCTGAGGATCCCCTACGCCTGTGCGCAAACATCCTACACCTGTTCTAGCTTGAGGGCAATGCCCAGCCCAGCGTTCCAGAAAAGACCCGACTGTCCAGTAAGGGCCGCTCTGCAGAACTCCCTTGGCAGGAGAATCCCGTCAGACGCCAGGTGTGTGCAGGGAGAGCTGCGTGTTGCGGACTTTGGTCGCCCGGGTTCGGGGTGTTGGGGCTGTTCCGTTTCGCAGCGTTTTGCCGTCCGTGTCCGCCAGAGCGCGCGCCGTCCTCGTCCCGCAAGGCCGCGGGGACCGGGAATCCCCGGAGGCAGACGCCCCGCCCCGTGCCCGCGAACCCCGCAGGCGGGAACCTGCCCATTCCTCCTCGCGGTCCCGCCTCCGCGGGCTGCTAATCCTGCGAGGGCACCCGGAGCGCCCACGCTGCCCAAGTGGCCGCGGCCCTAGCTCCTACGCCGGGTGCAGTCGCGCCGCGGACGGCCGGGAGGCCCCCAGGTAGCGAGCCCGGGCGCCGGGTCAGGACGCCGCTCCGCATCCTGCCGGACTTGCCCCCGCTCTTCTCCCCTGCACACAGGGGGGTTCCGGGGCCTCCCCTGCCCCCCCGTCCGTCAGGCAGGAGGACGCCGGTCGCGGGGCTGGCGCGGGAGCGCTCAGAGCGCCCCCACCCCGACCCGAGGGGGCCCAGGGCCACGGGGACCTACTCCACCTGGCGCCCCCCAACAGGTGCCCCAGGGCCTCGGGGATGCTCCTGCCGCCCCGCGGTCGGAGCACTCGTACTTGCGGGACACCAGCGTGCGTCGCGGCCTCGGTGAAACCGTTCGGTGCGGCGTCCGCAGGGGCCTCTACCTCCTTAGTTAAGACGGTTGTGCGCGCGAGGAACAGCAGCTGATGCAACAGTGAAGGATCTGCCCCCGGTGTCTCCGGGGGCCCCCATCTCGCAGGGCGGCCCTGGGCCTGAGGTCAGGGAACCACAGAAGCACCTGCCCCAAGGCCTGCACCTCGCTCAGGGCTCCTCTCCGTCGCGGCCTCACCTGTTTTACCGGGCACCCAGTTCGGGAACCGCTTGGGATTCGGGGGTGGGTGGAGGGAGGATTCCTAACGTTTGGGGGTCAGGGCGCTGCAGTAAGACTCTGGGGCAGAGGGTGTGCGACAGGTAACCGCCCATGACTTAATCCTAGAGGAGGAAACGCGAAGGGTGCTTGTGTGTACCTTTTGGGCAAAAAGGCCAGGGGACTCGAGGTAGAAAAACTATGTCATGTAGGAATTAGTAAGTGTTGTGGGCAGGTTAGCCCTATGGTGTAATGGTCAGCACTTTGGACTCTGAACCCAGTGATCTAAGTTCAGATTTCTGTAGGGCCTTACTGTGATCTTTTAAAATTCCATTCCTAGCTCCTTTGGGGAAACTGATCATTTTCCACCTTTACCAAACCCTTTCCATTCCAGCCCCTATAAATTTCCATCTACAGACGCAAGACCTAAATAGAAGGGGGTGGGGGGGAGTCCTGTCTCTTTCACTAACTTCCAATACAATTTTCTCTTTCATATATGGTATGCTTATGAAAAATTATATATTTACTTTTTATTGATTGCATGCTATCAAATTTAAAAACAAATCAAACCAGAAGAAAACACTTAAAATAGAGAGACAAACACTTGAAATTACTAAAAATCGTATCTCAATTTTTATGTTTTTCTGTTTTAGACTAGTATGATAGGGTAATTAGTCACATCCTTTAGGCATAAAAATGCAATATTTGGGGATATAATTCTGTGACAGTTATAGAATAGAAATACTTTCAAAAGAGGAAGAAGAATTCATGAATGTTTTTCAACTGTTAAAGCATGCCATATTTTTTAAATTGAGGTATAATTAATATATAACATTCCTTTCAGGTGTACAACATAAAGATTTGATATTCATACATATTGTGAAATGATCACCACAGTAAATCTAGTTAATGTCCATTACCATACATAGTTACAATCATTTTATTTACTTGTGATGAGAACTTTTCAGATCTCCTCTCTTAGCAACTTTCAAATACGCAATACAGTGTTATTTATGATAGTCACCTGATGTACATTACATCCCCAGACTTATTTCTATTGTAATGGGAAGTTTGTACCGTTTGACCCTGTTCATCCATTTTGCCACCTTCTGCCTCCACAGCCACCAATTTGTTCTCTGTACCTATGAGCTCTTTTGTCTGTTTTTGTTTTTGATTCCACATACAAATGAGATCATATGGTATTTGTCTTTCTCTGTCCTGCTTGTTTCACTAAGTATATTTTTAGAGAATGCTAGTGCATATCAAATTGTTAGAGCTTCTAGTTTCCAATGGACAAAATCCAGTCATTGATGAGTCTTTCTTAATATACAAATTTTACCATATGCTAGCAGTTACATTCTTTGGAGTGATTTGAATTTATGAGGAAACATTTTAGGACATCACTGGAAAGCAATGTGTGAAAGCACAAAAATACTGTGGCAATTCATAAAGACTCCAAGGAATTAAAATTGCTTGAAGACACAGTTCTTGGTTAAAACAATGAAATAATGGGCCAGCTCCCTCCATCATCTCTGTCAGACTGGTTCATTTCTAATTTTCAGGTGGATGTTTTCCTTGTTTGTGTACTTTGATTTAAGGGGATGTAAGATGGTTTATTATGATTTTGTAAGCTTTCATTGAAGAGTATTTTTATTAAGCTTCTGTTGCTCAAAGATGCAATAATTTCCAAGTAAGTTTTTCTGACTTAAACAGTGTGTTTGGTTAATTCATATTTTGTATTTAAGTCACAAATCTATGTGGAACCTAATTTTTTCCATGGTTGAGAGGTAAATGTCCACGTTAGTGTTCTTCTATAGGCAAAGTTAATTGCACCATCAGAATTTATTTTAAAATCATCTTTGCCTGCTGAATTGATATACTTTGTCGTATGTTAATTGCCATGTATCCTTGTATCCATTTTTTAAATATATCTATCCCCCCCCCCCCCATGTATACTTCTGACAATGCTAAAATGTTCTGATGTTCTTTTAATCCACTTAAATTCCCTTGGAGCATTTTTCCCTTTAGAGTATTTGAAATTTTCAGGTACAGGGGAATAAGACAAAGAGGGGGAGGCTGGAGATTCAGCTTCTGGTAAAGAACTGAGGACAAGTAGGGTGCTGGTGAGCATATGAATGGACTAGCTCTGGGGCAGAGAATTGGAGGGGCTGGATTCCAGTGCTTTGGATCTCTTAGTTTCATAAAGACACTGGTGCCACTGAACACGGTAGTTTCCTTGGTGAACCTGGCAGGCTTTGAAGAGATCCACAAGTCATAGAAGGGCTTCGGTGTTTGTTTGAGGATGTTTGGAATATGATAAAGCTCATTGTCTGCACAAATCAAGCCAAGGGTCCGAAGGACATTTTTTATTTTCATGATCCATGCCTCCAGGACAGTCTGTGACCCTCTTATTTTCTCTCTTCCATGATTCCCTGTTCCTTGTCTATTTCTGTGACAAGCCTCCATTTTTTTCCTGATTATCTTCCCTGCCTACCTTGAAGTAAACTGAGGTACTGACCCTTGCTCTTTCTGAGCTACACTGAAGGACTGCATTTAAGATCTGAAACTGTCCTAAGCACATGAACAGCCTCAAGCTTCTCTGCACCTGGGTGCAGCTAGAGATGTACAAATTGGGTGGCGGCGTCAAATCCTGAAATCACACACTAATTAAATTAATTTTAATTTTATAAAAAATTAAATTTTTATAATATGTGTGAATCAAAGCATATATCTGCTCCATGTGGGAAACTCAAGAGGCTTCATTCCAAGCCAGATACATCTGACACAGAGCTTTAGGAATGACACAGCTGGAGAATGATGAGCAAGTCCAGCATGATCCTTGCTTTCTCTGGGTGAGCTCTCAAAATGTTCCACTCATTTCCACAGACAGGAACTCCTTCAAAGTACAGGCACTGCAGCAGTATATAGACCCCTGCAGCTATGAGCTGAGTGTACATCACCAAGTGCAGAAGGACAAGTGTGGTTCTTCCTCTTTAGGCTGATGGCCCAGAGGAGCATGGACTGGAAGCTTGTCCTCCAGGTGAATTCAGCCACTACCATGCAAACAATGGTCCAGTTTCCCCCTTTCAGTGGCCACTTCTTCTTTGGGGTCAATGAAGGAGAAAGACTCAATGGATATTTCAGAACAGGCAGAGCAGATTAGGGACCAGCAGAGAAAGTGAGCCATGTTGGGTTCCAGTGAGGATCAAGTCAGGGTAGACTCCAGGTCCTGTGGCTGGCACGTGGTTATGAACTCACCTGCTGCCCCAGGCGCTGTGCTAGTCCGTGGGCACTCTGCAGATAACGAGGCCTCAGGACTGGTCCCTGCACAGGGGAGCTTGCAGGCAGAGAACTAAGGCAGGTGAAGTGAGGGCAGGGTGAGGAGAGCTCAAGAGTGTGGCGGGTAAAAATGAAAGTGTGCAGCTTGAGGAGGAAAGAATTTCACCATAGCTGGTGCCTGGAAGACCAGTGCCATTGTGGAAGGAGAAGCAGAGGTTGGGGCAGCAGCATCCAGGTGTAAAAGGCTCCTCAGAGAATTCTCTCCTTGCTTACCAGTCTGCAGTCCATATTCTAGTTTAAGCAAGAGTCCTCCTTTTTCTCTACTATCAATCATCAATGTGAATTCACAGAATCTTCCCCCTCCACCAATGGTTTATGCTTCATTATTGCCCTTAACTACATTGGTATTGAGATTTACCCATATTTAGCCAGCCTTCAAGCTGGCTTCTGTGTCCTTGGGACATACCATCGTCATACTTTCTGGCTTAACCAATCATTGCAGACTTGACTCCTGTCTACCCCGTCCTAGCCCTGAAGTCAGCTGTTTCTCAGAGATACCCAGGTGTCTTTCAGCAGGGAAAGGGACTAGAGACCAACATTTGGGAGCTTAGTATACTAATTGCGTCTATGATGTCTGTCTCTTAGTCCTTTTGATGGAAAGATCTAGGAAATGCATGTGCATTCATGTGCATGTACATTCATATCTTTCTATGTTCTTATGCACATGCATATGTATGCACATATCCATATATGTACCTGTGTTAGGAATCATGAGCTCACGCCGATACCTCCAACTCCAATCTGTCTCTGCAGTATTCTTTCTTGCATTCCCTTATTCCATATTTGTATATGTCCCCTCTCCCACCCTGCGACCCCTAACTCCAGCAACATCGGCATGCTGACCCACCTGTTTTCTGGAGTCCTAGGGTAGTTTCAGAATGCCTTTGGCCATCCACTACAAAAACCCCTCTACTTTTTTTTTTTTCCAAAACCCCTCTACTAAAGAGAGTTGAAGAGTTGTTTGAAGTTCCCCACACCTCCCACCCCCACCTCCCTGGCTAAGAGTAAAAGTGAACCCTCAGAAGCCATGCTCATAAATTACATTCTTTTCCTTTCTGTGTCATTATGATGATGGAATAGAGTTCAGTTCACCTGCTTTCAGTTTTGCTTTTCTTTCTTCCACTTCCCATCCTTGTTGATTTTATATTAATTTTTGAAAATATGGAACATTGACATGCTTTCAAAAAGTAAAAGTTTGCCAAAAAGTATACTCAGAGAAATGTTCTCCCCATATTCCTTTAAACTCAATCCCCCACAACTATTACTACCCTCTGGTTTTCCTAACTCCCCTTCTTTCTTAAAAAAAATTGTAGCATAGTGTAATGTTCATCTGCACACACCCTCCCACACACACACACTTAACAACATCTCCTGGAAGTCACTCTATGTCTTTTATGTAGCTGCCTAGCACTTTTCCTTTGGGTCCATATGTCACTGGTCATTCAACCCATCTTCTGAGACTGGACATTGAAAGCTAGTTAACATGCTTTTAGGGGGTAAGCAAGCAAAATAAACTGGAGATTGTTGGTCTTGCCAAACAGGAACATCTTCACCACTAAACTGAGTGAACAAACCAGGTCTACCACATGCACATTTGGATTAATATTTTTGCTTTTGACATCTTGCTCTGTGAATTCCCATTGTATAGAAGAATTTCTATTTTCTTGTCACACTCTAGGCACTCATTTAAAGTATTTTGACTGCTAATTTTCTCTCAACTTCTTCTGCAAATGTATCAGGAAGACTACTATTTTTCTTCTTTATTTGTCCATGGAATTTAATGCACAAAATGTTTCACTTTAATGTATTCCAATGTTTTCTACCATTTCACATTTTAGCTTCTTTGCTTCTTGTTTTTCTCATAACATTCCAAGAATCCAGTTCCTGAGGGTATGGACTCCAAAAGATACTTCCCAGTTAGTGTACATAAATTGCTTTGGAGAAGAATTTGCAGCCCGTCACCATCAACTTGAAATGAATATAATAAAATCATGCAAAGACATAGACAAAAGAGTGAAAGAAACCCCCACCCAAGCAAAAAGGCAGTATAAATGTACAGTAACCAATGGTCTCAGGCAAAAGTAAGGTTTTTCCTTTAAGTGTAAGAAACTGTGCAAGGAAATATAGTCATGTCACCTCAAAATATATTCTATTTATTGGAAGGTTAATTAACCTGTTGGAAGCAAACATAGTTTGTCACCTTCCCTTTATGTCTTCTTGAGGTAAGATTTGCTTCTACTTTGAAATGAGCGAGAATTAGGGAGAAAGGAGGTAGATACCGCACATTTCTAGAAATCAGGTACAACGTCAGAGCTGAATTCTAGTAAGCGGCAAGCCCTTACTTTCTGAGGCCCTCCCCCTCCAGACTCGGGGATCAAAAACATTTAGCAGAGGATGGTTTCGATCCATCGACCTCTGGGTTATGGGCCCAGCACGCTCCCGCTGCGCCACTCTGCTCCTTGGGGAGGATGCAGGCTCTTACTATTTACCATATGAAGGATCGGCCCCTCCACCCGAGTTTCACACCCTCCCAATTTTCCCTTCTGCGCTGGCCCCGGGCCTCGGCCTCCGCAGGGCCGCCCCCTCCAGGAAATCAGCCGTGCTTCCCGGAGCCGCTCTGCGCCAGTCCCAACAGGAGCCCTCCGGCGCCCCCGCCCCTTCTGCCCCTGCGCCCCCAGACCCCCACTCCTGCAGTCCCCCGCCCCCCCCCGGCCCCCCGCACCGCCTTCCTCTGCTCTGTCATTAGCTCCTGGTGCTCCCCCGCCCTCCGCGAGCACTTGACCGGTCCCCGCGCGCAGGGGGTGTGGGTGGCGGGTACTCTGGAAGGGGAGGGGAAACCATCTTCTCTGTACCCTCGGAAGTCCTTGGCTGGGAACTCTGTGACGAGAAAAGTTTATGAAGGTGTACACATCCTGCACCTCCTGCACCCACCGAGGGCCTGAGGTGCGCGGGGGACAGTTCCGCCTCCAGACCACGGCCGCGCAGGGGAGGCCAGGCCCGGAAGCAGGAGGACGCAGGTCACACAGATGCAAGCTGGTGCCTTCTCCCTCCGAAGGGTCGAAAGCCCTGTTGACCTCAGTTCTTTGATGGATCTAAGAAAATGTATTAATTTTTAGTTTGTTTAGCCTTTTTCTCATTATGAGGACTGGAGTGACAATTTCTAAACAACTCATATGCTGGATGGGAAACAAGAAGTCCTCCAATTGGCTTTAAAATACTTCTGTCTTATCAAAGACATGTGTGTGGCTTGAGTGCTTCTTGGCCATTCCTTCCTCTAAATTAATGACCCCTGGCAACACTGTGGAATGAATTAACTAAATGGATGAATTACCATGAGACCCTGAGTGGTTTCTGAGCAGTATGTATCTGCCCATCTATACTGTTTAGTAGTAAAAATTTATTATTTCCATCTGGATTTTCAGGCAAAGGGCATGGAAGGAGTGTTAATGGTCAAGACTGGTCAAGTAACTAGACTGTGCCTATGAGAGTTTGTAAGACCGCTTCATCGGGAGCAGACTTTGGGCCTCCTGGTACCAATGCAGGCAGACTGCTCCCACGGACCCAGATTGGGGTCCCACAGAACCAGCCAAGAGAGTCCTTTGCTTCATGCAAGATAGAAATCAAACATGAGCCAGAGAAAGTGAACACAGTTTGAAGAGGCAGGGTAAGCATCAGAACCATACTCAAATAAGACAGAGATGTTGGAATTATCAGACCCAGAATTTAGAACAACTATGATAAATCTGCTAAGAGCGTTCATGGATAATATGCAAGAACAGATATGGCAATGTTAGGAGAGAGAGAGAGGGAAAGTGTATGAAAGGACCAAAAAGGATGCTAGATGTTAAAGGCACTGTAGTGGAAATGAAGAACATCTCTAATGGGCTTATCAGCAAACTGGACACTGCTGAGCAAAGAATCTCTGAGCATGAGAATATCTCAATAGAAAACTGAAAAGCAAAGGGGGAAAAAAAGACCAAAGAAAAGAGAACATAATATCCCAGAACCATAATAGGCATAATGGAACAGAAAAGATATTTGAGCAGAAAAGAACAGAAAAAATATTTGAAATAATGACTGAATAATTTCCCAGATTAATGTCAGATACCAAATTACAGATCCAGGAAGCCCAGAGAGCACCAAACAGGATAAATGCCAAAAAAAATTATACCTAGATGCATCATTTTCAAACTACAGAAAACAAAAATAAAAACATTCCTGAGAGCTGCTAGAGGGGGAAAAAATTACCTACAGAGGAGCAAAGAGAAAACTCAGAAATTATGCAAGCAAGGAAAGTGGAGTGAAATCGTTAGTGTTGAAAAACTCACCAATCTAGACTTCTGCACCCTATGAAATTATCCCTAAAAAGTGAAGAAGAAAGACTTACCTAGACAAAATATTGAGACAATTTGTTGCCAGTGGACCTGTCTTGCAAGAAATATTAAAAGAAATTCTTTAGAAGGAAATGATATAGATCAAAATTGTGGATCTGTGTGAACGAGCATCAGAGAAGGCATAAATGAAGGTAAAATAAAAACTTTATATTTTTTATTCTAAATTGATCTGACTGGTAACAGGTGGTAAAAAATAGTAATCCCTACAACATATTTCCTTTTGTCTATGTGTGTATGTATGCATATATTTGTTTATGTATCAATGAAATGAATGGCAACAACGATACAGGGAACAGGATGGAGGAATTAGAATCATTTTGCTATTATAAGATACTCATACTACCTTAGAAATGGCACAAGGTTATTTGAAAGTAGGCTTGGGTTAGTTCTAAATGTATATTGCAAATTCTAGTACTACCACTAAAAAAAGTAAAAAAAAGAAGTATGACTGATATGCTAAGAAAGGAGAGAAAGTGAAATAATAAAAAATGCTCAGTTAAAGCCACAAAAGACAGAAAAAGAGTAGAAGACAAAAAAGAATGAAAAACAAAGGCAACAAATAGAAAATTGTAACAACTATGGTTAATAGTAATCCAGCTCTATCAGGAATCACTTTAAATGTCAATGGCCGAAATACACCAATTAAAAGACAGAAATTGTCAGAGTGGACGAGAAACAAGACTAAAATATATGTTGTCTACAAGAAACTCACTTTAAATACAAGGACATATATAGACTGAAGGCAAATGAATGGAGAAAGGTATACCATGTTAACACAACGAAGTAAAATGAAAGCAGGAGTAACTATATTAATTTCAGCAGAGCCAACTTCAGACCAAGGAAAATTATGAGGGCTAGAATGGAGCATTATAGAATAATAAAGGGTTCTATTCTCTCTTACAAAATCAGCATCTCCAGCTTATTCAACAACAACAAAACACGCATTCTTAAACTCACATGGAACATTCACCAAGGTAGACCACATTCTGGGCAGTAAAACACTCTTTAGCACATTTAACAGGATTGAAATCATACAATGTCTGCTCTCAGACCACAGTGGAATTAAAGTAGACATAATAACGGAGAGATGGCTGGAAAATCCCCAAATATATGGAGACTAAACCACACACTCCTAAATAACACATGGGTCAAAGAAAAATTCTCAGGAAAAATTTTTAAATATTTTGAATTAAATAACAATGAAAATATAACATCAAAAAAATTTTGATACAGTGAAAGAAATGCTTATAGGGAAATTTATAGCATTGAATGCATATATTTGAAAAGTGAAAGATCTGAAATGAATCATCTAAGCTTCCATCCTAGGAAAGTAGAAAAAGAGGACCTAATTATCCAAAGTAAGCAGAAAAAAACAAAAAAAAAAAAGAAAAAATTAGGGCAGAAATTAGAAACAGGAAATCGATGAAACCAAAGCCTGTTCTTTGAAAAGATCAATAAAGTCAATAAAATCAATCAGCCTCTCTCACAAGGGAGAAGGGAGAGGACACAAATTAGTGCTATCAGAATTGAAAGATGGGACATCACTACAGATGCCATGCATATTAAGAAGGTAATAAAGGATTGTTATGAACAATCTTTATGCCCACAGTTTGGATAACCTAGATGAAATGGACCAATTGAAATTGTGAAGACAAATTTGCCAAACCATACACAAGAAGAAAGAAGTAATCTGAATAGGCCTATATATATATTTTAAAAATTTGATAATTATTAACATTCCAAACAGGAATTTCAGGCCAGATAAGTTCATGGTGAATTCTTCCAAACATTTAAGGAAGAAATTATACCAATTCTCTATGATCTCTATTATACCAATCATAGAGAATCTCTATGATTCTCTCCTTAAAAGAGGACTGAAAAATGTATTCTAAGATAGCCCTGGTGGCTTAGCGGTTTAGCGCCCCCTTTCAGCCCAGGGTGTGATCCTGGAGGCCGAGGATCAAGTCCCAAGTCAGGCTCCCAGCATGGAGCCTACTTCTTCCTCTGCCTGTCTCTCTCTCCTTTCTGTGTGTCTCTAATAAATAAATAAATAATCTTAAAAAAAATGTATTCTATAAGGTCAGCATTACCCTAATACCAACATCAAACAAAGACTTTACAGGAAAAGAGGGCTACAGACCACCATCATTGACAGATGCAAAACTCCTCAGCAAAATAATAGCAAATTTAATCCAATGGCATATAGAAATATTCCAGGTGTGCCAGGCTGGTTCAACATTCACAATCACTTAATGTAATCCATCACACCAACAGGCTGATTGAGAAAAAGAACATGATCAGATCAAAAGATGTAGAAAAAGCATTGAACAAAATCCAGCTCCCTTTCATGATAAGAACTCTCAGTAAATGTCTGTGCCTTCTACTCCATTTTGCTGTGAACCTCAAACATCTCTTTAAAAAAACAAACAAAAAACCCACAACTCTAATAAAAAATAATACATATATTAGAAAAGAGAATGATTTCTGTTTGTGGAATTTTATGAAAGAAAGTGAAGTCTTGAATTTCAAGCTTTGCAGAGGATAGACTGAGGGCCATGTCTTGGAGTGGTGTGGAAAGCAGGGAAGAGCTAGCAGGAGCCCCAATTGGGAACTCATAAAGCATAGAGAGGGCAGCCATTCATAGACTTTGGAGGTAAATTCAGCAGAGTCTGGCAATCATTTCCATGCTGGGGGAGAGGGGGGAAAGGAATTCTGAGGGAGGCCCAAGGACAAGTTCCAGCACCTCCATAGGGCCTTCACGAAGTAAGGTGCAGGTTTGGTCAGTGCCAGTATGTCTGAGATTATTGTGATGCTGGTCATGCTATTAGCATAAGGCTCATAGAACTAAAATGCTTAAAATTATCTAGGAGGTGGATACCACCTAACCTTGGTGTGGCGGTTGTTTCAGATCCATTTTTAAAATGTAGTTGCAGACAATGACCCCATAACAACTCCAAGTAGAGAGAAGACCCCAGGGCTTCAGGAACCAACACCCATGAGTACAGGAGCCTAAGGGGGAGCTGCCCGGCGACTAGGTTGGTGGAAACACACGTGCCCTGCAGCCAGTTAGCTTTTCTTTCTCTCCCATGTGGAGGTGGTACAGTTTCACAGCAACACCTCTCACCCTTTCTGACCCAGCATCCTGTTCACATCAGTGGTATCCAGCACACAGTCCTGTCCCTCCCTCACCCAAGTGACAAAGTTCTGGTGAGGCGCCAGGACAAGTTGTCTGTGTGCCCTGCCACCAAGGCCAGGTGACATATTTAATGGCACCTGGAAGGAGGAGTTGTTTAAGAAAAGAACATGAGCCAGAAAATTTTTTCAGTTGGAGAGGACTTTTGAACCAAATTGGTTCCCACAGATCTTGTTTGTATAGTGTAACATTCCCTCATTGGTGTCTTCAAGTTCTCTTCTAAGAGTACCTGGTATCATCGACCATCACTTTGGATTCCATTCCACTTTTAGGTGTCCTTTAAAATCCAGTCTTTGGGCAAGAAAAGTTGCACTCCCAGAGAGGGTTGGCTTCGTGGCGGGCAAGCTGTGCATTTGCACCAGGCCAGACACTTGACTTAATGCTCTGCCGTTGCTGGTTGGAAAATCTTAGTAATCTTTAAACAAAAAGCCCTGTGTTTTCATTTTGCACTAGGCCCACAGGTTATGTAGCAAATTCTTCTCACAAAAGCTCACAAAAGGAGCAATCATCCGATTCCACTGCTCCTTACAGGGAGGAGCAAGAAGGTGAGCACAAGGCCACCCTCTACTTGACAACAAGTGTGCCCGTTACTGAGAGTGAGGGGATGCACCGCTAGAATGGAATCCTTTAAGACACGCCCTAGGATATCAAAAGAAAAAGACCCACTAAACCATGAAAACTTTATTCTAGGGTTTAATGAATGTTTTCCAGCCTTTTATTTAATCTGAGTACTTCAGGCCTTGTTGGCCTCCAGTTTCTTGTCAGGCTTCTTGTTTTCTGTTGTGTTTTGTTTTGGTACGTTTCATCACTAATCATGCTTTTTACTCTTTCAAGATTCCATCGTGTAGCTCTACTTTTCAAGATATTCAGTGATGGCCTAGAATGCAGAATCATGGAAGGAGGAGGAATAGCATAGCACTCAGTTTTTACAATATGCACATTTTATCTTTCTTTCTTGCCTAATTCTTCTGAATTATATTAAAAGTCAAATGTTAAGTGAAAAAATGCAAGTTTCTTAGGAAATCTGGAGAGTAGCTACAAAAGTTTAAAATTAGAAAAGTGTAGCTCAAGTCTAGCTCACAGCATAGACTGCTAATTCGTGCTGAATATGTCTCTAACTCTTCTACAACGTGCCCCAGGCAGGTAGACTGGTTGTCTGTGTTTCTATCAGATTTAAATCCACATTTCCATAAAACCTCTAAGAGAAAGGCCCCACTGGGGTTTGAACCCAGAATCTCCTATTTATTAGGCAGGTGCTTTAACCAACTAAGCCACAGAGCCTTATAATCCGTCCTATTTTATCATGCCTTAATCTGTGTTTTATTTCTGTCATTTCTTGAGGATTTAACAAGAAGGTGAACCTGGACCACAGTCAGAACCAAAGAACACTCTGTGTGGAATGAGAACTCTGCGGAGAAGCCCATCTTGCTTGGTTCTGAGACCCATCGCATCCCCTCAGACCCACAGGAAGCCTGCCTTTCCAACTCTGTGGGTGAGTGCTATTGGAAACCAGACCCAGGCTTTTGACCTCCAATGATTTTGTCTCTCCCACATGCCAAAATGTACTCCCTCTCTCCAAATCTGATTTATTTATAATATCAATGCTAGGATGGCATCATCTAAACCAGGTAAAGGCTCAGATGAAGTTCCTTGCATGAGAATGCTCAAGTAGGATTCTTCATAACTTGAGTACCTGTGTATTAAGGTATAAGTCATATGTCTTCCAACAGACAAGCACAGGAGGCATAGGGTAAACTGTACATGCTCCCATTCATAAAGAACAAAAACAGGGGACACGCTGATGCATAGCAAATCCAGTGGGTGCATGATGCTCCTTGATTAGGGCTCAGTAGTTCTCAGACATGTTTTCCTGGACTCTTGGCTTCACCCTGAGGATCAACCATCCTGTGGATACGAAATTTCTCTTACTCACTGAGTCATCCTCCTGGCCTACTTCCTTCCCATAGAGTCTGGGAGGTTCAAGGTCCTCTTTCCATTTCACGCTGTCCTCTATCCCTTTCAGTTCAAGCTTTCAGTATCTGACAACTGTGCTCTTTACACCCCCGTGACTTCATAAAGGCCATTGGAGCTTATTCCTTTAGATTTGGAGTCAGCAAACTATGACCTACAGGCCAAATCTGGCCATCTACCTGTCTTTATAAAGCTTTACTGGACTGCAGCCACACTTACTTTTTTCATATTATCTGTGGCTGCTTTCTTGCTACAACCACAGATCTGACTAGTTCTGACAGCGACCGTGTGGTACACAAAGCCTAAAATATTTACTCTTAGGCCCCTTCAAGAAAAAGCTTTCCAACGTCTGTATGAAACCAAAGCTGCACTCGCAAACCTGATGAACAGAAGCCCATGTCTACCTTGGCTTCCTATGAGGCTGCTGGCAGACCACAGCCTTAGGACTTGTGGTTTTGTGGCAGAGGATATGTAGGGCATGTCCTGAAGAGCCTTAGAGGTTTGTTTTTCCGTTTAGAGATCACCTTAACTCACTGGGGAATGCCAACAAAGGTCTTACCATCACACCTTTGGCTTCATCTTTAGGCCACATTTTCTGACACTGCTCTGGACTTAATCCTTGCCTGAAAGTCATTTCTTAATTTTAGCCTTTATTTTCATCTGGAACGGCTGGAAATAATAAACAGCTTTTCTTTCAAACCCTGTTTTGGCTCATTTGTATGTAACAGATATTCCCTTACCTTAAATCTTCCATCTCACATTTTCCCACAAACAGCAAGAAAGGCTAAGCAAGCTGTCACAGTTTGGTCCAGAAGTCTCTTTAGTTAAATCAGCCAGCTCATAGGTTTGTTTTCTGCATTCCAGAATATTGCAGGCATAGTGTTTGTAAATTCTCTACTGATTCATTAAGAACCCCTTTTCTTCCAAGTTCAGATAACATTTTCCCTGGGGTCCACATGTCCCATCGGTGACTGACCCATAAACCTTGTTGGGATGTGTTCACACCTAAGCTTAGACCTTTTTACGGACTCCCCCACTACCCCATAAATTATGATGTCTCTTGGGACAGCTGCTGAGCGCTATTTCCAGCACTTTACAAGCAGCTCACCTTTTTACCAAGGGCTCTTTTTCCAGAATCATGGAATTGTAACCCCACTTGATCATGAATCAGTATTCCTGAAGGTACAAGAAAGCCCCTCTGCCAACACCAGAGGCTCTCTCTGCAGCTGTCTCCTCTCTGGTATTGTTTCATTTTTGCTTACTGCATTGGCTTCCCTGAAATGCTATCTTTGTGTCCCCCAATTCAGTGACACTGCCTGGCTCGGAATTCCCCCTAGGTATGCCTCAGAAACTGCCTCCAGGCACCAAGCTGAAGTTTGCATTTACACTGCCTAAGAGTGAAAAAGCAAAGTTTTTTCCAATTTCAAAAGTCCTCATACAACTATTGTGACTAATTTCCCTTCGTGTGAACTCTGAGCTTGTGTAGAATGGGAACATTCTGCACTTGGATACAAAGTGCTCCAGAAGGACATCCTCAATGCCACATCCCACCAGCAGGATAGGAGGGTTCTTTAATTCCCAGTCCTCCAATAATTGATTTTTCTCAGTTTTTTACTTTTTACTAATGGCGGTAGAGTACTGTCTCTTTTTACTTTTTATTTCTGTGCTTAATGATTTTGGAAATTTTTGCACAATATTTGTCAGCCTCCATTCATCTCTCTCCTAAATTGCTTGTCCTATCCTTTGTCCATTTCATTTTGATCTTGCTGCTTTTGGTGGCCTCCTATTATACCATCTATCTATTTGGCCCCTGCTATTTGGGGACAATTTAAATATACTCTCCCATGATCACATTTATCTATTATATTTCTGTTATGTCATTTGTTTAACATATTCTTCATTTTAGTGGAAGCAAATACTAGAATTGTATTTCTTTGTCAGTCGTGCTTTTGAAGTTTTTAAAAGTTCTCCACTCACTGGCACATGAGGATATTCTCCTTCATATACTTCTAGTAGCTTTATTTTTTGCTTTCACATTTAAGAAACTTATTAGCTGATTCTACTATGTAGCCCACATGAAGAACAACGGTAATGGAATATTTTTGGAATCATCTGTGTCTGTTTATACTTGATGGCTTCTGTCTCGGATCTGTTTTGTTGTAGAAGCCTGGAGTCATGTCCAACCCCAGTGCCTGCCCAGTTCTCACCCCAGCTCTGAGAGATCTGGGTTTCTTTCAGAGCTTGGAAGGTGCAGGACTCTCCTAGGCTGTAGCTGCTTTCAAGGAGTTGACCCTAGCTCTGGCAAGAGACAGAACCCAGAGCTGCCCACAACAAGGACTGGAGGAGGCCATTGCTTGTACATGAATTTATCAAGCAAAGAGAAAGATCTGGATGTGAACCCAGCCAGTCGGAACATTCAAAATAAGGGCTGGGCTCCTTCATCGACTGATTCTGGGAAGAGTCATCATCAGACCCTGTTTGCTTGTCCTGTTCCAGCAGACATGTCTCATGTTGCCCTGCTTTCCCTCCACTACCTGGGGGACATGTCACACACTCGGTGTTCAATGTCGTTGTATAAATTCATTACGTTCCAGCCTGTGCTCCAGGATTTTATTTCAGCTCCGTGTCCTCCAGAGACCCTGAATGTCCCATAGGGAGCTTCTTTCATGGATTCGTAAATTCCCCCATGACAACTTTTAGCACACTTGACTGAATGTAGTCAGCACAGTTGAGGTGAGTCCCCTGAGAGTGCCTGGCAGAATTCAGGTTCTAGGGACCCCCACGTCGGAGTTGGGGGGGGCGGGGGCTCTTACTGTCTGCGGCCCACACCCAGCTCGCTGTGCTCCTCTGGGAACTCCTGGGCTGCCAGGGTCAGCGTCCGGTCATTACAATCCAAGTCACGAATTTGAACTGCTTTTGTGTCCACTGCGGACTTCCAAATGTCCCCGCAGGGCAGGCTGGTTTCCCGCGTGTCCCTTGGGGCCCGGCCCTGCTGCCTCCAGCGCTGGGCGGTCGGGAGACCCGGCTGGACGAGAGCGGGGAAAAGCAGGGCCTCTTCCGGGAGGATTGGGGCGGCGCCTGCAGGGAGCAGAGGAAGCAGGTGCACCCCTGCGGGGCTTTCTGCTACTCTTTGTCCCTCCTCCACGCATTTTTCTTTCTGTATCAAATAAAAACAGCGATTTCTCTGAAGCACGGGCGGTGACCTAGCCCGGGGAGCTCGGGAAGCCTGGGCGTTTTCTGAAAGCACAAAAAATGTGCTGTGTTTTCTCTTTCAAAACCCTCCTCGTGCAATTCCACAGAAACAAGTCCTTCGGTATTTCGTGCACGGCACAAATACACTAGTTCCGATAAAAAAATAATTGCAAAGAGTCTGTGCCCAGCCACCGGGATGGCCGAGTGGTTAAGGCGTTGGACTTAAGATCCAATGGGCATGTGCCCGCGTGGGTTCGAACCCCACTCCCGGTAGAGCAAGTTTTCGTCTCGGCAGCCCTTCCTGGGGGGAGGCTGGCCTCCTGGGACGCGCGTCCCGCTTTTCTGGCCCTCCGCAAAAACATTATCCTTTCTTGCCTTCAGGCAGTAGTACCTGCGTGAGCTCTTTTTTGCCCCAACCCCATCAAATTGCCAACATAAGGAAGACAAGTCGACAGTCTTCCTAATGAGATTGATACTCCAGCCCTTGGGTTCCAGGGGAATGGAACCTTGGAGGCTTTGGCCTTGAGGCCACAGGAAAGGAGCCCTCCTCCGTGGCCCCTGTGAAGCGAGAACTACCTGCCAGGGGATTCTTACTGCTTCCAAAGGTGGTTCTCAGAACGATGCTGGGGCTGCCCCTCCAGCTGGCTCCGGAAAGCAGAATTGAACCTGCACCAGCACAACATGAGTGTTTTGAAATATAAAAATGCTCCCTCGGTGCAGTTTCCTTTTGCCTTTCTCCAGTGAATGTTGTTGAGCATCTTTCTGTTTATGAGCTACCAGTATTTCCTATTCTGTGTACTCATTTTTTTCTATTAGCTGTTAGGTCTTTCTCTTATGATTTGTAGGAGCTCTTGAAATATGAATCAATGAAGCCTTATTCTGATATGTCACAGATATATGACATATATGATATGTCCACTTTGTTATTTGCCTTAGATCTTGGCAACAATTTGGGACTATGCAGCTTGAGTGGTCAGTCTCTTGGTTCCATTCTGACTTACACATACCTTCCCCACTACAAGGTCAACAAGTGTTGACAGAGGAATGCCATGCTTTCTTCTAGAATGTCCATGATTTCTTTTTTGTATTTAGATCTTTGATTTATCTGATTTTTCCTGTGTTTTAATATGTGAGATATATATCTAACTCTACCTTATTTCCAGAAGACTGCCAGTAATCCCAACACCATATTTTTTTAAAGATTTATTTATTTATGATAGACATAGAGAGAGAGGGTCAGAAACACAGGAGGAGGGACAAGCAGGCTCCATGCCGGGAGCCCGACGCGGGACTCGATCCCGGGACTCCAGGATCGCGCCCTGGGCCAAAGGCAGGCGCTACATCGCCGAGCCACACAGGGATCCCCCCCAACACCATATTTTTAATTTAAATTCAACCTAATTAGCTTAGAGTGTATTATTAGTTTCAGAGGCAGAGGTCAGTGGTTCATCAGTTGCATAGAACATGTGTGTGTTCATCATATCACGTGCCCTCCTTCATGCTCATCACCCAGTTACCCAATCCCCCACCTGTCTCCTCTCCACCAACCCTGTTTGTTTCCTAGAGTTCAGTGTCTCTTATGATTTGCCTCCCTCTCTGATTTCATCTTATTTTATTTTTCCTTCCCTTCTCCTATGTTCATCTGTTTTGTTTCTTAAATTCAACATATGAGTGAAATCATATGGTATTTGTCTATCTCTAACTGACTTATTTCGCTTATATCATCTACTTCCATTCAGGTCATTGCAAATGGTAAGATTTCATTCTTTTGATGACTGAGTTATATATATATATATATATATATATATATATATATATATATATATATCTTGATCCATGCATCTGTTGATGGGCATCTGGGCTCTTTTCATAGTTCGACTATTACAGACATTACTGCTATGAACATTAGGATGCATGTGCCCCTTTGGATCACTATGTTTGTATTCTTTGAATAAATAGTGAGTAGTGCAATTAATTGCTGGGTAATAGGGTAGCTCTATTTTAACTTTCTGAAACCTCCATACTGTTTTCCACAGTGGCTGTACTAGCTTGCATTCCCACCAACAGTGCAACAAGATTCCCCTTTTTCCAAATCCTCTCCAACATCTGTTGTTTCCTGACTTGTTAATAATAGCTATTCTGAGTGGTGTGAAGCTGTATCTCATTCGGGTTTTGATTTGCATTTCCCTGATGATGAGTGATGTTGAACATTTTTTTGTGTCTGTTGGCCGTTTGTGTGTCTCCTTTGGAGAAATGTCTGTTCATGTCTTCTGCTCAATTCTTGATTGGACTTTTTGATTTTTGCATGTTGAGTTTGATAAGTTGTTTATAGTTTGGATACTAGCCCTTTATCTGGTATGTCATTTGCAAACATCTCCCATTCTGTAGGTTGTCTTTTCCTTTGCTGCGCAGAAGCTTTTTATCTTGAAGTCTGAATAGTTCATTATGCTTTTGTTTCCCTTGCTTTCAAAAACATGTCTAGCAAGAAGTTGCTGTGGCCAAGGTCAAAGAGGTTCTCCTCTAGGATTTTGATGAATTCCTGTCTCACATTTAGGTCTTTCATCCATTTTGAGTTCATTTTTGTGTATGGTTCTAGAGAGTGGTCCAGTTTCATCGTTTTGCATACTAATGCTGTGTTAGCATGGGGAGACCCCCATTGATTGAAATGCCAGACCACTAAATTCTGGTTCTCTCTAACATGTATAGGACCAGATAATTTGAAAGACTGAACTTTGGAACTCGACAACCAGTGTTCTAATTCTGGCTTTCCCACTGACTCTGAATCTTGATTTTTTTCTTTGTCAGATGGAGGTAATAATCCTTACTTCATGAAACACAGTTGTAAGGATTAAGTACCTGGTAAATTTAGAAGTCTCTTTGCCACTATGTAGGTTAGTCCCTTTGCCCCTTAGAAGAAACTCACACTCTTCTTTTATAGCAGTCCTTAACAGAAACCTTGAAATCAGATTAAAAATCAGATAAAAATTTGTCCTGATAGTTAAATTGCTTCTATGTTTTGAGGTCAAACACTGAGATTCCACATTTGAATCTCAGTGATTCCACATTGAATCTCTGATCCTGGGGACAGCTCAATGGATCATTTACATGAGCGGCCTTGGATTTCAAGTCTGAGCCTTGAGCTTCATGTTTGCTCCTGGCCTTTCTGGGCAGAAGGAAGGAAGTTCCTCCAAGAGTTCATCTGTCTCTTCACAATCAGAAATAAGTTGGTTTGAGGGACAGCTGGGTTGCTCAGTGGTTGAGCGTCTGCTTTTGGCTCAGAGTGTGATCCCGGGGTCCTGGGATTGAGTCCCACATCCAGTTCCCTGCAGGAAGCCTGCCTCTCCCTTTGCCTAAGTCTCTGCCTCTCTCTGTGTGTCTCTCGTTAATAAAGAAATAAAATCTTAAAAGAAAAAAAGAAAGAAGTTGGTTTGACAAGACTCAATTCCCATGGCGAGGCAAGACTCATCCCTACCAAGGTGGGTTTTATCATCTTTTTCTTTCCTGTGGATCAGGGGAAGAGAGAGAGGATGAGTGGAAGTAGAGGGTTTATTTTTTTCTGGAATGAGACTTCAGATGGTAAAGATTTTACCCAAATTGAAATTTGCTAAAGAGAAAAAATGCAGAAGTCTCTGAGTGGTCAGTAGGAGATGTTCAGACTGCCATGCCAATGGCACTAATGTCCAGATTCTATCCATATAGAAGTTATCCCAAGTCATATTTCCTCACCAGAGTCAACTAATCTGAAACTACCATTCCACACCTATCTCTGCCACTGGGAAGTTCTGTACCTGTTGTATCAAGTGTCTGATTTTATTAAATTCCTCCAATCGTCAGTGATACTGGCAATTTCTACTCAACTCTAACCTCTGTTGTTTCTTGAGACAGGCAGAATTTTATGACGGCTCCCAAGGTGCCATCCCTTGCTGTATAAGCCCTGTAAAATCCTGTATAGGTAGTAATTTTCATCTAATACATAATTAGCAATAGCTACCAATTCATCCCTTAAACTAATTTTTCTCAACATCCATTTTGATATTGGGAATGCAACACTGAGGGGGTAAAAAACGAAGTTTTTCTCTTCCCTCCCAGGCTTTCTGGGTAGAGGAAGAGACTCACAGGTATCTTTATTTTCAACTCAAGGGGGAAAAATGAGACTACTTGGATGGTTTTGTCTTCATACCGAAATTGTAAAGCCCGCCACACTCCTACCACTTCACTCTGGGCCGTCCTGTTTTTACTGGTTTGTATTAGTCAGCCTTCCCAGAGAAGAAGAACCAATAGGATGGAATATATATCTTGGCTCCTGTGATTAGAGAGGCTGATAGTTTTCAGATCTGCAGGCAACAACCAGGAGAGCCAGGAGACCGATGGTGTACTTCCAGTCGGAAGACCAGCTGGCTTGAGACTCAGGAAGAGCCAGTGTTTCAGACTGAGGCTGAAGGCAGGAATAAAGTGATGTCACAGCTCAAAGGCAGTCAGGTAGGACAAGTTCCCTCTTCAGGGGATGGCCAGCCAGTTTTTCTATTCAGATCTTCAACTGATTGGATGAGGCCTACCCACATTAGAGAGGAAGATGGTTTACTCAGTCTACTGATTTAAATGTTAAACACCCCAAAACACCTTGACAGAAACACCCAGAATCGTATTTAACCAAATATCCAGGAACCCCATGGCTCAGTCAAGTTGACACATAAAATTAACCATCATATGTGTAAGAGAAAATATGCTCTAAACATAAGGAATAATAGTCTTCACCACTCTTAGCACAGGAAGAATGAAAAAACAATGCAATATGTATATTTTTGCAGGAGTAGTATATTCACATGGCTCCAAAATGAGAAAGTATTAGAAGGTAAACTGAGAAGACTGGGGTCTCCCTCCCCGCATCTCTCCAGTTTTCACCAGCACCTTTCCCTTAGTTTCTTATGCAGCCTTCCTGACTTTTTAAAATATTTGCAAATATGAACATAATCTTAGTTTACCTACCTTTTTACATAAAAGGTAAAATATTTACCCATTGTTCTGAGCTCTATTTTTCATTTAATAGATTTTGGAGGGACGCCTGGGTGGTTCAGTGGTTGAGGGTCTGCCTTTGGCTCAGGGCGTGATCCCAGGATTTCGGGATGGAGTCCCACATCAGGCTCCTGCGGGGAGCCTGCTTCTCCCTCTGCCTATGTCTCTGCCTCTCTCTCTGTCTTTCATGAATAAATAAATAAATAATTTTAAAAATAGATTTTGGAGATCTCTATTTTATCAGTACTTAGCCTGCAAATAGCTTTGCATACTGCACAAGTGTGGCTTATTTTCAAATGAGTATATCCAACCAGGAAGGAGTTGGATCTGAAACTTTCCCACTGCCCTCTAGAGAAGGGGATGAGAACAAAGTGCAGGTTTATTGGGATAGAGGGAAAAGGAGGATATGACATCCTTTCTTTTTTTTTCTTTTCTCTTAGGGACAAAATATTTTCTGCCTGAAGCAATACAGTGCCCAAAGATACTTGAAGTAGTTTGGAAGGAGCTGGTGATCAAGAAAAACTATATATTCACCCAACAAATACTTGAAATGAACAAATACATTCTTCAGAATGTAATAATTAGTTATTTTTTAGTAAAGATATTCAAGACATAGAATTCAGTAAAAAAGAGGTATAGAATTCAGTAAAGAAAAATGGGGCACAAAAATGTTTTCCCAGGATGATAATCCTTTTTAAAAATATATACACATATGTATATAAATATATATATATAATAAAATGTGCTTAAAAGTGTTGACTTTGGAATGTGGGAATATATATTTATTTTTCTTAGCCATATTTTTGTGTGTTTTAACACTTATATAACACTTATATAATTAAAAAGAGGAGAAAAATAAAGAAGTAATGAAAAAAATCAATCCTTTGGATCTTTTTTTAAAAATTAGTTTCAGGGGCAGAATTCAGTGGCTCATTACTCATATAACACCCAGTGCTCATCACATCACATGTCCTCCTTCATGCCATCACCAAGTACCCCATCCCTCCACCTCATCCCCTCCAGCGACCTTCAGTTTATTTCCTACATTAAGAGTCTCTTGCAGTTTGTCTCCCTCTCTGATTTCATCTTATTTTTCCTTCCCTTCCCCTAGAATCCTGTTTTGTTTCTTAAATTCCACATATGACTGAGATCAGATGATAATTGTCTTTCTAGCATTATACCCTCTAGTTCTATCCACACTGTTGCAAATGTTTAGCTTTCAATCCTTTGGCTCTTTATACCAAAGATATACCCAGCACAATGGAGAAAAGATGAAATACTTTAAACCTTGATAAAGAATCTCTTGCCTTGACTTTGTAGGGTTGACGCTCAGGTTTCCTTACATAGGATAGGAATAGGCTGGCCTACAGTCCATATTTGGTATTAGTGATGAGGAGTGTCAAAATGATAGAAACGTACAATTAATATTCTGGTTTATCATCAGAATTCTATGATTCAATAGCCTAGACAGGAGGATACCTACAAAAGTGGTCACTCCCTGGTGAAAAGATAAGTTTGTTCTTCAGGGGCTATGGAGTATAATAGTTCAGAACAAGGTCTTTGGAACAGATTTCCTAAATCTAGTTAAGTCTGCCCTTTATCTGAGACCTTCATACGGGAAAAGTTCATGGACACATGGACATGGCAGCCCAAAAATCTTGTCTCACAGTTCTGGCTTTGCCACATATTCTCCCCTGAGACACAGTGTCTTCATTATTTAGAGATAATAGCCCCTATTCCACTGAATTGTGAGGAGACTCTCTCTCTCTCTCTCTCTCTCTCTCACACACACACACACACACACACACTGTATATAGTGCAGTGCCTCGTAAGTAGTAAGTGCTCAGTATATATCCGTTCCTTTGCCCCTTAAAAGAAAAGCATTATCTTCCTTTATAAACTGTCCTTAATGAAAATGTTCCTGGTTAATTTCTGTAGCTTTTAAAATTGTCTAGAATTTCTCACTTCTCTAAACCTGTATCATCAACCTCTATCAGTCAAACACCTGTGTTAGATATTCTCTGTGGAACAGGCAACATGTCACCGTAGACTGCCTCCAGCTTGGCAGTCTGACCTTGGTCCCTAGGACCCCTCTGCTGTACTTTTCCTCAGCAATGGCTCTGTATGTGGTGGGGCTAAATGGTTACTGCCCTTCTAGTGACATCAGATGACTAGCTACCAGAGTGAGGAAGAAAACCTCACCCCCAAATATAGAAACTCTGCAGACCAGCAACATTTACTGAAATAACACCGTGGGAGAAAATGACTGGCTGCAACACTTCCAGAGGGAAGAGGGTTTTGTCAAAACTTAAACTTCACAGATGGGGAAAGGGCTTTGTTAAGGACAATGAAATACGCCCATAAAACAGGCACCTATGTAATCTAGGGCTGAAACACAAGACCACCCTTCTGCTTCCTCTGCACACACAATTCTACCCCCTTCACTTCCTCTGCCATGAAACATACCTGTGGTCCTGGGATCCAGAAAGACAAATGAATAAAACAAGGGGAAGAAGTCTATCCTTTCCAGAATCATTGACACTGCCTTTAGGGTGAGTGGCTGAAAAATCCCTGTGTGGAGGGTGGAGAGTCTTCTTATTTTTACACCTTCTGCTTGGTTTTAGGCTCAGTTTTGTGTCCTCTGGTAAGATGGTTTCCATGTAGTGTGGTCGAGATTTTAAAACTCCAACAGCTCCCAAACACTGGGAATTGTGAAGGCAGAGAGCTCCTAAGAAAAGAACTATACTGATGATTCTGGTGAGGACAATCTCTCATTTTCAGAGAGCATAACAGGCCCAGAGGCTAAAGTGTGGGTTACCCATACACATTTTTGTTATCACCTCATAACACATGGTCCCAGCTGACTTCCTGGACATGTGACCTGGGCAGAGACACAGGGCCCTGTACTCAAAAGAGCCTCAGACTTGTTTTAATGCTCTGGCGTCATTGTCCTGAAATTGCTAATTTTTAAACAAGACACTCTACATCTTCATTTTGCACTGGGCCTCACAATTATGTAACTGGTCCTACATGTTGTCTTCTATTTTCCATTGTCAAGAAAAGGAAATGATTCTTTCTGATATATTGTATTCTGCCCCTTGTTCAAGGTATGTTTGGTGCAGAGAGATGGCTTCTCAATCTCAATTTTGGGGTTTATATTGCAAAACTGAATTACAGAAAGAAATCAAGAAAGAACAAAAACAATTTTTTTAAAGATTTTATTTATCTATTCATGAGAAATAGAGAGAGAGGCAGAGACATAGGCAGAAGGAGAAGCAGGATCCCTGTGGGGAGCCCGATGTGGGACTCAATCCCAGGACCCCAGGATCACGACCTGAGCCAAAGGCAGACGCTCAACCTGAGCCACCAGCTGCCCCAAGAACAAAATTTTTAATATAGGTTACTGGACAGTAGGAAGAAGTCACGGACAAGCATCATAAGAGACACCCATGCCCAGAAACCAAAGAGGAAAAGGAGAAAGATAATTGGTTGTTGATATACTTCCACATGTTTGAGACTATAAGACAAAAGAAAGGGGAGATTAAAGAAATGAGCTTGATCCACTTCATATTCGTCAGTCAGAATCTAGTGATCACGCACCAGACAGTAGAAACATGGCAGAGCTGGACACGTTTATGAAGTCAAGGAAACTTACAGATGAGTTTTTGTGAATCAGGTCCCTAAGACACTTCCAAAACTTGCATGTAGTGAATAAATAATGAGAGGAACACAAAGTACCTGTTGACCCAAGAAAGGGGAGAGACAGGCCTCCTGATTAGCCTATGCCAGTACTCTAAGGTTTGAGTATAGGGCCATGATCGATGAACCAAAATCATGTCATTGTGACTGCCCCTCATTGTTGTTCTGCCTCCTTTGAGACTATGTGTTTCTCCTAGATTGTTCTTTTCCTTTGCACTCTCCTGGACAGTTTTTTAAAAGCCAGTCAAGTGAAAATTCCACCCCACCCAAAGCCAAGACATTCCGAGGTCATTCCTGCCTCTTCTTACCTGTGATAATGAAGATAAAAGCACAGGGAACCTACTGTTTCCAGGTCTCTGCAAATAACTGAGGGAAGGTCAGCAACAAAAAGTCAAAGCAGAATTAGAGAAGGGCCCCAATCATGGAAATATCACCTGGTATGGAGTAGGCTAGAACCAGGGAAAAATAATAGGAGAGAGTCTGAGAAGTTCTTCCTTTTTTAGGGTCCACTCCCCAGTTTTCGAAGTCCCCAGGTATGCAGGGAGCACAGCACATGCTGGTGGGTATCACTAGGAAGAAGTGGGTTGAGGAGAGGTAAAAGCGTGAGGCTGCGTAAACCAGGACTCACTGCACTTGTGTTTGGGCTCCTTGCACATTTTCCTACCGCAGTCTGCGAGGAGCGCATTGACGAGGACTTTGAGACCCCCAGGCAGTTCTATTTCCACCCAGGAGGAGACAAAGAAATACCGGCTCACCAGGGTGGTAGCCAGGAAATGACAAGTGAGGATCATGTCTGTTCTGTTTCTTCATCCTAAAGCACCAAGGAAAGGCATCAACCTAAGAAAAGGAAGAGGTAGGGAGGAGTGTCCCCAGACCCTCCAAATTTACTCCTCATCCTTCAAGACAAATCCTAATGATGCTTAATTCCTAACTTTCTTAAATCTCCCATTCTAGTGTCAATATCCTCTCTACAGTGTAACTCCTTAACAAGTACTGGATGCCCACAGTGTGTCACACCTGAAGTTCTGTAATATTGCCTTCTAATGTCTCTCCCAGGCTCCAGCGATTATCACCCACTCCATTCCAGACTCCATACTAATAGCCCCTACCCCCAAGAACTCTGTCAGGTTCTCCCCCTGCTTGGAAGCTCCCTAACATCTCCCTGAGCACATCTAACGTAATCCTTTGAGTGACATCCAAGCCCTTCCTTAATCTAGCTTCAACCTATCTTTCCAGCTTTATTTCCCTCCAAAGACTCAACCTCTCTGCCAAAAAAGTTCGCTACACTGTTTCCCGAATTCTGTATAAACAAGAGTTCCTTGAATGGGCTCCATTTAAAACTCTATCTCATTGTCCACTAAGTACTATCCAAATATCTCTTATTCATTCAATAGATAAATGTCTCAACCACCTACTGTGATGCCTATACTGTTCTAGGTGCCTGATGCTGGTTTGCAAACAAATAGGGTTACCATATGGAGTTGTTCCTAGAGTGGTACAAACCTTTGCCCTGCTCATCACCATCTACTAAGTTCTCCTGCTTCCCTCTTCTCATCAGCCAGTATAAATCTATCTTTGAAGGCCCAAGCTTGGGTTGGAAGCTTACCCAACCACAATGTCGAAACTGTGTTCACCCTGTGTGGATAGAGGGGACAATGACTAACTGCCCCATTTCATATTCAGTCATGTATCACTTCAAGCAAGGAGGCTGGCACAATGGCTGGAGTGGAGTGTGAGGGGAGAGTACAGAGGTCAGAAAGGAGATGGAAATCAGATTAAGATCCCTCAGGTAACAGCAAAGAATTTGTTGTTTATTCTGAGAAGCCATTGGAGCAGAGACATAAGATCAGACTCATATTTCTATGGATTCACTCAGTTGCTATATTACGATTAGACTATAGGGCACAGGTTTAGGCAAGGAACTCAGTAGTGACCATAGTAGTGATGCTATATGAGACGATGGTGGTTTGGAGCATGTTCTTAGTTGAAGAGGACATTAGAAGTCTCACACTGGGCTTACTTTGCAGATAGAACCACTGAATGATGGATTCTACATGTGGTAGGAGATAAACAGGAGTCAGGAACAGCCTCAAGGTTTTTGGAGTCAGATCTGTAAAGTTTGAGTTGATCTTTACTGATATGGCTAAAACCAAGCTGGAGGCAGTGAGGAGTGAGCAGCAGTTTGATTTTAGACATGTTACATTTGATATGCCTTTCAGATATCCAAAGAAGATGTTAGGTAATTGTATATACTAGCATGGGGATTAGGAAAGAGGTCCAGGCTAAAGATACAGGATTTCGATTTGAGAAAGATTCACAATACATGAGAATTACTACTGAGAGTAAATGAGTTTCAGTGTGGCCCAAAGAAAGAAGTGGTCCTAGGACTGATCTCTAAGGCTTTCCAGGATTTAGAGACCCAGAGATGATAAGCATCCCACAAAGAGGACTGGGAAGAAGTCCCAGAATCCAAGAGAAGAAAATGTTTCAAGGAGGAAATGTCTGTGTCAAATGTCATCCATCCAAAAGCCATCAGGTGAGGAATGAAGACTGATCACCAGTTCATCAATGAGAAGGCCACTGCAACCTTGACAAAAGCTCTTTTAGTGGAACATAGGTAGAGCCTATCAAAAAGAAGAGGATGTCCCAAGGAAGAACAGACAGAGGAGAGGTGGGTGTAGTAACAATGATGGGGATGTTCTCTTTGAAGAGTTTGCAGAAAAAGCAAAGAGGCTGTAGCTAGAGGAAAATATGAGATCAGAAGCTCTTTTGTTTTTAACATGCAGGAGAGATACTGATAATTGAGAGGTCAACATTCCTACAGCTGGCCACAGAGGAAAGAATAAGCAAATTCTGCAGAGTAATTAGGAAGAGTGGTAGAATATATACCAGTAAGCTGATAGATGAGGTAATGAGAATGTGTGGGAGATGTCTTCTGATTGCTTCTATTTTCTCAAAGGAATAAAAGGCAAAGTCATAGCTGAGGTGAGCATGGGATAGGAGGTACTGGAGATCTGTGGAGAGGTGAAAAGTTACCTAGAATGGGCTGGGGAATGCTGGGATCACATGGCAGCACGAAAAGCTCACTCAAACTTTATGTCATGAATTTACAGCTGGATGAGTTAGTCTGCCTTTTTTTTTTTTTTTTAACAGTTTTATTCACCTGTATGGGTGTAGGCAATGAATAAATAAGTATGCAGACTTTTAGAAGGGTTAGCATTTTATACAAGTACTGAGGAAGGAAACGGGTTGAGGGCATGGGCAAGAGAGTGGCTGCAATGGTGAGCCATGGAATCTTGTTTGGTCAGGAGGGAAATGAGGGTGTGAAGGGGGATGGCCAAGACTGTAGGGACATTGGACACATATTTGGTACTAATTTTATACTTTTTGCTTGTAGTATTAGAAAAAGAAAGTAATGGATTGAAAAACTTCCAGTTAAAAATATTCACAAACATGTACAATCTAAATATAAGATGTATTTATTACTGCGAGCTGACGTAAAAGAACTTGGAAAGCACTGGTCTAAGTTTGGGCCACATGAAGGGGTTGAAAGGAGACTGGAAACAAGATACCTGCATGAGGGATTAGGGAATTGGGAGGTCAAGGGTACTGGAAAAATCACCTTCCTGGATACTAACATTACCAAGAATTATGATAGGAGTAGTCCCAGAGAGTGAGAGTGCTCTGAGGGCTTAAATTTCCAAGGAATGAGGGGAATCATTCCAGCAGTCTGTAGATGGCAACAAAAATAAGGGAGAGTGGTCAAGTCTAGGAGAAAAGCTTCAAGGCTAGGCAGTTTCATGGAGGAGGGAGGACAAAGGAGTCCAGAAGAGGCAATGAGAAATACGAGGGAAACCTACCCATCTCCAGGCCCAGTGGTAACAAAGGGTAGGGAAGAAAAAGCAGCCACTAGTCAGGAGGATGACAAGGCCAGCAGGGTCAATAGGAGAACCAGATTTCAGTTAGACTAAGAATATGAAATAACAGTCAGAGACTGAGAATACAGGCAATTTATCCTGCCTGCTCATTGGTGGGACCACTTAGTGACATCATAAAAGTGGGAAAATTCTTATGCACCAAGGGTATGATTCAATCTGCCTTTGCTCACACAGCAAATGTTTTCAGCTTGCTTCCTTTTAGCGCTCAACACAAAGCCATCCTTTGTGTCTTTTCCCCACCCACCTTTTATTTTTGCTGTAGAAGGAAGAACCCCTATGCTCAGGAACAAAGTCCAGAGGCGCCTAAGAGAGAGGTCAGTGTCGCTGAGTGAGTGGCAAGCAGCTGAACAATTCTGGGCTGGGGGAGGGGAGTGGTGTAATAACATTAGGGTGTGGGGAAGACTTCTAGAGCCCCTGAACTGGGCGGGTGGATAGCATGACAGGCCATTCACTTTGCCAGCTTCTCTCTCTCCCCACTAGGCAAATGAGATTCAGGCCTCCAAAAAATACAAGGCTGAGGAAACAACAGTATCTCTTAAGTGTCCATCCTACCATGTTAGCAGTTCTGTGCAAGAGTAACTTACAACTAATATTCAGTTCTTTGCTCAAGGGCCACCTCTACTCTCCACCCCATATGAGAGAGCAATCCTTTCTCTGTGTATTTGGCTTTATTTTTCTTCATAGCTCTTATCTATCAGAGATACTATTCTTTGTTTCCTCCCACTAGCCCATAAGGTCCCTTGCAGAGACCTTATCTGTTGTCCCATTGCCTACAACAGTCTGGCATGTAGTCACCTGTAATATTTGTTGAATGATGAGCCCATCACAGAAAAATGGCACCAGTGCTCAGTAAATGATAAGTCATGAGTGGAATATTCAAATTTGGAATGGTCAAGTGCTAGAGCTCCTTTATCACAGAACTAGCTAAACTTGCAGGACTGTCACAGCACTTTCAGGAAGTAGTCACTGGAATTATGGTGCTGGCAGGGATAAAAGTTCACCAAGAACACTTGGGCCGTACTCTAAGAGCTGGTTGATTGGTCAAGGTACACTGAGAAAAATAGATCAGTGATATCTCTGGAGCAAGATGTGATGTAGGAAGCCCTGGATCTCCTTATTTCCACAAAGACACCAATTTAGCAACAATTCATGGACAAACTCCCTTTCTGAGAAATCAAAAACTAAAAGGCCTCTGCATCCCAGGTAAACACAAAATTTGACTTGCCCAAACTGGTAGATTTGGGTCACACTCTTGCTGATTCTGCATGGATATTCATCATCATCAACACACCTCGATTAATGGGATATACCACATTAGCTGAATAAAGGATAAAAATCACAAGATCATCTCACTAGGTGCAGAAAAAGCATTTGACAAGATTTGGCAACCTCTCACAATAAAAAACTGTCAACAAACTAAGTATAGAAGGATGTACCTAAACATAATTTAAGGCCAAATATGAGCCCACAGCTAACATCACTCTCAAAGGTGAATAAGTGAAAGCTTTTCCTTTAAGATCAGAAACAAGGCAAAGATGCCCACTCTTGCCACTTTCATTCATCGTAGTACTAGAAGCCCCAGTCAGAGCAATTAGGCAAGAAAGAGTGGGCAAATCAGAAATGAAGAAGTAAAATCATCCCTGTTTACAGCTGACATGACCTTATAGAGAGAAAAATCTTAAAGACTCCATTTTAAAAACTTAGAATAAAGGAATCCAGTAAAATTACAGGATATGAAATCAGCCCCCCAAAATCATTTGCACTTCTATACACTAACAAAAAACTATTCAAAAAGGAAATTAGGAAAACAATCCCACTTATATAATACTACAAAAAAGAATAAAATACTTAGGAATGAACTTAACTAAGGAAATAAAACACTTGTACACTGAAAACTACAAAACACTGATGAAGCAAAGAAGTCACAAACAGACTTCCCATTGGGTGGAAACCTTAATCTATCCACACCACCCAAAGAGATCTACAGAGCCAATACAGTTCCTATCAAAATCTCAAAGGCATTTTTTACAGAAATAGAAAAAACAATTCTATAATTCATACAGAAGCACAAAGGACCCTGAATGGTCAGATCGATCTTAAGAACAAAGCCAGAGGCATCACACTTCCTGATTTCAAAAATATTACAGATACAGTAATTAAAAGTATAGTAATGGCATAAAAAATACACATGACCAAAGAACAGAGTGGAGAACCCAGAAATAAATCCATGCATTTATGGTCAACTGATCTTCAAAAAGAACACAAGATGGAGAAAGGATAGTGTATTCCACACATGGTGATGGAAAACTGAATACTGACACACAAAAGAATGAAACTGGACCCTTATTCTATACCATATGTAAACAAACAAAATATATTAAAGACTTGTATGTAAGGTCTGAAATTGCAGAACTGCTACAAGAAAACATAGCAGGAAAGATAAATCATGCTTCATGATACTGGTCCTGGCAATGATTTCATGGATAACACACCAAGAACACAGGCAGCAAAAGCTGAAACTGTCAAGTGGGATGACATCATATTAAAAACCTTCTGCACAGCAAAGGAAACCATCAACAGAGTGAAGAGGAAACCTACAGAATGGGAGAAGATATTTGCAAACCAGGTGTCTGATAAGGGATAATCTTCTATACAGGGAACTGTATAACTCAATAGCAATAAACAAAACCAAAAAACTAACAGTTCAATAAAAAATTGGAGTAAGACTTGAACAGACATTTCTCCAAAGAAGATATGTATGTAAATGGCCCACGGGTACATAAAAAGTGTCATTAATCATCAGGGGAATACACATCAAAACCACAATGAGATGCCACCTCATACCTGTGATGATGGTTATTATTAAAAAAAAAAAAAGACAAAAAAAAAGACAAGTGTTGGTAAAGATGTAGAGAAAACAGCTTTGCATCCATCCATCCTGTTGGCAGGAATGAAGTGGTGCAGCACTTATGAAAACAGTATAGAGTTTCCTCAAAACATCAGAAACAGAACTATTATGCTCCAGCCTTCCCCCTTTGGGTATTTATCCAAAAGAAATGAAGTCAGGATCTGGAAGAGATCTTAGCATTTCCACGTTCACTGCAACAATGTTCAGAATAGCCATGATGTGAACACAACCTAGATGTTCAACTGGATAAAGAAAACATGGTTTTATACATACAATGCAATATTATTCAGCCTTAAACAAAGAATGGAATTCAGCAATATTCAACAACATGGATGAACCTTGATGATATAACACTGAGTCAGGTCACTACAGAAGGACAAATACTGTATGATTCCACTTCTTTGAGATATCTAACACAGTCAAATTCACAGAAGCAAAGAATGGAATGGGGGTTGCCAGGGGCTGGGGACAACATATGGAGTTACTAATCAACAGGCACAGTTTCAGTCAAGGAGGATGAATAAGCTCTGGAGATCTGCTGAACAACACTCTACCTAAGTCACTGATAATCTACTGTACATTTAAAAATTTGTTAAAAGGGTAGATCTCACAACAACAACAAAAAAAAAAAAAAAAAGAGAGAGAAAAACTAATCAGTGAAGTTATAGGTAAGAGAAGAAAAGCAATTTAATGCAGACACAGGAGAAATTACAGGATATGGAGCCAGCAAAGAATGAAAAAACAGGCTGAATACCTGTGATTCTAAACTCATTCTTCCCTGGTATGGAGTACACAGAAGCTCCCTTCTGAGAATGAGCCCCAGAGTTCTAAAGTAGGGATGCCTGGGTGGCTCAGCGGTTGGGCGTCTGCCTTTGGCTCAGGGCGTGATCCTGGGACCCACATTGGGCTCCCTGCATGGAGTCTGCTTCTCCCTCTGCTTGTTTCTCTGCTTCTCTCTGTGTGTCTCTCACGAATAAATAAATAGAATCTTAAAAAAAAAAAAAGAGAGAGAGAGAGAGAGAGAGTCTTAAAGTAGCACGAAGGCTAATCTCTTGGAACTCAAGAACTTGGCTGTGACTATTGCTACCAGGACAAGGTATCTACTGAATTTAGGACATATTCAGAGTATTTGAATATTTACCTAAAAATACATGAAGAAAAGTTGAAGTTGACCCAAGATACTCAAATAATCCCTTCTCAGAAGTATATATTGTATTGACACTGTGAGTACAACTGGCAACCTGCAGCTTAGCTCCACATTCTTTGCAGATATACCCACTTTTCAAGTAAGAAACTTAAACTGAAGTAATCTATTCATTTGAATTTTGTAGGACATGATGATGATGATTCTAAGGGATATCTCCTAATATCATTTAGTTTTCAAAATGAGGTATGTGCATTCCTGGGAATACATGGATACACTTTTAAAGGAATCCACTTGCTGATCTTGAGCTTCCATGTAGACTCATTAGTTATGACTGATCTGCCTCAAACTGTCTGCTTTCCCACTTACCCTTTTGTCATAATCCCTCTCCCCGACTAAGGAAAGAGGAGTTAACTCTCAACTATGCCAAGTCACACCCTTTGTATTGCCCCAAGACACAAAGCCTCCTCAAAGCATCTGATAAAAGGGATCTAAAATAATGTCAGTGAGCAAGTGAATGGCCTTCTGCACCTCAGGGGCTTTCTATTACATTTACTTTCAACAAAAAGAATGCCTAACTCAGTTGTCAACAAGAGATTAACAAATTTTGTAATACATACTTGTGATTTTGGCATGTAATACAGGAGTCTGAAAAATTAGAATTGCATTCTTATTTCAAAAATCCTTGAACTCCTATCTACCTCTGTAAACTAATATAATCTCTCATATCTATAATGAAAACACACATAATATTGATGTTGAACTTGTCTCTTTCTTGCAATAAGGAATATTTATCCACCGATACGTGAATTAGAAAATCTTAGTCACATCCATCCCATTAAGAGATACATTTGTAATTCGATATTAGTTTATCTGCTAACTTATCAAAATACATAATACATTCACAATGATTTGATTTTAACTAATACAAATTATAATAACTTAATACAGAAAACAAATTCACTCTGAAACCGGTTTCAGTCCCTGAAACTTAAAAAAAAATGAAATTCAATGTTTAGACTTTTTTGTTGCAGAAAAATATGACAGAATAGACCAAAAACAGCCATGTTAAAGAGAATTTATTTTTGTGGGGTAGGGGAATGAAAATGCAAGTTCAGGTAGAAAAGAGGATGTAAAATTTCAAATGTTGGACGAAAATTATGTTTTTTAAAATACTAATCAGTATGGTACTTAAGATTCCACTGGATAGAGAAGGGATAGAACATATTTTTAACTGTCACAATTTGCAACATATAGGAAATCACATTCTGTACCATTGTTTAAACTTATGATGTAAGATTTTATATGCTAATCTAGAAACATGCAGAGGGATACATTATTTTTCAAAAGCATATGCCTTCAAATTCTGGAGACCACTTCTCTAGCGTAGTTCTCAACTATTGATGCATTGATGCAATGCAGTCGTTATAGACACAGAATCAGTAATTGATCTTACTGATTGTAGGACTTTGGATGACTTAAATTCAGTCTACTTACCTGTAAAATGGGGACAGTACCCAGTCTACAGAGATCAACCTATCAAACTTCAGTATACATCAAAATCACCTGGAAGGGTTCTTAAAACAGACTGCTGGGTCCCTACTCCCAGAGTTTCTGATTCAGGTCTGAGGCCAGGAACCCAAATTTGCACTTCCAAGAAGATTCCAGGTAATGCTCATGCTGTTGGCTGAGGGACCACAGTTTTAAGAACTTTTGGTCTATCTCATAAGGTCATTATGAGGTCTTAAGAGTTAATACATCAAGTGGTTAGAACTGCACTGGCACAGAACAGACGCTGATGTTTACCAGCAGATATCATCAATCAGGATTGGACTTACTGCAACAGAAAAGTCTACTCCAGTGGGTTACACAGAAAGGAGTGAGCATGTCACTTAAGAAGAGGTCCTGAGGTAAAGCATCCAGGGATGCCCCGCTGTTCAAGAATGTCATGAAGCTCCCAGGCACCTCCTGTCTTCCTGCTTAACTGTCTTTGTCCTGCAGCTTTCATCACCACAGACGCATAACAGGCGCATAACAGGAATCTTGTCTGCGTTCCAGCTAGGAGAGAAGAAAGTTCAGGGTAAGGAGCTGACGGAGCATGCTAGCCAAGACACCCTGGACTTTTTATAAAGGCTTTATTTAATAATTTATTATTTTTAGAGAAGTCACTTCCTTTAGAAACAGGTTTCTAGAAGCCCCTCACAAGTGATTTTCACTTGAATCTCGTCAGACCCAGGTCACATGCCAGCCACTCCAACTATAAGGGAGTCAGGGAAAGGAAGAATTTTTGGCTCTCTAGCTATTATGGTGAAAGACACCAAAGAAGAAAGGGATTTGGATAGAAAATATACAGCATCAGCCTGTAGACATTGCACTGGTGATTAATTCAACGTCCAGCCCCTCTCCCCTTGTTGGAGGTCAGGGGTAAAGCTGTAAGTTCCAATCCTCTAATCTCAAAATTGGTTCCTAACTATATTTTTTAGAGCTTTCCCCCCCAAAATCACTTTATTAACATAAACTCAGATGTGGTTGAAAGGGGTTTGTAATGAATAACAAGAGATACTCTTTTCACATTTATCACTCTAAAGTTACTCCAGGAACCAAAACGTAAACAGCAAATATTACAACAAAAGATGCCCCTCTTACTCTAGTCTCTTAGGAAATTATAAAGATTTTGGGAGCTATGAGCCAAGAACCATGCATAAAGATCAAAATACATACTTATTTTATTATCATAATAAAGTTTATTCATAAATACACAAGCTATTATACCAAGATGGAAATTTCTTATGATACAGAATAAAGTGTAAAAAGGTAACATATAAGAAAGAGTGAAAATCAGGGATCCCTGGGTGGCGCAGCAGTTTGGCGCCTGCCTTTGGCCCAGGGCGCGATCCTGGAGACCCAGGATCAAATCCCACATCAGGCTCCCGGTGCATGGAGCCTGCTTCTCCCTCTGCCTATGTCTCTGCCCCTCTCTCTCTCTCTGACTATCATAAATAGTTAAAAAAAAAAAAAAAAGAGTGAAAATCAGAACATAGATTTGTATTTGCTTGTATTTTCACCAAGAAATTCTGGAAACCCTGCTAAACACACTATCAAAAATGGTTACCTGTGTGCTGTGGTGGGAAGGGAACAGCGAGAGTAGGAGGTCAGGTAGGAGTGAGACATTACTGGGTACCTTCCTTAGTATTTTGATTTTGAACCACATGAATATGTTTTTTAAAAGGTAAATATATAAGTAAATAAAGGCATTTCAAAAAATGAGAGACTACAGAAGAAGCACCCCTACTGGCTCAAAAAAAAAAAAAAAAAAAAAAGAGATACAGGCTCTGATGTCAATCAAATGCGAATTCAAGCCCTTGGTGCTGCTACTTACTGGCTATATGACCCTGAACTATTTACCTCTGATGTCAATCAAATGCGAATTCAAGCCCTTGGTGCTGCTACTTACTGGCTATGTGACCCTGGACTATTTACCAAGTTAAACTCTCTGAGCCCCAAGTTTACACAATGCAACAAAACATCTGTAAAGCTGCGTAGTAGTAGCTGGCACAGGATTCCTCCCCGTGTGTTGTTCTATTGCAACAGACAGAACAAAGAGGGAGAGGAGGGGGAAGAGAGGAGGGCGAGGAGGAGAACGGGGAGGGGGGGAGAAGGAACCGCACGTCTGGGATCTGGCGTCACCTGCACACCAACTCCGCCGAACCTCTGCAGTGTCCACGTGGTTCTGAGGGAGAGGCAGCCTGCTGAGGGACACGCGCTGCTCCGGTGTGAAGCCCGTCTGAAGACCGCCTGCCCCCTCCCTACCCCGGCCCGCGACATGACCCCTCTCCTACCTACCTGCTGCCCAGCATTGCCGGCGCACCGCACAGGGCCCCGACGGGTGTGCCTCCCCGGGAAGGGGCTCCAGAAGCTGCGGCTCTCCTGAGCGGTGGACTCTGGCGCGCGAACCCCTCCGCCCGTCGTCCCCCTCCCCCCAGCCGGCAGAGGCACCGCCAGGGACCGCCCACCGCCCGCAAGGCCAGGCCGTGCCTAACGCGCCCGGGCCCGGGGCGTCTTCCCGCCCTCGCGTCCACCCGGTTCCCTCCCGAAGCAGACGTACGTTTCCGGACACGTCTCCCACGTCCCGCCTCCGTCGGGCTGCAGGCTCCGAAGTCTGGCCGCGCCGAGCCGCCTCCTCGCCTGCAGCCGGGGGCTGGGCCTCCGGACAGCGGGACACGACGTCCCACCCCACGGGAGCTCCGGCCGCAGGAAGCCGGCCCGGGCCCGCGCGGGGGGAGGGGGCGGAGGGGGCGGAGTCCCCCTCGGGGGCGTCACTTCCGGTCCGCCCCGGAAACTCGGGAGGTTTCTGAGCCTCGGATTGGTTCTCGAGGTGACCGCTCCACGGCGCCCTCCACCGGCGCCCTCCACCTGCCCTGGAGACGAGCTGGGAGGGGTTCGGATTGGACGGAGATGCTTGCGTACAAATACACCATAGCATGAGGAATCCGATAACCACATCCAACAGTTTGAATAATTACCAACTCTCAGCAGTTTTATTCATCTATAGCCCTAGCCCTCCTTCCCCTCATTCATTGAAGTCTCAGTCGTGAATCATCCATGACTTTAGCACGGCCAGTGCTGGGGTAAGGCAAGTGAGCACTTGCTCAGGCACAAAACTTAGAAGCGTTACCAAAAAGCTTAGCAAACGAGATAATATTTTAAAACGAAAAAAAAAAAAAAATATATATATATATATTTTTTTTTTAAAACGATATTTTTTAAAAATAAAAATCAATGCAAAAGATCCGTGATGAATACAGTATCAAAGTCTTTCACAGGGAATCAGTATTACTGATTTTTCCTTTTGCCTCAGGCTCCATAGAACTGGCGCAAGGCTAATGCTTAAGTATGTATCTTTAAAAGATAAGGAAAAAATTAAAATAAAATAAATAAAAATAAAAGATAAGGACTCTTAAAAAAACATAATCACAATACAATGATCACATCTGAAAAATAAGGTCAGGTATTCTATTACTGTTCAAATTTTGCCACTTGTTTTATATATTTTATAAATGTGTTCTATAATTATATATAAATATTATAATCTGTATACGATAGAATATATTATAAACACATATATATAAATTACACATACACTTTTTAAAAAACAAGTCTTTGGACATATATGTCTCTTAAGTTCTTTGAATCTATAGTTTCTCTGTCCTTTTATTTGTAGAAGAAACTTGAGGTTTTCCACAGTCTGAATTGTGCTTCCCAGGGAATTTCAAGAATGCACACATCAGAAAACCCCAGTCTCTCACACCAGCGAAGAGGAGCAAAAATAATTTTTCCTTCTACCTTTCTGAGTTCTCGAGGTGGGCCCCTGTAACATAAGACGAATTAAAAGCAAAACATGCAATTTTATTTACCATGTTTGATGTAACACAGGAGCCCACATAAGTAAATGACCCAAAGAAGCAGAGTTGCACATGCAACTAAACTGGACAAAGAGCAGTAAAATCAGGAAAATGGGATGAAGCGATGGGGCTGGGGGTAGGGTAGTTAATCTGGTGAAGTTACTAGGAAGATAAGCGTTAATTAGGTTTGTTTGTACAGATTTTTCTGATCCTCAACTTCCTATCCTTGAGAATAAGAAGGTGACTTTTCTCCTAGTATAAGGAAGACTTCTTTCACATGGGAATTCTATCTCCTACTTTTAAAAATAAGAAGAAAGGCAGGAGTGTTTTTCTTCTCTCTACTGCTTTTCCAAAGCCTTGAGCTCAAAATGATCATTGTGCCAAAGTGGCATATTTGGGGCTGGCACATTCTGCAACTCTTCACCATCTTCTTCCTTATTTCTTAATGGCAAAGCCCACAGATCAGCCAACCTACCTAACAGAAGCAGAATTTTCAGCTGGACCACTAGAAACTAGAGATTGTTCATAGACTGGAATGGCCAGGGGAGGCCAGAGCACAACAACTTTTCCTTGCCAGCTTCCTCCAGCCACACTGGTCATTTATCTTCACAGTATTGCAAGTTCACTTGGTTTTAGGCCTTTGCAGTTGCTCTAATGGTGGAGAGGAAGAATTTCCTTTACCCTTCAAGTTTCTTCTAGCTGGTCTAAGAATCAAATTTACACGAGACAGATCCACAGGAGGAAAAACCCCAACATTTAACTAGGTACACATAGGGACCCAGTAATGAGCAGAATTAAAAGCTTTTTCCACAAAGAAAGAAATCTTTGTTAAAATTGTACATAATTTCCTTTAATCATGAGCAGTTTGGGAGTCCATATTCAAGCCTCTAAATGTGATATGGCTTAAGAAAAAAAGTGCTTTGTTCACATTAGAGAAAATTAAGGATATTATTTCCACTACCTTCTTTCCTGAGTTGGAAAAGCCTGCACTTTGTACGATGTTGAGAAATTTCCAGGTTCAACTCCTGGCTGGCAGGACCAACTCATTTGAAAATAAGCTTTAATTTTAACGGTATACAAAGTAGAAATTGCAATCAGAAATACTCAAGATATACTAAGAGAAAGTGCAAGTGCAAAACAATGAGTAAATACTTATGCATCTTTTGTGTGAAAAAGAATAATAATCAATATACATATATACGTATGTACACACCGGGAGTCCACCTGAGGGGCAGGACCCACAACAGACAGGTGTGTGGGTCCTTGTACACCCCCAACCCCACACTTACCATTCCCGTCCTGGAATAGGGCAAAATCAAGAGTAGCTTGGCTCGGGGAATTGAACCCACAATCCTGGAGCTAGTGGCAACATGCTCTAACCAACTGAGCGAACCGGCTAGGACACGGGAGGAATTTTGTTAATGGCACTGAAAGAGCATTGCTTTCTTGACGTTTCTCTTGAGAAAAAGGGAAGAGTGTACTCTCCGCGTCCTTCCCCTCTGGGGGTTAGGTGGGGAAGAAGAGGACGGAAGCATTCCACACTCTGCCTCAAGGTGTCATGCTTTTTCCGGGAAAACCTAAGAAGATCCAGTCCTGCTCCTGGGGACGGCTTGCGGCAGTCAGCTCTGCCCGGACGCTGGGAACCCGGGACCCTGCAGCCAGCCCCCACGCCCCCACGCCCCCCACCCCAGGAGGCCGCCGCGGAGAGCCGCAGGCCTGGAGCTGCAGTGCAGCTCACCGGACGCGTGGTGGCGCCCGAGCGCGGAGCCGGCGCCGGCGGGGACACCAGGACCGCCGGGCCGCGTCGGAGGAGCCGCTGACCGGGTCGGGAGCCCCCTGCCACCCAGAACCGTGACGAGGTATGTGGGAGGCAGGGAGTATGACGTGGTCTGGCCTCGGAGAATCGCGGGGACTGAGAGAGGAGGAGGCGAGGCCCGGGGCGGGCAGGATACCCGGCGGGACGCGCGCGCTCTGCAGCAGGTGACGGGCCCGCGGCCAAGTGGGCTCGGCTCGCCTCTCCTTGCCAGCTTCTGCCTCTCCTCGCGTCCCACCACGCCTCTTCCTCAGTTAGGGCTGCTAGTATGCTCAGGAAATGATCGGTCTGTGCACACTCTAAAAGCCTTTTCCCTCCCTGTGCAAGTACAGGCGTGCACATGCATCTGCGTATTATCCTGTCTTCTTGGGATGCGCACTAGAGTCCCTAAGATGTTTAGTACTTGATATGCACATTGTTTATTCCCTAGAAAAACATGTTCTTTGACTAGCTAAAACTGCCATTTAGTTTCTGACCTCCCATTTCAGGCATTTGCTTTTAATACCATGAATTATTCTTCTGGTCCGTTAGCACGTTTTAACTAACTTTACACATGGATTGAACCAACCAGTAAGTATCTTCATGCTTTTGGGGCTTGCGGGTTTTCTGTTGTTTTTGTTTTTGTTTTGATGGTTCTGTGGTGAAAATTCTGTAAGTTCATAAGGTAGAATATTAAAGTTACTATCGCTCTTGTTTTACCAGGGCACCAGCTATGGTAAGTGATTTGGGAGTCTGGGCCACATTCAGACTTACCTTGACCCTTGGAGATGGAAGTGAGCATCAGTCACTTGCCTTTTGTCACAGGTCAGTTCCCTGGGAAACAGGGAGATGATCTTGTGTGCAGTTTTATTGGGAATGCTCTTAGAATCAACAAATAGGAAAGGGTAAGTAAGGGAAGCCACCTTAGAAGGAGGCAGAAGTTGAGGTTGATGGGGTTTAACAGAAGCCTCAAGCTGATCTCAGGGATATTTGAGCCTGGAATGGCCCTTCAGAAATGTCCTGCGTTGAAACAAATAGGAGAGGGAGGCCTTTATTTTCTTCCATCAACCAGTCTTGAAATTGAGCACCCCCAGTAGTGGGTTTAAATTTGAACAAGGTGCCTCTTCTGTTGAGGACAGTTTCCAGACACCAACCCAGTTGTGAGCCATTGGCAGTCAACATTTCTGAGGTTGAAAAATGAGCGACAGCATCAGGAGCACCATATGACAGTTGCAAACATGCCCTCACAGTTCTTTTGGCAATCATGTATCAGACATGTGCTCATCTTTGACCAGTAACGTATCCTTTTCCACACTAATAGCAGAGAGAACAGGTGTCATTAAAACAAAATGATGGTTAGAAGAAAGTCAATTCATTTGTCCTTTTGGGTTCGAAAAAGGTCTCTGTCCCTGCCACCAGAGTTTATAGCCTTGAGTTTAGTGGTTTCACATTGAAACACTGACCCAAGAAGGGACAGTCATCTCAATCCAGTCCCTATGTTCATCCTCCCAAAAGAACATTCTTCTTTGGTTTTGATCAAAGCATGTCTATTCTTTTTTGTTTTGAAGCATCTAGTGAATTAGTTACTAAAGTCATTATACTTGATGGGTATGAAATCATACTCAAAGAAGATACAAGTAAGAGCATTATTGTGTCTGGCTCCGTGGCTTAGCTGGTTAAAGCGCCTGTCTAGTAAACAGGAGATCCTGGGTTCGAATCCCAGTGGGGCCTGTTCTGCTTTCTTCCTAGCTTTTGTGATTTTTTTTAAACCCCTGTACTTTCTCTGGGTGAATAGGAACCAACTTGAACTTAGATAGGATGAATCTTGTGATATTCAGGGCCTTTGGAGAAGCATTCCCAATACCTATACCAAGAGTGATTTAAGGACTCAGGGTATTTGTCCTAAACATGATATTTGCAGTGGGTGAGGCTATAGCCAACCCAGCTGAGGTTTGCCCCTTAGCCCTAGCTTTTGAGATCAGGTAACAGAGATTCAACCACTTTGATAACATGCCCTTTCAGATATTTTTTGCCTTACCAAGAAATTACTGATTACTAAGAAGGGATTAATAACTTTGTCAATTGTTGAGCATCTGAGAATGCAGAAGTGTTAGAAGACTAATATTTTTAAAAACTCCTTAAAGTGGCTTTGAATCTAATGGATGACATCATGTAACTTAGGAAGAGTTGCGTAGTTAACAGTACTAAATGACAAAAAGTGACTACTCTGTAAGACAATTTTAACCATGTCCTGGACATTCAGTTTTGCCTTTGCTGAAGGGAGTTCTCTAATTGAAATACTATTTCTTTCTAGACATAAGTTATTTTTTATTCAAACTGCCTCCCCTTTAGGCCAGCTATGTGGTTCTTTCTTCTTCACATCCAGCTATTCATTGGTTAAGTTGGGCCCTGGGTAGTTTGGTGAATTCATTTGAATGAAATGTGCATTAAAAAGTGAAAGGTAAAGTATGGTGAGGATGAGAAATGTCAGGGAAAGAAAAGTGGTTAGGAAATATATCCACTTAGTGTATAACCAGGAAACTTTAGGTATGAAATGAATTTGGTGATGACCACACTGTGGATAACTACTTCCAGAAATCATTACTTTGCAGACGCAGCTGAGATCATCTGGATTCATCTGTCCCTGTTACCTGTTGCCACACTTCTCCTCTGTATTGGGATTGCTTAGTGCTGAGTCTGTGTCTACAATTCCACATGAAGAGTGCACCAAACTCAGGAGTATCGAACACTCTCAGATGGTTCAGTTTTAAGTTCTTGAGTCTTATACCTACACCATGATTGCAACTGAAAGAATCTCAAGTGTCTTGGCTTTCTAGGGCTGATGTTCACATCTTGAGTCATTGTAGAGTCTCTGGAATTAATCCTTCATCCTTCAGAATTTCTTCAACTCTAAACATCTTGGCTGCCTGGCTGGAGCTGATCTCCCCAAATATCCACATGTAAGACAGATCTCTCCATAGCTTCAAACTCATATTTCCATTTCCACTTGGATTTCATAGAGACACCACCAACACAATGCACCAAAAATTCAACTGACATCAGTCCCGTTGGAAACCTGTGGTTAACCTTGATTCTTCCCACCTTGGGAAGCCTTGTTGACTTTGCCTTCAACATGTGTAAGATGTCTTTCCCTTCTATCCTTCTATTGGTCCCTAGTTGGATCTTCAATATCTCTTCTTGTCCGTAACCTATAAGAGCCTCCTCTAGTTCCCTTGTCTTCAAAATTGGCCATCAAAGCATTCTCAATACAGCGAAGTTTATGGCTTAAAGTATAAAACATCTTTTCCTCCTTAAAATTTCCCAGTTTTTAACCTTCTCTTTCTTTTCCTAACATATATGTCTAACCATACATATTTCCCTCTAAGCACTGTTCTAGTTGCATGTTGTCCTTTCATTCTTTTAGTTAGAATATTTTCTAGTTTTGATTATACTTTTACTTTGATTTGTGGGTTAGTTAGAAGTGTGATGCTGAAGTTTCCCTATATCTGAGAATTTTCTATTTATCTTTTTGTTATTGACTTCTAGTTTAATTCTGTTATCAGAAAATATTTTTTTAATTATTTTAATCCTTTAAAAAGTTTTGAGACTTGCTTGATGGTTCTGTTTTGGTGAATTTTTCATGTGAACTTGAAAATAATGTGTATTCTGCATTAGTTACGTAGTGTCGTATAAGTGCTAACTAGGTTAAGTTGATTAATTATTAGCTATGGTTCAAATCTTCTGTATCCAACTTATTTCCCCTTTTCTTTCAGCTTCTCATCACCTACTCAAACGGGCCTTTAAAATCACCAACCATAGTTGTGGTTGTTCTATTTCTTGTTTGATTTTCTCAGTTTTGTTTCATAAAAATTAATAATTCTTGGTGAATTAATCATTTTATAGTTATTGAATGTTTTTCTTTATCTTTGGTCTTTTTACCTTGGGGTCTATTCTGTCTGATATTGATATATCCACACCAGCTTTCTAATGGTTGGTGTTTTCAAGGTATATCTTCCCTCACCATACTACTTACAACCTGTCATCTTTAATCCTGTTATGTGTCTCCTGTAAGCAGGGTACCATTGACTCCTGTTTTTCTTTGTTTTATTTTACTATTTAGCCTGCCAATCTCTGCCTTTTAATTATGTATATATCTCATTTACATTAATGCAATTATTGATATTTGGATTTAAGTTCATCATCAAGTTACTTGTTTTCCATTTATCCCACTTTTTTGTTCCTTTTTTTCTGCTTTTCTTTGAATTAATATTTATTATTCCATTTAACCTTTGTTTGGCCTAAAATGCATTATCTTTTCCCTCCAGCTGCTGTTAAGATTTTTTTAATCTTTGGTTTTCAATCATTTCAATATAATTTGGGTAGTTATGATTTTCTTCATAGTTATCCTGGCTGCCATTTGCTGAGTTTATTGAATCAATGAGTTGATGTGACTTTTTTTCATTGATCTGTGTCCTTAAGATTAGTACATTTTAATTATGTAAATTACACTTTGATTTAAAAAAAAAAGAAATCTTCACTGATGACATCTACACTCCAAAATTAATGGTTAGGCTCCAACTCCTCTCCTCATATTCAGGTTAAAATATACCTTCCCTTCTTTGGAAGGTACATCCCATGTTTTCTCTGACCTGGCCCACATATTCTCATTTAATCTCATTTATTTCCATGCCCTGCTTCAAATCCTTGGATATCCTGCTGTTACCAACATCATGCCCACTCCATTCAGTTCCCAATGACAAAGCCCCCTTTCTAACTCTCTGCATCATACTTCCATTGTTCTCTATTAATCTTCGAAGTCTTAGATCTGGTGTCATTTTCTCTAGAGGGCCTTCAAGGGCACTGGGGTAGCCTCCAATTTTCCGGTTGTCCTAAACAGGCTTCTCTGAACATTATGGTAGATATATTTGGCGAATGCATTTCTACTGGTAAGATAGTGTTAACTTCATCAAAAGAAATCCTTCCAGGAAAAAGACATGGGGCATCAAGACATATTTACTTTTATCTAAATGCTCATCTTACATCTGGTTTCTGTAGTGTAGTGGCTATCCCATTTGCCTAACATGCAAAAGGTTCCTGGTTTGAAACCAGGCAGAAACACATTGTCCTTCTTGCTTCTGTATTTGTTTCCTTTAGGACATGAACTGGTCCTTTCTTTTGGGGTCTCACACATAAAAACAAACACAAATATTTGCCGCCCTGAAATATGCCACGTTAGCTTAAGAATGATGTTGAGCTGAGAGCATTTGAGGAAGAGCAAGCAGGAAGGGCTCTCTGAGGAAAAGCAGGGCATCCCTGTCTGGTTGTGAAGGTGTTGCCTCCCAGCTCTCCTACCAGAGAAACAAATCCTGCTAAAATAACCCAGCTTCCACTAGTTTCCCCATATATTTACCTTCCCATAAAATGTTCCCCCTACAAGTCCAAACTCTCCTTTTCTTTGTCTACCCACTTCCCTTTGTATCACCCTTTACTAAAATGATTTAAAAGCTTTCAATTCTAACTTCTTTGGGTTCTCTTCTCTTTTCTGTGAAGCCTTCATGCATGTAAAATTAAAATAAAAATATACACATTGACAATATTTGTAAACTTTTTCTCCTGCTACACTGTCCTTTGTTAGTTGAACTCATATTCCCCAGAATAGAGGAAGAATTCTTCCTCCTTACATATGGAAATTGTGAGAAGATCAGGGCTTTGGGTAATTTGAATAAAATACACACATATCCAAAAAGATGTTAAGGAATAGCATGTAATGTGGAGCCAGGAGTACTTGCATTTGAACCATAATTCACATGGTTTCACACAAAATAAATAAGTTACATGGTGTGTTAAAGGATCATGAGCAGTACGGAGAAAAATAAAGCAAAGAATGAGGAGAAGCACTGGAATGAGGGAAGTGTATGACTTAGATATAATGTTCAGACTGGGTTTCCTGATATGTTGATATTTGAGAAAACACCTGAAGTAGGTAAGGGGCTGGGTCATACATATATCTAAGCAAGAATATCCCAGCAGAGGGAACAGTCAGTGCAAAGTCCCTGAAACAGTAATGTGCCTGATATATGCCATGAAGAACAAGAAGGCCAACAGCAAGTGCAGCAGAGTAAGCAAGGGGCACAGTGGGAGAAAAGAGATCTTGGGCAGCTCAGCAGCCTAAGTGGGGCCTTTGGCATTTACTCTGATGAAATGAAGAGACGTTGTTGAGTTTTAAGCAAAGTTGTGCTCCAAGTGTGTTGGGTTCAAAAAGATCTCTCTGGTTGCTCATCACTGAATAAGCCTGGAAAGGGTGGAAGAAGGAGAACCTATTAGGAGATTTTTGCAACAGCCCATGTTAGAGATGAAGGTGTCATGGTCCAGGGTGATAGTAGTTGGGTGGTGAGAAGTTTTTTTGGATCTAGATGCATTTTGAGTGGAGAGAATTCATGAATTCCTTCACATAGGTGGAATGAAATAATAATAGAAGTCAAAAGGTATTGCCAAGATTTTTGCCCAAATATCTGAAAAGTTGAAAATGCCATTAAATGAAATATGTAAAGCTGGGGTTGGAGAAGGTTTTGAGGGGACACTGAGGCATCAGTTATCCTAACAGTGTGAATAATGACACATACTTGCCTTCTATGTCACAAGTAAAGGCTGTAAGAGAGGGGCTGTGATGGCCGAGTGGTTAAGGCGTTGGACTCGAAATCCAATGGGGTCTCCCCGCGCAGGTTCAAATCCTGCTCACAGCGTTGCTCTTTTTAGTGTGGTGACCACATCTTGAGGCTTCTGCAAAATTGGATGGCTCCCCGCCCAACATTGCAGAAAAAGCTCTTAGGCGGAAATTCTAGTTTATAACTCAAATCTTTTAGGAGGGCGGGCGCAAACTGGTTATGAGCTCCATCAATTTCTTCCACTGTCTGGGCATCTGTGAACTGCAAAACTCCATCTCTCACTGTCCACGAGCTGCGGACTGGAGCAACTTGAAAACACTGGCTGCGAAGAGGTGAAGTTGTTAAGTCTGGAAAGTGCCTGATCCCAGCAGCAAAGAGCACAGGAAATTTGGGGGAATAGATGCCCTTTCCGATTATAGAGAGCCAGCAGCTCCTGAAAGACATTCTCAGGAAGCAATCTTTAGTGTTTGTACTGACATCAAAGGCTGGTGGAAAGCCATAAAAAATTTAGGACAATACTCCATCATATTTGCCACACACTCTTGAAAGCACTTTTTACAAAGGAGGAAGTTGAGGCACAGAGAGGATATATTTTGACTTTTGACTTTGCCTTTTCAAGCCCATGTGAAACCTCCTCTCCTCAGCGGACTAAACCTCTTTTTATAAGCACTTCTTCATTTTCAGCTATTTTGTCTCCTTTGAAGAGCTAAGTAGAATTTAAGCCAATTTTGTATTTGTTTTTAAATGAGTTCCTGGTCTCCAAGTTTCTTTGTCAAATGCGATTCTTAAAATGCATACTTCTATTGAATTCTTCCCTCCTCGTTGCATTACATGTTTATTGCAATGTTGTGGGCAGATGAATATTATGGGTGGGGGAGGGCGGTAATAAAGAGCTAAAAACTAGGCACAGATATATAAGGAGTGAAGAGAGAAGTGAAAACTGAGTCCATGGAGATTTGTTCAAGCAAAACAGCAAAACAGCTACTAAGCCCCAAACAAATTTCCAATGCATACAGTCAGAAAATAAGTGAAGATTGACCTGTTTTCAATGAGAACATTTTATGTAAATATACATCATGCAAGCAAGTCTCAGAATAAATTATTATTTCCCAGAATTGGCACAGTTTTTGTTCCTAATCCCTGTCTAAATTACAAAAAAAAAACAAAAACAAAACACACAACTACTAATTTGTTATGAATTGTGTATACTAATGGAAAATACTAGTATTGACAGCATCACAGCGGGTGTGGGCCAGTGGCGCAATGGATAACGCATCTGACTACGGATCAGAAGATTCTAGGTTCGACTCCTGGCTGGCTCGCTGACCTTGTTTTTCTTTTCCCACTTTCTAGGTACTTTTTTTTTTTTTTTTTTTTTTTAACAAACCATTGAAGCAATCATTAAAGTCCTTCGAACACAGTTTCCTGGGCCTGATCTTTCACTTTCAGGGATGCTCTCCTACATCAGCTGTCAGTCGAGTCCAAAAGAGACGTCAGAAGCGTCAAAGCAACGATCCTCTAAGATTTTCTTCTTTTATCTCTTCTTGAAGTAGGGATAGGAGATTGGCTGACAATGACCATTTGAAGGAAGGTTTGAAAATCAAAGAAGCTCTTAAGAAAAATTACCAAAAACTTTTCTTCCAGTATCTTCTCCGTAGATATTTTTTTCCTGTTGCAGAGAGTCCTCACTGCAGAGGTCTCTCCTGCGTAGCTCCTCCCTCGCCACCAGCAAAGAGAAAGATGACAGACATCCCCCGGGGAAATGTGCAGTCAAGGAAAGTCCAGCTGCGGGAACATTGGAGCGAGCGGCCAGCTTGATCCTGAAGGCCGCGGTGGCCACTCCTCCCCTACGTGTCCCCCACGTGCCCGGCCGAGCTTCCATCGGGGCAGAGGCCCTCGGGGGACAGAGAACCCACAGGGATCCCTTGTTTTGCAAAGGTAAACAACCAGGGAAAAGACGGGAGTGTAAGGAAGATCTGGGAGGTGGCAGTTTTAGGGATGCCTCTCGGAACAGACCTGCCTCCTCTAGTGCGTCGAGGGCGTGCGTAGAGACTGCCAAGTGGGGAATATTCCTCAAACCAACCCAAAAGATCGTGTTCCTATGTGGCCCGGCCTCCGAATGTGTAGCTTGTCTAGTCGGCGTGCATCGCAGGTGAACTGCAGTCATCGCGTGCGCCCTTCGGGTACGGAGACCAAACCAGAAAAAGGTGCGCAGCCTTGCGCGGCGCACTCGGTGCGGTGTCAGCACAGGTAACGGGGAGGGAGGGTTCGCGATGGGAGGGAGGAACCGAGCACAGACCAGACGGGAACACAGCCCGTGCCCCGCTGCTCCGGCCTACCCCTCACTGGCAGCGTATGCCTCCTTTTCTTTCTCTACTGGAACTTCTTTGACGCGCCCCAATAATACTGTCTCCTGACTTTCACTATAAACTAAGCAGGCATATTTCGAAAACTCTTCTCAATGCCCTCTTTGCTAAAATACGACCGCCTGGCTTCCACGTTACTCCCTCGTTTCTTCGGTAAAGACTTCCTCGCAGGTGTGTTACTTTGTATTAAAAACAAGCAAAGCGAGAAGAAAATACATCCCCTTTTCATTGAGAAGGAGAATGTCTGAATTCTCCATTCTGAGCGGTGTGATTTGGGGTCATAGGTAGTCTGGGTTGGGCAGGCAGGAGGCCAAAACAGCACTTCATGTGGCCCGTACGGGGATCGAACCCGCGACCTTGGCGTTATTAGCACCACGCTCTCACCAACTGAGCTAACCGGCCACCTGCAAACCAGCCCTTTAAAAAACTAATGTTCCTCTACATTTTTGTTTGTCTAAAACTAAGGGAGAATTTCTTCTCTTCTTCCTTCTAAGGAGAACTTCAAACCATATTCACAGACTGTAATGAGTCTACATTCATTCAGTTCTTCGGATATGGAGCAAAAAACCCACGAAGGAACTTTTGTGCAGGGGCTGAGTCTAGTCTATTGGCGAAGAGTGCCCTGCGGTCGGATTTCCAGTTGTTGGTGAAGGGGGTCTCCCTTTTTAGAAGCATGTCTGCAGCACTGGATCACATATGGCACACGTCTCTTCCTGGACTCCTAACGTGATGACCCATTAAAGTCGGTACGTTCAAGGCGAGGAAACGAAGAGGAGCGGTGCAGGAAAGGACGGGGTGACTCGCGTGGCGGAAGACTCGCAGACACCTGCATGACGTCATCAGCATTGCGGTCCCGCGCTGTACCGCCCCCCCCACACCCCCCCACACACACCTCCGCAGCACCAGCCACACTCTAAGTTGGGGTAACTCGTAGTTCTGTTTGGGGGTGGCAGAAAAGGGTCGCGGAGGTTTGCAGAGGACCAGGTGGCGGCGGCGCCGGCCGAGTGGTAAAGTTCTCACCCAACTGCAAGTTCTATGCGTCACTCAGGTTGCGGGGTGCGAGCGGAGGGACCCCGGCCCTGGGCGGGGAGGCCCGAGTCGGGCAGGTGCGCTCTGCGCTGCGCAGGAAGCTTACCAGCTGCACCACCGACGGCAGGGGGGGCGGCACCTGCGGCGCTTCAGGACGCGCCCCTCCACGCGTTCCTGGCGTGGTTCATCTTTCCAACTTTCTTGCTGACTCAAGCCTAGTAAAATTTTCAGCGAATCTTTGGAGCTAAGGGAATCAGCAAGTAATGACTTTTGTTGGTTTAGAAGCCGACGACGGCGCAGGAGAGAAGCTTGAGCCTCCAGTGTCCACTCCGGAATGTTCAAGGTCCAAGGCGCGAGGCCAGCGAGGTTTCCCCCTTAACATTCCCCCGGTCCTCCGAGGTTCCGGTCCCAGGTGCAGGGCCACCCCAGGAAAGGGCGCTCTCGGAGCCGGTCGCGCTCAGCTCATCCCCAACCGTGTCACCGACCCCGAGGTCCGCAGGCAAAGCCACTGCGGCGCACTTCGCTTGCTTTCTGTACCTCTCAACCCCAAAAGGATTGCTCGGACTCCCTCCTCCTCCGGACCAGCGGAGTTCCCGCGTGGCCGACCTCCCTGACTTTAACGACTTCGCCCTAGGGTTTCAGGTAGGACCATGAGCTCCCGGGCCTCGCTGTCCTGAAAAACCAGCAACTTGCCAGTTGCCAGAACCTACGATGTAGCTCTGTTGTCCTCACTCCACCCCCGCCTTCAGACTGAGGGACCGAGATCCAATAACTGTATTTTTCTGTAGGCTGCTTTCGAAAGAAATATTGAGCATGAACATTACTTGTAGTGATTCTTGATCAAAAGAGGGGCTCATTAAAAGATTTGACCTTTAACATTATACAATAGTACAGAGTGAATCTTCATTGATTTTAGACTCCAGCTACCCCCAAATCCTCCTCGGAGGCCACCGGAGCACCTGGTTTCTTGTTTATCCTCCCCCAAATATTCTATACATAGTCAAGCATACCTTTAATATCTCCACCTGCCATCATTGGCAATACACAAGGGAACATCCGCCGCAAATGTCTTGTAAGAGAATTTCAAATTATGTATGGTATAATCCAGATTAGAGTCTATTAATTATCCAACACTGTTTCAGGAAAAATAATAATTCAATATTAACAATTCTTATTACATTTTATAGCATATACATATGTATATATACATCATCACATATCTTAATAAATGCTACTAAAATTCAGTTTATGTTTATGCTATCATTCTTGCCTTTCATCACAGTAGAATGACACACTAGGCCTTTCCCCACAGCTGAAAATCACCAAAATGCTGTATATAAGCAAGACTTTACAGGATTCAAAGTGCTGACAATAATGTAAGGATCTGTAAGGCTGAACACTAAGTGAAGAAAGAGAGGTAATTAAGTGAAGAATTGAAAATGCCCATGTGTGATACTTATAAATGCATTTAATAACACCTAAGTGCTCTGAAAAAGGCACTGGAGAAGTTTACTTTCTTTATCTCAAGGAATTGCTGGAAGCAGTAGAATTGCATTTTGCCAAAGAATTTACAAAAGCCCTTTCTTTCCATGATGCGGTTAAAAGTCTGTAGCTCCTTTCTACATAAATAGCACTGTGGCCTCAACTTTTTTGAAGGGGATTGACATTTGGTATGGGTGGGTCTTCACGGTTTACGCAGCCAGTCAGTAAACCGGAAGGTAAACTACGTTTGCAAAAGGATTGTGGGCACCCGCTGAGGGGGGAGGGGGGGACCTTTAGATCTTCAGGCTAACGCTCTCTCAACTGAGCTACCTCAGCTAACCCTGGGGAACATTTCTTGTCAATTACTCTTGAAATAACTTCTCTGAACAGCCTATTTTCTTTTTTGTATGCTACATTTCAGGAAAAATAAATAAAGTCTTGTTTTCTGCAAATGTAACATTTTGCCCATTTCAAAAATAATTGTACCAACATAAAAATTAGACAACGGGAAACATATTCGAAGTTTCCTGAGTATTATAGGAAGAACAACAACAACAGTAACAAACAGGTTAAAGAAAATTTTATATATGGTTTCTTAGGATATGAATTAGACTGCCATAGGGCTGTGGTGATTCAGAGCTTCCTGCTAGAAGAATTCAAGACAACGTCATTTGGAATAAATTCTAGTTTGGACCTCAAATTTTTATTCTTTTAAAAGTTATTTTTATTCCTTTTCCCTGTCGTTCTATTGAGGTATAAATTACATACAGTAAAGTACGCAAGTCTTAAGTGCACAGCTTGATGATTTCTACAAGTTTACATCGCTGTGTGACCATGTCAGTTTCCTTAGGATCCCTCTCCTTTGCTATACTCCCAAAGTTAGCCACTGATCTGAATTCTCATTATATGTGCTGTCATTTATTTTGTAGCTTCATATACATTAAATCAACTTGAATCTGCATTCTTCTATCTGACTTCTGTAGCTCAATATTGTCTTTGAGATTCATCTGTGTTTTTAATCTGTGAAAACAGTTTCTTCCTTTCATCAACTTCCATTTGGTAATACCACAATGTACTTGTTCATTCTAATGCTGATGGGAATTTGATTTCCAGTTCTAGGTTACAAAAATTGTGGAACCTTCTTGTGCATAGTTTTAGGTGAACATAAGTGCTCAACTATCAGATAAATAGATACATACATAGGTAGATACAGAGATACAGAGATAAATGAATGAAATTGCTGGGGCATAGGATATATGTATGTTTGACTTTATTAGAGGTTGCTAAACCATTTTCCAAAATGAACATATTAATGTACACTATTAACATCGATGTATGAGGCTTCTGGTCACTTCACAGACTAGCCAACACAGGATATCATCAGCCATTTTAATTTTGGTTATTCAGGCCATGATGTAGTGGAGGTTCTTTGTGATTTTTAACTTGTATTTTTTTATGACAATGATATTATTTTATTATCAAAGGGAGGAGAAAAGATATTTTTTGTGTTTCTCTGTATTTTTAAAGATATTTTACATTATGGGGCTATTATTTGGATAATCGAAAAAATTAATAATTTAGCATATCCTATATCAAAAATTATATGAGCTATTCGCAGTATATTCCTCCTGTATAATGCAAAATGTTATAGTATTTAGGTATGGACAAGGTCAAACACAAATCATTCCTTCTTTGCTCAAACCTGCAGATAAGGCCAAACACTGTCACTCCCAGCTGAGTTCTTGGTCTTTGTCACATTAGTGATTAGCTAAGATGAAACCTGTTTGTCTCTGTTTCTCCTGGTTCAATGATTCCAGAAGGACTCAGTGGACTTAGCATATAGTTGTCTTCACAGCTATTCTTTATTATAGCAAAAGAATACAGAACAGAGTCAGCAAAGGGAAAAGGGTCATAGGGGAAAGTCTGGCGGAAAGTAGGTACAGGTCACACAGGAGGGGCTTAATTCCTTCAACCAAGAATTGTGACAACACATGAACAATGTCCACCAGGGAAGTTGACTAAAGACTTGCTTCCCAAGATATTTAGGGGAGGCTGCCTAGCATATATCAAAACTCCAGATGCAGAAAGAAAACAGATGTTCAGCACGAACTGTATGGTTTCCGTGAACAGCTTAGGCACAGCAAGCCATTCCTGTCATCTTGGAACTCTCTTCTTAAAATCTTAATTCCCAGGGGTGCCTGGGTGGCTCAGTGGGCTAAGCATCTGCTTTCAGCTCAATCATGATCCCAGGAATCCTGGGACTGAGCCAGGCATTGGACTCCCTGTTCATGGGGAGCCTGCTTCTTTCGCCCTCTTCCCCCTCTTTGTGCTCTCTCTAATAAATAAATAAAATCTTAAAAAAAAAAAAGTTCTTAGTTCCCAGGTGCCAACGAAGGGCCAACCTTGCAAGTAGGCCTTTCTAAGGAGAACAGTCTCAGGGCTGCGATGTTAACTCTTTCTGTAGCAACCCCCTTGAAAGTGGCTAGATATACAAATGGACACTTCCCATTCATCTGATCAAAGTTTCTCCAGTGCAAAACAATTCCAAATACTTCATCTGGAAGTTGTGTTCTATTTCCTGTAAAGTCTAAGGCAAACTACCCAGCAGAGGACACTGATCCTTCGATCTGGAGTGCTCTCCCCTTTGCAAGAGCCTAAATAAAGTTTATGTTCTCATCTATCTGGTTTTGTCTTTGACAATTTGGTGTCCTGAGTCATACAGAAGTAAAAGTCCAGCTGGAACACTGTCTCATCCACCCAGACACTGAGTCCTCCCAAGCCTCCTGTGCTCCTTTTCTGGTGGGATCCTACAGTGAGCCCAGTGCCTGATCCAGATGCTCCTGACATTCATCTGTGGTAGCTTGGTAAGGATTTCCTCCTCAAATCAAATCCTAATGTCATTCATACCTAAAAGCAGCTGGGATTTCCCAGGGAGCTTCTAGGAAATCAGCAAAGACTTGCTCTTTAATATTATAAAAGGAGAGGTGTTAGAAATAATTAAATTTATTTGCTATATTGATCAGTTTCATGAGAAACATTGTCAAATCAGAATGTTTAGGGGACACCTGGGTGGCTCAGCAGTTGAGTGTCTGCCTTCCACTCAGGTCGTGATCCTGGGGGAGAGGGGGCAGGTTCGGGGATCGAGTCCTGCATGGAGTCCTGCATAGAGTCTGGCATCAGGCTCTCTGTGGGGAACCTGCTTTTCCCTCTATGTCTGTGCCTCTTTCTTTGTGTCTCCCATGAATAAATAAATAAAATATTTTTAAAAAAAAGGAAAAGAAAAGATGTTTAGCCCTCTACCTGGAGTTAGTCAAACAGCAAAGTATGAGGGCACTGTCCCCTAGACTTCCCTCCCTTCTGGCACTATTTGCAAGTTTTGAGGATTCCCCAAAATGCCTTTGGGTTTGATAATTTGCTAGAAGTAGTCACAGAGCTCATCAAAGCTATTCTACTCACTGGGTACAGCTTACTACAGGGAAAAGACACAGACTTAAATCAGCCAAAAGAAAATACACATAGGGCAGATTCAAAATGAAACTTCTGTTGTCCTCTAGTTAAGCTACCCTCCTGGCATCGATGTATGACAATACAGGGTATTGTCAGCTCAGGAACTTCACCTAAGCTTCCATGTCCAGAGTTTTTATTGGGGGCTTCATTATCATAAGCAATCGATCACCCATGTGCCAGGCTGACTGGTAGAGTCACAAAGCCCTCACCTGTAATCACATGGTTGGTATCTCCAACACGACTACAATATGTGGCCAGACCCACCCCAAAAATATATCCTACTATTAGGTATGACATAAATCATTTCCCAGGAGCTGAAGCAAAGGCCAAACCTCACTTTGGGCACAGTCCAATTTTTCACCACATGAATTGGGATGGGTTCCTCTCCATACACTCACCCAGAATGGTGTCTGGCAAAGAAGAGAATATAGATAATTCTATTTTTTAAAATTTTATTTATTTATTCACGAGAGACACAGAGAAAGAGGCAGAGACATAGGCAGAGGGAGAAGCAGGCTCCATGCAGGGAGCCTAATGTGGGACTTGATCCCAGGGCCCCAGGGCTACACTCTGAGCAGAAGGCGGACGCTCACCCACTGAGCCACCCAGGCATCCCAATAATTCTATTTTTGGAAGAAACTAACAACATTGATAAAACAAAGGAAATTTTCAACTTTTCATATTTGTGGACCATTCTCCTGGGCTCCCGGGGAAGCTATACTCTAACATTTACCAAGGTTAAAATGACTCAGCAAAACCTCTATTTCTGCCCTGACCACATATTGTATACCTGCTTCATTAAAAATAATAACCAAAGAAGAGCTTTCCAAGCATAAAGATAAGAAAAATTTAAAAACCTCCCTGGTTCCCATTAAAGCCATACAGCCTCACACATACTAAAAACATGAGATGAAGTCTGTAACTTTCTGGAATGCTCTTCACCATGATGATTCTGTAATTTTTTAAAATGTAGAAAACATATATAACCCTGTACCAAATGTTCCCTCCCTGGAACACTCTCTTCTTTGTGAAGATTGTGTATCCTGTGTGGCTCACCTAACTTGGGCTTAAATTAAACTCTTTTCTTTCTCTTTAAAATGTTTTAAAAAGCTTGTTAAATTTGAGAGGACAATACAAAGCAATGACCCATTCAGGGGGGAATTGAGTGGCACGGAGATAGGACTAGGGAGGACCTTTATATCTACAAATATTTGGAACCAGAGGAATAGATTATCTAGGCAAAAAACAAAAAGTTAAAATTAGCAAAATTATTATATGAAATATAATTTGGATGTGATGAAAGACACAAAAGTAAGGCATATTTATGTAATGGATAAAATCACTTCAGAGCTTTATAAGGACATGGATCTTTTCAGTTTGCACCAGAAATAGAAATGGAAACTGGGGACAAATAAACAAATAGTCAAAATTGTTAGACCCAAAAGGTCAAAATTGTTAGAAAAGTTTCTTATTCAACAATTTAAAATTCTGCCATTCCATAAATAGTTTTAAAAAATGATTAGACACAGGCTGATGTGTTGGTTAAGCATTGGTTAAGTGCTGGACTCTTGGTTTTCCTTAGGTCCTGATCTCAGGGTCCTAGGATCGAGCCCCATGTCTAGCTCTGCTCAGCGTGGAGTCTGCTTGGAATTCTCTCTCTCTTTCTCCTTCTGCCTCCCTGTTCTCTGTCTCTCTCTCTAATAAATAAAATATTTTTGGGACACCTGGGTGGCTCAGTAGTTGAGTGTCTGCCTTCAGCTCAGGGCATGATCCTGGTCCTGGGATCAAGTCCCATATGGTGATCCCTGCGTGGAGCCTGCTTCTCCCTCTGCCTGTGTCTCTGCCTCTGTCTGTGTGTCTCTCATGAATAAATAAATAAAATCTTTAAAGTAAATAAAATATTTTTAAAAAATTTATTGGACACATATGAAGAGGGAAATCTTTAAAGTAGAATTTCTGGAAAAAAAAAAGTAGAATCTCTGGCCCTTTCTGATGGCAGTGTGAGTTCTTGGGGAGAGGACTCTACGCGGACTCTAAGACAGACTCATTACCAATTCTACTTATCAGCTGATCATGTATATGAATCTTCATTTGGCAGAAGTATATGTCAACTCTAGAAAAGCCCTGAGTTGTAGTGTTTGAAATATTCAGTATTTTCACCTGGAACAACCAAAAGAAACACCTTTTTTCCTCCTCATCATTCCCATCCAAACCACTTCAATTTTTCCTCCTTCCTTTGTTATCTTCCTCTTCTCTCCCCAAAATTCTGAGTTGACGCTACTATACTGTTTTGAGACTCTATGAATATTTCTGAGAATTTTCATAATGGACCACATAATTAAAAGTTTAAAAACTTGTCCTTGATAAGTGAACTAGTAGGAAAGATGGTTGTGTATATAAATACATCTTTTTTACAATGAGATAAATGTGAATTTAGTGTTGCAAATTCTCTATTAGTAAGAAAGAAAAAACCATCAGATTTTTTTTCTGAGCTGTGATGAATGAGCAGGAATCTGTTGTGTAGACCAGATGATAAGAGCCTTGTAGGTAGAGAAAGGAATCAAATTGGCCACAGCTACTCATGCTTTTTTTTTCCACCCTGCCAAATCCCTTCTCTAACCTGTGACTTCATCTTCATATTCTTTAGTGAAAGAAACTGCAAGACAAAACAAAACACTCTTGTTAATATTGTTTATCTCTTAGTATCTACGTTTAACCTTCATTTTGCTAAAATAAATGAATTAAGCCAATAAATCAAAAGAAACTCTCATCCTAAGGGGTTGTGGGGGAGACAGAGGGAGCAAAGGAGCAGAGAGCTCCATGACAGTGGACAGTTCACTGAGAGGTAAAATCTACTCAGAATCAGGAATTGAGTGGGGTAAAAAAGAAACAAAAGCACTTAAAATACAGTCCTTGTTCCCCCTGTCCCCCCCAGGAGCAGAAGATCCCATAAGGGAGGGAGTGAAGCTAAGAGAGGCCCAAGCTAACACATCATGGACCTGGTAGAGCAGGCAAAGCTCACAGGAGAAGCCGGGAGGTGCAGCTGCATGGTCACCAGTGGAGAAGTGTATGCAAAGAGAGAGAAATGAGCCAGGGCAAATGAGGGTATTTCTCAAGGCATAGAGGCCTTTAGGGATATGGACTGTGAGCAAGGAAATCTTGCGAGACATTAGGAGGTAAGAGAGAATCAAGAAAACTCAGTAACAGGTAAATATGGGGAGCAGAGAGAAGAAGCCAAGAATCCAAAATGAATCTCTGCCACAGATTGGCACAGCATTATACTAAGTAAAAGAAGTCTAACACACAAAAAGGCCCACAAACTGTATAGTCCCATGTACACAAAATTCTAGAAAAGGCAACATGATAGCAATGGACAGCAGATCAATGGTGGCCAGGAACAGGTGTGCAAGAAAGGATGGACTACAGAGGGAAGGAGGAAACTCTAGGAGGACTGTCTTGTTCTCATCTTGAACCTGGTGGAGTAAACACATGCTTTGTGAATACTCTGGCAAAGTAGGGGATCCTCAAGGATGTCCACATGACAAGCCCCAAACCTGGGAATGTGCTGCTTCACATGACAAAAGGGATTCTGCAGATGTGCTTAAGTTTAGGCATCTGGGTGGCTCCATGGGTTAAGTGTCTGCCTTCTGTCCAGATCATGATCCTGGAGTCCTGGGATTGAGCATCTGAGTCATTGCGGGGAGGCAGGGGGTAATCCCTGCTCAACAAGGAATCTGCTCCCTCACTCTGCTCATGCTGTATCTCACTCTCTCTCAAATAAGTAAATAAAATATTTAAATTAAAATAAATAAATAAAAAGTTCAGGATCTTAAAATATGGAGATCATTCTTGGTTATCCAGAGGGTCCGATATAACCATAGAGTCCTTAAAAGGTGGAAAAGAGGTATTAGAGTCAGAAAAGATGTGACAACAGAAGCAAAGATCAAAGTCATTCACTTGCTGGCTTTGGAGATGGAAGGTGGCTAAGAGCCAAGGAATGTGGGCAGGCTGTAGCAGGTGGAACAGGCAAGGAAAGCTCTCCCCCAGAGCTTCCAGAAGACCACAGCCCAGCCAGCAGCCTGATTTCAGTGCAGTGAAAGCCCCTTTAGACTTCTGGCCTGTAGAACTGCAAGACAACAATTTTGTGCTATTTTAAGCCACTAACTTGGTGAAAATCTTACTAAAAAGGAGACATTAGAAAGAAAACTCCCTCATTGTTTTCTGTTTTGAACAACTCCACAGAAGTTGGTGTGATCAGAGTCGTAAAATCAAGAGACAGCCCAGCCTTTGATAGGCTGGGAGAGCAAACAGCTGTAACCCCCGGGGACACTTCCATCCCCTGGCTGTTCTACTTTCACACTGTTTCCTCAAACATTGTGTGGTCATTGCATCAGGTATTAGCTTTTTTAAAATTATGGAAGAGTCTCTTCTGTTGAAAAATATGCTGGCCTGAGCTCTTTTCTTCATTCTTCTCTGACTCTGCTTCTGGGGCCACACCCCCAGCTAAGCCTTTGTGTTTGTTCCTCCCTCTGCCTGACCCTGAGGAACCCCATCACTGTGTGTATCCAAGACTTTCTTCTGACCTCCCCGCCTCTGCCTAATGCCACTTGCCCGGAGAGGCCATCCAAACAACCCTGCATGTAACTGCACTCCCATCACATATCCTGGTATCTCCTCTGCCTCCCATCCCGTTTTATTTTTCTCTATAAAACTTCATCTACTTGTATATTCACTTTTTATTGGTCACTGTGGATTTCTCCCTACTAGAACTTAGCATCCAGAGCACAGAGGCTTCATCTTTTTATGCAGTCTCGACATCTAGGATGGACCTGGCAAGAAAAGTAGGCGCTGCATATTTGCTAGGTAACTGCATTTGTGAGAAAGAGCACAGGAGAGGGAGTGGATTTAGGCTAGATGATTTTCTCACATGTTGATGGGACAGCCCCGCGGGGATTTCGGTCAGAAAAGCGCAGCTGGTCAGCAGGATGCCTGGCTCTGGGTTCAAATGGGAGAACGGGGTGGGAGAGAAATAATTCAGTCATCAGTATCTGCAGAGGGGCTGTAATTAGGGGCACGCATGGAATACAAAGAATACGTAGATCATTAGCCAAGAGGAAAGCTGGACACGGAACTGTCGGGAATATCATATTTAAGGAACAGAGGAGGGCCCCAGAGACAGAATAAATCCAGTGAGAAAAAAAATAAAAATAAAAAATAAAATAAATCCAGTGAGAGAATGGAAGGAAGCAGAATAACCTTGAGTCATTTATTTCGGAGGTAGCGTCAGAATGAATGTTGTTTATTTTCTGACGAAGAAAGATACAAACCCAGCACCCACCCCCCTCCTGGGCCGATGTTCACTGCTGGAGGCTGGATTATGTGGCTCAAATCACATAAGACTTCACAGGTGGAATTCAGCAACCTCAACGCGGCTTGTGGCATCAGAGCAAAGCTTCTCCTTCCCGGCCGAGGTGGTGGTGCTGCGGGGGTAGGGGTGGGGGTGGGGGGAGGGAGGTGGGGGTGAGGGCGGGGAGGGGGGCTCCCCTACAAAGCTGCGCCCCGGGAGCGCACGAAGCCGCAGAGCGCAGGACCCAGGCTCTCCGCTCGCCGGCTCAGTTCCCAGCGAGCTCAGGATTTCTTGAAGAAAGGAGAGGGGAAAGGATGAGGGGGGCTTCCTTGGAAGCTGTGCACGGCTGTAAGGTCGGAGGAGGAGAAGGAGAACCTGCTTGGGTAATTCCATTTGCTTCCTTCTGGTCTGTGGTTTCTTCCCGTTCGAAAACTCTCAAATGTCCTCCTTCATCGTGGGAACATCCGCGGGCTCAGCGTGGAAAATAAAAAAAATCCTTTTTCTTTGGAGGGGAGGGCAAAATGCATTCGTAGAAAAGGAATCTGAAATCGCGAAGGGAAGAAAACATGCTCCAGGTGAGGCTCGAACTCACAACCTCGGCATCACCCGCACATATACTGCTGTATAAGTACCGCGCGCTAACCGATTGCGCCACTGGAGCATGCTTTCTCCGGAGGGCCGGCGCGCGCTCTACAGAGCCTCGGGCTGGCCGCGCCGTCCGCGAGCCGCCTCCGGGAGCGCGCCGAGCCCCGAGGCCGCCCCCCGCCCCTGCCGCTCGCCCGCGCCGCCGCGAGCGCTCCCAGCCAGCCCGCGCGGTCCGGGCGCCTCGCTCCCTCCTGGAAGAGGGAGGCGCCTCGTCCTCTACGCCTCCGGGGACCCAGGCCCGCGCCGCCTTGGGGAGCCCCGAGCTGCCGCCGAGGAGGGAGGGCGCGCGGACTCCCGCTCCTTCCCGCCTTCCCTGCGAGAAGGGAACGATGCCCGTGGAAGACCCGAGCCATTTGGCCGAGGCGCGGCCTCCCGGCGCCCAGCCGGCTGCTCGCGGATGCTTCCACTGCACCCGGGACCCCGAGCAGCCCAATCCGCCAGCCCTGGCCCCGCGCGTCCCCAGGCCGCGCAACCCGCAGGCTGCGCACCCCCTTCCCCAGGGCCTCCCGAGGCCGCCCGAAAACCGCGTCCCAGGTCGGAGCCCTCTGCCCCGGCGTCTCTTGCAGGAAACTTGCTAGAGTCGTAATGACCCATCAATTGTGCGGCCTGCAACGGCGGCCAAGGCCGTGAGCCCTACCCCCACCTCCGCTCCTCCACCTGTTTCGATCCTGCAGGTTCCATGCAGATAGTGTACCTCTGCGACGCCGTGCCCACCCGTGACCCTCTTCCCCTCCTGGGGCCTCTCATTAGAAAGGCCAGTTGTGTGCGCTTTTTTGTTTGCTTGAGTATTTGATTTTGCCTGGGGAAATTGCAGCTTTCAGAGTACACATACCCACACGCGCACATACACGCACATCTGGGCTTTTATGGAATAATTCTCATGAAGTAGAAGGAAAATTGTCTAAAGAGGGGAATAGCCTGCCTATTCTTGACCACATAATGCCTCACACACAGGACTGCAGGTAATAGAGCAGCGTCCAGGCTTCTCCTTCCAGACATACGAAAAAGTCAGCGAGGAGAGAGAAGGTGCCTCGGTGTCTGTTGCACTGCTGTACGCCTATCATTCCCTGTGTATTAACACCTGAACATGAGGAGCAGGGAGAAGCACCATAAGCTTCTTGGCAGATGACCACCTCAGCAGAGAATTCCCTCCAGACCCAGCAATTGCACTGTTGGGGATTTACCCCAAAGATACAGATGCAGTGAAAACGCCGGGACACCTGCACCCCGATGTTCATAGCAGCAATGTCCACAATAGCCAAACTGTGGAAGGAGCCTCGGTGTCCATCGGAAGATGAATGGATAAAGAAGATGTGGTTTATGTATACAATGGAATATTCCTCAGCCATTAGAAACGACAAATACCCACCATTTGCTTCGATGTGGATGGAACTGGAGGGTATTATGCTGAGTGAAGTAAGTCAATCAGAGAAGGACAAACATTTATGGTCTCATTCATCTGGGGAATATAAATAATAGTGAAAGGGAATATAAGGGAAGGGAGAAGAAGTGTGTGGGAAATATCAGAAAGGGAGACAGAACATAAAGACTCCTAACTCTGGGAAACAAACTAGGGGTAGTGGAAGGGGAGGAGGGTGGGGGGTGGGGGTGAATGGGTGACAGGCACTGAGGGGGGCACTTGACGGGATGAGCACTGGGTGTTATTCTGTATGTTGGTAAACTGAACACCAATAAAAATAAATTTATTATAAAAAAAAAAAGAGAATTCCCTCCAACATCCTCAGCATGCAGTCCTAGGGAGAGAGACCAAGTTGGCCTGAACTTCTAGAGGTCATCCCATCTAATTAACAGCCATAGCAATGGCCCCTGGTCTAGAGCTTACCAGTGGCCAGGCACTGTTCTAAGTGATTTATGCAAATCTCATAACAACACTCATGGTGGGTGTTTGAAGTCTGGAGCTAGAGAAGAATCAATATCTATGGAATGCTTGTTCTTAAGGGATGAAAACTTGACGTCACTCCCAGTATAACTGGCTATTAAACTGCCTTTCATCAGAGAAGACAAGTCTGTGACATAATATAGGCATTAAAGCATGAAATCATGTTCATGGAGGAAAAAGGAGAAAGCTAAAAACTTGGAATAATTCATGTTAAAAAATAATAACCATCTTCTGACCTCTGTCTGCACTTCCATGGAAGCCTGGTCTGTTTGGACTACATCATGGGCTCCCTGCCCTCTGACTTCAGCTGGAATTTAATTATGCGAGCACTAGAAGGAGACCAGAATGAGAGAGCACACAGAGGTTGGAGGGTTCATTTTTTCTGCGTTCTTTTCTGGGGGTCAACTCTGTCTAGTTCATCAGAGTGGACCTTTCCATAGTCCAATAGCAGCTCCTTTCCTCCCTCCTTCAGGCCCTCGGGGTGCTAAGCAGCTGATACCAGTAGCCTTCTACTCCATCCTTCCCCAGCCTGCCCACACCTTTATTAAATAGCCCCTTTCTGAAATCCTCCAAAAAATATCCCATTGTGAAGGCATCTTCTGTACCCTCTTGATTTCCTGATTGCTAGAAACTATGATGGAATTGACAATTATGAATGACTGGCAGGAGTTTGGGAGATAGTATATAATATTATGTTTTGAATGGGAGGGGCAATAATATAGAAATAAACATATTTTTGTAATTGATGGGATTCAGAACATGCTACTCCAAAATATGGCACCTGGGCAAATTAAATATTTTAAGCTGAAAGAGTTTGAGAAAATGTGAGAAGCAGGAAGATCACTGTGACTCACCCCCTGCCCTTCTCCGCCCAAGCAGGTCATAAAACTTGTGTGAGAGGTACCCTGAGAAAAGGAGTATCCTTATGTCCAAAGACAAAGGGACTCCAAGAAGAATCCAAACAAACAGTTCCTCCTGGTTTACTAGAACTTACCTTGTACCCTTTGTATCATATTTCTCCACAACCATCCAATCTTCGTCAAACTGAGCATGAAAATACTCAGCTTTAACCACTCCCTCAGGGTTTCATTTCCTTATGAAGGCTCCCATCTCACTTAAACCTTTTATCGAGTAAACATTTATGCTTTCCTCTTGATAATCTGTCTTTGTGACTCTAATTTTCAGACCCAGTCAGGGACCCTAAGACAGTCAGGGAAAACTTTTTCCCTTTCCTATGTGATAGTGATCCAAATACAGGGAAACCACTGGATCTTTAACCTAATTTTCAAGAAAACGGTGGAGTTTTGGTAATGACTGAAATGTCCTATTAAAGTCATCTCAGACAGAACTATAGAGAATGCTCAAATTCTGTCTCAAAAAGATGATTCTGAAGAATCTATGATTCCAGGCTCTCATCATTCTGCTCTGGAAAGAATCTGATATGGCTGGGCTCCATGTGCCACTTGAGAAAAATGATGTCTCTTTATAACCTGAGGAAAATGCCATTTACCTGTAGTGTATTTTCTCTCCACAGATCTCTAAAACCATACTAATAACATGAAAATGCTGAAATAGCATTTTAAAGATCTATTTATTCGTTTTAGAGAGAGAACAAGCATGAGGGGGGTAGGGGTAGAGGGAAAAGGAGAGAAATCCTCAAAGCAAACTCCTTGTTGAGCATGGAGCCCAAAGTTGGGGCTCAATCTCAGGACCCCGAGATCATGATATGAGCTTAAATCAAGAGGTAGTGGCTTGGAGTGCCTAGGTGGCTCAGTTGGTTAGGCATCTGCCTTTGGCTTGGGTTATGATCCCGAGGCCCTAGGATTGAGCCCCATGTCACACTTTCTGCTCAGTAGAGTCTGCTTCTTCTCCCTCTGTGGTCCCCTGCTTGTATTCTTTCTCTCTCTCTCTCTCCCTCTGTCAAATAAATTATTAAAAAAAAAAAAAAAAAGTCAGTGGCTCAACTGACTGAGCAACCCAGGTGCCCCTGAAATAGCATTTTAAACATCTCAGGAACTGGCTGCTATGTGCTTCTGGAGCATAAAACTCTCCAACACCTTTCACTCCGTATTTTTTAGAACCTCGGTTCTCAACCTCGGAAGAACTGGAAAATTGCCTAAAACCATACCCATGAATAGTTCCCACCCCCTGAGATTGAGTTTATTGGTTTGGGATAGATCCCAGAAACCCATATTAAAAAACAACAGCAACAACAACAACAAAAAATTCCTAGTTGGTTATAATAATCATAGATGCTTCCTGTCTCTTAATCTAAGGAAACAAATAAAAATAAGGAAAAAAATATGGATTTCTCGTGCTCAACTGGAAAAAAGGCTAAAGTTATACATCCGTTTTAAAAGCGTCACCCAAAGAATGAATAATTTTAGAGCACCAATGCAAAAGACAAGTTCAAGAATTAAAGCCAAAGGCCAAAAAAAAAATAAAAAAAAAAAAAAAAAATAAAGCCAAAGGCCAGGTTCTCTCTGTACACACCCCCAGGGTACTTCATAGAATGGGTTTATTAGGCAAAACCTGAAAACAGTCATTAGTATTCTCCAATTTGGAAACAGGTAGATTGGCAGGGGCACATGGGGGCTGCAGCCCAGGAAAAACTTATACAATATCCTTCTAGACTGCAAACCCATCTCCCCCATCACCAATAAGGTGTACTTCCCACAAGATGAAAGAACTGCCAAACCTCACTCTTTTCCCATCCTCTCTGCAGGATAAAGTTAAGAGAATCTTTGAGGTAGAATTATCCAGAATAACCCCCTAGAATACCTTGGCAGGTCACAAAGAACGATGGAAAATAACACAGAAATGTGGGTCAGTTACCAAAAAAGATGCCCAGAATGACTATAGCCCCCTCCAGCACTGGGGAGAGAGCAGCGGCATGTACAAGACCAAGAGAACCCTAAGATTGTCTCTGTGTGTGTGTGTGTGTGTGTGTCTCTTTCTTTCTCGGTCACTCTGTTCTCTCCTCCCTCTCTCAGTCTCTCTCTGCTCACCTCCTCTCCTTCCTCCTCTCTCTCCTTCCTCATAAGGATGATGAGGGTGGAAGTAGGGAGAGGCAGGACTGGTGGAGAAATATGGTCCTAAAACTAATTCTCTCTGACAACCTCAAACTAACCAATTTCACCCCTATCAGAAAAACAGCCTAAAACTGACAAGTTAGTTTGCCCCTGTTAGGGCACTTTAAACAACACTTCAAAGACTCATTGTATCTATCAGAGTTCTTAGCCATATATGGCCAAACCCAGCTCTGCAGTAAGTAGGTAAGAAATTCACCAAAGAATCCAAGAATGCCTGAGAAGGTCAGAGGACCCGGCACAGAGGCTATATAACCACGAACACCCCAAATCACCCTAGAGAACAGCTCCCCAGTCGTTACTGTGGGACTTCAGGATGAAGTTTTTCTGAGAAAGAAACCCATTTTCTGACACTCTCAGCAGCACGGATGTCTTGCACAATGTGCTTTTCTTTGTCCACAGCTCCTGGATGGAAGCCTGAAGTGGGTGAATCCGGTGGGTGGCAGCTGGGTCACATGCTTATTATGCTCTGGCTGCAGAAACAAAATGAATTTAACAGAACTGAATGACAATGATGATTGTAGTGCAAAGACAAAAAAGTGAGCTGTAAAGATCATCTTACAGCATTAACAGAGGAGAAGCAACAAGCAGAGGAGTCTGACCCCCTGTTCCCCCAAACCAAATCCATGACAAAACAAGCTGAGTGAAAGTTTCATAGACTCCAAAGGAAAAAGACAAACACATAAAAGGCAACGGAGATCTAAAGAAAGTCAGCAACCAGTGTCTGAAGTAGAAAAAAAATTAAGTGAAACAAGAAATAAAATCTCAATAAAAATATTTGTGAATGTGCATAAAGAAAACCATCTTCCGGGAAAAACAGATATCAAATCCACCAAAACAGAGATACATTCTCATAGTTACCAAACTTCAAAATACAGAAAGAAAGCACATGACCAACAGGGTGGGGTTGAGGTGGGGGAAGGGGGCAGAAACCAGATCATGTGTCTCCAGTGACATTAAGTGCAGTTAAAATATAATCTTATGAACACCTTGTGTGAGTGTCCCCAGCATCTGGAAATGCAAGTGAGAGATCCAACCATTTGAAAAGTTAGTACTTTCTCAGTAAATCTACTGAGTATCCCCTTTGGGCCAAATAACTGGCTAAAGGGTCAAACCAGGAGCGGGGGGGATGGTTGGACCACGTAGGGAGATGACCATCCCAGAATAAATAAATTATAACTAGGTGAGATCTGTCTCGTTGTTCAGCATGTTTTCATGGATGGTACTATATAGATGAAATAAAATTGATTTTGAGATAAGAGAGACATTATTCTAGACATCCTGCAGGTGTGTTTTGGTCACTTTTAGTTACAGGTAAATGTAGGCTCAGAACCTAGAAATTTCACATCATGAAACAAGAAGAAATAAAATAAGTGTTTGAGACACAATTTTGGGAAAAGAACAATGAAAGAACTGAGGCAGGCATCAGAAAGGAATTAAAATAGTTGAAAACAAAATTTAAAAAGGATAAAATGTGATCCCAAAGATTATTTTTAGGAAAAAGAAAAGAAGAGAAAAATACATAGATAACATATAAAAAGATAAAATATGTATTTAAAAAAATAGATAATTCAGTTATTAAAAATAAGAACGTAAAACTGGGAATTACAACATACAAAATTTCTTAGAAGAAATTTTTAAAAATCATCAAAGAGTTCTTTGTCTAATTTAACACCAAAATTGAGAACTTGGACAAAACTGGTAGTTTTCGAGGACAACAGGCATTATCGATGAGGGCTAGCTGAGGACAAGGCACGAGCCAGTGGCAGCAAAGTGACAAGCCCTTGAAACAGGCAGAGGGACCTTCCTCTACAGACTCAACTGCCTCAATGTTCATACTTTGCTAAGGGCAGAAGGCAATCCTAGCCCGACCTCAGGAGCCTGTAAGTCTACTTGAACATATAAAAATTCCTTTAGAAATTTCCTTCATCTCTAAACCTCCAAGATACATTCTGGCGATCATCCCCCAAGCACATGGCCAACCAGTATCCATCTGAAGGGTCTCATGACTCAGGTTTTATCAGAAGGTAATAAGTGACCTTTCCCAACAACAGCTGCCCCCCTCAAGGTCCTGGGAACCTTGCTTCCAAAATTCCTTAGAGAACAAGCTCTCCTCAAACCCCTCCCAACTCCCACGTATATAACCAGCCTCCCCTCAGCTCTTCCTGCCCACGGGCCCTGTCCCCTGGTCTCGTCCCCGTGCTTTAATAAAACCACCATTTTGCTCCAAAGATGTCTCAAGAATTTTTTCTTGGTCGTGGGCTCTGGACTTCACCCCACCAAACCTCACCGATATTCCAAAACTTCATCATTACTAAGGCTGATTCAGCGGAAGCCAGAAGCCACAGAGGTTCATGCCCCCGGGGGCAGTTAGACTTGTCAGAGTCAGGCCTCAGCTGCCCCAGGCCCAGATGGTTTCACAGGAGAAAGCCTTTCACATCCTCACAGATCACACGTGTGTAATGATACTGCAGGAGAGGAAAACCTGTCTAGGTCCTGCGACAGCATGAGGAGGAAATTGACATAAAACATGGAGGGGAGAAAAATGGAGTCTTAGTTATGTATGTATGCACGGGAGTTCACAGATATTTGAGACTTCCATACCATCCTGGGGTAACAGAGAAATAGGGATTTGGAGTTTCTGAGTCTGGGAGACAAATTCTGGGAAGATACAGGAAGAAATGCATGTGAGTTAATGTCACCTTGTGCCGAGGAAGAGTGTGTCCCAGGATAAATTTGTCCCTGGGGATAGCTCTCTTCTTGGTACAGATACTTTTCCTAACAGCAGGTTTCCCCTGGAGGTGTAAGTTTCCTTTACAAAGGGGGATGTTTATTCTGTATTTTAGGCAGTTAGGGGCATGGTGGGGGGGTGGTCAGTGAAGAGCTTTTCCTGCCTCTACTGGTTCTCCTGTTCATTAAAAATAATGCATATGCAAAGTGGCATATTTGGGGGTGTAATGTTTTGAATCCTTTTAATATTCAAATACGTAAATCATAGCATCCTACAGGAAGAAGTCCCTTTGTTTTTTTATTTTATTAACACCAGTAGTACTCTGATATCAGCAACAGATAAAAGTAACATAATAAAAGAGCATCAGTACAGGAATCCTCTGTACTTTCTGATGTATGAAAGACTTAGGGTTTGAAGCCAGTGGCCAAGAAAAAATCCTTGAGACGTCTTTGGTGCAAAAAGGTGGTTTTATTAAAGCAGGACAGGACTCAGTGGGCAGGAAGAACTGCACCGGGGTGACGAACAGTGGCCCAAGATATACTTTCAAATTGGGGGGGGGTCAGGGAGAGTGTAAATCTCAAGAATTTTGGAAACAAGCTTTCCATGACCTTGAGGGGGCTGCCTATTGTTGGGAAGAAGTCATTTATTATTATCTAATAAAACCTGAGTCATGAGACCCTTCAGACATATATTGGTGTGTCATGTGCTTGGGGGATGATTTCCAACACATATCTTGGGGGTTTAGAGATAATGGAAGTTTCCAGAAAATTTTTTATAAGTTAAAGTAGACTTACAGGATCCTGGGGATTGGGCTAAGATAGCCTTTTGCTTTTAGCGAAGCATTAACATGGAGGCAGCTGAGCTCCTAGAGGAATGTCCTTCTGCCTGTTTCAAGGACTTGTCAATGGGCTGTAGGTAGTTTGGAAATTTAATAATTTTTCTTCTGCCTTTGTTTACCACATCACTTTCTGCTCATTTTTCTGAAAAATCTAAAGCTAGTCTAAAAAATAAAGTTTGTTAATTAAAAAAAAAACACAAATTAAGTTTGCTTTGTAAAGTAAGGAAAATGATTTCCCCTCTGACTCTGAGTGCTCGACCAGAGATCCCTAATTGTAAACAATTAGCAAAAGAAAGACAATAGAAGCTCCTATATGTACAACAGATACAGCTGTATCACCTGGTCACTTCCAACTCCAGCCTAAACACCATCTGTAGTTAAAGATGAAAAAGAGAAAGGTGCCGGGAGGCTAGTTTTGAAGAAGTTATCAGGAAAAGCTAGATAAACATGGATCATGGTTGTCATGTCAAGTAAAGTCGTGCCTTCTCGTTTGATAATGTTATATGGAGCCCAAGGTTGGCTGCCTATCCCTGGAAGATCATTAAGCAAGAGAGGAATTTTGCTTGGAAAGGACTTGGAGCTTTATTCAGGAAGCCAGCCAACTGGGGAGGAGGCAAACGCTTGTCCAAAAGCCCACTCCTGCGTTTCTGCCTGGCCTAGGGGTTTTTAAAGGATTTAGGATAGTACATCAACGATGGAGTGCAGAGGCCCGCAACATTTCTCATTTCTGTGCACACTCCATGATGCCACAGACATCATTTCAGGGAAGGAGTTCGGTTCCTGGGTTCCCGTTTGGTGGACAAGATCTACAGAAACACAAAAGGAGATTAGTAAAATCATCTGTGTGACCTGAAAAAGAAAAATGTTCTGCTAAAAACTTGCTAGGCTATTCCAATAGCTGGGACCACTTCAGACAGCCTGGCTGGCCTCTGTGGCCTGGGAAAGTTCTGGTCCTTCTCTCCTCAAGGCCAGCAGTCTACAGATCTCAAAGAGAGAAAATTAGTTTTGTTATAGATCCAAGGCCCCTGGTCAGCGAGTAAAGAGTGTTAGGGCAGCCTGGATGGCTCAGCGGTTTAGTGCCACCTTCAGCCCAGGCATGATCCTGGAGATGGGGAATCGTTGGGCTGTGTGAAGCCTGCTTCTCCTTCTGCCTGTGTCTCTGCCCCCCTCTCTCTCTCTCTCCTCTGTGTCTCTCATGAATAAATAAATAAAATCTTTAAAAAAAAAAAAAGTGAGTTGACTTGAACCTAGCAAACCCTTAACATCAGTTGTAGGGCTGTCAGAAATAGATTTTCTCATGATTTAAAGTCATCCTTCTCTGTCCAGTACAAAAAAAGAGACACAAATGGAGATTTCCTTTATAAATTACCCTTAAAAAAGGGTAACTTCTACTCTGTTTTTAGAGCTTCTTCTGTGTCCGCTTTTTATCAAAAATAACCAGCTCAAAATAATCCTAATGCCAAAGAGGCATATTCTGGTGTGGAACATTCTGCTACCCTTCAGTTTACTAAATACCATTGCAATAGGTATTCACAAACAAATCTAACAGTACACTTTCTAAGTGTACTTGCAAAAAAACCAAGGTGATCATTTCAATATTAAAATTAGTCCAGTACTAGGGCACCTGGGTGGCTCAGTCGGTTGAGTGTCTGCCTTTGGCTCAGGTCAATATCTCAGGGTCTTGGGATGGAGTCTCTCAGCAGAGACTTCGCTTCTCCCTCTGCCGCTACCCCTGCTCATGCTTTCTCACTCTTGATCTCTCTCTCTCTCTCAATCTCTCTCTCAAATAATGAAATAAAATATTTTTAAAAGAAAGTAAAATTGATTTAATACTACATTATTCATTAATGCAATTTGCCAACTATAGGTCAAATGAAAAAAGTTACATGGTCTTGAGGGTGTACGCCAAATATGGAGTAGGTAAATTCAGCATACTTTTTTGAATAAAAACAAGCTCTTAAAAATAACTCTGGAAAAAAAAAGAGAAAAAAAAAAAGAAAAAAAAATAACTCTGGATGGATATGTAGGGCCTAGGGCAGGCTGCTCCAAGTGGGCCACTTTGGCATAAAGATTATTTTGAGTTAAAAGACATCAATACCCTACAGATTTAGGAAAAGCTCTTTACCATCCTCTCAACTGGCTAAAAAGAATATAGGTAGAGGTCCTGCTCTGGGAAGAGATCTGTCACCAGGGATAACTACGTTATGGTATGAACTAGGTATAGTGGACAGGGAGCCACCTAGCAAGGTCCTCTATGTCTATTGTTTCTAAGTGGCCTAGCAAACATTTATTTGTTTACATAAATAAACATTGACTCTTTTTCATCTTCCTATGACTTGCATTTCTTCCCTTTGAGTCCCTGACCCCTACTCCCTGGTTGAGGATGACAGATAAGCCTCACTTCGCCTGTTTTTAGAATTTCCATGTTTGTGTGAATTCCCTGTACATATGTTATTACATTTGATTTTCTCCTGTTAATCTGTTTCATGTCAATTTGATTCTTACTCCAGTTGGAAGGACCTTGAAATTCCAGGAAATTCTTATTTCCCAACAGATATATGATTAAAATGTCATGTAGGTGCACAGTGGAGTGCCCTGTTTTGTGTTCTGGGGGATGCGCTGCAGGGATGGGGATGGTGGGTTATCTTCTGGCCTCTGTATCCCTTATTGGACAGCCTAGGACCCCTGGGCCCCTTCACTCAGTACTTGGTGGACCACCATCATGCCCTCTTGCACAATAAGTATTGACTTTTCTGGCTGACTTATGTGGGACAGTCCTGGCTGACTCATGTGGGACAGTCCTTGGATGCCATGGTTTTGTGCATGTCTAAAGGCATCATGAATGGTTTAGCTCAGCTACTCTGATGCCCACAAGCTTTCCTATTTAGGGTAGCATCTCTCTCCATCCTGATGTCTTACAGACTGAAACACCAAAATCAAAGAAGATATCCAAAACCTTTCTCTACATTTTAACGTTCAACTTCACTGGTATGGTTTGTTTGTTTGTTTTTGTTTGTTTGTTTGTGAGGGTAAGGGATTTGAATTTACTTGATCTTCTATTTTACAGTAATTTACGATCCTCTAGTCATTCATTGTTTTTTCACATGTTCTGGTTGAAGTCAATTAGGTAATAGGAAAGCATTTAAGCTTTCCAATTCTGCAGATTACCCTATCTGGCAGAGGGTTTCCTGCTACATTCTTGAGATCCTTGGCACAATTAGTGTTCTTTCCATCGTCTGGTTTAAGCCATGTACTAAAAATTCTTTTTTTTTTTTCATTTATTTATGATAGTCACACAGAGAGAGAGAGGGGCAGAGACACAGGCAGAGGGAGAAGCAGGCTCCATGCACCGGGAGCCTGACGTGGGATTCGATGCCGGGTCTCCAGGATCGCGCCCTGGGCCAAAGGCAGGCGCTAAACCGCTGCGCCACCCAGGGATCCCCATGTACTAAAAATTCTAATTGGTATAACTTTGCGTCCACCATCAGACTTAAACACCTTACCCTTATCACCCCATGTTATCTCTCTTCTCCCCCAATTTTTTCCATCTTTCTGAACTGAGACAGACACAGCAGTTTGACACATGCTAGGTACCTGTGATGCAGGATCTTACCATCTCAAACTACCATTTCTTACACCAACAAAGAGAAGGAAGATAAGCAAGTGCCTGGGATGGGCCAGACTGAGCAGTAACATCAAGACACAAAGGTCCGGCTGAGTACCCAGAAGAGAGGATCCGATCCTTGCCAGTGGGAAGCAATCCTTCTGTCCACAAGGCCCTGCGGACACAGCACTCTAGTGGGCAGGGGTCTGATGGACACTCTAAAATTGCTCCTTCTGGCCAGGATCACATCTTAGCTCCCTGTCCCCAGCACCTGTCCCATTGCCTTGCACACAGGAGTCCATTAGTGCTTTCTGAACAAAGGACAGAAATTCTGATTCCACTTTCCACTTAATCCGTATATTCCACGTTTTCTATGAAAACTGCAGAACTAGGACACCCGGGTGGCTCCACTTACTCAAACAGACAGTCCTGTGAGTTAGAGATTCTAACTGGACACTAGTTACTACCTCTCCTTTTACTATGACTGACGAGGGCAGGAGGGTCATCAACGCTGTCCCCTGACCCTAGCAGAAGACGCTGTCACCTCCAAGAGCCACTAGGTTTCCTTTCCTGAGGGACCACCTGCCTGTTCTCTAGGGACTAGACCTTATTTTCTTTCTATGATACAGTGAGGCATATCATCTGTTTTAAGCAAATATTTATGAGACACAGCCCCCTCCTCAAAAAAAGAGACCCTGAATAAAAATACAACCCTGAGGGGCACCTGGGTGGCTCAATGGTTGAACATCTGCATTTGGCTCAGGTTGTGATCCGGGGTCCTGGGATCGAGTCCCACATAGAGCTCCCCACAGGGAGCCTGCTTCTCCCTCTGCCTATGTCTCTGCCTCTCTCTGTATGTCTCTCATGAAGAAATAAGTAAAATCTTAAAAAAAAAAAAAAAAAAAGTATAATCCTGAAAGGAACTGAGTTGGACTATGGTCTCTGGTGGAGATCAATTTCTACAAGTAAATTTCAGTCTTTCTTGTTTTTCTTGTGATTAGGGGTTGCTTTTTGGTAAGGAAAAAGATTTTTAATCATAGAGTTAAACATCGTGGAAGTCCAGCCCAGATGTTTAATAAGCATGGTCCTCTCGAAAGAGAACTAGTAATGACAATAATATTGACGGTGACAGTGATGAAGTTTTAGAATATAGATGAGATCCAGAGCAGACAACCAAGAAAGAATTCTTGAGACATCTTTGGTGGTTTTATTAAAGCACAGGGATAGGACCCATGGGCAGGAAGAGCTGCTGTCCCCAGGCCTGTGAGGGGTGGCTGATTATATACCTGGGAGTTGGGAGGGGTTTGAGGAGAGCGTGTTCTCTAAGGAATTTTGGAAGCAAGGTTCCTAGGACCTTGAGGGGGCTAGCTGTTGTTGGGGAAAGGTCACTTATTACTGTCTAATAAAACCTGAGTCATGAGACCCTTAGAAGGATATCGGTGGGCCATGTATTTGGGGGATAATCGCCAACATGTTTCTTGGGGGCTTAGAGTTAAAGGAAATTTATTTTTTAAAAAAAGATTTCATTTATTTATTCATGAGAGACACAGAGAGAAAGAGAGGCAGAGATACTGGCAGAGGGAGAAACAGGCTCCACGCAGGAAGCCTGATGTGGGACTCGATCCTGGGTCCCCAGGGCTGAAGGCAGCACCAAACCACTGAGCCACCCAGGCTGCCCAGATAAAGGAAGTTTCTAAAGGAATTTTTATATGTTCAAGTAGACTTACAGCCCCCTGAGGGTCGGGCTAATATTGCTTTCTGCTTTTAGCAAAGTATGAACATCGAGGCAGTTGAGTCTGTAGAGGAATGTCCCTTTACCTGTTTCAAGGACTTGTCAATGTGCTCTCCACGCTTGTGACTTGTCCTCAGCTAGACCTGTGTTCCCCTGTCAACAGCAAGCATTAACTTGAACAAAATTCTATGAATTCTCAAAAAATAAAATACATAAAGTATCATGTGTATTTTGAACACTGCTTTTGAGGAGTCATCCTATGTTACTAAAAGACCCATTCACTCAAGGCAGAACTTAGAAATTTATGTTCTCAGTCTCCCTGGAACTCGGAGTGTAGCAATTGATCTAGATTTTCCCCCAATAGACACTTATTAAGAGACTGTGATTAGGAGGATAATAATGAGAGGAAGGAACATTGGATAGATTTTGTTGATTTTTTCCAGGATGTTGATGGAGACACATTGGTTGTCAGAGCAGGCAGTTAATTAGGCCTACTGACCTAATGGGATGCCTGGAGGCCAGCAAGGAGGAGGCAGTGGCCAGCTGTGGGGAAGGTCCAGGCCTGTCCTGGCAGCACTCTATGAGGAGCCGGATCATACCAGACAGACCCCAGATGGCAGAGCCACCACAGGAACCCCCCTGGTCAAGTAAGGAAAAAAAGGCTCAAAACCCTCTTACCAAGAAATCCCTGCTTCAAGTAATGAATATGCCACCCCCTTGTTAACAGCTGTCAACAAAAGGAACCCAAACCCCAGGGGAGCAGCTCTCTTGAGCTCACCCACTCTCGCATCTCAAGAATGTACTTTCGTTTTAATAAATTTTCTGGTTTGTATCACCATACACTGTGCTGTGTCTGTCCTCAAATTCTTTCCCTTGAAGAGACCAAGAGCATTAAGCACCATCTTTGGGGCGGGATGGGTGGAGGCCTCAGGGCCTGGGATAGCCCTGCTTCACCAGGCAGCAGTGTTGCTTTCGGGAAGAGGTGGGGCTCCGTGTCTAGTCTTGGCAGGAGCAGGTGCCAGGGGGAAGACCTGGTGGCAGTGGCCTTGGGATATCTACTTAGGCAGCCCCGTGATGTATTTTGGACATCCGTCTCCAAGCCTGACTCTCGGGATATCCATATACTTGGTATGTTAAAGGAAGAATTTTGGAACATTAGAGGATAAATAAGCTCTCCTATAAATATGAAAAGAACATATGTCTGTATAGGAGAAAAAAGTTTTCCTTGCCACCCATGAAGTCCCAGGCTGGGTCTAAAAATTAAAACGAGGAAGATAGATGAACAGGAGAAGAGCACACAGACCTTACTGAATTTTTTACACGTACATGGGAGCCTTCATCAGAGAAAGAAGACCCCGGGTGACCAGGGGAGGAAGCTTTTGTAGCATTAGACAAAGCGACAATAATTTGCAGAGAACTGACAAGACAAGGGGTTGGTGTTAGAGGTGGTAAACGGCTGGCTTAGCAATACTTGTTTGCACAGATTTCTTAGCCCCCAGCTCCCCAGTGCTGGGGATGAGAATGTGGTCATCCTCCCAGTTTGTGACCTGTTTCAGGGAAGAAGGGCAAGGAGACATCAGAATGATCCCCCTGCTTCTGTGTTATCTCAGATTCCTTCAGCTTAACACACTCAATATGCCAATGTGCAATATTCTGGGATAATGTATTCTGAACCCCATCACTTCAAGTATTTTCACTAACCCATTAATTTATGAGGGAACCATTAACTAAGGAGTAAGATATTATAATTGGTTCAAAAGATAATTCAAAGTAACACACAGATACAGTCAGGTAAGAAATGCTGGGAAGAATTTACAAATGACACCAGCATTGGCAGACTGCTGACCTCCTACCTAGCTCATTGTCAATGGCATTGCACCAGCCGTAAAGTGTATTTCTACACACAGAAGTGATCTGCGTTACCGTTAGTTTTCTACCCTTTAATTTCTTTCTCCACAGTTATAAGAAAGCTTACCTACCAAGGAACAAAACCCCACCTGCTGGGTAGGAGGCCCCAGAATCCAGTTGACGAAGGGATTGCTAATCCCTTTTGCCTTTTTAAAGTCTTCTATTATAAGATGTTCAATTTTTTAAAATAATTTTTTTAAATTTTTATATATTTATGATAGTCACACAGAGAGAGAGAGAGGCAGAGACACAGGCAGAAGCAGGCTCCATGCACCGGGAGACCGACGTGGGACTCGATCCCGGGTCTCCAGGACCGCGCCCTGGGCCAAAGGCAGGCGCCAAACCGCTGCGCCACCCAGGGATCCCCAAGATGTTCAATTTTTAAAATAAATTCCATTTCATTTTAAACAAACTAAAGCAGCTTCCGGTGTTAGTTTTTTTTTTGCAATCTAGAACTCTGGCTTATAAAATTTCTTAAAACAAATGTTGACTCTACTTTTTTTTTAATATAAATTTATTTTTTATTGGTGTTCAATTTGCCAACATATAGAATAACACCCAGCACTCATCCCATCAAGTGCCCCCCTCAGTGCCTGTAACCCAGTCACCCCCACCCCCTGCCCACCTCTCTTTCTACCACCCCTAGTTCGTTTCCCAGAGTTCGACTCTACTTAATAGGAAAATATCATCAGTTATATTAAGCACTGAATAATCCAGCACCAGAAGTTTACTACCTCAGCTGAGCTAAAAGTACCAGCAGGAAGAACCTTCGGGCTCCCTCACAGTGCCTCGGCAAACCAGCTCGGGAGACCTTTCCTCCTCATTTCCTGATGAAAACTCAGGTAGATCCATCTTTTCCCGGTCTCCGCTCAGACTGACAAAGACTCCAGTGTGGCCTTGACCCAGGCCTTGTCCTTGGCTTGCCTCACCCAATTTAGCAAGGATCTTGCAGTCATCCTAGTAAGAATCCTCGCAGCCTCAATCAAGGTGCAAGGTAGTCAGCCTTTGTCCTTGACAATCTCAGTGAGTGCCTGTCTTTCAAGAATCCTGTTAACCCGGTTCTGCAAGAATCCTTGTTTGAAGCCTGTCTGTCCATCCCCCTTCCGTAGGACCCCTCACCCTGCTCAGGGCTGTAATGCTCCAGCTCTCTTGGCTGTATTTGGAGTTGAGTTGTCTCTCTCCCCATTACGATGGTCCGAGGAAAACCTCATCATTTTTAATGATGCAGGCAAGCTGGGTCCTGGGACCCAGAAGGGGGTCTGGAGGGCCAACCAACAGAGTCCTTGGCTTTGAGCAGGATAGAGATCAAACAGGAGCCAGAAGGAAAGGAAAGCAGAGCTTACTGAATACTGTAAGTGATAGAGTATAGCAGACTGTCTGGAAGACAGGAAGGAGAGTGAGTCTTGTCATCACTGGGATTAGGGACTTGCGTTGGAAAGAGGTTCCAGGGTTCCTTAAGGCTAGTGACAGGTTGACAGTAAGTGTGATCCTGTAAGTCACAGAAGGGGGGGGGAGGACTGATGCCGTTAGCCAAGGTCTGTTGGAAGCTAATATCCTGGAACACGTTCGATGGAGATCTGGTTCCTCTTACGTGTTACCAGGTGTATGGGGGCCTAGGAGGAAACTCAGAATGATGAACTTTCTTGCCTCCCCCTTGGAGTGGGAACAGAGCTTCTTCGGTTTACTGAGATGCAAGGGGAAATACCGAATGTGAGTAAATCGGGGCCTTGCAGAGAGAGCGGAAACCGAGCCTTCCCAACAATGGAGTCCCTCTGAGGTAATTTTTGAAGATAGGTGAGGTTGGTGGGGTAAGATCCAGAGGGAACGACCAAAGAAAGAATTCTGGAGATGTGTTTGGTGCACAATGGTGGTTTTATGAAAGCCTGGGGACAGGACCTGAGGGCAGGAAGAGCTGCAGTCCCAGGCTTGGGAGGGGAGGCTGATTATATACCTGGGAGTTGGGGGAGGTAAGGAAAGGGGAGGTTTTACAGGCACTTTCATATGCTACAGATACTGGAGGCCTCGCCATTGTCAAGTTAAGGTGGTTTTTCCCTCTAGCAAAGCATTCATGTGAAGGCAGTTGGAAGCTTCCTGGAGCAAGATGACACTCCACCTGCTTCAAGTGAGTGTAAACGGCCTGCAGGTTATAAGGACATTTAATTTATCTACATTTTCTTCTGGAAGCTAGGTTATTGATAAAAAATGCTTTGTTCTTGTAAATTACTAAGACATTTGTAAACTGAGGTAAGACTCCTGTAAGTCAACTATGTGTTTTCCCGCCAGGAGCACCCGAGAAAGGACACACACAACATCCTACCTGGGGGTAGGGGTGGTTGGTTTGTGGGGCGTCAGCTTCTGCTTTGTCCTCAGCTGACCTTCTGCTCTCTTATCACCTTCAAGGTCCCCATGTCTTTAACAAGTGTCACAATAATCTCTCTGCAACAATACTAACAACTGGTCTTATTTTCCAGTGCAGTATAACGTCAAATCTTAAAATTCTCACCAAATGTAAAACTCTCTCTTTTCCCAGCTCAGGCCTTTCTAGGCTCCTGAAGCTGCCACGGGTGAGAAGGTTCTCCTGTCTTTTGTCTTCTGAGTGGTCCCTCCTCACTCCCGCAGCCAAGATCAGGCTGCATGGAGCAGGGGTGGGGGAGGTCACAGCAGAGGAAAGAAGAGGGAAGGGAGGACAAAAAGCCACTTGTTGCTGGTCCCGAGTGCGGTCCTCTCCTGGCTTTAAAAGGACTCGGGCACAGAAGTGGCCCACAGCAGTGAGGCAGTGTGAGGCCGTGGGAAGGAAGCCCGCCTCCCTGAGGAAACTCCTGGCTCACTTGCAGCAATGGTCCTCCCGACCTGGCTCTGGCTCGTCTGTGTGCACCCGCTCAGACTCTGTCCTCCCGCTGGTCCCCCCCCCTCCCCGTCCTGCACACGCTCCTTCCCACTGGAGGGTCCGTCAGTCCCTCACTGGAAGTACCGCCGCTGTCACCAGGAAGCACTCACCGTTTCCTGATGGGGGGCGGAATGCTACCCTCTCTGTATCTCACTCCTCACTCTGCCGTCAGAGCAGCTGCTCAGACTCTTGATTCTAGATGGTTTTTTAGCCATCAACCTGGAAGTTTTCTGAACTTTGGGGATTCTTTATGGAGACTCATCCCGTAGTCATGACGGTCATTAACTCAATTTCCAGCCCTCTCCCCTTCCTGGAGGATGGAGGGAAGGGTGTGCAGCTGGAAATTCCAAGCTCCTGACTGAGGCTCAGTCTTCTGGTGACGAGCCCCCACCCAGGAGCCCACCCAGGAGCCCACCCCATTAGAACAAAAGACATTCCTGTCACCGAAGAAGTTCCAGGGGACTTAAGAGCTTTGTGCCAGAAACCGGAGTCAAAGACCAAATATGAGGGCAAAAGACACTCCTAATGCTCTTATGACTACAAGGGTTTTAGGATCTTTGTGCCAGAAACCAGGGACAGAGGCTAAGATGTATATGCAATTGATCCTTGAACAACATGGGTCTAAATTGCATGGATCCACGTATATGCAGATATTTTTCAATAAATACAGCACAATATTGTAAATGTATTGTGTCTTCCTTGTGATTTCTTTCTTTCTTCTTTTTAAAAAATATTTTATTTATTTATTCATGAGAGACACAGAGAGATAGAGAGGCAGAGACATAGGCAGAGGGAGAAGCAGGCTCCCTGTGGGGAGTGCGATGCAGGACTCAATCCCAGGACCCCAGGATCATGCCCTGAGCTGAAGGCAGATGCTCAACCACTGAGCCATCCAGGCATAGTACTCTTCCTTCTCCTTCCCCTTTCCCTTCCCCTCCTCCTCCTCCTTCTTCTTTTTTGATAATTAGATAATCTCTATGCCCAACATGGGAGTTGAATTCACAGCCCCAAGATTAAGAGTTGCATGCTCTACTGCTGGAAACTGTCAGGCACTCCTGCGATTTTCTTAATAAAATTTCTCTAGCTTACTTTAAGAGTACAGTATACAAAATAGGTGTCAATTCACTTGAGTAAGGGACAGGCAGGGCTAGGTAGGGAGAGGTACGTAGGGGGCCTTGGAATCAGGCTCACAAAACAAAGTCCCAAAAATTCTGAGATGTCAGGAAACAAGAGATAAGGGAACAAACTGGGCCACCCTGCCCTCCGTATGGGTAGGAAAGATGTTTTTTATGACAGTTGCCTGAGACCAACAAAGAATAACTGGACCAAAAAGGAAAAGGAAGCCATTAAGGATGGTATTGATGAAGTTTTGGAATATAGGTGAGGCCCTGAGCCAACGACCAAGAAAGAATTCTTGAGATGTCTTTGGTGCAAAAATGGTGGTTTTATTAAAGCATGGGTACAGGACCTGGACACAAGAAGAGCTCCTGCCTGGGGCCTGTGACAGGTGGCAGATTAAATACCTGGGAGTTGGGAGGGCTTTGAGGAGAGCGTACTCTCTAAGGAATTTTGGTAGCAAGGTTTCCAGGACCTTGAGGGGGCTAGCTTTGTTGGGAAAAGGTCACTTGTTACTATCTAATAAAACCCAAGTCATGGGGATCCCTGGGTGGCTTAACGGTTTAGTGCCTGCGTTCGGCCCAGTGCATGATCCTGGAGACCTGGGATCCAGTCCCACGTTGGGCTCCCTGCATGGAGCCTGCTTCTCCCTCTGCCTGTCTCTCTGCTTCTCTCTCTCATGAATAAATAAATAAAATCTTTAAAAAAAAAAAAAAAAACTAAGTCGTGAGACCCTTCAGTGGGCCATGTGCTTGGGGGATGATTGCCAACACGTAGCTTGGGAGTTTAGAGATAAAGGAAATTTCTAAAGGAATTTTTATATATTAAAGTAGACTTAACAGGCTCCTGAGGGTTGGGCTAAAATTGCCTTTTGCCCTTAGCCTGAGGGTTGGGCTAAAATTGCCTTTTGCCCTTATATGAACATTGAGGATGTTGAGTCCACAGAGGAATGTCCCTTTCCCTGTCTCAAGGACTTGTCAATGTGCTTTATCCTCAGCTAGTCCTCTGTTCCCTCATCAGTATCACCTGGCCTTACTCAAATCAGGACATCACAAGAATGATAAGGCCACAGGCTCCCTGGTCAGTTCTAAATAAAAAATCAGTGTGGACCCATGCTGGCAACCCCGTGGGGACCCCTCTCACTTCTAAGAGCTTTCTCTGTATCCTCACTTAATAAACTTCTATCACTTTACTCACTCTCCTTTGTCTGCGAGATTCATTCTTCAACTCTCTGAGACAAGAACCTAGCTCTCCTGCTTCAGACCATTTATGTTATAGGTAAGGCTTCTGGTCAACAGTAGGGTATTAGTAGGTAAGTTTTGGGGGATTCAAAAGTTACTTTTTTTTTTTTTTGACTACATGGGGATCGGTGCCCTAACCTCCCACATTGTACAAGGGTCAACTATATATATAAAATATTGTATTATATGTAAAACTTTACACAGCAGACCTCTATAGTACCCAATCTGGTACTAGAATGAAACCCATAAAGAAAACCCAGGGAGTTCATCACTATGCCATTCTTTGGGTCGCAAGGTCTCTTGATCTTCTGCCTTTTGCACACCTTTCAGAGTCTTCTTACATTTTGTCTCACATGTAATGCCTAGGATTTGTAGCTGTACTTTGTGGAAGGAATAAGGAGACATGTGTCTATTCCATCTATGGAAGTCATGTTCCTTTCAATCTATTAGTTTTTATATTTCATTTTTCTTCAGCCCCATGAGTAAGAGTAAGAGTTTATTGTGAAGATGGAATCTAGAAATCAGAGAATCATCAAAGTCACAGTTTTTAGATTTGACCTCAGGCACCAGGAAGGGGAGATGGGTAGTAGGATATCCAGATACATGTATGGGGAAAACAAAGTTTGCTTATCAGGACTGTCTATCCAATGGATGCTTGAGATATTTGCCACTCACTGCCATCATCAATGGAATGCCTCTCTCTCTGTCTTTCCCTCCCTCTTCCACTCTCTTTCTTAGCAATAAAGAAAAATATCATACCTAAAAATAAACGTGACAACAAAAGTAATAGCCATTCCTCCAAAACAAGTCACGTTAATGAGACATTTTATATCAAAACAGGTGTTTAATTTGCCCAGTGTGCTGCATTTTTTTCATCTAATTCATTTATATTTCCTAAGCATTCATTAAATTTAACATTTCTTAAATTAAAATAATATACATTCTTTAATTCATTCTGGAAATATTTACCAATTGCTTAATAGGTGCTGGACATTAGTGTAGAAGCTATGGATATATGATCATATCCAACAAACAAAAATACCTGTGCTCAGCTCTCCTGTACTCTAATATGGAACACAGACGCTATAGGAGATAAATCACTAAAACATATGTTCTATTATATTTTGGTAAGTATATAAGTGTTAATAGTAAGCAGAGAAGAGAGACATTAATGTTGGAGGATAATGAAATATTAGATGGAATAGCCAAAGAAGACATCCCTGAGAAAAGTGGAGAGTGCAGACTTCAAAGAAATGAAAATATGCACTATAAGGAAATTTGTAGTCTGAGCATACCAGGTGGGGATGTAACCCCTATAAGCACTCTAAAATAGAAGACTGTTGGTTTGCTCCAAGTGGAGCAGTAAGGATGCTAAGACTGCAGCAGCAGAATCAGGGGAAAGCAATACGAGAGCAGAGAAGCAATGTAGACTATACTGGATTCTGTAATCGGGGTGCCTATTGTTCTCACGTGATGATTAATGATGCTGTTTTCATGCTCACAAGAGTCCCAGTTTGATTAATAGTGGTCATCATGATTGTAGCAAGGACTTTGATTTTTACTCCAATGGAGTTTGTTGTTGGATGGTTTGAGCAGGTGAATGAGTGGATGACACGATCCCTCATGCTTCATTAGCATAACTCTGATTGCTCCACTGGAGTGAGGTGAGGAGGGGCAAGAGCAGAGGGAGAGAGATGGGTCAGGAGGCACTGAAATCACCCAAATGAAAATGATAGTGGCCTGAACCAGAGTGATGGGGGGGGGGAGGTGGTGGCAAGTGGTTCGATTTTGAAGTAGAAAATTTTGAATTTGATGAATTGAGCATGAAAGAAGAGTTCAGGATCATTACAAGGTATCCTTTAATAAAATTCTTATTTTAAAATCATTTTGGATTAGATTGAAGTTTGCAAATTGTATTTGCAAACAAAGATTTCCAACTACTCTTCATCCAGAGTCACCAAATGTTAGCTGTTTATCATATTTGCTTTATAATTTTCCCCATCTTGATATATATGTATGAATGTGTGTATGCATATGTAGCATAATTATTATTTTATTTCTATCTCAAACTACCTGAGAGGAAGCTGCAGACATGACTTTTCCTTTACCCATAAATATTTCAAACAGTGTATATTTCTTGGAAGAAAGAAAGAAATTCTCTTACCTAATCATAACACAATTATATAATAAAAGCAGAACATTAAAGTTGATACAATGCTATTATCTTACTTACAAGTCTTATTTAAATTTATCCCAATTTAGTAATGTCTGTTGAAGCAAAAAAGAAAAAAGAAGAAAAAAAAAGTGTCTGGCCCAGGATTATGTGTGATGCTTAGTTGTCATGCAATTTTAGTCCTTATTCTGGCCAGAGATTTTTCTCATCACCCCCTGCTCCACTAGACTGTTGTCTTTAGGAGATTATCAGAGCACTCTGAAGCTCAGCTGCATCATGCAGCTTCCTGTTCAGAGAGCAACTTTTGAACAGATGCTATTCTGAACTGAGAAAGAAAAATCCTGGCATATTATTATATTATATTATATTATATTATATTATATTATATTATATTATAAATTATATTATATTACATTATATTATATTATATACTCACCACACTCTGGTTACATTTCTTTAGCTGGGCTTCGTTCAACAAACCTTCACTGAGCACAGACCCTAGTCTTTGCAAGGCTCTGAGATACAATAGCAAGTAAGATAGGATTCTTGGGTGCGCAGGAGTTTAGAGTCCACTAGGTAAGTGTGATAAAATCAATAATTATAATTTCTTTAGGCCTACAGTGACTAAACTAATCAAGACTCAATACAAATTAGCTGATCTCCTGGCTTATATTGACATTAATTGTATTGGTGGCGCTTCAAGGTTTCCTACACCTGAATTTCAGGTTTCACCAATAATTTAAAGATGGTGTAGCAGCTCTATTCCCATGTTTTATGACGAATTTCAGTTATATTAGCAGTAATTTTCTGAGAGTGCAGAATATAGATTTGGTAAATTCGTTTCTAGTTTCAGGTTTTGGTGTCAAAGCAAGATTCCTTCTGCCAAATATAGGGGGGAAAAAGGCCGAGAGTAGGAGGCCCCAGTGAGATTCGAACTCACGACCCCTGGTTTACGAGACCAGTGCTCTAACCCCTGAGCTACGGAGCCCCGGTGGGTTGGGCTCTAACTCCCTGTCCTAAAGCTGATTATACAAAAATTCAGTTTTCTGTTTTTGTTTCTGAGAATCTGATGTTCCATCCTTTTCGATTTCCCCCGTCACAGTTTTAACATCAAAAAGGCTGCCCGGGGACTCGGCTCCGACAAGCGACCCCACAAAGTAAGGAGGCGGGATGAGGAAGGAAACCTCAGGAAAGGGCAGGTCTGCCGACCCCAGGCAGCGCAGTTGCAGCCGAATCGCTCTCCTTCCCACCTCCACGGCTGGGGTGCTGGCGTCTGTAGAAACAGTAGCTATCTTAAATACAAACCCTAACACCTCGACTGCTGGCGAATACAAGCCACTGATTAAAACGACTCAGAAAAATAATATTCACGGGGTGGGAAGTGGGGAGTCTACTGCGCGTCTGCCCCAACTCTGGATTCGGCTCCGGGTGCTGCAGAGGAGAGGCGGTGCGACCCTGCAGTGGCGGGCGGCTAGCTCGGCAGAGGGACCCACTGGGTCAAACAACCGTGGTCACACACAGGCATGATGATGCCCTTGTGACCCGGAGTGTCACAAACGCACCTGATAGGAAAACTAAGCAAAACAAGGAGTTGTCTATTGAGGTTGAGAGTGAGGGCAGTGAATCTTACCTGTTGAGAGTGAGGACAGTGAATCTTAAAAGTGATAATCTTATCACTTATTCATCAGGGTTTTCCTGAACTTCTTAGGATTAAAAATGGGCCTGCTGTAGCCTGGAAGAGCCAGTGTGTTCGGATTCTCCAAAATCCAAAACCTCCTTGCATCAGGGACCCTATCGACTGAGACTGTTTATCACCCGAGTTTCAAAGAGGGGGATTGCAGGCCCAAGGAGGATTATGAAGTTTCAACAAGCCTGTGATTTGCAGATTTTTTTCAGATTTCATCTCATATTTAGGTATGGTGTTCACCTCCTGTTTCTAGCACCTAAAGAAATGTATGACCTCTGTGAAATACAGGTCTGTTAGGTTCAGAGGAATCATTTGGACTTTGTGTGTGTGTTTTATGTTTTCACCATCCTAAATGATCTCACAGGGCTCTCTTTCTTCCCCTGTCTGCAGAGACAAAGGCTTCTGATACTCCAGTGCACTCATTCAATCTAGAATTTCCTAGCACGTGAGCAATCCTTACACTGTGGAGCATACCTCTCTGGCTTATGGAGCTCTCAGTAGTTAAGAGACTGTCTGGCATGCGTTCAAATCTCTACCACGTCAGGCTCATTTGGCAAACTATTTTACCTACAAATACAGCTACATTGCAAATGCTTTTGCAGTTCTGCAAGGGCCTGCAAAGACCCACAGTTCTGGAAGGGTAGCAGCCCAGGTAGCTAGTTCGCTTTCTCCCAACTTCAATCTCCAGAAGTCAGTAGAACCTTGCATGGAACTCATACATGGGACCTCAGAGGGAGGAAGCCAGGGCTGACCTCCAGGTTCTGATTAAATGAGGCATGGTCTCTTCATAAGCATGAATGAACAGTCTTTAAAAAGAGGGAAGGGGTGGTGAGAGCACCAGAAATGAAGAAGAGAATACAGTTGGGAGGGAGACAGGAAGGACGGGAATTAAGAGAGGATAGGCATCTGCTCCCACCTGTGACCTTGCCCCATGCCAAATCACCAAATCTGTAGGCAATAGTCCCAAAGACACCCCGAACCGCTCCTCTCCCAGGCCTGAGTCTCTGGTTGTGACTCTGAATTTTGGTCCAGTTTTCCACTTACAGACACCACACTAAGGCACTACATGTCTATACAGAATACCATGCATTATAAAACAATACTAGACTAATTTTCTTTGTATTTGGCTTAGCTTTACTGAGGATGAATGTGATTTGAGGAGTCAAATGATTCAGAATTCAGTAAATGTAGGACCAGCCTTTGACTCTATGATGCTAACCTAGACAATTAACTTTTCCCTACTGTTTATTGTCACTAATTTCCATCTCCTTCTAAGGCAGGAAATCTTTGCCTCATTGGTATTTGTTTTAGCAAAGGTTTTCAGAACACGCATTGGATTGATCTCCAAATTTTGGGCTATGTTCAAGAGGGGACATCTGAGACCTCTACCTCACTCTTCTTACCATCTCCCATCTGCCAGTGTCTTCCATTGCCGAATCCAGACAGGAGCTGGGAGGCAAGAGAGCCCGACTGATGCAGGGCAGAAAAGCAGGACAGAGAACATGTCTGGATGGGCAAATGGAGAATGATCAACGCACTGCTGTTGCACTGTAGCGATAGGGTTTGTGTAGAGTTGGTTGAGTCTTGAACTTCCATCTTGTATGAACTTTGGATAATGGGGTAGGTTGAAGCTTGAGCAGCTGATAAGTAATATTTATTTCTAAACAATTTTTATCATCCCACAATGGGAGTACAGCTATTGCAAGGAGGAATATGAATATGTTTGCCACTAACTGACATGCAGTGAGGAAGAAGTCATGAAGTATAGGTTCTTCCCAGTAGATGCATCCCAGCGAGACTGGTATGTGAAAGGCAGCTCTCTGCCAGATAAAGCTGAGGAGGCGTCTGGTTCTGGAGAAAATGTAGTGGAGCTTCTGGTTTCAGGCAATAGCTCAGTTCATTCCAAAGGGCCAGCAACTATGGCTGCAATGTAGGGATATTTCCTGACTCCCTTAGTCCTGCTGGAGGGGTAATCACCTCTGCTTCTCTTTGAGACTCTATGATCTATATATATAATGTTTTGGAAGTCTCATTTTGATTATACTGGTAGAATGAATTCTCTTTTTAAAATGCACAATCCTGCCCTACACTTCAGTGCTGGAATGCTCTTGCTCTTCTAATACCAGTGATGTGCCAATCAGGAACCATTATTGATTGGTCCACAGAGAGGTAAGCTTATTCCAGAATATAATTAAATGCACTCCTCCCTTCACCAAGGATCTTCACTACAAACAATCAACAGAATTAAACTGGAAATGAGTCCAAAGGGCATGGGAGGGAAGTTCCCTGGCAAAAAAGCCAGGAATTCTATGCTGGTTCCAGGAAGAGTCAGGACAGAAGAATACATTTGGTTCACCAAGCCCACCTGTATGGGAAATCTGGAGCTAGGGTACAGAAAGGGAATGAAGTGTACCCTAGTGCTGAGAAGGTGATGGAACCTCCAGTGCAAGGCTGGTGGGAGAAAGGTGGCTAGATCTGTCTTCCACAAATCTCTAGGTCCCAGATTTACACACCACCCCCGCCCCACCCCAGTTCATGCTTCTTCATAAGCGGCAACTAATCTAGAATAGAGAGAAACCATTAGCCCAAGAAGCCTGGATAGGACATGAGCAACAAACATCTGAAAAGAAATAGAAACTCTAAGCTTCCTCCTAAAGAACAACAAAGAACCCAAAGTTATCAGTGCATTCAGAATAAAAACACAGAAAAACAGATTGGAGCAAGAGTTAGCAAACTCTTCCAGTAAAGGGCCGGTAAAGATAAATATTTGAGGCTTTCCGGGCCTGTAGTCTCAGTCAAACTTCTCAGCTCCTCCACTGTAGCTCAGAAACAGTCATAGGTAACAGAGATGCAAATAAACGTGGCTGTGTTCTTCCAGCACTTTATTTATGACACCGAAATTAGAATTTCATATAATTTTCACAGCTCCCAAAATAGTCTTTCAATATTTTCAAACATCTTAAAATGCCATATTTTAGCTCACAGGCCATGCAAAAATGGGCAGTGTGTGGGATTTGGCCAGTGGGGTACTTTGTTGACCCTGGAATAGAATACAACATAGACTGGCAAATACAGGTGTATGCAACATCTCAAAGTCTGGTTTAACATTTGAGCACCATTATTTGCATTTCTTTTCTTCCCGTTTTTCTCTTTTTCCTTCAATTGCAATATATTATATTTGCCATTATCGTTGCCCCAGCTACTAGGCTGCATAACAAATTACCCCCAAAATAAAGGGGTAATTCAAACAATTACTACATGGGTTTTATTTTATATATATAAATACATATATGTATATAAATACATATATATAAAATAAAACATATATGATAAATTATATGTCATTTTTGCAGAACTCTGACCAATCGCTTGTGTGGGTGCCACACAGTAGTGTGGCTGGAAGCCAGGGCTGGAGTCTGAGTGCCCCCTGACTCCCAAGTTGGCTGAGGTGCCGCCTGACATCTTTCTGGGACCTGACCAAAGGTTTTACAGGTGCATCCTTGGCTTCATCTTTAGATCATGTTTTCCTGATGTTTTCCCAGAAGCCTTTTCTTAATTGTTATGTTGCCTGTGATCTGGAGAGGCTGGCAACCAGGAACAGTTTTATGGCTGAATATCCAGCAGGTCATGGTTCCTTTATAACGAACAATCCTTTCTTTAGTGTATCGCTCTCGTTTCTCCTGTTACCATAGGTGTCTGGGAGAAGCCGGGTGACACCTTCACAACCTTGCCTGGACATGTCCTTGACTGAATCCCCAAATTCATTAGGTACATTTTCCACTTTTCACATGAGCACACTAATGATGTGTCTAAATTTCCTGCCATCAGATGTGAGATAACAGTGTTCTCCTTCTCTTCAGCTTTTTTTTTTTAAAGAGATTTTATTTTTAGATATTTTAAGATACAAAATCATATTAAAAGTTAATGGCTTAACTTACACAATTGTCATTTTTTCTGTCACAGACTTGGTTAGGAATTTGGGCAGAATACAGCTTGTCCTGATTTCTGGAGACCCAGCTGGAAAACTCTAAGGCTGGGGGCAGGAAATCATCTGCTGGCTATGGGCTGGAGACCTCAGCTCCTCTCTACAGGGTCTGTCCCTGTGGCCTCGCCTGGGCTTTCTTGCAGCATGGTGGGCTGGGCTCTGAGGACAAACGTTCCCAGAGAAAGCTGTTGGGAGCTCTTGTGAGCTAGCACTGGGAGTCCCACAGCATCAATTCCAGCCCATCACAGATCTATCCAGATGCAATAAGAGGGAACTTGGATCCCTACCTCTGGAAGGAAATGTGTCAAAATCATTTTAAAGGAAGAGTATGTGGGATGAAATATGTTGGTATGGCCATTTTCAGAAAATACAATCTGTCACTGGCTTTCTTATGGCTGGACTCAGATTTCACTCATCCAATTTCCCCTGAACTTGTAAAGAAAAACTTGAGAAAATAAATTAATAATAAAGAGGCATTTGGAAATATTCCACCCAGGAGGTCATGAAATATTGACTGTGCTGTGCAGGAACCAATCTATCAAAGACAATTGGATTATGGCATATTTTCAGCTGCGATTCCATATTCACAATACATTTTATTAATATTCATTTTCAAGTATATTTTAAACCTATACTCAGTTTTCATTTCACAGAAAATATATACATAGACCTCAAACTGGTATTATAGGTAGTATTATGCAAAAATTCAACATTTGCATATATCAAAATAAACAATTTTGTATTCTGTTGTAATTGCACTGCTGAAATATAGTCACATTAAAAAGAATAACATCTACAAATAACCTAATTTTGAAGAAAGATATTTCCCATTCAATGCTAGAGTCACAGATGAAGAAATTAAAATTAATTTTATATTAGATTTTAAAGTGATGTCTACAAATTTAAGTGTCCTGTAGATTTAGACCCTTGCAGTCTAATTATAGAAGCCTGTTGATACTCCTATTTACTGGAATTTTACACTGCTTCTCTCCTTCACAGTTTAACCCTAGAATGAATACTAGTCGCAACCGGGTTCTTTTGCTTCTTTTGACTACTTCACTTTCACAGTCACCGAAACATTTTTTTTTTTCAGCCATAAAAGCCATTATGTTTCGGAATAATTACTTGCCAAGGTGGGTCATTTTGCCGAAAAGCATCTGAGAGCTCTAGAGAAAGGAGGGTGGGATTATCCTGCAGCGCCCAAGGACCCCGCGGGCCAGGGGACAGGGATGGTTCCCGAACTGGGTGCCGAAGTCAAAGATGAAACGGTGCTGCCGGCTGTGGATTCAAATCTGGATCGGTTGAGAACGAGGAGAAACGCCTCCAAATCCACTGAACGGATCTCTAGATTCCGGCCCCCTGGGTCCAGGGCAGTGGGGACCATGCTTGTTCACCGAGTCTCCATGGCCCTGGAGCAGCCTCGGGCTGGGCTACAGAATGGGGGTCCGAGTCGCAAAGAACACGGCGACCTGCAGTCCCAGGTGCGGGCGCTACAAGGACAGAGGTCCCAGGTGAGGTCGCTGCGGGGACAGAGGCCCCGCTGCGGGGCCGGCGGGGCCGGGGGTGGGGGGAGACCAGCAGGGGCGCCCCCAGCGCGCCGGCGCCCTGATCTCCAGGCCTGTAGGAACGGCTCGGGTCGGCGCTGACGCCGTGCTCCTGCCCGCCTTCCTGCGCTCAGAGTTCAGAACGCTCGCCCAGGCCGCCGGGCCCAGGGATGAGGGCTTTCCGGGCTGCAGGCGCGAAGCAGGAGCGCAGAAGCCTAAGCGCCTGCAGGACGGGACTCGCCAGGGGCCGCGCCGCAGTGTCAGGATGGCCGAGTGGTCTAAGGCGCCAGACTCAAGCGGAGGCTTCCTGCGCCGGGACTTCTGGTCTCCGGATGGAGGCGTGGGTTCGAATCCCACTTCTGACACTTCCACTTTTGTTCCTCCTTAACACCCCCGGAGATTTCTGGCCTCGACTGGCTTCCAGTGAATGAAAAGTCCCTAACTCGAGAATCCTGGGATGCTTTCAGGGACATTTGGACGCAACCCCCAGCGCCATTAGAGCTCCCCTCTTCCCAGAAGAAAAAGCCATTATCAACGTGTAGACCAGTCAGTTTTTAGTATGGAGAGAATGACTGAAATCTTCACTACTTTTTCATCAGCGAAAAAGAATCAATTATAAAGCTCTGTCCAAGTTTTCTATGCTAACTGTAAACCTGAGAAGGAAGCCCTTCACAGTGATGACACTTGAAAATGTCTAGGTCAGCAATAGCGGAGAAATGGCCATGCTCTTAAAATAAACTAAATCGATAGCTCCCTCTGAGATTTTATCTCATGATGATGTGATTTAGACGTCTTTCGTTTTTTGAAGGTAAAAAAATATACATATATAGGGGATCCCGGGGTGGCTCAGCGGTTTAGCGCCTGCCTTTGGCCCAGGACGTGATCCTGAGGTCCAGGAATCGAGTCCTGCATCAGGCTCCCTGCATGGAGTCTGCTTCTCCCTCTGCCTCTCTCTCTCTCTCTCTCTCTGTCTTTCATGAATAAATAAACAAACCCTTTTTTAAAAAAATGCATTGTATGAAGTTTACAAAGGCTAAAATCTTGGTCTTAAAATTAAGATCTTAGATATTTGCAGTTTTGCTTTTAAATGAGTTTGTCTTCCTGTATCATATAGCTTTTGAATGGCTATTCAGCAGTGCCTCTCCTGGGGATGCACATAGTGAAATTCCAGCTCAGCTCCATGGCTGGCCTTGCCTAATATAGTCTCTGTAGCATTTTTTTTCTTTTTTCAAAATTGAGATACATTTCACACAATGTTGTGTAAATTTAAGATGCACAACATACTTCTGTCTGGTCACGTGATTATCATTGCTTCTAGTGCTGAGAGCAGTTAAGATCTAGTCTCTTGATAAGTTTTACGTTTATAAGCACAATCTTGTTGTCCATAATCATTATATTGTGTATTAGGTTTTCAGGAACTACTACATATCTCTGCTACCTTATTATGTACTAGTTGCAAAGATGTACCTTAGAATAATATCTCTCCCATTCCCCCACTCCCACCTCTGGCTATCCACCATTTTACTTTGCTTTCACTATTTTTAAAAAAAATTCCACATTCCACATATAAGAGATATTATGTAGTACTTGTCTTTCTCTGACTTATTTCACTTAGCCTAATATTCTCAGAGATCCCCCATGTTGATCCAAATGGCAGAATTTCCTCTTTTCTCATAGCTAAATACCATTCTATATATATACACATATAAAATTTTATATCTATATCTATATTCTATATATAATTGGAGAGTATTTATAGTGATATATATAATTTCATATATATATACTATATATCATATATATATGTATACAAATGTATCTTACATCTTTATCCATTCATCCATTGATGACAAAGGTTGCTTCCATATTTTGGCCTATCATGAATAATACTGCAATAAACATGGGAGTGCATATGTCTGAATACTGTTTTTATTTCCTTTAAATAAATACCCAGAAGTGGGATTTCTGTATCATATGATAGTTCTATTTTTAATTTTTAAAGGAACCTCCATAATGTTTTCCACAGTGGCTGCACCAGTTTACACTCCCACCAACAGTGTACCAGGGTTTCCTTTTCTCCACATCCTCCTGAACACTTGTTATCACTTGTCTTCTTGATGATAGCTCTTCAGACAGGTATGAGGTGATACCTCATTGTGGGTTTGATTTGCATTGCCTTGACAGTTAATGATAAGGAGCATCTTTTCATGTACCTTCTGTCCATTGGAATGTCTTCCTTGGCAAAAATGTCTATTTAATTCCTCTGCTCATTTAAGTATCAGATTGCTATTTTGTTATTAAGTTGTATGAATTCTTTACAAATTTTTAATATTAACCCCTTATTCAATACTTGATTTGCAAAATTTTTCTCCTATTCTGTAGGTTGTCTTTTTATTCTGTTGACTGTTTCTTTTGTTGTGAAGGAGAATAGCTTTTTTTCTAAAGAATAATATTAAACACTTTACAGAGGATCTATATGTTGATGGAGATGAAAGGGTTTGATACCAGGCATGACAAGGAAAAACAATCTATCAAAGTACAACTGAGAGTGATCTTTTATGGACTAATCACAAAGTGAGTCATGGACAGCCAGGTGTGATTAATTTATTTCTTTGAGGGCGCCTCGGTGGCTCAGTCAGTTAAGCATCTGCCTTCGGCTCAGGTCATGATCCCAAGGCCTCAGATTGAGGCCCATGTGGGGCTCCCTGCTCACGGAGAGCCTGCTTCTCCCTCTCCCCCTGCTTATGCTTGCTCTCACTATCTCTCTCTCTCTCTCAAACAAATAAAATCTTTTTAAAAATTTTACTTCTTTGAATTCAAAGCCTCCCTTTCCCTTCCAAAGATGATTCCATTCCATTTCTTACAGTCTCCTTCTCACTTCTACAAATTTATAACCACCTACCACTCCTTTTGCTCTACCTTTCCTCTGAAATAATGAAATTGTAAATTATTTTTCTCCATATCTCCATTTTTATCTTTTTCAATCATTGTTCTGAGTTGGGACTGTTTGTTTTTCTGTTACTGGTTTTACTTTCTATGTGTCAAAATATCCACAGTATATTTTGGCCTAGACAGAGAAATGTAAAAAGTAAAATAAAATAAAAATCCTTTTGCAGTTTGCTTCCCTTTGTAAAGTACCAATACCTGCTTAATACAAGGAGCATGGGCCTCTGAGGTTCCCTCTGGCCAGGAAACTGTTATAGAGCTCAATGGGAATGTGGAAGCGATGATCTTAGTATTTGCCCCCTTCCCCAAATATACTAAACCTGGATGTACTAAAGGTTGTACCAAACCTGGATGATGGCAACATAAGGTATTTTGATACAACTTTTAAATTCAAAAGGTAAAGCCAGAACATGAGGGGCATCCGGGTGGCTCAGTGGTTGAGCATCTGCCTTTGGCTCAGGTCATGGTCCCAGGGTCCTGGGATCAGTCCCACATCCAGCTCCCCCAAGGGAGCCTGCTTCTCCCTCTGCTGATGTCTCTGCCTCTCTCTGTGTGTCTGTCATGAATAAATAAAATCTAAAAAAGATTTAAAAAAAAACAGAAAATGTATATATTAACTCTTACAGTGGATCTTTCTCACTAACATAAAAACACAAATGCTGCAAATTGATTTTACTGTTGTATTATTGATTCTCTTTTGCTTCTTTCAGTTTCTCTCTGTGGGGAAAAGGAGTGAATTTCCCAGTAATTTTGTCACCACTCCAACCAGTCTTAAGGATTAACCTGATTCAAGCTTATGCTGACCTAAGTCTATAGCAGAAATCACGTACTTTCCTTGGGATCTGCAGACCACTGGCTTGAGGAGTGAAGGACCAGGCTTTTCCAGAAGACAAGGCCTGGCTGTCTTCAAGAACAGCTGCCTCCAGTCCAGCAAGTCTGTGCAGGGTCACGTCCACATATGTAGCAGTCTGGGCAACCACTTCTCCTACGTGTAGTCTCCTCTCTATCCCCATGCCTGCCCCTTCACTGCCCTCTGCTTCACCTGGACAGAGCAACTGTCTCTGAGACATTAGCCCACCATCTTCCCAGGTTGCTGGCTTCTTGACTAAAGCCACTTTTCCCTTCCCACCATCATTTGTCTCTGACTACTGATTTTTCAGCAGCTTGCAGCCAGCCTGACTTGGGAACCAGTTCTCTAGTAACAGTTTCCCCAGTGGAAAAGCCTTGGACAGATGTGTGGGAGCCTCTTCGCCTGAGCTACCACCCAAAAAAGCCTACGTCTTACACCGGCTCGTAGTCAGGCCTTCACTTTCCCGCAGCCAGGAAGACAATGTAGCATCTTCCTCCTGACCAGAGAATCTGGCTGATGTCTCTCTCAGCAAGGGGAGGCCTTTCTGGTTACCTTGTATCTTTGTTGTGTTGTGCTTGTTTTTAAGATGAGTTCCCAGGTTTTGGGTTTTGTTAAGTTCACCAAGGTTGGCAGAGCAAGGCATGATCTTCCCGTGGAAATTGTTGCCACCTTCTTCTCCAGGAAGAGGGGTCACCGGTGGCTCCAAGATGGTTAAATGTGCCCGAAGGACTGTGGACACACGCAGGTTCTCTAGTGGAGGATTTTCATTTGTCGGCTGTGGGTTGGGGTATGAGAGATGCCCTTGATGTACTGCGAGCAGGATGAGGATTTGCATGGAGGGGCCTGGTCAGGGGAGGGTGCTGCCCTGGTAGGGGAGATTGAGATGGGGCTTTGGGAGAGGGGGGGCGGGGAGGGGAGCGGGAGGAGTCTGGAGGGGGAGGACTGAGACCTAGGACCAAAAGATGCACACGTTTGAGGAGTTTGGCAAGAACAAAACAGCTCCGTCAGAAGTGGGATTTGAACCCACACCTCTATACAGAGAACAGAACCCTAGGGCGGTAAACAGGTGCTTGAGTCTGGCTCCATCCTGACACGACACTTGGGGCCTGTGCACAGTAACAGCTGTCAAGGATCAGAGACCATCCACCCAGGAGCGGAGCAGAGAGTCATTCTAGCAGGTCCAGGGGCCAACCCAGGAGCATCCTGTACCACCTGCAAAACCCACAGGTGGGGACTAACAGCCTCTGCAGGGAAACTGCAAGTTGGCGATGGGATGGTCACTGCTCTGGAGTCTGGGGTCTTCTTCCCACTGCCCCCCATCCCTGAGGGCCAGGCCTTGCAAGACTGGCCTGAGGGGTGAGGGGCTAGGGATGCAGGTCTGGTGGGCACTGGGTGGCACCAACCCCTCTCTGGGCCTCTCTCCTCAGAGCCACAGACCCTCCCACCACGATACCTCACAGTACTTCATCATCAAGTTCTATTAGTGTGAGATCAGACTCTGGGGGGGCCTGAAATAGCCCCAGTATACACCTGTATTTTCAGCATCTGGTTCCTGCAAGGGCACCACGCAGTCTTGAATATCACTACGCAACCCAAGGTCTCCCCACTTCCATCACTTCTTTCTGCCTCCCCTCCTTCCTCTCCTTTCCTGTTCCTCCCCTCCCCTTCTCTTTCTCACCTTCTTCCCCCTTCCATTCTGTCGGCCTGCAGAGGGACCAGTGATGTGAAGGGAAAGGGCAGGCGTTATTATAGGACATAAGATATAACATGGCAGCATGGAAGACTTGGTTTAATATCTCTACTGAGTTAAGATAAAAAAGTTGTGTGTGTGTTTTAATCTCTCCTACCTTGGTTAAGGTGTAGGACAGGTGTTCATCCAATGTTCATGCTTCATGCAGCCCCATAGAACCGTTCTCAGTTATTCCCCTAAATTAATGACTTTCAGAACCCTTTCATTTCCCACAAGGACAATCCAAACCGGTAGGCCCTGGCAAACAGCTATATGCAAACAGTTTGTATGCATTGCCAGCAGCAGGAATTGTTCTGTTTTGGTTTGGTCTTCATACTGACAACATAAAATACTGTTTTAAAGGCCCTGCAAAGTTGTAGAAAAACGTGAGGGCCTTTAATCAGCTTTGTATGTCTGAACTCAAGCTCCATCACTTACAAAAGTGTGGTGTGTGATGTTTTATAGTATTTTGGCCATCTGTGAACATTTCCTTCATCTGTAAGTTTAGGGAATAATTCCTTTCTTGAGATTCTCAAGGGATTAAAAAGAATTTATGGGGACTCTTGGATGGCTCAATGGTTGAGCAGCTGCCTTTGGCTCAGGTCATGATCCGGGGTCCTGGGACAGAGTCCCGCATCGGGCTCCCCACAGGGAACCTGCTTCTCCCTCTGCCTGTGTCTCTGCCTCTCTCTGTGAGTCTCTCGTGAATAAATAAATAAATCTTCAAAAACATAGAATTATGTAGGTACTTTCCCTAGCAAACCATGCAACAAGTTACAGCTGCTCAAGAGACTGTTGGCCTTCACATTTCCATTTACTACCCCTGACATCACTACAGTTTTGCAACAACCCAAATTCCCTGCTCCATTGCCTTTTCTGAACTATGGTATCCTGTCTTCCAAATACCTAGAAAATGTGTTCTCAGTCCTTCTTTTTGGCTAATTTTTTTTTTCAAACTTCACAATCGCCAGCCCACCTTGGGTCATGTACTCTGTCAAGATGCACTTGACATCTCAGTCAGGACTTCTTTTTCTTTTAAGCTCTCAAAACATATTGGTGTCATCAATAGGACAAAAAGCTAAAAACTTGACTTTAAAAAATATAATATGAACACAATGTCAAAGATTTCATATATCTCACCAATAACAGCTTGGTCCTTCTGGTGATGGAATGTCCTCTATGGCTCCTCCAGCAGTGGGCCTTCTTCATAAAGTAAGATCTTTATGTTTCTGAATAGAAATTGAAAGACAATTTTGAAGCTAAAGATGAGGCAGTGAGGAGTGAGTGATAGAAATGAGCAATTTGTGGTATATGCCTCAACTCCAGCTAAATAAATGCCCACAAAGAGGGAGCAACCCACAAGGACTCAGGTTAATTTTTCTGGAATAGGAACATCTGTCGTGAGCTTTTGAAGGTTTTGTAGAGGGCCGCTCTCAAGACCACAAACCTGAGCCAGAGCTCTGCCTCACTGCACTTCCAGCCTCCCTCTTTAGGTGTTCCTGGGGGGGGGGGGGGTCCCAGGAACTGAGGTTACTGGCTCACAGGACCAGAGGCCAGTGCTTCTCCTTTGTTCTGTTAGTGCAGCTGGGGGGGGGGGGGTTATTGGGAATGAAACCATCTGGGGGAAGCCATGACCCCATGGCTTCTGTCTTAGGAGGTCAACACAAATTCTGCAGATTCTGTAGCAGAGAAAGTGAAAAAGAGGAGGATGTAGCCCACAGATTTCAGAGGGAAGATTGAGAAGGGAAGAACAGCTCAGAAAAAGAATCAATCAGAATTTCCTGAGGCTGGACTTTATGCAATAAAGATCACGTTTCTGGTTTCGGAATATTGGCGGCCAGGTTCATCTCAAGAGATTGATGTTCTCTCTGCCCTTGGGAGAACAATGATATCTGGTTCCTGAAGTGCGGAATATTGATACCTTGTCTTTGTAAAATCCATTTAAAAATATTACCTCTCCAATACAGAGCACCTTCTGCCTTCAAGACTTTTTTTTCTTTTTAACTTTAGAGAAATCGAATCATACAGATGAATATGAAGGATAACCATGAAGCTGAAAGGAGAGAAGTCTGGTTTTGAATACATAGGCAACAGGTGGCCAACGGCTCAGGTGTGAACAAAGATTCCAGCAAGGTGAGATCATCTGGGGATCTAATAGCTGTAAGGCCAAGTGCCCGGAGGAGGAATGGAAACTGCACGAACTGAGAGGTTGTTTCAGATACTTTTGCGTAAGAGACCGCTAGTTTTTTCAAGGATGCCCTGGGGCTATCTTTGGAAGGCGGGAGAAAGAAAAGACAGTCTCTGAGAGGGACAATTAGGAAGGCGCAGGCAACAGGTGTTAGCTAAGAAACGAGAAGATGGAAAAGCTTTAAAACAGCTTTGTAGAATTCTTTGTCCGGAAGAAACAGGCTTCGCTGACAAAAGCGAGTCCAGGGGCATAACTAGAAAGCGACCTGGTCCTGTTTCCTCCTCGAAGGTCCCTAGATCAGGTGGTCACAACGCACTCATAGACTCTCACACACACCTGCTCAGTGTCGAGACTAGAAACAGGAGACTTCTAGTAGGCAGGACGTCCCATTGCAGAGGAGGAGGGCACCGAGCCTCCCGCGAGTCTAGGACCTAGGACCGCCCACTTCCCCGCACCCCTGCGAGTGACGGTTCCGCAAGTACTGGGTCTCCCCGCCTCCGCAGGGACCTCACTCGGTCCTGCCCCCTCCCCCGCCTGCCCCTCTGTCCTGCCCGGCTATCGCCCCATCCCCACCCCGCGGAGCTCGGGACCCAGGCTCTGCCCCCGCCCTGGTCCTGCTCGGGTCGCGGAGGGCCGGGCGGCCGAGCTGTGGGTCCGCGAGTGCGCGGGTGGAGGCGCGGGAGATTTGTTTGGATCCACCCCTAGAAATCCGAGTGGGAAGCCCTAACCGGTGACCGCCGAGCTTCCGAGAAAGGGCTCCACTTCTGGCTTTTCTTGAGTAGCTTGCAAAGGCGCGGACGTGCATGTGGGACAGGGAAATGTGGAGCAGCCCTAGTGCGGAAGAGAGAAGAGGAGGAGGGTGGAAAAGAGGAAGCGATGTGGACACCCGGGGTGACTGTGCGTATGCAAATTTGTAAGATTCAAAGCGACCTCCCCGGCAGGCAGCAGAGTGGCGCAGCGGAAGCGTGCTGGGCCCATAACCCAGAGGTCGATGGATCGAAACCATCCTCTGCTAGCTAGCGTTTTATACTCCACGCAAGATCAGCTCGCCTTTCTCACGTTCCAAAAATCCCGCAGAGCAGCAGGTGGAGGAAGCCAAGTCCCAAACGTTCATGACAGTGATACCACTGCTTTACATTTCTTTTCTCTTTCGGATCTCGTTGAAAATGAGCAATCCTCAAAATTGTGTCTCCATCAACACTTTTAAAGCTCATAACATATTGGGGGAACGAGGCACCATCTTATTTACTGTCCATATGCACTGACTCCCGGCTCCTTCGCCTTCTCAAAGCTGCTACCGTGTCTCGTGAAGGAATGAAGATGTGCAGGGACAGAGGCCGTTTCACCTGCCTGGTCCATCCTGCCTTTCAACAACAGGATGCAGCTCCAGGTAAAACGTGGAGTGAAAAAATAGAACAAGTGGGTACAAGCGGATTCCGTGTGTTGGCGGGGAGGGGCACGCAGTATAGGGCTCACGCCCCTGGAAGGGCCGACAGGTGTGTGCAGAAATGGCAGAACTGGCCAAAGTGGGGTGGGCAGGGGAGAGGGGGGTGCAGGGGGAGGGGCGGGGAGACGGCGGAGGACAGGAGCGTGGCGGAAAGGCGAGGAGTGACGAGCACGGTGGGTTTGCAGGGAGTTCGTTTCCGTGGGGGACAGAAGCCCCTCTCAAGGGAGGGCGTCACGTTTGTCCGTTGCTCTTCCATTAACATCCCGGGAACCCCCAACTCCGAAAGAAAAAACGGCAAGACTTGAACCCCCTGCCTTGGGCCTCAACCTTCATCCTTTACCCAATTTATGGCTGCCCTGAAGTTCTTCCCACTTGCCAAAGTCATTGGTGGAAGTGGCACTTCTTCCTGCTGCTGAGCTGGCGCGGAACCTGAGTCCACTGAAAGGCCGGCTCTAAGGGCTCCTTCTGCAAGCATTACCTGCAGGAATATTCATTCCCTCCCCCAGAAAATCCCACCGTGTTCTGAGCCACTTTCCTGTAATTCCTCCTTGGAGGAATTGGGCAAATACCACCCAATAACGAGCAAGGAGGAAATGCAGTGCTCAGTGCCACCGAGCTCGGTCGCAGCGTCGCCCCGCGCACCTGAAAGACCACCAGTAGCTTCTAAGCACGAGTGCAACTCGTGCCTCCTGGAGCTCCTAGTCATTTTATAAAGTGAATGCAGCGACTCTCACATGAGGCCTGGGTAGCTCAGTCGGTAGAGCATCAGACTTTTAATCTGAGGGTCCAGGGTTCAAGTCCCTGTTCAGGCGATAACCAGTTCTTTTATTTCAGTTCGGTCTAGGTAAGTGGAGCGCATTGAGAACATTTCCGGAGTTGGGGTACCCATCACAGCCCAACAGAGGCACATCCCCAAAATGGCTTACATTCTAGCTTTTCATTAATGACCTCTTCTCAATATTAAGTAAATCACGTTCCCAGATTTCCAAGAGGAACCGAAAAAGGGCATAACGTAAAAATAGGACATAAGTGACAGAATTATTAAGACAGTCATTTTAAAATTCCCTTGATGTGATTCATTAATCTTGGAATGGTGGGGGGCGGGGGCAATCTAGGTGGGCCTGACAAGAATTTAAGGGAGTAGTGGCTCTGCCCAGTCTGGCTCTGAGGCTCCCCACGGTTTGGAGGCACTCTTCCTACATAGAAAATCCGTGGCATCTCCAAAGCCTCAGTAAAAGACATAACGTGCAAACACATTTTGAAATGGTTTTAGCTGCCTTTTTTGTCTCTACATTAAAAAATTTCTGTTGTTATCCAGGGATTTGGATTATGGTTAAAGACCCTGGTCATGGGCTCCTAGTGTATGATTTCCATGGACAAAGTGTTAAACCACCTGGCTGTGAAACAAAGGTCCTGAGAATTCAGTTTTTGTGATTCTGCATGTTTTTAGTCTGATGATATGAAGTATAAATATGGCACTGAAGTTCATCATATCAGTTTTCCTTCTTTGCTGTTATATTGTTAATTTGAAATAATCAGGTGTGTGCAGTTTTAATCTCTACCCTGTCTTTGTGTATCTTATTATTTTTATACACACATGAAAATGAAAAACCATTCTAAAAGTCAAAACTATGCAAAGAGATATACTCAGAGAAATGTCACTCGCCCTGGTGGTTCTCTCCTATTTCTTCCTGCTGTCTCTCTCCACTCACCCCACCAACTCTCTGCAGGTCATCAGTCTCTGCAGCTTCTGGTTTATCCTTCCTGCATCTCCTTTTGAATAAACAAGCAGGATCATAATTTTTAAATGTCCTCTTCTTTCTTGGGCTAAACATAGCATACTATTGATGTTGATTTGCACTTAATTTTTTCACTTAATGACAGATCCTAGATATTGCTTGTCAGTTCTTAGAGATCTTTTCTGTTCTTTTTAAATATTTTTACAGCTGCATAATTACTCCATTGTGTGGAAGTAACAATTTATTTAACCACTTTCAACCTAAAAATATGAGTTTTTAGGTTGTTTGCAATTACAAACAATGCTGCAACAAATAAATAGGAACATGTGTATTTTCATTCTGTTGAAGGTAGATTTTCAGGGTAAATCACCAGATTTGGGGTTGGCAGAAGTGATGAATGCCTATGTAATCTTGTTAGATATATCCAAATTCCCCTCCAACAAACAAACAAACAAACAAACAAACAAATTCCCCTCCATAACGGTTGTATCAATTTGCATTCCCACCAGCAAGAAATCAATGCCTCTTCCCCAGAGCATGGACATACTTTTTAATTTTTGCAAATCTGATAGAAGAAAAATGGCACCTCAGTTTGCTGTCAATTTTCATTTCTTTATCTATTAGAGAGTTTGGACACATATTCATATGTATAATTGCTTTTTTCTATCTTTAAAATGATTATCTATTAACATCTTTTGACTATTTTACTATGAAGTTTTGGCTTTTTTTTCCCCCAATCATTAATTGTTTATCTCTCTATATCAGAGATATTAACCTTTATCTGTGATAAGTATTACAAATACTCTTTCCTCCTCCCCTCCTTCCCCCTAATTTGTCAGGTATTTTTGTTTGCTTATCATTTTTTCTGAATTTTAACTATTTTTAGACACTTGAATATATCAAATTGTGGTGCTCACAAATGAATAGACAAATGGCTCAGTGCAATAAAATACAAAGTCCAGAAAGAAACCAGATCACAGAAGGACATTTAGTACATGATAGAGAATGCATTTCAAACCACAGGTGGAAAGATCAAACTTTGTGATAAATAGTTCAGGAACAACATTCCTAGAATTGAAGAGTCAAGGCCTTGCTCCTGATGCAGCTTCAGCTTCAGGAAATGCTGTGGCTGGTTTGATCTATCCAGACCACTCAAACTTTCTCCATATCAGCGATAAGGCCAGTTCACTTTCTTATCCTTCGTGTATCCACTGGAATACGCTTTTAATTTCCTTCAAGAACTTTTCCTTTGCATTCACAACTTGGCCAATCGTTTGGCACAAGAGACTGGGCTTTCAGCCTATCTTGGCTTTCAATGTGCCCTCCTCACTAAACTTGATCATTTCTAGCTTTTGATGTAAAGAGAGAGACATGACATTCCTCCTTTTCACTTGAACAATTAGAGGCCATTGTAGGGTTACTAATTGGCCTAAGTTCAACATAGTTGAATCTCAGGGAATACAAAGCCCCAAGGGGAGGGAGAGGCCAGTGGATGGAGCTATCAGAACATACATAACATACATGAATTAAATTCACTCTCTTATTTGGGCAGTTCATGCCCCCCTCCCCCAAACAACGACAACAGTAGCATCCCAAATCACTAATCACAAATACAACAGTAATGAAAGAATTTGAAATATTGTCAAAATTACCAAAGTGTGACACAGGACATGAAATGAGCAAGTGCCATTGGAAAAATGGTGCCAGCAAACTCACTCGACACAGGGTTGCAGTTTGTAAAAAACTAAAAAAGGAATAAAGCAAAGCTCAAGAAAACAAATAATGCATGTATATCTCGTGAGTACCTTCCTAGAAGCCAAACTGTTGATTTATTAGGTTACATAAATGTTTAACTATTTGAGGTTATGATAAACTATTTTTCCAAAGCTGTAAAAATATATGCTTCTGTCTTTGTCCACTGGGGCTACTATGACAAATGACCACAGACTGGGTGACTTATAAACAACAGATATTTATTTCTCAGTAGTTTTAGAGGCTGAGCAGTCTGAGATCAAGGTGCTGGCAGCTTCAATTGCCTGATAGGAGCTTCCTGGTTCATACACCACTGTCTTCTCACAGGGCAGAAGGACAGGAGAGCTTTCTGGGGTCTCCTTTAAAGGTCACTAATCCTATTCAGTAGGGACTAACTCCTGACCTAATCACTTCTCAAAGGATCCGTATCCTAATACCATCATAGTGAGGATCAAGATTTCAACATATGAATTTGGGAGTACACAAACATTCAGTCCATGACATCCAGATCCACGTAATTCAATCTGGGTCAAAGGGCCTGAGAATCAGAAGTGCCGAAGGCAGAAGATCCATGTTCCAGCTTGAGCAATCAGGCAGGAAGGGCTGAATTCTTCCTCAGTCTTTTTGTTCTATTGAGACTCTCAGTGGCTTGAAAGATGCCCATCCACTTGGGGGAGGGCAGAAGGCTTTAGTGAATACACTCATTCAAGTGCTAATTTCATCCAGAAACACCCTCACAGACACACCTAGAAACAATGTTTAGCCTAATACCTGGGTACCCTGTGATCCAGGCAAGTTAACATCATAGTTAACTGCTGTAGCTCTTTGGGCAATGTATGAAGTGTTACTGTTTTTTCAAATCCTTTCCAACTGTTGTTATTTTTGTTCATTTAATTTTTATCCTATCAAGTGGAAGTAAGTTTTTTGAGAAAATGGCTTGCATTTGTGTATCACAAGAAGGTTGAATATCTCCAACATAAATCCAAACATTTGAATTTTCTCCTGAATTCTGGTTTATTTATTTATTTGACTGCCCATTTATCAATTGTGTTGATGTGCTTGACTTATCAATATGTGGGAGTTTTGATATTTTTTTCTTTAGTTTCTTACAGTTCAATTCAGTTATTTGAATTGTAGTTAACCTTTCTCAGTGTAAATTGTGTTTTCTTTTTAAACTATAATTTGATTAAAAGAAACTATTAATTTCATACACACATACCCATCAAAGTTTTCTTTGTAGCATTTCTGTGTTGTATTCAACCAGTCTTCCCAATCTCTGCTGTTGCAATATACATTCTCATGAGGTGGCACTCACTTGTCTGGAGATGCTCATCTTCCTTCCACCACCTCCTCCTGCACTACTCTAGATCAAGAGGGCTCCACTCCTCAGGCTCCATTTCCCAAACTAACTTCCCACCTGTCCGCAATTTAGTTTAGTGAATATGATGCACTGGTGGGAGAGTAGCGCGCAAAAGGGCTAGAGTAGCCTGATAACTTCCACCTCTCTTTACTTTGGGTGCCATATCCTGAAGTAGCTGCATAGTCTCTTTGGCTTCAGTTCTCAGTGAACGGGACTAGTTTGATTAGATTTGGGATCTGGATAATTCCAATTCCCCTCTCTTTCTAAAGGTATGATGGTAGGTACTTTGCTTTCCTTTTTTTTTTTTTTTTTTTGGAAGCATTTGAAAATATCTTCATATGTACAGAGCATTAACTTTTTGAATGTAGGTTACAATTTAGGAAAATGCTGAAATGGGATGTTGAATAGCCATGTCTGTGCTGATTGGTTCATGTCCCGTGCTCCTTTGTCCTGGACCATGTAAGCCGCATTCCCCAACTTGCCTTGTCAGGTTGCTTCTGGTTAGGTTTAAATTGGTGTTCAGCACTGGATGGAGATGAGAGGAGAGAAGCAAGAGTGAAAGCAGGCTTTACTCACCACCACTTGGCCTTGGCTGTATCTCCTCAAAGCATCAAATACCTTCTAGGGCAAATCTGTGACTTCAAGTTCTCCCAGGTAGCCTTCTGGCTTTCTGTGTTGATAGTCTCTGTCCCACTGATCACATTAGCTCTTCTATCATTAATTTAGCCAATTTACTATTTTAAATTTCTCACATCATTACCTAGAATAGTATAAACAGGTTCCTGGTTGATTTTTTTATATGGCTACTGAGAGTTTTAAATTTTGTTTTTGACATTTATATCCTTAATCTTCTTAGTGTTAATCTTTATCCAATTTCATGTTTCCCTTCATGGGAATACTGTTTTTTTCCTAGCTGCATTATTAATTGTTTGAATTCTCCTCTGTACTAACATGCCACCAGTGCCCATATACCAAATTATATAAACACAAATCTCTTCTGAGGCTTCTGTCTTATTTAATCAATTAGAGGTTCAATATCGAAGCCGGTATTGTAATAATATTTTAATTCTTGGAGTGTCTAATAAGTTCTGCCAGCCTGTTGGTAATCCTTTCCTTATTTTCCTTGCTATTGTAGGCCCTATACACTTACATACGGTTTTACAACAAGGTCTTGGAAATTTTATCAAGTTCTTGGAAAATATTGTTGGAATTTATAATGGAATTACATTGAATTCATAGGTCAATTTAGGAAGAAATGATATCATTGAGATATTAAGTCCCCCAATCCATAAAATGATATACTTCTCCATTTATTTAGGTTTTTAATGTCTCTTTTTAAAATAAGTTATTTTGTCATTTTACCTTTTCTAATATTTTTAGAAAGTTTATATTTTTATCTGTTAGTTATGGTCATCATATGTCATTTAAGAGCTTTGTCCTCCTCTTCTTTTGATAATCTCTTCTGCATTCTAGTCTGAGCAACAATAGCAGAACCATATACTCTTCCTTCCCACCTCCCTTCCCTTTCACCCACAACCAATTTTAATCAGCACATTTCCAGATTTTAGGATATACTTTGGTGCAATCAACCAAGTTTATGCATAAACACTTTACCTTTTATTCTTAATTGTAGGGGGTTAAATAGCATCCCCTGGAAATTTGTGTCTATCCAGAACCTCAGAATGTGACCTTACTTGGAAAAAAAGTTTTTGCCAATATGCTTAGGTAGATTAAGACGAGTTTGTACTGAATGACAGCAGCCCCTAAATCCAGGGGCTTGCATCTTTGCAAGAGAGGACACATAGAGACACAGGCAGAGGCAAGGATTGGGATGGTCAGCTAGAGGCCAAGGAGCAGGGAGGGTGGCCCAGAGCCACAAGGGCCTTAGAAGAGGCCAAGAAAATGCCAAGAAAACATCTTCTCTAGAGCCTTCAGAGACAGCCTGGCCCCTGACATCTTGATCTCTGACTGCTAGTCTCCAGTACTGAGAAAGAACACATTTCTGTGGTTCTAAGCCAACCCAGTTTGCAGTGATTTGTTCTTAGGCCACAGGAATCACATTGTTTTTTCTCTCAGCACAGACACTCATCTCATTGAGGGACCTCCAGTATGTCTCCAGTTCTCTACTACCTGGAATTGCTACCATGACTATCCCTTATGAAGCCCTGTATGCATAACTGAGCTGGAATTTCACTGAGGAATATTTAATTCCTGAGAGTGGAATTTCTACAACTAAAAGGCTATATTCAAAAATAAGAACTCATTTAATGCCAATGCTGCAAAATCTAAGGTCTAGATTTTAGGAGTAAGCTCTTCCTCGTGTTCCATGGAGAAATTCCTATAGAACATATGCGATTCTTAGGGTAACAAACCAACAGAGGAAAATACAGCTAACTCACGGCGGTCTGAGAAAACGTCCCAGGGGAAGGGGACCCGTGAGGCCAATCTAAAATACGGAATGAACTTGAAGTGAAAAAGGAGGAAAGTAATTTTGAGCGGGGGAGCTTTTTAAAACTGTTGAATGCATTTCTTACTGTTTAGGAACATTTCTTTGCTGTGAGTGATAAAACTATGTACAACCATTTCTAATCTTTTGTGGGCTGTCGTGTTTGGATTTTCAAAGTCACACTGGGAAAAATCTGTTTTCTGGAATCTTTAACAAAGTATTCTTGTAGAGACAAATGAAACTCCTGGGAATTCTGTGCCCACTGGGGGTGGGGGAGTCGGGGAGGGGGACTGCGGGGGGAGGGTCAGAACCGACAGTATGAATGTCCCTACAGCGAGGACTCACGTTTTCCTCGTTAGTATAGTGGTGAGTATCCCCGCCTGTCACGCGGGAGACCGGGGTTCGATTCCCCGACGGGGAGATGACAAGTGACGCTTTTGACTCCACCCTTCTCACGGTTAACACACTTTTTGGAGGCCGCTCCCTAGAAAGGTGGTCTTCCTGCTCCGATTTTTCTCTCTCGTTTTAAGGGAATTCCGGCGTGTGGGTTACGGTCGGGCTTCCCAGGGAATCCGCGGCCGCCTTCCGTCTGGGATGCGCAGTACGCCCTGGGAGCTCTTCGGGGTGCTGAACCGGGACCTCTGCTCTGCCGACCCTCCCAGGTGGGAGAGGTGCGTCTTTCCCCGCGGCGGTTTGTCCGGGCGCTGCAGCCGGGCAGGGCTGCGGGAGAAGCTTGCGGCCCGGAGGGAAGCACACCTGCCAGGACTGGTAAGGCGACGCAGGCCGATGCCCTCGAGCATCCGGAGCGCGGGACGCAGCGCTGCGAGCGGGGTAGGCGCCCGGGGACGAAGAGCCGAGTGGAGGCCAAGAGGCAGGGGGGTTAGAAACCCGGGGGAAGCGTGTCCAGGGTGATCCGCGCACCTGCTGACGGTAGTGGGACTTGACCTCCTGGCTCCCTGCAGCAACCCCGACTCCGGGGCGCCGCAGGCAAGGATTATCCTGCTCTATAATTTATCTAGCCATGCGGTCAAAGCTCTAGGCAATACTTGATCAAAATCGCTTTCAGGAAAGATAGATTTAAAACAAAACAAAACAAAAACAAACAAACAAACAAAAAGACTACACGGAGTAGCAACTCAGAGTTGCCTCAGAACCAAAGCAGCTGGAAAGGACGAGCTTCTATGGAGCTGGCAAGAAAATGAAATTTACTTTAATTGCTATGGACAAACGTCATTTGCATTACTAGCAATTCTCTACAAGTCAGTTTTTACCCTGCAAAACTCTAGAATAGTTTAGTAACTAGAAATTCAGTTAAAGGTGCACACTCAGAACCAAATAACTTCCAAAAGCCTATTAGACAATGTTCAACACTTCGTGAAAGGACACCCAATACTTTTCTGTCATCCATTACCAAGACTCTGACTATTTTTTTTGACACAGGTGACCCTTTACATAAGTTGTTATATGGTGTCTCAAACCAAGTGAATACAGAAGTATTAGCAGAGATAGGTGTTGTAAGCCGGTATTTCTCACACTTTAAGTGCTTCAGGATTACCTGGGTATTTTGTCAAATGCACATTCTCCTCTAGTAGATACAGTGTATGTCTGGAGATCCTGCATTTCTAACAAGGTCTGGTTATGGAGATGGTGGTGGTGGTATAGGAACCAACCACCGTTGGGAAAGCTCTCAATGTACCTTAGAATGTTGCTGTACATTAGAATCATCTGGAAGCTTTTAAAATCCCTGATGGGGGGCGGTGGCACCCTATACCAATTAAATTAGAATGTCTGGAGGGGGAGCCAGCCTCCCATGGGTGTTGGAAATTCTCAGGTGATTTCAGTGGTCCTCAAAGTTTGGGAGCCATTAATCATTTCTTTGCCATTGGTTATTCTGATTATGTTACTAACATATTTAAATGTTAGTTAATATAAAATTTAAACCATTTGTACAGCATTAAAAAAAACAAAACCCACTAGTGATCTAGCATAGATCATCATGTACCTGCCTACCCGTCATATACCAACAAAAGTTACTTCTTGTTTCTCCTCCAAATCATACAGTTACCACAGAATGCCCAAGGGCACAGTAGGGATAGTGTGTTCTAATTCTGTTTCGCTTTGCCTTTAGAGACTTTAAGTGTCAGATGAGGGGTAGTGGGGAGGATACAGAAAAGAGGGAAAAGGAGGAGAGGGGTCTGGTAGAGGTGGAGAAAAGGAAGGAGAGGGGAAATGAACAGAGGAAACACCTACTGAAAAGTGAGAAGGGGGTTTTGAGGGAGGTGATCTTTTCCATCTGAAGAAGCCCTCTCAAGTGGGTGTCACATCTCTCTCTCTCTTTTTTTTCCCCTGGCTCTAAAGAACCTATGAAATCTCAATTAGGAAAGTACAGCAAAAACTCCAAAGAGAGCAACAGACTCATATGCCCTGCCTTGTAATTTTGACCTTCAGCTCTCTTTCCCTATCTTTCCCTGTCCTGAGATTTCTCCTCACTTACTCAGCCATTGGACTTATCTCTCCTCAAGCTCATAAATGAATCCCATGTCCTGCTCTTCATGCCCTGGAAGAATAAGTGATGTCCCGGGGTCCCTCTGCTTTGCCCATCTACCCACTTTCTGCCAACACTGATTGACTCCAGTGAAAACACTCCTAAATGGAACCTGCTTTCTTGAGCTCAACATTTCTCCTTCATTTCCCACGCAATTGTGTACATGAATTAGCTGTTTAACAAATGTACCACGTGAAGATTAAATGATTTTCTCAGTGATAAAGGGCTCTGATATCAGTCCAAGACCCTAAGTAATTGATCTACAACTTTGGGAGCTACTGAAGCTGTAGATTCCTTCAGCTCATCTAGGTGATCTCATCTTTTCTCTGTCTGAATTAAGACCTAAGGGCAGGCCAGAAATTCAGTCTGGAGAACAGCAGACTTTTTGACCCCTTAGTATGTGTTTCTGTTGAGGAGCTATTTGACATTTTTGTGTCAGGCCCATCTAGATAAAGAGGATTCCTGCTGCCCTGTCTGCTGAAGGATTTCAGAGGTCCAGTTTAAAGTGGGGAACCCCCCCCCACACACACACACACAGCTTTTCGGTCAAGGTATTCTGCAGGTATATGACATGGTGGAAACAAGTGAAACAACGATGAAGCAAATACAGTCATGCTTCGCACACATAGTACCAATCAGGTGAAAACCTTGACTTTTTATCCAAAACTCAGTTAAAATCTTACAAAAATCCATGGTACTGTCTACAGAACAAATACAGAGAACCCCATTTCCAGAGCTTTTATAAAACATTTAAATCCCAAAGAGAGAGTGGTGCTATTTTTTCCCAAGATTTTATTTTTAAGTAATCTCCACACCCAATGAAGAACTCGAATTTGCAACCCAGAGATCCAGAGTCAAATCCTCTACCGACTGAGCCAGTCAGGTGCCCCTGAGAAGCTTTTTAATGAACATACAAAGCAGTTGGCTAACACAATTTCAAAACGTGTTTGCACTTTAGTTTATCAACTATGTTTTGCAGAGTGGGCAGGACTTATGTACTACCATGTGGTGGAAGAGCTGGGGAACCCCAGAAATCAAAGAGATAAAGGCTCTTAAAAAGTCGGTAAAAACAGAGTTTATCTGGGCCATGTGCAGAGTCCCTCTTATTTCGTACAAATCAAAACCACAATGAGATCCCACCTCACACCAGTGAGAATGGGGAAAATTAACAAGGCAGGAAACAACAAATGTTGGAGAGGATGCGGAGAAAAGGGAACCCTCTTGCGCTGTTGGTGGGAATGTGAACTGGTGCAGCCACTCTGGAAAACTGTGTGGAGGTTCCTCAAAGAGTTAAAAATAGACCTGCCCTACGACCCAGCAATTGCACTGCTGGGGATTTACCCCAAAGATACAGATGCAGTGAAACGCCAGGACACCTGCACCCCGATGTTTCTAGCAGCAATGTCCACAATAGCCAAACTGTGGAAGGAGCCTCGGTGTCCATCGAAAGACGAATGGATAAAGAAGATGTGGTTTATGTATCCAATGGAATATCCTCAGCCATTAGAAACGACAAATACCCACCATTTGCTTCGACGTGGATGGAACTGGAGGGTATTATGCTGAGTGAAATAAGTCAATCGGAGAAGGACAAACATTATATGGTCTCATTCATTTGGGGAATATAAAAAATAGTGAAAGGGAATAAAGGGGAAAGGAGAAAAATGAGTGGGAAATATCAGAAAGGGAAATAGAACATGAGAAACTCCTAACTCTGGGAAACCAACAAGGGGTGGTGGAAAGGGAGGTGGGCAGGGGGTGGAGGTGACTGGGTGAGGGGCACTGAGGGGGGCACTTGACAGGATGAGCACTGGATGTTATGCTACATGTTGGCAAATTGAACTCCAATTTAAAAAAGAATCTGTAAAATAAAAAAAAAGAAAAACACACCTCGCCTGAACAGGGACTTGAACCCTGGACCCTCAGATTAAAAGTCTGATGCTCTACCGACTGAGCTACCCAGGCCCCGACAAAAGCACGGTTAATTTATTTTATAAATAACTAAATTCCGTGAACAACGTGGATTACCAGGAAAGGCAGGAGTGATCCAGGGTTTCAGGAACTTCGAGGGTCCTCCAAAAGTGTGGCTCAATGACCTGGGTCATCTAATCATTACGCGGATCGCGTAACCGTCGCAGTGTATGTTCACCCAGCAGCGGCTTCCCACGCACGACTCCAGGGAGAAGGCAGATTATTCCTAGTGTCAGTGATTGCCGAGGGGGATTCGCGGGTTTGGGCAGAAGGACCCCCGGAGACAGTGTTTACTCCGCAGATGGCTGAAGAGCCGAGGAGCAGGCTCGCTCACAGCAGGCGGGGGAAACCCGGCCCGGGCCATGACTTTTAGGAACGGCGGGGGTCACCGAAGAGCATCTCCAAGAGGATGCAAGAGGAGGTGGAGAAAGAGGAGAAGGTTGTATGACCTTGGCCTCCGCCGGGGAATTAACTTTGGGCGTCCCCGTGGGGATTTTCCCAGTAGTTTCAGAAATGGAGTGTCTGGGTTCCTGAGGGCTACGGGGGCGGCTGGGGGAGGGTGCAAGGTCGCCTTTTGCTTTCTCCTCCACATTTCAAAGTGATCCAACTCATTCAGAGACGGGAATGGCCTGCAGTTGAGGAAACAGTGCTCGTGGCTCATCAAACATTTTTGGAGCCCAGTAGGGAGAGTCCATGGGGACAAAATCCCACTCCGAAGGAGGCAGCAGTGTTTAGTCCCTGGGGAGTTGCACCTGCCTCGCACAGTCCAAGCCAGGAGTTCTTATCGAGTCAGTGGTTGTTTTTTCATTAAGTTAAGACGTTATTTATTGGTTTTTCTATGCATGAAGACAAATGCAATGTTGACCAAATACGAAGAAAATAATGCGTAAACCTCATGCAGTACCCATGGTGCCAACTACCACGAAATAATGTGTGCTATTTTATTACATCAATGACACACAGAATTTCAGGAATTAAAAAAAATGGGACAACAAAAGGTGGCAGAAGGGGAGGAAGGTGAGGGGATGGGGTAACGGAGCGACGGGCATTAAGGAGGATACATGATGAGACGAGCGCTGAGTGTTCTATCACGTTGGCAATTTGAATTTAAATACAATTTTTAAAATAAAAAAATGAGACAATCACATTCCCGCGGATATGACTTTTAGTCACTTTGACTTAACCTACACGAGAAGCCAGCGCAGCGCGCCAGCTTGCTCTCAGGAAGCCAGCTGGAATACTGTAGAAGGGGAGTGAGGGGGCGTGAAAGCCCCTGGCCCCCGCCCCTATGCCGGAGCAGAGGGAAGCTAGGGGGACCGGGGGACCAGGGCGATCGCCACCTGCCCGGCGGGCGCAGCTCCCCGCGGCGCCCCCGCCCCCGCCTCCCTGCAGACCCCCCCCTCCACCTCCCGCGCGGCGCAGGCCGCAGCTCCCAGGCTGAGCGCGCTGCGGCGGAGCAGGCGTTCCCGGGCTGCGCAGCACAACTTTTGTGTGCGGCTCTAGCTCTCCCAGGGGGCTGAGGCGCCAGGTTCAACCTTCTGCTTCCTGCTTCCTGCGCTAGGCGTGGGTTCAAGTCTCATTTCTGACATGCTGGTGTCTTTACCCTGGCCGTGTCCAGGTTCTGCAACTTTTTAAGATTACATCACAACCTCCTTTTAGGCAGCAACACCGAATCTTGTCCAGCCTCCCTATGACTACCTGCATTTCACCGTCCCTAAGCCGCCTCTGCCTGCCCTTTCTCCCTCCTTCCTTCCTTCCTTTCTTTTTCTTTCTCTCTTCCCTTAGATATTTATCATGTTAATAAATACCTATATGGAATAATAGCAATATATCAATATTAAAATGTACATCTTGGGCAGCTCCGGCGGCTCAGCGGTTTAGTGCCACCTTCAGCCTGGGGCATGATCCTGGAGACTCAGGATCGAGTCCCGCCTCTCGCTTCCTGCAGGGAGCCTGTTTCTCCCTCTTCCTCTGTCTCTGCCTTTCTCTGTGTTTCTCATAAGTAAATAAAATCTTTTTTTAAAATGGAGATCTGGGGATCCCTGGATGGCTCAGCTGCTTAGCGCCTGCCTTTGGCCCAGGGCATCCTGGAGTTTCGGGATTGAGTCCCACGTCAGGCTCCCGGCATGGAGCCTGCTTCTCCCTCCTCCTGTGTCTCTGTCTCTGTCTCTCTCTCTCTCTGGCTATCATAAGTAAATAAATCTTTTTTTAAAAAAATATAGATCTTACCATAGAGGAGATGAGGTTTCTAAGCTCCTGTTTCCAGTATTTTAACTGTTTTGAGAGAACAAGTGGCAGATGTCCTGAGCATTATTCCACCCGTCTCCTATGTGTCCCTCACTCTCCAGCATCTTTTTTTCTTTTCCTACCCACTTTCTTCTTTTCCTTCTTGCAGACCTTTCCCCATCACTTCTGAGGGCGTAGGCTGTGAAGAGTTTGGATGTGATCTATTCTGTGGCACAGGATCATCTAGAGGCATGTGAAAGGTGGAAGGGTTAGAATAGTGGTTCTCAACCACGGTGATTTGCACCTGTCCCACCCTCCATGGACACTTGGTAATGTCTGGAGTTACATCTGATTCTGTATATACATCTGATTGTGTATATTTAAATACATACATAGACAGAGTAAGCTTCATTTAAAAAGCAGTCTACAAACGATTTAAAAAAGTATGAGATAGTCTTTTTGAATTTGTTTATTTATAGGAAAAGAACATACAAATCCTTGTATGAAAATATGTGTAAAATAGAAAAATTGGAGTTTTTTTTTTTGCAAAATTAGAGTTATTTGTACCAACTTAATCAAAGTTCTTTTCTAATTGTCAAAACATTCTGTTACCTCTTTGTACTCCTGGTATATCTTTAAATAATTTTAAGAAAATTTACTTACTTTGGGGCAGCCCAGGTGGCTCAGCAGTTTAGTGCTGCCTTCAGCCCAGGGCCTGATCCTGGAGACCCAGGAGTCCCACGTCAGGCTCCCTGCATGGAGCCTGCTTCTCCCTCTGCCTGTCTCTCTCTCTCTCTCTTTCTCATGAATAAATAAATAAAATTTTAAAATTTTACTTATTTTTAAGTTTCTAAAAATCACTGCTATTGTGTTGTTGTGGTTTTTGCATGTTATCTGTTTAACATGCCTTGTTTTTACAAAATTATGACTTGTGTTTATGTTTTGTTTCTCATGGCAATTCATCTTGACTTGATTTTCTCAAGTTAGGCCCTAAATTCAGAATAGTAAAAACCATGAAGATGTCTTTTATGACTGAATTCTTTAGGTTTCCTAGAATGTTATTTCCGAATAACACCAAGATTTGTTCTTCTGCTTTAGATAAAAGGAAGAATAATAAAAAAAAAAAAGAAGAAGAATAATAGAAATAATTGGGTTTGCTTTGTCATTTTTCAGACTTTAACTCAGAAATATTATAAGAATTATTTTATTTAGCAAGTTTAGGATTAAAAAAAAAGACTGCAATTCAAAAGCGAACACCTTCCTGAGTTAACCTTCTTGAGCTGCTATAACAACACAAACTGAATGGCTTAAAAACAGAAATTTATTTCACAGTTCTGGAGGTTAGTTGTCCAAAATCAAGATGTTGGCAGAGTTGTTTCCTTCTGTGGGCTGTGAGGGAGAGATTTGTTCCAGACCTCCCTCCTTGGCTTGTAGATGGCCATTTTCATGTTCATATGGTTATTTCTGTCTATCTCTTCATATCGTCTTCCCTCTATGCATATATGTCTCTGCATCCTAATTTCCCCATTTCAAACAGACACGAGTCATATTGGATTAAGGGTCATCCTAATGACCTGAACTTAATCTAATTAATTACACCTGCAACGACCCTTTTTCCTAATAAGGTCACATTCTGAGGTGCTGGGATTAGACATCAACCTATGAATTTGGGTGGTGAGGCACAATTCAATTTCATAACAAGAAAGTAAAATATATTAATATAAATACACTTCAATGATCTTTTACTTCTCATCTTATGGAAAACATATTGATGGTCAAGCATAAAGAGGTATAAAAATTGTCTATAAAGTAATGGTCAATCAAGGACAATCATAGTATAGTTTATAGTGTAAAACAGAGGTCCTGGAGATTTGTCAACATCCTCAGTGTTTACAGTATGTTTCTGCATACAGGATAGTCTTTAACTCCACTCCACAAATTATTTGTTGTACCACAGGAAAGGATACCTCTATCTTCCTTTCTGCTAATGCTGATTAACTGAATACCTTAGCTGGGGCTATAGTCTTACTACTATTCCAAAGATAAGCGGACTACAATCTTAAATGAGAATTGGTAAGACATTATTAAAGGTAAAGCCAAGGATGTTTCTGATGCTTATCTGACACTGTCATCCTCTCAAAACTGTAAAGACACTAAAAATCAAGCCTCAATACCTCTTTACATATTCTAAAATTAATTTTATTCCACTGTACCAAAAAACAGATATAAAAATGTTTATAAAAACAATGCATATAAAAATGTGTATTTGTGTATATGAAAATGTGTATAAAATGCATATAAAAACAATTTTCGTATGGATCAAAGCATTTTCTTGTCAAAAAGCCACAATTTTAGTGATAGCAAAAATGTTGTTTGACTCATCTTTCCTACCTGGTGAAATCTGCATTACTTATTTAGTGATGTATATTCTATTACCCAGAATTGTTACTAAAGAGTTTCGTAGATATTAATGCTAACTCAAACTCTTCATTGCCTGCACCATCTTTGCTCTTCAAGTAAGACAGAAAGAATAAATCTTTCTATCATTTTCTTTCTCAGTGTGATAGACCAGATCATTTCTATCATCCATATATTTGATATTTGATTTATCAAATATCAAACATAAGCTTGCCAAACCTTCAGAAATTCTTAAACTTCCCTTAGCCTAAAGTATTATTTTGGCCTATAACAGTGAGATAAACTCCTCTGGGTGTCCATTGACTTTCTACCTACAAATCAATGACCAAATATCATGAATCGGAGAATGCTGCCTCTAGACTTGGTCTCTGCCTTATCACAGAGTATCACAGCTAAATATCACAAAAGGCATACACAGAACACAGTCTCATATTCAACAGGTACCAGAAATATTTCTACAACATCCTCTGAAATACCTTATTGTGTTTTAAATCCCAACCTGAAATCAAGAAGTTGTCAGGTACACTGTGGTGGGCATTTGACGGGATGAGCACTGGGTGTTATTCTATATGTTGACAAATTGAACACCAATAAAAAATAAATTTATATTAAAAAAAGAAGTTGTCAGGTCGAAAAAAGGAGATCTAATCATTTGCTGTTTATAGAATATACATTTTAAGAGATAGACGCTGAGAAGCCTGGAGGCAGTATCAATGACATGTGTCAGGCAATATATCAAGAGATCTGTTTCACCTAGTCCTAGCTATAGTAAAAATTTTTATTTTATTGTTTTTTAATTTCCCATATTAAAGTTTATCAGTGATTATTTATTTATTTAGGATCTACCTTGAATATGCAAATACACGAAAATAATATAATTGAAAATCAAGTTGGGAATGTAAGCAGTGACTACATCTCTTTCGCTTATTACTAGATATTTAAAATATAGCTTAGAGACTAACATATAGTAGATGCTCATCAAAAGTTTTTAAAAAGATTTGATACATTTATATATTACAATATGATTGCTATTGTAGTGATAAATTAGTACCTTTATCGTTTTACATAATTATCGTTTCTTTTTAGTAGTTGGAAAAATTAAATTCTGGTTTTTTTTTTTTTTTTTTTTTTTTTTAATTTTTATTTATTTATGATAGTCACAGAGAGAGAGAGGCGCAGAGACACAGGCAGAGGGAGAAGCAGGCTCCATGCACCGGGAGCCCGATGTGGGATTCGATCCCAGGTCTCCAGGATCGCGCCCTGGGCCAAAGGCAGGCGCCAAACCGCTGCGCCACCCAGGGATCCCTAAATTCTGGTCTTTTAGCAAGTTTTATTATAATATAATACTGTGTTTCTCCCCAAGTGCTGAGGTGTTATGGGGACATTAGAGCAAGTTCCAGCACCCAGGGTGCCTGCCCCCATCCAAACTGAGAAGATGCCGATGGAATTTCTTAGGAAGCCATCCTTGATCTCTTTGTGATTTCCCGCTGAATTCTGCAGGGTACTGCTCTTCTCCAAGAGAATCCTATTCTTTTCCCCATTTTCTGCCACACAAGTGTGGTCTTTGTGTTGCTCTCCTGGCGCGGAAGCCAGGGGCCATCTCTCCCACAGTGGACTCAAATCCAGGCACCTCACGCTTCCCCTCCAGGAAAGTATCACCAGACCCTTCTGTCAATTAGTCACTTTTACTATAATTTCACTTTCCTAAGCAGGGCATGAAACTGGTATAAGATGAAGTTATGGCCTAGAACCCCAGCATGAATAGGACCAACTGCCAAAAAGTGAGCAAAAGCCTCAAGCCATTTTCTTTCTCAGTGTGATAGACCAGATTTCTTGTGGCTGTCCCCTCTGTGACTGTTTGTCTTTGGACCCCAGAGGTGAGCAGGCACATTTCCATTTCCATGCCTGCTTGTTTTTGCATTCTCACTGCACCAGCACACCTATCTATCCACTGACCCATTTGCAGTTGCTTTAAAGTTCTTTCTTTTTTTAAGATTTTATTTATTTGTTCATGAGAGATACAGAGAGAGAGGGAGGGACACAGGCAGAGAGAGAAGCAGGCTCCTTGCAAGGAGCCTGATCTAAGACCCTGGGATCATGACTTGAGCCAAAGGCAGATGCTCAACCACTGAGTCACCCAGGTGCCCCTGCTTTAAAGTTCTAAGCTGGAAATCCTGGGGTCCAGTAACAGCTCTGTGTACATACTGTAGGGCTGAGAGGGACACTTCAACTTAGAGAGTGACAGAATCCACTTGTCCCCCACCCCAGGTTTCCAAGGATGATTTAATCCCCAATTCTCCCTGATATCTGGCTTTCTGATTCTTTCTTCTCCTGCTGTCATCTAAAGAGTCAAGGCCTGATGTCCTACAGAGAAATCCCATGCCTTCATTTGTGAATCTAACCGCTTGGTGAAACCAAAAAAGTGGCCATATTTGCTCCATGGTGGTTTATGGAATAGAGCTCATCTACACATATTAAACTAAACCGGTCAAAATTGGATTTCATTCCAGTGAGAGCAGGGAAACTGGACTGAAAGCAGTCTGAGGAAGGATTTTTTCCCCCATCCTCTGCGTTATTCCCCCCACTCTGTTATGCATGTGCCCTGAAAGGACCCTCCCCATTTGGCAAGAGAAGGGCTTACTGGTCTGGGGCCACCAGGGGGGTGAAGACAGCACTCTCAACCTCAGTTGCTGGAGACCTTCTGGATGGGACTTCTGTACTGACTTATAAAGGGCGATGTTCTTGCATATAAAAGGCAATAAAGGTGGTGAGGATGCACATAGAGAGACATGAAGACAGAAAGACGAATTTCCAGCTGGACATCTAGGCAGTGCCTTTGGCTCTTGTTTCTGTCACATGTCGTGTGCTTGTGCTGATCTTTGAAGATGTCTAATCTTGATGTCAATAGTTTAGCATTAGCAAAATAGCCTTTGATCTTCATATCAGGTCTGAAAATAAAAAATGATATTGTTAAATCATGAGAAAATTATTCGAGACTGGTAAGGTATCAATACATGAGAATGGCCTGTAAACCTTCCATTAAAAGTAGCAGATACAAATATGGAGCAGGCATTTGAGGTTAACAGTTTATAGGAAAAACTTAATAACCTTAAAAACCAGGAAGTGCTCAGAGTCATTGATTATATGAGAGATTAGAGCTCAATGTGGCATCACTTTACAACTCTTAGGTTGCTAAGCTTATTAATGCCACAGATAGGTTTTTGTGGCTACTCAGTTTTGTGGAAAATGCATGCCTCCTGGATAGCAATCTGGTGCCAATCAACCCAATCAAGATATATGTAACATGGTCTCTAACTTCTATGTCTATTGGGATATATCCAAGGAAGATTTTGCCCAAGTCCCTGAAGGGGTGTGTATGAGGATGTTTGGATGGAGTTACTTGTAGAGTCAGGAACTAAGAGGGCACCTTCTTGGAATCATTTAAAAAGATAAATTATGGTAGATGCACCCGAGGAGCTATTGCTCAGTGTGGGAAACAGGCCTGCTGAATCATAAATAGATCATGAAAAGAGGCTGTTAATATATGATCCCAAGAAATTCATCCCATGACGTGACAAAAAGAAGTTTCTACGTATAGAAGAACAGTAAGTCTGAACGCAGGTTACAACCAACTGGAACACCAGTGTGGACTGTTCATCACACTTGAAACTTCTTTGTGCACTCTATATGGGAAGGATATTTGTTAGAAGTTATTTTCAGCCTGCCTCTTTGTATTACCCAACTTATCTAATGTAGAGATGTCTCTCTGGAACATGTAGGGTTAAGCAATGCACCTAATAAAAACAGCAGCCTTTATGAGCTCGGGACCTTCGAGGCTTTGCATTGGTCCCTGATCCCCACACTACTTTGTGTCTGTCTCTTCTTTTAATCCTCAGGCTCATTGCACTTTCAGTTCCTGATCCTTCCAAGCTAGACTTGGAAGCAACAGCTCAGCATTCAAGTGATATATAAATAAAATAATGATGGTTATGGAAAAAGTCAGAAGTAGAATGATGTGTATATAAAGTATAATTTTTGTAATACAAAAAGGATATGCACAAAATATTATTGCATATCCTATAAGAAAACTTGTGATATTCGAAGGTACTAAAAATGTAAACAATAGTTTAGAATGGCTCCCTATGAGGAAAAATGATATAGAGAGTAGAATATGTAGATAAAAAGAAATAAAAAAAAAGAAATCAATGATTTGATTAAGACAGTCCTTAAACAGACCCATGTATAGATCAGATAATCTAAAAATCAAACAAAAGTACTATAAAATGTTGAAAATAATTGGTGTTCTCTCTGGCACATTATTTTTTAAGTGAAAATTATATTTCCATCCCTGAAGGATTAACAGCTAGGGGAGTTGTCCTCTGGAAATGAGGAAGCCAGAAAAAAATGTATGAAATAACCACTAGAAAACAGACTAGAAAACAGACTTTAGGAGACAGTGCAGGACTGTGATCCTTGAGGGAAAGTAAGCAGTGAAGGTGAGTCTGTGATTGTGCTAGTCAGGAAAATTTTGAAGAAGAAAAAGATAGTGGTGTTAACCATACCGGTTACCAAGACTTATTAGAAAACTCATCCAATTAAGTGCATCCATTGTTGATGCAGGGATAAACAAAGAAAACATGCAATGGCATAGAGAATCCAGAAATCATCCACATATGTGTAAATTTCGTGTTAGACAAAAGTGGCATTTCAGCTACAGTAAGACATGGTAATTTACTGAGAAATCTATGCAGGAATAAATAGGGGTTAGAGGCTGTGAAACCATCACCTCATTCCATTGCCTGACTTGCTAAACATGTGATAATATATTAAATGGGGAGTGTGTACTGGGTGATATTCTAAGAAGGTTAATCATCACATTAGCTGATCACAGTGAAAGGATGTGTCATTGCCAAATTGTTGTACAAGTTGAGGAGAAGAAAACCCACCAAACCACATGATATGGTTCAAGAAGAAGGCTTTATTGAAGATTTATGAGCCCATGTTCAACAAGCAGAGGTAGAGGTCAACAATTCTCCCTTTATAGCCCATAGAAGTATGCCAGATGCAAGCACTGCTAGAAATACAATGGGACTGTGGTCCTTCTGTTTCTTTCCCTTATGGCAGCATATGTTTATATATGTGTGCATAATTTCTGAAGGATGGGAAAGCAACCAACGTGAAGGGCACTACCTATGGTGCTTTCACAGCTGAATAGTAGCTGGGACTCCCTAGAAGGTTAAACCAGGTTGCTTGGTCTCTGGCCCACTGCCTCAAGGTCACCATGCCAGAGAAGAGCTTTCCAAAGTCCCCAACCCAGTGACGTTCTGTCCTGTGCAAAGCTAAAAGGACAGGTAGAAACACGTAAGTATCAGGCACAGTGGAGCCCTGTTATCAAGTGGGTTGATTCTGGGCTTAGAGATCCTGTGGTTCCTGGGGAAGGATGTTGAGCCTGCTTCCTTTTAACTGTAACTTAGATTTTGGATCACAGTGTTGGGAACAGAAGTGCCCGTGCAGGGACGTACACGAGGAGAGCTGACACGTGTTCAGATTACAAGGGACATATTTTCTCAAGCCCTTATCTGAAAAACTCATTTGTAGTTAAGTGTCACTGGCTTCTGTCTTCCTCTGTGGTGACAGGAATACTTTCTTCTTTATATTCTCACAAGAGGTTCTTTGCTCCTGCCACAACCTAACAAACAGATATTTCAGCTCATTTGAAGCTTGAAAACACTTGAATTGATAGTTCATTTTGCAAAACACTGTGCTTTGGAATTAATCCTAACTATAGAAAAACATTTCATGTACAAAACCAATTATGGTATTTAAAAAAATGGACCACAATAACATAGATGTCCAACAAGGGGGAATATTTAACTAATCTGAACAATGGAACATTAGAAAGCCACTAAAATGACATTTGGAAAGTTCCTGGGGAAAAAAAGCATTGATGATATAATATTCAATTAAATTAGTAAAGTACAAAATTGAGAAAGATAAAAGTAGCCCCTGCCAGGTGGGAGCTGACCTGGTGTTATCAGCTGGGACTTGATGTTCTTTTGTTGAACATGAACAATTTCACAGAATGCAGATGTCAGACAAGACCATTCAGTGATCATGATGGATCAAGATGAAAATAAGATCACACTGCCATCATTTCTGAACACAAGTATAAACATGAAGCACACACAAAAACAGACAAAAATACTGTTAGGCCACAAAAATGACCCCAATTCTCCTCATTTTGTCCAGTATGAGTGACGACAGCTTCTTTACCAATCATAGTTTTAGCATTGCTCTGTTCTTCCTTCTTTCAGGATAGGACTTATTAAGCTACCCAATCACAGTATCTCCCTGCTTCCAGACAGTATCCACTGCAGAACAGCCCCGCTTCTTAGAATCCCCCAAATCACCTAACACAAGAAAAAATCCTTCTAACACCCTCTTACTGAGATTCACCCAGGGGTCCCCGTGGTGTGTGCTCTTGATTGCTACAGGAGTAATAACCCATCTTGTTCAGCTGCTTATGTATTCCTGGTAGTTTTTGTCTGGAAGATATTAGCACAATTTATGTTTTGAATGACCTCAACTACTCCTATTTTTTTCTTTGCACTCAAAATACTGGGGGGAGGGGACCCAACTCTCTGTCTCTCTGTCTCTCTCTTAAGCTCACCCACTCTCATATCCCAAGAGTTTACTTTTTGCTTTAATAAACTTCCCACTTCTGTTACTCAAAAAAAAAAAAAATCCTGGGGGATGAGGGAAAAAGAAGATATATCCAACTACTGCTACTGCTAGTTTCTGGAAGGTAGGATTGTGGGTTCTTTGTTTTCTCCAACCCTCTCCATCCCAGTATGAGACAGTCCTCATTACCCAAGATTCTTCCAATCAAGAGGGAGAAATATCTACTTGGCACAAAAAAGATGAATTCTCTTCACGTAGATTCAAGGACTTTGGTGTTGAATGTTCCTTAATAGTCCCTGTTATATGGACTCTCTTTTTCAATGTCCTTCACAATGACATGGGCCTTGAGTTTGTTTCTTGACTAATTGATGCTAGTTGGAGGTTTGCAGAATTCATGGAGGCTTCTGTATGCCACTAACCGGCTGACATTTAATTAGACCTTTTTTAAAAAAAGATTTTTATTTATTTACTCATGAAAGACTCAGAGAGAGAGACAGAGACGCAGACAGAGGGAGAAGCAGGCTGCATGCAGGGAGCCCCATGCAGGACTCCATCCCAGAACCAGGATCATGCCCTAAGCTGAAGGCAGACGCTCAACCGCTGAGCCACCCAGGTGTCCCTTAGTTAGACCTTAAGAATTATTTTACATTCATACTCTGATGAAGAACTCTTTGGGGATTATCGTGTTAATAACAAAAAGTTACAACTTAAAAAAAATGTTTCGGGAAAGCTCAAGACAAAGGTGTGCCCCAAAAATATTCCAATGGAGAGAGGCAGAAAAATAATTATTTAGAATATGTCATACACTCTTTTATTTATTTTTTTTTAATTTTTATTTATTTATGATAGTCACAGAGAGAGAGAGAGAGAGGCAGAGACACAGGCAGAGGGAGAAGCAGGCTCCATGCACCGGGAGCCTGACGTGGGATTCGATCCCGGGTCTCCAGGATCGCGCCCTGGGCCAAAGGCAGGCGCTAAACCACTGCGCCACCCAGGGATCCCTCATACACTCTTTTAAAGCAAATAGTGGGAAATTTTCCAAAGAGTGTCAGTGAGGCCTGCTTACTTTCCATGACCACATTCCTTCTGTTTATAAGTGAGGTTTATCTTTTCTGAATATAAATACAAGGAAAATATTTGATCTTTAATTAGATCTAGCCCCCAACCCATTCCCAGTGTTACCCGAATTGAATAGAATTCTATTTAAAGAACACTTTTGTTACTTCTGGCTAAATTTAATGTGTTAAATCCAAGCAATTATCTCAGCTTTCTCAGGAGCATCATACCCATCAGCTTTCACCTCTTGCCCGTTGACACTTAGCCGGTCAGGAAATGGGGACCCATCTATCTGGCATGTACACTTAACCATTTTGTTCTACATCAATCCTGTAGAGCCTCTGAAAATTCTGCTGAAGGAAGCAGGAAGTTACAAATGTAAAAAGGAGAACAGAAAATGAATGCATTGTGTTTGTTGGTTACATTTAAAGAAAATGGGCCCTTGCATTGGCCAAAGCCAAACAAAGCCAAATCAGGTAATCCATTTGTTTTAGGGAGCAGCTAGCATCTCACAGGGAATGAAACTTCTATACCTATAGGTTTCTTTTAATCCGTGCAGAAAGTGAACGTGAGTTGGTATTTGCCAAGTACTTTCTTGAACCCAGCGAGATGAATAGGTTGGGTACTGGCCCCGGACGGAGCTTGGGGACACCGAGTGAGGAGACCCAGATGGTTTGCAGCATCGGGTCTCTCTCCCTGCACGGTGGAGACAAATCAGCGACAGTATTTCCTTCCGTGAAACCTGCAGCGAGGACGCTGGCCTGGGAGTTCTAGCAGAAGGGTTGCTCCCGGGCAGGCCGTAACCTGTGGTTACCCTACTCCCCCTGGGGGCAGAGTAAACTTGGTCCCAGTTTCCGAATCCCCAGCACCCAGCTAGCTCCCAGGTCACCCGCATGGGAGGCGGCGGTAGTTTATAAATCTACCTCAACTTGTTGAAAACAAAGATGCTTGTAGGGAGCACTCTCGTCTCCATGCTCCTAAATGTCAGGGGGTGCGCGGAGCGTTTGACCCCCCTCCCCAAGCCTTCATTAACCTGCGGATTTTTGCCCGATTCACTAAACACCAGGAATCTTGTCCACACAGTAATCTTACCTGTAGATCTACCAAATTTCTTCTGTGCTTTTAAGACACCATCACGCAGCTGTAGCTGTGGCCGAGTGGTTAAGGCGATGGACTAGAAATCCATTGGGGTCTCCCCGCGCAGGTTCGAATCCTGCCAGCTACGTTTGAGCTTTTTGTCCTTCCTGTTCCTGGAGGAGAGGCCGCCTTTGTTCCCAACTTGACCTTCCTCAGTGTGGGGCTGGGTATGCTTCTTGTCTAAATGTCTCCTGTTCTTCTGCCTGGTAAAACCCCACTGCCGCTGTGCTGCACAGGAATCAGAGTGAGTACAATCACTTTCTCAAAAAGTTTGCACCAAGACACCTGTGCCCACATTTTGCAAAATCTTAGGATGTCTCTGAGTTTTTTCTTCCCCGAACCCTGCTCTAAGTAAGCTATTTTGAAATGAGACAATTTGGTGAAAGTATCCCTCAGATAAATTGTAGAGGTTATTTATGCCATTAAATGAAAACTATTTTTATTTTAATTTAGAAATTTATCATAGAATAAAATTGGAGTTTTGAAAGCATATGCATATTTTCATGTAACCAACTGCCATAATCGGGATACAGAACAGCTGTGTCAGTTCATAAACTTTCCTTCTGTTACCATTGGAAGACACTTCCCAATCCTATGCAATAACTGATGGCCACATACATTTTCTGTCCCTATAGTTTGGCCTTTCTGAGAATGTTATAGAAATTGAATACAGGTTTTATATGGGTGAGGTTGTAAAATGGCATGGCCACTCTGGAAAATAGCTTGGCAGTTTCTTACAAAATCAAACATGAAACTACTCTATGATTCACCAACTGCACCCTTCATTTCCAGAGAAATGCAAACTTATGTTTATTGAAAATATGTGAGGTGATGGATGTGGTGGCTAACATTATTGCAGTAATCATTTTGTAATATATACATATATCAAATTATTACATTGTATATTTTAAACTTAAGCAGTGTTAGATGTCAATTATATCCCAATAAGGCTGGAAGAAATTAAAAATAGAATTGCCAAAAGAAAAAATAGAATTGCCATATGACCCAACAATTCCATTTCTGTGTATATCCCAAAAGAATTAAAGACATAATCTAAACAGATATTTGTACACTCACTTTGATAGCAGCATTATTCACAATAGCCAAAAGGTAGAAACAACTCAAGTGTCCATCAGTGGATGGATGGTTAAACAAAATGTGGTTAATTCCTAATTTCATATAATGAATGCTTAGATCATTATTCTTAGGCATTTATTTTGTGTATGTGTATGTAAGACTATCCCTCTAAGTACACTTCTAGCTGCACAGTACATGAGTAGTAGTGATATGTATTATTTTTATTATTTATTTCAAAATAATTCTTAATTTAAATTGTGACCTATCCTTTGAACCATAAATTACTTAGAAGCATATTTATTATTTTGTAAACAAAGATAATTTTTCATTTTCATGTTTCGACTTCTGGCATAATTGTGTTGCTATGAAATAATTGCATGTATCCAGCCCTGTTGTTTTCAGAGCCTTGCTTTGTGGCCTGGTAAAATGTCAAATTTGAGATAATTTCATCTGTGTTTAGAAAAGGTTTGAATCCTGAAGTCGATACATGCACTATTCTCTCTATATGTATACGGGTTGCATTATTTTGTTTTCTGGTTATCTTTCCATTTATGTTTTCTTTTTCTTTTTCTTTTTTTTAAAGATTTTATTTATTTACTCATGAAAGACACACAGAGAGAGGCAGAGACATAGGCAGAGGGAGAAACAGGCTTGCTGCAGGGAGCCCAATGTGGGGCTTGATCCCAGAACTCCGGGATCACACTCTGAGCTGGAGGCAGACACTCAACTGCTGAGCCACACAGGTGTCCCTCCATTTATGTTTTCTATTAGGTTTTTAGAGAGGTATATTGTGTAAAATGATCCCTCTATGATTGTGGTTATATCGGTGTCTCTTTTCACTTCCATCACTGCCTGGAATTTTTTCTCCATTTCTTAATCTTTCAGAAGCAAGACATTCCGGATAAAGTATGGTTTATGTAAGAACTATGATTTGGAGCTACAGGGTGTTACCTCCAACTGAACAACTGCAACAAGAAAAGCCTAGAAAAAATGTTTAATTTACAGAAGCTTTAGCATTATCTATTGAGACCTAAGAGAAGTATTGTTATTTAGAAATACTTCTACATGTTTCCTCCCTCAAAAGAACTGAGGAAACTGTAATTCGAATATAATTGTTCTCATGGGAAACTCAAGATAAAGGTTGAAGAAAAGTTGCAGTAGAGATTCAGATCTTCCTCTGCTTAAAAAATGAGCCTGGTTCTACCCCCAGGGCCTGACCCAGATTTGTCTAACTCTAGTAAGAAACAGACAACCAGAACTGGTTTGATCAGAATCTCAGCTTTAGGCATTGGTTCCCTTTTGCCTCTTAATGTACATATAGAGATTAGTAAGTCATGCAGTCTGAACCTTAAGGAGGATGTTTCGGTGGCAGCTTTATCTGATCTTACTTGAATAATTTCATTTAATGGTTACAATTAGGCTACATGATATGAAGGAAAAACCTAAATGCAGGGAATTCTTAGCCTGGGGCAGAGTCTTTAATAATTTTGTGAATTCCCTGGAGTGGTTTGTGCAGGTGATGTGTTTGTGTCTAGGTTCATCTTTGTGTGAGAGGGTGTGTATGCTTCCATTCCTTATGCCATGGGGTGCTACACCAATAAAGGTTTTAGAAGTATTCCCCAATAACTTCAGAAGCCATTAAAAAGAGACAGAAGAAATTGTCTTTATTTTCTTGCTTTGAGAAATGCATAATATGCCTCTTGATGGCCATGAGGTCCAACAAATTCTTTTTAAAAAAAAAAAAAAAGACTTAACTTGTTCATGACAGACACACAGAGAGGGAGAAGCAGACTCCTTGTGGGGAGCCCAGTGTGGGATGCGGACCCCAGGACCCAGGGACCAAGCCAGAGCCAAAGGCAGACGCTCAACCACTGAACCACCAAGACACCCCCGACAAATTCTTTTTTGACTAGTACGAGAGCTTCTCTAGATGGACTCCACGTCTCTTTCCCCCATGACAACTGCTCACCAATATGTTAAAGGCAGAAGCCCATTTGGAAGCTCTGGAGCTGACTGGCTGGGAGCCCTAGTTGATCTGTCCTGTTCACAGCCCAGGAGCTTTGTTTTATGCTGGTGTTTATGTAGCTTCTTCCTTCCTGGTTGATCTAGATGTTGACCTAGAGGACAGGGATTGTGCCTCTGTCTTGTTTACCTTAACCTCTCTAGCATCTTGCACAGCACCTGACCTTCCCCAGGAATTCAATGAAACTACTTAAATGATTTTGAAGAAGGTGCTAATCTAATGACTTTTTTTTCTACAATAAGAACTTTATAAAATATATTTCTGTTTAAATCCTTTGATTTGTTTTGGTTCTAATTTCTTCTTTTCCTAATTCCTTATTTGTACTTTTCAGATGTAGATAGATAGATTGATAGATACATCTCTAGATGGAGAAGTGATTCTCCAGGGGACATCGGCTATCCCCAAGCCTGAAAAAGCTTATTCACTAAAGGAGGAGAGTCTTCAGCTTGGTATTTTGCAAGCTCTAGTTCTACATTCCCTTTAAAACTATTTTCTGTGGCAGTGTTTTTTGCACTTGCTCTTGAGAGTTACAGGGTAACACCTTCTTCCCGCGCAGGAGCTGACACACAGTTGTGTGGGTGAGCAGAATCGAGGTTCTGGTACAAGGTCCTGACCCTATAAAGGTTTTGCACGGGGTTGGTGTTTTGCATGGAGTTGATGTTTTGCAACGTCCTTGTGTTTGTTTGTTTTTTTTAATCACTGAGACCACTGGAAGGGGAGGCGGACGGCCTTTGCCACCCTCTTCGCCCCAGTCCTCAGGGTACTTGGCTGTGGCCGCCTTCCTCCGATGGCGACGGCGAGTGCAGCGGCTGGGAGACCAGATTGTTGACCTCGCAGGACCGGTTCGCGGGTAGGTAGTCACTGAGCTGCACTGCGGGGCACAGACTGCTTCCCGTGGACAAGAAGCCGTTCTGCGGTCCGGGGGACGCGCTGGGAAAGCAGCCTGCACCCCGGAATCCCACCAACACAGATTCCGCGCCCAGAAACCTGGACCGTAACCACCGCGCAGGATGGAAGAAAAAGTCTCTACGGAGCAGCTGTAAAGAACGTCTCGGGTATGGTTCTGCGGCCCTCCCTGCGCATCTGCCTCAAGAGCAAGGCGGCTCGGACCGCGGGTCTAGACGGTGAAATGCTGCGTCTCCCCCCGCTCCTCGCCCACCTCGGCGTGTCGGTGTGTTCCGCCTTTCCCTTCAAGCGCACCTGCTCGGTTTACTCGAAAACCAGCTCCTCTTGAAAGTTCCTTCCAAGAAAGTGTCAGAAATGGACACATTCAAGTTTGTTTGCGTCGAGGCAATAATTAATACCTGATAATTAAATAGAGTAGGTGGAGAAAAATACCAGATGGCTAAAATTGAGCAGAATTGCAGATCAAAGATAGGACATTCCCAAGCCTGCCCCCCACCCCCGTTATTATAGGAACTAACCGTATCTTCACCCAGGTTTTGAACATTAAATCATACAATGAATATAAGACGTTCAGTCCAGGACCGCTATGTATAACAAGTGCTCACTCTTTTTCTTTCTTTCTTTCCTTTTTTTTTTCTTTCTTTCTTTCGTTTTAAAAGATTATTTATTTATTTATTTATCTGATAGAGAGCACAGGCAGGGCAGAGGGAGAAGCAGATTCCCCACTGAGCAGGGAGCCTGATCTCAGGACCCTGGGATCTAAAAAAACAAAGATTAGGACCACTAAGTTGAGGGTGGGGAACTTTATGGAGTCATAAGTGACAAAATATAAGAATAATCTTTATTGCACACATTCTGTCATTCTAACTTTTATCCTTTTAAAAGAGGTCAAATGATATAGATTGTTTAATTATGTCTCAAAGATTACAGTGATTTTAAACACTGCCAGATTTTTAGACAATTGCAGATGTAAATCAGTATCTATAAAGACCATATCTTAGTTGATTGACTTTTCTTAACCTCAATAATCATCTCCCTCTAATCTCTCCCATAAAATTACCTTTAAAAGTACCTAACATAGGGTGCCTGGGTGGCTCAGTTGGGGTTGGTTAAGCATTTGTCTTTTGCTGGGGTCATGATCTCAGGCTCCTGGGATCCAGGCCCCTTGCTTGGTTCCCTGATTAGCAAGGAGTCTGCTTCTCCCTCTGCTCCCTCTGCTCCTCCCCACTGCTCATGCTCTCTCTCTCTCTCAAATAAGTAAGATCTTTTTTTTAAAAGCATCTAACATAAAAAATTACCTAATGTTTACATTTTTACTAGAGTTTGTTTCTGCAAAGCAAATGTCAGTATTTTTAGTGTATTTAATTTTCCATATGATATTTTGCTGTGTATTTCATTCTGCTCCTGAATTTTTCACTATTTTTTAGATGCATCTATATAGTTATGTATGGATATACTCCTTTTAAGTAGCCTAAAGTTTCTGCTGTAAATACACCTTCTTATACAAAATACATTTTAGCTAAATGTAAAATCTTTAACTTACATTACATTTCCCAAAGTATCTTTTAGGTGTTCATCTTACTTCTTCATACCATTGAATATTTTTCTAGAGAATGCTCTTTCCAGTATGATTCTTCCCTGTGGTAACAGGGTGATTTTTTAGTGGTTCCCTAAATAATTATTTCTTTATCTTCAAAGTCACATAATTTTACAAGGAAATTCATGTGTTTTTTTCCCCCCTCTGTTTGTAATCACCTTTTTTCCCACTGGCCCCTCCTTGCCATCTCTTCTCCCTCACCCATAAGTTTGCTCCATCTTTTGTTCTTCTAAACAAGAACTCACCTATTAATTTGTTTCTTCCAATCACTTGTGAAGCCTACGGAAATACTTTTATCCCCTGAAAGTGCTATAGGAGGTAGGGAGTGGGGACAAATAATCTGTTCTGGGGTCTCTATGCAGCATAATTGAAACATTAGTTCTTTCTAAGAAATATGTGGTTTGATGCTTTGTAGAGTTTTCAAAATCTCACTCCCTTCCAGCAGATGTGCTTAATTCCAATGTTTCCCCATTTCTGGGGCTGAAATAGCTCTTACCTTCCTCTCAAATCAGCCTTAGACTCTACATCCAAATCTTGTCGGCTGAAAAAGTCTTTTCTAGTGTCAAGCTCTGGTGTTCTGGGGCTGCAAAGGTCTACTATGTAGGAAACTATAAACTGTTAAGAAACACTGCCCCCCCCCCCCAATGCCCGCACAAAAATAGGCAAACCCCCATGTAGGGATGAGTGATACTCCCTGCATGAAAGGTAGCACAAGCACTAAACACTCAACGGGCAGCAATATTCTATGTCAGGCTAAATCCAGAATCTTACTTCGTACCACTTTTGTGGCCTTATCACTGGAGGATGAATCCAGAATAGTGAGCCCACTTAGCGATGGAGGTGGGAGATGGCAGGAATGCCCAGCAAAGGCAGAAGCAGGATGGCCATGGGCCAATGGGGAAGGTGTGGAGCCAAAACCAATCAACCTTTAAGCTCATTCCTCATGCTTCCTGGTTCTTAAACTCAATCATGTATGGTTGGATCTCTGTGGACCTGGTGGTCTGAAAAATAAATATGTTGTAAAGATCTACAAATAATAAGACATGTCAAGTCTTTAAGATGGTGGTATATAGTAAGGGCTTGAAAAATAGGACTTGCTATCTATTATTTTGGGGTATTAACAAATCTAACCCTGAATCTGCTAACAACTTGACAATTTCAGGAGCGTCTCCTAAGGAACTTGTGAAAACCTTGGTTCATAAACCTCTCTGGAAGCCCTCGGTGGTTACCGTGACATTGCACAGCATTGAGGCATTTCCTCATCTGTTAAATGGAAATAAATTATGGGATTCCTGCTTAACTCATATGGTCTTGGCACAATGTGTTCAATAAAACTATCTGTTAATGTGACTACTTTTTATGAATCCTAACATCCCTGGACTAGAGAGTGGTCAAGGGGAGTACCAGCCCAGCGTGTTCCTAGAGTCTGCGATCTGAGGCATCCATCTAATAAGGTCAGATGCACTGCACTGCCCTGCCCTGCATAGCTTGCGCCAGTTTTGAGCACAGGGAAAGGCTTCGCCTCTCCGGATCCGCAGGTGGAGGATTCACGTTGGGGAACAATCTGGATTGTGGGAACTTGGGTTGGTTCCTGGTAAAACTGTAGCCAGCAGGATTCGAACCTGCTCGAGGAAACTCCACTGGATTTCAAGTCCATCGCTTTAACCACTCGGCCACGAGTACCTGCTCGCTGCTCCCCCAAAGAACTGGGGAGAACCCCTGATGGATGCATGGAGTGTCAGGAGTGGTAGGTCCGGCAGCAGTTGCTTAAATCAGGCCTCTCCGTGGAGAATGAGGAGCGCGTCCGGAGCGAAGCGAGCAGCAGCCGGCGATGCTGCGGTGCCATTCAAGGCTCCTGGACCGAAGGCTCGACTGTCAGCCACCCTGGGCGCCGGCAGTCCGCCGACACCACGGTCACGTAGAAGGGGAACCGCGCTGGAAGTTAGCGCTGAACCGCTCCCAGAGCGCAGACGCCCGCAGGACTAGGAACGGAAAGGAGGGGACGCGAGGCGGGGGTCGTCGAGTTGACCCACCGAGCTAGAGTTTCAATCAGTACTTCTTCAGTGGCATCAACTTACCGGTCCTTGCAAAAGAATAAAGCCACACTGGGGTGGAGAGGGAAGCGGGGACCGGTCCAGAGTGGACGGACCGAAGCTGGCGAGGAGGTCTGCGGGCCTCTGGAAGAGGTAGCTCGGCGCGTCCCTGCGGGGATGCGGGGTGGACCCCAGGAGTCCCGGGAAAAGGATGCCCAGATTCCGCGCGCTCCCATCCCAGGCCCGGCGCTCCGCCTCGCCCAGCACAGAGCAGCGCAGACAGGCAAGCAAAACACGCAAGTGCTTGATGAGATGAGCACTGGGTGTTATACTATATGTGGTCAAATTGAATTTAAATTTAAAAAGAAAAAGAAAAAAAAACACTCAAATGTTGGAATCATTCTAGCCAAATTAATAGGGTCCATTCTTGGGTCAGAGACCCAAGGTTTACCGGAGTTGGAGAATGAGGGGGATGCTCGAACCAGAACCCGAGTTATGGAAATATCGGAACCTCTAAAACCGCGGACTCCTCTCTGAATTCTAGCAATGGAAGTGCATTGCCAGGGCATAAACAAGTAGATTTAGACAGAATCTCAGATACAAAAGGAATGTAACCTCCATGATCCTGGCTGATGCTCCTCTGAGAGTTAAAGCTCGCTCACATCTGTTTCCTTTTAGGAAGAAGAATAATGTTCCCCTCTCTGTGTTCTAGTCCGTTTTATTTGGTCTTACTACCATGGCACTTACTGTATACCTCCATTTAGGCTCACAAAGGGTTTATAATATTTAACACGGTACATTTATTTTGAACTGTATTGTCCTTGAGAAGTGTTACCAAAGTATAGTCCCGGATCAGCAGCGTGTGCACCACCTGGGGTCTCTTGAGAAGTGCATATTCTCAGGTCCAGTTCAGACCTACAGAATCAGAACGGGGAGAGTGGGGGCAGGGCGGTCCAGCAATTTGTTATAACAGGAAGTCCTCCAAGAGGTTCTGATGCCCAGTGACTTTTGAGAAGCACTCTCCCAGGGAGATATTTTTAACAAAGAAAATCATGTACCACACAAAAATCTTTCCATTTCCTATTGTGGTAGTTTAAATAATGCAATCAAAATTCTGAATGTTTCAGTATTTTTGCTACATCTGTGTAATAGATCATTAAAAAGCCACTAAAACGAGATTTGGGAAGATTCTGTAATTGTTCTAGGAAGATGTTTATGATACAATATTCACTGACAAAATATTATGCATGAAACATGACTTCCACTAGGCACACTTTTTGCCTGTGGAATACTGAGAGGAAGGGAGGAATACTTCAAAATGTTTCTAGTGCTGGTTCTGGGTTGTGGGGTTTAATGACTTAATTTAATCATCAAATTTAATGACTCAAATTTGTTTGCTTACTACAGTGTGAAGTAATCAAGTCTTATAAGTGAACAGCAGAACAGTACATTTTATTATTTGTTGATATTATTTTTTGATGTTACCCAAGACTTGACATTTGCTTCAAATGGTTCTTAGGTTAATGTTTGTCTTATTCAGTGCACACCACAGTGAAAGCATTTACTTTGAACTTGTTTCTCAAATAATCAATGTCAGTTAGCAAATTGGCAACATTAGTGAGGACTTTTACACCCCTTCTTGCTTTCTGATATTTAACTGGATTTTCAAAAATTAATTTGGAAAGAACACTAAGAGCACAGTTTTATGTTTTTCACATTTGTAATATAAATTTTCATATTTTTGGTGTGGGGAACTGTTTTACTTGAGGTCTGTTCCATAGTTATGGATGCAGAAAAAGGGAGTTTTGAAATATGTGGGACAATCTTTTAAATTAAATGGTTGCGAGTTTTCTAAAAGACAAGATCTTCCACTATGTGGAGAACTCAAAACTTTTTTCTTTTTTTAATGTAAAGCTTTTATTTAAATTCAACTTGGTTAACATATAGTGTCTTACTAGTTTCAGAGGTAGAGTTCAGGGATTCATCTGTTGCACATCACACCCAGTGCTCATCACATCAGGTGCCCTCCTCAATGCCCATCACCCCATTTCCCCACCCAGCCCCATCCAACCCAAAACTTATTTTAAAAATCGATGGTCATTTCGAGGTTTTCAAATCATCGCTAGCCTCTCGATTCTGCAGCGAATGCTCGAGCCCGGGCCGGAGTGTCGGGTGTCACACGGGTCCCCAGCAGAAGCTGCCCCAGCAGGAAGCTGGGCTCCCCCAGGTCTGCTGCGTCTCCCTCTATCCGGCCCTCGGAGTGAGGGGTCCTTCACGGGCCACGGAGGAAGTGTGACTTTGCCAACTCGCCATCACAGCTGCTCTCGGTCTGAACGATGTCAAACAGGAAGAAACATGAAGGGCGAGGACACTTACTTTGTGGTGGGAAACGTGGCCCTTGAGGAGACCGGCAGCGCGGCGGCTATTTATGCTAATGAGGCCCCGGGCTCCCGCGTAGTCGTGGCCGAGTGGTTAAGGCGATGGACTAGAAATCCATTGGGGTCTCCCCGCGCAGGTTCGAATCCTGCCGACTACGGCTCTCCCCACTTCGGGGAGGCAGCCTCTTGTCTCCCCGCCGGTGCCAGGCGCCAGGCGCTGCTCTGGCCTCTCGGGAAGGACCCTACCCTGGCCCTTTCTTTATAGGGCCAATGAAAGACTCGGCCTGCTGCCCCCAGACAGCCAGACACCAACGTTGTTTCTCTACTAACTTTTTTCACGAGTAACTCGACCGCACTCCTCCAAGTGTTTTCTTTTCCGCGAAGAAGAGCCCAGGCTTTGTGATGCTTTCGTGTTTGCTGCAACCAGAGCACCCTTTCCCGAAGGAAATGTTGGCAGCAGTGTTTGCACTGTTGCTCTTCCCGAGCAATGGAAGATGGGTTAATTTATTGACATTCCCTCCAGGGAGTATGGAATGAAAATCACTTAAGCCCCAAAGCAGTAAAGGATGTAAAACCATAGAAGGATATCCAAGTTGTACTCTTTCTTACTCCTTATTTACTGGGTCCCCAGAAATTGTCCAATGGGCAGCCATCCTCTAGGGGATAGACACTCTCTGGTGAGTCAGAAACTAAAAGGAGAAAACAGGCATTTGTACCCTAGACCTTCAGATTGAGCGTCTGCCCCTCTGTGGACAGAGTGGTCCAGGATGTACAAAAATAACATGGCTCTTCCCCGAGTCTTGGTAATTCCTAATCCCATCCCAGGGCTTGGGGAGCAGAGCCTTCCTTGCTGAACAGATCGTTTGTCTCAGCATCATAGACGACAGATAAGCCAAATTGCGGGGACAGAGGAGACGCGAGCCGGGCTGGGTTAAGCAGGGCGGGTCTGATTCGGGGGCGTTGTTCCTGGAATGAGCGATCTCAGGAAGGGGGTTGGTTCAGCAGCGGAGCCGGGAGAGAAGCACCGGCCGAAAGGGGGCAGACGTCTGCGGAGGGAACAGGTTGTCCTGTGAGGACCGAGAGTTGCCCCGCATGGGGACATAAGGATCAGGAGTCCGCTCGATGCCTTTTGGGCCTATGGTTGCAGGTCGGGAAGTCCTGGCCCCAGCCACCAGTTCCCTTTTGGCCCCTTATCCGAAAGCAGAGAAACAGATGGAAGCTCCTTCTGTAGGAGGTCCCAGGGGGCGAGGCTCACCTCCGTGAATCCGCACTGTGTCCTGCCTCCCCTCCGTCCGCCCGCTCCGCGGGTCCGGTCCTGTCGCCTGTTAGTCGCCGTCTCCCCCTCCGACCCTCCTACCCCCCCATCCCCCCGCAGCGCTCCTCTGGCCTCGCCCCACCGACACCTGCGCCTCCGATTCCCTTCCCGTTTCTCCAGCTGGGTCCCCGGTGCTTCCTTTGCGCAGGAGGTCGTGACCTCATACTGTCCGAGGACTGGAAGCACTTGGCCGGGGAGCAGGTGCAGCGCGTCGCCGGGTCACGGAAGGTTTCTCGGATTCATCCAGCGTAAGCTGGAGCCCAAGTCAAGCCGGAGCCAGAGAGCTGGCAGTGGAGATGCAAGATAAATAAATAATGAGCGGGAGCGTTTTCCATTATTCTGTGCGCTTTGAACAGGGAGCAGCGAGGTTGACTGAGGCAATCGTGCCGCGAGTGGATGAGAAGCCTTGAACGGCTCTGAGGTCCGAGACCACGGGCACCAATAACAAAGCCCTAGCAGAGGATGGTTTCGATCCATCGACCTCTGGGTTATGGGCCCAGCACGCTCCCGCTGCGCCACTCTGCTTCCACACAAGGAGAGGGCTCTAGTTTTAAGGTTTGGTTCTCAGCTTCTTCCCTCACCTTCCACCTTGCTTCATGAGGCTATTTCCCCGTCCTCTCTCTATTCTTCCTTCCTTTCAACCACCACCTCCAGCTTTGGTCACAGTGCCTCCAGCTCGCAGTCTTCACAGATCTCCGATCCTTTCCCTACGAGGTTGCTAAGCATCCCCTTTGGGTTAGGGACGACTATGGCTGGGATGTCAACTCTCCAGACTAAGGGTCGGGCAAAGCCTTTTGAACCCACTCACGAGTCGCCTTCTTTCTCAACCAAAGCCCTTCCCTTGCGATCCCTTCTTGGTCCTCCAGCCAATCCCCGTTTCCTGCTTAAACACGCACCCCCATTTATCCGTGGGCGCCTCTGTTTTACCTTCAGTGACCCCTCCCGGGCTGTCCGCGAGGCTTCAGACGCTTTGAGGCTCTGGATTGTTCGTTATGCCAAAATGAACCCCCTATTTCCAAGTCCCCTCTGCAGGCTGCAGACTCACTGCCGTTTCCCCGCACCCAGGCCTGGAGGCGCTCACTCCCGCTCCCCGCTTCCAGAGCTCTGCTTGTCTGGCGGGTTCGTGATTTCCTACCTCGTCCTATCCCTAGGACCCCGAGACACTTAGGAACTGAGGTAAGAGGCCCTCGCCACTCGGCAGGTTGCCAAGGCTCCAGGCGCTTGCAGAAACTGGAAATGAAGTTCCCGGAGCAGAAACAGGCTCTTCTCCGAGGTCATTTTACCCAAACTTGGGGCACGTTTCCCCTGACACAGGCGCCGCTCATTGCACCTTCAAACTTCTGGGGGTGCTGACTGGCTTCTTCCTTCCTCCCTATTCGATTCCCCTCTGAATTCCGCAGGACACTCACCTTCCCCGGTGGATTCTCGTGTTTCTATCCTCCTCCCTGCTGCCTGCCACAGAAGCTGCCGACCTCCTGTTCAGAATGCAGCAGGGGAGTGAGGGGTGGTAGCGCTTCCACGTTCTCCTGCAGGCAGGTGGCCTCCGTCCAGGAGAGGACCTGTGGCCTCTGCATCTGTCACTTTGACCCCCCATGCTGCCCTAGGAAACAACAAGTTTCAAGCCAAGACCTTCAAAACGTGGGAATTCCACCAGGGACTTTGCCATTGCCAGTCAATGCTATACAGCTCAGTCAAACTCCTGCATGGGTTCTTAGCTTAATTGACAGCCCAGTTTGGGGTGGGGAGGGGGGCTTTCTGTTGAGAGTTCTAATTTAGGAGTGTGCTTTTCTCCTGCCTGTGATTCTATAGCTGGAACGCACTAGAAGAGCTGCAACCTACACATTTATATCTTAAAAGTCCACCCTTTCTCCCTCAGGACTGGCAATATGAGTTAAAGTCCTCCAATTCTCCCTGATCTTGAGCTCTCTGAACTTTGCTCTCTGCTTCCTGCAGCGTTCTTCATCTTTAGATTTGTCCCCCTATCCTGCTATCACTTTTGGCAATGAGGTGAGTGCATCTTCTACTCAATGATCTCCTGTCTTGGTTTTCATCTTTTCAGGTACAAAAACTTGGAGTCATAACTCGATCCAGGGAAAATCAGGCTTTAGGGGAAGCCTATATCTTATATAGGCTTATTTTATATATAACACAGGAGATAGAAATTCCTGTAATTAAATAAGAAGTAGAGTTAGATTTAAAAAATAAAACAACAGTAGACTTAGATCCAGCAAGATAACTTATTGGAACGAAGCAATTGCCTTGAACTTTGTCTCTCTCCCAATGAGGTAAAATAACACATTAAAATGTATATTTGAAGCCAAAATTTCTTACTCTTTGACATAATTGATGACCATCATGGTGTTATGAAAAATTAGCATATTGTACTGTGTCCTAGAATTGGCAAGACTCCTTAATTTGATTTAATTTCCAGCTTCCTACTTTGTCAGCCTCTGATGGCCATCAGTGAGCTATACACTCCAGACTAGGACAAACTCTGATGGAAGTGGGGAGACAAATTGAATAAAAAAATAAATACTCCACAAGTGAGAAATGATGGCAGAAACAGACATTTGCCGTGAGATTATATGTAATAAAAAGATTTCAAAACTCGAAATGACCAATAGTTCTCGATTTTTAAAATAAACCGTGGAACATAATGGAATATGCTGCAGCTGATAATATGAATGAGGCATGTTACTATGTACTGATGTGAATTACATATACATGTAAATATATGTACACTTGAATGAACTGCAGACTCACATGCAGTTGTAAGAAATGATAGAGAACACTTGACCCTAGTTTCCCCCAATGGTAACATCTCTGCATGTTGGAATATCACAGCAGGATATTGACATTGATACAGTCCTCCAGTCTTATTCTGATTTCTGCCTCTGTACTCATTTTTGAGTGTGGTGGTGGGCATTTAGTTCTGTGTGGTTTTATTCCATGTGCAGATTCATGTGTCCACCTCTCACAGCAAGCATCCCTCCTGTTGCCTTTTAATAACCATACCCACCATCTCCTAGCACTCCCTCCTTAACACCAGGACATCAGAAACTGATTGTTCATTTGTCTAATTTAGTCATTTTCAGAATGTTGTAGAAGTGGAATCACACAAAATATAACATTTGGAGACTGACTTCTTTTCCATGTAATTCCTCCAGAAAGTCATCCAAGTTGCCACATATACCTATAGTCCATTCCTTTGTATTGCTGAGTTGTGTTCCACAGTATAGATATATCATAGGTTGCTTAGTCATTCACCTGGTGATAGAGATTGTTTCCAGTTTGGGCTGTTTGGGGGTAAAGATGCTAGAAAAAATTACATATAGATTTTTGTGGGGACATGAGTTTCTGTTTATTATTGGATTATCTGATAATTTCCTGTTCAGTTTTGTAAATAACTGCTAAACCATCTTCCTAACTCACTGTACCATTTTACCTTCCCCCCAGCAGCAGTTGAGTTTCCTCACATCCTCACCAGAACTGGATGTTGTCATTACTTTTGTTTTAGCCATTCTGATAGGTGAAAGGTGATATTTTGTTGTGATTTTAATTTCTATTTCCCTAATGGCTAATGTTGTTGAACATTTTCTCACATGTTTATTTGCCATCTGTGTATCATCATGGGTGAAATGTCAAAGTGTCTCTTCATGTCTTTTCTCCATTTTCTAACTGAAGTGTTAGCTTTCTTTTTTAATCTGTTCAGTTTTGAGAATTCTGTGTACATGTTCTAGATACTAACTTTTGTCACATATGCGGTTTACAAATCCCCTCTCCCCCAATTTGTAGCTTGTTTTTTTCCAACTGCTTCATGGTGTCATTTGCAGAATAAAAGTTCTTAATTTTGAAGGGATCCAATTTATCTCTTTCCTTTTAAGGATTGAGCTTTTGGTATCAAGTCAAAGGAATCTGCCTGACCCTAGATACTGAAGATCAACTGTTATTTTCTGAAAGTTTTATAATTTTACATTTCATTCTGTGATTCATTTTAGTTTGTGTATACAGAATGAGGTTTAGGTCAATGTGGGTTTTTGTTTTTATTTTTGTTTTGTTTGGGCTTTGTTTTTGGTTTTTTGTTTTGTTTCATTTTTTGCCTATGGATGTCCAATTGCTCCAGCACTGTTTGTTGAAAAGACAATTCTTCCTCCTTTGAATTTTTTTTCTGCACTATTGTCAAAAATCAGTTGGGCTTATTTCTGTGGGTCAGTTTATATTTTTAAGGGAAAGAAATAACCAAGATGAATACTGTTTATGAGTGTGTACCATTCATTTAAAAGGGCGGTTCAGTGGTTAAGTGTCTGACTTACGTGTCTGCTCAGGTCCTATCCCAGCGTCCTCAGATGCAGGGGAGTCAAACCTCTGGCTCCCTGCTCAGCAGAGTCTCTTCTCTCTCTCCCTCTGCTCCTTCCCCCAGTCATACTCTGTCTCTCTCTTTCAAATAAATAAATTAAATGTTAAAAAATACAGAGTGGCCTGAATATTATATACACATATAACTCTGGAAAGCTATACAAAAACTCTTTCCACTATGGAGGGAAACTGAAGTTAGAGCATATAGATAGAAAAAGACATTTTTTTCACTGCATGTATCCCAATATCATTTGAGCTTCATATCATGATTATTATTTTTAAAATAACTTAAATATTAAAATTCTTAATAGGCAATGAAAATACACTTTATGTCAGTTGATTACAGCTTTCTTTTAGACTTTGTTTTCCAGTTACATGGAAACAAATGATTTTGCTGTGTTCAGATAGCATTTATTTCTGACATTTCTTTACTTACCTCATAAAAAGGCTGGAGTTGTGCTAGGCAAGCACGGAATTCCAGATCGGCTTCACACAGATAGATGAAAATATGAGTCTGTTGGGAGACATTGAGGATACAGTTGGTATTCCAGAAAGGAAATTGCTAAAAAACTAACAATCTGGTGGAGAAGCAAGCACTCCCACTAACTTTTATTCTTTTTGAAAGAATTGCTTTCAAGCAAGATTTTGATTGCCCGAAACACCCAGATATCTCTGAAATTTGGACTCTTCTTGGGAGAAAATAAAACATCAGAACTCCACTCAAACCTCCTAGGTATTACAGTAATTATTTCTTTTTTTCTGGACCGATTGATAGACTCCATGAGAGGCCAGTTGATCCCAAGACCAAAACAGGGATGTTCAATAAATGAGGATGTATCGCTTACCGTTTAGGTAGGACTCCTATTTCTCTTTGGACTGGCAGCTATGTAGAATTTCAAAGTCACCTTCAGGGTGTCAAAACATACATAGTTGGCAGGATTTGAACCTGCATGGGGAGACCTTAATGGATTTCTAGTCCATCACCTTAACCACTCAGCCACAACTATACAACAAAGCCTCCTGTTGTTAAAGTTAATAGCCATTCTGAATTTCAGCTCTCTATAGGATCAAATTGTATACCAGAAAGTATATTTGTAGTCAATCTCTCCAATTCTTTAACATCATTTGGATGATTATCCTATTGTTGCACTGTATTGGCAAGTAACATTTTATCCTCAGACCTGCAAGCACTTGTATTCTGGTGGGTTGCTGGAATGAGATCAGCTTCCTGCTCTGGCAGCCTCTCACGAAGACTCCTGAGATACATCCCACAACTGGAACAAGCTTTACATTCACTCCAGAATTATATGTAATAGGTACAATTTTTAAAAACAAGAGTGAAAAGGTCATGTACAGGCATATATTTTAACTCTGGAAGGTTCTACCAGACCTGGCTTCAGGTTGCTGGTGTGGGTAGAAATTGAATAGCTGAGCTTATGGATTGCAGAGAGGTCTTAGTTTTCACCATATATACTTCAAAATAATCTGAGTTTTTTTTTTCTTTTTTGAACTGCCACAGTTTTCCAAACATGAATGCACCATTTTCATTCCCACCTGCAGTAGGTGCTGGTTTTGATTGCTCCTATCCTCCCCAACACTTGTCATTGTATGGCATTGTCATTACAGCTAACCTAATGGGCGTAAAGTGGTATCTTACTGAGGTTTTGATTTGCATTTCCCAAATGATCGAGGATAGCAAGCATTTTCTCCTGTGCTTAGTGGCAATTTGTATATCTTTCTTAGAGAACAGTCTATTTGTGTCCTTTGCTCATTTCCAATGGTCGTCTCTCCCTTGAGTTGTAAAAGTTCTTTATAAACTCTAGATGCAAGCCCCTTATCAGATATGTGATTTGAAAATATTTTCTCCTATTCTTTTGGTCATTTTTTATTTTCTTGATAGTGTCTTTTGAGGCACAAAAGCTAAAAAAAAAAAAAAAGAAGATCTTGATGAAGTGTAATTTATCTACTCTTTTTTGTTGCTTGTGCCTATTTTGTCATATCTAAGAATCCACTGTCAAATCTGAGGTCATGATTTCCCCAGTATTTCCTTCTAAAAGTTTTATAATATTAGACCTTATATTATGTCTTTGACTCACTTTGAGTTAATTTGTGTAAATTGTGTGAGGTAAGGGTCCAATTTCATTCTTTTGTTAGGTGGTTATCTCGTTTTCCTGACACCATTTGTTGAAAAGACGATTCTTTCCCCCACTGAATAGTCTTGGCACTTCTAATAAAAAACCAGCTGACCATAGACATATGGCTTTATTTCTGGACTCTCAATTCTATCCATTGATCTCACTGGCTTGATTATCACTGCCTTGTAGTTACTTTTAAAACTTGACAAGTGAGGCCTCCTACTTTTTCTTCTTTTTCAAGATTGTTCTGGATATTCTAGGAATTCTTGAAATTCCATGTGAATCTGAATCAACTCATCAGTTTCTACGAAGAAATCAGCTAGCATCATGAAAGGGAAGATCAATTTGAGTGAGAATTGCCTTCATAACGATGTTAAGATGCAATGCATAAACATGAGATTTCTTTATCTATTTTCATTTATTTCAACAGTCTTTTGTAGTTTTCAGAGTATAAGTTTTGCACTTCTTTTATTAAATTTATTCCCAAGTATTTTGTTCTTTTTGATGATGTTTTAAATGGAAAAATTTACTTTTGGCCCTTTTTTCCACTCCTATGAAACATGATGAGTTGTCTGAAGCCTCTCAGATATATATATATATTAAGTGCTGGGAGGTGTCAGGGATAAAATTGCGTAGTATAGCTTATGTAGACAAAAACAAAAAATTTTAAAAATCCAACAACAGAAAAACAAACTGAAATAAACTGCCTTTGAATTCAAAAGGCTGGCTTCAGAGGCCAGAGTGCTAACCATTATACCATAGAACAATTTTCGTTAAAAGGTCCCTTTTATATGATTCATGCTGTCATAAAATTCCATTTCCGAATGAATTTAATCTTATTGACTGGGGTATAGCAACACAGTTAAGACAAAGAACATGCCCCTGCTCTTGCGAGTTGAGTCCACTAGGAGGGATACTCTATACACATACAATTAATATACCCCACATAGGAAGATCATGAATAAACTGCTTAAGATTGAAAGTACAGGGGTGCCTCCTGGCTGGCTCAGCCAGTAGAACAGGTGAATCTTTACCTTAGGGTTGTGAGTTTGAGTCCCACATTGTTTGTAGAGATTACTTAAAAATAAAAACTAGAAAAAAAATTTTTTAAACTGAAAGTATATTGGCAGAGATGAATTGGGAGGCATAAATAAAAATGTAAACCTGTCATTTTTAGATGAATGGGACTTGAAGATGCTGGTTGGAAGAAATTGCTGGTCCATGGTTTTATATACATATATACAAGAGACAGCTTGTGGAACTAGATCCTCAAAGTAGAGCCTGTTTGTCCTCAATGTGATAACATAATATAAGAGTGAAAAAAAGAGAATCAATTTGTCAATGCCCCTAGCAACATAGATCAGGCAAGTCCTCAAAAGTCATTTGCCTTAGGCAAACAGGTGCCTGTTTTGGTCTGTAAGCATCATAAATATACATGGGCATGGCAGTGGGTGTCTTGAATTCCAGTAAAGCTTTCTTCCTTGGTGTGGGGGCAAGTGTGAGTTTGTCATTGGGAGCATTGGGAGGACAGATGTTGGACTCAGGTCAGACATACCTATTATAAGTTAGAATTTGTTTGGAGCCCACATATCTCCTCATAGTCATTTTATGTATTTTCCAAAATAACAAACTAGAGTGAACAAACTCTTCTTCTCATTTAGTGGTCGTGAAGTTATTAAGAAAGAAATTATTAACTAATTTTTGGTTCAAAATCTCATGGTGTGTAAAATAACACTCATCCTCTCACAAAGAGGTGCCCCTGACAAAACCAACGACTGTAGAAACCCTGTCAGGGAATTCACACTGTTGGAGACATAGATGGAAGGCTGAGAACTGTCTGCACTTTAGAAACTCTTGTATGTCACATAACCTCATTGTAACGAATGGGCTTCACCCTACTAAACTGGAATTAAATACAAAGTTGCTAAAGAAATATCATCTTTCAAATATGTCTATGTGAGTCATTACATCAATTTTATTAAGGAGGCCAAAGTGCACCCATGCCTGAAGCTAAGATTCTAGTCAAACCAGTTCTTGGAATTCTCTCATCTTTTTCAGAGGGCTCATGGGTGTGGGTTCCTCAGAGCACACGCCTGGGACACTAAAATAAGGCAGGTAGGTACAGCAGAGTGAAATGGAACCCTGTCCTCTTTTTTTTTTTTTTCCTGTCCTCTTTTAACCAGAGATTATTGGAACCTCTATTTCATCTCCTTCACAACCCTAAGTCTCCACTGAGAAGAAGCCCTTAATTTGTAATATTCTGGGATGTCTGGGTGGCTCAGTGGCTGAACATCTGCCTTTGGCTCAGGTCGTGATCCTGGGGTCCTGGAATCAAGTTCCACATTGGGCTCCCCACAGGGAGCGAGCCTGCTTCTCCCTCTGCCTATGTCTCCACCTCTCTCTCTATGTCTCTCATAAGTAAATAAATAAAATCTTTTTAAAAATTTTGTAATATTCTCCATTTTTTATTGGAGAAGGAAGCACAGAAAGGGAAATAGATGCTAGGCAACATTAATTCTCTTAAAACTTAATGAATTTTCTGAATTCTGTGTTTTCAGAGTGTTTATTGCAATTGCCACTCAGAGGTGGCACTTTGCACTTGGGAGTCTTAGAAACCTCATAAACAGCATTTTATTTAGGATGCTCTGTTGCTTCCGAAGGACTACCAGATAATGTAGCCAAGGAAACATAAACATTTCCTAAAGTATATAAGGAGAAAGGATGGGTTAATTGATCTACTCCATGCAGACTTTTAGATGGTGCCAGATAAACAAAAGAGATGAAAGAACACTCTAAAGGAACTTACTTAGAAAGGACACAGCACCAGTTAGATTCATAGATGGGGTTAGTTTCTACTACATTAGGCTAAATCATTTGAGGTGATTGAATAATTAATCACCTGGGCTTTGAGGATTAAAATATGATCATCCATTTCCTCAAACACACTCTCACTCACACACACACATTCTGCAGGCATCACAAATGACAAATATAAAACCAGTTTGATATGAGATATAGGTATAAAGAAATATGGGGGCACTAATAGTATTGTGTTTTCTTACAGGATATTTTGGCAAAGACACCATAAGAGGCATAGAAGCAGGTGAATGAGGGGTGAAGTTGAAGGCTTCTTCAAGTAGGAGACATGGGTCAGGATTTAAGAAGTGAAAAAGCTGGAGGTGAGAAGTGCCCACAGGAGGAAGCTAATTATCAACTTTGAGAGCAGAGGAGCCCTACCTTGGCTCTAGGGCAGCTACTCAGCCAATCAGAAACTGTCCCACAGATGAAACAAAGGCAATCCTTTTTTAGCACATTTTTATTTTAAAATTCTGTAAACAGTTCATGTGGTTTTCTTCCCTCTATTCCCTTGATGATAGAATTAAGAATTATTTGCACAGGAGGACGTTAACCTTCCATTAGCTTTGACCTTCTAGAATTCTGTTAATTTCTGAGTCTCAGCAACCAGTATGCTGGATATGAGAGCAGGAAAGGAGAAAGATGAAGAGTTTTTGTGGAAAATGATCAAATTCATCCTCCAGAAACCTGCCTTTGTAGATAAAGCCAAGTTCCGTTTATTTTGCTAGCACTGCTCACCAAAGAGGACTTGTTACAGCTTAGTATCAATGCCCCACTTGACTTTGAAACTCAAAGCTTTTAATTATACTTCCTGCCTCAAAGGCCCACATGAAAGAGGAAGGGATCTGATATTTCACCAATACAGTGAGCACCGTGTTAACGAAAAATTATTAGAGACATTCTTGGAAGAGGTGCACACAGGTCTGACAACCATGCCCAGATCTCTGCTGCCCCACTAAGCTGCCAGGGCAGTGATGGGCTATATTTTTCGAAGAATGTCTAGGGAGGTAGTGAGCCTTAGCGTCCCTTTCAGGCATTGATTTAAGACACCAACGCCTGCTTGTTATGCATGCAGTGCAATTCTGCACCTGAACGGGGCCTGGCTTGCGCCTAGATGGAGTCAAAACCTCAATTCATCACTGCTGTCCTGGACCGTGGGACAAACCAGCCCAGAGATCCGTTGTCCATCCTGTTCCACGACAAAATTGGCTTTATCTAATTTCTTTAGCTGTGTAGTGGTTTCCTATCAATACACATGTGGATTTGGGTTTGGGGACCATCGCTCTGAGTCAGGGCTTTCACTTGCATTTAATCCAAAAGGTCCTGGAATTTCCTTTTCTGTGTGGCAAGGACGTGCAGAGCTGGAGAAGAGCCCAGGTAAGGGTGGATGGAATTCCTTGGAGAGGCAAACACTGCTGCCAACATTTCCTTCGGGAAAGGGTGCTCTGGTTGCAGCAAACACGAAAGCATCACAAAGCCTGGGCTCTTCTTCGCGGAAAAGAAAACACTTGGAGGAGTGCGGTCGAGTTACTCGTGAAAAAAGTTAGTAGAGAAACAACGTTGGTGTCTGGCTGTCTGGGGGCAGCAGGCCGAGTCTTTCATTGGCCCTATAAAGAAAGGGCCAGGGTAGGGTCCTTCCCGAGAGGCCAGAGCAGCGCCTGGCGCCTGGCACCGGCGGGGAGACAAGAGGCTGCCTCCCCGAAGTGGGGAGAGCCGTAGTCGGCAGGATTCGAACCTGCGCGGGGAGACCCCAATGGATTTCTAGTCCATCGCCTTAACCACTCGGCCACGACTACGCGGGAGCCCGGGGCCTCATTAGCATAAATAGCCGCCGCGCTGCCGGTCTCCTCAAGGGCCACGTTTCCCACCACAAAGTAAGTGTCCTCGCCCTTCATGTTTCTTCCTGTTTGACATCGTTCAGACCGAGAGCAGCTGTGATGGCGAGTTGGCAAAGTCACACTTCCTCCGTGGCCCGTGAAGGACCCCTCACTCCGAGGGCCGGATAGAGGGAGACGCAGCAGACCTGGGGGAGCCCAGCTTCCTGCTGGGGCAGCTTCTGCTGGGGACCCGTGTGACACCCGACACTCCGGCCCGGGCTCGAGCATTCGCTGCAGAATCGAGAGGCTAGCGATGATTTGAAAACCTCGAAATGACCATCGGTTTTCAAAGTAACTTTTGGAACATCCACATATGGAAGATCCTGTAGCTGATAAAAGGAGGAAGGCGCCCTTCTAGTTATCAACAAGTCGTTCGCTGGTGTGTCTGTTGTGGCCTAGTCTTGAAAGACAAATAATGCATTCATAAGCATCATTAGTACAGAGTCAAACTTACTTTAAAACCAAACAAACAAATAAAAAAAAAAAAACCTCACTTTTTGGAATTTTGACTTGAAGGAAAATAAGTCAGCTACAGCAGCCTCTTCCAGAGATAGGCAGGACTTCTTTCCCAAGTTTGTTATCGTCAGCCTTGGATTTATTTTATGAAAGAATCCTATCCAAAGCTCCTGTTTTCTTTTGTAGAGATCGAAATCTTTAAACCCAGACTCTGCTGCCAGACCCTGGCAGGGTCAGACATCAATTCTGTCACTTACTACCTGTGTCATTTTGAGGGATCTTAAGATCTTTATATCAGTTTCTCATGATTTGAAGTGAGGATGTCATAGTTTAATATGCTGCAATGTGCTTAGAAAAATCCATAGATTTTTGGCAACCTCTGTTGCCAAATTAGGCTTTTATTTCTTTTGCTAAACAAATATCTCATCAAAGGAAGCTGATTTTTTTTTTTGTTTTCACTGAAGTCAAATGGACACAGAAATAATGCACAACTCTTAAACATCAGGATTTATGATTTTCACAATCCACATACCCGTGTGATCCAGATGGAAATAGGTCTCAGCCAACAGCCCAGAAGCTCCCACCCAACCCCAGGCATTTCTCACCATGACCAAGGCCATCAAAGTGTGCTGGTGAGAAGGTCACTAGGATTACTGAGAAGTTCACGGTTGCTCTATGTGTAAGCTGGGGCTCACTGAAGGGGACGTGGTCACAGAGTTTGGCTTGTTAATGGCAGTGGGAAAGAGAGGATGCCAAAGCACTACACCGCTGGTGGAAGTAGTGAAGGTCAAGAAGCCAGAGGTTTGCAATTATCACAATGACCAACTGGGTCGGAGGTTCAGTTGAGGAGGCTTCACACCCAGAGCTGTGAACAGAGTGTCCCTAAGGATAAAACAGATGGTTGGTACATGTGCTGCATAATTTAAATAACCAAAATAGGCAAGGATGAATGGGAGACAGAGAGCACTTCCCCTGTAGGAAATCATGATAATCTGACAAGTTCCTGGACCTAAGCTTGCCTCTTTTTCTAAAAGCTGTATATTTTAGGGGCACCTGGGTGGCTCAGTCATTAAAGTGTCTGCCTTCAGCTCAGGTCATGATTCCAGGGTCCGGGGATGGAGCCCCACCTTGGATCGAGCCCCACATGGGGCTCCCTGCTCAGCAGGGAGTCTGCTTCTCCCTCTGCCTCTGCTGTTCCCCTCACTTGTGTTCTCTGATTCTTTCTCTGTGTCAAATAAAATCTTTTTAAAAATAAACAAAAGTTGTATATTCTAAAAATCATATGGTTAGCCTAATCATATGTCATGCCATGATTTTTTAGTCAACTTTGTGTATTCAGTGAGGCTAAACATTCTATTTTAGAGATTGTTCACTTGCAGGAAGATGGGCATAAACACCAACTGTAGTCCCACCCCCACCCACAAGCTTCCGAGTCCTAGTGGGGAGCCCAGAGCCCCATCCTCACCAAGCTGTAGCAAGGTGCTCCCTCTACCCCTGTTCACTGCCCCCCAACACAAGGTATCTCTGAGAAGGCAGAACAAGAGGCTGAGACTTTCATTGCTCAGACTTTAAAGAGGCTTTTCCCATACCCTATTGGCAGAGACCCTATAGGGGATCTTGTATAACCACCCCCTACTTGGCAGGAATGGAGGGTCTGTTACCTCCCCACCAGGGTGGCATCAGAAGAGGCCTAGTGGTGACACAAGACTCTCATCATTGCTTAGCTGTAAGGAGGCCACACACTCCCTGTCAGTAGAGATCACATGTGAAGCAATAACGAGGCTCTCCTAGTCTTCCAATCCAGGGAAGTACTAGTGGAAGTCTAGTGGGGAGCTAGGACTCCTTCTCTTGCACAATAATAAGAAACCTACACCTAGATATGGAGAGATGCTGAATGAGAAACCTGGAATTCCATTTCCACCTGATAATAACCAGGAGGTTTCCCCTTCTCCTGTCCAAAGCAGTGTTAGATGTTCGAGGGAACCACCTGAAACAGAAGGTTTAAATAACATCCAAAGTCCCATAGCATAATACCCAAAATGTCCGGGAATCCATTGAAAATCCCTTGTCATGCCAAGAACCAGGATGATCTTAAACTGAATGAAAGATACTCAGTAGCTGTTGTGATAGGCAGAATAATGGAATCCTCAAATGTCCATGTTCTAATCCCTAGCACTTGCCAATATATTGCCTTGTTTCAGATGGTTCCCTCGAACATCTAACACTGCTTTGGACAGGGGAAGGGGAAACCTCCTGGTTACTATCAGGTGGGAATAAGAACACAGAGGGATGAGAACCAATCAGTGCCAGAGATGGAGGAAGGAGTGGAGGATGGGAGGAGAACAGGTGTGGCTGCCTGAAAGGAGATCAGGGATCCTGTGTTGAAGGAAATGTTTTCTCTTCACTGTATTTGTGTCAACATACTTACTATTACATTGTAGGATAACTTGCAAGTTGTCACCACCTGGGGGAAGTGGGGAACTGGATAAAAGGTACAGGAGATCTCTCTGTATTATTTCTTAAGAAGTGCATTTGAATTAAAATGCATTAAAAATTAACTTAAATATGCCACTTCTATTATTATTGTAGTTTCCCTTAAAGATTTAACATGCATACTTAACAAATCTAAATGTAATCAATATCAGATGTAACAAAACTTGATTTCAGCCTTGAAGTCAACACTTTGTTGATTGGTTTTGCTTCATCCTTTGCCTTTATTAAGCCAAATAGCCAGGTGCCTATTTCCACATCATTTTTGGCACCCTTAAATTTAAGCTTGATGAATAATCATGAGATTGTATTATTTGCTGTCATATCTAATCAGTGTGAGATTACGAGTGATATGAACAAGGCATATCATCCAGGTTTACCGTGGCTGCCTGAAAAGTTATTTTAAAACAAGAATAATAATTCTAGCTATTAAGAACAGAATGAAAATCTCTTATATGCTTTGTATATTAAAATACTACCAATTTGTTGAAATGTGAATGGATTTTTCACTATCTGGGGTAAAATGCTTCAATAACTAATAAATGTGAAAGTGGCTAATTTTGTTTATTTTATGTAATATTAAGAATTATTTACAAATTAAGTATAAAGATAATTTATTTTATTGTTAAGATTTTATTTATTTATTCATGAGAAACACAGAGAGAGGCAGAGACATAGGCAGTGGGAGAATCAGACTCCCTGTGAGGAGCCTGATGTGGGACTCCATCCCAGGACCTCAGGATCACAACCTGAGCCAAAGCAGATGCTCAACTACTGAGCCACCCAGGTGCTCCTAAAAGGATAATTTAAATATTGAGAATTCTTTAGCTAGATAGTTAGCAGTAAGAATATCTCACACTTTTACTCCCAATAGATATTTATAAATATCTGTCCAGCGTGGAGCCCAATGCAGGGCTTAAACTCTAGACTCTGAGATCAAGGCATCAGTAAGACCAAGAGTCAGGGGTTTAACCAACTGAGCCACCTGGACACCCCTAGTTTTAAGCCTTTAAAGAAAAAGTTCTGTTTGAGAATTCTGCCCATGTGGTCAAGACAATTTAAAAGTAAAATGTTTACTTTGCTGTATTAAACTTCACAAGAAAGAAAGACTTTAAAATTATGTGTTATATCATGATAAATCTTCACTTTTTCAAATATAATAAAGTCTATGAATAAAAGGAGAAATGGTGAGAAACAAATGGGTCCATCTAAGTTAAGAGAGGACAGAGGGCATTTTGGGGGCCCAACTATGCAGTATAGTGACTGAAGAAAAATTTAGCAAATGATAATGAAGCACAATAATATACTTATTTTAACTTCTGACTACTAAAATTTTAATTTTAGTATAATTATAATATGCTAATATATTCATATGTTATAGAATATATTAAAATATACTGCTAATAATAATTGATTTTTCAATAATATTTCTTGGTTATTTTATATCCTGGAATTTATATATTCCTCTTTGCCAATGGTTATCATGTGGCTTTGGCCATGAACTCAGACAAGCACTGATTTTATAGTCATTCATCATTTGCATGAATTATGACTCCATTGAACTTTGTTTTTAATCTTTTCTCACAATAAATAACTCTAGGATAATTTGACCCTGATCACAATATCCCATTTCTTATATTACTCTTGTCTATTATTTTTGTTCCATCTTGTTTCTACATCTCAAAATTTAGTAATTACTAATGACATTATTTTATGCATTCACTGTTTATTTAGATGTTCCTGTGTGTTTCTGAATGTTCCTGTTGTTTATAATTTTGTATACCATTCGGTCATTAGTTCCAATTTCTTGTTCATTAATCTATTCATCATTTCTATTGTATCTACTATTCAAACTATATATTTGAGCTTTTAATGTCAATGAACAAATTTCCCCTTTATGATTTTATTTCTTTTTATGGTTATTATTTATTAAAAGTGATCTTTTTCATATTTTACTCCTTAATGATAGAATTCTTTTGTTTACTGTGTTTTTTAGTATTAATTTACTATTTAATATGTATAATTTATTATCTTCCATTAGAATATATTCTGTAGGTGAATCATAATGCGAGAGAAAAACAGTGGAAACAAAAGTTTGGGAAGATGTGAAAAAAGAATTGTAGATGATTATCACATTGATGAACATAGTGGATTAATATGGCTAAGACTTCATATATTAGGAAGAAGTTGCTAGCTATGAATTGTGCATGCTCAGGGCATAACTCAATTTCCTAGCCTTCTGCACAGCTAGAATGCAGGCCTGTGCCCTAAGCTTTGCCAATCAAATGTGTGAAAGCAAAATTCCTTCTTTCGGAAGAAACAGGTGGCACAGGTCCCACACAGAATTGCTTCCTGGTCAGGTAAGTTCAAGTGGCTATGTAAGCTTTAGAGATAGTGGTGGCATAGGGCCTTGCAATGGCATATATGTTGGAGGACATAGAGAACTAGAGAGAACTGGCAGTTAACTCTAGGAATTACAGGATTATGAATAATTTGGAGAATTGGATAGTATAATATAAAAGGGTGAGTGATATTACTGTGCCCAAGCATTTGGAGGGCAAAAATGACAGATCAAAGTTATAAATTCTCAGCTAAGTGTGTCATTACTGAATCCCAGATTTCCTCTGCCCTAAAACAATTTCAATATCCCATGACCCCAGAGCTGACATAATCCAAAACCAAATTCATCAATTTCCCATTGACAAAAGGTGGATGAATGAACTGCAATTTATTGACACAGTAGAGAATTATTCATGAATGAAGGAGTGAATGAATGGCAGCTACTTGTTGTGAAAGTAACAATTTCAGCAATATGGTTTTAAGTGAAAAAGACCCATAAGATAATGTATAGCCTGATACTGTGTATCTTGAAATAAAAATATACAATTTTTAGAAATGCAATAGATAAAACTAAGGAAGACACTTTGGAATTATTTTTTGAGGATCTCAGGAACTGTCTTTCCTTAAGTTCTGACACATACTAACATCTACCAGAAAATGAGCTAACTTGCTGTTGGAACAGTTTTATGACAATAAAATGATCACAGAAATGTTGTCAGATACAATTCAAAAGCTCTGATTTCTGTGGAACGTACTCATCATAGCAATTCTGTGTGGTGGATCAATGTCATAAAAATAACCAAAGGAACACTGTGGAAACACTTAGAAAATGTATCTGGATCTTTATTTGCTCTGTCCATAAGTACTTCAAATTTACATCTGTGGGCATCCAGCAGTGTTCAGTGTTCAAATATCTGAGACAGTCCAAGAAATTTTTTATTTAATAGATGAATAGATTTTTCCCAAATCTGTGTTTCTCAGTGGAAAGTGAAAGATGTGTAAATTCAGGTCATTGTACCTAATAGACATTATGAAGTCAGATTTTCTCTGGGCAAATATTGTATTCATAAGAATCTTTCTTCTCCTTCAATTCTGTTGCATCCTTTTGCACCAAGTGAGCTCATCACATTTTATAAAGCAATAACTCAGAAAACGTTCAACTCAACTCAAAATTGTGTGTCACAGAATATCTGTTAGGTGGGAGAGGAAAACAGGGAGAAGGAGGGAGGATGCTCCTCTACTCTGTCTGAACAATAGGGCAGCGAGTCAGTGTCCAGGTCCACACGGTGTCATCTTCCCCTTCAAGATCACACTCTGGGTTCACGTGAACTGGAGGTCCACTGCCAACTCCCCGTAAAAAAGGAAACTTGAAAAGGAGAACAGTCAGGTTCCACCGAGATTTGAACTCGGATCGCTGGATTCAGAGTCCAGAGTGCTAACCATTACACCATGGAACCCCACACTCGCTGGCCCCGACAGCGCTCCTCCCTGACAGGATGGATCTCCACCTCTGAGCTCAGGGAGTCCCAAGAAAGCTGAAATTCGCGTTTTAGTTTTTGACATCTGGCCCCGTGACACAGGGGCCTTGGCGTGCACAGGGCTCTTAGTGCAAAATCCCAAAGCAAATCGGTTTCTGGGGACAGACGAGACGGGTTCAGCCCTGGTGGCGCCCTCTGCCCTTCCTGCAGCCCCGCGGTCCAGACGCAGGTAGGGCGGCTCCACCTGCCGGCGGCCGGGCTCCGCCTGCCCCGTGCGGCTGCCCAGGTGGCGCCGCCTCGCGTGTGCGGGTCTTGCGTTCCCTCCTGCCCTCGCGGGTTAATCTCATGACCTGTAAAGTGTGGATGACGTGCCGTCACGACACGGGCCTGGGGCCGGACCCCGGGGAGAAAGAGGCGCGTTTTCCTCCGGGGAAGCGCTCCGCCCTGCGGAGACTGAAGCGTAAGAGCAGGATAGAAACCTCGAGTGCCTTCCACGCAGGGTTTTGTCTCTGGAAGTTTTGACTCGGCTCTTCCGGGAGCGGCTGTGCGCCTGGCGCGAACTCCTCGGCAGGAAAGACCTCCTGCGGTCGCGAGGCTGGACGCGTCCGGACCGGTCCCCACGGGCGGAGGGGCCAGAAGCGATCCCCGGCCGTCAAACCACAGGACTGGGGACAGAAGCAAAGCATCCTTACTGAGAGTAAATAATACTCGCAGGTGTCAGGGTTTGAACCTTCCCAACAAGAGCCTAGGAGAGGTGTCGGCATTCAGCGGAGACCATTTCTGTTGCAGAAGGACCTCTATCTGGTTTGCAAGGAGATGCTCCCAAAGAGGCGCAACAGTTAGGTGAAAACTGACCCAGAGATGGTGACCTGGGAGTAGCAGGGCTCAGTCCTCCTCCTCGTCCCCTGAGGCCCCTGGCCCTCGCCCTCACTAGCAGAAAGACAAAATGAAACTCTCCTGCCAAGTGGGGTAAATAAAGTGATTCCCAGAAGCCTTAGGAAGGAGACACCAGACTTGTCTGCATTTTCAACGCAACTGAACTTCAGATCTTGGCAACAAATTCACAGAGAGTATTTGCAGGGGCTAGGGCTTGTACCAAGTTCTAGGCTCTCTGACAATCAATCTATAAGTAAATAAAGCTATAAATATTGAATAAATAAATGGGGGCTGTGGAGAGACGTTTGGGAAGTAAATGAAATGCCTTACCAGTGAACATGAAGACTACATTGCAGTTCCAACAGCCTGGCTCCAGTAGCTTTCCTGATGTAGAACCAACCTCAGTCTCAGGGAATCGCCCATGCAGAAGAGTTCCAAATAATCTAATTCCCCACTCTTTCATTGTGGGCTCTGCATAGTGGTTGCTTTCCAAAGAGTACATTAAGGAAAGGGAGAGAAATAGGGTAAGTGATCGAAGGAACCTGACAAACACAACTTCAGCCAGTGACCAAAGTCAACATCAGCAGGAGTAAGCCATTTTTGATAGTATATAACCTCGAAATGGTATAAATGGTGAACATGACAATGACACTTCTGTGATCTTCCTCCCCCAAACCTATAACTTTGTTTAATTATGAGAAAAACATCAGAGAAATGAAGGCCATTCTACAAAACACCTGAGCAGTACTCCAAACTGTGCAAAGACAAGAACAAGCAAAGCCTGAGAAACTGCCACAACCAAGTGGAGCCTAAGGAAATGCAATGACAAACTATAATGTGGAATTCTGAATAGGATCCTGGAACAAAAATGGACACTAGGTAAAAACTAAGGAAATCTGAATGACTTTTGGACTTTAGTTAATGATAATGTATAAATATTTGTTCATTAATTGTAATAAATGTGCCACACTCATGTAAGATTTTAATCATAGGGGAAAGTGAGTGTGGGATTTGCAATGTGCACCAGCACAATTCTCTCCCCTTTTAACTAATGAGCCACATTGTCAGATGCAGTGATACTGCCCAAAGAGCCAACCACCTTCCTCAGAGCATATAGACTCATAGGAATTTAGAAGGAGGAATTCTCATGCCCTGCCAACTGCCGTGCTCAGCATTGTGGGCATAGCATTAAGGAGGATACTAAGTGTTGGCTCTGCCCTTGGAGATTTGGGGCTAATAGTGATAGGATAAACTACAATTATGAATAAATTAGTTAAGGGAGCCTGTAGATGGCTAGAGGCCAATCACATATTCTTCAAAGAAGAATAAAAACTGGATGTTTACATTTGAGCAGAGATTGCAGATACTGTTTCAAAGGGTGTCTTGGGTTCACACTTTTTCATATGGAAGATGCAAGATAGGGACACAGTCTATGGACTGGTTGTCTGGACAGCCATCTATAGTGAAAGCAGAAGAGGAGCTTTTTGATGGTTTGATGGTGGACCAAACTCTTGTCTCAGGCCAGAGCTGTAAGGTTGCTTTTAGCCTCAAGGGCCTACTTTGAACAAGCACTGGAGACTCCAACTGGGCTTTCCGCCTCAGCATAATGGTAAGTTTTCTGCAAAACTGAGGTCATTTCCACATGTTGCCAGTACTAGTCTGTGGGGATTGGTTTGAAGAGTGCATGCTCACTCATAGGCGTATTATTTATTTCCCCCTAAACAAAATATTGCTGAAAAATTCTCCTCTTTCCCAAGATAAACAAGTCATTAAAGCAAAGATTCATAGTACATTTTTTTGGCTCTGGATTCCAGATCATATTGAATAAAATCTGTGAAACCCATTTCCCACAAAGGTGCCCCTAGACTTATCAATCATATATATAATTATATGTATCCATATTTTATTCGATATTATTATTATTATATATTATTAAATTATATATATTTATATATAATTATATGTATCCATATTTTATTCGATATGATCTATATTATATATATATGTATGTATTATATGTATTATATATATATATTATATATATATATATGTATGAAGTAGTCTGCAAACTACTTCAGAGTGTTTGTGGAACACTTCAAGTCCATAGACTACAGGCTATGAATAGTCTACATTTGGAGATTCTCCTATGTCACCTAACCTAATTTTTAACTAACTAAAAAGAAATTCTCTAAGTAGAACTTAAGCATCGTACTGCTAAAGTCAAATCACCTTTTATTTTTTTTTTAAGATTTTCTTTATTTATTCATGAAAAACACAGAGAGAGAGGCAGAGACACAGGCAAGGGATAAGCAGGCTCCATGTAGGGAGCCCAACATGGGACTCAATCCCCGGTCTCCAGGATCACACCCTGGGCTGAAGGCAGTGCTAAACCACTGGGCCACCAGGGTTGCCCAGTCAAATCACCTTTAAATAGTGACTGTATTTTTCCTTAATATTTATCTTGTAAAGTAAGTCAAAGTTGCACCCATGACTGCATGCAAAACACTGGTTGGACTGGTTCTCAGAGGGCTGTTGGGGTGCAGATTCCTGAGAATGCCATCTAGGGAGTCTTGACTCAGATGTAAATAGGTCAGATGAAGCGGGGAGGACTGGGCTCCTTTCTATGACAAGGTAATGGCCTTACTTCAGCCTTGCCTTGGCACCACCGAGGGGAGCCCCTTAAATTCTCATCTTCTCCTCCTACCATTGAAGAAGTAGGCATGTGACTGGAAGGCAGATGCCAGACAGTCTTTGATGATGATCAAGCCTTTAATGATGCTCAGTGAGTCTTCTAGGTCCTGTGTCATTGAAACCTAGTTTCCTTGGGCTTTTTCCTGTCCACTCACAGAGGCACTGTTACTCCCAAGTCACAACTATCTCATAAACTGCATTCCAGCCAGAAGGCATTGCTGCTCCTGAAAATCAAAAGATAAAGCAGAAATGATCCCAGAAGAAAATGCAGAAAATACGAGTAACAATGGTACGTTACAGTCAAATGGAAGTGAATACTGACTCAATAAAACACTAAGAATGCCTGCCAGGGGAGAAAGGGAAGGTAGAATTTAAAAGCATATAAACAACGAATTTAGACATCTCTCAAGAGAGAGATGAATAAAATTTAATTTTCCTAATGTTAAGGCCTTTGCATCATCTGGGAAAATGGTAAAATATCAATATAAGAATTGTTTGGGAGGCGCCTGGTTGGATCAGTGATTGATTATCTGCCTTTGGCTCAGGGCGTGATCCCGGGATCCTGGGATTGAGTCCTGCATCGCGCTCCCCACAGGGAGCTTGCTTCTCCCTCTGCCTATGTCTCCACCTCTGTCTCTGTGACTCTCATGGATAAATAAATAAAATCTTAAAAAAAAAAAAAAAAAAAAAGAATTGTGTGGTCAGGACTCTATGTGGTGATCTCCAGCCTCACCATCCAAACAAGATCAAAGGAATTTGTGCCTTTCCTGTGAATAGAGAGGAAATAATGGAATAATGTACAACTATTTACTCAATACAAAATCAGACAAGATGTAAAAGGGGGACATAAAAGGACAGGATGATAGAGTGGGATATATCAGAAGGGACAGACAACTACACATGATAGGATGATCACCGTAACCCCAAATCTATTCAGTGATCAGTTGCTTGGGGTGGGGCAGGAGGGAGCTTCTGGGGCGGTGTCACAGCTCTGTGTCCTGGCCCGTGTGGGATCACATGGATGCCCCCCACTCCAGCCCTGTGATGCATCACTGCAGTGTGCACCTAACTTTCGTTCACCTCTTTACATGCACGTTCACAAAAAAAGACACAGAAAGAGAAGGTTAAAAAAGACCACAAAAGCCCATCTAGTTCTCAATTGGCAGTGTTTTCCAAGTTGTTTCATTGTGAGAATATGTGTCGATGAGTGAAAATTGTGGTATCTGTGGTGTCCAAGGGGTCTCTGGTATCTTCCAGCACCCTCAGGCAGGAGGTAGGTTTCTCTAGTCCTTTCTACCACTCCATGCTCAGGTTTCATTCTCATCGCCACAGTTTGGGTGATTCTCTCTTCAGGCCTCCCAAGATCACTTTCTAGACTGAGTGATGTCCTGGGGTGATGAGGCAGAGAGCCCAGGAGCAAAGCATCTGACAAATCTGCTGTCTTCTCCAGATTACAGCCCTTCTGGATTGGTGCCACTCTCTAGCTGCATTTTTGAAAAACTGGTCTATTTTCATTTATAAGAAAAATCTCACCCTAAATAAACAAGGCAAAGAGCAGAAGACCTTGCTCTGAAAACACTAACTGGGATAATCTGTTCCTGAGAAGTTTAATGGTTTTTGTTTGGTGCTGATTGTCTTGTGCATCTAAGAAAAGTATACCCCTCAAAAAATGCAATCTGTACATCCATTCATTGAGGACTATTTCTCAAAATCTGAACATCAGAAAGGCAGTCTTTTCCAACCACCAGCCTCACTGTTGTAGCTGGCTGTGGACTTCAACCTCCTAAATTATTTCTCAAATTATCAGTATTATTAAACATCATAAATTACATGATACTTAGTTTTAAAAGTGAAATGGATTGGCAAAACCTATTTTTTTTAAAAACAAACCAACAAAACCCAAAATGAATGCAGCATTTTTCTGCCCTAAAACCTCCCTAAACTGAATTCGGATTTCCTAGCTGCAACTCTTCAGTTGCTTCTAGCTGCTAGCTCTGTGACCTTGGGTCAGGCACTTAATTTCTCTGTGTCTGTTTCCTCCTCTGTAAAATTCGGCTTCACCAACATATTTAACAAATAGTGCCCCCCCCCCTTTTTAAAAAGATTTATTTATTTATGAGAGAGGTAGAGACATAGGCAGAGGGAGAAGCAGGTTCCCCACAGGGAGCCCCAATGTGGGACTCACTCCCAGGACCCCAGGATCGAGACCTGAGCAGAAGGCAGATGCTCAACCACTGAGCCACCCAGGCATCCGAACAAATAGTTCCTTTGGATAATGACCACTTGAGCCAATGTTTGGCTGGCTACTGAGGAATACTGAAGTCTTGTATCTAGAGAATTCATCTTTCTTGTTCCAGCAATAAAATCAGTATCTCTGCTTCTTCATTTTAAAAATTTCAGTAATGATGTATGCTTCAAATCATAGAAAAACAAAGAAAAACAGTAACACAACCCTCAAACCCAAAGACCACATTAGCAATACTTTGGTATATTCCACACACCCCCCCCCCAACTTCCAAATATCTATAAATAAAATTTTACAGAATCATGGTCATGTATTTCATATATTTTTATCTGGCTCTTTTCATTTAACATTTTATCATGTACTTCTCACCTGAGCAATCACAACCTCTTCCAAAATGTTGTTTTCTATAGCTTTGCAACATTCTTCCAGCTATATATAACTTAAGTTATGTAATCATCCCCTCCCATTGTTGGAAATGTTTTAGTAACATTATTATGATAACTAATTGTATCATATAGGTCTTTGCACATAAATAATTTCCTTTAGTTTGGATTATTTCCCTAGGAGAATTTTCTCAAAAATAAGCATGCCATGTGGAAATGCCATGCCATTTGGGTGAGCTTCCTTGGTGGAATTTAGAAGCGCCACCACCAGCAAGGATATTATTCCAAACTTGTGGGGAAGGGAGCTGCATTAGCATCCTAGGGCTGCCCTAACAAATTACCATAAAGTGAGTGGCCTACAACAACAGATGTTTATCTTCTCACAGCTCCAGAGATCGGAAACCCCAATCCAAGGTGTCTGCAAGTTTGGTTGTCTCTAGAGGCCCAAGGGAGAATCTGTTTCCTGGCTCCCCCGCTGACCTTCCTAGGTTTGCAAGTTCACTTCTCCAATCTCTGTCTCCTTCTGACCCAGCCTTTATCCTTGTGTGTCTGTTTCTGTGTGTCTCCAAATCTCCTTCTCCTTATAAGGATACTATCATTGGATTTAGGGCCCATCCTAATCCAGAATGACCTCATTTTCACTTGATTGCATTAGCAAAGACTATATTCGAATAAAATCACATTCACAGATGGGAGGGGATCCTGTTGCAGTCTATCTTCTTTGGCGACACACTTGACCCCATCCATGCGAGCAATGGTCTCTTTGCCTGCCCTAAATGAAGACAGATATGGGAGAGTGAACTAACTGCAAGACACTGCCAGGGCCTCAGGCCTGAAAGGATTTCTCCTGATTGTATCTGGAAGTCTGTCTGAATCTACCATCTACCGTGAGGGTGCTTTGAGCAAGTGCTTCAATTCCCAGCACTCAATCTCAGGGTCCCTAAATTTTCCATTAAAAGAAGATCCCGGTTCTATAGTGTGTCAATGAATCCATTTTCTACTGGCAGGAGCAGTCCTATTAATACAGCTAGGTTTAGCCAGTGTTCACACCCTCCTGTGTGTTAGGAGCAGGAGAGAATGTCCGGAGGCTGGAGAATCTGTTACCCTGCACGGTTTCTCCCTGTTGGCCGGGCTCCTGGGGCTGCCGGCCTCCCGCTTCCTGCCCGGGGACCCTACCTGCCCCCTTCCAGCCCGCACTCCCCCCCCCCCGCCCCCCGCCCACCGCCCATGTTCTTTTGAAGCAGGGAAAGGGCAAAGCAGTTGAAGGCCATTGAAGATATTTAGGTTTTAGTGTTTAACGCTGAAAGCAAACGCGAAAACTCCAATTCCTTCCAGCCCGCTTCCAATCACCGTTGGCACCTGCAGGTCTGAGGTCACTCAGACCAGGGAGTGGAGTTCTGGGTGCAGACAGTCCCCTCTTGGCTCACCAGGCTTCTCTGCATTCCACCTGCCCCGCTGAATTGGGATTTGCTGTTGGGCGATGCATTTCATCCAAGGCTGAGAAGACCTGAATGGACGTAGGAATCCTATTTCTCCTTACCAGCCTTAGTAATTACGCACCAAACCATCTTTCCCTGTATCGCAGTACAGTGTAATGTCACATTATGGTGGAAGATGGTTTGGTGCCTATTAAGCGGCACACCTTCAAAGTCACTAACGAGAAGCGACAACCAGCAGGTAGTCGTGGCCGAGTGGTTAAGGCGATGGACTTGAAATCCATTGGGGTCTCCCCGCGCAGGTTCGAATCCTGCCGGCTACGATTTTGCCAAAATCTTCCTCCCATCACTTCTGTCCGTTTGCACGCCAAAGGAAAGAAGAACTTCTGTTCAGCTCACCCTGCCTTGCCAGTTACCTATGTCTCTGGGTCAGACAATTTCTTTCTCCAATTCCAAATACCACTGTGTCTGAAACCTTGACCATCAATTCTCAAAGGGATGAGTGCATCTCTTTGGGTGTGAGCCTCACTTAATATTATACCTGATTTGAGAAAGGCTATTGGTTTTTCTCAATTACGGGTCATAGCCAACTTGGATTCTCAGCATCAAAGTCAGACCCCCTGAATCTCCTGGAGTTGGTGGTATTTTCGTTGCTACCATCTACAGCTCAAGATTTATAAAGCAGTCTATACTCTAACAGCTATCATTTTTTGAATCCTTACTATGTCCCAAGCACTGAATTGGCATTACATGTGTTACTTCATTTAGTCACCAATATAACCCTATGACATAGGTGATATTAGTCCCATTTTACAGAATAAGAAAACAAAGATTGACTTGCCCAACACTGCACAGTAAAATGGTATGTACACCAAGGACTTTCTTATGTGTGTGAGGTCACTTTTCATAAATACTACAGGGAACACTCTTTTTAAAAACCAGTGATTAGCAACTCAATCCTGGTGTAAACACAGAAATGACTTTCATATCAGTACCTACCTATCAAACATTTATTATATACATATTTCCAAGTGCTTTATGTGTGTTAGCTTGTGTGATCCTTACAACGTTCATATGAAGTGAATACTATTATTACCCTTGGTTTATAAATCTGGAAATTGACATCCATAAGAGTAAGATAATATGGCCACGATCACCTAGCTTGTAAGTGGCACTGAGCTTGAACTCTGAGTTTGTGTCTATACCCAGGGAACCAAAAGTTGGGGTGGGTGTGGGGGCAGGTCAGGGGTGCTTTCGTTGCTATTGTCTACAGCTGGAAATTAAGGTTATTGCCTGACTCTCCTATTCAGATTTTTGCCTCCCTAGATAAGTCTAAGTGGTTGGTCTGGAGTAGATTGTTACCCATTGTGTATTAAGTGTTTCTCTAGCACAAGTTCGGGGAATATCATTTGGCAGCAATGTGGTTTTACCTGAGTGATAATAAGTCGCTATTGTAACTTCATATGAATGATTAATTTATAAAGAAGAGCACTACACTCATTCTTATCTTCTCAGCCTGAAAACTCCAGAGCCCGAGTGGGAAAGGTTTGTTAAACCAAAGCAAGTGGATGTAAGGCTTTGGTTGCCAAGCCCAGGAATATTTCTGGTTTGAAACTAAAAACAAAATCCATGTGGAGCCCCATACAGAAACCATCAGAAAAGCCTGTTGATTCTGGTAAACAGGGTGTATTGAAGTTACTCAGAGGGGAGAATCTTAGTCTAAAAGAGCCTCAGTGTCTCAGGGAGGGGACTCTCAGGACCAGAATTAGTCATAGGATGATTTTAGAGCAGAAATTACTGAAAGAGATCTGTGGCAACGATGATCAGAATATGTAAACTAAGTAAACGATGGGGACAGTCAGCGGTCTTATCTTTGGAACATGAGTCCATGCGGCATTAGTCTATGATATTGCCATAAAATATGTAAAGAAAGTGGACTACAAACAAGTCGGGCTTAGGCAGTTTGTCTTGCACGTCATGGTCTTGTACGCTTTACATGTCGTGTGTGTCACAGTGTCACATTTGCAAGTTTTGGTTTCGTTTCAGTTACTCGTCTGTTTTGGTCCAAAGATGGCTAGCAATAAGAGTCAAACAACCAGAATGTGAAGAAGTGGGATCAGAAAAAATGAAAATCTGATCAGTTAGAGAAAAAATTCCAAATCTAACAGCACAGTTGGCTGCCAGGACTCGCTGTGCTCAATGTCTCGGTCTCTTCTGACATAAAGACTCCAGCAGAAAGTTCTCTGGTTCCTGCCCTCTCTCTTCATACCTTCTTCTGCATACTCAGGGACTGAGAACATTTACCTGTGTTTTTTGGTTGATTTGGGAAACAGAGTATAAATTCAGAGACTTAGTACTCTGGTTTGCATGCAGTGGTAAATGGAAAGAAAAGGTCCAGAGCTTTTGTTTATAGAAAAACAAATAAAACAACCCCCCCCCACACACACACACACACACAAGAGGAGAAGAATGAGAGTTGGAAGGACTGGAACAGAAAAGCAGCCACCACGGTGCCACCTGGAGTGTCACCAGAGTGTCACCCCTCTGGGCCACTCTTATTCTGAGCTTCCTTGGTCATAGAAGACCCCAGTGCTTTCACTCTTGTTCTGACAGGCATTTTTCCATGATCCCCACTCTTCAAAATCAGCGACATATGTCAAGGTATTTCTTAAACTCCACCCCATCTACAAAGGCATTTGGATTGTTTCCAACTTGGACTACCTTTGCCCATTTTTCTATTGGATTGTCTGCCTATTTCATATTCATTTTTCTTACTCACACCCATGGGTACCTATACATGATGAGAGCCTGGCTCTGCTACTCCAGGTGTGGCTGCCTTGGCATCCATTTACCTTGGCCAAGGCCTGCAGGGACACTGACACCAGGGCCCGGTACAAGGGAAGGGCATGCCCTACATGGAAGCCCACAGTGTCACAAGCAAATGTCAGTTCCTGTAATGACTTCCCCAACAGCCCTTGTGATCAGAGGTCTCCCCTGCCTCCCAGGACCTTGACCTTGAGCTATCCTTAGATTAGACCCCTGTGGAGCTCACCTGAACCCCTCTTTCCGTTCCAGCCTTAGCCCTGGAACCCCCAAGCACTCCACACATGGACCCTCATCAAGGCAGGTTCCCCAGGTCGCATTGCTCTGCTCTCTGTCTTGACCTCCCCAGGCGGCACTTTGAAGAGTACTGTGCACCTTCTCCAAGATCTGCGTGATGAACTTCTCCACTAGGATTTCTCTTGTGCTCTGGTGTAGACTTGACTCACCATCACCTCGTGCTCTCCTGAACACACCTTAACTTAACACTGTCATGACCACGTTTGTACATCTAAATCTGGATCCTGGGCTCAGCCTTTGTTAGGCAGGTATGATGGGGAAGCCGGGGAGCGCGCGGATGGGCGGAGACCACAGCTGCCTCGCCCTCGGCGCTCCGGGACCGAGGTCCGCAGCTCCAGGTACCCAGCCCGGGAGCCCCGCGGCTCTCCTGTGAGAAGGTGAGGAGGACAGTATTTGATCCGAAGCCGTGGGGACCTCAGGGCCAGGAATTCTAAAAATATGTGAAGACACACAAAAGCAACCTCAGCACTCCCCGTCGGGGAATCGAACCCCGGTCTCCCGCGTGACAGGCGGGGATACTCACCACTATACTAACGAGGAGGACCCGGTGGCGGTGTCACAGAGACGTCTCATAAATGACACTGCAGTTCCGCGTCCTGTGAGCACGAGGTCTGTGCTTGGCTAGCCACGACCATCATGATCTCAGCAGCAAACGCGCGAGTGCGCCGCCCTGGCTGTACGCGGTCCCGCGGACCCTCGCCCACCTCCACCCCCCACCCCCCATCCCCCATCCCCCCATCCGCTGCGGAACCTGGGTCCCGGGGCAGCTCTGCTCCCGGGAGGGCCCGCCGAGCGAGCCACGGCGGAGGGGGGACGTGGGGCGTCCCCGAGGGGCTTGCATCCCGCTGCGCGATGGCTGCTCCTCCTTCCCCATCTCCCTCTTCTACTCCTCCGCTCCTCCCCTCCGCCCCCTCCTCGCCCCAATAAAAGGGACGGGCTGGGACCACCCCTCGCCCCTGGCGGGAGGCGCTCCGGCCGGAATCCAGCCCCACTGCTTGAATTCGGTCCAGGATGCCGGTTTCACTGAAAAAGGAGCTGTCGTAGTCGGCAGGATTCGAACCTGCGCGGGGAGACCCCAATGGATTTCTAGTCCATCGCCTTAACCACTCGGCCACGACTACACGACGACGAAGTCTTTTTCAAGTTGTGGATGACAAAGAATACAGACAAGGATCATCTGCTTGTCGTACAAGAAAGCACATTTTATAAACGACACAAACCTTCAGGTAAAATGGGGTTTGATTTTTTTTTTTTTAATTTTTTTAATAAAGTCTAACCTCTCGTTCCGCCCGGGCGATTGGGAGCAATGGGATGACAATCCTCACCGCGAGAGCATCAGTGTTCCAAGCACACAAGTCAGTCCTGCGAAGCCCGAGCCTGGGGACCGGGGATTGGGCGGGGGTCCGAGTCCCGGGGACTGGTCAGGGGTCCGAGTCTTGGGAGTGGGCCGCAGGTCTGAGCCCCTGCTCCGGTGTGTAGGCGACGAGAACCCAGCATGTTTTCTCCCGGCTGAACAGGCCCTGACTTCCAGCCCTTCCTGGTCTACGGCCTTTGAACACCTGGTCCTCCAACAGACCTGGACGCTCACGACCACCTGTAGGAGGGAGTGGGTGATCATGTAGCTTTGACGGAGAAATCGGCAGAAACAGCTAGTGCTTTACGTGGTTACAGTGTCCACTGCACGATCATTCGTAAGAGCAAAAATGTGGAAGTAACGTATTAATCCTTAAGGCATTAGTATGATGATGTTCATGTCAAGGGCACTATGTGGCCTTTAAAGAGTTAGATCTTTATCGTTTTACTTGGAAAATGTGTGTGAACATTAACATAGAGAACAACAAATTTAAATCGTCCCATTTATATAAAATGAACTCCAAATTACAAGTACATAAAAAAAAAATCTGATAGCCTACTCACCAATCTAACAAGAACGCAAACAAGTGGAATGGAAGTGAGGGATAAAAATGATATTTAACTTTGTATTCTTCAAATTTTTCATAATAGGCACTGCTTTCTGCATTGTTTATATAATTGGAAAATATATAAATGGAAAAAACAGGTTTAAATCAATAGTCCGCTATATACTCTCATTAAAAAACTGGATGTGCGTCAACAAAAAACTGATTACTAAAACTTCCCCGGGGGTGTTGGAATCATAGCTACTCCTTGTTTTCCTCTTTCAGCTTTTCTCTCTCCTTCAAATTTTGAGGCAAAGTATAATATTTCTTTGTATTTGAATTTAAAGTGTTCCTCACACTTCCTTTAAAACTACAGGATGATTCTACAATCACTTCTTATCTGTTTGAAAAAACAAAGAGTGGTGTGGCATGGAAACTGATCTGGTAAAAATTATACTAGTGTCTATCAACTCTGTATTCCACATTTTAGAAAATGACTTCTGATTAATAACTTCATTTAACCCTCAGAACAGTTCCATAAAGTGCTGCCACCATCATTTACAAATAGAAACATGTGCAGATAAGAGACATTAATTAATTCAGAGAGCTAACGAATGTTGGAATGAAAGCATCTTAGTCTCCACGTTTTCTGAGGGACAAGGAAAATGACTCCCTTGAGAACTCAGAAGCAATAATCACTTGTTGCAACCCCTAGATAACCTCACTGGGTCATGGCATATCATCCTTTTTTAGAAAATACTTGATTCAATCTAAAATTTGTTAAGAATACTGGCAGTTCTTTTCATGGAGAACATGCGTCTGTGATTTTTTTTTTAACTGTCATTGGTTTTGTTATCAAGGGTAATGCTGACCTCATAAAATGAATAGGAAAGCATTCCCTTATCTTTTAATTTCTAGAAGAGTTTATGTAGGTATGGCATGCTTCCTTCTTTAAAGGTTTGGTAAAATTCACCAATAAAGCCATCTTTATTGGCCTGGATTTTTTCTTTGTGAGAAGGCTTTTAGTTACAAATTCTATTTTGTTTGTTTAGTTTTAAATATTTTATTTATTTATTTATTTATTTATGGCCCACGCCAGCAAAGGGAGAGCCAGAGGAAGAGGTAGAAAGAGAATCTCAAGAAGACTCTATGCTGAGCATGGAGCTTAGCTCAGGGCTCATCCCAGGACCCTGAAATCATGACCTGAGCTGAAATTAAAAGTTGTATGTTCAACCAATTGAGTCACCCAGGCGCCCCTACAAATTCTATTTAAATAGGTATATGACAATTTAGATTATTTATTTCTTCTTGAGCTGTAGTTTGTGTCTTTTGAGAAGTTGGTCATTTCATCTAATTTGTCACATTAATTGATGTAATATTATTCATAACATTCTTTTATTGTCTGTAGAATCTGGGTACATATCCCCCTTTCTTTCATGATATTGATAATATGTGACTCTTTTTTTTCCTCATCAGTCTGTCTAGAGACCTGTCAATAATATTCAACTTGCCAAATCACCAGACTTTGGGTTTCATTGATTTCCTCTACTGTTTTCCTGTTTTGTTTAATTAATTTTTGCTTTACTATTTAATATTTTTTCCTTCTGCTTATTTTGTGTTTAATTTGCTCTTCTTTTTTTCTACTCTCCTTTTTTATTAATTTTTTTCATTCCAGTATTGTTAACATACAATGTTATATTAATTTCCATTGTACTTTTGCTAGTTTCTTGAAGTGGAAGAATAATTAATTTATTTGAGCACTTGGTTTTTTTTATAATATAAACATTTCTTGCTATAAATTGCTCCCTATACAAAACTTCAGCTGCGGACACTTTGTACTATTTCGCTTCTATATTCTTAATGAAAAACTTATATTTCCCTTGTATATATTATTTGGCTTGTGGGTTATTTAGATGTATTTTCTTTAATTTCTGGTATCAATTTCTATTTTAATTCGTTGTGGTCAGAAAATATATTTTCTATGATTTCATTCCATTTAAACTGAAGATTTATTTTATTGCACAAAACACAGTGTATCTTAGTGAGTCTTCAATGTTGCTTGAATATATTGTATCCTTCTGTCGTTGGATAGAGTAGTCTATAAATCTTACTCAGGTCAAGTTCCTTGATAATGTTCAAATCTTATATCTTCTTACTGATTTTCCTGACTACTTGTTCATCAATTACTGAAAGAGAAGTGTTAAAATCTCCAACTGTATTTGAAGAATTTTTCTATTTATCTTTTCAATTTATCAGATTTTGCTACATGTATTTTGAAACTCTGTTACTACGTGCATACATATGTAGGATTATTATGTCCTTTAAAAAAAGATTTATTAGAGAGAGAGAATGTGCACAAGCAGGGGGGAGGATTATAGGGAGAGGGTGAAGCAGACTCCCCGCTGGTCAGGGAGCCTGACATGGACTTGATCCCAGGACCCTAGGGTCATAACCTAAGCTGAAGGCAGCCACTTAATTGACTGAGCCACCCAGGAGCTACTATTATGTCCTTTTGATGTATTTACCCCTTTATCATTATAAAATGTTCCTCTGTTCCTCTTTTTTTATTTTATTTTATTTTATTTTATTTTATTTTATTTTATTTATTTATTTTTTCCCCTTCTGTCCCTCTTGATCTGTTTTCAGGCATTAAGGTGACTTGATTTTTTTCTCATTTGTTTTCCTTCTCTGGTATCAAAGTTAGTCACTGTCTGAAGAACATTATTGTGTATACTTTATTCAGTTTTCTGGTTTAAGGTGGAAGAGTAAGTCTGGTGTTGTTTTACCATGTTGTTTTACCATGGTGAAAAACAGAAGACCTTTTGGCACTGGTTATTTAAGTCCACCAATCTGACTTTATTTATTTTTAAAGATTTATTTATTTATTTATTTTAGAGAGAGTGGGGGAGGGGTAGAGGGAGAAGGAGAGAGAGAATCTTAAGCAGACTCTATGGTGAGCATGGAGTCCCAAGCAGGCTCAGTCCCCTGACCCCAAGATTAGGAACTGAGAGGAACCCAAGAGTTGTTGCCCAACTGACTGAGCCACCCAGGTGCCCCCCACCAATCTGACCTTAAACTTTAGTGGTATATCATTCTTTCCTTTGCATAGTGTTTATTCATCCTTTTCTTCCATGACCCTCTTCTTGAATATAGACATTTCTGGAACTAATTTCATTCCTGGTCAACACTATGAAAATGAACAATTGGAACAAATCCATGAACAAAAAATTACAATCAGTGTTCAATGACAGAAGCAGAACCACGGAGATGGTTACATACATTTCATATATATACACATATATTCATATATACTTGAGGGATTTGTAGAAGCTGATTAAGTAGTCTACGTAAATGCTGAAGTGCTGTAGCTCAGAGTCCATAGGGCAGTTTGTTCAAGAGGGGAAGAAAAATATAAAGTGGGGAAGATTAGAACAAGCTGGACTCCACAAGTAGGAATTGAAGCCCCACAAGATGGATTGAAATTTGTGTTATTTTGGTGCAGATGTCCTGCGGAAGCCAGGGCCCTTCATTTAGAGCTAAACACACACGTTTGATCCAAGAAAGAGGAGGCTGAAAGAGGATCCAGGGGAAGGTGGGGCAGTGGCAGGCCCAACTGCTGCCTCTGAGGAGGTATGTCAGCAGGTGAGTTAGAACGAGCTGCAAAATGGCTACTTGACTTCTCCCTCCAAATTGCCCCCAAGAATGTCCCTTGGGGACCATCCAATCAGAAACATACAGAAAAGGGAATTCAGCCTGGCTAAGTTGATATAGATAAGAAGATAATGTTTTAGTACATATGTAACAACCAATATATTTACATATATAATAACCAGAAGCGTACTGCCTTAGTTTACATAGACAATACCCAAGAGCATACTGTCTTAAATATCATAGATTTATAAATACATATATCTTGATATGTATATTGTATCATTCCTCCAATTTTGCTATCTTCTTCAATAGCTTCTCATTTTTTAAGTTGCTCTACATTTCCAAATGTGTTTTTAAAACAATGGATTAATTTCCATAAGATACATATTTGGTGTTTGGGATTTTATTGAATCTGTTGATCAATTTGGAAATAGTTGTCACCTTGACAAAATTGAGTCTTTCAAAAAATAAACATACTATTTCCTTCTATTTAATTTCCACCAGCAATATTTTGTAGTTTTTAATCCATATTCCTGCATATCTTTTGTTAGATTTATTCCCAGATGTTTAAGGTTCAGCTGCAAATGAAATATTTGTATTTTAATTTCCACTTGTTATACACATATACATTTTGTATATGAAAAGAAGAAACAGAAACAAATAATTTTTAACCTTAGCTGAAAGTGGGCATCTGCATATTACTTCCAATGTGAACCAGAGGGACTAAATAATTTAGTGAATAATCCTGCTGCACCACAACACTCATTTATTTTACCCACTAACATTTAAGTAACATAATTGTAATAATTAGTGTTTAAATTAAAATATTGATTAAAATTTCAGGTTTATTTTTGTCCTAAAAGGGTGTTCCTTGATTATGAACTTGGATGGTGACTTCATGGAAAAGCTGATGTAACACTGCTTATTTTTTTCCTGATACAAAATCATGGGACCCAAGAATGATTTGATTATATTCACCCTTCAATTATGCATGATACTGCTGTGTAATACTTCCATCTTGTGCCTTTATCCTAAACATCAGTCATTATTAAAAATAATGTGTATGAATTTCCTTGCTTACTACAGAATTCTGCATACTATTCTTTCATCAGGCATAAACTCACATTTAATAATTTTCTCATTACCTATGTTACATCTAATGTTCAAATTGTGCTTGGGTTTTTATTTCAATGAGCACTATTTTTAAAATTAATTGATCTATGGTTTTTCTTTTTTCATCTCTTTATTTTGACATAAATTCTAATTTATGGAGAAGTTGCAAGAATAGTACAAAGAATCTTCATAAGTCCTTCACCTATATTCATCAAATGTTAAATTATGACATGTGCTTTATTTTTTCAGTAGATAGATACATATAGATAGATTTACACGTATATAATTTTGTTTCTTAAGTATTGACAGGTGAGTTTCAGACAAGATGTCCTTTACCCGTAAATACTTCAGTGTTTTCTAAAAACAGGGACCTTCTCTTTCCTAACCACAGAACAATCATGAAATCAAGATTAAAACTCTTATTTAATCTACAGACCTTGTTAATATTTTGCCAATTGTGCAGATCCTTTATTTCAAGAAAAATAGATTGCATCCAGTTGTTGCATCTCTTTAGTCCTTGAATCTGAAAGAGTTCTTCAATCTTCTTCTTTCATTTCATTGACATTAAAAAACAAAGTGGTCAGATATTTTATAGAACGCCCCCTAAACTTGAGTTTGTCTGATGTTTCCTGAGAGCTAAGTTCATAGTATGCACTTTTAGCAGAATATCTCACAAATGAGGTTGTATTCGTCGCAGTCCATACCTGGGAGATGTGTGATGTTGATTGTCCAGATACTGGAGATGCTAACTGGGATCAGTTGATTAACGTGGTGTCTGCCACAGCTCTCCACGGTCAAATCACGATCTCCTTTTGTATTACTTATATGATTTATGAATTTCACTTCTTTTTCATTACATTTGGTTGTCTAGGGAGAAAATAAAGTAAAGGAAGAAGAAAGGTAATATCTGAGTGGAAGACCAAGCAGGGTTTGTCAGAGCCATGGTGTTGGACAGGAAAGCGCAACCGTACTCCGGGAGGGGACGCCCGCGCCTGGGTGACCGTGCTGGGTTGCTCGGCGGCTGGAGGTGAGTGCCGCACCTCTGGCTGCGCTCCTGAAAAGCCAGCCCAGCCTGGATCTCACGGAGCTGGCTTTCTAAGTGACGACCGTATTCTCGCAACAGAAGTGCGTGTGTGGAGAAGATCCAGGTGGGGCTTCAAGGACAGCAAACAGGTGGCAGCATCCGTTTCGTTCAAATAAGTTTTAGTTGGCTTTCTTCTTTAGTTTCGTGTTTCATTTTTTTGCCTGTGAAGACAATTGTTTAACCGTGGGACAGGAATTCGGTGGCAGCAAAGGTATAAGTGAGGGACGGAGCAGGGCACTCGCTACCAAGGCCACCCTGCAGCAGTGGGAATGGCCAGCGAACTCCTCCCAGGACAACCTCCGGTGTCGGAGAAAAACACGCCGTAGTCGACAGGACTCGAACCTGCGCGGGGACACCCCAACGGATTTCTAGCCCGTCGCCTTAACCACTCGGCCACGACTACACGCGGGCGGGAGCGCACCCACTGGCACTGGTGGAGCTCTGGGGCGCCGCACACCAACCCTCCGGAGCTCCTCGGCCCCGCCGCTGTTAGACACAGTTATTGGAAAGCAGCCGACCCCCGGGACCTCGGGACCCCGGGGACCCCAGAGCACCAGCGCCGCCAGCAGTCCCAGGTGAGTGCAGGTGACCCCCGCCTGCTCCGGTACCGCCTAGGAGTGCTGGCTTCAGAGCGCAATTTCCCCTGCGCCAAACCCGTGCGCACCCAGGCCCTTGGGGCATAACCTTCTACTGAGCCCACGCTCCTCCCTGGGTGACCAATTGTGCGGAAGAGCTCCAGGTGAGCTCCAGGTGGGTTCCAGGTGGGCCCCAGGCTGTTTGGGGAGGGGTGTGTTAGGTGGTTCCCAGGGGGGTTCCAAGAGGGCCCAGGAGGGTTCCAGGTGGGCCCCAGGGGTTTCCAAGTGGGCTCCAGCTGGTTCCAAGTGGGGGACTGCTTCCAGGGCTTTGTGTCCCAGGTTGGAGGCGCTCAAAGTGATGCATCCCTAACCAGCATCTTGCTAAGTTGTTATGGTTTCTTGGGGCAGATGAGGGGCTATTTCTATCCAAATTTAACCAATTCAACAGGGTTTTTCCCCCTTTCACATTTTGAGCTTCATTTCTCTGTCACAGTGTTTCCCCAAATCTTGAAACTGATTTTGTCTATCCTGCTTAGAAGGTCTTAATGTAATTTTTTAAAGAGCAGGGCAAGGAGGGGAGGTGGAAAGGGGGAGGAAGGTGATTCGAGTCTGAAGACAGGGGGATCTTTCGTGCTATCTAAACAGACAAGAGGACTGAAGTATACCCAAAGGCAGCTGTATCCATAGAGGCCATCATGGTAGACCATTTGGCCACAGACTGTGGCTATTAACATGGTGACAGAAGACAAGAGGACTCTTAGAGACACCCAGACCTTCTATAGAACCTGCATGAAGGAGATGCCCCTCAGGGTTGCTGACCTCATCTGAGAGGGGCTGTCCTGCTATCTAGCCCTAGCCAGGATTCAGTCCCTGGGGGGCTGCAGAGGAGCAGGAGGGGAGAAAGAAAGGTGACATGGGAGGAGATCTTGACATTTTTCTGTCTTTTTGTTTTCTTTGAATAAATGTCACTTTTGGGGGCAAAGATAGGAGGAGGAGGGAGGAGAGGTGAGAGAAGAGTGAAGGGAGGTGGGAAGGAGATGAAGGGAAACTCTTCTCCTACTGAGATAAAATCAACTTTAAGAAACCCCCAGTTTAATGAGGGGAGAGTCTGCCCTGAAGGGAGTATTAAGCCAAGTTTTGGGTAAAGGAACCAGACTCCACATTTAACTGAGCAGTTTATTATTTGAGCAGCCTTCACTATCACTGAGTATCAGTCACATAATTAGTCTTTAAAAAGCATGACTAAGTGCAAATGTAAAATAAAATTGAAGTTGTGATATAGATGTTGCCATAATTAGTTATATCATGACACTTTCATGGGTCTATGCGATATCTAATCAGATGGGGACCCCCGTATGCCAGGGCGAGGGGGGGGCGCAATCATGTGGAAGCCAGTGGGGGCGGGGTGCAGGTGGTGAAAGTATTCACTGGAGGCAGAAGGAAGGAGATAGAAGTTTACTGACCACATTGGGCGAGGAGTGGGGGAGGTAGGTAAGGGGGGGTGCATGGCAGCAGAGGAGAAAGTGCAAAGAGGCAGTGCATAGGGGTTGTATTCAAAATGGGCAAATATGGGGTGCCTGGGCAGCTCAGTCAGTTAAGCTCTCTGGACTTCATTTATTATTCTATTTATCATTAGATTAGACACAGTTTTATTGCTATTGTAAATGATATTTTTAAAAATTATCTGTTTTGCCAGTATATGTGAATACAACATTTTGTATCCAGCAAATTTGCTATTTTTACTTATTAATTCTAATAATTTGTAGATTTGGGGGATTTTTCCAAGCATGTAATCATATTATTTCTCCACTTCTAATCTTAACATCTTTTAATTCTTTATCATGTCTTGTTTCATGGGCTAAGATGCCAATACAATTTTTAATAGCAATGGTGATAGTGGTCATGCTTATCTTGGTCCCAGTATCTGGGAGAAAGTGTTAAACATTGGGCAGCCCTGGTGGCTCAGCAGTTTAGGGCCGCCTTCAGCCCAGGGTGTGATCCTGAAGACCCGGAATCGAGTCCCACGTCAGGCTCCCTACATGGAGCCTGCTTCTCCCTCTACCTGCATCTCTGACTCTCTCTCTCTCTCTCTCTGTGTCTCTCATGAATAAATAAATAAAATATTTTTTAAAAATGTTAAATATTTACCATAATTGTGGGGGGTTCCTGGCTGGTTTGATTGGTTGAGCATGTAACTCTTGATCTCAGGGTCATGAATTCAAGCCCCACAGTGAGTGTAGAGTTTACTTAATAAATAAATCTTTAACATTATCAGAATGTTAGATGTAGGATATTGTATATATGCATCATGAGATTAAGAAATCTTTCTATTCCTAGACTGCTGAAAGTTTTTAACTATTGGTGTTGAATTTTTTATTTATTTTTTTATTGGAGTTCAATTTGCCAACATATAGCATAGTGGTGTTGAGTTTTGTTGAATGCTATGATCATTTGATTTTTTTTCTCTTACTCTTTGTGGTACATTTAAAGTGATTGCTTTTTATATTAAACAAATTTCATATAATAACTTAATAATATATATAATATAATAATTATATTAATAATATAATAATAACTAAGATAAACACTATCTCTTTACTTTTGACTATTGTGTCATTACCAGATTACTGTAAATCATTACTGGATCTGATTGCTATTATTTTATTTAGAAGTTTTGCATCTAGAATATTTTTATTTTTTATTTTATTTATTTATTTATTTATTTGCATCTAGAATATTTAACACATAGATTGACCTGTAATTTTCTCTCTAGCAACATGCTTATCAAATTTTAATATGAAGATTATTGTTCTGGCCTCATAATGACAGTTAGGAAGTGTTTTTATTTTTTTCTGTTTCCTGAAAAATTTTATTTTTATTTAATTTCATAAAATTTTCCTGAAAAATTTTATATTAGTTCTTCATTAATGTTTTAAAACTGCAACAGTGAAGCCATATTTTCATAGTGTTTGTTTTGTGAAAAGGTGTTACAAACTGAATTGTGTTTCCTCCCAAATTCAAATGCTGAAGACCTAATCCTCAGTACCTCACACTTGACTGTATTTGGAGATAGGGTCTTTGAAAAGGTAATTAGCTAAAATGAGGCTGTTAGGATGGGCATTAATTCATTCTGACTGGTATTGGTGTGGGAAGAAGAAATTTGGATACAAAGAGACACCAGAAATAAGCCATCACAGAAGAAAGACCATATATGGACAGGACTGTGCTCACATAGGAGAAAATGGCTTTCTGCAAGCCAAGGAGACAGGTCTCAGGATAAACCAAACCTGTACCTTGATCTTGGACTTCTAGCATCAAGAACTGTGAGAAAATAAATTTCTATTGTTCTGAGTCTGTGGTATTTTGCAATGGCAGTCATAGCAAATAAATACAGAGGGTAATTATGATTTTAATTTCTTTAACAGGGTGGCCCAGGTGGCTCAGCGGTTTACCGCAGCCTTCAGCCCAGGGCCTGATCCTGGAGACCTGGGATTGAGTCCCACGTGGGGCTCCCTGCATGGAGCCTGCTTCTCCCTCGGCCTCTCTCTCTTTCTGTGTCTCTCATTAATAAATAAAATCTTTTAAAAAATAATTTTTTAACAGAGTTTAGGCTACTTGAATTTTTAATTTCTCTTTGTGTCTGCTTTGGTCAGTCATGTTTATGAAGGAACCTATAATTTATCCTCTATTATCAAATTTATTCCCCAGAAACTATTCATTTTATCCTTTCACTCTAATCTTGATATCAGTAAGATTTTTAATGTTGTCCCCTTTTTATACTTTTTTCCCCCTTAAGAGAAGTTAGTTTTGATTTGGGGTAACAGTTTTACTATCTGAAAAGCAAATTTTTGTTCATTTATTTCTTCTATTTTTTTCTCTTTTTGATTATAGCTCTTGCTATTTTTTCCTTCTAAGTTTTAAAAGTTTAATTTACTGGATTTTTAAAACTAGGTTTTTGAGCTGAAAGCTTAGATCATTACCTTTCAAATTTTCTCCTCTTCCAATAGATTGGAGCTGAAGTGATATATCCTATTTTCATTATCATTCAGTTAAAAATATTTTATAGTTTTTAAAACTTATTTGACCATAATATTTTGCATTCTGTCGCTTAATTTTATAACATTTGGGAATTTTCCATTTGTTTACGTTATTAATGCTGACTTTTATTTAATTATACTGTGCTGAACATATTCTGTGTGATTACTATCTTTGAAACTTGTTGAGATTTGCATAATGCTCACCATTTGGTTATCTTGTTAAATGTTGCATGTATACCTCAAAAGTTAAGATATTCTGCAGTTGGGTATAGTATTAATCCAATCACTTAAAATTTCCTCACTAAATTTAACTTACTTTTCCATACTGCTTTTTTGTGCCATTTGTTATATCTATAGAAGCATTCAAGTATTCAACTATGATTATGGATTTTTGTATTTCTCCATTTAGCTCTGTCAGTCTTTTGTTTTCTATACTTTGAAGTTGTTATTATGTGTGTACAATATAGGATTATAATATCTTCTTACTAAATTTACTCTGGAGATTATGAAATAGTTCCATTATTTTTAGTAATGCTTCTTTTTTAAAGGCTATAAATTCAAGTTATTATCACTAAAGTGGTTCTGGTTTATCTTTTTTGGCTATTCTATGTCTTACATTCTTTTGCTTTAATTATTTTTAAAAATCTGTATGTTTAAATTGGATGCTCTATAAAAAGCAAATGGTTTTGGGTAAATTTTTTCCTGTATGACATTTTTTTCCCTTTTAATTGCAATATTTTCTCTGCTTATGTTAAAGATAAATATCTATTTAGTTGAGTTTTGCTTCTTATTCTTTTAATTTTTCCAATTTGTTCTTTGTTTTACCATTCCTGCTCCTTTGCCTCTTTTTAGATTGGTAAATATTTATATAGTTCTACTTCTTTTTCTGGATTAATTTTCAGTTATACATTAAGGATCTCAGTGCAGGTATCTTGCTTATCTTTTATTAGATTTACTTCTAGGTGTTTTAAGTTTTTAAGCTATTGAAATTGGAACTTTTATAGTGCCTTTATTTATTTATTTGAGAGAGAATGAGAGAGTACAAGCAGAGGGAGTGGCAGAGGGAGAGGGAGAAACAAGACTCTCCACTGATCAGAGAGCCTGACTTGGGGCCCATGACCTGAGCCTAGCTGAAGGCAGACACTCAACTGACTGGGCCACTCAGATGCCCTGAAATTGGAACTTTTAATTTTCACTTCATGGTTATTGGAACATATAAATATATATGTTTTTTGTATATTGACTATGATACTAGCTACCATGTTAATTAACCTATTAAGTACAATTTTCAGATTTTTTATTTTTCTTTGGCATTAAGAATACCCTTTATTATGTCTTGTAATGCACATTTGCTAATGAAGGATTCTCCCAGTTTTTGTTTGAGTTAAGCCATCCTTATTTTGCCTCAATTTTTCTCATTTTCTAAATTTAGGTATAATTTATGTACGGTAAAGAGCACAAATCTTAATTATATAGTTTGATCAATTTTCAGTTATAGCTGTGTGACCATCACCATGCTCAAAATATAGAATAGCTTCTCCAGGATAACAAGCTTTCATTAGTCTCATCCTGGTCAGTGTGTGCCCTCCCTCTAAGGACAATCATTCTATCATCATAAATCAGTTTTGCTGTTTTTATACTTCATATAAGTATAGTGTGTACTCTTCTGTGTCTTTTTTTTGAGTGACATTATGAGACTTAATCATGTTATTGGGTTTATCAGTAGTTATTCTTTATGCTGACTGTATACTCTTCTACATTTCCATTCTGTCACTGACACTTAGGTGATTTCAGATTTTTTTTTAAGATTTTATTTTTTCATGAGAGACACAAAGAGAGAGGCAGAGACATTTGCAGAGGTAGAAACAGACTCCCTGTGGGGAGCCCAATGCTGGACTTCATCCCAGGACCCCAGGATCACAACCTGAGTCAAAGGCAGATGCTTAACCACTGAGCTACCCAGGTACCATGATTTCAGATTTTGATTATTAAAATGAAGTAGTTATGAACGTGCATGTACATGCTATTTATGTTGGTTTATAATCAAATTGTGTAGTATCTGAGTTATATGACTATTACGTTTAGCTTTTATAGATATGGTGAAACATTTTCTCCAAGTGGTTATACTAATTTATACTTCTACTAACCATGTGAAAAATACTTTTACCACCCATTGCATTGTCATAGTTTTAAATTTTAGCCATTCTGGTGGGTGTGTAGTGCTATCTAATTTTGGTTTTGATTTGCATTACTCTCATGACTAATGGTGTTGAATGTCTTCTCATATGCTTATTGACCATTTTGAATCTTTTTCATAAAGTGTCTGCCAAGTGTTCTGGCCATTTTCAAATTGGGTTGTCTATTCTTATTGATTTATAGAGGTTCTTCATATATATATGGAATTAGTCATTTGATGGGTATATATATATCATTTGATGGGTATATATGTATATCACAAATACCTCCTCTCCTTCCACAGCTTGTATTTTCACTTTTTAAATAGTGTCTTTTACAACCAATACATCCTTCATTTAAAGTGTCTAGCTCATCAACTTCTTATTTTATGATTCGGATCTTTATGTTCTGCCTGAGAAATCTTCATCTAGCCCAAGCCCATGAACATATTCTGCTGTTTTTCTTCTAGAAACGTTTGTTTTTTCTGTCACACAATAGTTTAGGTTTATCACTAAATAGTTTTGTTTAGAATGTGTTTATAATGTGAAGTAGGAAATTAAGGCTTATTTTATTCTCTCAAAATGTTGTACTGTTGTTTATTAAAAAGACCACCCTCACTTGACTGAATTTACCTAAGACTTATTTTGTAAATTGCTAGCATAAGTCTTCCAATTTAGTTTATATTCTTCAATATTGACATGACTTTTCAAGTTCCTTTGCATTTACAAATATAATATTTTAGAATCAATTTCCACAAAAATACTCTCTGAGATTTTAATTGGGACTTCGCTGAATCTATTAATCAATTTAAGAAGAATTGACCTCCTAACAGTATTGAGTCATTCCACATGCAAACCCAGCATATCACTTCTTTAGGTCTCCTTATTTTATCCAGCAATGTTTTGTTGTTTTTAATGTAGTCTTGCACACTTTTTTTCAGGCTTATTCTTAGGTAATGTTTGTAATACTATTGAAAATGGAATTCAGAAAATTCTATATTTCATTTGCTTGTTGCTAGAATATATTCATACACCTGATATTTTATATATTGACCACGAAGGCAAAAACCTTCTAAATAGTAGCTAATAGTAATTGGATTCATTTAACTAATAATAGTTTTTAGATCTTTTTCAGTTTGTACATTCATAATCAAGTTATCCTCTGATAGTGAAGGTTTTATTTTCCAATATTAATATCAATTATTCCTGTTGTATTGTGCTAGACTTTACTTCTAGCACCATGCTGGGTAGAAGAAATGATAGACATCTTTGTCATGTTCCCAAACTTGGGTTCATTGTAGATATTTTGAAATAATTTCAGACTGACAGAAGTTACAAGAATGTAAAGAATTTCTAGCTATCCTTCAATCCATCCCCAAATTTTAGCATATAACTCTTTTCTTTTTCTGTCATAGATGAGAGAAAAGTATATATTATACACATACGCTTTTTCTGAAGCTGTAGATGGGAGTTTGAAAACACTCTTTTCCCTTAAGTATCTCAGTACTTTCTTAAAGGCATTCTTTTTACATACCCAAAGAACAATGAATAGATTTAGGAATTACCACTGGTAAAATAAAATTCTTTAATCCATGCTCTCTATTCAGATTTTACCAATTGTTCCAATAATGCCACATACATCAAAAGAATGTACCAGATTATGTGTTGTATTATGTTTTTAAAACCTGAAACATTTAGTCTTTCCATGTGTTTCATAATAGTGCTATTTTTGAGTACAGTTATTTTGCAGAAAGGCCCTTCATTTGGGTTTGTCTGAGGTTTCCTCTGGTCAGGGGCAGAGCACACATTTTTGAGGGTCACGGGACAGATGACTCGGCGCCCTCCCCAGCGCGTCACTTCCGGAGGTAATTCTGATTGGTCGCCCAGTCAACCACGTGGTCACGGGCCTCCGCTGGCACCGCCTCTGTAGGGGAGACATTTTGCTCCTTGGGTTCCTTTTGCTCCGCGGCGGGCTTGTACTCTCGTGCCCTAATGCAGCTGGTGGACGCTCCCTCCTCCAGCCCCGCCGCCGCCGAGCGCACGGGGCTCCCGCCTGGCCGCAGAGCTCGCCGTGCGGCCGTATGTCTCAGGCGGGAGGATGCTCTGGTGGAGCAGCCTCTGTGGGGCCCAGCTGCCTGCGCCGGCGTCTACACTCAAAAGGCGGGAGGGAGTGGCTAACCCTGAGCCGAGTCCGCCAAAGCTCCGGGCCGGGTTCCCAAGTAAAAGAGGACCTCGAGCAAGAAAGAGAGTCCTGTTCACAGAGAGCAGACTCGAGGCCAGGCTTTGTCTTTGAGGAGACCTCAGGTGCCAAGCGGAGAAAAACACGCGTAGTCGGCAGGATTCGAACCTGCGCGGGGAGACCCCAATGGATTTCTAGTCCATCGCCTTAACCACTCGGCCACGACTACACAGCCCTCGGGTAGCTACTTAAGTCCGTACTAGAAACTGCACCAGCCTAGGGAGCGGACGGGGTAAAGATGATCGCCAGTGCATAGGCAGGTCCTCTGCAGATGGTTCCGGAAAGCCCTGCGCTCCCCCGGGACGACGGGAGGGGCGTCCTCGGGCGGCGGCCACGCGCTCCGGCCGCGGGAGCGGGATCCCGTGTCCCCTGCCACGGTTCCAGCCCTGAGGCGCGCCGCCGTGGTCCCCGGGGAGGGTTGGGGGGCGACGTGGCCCCCGAGAGGGGAGCGGAGTGGATGGGCGCCCCTCGCCGCTGACGGGTGTCCAGGGTGGAGGGCGCCGGGAGGGCTGCGGAGCCGCTCGGGGACCCACCGCGTCCGCTAGGCGCGCGTCCCAGGTGCCCGGAGCCCGGCCACCGTCCTCGAGGACGACTCTGGTCTGAATCTTGGCCAAAGCAGCCGCTCGTTTGCTCAGTTTCGCAAATGCTCGCATGTTTTCCCTTCCTCGTCTTGGGTTTCCGGCTGCGGGCTGAGGCTGGGGGTACAGGTGTTTTCCTTGAGCCCGTCCCGTGCACCGGTTTTTGTCTACTGGGTCTCGTGTGCTAATCTAAGGAAAGAAGAGAACGACCGCAAATGGAGAAATCACGTCGCCCGAACGCAGAGGAGGAAGAGATGAGAAGGGGAGAGACAGGCATTGTGTGCATTGATGGGACAGCCAGCCCTGAAGGGACGGACGGGAACTAGTTATCATCCATAATTTATACATGTCACTTACTTTTTATTTGGCGTACACTTTTTATCAAGCATGTAGGGCTGTTTTTATTTTTGCTTAAGTCATTTGGAACCCCAGCTTTCATTAAGGTTAGACACCGAAGAAATATCCCGGACCTTCTGTGATAGATTAAAAACAAAAACAAAACAAAACAACAACAAAAAAAAACACGCCTCAAAACAGCAAAGAGTGATGCACTCTTTGAACTAAAATTATTAATCAACTGACTGTTTTAGGGTACCAATGAGCAAGATACGGACAACTGTTTTACTGACAGAAAAATTTTTTTTTATGGAGGAGTGGATCTAGGTAAAGGATGAGAATCCATGGCAAGTGGCAGGAAACAAAACCTTTGGAAACAACTCAAATGTCCATTTAATGTTGAAAGGACAAACTGAGTTTTTTTTTTTTTTCTCATATGATGTAATTTCACAACACAGAGTAGAAGGAATTACAAGAATACACAATCACATGGATGAAATCTCACACAGTATTGAATAGGAAAAGCCAGGCACAAAGGAATACAGACTGTAGTGCATTCTATTTTTTGAAAGTTCAAAAACAGGTGAAACTAACTTATCCTGTTAGAAATCAGAATAATAATTACCATTGGGAGGAGTTTCTGGGATCCTGGTGATGATTGTGGTTCTCAAATTGGAGTGTTCAGTACATGGGTGTGCTGGCTTTGTGTAAATATATTGAGTTGTTCAAATACCAAGGAGTAAGATTGCTAGATCATAAGAGTATGTTTAGTTTTATGAGAAACTTCAAACTGTCTCCCAGAGTCCTCCTGACAGCAATGAATGAGAGATGTATTCTTAAACTCAGGAAATTGTTCATCTTTACTTGAGAGTCTAGTGAGACTTTGGGATCAGATTACTAAATTCAAGTCCCAGCTTCCCCATATATTGGCTATGAGATCTTGGGCAAGTCCTTTGTTGTAAAGTAGGAATAATAATGCCGAAATAACTTCACTGGGTGTTTTAGGAATTAAAGGGCGAAAAGCACCTAGAACAGTGCCTGGTATATAGAAAGTGTTAAATCATAGTTGATTTTGTATGGCCCTCTCCTGATAGCCAGATAGCACTTTCTTTTCTTCTACTTCATTTATCATTTCCTTCTGAGTCATGGAAGAGCTTGAGAAGAATATTCTACTACACATAATGGACTCAATTCTCATAGAGTTGATCCAGTTCTTCTCCAGTATGACTTTATGTTGCTTCATTTTAAATATGCTTGGTATATATTTTTGTCTTTTATCATCTAGAATGTCTTTCTCGTGTTTTGTTTTTTGTTTTTCCAGCTGGTTTCCACATCTTTCTATCCTGTTTCACTCAAGCAATGTCTTTTTACCATCTACTGAGAGCTTGTTCTTGACCTCAGCTCCTTCCTGACATCTGCTCTTGGAGGCTTCCAGTTGATAGTTCCTTTCCCTGTGTGGATGTTTTCCATTTACTCCGTGTTAGGATTTCCAAGTTCAGTGTTCCCGTTGGCCAGGCCAGCAGACGGACTAACTTGACCTTGGCCCTCACCCCAGAGCTGGGGTCCACAGCTCGGAAGTGCCTGGGGAACCACACACAGAAACCCTCCCCACTTCCACGGGGTCCTCCTGTGCCAGGGACACGCTGGCGACCCGGCGTCGGGCTCCACTCGACCGGCTGACGGAGGACGAAACCACGCAGTGCCCGGAGCAAAACGCCGACACCACACCTCCCAGGTTCCTCCAGCATTTAGAAAACACAGGCCTCCGGGACCGGTCTGAGAGCCCTGAAAGTCACATTACAGGTCACGAGCAGAATTTTTAAGATGACGAAGCAGCAGAGCACTCCCTAGGTTGCAGGAAGAGGAATAAAGGCAAATAATACATCGTGGAGTGCTTGTGTGTGCTCTAAGACTATCTACAAGTGTAGACACGGATTGCTCGCAATCCGCTCGGTCACACAAACTTGAAAGTGCCCGCGGTTCCCCTGCTGCCACTGGAGGCGTTTATAAGCCCGTGATTGGCGGGGAGACCTGCCCAATGGGAAAACTTACACGTTGGCTGAGGCCTCTGGGAAATGGGGTTCAGCGTCGTGATGCCCTCTGGGAATCGTAGTTCTGCGTGTCTGCCCGGCACGGCCGAACGCTGCCCACGAGCGGGGGCGGGGTTCTCTCCGCGCGACCGGAAGTGGCTGTTGAAGCGGCAGTAGGCGTGAAAAGAGGTTGGCGCTGGGGGAAGTGCAACCTCCTCGGCTCCCTTCTCTACGTCTGGTGATTGTCCCAGTGCTTCCGGACGCGGGATCCGAGTGCGCGGATCGCCCTAGAGGGAGGGAAGCCCAGGTATCACCATGGCAACCGTCAGCCTCGCGGCCGCGTGACGTCACCCTCGTCGCCGGGCTGGTCGCGGCCTCTGCGGGAGGGCGCCGGGGAGTCCTCGGAGGGAGAGCCCCTCTCTTTTTTCAATGCGGGGCGGTTCCGCCCTGATCCCTTGGACGGCTTTGTTCTTTTGTTCCGGTCTAAGAGGAAGGATCTGCACCCGGCCCCGCCCTGTCTGTCCACCTTCCAGCCTTTCCTCCCCGCAACAGGTGTGTCCTCCTCCCAGCCGGGGCGGGAGCCCGCCAGTGTGCACGGAGGTAACGGGCCGGGCCTGGGCGCGCTCCCGCCAGCGTTGGGTAGGGGGTGAGGGTGGGGGGGCACCGAGGGTTCCTCTGCATCTGGAGCTGAACCTGCGTCCTCGTGCCCCACTCTCTTTTTGTCCAGCGGGAGTGCCTGTGCACTGGCTCTCGGCGGGCACTTCTCTTTTCCAAGGCTCTCTGAGCCACAGTGCAAAACTCTGAAGTGCGATTGTGACGCAGGCTGCTGACCCCGTGTGTCTTTCAGGGCCGCCAGCCTGAGCGTGTGGAAGGGCTCCTGCTCTTTGCTGGACGGCTGAACCCCAGACCGAGGCCCCTGCTGGAAGGACGCTGCTCGGGAAACCCTCGTGTCCAGGCTCCGGAGGAACGGAATGAGCTCCTGAGATGGAAGGTAGTGGGGACCCGAGGATGGAAGAGCGGGGCGATGGGGGCAAAAGAAGATCAAATACTTGACAGCTGGTAGAGGTGGAAAGAGGGAGCCTTATCTCAAGGTTAGAGAAAAACTGGATTGCATAATGGTGCGAGATCCTTACTTAGGTTTACATGGAGAGACTTGCAGGAAGAGTTCATTACCCCTGGCATCGGGATTGGGAAATGAAAAGGAGCGATGATTCAGGTTGTCTGTGATCCTCTTTCACATGACTTTTATTTCTTAGATATGAAAATAATCTTGTGGTCAGAAAAAATCTTGGTAATCGTCCCTTCAATACAAGAAGGATAGTATCCCTGGCAGATGGCCGTTTGCTAAGCCTATGCATACTGATGGAGTGTGGCATTAAACTCTCCGTTTTGGGTGCACACTATTCCCTTGGTGGCTCTTCCGCCCCCCCCCCCCCCCTTTTTAAGTTCCTTATGTTAGGCAGAAGTGCCTATCCCTGTAACTTCTATGTTGAATATTAGTTCTTAGTCTCCAAAAGCAAGAGACATTACTGCCCTGCAGAATGTGAATTCAGCTGTTAAAACACCTACTCACAAATTCTTTTCTTTTCTAAGCAAAACAGCCTCAGTTCCTTTGATGGGTCTTCATATGATATGTCTGGACCTCTTTTCCCAAGACTCTCCTGCCCGAGAGCATTGCTTCTTAAAATGCATTGCCTGCAATTAAACATAGTTCTTTAGATGTTTTTGTGATAAATTCCGTAGACCTTTAGTACCTAAAAGTACTTCTTTGAGTTTGGTTTATACTTCTGCTGTTTAGAATCAGTTTATATTTGCTTTGAAAAAAATCATCGATATTACGTGGTAAGCCCTAGATCTTTTTTTACATAAACTGTAGTGAACTAGATTTATGCCATCCTTGTGCGAGATTATTGTTTTTTATCTTTAATATCAGGACTTCACATATATGATTGTTCAGGTTTTTGGCCATTTTCCAACCTGTCAGAATAATTATGAATCTTCATTAATTCAGTGTTTTAGGGATCCCTGGGTGGTGCAGCGGTTTAGCGCCTGCCTTTTGGCCCAGGGTGCGATCCTGGAGACCCGGGATCGAATCCCACGTCGGGCTTCCGGTGCATAGAGCCTGCTTCTCCCTCTGCCTATGTCTCTGCGTCTCTCTCTCTCTCTGTGTGACTATCATAAATAAATAAAAATTTTTAAAAAATCAGTGTTTTAACTCTCCAACTTGATGTCACTGGCATCGTTAATGAATATTCCTTCTATTTCTTCCTTCATGTCCTTGAACAGGTCAGAGTTAGGACAGAGCTGTGTGATATATCACTAGACTTTTCTCTGCATTGTCATTGCTTTTACATTCTTTAAGTATGGGTATGCAGCGAAGTTTGGTTTAACCTATTATCACAGTTTCTTTTTGAATTTAATATCATTAAAAGTTTTAACATCACTTATTTATGTAGGTTTGAGCTCTACCTTATATTAGTCCTTGATTTTTTAAGAGTGCAGAGAATCTCTAACAACTTCATGTGTATCTAAAATTACCTCAAAACAAAAAGTTTAATTTAAAAAATGAACTGTCTTTCATTACATTATCAGTAAACAATTGTAAGTTCCAAAAAAATAACAGTTCTGTTTATAATAGCACCAAAAATATGAAACAGGAATATAATTAGTATGTGTAAGATCTGTACACTAAAAGCTACAAAATGTTGCTAGGAAAAAAATTTTTCCAGCTATACTGAGATATACTTGACTCCTAACATTGTGTAAGTTTAAGTTGTCCAATGTGATGAGTCTTTAAGATTTTTCTCTGTGTGTCATCTCCAAACAGATCATTTTATTTCTTTCTTTCTAGTGTGGATGGCTTTTATTTCTTTTTGTTGCCTAATCATTCCAGTTAGGACTTCTAGTATTATGCTAAATAGAATAGAAAAGGTGAGAGTGGGCTACCTCCTCTTGTCGATTATCTGAGAGGGAACTCTGAGCCTTTCACCATTGACTATGATATTAGCTGTAGGTTAGGTTTGTTATATATGCTGTTAGGCTGAATTTGAAAAGTATTGGCATTAATTTTTCTAGCAATATTAGACAGATTCACCAGTGAAACAGTTTCATACGTAGCTTGTCTTTGTTGGGAGGTGTTTAATCACTGGTTTAGTCTCCTTACTCCATATTGGTCTGTTCAAATTTTCTGTTTCTTCATGATTCAGTTTTATTAGGTTATATGTTTCTAAGAATTTAAGTTTTATAGGTTATCCACATTGTTGGGACAGTGGTTTCTTCTGATCCTTTTTGTATTTCTATAGTATGAGTTGTAATGTCTCCTTGTTCATTTCTGATTTTATTTATTTAAACTTTTTCTCCTTTTTTTCTTTAGCTAAAAGTTTTTCAGTGTTGTTTGCCTTTTCAAAAAACCAACTCTTAGTTTCATTGATCTTTTCTGTTATTTTTCTGATCTTTATTTCATTTATCTCTGCTCTGATCTTTATTTCCTTTCTTCTGCTAACTTGGGCCTTAGTTGTTCCTTTTCTAGGTGTAAAGCCAGGTTATTTATTTGAGATCTTTTTTTTTTTAATGTAGACATTAAGCACTATATAATTCCCTCTCAGAGCTGCTTTTGCTACATCCCATATGTTTGGTATTTTGTTTCCATTTTCATTTGTTTCAGGATATCTTTTGATTTATTCTTTGACCCTTTTGGTTGTTCAGGAGTGTGTTATTTAGTGTCCACTATTTTTGAATTTTTCCAGTTTTATACTATTTTTGTTGAAATGGTGGATATGATTTTAGTTTTAAATTTGCTAAGGCTAGTTTTGTGATCTATCCTGGAGAAAGCTCTTGTGTCCTTGAGAAGAATGTGTATTCTGTTCTGTATTATATGTTTTAGATCCATTTGATCTAAAGTAGGTGCAAGTCCAAGGTTTCCTTGTTAATTTTCTGTGGATGATCTATTCATTGCTGAAAGTGGGATACTAAAGTCTCCTGTTTTTTTTTTTTAAAGATTTCATTTACCCATGAGAGACCCAGAGAGAGAGAGAGAGAGAGGCAGAGACACAGGCAGAGGGAGAAGCAGGCTCCATGCAGGGACCCCGGTGTGGGACTCGATCCCGGGTCTCTAGGATCACGCCCCAGGCTAAAGGCGGCACCGAACCGCTGTGCTACCTGGGCTGCCCAGAAGTTTTCTACTATTATTCTACATTGTTGTCTGTTTTTCCTTTGAAATCTGTTAGTATATGCTTAACAGATTTAGGAGCTTTGATGTTAGGTACATATGTATTTATAATTATTATATTCTCTGGATATATGAATTAACTCCTTTATCATTGCATAATGGCCCCTTTGTCTCTTTTCAGTTTGTGACTTTACATCTATTGTAGTTTCCCAGGAATTTCCATTTGGATGGAATATCTTTTTCCATCCATCTACTTTGAGTCTAGTGAGCTCTTAAAACTGAAGTGAGTCTCTTCTAAGGCTGCATATAGGTGGGTCTGATTTTCTTTATCCATTCAGCCATTCTGTTCCTTTTGATTAGAGAAATTCATCCATTTGTGTCTAATTATTAGTAACTAAGGACCCACTAATGCCTTATTAGTTACTTTCTGGCTGTTTTATACTTCCCTGGTTCCTTTCTTCCTCTTTTGCTGTCTTCCTATGTGAATTAATAATTTTCCAGAGAGGTATGCTCTGATTTCCTTTTCTTTATCTTTTGCGTGTATACTCTAGGTTTTGCTTTGTGGTTATCCTGGAGCTTATGTAAAACAGCTAGATAAAACAGTCTGTTTCAAGTTGATAACTAACTTCAATTGCATACCAAAAAACCCTCTACCTTTTTACTGCTCCTCCCATTTTATGTCTTTGGTGTCACAATTCACATCTTTCTATATTTTGTATCTATTAATACATTATTGTAGCTATAGTTTTAATATTCTTGTCCTTTAACCATCACATAAAAATTGGTGTTGAACACACAACCATGTTACAGTATTAGGGTGTTACTGAATTTGACTATCACTTATTTTTACCAGTGTGTTTTATAATATCCTGTTTTCGTGATACTAATTAGCATCCTTTCATTTTAACTTGAAAGATGTCTTTCAGTATTTCTTGTAAACAAATGGTGACAAACTCCTTTAGGTTTTTTGTCTTTCTCCATTTCTGAAGCACAACTTTGCTGGGTAATGTATTCTTGGTTGGTAGTTTTTCTCTTTTAGCACTTTTTTCTCTTCCTGCTTTTATAATTTTGTCTTTGATCATAGATAGTTTCATCATAATGTGCTTTAGAGAAGATGTTTTTCAGTGGAAATTATTTGGAGACCTCTGAGCTTCATGAACTTGGAGGTCCTAGTTTCTGCCACGACTTGGGATATTCTTAGCTACTATTTCTTTAGGTAAGCATTCTGTCCCTTTTTCCCCATTATTCTTCTGGGACTCCAGTAATGGCTGGGTTGTATCTTTTAATGGTATCCTACATCGGGTTTTTTTACTCCTTTTCTTCTGTATTCTCCTGTGACTGGATAATTTCCAGTGACCTGTGTTCTGTCCCCCAGGTTCTTTCCTCTGCGTGGTCCAGTTGGCAGTAGATGTCTTCCATTGCATTTTTCATTTCATTATGTTCTTTGGCTCTAGAATTTGTCATTTTGCTTTTTGTTTATGATTTCTATCTATCTGTTAAACTTCCAGTTTTGTATATTGTTTTCCTAATTTCATTTACATGTTTTTCTGTGTTTTCTTATAGCTCACTGAGCATCTTTAAAATGACTATTTTGAATGTTTTTATTGTGTAAGTCATAAATCTCCTTTTCTTTAGGGTTAGTTACAGGAAAATTACTGTGTTTCTATGGTAATGTCATGTGTTCTTGATCTTTCATGTTTCTTGAAGTCTGGGGTTATGTCTTTGCATTTGAAGAAGCAGTTACTTCCTCCTCCTGTCTTTAGTTACTGGCTTCAGAAGAAAAGTACCTTCTGTCAGCCCTGTTATGGATGCTCAGGTGTTCTCAGACCTTCTGTGGATATGTCTGCCCCACACTTTTTCTTCCCTTGTGGGGAGGATTTCTTAAAATTGCATACCTCCTCTCAGTCCTGCAGAGCGAGGCTAGGTGGCGGCAGACTCCCATTTGCTCTCCCTTGGTGGTACGAATGCTTAGGGTTTAGTGCTTTCTGCCCAGACCTGCAGAGTCAGGCTGGCAAGAGCCTGACTTGCTCTCGCTGTCATCAGGGATTTACACAGGGAGCCAGCCACAGGAAGGGTGTGCAGGTGAGGCATGTAGACCATTGGGGTGCCCATAGGCTAGTTGGGGGAATGTGCGGGGGAGCATCCCTAGTGGCTCTTTGGCAGGCTTCCTAATGGAGTCCATTAAGTGGCTAGTACGTTCTGTGGTCCTTTGTGCCCTCCAAGAGTATAGACTGCTGTTCCCCAGCTGCTCCCTGCCCCCCAGTCCCTTGGACACTTCAGTGTTCTGGAGGGATGAGAAGGAAGTGGGTCTTTTTGGTGGCATCCCACACAACTAGGGAAGCTGAGTGCCCAACTCTCACTTTTACTCTCTGGGAGAAATAATGGGCCTGGAAGGTTTCTCTTGGCTATGAGCTTTACACTGTGGGGATGGGGGCTGTGACACAAAGTGAAACTGTCTCTTACATCATCAGTGCATTCAGTCCTAGATTATTATTATTTGCTTCCACCATATGCCAAAACTTCTCTCCTGGACTCCTGGACTTCCACAGAGATACCCTCACCACAGGGATGGTCTAAATCCATGTTCTTTTACAAGGAAGGTCCTTTTACACTCTTAATCTGCCACGTTGATACCATTATTCAATTCTTTGCCTGTTGTATCTTTTATAAATGTAAATCAGCCAGAATGATTTTGAGTCCTTGCTTTTTTTTTCTTCTTGGGATTTTTTCACAATTGTATAGTTAGGATTACTTTTCATATATGTCTCTGCCTTTATAATCATAACACTTGTAACATTTACTGAGCGTTTATTATTGCCGTTCACCATAACCAGCATGGTTGGTTTCTGCAGGTCTCACTGTTGTTGGTTCTGTTGGTTTCTGTTACTTGAGGTCAGAAGCATCTTTACCCGAGACATTTTTCTTGATTCTATTTTCCTAAAGTCTTGGTTACATATCTGTATATGCACAACAAATCCTTTGCTGTTAAAAATTCTAAAATCACATCTTCATTTTTTTCCTCAAGGTCTTTATTACAAATCAGTTTTCCCTTACTGATCAAATTTGAGAATAATAAATAGCTTCTTTTATTGCTTCCTCTGCTTTCTGAGAATTGGGCTTTCCTGTTAACCATTACTTTGAATAGACCTTCCCAAAAGCAAAGTTTGTTTTTGTTTATTGACGTATAAGTTACATATATTAAGTGCACAACTCTATGTTGATTAATTTTTATATATTATATACCAGTGGAATCACCACCTACAGTAAAATGTAGGATGTTTCTGATGCCCCAGAACTTTCTCTTATGGTCCTGTCCAGTTATTATCCCTCCCGAGGTAACCACTGTTCTAACTACTATTACCATAGGTCAGTTTGGTCTGTTTTTTTTATGTAAATGGAATTATATAGTTATGTATTCTTTTATGTTTGGCTTGTTTTACTCAGCATTATGAGGTGCATCCATGTTATTAGGTATATCAATAGCTCATTCTTTTCTGTTGTATGAAAATATTGTGGTTTATTTATCCATTCACCTGTTGAAGGACATTTGGGCTATTTTCAATTTGGGGATCTTATGAATGAATCTGCTATAAACAGTCTTTTACAAGACTTTAGGTGGTCATGAGCCTTCACTTCTGTGGTTGTATGTGGTTGTATGCACACAAGTGCTGAATTCAGAACAAGCATATGTTTAACATTAGTATATAACTGCAAAAACAGTTTTCCTATGGGTTTGATAAATTTACACCCCACAGCAATGCACAAAAGTTCCAGTTGCTCTACGTGGTTGGCAGCAGTTAGTACTGACCATGTCAATTTAATTTTTCTGGTGGGTAGGTAGTATAAGTAATATATGCTATTATGATATTTAATTTCTACTAATACAAATTTTTATATTTAGAGTTTCAAAGGACCTGTGAAGACTTTTGGGAAGTAATTGTATTATTTATTCAGATGTTGTATGTAGCAGAGAAAGCTGTGGAAATACTTTGCCTGACTTAATATGGAACATATTGAGTTGAGGGATACTGTACATATCTAGGGGACAGAACTGTGAATGTCACAGTCATGCTTTACTTCCCAAGCCTACTGATGAGGTGTACTGGGGCCCTAGTCCTCAATGATCCTGCTTATTTTTTTGCATTCAGAGAAGTAAGGAAATGGCATAGTTCATACTATTTTCACATGGAAAGAGAATCTGAACTTAACAGATTGCTGGGAACAGCTACTATGGACAGGATTCATTGTGTTTCTTCTTCTCCTCCAGACCCTTCCTCTCCGGAGCCTGCCCTCCTCCAAGCGGGACACACTTTACTTGCATCAACCAGTTTTCAAGTAAGTTGGAATTCCTGAAATGCCATCTTAGTCTGCACAATGGATTGAGAATTTTTTGCTGTGGCATATGTTCATTTATAAAAACCAATGTTGGGAATTCATTCTGGGCTCCCAACTGCTCAGTGACCGTCTTTGCATCTCTGTCTCTCCAGCATCACTAATACATGTTCACCACTTACCCTCTTGCTTGGTGTCTTGTCATGCTCCAACAGTGATAGAGCAAAGGGAGTGCAAAACTTAATCCTTTACTTGAATAGACTAATTGACTGCTAAAAACCAGAACAGATAAGTATAAAAATTAAATGAGTACTGTGAAAGATAAAGAATGCACAAATGTGTAGTGTGGAGGGGTCAGGAGAGTTTCAAGGGGAATGGGATATGCACTACCTCTCCCAGGATATGGGACATTTGGATATTTAGACAAGTAATGTGGGAGAGATGGGTTGGATTCTAGCTATGGGGAAGACTGAGCAAAGTGTCACTAGAATTAACGGGTGTTACATGGGAATTAGAAAGATTGGTTTATTTTGGCAGATGGTAAACAAATGATTAATTAAATAAGTTAAAATATGGCAGGCCTCAGTTGTCTAGATGAGAAGTTGAAGGCTTTATTCTGTAGGCCATTTCTGAACCATTAATGGTTTTTGAGGAAGAAAGGGACAGGATCTTGTTTTAGGAAAAACCAGTAACTGAGAATTTAGGCAAAAAAAGTAACCATTGGAAAAAAAAAAAATAACCATTGTTCCAGCAGGAATGATTCACCTCAAGGCCTCCCTTCATCAGACTCCTTCTTAGACTTTTTCCCTACTTCCTGCCCCACAGTGTAGTCATCTTATCAAGGAAATGATCCCAGTTCTTCCCACTTTCAGCTCAAGTACTTCTGGTATCACTTTGTTTTTATTGAGGTATAATGTGAGAATAAGCTACGTATATTTGAAGTGTATAACTTGGTAAGTATTGACACACCTTTGTATTCAGGAAGCCATCACCATAGTGAATATATGCAATTAGAGAACATACTTTGTATGACTTGAATCTTACTTAATTTGAGACTTCTTTTGCCCTTATTTGGTCTACTTTGGTAAATGAGCAGTGAGGACTTGAATGTATATTTTGTTGTTGTTGGGTAGAGTATTCTAAGAATGCATTAGTTTCCTTTTAGAAGCATCACGACTTAAAACAACACACTTACTGTCTTCCAGTTACAGAGGTCAGAAGTCCAAATGAGTTGGCAGGACTGCATTCCTCTGAAGTCTGTAGGGCAGAATCTGTTCCCTTACTTTTTCCAGCTTCTGTATTCTTGGACTTGTTGTGTCCCATTCCTCCACCTTCACAGCCATTAGTGGCATCTGTAAATCTCTCTGTGACTCTTCTCCTATCTTCACATCTGCTCTCTGACCTTCTTGCTTCCCTCTTACAAGGACTCTTGATTACATTGGGCCCGCCCCTGTAATCTGGGATCATTATCCCATCTTCAAGTCCTCAACATGATCACATCTGCAGTGTCTCTTGTTTTAGGTAATAATTTCATAGGTTTGAAGGATTGGTATGTGGATGTCTTGGGAGGGCCACTACTCCATCTACCACAGGTATCTGTTCAGTCAAGCTGGTTGAGTGTTGTTCAGATGCTTTATATCCTTATTTTCTATTGACTTGTTTTGTCAAATGTGATGGGGATATTGAAATTTATTATGTGGATTTGTGTATTTCTCCTTGCAATTTTATCAGTTTTTCCTTCATGTCTTTGGAAGCTGCAACTAGGTGCATAAACATGTGGGATTGTTATGTCTTTTTAACCAAGTGACCTTATTTATCATTGAAAAATGAACTTTTTATTGTTTGCTCTGAAGCTTACTTTGATATTTGATTAGTGTCAGCATGGCATATCTTTTTTTCATCCTTTGGCTTTTAATTTGTGTCTTTATATTTTTTTGTAGGTGATATGGAGTTCATTGGGTTTTCCTTATTTCAGTGCAGTCTGGCAATCTGCCTTTTAATTGGGGTATTCAGACCATTTATTAATATGATTTTACATTCAATGTGATATTTATGTGTAATATGATTATTGATGTGATTAAGTATCATCTAGCTTTTTCTTTTTGTATTGCCTTCATTCCCTTTTTCCTCCATTCTTACCTTCTTTTGGAAACTGAATGTTGCTTAGGATTCCAGTTTATTTTCTTCATTAGCTTATTAGCCATAACCCTTTGTTATTTTTTTTTGTTGCTTAAGGTATACATATTTATCGCCTTTTACTTTCAAGTGATAATCCTGTTCGTAAAGACTGGAAGAACCTCATGGTAGTGCACTTTCATTTCTCTCCTCCGGGTTTTTTTTTTTTTTTTTTAAGATTTTATTTATTTGAGAGAGAGAGAGCACAGAGGGAGAGGGAGAAGCAGACTCCCCACTGAGCAGGGAGCCTGACATGGGGCTCGATTGCAGGATCATGGGATTATGACCTGAGCCAAAGACATGTTTAACTGACCCAGGCACCACCCAGGCGCCCCTCTCTTCCCAGGTTTTTTTTTTTTTTTTTTTTTTAATATTTTTTATTTATTTGAGATACAGAGAGAGAGAGAGACAGAAGCAGGCTCCATGCTGGCAGTCTGACATGGGACTTGATCCCAGGTCTCCAGGATCACACCCTGGGCTGAAGGGGGCGCTAAACCGCTAAGCCACCAGGGCTGCCCTCTTCCCAGTTTTTAATGCAATTGTTGTCACATACTTTACTAGTACTTGTGCTGCAAACCCCACAATACTTGATATTTTTAAGCAATTATCTTTTAAAGAAATATAATAAATAATAAGAAATTATATATATTTATTCACACACTTAGATTTCTGGTGTTTTTAATCTTTTCTTTTTTAAAGATTTTATTTATTTATTCATGAGATACACAGAGAGAGAGAGGCAGAGACATACGAAGAGGGAGAAGCAGGCTCCATTCAGGAGGCCCGATGTGGGACTCGATCCCATGAGCCAAAGGCAGACATTCAATTGCTGAGCCACCCAGGCATCCCATGGTGTTTTTAATCTTTATGATGTATATCAGTGATCGACACTTAGGGGTGATTTTGACCCTTGAGACATTTGGAAATGTTAGGAGATTTGGTTGTTACAACTTGGTGGGAAGTGCTACTGGCATCCAGTGGGGTGATGCCTATGATGCTACCCCTGCAGTGATTTAAAAGAATGATTGGTCCAAAATAGCAGTAATGATAAGGTTGAGAAATGTTGGTTGTAGATCCTTTTTCTCATCTGGCATCATATGTTCTCCTGTGTGAAGGGCTTCTTTACAATTTCCCATAGTGCAGTCCACTGGTCGTGAATCCCTTCAAGTTTTTATGCCTGAAGAAGTCTTTATTTTTCCTCTGTTTCAGTTCTAGTTTGACAGTTTTCAGTATATAAAGTTGTTTCTCCATTTTCTTCTTGTTTGCATTGCTTCCAGCAAGGCAGCCCAGGTGACTCAGCGGTTTAGTGCTGCCTTCAGCCCAGGGCGTGATCCTGGAGACCCAGAAGCAGAGCCTGCTTCTCCCTCTGCCTGTGTCTCTGCCTCTTTCTCTTTCTCTCTCATGGATAAATAAATCTTTTAAAAAAAAAGAAAAAAGGCACTGCTTCCAACAAAAAGGCATCTACCCTTTTTCGTCCTTGTTCCTTTACATTCATGTGTCTTCGTTGCTCTGTATGCTTGTAAGATTTTTCTCTTTCACTGGGTTTGTGCTACTTGATTAGGATGTGCCTTGGTGTAGATTTCTTTGTGTCTCGTAGGATTGCAGTTCATTGAGTGTCTTAGATCCGTGGGTTTATACTTCTCATCAGGTTTAGAAACTAAAGAGCTATGCTTTATTTCTTCAATTTTTTCTATTCCCCTCTCTCTCTTTTTTTTTGTTTGCAGGGACTCCAGTTGCACACATATTGGCCACTTGAAGTTGCCCATAGCTCTCTGATGCCATCTCTGTTTATAAGTTCTGTTTTCCTGTTTCACTTTTGATATTTTCTATTTTTGTTGTCTTTGAATTTATGAATTTTTCCTTCTTCGATGCCTGATCTGCCGTGAATACTATTCAGTGTGCTTTTCATCTCTGAACGTTCTCATTTTTAGCTCTAAACATTCCATTTAGGTTTTTTAAGAAACCTTAAATGTCTCTTAACATTTTGAACATACAAAATACATTCATAATTTTTACTGCTGTCGTCTGTTAGTCTTAGCATTTGTGTTAGTTCTGGGTTGGCTTTAACAGATTAATTTTTTCCTCATTACAAGTTGTATTTTCCTGCTTCTCTGCAGACCTGATCATCTTTGATTGAATGGCAGACACTGTAAATTTTACCTTATTGGGTTCTGTGTACTTTTGTGTTTCTATAAAATATTCTTGAGCCTTACTCTGGGATGCAGTTGAGTTATTTGAAACAGTGTGTTTCTTTTCAGATCTGGCTTCTAAGATTTATTAGGTAAAGCAGAGCAACGTGTGGTCTCCGGCTGCTTGGTCCCACTGTTGAGACACAGCCTCGCGCAGTATTTTACCCAGTGTCTAATGAACTGTGCAACTTGCCAGTTTGACCAATGGGAAAGGAGACTCTACTTCCAGCCCTTTTTGAGCACCAGTACTACTCTCTTGAATCCTTTTGGGTGATTCTTCCCCAGCCTTGGGTGGTCTCTCACAACCACCCACTGATGGTGCTCTGCCAAGTCTTCCTTGCTTCTTTCCTATGTGACTCTCACCTGTAGTACTCTGTCCTGTGACCTCCAGTCCCTTTGGCTTCCCCAGACTCTCAGCTTGGGGAGCCCTGGGGCAGCCCCTGAGTGCTCCGCCTCTGCATTCCTGTCTGGAAACTCAGGGCAGTAAGCTGGAGCAATTGTGACTCACCTCTTTGGTTTACTACTTCTTCGGGATCGCTGTTCTTTGTTGTATGAGATCATTTGCTTGGAAACTGTTTTCCTATGTTTTGCCTAGAGTTTTTTTGTTATTTCATGCAGGAATGTGAATCCAGTCTTATTACTCTCATCCTGACCACAGCCTGATCCTTCTGAGGTTTGTTTTTGAATCACAAGCTTTATTAGGGCTGATCTAGCCCAGCCTTACTCTGGGACTGTTTTTCAGGGAGCCCCATGATCACCCTTGTAAGTCAGTGATTTGCTAGAATGAGTCCCCAAGTCAGTGGCATGACTTAGGGCTAAAGATGATTACAACATAGGATACACAACAGGATCCAGAAGAAAAAGGTGTTCACGAGTGGAATCTAGAGAAATCAGGTGCAGGCTTCGGAGTCCTCCCTCCATGATAGTCGCACAAAGACACTTTGTTTCTAGCTGTGATCCACAGAGATATGAGAAATGTCTACCTGGGGAAGCCACTTGAGTCTTGGAGGCCAGAGTTCCTGGAGGGAGGGAGCTGGTCTGGGTGCCTGGGTGGCTCAGTCATTGAGCATCTGCCTTTGGGTCAGGTCGTAATCCTGGGGTCCTGGGATCAAGTCCTGCATTGGGCTCCCAGGAGGTAGCCTGCTTCTCCCTTTACCTGTGTCTCTGCCTCTATCTCTGTGTCTCTCATGAATAAATAAATAAAATCTTTTTTTTTTTTAAAAAGGCACTGACCCCCCTCGGCACATACGTGCCGTTGAGCAGCTGTGGTGCAGATCCCAGAGCAGGCACTGTATGTGCATGATGCCTTCATCTGCACTTTCAACAGTGCTGACAGTCTGGGACATCCCCCTCCAGGCACGCGGTCATGCCATCAGTCAGTGACGATGTAACATTAGCTATCAGAGCTTAAGGCTCAGAAACATGGATCGGGTTCTCCCTGTTAGATTAGTAAAGGTCGTACAAATCAGACCTGCTGCTTTTTGCTCTTTCCTGACAGGTAAACTTGCCTTCCTTCTGAAATGTATTGGCACCGTCTGTGGGAGCTGAGCGTGCATGTCTCTTCATCCCTCTGTCATACTGCTGACTTCATCTTGTCTGTGGAGACCATAGTATTGGCACCAGTTTTTGAACTTCCTCCTTGTATAGCTCCCCACTCTGCAGTATCTTCTTGCAGATTCCCTGCATCCATATTCTTCAGCAGTCGCTTTTGTGTCTTGAGCTTAGTAAAACCACCATTCTTTAGGGGCTCTGCCTCCTTCCCCTCCAGCCTGGGGTGCCTCCAGGCAGGTTGCTGAGGGTGTTGTGAAGCTCGTGATCGTCTGTCCTGCCTGCTGTTCAAATATAAACGCATTTGTTCCAGATAGATTGTTCAGTTGGGTAGTTGTTGACACTGGCAGAGCTAGTCTACTTGCTCTGTTCTCGTCAGAAACAGAAGTCTCATGTGTTGATTGATCAATTTTATTTTTATTTATTCTTAAAGATATTATTTATTCATTTTGAGATAGAGCATGAGCAGAGGGAAAGGAAGAAGCAGGTTCCTTGATGAGCAGGGAGCTCAACGTGAGACTCGATATCAGGACGCTAAGATCATGACCTGAGCAGAAGGCAGACCCTTAACTGACTGAGCCATCCCAGTGCCCCTGATTTACCAATTTTAAAACAAAACTAACTCACCCAGTTTCAAATACAGAACAAAGCAAAGGTAGGACATCCCCTGTAGTGCTTCCAAGTCCCACCACACAGGCCCACTGATAATGTTGGTAATGTCTTTTTTCAGGTTTTTTTCCTGTTTATATATAAGCCTTCCTAGTCATAAAAATAAAAACAAGATCATGCCATATATATTGTTCTTAATATCCCATGCATTTCTTAATCAGTGCATCTAGAGATACTTCATTTTAAAAATGTCCCTATTGGGACGCCTGGGTGGCTCAGCTTTTGAGCGCCTGCCTTTGGCCCAGGGTGTGATCCCAGAGTGTCGGGATCGAGTCCCGCATCGGACTCCCTGCATGGAGCCTGCTTCTCCCTCTGCCCCCCTCTCTCTCCCATTCTCTCTATGTCTCATGAATAATTTTTTAAAAAAAATCTTTAAAAAATAATGTCCTTATCAAGGGCTTCAGTATGGATATTCCATAAATTCTTTAACCACTGTCCTATTAATGAACATTTAAGTTTGCTTTTTATCCCTCCACAGTGTTGCAAGGGTACTTGTGCATGTGTCTTTGCATTCTGAGTGCTTCTGGAGAATAAATGCCTATAAGCAATAAAACTGGATTGAGTGATAGGTGCTTTTAAAGTTTTACTGGGTCCAGGGCTGCTCTACCTCACTGCCCATGTACACTTAGCAGCATTAGCCAACCTGCTGTCTGGTTGTATCTCATTTTTTATAGAGGGCTTATAGAACACTGTCCTGGGTGAATTTGCTCTTTGCGTTGTTGGCTTTGTTGTCGTTATTGTTGTGGGTTCATCTTTTTTCTATTTATTGGAATTCATGATATTGTCTTTTGTTTATAGTTTATTTTAGAAGTTTTACATTTTTATGTGGTTATATCTTTCAGTCTCTTTGTGTTCGGATTTTCATTTCAAGCGTATTATAAACCCTAGTTCTTGTTCTATTTTTGCTTTTCCTTTAAGATTCTACTCCAACAGACATTTTTGTGTGCCACGAAGTAAGAAATTCACCTTAATTTTTTTCTCAAATAGACAATCATTTGTTCTGATACTACTTAGTGGCTAATTTAGCTCTTTTTAACTAATTTGAAAGTCGCTTAATCCTGTTCAGTTCTTATAACCATGGGTCTGTTTCATCAAGTTTTATTCCATACTAGGCCACTCCCCTTTAATTTCCCTCTTGGTATATTTTGAAATGCAGTAGGGCAAGTCTCCTCCCCCAGATTCTTTCAAAAACATTTTTGGTTATTCTTAAACACTGTGGGTAGTAAAAGCTTTTATTGATGTTAATAGGTAGTATTAATACTCTGTGTATTTTAGATCACAGAGATGGTGATGATGGTGATGAACTATGTAGCCAACATTGACTTAGCACTAGTTTTATGCCAGACCTTAAATAAGTATTTCATGTTGAACATTTCTTATCAATTTCTCACAGTAACGCAGTGAATGAGGCACTATTTTGATGTTGATTTCAAAGAGGAAACATCAAAGTCATTCACCTAGCCCCATTGTTCTTTTGCCTTACTTCCATCAGTATTGCAAACTCTACCCCTTTCCTAGGTAAATGCTTTATGGCTGAGGAGAAATATGTTCGCTATTTCAGGAATCAGTGACCTTCAAGGATGTGATCGTGGACTTTACCCAGGAAGAATGGAAACAGCTGGATCCCTTCCAGAGAGATTTGTTCAGGGATGTGACACTAGAAAATTATACCCACCTGGTCTCCATAGGTAAGGATGATTTCTGAGTGAACATCCGGGTGTGCAGGAGGAGGGGTCTCTTGTGCTTATGTGAGTTTTTGCCTTTGATGAAGTTAAGGAACCTAAGATTCCTAAATTTTGAAAGGTTTTGAAAAGGTTTCTACTCTCCTAGCAAGTAGAAGTACAAACTAGTAATTTTTCGAAGCCCATATTGGTTCCCAATTTATACCATGTTTGGGAATTTGTCACATCAAGCCTTTATGTGCTGTTCACTGCCATCAGATTTATCCCATGTAGCACTTTCCTCTTACTGTAGTCAGGAACCTTTTTTTCTCCTATGAACAGGACTCCAAGTTTCCAAACCTGATGTGATTTCCCAGTTAGAGCAAGGGACGGAGCCATGGATCATTGAACCTGGCATTCCAGTAGGTACTTTTGGAGGTAAGTAATGGATACCTGATGGATGAATATCATTAACTCTAACCATTAGCTTGATAAGAGGGTTTTATGCCTGAAATATAGATGTACTTGCCTCTCTTTAGTGTCTCCTGTAGAGAAATGAGAATCCATATGGACTCTTGAGCTTTGTCAGAACACTAATGGTCTCCACATACCTTCTTTTTTGATTCTCCTTTCAGAGGAGGTATCGTTCCTGCTTTTTACTAAAGGCTGCCTCTTGACCTGGACTCTTGATTCCATCTTTTCCCACCTCCTAGTCCCTAATTATCCTAGTCTCTTAATTATCACCCACTTTTCAGCCCTTACAGTTTGTTTGTTTTGGATCTACAGGCTCTGTTGCTAGTATCTTCAAACAAATAGTACTCTAAATTTCCAAATGCTTTTACTCAATACTGTTCATCCTTTTGGCCACCATCCAATATGCCTCCTTGCTTTCCCACCCAAACTCTACAAAAGTGAGTTCCATACCTGCAGTCTTCATTTTTTAAATCACTTATTCCTTAAGCTTCTGATCCTACAACTTGAAATTATGAATAACTTTATTGTAAACCAGGAATTCCCAAACTGCACAGAGTTTAAAGACCTGACCCTGAAAAAATATACAAACTTAGTCACACTAGGCAAGGGATATATCTCCAGAATCAATGAGGTGGGAATGGGAGTTCTTTTTTATGGGGAGAAAAAAAAGCACTCCATGTTCAAATTTGGGAAGTGCTGGGTTATCTAAAATTTTAGCAGGTTTCTTACTGAAAGACCACTCAGAGATTTCTTATATATATAATTGGGCATTATGAATTTCCAGCAGGGTTGCATTCTAACTCCCCCCACCCTCCCAAACATGATTCCTTCTTTTCATTCTTCACCTTTAAGATTTTAAGGTAAAAATTTATGGCTTTATGGAACACAATTTAGAAAAGTGATTTTTTTGAGACAGATTAAGAGCTTTATTAAGTCATGCTTAACTTTTGGAAAAAAGTTGTCAGATTTTATTACAAATTAAAGTTTTAAAAATCCCAACTTGAACCAATAGAAGGCAATTTTAAAATATTTGTGTATTAAAAAATCCTAGACTTTGCACAAAATGCTTTAGTCATTACCAAAAAGAGATTTATTTAGGTAAAAATAATACTAGACACCTCATGTTGTGTAGATAATAACATAGGTCCCAGTGATCTGGTGGGTAAGCAGAAGGCAATCACTTAAATATTTGACTCCATTCTCTGATTTACTTTTTATTACTGGAATAGGACCACAGGATGGTAGTCTTGGTAAGCTAGCCCTTAGCCTTCCCTCTTTAGCATTCAGAGTAGACTTAATCTTAACTGCTGATTTGCTGTTTTTAATCTCCATAAGAATAGTTTATGGTTTTACAGATATGTACAGGTAATTGGAAGTTGTCTGAGTACCTACATTGAGGTGGCTTGCTGGTCGTGGGCCTTGTCTGTATCATTCTCCTTACCTTCCTTATGCCATCTTCTCTGGGCTATTGTGGAGACCTGCCCCCTCCACACACACATACACACAGAATGCAGACCTGTCACCCTGATATGTATTCTGTCTTATGGGTCTACTTTGGTCTTTTGCAGCCAGATTGTCAGCATCCTTTATTTTCCTATCCATAGGGGTGTTGCAATATTGTGGTTGATGCCCACAGCTTTGCATTAGTAAAGTGAGAATTCCTTTCAGCAGTAGGATTGGTGCTGTTCAGTCTGGCCTTCTGAACTGGCTCCAATCCTTTATTCTTTGCCCCACCACTGATCTCAGACATGACAATGTGGATAACATTGGTCATGGTCTGTTGTGTTTGTTGCCTTCAACTACAGCTCCAGGGCTGGACACCCTTTCCCCCTTTAATGGCCTCAGACCCCATGGGCTCTGTGTTCTTCACTCTGAACTACTTCTGGGAGGTATTCTTTGTGGCCATCTGCTGTTCCAATATATCTTGGCATCATTCTATTAGTGAAAACATACCCATTTCTTATACTGAACAAATGGCCATTCCTCCAAACCTGTGCTGCACTAATTTGGTCTGTGCTGGAGAAGTACTGCTGTTAGGAGTCTGCTTGTGCCTCCTCGCATTGTGCTGGTACCTAGGGTGCCAGAATGGAGGGGGTGGGAAGCTGTTTCCCATCTCCCCCATGGTGCATGCTTGCAGTGATGCTGGTGCTGATTCCCATGAGGTTGGCAGCATAAGGGATTCAGGGTTCTTTGGGATCTTCTGTCCTCTCCTGTCACCAGTGGAAGGAACCAAAGCCATGTGGTTTTTTCTTTACTGAATCTACTAGCATTGAGTCCCCTGCTTCTTTAGTTGTCATCTTTCCTGTCTTGAGCAACACTGCACTTCCTGGTTATGTGCCTTGCTGTCTTGTTTGTGTGCTGATGAACTGCTCACTTTCATTAGTATATTTTATCTAGCCTACTGTTACCCACCTTCAGGAACCCCCCCTCCCGCCCCCCGAGTGTTCTTTCCTTGCATACATTCCTATTGCTTCGTCTATTCTTTTGCTCCCTTGTCAGTGCTGGTCCTTCCTATCTGACATTTGAACATCTGGGTGCTTTTACTTTTGTCATCTTCCACCCCCGAAAACACCACTCCAGTCTAGTCCCTCTGTTCTCTTCCTAATTCTTGAAACATCTAGAGTTGAACTTGTTCTCTTCCTCCCGTAAAGTCTGTGCTCTGGGTATGCCTTCTGCACTTCTGGCAGAGATGTAGCTGTTCCCTCTGTTTCAGGGTCAGCCGGGTCTTCCATAGTTGTCCACACTTGAAGTCTTTGTCTCAGATTTCTGTTTTGTGCACATTGGGAAGGAGTCCTGTTCACACTGTCAGCCTTAGTCTGCCAGTGTCCCTGGCTGTCTGCCATTGCTCTGGTCAGTTTTTAATTTATTATTACCTTCCTGGTTCTCAGAGATCATCTATAAACTGAGTGAGACATTCTCTTGCCACTTTCATATTTTATTTATCATTATCCTTATCTCTTTCCAACTTTTTCCCCAAATAATAGGCTATACTTGAAAATCCTCAAGATTTCCTAAGAGCTTTACTCTCAGCTTTGTTAGGTCCTTCTAACAAAGGCAATTATTTGTTCCCCTTGCATTTAGAGAATATAGACATTTTCTTTTTCTTTTAGACTGTGAGACAAGACCAGAAAATAGCGTATCAGTCCCAGAGCTGGATGTTTCTGAAGAGCAGCCATCTGACGAGGCAATTGTGGAAAAACACAAGAGGGATGATCCTTGCAGTTCTAACTTTTTAGAAAGTTGGGAGTATGAGAGCATTGTAGAGAAGCAGCAGGCAAACAAACAGACCCTGGCAAGAGAAATAAAAATAACTGAAAATAAAATACCTACCTGGGAGAGAGGCCCTGTAACTAATGACTGTGAGAAAAGCATCAGTGTGAGTTCAAACCTTATAACACAAGAAAAATCTCCAGAAGAGACCTCTACCAAAACAAGTGTCAAACAGAATATAAATCCAGTTAAAAAAGAGAAAACTTGTAAGTGCAACGAATGTGGGAAAGCCTTTAGCTACTGTTCAGCTCTTATTCGCCATCAGAGAACACATACTGGAGAGAAGCCCTACAAATGTAACGAATGTGAAAAAGCCTTCAGTCGGAGTGAGAACCTTATAAACCATCAAAGAATTCATACTGGAGATAAACCATATAAGTGCGATCAGTGTGGGAAAGGCTTCATTGAGGGTCCATCTCTTACTCAACATCAAAGAATTCACACTGGAGAAAAACCCTATAAATGTGATGAATGTGGGAAAGCCTTTAGTCAGAGGACCCATCTTGTTCAGCATCAGAGAATTCATACGGGTGAGAAACCATATACTTGCAACGAGTGTGGAAAAGCCTTTAGCCAGAGAGGCCATTTTATGGAACATCAGAAAATTCATACAGGAGAAAAGCCTTTTAAATGTGATGAATGTGATAAAACCTTTACCAGGAGCACACATCTTACTCAGCATCAGAAAATTCATACCGGGGAGAAGACCTATAAATGTAATGAATGTGGAAAGGCCTTCAATGGTCCCTCAACATTTATCCGTCATCACATGATCCACACGGGTGAGAAACCATATGAGTGCAACGAGTGTGGGAAAGCCTTCAGCCAGCACTCAAACCTCACTCAACATCAGAAAACACACACGGGGGAGAAACCATATGACTGTGCCGAATGTGGAAAATCCTTCAGTTACTGGTCATCCCTTGCTCAACATCTGAAAATTCATACTGGAGAAAAACCTTACAAATGCAATGAATGTGGAAAGGCCTTCAGTTACTGCTCCTCCCTTACTCAGCATCGGAGAATCCACACCAGAGAAAAGCCCTTCGAGTGCAGTGAATGTGGGAAGGCTTTCAGTTACCTCTCCAACCTTAATCAGCATCAGAAGACGCATACCCAGGAGAAAGCCTATGAATGTAAGGAGTGTGGAAAAGCCTTTATTCGGAGTTCATCTCTGGCTAAACATGAGAGAATTCATACAGGTGAGAAGCCCTATCAGTGTCATGAGTGTGGGAAAACCTTCAGTTATGGCTCCTCCCTTATTCAGCATAGGAAAATACACACTGGAGAGCGACCTTACAAGTGTAATGAATGTGGGAGAGCCTTCAACCAAAACATACACCTCACACAACATAAGAGAATCCACACAGGAGCAAAGCCTTACGAGTGTGCCGAGTGTGGCAAAGCCTTCCGGCACTGTTCATCTCTTGCTCAACATCAAAAAACTCACACAGAAGAGAAACCCTACCAGTGTAATAAATGCGAAAAGGCTTTCAGCCAGAGCTCTCATCTGACACAGCATCAACGAATTCACACTGGAGAGAAGCCCTATAAGTGTAACGAATGTGACAAAGCTTTCAGCCGGAGCACACATCTGACTGAACATCAGAACACTCACACGGGGGAGAAACCTTACAACTGTAATGAATGCAGGAAGACTTTCAGCCAGAGCACATACCTCATTCAGCATCAGAGAATCCATTCAGGAGAGAAACCTTTTGGCTGTAATGATTGTGGAAAAGCGTTCAGATACCGGTCTGCTCTCAACAAACATCAGAGACTGCACCCTGGCATATGACTCTTTGAGGAAGTCTGGTTTGTCCTTTTGTTAAGTACTGAAGAACCAGAGGAATTGAGAAAGTGCTTAAAATATTTTAACTTTTCACTGTCACACACTGTCACACAATAGAATGGAAAGGACATCAGGCTGAAGTAATCCGATTATGTTTTTAAGCAACTTTGTGACATTGGAAAATTCAACCGTTTTAAGGTTCAGTTTGCTCTGTGAATGAGGGGTTTGGAGTAGATGGTTTCAGAAGTGGTTTGGAGTTTTATATTCCAGTTTTGAATATTCACAATATATTCTTGATCAGGGTTACTATACATCAGCATTTTCCTATGTTGCATCTAGAGTGTGTGTATTTATGCATGTTTTGCTAATAGAAAGCATTTGTGCTTCAGTAACTAGACTGAGGATCTATTATGCTCCTGTTCTGATGCATTTAAGTTGATTTACTGGTTCTTAATAAAAATAATTGTAAAAAATTCTTAATAATTTATCAGTAATATAATAGTTCACTTCAGGGCAAGTATTAAACCTTCCTGTTAACTATCTCTTCTTAGCACGTTTTAACATTCTAGAAGTTCATCACAAAGATCCCCTTCCATAGCTAAACCAGTGTTATTTAACTTTCACTGAATAGTGGAATCACTTCAAGAACTTTATAAAATTCTGTTGCCAAGGCCCCACCCTTGAAGACGTAATTAAATTGGTCAGGGGGTAGGGGCCAGGCTTTAGTATGTTTTTTGAACTCCTAATATGCACCTGGAAAGAACTGGAATAGATTTCATTATCCACTCCTTTAGTTGATAACTGTGTCATGTGGCTCCTCCCAGGAGCCTCAGAGATTAGCTGTTGTACACATAATTTTGACTACCCTCTTGTTTTGTAAGTTGGGTTCTCACAAGCTCCGGGAGGTAGGATTAATTTATTTCCTCACTGAAGTACAGAAATTCAACAGCTTTTTAAAGGTCATTTTATTTGCTTACCAAATGCAGATGACAGGGCTAACGATGCCCCTGGCAGTGTGCAGCCCACAGCCTGTATGGCCAGTGGTGGCCAACCTGGTCAGGATAGCACGCAAGCCAGAAATCTGTATGGGCCAAGCACGGAAGAGAAAGGCCCCTATGTTTCCTTCGCAATCTAGTCTAATTATCAGGCAGCTCTTTTCAGAGCAACTGACAATTTTCCCAGCCTGGCCTTGAGAATGGAGATCTTTGAGAACAGAAGGTAGTACAGAAACGTCCGAGACTCTTCTACAGAGGAGGTTTGGAGGAGGGGGTGCTGCAGATTTTCTCAAGTGAAAATAATCAGTGCAGTCTTTGGCTTATCTAAATGCTAGCAACCTACGCTGGAATCTTGTCCCTTCCTTAACTGAAGGTGCCAGACAGAAACAGATCAAATTCAGGAAGTAAGGCAGCTATTTCAAATCTCAGGACCTTTCTCCGTTGTAAGTTGAAATCACTGTAAAGGAATGCCATCTTGGTATTAATTTCTCAAGGCTTCCATTATGGAGGAATTACAGTGCTCCCACTGTAGAGATGTGGAAACCAGCAGAGAGGAGAGATCTCAGGATACAGGGCAAGGCCCTCCCACAGCAATGAAGTTTCTGGACTTGTGTGAAGGGTCTTCTCATTTCCAGAGGAGATCCCACAATGGAAAACACTAGAGGCCGTGTGGAATGGGAGACTCCTGTCCTTGTGCCACTGGTTACTAAATGAAGGAGTAGAATTTATGTAGAAATTTGTCATTAACCCAGAAGGATCCCACTTTGTTCCACTAATTTGATCTCTTCATAGATTTTGTCAGATCAGATCCAAAGCACCAAGGGTATGTGATCACTACCAAACTTAATTCTTTTCTGCCTTCCCTGTGCTTGCCTGTCCTCCATCTGCTCAGTTTGTAAATGTGCTAATAATCACTCCCAGATAATACAGGCCTGGAGAATAGAGAAGCAAGGAGCCTCCTGAAGTTAACATGACCTTGATATTTCTGTATCTTTTTGAGTAGCTCAAAAAAACAACATCTCTATTAGTTGTCCCAGAATACATTCCAAGTTCCCCAGGTGGGCATATTGGCAACTGCTGCTGCTGCTCAGACACAATCAATCTAATGCTACATGGGTGGAGAGTGAAAGTGTTCATCACCTGACATGTCCCCTAGCCATGTACATTCTTCCCCCTCACCCCTATTTTAAGAACTGAGAGAAATTAATTTAAGTGGTTTCTTAGTCTTTTTTTTCTTGATTATATGCCACAAACACCTACTATACTATAACATGCTCTATCCCCATGTCAGTCTTCCTGCTTAGCAGGGAGTCTGCTTCTTCTTCTCCCTCTGCTTCTCCCCTCTTGTTCTCTCTCTCAAATAAATAAATTTTAAAAAACTTTGATGAAGCTCCTTGTCAAAAGCTTTTGAAAAGTTAAATCACATCATCATCAAGGCAAACTTCATTGCGCTGGCATAACAGGACTGCCAGTATACCCTCAGTTAATAATAATAATAAAAGCAAATGATCTTTCAAATTGAGTGCCTATACTGTAATGATCATGAAGCAATGAAAAGTAGCATTACCATTTAGACCTGAAATTAAATACCCTGACCATCTGTAGAACTTCAGGTTTTCGGGTTTTAGCTTGTCTATACTATATACAGAGAGCTACAGCATTATAAAATGGATACCATTAGGCTCCCTAAACCTGATTCTTTTGGATGCCTGAGCCACTTCTCACCACCTTTCACTAGAGCTTTCCTCCTGTGGAATCAGACCCAATTCATTCTAACTCAATTTGTCATAAATGAATTAGAAATCAATGCATGACCAATTTGTTGAAAAATCAATTTGTCCATTTTACCAAAAAAAAAAAATATATATATATATGTATGTTTAACAATAAAGTTACAGTTGGGTAAAGCGGGAAAAGAAATGAGCCATTACAAAAGTGGAAACATTGGGATTCATGAATTCTAATATTTTTTAAGATTACTGTAAAATTTCAGCTAGGCAATTTTCATTTTTCTAGAATACAAAAACGATGAAAAAAATCAATTTGGGGGACTAAAGATCATAAGATAGTTTCATCTTCTAATCAGTTGTGCAAAAAAGACTAGATTCGGAGACCAAAAACTTCAGTGTAGGATTAGTACTCGGCATCTGATCGACACGGATCATTTTTTGCTAAGACACAATCTAGGGTGGTGCTTCTCAGACTTTGAAGTACCTATGTATGCATCACTGAGGATCCTGTTACTGCTCTTCAGAAGGTCAGGGGAAAGGTCTGAGTTTCCAACGAGCTGCTGATCTATGAAGTCCCTAAAGTGCCCTCTTCAACATAAATAGCAAAGTTTTTGCTACGAATTGCTAGAAAAACAAACTTAGAGCAACAGTGTCATTTATGACATAAATAGAATAATGGCAACAGTATCTAGAGATTGGCAAAGTGAAAAAATAACATTCAAAAATGTAAAAATTCAAAAGTATCCTCCCAAATCCCATTACCATAAAAATTTAAAATTATAATTTAGTTGCTAGAAATACAAACTTTGAGGAATACAAACTTTGAGTGAATACTCAAAGTGACTTTGGGAGAGTGGTCTCTGTGGCTTCTGCTTGGAAGCTCCATCTCTCAGAACATTCGCTTACCTGGGTGCCAGGGTTTCGGATGTAACTCATCTTGGTGGAGGGTGGTGGTAGTGTTCAGCTTATTCAAGGAGACCCGGTGGGGGGATAAGACTCTAAGCTCTTTCTTCCTCCATCCTGTGCAGTTCACAGAGAGCAGCCTCTTGCTGGTAAAGAATGCACACAGAGGGGCTGCAGGGGCCACGTGATGGAATGAGGCTTGGTCATGGTGTCCCCGAGGCCATCTATCTCCAGGAGCCCCTGGCTCATTTACCGAACAACCACATACTACAACCTCAGACTGGGGGCCCAGGCACCGTGGAGCTTGAGGTTGACGTGATCTCAGCCTGCAGGAGCTTGCAGCACACACTGGAGGGTAAGTGCAGGCCCAGAGCTCTGGGCGGCAAGGCCAATCAGTCCCCCAGGTGCCATGAGTCCAGGCCTCCTTCCACCTGGCTAATTCTCCAGGGACCTCTCGCTTTGCCTGGGGCCAATGTGCCGCCTGTAATAAAGGAACAAGTCAGTGATCTGCAGTTTTTTCCAAAAGGAGGAGACAATGAACACGATCTCTAATGCGTCATTTTGGAGACATGTTATTTTTGACCTTGCCATTTCTGTGGGGCAATGAATGTGTGTGTGTGCACGCACATATGTGTGCACAACCACAACAATCAGTTGGCTGGGGTGTCCTACACATGTGATCCACAAAGCAGGCCAGGAGGAAACCCCAATACCCCAATACCTTGTCTTTCAGCCTTGGAGGTCACACCCCTTCTTTGGAAGGGAGCCCTAAGTTCGGCCCATGCTCAAGGGAAGGGGTAAGGCTCTGCTGTTTGAAGGGAGATTCAATTTTTTTTAATTTTTTTTTATTTTATTTTATTTATTCATGATAGGCACACAGTGAGAGAGGGAGAGGCAGAGACACAGGCAGAGGGAGAAGCAGGCTCCATGCACCGGGAGCCTGACGTGGGATTCGATCCCGGATCTCCAGGATCGCGCCCTGGGCCAAAGGCAGGCACCAAACCGCTGCGCCACCCAGGGATCCCTGAAGGGAGATTCAAAGAATTTGTAAACGTCTTTCAGACTACTACAGTACCTAACTTGTGGTTGTCCTGAGGGTGAGATAAGACAAAACATGAGAAGTGCTTAGCACGACTCCTGGCTCACATCAAGGACCGCCTGTGCAGGCTACCTTATCAGGTAAGGCGCTTGCCTCTGCTTTTCTGTGGTTTTGCTTTCCACGGTTTCAGTTACTCGTGGTCAGCCCCTGTCCAAAGCAGATGGTCTTCCTTCTAAGGGTCTGCTGGTCAGTAGTAGCCTAAGGCCGTGTCCCGATGCTCACATCATTCTGTTCCTCTCATCACATAGACATTTCATCATCTCATGTCAACAAGGAGTGTGTGGCACATTCAGATATTTGGAGAGCAGGACCACATTCACATAACTTTTATTACAAGTTCTATTTTATGTTGTTCTATTTTATTACTAGTCATTGTTGCTAACCTCTTACTGTGCTTGATTTATAAATTAAGCTCTACCACAGGGATGTATGTATAGGAAGACACATAGTATGTTCACGACATGGTACTATCTCCAGAGGTCTTGGGATGTTCCTGCAGACAAGGGAGGGAGACTATTCTCTTTCTCTCCCCGTACCTCGGCCACACCTGCTCAGTCGGCTCTCCTCTACCCGCACAAAGGAGAGACCGTTGTGGCTGCTATCGTGGTGGTAAAGAGGACACAGCCCACTCTTCCACCAACTCTTAGTCCAAAGGTTCATACTATTTTGGACTTAAATAAAAGTTGGGGGAGCATTTGCCTTTTCATTTATCATAACTTTTATTTATATTTTCTTCTGTTATTCTCACAAGAGGCCTTTGAGGGACGTAGAGCAAGTAGTTAATTTTGCAAATAAGAAAAACTGAGGCCCAGGTCTTGTTACATAACATCACATAAGTAATTAGTGGCACCACAGCAACTAGAATCCTGGGTTCCCTGAGCCTATGTACAGTCTCTTCTCAGACCATCACTTCATAGAACTGATCTCTTAGTTCCACAAAACTGTGAACTACGTATTTGGTTTCCTCAAATGCTTCTTGAGTCAGGTGGGTTTTATGGAAGAGTGTCTTCCCTTAACTAATGCAGTCTGACTCAGATGGGAGCAGATTCAGAGATTGGGCACATGTGTCAAGACAAGGACTTGATGTTGTGTCCTTGGTCTGACCCTATATCCTAGTAGGTAGATTTGACCTTTGTATGGGAAGGGAGATTCCAGGAAACAGAGAGAATTTCAAGGATCCAGACAGATGCTTAACCATCTAAGCCACCCAGGCACCAGGATGATGATTTTTTGCATGGGAATCCTAGGAGCTCCTGCACAGGACATGCGTAGCTCCCAAAGGGGAGCCCAGACAAGGTGGAAATGAATGTTGGGCCCCCACACAGGAGTGGAGGGAAAGCTGGCAAAGCACGCTCTCAGTCTGGGTGCATTGTTTATGGAAGAGTACCATGATCCGTTAAGTTCTGAGGAAAGGTAACTGACTGCAAATGTGAAGAGTAGGAAATTGAAGATCAGAGGCCAGCTTAAGAAGCCTTTGCAAAGTTGTAGCTGAGAGTTCATGTGTGAAGTAAGTCAGTGACAGCAGCAGAAGTGGGATCAGCAAGGCTGGGCAATCAGCTCAGTGGAGGAGCACTGAAAAGAGAAGACTTATAGATGACACCATATTTTGAACCAAGATGATGGGCTGGAAGCTGAGGTATGTGGGTTGGACGGTTCCCACTGTGCCAGACTGCCACAGCATTTAGTATGTTTATCATCCCTGGTTCCTGCCCACTAGTCAAGTAACCGTCCCCAGTCACTGTGACCACCAAAATGCCCTCTACAGGGATGGGGATACCACTTGACATAGTAGCCAGTAAAAAAGGTGGGTTGAAGATGATGATGAAGAGTTCCTTTTCACAGCTACTTGTTTGTGGCACCAACAGAATAATGGTCTGGAGACACCCAGGAAGGAGGTGGAAGTTTCAGTGTCAAGCTCCTGAGGAAGGCTGTGTGTGAAGATGCAGACCAGGACTGCAGGGTTGATGGTTTCAACTCATAGGAGGAGGAGAGAGCCAAAGGAAAGACACTAAAGCAGAACTTTGGAGAATGTCGATGGTCAAAAACCAGAAGAGTCAGAGGAAGATGTAAAGCAAGTCAGAGTATGAGTTGGATCAAAACTCTGAGAAGTGAAATGAGGCAATCCCAAGGCAAGATTGCAGGTGCAGCATGCTGCTTACTGAGCGGGCACTGACATGGGAACAAGCACATCCAGCAACAAGGAGATCATGAAAGGAAAAAGTTCAAGTTTTTGAATAGGTAAAAATAGGGGCCCCTGGGTAGGTCAGTTTGAGCATCTGCCTCTGGTTCCGGTCATGATCCCAGGACCCTGGGAACAAGTCCCCCATGGGCTCCCTGAGGGAGCCTGCTTCTCCCTCCGCCTATATCTCTGCTTCTCTCTCTGTTTCCTCTCATGAATAGATAAAATCTTTAAAAAAAAAGAAAAGAAAAGAAAAATTGGCTCATTCAATCGTGGGATCCGACAAGTCCAAAATCCCTCAAGCAGGCCAGCAGGCTGAAAACTCGGGCAAGATTTCTGTGTTACAGTCTAGAGGTAGAATTCCTTCTGCTCTAGGAAACCTCAGTTTTTGTCTTAAAGCCTACAACTGATTGAATGAGGCCCACCCCACACTACGGAGGGTTATCAACTTTACTAAATAATCACCTCTACAAAATACCTTCACAGAAACATCTAGTGTTTGCCCAGACAACTAAGCATATGGTGCCTAGCCAAGTTGACACACAAAATTAACCACCACAAGATGCACAGTATTTCATTGTAGGGACAGCCAGAATTTATTAGACCAATTAATTCCATGATGGAGGACATCTAGGTTATTATCATTTTTTTGCAATTACAAACTATTCAATGAATTACCTTGTATACATGTCATTCTAAATATGTGTAGATATATTGTCCGATATTGCCAAATTCCCCTTCATGGCATTTCTCCTCCTACCAGCAACATACAAGACCGACTCTCCCCTCAGAGCCTTGACAAGAACTAAGCTGTCAAATCGGGGAATATCTGCCAATCTGATTGATGAAAATGATAGCTCCATGTAGTTTTAATTCTCCTTTCTCTGTGAGCAGATATAGCTGAATTTCAAGGGGACAGGCCAAATTTCATGGGCTAGGGAACAGGTGGGTGATGGTAAGGTGTAGAACAGAAGAAACAGGTAGTCTAAAGGGGCAGAAATTTGGCAACATTAGGAGAGAATTCAGTTGGTGGCCAGAGTAGCATGTGGGTTTAATGAAGATGTTTTTGTTATTTATTTATTCATGAGAGACACAGAGAGAGAGGCAGAGACAGGACCCCGGGATCACATCCTGAGCCAAAGGCTCAACTGCTGAACCACCCAGGTACCCCCCACTAGACTTGTTTAAAGTGATAATGAAACAAGTCACCAGAAGAAGAGAGACTGAAAATTGAAGGGTGTGAGAGCAAAGTCATAAAAGAGACCAAGAATTGTATCTCCCACAAAGTTGGGATGGATGATAGGAGCTGAGTGGTGGGTGTGGAAAGTGTGGAGGACAGACGCTTGTGGGTGGGGAGCAGATGGCAGGCACCTTTTAGAGGCAGAGGGGGAGGAGAACTTTGGGAACAAGAATTAAAAAGGGATTAGATTCACCACTGGTGGGAGAGGAAAGGCATAGGTTCCAGATGCTTCAGCAATCTACAGGGTTGGGGATTCCTGCTGCCAGGACCCCAGGCTTCCAGAGAAAAAGCGGAATGTTTGCTGGATGATTCATCCATGTGGACACCGAGATTCAACAAATATTTACTGAGCATTGACCCTGTGAGCCACACTGATGTCACTCACAATGAAATGAGACCAGGAAGTAGAGCAGAAGGCTATAAGCCAGATACTGAAGTCACGTATGTCTGAGACCAGGAGGAGGGAGAATGAGGGAGTAGGAAGATAAAAAGTGTGTTCTGGGAAAACCTGAGATTTACTTTGGCCTCAGAAGTGCTGTGGAAAATCTAGTAACAAGATGGGTCTCACTCAGGAAGAGGGATCACCAGCATCCTAGGAATGACCACAAGTAAAAATTCTTCACCTGGATGACCTGAACATGAGGCAGGAATTAGCAGACCTCACTGTTCCAGGAGGAACACTGGTACAGAGAAGTCATTACAGAAAATTCCAAATGGACACAGAATAGTATACTCCAGTGTATCCCTCACTCCGATGATGATCAATATTTTTTAAAGATTTTATTTATTCATGAGAGACATAGGCAGAGGGAGAGGCAGGCTCCTTACGGGATACAGGACTTGATCCCAGGACCTGATACGGGACTCAATCCCAGGACCCTGGGATCAAGGGCCTGAGCCAAGGCAGATGCTTGACCACTGAGCCACCTAGGTATCCCAAAGATGATCAATATTTTGCCAATCTTATTTAGTGATTGCCCCTTCGCTCCCCACTTTTATTGATTCCTAGAGTATTCTTCAGCAAGACCCAAATATCACACAACTCATGTCTTTTAACCTATAAAGGATTTTGCTTCCTTTTAAGCATAACCATAATGTCATTATCACAACGAACAAAATTAATAATTTGATAATATTGTTTTGATACGGGCTGACTGAAGCATTTCCTTAGGGTGCAAAACAAAAAGCACTGCTATTTAGAAAGCCTGGAAAGAAATGCTGATACAGGGACAGCATTCTTAGGTCTTTGATAAGACTACTAAAAATGATCATGTAAAATATTAACATGGGGGAAGTTCTAGATGAACGTATAAACATTTTGTTACATATACACCTCTCTCTCCATACCTCACTTAGGCAGATATCAACAGATATTGGGGGGAATAAAGATTGAAAGAGCATGTTCCAGCATGAGTGACCTGGCGTGCATTTCTGCTTTTCCAGCGAAGGTGGTGGGGTTGGGGGGAGGGGTCGGGGAGGGCTGGGGGAAGGATCGCCGCCTCTTTGGGCTGAAATAATATTCAGGGAAGTGACTCATCCTCAGTCTCCCGTCCACAAACCAGAAACGCAGATGAGCGCAGGGCAGGCAGGGAAAGAACGTGTTAAACACGTTAAACGAATAAACAGGTATCCATGGACATAATTAACATGTTAAACACGTTAAACGAATAACGAAAAAGAGCGAAGGCTTCACTCTGACTTATCACTTCGCTCGAAAAGACAGCAACAGACTCCGGGTCTTCACCCTCCCAGACCGAGGCGCACCTGCGCCCGGGCAGCACCTGCCGAGCGGCCGCAGCGTCGACGCCCCGCAGCGTTTCCGGCCCGCAGCCCTGACGTCACACAGGGCCGACGGTGTGGGCGGGGCTTGGCCCTGAGACCCCTGGGAAACGGAGTCTGCGCGCTGGGACACCGCGGGGGGTTCTGGGAATGTAGTTCTCAGTCGCGGGTCAGCCCCCGCCGGGAGGGTGAGGGGTCGCTGGGGGCGCGCTCTGCGGGGTCCCGAGGCACCTCCGCACTGCCGGAGGGACCCGAGGCTCGGCGCGCTCTTGCCCGCCAGTGCAGGAGGGGGAGGCTGAGTACGCCGGGTGCTGCCCGGGAGGAAAGGCCTGCTCTAGCCCGGTGCCTGTGCGGGCCTGCGCGAAAGGAGGCGCGGGACGGGGTCGGACCCAGAGGCCGAGACCACCGCGCGCCCGCGCCCCTGGGAGACAGGGATCCTCACCAGGGAAAACAAACCTGACCTGCAGCTTTTCAGCCTGAGATTTCAGGGAAGAAGAGTCGCAGGAAGGAATATATCGTGCAGCCGCCGAGGTCGAAGCCGTTTCTGATTGCTTTACCAGGGAAATGTAGGATTAAGGTGAAGCTGCAAAATCCTCTGTGACTATCAGAGATGGTGAGTGCTGGGGGTTTCGAAGCCTCAGAGGAGGATAATAGAAAGATGAGATTTAAGAGAAGAGCAGATCAGTCTCCAAAGGTTGGAAAGATGAAAAATAGACATCCCCGAGGAGAACCCTTGAAGAGAAGAAGTCCGGGGAAAGGAGGTCTGTCTTGCTTCCGTGTGAGGTGCCGGCGGAAGCCGTGGGCCTCTGTAATGTGGCCTCACATCAGGTCATGCAGACCACTTCTTTCCCGTAGGCGCTGCTGTGTGTGCCGTTTCGTTTGGTCTATGAAATTGGGGTGGGGGGAGGGAACCCTACAGTTATCAAGCCCCTTAGCCCACTTTCCAAAGGTGTTTTCCTTGCAGGGAGGCATGGCAGCACAGAAGAATGTGCCTCCCAGCCCCAAACAACCTAGGTTCAAGCCCTGGCTCTATATGACTTTGTGATTAAATTATGTATCCCTGCCTCACCTTCCTCGTGTTTAAATGTGGAGAATATCATGGATATCCGTTTGTGTTCAATAGATTTAATAAATTCCTATAAAGCTTTACAACAGTGGCTCACAGATAAACATTCAACATTAGTCATCGCTTTATGTTACAAGTTATTAAATAAGATCTGAGCATCTTGCTCCTTGCACTTCTATATGTTTTAAATTTAAAAAAAATTTTTTTTTATTTATGATAGTCACACACAGAGAGAGAGAGAGAGAGAGAGGCAGAGACACAGGCAGAGGGAGAAGCAGGCTCCATGCACCGGGAGCCCGACGTGGGATTCGATCCCGGGTCTCCAGGATCACGCCCTGGGCCAAAGGCAGGCGCCAAACCGCTGCGCCACCCAGATTCTTAATCAGAGTAGTTTTGTGGGATAAGTGTAAATGATGAGGGAACAGACTCACACCAAATGACCCACTTGTGTAATTGGAAGTAGCACTGTTGGGGCCAGAAGCCTCATCCAATAGATAATTCTTCTGAGCACCACACCATGGTATTCTTGCTTGAGTCAGTGAAGCTACAAACCTGCAGAGTGATTGTATCAATAAAGCTACACTGATTCTTGTATCACGCTACATTAATTCTTCTCACTTGTATCAATGAAGCTACAAACCTGCAGAGTGATTCAGACAATCCTCAATTCATAAACAGAAACTGAACTTTGATGGGCTGCAGAGAAATTTCTGAGTCCTGGGATGCCTGGGTGGCTCAGCGGTTGAGCACCTGCCTTTGGCTCCGCCTGATCTCGGTATGGAGTCCCTCCTCCCCTGTGGGGAGCCTGCTTCTCCCTCTGCCTATTTCTCTGCCTCTCTCTGTGTTTCCCATGAATAAATAAATAAAATCTTAAAAAAAATTTCTGAGTCCTAAAATGATCTCTGCATGTTTCAAAGCATCTTAGGAGAACGTTCATTATTTATTCTCATGTATACAGTATGGGATTATGGACAGACCTTCTCTATGGAAATGTAAACTGTAGCAAATTGATCCTCTCCTTTCACACCAGATGGAGCCTCATTCTAGAGCCTTGCTGATTTTAGAATGGCAAGTACAGAAGCTGACTACACTGAAAAAGTGTTGGCTTCCCATGTCCATAACTCAGAACACATTTTTCCCACATCATTATGATGATCCATGAGTCCAACACATCACGGATATTACTTATTGCATAAGCTTTTAGGATTTGACCTAGCACCCTGAATGACAAGCGTTGTAGCCTTGGAAAACAGTTTCTAACTTGCTGGCCTTGGGGATTTAACTTGTAGGTAAAAGGGAAATTCCTGCAGGTTTCATTTTGGTGTGGCAGTCACTAAGGCTCAGAGACATTCAATCATGTATTTATTCAGTATATATTTCTTGAACAACTACTGTGTGCCAAGCACTGTTTTGTAGCTGTGGGTACGAAGGTGGACAGACAAGTATCTGCCCTCATGTTGGATTTGGTCAAGTAGTTTGGTCAGGACAAGAGACTTTAACCAAATAATCATACAAGCTAGAAATTGTGAAGGAGCTGTTAGTAAAATGACGGTCTGGGACTCTGGGAAGTCACAGAAAGCTCCCCTGAAGAAGCGGCACTTGGGCTGAGAGCTCATAGATAAAGAAGACTAAACAGGTTGTATTAACCATATTTTATTTTCTGGTTTTTGTTTTTCCTGTATTCTTGATGCTCTGGTATTTGGAACCTCACAGACTAGAGAGGGATTGTGCCTTCCCAGGACTCACCAAGTCCTAGGGATATCAACAATTTACCCCACCCTTGCATATCTTTCACAGGTGAACTAACCCATCCAGGGCCCACAGCACCCCTCCCCACCTGCCCTTTGGCTCTTACTCCTTGCTATTCCGCTGTCCTATTCACTTCAGGTACCAGACCACTAAGGACAGTCCCTATACTCCCCCACTGAAATAATTCAGATTGGACAATTCTAAACCTACCTACCCTCCTTTGTCCTTTGCCATTTCCATAGAAACCACAATAAAGGCTTTTGCCCACATTTTCCTCCCACCAGGGCACTTTCCTCCCATGTGGCCCTGCCTGGCACAGCATGCCTGCTTTTCAGGAACAGTGAGTGAATAACAAACTCTCTTTTCAATGGCAATCATCTTATCTCTTGATGTCACCATGCCTGAATAATAAAAACTACATTTTAAGAAAGAGGCAAAGAAAACAAGGTAGGGTTTTTAGGCAGGCCTAAGACTGGTGAAAACCCATGAGAAAGCCAGCGTATCAAGAGCAGAGGTCTGAGAGGATAGAGGAAGGAGGTTAACCAGGGCCTCTAAAGACTTTGTAGGTCATATTTAGAATGCTGATCTTTATTCAGGTTGAAAACTGTAATTTTAGTTATGTCTTATGGAAAGTAGACCGAGATAGAAGAATGTCTGACTCATCTCTGATGTTGATTAGAAAAAATCAACTGGAGGGTGGGCATTTACATTAGGTGAGTCTGAGAAGCATAAGCAGGGCACTCACCATCTATTTCTTTCCTCTCTTCAGCAAGTAGGGCATAGAGCAAGGATTGGCTACCATTCTCTCGCAGGCTGAGACCCAGGTGAGGCTGAGTTTCTGCTCTTTCCAAAATGCCATTTGGGTTTCTGGCGTGGCAACAAACTTCCCTGTCCTAGATTATTTTTCCCTCCTCTAATCCCATGTAAAGACAGGATTTGCCAAGGCAGAGTGGGATTGTCAAAGAGATAGAGGTCAAGGGTGATGGCTATATTTCAAGCCTGAGAGAATGGTTGTACCATTAAGAGATAGAGAAATCAGATTTGGGCTTTTGATGGGAATAATCTAGATTTCCTATCAACCAGGACAGAAAATGGTTAAGAACCTTTAGCAAACCCGTAAGCAAATACTAGAGAAATCACATCAGATGATTCTAATCTTAGTAAAAGAGAGAGAGGGGATAAATAACTCATTTTAAATTAGAAAGTTTGCTGTTTGGGTTTCACCTGTACAGTTAATGCTGACTTCCTTGGCTAGATGGTGGATACATGTTTGTTCAATATGTTAACATTTGTAATATTTTGAATGTCTTGAATATTTTCTAATGATTTAAAAAAGCATATGGGGAGATTATTGGGCAAGGAGGTAGTGTGAATAATTATGTAGACAATAATAATAAATCTCTCCATAATTGTCCATGAAACATTTATAAAAATACTTTAGTTCTTCAAAAAAAATACTTTAGTTCTAAAATTTAACAAAATAATATCTATGCATATTTTTAAAAGCCAAAGAATACTATTCGACTTATAAGGAAAAACAGTTATCCCTACGTCCATGACCTGCTGTCCAAAGGGAACTATTATTAAGTCTTTTGGCTATTTTGGCATTACCCTCAATGTTCCTAAGAATAATGTTTCTACAGCATTGTCTATTCTTGGTTTTTCGGTTTTAGGTAATTATATATGGGCTTTTGCTATGGAGGATGAGAATTTTTACCTCTCTCAACCTCCCTATACATACCCTGTCCCCAACCTTTCCAACAAACTGACATCACAAGGTTGAGTGAAATCAATTTTGATAACTAGGACTATATACATATCGTTCACAGATAAGCCACATAGTATACTATGATTAATTTTCTTTTTCTTGGTACAGATTTTTGTTTTTCCTAAAGGTAGTTATTAATCCTTTTTTGCTTGCTTAGTTTTCTAAATACCAATTCACAAATTCACCAATATATTCATAAAAATCTTCTTGGTATGGTCAAACACATCAGAATATCAGGTCATCTGTTTTTCCTTGCTGACAACACTTTTGGGGGCCGCCTCCTCCTGTTCTCATCTTGACTCTTTATGCTTACTACATAGTTAACATCCTGAGGACTTACAGCTTGGAACACTATCAGTGTTATTTTAGTTTGATCCTCTCTCACTTCTGGCTACTTCATTCTTCATCCTACTGGTACCATATATCTTTGATGTTTTAGGAACTGATAACATCCAAGGATGATTTTAGACTTTACCCAGGAGAAGGGGCAACAAGTGAACCTTGCTCAGACAGACATATAGGGATGTGATGCTTAAAAATTATAAAAACTGGTAGCAATAGGTAATAATAGCTTCTCCCAAGATTCAAATTTCCTCATGTAAGGTACTTTCTGCTTTCATTCTAAAATGATAATAGTACCTTATATTTGTCTGGTGTTTTACAGTACTTACATTGCTTCTGTTGCTTCTATATATGTTCCCTCATTGGATCCAGACAATATCCCTGTTCACATTCTGTTGCTTATATAACTACAATTATTTATTTTGTTGCTGGGTGAACTGGAGAGGCCCTCTTGATCCAGACAACCACAAAGATGTCACCAAAGGCTCTTGGTTGTATCACAAGAAAGAATTCAAGGGCAGACAACACAGCAGAGAAGCAAGAAAGTTTATTGAAGTGAAAGCACACTCTCCCTATCTGAGAGCAAGCAAGCTAGAGAGAGAGAGAGAGAGCATTCGTTGTATACCTCTGGGGGGGGGGGCGCGGGGGGGGTGTTGTGCTTCTTTTATTGACAGTTGTTAACAAGGGGATGGGAATATCCATCATTTGAGGTGGGAATTTCTTGGATGCAGGGTTTTGTGGCTTTTCTTTCTTATTTGGTCAGGGGTTTCTGACCTTCCATGTCAGTCATCTTGGGCCTGTCTGGTTGGATCCTGCTTCTTGTGGCTTTGTCTTGGAGTGCTGCCAGGACTGGCTGACTTTCTGAGTTAGCAAAGACTTCCTCTTGACTGACCTCCAGGCATCTTCCTAGAACCTAACTAACTCGCTCTAACAAGTTGAACTGGTATCCAAATAAGATCCATATATTAAGATTGGTTGATGTCTCTTGAGACTTTTTAATCTATAGTGTCTTCTCTGTATTTTTTTCTTGCAATTTTTTATTGAATTAACTAGGTTAATAGTGCTTTCCATTGTTGTACTGGTTCTGCTGGTTGTATGCCCAGTGTCATTTAATAGATTTCTTTTGTCCCTCATGTTTCCTATAAATCAATAGATCCAAGAGGCTTCATCAAATATATCTATATTTATATTTTTACATTTATATATAATTTATATATATCTATTTAATTATATCTATTTATATATTTTATTTTTTTTTATTTTTTATTTTTTCTATTTATATATTTTAATTATATCTATATATCTCTATATTTATTCTGGCAGAAAGGATACTTCATAGGCGTGTTCTATATACATCTATTAGAGGTACATAATGGCAGTGATGGCAGCCATTGGTGATCATTGCCTCAATCAACTAATTCATTATTAGTTGATCATCATTGATTTCTGATTTTAAATATTTTCCTTATTTCTTTTGATCTATTATTGTGTTTATTTGCTCTTCTGTTCCTTGTAGTGTTAGGTTTTCTTTTAATGATCAGCGGAGAAACTTAAAGATAGAGCCAGGTTCCAGAGTGCTTTAATGGGGAGCGCTCCTGGGCGAGGTTCCCTGACTTGGAGAGGCTCGAGTTAGGAAAGTCCGCCCAGGCAAACTGCAGGGGAGTTTATAAAGCTTTTGGCAGGAAGATGGGGGTGGGGCAGCAAGGCTGCGTTATTGGGAGGTTGCTGGCCTCATGTCGGCCATTTTGAGGTCCCCAGTCTCACCAGCCCAACATGTAGTTTAATCTTCATTTCTGAAATTATTTTTCTTTTTTTCAATTCTTTCTTGTTAGTTCCTTTCCAAATATCTGTATTTCTGGTTGTGATAGTGGTGAAGTTTTGGAATATAGGTGAAGTCCAGAGTCCACGACCAAGAAAGAACTCTTGAGATGTCTTTGGTGCAAAATGGTTTTATTAAAGCATGGGTACAGGACCCATGCTGCCCCAGGCTTGTGAGGACTGGCTGATTATATACCAGGGAGTTGGGGGAAATAAGGAAAAGGGAGATTTCTAAGGATTTCCATATGCTAAGGAGGACCTCCAAGATACAGGAGGCCTTGCCATTGTCAGATTAAAGCTTGTTTTTCTCTCTAGCAAGGCATTAACATTAAGACCATTAGAAACTCTCTGAGGAGTGTCACACATATCCCATCCTGGGGTAGGGGGGTTGTTTGTAGGATATCAGCTTGTGCTTTGTCCTCATCTAACCCTCTGTTCCCCATACATACATGTATTTGGCCTTGTCCCATTCCTGAGCTCCAAAAACCCTTGCAATTTCGTAAGTAATAAAAGCAATAGAAGCATCTTCTGCGATTTCTGGTTTCTGTCCCCAGCTTCTAAAACAGTTCCAGAATGATAGAATGATAAAGATGAAAGAACATCTTTTGTTATAAAAAAAAAAAAAAAAAAACCTTACAGCCACCCTGAATTTATGTTAACGAGGTGAGTTTTGGAAAGCCTCTAAGTATGCACTGGTTACCAGGGGAACCACCCTTGTGATTGGAGAGTTGAAACTTTCACTCCCAGTCCCAATTTCCAAGCAGGGGAGAAAGGGCTGGAGGTTGAGTTAATCACTAATGGCCAGTGATTTAACTCATCGTGCCAATGTAATGAAGCATCCATTAAAAACCCTCCCCTGAGGGGTTCTGAGAGCTTCCAGGTTGATGAATACATTGAGGTACAAAGGGAGGGCACAGAAGCTCTGTGCCCCTTCCTCAATACCTTGCCCTATACAACTCTTCTATCTGGCCATTTCCTGACTTACATCCTTTTATCTAGGAAGTATACAGTAGGATACTATTATTTACTAGAAGTAGAAGCCTTAGAAAGGCCTCCAAACATTCTTCCTTATAACATTTTGCTAAATCAGTACTCCTGAGACTGGGCAGAAGTTGCTCTCAGCTCTTCCCAAAGAGCTCACTAAGAGGAATAAATGTGTGAGGTGGAGATTATAATACTTATGAGGTCTTGATGCATAAGACTGGCCTAAGAAAGTTAAATGTACATAAATTGGTCTTTGGGTAGGTAATACTATTTTATCCAAACAGTGGAGAAGTCTTATACATTTTAATTATTTCACAAAATGATAAATATGACTGACATTGTTTTGCTCTCACATCAGTTTGTCCCCCCAGTATGTACTGTCGTTTATTTTGAAAAATTCTCAGCCATTATTACTCTAAATATATCTTTTGGTCCTTTGTCTCTTTCTTCTCCTGGTATTCCCATTGAGCATGTCACAATTTTTGGGGTAACTGCTTCATAGTTCTTGGATATTCTGTTATGCTTTTTATTCTTTTTTTTCTCTTTTTCAGTTTGGGGGTTTCTATCAACATATATTCAAGCTGAATGATTCTTTGCTTGGCTGTGTCCAGTCTACTGATGGGCCTATCTAAACTATTCATTTCTTTACAGTGCTTTTAAACTCTAAGCATTTCCTTTTGATTCATGCTTAGAATTTTTGCTTACATTATCTGTTCTTATATCTTATTCACTTTTTAAAGCCCTTAACGTACTCATCATATTTTAAATTCCTGGTCTGATAATTCCAAAATCTCTGCCATGTCTTAATCTGCTTCTCATTGTTTGCTTTGTCTCATTAGTCTGTGTTTTGTGCTTTGTAGTACTCCTTATAATTATTTGTTAAAATCCAGACATGATGTATTGGGTAAAAGGAACTGAAGTAAATAGTAAACAGGTCTTCAACATGGAATTTGTGTGACTAGGAATTAGACTGTGTTTTTTTTTTTAAATTTTATTTATTTATGATAGGTACACAGTGAGAGAGAGAGAGAGGCAGAGACATAGGCAGGGGGAGAAGCAGGCTCCATGCACCAGGAGCCCAACGTGGGATTCGATCCTGGGTCTCCAGGATAGTGCCCTGGGCCAAAGGCAGGTGCTAAACCGCTGTGCGACCCAGAGATCCCCTAGACTGTGTTTGTAATTTTCTGCAGCCACAGCCTTCGAGGCTAATTTCCTCTGTCCTTGTTTTTGTCTTCTCTGTTGTTCTTGGGTTTCCCTAGAGATTCTTTCTCAAATACATCCTGAGTCTTACTTGAAAATAGGCAGATAGTCAGGCTCTGACAGGATGCCTGGAGGCCAGCAAGGAGGACCCTGGGGAAGGTCCAAGGCCTGTCCTGGCAGCAATCTACAAGAAGTCAGATCACACCAAACAGGCCCAAGATGGTGGTGCCATGACAAAACCCCTGAGCAAGTTAGGAAGGAAAGGGAGGAAACCTTGCTTCCAAGAAATTCCTGCCCCAAGTAATGAATAATCCCAAATTAACGACTATCAGTAAAAGACAGAAACCCAAACCCCAGGGCATAGTTTGCTCTCTCTCAAGCTCACCTACACTCACATATTGAGAGTACAATCTCCTTTAATAAACTTTTCCACTCGTGTTGCTCATCCACTGTATTGTGTCTATCCTTGAATTCTTTCTTCTGACATGACTAAGAAGACAGGTTTGGTCAAGGCCCCAAGGCCTGGAGCCCTCCCAGTTCACTTGGCAACATTACAACTCTTTCATGTGTAATCCTCCATTATTATACAGGAACTATACTGATGTGGTGGTATGTCAGGGCGGGAGGGAGCAGTGTTCTATAATCTCTGGTTAGGCAACAGTTGTTGTGTGCTTTTGACCCTGGGCTGGGACCTTCACAAGTACTTCTCAGTACTCCTCTTCCCTTTTAGGAGAGAGGAAGGCAAGAAAGAGCTAGAGTTGGGAATTTCCCTTCCCCCACATAGTTAGACTCTAGTAAAATAGTTCTCTAGACCGCAGGCATTTGTCAAGGAGACTAGAATAGCTCTGGGCATATTTCAAAATTATTACTTCTAGCAGGGAGAGGATTTTTCTCAGATCTTCACAGTAAGAACCTGACAGGGCTCCTAGAGGTAAACCTCATAATGTTGGTCTCCACAAAGGTTGGATTCTCAGGTTTTTTAACTCTCTAGTTAGACCATGCTCAGTCTCCAGCAGCTAGTCAATTAGCCTTTAGTTAATCCTATCAGTAGCTGGCTCCAACCTCAGTTTCTGCCCTTGATAAGTGGTGATTCTCTGTATCCACCTGTCTGTCTCTCCAGTTTTCAGGGTGGTATTTACCCTGTGACCTCAATTCTATGATGGATCTAAGAAAATTTGTTAATTTTCAGTTTGTTCAGCTTTTTTCTTGTTGTGATGATAGGAGTGATAACTTCCAAGCTCTTTACATGCTACCCTGGAAACCAGAAGTCTATATTGTATGTTATGGAGTTTTGGTGCTATGTAAGAACAGAACTGCCTCAGATTTTTCTCTCAGAATTCTCTGATGCTGTGAAAGACATGAGCTGAGTGAAGTTCCTTCCACATTTGCCATATTGATAGGACTTCTAATATTTTTTGATGTTAAGACATGAAACAAAACCAAAGGATTTCCCACATTGATCAGATCATGTTTTTAATCTGTATGAGTCAAGAGATGAGTTATGCTTTGTTGGGGAGCAAGAATACCCTTCAAAGTTCTTCTAGCTGGACTAAGAATCAAACTGACATGAGAAAGATTAACAGGAGAAAATAAAATTTAATGACATATATACAGGGAATCCATGCAGACATGGATATTCCAAAGGCAATCAAGCAAAATGAGATACTATGTCTTCCTCAACTAAGGAGAAGGGGATAGGGGTCTGGAACTCAAAGGGAAGAAGTGCAATCCTTAGGAAGATGAAAAGTAGTAAATTTTTGGTAAACAGATATTTCCTGGGCCACTCAGAAACAATGGGACACAGGGAGGACTTTGGTTAAACAGCTTGCTAGGTTCCTCTTTGTCCACAGTACCTAGTTCATACCACAATGTTGTTATCCATGGTGACAGCTCTCTTCCTATCTACATTCTTTTTAGGCATGTGGGGAAGGTAAAGAGCTTTTCCTGAATCTCCTGGGTTTTGATTGCTTTTTTTTTTTTTTTAAGATTTTATTTATTTATTCATGAGAAACACACAGAGAGGCAGAGGGAGAAGCAGGCTTCATGCAGGCAGCCTGATGTGGGACTTGATCCAGGGATTGAGGGACCACACCCTGAGCCAACAGCAGACAGGCAACTGCTAAGCCACCCAGGTGTCCCTGTTGATTGCTTTTTAAAGATTTTTTTTGAGATTTTATGTATTTATTCATGAGAGACACAAACACACACACACACACACACACAGAGGCAGAGACACAGGCAGAGGGAGAAGCAGGCTCCATGCAGGGAGCCCAACGTGGGACCGGATCCCAGGACTCCAGGATCACGCCCTGGGCCGAAGGCGGTGCTAAACCACTGAGCCACCCAGGCTGCCCTGTTGACTGCTTTTTAATTCAAAATAGTCTTTTTTTTAAATAATAAATTTATTTTTTATTGGTGTTCAATTTGCCAACATACAGAATAACACCCAGTGCTCATCCCGTCAAGTGCCCCCCTCAGTGCCCGTTACCCATTCACCCCCACCCCCCCTTCCACCACCCCTAGTTCATTTCCCAGAGTTAGGAGTCTTTATGTTCTGTCTCCCTTTCTGATATTTCCTACCCATTTCATCTCCCTTCCCTTCTATTCCCTTTCACTATTATTTATATTCCCCAAATGAATGAGAACATATAATGTTAGTCCTTCTCCGATTGACTCATTTCACTCGAAAGATGAATGGATAAAGAAGATGCGGTCTATGTATACAATGGAATATTGCTCAGCCATTAGAAATGACAAATACCCACCATTTGCTTCAACGTGGATGGAACTGGAGGGTATTATGCTGAGTGAAATGAGTCAAAATAGTCTTCATTCCAAAGTAGCCTAACTTGGGGGCAGCCTGCTACTGGCCCCTAGAGTTTAAAGGCTCTTCCTTTTTACAACAGTGGTATGGCTTTTCCCAGTATCAGTGGCTGATGTTTGATAAAGTGTGCAGGGCAAATGTTAAGGCCTTCCCATATTAATTTAACTTGTTGGTTTTTCTCCAGCATGAAGTATATTATACGCTGAATAAGCTATGCATATTGGTTGAAAGAGTTCTCATTATCACTCTTGTTAAACAAGATGTGAACTATGACTAAAAGTGTTCCTACATTTACTGAATTTATATGGTTTCTCCCCTGTAGGACTTCTGATTTAGTAATGGAGAAAGGAGCTAGAGAGAGACAGAAAGGGAGAGAGGGAGGGACGTGGGGGGGGGGGGATGCTGATGGAGAGAGAAAGAGAAGAAACACATCTGTCAAAAAATGTTCCCACATTCACTGGCTATAAATGAATTCTACCTTGCACTGTAAGGGAAGTAGTTCAAGGAAATGCCTTTTTCCATACAGCGCATTTTTAAGGCCTCGTTCCTATAGGTATTATTTGACATTGGTTCAAGACAGCTTGCTGAGTAAAGGATTTGCCAAATTCAATACATGTACAAGACCTCTCTTCTTCTTCTCCTTCTTCTTCTTCTTCTTCTTCTTCTTCTTCTTCTTCTTCTTCTTCTTCTTCTTCTTCAAGATTTTATTTATTTATTCATGAGACACACACACAGAGAGAGGCAGAGACACAGGCAGAGGGAGAAGCAGGCTCCATGCAGGGAGCCTGATGTGGGACTCGATCCCGGGACTCCAGGATCACACCCTGGGCCAAAGGCAGGGGCCAAACAACTGAGCCACCCAAGGATCCCAAGACCTTTCTTCTTATGACTTTGATAACAAATAAAGGCTTTCAAATTCTTTCTTTTTTATCTTGAATAAGATTGGAATGATCAAGTCTTTTCCACAATCATTACAAGAGTATATCTCCTCTCTAGTAAAAATAATCTGATCTTTTATTGGCTTTGAATTCCATTTGAAGCTTTTCTCATATATATTACGATTAATGAGATCTTCCTGTAAGAACTCTATTGTTCAGTGAATACTGTCTTTGTTGGGCCAGTGGGATCAAGGGGGATCGGGAGGCACCAACAAAATGGCGTGGACCCCCCACCTTGTTGCCCCAACCTCAGAACTTTCCCATCACCAGCAGACACCCTGCCCCCCCAGGACACGGCATCACGGGAGCCTGGACCTATGCAGGAAACCTGAACCCACTTTACCCAGACCCCATATAAGGGTATGGGCAGTTATTGCCCCAGGCCGATTCCACCAGTAATATGCCTAATACCTATCACCCTGTACAGACATACAACCCCTTCCCCCTTCCCCCTTAAAAAGCCTGCTTGCCCTCCCCTGAGAACGACTTCCCTGGCCCGCGACTTTCCTGCTCTCTCCCTCCCCTGTGGCCGCGGAACCTTGACTGAGAGAGAGCACGTCCCATTAAAATTCCTGCTTCGACCAACTTTTGCCTGGACTCTCTATTTCATTTTACTACCGATCAGATTAAACCTGACATTTGGTGCCAAAACCTGGGAGGAGATCAAGGCCCCACGCTGGTGGGGAACCTCTCTCTTCTCACCACCAGGCTCAATGGCCCCCTGGGGGTACTTCTGACTAAACCTGACAGTCTTAGCTTTTGCTAAACGTATTACATTCATACTTATGCTGCACAGTGCGATTTTCAGGTCAGTGACTAGTATTTTTTGTGAAGCCCTTTTCTTCAGAAAGGTATTTTTTGTGATGTGTTCCTACACAAGTTCTTCTAAGTTAAAAAGTTAGGTATAGAACTACCCCATGACTTAATCACAGTACTGGTATTTACCCCAAATATTCACCAATTCAAAGGGTTACATGCACCCTTATGTTTTTTTTTTTTTTTTTTTTTTTTTTTAAATTTTTATTTATTTATGATAGGCACACAGAGAGAGAGAGGAGAGAGGCAGAGACACAGGCAGAGGGAGAAGCAGGCTCCACGCACCGGGAGCCTGACGTGGGATTCGATCCCGGGTCTCCAGGATCGCGCCCTGGGCCAAAGGCAGGCGCCAAACCGCTGCGCCACCCAGGGATCCCCTCACCCTTATGTTTCTAGCAGCAGCATCTACAATAACCAAATTAGGGAAGCAGCCCAAGTGCCCAATGACAGATGAATGGATAAAGAAGATGTGGTATAGACACAATGGAATATTACTCAGCCACCAAAAAGAATGAAATCTTGCCATTTGCAATGGCATGGATGGAACTAGAGGGTACTATGCTAAGCAAAAAAGTCAGAGAAAGACAAATACCATACAATTTCACTCACGTGTCAATTTTTTTTTCACATGTGAAATTTAAGAAACAAGAAACAAATGAGCAAAGGGGGAAAAACAGACACATGAAGAAATAGACTCTAAACTACAGAGAACAAGTGATGGGGGAGGATGGGGGATGGGGGAAATAGGTGATAGGGATTAAGGAGGGCATTTTATCATGATAAGCACTGGGCACTGTATGGAATTGTTGAATCACTGTACTGGATAACTGAAACTAATATAACACTATAGGTTAACTACACTGGAATTTAAATTAAAAAAAATTTTTTTAATTAAAGAATTTTTTAAGTCTCAGCAAAAGAATACAACAAAGAAAGAAAAGAGGGACAAATAAAGCAAATGTGACAAATTTTTAATAATTGTTGGATCTGGACAATGGGCATATGGGAATTTATTGTACTGTCTAATTTTGTGTATGTTTTAAATTTGTCATAATATTTTTATAAGTGAACACTGTTTTATCAGTTTTTTATTTCCTAGAGAACAAGTTTAAAATGGATTCGACTGGTTTTATGATCTTTGAGATGAAACTTCAAAGCAATCATAGAAGGTATGGACTTGGTGTCTTTATCCCTTTCCAACCCCTTTTCCTAAATTTTATCACCTTATATGATTACCCTTGCTTTCCATCTCCTTCATTTCCTTTCACAGCCAAATATGAACAAACACCATGTGTTGGGAGAGAAAAGGCAAAAAGTGGTATGAAGAGATAAAAATGGCTTTGGTGAGAGGTAAAAAAATCTAGATTAATCAGCAGCTGCTGCCTCCATGTCCCAAAACTCAGCGTAAGGAGCCATCAGCTAGGAGTTAGGGCCAGGGCTATATCTCAGCAACTGCAAAGTCGGCGTTCCTTTTTCTATCTTTGTTAAAAAACATATTAAAATGCAACACCTTCCGATTAGTTTGCAAGAACAAGTTGACTCCTATCAGGAAAGACAGAGAACCACCAGCACAATTCCAATAAGGACCTCTGCATAAAAATGGGACCCAAAAATAAGTATACGGATTCCACAGGCAGAGGCCAGCAATACCCTTTCTTCATTCAAACCATGTTTCCAGTAAACAGAATCTCGTCAGATCCCACATCCCTGCATCAAAAAGCATTAAAGCAATGATGAAAACCACGCAAGTCGCAGTCCAGTTTTTGGCACCACAGCAGATCCCGAAGCTGTCAGGAAATCCGGGGCACCCCCCCCCCCCGTCGGAGGAAAGCGCGGCAGGGCCCACGTGTCGCACTCAGGCCACCCGGGAGGGCACCCGGGCACGGGAGGCCGAGGCGCCCCCCGCGCCCCCCGCGCCCCCCGCGCCCCCGCCCCGCTCGGGAGCCCGCACTGCGCGCTGGAGCCGCCTCCCCTAGCCCGCCCGCAGCCTCCCGGCCCGGGAACGCCTCCGCGCGTGGGCCGCCGGCCTGCGGGGTCGAGCAGGGCTGCAGAGCGTCGGAACGCGGGGCCGCGCGGAAGGGGCGCGTCTCCCGGGGCCGCGGGGACGTCCGGGGGACCCTCCGCCTTTCCTCGCTGTAAGGCTGTCCCCGCCCGGTCATGCTGCCCTCTGCCCCGAGGTCCCCGTGGAAACCACGCGGCTCTAGCTCCACTCTGACTTAAGAGAAGCGGGATCACGTCGCGGTGGTGCTGACCTGAGGTGTGTCAGACCCGCCCTACGGGAGACCCCACTTCAAAGGCACAGGGAATCATGGCCATCCCGGAGGCGCCCCTGGACCAGTTCTCCCAGCCAGAGTCCCGGCAGCCTGACTTGCATTCCCCACCTTCCCGGCTCTGCAGCTCCCAACTTTCCCCCTATGCTCTGACTCAGGTCCATGCCCTCCGGCCTCTCTCCTGGGTTTTTCTCCCGCGAGACTGAACTGCTTGAACATGATCAGGAGCCTCCTATAATCCCCTTACTTCACACAAGCACTATCCAGACCTGGAGGTTGTCATCACCAACCTATCCAATCCCAGACAGCGATCTCGTTCTTGATACCCCGAATTCCTTTCCATGGACAATCCAGTGCATCTCCGGGCTCAGACAAGGGCCTCTCCTGACCTCTATGCCTGTTCACAGTTCTCTCCATGAAGGACAGTCCAGCGCATCTCTAGAAGAACGGGCCACTCCCCACCTCTGTGCCAGTACTCACAGTTGTCTCCGTGATGGACAGTCCAGCACATCCCCTGGCACACACACAGCCTCTGGACACCTCTGTGCCTGTATTCACAGTCCTCTCCCTGATGGACAGTCCAGTGCATGTATAGGAGCAGAACGGGCCTCTCCCCCCGTGCCTTTACGCACAGTTCTCTGCCTGCCATGGACACTCCACCCCAGCTCTAGCAGACACGGGTCTTTCCCTACCTCTGTGCCTTTATTCACAGTTCTCTCCCTGATGGACACTCCAGGACATCTCCATAAGCACAAAGGGCCTCTCCCCCCCGTGCCTTTACTCACAGTTCTCTGCCTGCCATGGACACTCCACCCCAGCTCTAGCAGACACGGGTCTCTCCCTACCTCTGTGCCTGTATTCACAGTCCTCTCCCTGATGGACACTCCAGGACATCTCCATGAGCACAAAGGGCCTCTCCCCAGCTCTGTACTGGTAATCATACTTCTCTCCGTCATGGACAGTCTAGCGCATCTCAAGTTGCAGAAGGTGCCTCTCCCTACCTCTGTGCCTGTACTCGCAGTCCTCTCCCTACCATGGACAGTCCAGCAATCTCCTGGAGCACACAGGGCCTCTCCATAACTCTGTGCCTGTACTCACGTTTCTTTCCCCTCCATGGACAACCAATTCATATCTGGAACACACATCTCTCCCCACTCTGTGCCTGTACTCACAGTTCTCTCCCTGATGGACAACACTCCAGCTCAACTCCAGGAGTACACAGGGCCTCTCCCCACCATTGTGCCTATCTCACAGTTTACTCTGTAATGGACAGTGCAGCATACCTCCAGGGTCAGACACAGCCTCTTCCCACCTCTGTGCTGGTACTCACAGTTCTCTCCCAGATGGACAGTCCAGCATATCTCCAGGAGCAGACAGGGTTTCTCCCCACCTCTCTGACTGTACTCACAATTCTCTCCCTGCTATGGAGAGTCCCACCCAACTCGGGGAGAGGACAGCGCCTCTCCGCACCTGTGTCTGTACACACAGTACTTTCCTTGATGGATATTCCAACACATCTCTGGAGGGGACACGGCCTTTCCCCACCTCTGTGCATGTATTCACATTTCACTCCAGCCATGGACAGTCCAGTGCATCTCGAGCACCACACAGGGCTTCTCCGGACCTCTGTGCCTGGACTCAGTTGTCTCCTTGATATACGGTCCAGCGCATCTCTAGGAACAGACAGGGCCACTCCCTACCTCTTTGCCTACACTAACGGTTCTCTCCCTGATGGACAGTCCAGCGCATCTCTAGGGAGCCGAGAGGCCTCTGTACCTCTGTGCTTGTGCTCAGTTTTCTCCATGATGGACAGTCCCGCATATCTTTAACAGCAGACACGGCCTTTCCCCACCTCTGTGCTGGTACTTACGGTTCTCTCCTCTTTTTTTTTTTTTTAAGATTTTATTTATTTATTCATGAGAGACACAGAGAGAGAGGCAGAGACCCACAGAGAGAGAGAAGCAGGCTCCATGCAGGGAGCCCGATGCAGGACTTGATCCCTGGGCCCCGGGATCACACCCTGGGCCTAAGGAGGGGCACTAAACTGCTGAGCCAACCAGGGATTCCCTAGTTCTCTCCTTGATTCACAGTCCAGCCCGTCTCCTGAGCAGACAGGGCCTCTCTGCACCTCTGTGCCCTAACTCAAGAGTTCTCTCCCTGCCATGGACAGTCCAACACATCTACCAGAAAAGACATGACCTCTCCCCACCTCTGTGCTTATACTTACAGTTCTCCCCTGATTGACCATCCAGCACATCTCCAGGAGCAAACAGGGCTTCTCTGCACCTCTGGGCCTACACTCACAGTTCTCTTCCTGCCATGGGCAGTCCAGTGCATCTCTAGGAGCAAACAGGGTCTCTCCCTACCACAGTGTCTATACAAACAGGTATCTCCTTGATGGACAGTGCAGCACACCTCCTTGAGCACACAGGGCATCTCTGCACCTCTGAGCCTGTACTCACAGTTTTCTCCCTGCCTTGGAAATTATCCAAGGAGCAGACAGGTCTTCTCCACAGTCTGTGCCTGTATTCACACTTCTTTCCCTGATGGACACTCCAGCTCATCTCCAGGAGTACACAGGGCCTCTCCCCACCTCTGTGCCTATCTCACAGTTTACTCTGTAATGGACAGTCCAGCATATCTCCAGTGTCAGACACAGCTTCTCCCCACCTCCCCAATCTCTCCTTGATTCACAGTCCAGCCCATCTCCTGAAGCAGACAGGGCATCTCCACGCCTGTGTTCCTGAACTCACAGTTACCTCCCTACCGTGGACAATCCAACATATCTCTGGGAGCAGAGAGGCCCTCTCCCCACCTCTGTGCCTTTACTCACAGTTCTCTCCCTGCCATGAACAGTCCAGCGCATCTCTAGGAGCAGACAGGGTCTCTCCCTAACTCAGTGTGTGTACTCACAGTTATCGCCCTGATAGGTAGTCCAGCCTATCTCTAGGAGCAGAGAGAGCCTCTCCCCACCTCTGTGCTTGTATTCAAACTTCTCTTCCTGATGGAGAGTCCAGCACATCCCTAGGAGCAGAACGGGCCTCTCCCCACCTCTGAAATGATTCTCCCTCTGAAATGGAGAGTGGTGCACATGTCTAGAAGCAGACCAGGCCTCTGTACATCTCTGTGCTTATTCTCACAGTTCTCTCCCTAATGGACAGTCCAATGCACCTCCTGGAGCATAGACAGTCACCCCCTACCTCTGTGCCTATATTCACATTTTTCTCCCTGATGGATAGTCAAGCCCATTCCAGGAGCAGAACAGGCCTCTACCAAACTCTGTGCCTGGACTCCCAATTCTCTCCTGATTGTCCAGTGCATCTTTGGGAGCACACAGGGCTTCTCCCCACTTCTCTGCCTATACTCACAGTTCTCTCCCCGTTGGACAGTCCACTGCATCTTGTAGAGCAGACAGGGCCTCTCCCTACCTCTTTGCCTGCACTCACAGTTTTCTCCCTGATTGACATCGCATCTTGTGGAGGAGACAGGGGCTCTCCAAACTTGGGTCTGAACTCATTGTTCTCTCCCTGTTGGACTGTCCAGTGCATATCCAGGAGCACACAGGGCCTTTCCCCTCCTTTTGGCCTGTACTCATATTTTATTTTATTTTATTTATTTATGATAGGCACACAGTGAGAGAGAGAGAGAGAGAGAGAGAGAGAGAGAGAGAGAGGCAGAGACACAGGCAGAGGGAAAAGCAGGCTCCATGCACCGGGAACCCGATGTGGGATTCGATCCCGGGTCTCCAGGATCGCGCCCTGGGCCAAAGGCAGGCGCCAAACCGCTGCGCCACCCAGGGATCCCTGGCCTGTACTCATAGTTCTCTCCTTCCTGCCACCTTATGTGGTCCAGTACTGGTTAGCAGAACTGGGCTCAAATCCTGGTGTTTGGTAAGTATCTTAACATCTGTAAACTTCAGATTTTTTCATTGTATAGGGCAGGAAATTAAGACTCAAATGGGTGAAAAGAGCTTTTCTTATGGCTCACGGTTATTATGTGTTTATCTGCTCTATGCTCTGCTCCTTCTAACCCCACTCCACCCCAAGACAATCTTTGCCCCTACCTTTCATAGCCTTCCACTATGAACTAAATATTCATTTACTGTAGAACTTACATGTTAGATGTTGTGGAAAATATATTGTTTTTTGTTTTGGTTTCAAATGCATTGTATAATTAAATGCAGAGAAATGGAGAAATTCATCTTAAGTCTATTAGGAAAGCTTTGCTGTCCTTGAAGAATGGATATATTTTTCTTTCTAAATACAAAGTAACTAACCTCAGTTGGCGGAATGCTCTGTTGGCACCTCTATCTGGGTAACTATAGCATACCATAGATTGTCTTGATCTTGGTCTCCAAGGCTTTCTCCTTTTTCTAAAGCTGACTTATATGTGTTTAAGTTTTTAGTTTATCAATCTTAAAGTTATATTGAATCCTTTTTGACACGTGATAGTTATAATAAAAGAGATGGCTGTTGCCTATCATTACAGTTAGCAGAAATGTCTTCTAATATAATTGTAATCCTAGTTTTCCATTTCTGGCACTGGATTTACAGACCCTGCAGGAGATGAAATGAAAGGCTATAGGTTGATGCACCGCAGAATCATAACAATTAGCATTTATTGAGCATTTACTTTATGTTAGGCACTGTTTTCATCATTTTACATGAATAAGCTCCCTTATTCCTTACAACAGTCTCTGGGAAGGGAAAGCCAGGAGGCCAGCATCCCTGGAACTCCAAAGGAAAATTTGTCCCAAGAGTGAATTTATATAATTCAAGGTAGGACAAAAAGGACCAAAATTTTTATGAGGTTATCTCTCCCTTCAAAAGACTAAAGAGATTGTACTCGTAAATTAAACCCTGCTGGTCTGGATTAAAACTAGAGTCCAGATCTGTATTATACCATGTATTTAGATGGGGCTTCTGAGAGATTTAAGACAATTTCTAACTTCAGAAGCTTCTGGGAAAAAAGCACCTGAAAGAATCAGAAAACAGAACAGGAAAGTTTGTAATGCAGGAAAATAAATTCAAACCTCCAGAGCAAAGCACTTCTGAGGTGGGGGACTCAGACTGTCAGATGAGGCAGGATTTGAGAAAGGCCTTTTACAAAGTGGACAGGATTTCTGGCGATACCAGGAGGAAAGCAGGACATGTGAAAGGGTGCCATAGAATCATGTGAAAAGGAGCCACGTGAGAATAGGGCATAGTAAACACACAGGAAAGGCCTGCCCACAGCTCCTGGGGAGTAAAGGAAAATAAGTAAATAGATCTAACTGTGGAAGGCCTTGGAATTAAACCATCTGATCTTTTTCCTGGGAACTGTGGCCTCCTTGAACAAGGTGGTGGTTTAGTCAGGCAGCTAAATCAAGACAGGGAGACAAGGGCAGCAGTGTTGACTCTAGTAATCTGGGCCCAAACTGCTGAGCACCTAGCACCTAGCAGCAGCACCAAGAATAGAGGGAGAAATCAACTCATAAGCCATTTCAAATGAAACCTAGCAGACTGATTACCTGGGAGAAAGTAGGCAGGAATTACAGATCATTTAGTGACTATTCAGCACTTTGGATGTTTTACAGGGATCTAAAAGATTTTTGTCTTCAAGAAGCTTACAATCTAATTGAGTAACCTCAGGTATTATATATATAACCTGATAAAATGAGATTATTCTGGTCTAACTCTTGCCTAAAGTTCTAGAGCTGATCATTGTTCATCAGAGTGTCTGGGAGGTAGGAAAAGTGTGGATCAGCACAGAATAGGATGCCAGAAGAAGTTAAAATTTTAAGGCATAAGCATGGCCAAAAGTGCCAGTTCTGCAAATGTCAAGTAGAAAAAAAAGACTAAGAAATAGGCACTGAATTTGTCCTTGAGAGATCAGCTTTATAGGATTTGGGAGAGTTGGGGCCAGAGGGTGTACATTTCATGAAGTCTATAAACAAAAGAAAAATTTAAAACTAGGGCAGCATTTTTTTTTTAAATACTGGAAGAACTAAATGAAAGTCTTAAGACAGTCTTGGTAAGAATAAGATAAAATAATATTAGGATTAATTAGGCACATTAGAACTATGGTTTATACTTTGAGGAAAATCTACTACAGTAAAAAAAAAGGTGTAAGAGAGAAATCTGTCCTTATAAAAGAGACTGAATTTACCTCAACACTATTATCACCAAACTAGTGGGAAGCTTTTTGTCCTGTTCTAAAGCCAGCTCCTCCTCTTCTGCTACTGGAGCCAGTATCACTCACACTGAAACACTCACACAGTCACACATTGGATTTCCTCTTTGCTGATGGGGCTGATGTGCTTGGGAAACAAAGTTCCCTGACTGTTCAGGGACCTAAGCCCCATGGAATAGATAAAGTGGGCAAATACAAGGTGTCAAGTAGGTCTATACACTACGGCTGGAGTCCTCCAGAAGAGGAGATGGACTGTATCAGGTTCTTAAAATCATCCCCTTGTACCAAGCACTCATTTCAGCATCTAGTTTACAGAAAGGAAGGCAGGCAGGCTAACTTGAAAGTAGCTTATAGCTAGCTAGTACAGAAGAAAACTTCAAAGATATCTATATTTTTCTTTTCAGCTGTAGGAAGTTAATGCTGTGTGCTCTTTTGTGAACACTGATGAAAGCTCAAATATCATTCTTTGGTGTGAAGTTGCTGATGTCTGATGAGTGTTGAACTTTGACCAAAGGCTTTCCCACAGTCATTACATTTGTAGGGCTTCTCTCCAGTGTGAGTCCTCTGGTGAATAAGAAGGGAGGAGCCCCGACTGAAGCCCTTCCCACACTCTCTGCACTCATGGGGCTTCTCTCCCGTGTGGATTCTCTGGTGCTCGGTGAGGGATGAGCCTCGACTGAACACTTTCCCACACTCACAGCATGCATAGGGGTTCTCTCCAGTGTGTGTTCTCTGGTGCTCAATAAGGGAGGAGATCCAGCTGAAGGCCTTTCCACATTCACTGCACTCATAGGGGTTCTCACCGGTATGGATTCGTTGGTGCTGAATTATGGTGGAACGATCACCAAAGGCTTTTCCACATTCATTACACTTGTAGGGTTTTTCTTGAGTGTGGGTTCGCTGATGTTGACTGAGGTTAGTGCTTCGGCTGAAGGCTTTTCCACATTCACTGCATTCGTATGGTTTTTCTCCAGTGTGGATCCTCTGATGTAGACTAAGATGAGTGCTCCGGCTAAAAGCTTTCCCACAGTCACTGCATTCATATGGCTTCTCTCCAGTGTGAGTTCTCTGGTGCTCAATAAGGTGTGTACTTCGGCTAAAAGTCTTCCCACACTCATTGCATTCAAAAGGCTTTTCTCCACCATGAATTCTACTGTGAATGATAAGGTCTGATTTGTAACTGAAGGCTTTCCCACACTCAATGCATTTACAAAGTTTCTTTTGTGGGAAAAGTTTTTGGTGTTCAATAAAGTCTGAATTATCTTTGGAATTCTTCCTAGACATGGGGGATCTAGCTCCGTTTGGAATGTCCTGCTGCATATTAGCTTTTGAGCTTAGGCTAAATTCACTGATTCAGGAGCTCTCTCCCTAGTGAAAATTTCTTTGAGGGTCATTGACACTTTTCTGATGGCTGTTTTCTCAAAAGATATCTTTTGTACAGGACATTTTGTCTGCCTTGATAACCGGCCCTTGTCTTTATAGGCCTCTTCATTTGCAGGACCTTGGGCAGTATTCCCTGAGAATTTCCATCGCTGACCCTGAAAACTTTAGTTCTTCAGAAATAGCCTGATAGGTGTAGATGCTTTGGCTCAGTTCAAATCTCCCTATCTGAAAGACATTTAAAGTGCAGATGTCACCGGCATCTAGTATGGAGAACAAGGAAAATAAACCAGCAGAAAAAGAAAAAAAAAAAAAAAAAACGACAAAAATTTGCAATTCACGCACACTAGCAACTTTATATGGGAAGAAAACAAAAAGGGACAGTTAGAGGAGGGAAGTGAATGGGGCAGAAGAGATAACAGGCAGAATTTTTTTACTCCGCACAGGAAGCTCAGAGACATCAGGATATACCAGGATATACAGGAAGGGTGACTGTGTACTATGTTGAGCCCCCCAAAATGGAAATAAGCAGATATGCCAGTTGATGAGCAGAGAGTAGGGGATTAGGAGGTAAAATGATCTGTCAGTTACTGTAACTGATCATCAGCAATGGTAAATGGGAGAAAGGAAAGGGATGAGAAGAGTAGACTCTGAAGTGTAGAAAAGATACCCTCTAAAAAAGCACAGTAAGGATGATTCTATCAAGCTTGGATGTAATCATTTTCATGGGATTGAGAGAGAATAGGATTTAAGACATGCTATCTACGACACTGCCACCCCTACCTGTCTCCCCACCATCCTTCCAATTAGTTTAGGAATTCTTCTAAACAACACTACTATCAGAATTCACCCAGGCCAGCTCATATTTATCTGACAAATAGAAAGCGGACTCAAGTTACCCGGCGAATTCCAAGAGGTCAGACTAGAACTCATGTCTCTTAAATATCAAACTGGTGGTCTTTTCATGGTGTCACTTACCCAAACAGGTAGTTTCACTCACTGCCCTCTTTGGTTTCCTGAAGATTCAGCTATCACAGCTGTTCTCTCTCTAACTGAAGGACCATGTCCAGTTCACATGCTGGGATTCCTGATGGGAAATGATGATTTAACACAAGGCTCTGGGTGCTGGAGACACGGGGCTATTCAGAGTGCAATCTTAATGCTTTGACCTATAGAAACAATAGTGTAAACGTTCAGAAACTGTGGGAGGAGGGCCTGGTGAAAATGGCTTTCTGAAAGAGGCCAAAATTGGGTTCCAGAAGGTTATACACATTCACATCAGAATCCCCTGTGGAACTTATTATTCAAGATACTTGGGCTTTGCTTCAGAGCTAATAGGTATGATATGGGGCCCAGACATTTGTATTTTATAACTTCATCTAACCTGACAAGTAGAATTGTCCAAAAAGAACCTTAGAAACATACTCCGGGTTGCCTGAAAAATGTGCTCCCCAACGAACGTTCCTCACAGAGCGGGAGGGTCTAAAATATAAACTCAGCCTTCCCCACTAATGCTTTTTCTTTAAGCCATTCTCTTGTGGATTCCTCTTGAGCACTTGTGCTTGACAACAGGCTACAAACTATAACATTTCCTCTAAAGCTTCTGCTCACAGCATAGTTTAAACTCCCCTGGGTCAAGACATAATTTAGTTTCACAGGTATTTCCTTTCTTGTAGACTGGGAACCTCCCAGATGCACAGGTGAACCTTGGACATCCACCAAGAAGTCATGCATACAGAACCTCAATGGCAGTATGATGATGTTGTTGGGACTCAGCTTTGCCAAAACCATGCCTTTCATCTGGAAACAGAGAACACAGAAGCCCTACCACTAGACTAAATAAGTCTCATTTATATAGAACCTTCCAGTAAGATCCAGCTGCATACTTTATGGTACCATCATTCCTTAGTAGGAATTTGCCTTCTTACAAGGTTGGCTGGCCTCATTCTTTTTTTTTTTTTTTTTTTTTTTAATTTTTTTTTTTTATTTTATGATAGTCACAGAGAGAGAGAGATAGAGGCAGAGACACAGGCAGAGGGAGAAGCAGGCTCCATGCACCGGGAGCCCGACGTGGGATTCGATCCCGGGACTCCAGGATCGCGCCCTGGGCCAAAGGCAGGCGCCAAACCGCTGCGCCACCCAGGGATCCCTGGCCTCATTCTTATAGCAGAGACACTTCAGCTTCTCCATCATTACTCTGTTGACACTTCACTGTTATTTCTTTTATTACAGTAATTCTCAAGGCAGTAGTACTACTTCCCAGGGAGAGTTCCGGGAATTGGTGAGGGTTTTTTGGGGGATTGTCATGTTGATTGGATGGTGCTATTGGAATTTAGTGGGGGTCAGGGATAATGGATATTCCTGCAAAACAAAAAAATGTTCCTCATCCTGTATGACTTTCAAAAGTTGTTAATAGGGGCGCCTGGGTGGCTCAGTCAGTTAAGTGTCTGACACTTGATTTTGGCTCAGGTCATGATCTAAGGGTTATGAGATCCAGCCCTGTGTTAAGTTCTGTGCTGGGCATGAAGCCTGCTTAAGATTCTCTCTCTCCTCTCTTTGCCCCTCCCCCTGCTCTAAAAAAAAAAGTTAAGGGACACCTGGGTGGCTCAGCAGTTGAACATCTGCCTTCCGCTCAAGGCGTGATCCTGGAGTCCCAGGATGGAGTCCCACATCAGGCTTCATGCATGGAGCCTGCTTCTCCCTCTGGCTGTGTCTCTGCCATTCTTTCTGTGTCTCTCATGAATAAACAAATAAAATCTTTAAAAATAAATAAATAGGGCAGCCCGGGTGGCTCAGCAGTTTAGCACCTGCCTTCATCCCAGGGCGTGACCCTGGAGACCCCGGGATCGAGTCCCACGTCGGACTCCCTGCATGGAGCCTGCTTCTTCCCTCCGCCTGTGCCTCTGCCTCTTTCTCTCTGTCTCCTCTGTGTGTTATCATGAATAAATAATAAAATCTTAAAAAAAAATAAAAATAAAAATTAAAAAAAAATAATTTTAAAAAAGTTAATAGTTACCTTAGGCTAGAACATAACACTATATTACATAGAGCTACAATATATTTTGCATAGCTGATAGATATTGGAAAATTAAGGAAATATACTTCTCCTTCTTTAGATGTTAAGAATTGTTCACCATTTCAGGAAAATTAAACCACTTATGGAGTTAGATTCACAAATACGACATTCATGTATCAGGCTATATTTGGAGCTGTTGTATGCACAGTGATTCTGTGAATAGGTGCAGGCCTCTATTTCATCCAATCTGTACACAATGAAATATATACTATCCTAATATAAATTCTTTCCTTCATATCAGAGTTAGATAATATATTGATATTCAGAAATTATATCTATAGGTAATATTATCTGTAAGTTTTATTTCAGGATAGCAAATGGGACTTCTGTTCACAGTGGAATATTACTACATTAGTACATTTAATATTCCATCCTGGAGAAGAGATATAGAAAATGTTTAGGTTTTTGGTGGTTTAGGTCTTCCCTCTAATCAGGAAGATCTAAAATTTGAAGATCTCTGTAAATTGTCTTCCTAGGACCATGAAAACATAAGCTACCTAAAAGTAAGCAGAATATCCTGACTAGAGAAAAGAACTAGGACAGAAGTCAAAGGAGATGGCCAGTTTGAGGTTGATAGTTCTCCTTCATGCTCGTTCACACCTTGGGATTGACAAACTGAGCCAATGTGCTATCGGTTTATCTACATAATTCAATTCACATATATACCATGTAGTACAGGTATCCCAAACTGTAGTTGTTTTGGCATTTCAAATAAATTCATTATATATATATAAGTATAATATACATTTTATGTTAGTATATGTGACACATGATCGATAACATAGAAACTCCACTGGGGAAAGTTTCTACATTAAAACAGAAGACCCTAACTTGGGAGATTCTTTAGGTCTTGTGGATCTGCCCATTATAAACATTTCATGAATATGGACTCATTTATGCTTCACAACAGTGAGTGGGGTACTACTGTTATTTCCATAATACAAATGAAGAACTGAGAAATGAAGAGGTTAAGTAATTTGGCCCAAAGCTAAGTGTTAAATACTGGACTCAAACTCACTAGAGAACAACACTTGAGTTGCACTCTCCACTCCTGTGGCCCCTAAATGGCCAAGAAATTAACCTCCACCGATCCCAGGGTACCAGCATGACCGTAACCACAGAACACCATGGGGGTTTAGAGAGTGCCTGCCTCTGAAAGGTGACTGCCCTGAGAGGCTACAGTGAGTCCCAGTCATGCAAAAGCCCTATCTATATAACCTGAGCATTAAATTTTCAGGTCACCTCAGTGCAGGTGGCACCGCTGGCACGATGCAGTGAAACATTAGATAGAGGTCCTGTGATGTAAGCATTTACCAGGTAATCTGGACTTAAAAAAAAATCTATTTATTCATTTGAGTGGAGAGGGCAGAGGGAGAGGCAGAGAGAGAATCTCTGCAGTCTACTCTAAGCACAGAACCCAATGAGTTTGATCCCACAACCTTGAAATCATGATCTGAGCTGAAACCAAGAGTTGGATGCTTAACTGACTGTGCCACCCAGGTGCCTCGGTAATCTGGATTTTGATCGTAGTTCTGTTGATAGCTATATAAAAACCAGGGGAAAATAATCAATCTATTTATGTTTCATCCGTCCAATGAAGATGTTGGACTTGATTGTTTGGTACAAAGCTTTCTGATTCCTGGAGTTTAGTTTTAGGTCCCAAATACTAAGGCACATACATGTGTGCTTAGACTAAGGGGATTAGACTAATGTGAACCTTGTCTTTTTCAAATCACCAGAGACATGTGAGATCCTAAGGTCCATGTTTCAGATAAAACCATTTAAGAAACAGGCCAGTAAGGTGTTTCATCATCACCTAATGATGAAATTGAGAAAAGGAGGAAGACATTAAGGGTAATAAGTCAGCAGACAAACAAGGAATAGTCCCATCCTGGGCAAAATGTGGCAGACTCACCCAAGGGAAGTTCTACGAAAAGAGATATAAATGTATCGCCTGCTTGGTGAAATGACACCCTCAGAAAAGAAGGAAGAATCCTTTACTTACATGGGACATAGCTCTTCTAGTAAGATGACAATTGCCTTTACCTCTTCTGCCTCCTCTTGGTTTTCTTTTGGGTCAAAGGCAAAGCTAGCAAAGGCCGTATCCCAGGCAGCCAGAATCACTGGTCTGGTAATGTCCACATCTGGCCAACTGAATGCAACTGTAAGGGTTGAGGTAAAACAAATGCCTAAAAGCAAGCCTACCTCCTCCCATAGACATTGATGTGTGACCCAAAGTCCCTAGTTCTTTAATGATAAAAAGTAAAAGGGATGGATCTGGACCAAGTCTAAACCCTCCCTAAACTCCCTAGGTGATCTGAGGCCAAAATCCAGGCTCTTTATGAATTTCCTCACATGGGATAGGAGTTCAAGCAGAGTATGACAGCAGTCTCTTAATTACTCCTGAGGATCAAAGCGGAAGGCAGCTCACACTGCTCCACCACCATAAGGCTGGGCATCCCTGGGCAAGTCTACTCACCTTTCTGAAAGTCTGGTCCACACTGTAAGATGGCATACCTCAGTCCTTACTCTTCTCACAAAGCTTCTGTTAATGCTACAAGTTAAAAGACAGCAAAGCATTTACAATAAAGAATATCATATACAACATAAAGAGATATTATTGCAGTGTACATCTCAAATGAATTAATTTTAAAATTGTGAGGGTGTACATTTAAGCAAAGATGCTCTCAGAGAATGTGTGAGGCTCTCTTCAGCGGCTACTGCTCTAGAGCAGGGACAGATGAGTTCCTGGCTTTGGAGGATGCACTCGAAGGCAGGCCTGGTGTGTGTGACAAAAGTCTCAGCGGGGAACCCTCAGATATTTCAGAGAGGCTAGGAGGTTATTGTGTCTGCAAGCTCAGAGCCATTCCCTTGCTCAGGTGCCATTCAAGGGATTTCTCTGCCATAGAGTGGCAAGTCCTTTTCTCTTTTCCTCCTTTCTACCTCTGGATCACCTTACTGCTTTCTACATACTGTAGCCCCACCAAATCATTCTTCTCTCAAGTACAGACGTCATAAGTGCTGCAGCACCAGCCAACCCAGTCTGCTTTTCTGGGACTAACTTCCCACCGCTGTCCACCTTCTATTACCCTAACCAACTGAAATTCTTTTGACCATGCCATTTCCTCTTCAAATCAATGTGTAATCCAGCAAGACTTCTCCCTTATTTCTATTCCCTTCAATATTAAGAATTTCTCTCATTCAGAAGGAAGCAGGTTCTGAAGGTTCTGGGATAGCTATTGTCCAGGGGCTTTGTTTTCTGGTCTTGGGCGGACTGCTTGCTGGAGACCTTGCCTACGCACAAAGGAATCAGCACCAGGGCCCAGGCAGCCAGAGTTCGACCCTGGAACACAGATTGTCAAGTCCTGAAACCTACTAACAGATAGTCTTCAGGCAACAGTGTTCACAGAAACTGGTTCAAAATAACACAGAATTTGATACACAGAATTTGTCAATAAACAAGGACCTACTATCTGAAGTACCAACTATTAACATCAGAACCATAAAATAAAAGCTACTACTCACAAGCTGTGTAACTTCAAGGAAGGTGCTTCATTTCTGTGTGCCTCAGTTTCCTCATGGGCATCGCGGGGATACTAAGAGTATATGTCATGGGGTGATTGCGAGGTTAAAGTCAGTCTGGGTAGAAACTCAAGGGCCAGTGACAGGCTCACCCAGGGGCCCTTCGACTTGTGGCGTGGGGGGCAGGGGGTCTGGGGGGCCCAGGGGAGCGGGGATGCAGCTGGAGGCCACCGTCTGGCCGCAGCGCAGTCCCAGGACAGCACCGGATCCCTGGCCAGCGCACCCCGAGCCTCAGGCGTGGAGGCGCCTCCCGGCAGGATCTACAAGCAACCCGCTCGGGCTTTGGGCTAGAAAAGGGCCTCCCAGGGCCTCCGGGCCCTCCCGCCCAGACCAGGCCCGGTGCCTGGCGTCCGGCGCCCTGAGCGTTGCACTCACCGGCCGCCTCCAGCCCCGCGTCGGGACACACCGAGGCCGGGCACCCCCGCGGCCGGACCTACTCTGGATGGAACCCGAGTGCGAGGGAGCCGGAAGGCTTAGCGCGGAGCCCGCGCGCCCGCCCGCTGCTCGCTCGCTCACCCGCTCACCCAGGCGGCCCGGGCAGCAGCGGCTCCTCGCGCGCTCGGTGGGGCCCGGCCTCGTCCTCCCCGCGCAGACCTGCGGCAGGACTGGGGCGCCGGCGGGGGCGTGGGCGGCGCGGCTCTGCGCCTGCGCCCGAGAGTTCTGGCCCGCGGCGTGCGGAGCCCTTCCCGCGGTGGGGGAGGGGGTGCTGCGAGGTCGCAGGGGGTGGGGCTCCTGGACGGCCTGGTGCGCGCCGCTCGGCGCAGCTCGGACCCTTGCTGCCTGCGCGGTTGGGAGCTGCGTACCCGCCCACGTCCCCGGCCTGCGCAGGGTCCCCGGAACGCGGCTCTTCCAGGCTCTCTGCGGGCGGCCCCCGTGCTCACGGCGGAGACCTGGCTCTGCCCGCCTCCAGCTCCCTCCAGGGCTGTAGCGACGTACCCTAATCTGTTAGATTGCTACACAAAATTTTAATAGAAGGGGATCCCTGGGTGGCTCAGCGGTTTAGCGCCTGTCTTCGGCCCGGGGCGCCGTCCTGGAGTCACGGGATCGAGTCCCACATCGGGCTCCCTGCATGGGGCCTGCTTCTCCCTCTGCCTGTGTCTCCGCCTCTCTCTCTCTCTGTGTACTCTCATGAATAAATAAATAAAATCTTAAAAAAAAAAAGGCAGAGCTATTGCCTTATTAAAAAAGAAGAGGAAGAAGAAGAAGAAAGAAGAAGAAGACAGTGTCATGGAGCCTGCTTCTCCCTCTGCCTGTGTCTCCGCCTCTCTCTCTCTCTGTGTACTCTCATGAATAAATAAATAAAATCTTAAAAAAAAAAAAGGCAGAGCTATTGCCTTATTAAAAAAGAAGAGGAAGAAGAAGAAGAAAGAAGAAGAAGACAGTGTCATGGAGCCTGCTTCTCCCTCTGCCTGTGTCTCCGCCTCTCTCTCTCTCTGTGTACTCTCATGAATAAATTAATAAAATCTTAAAAAAAAAGGCAGAGCTATTGCCTTATTAAAAAAGAAGAAGAGGAAGAAGAAGAAGAAGAAGAAGAAGAAGAAGAAGAAGAAGAAGAAGAAGAAGAAAGAAGAAGAAGACAGTGTCATGGCACCGAAGAAGAAGAAGAAGAAGAAGAAGAAGAAGAAGAAGAAGAAGAAGAAGAAGAAGGAGAAAGAAGAAGACAGTGTCATGGCACCAAAGTCGGAAGAATAAGAAGAAGAAGGAGAAGGAGAAGGAGAAGGAGAAGAAGAAGAAAGAAGAAGAAGACAGTGTCATGGCACCGAAGTCGGAAGAAGAAGAAGAAGAAGGAGAAGGAGAAGAAGAAGAAGAAGAAGAAGAAGAAGAAGAAGAAGAAGAAGAAGAAGAAGAAGAAGAAGAAGAAGAAGAAGAAGAAGACAGTGTCATGGCACCAAAGTCGGTACAATTGTTCGGGCCCTTCATAGGGGACAGCACCGATGGGGCGAGGTACGTCGGAGTAGTGTGGCGCAGAGGAGGAGAAACAGTGGAAGATCCCGGAGGGAACTGATGGACCAGAGTGGAGAGCGTGTGCAGAGCTGTGGACCGGGTGTGCGACCGCCGTGTGTAGGGGCCACGGAGTAATCCAAGAGGACCAGGATCCCGATCCTAGATCTACAAGGGACCCGGAGACCGTCTACTGTTGCCATTTTCATTATATTTTTATTTGAAATTTCAAATCGTAGTAAAATATACCCAACACAAAATTTCCCATTTTAGCTATTTTAAATTGCATGGGGAAGTTTTTAGTGTATTCAGAATGTTGTGCAAACACTACCACCATCTGATTTCAGAACATTTCCTCACCCCAAAAGAACCCTGGAACACACTGAGCAGTCACTCCTCATCACCCTCCTCCCCACCCCTAGTAATTCCATTTTACTTCCTGCATCTATGAATTTGCCTGTTCTAGACAACACATATAAGTGGAATAGTACATAATTTATCTTTTAGTATCTGGTTTATCTCAATTAGCATAATGTTTTCAAGGTTAATCCATGTTATAGGGTGTGGCATGTTATAGCATGTATTGTGTTATAGTGTGTTCCAAGTTCATCCATATTATAACATGATCCATTCATCTCTTGTTCAACACTCAGGTTGTTTCTACCTTTTGGCTGTTGTGAATACTACTGCTGTGAACGTTGGTTACAAGCACCTGAGTCCTTATAGTCAGTTCTTGTTTTAATTCCTGTTGTGATTTTGACCAGGGTTGTATTAAATATATGCATCCATCTTGAAGAGTTGGTGTCTAAAAAATATTGAGTCTTCAGTTTATGAACATGGTATATTTCTCAATTTATTTAAGTTTTCTTTAATGTTCTGAACCATCTATTTAGTTTTCAGTTTAAAGTTCATACATGTGTTTTGTTAACTTTAACCCTAAATAGTTTATGGCTTTTATAATAGAAATGGAATCATTTGCATTTCATTTTCTGGTTGTTTGCTTCTAGTATATAGAAAGACAATTTTTAAAAAGAATTTTACTTATTGTTTTAGAAAGAAAGAAGCTCAAGCAAGGGGAAGAGCAGAGGGAGGGAGAATGTCATGTAGAATCTCAGGTAGACTCTTCACTGAGCATGGAGCCTTGGCTCCATCTCACGACCCTGAGATCATGACCTGAGCTGCGAAATCGAATTGGACACTTAACTGACTGAGTCACCTGGGTGCCCTGGCAATTGATTTTTTTTATACTGATCTTATATTGTATCACCTTGTTATATTTACTTATTTTTTTCAGTAATTGTTTTGTAGGTTCCTTGGGGTTTTCCATATAAATAATGTTAACTGTGAATATAGAGTTATACTTCTTCTTTCCCAATCTTTAGGCCTTCTATTTGTCTTATTTTATTAAATATTCGGTTATTATCTGTTTATTCCTCATATTTATTACTTTTATTTCACCAGCTAGAGCCTCTAGTACAATGCTGAATGGATATGATGACAGCAGATGCCTATGTCCTATATTCAATCTTAGCAGAAATTTTTATATTTCACCATTAAATAAATCAGTTGTATTAAATTGTAGAATTTTGATTCTATTCCTAGTTTGCTAAGACTTTTTAAAAAATAAATTGGTATTGAATTTTATCACCTTTTCTGCATCTATTTAAAAGATCATGTAATTTTCTCCTTTATTTTGTTAATATGATGAATTACATCAATTACTCAAATGTTGTGTAAACCTTACATTTCAGGCATAAACCCCATGTGATCCTGACATATTATTTTGTTTAAATACTGATGGATTCTTGATCTCAGGATCATGAAATCAAGCCCCATGTTGGGCTCTGCACTCTTTGTGGAGTCTGCTTGCGATTGTCTCTCCCTCTGCCCCTTCTCCCACTCTTTTTCTCTCTCTAAAATAAAAATAAGTAAATCTTTAAAAAAAAAAGTTTTAAATGTTGGTGGATCCTATCTGATAGTACACTTTTAAGGATTGTTGCATCTATGTTCATGAAGGATATTGATCTATAATTTTATCATATTTTTGTTGGGATTTGGTGTCAGGATTATGCTGTCCCCATAAAACAACCTGGGAACTGTTCCCTTCCCTTCCTTTATATTTTTGGGAAGATTTGGGGGAAGTATAGTATTATTTCTTCCTTATGTGTTTGATGGAATTTACCATGTGGGCCCGGAGGGTTGTTTTCTCTTCTCTTCTCTTCTCTTCTCTTCTCTTCTCTTCTCTTCTCTTCTCTTCTCTTCTCTTCTCTTCTCTTCTCTTCTCTTCTCTTCTCTCTTTCTCTTCTCTTCTCTTCTCTTCTCTTCTCTTCTCTTCTCTTCTCTTCTCTTCTCTCTTCTCTTCTCTTCTCTTCTCTTCTCTTCTCTTCTCTTCTCTCTCTTCTTTCTCTTCTTTTCTCTTTTCTTCTCTCCTCTTCTTCTTTTCTTTTTTGTAGTATTCTATTTAATAATGCATTAAATTTCTTTAATAAACACAGGGCTATTTATTCATATTTTCTATTTCCTCTTGTGCTAGTTTTATTGTATTTTTCATAGAATTTTCCCATTTCATCTTAGTTGGATTTAGTGGCAGGAGTTTGTTCATACTAATACCCTTAATATTTTTTTGATGTCTACAGAATCTGTAATGATATCTTCTGCTCATTATTCATATTGATAAGTTGTGTGCTTTCTCTTTTTTCTTGATCAGCTTTTCTAGGAAGTATGAATTTTACCAATATTTTCAAAAAAAAACTACTTTTTCCATTGATTTTTCTTAAACCTTTGTCTATTTTCTACTTCATTGCCTTCTAGTCTTTAACAGCTATTTACTTAGTTGGGCTTAATATGCTCTTTTTCTAGCTTCTCAAGATAGACACTTACATAATTGATTTTAAATCTTTTTATCTAATATAAACATTTAAAGGTACAAACTTCCCTCTAACAGAGCTGTTCAGCAAGATCTCATGCATTTTGCTATGTTGCACTTTTACTATCATTTAGTTTGAAATATTTTCTGATTTCCCTAATGATTTTTTCCTTTGACTCACAAGTTACTTAGAAATGTGTTTTTAATTTCTAAATGTCTCAGTCTTTTCTCAATTGTCAATAGTTGTGTTTTTGTTTTACAGTGGGTGGAGGGAGGGTGAGAATATAAATTTGACTTCTCCTTCTTGTCTCCTTCTCAGCTTTGTCATCTTTAAAATTCAGTTTCTCCTTAAGCTCTTTGTCCAGCTCCGCTCTGTTCAACTGGGCATTGACAGTCTCAAAATCAAAGTTGCCTTCAAAAAAAAGCAAAGTTGCCTTCAAGCTTAGTAGTGTTTTCTTTGACATCAGTCTGGCAGTTTTGCCCTCTGGTGTGCTTCCTGACTCGTCTGGTCCCTAATGTCCTCCTCTGAGGCCTTCCATTGTCCTCATTTACCTACCGGTGACTGTGCACACCTGCTGACTGGACAACATCACTGGTGGTCTTGCTGCTGCACCCCACAGGGCCCTGCCAGGTAACAGCTTCTTGGCCTTCAGGTTATCAACAGAACCAGCATGGACAGCCTGTTCCAGCATGGGGCTCTGGCAGCCTGGGACAGATGGAAAACCAGCTCCCTTCGAGGTGAGCTGATGTGGCTCTGAGGACAAGTACGCTCTGAGATGGGCTGTGGGGATGGAGGAGAACCAAGGCTCACCAGCTTCTCCAGACCTAAGAAAGTGGGTCTTACTGGCTGAGCAGAGGGCTGGCAGCCAGCTAGCTGTGGGTGGCATCCCTCCGAAGAGACTGTGAAGCATGTGTGGCTGGAAGGTGGCCGAGCCCAAGCCTGGAGGAGACGGAGCAACAGCAGGATCATGCAGGAGTGCATGCTGAGCTTTCGCAGGTTCACACATGGAGGTATGTGTGATATCGTTTCCCAGGAAAATGATGCAGGCACGCACTTCCTCTCTTGGGGGACCCGCCCATCTGTGGGGCGGTCTTCAGCACCAAAAGACCTCACTTTGGCGAGCGCCATGGTGTTGTCCACACTGATGGTGTAGAGGATTCGATGGTGTAGGGAATACTCTGGAGACAAGGCCGATCTTGCTGCTGGGGTATCGGGGTTCCGAGGAGCCGCTCATGACAGTAGCCTCCTGGCTGGATCACCTTGACAGTATTTTTATACTTCTTTATTCCCAGCACAAATCTTAACATAGAGCAGATACTTGAGTTACACTTGCCTTGACTTCATGTGTTCAGAGCTTTATTCGCTGGCACTACCTGCATGCCTCTCGCTTGTTCTAAAACTTCTGCTGAACAAGTATTGTCTGTTTTTTTGTGGGGGAGGGCTTTGATTTTTTTTCAAGATGTGGCAATATATTTTAGGGAGGAAAAGTGGCACCCAGACTCCATTTAGAGGGACTTATACAGAGATGTGATGCTGGAGAACTGCAGAAATCTAGTCTTTGTGGGTAAGCGGTTTCCCCTTGAGTCTTGACATTTGTCCAGGAAAGCAAATTGGGCTCCTAATAGAAAGGGCTTACTTAAGCTGTGAGTTGGAGTTCATGCATCATAGACTCCATATATATATGAATATGGATATATTTAGGTTTAGTGATAAGATGTTTCTGCTCTTCATTCCCAAGTGAATGTCTGCAGTTGGTAGAGTTGACTATAGGCAACATGTTTGTTGTGTCTGCCAGCAAGTCTCCCCAAGGAGCCAGGGCTGAGGCAGTGAGACAGCATTTTCTCAATAGTGGGACAAATCATGAATCTTCCTGGTTATGAATGAACTTTTCACCATGATCTTCATCTCTTCCTTGAACATAATGCCAACTCCCTTTCCCCTTCTTCAGAGTGCTGCCTTCAAAACAAGTCCTGCAAACCTCCTCCAACCCTCCCTATAGCCTTATGTCATGAAATAATTGATAGTTTCAGATCTTATTATGTCCAGTACCACTGCCAGGTCACATGCCTTTCCTTATGCATAGGGCTGCCAGTTTCCAAGCCTGATGTGATCATTTACCTACAAGAGGGAAAAAAAACATGTGTGTTGAAGAAAGAATTTCCTACATATACCTGTCCAGATGGGTGAAGCCAATGGATGTGAATGGAAGAAGCATCCCAACCATTTGGTGCAGGGCAGCCTAAGAAGTTGGGGCTTCTCCCCATAGCCTAGGGAATCCCTCTCCCTACCTCTTACCAGAATTTCTGGTCTTCAAAGGAGTCATAGTCTTTGTTAAAGCTAATCACTCTCCCTAAGCTCTGGATCCCACCTCTGGATATGTTTACTTGAAACCTACCTAGCTCCTTTTCAGGCATCCTCAGTATTTCATTTTCTATGCTCCTTCTCCTGGGCCTTCATATGTTTATTGCTTTCCTTTATCTTAAAATTGCCACTTCTAGCTACTATTTTTTTCAGACAGAAAAGAATGTTTTTCTTCTGTATTCCCTTAATGAACTCCAGATTTGAGTGATATGCACCTGCTACCTTCACTTCTTCACCTTTTGTTTTCCTCTTCCTTTGGAATATGCCTCTCATTCATTCTACTGAAAGTTATCTTCAGGGAGGTCTCTGCTCAGTTCATTATTTCTACCCCCTGCCATTTTGTTTCTTTCTTTCTCCCCTTTTACCTTCGTTCCTTATTCCTATATCTCCACATCATCCATAGGCAATGTTATGTTTGATATTCATCCATGTTGTGTGTATATCAGCAAATCTTTTCTTATTGCTATATAATAATGTATACTTTTTGTAATATTGTTATAAAATGTAAATGGTTACTTTTAATTAACCTAAATGATTTTGTTACAAATCCCATTCTTTTTATTATTTTTTACTTTTTAAGATTTTATTTATTTATGCATGAGAGACATACAGAGAGAGAGGCAGAGACACAGGCAAAGGGAGAAGCAGGTTCCACGCAGGGAGCCTGACATGGCACTTGATCCCGGGTCTCCAGAATTCCACCCCAGGCCAAAGGCGGCGCTAAACCACTGAGCCACCTGGACTGCCCCCATTCTTTAAAAAAAAGATTTTATTTATTTACTTGAGCACAAGCTGGATGAGGGGCAGAGGGAGAAGCAGACTCCCCACTGAGCAGGGAGCTGGACCAGGACTCAATCCCAGAATCCTGGGATAATGACCTGAGCTGAAGGCAGATGTGTAACTGACAGAGTCACTCAGAGACCCTATGCTGTTTACTTTTTTCACTTAATATTGTGTCTCTGAAGGTTGCTTTGAGCATATCTAATCTATTGTTCCTAATTGCTCTGTCAATTTTGATACAGTGGGCTAACCTGACTTGCGTTCTTCCCTTCCCCCAGTTACTTTTATTATTCTTACTTCTGCTCTCTAATACTGTGACTTAATTATTTTTTTCTCATAGTTCTGCTTCTCTGTGCCAGTAGTTTTCATCCAACAGTGGGGCTACTCCCATAGTGGGCATTAGGAGGCATTTGGAAATGTGTAGAGATGTTTTGGGGGTAGAAGCATTCCTAGCATTTAGTGCCCAGGGATGTTATATGCGCAGTGATGGATGGGACATCTAGCATAACAAAGAATTGCTCCTCTCACCATGTCCATAGTGGCCTGTGGGAAACTCTCCATTCTGACTACCAGATTTGACCTCTGTAGCTCCAACTTCTTACCTTCTCTCCACCTTCCTTCATCACACATTCACATGGGTGACTAGCCATCCCCATAAGTTAAATTTGCCTGAAGTCAAAATCAGACTTCTTCCCAGTATTCCTGTTTCTTCAGTGAATTTCCTTTTTAAATTTTTAATTTTTAAAAACGGTTATGGAAAATCTCAAACATTTGCAAAAGCCAACAGAATAGTATAATCAAGCTCCATGTATCTATTGTCTAGCTTCAACAACAATAAACACATGGTAATCTTATCTCATTTCTTTATATTTATGTCTCTCTGGCTGCACATGATATTACCATCTTTTGTGGAGGCCGAGAAAAATTAAGGCCATTCCACCTCAAGTTTAGCATTAGCACAAATACAGCCATCTTAGGTCCCTGGGAATAAGAGCTGAACTTTACAGGAAAAACTGCAGATTGTCCTAGGCAGGGAATCCCATATCAGAAAGACAATAAAGCTCAGAATGCCCTCAGCAGAGAATCCTGTATCAGATCTTAAGAAACTCCCCACCCTTTCCCCCATATAGGAATGGAAAAAATTCCTCCACCCCTTCTGAAGATCCCCTAGACCAGCCCATAAAAAATCCAGCTGTAACCCACTTCGGGGTCCAAGTCCCTGCTCTGCTGTATGGAATATACTTGGACCCAGGCTCGAGCTTGTAAATAAACCCTCATGTACTTGCATTGGTGTGGGCTCCTTGGTGGTTTCTCGGATTTGCAATCTTGGGCACAACACTTTGACTATTCATCATCTTTTACTAATTGTATTCCTTTATTGAGGATACTGTCACATCCTTTAAGATTCTTTAAAAGGTCTGTTAGATTAATCTTTATCTTTTAAGATGTGTGACAGTATTCATTGATTAATTTATGTTAAAATATTTTTTTAGTGTCTGCTGTGTGCCACATACTCTAAGTGCCAGAGATGCAGCAGTCCACAAAACAGAAATCCCAGCCTTCATAGAGAGACTTTTTACAGTTGTGGGAATATATTAACTAATCAAATATGTGGTATGTTATATTGTCCTAAGTGTTATAGATAAAAGATCAGGAATAGGGATAGGGAAGATCAGGGTGATAAGATAGTGGCAATTTTTTTTTTTTTTTTTTTTAATGATAGTCACACACAGAGAGAGAGAGGCAGAGACACAGGCAGAGGGAAAAGCAGGCTCCATGCACCAGGGACCCGACGTGGGATTTGATCCCGGGTCTCCAGGATCACGCCCTGGGCCAAAGGCAGGCGCCAAACCACTGCACCACCCAGGGATCCCAATAGTAGCAATTTTAAACAAAATGGTCAGGGAAGGTCTGGCCAAGAAGGTGATATTTGAGCAAGAATTGAACAGAAGTAAGGAAATGAGGCATGGAGGTAATGGGGAAAGAGCAAATAGGGCAGAGAGAACAATATGCTGGGTGTGTCCAAGGAACACTAAAGAGACCAATATGCCCGGAGTGCAGTAAGCATGGGAGACAGAAGTAGAAATTGGTGTCAGAGGGTAATAGGATAAGATTGTTAGGGTCTTGTAGGCCATTGTAAGAATCTTGCTAATACTCAGTGAAGTAGGAGACATAGCAGGGCCCTGTGCTGAGGAGTGACATGCCCTGACTTGCCTTTTAACCAGATCACTTAGCTTGCTGTGTTGAGATTTTGGGGAGCAGATTAGGAGAATATGGATGGTTGCAGTGAGAAGAGTCTGCTAGCCGTAACTAGTCAGGAGACTCACATAATTTAGGTACAAACCGGGATTTGGAGTTCATATTGCTTCCCACAGTTCATGTACATATGCATATTTCAAGTGGGTTAGGGGTAGTGGGAAGAGAGCCCTTCCCCCTCACCCAAAGAAGCCCTGGAAATTTCTCATTATCCAAGTATCTTTAAATTTTGAAAGTTAGGTAGTCCTAGAGAGCAGACATAGATACAATACATTTGACCCTGGCTCACTGCATTCCCCAGAGTCCCCCAGCAAAGGCCAGACACCTGTAGGTGACATTGTTTTTCACAGGGTGGGGTTTTCAGGCCACAAAGCTTAGTTTCATGAGGTACCACACTGTTTTATATTTGGGGCATTTGTCATTATCCCATGAGGTTTATGCTTTTGTTTAAATAAATGTTTAAAGAAATTAAGAAAAAATAATCTCATTTACAGTTGCATCAAAATAAAATAAAATAAAATAAAATAAAATACCTAGGAAGAAATTTAGCTAAGGAGGTGAAAGACCCATATATTGAAAACTACAAGATATTAATGAAAGAAATTGAAGAATACACAAATAAATAGAAATATATCCTACGTTCATGCACTGGAAGAATCAATATTGTTAAGAGATTCATAATACCCAAAACAATCTACAGATTTAATCCAGTCCCTATCAAAATCCCAATGGCATTTTTATTTTATTTATTTATTTTTAATTTCATTTTTTAAGATTTTATTTATTTATTCATGAGAACACAGAGAGAGAGAGAGAGTGAGAGAGCCAGAGACACAGACAGAGGGAGAAGCAGGCTTCATGCAGGAAGCCTGACGTGAGATTCGATCCTGGGTCTCCAGGATCATGCCCTGGGCTGAAGGCGGCACTAAACCACTGAGCCACCTGGGCTGCCCTATTTTATTAGACTATTTATTAGACTATTTTAGAGAAATAGAACAAACGATCCTAAAATTTGTATGGAAACACTAAAGACCCTAAATAACCAAAACAATTTAAGAAAGAAGAACAAAGCTAGAGACATCACACTCCCTGACTTCAAACTATATTATAAAGCTATAGTAATTAAAACAGTATGGAATTGGCCTAAAAACAGACACATAGATCAGATCACGTAATAGAGAGCCCAGAAATAAGTCTATGCATATGTGTTCAATTAATTTGCAATAAAGGAGCCACGAATATAGAAGGGGGAAATGACAGTCTCTTCGATAAATGGTGCTGGGGAAATTGAACAGCCACATGCAAAAGAATGAAATTGGACAACTGTTTTACACCATGCATAAATTGTAACTCAAATGGATTAAAGACTTGAATGCAGAACCTGAAGCTATACAACTCCTAAAAGAAAACGTAAGTGTGGGATCCCCGGGTGGCGCAGCGGTTTAGCACCTGCCTTTGGCCCAGGGTGCGATCCTGGAGATCTGGGATCGAATCCCACGTCGGGCCCCCGGTGCATGGAGCCTGCTTCTCCCTCTGCCTATGTCTCTGCCTCTCTCTCTCTGACTATCATAAATAAAATAAAAATTAAAAAAAAAAAAGAAAACGTAAGTGGTAAACTACTTGACATAGGTCTTGGCAATGATTTTTTTTTAATCTGACACCAAAAGCAAAAGCAATAAAAGCAAAAATAAACAGGTGGGACTACATCCAACTAAAACACTTCTACACAGCAAAGGAAATCATCAACAAAATGAAAAGGAAACCTACTAAATGGAAGGAAATAATTGCAAATCATATATGTAATAAGAGGCTAATATCCAGAATACATAAAGAACTGACGCAACTCAATAGCAAAAAAAAAAAAAAAAAAAAAAAGCAAACAAAAAACCCAAGCAAACAAACTGAACACCCCAATTAAAACATGAGCAGAAGATCTGAATAGACATTTTTCAAAAAAAGACATACAGATGGCCAACAGCTACATGAAAAGATGCTCAACATCACTCATTATCAAGGAGATACAAATCTAAAATCACAATGAGATTATCACTTCACACCTATTAGAATGGCAATTATAAAAAAGCTAAAAGAATTAACAAATGTTGGTAGGAATGTGGAGAAAAACGAGCCCCCATACACTAATTGGTGTGCTTGTAAACTGGTGTATCCACCATGGAAAACAATATGGACCTTCCTCAAAAAATTAAAAATAGAACTACTATATGATCCAGCAGTTCCACTGCTGAGTATTTATCTGAAGAAAATGAAAACACTAACTTGAAATATATGTATTGGCCCCTGTCTAATTTCTGATGATGCTTCACTTTCCTTCCCTCACATTTTGAATTCTATATATAGATTGGCTTTCCTACCATTTCCTTTTCTACCATTCTTGTCCCATGCATACACTTTCTTTCTCCTTGCTCATCCCCCAAGCTCCATTAAATGCAAAGACATGTTTCAGAATGTAAGAGCCATATAACTATGCACATATTTAATTTTATGATATCCCGTCATCTTTACCAGTTTCCTTTCACTCAACACAAAACATGCATCTTTAAAATTTTCTTCAGGTTAAGAAAATAGTTTCAAGGCCAAGGAGTCTATTGAAAACCACGATGTTTTTGAAGAATACTTAGCCTTGGGGGTAATCACGGGAAGACCCATCAAAGATGATCCTTAGGACCCAAACTTGGTAGGGGATGTGGTATGTGAGAATAGGTTGGAGAGCCAGGAGGGAGAAAAGCAAAGAGATGGGATCAAATGTCATTTTCTAGCAAGAAAATACTCAGCAAGAGAGGGAACAGGCAAACACAAAATTTGCAAAAAAATTCCTTACTACACAACAAAAACTTCCTATAGGAGAGAGACTGTATAAATGTGATATGACTGAAGATATGTTCAAACAGAATACAAGACATCATCAAATATGCAGTGTAGAGAAACCGTACAAATCTAAGGAATATGGGAAATTTTTCAGTCACTGTTCTTTTCTTAATAATCATCCAAAGATTCATCATCCATCGTCTTATCTTAGAAATTTTCTGAATGTAATAATTGGAAAGTCTTCAGTGACGATCTAAACTTTACTCAGCATCAGAAAAGCCACGGTGGAGAGAAATCCTTTAAATGCAATGATTGGGGATCCCTGGGTGGCGCAGCGGTTTGGCGCCTACCTTTGGCCCAGGGCACGATCCTGGAGACCCAGGATCGAATCCCACATCGGGCTCCCGGTGCATGGAGCCTGCTTCTCCCTCTGCATGTGTCTCTGCCTCTCTCTCTCTCTCTCTCTGTGACTATCATAAATAAATAAAATATTAAAAAAATAAATGCAATGATTGTGCAAAAACTTTCAGTCAGAACTCTTCTCTTATTAAACATCAGAGAACCCACACTGGCGAGGAACCCTATGAGTGTGAAAAGTTCCAGCCCTAGCTTATCACTTATTAAACAGAAGAGTATACACTGGAGAGAAACCCCATAAGTACAATGAATTTGAGAAAGCCTTCTAAATCCATTCAGCTCTTATTCACACCAGGAAATACACAATGGAAAGAAACCCTATCAAGGTAATGAGTCTTTTTGGCTTTTGGCCAAAACTCATCCCTGACTCATCATCAGAGAAAAACCTTATGAATGTGTTGATTGTAGGAAGGCCTGGAGTGACCACTTTGCTGTCAGAAGTCAGGACAGAACTCATATTGTAGAAAAACCCTACAGGTATAATCAGTGTGGGAGAGCCTTCAGCTAGAGTTCACGCCTTACCTTATATCAGGTAATTCACACTGGAAAAAGCCTTATAAACAATGAATGTGGAAAATCCTTCAGCCAGAGTTCACATCTTAACACACATCAGATAACCCACACTGAAGAGAAACCCTATGATTGTGGTAAACAAGGCAAAATCTTTACCCAGAGCATAAGTATCATGAAAATCAGAAGACTGAATGCTGCAGAAAGACCTTATGGTTGTAGTCAGTCTGAGAAAGACTTCAGCCAGCATACAATCCTTTTTTAAAAAATAAATATTTATTTATTTATTTTAGGAGAGAATGGAGGGGGGGGAGGACAGAGAGAATCTCTTTGTTGAGTGTGGAGCCTATGTGGGGCTCAATTCCACGACCCAGACGTCATGACCTGAGTCAAAATCAAGAATCAGGCACTCAACTGACTGCACCATCTATGTACCCCCAGAGTACAATCTTTTTTAGTATTGATAACTTATACTACCTAGAAAATCTATGAATGTGATGAATGTATTAATGACTTCAGGTAACATCAGTCATCACCAGAGATCAAAAATTTCACTGGTAATACAAATAAAGTTTAAGCAAGATTTGACATTTCATGAAAGGCTAGCAAGTTAATGTGAGCACGACACTACCAAATACATTTTTATAAGATACTTGATGGTGGATATTGTGTAGTTCTGACATTTCAGCTTTTTATCAGAGTTTCATATAGACACTCCATGCAAATGCTTCTATCAATCATTAATACATTTACCATCAGACTTTTTATGCCCTCATCTTCAGAAGATTTCTGAAACTTTAAAAAATAGGAATTCCCCTAATAAAACAAATCAGTCATGGAGATGAAAAGTACAACACAAGGAATGTTAGTAAAAAATATCCTAAAAATGTTGTATGGTGACAGCTGGAAACTTATCAAAGAGAGCATTGTGCAATGGATAGAATTATTGAATCACTATGTTGTGTCAACTAAAATAACATTGAATGTCAGGTATACTTTATTTCTAAAAACTTTTAAAAAGAAATGCCCCAAATGGAAATAGAACCACTCAAATAAAAATTGAGAAAATGTTTTAATTGCATCACCCCAAATTCTACATCTACAAGTTCTAATACAGAGAAACCAGGAATCCAAGTATATCTCTCATAAGTCTTCTCAACCATGACAGAGACAATTCCAGAGGACCTGTAGAAGCAAAGGGACACCTTTTAAATAACTAAGACCTTTAGCAAGGGGAAAGGTCATCTCCCTCATGTCCAACACCACAAGATTTTATCTAAGGGGGAGAGACACGTGGAAAGAGAGCGATTTTCAAGATATATATCACAAGAACAAACTTCTACAGGATATAGGCATATACTTTTGAAGCCTATCTTTGAAAAGATGAATGAAAAAATAGAAGATTAGGAAAGATACACAGATACTCTATTTCTGAGCCTATTTCTTATTACTTGGCACTTGAGTGCCTGGGTGGCTCAGTCTGTTGGGCATCTGCCTTCAGCTCAAGTCATGATCTGGGATTGAGCCCCACATTGGGCTCCCTGCTCAGTGGGGAGTCTGCTTCTCCCTCTTCCTCTGCCCCTCCCCCCCCCAATTCATGCACACACTCTATCAAAATAAATAAGATCTTTTTTTTAAGCACTATGGCATTATGCTTCATGAGTGAACCTAATTGTCCATATTATGTGAGGTCATGTCATTTTAATAGGTTGAGACTTAGATCAGAAGGTAAGATAACAGTAAATCCAAGTTCCCTTGAGATAACCACAGCATAGAAGGAAGAAACCAGAAATGACCTAAACCTGATTGAAACTGTGAAACCTGATTCCTCTCCCCCCAAAATTCACTTCTATTTAGTCTTAGTTGGCTGTTAATCAGTGTAAGTTCAAATACAACTTAAAATATACTCTAAATTGTATGGCAACAGTTATAATACAACCAAACACTGAGAACAGAAACAGCGGCAGTGTACAGAAGTTATTTGTCTAAATCTTTGGCTAGTATTCAATAATATTAAATAGAAAATACAGGTATAAACTTCCATTAGCTTCTATTTAATCCATCCATTGATGGATTAATAACATGGTGATTATTTCGGTACAACTCTAACAGCTGGCATTTGGGGCAGTTTGAGTATGTAAAAGTCAAATAATGCTATTTTTTTATTTGCAAAATCAGTTAAAGTTTGACTCTAAGGCAAGAGACGTAACTCCAAAGCAGTATATAAATTTTTTATTATAGAATTAGTGATCCAGGGGCGCCTGGGTGGCTCAGTGGTTGAGCGTCTGCTTTTGGCTCAGTTTGTGATCCTGGGGTCCTGGGATGGAGTGGAGTCCTGCATCAGCTCCCCATAGGGAATCTGCTTCTTCCTCTGCCTATGTCTCTGCCTCTCTCTGTGTGTCTCTCATGAATAAATAATTAAAATATTTTTTTAAAAAATCAATTATTCAAATATGTGTTTAATTTAAAATTTTTGACTTCGTATATTTAATGGGAAATCCTTAAATGTTCTATACAGAGATACTGTCTGCAAGGAAGCACAAAGGAAATTTCTGGGGGACAGACATGCTCTGTATCATGGCTAGGAATGGTGGTTACTCAAGTGTATACATTTGTCAGATCATTCACCTGTATACCTAAAAATACTTTCAATAAATATTTGATAAAAATGTTATATAAACAGCCCTTTAATTTCTATTTCTCTTTAGAGTCACTTAATTTTTTCCTTACAAAATGTACACATTCTTGAGAAGTTTGTAAAACTAGCTATTTACGTTTGCAAATCTGTAGGATCCAGATTTAAACTCAGCAGCATCTATTTCTCTCCACACACGTCATACACACACACACACACATACACACACAAACATATATATATTTCCATATCTTGCTGCGTCATTGAAGATCATGAACTTTAATCATTCTCAGGTAATTCTGACAATGATTTTCTATTTTTTAGTTTTTCCAGATATAATTGCTTATATTTTTCCAATTTTTGTTTTTTAAAGTCTTCATGGGAATCTTTCATTCAGGAGCACTGACGACCTACATATTTAATTCTGAGTTCTGTTTGACTCTCTCTTAACTGTTCCCAATTTCTTTGAGATGCTCCTTGTGTTATATGCAAGGTTCAGTTCTCAGCAGTATCACATTAATAACTCATTTAATCTTCATAATCTTCATAGGTTCCTTCCAGAACCACCAAGGAACAATCTCTGAGATGCACCAAGGGAGAATGCTACACACTGTGAGAGGTTTCAAATTCCACCCATCCTTAACCAACAGATTGTGAGAGGCTTGTTTAGATATAAGGAAATAAGACTTAAGAAATGTAGAGGGACAATCAGACAAATCCATTGATGTTGCTTCTCAGGCTTGTCCATTTAGGAAGGAACACGAGCCTATGACGTTTTCTGAGATGCAGACCCAAAAGCACGTATTTAGCACCAGGCACTGCACTTTTCTGTTCGTTACTCACTTTTTCCAACTACCAATGTGCTTCTCAGTGCTACACTCCTTCACTCACATTCATCACTGTCAGAATGAATAATTAGCATCAGGCCATACCTTGCTGAGGGACGGAATCTAACAGTTTTCATTTGAAATATGACAGTATTTGGATCTCTGTGATATTGTCAAATATATTGAGATCTATACAAGGTCTGGTAGATGAGCTGAGGTATACATCTCTCTCTCTCTCTCTCTCTCTCTCTCTCTCTCTCTCTCTCTCACACACACACACACACACACACACAAATACCACAGCAGGAAAATAATTGGACTGGGATTAGACATAGACTCCAATTTTAGTTTTGCCATTTGCTAGTTGTGAAACTTTAGGAAGTCCTATCTTGGGCAAGTAGTAGGGCACATAACACAGCAATTAAGAATGTGAGCTCCTGGGGCACCTGGATGGCTCAGTCAGTTAAGCATCTGCCTTCAGTTCAGGTCATGGTCCCAGGGTCCTAGGACCAAGCCCCATGTCAGGCTCCCTGCTGATCAGGGGAGTCTGCTTTGCTTTTCCCTCTCCTGCCCCTGCTCATGTGCTCACTCTCTCTCACTCACAAATTCTAAGCATAGAAACATAAAGAAAATGAAACCAATGCTTATAATAATCAAATCAGTCAAAACCAAATAAAACCCTAAAAAAAAAAAAAAAAAAAAAAAACTCCTGTAGCCATGTCATGGATGACCTTGGGTGAGTTATTCAACCTCTCTGAGACCATTTCCTTACCTGTAAAAAGAGGTTAAAAATAATGACTTCAATAATTTATTCAAAATTTATTTGATTATCTGTAACATGCCAGTCTCTGTTGGAGCTTATGTTTTGAGGTAAAATGTGCTAAGACACATCTGATAGGGACTACCAGGAATAAATGTATATTACAACAAAATTAGGTTTACTCATTTACTGCAACAAGGTAGACCATTACCAGCAGAATTGTGGAGCATCTCACAAAGTATGAAACGGAGTTATTGCAGGATTTTGAAGAAAAGTGAAATTTTAGGTAAAATTAAATGAAAAGTGTTTTGATAGGCTCAATGGAAGGCCAGTCTGGATTATTATTATTTTTTTTTTTTTGAGAGAGAGAGAGAGAAAATCTTAATCAGGCTCCCCACCCAGCACAGAGCTGACCTAGGGCTTCACATGGGGCTTGATGCAATGACCCTGAGATCATGACCTGAGCCGAAATTAAGTAAGATGTTTAATCAACTGAGCCACCAAGGCGCCCCAGCTGGTCTGGATTAAAAGGTAGACTACAGTCTTGCTTTTTTTTTTTTTTTTTTTGAAATCTCAAAGTTAATATAAAAATGTGATATATTGTGTGTGAAAATGCTGTATCTAAAGCTCTACCACTGATTTGGAAAGAGATTGTTTCTGCCAAACATGGCTCTGATCCTCCAGACGAGAGTGGAACATTTATTTATCCTCACAATCATGTCAAATAGTTTCTAATAGTCTCTGATTTTACCAAAGAAGATTCATTTGTCTCCTGGGAGTTCCTTCTTGTTCAGCAACATTCCACTAAGTAGATACACCACAATTGTTGCTGTTGTTTCAACCTGTTCACCTGTTAAAGAACATGTGGATTGTTTCCAGTTTTTGGTAATTCTGAATTGTACTGTTCTAAATGTTCATAAACAGGTTTTTCTGTGAACATAACTTTTTATTCAGCCTGGTTTTGAAAAGCAGACCGGTCTGAATTTGAATGCTTGTTTGAGATCTATTGATTGCGTGATAAGCTTAGACCAGTTAGTTACTTAACTCAAAAAAAAAAAAAAAAAAAAAAAAAAAGAAGATTCTATTTATTTATTTGAGAGAGAGAGCGAGCAAATGAGCACATACAAACAAGGGGAGGGGCAGAGAGAGAGAGAGAGAAAGAAGTAGGAAGCCTGTCATTGGGCTGGATCCCAGGACCTTGAGATGTGGTTCTTGATCCCAGATTACAACCTGGGCAGAAGGCAGATGCTCAACCCACTGAGCCACCTAGGTGCCCCTGTTACTTAATCTTTCTTTTAGTAACTTTATTAAGGAGTTGCTGTGAGGTTAAATGACCCAGTGTATCAGTGGTTCTCCATTATTTCAGACCTAATGAGCGTTTTTTATAATAAATATTTTGTAATGCCCTCATTTTTATCCTGAAATGAAGTTCATTAAATGGGGAAAACTAACCTACATAATTTTTAAAGCTATATAATGCCCTAACTTTAAAGGAGAAATAAGGGCAGCCCGGATGGCTCAGCGGTTTCGTGCCACCTTTGGCCCAGGGTATGATCCTAGAGACCTGGGATCCAGTCCCACATTGGACTCCCTCCATGGAGCCTGCTTCTCCCTCTGCCTGTGTCTCTGCCTCTCTCTCTCTCTCTCTCTCTCTTTCTCTCTCTGTCTCTCATGAATAAATAAGTAAAATCTAAAAATAATAATAATAATAAAGGAGATATAAAAAAGAATGCACTGCAACATTGCAACTCAGGCTGATAAAATGACCAAATCTTAGTAAAACTCAGAACAAAGTACCTTGATTTACATAGCTGCCTTTATAGAAAAAATCCTTGTATATTAGCACTGAAAAGAAAACAAAACTTCGTGGTTGTGTGTAAAAAAAATTTAGGTTACAGTCTCCCCAAACCTTGAATCACTCTATTTTCTTCACAGATGACAAAGAAAATAGTTTCTCAGATGGGGACCCTTTCACTCTCCTGAAATCAACATAAACCTGCCTAAACCTGTTTCATCCCATACTTGATCCCTCCCATGTCAGTAGAGGAGCTCTGTCTGTCTTTCTGGGACAATTCTTCCTGTGTTTTGGATCTCATCCTTTCTACATTTTCAAGACCTTTAATTTTCCCTTCTCCTTTATACTTTATATACCTTTGCAACTGTACCCTTCCTACTATTTTTTTGCCCAGCTTTAAGGTATATTTTACACACAATTAAATTTACCAATTTTGCTTGAATGGTTTAAGTTTTAACAATTGTTTACAGTTGTGTAACTTCTACCACGTCAAGATTTAGAACCCTATTGGGATGCCTTGGTGGCTCAGCAGTTGAGCGTCTGCCTTTGGCTCAGGGTGTGATCCTAGGTCCAGATAGCGAGTCCCACATCCGGGTTCCTGCAGGGAGCCTGTTGCTCCCTCTGCCTGTGTCTCTGCCTCTCTCTCTGTGTGTCTCTCATGAATAAATAAATAAAATCCTTAAAAAGATATAGAACTGCATTGTCCACTATAAGTACTCCCTAGCCATATGTAGCTATTTAAAATTCAATGAAATTAAAAGCTCACCTCCTTACTTGTACTAGCCATATTTCAAATCCTTATAGCCTCATGTGGCTATGGCTGCTGCATTTAACAGCACAGAAATAGAATGTTTTCCTCATTTCTGGAAGTTCTTTTGGACATAGCTACTCAGTGCTTCTGTAGCTATATCTCATAAATTTTGGTTTTACATATGTTACAATTATGTTTAAAATATTTTATATTTCTTATAGTTTTTTGAACAATTGATTTAGCATTATGTAAAATTTCTAATTATATTGGGATTTTTCTAGATATCTTATTGTGAATGCTTGCTAATTTAATTTCATTTTCCTGGGACACCTGGGTGGCTCAGTGGTTGAGTGTTTGCCTTCAGCTCAGGTTGTGATCCTGGAGTCCTGGGATCAAGTCCCACACTGGACTTCCCACAGGGAGCCTGCTTCTCCCTCTGCCTATGTCTCTGCCTCTCTCTCTGTGTCTCTCATGAATAAATAAATAAAATATTTTTTTAAATTTTATTTTCCTCAGAGAATATATTTTGAATGATCTCAGTCTTTTTATGTCTGAAAAATGCCTTTACTTGATTTTAATTTAAAAAAAGGATTAAAAAAATGATTTTATTTATTTGAAAGTGAAAGGGCACAAGCAGAGGAAGGGGAAGGGGAGAGAGAGAGAAGCAGATTCCCCCCTGAGCAGGGAGCCCCCTGAGCAGAAAGCTCCACGTGGAGCTTGATCCCAGGACCCTGAGATCATGACCTGAGTTGAAGTCAGATGCTTCACTGACTGAGCTACTCAGGTCCCCCATTTTATTCTCATTTTTGAAAGGTATTTCCTCTCTATATAAAATTCTAATGTTGCTCCATGGTCTTCTAGATTGCTTGGTTTCTGGCCTGCTGTCTGTGTTCTATTTTTCTTTCTTTTTTTTTAAATAAATAAAGATTTTATTTATTTATTTATTTATTCATGAGAGGCACACACACAAGCAGAGGGAGAAGCAGGCTCCATGCAGGGAGCCTGAGTGGGACTCGATCCTGAGACTCCAGGATCACACCCTGGGCAGAAGGCAGGTGCTAAACCACTAAGCCACCCAGGGATCCCTGTTCTTCTATTTCTAATGTGTCTTCTTTCTCTCTGGCTGATTTTAAGATTTTCTCTTTATCTCTAGTTTTGATTGATTTGATTATTATAAGCATTGGTTTAGTTTTTTCCATGTTTCTGTGCTTAGAATTTGTTGGGTTTCTTGGGTCTGTGGGTCTGTAGTTTTCATCAGATTTGTACAGTTTTTAGTCACTATTTCTTCAAGTCTTTTTTCTGCCCTGCTCCCTCAATCTCTAGATTTCAACTGCATGAACACTGATACTTTGTTCATTCTTTGGAAAAGACTATCTTTTCTCACAGTTTCTTTTTGGATAGTTTCATTGCTGTCTTCAAGTTCACTAATATTTACACTGCAATGTCTAATTTGCCATTAACCCATCAGTTCAGTTTTCATCATGATCATTTTAGCTTTTACCTCTGAATTCATCTTGAGCCTTTCTAAAAATTTCATCTGCTATTCTCTGCTTATTTTGAACATGTGGAATGTAACTATATTATAATTCTATTTGTTCAGATTGGTTTTAGTGACTGATTCTTTTTCATTGTGGATTGTGATTTTTCTTCCTTTTTTCCCTAATAATCTTTGTTTGGATGCCAGTGTTAATTTTATCTTTTGGGGTTCTAGGTATTTTTGTATTCCTAAAAATATTTATGAGTTTATATCTGCGATGCAGTTAAGTTACTTGGAAATAGTTTGATCCTTTCAGGTCTAGCTTTTAAGATTTGTTAAGTGGGACCAAGGCACTTCTCAGCCAAGGGCTAATTATTGTCTCATATTAGCATGACTATTCTTTGATTCAACCCAGTATTTCATGTATCATGCAGTTTTCTAGTATGGCTGTTGGAACAGGCCCTGTCTGAGCTCTGAGCACTGTTATCCCTAATATTTTTAAATAGTTCTTTTCCTAGCCTTGAGTAGTTGCTTCACATGCATATGGTGATCTGTGCCTTTTGCAGCCAGGTCTGGGATCTTATCTGGAGGCTCAAGCAAGGAAGGATTCACTTCCTAACTTACCTATGTGGTTGTTGGCAGGATTCAGTTTGTTGAGTTACTGAACCATGGGACTTAGTTCCTTGGTGGCTGTTGGATGGAGGCCACCCTTGGTCCCTTGACATACAGACCTCCAGTATCATAGCTTGCTCCTTCAAAGTCTGCAAGAGTAAGAATCTGCTACCAAGACAGGAATAACATTCTTTTTGTAACCTAATCATTTCCTCAAAGTTGCCATATTTTATTGTTTGGAACATGTTACTCAAGAGAAGGGAATTATATGAGGCTGGGAAGGCCAGGATACAGGGATCGTTGAGGATTATCGTGGAGGCTGCCTACCACACAAGGGCACTTGCAGGGCTCTCCCCATCTGCTTCCCATGTCTCAAAGTCACCTTTATTACTGGATATCTGGTATCTTAAAAACCATTGTTTCATATATTTTGTCCTCTGTCAAAAATATATATTGTCGCTTCAGATTTTGTCATCATTCATATATATATATTTTTTGTCATTTCAGGCAGGAAGATAAATCTGATTCTTACTATTTCACTGTGGCTAAATGTGGAAGTTCCTGCTCAGGTACTAGTTCCTATCTTGTTAAATTTGCTAAAAACTGTTTTGGCCTAACATCTGGTTTATGCTAGCGAGTATACCAAGTGTACTTAAAGAACTGTGAGTTTAGCAGTTATTGGATGTAGTATACTAAGTATCAAATAGGTCAAGATGTTTGATGGTGTTCTTCAGATCTCCTGTGTCTTTACTGTTTTTTAAATTACATTTGGTCAATTGCAGAGAGATGGCTGTTGAAAGTTAAGAAATGTCCTTCTTGAGCTCTGATAATATTCTACCTTGAAATCTATTATTATCTGACCATATAGCCACCCAACCTTCTCACACTTACAGCTTGCATAGTAAATACTTCTCTATCCACTTAATCTTAACCTCTATCTTCATATATGACATGTGTCTTGTCTTATAAAAGCATATGGTTTGTTTTATCAGTTCTGATGATCTCTCCCCCCCCTTTTTTTAAAGACTTCATTTATTCATGAGAGACACACACAGAGAGGCAGAGACACAGGCAGAGGGAGAAGCAGGCTCCCTGCAGAGAGCCAGATGTGGGATTGGATCCCAGGACCCTGGGATCATGACCTGAACCAAAGGCAGATGCTCAACCACTGAGCCACCCAGGTGCTCCTGATCTCTCCCTTTTAATCAGGGGACTTAGATGAGAATTGGGCAGACTTTTTCTTTAAGATCCAAATGGCAAGTATTTCAGACTTTATGGGCCATTTAGTTTGTGGGCCATCCACTCAACTCTGCCAGTAAAGAGAGAAAGCAGCAATAATATGTAAATGAATGGGTGCAGCTATGATCCAGTAAAACTTCATGTTCAGAAACAGGCATTGGGCCAGATTTGCTCTTGGTTTGGCAGCCAACGCTCCTGGTTTGAATTTAATAGACTATTAAATTAGACTATTTGAATTTAATGTAATTATTAGTACGTTTGGATTTGTCTCACCATTTTATTATTTGCTTTTTGTTTCTCTCCTTGTTTTCCCCTGATTCTCCTTTCCTTCTGTTTCATAGACTACTTAAATATTTTTAAATATATATTTAAAATTTTTTCCAATTAGCTTTTTAGCTGTGTTCCTTTTCAATATTATTTTTAGTAGTTCCTCTAGGGATTACAGTATGCATTATTTATTCTTCACAGGTTTCTTAGCATTAATGTTTCCCTTCACATCAAAAAGAGAAGCCTTAGGGGCACCTGGGTGGCTCAGTCCGTTGAGCCTCTGAATCTTGGTTTCTGCTCATATTGTGTGATCCCATGGATTTTGGGATGGAGCCCTGCATGGGGCTCTGCACTGTGGGGGAGTCTGCTTGAAGATTCTCTCCCTCTGCCCCTCCCCCTACTCTCTCTTTCCCTCAAATAAATAAATCTTTAAGAATTTTTTTTTTAAAACCCTGCTGTCACAGTGGCATTCTCATAAGAAAACCACCAGCATTTATCCACTCACCAAACATTCATCAGGCAGATTCTGTGTCAGATACTGGGCCAGGATTTGGGGGCTCATAGGTTAAAGACTTTAGTCTCTGGAAGCTCAAAGGCTAGTAGAGACACTGGTGAGTGCTGTGATGGAATAATGCAGGCACAGCATGAGAGCAGTGGTGAAGAAGGCTCTGATATGGTCTAATCCTGGCTGTGCCACATACCAACTCTGCAGCCTTGCACAAATGTCTTAGTCTCTGTAAGCCAGCACTGACCAGTAGAAATAGAATGGAACCCACATGTGTAATTTTAAATTTTCTAGGGATCATGCTTAAGAAAAGTAATTAAAAAGAGGCAAAATTAATTTTAAGAGTATCTTTCATTGAATCCCATATGCCTAAAACATTTTATTTTCTTTTCTAAAAGATTTTATTTATTTATTGATGAGAGACACATAAAAAAAAGAGGCAGAGACACAGGCCAAGGGAGAAGCAGGCTCTATCCCTGATGTGGAACTCGATCCCAGGACTCCAGATCACATCCTGAGCCAAAGCAGATGCTCAACCACTGAGCCAGGCATCGCCCTAAAACATTTTAATATATAATCAGTATAAAAAATTATTAATGAGATATTTTACCTGTTTTTTTTTTGAATCTTCAAAATCTGGTATGTGTTTTATATTTGCAGCACAGCTGAGTTTGATGTAGGTATATTTCTAGTTGTCAGCAACCACATGTGGCTAGAGGTTACTACATGGGACTGTACGTTATTTATCATGTCCTTACACACAAACACTTAATTTTCAATGAACATATTAGTGATCAGTCTTAAGTATAAAGACTACTTCTAAATATGCTGATATGTAAGAAGAAGGGTCATCTCTCTTTTGTCCTCTATGTCTTCTTGTCTTTTCTGTCTGTGACTGAGAGTAAAAAAAGAAATACATGTCATTGGAAAGCCATGAGAATTATTTTTCATTTAAAAAATATAAATTTCTCCTTTTTTAAACTTTTTTCTTTTCTTTTTTTTTTAAGACCTAGTTTCTGCTCTTCTTATATTAAATGTAAAGCAATAATGTCAACAGCGGTTATTCAACAAAGAGGGATTAAGTAAAAGTATTGCTTTGTATAAGTTAAAAAACTAATTTTAAAAGAAAAACTAGCTTTTAAAAGATTTTTATTTATTTATTTTAAAAGATTTTATTTATTTATTCATGAGAGACAGAGAGAGAGGCAGAGACACAGGCAGAGGGAGAAGCAGGCTCCCTGTAGGGAGCCTGATGCAGGACTCGACCCCAGGACCCCAGGATCATGCCCTGAGCCAAATGCAGATGCTCAACCACTGAACTGCCCAGGCATCCCTTAAGATTTTTTATTTTTATGTAATCTCTACAACCAACATGGGACTCGAGCTCACAACCTCAAGCTCAAGAGTCACACACTTCCCTGACTGAGCCAGCTAGGTACCCCAGAAAGAAAAGTTTTTTTTTTAAGAAACATTTAAGAAGTTTTAGGATACTAGTATATTTTTTAAAATATTTACTTTTTATTCATGAGACACACAGAGAGAGAGGCAGAAACATAGGCAGAAGGAGAAGCAGGCTCCCTGTGAGGAGCCCGATGTGGGACTTGATCCCAGGACCCTGGGATCATGACCTAAGCCAAAGGTAGATGCTCAGCCACTGAGCCACCAAGGTGTCACTAGGATAATAGTTCAAATGTTGATTAAGTAGTTTTCTCACAGAAGACTCTATAAAAGCTGTCTTTTTGATAATGGTTTTCCTTTCTTAATACCTACTCATCCTCATGGTTTTATCTGTTTTTAATCTTTACAATTTAACCTTTTCCCAAATCACTTTCTTGCCTGACAATATTTATTCCATTCTCTTTGATTACTTTGTTTCAAATCAGATCCTTCACACCATTAACGTTTTCAGCTAACCCTTTCCTAGATTACTAGATTATATTCATATACTCAGTGTTGTATGTTCTCAGTATTTACAACTTCATTACCCCATTCCTCACAGAGCAGCTTCTTTTCTTCTAGCATTGGACACATGGTAGATTTGTATTTTTATGTCTTTTAGATGGCGAGTCTGGACCTAAAGCCAAAAAATCAGCACTACAGCAACAAGACATTTTCAAAGAAGGTCTATCCCAAGTCATAAACACAGAAGAACTTAAAAAGAAATTTGTTTGGAGAAATATCTGGAAATCTGGAGAATAGTGTAAGAATTAGCACCTAACGCAAAAGAAGTATCTGGGACAATATAAAGTCACCTGTATGGAAATTTCTGCTGAAGAAAGAGATATAGATCTAATGAATTTGGAAAAGTTTTCACTATACAATCAATAGTTTTAGAGCAGACTGATCTCATAGAAGAGTGCTTTCATGAACATGGTAAATGTGGAAAAATCTTCAAACAAAACTCACACTTAATTATACAAGGAAAGTGTGATGAAAAGAAACCTTGCAAATGTGGTAGATGTGGGAAAATCTTCAGAGACCACACTGCTCTTGTTTAGCATGAAAGAACTCATACTGGAGAGTGACCCTATAAATGTAATGTTTGTGGAAGGGGATTTAACCAGAATTCCCACGTAACAAACCATCATAGGACTCATTCTTGGGAAAAGCCCTACAAATGCAACCAATGTGGGAAGGCCTTCAGTTATTGCTCAATCCTCATTCAACATCAGAAAATTCATAGTGGAGACAGACTCTATGAATGCACTGAATGTGGCAAGACATTCAGGTGTAGCAGGTACCTTTCCCATCATCAAAGAATTTACACTGGTGAGAGGCTCTATAAGTGTCTTGAATTTGGAAAGATCTTTACCCAGAGCACCCATCCTAACTCTACATCAGAGAAGCCCTATGAATACAATGAATGTGGTGAAACCTTCACTTAGAGTGCCCATCATACTCAACATCAAAAAATTCATACAGGAGAAAAGCTCTATGAATGTAATGACTATGGAAAAAGCTTTCAGTTTCTCTTCAGACCTCATCCAACATCAAAGAATGCATACTGGAGAGAAATCATACAAATGCAGTGAATGTGGGAATGCCTTTAGTGATTGTTCAGCCCCTATTCAACATCAGAGAACTCATACTAGAGAGAAGCCCTATGAGTGTAAGGTAGGTGGAAAAACCTTTAGCAGAAGTACACACCTTACTCAACATCAGAAAAGTCATACAGGCAATAAACTATACAAATGTAATGAATGTGAGAAAACTTTCATCCAGAGTTCATTCCTTACACAACACTGTAAGGAATGGTTTGTGTAAGGGTTCATACTGGAGAAAAATCCTACAAATGTAATGAATGTGAGAAAGCTTTCAGCGATTGCTCAGGGCATATTCAGCATCAGAGGACTCACACTGGAGAGGCCTATGAATGCAATGATTGTGGGAAGGCTTTTGGTTTCTGTTCAGCTCTTATTCAGCATAAGAGAATTCATACTGGAGAGAAGCCCTATAAATGCAATGACTGCAGAAAAGCCTTTAGTGATAGGTCAGCACTTATTCAACATCAGAGAACTCACACTGGAGAGAAGCCCTATAAACGTATGTGGAAAAGCCTTCAATCAGAGTAAAAACGTTATAAATCACCAGAAAAACACATTCTAGTGAAAAATCCTATAAATGCAATGAATGTGGAAAAGCCTTCGGTTACTGCTCAGGCCTTATTCAACATCAAATCAAATTCGATTGATTTTTAATTTCTGCCTGATTCGATCTAAATTCTGCAGTCATGAAGACTCTTGAGTCCTTTAGGCTTTTTCTAGAGCCACCAGTAGCTGTATAATAGTGCTTCTGGATTATTCCAGCACAAGTGTAAGATTGTGAGAAAGCTGAAACTTTATGACTTCTTTGTTGTTGTTGCTTTCTCAGCCTGTTTCCCCATACAGCAAACACCACTCTCTCTTTGAGATGCACTTCAGCCAGGCATTTCCTGCTTTTCTCCCCTACTTCCCAACACTTTGACCATTTGCTAACTATAGTTGGAATACCCTCCTGACTTACTTTCCTGATTTCTGCCTCTCAAATTTCATTTTATGGTCTTGCACATACATAATTTTGGATGATGATGATGGTGGTGGTGATGATGATGATGATGATGATAATGATGATTCCCCATCAGTGGCTCTCAGCACTTATCTGTTTTTTCTTTGAATGTCTGTAGCATGTATTCACATGGACTTCAGTGGTTCCTTGATGTTCAATAATCACCTTAAGGGTAGGTTCCATACCTTAGAGTTTTATAACTTCACAGAAGCTAAGTAGAGGTAGAAATAGAGTAGAGGCTCAGTAAATCTTCACTGAGGAAGCATGTGGTAGTAACAAGACCATGATGAACACCCATGCTTTATCTCATTTGCAAAATGGCGCTTTGAACTCTGTTTTGTTCCACCCATGAATATACAACCAGACTTACTTTTTTTAAAAAAAAGATTTTATTTATTTATTCATGAGAGACACAGAGAGACAGGCAGAGACATAGGCAGAAGAAGAAGCAGACTCCCTGTGGGGAGCCCAGTGCAAGACTCTATCCCAGGACCTAGGGATGATGACCTGAGCCAAAGGCAGACACTCAACCACTGAGCCACTCAAGTGCCCCTCACACTTACTTTTTAAAACATATATATATGGGCAGCCCTGGTGGCTCAGCAGTTTAGTGTCTGCCTTCAGCCCAGGGTGTGATCCTGGAGACTCAGGATTGAGTCCCATGTCAGGCTCCCTGCATGGATCCTGCTTCTCCCTCTGCCTGTGTTTATGCTTCTCTCTCTCTCTCTCTCTCTCTCTCTCTCTCTGTGTGTGTGTGTGTCTCTAATTAATAAATAAAATCTTTTTAAAAACCATATATATAACTAATCAAAACAAAAATGTATAGTGATTATATTAAAATCAAAGATGATACCATACAGCAATCTTTTTTTTTCTTCTTCAAACAGCTATTTTCAAATAGGATATGGTTCTACACAATAATTTCTAATGTCTATACTTAACACAACTCTCCTGGGATATTTTTAAGCTGACACCCTCAATATTCTCCAGCAACTTGCCACTGGATTTCAGTTATGGATACTAGACTTTCACACAGTTATTCTGGCTTTTTCTTCCATAGCTTGCTTTGGAGATAACTGCTAACTTATTGAATCACCCATTCACTTTGGTCTCTGCTAAATGTCAATTTCCTGTCTCCATTTACAATAGAAGCCAGTTAGTATCTATAGAAACTATAGAATAGTTTCATTCATAAGAAAGAATGAATCTAAGTCACAAAATGGAAGAAGATATTTGCAACATAGTCTATTCTGAAATAGAAGATTTCAGAATATTCTACGTGGATTCTGAAAAAACAGAGCAAAGGAACAAATAAAACAAAACTCAGAGATACAGAGAACAGACTGGTTTATATAAATATAAGATCACTGCTTCCATTTTCCCTTTACTTGAGAGTTTTAACATACTGAGGTTAGTTGTCATACATGGTTGATTTTCTTTATCAACCCCCTAGCAACCAGGTTTGACTCTGTATTCAAAGAGGTTGCTTTCATTAGGCTTATGGGTATCTCTTATAACAGGCCCAGATCAGTGGTTATCCAAAGTCTATGGACATAAGCAAGCCAGGGTTACCTGGCCATGGGGACTCCAAGATGTCAGGACCACAGGCTCTCAGTCATGTTTCTCCGCTATCCTCGATGCATGTTTCTGCCTGGCATCCAGGCATCTTATCCCTTTTCAACCCAGCAGAAATGAAAAGACATCTCTTTCCCATTAGGGGTGTGATCTGGAAGTTTTGTGCATTATTTCACTCATCTCCCATTGACCATATATGGGTCTTATAACCTCTTGTACTGGAGAAGGAGAAGGAGCAAAGCCCTACAGAGTTTTAAAGTGGAGAGTGGTGGGGGGAGGGGCAAGATGGCGGAAGAGTAGGGTCCCCAAATCACCTGTCTCCACCAAATTACCTAGATAACTTTCAAATCATCCTGAAAATCTACGAATTCGGCCTGAGATTTAAAGAGAGAACAGCTGGAATGCTACAGTGAGAAGAGTTCGCGATTCTATCAAGGTAGGAAGACGGGGGGAAAAAGAAATAAAGAAACAAAAGGCCTCCAAGGGGGAGGGGCCCGCGAGGAGCTGGGCTAAGGCCAGGGCGAGTGTCCCCAGGACAGGAGAGCCCCGTCCGGGAGAAGCAGGAGCTGCACCAACCTTCCCGGGCGGAAAGGCGCTCGCAGGGAGTTAAAGCAGGATCCCAGGAGGGCGGGGATGCCCTCGGGCTCCCGGGGACACTAACAGACACCTGCGCCCCGGGAGAGTGCGCCGAGCTCCCTAAAGGGCTGCAGCGCGCGCAGGCATTGACCCGGGAGCAGCTCGGAGGGGCTCGAGTGGAGGCTCTGTGTGGAGGGGGCTGCGCGGCCCGGGAGCAGCTGGGAGGCGGCTCCTGCAGAGGAAGAGGCTCCGTGCGGAGGGGGCTGCGTGGCTCTGGGAGCAGCTCGGAGGGGCTCGGGTGGCGGCTCCGCGGAGAGGCGCTGCGCGACCAGGAGTGTGAATCCAACAGCGCAGGCCCCAGAGCACTGGGCACCAGGACACAGCCCAGGATCCGGCCTCCCCCCGGAAGGCAGAGGCCGGGAGGGCCCAGGACAGCGAGGACGCTCCTGCCCCGAGCTGAGCAGATCAGCGGCCCCGCCCCGGAGCCTCCAGGCCCTGCAGACCGAGAGCTCTGTAGTTACTGCGGGGGCTGACTCCAGGGCTCCAGAGCTGCCGCCGCCACTGCGGTTGTTCCTCCTGAGGCCTCACGGGGTAAACAACCCCCACTGAGCCCTGCACCAGGCAGGGGGCAGAGCAGCTCCCCCAAGTGCTAACACCTGAAAATCAGCACAACAGGTCCCTCCCCCAGAAGACCAACTAGACGGACAAGTTCCAGGGGAAGTCAAGAGACTTAAAATATACAGAAACAGAAGATACTCCCCCGTGTTGTTGTTGTTGTTGTTGTTGTTTTGCTTTTTGATTTCTGTTTGCTTCCCCCACCCTTTTTTCCCTTTTTTTCTTTTTCTTTCTCTTTTTCTTCTCTCTTTTTTCTTTTTTTCTTCCTTTTTTCCTTTTTCTTTTTCTCTTTTCTTTCCTTCTTTCTCTCCTCTCTTTTTCTCCTTTTCCCAATACAACTTGTTTTTGGCCACTCTGCACTGAGCAAAATGACTAGAAGGAAAACCTCACCTCAAAAGAAAGAATCAGAAACAGTCCTCTCTCCCACAGAGTTACAAAATCTGGATTACAATTCAATGTCAGAAAGCCAATTCAGAAGCACTATTATACAGCTACTGGTAGCTCTAGAAAAAGCATAAAGGACTCAAGAGTCTTCATGACTGCAGAATTTAGATCGAATCAGGCAGAAATTAAAAATCAATCGAATGAGATGCAATCCAAACTAGAAGTCCTAACAACGAGGGTTAATGAGGTGGAAGAACGAGTGAGTGACATAGAAGACAAGTTGATGGCAAAGAGGGAAACTGAGGAAAAAACAGACAGACAATTAAAAGACCATGAGGTTAGATTAAGGGAAATAAACGATGGCCTGAGGAAGAAAAACCTACGTTTAATTGGGGTTCCCGAGGGCGCCGAAAGGGCCAGAGGGCCAGAATATGTATTTGAACAAATCCTAGCTGAAAACTTTCCTAATCTGGGAAGGGAAACAGGCATTCAGATCCAGGAAATAGAGAGATTCCCCCCCTAAAATCAATAAAAACCGTTCAACACCTCGACATCTAATAGTTAAGCTTGCAAATTCCAAAGATAAAGAGAAGATCCTTAAAGCAGCAAGAGACAAGAAATCCCTGACTTTTATGGGGAGGAGTATTTGGGTAACAGCAGACCTCTCCACAGAGACCTGGCAGGCCAGAAAGGGCTGGCAGGATATATTCAGGGTCCTAAATGAGAAGAACATGCAACCAAGAATACTTTATCCAGCAAGGCTCTCATTCAAAATGGAAGGAGAGATAAAGAGCTTCCAAGACAGGCAGGAACTGAAAGAATATGTGACCTCCAAACCAGCTCTGCAAGAAATTTTAAGGCGGACTCTTAAAATCCCCCTTTAAGAAGAAGTTCAGTGGAACAATCGACAAAAACAAGGACTGAATGATATCATGATGACACTAAACTCATATCTTTCAATAGTAACTCTGAACTTGAATGGGCTTAATGACCTCATCAAAAGGCGCAGGGTTTCAGACTGGATAAAAAAGCAGGACCCATCTATTTGCTGTCTACAAGAGACTCATTTTAGACAGAAGGACACCTACAGCCTGAAAATAAAAGGTTGGAGAACCATTTACCATTCAAATGGTTCTCAAAAGAAAGCAGGGGTAGCCATCCTTATATGAGATGAACTAAAGTTTACCCTGAAGACTGCAGTGAGAGATGAAGAGGGACACTATATCATACTTAAAGGATCTATCCAACAAGAGGACTTAACAATCCTCAATATATATGCCCTGAATGTGGGAGCCGCCAAATTTTTAAATCAACTAATAACCAAAGTGAAGAAATACTTAGATAATAATACACTTATACTTGGTGACTTCAATCTAGCTCTTTCTATACTCGATAAGTCTTCTAAGCACAACATCTCCAAAGAAATGAGAGCTTTAAATGATACACTGGACCAGATGGATTTCACAGATATCTACAGAACTTTACAACCAAACTCAACTGAATACACATTCTTCTCAAGTGCACATGGAACTTTCTCCAGAATAGACCGCATACTGGGTCACAAATTGGGTCTGAACTGATACCAAAAGATTGGGATCGTCCCCTGCATATTTTCAGACCATAATGCCTTGGAATTAGAACTAAATCACAACAAGAAGTTTGGAAGGACCTCAAACACGTGGAGGTTAAGGACCATCCTGCTAAAAGATGAAAGAGTCAACCAGGAAATTAAGGAAGAATTAAAAAGATTCATGGAAACTAATGAGAATGAAGATACAACCGTTCAAAATCTTTGAGATGCAGCAAAAGCAGTCCTAAGGGGTAATACATTGCAATACAAGCATCCATTCAAAAACTGGAAAGAACTCAAATACAAAAGCTAATCTTACACATAAAGGAGCTAGAGAAAAAACAGCAAATAGATCCTACACCAGAAGAAGATCCAACAGCAGAAGAAGAGAGTTAATAAAGATTCGAGCAGAACTCAACGAAATCGAGGCCAGAAGAACTGTGGAACAGATCAACAAAACCAGGAGTTGGTTCTTTGAAAGAATTAATAAGATACATAAACCATTAGCCAGCCTTATTAAAAAGAAGAGAGAGAAGACTCAAATTAATAAAATCATGAATGAGAAAGGAGAGATCACTACCAACACCAAGGAAATACAAACGATTTTAAAAACATATTATGAACAGCTATACGCCAATAAATTAGGCAATCTAGAAGAAATGGACGCATTCCTGGAAAGCCACAAACTACCAAAACTGGAACAGGAAGAAATAGAAAACCTGAACAGGCCAATAACCAGGGAGGAAATTGAAGTAGTCATCAAAAACCTCCCAAGACACAAGAGTCCAGGGCCAGATGGCTTCCCAGGGGAATTCTATCAAACGTTTAAAGAAGAAATCATACCTATTCTACTAAAGCTGTTTGGAAAGATAGAAAGAGATGGAGTACTTCCAAATTTGTTCTATGAGGCCAGCATCACCTTAATTCCAAAACCAGACAAAGACCCCACCAAAAAGGAGAATTACAGACCAATATCCCTGATGAACATGGATGCAAAAATTCTCAACAAGATACTAGCCAATAGGATCCAACAATACATTAAGAAAATTATTCACCATGACCAAGTAGGATTTATCCCCGGGACACAAGGCTGGTTCAACACTCGTCAAACAATCAATGTGATTCATCATATCAGCAAGAGAAAAACCAAGAACCATATGATCCTCTCATTAGATGCAGAGAAAGCATTTGACAAAAAACAGCATCCATTCCTGGTCAAAACTCTTCAGAGTGTAGGGATAGAGGGAACATTCCTCGACATCTTAAAAGCCATCTACGAAAAGCCCACAGCAAATATTCTCAATGGGGAAGCACTGGGAGCCTTTCCCCTAAGATCAGGAACAAGACAGGGATGTCCACTCTCACCACTGCTATTCAACATAGTACTGGAAGTCCTAGCCTCAGCAATCAGACAACAAAAAGACATTAAAGGCATTCAAATTGGCAAAGAAGAAGTCAAACTCTCCCTCTTCGCTGATGACATGATACTCTACCTAGAAAACCCAAAAGCCTCCACCCCAAGATTGCTAGAACTCATACAACAATTTGGCAGTGTGGCAGGATACAAAATCAATGCCCAGAAATCAGTGGCATTTCTATACACTAACAATGAGACTGAAGAAAGAGAAACTAAGGAGTCAATCCCATTTACAATTGCACCCAAAAGCATAAAATACTTAGGAATAAACCTAACCAAAGAGGTAAAGGATCTATACCCTAAAAACTATAGAACACTTCTGAAAGAAATTGAGGAAGACACAAAGAGATGGAAAAATATTCCATGCTCATGGATTGGCAGAATTAATATTGTGAAAATGTCAATGTTACCCAGGGCAATTTACACACTTAATGCAATCCCTATCAAAATACCATGGACTTTCTTCAGAGATTTAGAACAAATTATTTTAAGATTTATGTGGAATCAGAAAAGACCCCGAATAGCCAGGGGAATTTTAAAAAGGAAAACCATAGCTGGGGGCATCACAATGCCAGATTTTAGGTTGTACTACAAAGCTGTGGTCATCAAGACAGTGTGGTACTGGCACAAAAACAGACACATAGATCAATGGAACAGAATTGAGAATCCAGAAGTGGACCCTGAACTTTATGGTCAACTAATATTCGATAAAGGAGGAAAGACTATCCATTGGAAGAAAGACAGTCTCTTCAATAAACGGTGCTGGGAAAATTGGACATCCACATGCAGAAGAATGAAACTAGACCACTCTCTTTCACCATACACAAAGATAAACTCAAAATGGGTGAAAGATCTAAATGTGAGACAAGATTCCATCGAAATCCTAGAGGAGAACACAGGCAACACCCTTTTTGAACTTGGCCACAGCAACTTCTTGCAAGATACATCCACGAAGGCAAAAGAAACAAAAGCAAAAATGAACTATTGGGACTTCATCAAGATAAGAAGCTTTTGCACAGCAAAGGATACAGTCAACGAAACTCAAAGACAACCTACAGAATGAGAGAAGATATTTGCAAATGACGTATCAGATAAAGGGCTAGTTTCCAAGATCTATAAAGAACTTATTAAACTCAACACCAAAGAAACAAACAATCCAATCATGAAATGGGCAAAAGACATGAACAGAAATCTCACAGAGGAAGTCATAGACATGGCCAACATGCACATGAGAAAATGCTCTGCATCACTTGCCATCAGGGAAATATAAATCAAAACCACAATGAGATACCACCTCACACCAGTGAGAATGGGGAAAATTAACAAGGCAGGAAACCACAAATATTGGAGAGGATGCGGAGAAAAGGGAACCTCTTACACTCTTGGTGGGATTGTGAACTGGTGCAGCCATTCTGGAAAACTGTGTGGAGGTTCCTCAAAGAGTTAAAAATAGACCTGCCCTACGACCCAGCAATTGCACTGTTGGGGATTTACCCCAAAGATTCAGATGCAATGAAACACCGGGACACCTGCACCCCCATGTTTCTAGCAGCAATGTCCACAGTAGCCAAACTGTGGAAGGAGCCCCGGTGTCCATCAAAAGATGAATGGATAAAGAAGATGTGGTTTATGTATCCAATGGAATATTCCTCAGCCATTAGAAATGACAAATACCCACCATTTGCTTCGACGTGGATGGAACTGGAGAGTATTATGCTGAGTGAAGTAAGTCAATCAGAGAAGGACAAACATTGTATGTTCGCATTCATTTGGGGAATATAAATAATAGTGAAAGGGAATAGAAGGGAAGGGAGAAGAAATGTGTGGGAAATATCAGAAAGGGAGACAGAACATAAAGACTGCTAACTCTGGGAAACGAACTAGGGGTGGTGGAAGGGGAGGAAGGCGGGGGTGGGGGTGAATGGGTGACGGGCACTGAGGGGGGCACTTGACGGGATGAGCACTGGGTGTTATTCTGTTTGTTGGTAAATTGAACACCAATAAAAAATAAATTTATTATAAAAAAACCCCCAAAAAAACAACAAAAAAAAAATAAAGTGGAGAGTGGTAATAAACAACCAGCAGAGATCTTAGGGTGATTGTGTCTCTTGTCAGTTACATTGCATTAAAAAATGACCTAGTTTCATAAAACATGAATTCAGTCTGAAGGGTGGGCTGGCAGGCTAGATGTCCCAATAGGGTAACTCAGTAACAGGGGAAGGAGAAAACTGATTCTCTGTAGACCAGGTATGCTTTCTGTAGACCAGAAAGTACGAGCCATGTTTGGCAATGTGAGAGATTAGCCCTTACCAATCTCTCAAAGGGGGGATTGAGCTCATTTCTTAATTAACTTTGAGTAGGTCTTTCTTTCCAAGTGATGTGCCCAGGCCAAGGACAGACCTCCTCAAAGCAAACATGTTACAAAGGAAATATAAATAGGTGTCAAGCCCAATGAAGGTCTGTTGCTCTCCACTCAAACTTGTTAGAAAAGTTGGAACCTTTGTTTCAGTCCAACTTACCTGGAAACCAAAGTAATGATTCCCATGGAAAAGACGTGACACATAGCTGACCAAATCCATCCATAGCAGGGGATGAAAAGGCCATTGCAGATGGGTGGGAGAGATAGAAACTCTACTTCTGGGACCAGACACACAGCAGGAGGAATCTTATAGGCCTGGAGTTTCTTGGAGGAGCGAGGGACTTATGTCCCATTCCAGGACCCACAGTAGAGTCCCGACGCCCCCAAAATGCCTGGCTTTGGAAGCTAAAGGGGCCTATGTCCTGGGTCCCTGGGGGGCTGTGGAGTCTGAGATACTCCTTTTGAAAGGCTCCTAGGTTGATTCACTCTTCCCACAGTTGACTGATTATATGTCAAGGAGATTCATTTACTAAGCTTAAAGTGTCTGCTGGAGGGGCAGGGACCAGTGGAAACTTCTTCATAGAGGGGGTGCTGATAAGCCTGGTTTTTGCCTGTTCCCTCTGCCTGACAGGTGCAGAGGCATAGGTGGGCAGGACACAAGTGCCCTGAGGCTGGGTCCCCAGCACTCTCCTCCCACATCTCTGAGGCCCTGCCAGCCCCTGGCTCAGCACCTCCTGGCATCCTCTCATGCTGGTGGGCCAGCATGTGCCACATAGGTAAAGTGAGCTGAATCAGACAGAGAAATACTGCATGATTTCACTTTTACGTGGATTCTGAAAAAACAGAGCAAAGGAACAAACAAAACAAAACTCACAGGGAACAGACTGGTTGTTGTCAGAGAAGAGAGGTTGGAGGGTGGGTGGAAGGCATGGATCAGATAATGATGCAGGGTAACTAGACTTAGTATGGTGATAACTTTGTATTGTATACAAATATCAAAGTATTATGTAGTGCACCTGAAACTAATGTTATATACAAAATTTACCTCAAAGCCAAACTTCGTTTAAAACCTTATCAACTCAGTGTAGTATTTGTGCAAGGACAGACAAAAGGGCCAATGGAATAGAAAGGGTGCACATTTTGTATCGAATAAACAGGATATAGAAGAGTATTGAAAGCAAGGACTTTCCAATAAATTGTGCTGGTGTAATTACATATCTAAATGGAAACAAATACACCACACATAAAAACAAATTCCAGATACATTAATGTTGAAACATAAAAGGCAAAAGCATAAAAGATGTAGAAGAGAATATAACAAAATACGCTGAGAACTTTTGGATAGGAATAAGGCATAAGGGATCCCTGGGTGGCGCAGCGGTTTGGCGCCTGCCTTTGGCCGGGGCGCGATCCTGGAGACCCGGGATCGGGTCCCATATCGGGCTCCCAGTGCATGGAGCCTGCTTCTCCCTCTGCCTGTGTCTCTGCCTCTCTCTCTCTCTGTGACTATCATAAGTAAATAAATAAAAATTTAAAAAAAAAGGAATAAGGCATAAGACACAACAGCACTAAACAGGGAAAATGGGTAAATATAATGAGATCAAATTCACAGATGATTTTAAGAATAAGTGAAATGAAGAACTCATTCACCAAAAAGCACTAAGAAAAATGAATCTGTCACAAAATGGAAGAAGATATTTGCAACATAAATAACTCGCACAGGACTAGCATGAAAATATAGAATATAAAAAGAACTTCTATGACTATGAGGTCTATGAGAGAGAAAGGAAGCTGGACAGAAAACATTGAGCCTGAGATGTCATCAGTGTGTCTTCTGCTTTACTCTGTTAGAAGTCAGTTACTATGGCCCTCCCAGACAAGAAGAGAGGATTTGGACCAAAATTCTGATGACAGGAATGCCAAAGAGTTTGTGGACCTACTTTATTATTATTTTTTATTTTTATATTTTTTTTAAGATTTTATTTATTTATTCATAAGAGACAGAGAGGCAGAGACAGAGGCAGAAGGAGAAGCAGACTCCCTGTGGGGACCCCGCTGCGGGACTCTGGGATCATGACCTGAGCCAAAGACAGATGCTCAACCACTGAGCCACCCAGGTGCCCCCTATTTTTAAAAAAGATTTATTTATTTATTTATTTATTTATTTATTTATTTATTTATTTGAGAGAGGGAGAGAGCATGAGCAAATTGGGAGCCTGTCGAGGGGCTCAATCTCATGACCCATGAAATCACAACCTGAGCCAAAACCAAGAGTATATGCTCAACTGACTGAGCCACCCAACTGCCCCTGTGGACATACTTTAAAACAACTACAGCAATCAAACTTATTAGAAATTAGGAAAAAGGGGATTCCTGGGTGGCTCAGTGGTTTTAGCTCCTGCCTTCAGCCCAGGGCATGATCCTGGAGTCCCGGGATTGAGTCCCCGCATCAGGCTCCCTGCATGGAGCCTGCTTCTCCCTCTGCCTCTCTCTCTCTCTGTGTGTCTCTCATGAATAAATAAATAAAATCTTAAAAAAATGAATTAGGGAAATGAAAATTAATCCTGTTATTAGATGCTACTGATCTTCCACCAGAATTGCTAAAATTAAAAACATAAGAGGTACTAATTATTGGCAAGGCTGTTAAGTAATAACTTTCATCACTACTATTGAGAATGTAAACTGATACAAATACTATGGAAAACAGTTGGGGATCCCTGGGTGGAGCAGCGGTTTATCACCTGCCTTTGGCCCAGGGCGCGATCCTGGAGATTCAGGATCGAATCCCACGTCGGGCTCCCGGTGCATGGAGCCTGCTTCTCCCTCTGCCTCTCTCTCTCTCTCTCTCTCTGACTATCATAAATAAATAAAAATTTTAAAAAATCCTTTAAAAAAAAAGAAAACAGTTGGACTTTAGTAAGTTGAAGATACACATACCGTGTTATCCTAGATCTCTATCCAAGAGAAATATATGCAAATGTACAGCAGGAGATTTTTAAGAGGATTTTCACAGTAGTGTTATTTGTAGAGTTAACAGTTGAAAACAAGTGGAATGCACATTTGCACTAACTTGGATAAACGGTGTGGAATACTATTCAGCAATTGACAACAGGTCAGAACTACAGAAAACAACACTGATGAACCTTACAAACATAATTTTGTGAAAGGAAGACACAAAGGAAGCATTTAGTAGGATTATGCTTATATAAGTTTCAAAACCAAACAAAATTAGGTTATATTGTTTAGGGATATATATATATGTACATGGTGAAATATATCAAGAATGTAAATACACAGTTACTGTAAAAGTCAGGAAAACTGAATTTTCCTGGGAGCATAAGGAGAACATGGGGGGGGGGGCAGAAATCATACAGGAAAGAGACACACAATTTCCTGATTGCCAGCAACTCCCTGATCAGTCTTGAGTGACGGTTAGATGTTCGCTTTATAATTACTTGTTAACCTGACAATGTAGATTTTATTTACCTCTCTGTGTATTCTATTTCACAATAAGAAAATAAAACAGAACAAACAAGGAAGCTTCCTCTGTATCATGTAAAGATTTCCAACATATAGTGAAGTATCAAAAGCAAGGCCCAGAACCAAGGAATATATATAGGTGAAAGTGGAAAGGAAATTCCAGAAGGATAGGTACAAATTTAAGAACAGCAGAACAAAGTAGGAACCAGGTAGGTAGGTAGGTGATAAGGGAAATGTCACTGTATAATTATTTTGAACTTGTGATTGCTTTACTATTTCAAAAATACTAAACAACTAAATAAGTAAAATCTCTTATTAGAGCAATATTCAGAAGCCTTCCAGGAATGTGCATCCTCTTAAGAACAGAATCCCATTCCTTGGAACCCTGTGCATTATATCCTCATCCTTTGGCACCAGTGGCTCACGAGTCAGGCTTTATTCCTGGGCAGCTACAGGTCTGGAAAGGGGAAGGACTAATGATGACAGAGGTTAACACGTGTGGCCCAGCAGGTGGGACTAGGAACATCAAGTGCTAAGTCCCACCACAAGCTTTGATACCTCCTCAAACACTGACTAGCTTGGCAGACCACAGAATTAGGCATAAGATTCACAGTTAGTAACTCAGATTTATACACGTGACCAGGAGCTGTATACACAGAATCTAGAACACTTGACCTACGAAAAGACCATTCCTGTCCCCTTTCGGGGTTAAGCTCCTGAAATTTTTACCCATCCTCCTGCAGAAGACTTGTTTACTGAGCGCTTCCTATGTAGCTGGTAGGCCATTCATTCAACATTTACTTAACAAACTGTTAACGAGTAGCTGCTGTATGACACATATTCCCTTAGATACAGGGACAATAGTTTTGTTCAAACATCTCTGTCTTCATGGATTTTTGCTTTCTAATGGGAAATTCAGACAAATGAATTTTAAAATATATGGTATAAGTACTAATAAAAAATAAAGGAGGAAGATAATAGGGATGACTTCTTAAAAAGTGTTTTGAAATTTTAAAGTTGCTGGGGCACCTGGGTGGCTCAGTAGTTGAGTATCTGCCTTTGGCTCAGGTCATGATCCTGGGGTCCTGGGATCAAGTCCTGCATCAGGCTCCCTGTTGGGAGCCTGCTTCTCCCTCTGCCTATGTCTCTGCCTCTCTCTGTGTGTCTCTCATGAATAAATAAATAAATACTTTTTTAAAAAAAATTTAAATTTGCTGAACAGGTAAGATTTCTCTGAGAAGGTGATACTTGTTTTTGTTTTTTTTTTAAGATTTTATTTATTTATTCATGAGAGATACAGAGAGAGAAAAGCAGACATAGGCAGAGGGAGAAGCAGGCTCCCTGCAAGGAGCCCCATGTGGGACTTGATCCCGGGACAGGATCACACCCTGAGCCAAAGGCAGATGGTCAACCTCTGGAGCCACCCAGGTGTCCCAAGAAGGTGGTATTTGACATAATCCTAAAGGACAGGAAGAAATGAGGAACCTATTTGGAGAAACAAAAGTGTTTCCAGGCAGAGCACACAGGGACTGCAAAGGCCCTGAGGCTGGGGCAGGCCTGACTTGTGCTGACTGTCTAAGGATGAGCAGGAGGCTGTGTGGCTGGAGAAGAGGGATGCAGGGAGAGGATAGGGCAGGCGATGGCTGTGCAAGTCACTAGAAACACTTTGGCTTTTATATTGGCATCAGAGGGGAGCCCTTGGAGAGTTTTGCACTAATTCTGTATTTAGAAAATAGACAGAAAAGAGAAATAGAAACACAGTGAAGAGTCTATTGCAAAAATTGCAAGAGGTGATGGTAGATGTCTAGTGTGAGGGCAACGAAAATAGTTAAGAAAAGGTTGGATAATGGATAATGGATACACTTCAAGGGCGAGGCTGATGGATGGGATCTAGGATCCCAGGGGGAGGGAGAATCCACAGACAACTGCACGGCTGGAGCAGCTGCTTGTTGAGATGGGGAGGATGGGTGAGGAGCTCCTTTGGGGTGGGGGAAAGAGCAGGAGTTCCGTTTTTGACAATGTTATGTATAAAATACCTGTGGAGGGGTGCTCAGTAGGTTAAGTGTGTGCCTTCAGCTCAGGTCATGATCCCAGTGTCTTGGGATCAAGCCCCACATAGTGCTACCTGCTCAGTGGGGAGCCTGCTTCTCCCTCTGCCCCTGCTGCTCCCCCTGCTTGTGCTCTCTCTGTGTCAAATAAATAAATACAATCTAAAATAAAATAAAATAAAATAAAATAAAATAAAATAAAATAAATAAAATAAAATACCTGTGGCGAAAGCAGTTGCATCAGTGACTGTGGAGTTTGAAGGAGCAGGTCAAGATGAAAAGAGACATTTGCATATGCGTGGTGTTTAAGGATTGACCCCTGAGCATGCTAACGTTTAGGGAAGGAATTTACAAGAAAATTATAATATAGCACGTAATAAGTGCTATTAATAAACTTGAAATAATCTCAGAAATCCTGGGTGTATTCCAGGAACTTCAAAAACCAGTTTTGAGTCAGCAGAAGCTTTCAGGAGGAGGTCGGGGTAACGTCCGGACTGAGATCTAAAGAACAAGGAGGGGGCTGGTCACTGGAAAAAGGCGGAGGAATTCCAAGGCAGCCACCCCTGCGAAGTGGAAAAGCAGGAGGACGTGACACGGCGGGAATGTCACGGTCCCGAGCGCTCCGGCCGCACAGCCCGCGGGACAGACAGACCGCCCGGAGCCTGGCCCGCAGACCCGCCGGGAAACAACCTGTGTGCAAGCACAGCAAGCCCTGGTCCCTGTCAGACCCGATCCACACTTACCCAATCGGAATCGGATTCTGGAAGGCAAAGAAAAGCGTCTTGGCGGTTTTCGGTGGGATCCGAGGCGACATCCGTGGCCCGGGGCCGCAGGGCCGGCGGGGGTGAGGGCGCGCGGGTCCTTGGGGCGCGCCCCGAGGGTCGGGAAAGCGGGTTCCAGGGCTGCACTGGGGCGGATCCCGCAGGCGGGAGCGCGGAGAGGCTGCCGGAACCACCTGGCTCTTCAGGGGACCGGGTTTAAAGCCAAGAAAAGCGAGGAATGAGCGAGGAAGGACGAAGGAAAAAGATGGATTAGGGGGAAAGAAATGAAACCATTTTCATATTGGAAAAACTCACTGCGATCCTGGGATTGAAGGTTGGCGAGGACGCATCTGCCCGCAGCGGGGAGCAGCGGGGTCCAGCTGTCACCGAGTCCGAGCCATCCTCTCCTGCGAGTTTTACCGCAACTCCAGCTCAACTGTATGCAAACAGCTTAACTGAGTCTATTTCTAGATCTTTCATGGTTAACCTTTCCTAAGGAAAAGCCTTTCCAAAATTCTTCTGGGAATCAGTCTGCCAGGGAAGGACAGCTCCAAATCCCATGTCCCCCCCGCCCCCCTCGGAAAAATCTCATCCTTATGCGTAGTAAATGAAGGCATTTCTGCAAACACCCGTTTGCCTGAGGCTCCCTGTCCTGGGTGCGGAACTACCCTCCTTGCGGATTCCCAGTGTGGGAACAATTGGAGAGCGTGCTCGCTTTGGCAGCACATCTACTAAAAAATGGGAACAACTGGAGATACTGAGTCAGAGATGCCTCCTTCAGTTGAGGTGCTCTCTTACAGGATTTCGTTGGGGAAGGAGGGGGAGCATAACAAATTGTACATCCACATCCATTACATCTTCCAGCAAAGGGGGTCTTCAAATTTTTTAATTTATTTTTTTGGGGGGTGTCTTCAAATTATCTATTATTTTGCACTACAAGTAGATGCAAATCTAACCCAATCCACAGAGGTATTTATTTTTTAAAAAAATAACCATTTAAAAAAATAACCATTTTAGTGCTCATTTCGGCAGCACATATACTAAAACAAAAAACAAAAAAACAAAAACAAAGCAAAACAAAACAACAACAAAAAAACCCACCATTTTATTTATTTTAGAGAGAAAGCACAGGAGCTGAGGGTGGGGGAGGAGCCGAGGGAGAGGGGAAAGCAAGCACCCCGCTGAGCAGGAGCCCCACCCTGAGACTTGACCCCAGGACCCCTGGATCATGACCTGAGCCTGAGCTGAAGGCAGACACTTAACCTATTTAGTCACCTAGGTGCCCCAGCAGGGAAGTATTTTTAACACAGATTTGGGATCACAGGAAATAACTGCAGATTTCAATGTTTATACCTGTATTTGGTGCCTAGAAGTCCATAGGAGAATCAAGAAAGACTAAATAAAAAATGATGGTATTGGGATAAAATTCTATGGGAGACATGGAATGGAAATAACAAATTCAAGGAGATAAAGGATCATTGTAAAATCTTCCACAGAAGGTTAAAGAAGGGGTCTCTCTGTGTCTCTCTCCCTCCCTCTAGTTCTCAAGGGATATTGCTAAGTATTAAATTACTAAACTTTTTAGATTCCTGTGATATAAGTCACAATACCTTCAGAAGAATTTGAAGATATGACAAGGGACACCTGGTTGGCTCAGTGGTTGAGCATCTGCCTTCAGCTCAGGCCTTGATCCCTGGGTCCTGGGATTGAGTTCTGCAACTGGCTCCCTGTGGGAGCCTGCTCTCCCGTATCTATGTCTCTGCCTCTCTCTCTGTGTCTCTCATGGATAAATAAACAAAATCTTAAAAAAAAAAAAAAGAATTTAAAGATATGATGAAAAATGCTGCATGTCCACTCAAACAATGTTAAAAGGGATACCAAGTTGTCAAAATTCTTTATAGGAGCCAAGAACACCAGTGAACTGGACAATGTAGGGCCATCCATAGTCACCAGACATTTCCCTTCCTTTTTAATGACTCACCTTTTTTCTTGAACGGAGAAAAAAATGGGTAGATGTTACCAAATTGGCAGATTCTTACCATTGTTCTTCATTGGTTCCCTTTCACTTTTCTTGGTTTTTTATTTATTTATTTATTTATATTTTATTGTTTCTTTGTTTCTCTTTCTGTCCTTTTTGGTTATTTCTTGGTGCCCAGTAAATAAAAGCTGGCAGATTTTGCTAAGCATTCCATAAATATTTATTGGGAGCAATCAGTTGGTTTCTTTTATTTTCCCTTTTTACAACTGTACTCAAATAAGGATTGTTTTCTTGATGCCACTTAAACTCTACCTACCTACAGAAAACATAAACAAGTGCTGGGTGAATTGATTATAGAGGTTACACCTGCTGGGTTGCCTTTCCTGAATGAATGCAAGAATGTAGTGATCACACTAGTAAGCTTGATCCTTTTTGTAGATATGGAGAAGGCTTTTTAGCTTGAGCCTGGGTAGCTCAGTTGGCAGAGCATCAGACTTTTAATCTGAGGGCCCAGGGTTCAAGTCCCTGTCCAGGCAGCATGGTCTTTACCTTCCCTAGATCTGGGAGTCCTCAGCTTCCTTCAAAGAAGGAAGTTTGAGTTTGACTTTTACCTGTTTAGAGTGAGAGAATACCAAAAAGTCAGTTACCATCAACCTTAACCAGTAGCTAGGATTTACTACTCTATTCCAAGCAGAAGATGACTTTAGCACTTATTTTTTTAAAAGATTTTTATTCATTTATTCACGAGAGACACAGAAAGAGGCATAAGCAGAGGGAGAAGCAGCAGGCTTCCTGAGGGGAGCCTGATGCAGGACTCCATCCCAGGACCCAGGGATCATGATTTGAGCCAAAGGCAGATGCTCAACCACTGAGCCACCCAGGCGCCCCAACTTTAGCACTTTTTTTTTTTTTAGCACTTTTTAATAGAGATTTCCCCAGGAATACAGTACAAAAGACTTACAGTCCATGGTGTATAGGAAAGCTATCCTTCTAGACTAGGGAGTTTTAGAAAAGGAACTAGAAACCAGATTTATTGAGTGAAGTGTTCACTGTATCAAAACCCAGGCCCTTTAGATTTGCAATCCTTTGCAACTGAGCTACCTGGCAGATGGGGAGAGCTCTCTGCCAAGCCCTAGCTATGTCATTAGTATGGAGTTACATGACATATACTGCAGTTTGGTCTTAGGTGAAATATTCATCCTACCCAGAAACACAGGGACACTTTGTCATTCATTTCCACTATTTTGGCCAATTGTGAGCTGATGTGTGCAGTTGATTGCTCAGTGGATTGTATCTTTCTCTAGAAATACACATTTCCCCTCCCTCTCTGCCTAGGGATTGTACTTTCCATTCCATTTGAAGATGGCTCACCTAGAAAAATCCCAAGGAACCTAAAACAAAAACCTCCTAGAACTAATACATATGTTCAGCAAAGTCTCAGAATACAAGATCAAAATACAAAAAGCAATTTTATTTCTATACACTAGCAATAAACATGTAGGCCTCAGAAAAAAAAATACAGTATCATTTACATAGCTTAAAAAATAACGTAGATGCCAATCTACCAGAACATGTACATGCTGGAAAATACAAAACTACAAAATGCTGATGAAAGAAATCCAAGACCTAAATAAATAGAGCGATATTCTGTGTTCACTGATTGGAAGCCTAAGAGATGTCAAGTCTTCTCAAAATTAGATACAGGTTTAACACAATTCTTTTTTTTTTTTTAATTTATGATAGTCACACAGAGAGAGAGAGAGAGAGGCAGAGACACAGGCAGAGGGAGAAGCAGGCTCCATGCACCGGGAGCCCGATGTGGGATTCGATTCCAGGTTTCCAGGATCACGCCCTGGGCCAAAGGCAGGCGCCAAACCACTGCGCCACCCAGGGATCCCCAGTTTAACATAATTCTTATAAAAATCCAGGTGAGTTTTTTTTTTTTTTTAGATACAAACATGACTACTTTAAAATTTCTATGGAAAGTCAAATGATTTAGAATAACTAAAACAATTTTGAGAAAAAGAGATACAAAGTGGAAGAAATCACTCTTATTATTTCAAGACTTATTTTACAGCCACAGTAGTAAAGATTGTGCATTACTGGCAGAGGGATAGGCATATAAGTCAAAGAAACAGTATAAAGAAACCATAAATCATCACATACAAATACAGCCAAGTTATATTTAACAGAAGTACAAAAGGAATTTAGTGAAGAGATGAAAGTCTTAGTCTTTTAAAAAAAATGGTGGTGGAGAAATTTGATATCCATAGGCAAAAAAAGCATGACCTCAACCTAAACCTACACTTCATTAAAAATTAACTGGAAATGATAGATTTACTGTAAAACATTAAACTATAAAAGTTTTATTTTTTAATTTTTATTTATTTATGATAGTCACACACACACAGAGGCAGAGACACAGGCAGAGGGAGAAGCAGGCCCCATGCACCGAGGGCCCAACGTAGGACTCAATCGCGCCCTGGGCCAAAGGCAGGCGCCCTGGACCAAAGTCAGGCGCTAAACCGCTGCGCCACCCAGGGATCCCACTATAAAAGTTTTAGAAAAAAATAATATTGGAGGACTTCAGGCTTGGAGAGTCTTAGACATGACACCAAAAACACAAACATAAAAGACAAATTTGACTAATTGAATTTCATCAAAACTAAAAGCTGTTGCTCTGCAAAGTACTCTCTTAAGAGGATTAAAAGGTCAGTTACAGATGGGAGAAAATGTTTGCAAACCACATATCTGGCAAAGACTCATATCTAGAATATATAAAGAACTCTCAAACACAACACTGAAACAACAATGAATTAAAAAATCGGCAGAAGACATGAAAAGACATTTCACCAAAGAGGATATACAAATGGCACATGAAAAGATGTTCAATATCACTAGTCATTTAGGAAGTATGAATTAAGATCATGGTGAAGTATCACTGCACGTCTGTTAGAAGAGTTAAAATAACAAATTTTATTTGATTGACATTGCCTATGGCTGGCAAGGATGCAGAGAAACTGCATCTGTCACGCATGGCTGATGGCATTTGGGAAATGGTGAAGCCACTTGGGAAAGCAGTTTGGCAGTTTCTTAAAGAAGTGACACATGACACTTACTATACAATCCAGCAATTCCACTCTCAGGCATTTATCCTAGGAATAATGAAAACTTAGGTCTACACAAATACCATACATTATTTTTCAGAGAAGCTTTATTTGTAATAGCCTAAACCTAGAAATAACAAATGGGTTTCTCAGCAGGTGATTGGTTAAACCAATGGTGGTACACATCTATTCCATGGAATACAACTCAACAGTTAAAAAAAAAAAAAAAAAAAAGAACGAACTACCAATGTATGCAACAATTTAGATGGATCTCAAGGGCATTGTGCTAAATGAAAAAAGCCAATCTTCAAAGGTCGCATACTTTTTTTTATCTCTCGTATATATCATCCTCAAAATGACATTAGAGGGATGAGAAACAGATTTGTGGTTACAGGAGTTAAGGACGATGGGGAGTGGTGGGTGGAGAGAAAGCAGGAGAGAGATCTTTGTGGGTAAAGCAATAGCTTTGTAACTTGGTTGCAGTAGTAGTTACACACAAAAAAATTACACATACAACAAAATGACAGGGAACAATTGAACTATACACATACATAGCAATGGAAGGTAACAATTACTCATCCTAGGAAAAATGGAAGGGAAACTTAATATACAAATATCTTCGAGGTATTCACAGAGAAAGGAGGGCATCTATCTAAAGCCTTTGGATTCATTGGTCCTGCCATATGACCAAAGGCCAGGGCAGGAGTAATTCTATAGAGACAAGAGGTAAGAATTCTCCAAGTAGAGAATCCAGTATGTTGGGTGCAAGAATTCTTCAGCAGGTGAAGGGGAAAAGAAACCACCTCACATGTGTAGGATAGATGTGGAAAAAGCTGAATCAGAGAGGATTTCTTTTCTTTTCTTTTCTTTTCTTTTTTTAAGTATTCATGAGAGACACACAGAGAGATGCAGAGATATAGGCATTGATTGAGGGAGAAGCAGGCTCCATCCGTGACCCTGATGCAGGACTCCATCCTAGAATCCAGGAATCATGACCTGAGCATAAAATCAATATATTTTTTTAAAAAAAGATCAAGACTGGTATTTTAATAAATGAAATAGAATCTAATGGGAATAGAAAATATCAGAAGAAACCCCAAGTGGTAAAGTATTGTTTGGTGGTGTTCGGTTTTTTTCTCTCTCTCTAGATAGAGACAGATTCAGTTAGATATATTCTCTATATAGATACAGATTTGTTTGCATACTGCATGGAATTGTGATTTTAAATGTATTTCTGACTCCAAGTTGCAGTCAGAAAAGTATGAAAGAAAACTGCTTTTTGGGAGAATGCTTTTGAAGATGGCAGCATCTCCTTGGAACAAAAAAGACCTAGGAGGGTAAAAGCCTGAAAGGAGTAATTAAAGTTCACTTTACTTGGATCCAGAGTTTCCCTGGAGGCTTAAGAGTGATGCAGGACCGGTTGGTTCTTCTCACGGAGTCGAAGAATGGATCTTGGATAGTGAAGAAAGCCATAGAAGTTTATTAAGCAGGTACAGAGAAAGCTCTCAGGAGTAAAAGGGGTCCCAACAAGGCTGCCACTGAAGGCTTTTTTGGGTTAGCCTTTTATTGAGAACCTAACCAAGGAGCCCATGGCCTTGAGATTTCTTTGTGCTGTCCTGAGTGATTGACATATGGCTGCTTTGGGGTCTGGTGAGTTTTTGTGATTACTGCTAATCATCAAAGGGAGATACTCCCTAGCATTTCGGAGCTAGGGAGCCTGGTGGTTGTTTTTGGTTTTGTTTTTCTGTCTTTGCTGCTTTATCTCTGTTTCCTTGGGATGAGTAGGAGCCTGACTCTGGGGCCTCTCAGTGTCCTTGGGATTTATGGGAGCCCAGAGATTGATGGGAGCCTGGCTCCGAGCCTTTCCCGTATCTTTCCCTGCCTAGGTCCATCTGTTTCTACTTCAAGAGGAACAAGCTGTCCGTGGTCTGGTTCCGGTCTCTGGACTCCCTCCTTTTTCACCTCAAGTCTGGGAAAACAAATCTGAATTCAAGGCCATCCTTGTCCTGGTCTTGGCCCGAGGAAATCTTCGCTAAACAGAAGCTCCATCCCACCTGGACTGCCTTAAGAAGGCCCAAATTTAAAGGCCATTTGAAATGAGAGCCTCCTTGGAAGCAAGGGAAATCCGAAATCGGCCCAGAGGTGACTAGCAGTGTTTCTTCGTCTGTTTCCGCCAAGGGACGCTGGTCTTGGGGAGCTGCCCGGTTCCCCAGGCTGCGGCCTGAGCTGCAGCAGCTGGGTGGGCAAGGGGTGCGCGCCCCAGCTCTGCCCGGGGAAGGCTGCCTGTGCCCGGGCTCCGCCCCGGGAAGGGGCGCCCCCCCAGGGGCGCCCCCCCCCACGCCCCGCCCCACCCCGCCCCACCCCGGCCGCCTGAGCTGTGCAGTGCGTGTGCCCGCCCCGGCTCTGCCCCGGGAGGGCTTTGCGCGCTGCTGGGAATCCGAGAAAGGCTGAAGCTGTGCTGGCCGCTGCGCTCACCACTCCCCAGAGGGAAAACGTTGCAGAGGCTGCTCCTTCCGTTTAATTGCGGACGCTGAAATGGAGTAACATGGCCCAGCCTTGTGAATGAGTGAATTCATTATTGCACATCATGCAAAATTTGACATTTGTAAAGATGAGAGGTGTACAGCTGTCCAGACGGGCCCTGGGACCTAACACAGAGGCAGCGACACACGAGGTCTAGTGTTCCGAGAAGTCCTAACAAGTTCTGCTCTCTGATAAAAGCCACAGGAAACGGAAGCTTATATCTTTATTAGCTTAACATTTTTTAATTTCTGTGTGTGTGCCTGTCACAACGGTTCCAAACGAGATCCAACTGAAATTGTGGCCACCATATCATCATTTGAGCAATAAATTGGGTTTATTCCTTCTATTCAGGAGCATCGTCCTTGTGAAAATCTGTGCCCTTGCAAGCAAATAAAAATAATCGTATATATATATATATTTTATCCAAATGGTGGTCCATGAGACTTTTAAGGAGGAAACATGGGAGGTGGTCAACACGCTTCTTCTCTGATTGATGGTAGTAGCAGGGTCGGCTCCACGACTTCCAGATTCCGCCGGAGTTTTGCTCGGCGCGCTGTTCCTCGGCTCTCTGAGCAAAGAGCAGCTCCAGAAGAATAAACAAAATTAAGGACAAAAAGAATAGTTTCCCGAGCTTGGACATTGTTTGGCAGGTTGGAAAAGCGCAGCCCGGAAGAGACGGCCCTCGGCCACCTGGTGGTGAAAGAGCGGATCTCTGACACATGGAAGAAAGGAGGGTGGCAAAAGCTATCAGAAAGGAAAACATTCGGAAAAAAAAAAAAAAAAAAAAAAAAAGAATTTTCTCAACACAGAAAAGGTGATTGATCTTCATCATTAACAGAATAGATAGGAAAACTGGGACAGCAAGCAGAGTGGCGCAGTGGAAGCGTGCTGGGCCCATAACCCAGAGGTCGGTGGATCAAAAACCATCCTCTGCTACAGAGCTTATACTTGCTTCTCATTGCTGAATTTTACTCATTAGGTTATAAGCCCCAAAGCCACTGTGTAGATCTTTCATATCGCCCTCTAATTTGGGCCCAGCCATCTTTGAAATCATGCTGTCTCCCAGTGGGCAATTCTCAAACTCATTCACCAGTCTGAAGTTCCCAGAATTGTAAAATGTCTTCCATCCAATAAAAAGAGTGTCCGATAAAAGAGCAATTGGAAATATTCTTTCAGTTGACGTGGGAGCCTACTTCTCCCTTTGCCTGTGTCTCTGCCTCTCTTTCTCTGTGTCTGTCATGAATAAGTAAATAAAATCTTGAAACAAAACAAAACTCAAACCTGTCTGGATATTATATGAAGATATCTTTAAGATGAGATTAATATTGAAATCAGTAATTTTGAGCAAATCAGAATGCCCTCTATACAATGTGGTAGGTGTCATCAAAACAGTAAATAAATTCTGCCCCAGACTGGCTTTGGACCAGGATTGTAATATCAGCTCTTCCCTGGGTCTTTAGCTCAGTGGCCTGCCCTGCAGGATTGGGACTTGCCGATCCCCACAACTGGGTGAGTCAATTTCTTAAAATCTCTCTGTCTCTGTCTCTCTTTCTCTCTCCACACCCCATTTGTTCTGACTTATCCTCCAAAGACAAGCTTATGATGAAGCAGGTAAAGTAACAAAACAATATGAAAATAGGGTGTGTACGACAGCACAATGTTTGCATTATGATGGTCTGAAACACTTAGGAGAAGTATCAAAAACAAAAACAAATTAAGCAAAGAGGCAAAGAGTAAAGATATAGGATTTAAAAAGAATACCTGAATTTCTAGACACACACATATATATATACATTTATATATGTATACATAAATATACATCTGTATACATATATACATATACTTGTATATATAGCAAAATATTTTAAAATAATATAAATTACATATACATATATATAGTAAAAATATATTTTTAAATAATATAAATATATAAAAAATTAAAGAATAATTAAAAGCATTATTATTATTTTTTAATTTATTTATGATAGTCACAGAGACAGAGAGAGAGAGAGAGAGAGGCAGAGACACAGGCAGAGGGAGAAGCAGGCTCCATGCACCGGGAGCCCGATGTGGGATTTGATCTGGGGTCTCCAGGATCGCACCCTGGGCCAAAGGCAGGCGCCAAACCGCTGCGCCACCCAGGGATCCCTTAAAAGCATTATTAAAATAAAACTGGAAATCTTGCTTAACACACAAGGATTAAAAAGTAATATAAAACATTTAATATGAGGATGAACACAAAGAGGGAAAGGAAGGAATTGAGGAGGAGGAGTGAGGATGAAGAAAGAGAAAATGAAATGTGTAAATCAGTGAAGGAAAAGTGTAAAATAAGAAATAGACACTGTAGGGACGCCTGAGTGGCTCAGTGGTTGAGCATCAGCCTTCAGCTCCAGCAGTGATCCCCGGGTCCTGGGATGGAGTCCCACAATGGGCTCCCTGCAGGGAGCCTGCTTCTCCCTCTGCCTCTCTCTGTGTCTTTCATGAATAAATAAATAAAATCTTTAAAAAGGAAGAAAGAAAGAAGAAAGAAAGAAAGAAAGAAAGAAAGAAAGAAAGAAAGAAAGAAAGAAAGAAAGAAAGAAAGAAAGACTCTGTAGTAATGGGAGAGATGTTCAAAGATGATACAGCTTGACCAAAAAGGAGAATGCTAGAATTTGAAGAATTATGTGTAAAAAAATTTTTTAAGGCTATTAGGAGGAAGAAGAATAGAAGTTGCACACAGCTACTTGTGAAATTAGGGAAAAGCTAAAGCACTTAAGGGATGTTAGAGATCTAGTTACAGGGAAAAGGGAAAGAACTCTGCACACAAATTGTTGTAAAAAGCATAAAGAAAATATGTAAAATATCTGGAAAGTATGCAAAATGCCTTAAATAAGAAATAAATGGGTACAGAATAAAGACTAGAAGAGAAAAATGTGAGGATAAAGTACGTTAATTTGGGAAAGGAGCGAATCAATGAGGGTTGTGTTGCCTAACCCATCGGCAGCGCCAGTGCAGGATGAAAGCACAAGGCCTCTCATGAAAAAGTATTAAGAATTTCAAGATGACTGCAGCAAAAGCAGTAAGCCAAACACGAGTCCCTTCTAAACTCCGGAAGCTGGAAGCTGGCTGTAAGTAAGAATAAGAAAAGCTTTCAAGAATCTTTTAACCACCATCAAATTTTGAGAGCAGAAGGCTCTGAAGAATACTCACCAAAGGAGGTTCCCGCTACACATAAATGTAGGCGGGTGCTCCCCTTCGAGGTGTGGGGAGCCCCAGACCACACGCCCCACTTATAGAGAAAGCTGGGCTCCGGTGTGACTTGTCATCCTCAGCAAACGTGCTTCTGCAGAGAGCAGATTGCTCAGCTGTTTCCAGAAGAGCCATGAATTGCTTTCCAGATGCTGCGTCCTCCTAGCAAATTTAATATAAGCATTAATTAAAATCGCAAACTTAACACCTGGGCACACATGCCCTTTTTTCACCAGCAGTGGTGCAGGTGCATGGAGTACTGGATCCCCCTGGGCTGCAGGCAGGGCTACAAGACGAGGTTAGGGGAGATTAGGCAGTTAAGAACTTCACTCAGCTGACAGATTTCCACACACAACTTTGAGCTTACATGGGCCTTACTGCAGCTTCCCAGGGAATTTTTTCCCCTCCATACACTGCCATGAAAGCAAAACATTTAGAGTGGGTTTATATTTCTGAGTTTTTTTTTTTTTAAAAAGCAATCTGAAATGCTGTAAGTTTTTTCTTTCAATGAGCTAACCTCCAAATTTTGTTAGAATCTCCAGTACCTATATTAGTTGGTATGCAAAAGATGACTTAAGATTTAAAATTTTTTGCAACATTTTAATTGTTTTCAACAACATAAGATTTAATATGATACAGTATATTTCACTGTGAAAATCTGAATGCATAAAACCATACACTATTCAAAAATGCAATATCAAGAAGTAAAACAGGGACGCCTTGGTGGCTTAGCGGATGAACATCTACCTTGGTCCAGGTTGTGATCCTGGAGTCCCAGGATCTAGTTCCCACATCAGGCTCCCTGCATGGAGCCTGCTTCTCCCTCTGCCTATGTCTCTGCCTTCCTGTGTGTCTCATGAGTAAATAAATTAAATCTTAAAAAAAAAATAAAAAAAAGTAAAACGAACATACAGATTTGCCCAGTATGGCTTACAAAATCAAACACTGCCAACAGCCTTAGAGCCTCAGATATCTTTCTCCTCATTTTCATCTTTTCTTTCTATCCAGAGTCATTGCTATTTTAGGTTTATCGTTCTTTTGCAGTTCTTTAGAGATGTGCCACATATTTATGTGTCAAGAGATATGTCATTCGGGTGTTTCTGAACTTGATATTAATGGTGTTTTAACACTTCTTTAGTCTGCTCTGTAAAGCCGGAGATGGGACTGCAAACCATCCTGTACTCCTATAGTTGGGCTGTGCCAGTGGGAGCTCTAGAGGAGGCTAGAGGACTGGGACGTCCTCCATCCTGCTGGTTCCCCGTTCCTGTTGCACACACCATCCCATCATCCTGACTGCACGCTCTCACTCTGGCAGCAACAGTACGTTCCAGTAGCAACTGCTTCTTCCAGTTTCTGGGGTTGTTTCCCCAACCAACCTCATCAGAGACCTGAGAAATCACAGCACAGCAGGCCAGCAACCCACCCTGAGGAATCTGGCTCCCTTCCTCCAAAATTTTATGTTCTACAGATGCTGGATGCTTCTGATCTGCCTCTGGCACCTGTGTTGTCTTAGCTCTCAGGGTGGCAGCCACTATCCTGCAGCTGTTAGGGATCCTTTTTGGTCTTCTAATACCATGGCTTCCTAGCAGTACTGTCCCAAGAGGTAAGAAGAGGAAGCCACCAGTTTCTTCTGGCCTGAGTGCAGAAACTGGCTTATTTTACTTTTTTTGAAAATACATATAATTTTTTAAAAATGTAAATAGCATCATTCTATATACAGAAACTGGCACTTCTTTTAGAGGACTCTTTGGGTCAGAGGACAGAGCCTGAGGGCATGGCTGTACCCCGTTCCCTGCCTCCACGTTGCTTTTATGTCTGGCCTCCTTCCGCTTTATCCTGCTCCGAATCTGCCTTATGCTCCAGCCATCCCGCACTCCTTCCCCACCCCCACCCAGGCCACTTTCAGCCTCCCTCTCCCCTAGGGCTGCCATTGGGGTCTCTACCATCCTCACCTCTGGAAGCTGCCCTGACAGACCATCTGTCATCTTCCTAGGCAGCACCCCGCCCCGTCTCTCTCTACGGGGCCCACCCAGCATCACCGCAACCTGTGCCTTTAGATAATTTTCCAGCCACCATGTGCATTACCTCCACGTTCCTTACCTCCACTGCCATGCCACTCAATTGTAGTGGGCACAGTAACAGCAACCCTTAATTGGTTCTTTAAAACATATTTGCTGGCAGCCTTCTCAGAAGCAATCTGAGTTCACCCCAAGGCCCCAGCACTAGATTCTGGGGGAGGCTAGGTTATGCAGAAGGGCAGATGGGTAAATTAAACTACACTAAACTGCTTGTCAATGTTGTGGACTAAGACCGTTAAAAATTGCCATAATTTCTTGCATACCTGATAGTGTGCTGGATGTGTGCTTAACTTACTTAAATAACAAAATAATGACATACTTGCGATTTACACTATGACACTATTGTACAAGTCACAGAGCAACTTTTTAAAAAGATTTTATTCGTTTATTCATGAGAGACACAGAAAGAGAGGCAGAGACATAGGCAGAGGAAGAAGCAAGCTCCCCCTGTGGGGACCCTGGGATCACAACCTGAGCCAAAAGCAGATGCTCAACTACTGTGCCACTCAGGCACCCCATCACAGAGCAATTTTAAGAGAAGTGCAATTTTAAGAGAAGTGAGGCATGGAGTCCAAGCTCCAAGGCATTGAAAAATTATTTCAATTTTTAAAATTAGCATACTTTATTTTTTTAAGATTTCATTTATTTATTCAAGACAGAGAGGCTGAGACACAGGTAAAGGGAAAGGGAGAGAAGCAGGCTCCATGCAGGGAGCCTGACACAGGACTCGATCCTCAGTCTCCAGGATCACACCCCAGGCTGAAGGCTGCGCCAAACCGCTGGGCCACTGGGGCTGCCCGCAGACTTTATTTTTTTATGAACGATTTTAGATTTACAGAAAAATTGAACCGAAAGTACAGAAAGTTTGCATATACTCTCCAGTCCCCCCACTTCCAATCCTAGTTTCTGCTCGTAGCAACATCTTGCACTGGTGTGGGATATTTGTCACAACTGATGAGTCAATATTGATACATTACTATTTAATTAAAGTCCATAGTTTACGTTAGGGTTCACTTTTTTGTTGTACATTCTATACTTTTTTACCAAATTCATAATGTCATGTATCCACCATTCTCATTTCATATAGAATAAAATCCTCTGTGCTCCACCTATTTTCCCATTTCCCAAAACCTCTTATCTATTTGCTCTCTACAGTTTTGTGTTTTCCAGACTGTCGTGTAGTTGGAATCACAGAGTATGTAGCCTCTTGAAACTGGTTTTGTTCATGTAGCAATACAGATTTAAGGTTCCTCCAGGTCTTTACATGACTTGATAGCTCATTTCTGTTTAGTGCTGAATAATATGGCACTGTACTGAGTGTGCCAGAGTTTATCATATTTTGAAGTATTTCTTGGTTGCTTCCAATTCCTGGCAATTTTAAGTAAAGCTTCCATAAACATTCATGTGCAGGTTTTTGTGTGGACAGAACTTTTCAGCTCATTTAGTAAATACCTAGAAGTGTGATTGCCAGATGGCATGGTAATGCTATGTTTAATTTTATTTATTATTATTATTTTTTATGTTTAATTTTATAAGAAACTGCCAAACCATCTTCCAAAGCGGCTGTACCATTTCGCATTTCCCTCAGCAATGAATGAAAGTTCCTTTTGCTCTGCATGTTCACCAACTTTTGGTGTCGCCGGTATCTGGATTGTAGCCATTCTAATCTGTGTATAGTGGTATCTCATTGATGCTTGGATTTGCAATTCCCTCATGATGTTTGATGTAGAGCATCTTTCCATATGCATATCTTCTATGGCGACTTACCTATTCAGATCCTTTGCCCATTTTTTAAAAAGATTTTATTTATTTATTAAAGAGAGAGAACACACCAGCATGGGGGAGCTGAGTTTTGGTAGTTTTATGTATATTTTCGATACCAGGTCTATATCAGATAGGTTTTGCAAGTATTTTCTCTCAGTCTGTGGTTTATTCTCTTAACAGTGTCTTGGGCAGAGTAGTTTTTAATTTTAATGAAGTCCAATTGATCATTTTTTTTCTTTGAACACCAAGATTTTTGATGCTCTCTGTTTCCTTATTGGCAGGAACCCCCAACTCAGTGTTACTATTGTCAAGCATCATGCATACAAGAATGCTCAAAGTCATCTTCTGTTATCGCTTCTCATTCTCCCTGCACCTTAGCAAGGCTTTGTCCAGGATCAAAGTCCACATCCCTACTTAGGTCTCATTGACTGGATTCCTGAACTCTTGCAATGCCTCCTTCTCGTTTCCTGGCTCCAAACATTGAGTTCAAATACACCTTCTTTGCAACCAACCTTTTCCCCTTTTTAATCTTTCTTTTTAAAAATGGAAATAGTTTGATTTTTTTAGGAGATATAATCTTGTAGAAAATATGAAATAATGCGGGAAAACCAAAAATAATTCCTTCCAAACCTACTCCAGTACCAAACGGGGCATAACCATGATGTTAATGACTTGGTCAATATCCTCCTTTCTTCTGTGACCACATCTCTATCTAAAAATCTGTAGCTATATTTTCACACAAATTTAAAATTATATGAGGGGCACTTGGGTAGCTCAGTAGTTGAGTGTCTGCTCTTGGCTCAGTTGGTGATCCCAGGTCTGGGGATCAAGTCCCACCCTGGGCCCCCCCGCAGGGAGCCTGCTTCTCCCTCTGCCTCTCTCTGTGTGTCTCCTATGAATAAATACATTTTAAAACCTTAAAAATTATATGGGGTTAAAAAGAAATCTTATGTATCATGGACATAGACAAACATTGATATATAAAGGTCTGCCTTGTCTTTGTTATTCTATCTTATGGCTATTCTATAATTTATTTAACTAGGTCCCATTTTTTGAACATGTTGGCTATTCTCATGTTTACTTCCTCTTTTTTTTTAAACAGAAGAGAATGTCTTCTCTCCTGTTAATCTTTTTTTTTTTAAGATTTTTTTTATTTATTCATGAGAGACAGAGAGAGAGAGAGTGTGTGAGAGAGTGGCAGAGACACAAGCAGGCTCCATGCAGGGAGCCCAACGGATGTGGCGCAGGACTCCAGGACCACACCTGAGCCACCCCGGCTGCCCATGTTTACTTTCTCTTAAAGAATCATCCCATGGACCCACTCTCGTCCTGTGGCCAGAATCTTCCCCCAGGTTGTCTGCTCTCCCAGGGCCCATTGCCTGCCTCGCCTGCCTAGTGAACACTAATTAGAGCCCGGGCTCAGGGTCTTTACCCGGTCCCAGCCCTGGGCTCCCCTCCCCCAGCTGACCTCCTGGTGCTGGGTCCTACCGCCCTTCTCTCTACCTCCTGGGGAAGCCACCAGGGAACTTTCGGGGTTAACTGTAATGGAGGCTCGAGTATCCGCTGGGGTTGGGGAGCCCTGGGGCTGACCCTGAGGTCACTTTGTGAAAAAGAGACTCTGGCATCTGGTTCAGGATGGGTTGGAGTCTAGAGAGGCTGGCGGCACATACACCGTCGGGAAAGCACTTGCGAAAGTCGCTATTTGGAAGGACCCAGGCCTCTGGGCGCCCAGCAGAGGAGTGAGAGCAGCCTCGGGCCTGGGCTCTGGGAAAGCACAAGACTTCTGCCCTTTCCTTTGTCCAGAAATGGCTGTACCTCGGGTCTTTTATTCGGAGACTTTGTACTTTTTGTACTTTTAACTTAATGGAACACGGAGAATCTTTCTTTCCCGAGGGCAGACTCCAGGAGTAGATTCATCCACAGACAGTCACGAAGGACTCGAGAGGGAACCTATCCGGCCCTGGGAGGAGGGCGTCCCTCCAGTCTTTCACGCGTGTCTCCCGGTCCTGACCTGCTCCTAGCCGGGCCCGCCAGAGCCCTAGACTCGCTGCGCCCGGAGCCACCCGGCTCTGGGGCCCTCTCCAGGGTCCTCCTGTCGTCCCGCCTGCAATTGGAGGGTGACCAGGATTCGGACCTCGGGAAGACCCTGGACCGGGCCGGGAGGTCGTAGCATTCGGAGCTCGTCCTCCCGGCGGATGATCCGCCCTGGAGACGAAAACGTAGAGGCGGCAGGAAAGGAGAAGCGAGGGAAACGTCAGCTCGATCCCCGAATTCGGTGTCCAGGGTTGCAGGCCGCTCGGAGCCCCGGGTCTGTTCTCCAGCCCTGCGCACCCCGAGCGCCACCAGCACCCACCCTGCGGGGCTGGGACCTCACGGCTCACCCCGACTCTGGGGAACCTGCGGGCTGACCCGTCCGTGCCGGGGCCGCACGCCTGGACCCCTGAGCGGCCGCAGTCAGAGCTGGAGACCCGTCGGCAACTCGACTGCAGCTCGGGGACGGCGCGGGGACTCGGGCCGCACAGTCCCTGACCGCGCTGTGGGCACCAGCGAGACCGCGCGCTCCCTCCTGGCGGGTCCCCCGCGCGCCGCCGCCGCCGCCGAGAGCGCACAGGCCTGGCGCCGCGCTGAAGCCTCAGGACCGCACAGCGAGCTGCTGGAGCTGCGGCGGCCACTCTCCCCGGTCCCCAAGGGGCTGCCGAGCGCCCGAGACCCGCGCACTTTCCTTGCGCCGGGATCCGGTTCAACCGTCCGCGGAACAAGGCGCACTCCGACTCCGGCTGAGTCAGCCAGAAACCTCGGGAACCGACCAGTTACTGGGCAAGCTGGGGTCCCCGCGGTCGTCGCCACCAGAGGTGCGCACGGGCGAGACCGGGAGGCCGCCGAACCGCCGACGGGCTCAGCCGCTTCAACAGGTCCACCGGGTTCGGCAAGTCCATCGCGCCTGCCCTGCCCTGCCCTGCGGCACAGACCTGGAAGGAAGCGGCCAAACTGCGACCCTGCCAGTCCCACCGCGTGGGTGGCCAATGAGTCTTGCAGGCGCTTTCCCATGGAGAGGGCCCACGATTCCATTGTGGGGCCCCTTCCCTCGGACTGGTGGGAGAGCTACCTCCAGCGGACTGTCTGGTCTCTGCGGCACGTCGGGGCCGTGTGCAGCCCGGTGACCATCAAGATAGCACCTCCCAAGCCGAAAGTGCTGCTCTCCAGCCCCCCAGCAGAGGTGAGGGACTCCGCAGGGTCCTCACCCTCGGAGAAGCCCCCAGACCCATGTGCCAAGGAGACAGTGCTGAGGGCCCTCAGAGAGTGCAAGAAAGGGAGGGCCAGGTTGGAAGAATCACCGCGTCCCCAGGGCTTGCCAGGTAAGGGAAGGAGTCCCCGAGGCCAGACCATCCACATTTAAGCCCCTGATGAAAAATGGAGTCCTCACTTCTTTTGTGCCCACGCCTGGGGCTCTGAAGAGAAGCCTCGACTCCTGGAGCTCAGAGCACAGCTTGAACAAGAGGCCCAGTTGCTCCTCCATGAACTCCTTGGCCAGCACACGCACAGGTGGCCCCCTTGGCTCCAGGAGAAATGCAATCTCAAGTTCCTACAGCTCTTCTAGAGCTTTCTCTGAGTCTTGGAAGAGAAGTGTTCCCAGTGCCTCTCTGCAGCCACCAGAAAGGCCTGTAAAAAAGAAAGGCAAGGGTCATCATTCTCACTCTCTGGTCCCGATGTACTCAGACCAGTTCCCAGCAGCTTCTGGGGAACCAAGTCTGCAGAGCCTCAGCTTTTCTCTAGCCCTGGGGACCTGCTGTCACAGACCCCACCTGCCCAGCTAGGGGATGCAGACCCTGAAGGGGACGTGGCCTTAGGGAAAAAAGGTAGACTCCAGTGGAGCAATCCAGCCAGAGAGGAGACGCCTGAGGGCACCACCCACTCTGGCTCTGACACTTGGTCTGCTGCTCAGCCTTCGCTGTCTCTTCCCGTGCTCTTGCAGGCACAGCTCCAACCCAGGGCACAAATCCACAGATGGAAAGCTTAGCAGACAGGCAGGAGCCTCCTGGGGAGGATGTCAGTGTAGCCCATTCACCTCTGGAGGTCTGGAGACTGCTGTCTTCACATGGCTTCCCCTGCACCAGTCAGGGCCCCTGCTGGGCACTTCTTCAGACTCACATCCCACAGCCACATTCATCTTGCTGACCCCAGTTTCTCCCACCTGTCCAGTCACTGATGCCACATGGCCCTCATCTCCCTCTCCTAGGACTCCCATGCCCCCCCCCCCACCACCACCACCAACACTTCCTGTGCAAAGTACTTTGTTTGGAGTGAGTAGCCCAGCTCCCCATTTTCCTGCATCTTCATGTCCTGCTGCAACTTCTGCTGGCCCCACATCGAGCCCTGTTTGGGGGCCCCCACCCTACAGTAAGATCAGAGGCTCCTTATATTCCAGCACTTCTGTGGTGGCTGCAGCATCTTCAACTCCAGCTGTCTTCGCTCCCACCTTCAAGCCTATCTTTGGTGGCCTAGGACCTCTGAAAACTCTGCCCAGGATAGCTCACTTCTCTTTCAAGCAAACCTCTCCTCCAGCTCCTCCCACTTCTACCCATCTGCTCCATAGCCTGGTCAAGACGACTTCTGTAGTCATGGCCACCACCCCAGGCAGCACATCCAAAGACTCTTCTTTCACACAGCCTTTGGATTTTGGTGTCAGTACCAGTACCATGGACAGCACTTACTCCATCCCTTCTACTTGCCACACTTTACTTCTTGGGGCTGCCTGTGCCTTCAGAGCCAGCTTCTCTCCAGACACAAGCTTCATCTTCCCACCACAGCAGCGTGCTACCATTCCCACCGTACACACAGTCACCATCTTTAGCCAGGTTCTTACCAGTGCTGTCCAGATATCCCCAAATAAAAGCACTGCAAATTTTCGGGGTGTGGGTGATCCTCTTTCAGCCTCAGCCCTGGTCACCACAAACCAGCCCTCATTATCATCCAGCATCTCCAGTCCAACCTTAGCATTTGCCGTTTCCTTGGGGTCAGGCTCGAGGCCATCTTTCCCACTCTCCCCAGGAGCCACCTCCTAGCCAGCATTCAGGGCTACAGGTGGACAGAAGCCAGGAGCCCTCCAACCAGCCCTGGACCCAAGCTTCAGTAGCTCTTTCATTTTTGGAAACTCTGCAGTGGTGTCCCCAACCTCAACCCTAACTCCAGCTCAGCCAGCCTTCAGCAGTACCACGCAGTCACCCTGTGGGGGTTTGACACCCTCAACCTCCACCTTTCACATCCCTTCCAGCATCTTGCCAAATTTGGGCAGCACTCTAGCAGGTTTTCCCTTTGGTCAACCTAGTACAACTGATATTGGAGTTGTCAACCAGACCCACCAGAATGGGGCTTGTGGTTCAGTGTTCAGCAGCACAGCCCCACGACCTTTTGCCTTTGGGGGATTGGTGACCCCTATGGACTGTGGGGAGATTGGGATCAGTGCCCCAGACATGAGCTCCAACTCTGGAGCATTCAGCATTGGAGCAGTGCCAAGTGGGACAACTAGTACCATGACACCCTTTGGAAAAGGCTGTAGCCAGAACACCCAAGGCCTGACCAGCCAGAACACACCTTTTGTTGTGGGGAGGGCCAGCATTTCTGCAAGAAAGACTATGTCTGGGGGCCCCTGCATGGCCCCCTTTGCTCAGAGCATGCCTGTCCCTGGGCCAATACAGACTAACAGTAGCCTTGGCTTTGGGATGCCCTCTCCACTTGCTCAGGGTTCTCCTGGGAGAGGACCTCAGATCATCAGCCTCTTCATTTTCCATTGGTGCAAAATCAAAACCCCCAAAGAATCGGGAGCAAGGGCATTCCCGAAGGCATCATGCACACAAGAAATAGTCTGTGTCCCCTGTCCCTAGATCTGGACCTAAGTATTGTGAAGAGCCTTGGTGTCTTCCAATTCTCTAAAGCAAACATACCCCAGATCTAAGGCTAGAGCTTTACATATTCACCCTGTGGGTCCAAATTTATAATCTAGAAAAAGGTGAATGACCAAGATATCTAGTGGTAACAGCAGAATGAAACTGGATGGGACCAAACCTTTTGATGGAGGAAGTTCTTCTTCTTGGCTGCTCCTCTCTGGGTCAGGTGTGAGCTCAGGGAACAGACATGCCAGGAAGGCAGCAAGTAGAGCTCACATTCTCTTGCATCTTTGGGGGGAGGAACAGATTCTCTGTAAATCTCAGCCTACTTTCATTTAGCCCTAAGAAGTAATTCTCTTTCTCTTATCCCTCGGGAATGCCCATCCTCACTCCTCACTGCTTTATTCTTCAATGAGTTCTTGGAAGAGCTTTTGATGTAATTTGACCTTGAATCAGATGAAATCTGACATCATTTTCCATGATTGATCAACCCTTGAGGGCACTTATATGTACTGCTCTTGCTGTGTCACCTCCTCCCACCAAGTTGTTTTAATCTTTCCCCAGGAGAAGTGATGCTCCAGCCCGATCCTCCTCCTCCTGCCGATTTAGCCCCTAACACATTGGTAGGGTCAAGACTCAGTCTGTCAGATCCCAGTGGTCACTCATCATTCCAGAAAAGGGAAGCTCTCGGGCAGTTTCCCTCCAGGCTTGGAGCAAGCCGCCTGGGCCTTCTGCTTGCCACTCTCCATTATGTCTATGCAGAAACTCACTCTCACCATTTTGTCTGACACTACTGTGCCTTTTGTAGTGTCAGCTGAGTTTGGAGGAGGATGGCTTGTAAAAGTGATGCTATGTGGATAGAACCAGAGTACCTGCGGAAAGGTTTCTGGGACCTGGCTGATTGTATAGGGCAAGAACCACTTAATGGCTACAAGTGTTGATCCCTGAATTCACAACAGTGTTTTGACTTTAAGGGATGACTTGTCATGAAGTTATAGGGCCTAGAGAGGGGAGGACAGGGTTCTTCTCTCTATAGGTCATGATCCCTTCCAGTATGAGCCAGAAATGCCCAATTAGGGAGCCAAAGTTTATATTTCAAATTTTCTTTGAATTCGTACCTCATAAAATCACCCTTCCACATTCATAGCTCTCCTGGAAAGGACAGGCAGTGCAGGAGCCTATTGGATCTGAGGACAAAGGGAGAAAGGGGAAACAGTAGATACTTCAGCAGACTTCTCCTGGAATGTCTGTGAGTGAGTGCTATTCCTTAGCACTTCCTAGTGGGAGGGGGGAAAGAGGCAAGAATGACTCCCTGAATACATCTATCTCCTGTTTCATGGATACCTTGGAAGAGGTCCAATTGGAAAAATAAGCAATCTTAAATTGGTTGATAAAATAAAAATAAATTGTTAAAATAAGTATATGATACAGGAATTACTATTCAACTTTTATCAGTAGAGAGGCAGAAAGATGTTAAGAAACTTGCCCAAGACTACCCAGTTAGTAAAGGCTAGATTTGGGATTTAAAGCCTAATGGCTCCAAAGTCCTTGGTCACTTCTTCCCTACTACAGCAGATCACCAAAGTTAGAGCTCTACTGTACAAGTATGTCTCACTCTAAATATCTCTGCTGTTTCAATTTTTTAAGGCATCCCATGACTCAAGATTGCCACATTACAGAGTGGGGCAAGAGGAAAATACAAGATTTTGTCTTTATATGATAATTTAACATTTATCTAGTGAGGACTACATGCTCTGTATTGTGCTTTTACCAGACATTCAGAGGCAAAGGACAAATCCTGTTTGGGAAAATTAAGTGAGTGGTGACATTGGTAAGTAAGCCAACAAATCCAATGTAAATGACCAATGCCACGGGTATGGAAGCAGAGCACAAGGTCATCTTATTTCAGACTCAGAACTTCAAACCTGTCTTAGTGTGTTCTGAGCACCAAGTGGAAAAGGCATTGGAGGCCAAAGACAGAGCATGTGCACAGACAGTTCTGAAAGACAGAGCAGATCTATTGAGTTGACTTCCAAGGAGATACAGGAATCCTTCTAAGTGCGGCTGGGAAGAAGCCAATCGATCTTGGGGCAGATTGTGGGCATGCTGACAAACATGGGGCAGTATGGACAGTGTTCTAATGGAGAGCTAAAGAAAGATTTTAAGCAGGGAAGACACAAGTTTGGGTTTGACTGTTCTGGCTGTCACACAAGGGAGGAATCACGCAGGGACAGACTGGAAGCTTGGAGACGCATGGGATAGTGTGAAGACACTTAAAGATGTGAGTTCCAACTAGTCGCTAACAATGACTGCTAGCCAGGTAGTAAGAGGACAGAGGTTAAGGAGCAGGAACTGGTAACAGACTGCATGGTTGTGGACAGACGAGAGTATCAAATGATGGAAAGAGGGAGCTGAAGAAGACAGATTCTTAGCCACCTGGCCTGGAAGACTGGGTAACACAATTTGGGAAGAATGCATGGAATTTCACATAGATTGTGAAATGACTATAGAATGTGAAGGAAATGTTCAGACTATTCAATCATTCACTCAAAAAACACTGGCCATCTGATATTGGTTCCTAGGCACTCTTCTAATATTTGAGATGTTTCAGTGACAGACAAAATTCCTATTCTCACGGAGCTTTTTTTCTGGGTGGTGATAAAAATAATAATAAATGTAATAGAAAGTAACTACTAGGTGAAAGAGATGGTAAATGGCGTGGCCTAAATATAGAACAAACAGGGCGGGTTGATTAAGAATTTCATCTGAGGTCTTTTGAGAAATTGACATCTGAGCAAAGATGGCAATTCAACCACAGACCTAGTCATACCAGCGAATGAGGGAAGAGGACCCCAGACAAGAAGAAAACTGGTCCCAGACTTCAGAGTGGGATGTGGAGCACAGGGAGGCTTTGGGGCAGAGAAGTGACATTGTTTGACCACTTTTAGGTATTATTCTGACTGCTGGCTGAGATGAGACTGCAGAGTAAGCAGGCAGATGGGGAGAGTGGGAGGAAAGTTCTAGAGGAGTCCAGGTGAGAGATAATGGTGGACCAGACCAGAAAGGTCATAATGGAAGTGGTGAGAAGTGGTCAGATATTGTATATATTTTCAGAGATTTACTCTTAAATTGGTTTTGAGGTGTGAGATGAAGAGATAAGCCCAGGAGAAAGCAAAGGTTTTTGGTTTGGGCAACTGAATGGATAGACTGACTGGGTAGGGGGGCTGGAGAAAGATTTGAGCCTTGTCAATGTGTATTAGAATATGGCCATCTGGGACTATTCTTTAGGAGGAGGGGATAGAAGGTGAATTAGTGGTGATAGAGGTGATAGAGGACAGAATTAGAGTTTCTTGATTGGCAGGAAGTTAATGAATTTCTCAACTGTAATTGGTATAAGAAGCTCAATTCTACAAAAACATACTACTGCTTAATTTCATACAATTAACAAAAATGAATTCCAGATGTATTAATGATTCTAAGAGTATGTAATAAAATTATTTTAAAATTCAGAAGAAAATATAGATTACGTTTGTATCCTGGGGACAAGGAAGTCCTTCTTACAACCAAAAATAAGAAAAATTACTTATATATCTATGTTAAAACTGAGAAACTTTGTAATAAAAAAGACTCCAAAACATAAAGACTTGTGAAACTGGGAGAAGGGCTTTCAGCAAATAGGATATATATATATATATAATGGAAACATATATATATTGGAAATGTATAATGGAAATATATATAATGGATATATATATATATAGTCACCATATCAAGAAGAAAAAAAGCAAAAAGCAAGGAACTCAAAAGAAAACTAGGAAGGAATGTAAATATAAAATTCAGAAAAGAGGTACTGTTCTTTTTTTTATAAAGGATTCTAAACTGACTAGCAATTAGTGAATGAAAATTTGAAATGTAATATTGCTTTAAAAAGTTCATGGGTGCCTGGATGGCTCAATCGGTGAAGTGTCTGCCTTCACCTTAGGTCATGATCTTGGGGTCCTGGGATTCAGCCTCCTGTCAGGCTCCCTGCTCAGCAGGGTGTCTGCTTTTCCCTCTCCCTCTGCCTGTTGCTCTGCCTGCTTATGTTCTTTTTCTTTGTGTCAAATAAATAAAAGCTTTAAAAAATAATCAAAACATTCAAGATAGAGAAAGTGAGCAAGTGTGAGAGAGAACAGTCATTCAAATATACTATAGGTAAAAATGTAAGTTAATCTATTGATTGAAATGAAGACAACTTACTTGACTTGTGCCAGAAGAAGAAATGAATTACCCTGAAGGAGATGGTCCCTATGGAGCCAAAATAACCCAACCCAACCCAAACCCAGAAAGAAACTACACAGAAATGGAACCTACCGAGCAGGATCTTTCAGGGTTTGTGTAGCACTATGATGAGGAGGATGCACTTTTCAGTCTGGGAGGAGCAGCATTAGCCCACAGTGACATAGGTTCTGTAGGTGGTCAGGGACATATTGCCATGCCCACGACAGCCTGGATGAGTTCCCCCTGGAAATTCTTCTCCCATGGCTCCAATGCTAGGCTCAACAAGCAACCTCCAGTTTCCTTTTTTTTTTTTTAAAAGATTTTATTTATTTATTTATTCATGAGAGACACACACAGAGAGAGGCAGACACAGGCAGAGGAGAAGCAGGCTCCTTACAGGGAGTCTGATGTGGGACTCCATCCCCAAACTAGGATCATGTCTTGAGCCAAAGGCAGACGCTCAACCACTGAGCCACCCTGGCGTCCCTCCACTTTCCTAATTAGATTATTTTGACACCTCAACCTGAAGACCACAATGGATCCCATTAGTTATTTCACTATAAAGGTATAGCCCCTACTGGCACTTAAAACTACATCTGCAAAGATTGTTTTGTGGGTTATTTTGTTATGATTTTTTCTTGACAGCCTTATCAGCTTCTCTGATGAAACTTCTCTTCCCTGACATAATTCCTAGTTTCTAGACTGGCAGTGCTGAGTGCTATAGCCTATGAAGCCAGGTTGTACTAGCTTTCTACTGCTGCATAACACATGACCCCAAACTTAGCAGCTTAAAACAACACACATTAGGGCTACCTGGGTGCCTCAGCGGTTGAGCATCTGCCTTCAGCTCAGGGTGTGATCCCGATCTGGGATCCAGTCCTGCATTGGGCTCCCTGTGAGGAGCCTGCTTCTCCCTCTGCCTATGTCTCTACCTTTCTCTGTGTGTGTCTCATGAATAAAAAAAAAAAAAAAACCAACACATATTAGCATATAGTTACTGTGAGTGAAGAGTTTCAACATGGCTCAGCTGGGTCTTCTGCTTAGGATCTCAACAAGTGGCAATGAAGGTGTTAGTTAAGGCTGTGATCTCATCTAAGGTTGGCTGAAAAAGGAAGCACTTTCAAGAATACTCAGGTCATTGATAGAATTCTGTTCTTTGCTGCTACAGGATGGAGGATTGTCAGTTTCTTGCTGTGTGTCAGGGAAGGCTAAGCCATCGTTGCTGGCCATGTGGGCCTCCCAACATGAATAGGTCACCACTGGCCCCTTGCTTCCTCAAAGCCAGGAAGAAAGGAGGTAGAGAGAGAGATAGAGATGGGGTGAGGGGTAGGATTAGGGCAGGCCCCAGCAAATAGATGGGTGATACTATGTCATGTAACTTATTCACATCATCATGTGTACTTAATCACGTACCTCCTGTCACCTTTGCCATATTCTGTTAGAAGAGAAAACACAGGTCTTGCCAGACACTCAAGGGAAGAGATCACACAGAAGCATGGATATCAGGAGGGATTGTGGGGATCGTGTTGAGAGTTTGTCAGGCTGGTTGGCTGGCCAGTTCATCCATTTCCACCCATGACTCTTGTGTGTCACATCCTACAGTATCAATGTCATGGAAAATGAAAAAAAAAACAAACCCAAAAACCAACAACTCTGTTAGGCTGGGGGTGGGTGGGCATGACCATCCCATAGAAGGCTCAAAGGATTTACTGAAGAAATAGTTTTATTTTGCATAGTATTTATTGTATATACATATTTTAATATATCACTTTTTACTTAATATTAAATTTATGTGTATTTTCCTACTACAGCAAATATAGGAGGGTAGCCTTTGGGAGACCGTACATCTTTAGAGGCTCAAAATTTTTTTAACTATGCAAGCCTATGGTATATGAAATATACTTATTCTTTTTTTTTTTAAGTAGGCTCCACACCCAGCAGACTCTCATGATTCTGAAATCAAGACCTGAGCTGAGATTAAGAGTCAGGTGGTTGACCAACTGAATCACCCAGACACCTGAGTGCTTTCTTATTCTTGAGAAATCTAAATTTCCATTTTGATTGTAATTTCTAATTTATTATTATTTTTTATTATTTTTTTGCAATCTAAATGAGATTTCTGCTCAAGCAAACTACCCTAGTAGAGTTGAGACCTGTATCTGTTGAACGGAAAAACAAGATTTTTTTTTTGTATCTTTGGGGTCTCATTTTAAAGCAGACTAGACCGTACCATAAAAAATACAAATAAGCTTCATATTGAGAAAGAAGGGAATTCTAACCAAGGTGATATCGTCTTTACCCGTGTAGCCAGCGATGAAGCAGACAGCTCAGCTTTGCTACCTTATAAAATTATAGCATTTTCCTGTGGCAGGTGTATGGTTTCTATTTCCATCACACTGGGTACGTTTGAGAGGAAGGCACAAAGAGGCAGTGTGGCTATGTGGAGTGGCCACATCAGGACTGGCAAGTTCCCACTTCAGTATTTCCTCCTCACCCCAAAGGCCTCCACTATAAAACCACACATATTTTTGTTCATTTGTTTGGTTTAGCTCTATTCTTTGTGACTTCCTCACAGAGAGACCATGAAGCTGGGTTTTAGAGAATCCCTAGCCTTCAGAGGTAGCATCACAGAGTTTCTGACGGTGTATCTGTAGATACTGTTCTCTCTCAAAAGCATGCAAGACCACCTCTCCAGTTAAACAACCAGTGCTTGAACTTCTAGATTTCCCAGTGTCCATGGAACTGTGACCTCGTGGACAACATGGAGAAAACTAAGACTGTTGTTTGTATATGTAAGTTGTGAAAAATACTTAACTCGGTGAGAAGGCATAATTTCTACCTAAGAATCCACTTTCCAGAAAACAAATATCTGTATTTTAGTTTTGATCTCTCTTATTATACTCCTCGAACTGATATGAAGGAAATGAATTCCTGGAAGTAATACTGTGAAGATAAATTTTCTTTCACTTGTTGCAGAGAATGCTCTCAGCACCTTTAAGTTGTCATTCTTTCCTTTTTATTAAATATCTTATTTATTTATTCATGAGAGACACACAGAGAGAGGCAGAGACATAGGCAGAGGGAGAAGCAGGCTCCCTATGGGGAGTCTGAGGTAGGACTCAATCCCAGGGATCTCTACCTGAGCCAAAGGCAGACACTCAACCACTGAGCAACCCAGGCATCCCTGAGTTTGTCATTCTTTCATGCATTCAAGATGGTGATTAATCCTGCTAACGTTTGCCCAAGCAGCCTTTTACAGAGAGAGGGTATTGTCTGCTGGAGGCACAGCTTAGGCACTTTTCCCAAAGACTGTTGTGAATTATCTCCTGTTCCTAAGGACCACTTCATGTTTCTATGACTTATTTTGGGAAGTTGTCTTCTGGTGGCCACTTTTGCCTTAGCTCCCTGATATATATATAGAGGGTATTTATTTTCCTTTCTCCTCTCTCTCTCCCCCCCTCCTTCTCTTTTGATTATTATATCTCTGTGGTCCCTTTTATCTCAGTACATTATTGAAGTATACTTTACATACAGTAAAATGCATAGATCTTAAGTGTAGATAAAGCAATTAACTTGAGATATGTATATCCCTTGTGACCACCATTTGCATCAAGATCAAGAATATTCCCATTACTCCAGAAGGCTGTCTTATGCTGCCTTACCAGTCAATACTGCATCCTGCGAGCTAATCGTTATTCTGATTTCTATCGCCAGTTTTGCTTGCTCTTAAACTTCATATAAGTGGAATCATATAGTAGTACATCCTGTTGTGTACAGGATGTATTTTTTTTTTTGCCCAGCATGATGTTTTTGAGATTTAATTGCACTGTTACATATACAATAAAATTCACAGAAATGTATTGTTTTTATTGCTAAGTAGGATTCTATTTTATTAGTGAACTGTAGTTTACCTATGTGGTATAAGCAAACTAGATACCTGATCATATTCATAGTTAGAAGAATGGCATGCTTCACAGCATAGCCAGCAGAGTGGTGCAGTGGAGAAGCATGCCGGCCCATAACCCAGAGGCTAATGGATTGAAACCATCCTCTGCTAGGGCATCTGATTTTTCTCTCTCCCAGATCTCAGGCAGATTTTGGTCAGGTTGCAGAATCTGCTTTTCCTTTGGCAACTCCTGTGATTTTTTTTGCCACACCTTAGTTAGTCTCTGCAAATGGTTAGTATTTCCCCCAAAGTTTTTTATTTTTTTCAAAAGCCACTCTTTTCTCTCATTTCAAAAGAGAAGTAAATCTCTCCCTTCTTACTCTGCCAGAGGTGATAAATTTATCTGGAATTTCCAATGGATCAGCATTATACCTTTCAGAATACACACTTGTTGCCAATTATGGTTTTATATTTTATTTACACTTGAAGGAAAAACATTTTCATCGATATCTGCCTGAAGAGTATATTGCATTTTACTTGGGCGCTAGTCATCATCTGTGCCTTGACACTTCTTTATTCAGTCCTATGTCTGATTTATCACATTTAGATCAAGTTAGTGGGAATGTTTTGTGAATCCTTCTCTAAAGCAATACATGTTGGAATAATCATGAAGACACCATCTGTATGGATTTTATGGCAAAACAGAAGCAAAGAAGTTAAATGTGAGATGTTAAGAGAAAAATGGAAGGGAGGCATTATAGTAAAAAAGTTTGTGCATCAGGATCCCATGGACAAACTCAGAGAGCACACAACACAAAACAAAACATGTAAGTCTTACCACAATACTTGCAAAAATGTGTCTTTGAGGAAATTTTATTTTTGAACAATAAAGAATTTAGTGAAAGGACATGGAACGGTCACAGATTTGTGGGAACAGTGGCGAACCAGCTTCTGCTTCGGGCAGGAATAGGCTCTCTGGTTACAGAGCCCAAAAATCATGCTGCAGACCCAGACACCGAGATGGCCACGGTGGACTCCAGAGACAGCAGCTTGTTACACAAACTGTCACTGCGCAAAGCCGGAGTGCTGGACCCTGCTGCCACGGCTGCTGGGATGGATGTGCCACCACCCCTCCTTCTCAGCTCACTTGGCCCTAATTCAAAGTCCAGATCCATCTGATGGGCTGAGTTCAGACCACTGACCTGTGCCCATTGGCGAGGGAGCTGGGAAAGCAAACCTTTTCCCCTTCTGCTGTGGGAGGTGGGCTGTACCTCCCTCTGAGATGCAAAGGGTAGCAGATCTTCAAACAGGAAGATCTTGACCCTGGGATCCCAGACTAGAGTCCATGCCAGGTAGTAAGAAATTGAAGGTCTAACATTCTTGTAAGAAGTTTGGAGGGGAAGGGAAAGACAGGCATTAAACTGAGGGAACAGCAAAACCAAAGGATATTTTTTTCTCTTTTCTTTTTTTCTTTTCTTTTTGGTAAGATTAAGGGCCTTAATAGCAGTTCCCTAGAGGAGAAGAAACAAGAAATTCTCTTGACATAACAGAACTAGCTGGCACTCCAATCCACGTGTGTAGCAGCACAACAGCAGTATCTGAGGATGAGAGCACTTTGGGCAAAAGGACACTGCCTCTGAAACAAAGGAACCGGATGCATCACCAGTGGCTCTTCAAAGGTTTCAGTTGTCTGTTGCCTTTAGTTAATCTATAAAAAGAGAATATATCCTTTTATGATTATAATAAGGAAATGCCTATGGACAAAATAGATAACTTTTTTGACAAATGCCTAGTAAAGGTTGGTGTCAGCCAAGTTCATCCAAGGCATTAAGTAGCAGCATCTATGCAGCCAGGCCATAGTCAGTGTTTGGGGTTAGAGGTAAATATACGCAATCTGTGCATCCTTTTGATTTCTTCTTTTAGTGCCTGATTGATCATCTGATGCTGCTGGATGGTTCTCTTCTCCTTAAATTCTTCTGAGTCGATATGGATTTCATACATCGCTCCACAGCCTCCTGAAATGTCAGTGACTTGGATAGCTGTAGCTCCAGGAAAGTTTTCCTTGAGAATCCGGGTCACTTTGAGCTCCCCCTCAGTCTGTGAGACAAACAGCCGCTGGGCACAGTGAACAAGAGGAGGCCCGCCATGCTGGGCCTACGAGGCCCGCTGCCCAAGGTCACCACCTTTGAGGAAAATTTTGTAAGTACTTTACTTACATACTCTTCAGTGAATTTCTACATTGTAACAAGAAAATACAAATTCCTATAACAACAAGCACCTTAAATAATGAAAAATTTTAAAAATCACATGGAAAAATATAAATAAAGTGATGGGTTGGAGGACCAGGGGCAGGGAGAAGGGGCAAAGATACTGCTTTGGTCCTTTACATTTATGGGTATGCACTATGACTTGCAATAGAATGTGCAGAAAATGTTGGAAATGAAATACCATCATCCTGCAACCAGCCTAGTAAAGACTGGTTATTGATACACACTAACTCTGAGGGGTAACTAATGGGCCACAGGGAGGCTGCTCCATCATGGCCACTTTGGCATTCACAAAACGTGCATAACCTGAACCTAATTATGGGGAAAAAAAAAATCTCACAAAGCACAAATTAAAAGTGTTATTTAAAACAACAACAGCAACAACAAAATAAACAACAAAGTGAGCCATTGCCATACACTCAAAAAATGTCAATGTCATAAAAAAGAAAAAGGCTATGGAGATGTCTTAGATGAAAGGAAACTAAAAGGATATGGATAACTGATGTTAACTAACTGGAATTTAAATAAAAACATTTTAAAAAAGAGTATGGGCAACTGATACAATAGCTAATCCGTGGCGGGAGGTGCTATAAAGGACATTATTGGTCAAAAGATATATTGAAATACGGGTGATGAGATTTTTAAAACAATATCATTAGATACACTGAACTGATACATCTACTGTCATTATATAGAGAGAATATCCTTTTTAGGAACTATCTATTTATTTTAAGATGTTTATTTGAGAGACAGAGAGAGAGGACAGGAGCAGGGGGAGAGGGAGAAGCAGACTCTCCACTGAGCGAGCCCTACGTGGGGCTGGATTCAGTCTTGGGGATTAGGACCTGAGAGGAAGGCAGATGCTCAACCCTTTAAGCCATCCAGGTGTCCCAGGTAATAACTATTTAAATATATAATAGCAAAAGGCTATGAAATATACAATTTACTCTTAAACGGTTCTGAAAACAGAAATATAGAGATGAAGATGGAGACTACATCTAAGTTGGAGTGAGGTGAGGGTAGAGAGAGGGAGAGAGGGAGGGAGAAGAGGAAAGGAGAGGGAGTGGTTACTAATGTTAATAGGTGAATCCCAAAAAAAGGTATATAGGTAGATTTTTTTTTTTTAGGTAGATTTTTTTACTGTTCTTATTCTTACCAGTTTTCTTTAAGTGTGAATATTTCCAAGGAAAGTGTTTAAGATCCTCATAATGGCAATTTGAAAAAGTAAAGAAAGAATAGTATGATAAACACTCAAGTTCCCACCAACCAGCATAAAGGGCTAGCAGCATTTTGTCATGTCTTTCTTCTATTATTTGCCAGCCGCCCATCAGCATTTTGAAGCAAATCCAAGAGGGTATGTCCCAAGCGCTGCACTGTGACAAGAAACGAGGAAAGGTAAGAATGACTGGGGCCTGAGGATAGGAAGGAGGTGGACAGCGTTGTGCACTGTTCATAGAGGGGTCCTGACCAAAACCTTGGCTTCTTTGGCTCTGAGCTGCGTTGTGATAGGGTGGGGGAGTGTCCCACCAGGATGCCCTACCTGAGTCCCCCTAGGGCACCGTCCACCTGCCGGATGTGTAAGGAGCAGGAAGAAGCAATAAATAGTGTTCTAAAAGCAGAGAGCTGTGGCTCTCACCCAGACAGGTGGGAGCCCACACGTCCCAGCGAAACTACCTGTTGGAAGGGAGAGGGAAGGTGCAGAAAGGGAAGCAGGAAAGTTGCACGCAGGGGGAGCGGTGGTCCTTGGGGCAAGTCCCTCAAAGAAGCACAAAACAGGGGCCTGTGCTCCTGAGAGGAGGAGAAAGCCGACGAGGATGGGATTCGAACCCATGCGTGCAGAGCACAATGGATTAGCAGTCCATCGCCTTAACCACTCGGCCACCTCGTCATCTGAGCTGTGTGTCTTGAATACTCTCTTAACTCGTACATTTAGCAAACATGGGTCCTGGGACGCAGCCTTGTTTTCAAACTACAGTCGTCCAGTCCCCTAGAATTCTCTCGTTAGACCAGTTCTCTCACCTTCCCCTGGGGAGCCTCTCTCACCTTAGCCTGCCAGCGTCTCCTGCCTCCAGGGTCATCCTTCCTTGGTGATCATACTGGCCTTCCAGGCCCAGGAAATTCTGTTCTCCCTAAACTCCAAAATTTGATTTTCTACCCGCTGCATTCTAGTGTCCCCTCTGCCCTCGATTGGCCAGCTTTCCTTCTCTGCTCATTCTTCAGATGTCAACTAAGCCCTGACAGCCCCCTAGCCCTTTTTTCCCTTGCATTCGTACTTCGAAGCTTTACAGGTGAGCTGGGGATCCCTGGGTGGCTCAGTGGTTTAGTGCCTGCCTTTGGCTCAGGATGTGACCCTGGAGTCCTGGGATCGAGTCCCAAGTCAGGAGCCTGCTTCTCCCTCTGCCTCTTTATGTCTATCATGAATAAATAAGCAAGATCTCTTAAAAAAAAAAAAAAACTACTTGCAAGTGTATTTTCATTCCACATCTGCTACAGAATTGTATTGTAATATTATGTATTTTTGTGCTCAAACATCCTATTGTGCCACTATGCAACTGAGAGCATAAATTGAAATCTAAGTTTTAGTTATTTCCAAGGATGATACATCTGTTCAAGACTATTCTTCTGACTTGAATTGCTTTCGCATTTAGTAGTAACACACAATAAAAGATACACATTGATAATTTTGATAAGTACTACATATATGAAGTAGAATTGCACTAGAAATGCATTCTTTAGTGAAAGTGCTGGGAATATTTTCCCCTATTAAGTTATGTGTCCTCAGAGGAAAACCTCTTTTGACTGGAATGAGAAGAATTTGGTGGGAATTAACAGCAAAAAGACCACTGTTTTGTGCTTCTGAGTAAGTGTGGGGCTTTTACAAAAGATGTTTTTATGATTATTTAAGGTGCATGATCTTCAATACATTTTTTCTATCCAAATTTAATAAAGTATAGTCGTGAATCACAGTGATAGTGAAGAGGGGACTTGCAACCCCGTAAACATAGTTTTACAAAACATGATGATCTATTTCCTTTGACAAAAGTCAAGAAGGAACATTGTCTTATGAGTCTGAATAAGTGTAAAAAAAAAAAAAAAAGTGAAGCCCTAACTTCCCATGACATGTGTGCATTCCTTTCCTTTAAAATGTATGGGTACTCAGAAGTGGAGGGGAAATTTATCATCTCCTCCAGGAAGAAACCGTGGAAAGTATACAACGGAAACACTGATCTGTGTCTTGTTTACAGACAATAATTACTGATTAGGGGAGATGCCAATATTATCAATTGTTCTTTCTTGTCAACAGGAAATATCCCCCTCCACCTCGAGGTCACATGCTGCAGTAAGTTGTTAGTAGAAAGTAATAAAAAGGCTTGATTTGCAAGGGGATGTGGAAGTAGCCATGGTTCACATCCACAGGGAGCAGAGTGAACATACCTCATTTTGCCTGTCTTTGGAATCTCATTCTGTTTGGGTTCCCTGAACCTTTGAAATTAAATTTGTTTTTTTTCCTTTTAATTTGTCTCATGTGAATTTAAGTTCTTAGTTCAGCTAAAGAATATTGAAAGGCAATGGACATTTTTCTGGTCCCCAGTGCTGATGACTGCAGACCCTGACTCAGTCAATACTTGTGACAGGAATATCAAGAATAAGTTTGAGCACAGCGATCTGCATGGAAAAAAAAAAAAAAAAAGTATGAGTAACAGAAAGAAGATGAGGGTGTAAAAGTTAAAGGAAGGCCACCAAAGGTTCCACCGAGATTTAAACTCAGATCACGGGATTCAGAGTCCAGAGTGCTAACCATTACACCATGAGACCCACCTCTGGGTTCTTCCCTAAAGGCTTGGTTGACCTACTTCCTTAAATCCAGTTGCTTGAAAAGTGGGAACATTTTGCTTTTCCTCCTCTAGGATTAAGTCATGGGCGGTTACCTGTCGCACACCCTCTACCCCAGAGTCTTACTGCAGCGCCCTGACCCCCAAACGTCAGGAATCCTCCCTCCACCCACCCCCGAATCCCAAGCGGTTCCCGAACTGGGTGCCCGGTAAAACAGGTGAGGCCGCGACGGAGAGGAGCCCTGAGCGAGGTGCAGGCCTTGGGGCAGGTGCTTCTGTGGTTCCCTGACCTCAGGCCCAGGGCCGCCCTGCGAGATGGGGGCCCCCGTCGCTACTTTGCAGGGGGACACCGGAGGCTGAGTCCCAAGGTCCTTCGCTCCGCTTCGTTATCAGGTCTCATCTCTTCCCGAAGGTCTCCTTCCGTGGGCGATCCCTGCGCTCCCGGCAGCTTTCAGCGGGCCCGCAGGGGCGGCGCTGGCGCTCCCCGATTAGAAGTGCAGGTGCCTGCGCCTCCAGGCTGGGGGAGGGTCCCTGCGTGGCCCGAGCATCTGCGGGTCGGGAAGCGGACGCGAGGAGGGACAGATCAAGTGCCTCCCCCCGCCCGCGTCCTCCCGCTCCTGAGCGCTCATCAACCCGCAGCGTGGACAGGACAGACCAGACCTCCCAACAGCCCAGAGCACGACCCCGCCCGGCCCCGGCGGCGAGCGCCCCTTCCTCGGGCCTGCTCCGGAGCCCTCGCCGGGAACACCCGCAGAACCAGACCTGTCCGCGTGGTGCGTCTCTGCGGGCGCAGCGTGTCAGCATCCGAGCCGCCGTTTCGGTGCTGGTACAGTAACAGGACAGGGCTGTCCTCCCAGAGGTTTACCGGGTTCCTTTGTCGCTCGCGGAGAGCAGACCCAGGGGGATTCCAAGTCAGCCTGTAAACCCTGGAGGCCGGGAGGCAGGGAGGCAGGGAGGCAGGGAGGCGACCCGATTGGGCCGCAGCCCCCCGCCCCGCCTCTCCTCCCCGCCCTTTCCTGGGCACACAAGGTAAAGCGCAAACCCCGCCCGCTATGTCCTAAGAGTTTTAGGTGTATCCTCTGCATCACTGTCAGCATCGTCGTGAACGTTTTCACCTTTTACAGATGGAGACACATTGCCTCAACCTAGGGAAGGACAGAGCTTGGAGATCCAAGCCAAGTAGTCTGGCACCAGGTCGAAGGGACAAAAGGAAGGGCTGCCCGTCACTTTGTGACATGGTCTCCCTCATTCAGCTTTAAGAGGTATTGTTGGGAATAAGTAGTTCTATGTCTAGGCTGGGAGACTTACTGATGTCTTAATTCTTGTTAAAAGTGTCATCAATATTATTTTTTTTAACAGAGAGGGAAAAAGCTTGAAGATTTAAGAACACTCTTTTTTTACATTTAACCACCAATGAGCACACTGCAAAACCACTGACTCTACTAACAATGTATCCAGAAGAACAGGCTTCTGACTTCGGTGTCAGTTCCCTGAGACAATTGCCTTCGAACTTGTTTTCCCTCAGCTCTGGGCAACCAATCCTCCTCCCCCAGAGACAGAGCCTAGGACACTCAGGTCAGGGTGGCCTAGCTCGGAAGCCAGGCCACTTCCTCAAAATCAGTCTGAGCCCAATCCTAGGGTCTGAACACACGGACCAGGATTTTGGAGGCCAGCTTTTGTAGAAGGGTGGAGAGGGAGAGTGTCTGCCAGAGTGTTCATAACTGCCAGAATTCCTTGAGTGATTTGTTTGCTTAAGTAATAAAATAATTATACACCAGATACCTATGCTATACATATCATAGGTGCATTTAAGAAATAATAAAATTGTGACCATCCTTTGTATCATTGAATGGCCTTGGCACTTTTGTTGAAAACCAGTTGGCAGTATGTGGACGGGGTTACTTCTGGACCCTCAGGTGTGTTCTGTTGATTTGTGTGTCTGTCCTGTACCAGTACCTCAGTCTTGGTTACTGTATCATTGTAGAAAGTTTTCAAATCAACAAGTGTAAATCCTCCAACTTTGGTCTTCTTCTTTCAAAATTATATTTCCTTTCCTGGTTCTTTTACATTTCCATATGGATTTTAAGATGAACGTTTCTGTTTCTGGGGGGAAAAGGTTTCGCTGAGATTTTGATCAGATGGCAGGATCTAGGAAAGACGAAATTTCCCAGGGAGCGAGGTTCATTTGTGGTTGAAAATGGATTTTTTTTTCTTTTAGTTTTTCTATTCTTGCTAAGTTGGATGGAAAGAGAAAAATAGGAAAAAGTCTACCTTCTCAAGAAGACCTACTACAGAAACAGGGATTTAAAATTGGAAGCAAAAATAGAGAGAAATCAGATTGGCTGGTTAGCTCAGCTGATTAGAGTGTGGTGCTAATAATGCTAAGGCTACAGGTTTGAGCCCCCTATGAGCATGTTGTCACTTTCTCTCTTAACACTTTGATTTCAATACTACCTACAGACATTTCCTTATACTTTTCTAAATAAGGCTGGCACTTGAAGTGGCTTCTTAATGACTACTGTCCTAAGAGTGGCCTACTGGCCCAGTCGGTAGCAGGTGATTCTGATCATGGGTTTGGGAGTTCAAGCCCCACCCACCTTGACCAGAGAGCTTCTTTTGTCCAGGATATATCCATTCTATTATTTTACAATCAATTGTTTCACCAAAAATCTTTCCTTTAACTTATCTGTCTTCAGCATTTACTCACAGTTTCAGCCTGAAAGGAGCCTTTCCAGCTTCTAAAATTCCTAAGATAGTCATTTTATTCATATTTACCTGCTAGAAAGCATTTTACTTCCCCCATTTTCCTTATAAATTATTTCTGGAATTTCTGAGACCACTAAGGTAATTGCTGAAATGTGTGGACATTTCTGGTCGTCATCACACTGGCTGGTTCTTCTGGCATTTAGTAACTGAGGCTAGGCATGCTGAGCATCCTAAAATATGCTGGATAGTCCACAGATTGTCCTGAGCTCCACTAGACTTCCAACCGTCCTTCTGGAGTGAAAAGTGAAAATGTGAAAAGTGAAAATGCTTTCCTTACCTGAGCCTAAATCTGAATTCTCTTTGCATATAGATGCAAGCATTTTACATGGCTTTGGTGTCTACCAAATTGATAAACTGAGGATTGGTTGACTTGTTTTACCTGCTAAGCGGTGCTTATTATAGAAAATTGTGTCATTGAGACCAGTTCATTGGGTTTTGAGTTAGAAATGAAACATGCTTTGTCATGATTCTGAGTCTAGATATCCAAGTACACCGAGGGCATGCATCAGTGCCAGATACACACAGTAAGTGTTCCATCCACAGACAGATGTTGATTGAATGAATCCTCCCTGACAGAGGGCATGCTGCCCATGCTTTTATTTTGCCATTCTGGTAGGCAGGTGAAAAGGTATACTCCATAGAGTTTAATTATTTACATTCCTCTGATAATGAGTAAGTCTAAATATCTTGTCATATATATGAGACATTTTTATTTCTTTTCTGTGAACTGTGTGTGATATCCATCCTAAAGTGTTGTTAGTCTTTTTCCTTCTGATTTGTGGGATCTCTTTACATATAAGAGCTGTTGGTCATTTGTCTATGATGTGAAACAAATATTCTAATTTGTCATTTGCCTTTTGATTTCCCTTAGAATTGATTTTATCTTGCCCCAAAATAGTCATTTTTGTAGTTATACATATCAAATTTTCAGGTTTTTAGTTTCTGTTTTTCCATTTTACTGTCATAGAAACTTTTACCTAAGTGTTCTTTTGGAATATTCATATTTCTGTATGCTACATTTGATTCTATGAGCCATTGGAAATGTGTCCTTTTTAACACGTGCTGTATGATTCCTGCACAGTGATTCCCCTTGCTCCCCCACCCAGAGGGCTACACAGCTACCCATGCCATTCTTTCTCCATAGATCTGAAATACTACCTTTATCAGGTGTATATCCTTGCTCATTTCCCCATTTTAAGTGGTACTGTTTTCTTTGAGAGCAAAAGAGGGATCCCTGGGTGGCACAGCGGTTTGGCGCCTGCCTTTGGCCCAGGGCGTGATCCTGGAGGCCTGGGATCAAATCCTACGTCGGGCTCCTGGTGCATGGAGCCTGCTTCTCCCTCTGCCTGTGTCTCTGCGCCCCCCCCCCCCCCGTATGACTATCATAAATAAATAAAAATTTAAGAAAGAGAGAGTAAAAGAGTATGGAACCTGGATCTCATCTCCATAAATTTGAGTTTAAATCCCATATTTCCCCCTTTTTTCACAATTTTCTCCTTTTTGAAATGGAAATACTCCCTTATACAAATCCCTGCAAAAAACAAACAAACAAACAAACCATAAAAATTAAAATGGCAGGGTGCCTAGGTGGCTCAGTTGGTTAAACATCTGCTTCTGCTCAGGTCATGATCCCAGGGTCCTGGGACTAAGTCCCATGTTGGGTTCTCTGCTCAGTGGGGAATCTGCTTCTCTCTCACACATACTCTCTCTCTCTCTCTCTCTGTCTCAAATAAATAAAATCTTCAAAAAATAAAAAAAATAAAAATGACAATTGATTAAGGAGTCTAAATCCATTTTCCCTGTAAGAGAAATTACTCCTTTCTTTTACAAACTCCCTTTACTGGACAACTTTCTTGTCCTCATTCAGTTACATCTTTGTGGTTCTTTAATATTTTAATCATTCATTTATGCTATGCCTAAATGTGAGTCATAACATCTCATTAGCACATAGAGGAGCCAAATGTTTGACTTAAGTATTCTCAATAAAAGCAGTAGATGTTCACCTCATGCTATATCAGTACTCTCTGCTTATGACTTCAGTCAAGGATTCTCTACTCTATGACTTTGATCAAGCAACTAGTGCATCCTGGGCATACAGGATGTCTCTTTTTCATTCTAAGGATTCTGAATCTGAAGTTTTCCTCAGGTTCAGAAACTGGGAAGAGCATTGTGATTTTTATTGGTGTAACTACTCTCAGTATCCTGATCATTCATCATTGTTTTCTTTAATGACACAGACTGAGCATTAAGTATCTCCACAATTCTCTGTGACTCAGGTTTTCTTGGCGTCTGCTCCAGCTTTGTTGCTTATTCTATTTCTTATAAACAAGAGGCTTCTGGCAGTGAAATTTAGCTTGTATGGTTTTGATGTCCTCTTAGTCTGATGGTTAGTAGAGTCTAATTTTGTAATAGCCTTCCCACTCAACAGCTGTGATCTGCAGAGAAGAGCCAATAAAAAGAAATGATCGTAGCTTTTAATGTCATGCTCTAAATACTTTTGTCTATGATAATATCGTGAAGATATTCTCTATTTCTTTATCTAAAAGTTATATAATTTTACCTTTGATATTTACATCTACATCTGTGAAAAGAACTATAAGGATAATAAAAAATAAATGCAGATGAGACTGAAGAATGGATGAAGGTAAAGATAAAAATGGTACAATACTGAGGATAGTTGAAACTGGGTCATGGATACATGATGATTTATTATAGTGCTCTGTTTCTTTTGTAAGAAAGATAAGATTATAAGATTTGAAAGTTCTTGTAATAAAATATAAGTTTCTACAGGTGATGAGTCCCAGTTCTGCAACTTAGACAATTAACTACTCACTATGAGCCTCAGTTCTTCATCTCAAAATTGGGATAGCATTTACCTTGTAGGATCATGGTAAGGGTTCACATTTTTGTTCACTTAACATTTATTGAGCATATTAGCAATGCAATAGACAGAGTTTCATTGATGAGCAAGACCAGGCCCTCCACCTACCCTCTTGGAAATGATTTTCTAGCCAGGGAGACACAGCAAGTCATTACACAGATTAACACAGACTGCAATAAAAGGTACATAGTGCTGAGAGTACTATGAAGATTTATTTAGAAAGTTGTGGGTAAGATTTTTCTGAAAGAGTAATGATTGAACTCAAGTGTGAAGGTTGAGGAAATGTTAAGGAGGTATAGAAAAGCACCCTGGTAAGAACTAATAATAAATACATAGGGGAGCTCTGGTCGCTCAGCAGGTTAGCGTCGCCTTCAGCCCAGGGCCTGATCCTGGAGACCAGTTATCAAGTCCCACATCAGGCTCCCTGCATGGAGCCTGCTTCTCCCTCTGCCTGTGTCTTTGCCTCTCTCTCTCTCTCTCTCTCTCTCTCTCTCTCTTTCTCTGTGTCTCTCATGAATAAATAAATAAAATCTTTAAAAAAATAATAAATACATAAATCCAGTCAATAAGACAGACTGTTGTGGCTGAGAGGAAGGGGCAGTGAAGTGTGAAGCGAGGCTGAAGACACAGGACAGACCATGGAGGGGATTTCAGGCCATAATCTTAAGGATTATATGATTAAGAGGAAGAAAAAGCTGTAACATGTATAGGCGATTGTCAATACTTCTAGAAATATCAGTTTCTGCCTTCATCCTTTTGTCCTCTCAAAGTACACAGCATTTGAGATCTGGTCTTTGGGAAAGTAAGTGGAAACCAGCTAAATTACTCCAGAACAATTTGAAAAAAGCCAAGAATTTGGATCACGAATCCCATTAGTCCTCTAGGGACCAACCCTGTGGCCTGGGTTGAAGGCATCCAGTTCTCAGCCACCCGCTACGGCTGTGGCTGCAGATTCAGGGCTCTAGTAGCTAAGACGTCGCGTAAATCACCGTGAGGAAAAGCCACACAACATCCACTCCACGTGCCACGAAGCGATTTCCTTCTGTCCTCCCTCATTCCGGAGAAACCCTGCCCACAGCGCAGCACGTCCAGCCTCAGAGCAGCGCTCGAGTCCCTGGCGACCGCCCTAGGAGCAGGTGCCATCCCGGATACCCCGCTCGCGCGCGTCCCGCAGACTTTCCTCTCGGCTTCCATACCCCCCGGAGACCCGCCCAAGCCCCTGGCCTGTCCCCGCCGGGACTGCGGTGCCAGGTGGAGCGATCCGCGAGGCCGCTTCCAGCGTGGGGCCACGAGGGGCCGGAGCGCGCGCTGCTGCTGCTTCGGCAGGTGCGGCGGCGGGGACCCCGCGGTGGGAGCGAGCCCAGGCGGCGCGGTCCCCGAGGTCTGCAGGTGCGCCACGAGCGTCCGGCGGGCCCGAGGGAGAAAGGAAAGAAGGCTGAGGATAAGCAACCTTCCCTGCCCGCAGAGAGCTCTGCGCCTTCCCTGCACCCCGAGTCAGCTCCAGGCACCTGCTCCACGCATAAGGTTTGGGGAAATATTTTTGGCGAGGAGAAAAAATGTGGGAAATGGATGACACGTGCTAAGCATCACCCTCTGCTTGCCATTTGTTTTGCCTTGTGCTTTGATTTGCTGCAGGATTCCTCCGCGCCTACTGGCACGCCCCTTGCAGCGCAGCTGGCGGCCCAGAGCTGGGAGAGCAAACGGGAAAGCCTGCGAGGAACGTTCAGAAAAATACTTTGTGCCTTTGAGGAAGGCAAATAGTTCGTGTGCAGGACATAACAAGTCCTCAGCGTGACAGGAAGGTGGATGCTCCGGACTTAAGAAACTCGGAACACACTTTTCCGCAGAAGGCTCAGTGCAGAGAGAGGAGACACCGGCCACAGATTGAAGGAGACATTCTCACATGTATATCGTAAAAGGGATCCAGGCAACATAAAGACCTCTTCTAGCACAAACCGTAAGGAGAAAGGATCTACCTGTGCAGTAAACCGGTGGATTTTGAAGAGGGTCCTCATTTTGGAAGGTAGGGCCTCCCCTGCGAGGGGCGTACCAGGCAGGTGAGGATGTAGGTGTCAGCGCTGCTGGAATCCAGAAAATCTGTTTTGGGGGAGACCTCTAAGGGGTGCATGCACAAAGGCTTTGGCACTCAGTGAATGGCATTTCCTCCGTAAAGTGACAGAGTCCTAACGGATGGGTGTTTCCGCTCAGTTTCAAACCTTAGACCTCTTGCCTGTTAGGCAAATGTGATGGCCACTACACCACAGAAACCCACTGATAGTATAAGCCTCCAGGGTAGGATGGAATGATACACCTATTTCCTGGGTGCCCCCATACCTAGTAATTTTGACTGATTTTTTAGTATATTTCACTTGATGAATTTATTTCCCCTCACGCTCTTTGTTTGTTAAAATAACAATATAGAGACTCCACAACTCAACACCAAATGTAACTCAAAACCAGAGTCCAAATTCCTTCCCAGACGCCAGCAGGGTTCCCTCAGGCTCCCAGGGGATTTGGTGTCCCCTCTCTCCTGACCTTGAGAAGCAGGACTCAATAGAGCTCGCTGGAGACCTCCCAAACTTCCTCCAGGGCCAAGCTGGTCTGGGTGCCTCTGCTGAGCTGGGGTGGGGACTATGCCCAGTTACTGTGTGGGGGTGGTGACAAAGAGATGACCTGACAACTCTGTGTCCCTCCGAGTGCTCTACAATGCTAGGGCTCAGTGAGCGGTGTCAATCTTTAACATCTGGTATGCTTGCCTATTTTTAATTTTTTTCCTCTTCATTTAAACTGACGATCATCACTCTTTTTCCCCTTCCCAGCATTTTCTTGAAGGATCTAGAAGGTGCTCACTAAGAAATTATCTTTCCTCAAATCTGTGGTGAGAAATCCACGTATCTGCACCTCTGACAAATGGCAAAGTGGAAAACCTTCCCTCTTCCTCATTAAAAACTGGTTTGGTCCCAATGTTGCTGAAACAGAAGAGGAACAGTATTTCTAAGAGGGCATGTTCTTTGGTCTTATTTTTTCTTCTGATATCAAGTCGACTGCAAAAGTGACACTTCATTTTTTTCGATGAGTTGATTAGGCATTTATTTTAAAAGAATTAATGAGTAGCCCACAATGTGCCCAAAGCTGATCTAGGCTGTGGAGGTACCAGAAGTCCTGAAAATTTGGACAGGCCTGGGATATAGCAAAGGGCACATGCCCTGATGATTATAATATGATTGCACACAATAGGTTAAGTATCTTAAAATTGCCAAAAGAAACCACAGAGATAAATGCTCATGTGTTTTCACAGAAGCATAGAAACAGGGGAATTTTCCAAGTCCTATTGACTAGGAAAGGCTTTCAAAAGAAGTGATAACTGACCTATGATCTGACAGATGAAAAGAAATACATTGGTGGAAGAGAGGTTGGACGGGTGTGTGTGGTGGTAGATCTGGCATTAGGCTCAGCATGGTAGGTCATGGGTCAGGGGAGATTCCATGGGACCTAGTAATAATGAGGTTACATTAACTTTAGTCAGTAGAGAAATAGGATTTCAGATAAAACACTTTAATAAAGACATATCGGTGAATTTCCAGGTCTTATTTGGCATCAAACTGGAACAAACATTCTCTAGTTATTATGTTTAAGTAAACACTCCTCTCCCAGCAGTGTTTCCTATCACTGTTAATCACCTTTATTTCTTACAGTAGCCAGGATTCCAGTCCAAGAGTTCTTTAAAATAAGTCTTCTACACATAGCATTCCTCCAAAACGGCTCACAAAAGGAGAAATCAGCCTGTTAGACCACTATGGGGAGAAGCAAGAAACTAATTGAAATGAAACCCATTCGTTTGAGAAATGTTGTATACCAAGAGTAGGGAGGAGAGCATTTAGGGAGTATGATAAATACTTTATTTATTTATTTATTTATTTTTTTAAGATTTTATTTATTTATTCATGATAGTCACAGAGAGAGAGAGGGGGGCAGAGACACAAGGCAGAGGGAGAAGCAGGCTCCATGCACCGGGAGCCCGACGTGGGATTCGATCCCGGGTCTCCAGGATCGCGCCCTGGGCCAAAGGCAGGCGCCAAACCGCTGCGCCACCCAGGGATCCCATGATAAATACTTTAAAAGTATTTCTTAGAATATAGAAGACATAGAGCAGATAAACAAGGAAATCTCAAGTCTTGGGGTTAAAGTACTTTTCCAGGGATGCCTGGGTGACTCATGATTGAGCCTCTGCCTTCCACTCAGGGCATGATCCTGGGGTCTTGGGATGGAGTCCCGCATTGGGTCCCACATTGGGTTCCCCAAGGGGAGCCAGCTTCTCCCTCTGCCTATGTCGCTCCTTCTCTCTTTGTGTCTCTCATGTATAAATAAATAAAATCCTTAAAAAAGTACTTTCCCAGATTCTTCTTTTTAAGAGTTATCTAACTAGTAAATGCACCAAGTTTTCAGATTTATACTTTTATTTCCAGTTGCCTCTGGCATTATTAAGGGAATTTTGTGTGCTTTGCCATTTATTCTTTTTTTATCCTCTCCTCTTTCAGATACAATCATATTACTCATCCTTCCAAAATTTCTGCTATATTCTAGAATCCCTTATCACATAAAAGGTAAAACAGTTATAGCACTCTTGATTTACACTAACTTATATTATAATTTTTACCTTGTTCTTTCATTTCTTTTGAATTGGATTTGACAAAAGGCAAATGAGTAAACACAACTCCTGTTTCAGTACTGGGTGTGGAAAATAGCCATAAACATATAAAATAATAGACTCAAAGCCACAACTATTGAGGTGCTGGGAATACTGGACAGCCACATGCAAAAGAATGAAATTAGGCCATATTTATACCCTATAGAAATCCTAATTAAAAATGGATTAAAGACTTTAATGTAAGACCTCAAACCATAGAATTCCTCGAAGAAAATAAAGGCAGTAAGTTCCTTGACATCAGTTTTAGTGATGCATTCCTGGATTTTAACCTACATGCAAGGGAAACAAAAGCAAAAATAAACAAATGGGACTACATCAAGCCAAAAAGCTTTTGCATGGCAAAGGAAACCATCCATCAAAATGACAACCTACTGAAAGGAAGAAGATATTTGCAAAATCATTATTCAGTAAGAGGTTAATATCCAAAATATAAAAAGAACTCATACCACTCAACAATAAGAAAACAAACAATGTAATTAAAAACTGGACAGGTGATCTGAATAGACATTTTTCTAAAGAAGACATACAGATGGCCCACAGGTACATGGAATGATGTTCAAAATGACTAATTATCAGGTAAAGGCAAAAGCCCAATGAGATGTCACCTCATAACCGTTAGAATAACTTGTATCAAAAAGACAAGGAATAACAAGTGTGGAGAGGATGTGGAGGAAAGGGAGCCCTCATATACTGTTGGTGGGAAAATAAGTTGGTGCAGTCTCTATAGAAATCAGTATGAAGATTCCTCAAAAAAATAAGAATAGATCTACCATATGATCCAGCTACCCTACTTTTGGGTATTTATCCAAAGAATATGAAAATATTTTAAAAGATGTATATACTCTTATGTCCGTTGCAGTATTATTTATAATAGCCAAGATATGGAAACAACCTAAGTGTCCACCGATAGGTGAATATATAAGGAAAATGTGGCATATATATACAGTGAATACTTATCAGTTATAAGGAGGAATGAAATCTTGCCATTTGTGACAACATGGATGGACCTTGAGGATATTATGCCAGGTTAAATAAGTCAGTTAGAGAAAGACAAATACTGTATGATCTCACTCATATGTGGAATCTAAGAAACAACACAAATGAACAAAAAAACAATATAAAAACAAATTCATAGATACAGAGGCCACATTAGTGGTTATCAGAGGGGAAGGGGATCAGGGAGCAGGCAAAATGGATGAAGGGGATCATTATATGGTAACGAATGGTAACTAGACTTTTGGTGGTGATCCCTTTTAGTGCATATAGATATCTAATTATAATATGCATTTGAAAGTTAAATTATATTATATACCAATTTTACCTTAAAAAAAAAGCCACAACTATTGAAACTAGATCACTAAGCCACTAGCCTTTCTATACAGAATATGGGCCATGTAACAGCAGCATAGACATTAGCTATGGAGGAGTTTGTATAAATGCTGAATTTCAGGCCCCATCAGAGATTTAGTGAATTAAATCTTTCATTTTAACAGATCACCAGGTAATTAATGTGCTGACTAAATTTTGAGAGCCATGGCTCTGCTCAAATGCATTATTCAGTGGCCCAAAAAGTCACTTGGTGCAAAATTGGGGATGGAGGAGGGGGAATGGCCATTCAAGGAATTGTGCAAGAAAAACACATGCTGACAATGTCTGAACTGGTAAAGAATCTAGGAGGCAAAAATAATTAAGACAGTCACAGAGTTCACATAAATCCTAAGTGGTGAGTGCCTGACATTTGATCTAAAATGGTAAAAGAAGACCAAGAAGCAAACCTCACTTATCCTAGGCAATTCCAATGCTCTGAGTTTTTCGGTTCTCAGCATATTTTGGTTTTTCTATCACTGTAGCCTGGGACAGGTGTTTCTGGCTTTTTTTTTTTTTTAAATAAGATTCTTAATCTAACACTGTCCTTTCCACTCCTGGGGTTTTATAGAAGTAAACTCCAATGATCTCCAATTCTCCACCCTAAATTAGAAAAGCTCACAGTTGAAGGCCCCACTGGGAGTCAAACCCAGGATCTCCCATATACTAGGCAGGTGCTTTGACCAGCTAAACCACAGAGCCGGTGCTGGGAGGAGGCTCATTTGTAAATAACCGTGATTTCACCATTTGGTCTGATTGATGTGGTTCTCAAGAATTTTTGATCAACAGAGGTGCATGCAGACTAATTCTCAGGATGCTGCTGCTGCTGCTGCTGATTTTTAATTCTTAGGATTTTTATCAAGTTTTCTCACTTTCTTTTGAAAGGTGCCCAGCAGTTTATATACTGTGCAGGGAAATACTTCTCACCCGTGGGCCCCTTGCACTTGGCAGCCAGACCATTTCACTTCCAGGAATGCTTACAACCACACATGGAAACTGGATTCAGCTTGAAGTCGACAATAGGGAGCCTTCTCCCTACTTCTTGGCTACGCTGGCCCGAGCAATGCAGGTTGCCCTGAGGCTTTATTGGAATGACATGAAATCACTTGGCAAAATACAGGCTCTCACATGCTGGCAGTTTTCTTCTTTGTTGCTAAACAGTTGTTCTTTATCCCATGTGTAACTGACCATTTTCTGTATTTGCAGAGTGTGGCAATTTGCTGTAGCGATGAGATACATTAAAAATGCACAGTGCTTTTTATATTCCACACCTGAAATTAATATTACATTTTATGTTAACTACCTGGAATTCAAATAAAAACTTGGAAAAAAGTTTTTTAAAGAAGAAATACATACCAAAACACATGAAAACATCAGTGGTATGTTAACTTTTTACATTTTCTCACTAATGTTGGATGGACCTCTTCTTACTCTCACCTTTTTCCTGATATTCATATTAAAATTGATATTTATCTCTTTCTTTCTGAAAAACAAATACTAAAAATTATTTGGAAAAGGCACATGTTCTCATTCCAAGAAATTGGAGCTGGACAAATCCTTTAGATCATCTTGTCTAACCTTGAGACAAATGTTGGAAGAGTATGTGTAATGATGGGGGAACAGAGGACTAGCTGAGGATAAAGCATATTGGCAAGTCCTTGAAACAGGCAGAGGGACCTTCCTCTACAGACTCAACTGCCTCCATGTTCATACTTTGCTAAGGGCAGAAGGCAATCCTAGCCCGACCTCAGGAGCCTGCAAGCCTACTTTAACATACAAAAATTCTTTTAGAAATTTCCTTCATCTCTAAACTCCCAAGATACAGGTTGGCGATCATCCCCCAAGCACATGGCCAACCAGTATCCATCTGAAGGGTCTCATGACTCAGGTTTTATCAGAAGGTAATAAGTGACCTTTCCCAACAACGGCTGCCCCCCTCAAGGTCCTGGGAACCTTGCTTCCAAAATTCTTTAGAGAACAAGCTCTCCCTCAACCCCTCCCAACTCCCAGGTATATAACCAGCCTCCCCTCACAGACCGGGGCAGCAGCTCTTCCTGCCCTCGGGTCCTGTCCCTGTGCATTAATGAAACCACCATTTTGCACCAAAGACGTCTTAAGAATTCTTTCTTTGTCGTGGGCTCCGGACCTCACCTATACTCCAAAATTTCATCATGTAACACACACTAATTAAACACACATATCTATAATAATTCCACAAACTTCTAAAAAACAAATAGCTTTTGGTTGGGAGCATCTTCGCCGGGTGGTCGCTGCTCGGCGCCCCCTCGGAGTCCGCCCCTTTTCCCCGGGCCCTTCCCCGCCCTTGCCCCGCCCCTGCCGGCGCCGTCCCCCACCTCCCACCCCCCCAGCTCCCTGCCCCGGGCGGCCCAGGCCCAGGGAAGGTGTAACGGTGTAGCTGAGGAGGGTGGGCGATTGGGAAGAGCCCCAAAGATCAGGGCAATATCCAGGCCTGGTCCTGCAAAGATGAAGCTAGGCTGAAAAATTTGCAGCACTTTCTGAAGGAAAAAAAGTGCAAATAAAACGGAAAAGAGCGATGCTAGGGAAGCGGAGCAAAGTGACTAATGGAGAAACCAAGGGTTGAGACTTACAACTAGGAGCATCTAGAGTCAAATGAAGCAGGAGAGGGAGAAGACAAACCTAATGATCTCTGACCGGCAGCGAGTCTCAGCACGGTTCCCTGTTAGCTCCCATAGGAAGAGTGTAATCAACCACTTGTAAATGTAAATAACAACCTACAAATACATATATAATAATCAGGGAATTCCACCACCTCTTTCCCTGGCCTCATGTTTAAATAAATTTAAGTGCTTTTGAAATCAAGTACTATTTGTTTTCCTGTACAACCAGAAACTAGTTGATTTTGGGGTTATGAGAGGTTTGTCTCCTGTGTGAAGCTTGCATTCCACTGTTCACTGGGGTCAGCATCAGGAGAGATGAGGGAACAGTTCAGACAGTTCTTCCCAAGTTATTCTCTGATGCTTAAAATGATTTAGGAAGAAAGATATTTTTTAAAAGTACAAGAACAAGCCAGCCAATTGCTGAATCGGGAAAGTTTTTTTTTTTCTTTTTAGATTTTATTTATTAGAGAGAGAGTGTGTGCATGAGTAGGGGTGGGAGGGGTAGAGGGCCAGGGAGAAGCAGACTTCCTTCTGAACAGGGAGCCCCATTCCAGGCTCCATTCAAGGGAGCCCCTGGAGATCAGGACCTGAGCCAAAGTAAGACACTTAACCCTTTAACTGACTGAGCCACCCAGACGCCCCTGGGTTGATTTTTAGATGACATACCCACTGCCTCACTGAACCTCATCCAGAAAACACCTTCAAAATGCCTTTTTCATTAGATACCATCTGTTGAGTCCAGGAAGAAGTAGTTGGTTTTTGGACACAGACAGAAGGTGCTTGAATGTGTGATTCCTGAACTCAGACCAATTCACTTTATGCTCAGTTTCCAAAATACACATTCATTCATTTATTTATTTTTGTAATAAAAAACAAGCGTTGCTATCCTTTTGAACATTTTTACATGCAATGGGGTGGATGTAGTTCCATGAAGGTCTTTTTGCTTTTGTATATACTTTCATGTTTGTCTACTTCTGAGCTTGTGAAATACTATTTTGCAGTTGGTTGATCTCTGTAGCCATTCCTGAGAATGCGAATGAATCCTTAATTAAGAGTTACAGTGTTTAATTCCTAATGGTAACTCTCAAGTAGACTTATTTATTTTATCGGTATTCTATTAATTTAAACAGATGAAATGCTGCAAAAAGATAGCACATGTTATTCCAACTATCATTCAAGAAATTAACCAAGAAATCGATCTAGCATGCAAAAAATTGTAGCAGAGGAGAGAAATAGCATACTTTCAGTAGATTATGAAATGGGATTATGTATGGGAGAAAACGTGTTTTTAATACGTTTTAATACTTTTCAGTAGATTATGAAATAGTAGATTATGTATGGGAGAAAACGTGTTTTTAATATGGCAAATCAAATAATAATTCAATATCATGTTCTATCCTATGTGTTTGATAATCTCTAAAACTACTGCAAACAGAGGCCAAGCCAATTGTGTTGGTATTCTTCCCTCACTGCATTCTTGCATGTAATAGGTACCAAAGGCACAAAAAATATTTATAACTAACGAGTAACATCTAAAATTTTTAGATGCACAGAAAAAATGAGAAAACTCAATAGAAACGTTCAACATTCCAGCCTACATTGAAAGTAATTATATTTAGCATTTTTTCAGAAGTTTCTTGAACTATAGGTCTCACATGAACAGAACTGCTTTAAAGAATTTATGTTAAGTACTTCAGTTTCATAAAAATGACAATAGCAAGTCTAATAAAAATACACAAAAGAAGCCTTACTATATAAAGGGAAAATGCAATTGTTTAAGAGATCTGGTTGTTATAATATACGGACAGCAAATCCTTTGAAAACGGTTGTTAAGCATTTTATACATTATGTTAATTCTTGAATATTATTGCAGTAGACTGAATGAAAAAGATGGGTGGGAGGTGCGGGTATAAGTATACTTTAACTATTTAAAATTCAGTGATATTTTACAAATGTTCCATTCTTCACAATTTGTTCTTCATTTCTAAATAAATTGGAGTATTGAAATAAGGCACTGTATTTTTTTCTGTTGTACATTTTACAAGTTATGTTATCCTTTCGGTTATGTGGGAACTCTCTTTATGAGATTATGGGTATTCTTGGTCTGGGCCTCTGTTGAAGCTCCATGGACAACCCTATTCTGCCAAAATTCATCTTTTTCACTAGAGCATCTAAAATTCAAGTTGTTTCCACTTTGGAAGTTGTACTTCCACCAAACTGATTAAAGCCTCTGCAGTCTTTCCTAGACTTTCACTCTAAAAGACCTACTGCTTTACCTTCCAGTGGAAAATGCCCTGCTCACACCTCCACAATTTAATTTTAGTTTTGTAATATGGACGTCTTGAAACAAAGCACATATTGGAATATGATATGTACTATAATACCTGTATGGACTTTATCACATCTTTGGCTACTGTTATTGTTAAAAAAAGCATTATCTTACAAAAAGAAAAATGCTTGCCAATATTTATTTTAAAACAATGTGACAGATAAAGGCAGGAAAAAGGAAAAAACAAGGTAATAATTCAGCAAGCTCTGATATTTCATTCATTTTTATGGCCGAGTAATATTCTAGCATGTGTGTGGGTGTGTATGTGTATAATATCTTCTTTATCCATTCATCTATCAATGGACACTTGAGCTGCTTCCATATCTTAGCTATTATAAATAATGCTGTAATAAACATAAGGGTGTATATATCTTTTCAAATTAGTGTGTTCATTTTATTTGGGTAAATATGTAGTAGTGAAATTGCTGGATCATATGGTAATTCTATTCTTAATTTTTTCAGGAATCTCCATACTGTCATCCACAGTGGCTGCACCAATTTAAATTCCTACCAACAGTGCACAAGGGTTCTCTTTTCTTCACATTCTCACCAATACTTGCTAATTTCTTATCTTTTCTGATACTGGACATTCTGACTAGTGTAAGGTGATATATCACTGTGGTTTTGATTTGCAATTCCTGTAATTGCAAATCAAATTTCAATGCTCAATTCTGTTGGGCATCTTTTCATGTGTCTGTTGGCCATTTATATGTCTTCTTTGGAAAAATGCCTATTCAGGTTGTATGGGATTTTCTACATAGAAAATCATGTTGTTTGTGAAAAAGAGAGCTTTATTTTTTCCATTTCAATCTGCACATTTTGTTTTATTCTAGTAGCTAGGACCTCTAAGTCTTTCCTTGACCAGAAAGTGGGAAAGAGGACATTTTTGCCTTGATTTAAATCTTGGAAGGAACCATTCAGTCTTTCACCATTAAGTATAATGTTGGTTGTACCTTTTTTTTTGGGGGGGGGTAGATATCCTTTATTTGATTAAGGAAGTAAAGCTTTCTTCTAATCCAATTTGCTGTTAATTTTTATCATGAATGGATGTTGAATTTTACTGAATGATTTTTCTGCCTCTATTGATATGATCATATTGGGTTTTTTGAATTTAGTTAGCCTATTAATATGGTGAATTACAAGAATATGGTGAATTTCAGTGATTGATTTTTGAATGTTAAAACAGACTGGGATAAATTTCATGTAGTAATAATGTATTAATTACCCCTGTTTATATCAAATGTATTTGATTTGCCAATATTTGTTTAAGGATTTTTGTGCCTATGTTTAAGAAAGATGTGGGTCTTTAATTTTGTTTTAATGGCTCTGTCTCATTTTGGTATGTATATTTTAATATATATCCTAATGTAAATAAAAATCAATTTCTATCTGGGACCATTGGAATGTTGATCAAATATACTGGTCCAACACTAAGTGGAAATTTCCCACAGAGAGTGTGTCAATCAATAGCTCATGGCTAAACAGGTGTGGACAGGTGATGTGTAATGGATATGCCTTCATCTCAGAGTGGATATTCTCAAATTCTGTCCTCTTCTGTGTCAATCTGCTGTTACTGCATAAGAAATCACCCCAAATACCACCCACATAAAACATAACTGTCTATTCCCAAAAAACTACTGGTTGGCTCCTGGTCACTTGATGTAGGCTGGACTCAACTGGATAAATCTACTGATTTCAGCTGGCCTTGATCAAACATCTGCATATCAGTTTATAAAGACTCAGACTGGTGTAGAGGGAGAGTGGACTCTGTTCCATGTGAGTCTCATCCTCCTCATGGAACTAGCGGACTGGCTTAGGCATATTCTTCTGCCAATGGGAGCACAAAGAAGTAAGTACAACCTCACAGATACTTTGGTTATATAAAGGTAAGGCATTTAAACAACCTCAAGAGTCTTCAAGAGGTCTGCAAGTTCTTTTTTTTTTAGGTCTGCAAGTTCTAAACTGATTTCATAGTAATACTAGATATTTATGATGGGCTTGTTAGTGATCTTAATGAATGCATTTTTAAAATCTTATTAATTGAAATATGCAGTAGTTTCAGGACAAGAGGCAAAGGAGGAGTTGTCCTGCTAAATTCAAAGAGAGTTCCCATGAAATATAAATGCACCTTTATGTGGCTAGTACCATAATGTCATCTCAAGAAGGGATTTTTTTTCCTCTTTGTATTTATTTATTTATTTTTATTTTTATTTATTTATAATAGTCACACACACAGAGAGGCAGAGACATAGGCAGAGGGAGAAGCAGGCTCCATGCACCGGTAGCCCGACGTGGGATTCAATCCCGGGTCTCCAGGATCGCGCCCTGGGCCAAAGGCAGGCGCCAAACCACTGCACCACCCAGGGATCCCCTCCTCTTTGTATTTACTACTGTATCCCAGAGCTTTGAAAAGTATCTGGAACTAGTAAACTCTCAATAAATATAGGTAGAAAAATAATAAATGTTGTCCAGACTGAGTGTTCCAGGAGAATGGAAGTCACAGTACTCATTAAATTTTGATTCTTGTGTATGTGAGAAGCAGATAGTTCATTTGTTCTACATATCCCCACTGGGTGAAGTTCACAGGAGTTAATTCTTAGTCATAATAACAATGTATAATTTTGATCTTCTGTTCTCACCTTGACTCTAGTAAGAATACATAGGAAGCAAAGGCATCTCCAGGTTCCATGGTGTAGTGGTTAGCACATCTGCCTTACACGCAGAAAATCCTGGGTTCGATTCCCAGTGGAACCAGAAAGGTATCTGGGTTTCTGTTCAAAGGGAAGTTAGGGAGCCCTTACTTTTAGATTCCCCTTTTGGACACTCATGAGCTGGCTGGGGCCTCGCTGTTTTGTACTATCAGAGGATTCCTCGGCTTGGGCTTTTCATGCCCGGGGAGAAAACCATTACTTATCAACAACAAACGTGGAATACTTTAAAATATACATACACACACACACACACACAAAAAAAATATACATACACAGCAGGGCCTTATTGAAAAGATTAGTTTAATTCCACAGTAATTACAATGTTAAGGATTTATAATTTTCAAACAACATCCACTTTAGCAAGCTTAAGCAGTAGGGGTGAAAAATGTAGTTAAAGGAAATTGATCTCAGAAACTGAAAAACTCTAGTTTTCATAAGAGATGTGCAGTTTCCCACAGAATCAGATTTTAAGGGGAGGTGTAGATCAGACATCCTTTTATAGTTTTGTAAAGAAACATGAACTTTCATACACCAGTAGACAGAATGTTACTACAGTAGCTATGTGGGAAAATTTGACACTATTAAATAAAATGGAAAGCACCTCCCTCCTTTTTAAAGCACTATGAAATTTTTTAATGTCTCATAATTTGGGTAGTGATTTAAACCCTGAGGATAGTAATAATCACTCAGATCTGAACTTCCCAACATATTAAAACACATACGACAATAGAACCATACCCTCTCCCCAACTAGAGGAGAGAACACTGCAAACTTCAAGTAACTTGTAAGTACAACTGTGAACACCCAATCCAAGCAAACCTATCTTTCAAGAGCTCCCAAAGGCAAGTCTTTGCAGTGGATGGGAGGAGATCCGGAAATTCATCTAGAAGTAAGAAAATGGGAACAGAAATCCCAAGAATCAGCTAAAATTCCCCTCCTCTTAGCAATCCCACTTGGAGTGAGAAAACACTGAGAAAGGGCTCCTGGTAGATCAAAGCATTGTCTCCAGGTAAGGAACCTGGGCATCTGCCAGAAATGAGGCAGCAGCCACACAAAGGCAGGACCTCTGGATGAAAAGAAAATAGGGTGAAGAAGCTCCCTTTGAAGACTAGATGGTAAAGGAAAAAAGAAGAGGATTCAAAATCCTGCAAGGCCAAAGGAGACATAAAAATCTGAAGACACAGAAATTTTTCCTCCAACCCCTCCCCTAAAGACACCATTAAAGTTACTGTATTTTTATGTAGGGATAGAAGAGGTTTGCCTTGAACTAGGAATCTTGTAAATTATCCCAAATCTCTTTACACAATATCTGAATAACTTTCATACAAAGCAACTATAATAAAACACAAAGTCAGTATATTTTAGCTTTTGAAAATTCTTACAAAAATGAAAAAGCAGAAGAAAAATTTTACGCAGCTCTCAAAATTTGAATGAGACATTTTCTTTTTTTCACATTTCAAAAGCAGTTTTAATGAGAACATATGAAAACAAATTTGCCAAGTTATATAATGACATTATTGAACATAACTACAAATTTATGCTGAAGAAAATAATCTGCTAAAATTAATGCATACAAAATTTATTTTCTGAAAATCAAAAACGTTTGCATAAATAAATGAAAATATAAAAAACTATTTTCTGAAAGTATAACTTAGTTTAAAAGTATGGTATTTACCTAGTTAATCTAGTTTCAAAGTGTAGTGTTTCTCAGGAACAAATATATTTTGATTATACTATTTTTCGTGTACATATTTCTTCCCAATAATGTGAAGTGGCAATAAGTACTAATTATGTAATAGGTATTGAATAAAGAGCCATTTTAACTTAAGCCATTATTTTTATATGAGAAATATTCATGACATACAATAGTTTTCTTTTTTTAACAGTACATAGTATATTGCCTTAAAGAAAATTTGACATGATCACTTTAAGATTGCGTACAATCTCATTTACTGAAGGAAATGATAAGGCACATCAATAAACTAAAGTTAAGATTAACAACATTATATACTTGTAAAATATATGTTACATTTAGTAATTAAGAAAATATCACTTTTTGATCCTTTTATTTTTTCCTCTTTAATTTTTATTTTTTAAATTTAAATTCAATTAACATATAGTGTATTATTAGTTTCAGGGGTAGAATTCAGTGGCTCATCAGTTGGATATAACACCCAGTGCTCATTACATTATGTGTCCTCCTTCATGCCCATCACCCACTTACTCCATCTCCACCCCCCTCTCCCGTACCCCCGCTCCTCTCCAGCAACCCTCAGTTTGTTTTCTCTGATTAAGAGTCTCTTACAGTTTGTCTCCCTCTCTGATTTCATCTTGTTTTATTTTTCCCTCCCTTCCTCTATGATCCTCTGGTTTATTTCTTAAATTCCACATATAAGTGAAATATATGATAATTGGCTTTCTCTGATTGACTTATTTCGCTCAGCATAATACCCTCTAGTTCTATCCACATTGTTGCAAGAGACATTTTCAAACAAGCATTTTTGGATTTTAAAAAATCACATTAAGTCAGAAATTTCAAAAAAATTAAAACAAATGGACAAAAATGGGAAGAAATGAAAAGAAAGTTGGTTGAATGTAGAAGAAATAGAGGAAAAAAGAAAAATCACACCAGGATCACATCAGAGTGAAGACTACATTACAAGGCACCCAAGAGAGAATAAATTTACAACATAAATGTTTGGTAATGGGAATTAAAGAAAGAGAAATCACCAAGAAAATGAAAAGAAAATAAAGGAAGAAGTAAAATGAGCCAAAGAAATTCCAATATATGAGTAATTAGAGTTCCTGAGAGAAAAGAAACAGTCAATAAAATATAAATAATTAAGTCTATAATCCAAGAAGTTCCTATAAATAGAAACCTAGCATCAGACCTCTGAAGAGCAATATAAAAAATTAGATTAGCATTAAAAAAACTGACATAGAAGAGTGAAGCATTAGAATTCACAAAGAGTGAATTCTATATCTAGCCAAGCGGAGATCTTCAAGAATCAAGAATATAGACGCTTCTATAGAGAGTTTTAAGTATACGCATACTGAACTCTTCTTGCAGAGTATACAATAGGGTGGGTACATTCAATCAAGAAATAAAGGAACTCCACTGGGTGAACATTTAATATATTTAATTGTAGATCTATAACTAAAATAAATGCAAGGGCAAAGGTGGGAGAATAATAGTAAATGTTTCTATTCTGGCACAAGAGAAACAGTGCATGCAAAAATAGGAAAAGAAGGGAGAGGAAAGAGGAAACAAAATAAATGTACAGACCACCACATAGACAATAAGCAAGAGTGAATGGCCAAGAACAATGACAAAACTGGGGAAAAAAACAAGTTATAGAGTGTAAATAAATGGGGGAAACATGAGCATTAAGGTAACTTGCTAGAACAAAAATTCAAACTATTCTAGATGTCACAAGAAACTTGTTAAATGAGAAAAGAAATATCAAAAAAGAAATACAAAATAAAAAAAAAAGAAATACAAGAAATATACATTATAATGATGGTAATAATAAACTATGACAGAACAAATGCATAATGATGCATAACTATGAACAAATGCATAACTATGACAGAACAAATGCATCAATCATATCATTATATATTAATGGGCTTATGTCATGTGATAAAATGTTTTCAAATTGGCTCACAGAGCAGAGGGTAACAACATATTGTTAAGATGTACATCTAAAACGAAATTATTCAGCAAGAAGAAAATAAAGAAATGGGCTAGGGTATGCCAGGAGGAAACCATAAAAAAGCAGGGCCTGTGATCTTGACATCAGATAATTTTAAATTCAAGCCCCCCCTAAACTAAACATGACAAAGATCAGTTTTGAGCGTTAAAGTCTATGAATCTGATAGTTAGAACACTTTTAGTTATTTACTAAAGAATGTGCCAATTACATTTATAAAATAAAAATTATGGAAGATACATAATTAAAAACAATAATAGAGACTTTAACAGGCATCTTCAGCACAAGATAGGGGCAGTGAATCCAAATAAGAAAGGATGTAGAAAACCAGAGCAGCATAATTAAGAAGGTAGATCTTATGGATGTCAATCAAAATGTATAACCTGGTATAGAGAATATATGTTCTTCTCAAGGGCATAGGGAACAATGACAAAAACTAGTAATGGAACAGGTCACAAAGGGAGCTCCTGGGGAGAGTAAGCTCCGTTTAGCAGAACAGTTTACAACCAGGGCTCTGGGCCTGACAGGAGCTTGCTGCTTCGCAAGACTCAGCCTGGACCTTAAGGAGTGTTCTGCATGCAATCTCTGCTTTGAAACTGTGAGATAATAGAAATATATATGGGTCTCTGCCCCCAGTTCCTGGAACAAGGCTTCCGAAGTCCTTGTAACTTCCTGGGTGACAGGAGTGTCTTTTGTTCTAAGGAGGTGACTCTGGATGGGCTCCTAGGTAGGGACTGGTCATGGGAAAGGCAAAGCCATGAGCAGAAGAAGCCTGGAATTTTGTGTCCAACCCTCCATTCTCTCCAGAAAGGTAAGGGCTACAAATGGAATTACCGATTGTGCCCACCTGATCATGAAGCATTTATAAAATCCCAAAAGTATGAGGTTCAGAGGGCTTCCACGCTGGTGGACATGAGGAGGTGTGGGGAGAGGCGTGCTCTAGGACAGGGTGTGGAAAATCCATGCTTTTCCCACAGACCTCATCCAGCCCATCCTTTACATGTGGGTGGTCATTTGTATCCTATATCACATCCTTTAAGAAATTGGTAAGTGTAAGTGTTTCCTGGAGTTCTGTGAGCTGCTCTAGCAAATTAAGGCAACCACAGGAGGTGGCCATGGGAACCTCCAATTCTGGCCAAATCAGACAGAGTTGTGGATGACCCACCCAGAGACCTTTGATTGGCATCTGAAGTGAGGTCAGAGTGTTGTGGAACTGAGCTCTTAGCCCGTGGGATCTGAACTATCTCCAGGGAGATAACGTCAGAATTGAGTTAAATTGCAAGACACCCACTTGGTGTCCCAAAGAATTCCTTGTTGTGAGAAAAATCTCTACACATTTGGTGACCAGAAATGTCAGAAGTGGAGTGTTTTGTGTGAGGACTAGAAGAGACGCACAGATGAAAGACTCATAGTAGGGAAGAACAGGACTTTCTTCACACAGAAGGTGGAACTGTGAATTTTTCCCTTTTAGAAATGAATAGGGAAGTTGGGAATTGCTGCTGGAAAATAAAAATAAATACCTTAGCTTCCCAGCATTGCCAGAATTCCTGATTCTCTTCAATGAGTTTCTATTTTTTCAATCTGTAAGACAGATTAAAGATAGTAGGAGCTAGGTTTATCTTTGCTGGGGAAGGAAGCTACAAATATAGAATCAAATAAACCCTGGCTTGTTGGATTGTGGTTGGAGACATCAGTGTGAAATCACGGTTATATCTATCTACAGATAGCTAGATGTCAATATTGAAATACATAGATGTGCATATGTATGTATGTGCAGGTTTCCTATCTCCGTCCATGAGAGAGAGGGCCTGGGAACAATGAGCATATCAAGTACTTAGAACTTGATTTCTAAAAACCATTCCCTGATAAGAGCATCCAGAGCTCCTTTGAAAAATAGCTGATCTCAAGATCAGCCCCCAAAATGACAATATAAACGTGGGGCTTTTTCTTATCCCCCAAATTAAGAACTTCCTAAAATATGATGGTATGTGTCAAAAAGACACAGGAGTTAGTTTGAAGGGTCCCCACTGGCCAGATTTGTGACAATCTGGGCAGCTCGGGTGGCTCAGCGGTTTAGCGTCGCCTTCAGCCCAGGGCGTGATCTTGGAGACCCAGGATCCAGTCAGGCTCCCTGCATGGAGCCTGCTTCTCCCTCTACCTGTGTCTCTGCCTCTCTCTCTCTCTCTCTCTCTCTCTCTGTCTCTCATGAATAAATAAATAAAATCTTTAAAAAAAAGATTTGTGACAATCTGAGCATAAATACGCATTATTAATGATTATAATTCTTTAAGCAGGAATCTGTGTGAGTTCATTTGAGAGAGATAAGATGAAAGATGATAGATAGATAGATAGATAGATAGATAGATAGATAGATGATAGCTAGATAGATGGGAAAGAAGGGGAAGCTCTTCCTTACAATAGAATTTAAACAATCCATATAAAAAGAAAAATAGGCTTTTTACATCATGATTTGAAATGATCATAGGAAAATTGATTGATACTAGAATTATGAATGGATGCCCAAACTAGTAGGTACAACTTTGAGGAGAATGAAGCTATTTACATTTTTATCAAAGACTCTCCACAAATTCCTTTTTAAAATACTGACATTTTTTATTATGGTAAAATGTACATAAGATAAAATTTATCATTTTAACAATTTTTAAGCATTGTTGTGCAACCTTCACCAGCATCCATCTCCAGAACTTTTTTATCCTCTCCGGACTTTTACTTGCCCCAGGTACTAACTCCCCAAGCTCCTCCTCTCTGCCCCACAGCACCCATCTCTTTTACTTTCCCTCTCTATGATTTTGACTGCTCTAGGTGTCTCATAAAAGTGTAATCATCCAATATTTGTCTTCTTGTGACTGGCTTATTTTATGCAGGTGTCAGAATGTCCTTCGTTTCTGAGGTTGGATAATATTCCACTATAACACATATCTATAACACATTTTGTTTATCTACTCATCCGTCAATGGATATTTTGTGGTTTTGGCTATTGTGAATAAGTCTGCTAGAAAATGACTGTACAATATCTGTGTGAGTTGCCCTTTTCATTTCTTTTGGGTGTACACCCAGAAGTGGAATTGGTAGAGCATATGGCAATATTATGTTAAATTTTTTGAGGAATTGGGATATTCTTTTCCCCATGGGCTGCACCATTATACCCCTCCACTACTAATATCTGAGGGTTCCAGTTTGTCTACATCCTCACCAACACTTGTTCTTTTCTGTCTTTTTTTTTTTTAATAAGAGCCATCCTAAAGGGTCTAGATATTACTCTAAAAATATACATTGGATAGCCATATAGATTAATGGGACACAATGGAGACTTCAAAAATAGAGGGATAAATATAAAATGAAATGACTTTTGATAGGGTTGGCAATATAGCAAATAGGAAAAGAACAGATTTTTAAAAAAATAGTGCTGGAAGATAAGGATAGCCATGTGGAAAAAAAAATAACTTTGACCTTTATCTCAGTATATGTAAAAGTTATAAATAGATTATAGACCTAAACAAAAGTGCTAGTTTATATAATTCTGAGAAAAAAAACATAGGAGAAGATCATCATGACCATGGAGAATGCCAAGACACTTTACGATATCTTTGCATGAATTATAAAACACAAACATCTGATCAAATGTTCTCCATCAAAAGGAAATGAAAAGGCAAGTCAAGGCAGACTGTGAGAATATTAGATACATAACTAAGAAAGGACATGTATTCAGAATAAAGGACTCTTACAACTCAGTGCTAAATGACAAAACCGAAGAAAAACATGCACGAAAGACTTGAACACACTCTTCAAAAAAGAAGATATCTATCTATCTATAGATATAGATGATATAGATGTAGATATATATAGATATACTTATTGGCTGTATATATGTGTATATATATATATATATATATATATATATATATATATATATACACATGAAGAAATGCTCATTATTAGTTATGGTAAATGTAAGTTAACACCACAATGAGATACTTCAAATCTAGTAGACTGTCTAAAATTTAAAAGTCTGACAATATCAAATGGTGGAGAAATCTGGAGCAAATGGAACTCTCATGGAGTATTGTTTGGGATATAAAATGGCATTACCTTTTTGGAGAATATTTGGTAGTTTCTTATAAAGTCAAACATACATTGACCAAAAGAGCCAGCAATTCCATTCCTAGGTATTTTACCCCAGAAGAAATGAAAATATATGTGATGGTTAACTTTTTGTGTCAATGGGGCTAGGCCACAGTACCCAGATATTTGGTCAGACATTAGTGTAGATTTTTCTATGGAAGGTATTTTTTGGATGAGATTAACATTTAAACCAGTGGGCTTAGAGTAAAGCAGATTACCCTTCATAATGTGAGTGGGCCTCATCGATTCAGTGAAGTCCTTAAAAGAAAAAAGACGTTCCTCTCCTGAAGAAGAGGAATTCTGCCTGCAGACTGTCTCTTGACTGGAACTGTAACGTCAGTTCTTTTCTGCGTTTCCACTCTGCCAACCTACCCTGCAGATGTGGCTTTGCCAGTCTTCACAATGACCTGTGCCAATTCCTTAAAATCTCTTCCTTTCTTTTTCTGGAGAACCCTGCCTAATGCAACATATATCCACACAAAGATTTGTCCCATTAATCTTCACAGCAGCCCTCTTCTTAATAGCTAGAAATGAAAACAGTGAAAATGTTCATTTGCATGCGAATGGAAAGCAAATGGTGATATAACTGTATAATGGAGTACAATTGAGCAATCAAATGGAGTCAGCACTGATACATGAAACAATATAAATTAATCTCAGAAATACTGTGCTAACCAAAAGAAATCAGGAACACAAGAGTATGTAGTATATGATTTATAAGAAATTCCAGAAAAGGCAAAACCATCACGGCAAAAAGAAGCTCTGGAGTTGCCTCGGGCTGGGATGAAAGTATAACTCAGTGGAAGGGGTATGTATTGGTTCTATTGCAGTTCTAAATCACCACTAATTCAGCGGTTTAAGACAACATAAACTTACTATCCTACAGTTCTGGAGGTCTGTCTAAAATGGGTCAGCAGTACTACAGTCCTTCCCTAATCTCTAGAAGGAAATGTGTATCCTTGCTTTCTCCAATTTGTAGACACTGCTGCCTTCTCTGGCTAATAGCCTGCAACTGTCCAACCTCTGCTTGTGTCACATCTCCTTCTGTGACCCTGACTCTTCTCACAGACCCTTGAGATTGCATTAGACCCAATCCCAATAATTCAGGATATTGCTTCATTTTCATATCTTTAACTTAACTGCACGTGCAAAGTCCCTTTTGCTGTGAAAAATAACATCCTTGTAGACTTCAGGGATTAGGATGTGGACATCTTTGGGAAGGGGGCATTGTTCTTACTATCACAGAGCACAAAGGAACTTTTGGGGATCATGGAAGTGTGCTCTACTTTGTGGCCATTCTTATTTGCGTGTATAAATATGTCAAAACTCATCAAAATCTATGCTTAAAATGAGTGCATTTTACTGTATGTAAATCACCTCATAATAAAGCTGATTTTAAAGCAGAAGAATCAGAATCTTACACAAACCATTTTGGGTTCTGCTTTTTTTCACATAATAATATATCTTCAGGGATGCCTAGGGGCTCAGCGGTTGAGCGTCTGCCTTCTGCTCAGGGCATGATCCCTGGGTCCAGAGATCAGATCCTTGGGTCCAGAGATTGAATCCCCGGGTGCAGAAATCAAATCCCGCCGGCTCCCTGCGAGGAGACTGCTTCTCCCTCTGCCTATGTCTCTGCCTCTCTCTCTGTATCTCTCATGAATAAATAAATAAATAAATAATCTTTAAAAAAACAACAACAATATATCTTCAGCATCTAACAGATGCAGAATAACAGCTAATTATTGCATTCTGAAGAGTGGAGAGATTTAAACAAATGTTAAATAATGCATACTTTTCTTTTGGGGCTCTTTTAATGCTCCCAGTTTAGGCAGAACGTGCTTAGTTTGAACATTATGGAGGTCATCTGCCCCTCTGCTCTCAAGTTTTCCAAAGTCTCCTCGTTGCATACATTCCCTCCATCAATGATGCAAAAGGTTAGAACATTTCAGATTCAACTTCTGAATATGTCAACTTTTTGGAAAATGAGCTCTAATTTTTCCCAGTGTACAATATTGAAAGCACTATATGAAAGCTCTCAAAAATACTGCTAAAATAGAGATTCCACCTTATATTGCTAAGTGATGAAGGCAAGTTGCAACACATAGGCTGAATTTTTTATGGGAAGAAAACAAGAGTTTGCTTGTACAAAGAGAATTGGAAAGAATCCATGAGCAAGTGTGCATAGAGGTTACCTATAGAGTTGGAAATCATTCTTGGATGGATGAGGCATAAGGACAGAGGAAAATTTTCACTGTACTTTTTAATATTTTCTAACTTTGGAAACACTCGAATGTATTTTTACCCCCAAATTAGACGTTTAGGGGTGAACAATGAGCCTTTTCTCAGAATGTTTATAGTGAAGCTGCCTTACTTTTCTACCGCGCTGATGTTAATTAGAACATGTTTCACACATGGCACTTGAAATACCTTGTTTCATGTTTCAGTGAACTAGTGGAAGTCCCAGATATGGAAGTGTAGAAAGTGCAGGCGGCTTTACAATTTCTTCCCACTTGGCAATAATCCAAAAAGGTCAATTTTCTTTGCGAGAATCAGTTTCCCAATTGGGAAAAAAAAAAAAAAACTTCCACAAAAGAATCTTTTCTTTTTCCTTTGCTCAGTCACTGCTATCCTTTGTAGATGGAAATCAAAGAAGGATCTAAGGCAGGGCAAGTCAGAGAAGACTGTTCAAGCTGTCTAAATTCTCAAGGAGACATGTTTCCTGTATTGATGGAGGGAGGCCTCAGGTGAGTCTGACACCCTGAGGTCTGTTTGCATGTAAAGGTAACGAAAACCCTACAGTCATGCCCCACACGGGCATCGAAGCCATGACCTTGGCATTATTAACACCATATTCTAACCAGTTGAGCTAACTGGCCACCAGGGGACACCTTTTTACTCCCTGTAGAGAGTGTAATAGAAGCCAAAACCATTTCAGGTTTTTTTCCAACACAGAACAGGAAATTCTCCAACTCTTCTATCCCCTTCTTGCCTAAATGTACCTGCCCTATTTTGCTCAACTTCCTTTAAAAATATTCTCCATTTTAACTTTCATCTGTGACTTCTTAAAAACAAAACAAAACAAAACAAAACAAAACAAAATAATGTGACATTAGGTCTACTGGCATTCCCAGGTATTTCTGTTCTGCAGCTGCATCCTCTGGGGTTGGTACAGGGGAACTGCGCAGAAATGGTAAAATACAATACCACATGGCCCGTACGGGTCTCGAACCCGCGACCTTGGCGTTATTAGCACCACGCTCTAACCAACTGAGCTAACCGGCCACCTGGTGGCAGTTCTCCCCTCTGTTTAGAGGATGTAAACAAAGACTGAAGGCATCACAGTTTCTTCAAAGTAGGGTCAGGGGGGAAGGGGGTGTGATCAAAACAAAAAACACAAAAGATAAACAATTAAAGAATTAACAAAAAAATCCCCACATTCTTTCTATTTTGCTCTCCCACACCGTGGATGACGGAAAAAAGGAGAGAAGTGTAACACTTGGTATGAACGAAGAACCCTCCTCTCTTGTGGATCTTTCTCAAATTGCAATTCTGACCCCAAAAAAAATCTGATCAAAATCGCCAAGAGGGGTTTCCTTATTCTCTTACCCATTTGTTATTGGCTTGTCTTTTTAAAATTGATTTCTAGGAATTTTTTGTCAAGTGTTTGTCATGTGCATGTTTTCCTTCAGGCTTTTCCTTGTCTTTCCATTTCTTAATGTTTCTTAATGATATTTTTTTTAATGTGAAGTTTTCATTTTGATAATGTTAGCTTATCCTTTTTTATGTATCTTACACTATTCTTTTCTCCCTGAGAAATACTTGCCTGCTACAGGGTCATAAATAATTTTTCTATTCTTTTCTAGATATGCTATCGTTTTAGCTTTACATTTAGAACTACTATCCACTTGTATTAATTTTTGAGTATGGTATGAGATAGCAGTGAGGTTAAAATTTCCCCGCAAGCTCTGAAGCTCAGAGAATGCTTGGGAAGAGAAAGCAGTCTAGCACTCAAGCCAGACTCATTCAGATGTCAAGTTGTAAAGAAGTTTGCAAAAGAAATTGAGAGAAGGTCTATAATTTATCTGGTTGCTCCAGATCATTTGTTTAAAAGACTTTTCTTCCTCCCTGATTAGCATTGTCATCTTTGTAGAAAATTGATTAATCGTGTGTGTGTCTACTTCTGGACTCTGTCAGGTCTCATTGATCTATTTGTCTACATGTAATGCCAAAACCACATTGTCTTAATTATTGGAGCTTCATAGGAAATATTTCTTTTTTTATGATTTTATTTTTATTTGAGAGAAAGAGAGCATGAGAGGAGGGAGGAACAGAGGCAGAAGGAGAAGCAGGGTCCTCACTGAGCAGGGAGCCCAACGCAGAACTCAGATCCCAAGACTCCAGGATCATAACCTGAGCTAACAGTTCCCACTTGAGCCACCTAGATGCCCTGGAAATCTTTTGATCAGGTACTACTGGTCCTCCACTTTTGCTCTTCTTTAGAATCAATGTTAGAGATCTATGTAATGTTGAGAGTATGGTCAGTGAAGGTGCATAGAAAAGGCATTTTCACAATGCCCCTGGAGTTCTCACTTTGGGATAAGGTTATGCCTGCATCCGCACTAGCGCAGAAACCTCCAAAGCAGAGCACCCAGGAAAGAAGCCCTACTTGGTCACGTTTAAGGGTGGAATTTGTGTGAGACAAACCAGGGGTCTCCAGAACACACTGCTTCACCATTTCTTAACACTGTTTATCCTCATTATAATTTAAAAAAAAAATTCAAATGCTTCCTAAGATATAGAGCACCGCTGGTAAACTGAAAGTAAGGTAGGTGAACCACACGTTTGCCAATCCTCGTAGTCCTGAGAAGTATTTTTTCGAGCTTTGATCCAATTTTGCAATCTTTGAGCTTCTTGAAAAGAGTTAACGTGAAAATTGAGGAAGTTGTGAAACATGGAACTCAGATAGATGTGTTTGCTGGGATGGCATGGTTCCCTCTCTCAGGGACTCAGCACTCTGGTACAGAGGGCTTGGACAAAAATTAAAATAAGGTCATTTCACATAGAGCTCATGGCTGGAAATCACATAAAACAGATGATGTGATAGGTAGTGACTGGGACATGCAAGCAATCAAGAAAGGCCTCTCAGAGGAGGTGACATTAGAGTTGAGTCTGAATGTTAAGAAGGAAGTAGTCATTTAAAGGTCATTAAAGGAATGACCTTTGAGCAGAGGGAACAGCTACTGGAAGTAGGAATTGGCTTTGGGGGATGCCTGGGCATCTGCTTTTGGCTCAAGTCATGGTCCCAGAGGAGTCCCTGGATCCAGTCCTGTCTGACTCCCTGCTCAGTAGGGAGTCTGCTTCTCCCTCTGCCCCTCCCTTGCCCCTTCTCTCTCTCTTTCTCTCTCTCTCTCTCAAATAAATAAATACAATCTTAAAAAAAAAAAAAAGGAATTGGCTTTGGATTTTAAGTAACCAAAGGGGCCATGCAGTTGGCATGTAATAGAGAGAGTAGTAGGAAATGAGTTCAGAGAAGAGTTCAAAAGCCAAAGTATGCAGGGCCTGGTAGCCCTGGAAAGGAATTCAGACTTTACTCTGGTTGTAGTAGGAAGCTATCTGAGGGTTTGAAGCAGAGGAGTGTCATCACCTGACTTACCTTTTGAAAGAATCCCTGTGGTTGCCAGGTAGGGAGTGGAGATTAGGAGCCAAGGATGGACAAGGAGGACAGGAAGAGGGAGCACCTCAGAATTTTCCATCCTTTTATAACATAGACTGATGCAGACAGAGAGTAATGCTATTTATAGAGCAATCCTGGGTGAAAAAATGGGGCTGCCTGTTTACAGGCAGCCGGCCTGGAGGCTCAGGCCACCCCAGAGGTACGATATATTCCATGATGTACACCTGATAGCTCAGCCTGCCACCTCTGACACATGGCAAGGGCAGCTCTGAGCTCTGGGAAGCTGGAGAATAGAGCCTAGCACCAAACCCAGTGTCAAGTTGCAAAGAAGTTGCAAAGGAGCTGGAGAGACGTTGTATCCTGCAAAGTGGAAGGGAAACCAAAAGTGTGTGAAGAGTCAAGGTTAGACTTCATTCTTTCATTTCCCAACAGGCACTGAGCACCCACAATGGGTCGGACCATGGTGCACATGTGTAACATACGAGAGGGAGGCATGGAGGCTAAACAGAGCCCCGCTTGAGGGACTATGTTTCAAGATCAGGAAACAGAATAGGCCACACCTGCTGAGCAGGGCTGGGCTAGAGCAAAGACTTAGTCCTCAGAGTTTGGAGTCAAGATAGGTGAGGGACTTCCTCACAGGACAGTGGACTTGTGGCTTCTCTTACCATGCCCCCCCCCCCACACACACACCTAATCCTGACTTGTTTTTACTTCTGTACTTCCTGGCTCCCCAGAGGCCCAGCTCCCCAAAGGTGCCGCCTCCCTGACTGGCTACCTCCTGTTCTGCGGGCCACAGCTCCACTGAGGCACCACTGAAGCAAGCTGAGCAGGCACCCAGGGATTAGGCCCACCCTCCCAGAACTGAGATGGGATGGCAGGGCGGGGGGGTGGGGGGCTGGGGTGGGGGGGTGGGGGGGTGGGGGTGGCTATCAGGAAACTTAACCAGAGCCCTACACCCCCAGGGTTGGAAGCTGGAAGTGCCAGGAGGTGTCTGGTAGTGGGAAGCGATGGTGAGGGAAGGGTTAGGAAGGAAAATTGAAAGAGAGAGAGAGAGAGAGAACAAAGATTAAATGGCAGAATGAGAAATGGAAAGAGTAAAGAGTATCAGACACACACAGAGACGGCCTCAGGGAGACAGAGCCTGAGAAGCAGCACAGGAGAGACAGGGCAAATCTGAAGAGAGGGAAACAGAGGCAGAGATAGAGGGTGAGAGAGAAAGTGACTAAGGTGACACAGAGAGCAAGGTCGGGGGACACAGGCAGCGGTGACCGCCAGCAGCAGGACATGCTAGAGAAGAGGCAGAGAGAGACCCATTGGAGAGACTGTGACACAGAAACAGCTGACTAAGAACCAGTCAGTGAGTTCTCATAACACACCTGATTTTCCCGTGCCTTGATTTCACATTCCCCAGTTTCTAGAACCGTGAGAAATAACTAGCTGTTGTTTCTCAGCCGCCCCGCCCATAGCGTTCTGTGACAGCAGCCCGAACTCAGACGGAGGGTGACCCCCTGTCCCTTTGGGATACTAAGAAGAGACAGAGATTGCTGTTTTTGAAATTAGGGTAAAAAAGAAATCAATGTGAAATGGTTCCAGAATTATATGACACAAAGCGACTTTACAGCAAGATACTTTAAACAATAAAAAAGGACAGCCAGGAAACAATTAGTAAAATGCTCTCTAAAATATCAAATAAAATACCACTATTCACAATGAGAATAATTCTCCTCGTATAGTTACATAACTCTCTGTCACAAAGCATTTTCAGGCAGGAGTGACGAGGATGTTTGCGGACCCAAGTCAGTTACATGCAGAACAGGTGCTAAAGCCCAATTTTGGGGAATTTCCTCTTTCAGAACAAGCTGCTTTCTCCTGTCCAGTGAACATGTCCAGGGTGAGGTGGCCACGCAGGGAGTGGCGAGGGTAGGGGCCCCTCAGGCCCTACTCCGAACCTGGCTCTCCTCTGCCAGCCTGAGCCAGGTCTGCAGCTGCTGGAAGATGCTCTGTGCAGAGGTGGGGATGGCGAGTCAGATACCAGCCTAGCAGGGGACAGGGGCATGTACATTAATATGCAAATGCAGAGCTGCCGCCTCTTACCTGGCGCCCTAGGCGGAGGCTGGGGGAGTCTGAGGGCCTGTCCGGTGCCATGTCCATGCAGTGGGAAGCACTTGGGATGAGAAGGGCTGACTCCAAGGGACCTGAGGCTTGTGTTATGCTTAGCACATGCCAGGGGTCTGTGTCCCCTGGTAAGAAAGGGAAGAATGTGGTGTGTTGCACCTGGAATAGGTGGAGACCTAGGAGTCAGGTTGTGATGGCAGGCTTACCGTTAATGAAGAGCACTTGGGTGGCCCCTGGGGTCTGGCCACCGTAGTAGGAGTTTGTCTGGGCCACAGCCTGCACTACAGATGAGGCTGAGAGCCCAAACACCTGCTCACATAGCTCTAGCTGGGATGGCAGTGCTGGGACCTGGGAAAAAGGGCACCTGGGGCCCTCACAGGTGATATCTGTGGAGGGAAATACCTATGAATGTGGGACATACAACCCTCCCCTTCCATAATCATCCATAGCAATGCCCAAAACAGCTCCATAAGTTCCCAGTCTCATTAGAGAGACACCAGGCATCCTCAGACAGTGACAGCCCAGAACATCGTGGCTGCGATGGAAAAAGGCCTGGGGTGGGACAAATCCCAGAGGGAGCACAAGAGGCTCCAGAAAAGCAATCTGCCAGGGATAAAACCCTCAGGAGTCAGGAGTGAGCCAAGCAAAGAGAATAGAGCCCCACAAATAGGGAAGACAGAATGTGCACAGGGCTAGAGAGATAAAGAAACACTGCAGCGGAATGCACAAATTGGACCGTGTCTCCCTTGCTTGGAATCCACAGCACTCTTAGGCTTATGTGCACTCATTGCTTTCTTTGCCATTTATTGAGCGCTTCTTGTGTGCTCAGATGCATTGTGAACAGTAATGGGAACACGGTAGCATCCAAGACAGTCCCAGGCTCTGCGGTGACAGGACTCCCAATGTAGAGGGGAAGATAGGCAATGAGGTCTGTATGATGAGGCTGGGGAAGTGCTCAGGAGAAGCACACAGAGCTGTGGAGGAAGTGGGAGGGGAGGCTACAGCAATCAGGAAAGACATCCTAAGGAGGAGGCATGTTGTATTGAGACTTGAAGATAAGTGAACCATGTGACAAGAGGAAGATAAGTCATCCAGGACAAGTAAACAGTATGTGCAAAGTTCCTGGGATGTCAGGGAAACTGGTATATTGAGGTGAACTGGAGAGCTGTCCGGGATGAAGAGTGGGCAGGGCTCAGTGACTACAGGCTAGGAGGACAAAGGAGAGGAGGCATGAGAAACGCTGCTGGGGCTTCTAGACGGGTAACCAGGGCGACAGAAGGGCCATTCCTGGGACAGGAACACGGATGAAGAGCAGATTGGAGGGATAATCATTCATGCAGAGGACTGTGTGTGTGAGGAAGCGTGTGAGGGCCAAGTGCACACACACATATAGTTGTCTACCCTCCAGCCCCACCCCTGCAGGCTAAACAAGACCCAGCAGTCCCCTCCCACCAAAAAGAAAACAAATCCAGACCACCTGTGAGACAGCTTGTCTGGACACCCCACAGAGATGGATGTCTTGGGGGTTGAGGGTTGGGCCACTCACAGAAGCCAAACTCTGTACATGTCTGGTACAACCACTGCCGGTCACCCACACCTGACACTTGGGAATCTGTGACCTTCAGTTGTGCCACTGTTTCTGCTCGGGAGAAGCTTAAACACCTCTGGCCGAGACTGTGCATGACAACCTAGAGGATGATACACATACATACATAAATCCCTCCTGTCCCCCCAGCAAGTCAAGGCCCAGGGCCTGAAAGCATACATAAGTTCTTGCATGTCAAAGGTCAGAAGTCAGAAGAGCTGCAGAGAGAGGTCCTGGGAGTCAAGGGTCAGAGCAAGTGGGTGCCTGGGTCTCTGTGGGTTAGACGTGAAGGTACTAGATGACGGTGACACCTTGGGCAAGTGATCAGCTCTTGGACCTCAATTTCCTCATCTGTAAGTGGGGGAAAGATAGTGCCTGTCTCCTAGAAGTATTGCGAGGATTCTATTATATATATAAAATTTATTTATAAGTATATAAATAAATATATGATTATATATTAATTATAATATATTAATTAATATAATATTAATATATATTTATATATATATAAAGCACTTAGGACAGCATTTGGTCCAGACAGCGCTAGGAAGTAAGAGTCGTTTGTAACTATGGGTTCCGAGGCTGGGTTCCTTGGAGAACTCTGTCCCGAGGGCTACATTTCCTCCCTCTTTCGAAAGGCTAATTGAGCATCTGCTATGCGCTAGACTGTTGCAGGCCTGGGGAAGGAGACAGGACGAGATGCGCAAAAGAGGTAAGAGTCGCTAACAATTGCAAACCGCGTGCTTCCCTTGACCGACGTCAGTGCACCTCCCGGGGGCCCGTGGATGAGGAAACGACGGGCCCAGAAGGACGCGCAGCAGAGCAGGATCCCCTGCGAGCCGAGGCCCCCACCCCGTCTCAAACCGCACGCAGGGCCGCTCACCTGCACTGCCCGCCGCAGCCCGTGGTAGGGCGCGGAGCGGCTGCGGTTGCTCCGGCCCTCGAGCAGGAGTCCGCAGAGCCCTCGCACGCTCAGCGGCACCCCGGCCTGCGCGTCGTACTGCACGGCGCCCCCCACCAGGGCCTGCAGCGCCCCCAGCAGCTCCGCCTGGTCCTCGGCTCTGTCCAGAGGTGAGCAGGCGCCCAGCTCCGCCCGCAGCGCCGAGCGAGTCGCCCCGCCCGCGTGCAGCCGTCGCTCCACCTCTGCGAAGGCTGCGGACGCCGCCGCCCGGCACTGCGGGAGCGAGACACCGCGCGGGCGAAGACCTGGGCTTGGGCCTCGCCTTTCCTTGCCCAGGACCCGCGTCTTTCACGCGCGCTCCGGGTTCTCCTGGCGGTGCTCCTCGCGACCGTCCCCCCCCCCCATGCGGAGCCTCGTCCTGCTGATAGGGTGACCCCCGGAACCCCCCCGCCCCACGAAGCCTCATCCTGTTGATAGGGTTGCCCCCCCACAGGCTCTCCCGCCCCGCAGAGCTTCATCCTGCTGGAAGGGTCGCGCCCCCCCGCCGCCCCGCTGAGCCTCACCCTCCCGACGGGATCGCACTCCTCCCCTGCCCCCGCCTCCCTTCTAGGTGCCTCGCCCCGTCTCTCGGTTCCCGCCTTCCAACCCGCCCACCTTCCGGGTCTCCGACCTCGCTCAGACCCGCCACCTTGCAAGTTTCGCGCTATTAGTCTGGCCTCCACCCTCCGAGGCCTCCGGCTCCCTACGTCCCATCTGGCCCCACCTCCTACCTCCGGGGATCCGCCGAGGGCAGTTCTCGTCAGGCTTCGGGACACCACCTGTGGACCGTGGGAGGGAAGGAATCAGGGGACCCCCCCCCAGCACCCCCTGCACCTGCCGCCCGCTGCCTCTCACCTCGTTATACTCGGAGAAATCCAGCGTGGCCCGCACTGGAGCGGAGGAGGCGACCGATGCGAAAATGAGGTGGGGGAACTGAGGGAGGGCCGCCGTCAGCCTGCGGGGCACGGGGACCAGGACCCCACGTTCCCTGCCCCTGTGTCTCTCCCTCGGACGGTGGCCTTAGGCCAGGCCCTGCCCTCCACCTGTGCCCTCTGGCAGAGACAGTTCGTGGGGAGCTCCTCTGGGGTGAAGGAGGGTGCGGGGCGGGGGGAGTGAATGAAGACGTGGGGACCCCTGCCCCCGAGATGGGGACCCTCCCCCGCCCGCTTAGACGGGCCCCGGGGACCTTTAGCCTGGCCCAGGCGGCCAGGGAGCCGGCGTAGGAGCCTCCAAAGCAGATCCAGGGGCTGGAGGAGGAGACGTTGAAGAGGCGGGCGAGTGCCAGGCGGGCAGAGGCCACGTCCGCCAGCCTGGGGGGGCAGAGGGAAGGCTCGTGCATGTCCCTAAGAGTCCCTCCCTGCGCGGGCGGGGATCCAGAGACGTCGGTGGGGGCGTCTGGCTAGATACCCGGGCCCTGCTCCCCAAGTGTGCCCCGCAGTCGTTTCTGCAGGCACTCACCGGCCAGGGGAGACCCTCCTGGAAAGCCTCCACCCTCCTCCCTGCCGGCGACTTGGGGGAGAAAAAATCTCTAAGGCATCATAGCTGGAAACCTGACAAATAACAGGGGAGGGTTGGGGGCAGATAGGGAGAGCTACTCAGGAAGAATAAAGGTCCCAGGCTGCACCGGGTAGAGGCCACTGGAGGAAGAGGAGACAGAGAGAAAGAGATGTGGAATGGACCTAATATCCTCTTTTCTATCCCAACTGTTTTTTTCCTTCTGGAGCTTTCTGGCGCGGTATGTGGTTGGTGCCATCCTGCTGAGGTTAGAAACTGAGACAGCCTGTGAAAAACTTGAGAGATAGAAAGAAATAGAGAGGCAAAGAGATATAGGTGGAGATGGGGAGGGATGGAGGCCAGAGGGAGGCAGAGAGGCAGCAGGTGGGGGAGGACAGATTTGTCCCCAAAGAACAGTGGAGAACAGTGGAGCTGGCGATGGACACTGAGGAGGAGGAGGGGCTGTTAACCAGAGTAGGGACCCCGGGGGGAGGGGAAGGAGGGAGTGGAGGGACCATACAAATATGTAGGGGCAGCCCACTCTCTGCAGAGGGAGGCTTTGAGAGGCTCCAGGCAGTAACGTGCCAGGAAGTCTGGAAAAGAGCAAGGACCTCAGTGTAGCTGGAGCCCAGCAGATGTGAGGTCCGAGAGTTACCTGGGGACCCAGACCCAAGAGGACCTCGTGGCCACTGTAAAGATTTTGACTTTAAGTGAGAGGAGAGATATGTGAGACATCTGAGCAGGGGAGTGGGGGTGAGTAGGAGAGGGGGGTGTGCTCTACAGGTCACTCTGGCTTCATCTGTAGGATACCAAGTACCTGGAAGAGTCCAGGGGCAGAAACTGAAGCCCAGTGAGGAGGCTGTGGAACCCCAGTACCAGAGCTGGGGGTCTGGACCAGCAAGCTGTAATGATTAAGCAAGAGGTAAAAATATGCCTGAGAGGGAGAAAGAGATGAGGGGATGGGCAGAGACCCGGAGATAGAAAGAGAAAGCATAAGACGCTGAAAAGGAGAAGAAAACATGCACCAGGGACCTGGGGGCCAACCTTAGGCCATGGAGGAGTGCAACACCGGTGCAGAGTTGCCAAAATACAGACGCGCTCAGTCCTGAGTCCCCAGATGCCCTCCCGACCCTCACTCACGCGTGGCGGCTGGACAAGAAGCGGAGCTGGGCCACATCCAGGCCTCCAGGGGGGACACTCAAGCCATAAAACCTGTGCTCCAGGCCTATCACCAGGGCTCCCCAGGCTGGGGCCAGGGCTGTAGGGTGCCCTGTGAGGAATATGTGGTTGGGGGGATGCAAGCTGCCTACCTCACTGCACCACAGGGGCAGCTCCCACCCTTGCCTCTTACCTCTCAGCACTGAGCCAGACCTGAGGCTGCTCTCGCCTCCCAGATGCAGGAACACGGGTCCACGCTGGCTGGTCCAGTGTTGGTCATTCACCCAATACCGCTAACAGGTTGCATGGGGAAGGAGAAGTAAGATCTAGAGCCCTGACTTATTCTTTATTCTCAGTTCATGGCAGTCTCTCTCCCTTATGGGTCTGTCTTTCTATGGTTAGGAGTAGGTGAAATTGGCTTTGTGTGTGTGTGTGTGTGTGTGTGTGTGTGTGTGTTCCATTCTCTCCTGTGCATCTCCTCAGCTAAAATGTAAGATCCATAAGAGCAGGTGGTTGGTCAGCTGTGCACTCTTGTGTCCCTGGGGTCTGGGGTAGTGGCTGCATACTGTGATGATATGTGCAGAATAAGTGATGAATGTGGATGGATTTGGACATAGGGCCTCGATGAGCTGACCTTTGCAGCCTGTGCACAGAGGACATCATTCATTAGATCTCTTCAAGTGTCTATTGTGAGGCAGGTCTGGTTCCAAACGGGCCCAGATTTCTGCTGCATTTTGAGATCTACATGTCGGTGGTGGATTTAATGATCAGTCTGAGGGACAGGGAGAAGTAGGGGGAAAGATAATGCCCAAGGGACAAAGGAAATGGAAGCTGAGAAACCCAAGCGGATGGAGGTAGGGGGTGGTCACTTACAGCGCAGAGGATGAGCCTATGGGGCCCAAAACCCCAGGCACTGAAGGTAGAGTGAGGGGAAGAAGGCACTGGGCTCCCCGTCCTGGCCTCACCTGCAGGAAGGACCGAGTGTCGGATGCGTTGAAGGGGTCCAGTGGCTGCTCCAGCCACCCTTGTTTGGGGATGGCCACAGCGCCTGGCCCTAAACTCAGGCTGGGGCTGGAGCTGTCCTGAATCTGTCCAAGGTGCTCGCCCAAGCGCCGAAGGAGGGAGACTGTGAGCCACGGAGGGGATAGAGTCAGGCCAGGCCTCCCTTAGGAGCCCCTGCCTGCCCTCCACCTCTCCTTACCTGGAGTGGAGGATGCACAGAGGGAAAGCAGGAGCAGAGGGCCCAGCCTCAGGGCAGACCTGTGGGCCATCCTGTCCCAGGTCTGCATCGGCTCTGGGTGCTCTGGTTGCCCCACTCTCTGAGGACCTTTGTCAGGCTCCTAGGACTGGGCATCACATTTTATAGGCTTTCATCAGGCGCTCAGGTTTCTTTTCAGATGCCTCTCCCGGGCCAGGCCAAGCGTCTGTGGGAAGCAGTGCCAAGCGTCTGTGGGAAGCAGTGCCGCAGGGAAGGGACGCGGGAGTCTGTACACACAGGCCTGCTGATGGGGCATCTGAGTATCCGGTTTCTCCCTCTGTCCCTGGATTTCTTATCCCTCTGTCCCCAAGCGCCCCCAATCTGGGCCTCAGTCTGCATTCTCCCTTTCAGACTCCACCTCTCCACCCAGAACTGGCCCTGCCAGCTCTGCCCCGCCCCCACCACCCCCATCCTCAGCCCCAGGGCACCAGGGTGCCCCACTTCCCTTTCTCCTCCTCCCCCAACCCCTCACTTCTCTTTTGTCTTCTCTACTTGAGCCTCTGTCTCTGAGTCTCACCCTGCCTGCTTCCTCAGTTCCTCCTCTTTCTGCCTCACTCCCAACCCTGTGACCCCCAGGTCTCACCACTCTTAAAAAGAAGCCTCCTTTGGAGAAGAAGGATTTCCTTTAGCTTTAAAGAAACAGAAGAATTCCAACAAACTTTTTACTCTTTTATGTAAAAAGGGGATCTGGCCATGTGGCTGGTTAGTTCAGGTGGGTAGAAGGTGACTCTACCAACACTGATGGTTGGGAGTTTGATTGCCAAAAAAGGTATTATTAGTTTTAAAATGTGTTTTAAAAAAGTAATTTTGCGGGATCCCTGGGTGGCGCAGCGGTTTGGCGCCTGCCTTTGGCCCAGGGTGCGATCCTGGAGACCCGGGATTGAATCCCACGTCGGGCTCCCAGTGCATGGAGCCTGCTTCTCCCTCTGCCTGTGTCTCTGCCTCTCTCTCTCTCTCTCTCTCTCTGTATGACTATCATAGATAAGTTGAAAAAAAAAAAGTAATTTTGCTGCAGTCACCTCAGACATTGGAAATAGCGTCTCCAACATAAAATTGAGATTAAATGTTGACTATTTCTCAGTTGTCTACAGTGACAAACACTTTCTCTATCTAGTCGGGGCAGGGCAGGGGGAGAAAAAGAAGCAGTAACTGAAGAAAAGGTAGTGTAAAGCCTTCAGGTAGAAGTCATAGCAAAGAAAAAAGAAAACAAGGGTACAAAGTAGGGATGGTACTGGAGGTGACTTGAGTCTGTGGGCTGCTGGCCATCTGAAGGCCACGTGTCCTTGTCTGTTTCCTAGGGCCCAGCCCGCCGAGTTTCCATGTCGCCCTTGGGTGCTTCATGTACCCAATTGTCTCCTCATCTCCCCACTGCCTTTCAATACCGTTGAAGTTGGTATTTCTTATTTTATGTTTTTAAAAAAATCTAATCGGTCACAATATGTACTTTTCCTTTAAAAAGCTATCAGTTTGCTCCCACCAGAATTTCTTTCTATAAGACAATTTTTTTTCCTTCTGGATCTCTGAGACCAACAACAGTTTTGAACATAAGATAGGCATTCAGTCAGTATTTGTGGAGTCAGCATATGAAGACTTTCCATCAGAGGGTGTTTCCAAATGTTGGCATTTTATTTGCTAATTCTGATCAGTACACCTGTATAAGCCTGCCCAAGTCACTGTGACAAGACAATATGGTTGTAAAGGTCACATTATTGTAGAGGATTCACATGAATATCAGAAATGAGAAATAAATTAAGAAATATAATCAACGGGCAGCCTGGGTGGCTCAGCGGTTTAGTGCCGCCTTTAGCCCAGTGTGTGATCCTGGAGACCTGAGATTGAGTCCCACATTGGGCTCCCTGCATGGAGCCTGCTTCTCCCTCTGCCTGTGTCTCTGCCCCCTCTCTCTCTGTGCTCTCATGAATAAATAAATAAAATCTTTAAAAAATTTATATATAACCACAGCAAAAAAGTAAATAAAATGTAGATGTTTTAGATTTGATAAACAGGCACTTTTAAAGGATAAGGAAACCATCACTCAATACTTGAAATATGGAGCCAGAGTTCACTGGCCCTTTGAGAGAGCTGAGGGATGATGTTTTGGCGGCAGGGGGTAGAGTGGGTTGACATGATCTATGGAAGTATGATTGTTTGGGAGAGACTGTTTTTGTTTGGCACGCAAGGGCTGTTTACTGAAATGAATCCATCTCTGGCTGACCTTCAGAAGGCAGGGGTTGACAGTGATTCACTGACTTGAAAACAATTATTATTGAGATTGAATTGGCTTAAAATCGGTTCTGGTGGCTATTAGTATGGCTACACAATAATTGGTCGTTTTCTAAGTTTGTGATTAGTTTATGTTCTCACCATTTTACTTCCACCTAAAGGCAAAGATCTTTCCTTCCTTCCTTCCTTCCTTCCTTCCTTCCTTCCTTCCTTCCTTCCTTCCTTCCTTCCTTCCTTCCTTCCTTCCTTCCCTTTCTTCCTTTCTCCCTTCCTCCCTTCCTCCCTCCCTTTCTCTGCCCTTTCCTATTTATTTATTTTAATATTCAAGTAATATATAATAAAAATGGTTTATCTCTGAGCCTCTCAATCCATCTTAGATACTTTTAACTTCTAGTTCAGTGATGAGATGAGTAGCAGAGATGGAGTTAGGGACATGATGGGGGATGTACCGGCAGGGATGGGTCATGATCATAGCATGGGTGATGGTGGAATTAGGATAAGAAACTGGGATATAGGGAGCACATAACCAGATAATAAGAAAGTAATTTTTATTTAGATCTTTTCACATCAAATTAACTAGAAAGAATTAACTACTGTGGTGGATGTGTTGCACTAATAACCTCAATTCATCTTCTTTCCCTTTATTCATGTTGTATTTTCATGTGACCGTGTTCTGCATTCTTCCTCTCTCTTGGCTGAACACTGTGACTTACATAGGCCAACAGGATGTTAGCAAACTTAACCAGGAGATTCTTGAATATGCCCTTTGCTCTTTCCACTTGCTTGCTTTAATTACTGTTTTTTGTTTGTTTGTTTTTTAGTCTTTTTTTAAGAGCAGTTTTAAGTTCATATCAAAATTGAGTGGAAAGTTCTTATATACCCCCAACCCCACCACACACACAACCTCCGCCACTATCAATATCCTGCATCAGAATGGTCCATTTGTTACAACTGATGAACCTACACTGACACATCATTATCACCCAAAGTTCATAGTTTGCATAGTGTAAATTCTGTATGTTTTGCCAAACACATATTGTATGTCTACCATTATCGTACCATACAGAATAGTTTCATTGCCCTAAAAATCCTCTATGTGCTGCCTGTTCATCCCTCTATCCCTCCTAATCCCTAACAATCTCTGATCTTTTAACTGTCTCTATAGTTTTGCCTTTTCCAAGTACCATATAGTTGAATCATACAGTATGCAGCCTTTTCAGATTGGCTTCTGCCACTTAGTAATATTCACTTATGATTCCTCCATATGGCTTGGTAGCTCATTTCTTTTTCGTGCTGTATGATATTCCATTGTGTGATATTCCATTGTATACCATAGTCTTGAAGTCAGTCCTCCAACTTGATTCTTTTCTTTCAATATTATGTTGACAATTCTGGGTCTTTTTCTTCTGCATATAAACTTTAGGATAAGCTTGTTAATATTCACAAAACAATTTGCTGGGGTTTCAACTGGGATTGTGTTGAATCTATAGATTGAGTTGGGAAGAACTGATATCTTGTCAATGTTGAGTCTATCTATGAACATGGAATATCTATTTAGTTCTTCTCTGATTTCTTTCATCAAAGTTTCATAGTTTTCCTCACATATAGGTTTTATATAAATTTTGTTAGATTTATACCTAAGTATTTCATCTTGGGGGTGCTAGTATAAATCACATTGTGTTTTTAATTTCAAATTCCAAGTTTTCATTGCTGGTGATTGGAAAGGAAAGATTGACTTTTGTATATTAGCTATGTATCCTACAACCTTGCTATAATTGCTTATTAGTTCCAGAAAGGGTTTATTTAGTATTTTTTTCCTGGTTGTTTTTCCCCGAGCCATTGTTTTGAGAACTTGCCTGGGTTTAGCATGCTGGAGAATATGAGATGTACGGATATTGGCGGATTTTTGTTGTTCACCAGACATGTGAATCAACCCAGCTGGGAGATAAACAGTCTGGTCAATTCTAACCTATGTTAGTTAATGACAGACTAGTGAGCTAAATAGATTCTCATTGTTCTAAGCTACCTAATTAGGATGATTTGTTAAGCAGTAAATTGGAGGCAATAAATAACCAAAGTGTACATTAAAATACACTCCAGTAGAATTAGCCTCCCTGCTATTCCTTTAATGCACAAGGTAAATTCCACATCAGGGTCCCTGTGAGCACAGTAGCTTATGTCTGGAATGACTTTATCTAGACAGCCCCATAGCTCATTTATTTTCTTCCTTCAGATTTTTGCTCAAGTGTCACCAATAATCCATTTAGAATTTGAAAATAAAAATTCACCCCTAATTTCCTTCTCTCAATTTTTCTCCTTAGCATTTACTATAACAATGTCAGCATTTTATATGTAACTTTGCTTTAAAAAATTTTCTGTAATCTTGCCAGTAGAAATGAAGCATTTCTGTTTTGTTCATAGGTGTTATTCCAACAAATATTTATTGAATGAATGAGTGATTAAGTTCTTTGTTCAAAGAAAAGAGGACACATGTTTGAAAAGAGGGTGGGAAATAGAGCAAACATCCCTTAGGTCTGGCCCTCCAGAGATGTTGGGTCAGTAGAGCTGGAAGGACACATTTACCTTTTCCAAAAGTTCATAAGAGGACCCGCTTGGTGTAAGCTCCTTCCATTTCCTTTCCCTCCTTTCAACACCTAGAAGCTAGGTGGAATGGAATTACCCAATAGGATTTTAGGGATAAGATCATCTATATTGCAGTCAGAGGGGTCTCTTAATTTAACAAGATCTATAGAGTGTCTAGATTAATCATCTTGATGTCATTCACAGGCAGTAGTTCATTGCCCTATATGCTGGCAACTAGAGATTAACGTGAATCAGTAAATCTTTCAAAGTCATTTTCCCTTTGAATCTCTTCTGTCTACCATCTCATTATTTTTGCTTTTTCCAGTTCCAGTTTACCCCCTAAAAAAATCCAGTTGAACCACCTGTCTAAATACTTGAATCACCTTGGGGCAGAGATTTTTAGTGAGGATCAGGCTATAAGTCTCCTCACAGGTCCGTTGCCAGCCCATGGATTGACTGCTCTTGAGAGCTCTGGCCCAATCATATATGGCGGGAAGTTGGATGTCAGCATTGCTCAGTAGAAAATATGGCCGTCCTTAAAGAGTACATAGCACACCTGTGACTGCAGGCTGAAGGGGGAGCAATGTCTATTAAATGAGAATGAAGACACGGCAAGCAAGGGGATTACCAAGTCTGGCACTCCATAGTGGACATCTCATGATTCCTTCAACTGTTTTAAATTTTAGCATAGTTCCAGAACCAGTTTTCATGTATTTGTCCTGAAAAGGGAAAATAACAGAGTAGAGAAACATGGAGTCAAATCTATTTGTGACATGTTGTTATCATAGAACTTTGGAAAATTCTTCCATCTCCTCAGGGAAAGGAATTCACTTGTACTCCTGTCAGTGAATTACTAATGAATTACGGTTTTATCTGCATTGACTAGAGCAATCTCTTGACTACTGGATTATTCTCATGAATTTTCAAACATACTATTTGACTCCTGTCTTTAAAAGGCTTCTTTTGCCTCAAGATTTTCTTCTAGCGACTGTCCTAGTTGTCAGATGGCATTTTTATAAAATCCCTAAAGAACTATGTAGACATACAGTCTGCAGTTCTCTCCTCCCATTCTTCTTCAAACTACATCCAGGATTTTTTTTACACCACCACTGCATGGAAACTTCTTGTCAAGATCATCAATGACCTCTAAATGTCTAAGATTAATAATCACTTCTAAGTCCTTGACTTCTCAGGGTTCATAGGCACATCATCCTTCTTAAAATATTTTCTTTATTTGACTTTCAAGATGCTGCTGTCCTGGTTGTCTTTCTACCTCCCTGGCTTCTTATTCTCAATATCCTTTGTTTCCCCCTCTTCTCACCCACCCTTTGCTATAATGGAATGTCTCAGAGTTTGGTCCTTGGACCTCTGCTTTATTTATAAACACTCATTTCTTGGTGATTTCATTTGTTCTCATGGCTTAAATAATGTCTATATGACTACAACTGACAAATTTGTATCCAATAGTCTAGACCACTCCATTGAATTCCAGGCTTGTATATTCAATGGATTCCTTAGCATTACCCTTGAATGTTGTATACCAGGCATCTACCTGTTACCATGTCTAAAACAGAACTCCCATGTTTTCCCCCTAATGATGCTATTCCATCCAGTCTTACCCATTTCACTTGATGGCAACTCCATCCTTCCAGTTCTGCAGAAAATCCTCAAAGTCATCACTGGTTCCACTTTTTTTCACTCTTCACATCCATTTTCTGAGGAATTTCTTTTGCTCTGTCTTTAAAATAGATCTAGACTGTAATTAATTTTCACCCACTTACCTGCCAGCATTCTGACAGTTATCTCTGATATGCAGCATGAAAGGCAATTCATAGATTTCCTTGCTTCTATTCCATTCCTTTCTCCATACAACATATTCTCCACAGATCTGGCAGAGGGGTCCTTCTAAAAAAACTTAAGTCATACGGATTCCCTTCACTGCTTAAAATCCAGCGTCTTCCTGTTTTATCAGTGAAGGCCAAAGTCCTCCAAGTCACTAACAAGGCCGCACTTGACCTGCTCTGTGGCTCCCTGCTGCCACCCCTCTGCCTCCTCCAGGAACTACTCTCCACTCGGCTCTCTCCCTCCGCTGTAGTTTGGCTTCTTGACTCTCCTTGTAGACCCCGGCCCCACTCCGGTCTGAGGGCTATTCCTTCTCCTGTGTCTCCCACAAGGATGCGGACCAGCCTCTGCCTGAAAAGCCCCGCGGCCTAGTGTAGAATCCTCTCTGACCCAGGGGAGAAGACACAACATGATCAATGGTTGATGAGGGAGAGGAAGAGTCGCAGCTCTGGTCTTGTTATATACTATAGTTCTTGTAATTTAAAGTTTTGGGTTACAGAGGGAGCACGAACATTTGAGACGTGGTAGAAATGTAGGCAGGTTTAGGTAGAACATTTTTGGAACGAAACAGAATTTATGGAGAAAAAAATAAGTAGCACTTGTTTCCACCCGGTTTCGAACCGGGGACCTCTCGCGTGTTAGGCGAACGTGATAACCACTACACTATGGAAACCCGCTGAGTAGGAGCCCCTCACATTCTCAGATTAAAGTGAACCTTAAGTTTATCCTTTCCTTGAGGCTATATTCGTGGAGGCACTACTTTCCTCTCCACACTCTCCGATTCTTAGAATCCACAATATCTGAACTAGACAATTCATAGCCAGGCCAGTGTCACCCAGAGAGTCCCAATTACTTTGCAGACATGGGGGGATTGCAGTCAAACTCCTGGGACATGTCTTAATCTGTCATAGGCTCCTATCACTGATCTTGTAAGATGTTCTGACCTTCATCTCTCAAGGAAATTGTTTTGTAGGAGCCAGAGCCAATTGGTGAACCCAGGACACTTGTCTGGACCACATGATGGTGGGCCAAAGGTGAAGTGAGTATGGCCAGCATTCCTACACTTAGCCTTTGTGAAGGACTGGGCATCCCTGACAAGCCACCTTTCCAGGACAGGGTGGGCTCACTTTCTTTTGGCTGCCTAGGAGAGGCAGGGTACCAAATGTTCTTCTCTGTTGCCAAGGGCATCAACAGCCTCACAGTCTCCTTTCTTTTTGATGTGGAATGGCCTGGAGAATTGAAATCTCATCAGACAGGACACCCACGAGTGTTTTTTCCTAATGCTGGCAGCCTGTCAGGATCTTGGTATTGAAATTCATTCAGACATCTGCTTTTAACACTCCTAAATAAGATGCTTTTTTGAAGTTTGAAAACAAAAGACAGGGATGGTGTTCATGCAAAGAAGTGCAACAAGAAATAAATTGCCTGGATGAGTTTGGGAAAGTTTCAAAATAAGGCAGAAAAAATTTATTCATGGGCTAGTCACCAACGAGCTAGTGTGTGTGTGTGTGTGTGTGTGTGTGTGTATGTGTATATATGTCACACTGTATTTTTATTATAGTTTCATGCATATATTAGCAGCTTCCTCATGCATAATTATCTCAGCTTTGTGAACAATATCCAGGGGACCACACTTTACCAATCCTGAAGAAGGGAATTTGATAAAAACTTCTAAGAATGGTTATGGTTTTCATCAAAGAAAAGTATATTTATTCAGCTTGGCATTAAAACACAAGTTGCTTGAGGAAAAAAGGATATTTTGTACCTTCTATTCGACTTTATTTGAAGTTATTCAGCAGTGCCTGGCATATAATAGGAGTTAATAGTCCTTGAATGAATGAATGGATGATGGATGAATTAATGAATGAATAAGCAGGACCAAATAAAAAATCAAGAACTGAGTTTTAGATATCTAACCTGAACTTTTTCCTAGTGTATTCTAACCACAGGGCATTTTGGGTGCATGCCAAATGAGATGCTTTTGAGTTTCCTGAGCACTTAAAATTCCCTCCTCAACTAGTTGTGATTAGACTGTCCCTGGACCTATTACCTGGAGCCAATCTTTTGTCAGCCTCCTATTTCTCACATTTGTGCCTGTCTCCCACCGCAGGCACCAACACTGTGTCTTAGTGTAGTGGTTGCTTCTTGTGTGTTACATGCAGAAGCCCTAGTCTTATTCCCCAAATCTGAAATAAACCAAGCACTGATTCCGTGGCCTGTTTTTTTTTTTAATTTCATAATAGAGAAACCTAGATATTGTTTTACAACCTTTGGCATCTGGATGATGTCTGCTCCAGTAGCCTAAAGGGTTCTGGAGTCTGGCTGACATTTACACTCCCTCCTTTCTTGCTGGCTACCCTAAGGAGCCATCTAAAAGCATTTTCAACAAAACTAGGGTATCCATAATTGCCAAATATTCTCAGAACACAAAATTAACAGTTGATTTGGGGGGCTGTGGTGGAAGCTATGGAAATATGGAATGCAGGCAGCTTCAGCTAACAAAGAGGAGGCCATGGCACCTGAGCACTGTGGGATGACCACCATGGGGAGAAATTGATGCTCAGTAATAAAAGATAGTCTCATTTGTGGCTTCCTACAAGTGGATTTCATGTGGGTCCTGACACTTAGCTCTATATTCTGAGAAATTGGAACTGTAGAAGGGGAAGGATAGTGGTAGCTGAGTCAGAATTTTTCAGAATTTAGGAAGAGTCATCAGACACAGCAAGCAGCTTGCAAATGAATTTCTGATATGTCTTGAATGACATTTATTTCTTTAGCTTAATCTCATTGGATTGAAATGGGCAGTAGTGAAATGAGAAAGCAGGGAAATCTGACATAAAAAAATTCTTCTTAAGCCTTTTCAGTATTTTGACCCCAATATAAATGGTAGTTGCCTATTACCACCCACTATTTTAGGAATCCTTTGGGTTTTATAGTGATAAAAAATCATATTCAAAGATTGACCTGATTATAATTATGGAAAATTAAGCACACATTTGCTTTCTCTAGAAACTAGAGAAACTAGAAAGGGCATTACAGATGTTTGAAGGCATAAATGCACAAAGACAAAGAGATGAGAAGTGGTGAGCAACAGTAAGATTTTGAAGACCAGGGAGCAGGATGATTACTGTAATGAAGGAAACAGAGTTTATTAAATATGTTTTTAAAAACCCTTCTTTTTAAGGTTCACGAGTGTTATTACATGAAAATCTACTCTGTTACATCTTGTAGTTTCATAATATCCATTATTATACATTTACCATACTTACCTATCTACTACCTACCATCTATTACCTATTACCAATGATGGTGTCAAGGTAGAGTCTGATTCTGAAGGAACAAAAATACTGCTGCTATTAACATCCACATGTGACTCAATCTGTGCCTTTCTTAGATTTTTTGGGGGGTGATGAGGAGTGAGGATTTTATACACCTGGGAGAAGAATGCCTAGGATCATTGGATCTGATAAATCTTGAGTTAAAGTTAATAGACTGCTCTCCAGGATGGCTGCATCAGGATAAAATTCCATCAGCAGGACCCGAGGATTATTATATCCCCATTCCTGCAATAATGGTCACATCCAGGTTTCTAACTCTTCAAACTTGAGGTAGAATAACATCTCATTTTATTTTGCATTTTCATTCAGTATTAATAATATTAAATATTTTAAATCTTTGTTAATCTTTTCAGATTCTTCTTTATCCTGGCTTTGACGAGCATCCTGTTCCTATTTTTTTACCTATCTTATGTCTTATGTGTCTGATTTTCATGGCTTTTTACTACATAATATAGACTAAGCTGTCATTTTAAAATGTTCCACACATCTTCAATTTTAGTCACATCTGTCCATTTACTTTTCCATTGTTGCCTTCATTGAACATTTTTTATTTGGATGAAGTAAACTATACCAACTGTTTGTGCTTTTAGAATTTTTTTAACCTCCTCTCTGACATCTAGGTCACAAAGATATTTCTCTACGTACATTTCTATTAATTTTTAGCTCTCACATTTAAGTATTTATTAAAGTATTAAAACATACTTAACTACTCCCTAGTTAAGTATGTTTTATAAACTATAGATAATTCTACCCTGTGTGAAGAATCACAGTAATAGAGGCAACAAAAGCAAAAATAAACAAGTAGGACTATATCAAATAAAATCTTCTGCACAGCAAAGGAAACCATCAACAAAATAAAAAGGCAATCTTTGGAATGAGAGAAAATATTTGCAGACCATATATCTGATAGAGGGTTGATATCCAAAAAAATTATAAAGAACTCCCTCAACTAATTTCAAAACAAGCAAACAAACAAAAACAATAACAACAATAAAAAACCAAAATGGGCAGAGGACCTGAAGAGACATTTTTCCAAAGAAGACATCCAGATGGCCCACAGACACATGAAACAATGCTCAGCATCAGTCATCATCAGGGAAATGCAAATCAAAACCACAGTGAGCTATCACCTCACACCTGTCAGAATGGTTATTATAAAAAAGATAAGAAATAACAACTGTTTGTAGGAATATGGAAAAAAGGGAACCCTGTTGGGGTCCCACTGTTGGTGGGAACATAAAATGGTGCAGCCACTGTGGAAAACAGTGTGAGGTTTCCTCAAAAAATTAAAAATAGAAATACTGTATGATTCATCAATTCTACTCTGGATATTTAGCAGAAGAAAATGAAAACACTAACTTGAAAAAATACATGCATCCCATGTTCATTGCAGCAAATGATCCCAAATAGCCAAGATACAGAAACAGTGTAAGTGCTCATCGATGTGTGAATGGAGAAAGAAAATGTGGTATATATGCATAATGGAATATTATTCAGCTGTAAGAAAGAATGAAATCTTGCCATTTGTGACAACACAAATGGACTTTGAGGGAATTATGCTAAGTGAAATAAATTAGAGGAAGACAAATACCATATGATCTCACTTATATGTGAAATCTTCAAAGAAACAAACAAGCAAACAAAACAAAAAACCTGAGACCATAGATATGGAGAATAGATTGGCAGTGGCTAGAGGTGGAAGGTGATGGGAGTGTGTGTGTGTGGGGGGTAAGATTTGGCAAAATGGGTGAAGGGGGGCAAAAAGTGCAAATTTCCAGTTATAAAAGAAATAAGTCATGGGTTTGTAAGGGACAGCATGGTGACGATGGCTATTAGTACTGTACTGCATTTTTGAAAGTTGTTAAGAAAGTCAGTCTTAAAAGTCCTCATCACAACAAAAAAATTTAACTACGTGGTGATGGATGGTAACTAGACTTATTGTGGTGATCATTTTGCAATGTATACAGATATTGAATCATTACATTTTACACCTGAAGCTAAATAAGGCTATATGTCAACTATACGTCAATTTAAAAAAATGACAATAAAAAGAATCAGTGATAGAATCATATAAGCACTCCTGTATGTCAATGTATGGGAACTCTTTTCTATGATACATGCTTTTTTGTACCTGCTGCTCCCTCCCTTCAAATCAGCTCTGACCCAGGCCCTGACTCAAGCCTGGATTTCCCTCAATACGTAAAGGCAAGAATCTCTCAGGCCATCCCTTTGCTCACTAGCACAGAATATCTGCAAAGCCAGAGACAGAGTTCTGAGCTGGATGGACTAATGAAATGAATGACACTTTCCTTTCTCATATCTTTATCAGGCAAGAGAAGACATGTTTTTGAACGTAGCTCTGTGAATTGCCAGGAATGGCTGGGCTCCTTCTGCCTCAATGGTTTTGAGTCTGAGGAGACTGGTCCTTGGACCTTTTGTGCTTGTGTGGTACAGCTGACACAATCTTCTCATATTGCAGTTCTTTCTCCAGGTCATCAAAATGGCAGAGAGGTATTTATTTACTTACTTTGGAGGCTCTCAATAGGTGTTTTATGATGTTTATATATCGATTCTTTTCTAAGTCTACATCAGGATTAATTTCATCTCTGAGTCCAGAAGCCCTCACAGACTTTCAATACAACCCCCCAAATGCCCATCTGGTACCTGCTTTCATGAATTCTTAAACAGTCCAGTGACTGAAGTGTCTGGCGGTGTCTTACTGACTTAGTAGATGGTGTGCACCTACCTCAGTGCCTAGCACATAGTAGGTACTTAAGAAAGAGATTTCATTAGTGGATAGTTAGAACCCTTGGTTACAATACTTCCTTATTAAAACCAACATCACATATTAAATTCCAAACTCTATATGTGTGCAGTAGGGCTTTCTAAACTTACTTTAAGGGTAATTTGTCTCAATATTAACTGTTCTCTGGTTCCAGACTCAAAGCCCTCACTTGGACAATCAGATTCAATGGGTTTGGAATGGGCTAAGATTCAGCAGGCAAAACTGTTCCCTGATGAGTGATGAAAATTGTAGACACCACCTTTGTAGAGCTATGAGACATAGTTCATGGGGCTGCATTCTCTCCACCTCTTAACGCTACTCCCTTTCCTTTTTGGTTTTCTTTACAAGTCCACTAAAACAAAGGTCTTTTCTTGAGCATAAAAGTGGTGACAAAGTGAGTTGAATCTGACAATGTGAGTATTCCCGTAGCTGTGCCTTTTCTGTCATAATATTTTTCATTTTAATGCAAGTCCACGAGATCAGGGATGCTTCAGTCTTTCCCCAACACCACCATAATGTAATGTACAAAGTGATGATTAGAATATTTGTTGAAAATAAATGTTTTGTTAGTTGTTTTTTTTTTGTTGTTGTTTGTTTTTTCCCTCAAAAAGCATTCTAAGGACTTGTTTCCTCTCTATACATTAAAGCCTGGTCACAGATTTCCCTGGTGTATTCATAACCTTCCAGGGACTAGCAATGCTAATTAATTTTGATTCAGTAATTTTGACATAAACATTTGAGTGTACCACCGGGATGGCCAAATGGTTAAGACCTTGGACTTAAGGTCCAATGGACATGTGCCCATGTAGGTTAGAACCCTACTCCCAGTATGTGTGCATTATGTGAGATTAAAGATCCCTTGGGACTTGGTCCAGCTCTGCAGCTGGGTCTGGGCTTTTATTGTCCAACATGACAAACTCTATTATTGGTGCATTCAGGTAATCTACATGTCATGTCATCACGGACATATTGGTAAGGTCTACCATCTTGGGGCTCCTGGATGGTTGGTTAAGCATCTGCTTTTGGCTCAGGTCATGATCCCAAGTTCCTGGGATGGAGATATTTACTGGGCTGGGCTCCCTGCTCAGGGAAGAAGTCTGCTGCTTCTCCTGCTCCTGGTCTCTCTCTCACTCATTTCTTTCTCTTAAATAAATAAAATATTTAAAAAGAATAAAAAATTAATAAAAGTCCACTGTCTTTTTTAGCTTGTTTTTAGGTGTTCCTTTCCTTTATCTTTCTTCCTGTCTTTGAAATTTATGAGCATTTTACATGGTTTCATTTTATCTTCACTATTGCCTCGTTTTTCATGTCTTTTAAAACCATCTGGATTGGTTTCCCGATACACACCTCCAATTAGTCCAGGTCTACTTTCAAATCACATTATGCTGCTTCTTGTGTGGTGTGAGCAACTTGCAATAGCAGGCTACTCTCTCCTCTGTTTTGGGTTATTGTCATCAGACATTTGCTTTCATTTATACTGGACAGCATGTCATTACTTTTACTATGCAGTCAATCTTACTGAAAGTAATTAAAATTGGGGAAAATATTCCTTCTATATACCTGCACTGTAACCATTTCTGTGGATATTCAGTCCTTGTAACTCTCTGGCTTCGTGTTCCTTCTTCCTGAATTCCTTCTTCTGACATTTCCTGTGGCACAGACCTGCTAGTAATACAGTCTTCTGATTTTGTTTGTCTGGAGATATCTATATCTTCTTCATTTTGGAAAAATATTTTTGGTTTGATAAAGAATTCAGGGTTAACAATTTTGGGGCTTTAAAAAATTATTATTATGTTTGGTCTCTCACCACTTGGAAGTTTCACTCTCTTTTGGTGAACGTAATTTCTGGCAAGACATCTGCTATAACTTTTACTTTTTTCAACTATATATAATACATATTTTGTTCTTTCACTACCTTCATTATTCTCTCTTTTCTACTTGTTTTCAGCAGTTTGAATATGAGGTAAATAGGGTCCCCTCCCCCCACAACCCTCCTGTATAAAATACTTAAGGTTCTCTGATCTTGGAGCTGTGGTTTGATGTATTTCATTATTTGGGGAATGTACTCAGTCATTATATCTTCAAATATTGTTTTTCCTGTTCTTTTATCTCTTTCTTTGCCTTCTGGGATTTCAGTTATAAATATATTAGACCACTTGACATTAATCAATAACTCTTCAATGATTTTTTTTCTTGGTATTTCAGTTTGGGTAGATTCTATTGACCCTCCTTCAATTTCCCCTCAGATCTACGGAGTCTACTGGTAAGTCATTAAAGGCATTCTACATCTCTGTTACCATATGTACTTTTTTTTTTTAACTTAGCATATCCATTTGACTTTGAGTTTCTAACAATCTACTGAAATTTCTCATCTGCTGATGTATGTGCTCCATCTTTTTCCACTAGTGCCTTTAACATAATCATCATGGGTATTTGAAATTCACTTTCTGACAGTTCCACTATGTGGGACATATCTGAGTCTCACTTTGTTGATTGCTTTTTCTCTTTTCTCTTGACAATGCATGGTTTCTTCTTGCTTTTATGAGTGTCTTATAATTTTTCATTAGCTGCCGGACATAGTGTCAGGACGGGAGCCAGTGAGGCAAATAGTATTTAGGCTGCAGATGGCTATGTCCCTTTTACTAGGCTATTAATGTGTGAGGCTATATCAATTTAAGCAGAAGTTGAGATCTGCTTGTGTCTCCCATCACTGCTCTGATTTCCTTCAGGGCACAACCGGCTTCAAATTCTTTTGGTGGGACTTTGGGTGTAGGGTATGGTTGAATTTTTTTGGAGTGCTTTCTCAGTGTTTTTACTCTACCTTCAGCTTCAGCCATCTCTGTTTGAGTTTCAGAGAGGGTTTCTCCCTTTGGATTTCTTGCCTTCCCTCAGCACTACACTTCTGTTTCTGGATGCCTAGTCCTTGCTAGTCTGGCAGGTTGTGCAAGACTTCCTCTTCCAGTTCAGCCCAGACTTGTTAGATCCTGTGGCCCTGGGTCTCTGAGGTAGGGCTTTCTCAGGCAGCCTGCTCTGCCCCATGGGGATTGGCATTCTCTACTATTCTGGGCCCAATATGGCTTTCTGACACTCCCCCCAGGGTAGAGATTTTTATTCTTTTATTCTTCAGTTTCTGACAGTATTTGCTGTTTCTCCCTCAGCTTTGAAGACTTTGTTATTTGGGGGCTGACGCTTCCTCTGGCAGGTCTGGACTCCTGAAGGAGGCTTCCTCTGCTCTCTTCTCTTGCCCCAGCCTTTCTTGTGAATGCTCAGTGAAGTGTGTGCAGACCCCACTTGAATACGCCCCTGCTGGCCCACACCTGGACTTCAGCAATTCATTACAAAATGATGAATTTTAGGGGCACTTTCCTCACCCTCTTGCATGGAGGCCACATTTTCACCCATTGCTTTTGGGTGAGCCAGTGTTTATGTCCCATTTCTATTTGGAAGCACTGGTTTTCCTTAGATGTCAAACTACGTGGTTGCTCTGATACCCCAGGTTTCATTGGTTCACAAAAGATGATTTTTAAAAAATACCTAGATTTTTGATTGTTAGATTAGGAGCAACACCCTTTCCAGCTTTCTTCATGTTAGCTGGAAGCAAGAGTCCTATAGGACTGTAATCTGAACATAAATGATGTCATACTACTCATTGCCTAGGATATTATCTTACTGATCTTCTGAGTGTCCAGTATGATGAGAAATCACAGTAAGTCAGAAATAGATCTAGTCATAATGATGGCATATTAAAGATGGGCATTTGATGCCTTTCTATCCAAAAATCCAAGAAGGAAAGAAAGGGGTGTTTTGAAGGCATAAATGCTCAAAGATGATAATAAGAAAGTAAAGAGCAGCACCAAAATTTTGAAAACCAAATGGCATGACACACAGGGAGGTTTGTTGTAAGCCAGAATGGGGGAAAGCTAAATAAAAATGTAACTTATCTTGTGGAAACCAACCCCTAAATTAAAAAAAATTAAAATTGGTGGCTGTAGGTATTTATACATGGACAGTGAAAGTAAAGCTAAGAGTAGAATACACTTGAATCTCACTTTTCAGGAGTTTACAGCTGTAGACCCTCTCCCTCAATTTCAAGATCCCCAGGGGAGATCACCCCTCCAAACTGTGGCAGAATATTTGGAGGATGATTTCATTAAGTGAGTAAGACAGAAGCTCACCTGCCCGGAATACACTAACAAATTTGAGAGGTATATACATTCTACAAACTATCCTATCTTATCTTGGCTCCATTCATAGTCAGGACTATAATATCCCACAGGGAGCTGGAAGATTTGTTTCTGAAAATCTGCCCAGTCTGCTTGTTGATGCTGACAGGGAAGATTTTCCCAACCAAATGGCCAGCCAAATCAACCCAAAGTTAATTTCCCCTTTAAGAGCTCCACCCTCAATGCCTGAGCTTCTGGTCAGGCAGGAATTGGGGCATCTGAAGTGAATGAAGTCTCCTGAAACTGAAACCTTAACCAGTGGGATCTGGTGTGATAGATAGTCCCAAAATTGAGTTAAATCCAAGACATCCAGCTGGTGTTGAAAAATTGCTTGGTAGAAAGAAAATCCTCACTCATTTGGTGACCAGAAGTGTAAAGTGTCCTGTGTAAGTAGTAAAGGAGACATACAGGAGGAAAAAAAAAAAAAAAGCTTTTTTTCCTAATACACCTCTCAGCCACAAATTCATCCTTTTAGACAGCTTTTTGAAAAGGGAGTATTTTAATTTATTTTTTGTTTTAAAAAATAAAGAAAGAAGTCCAAGTTTTCTCCTTTAGGTCCAAGAGTGTGATTATTATATCAAAGATCTTTGTTTGTTTGAAAGGGAGGTGGAAATAGATTTCTTTCTATGACAAGCCACCACCCCAAAAGAAAAAAAAAGTATTCCATGAAATTTACATGTTTAGAACAAAAATCTTGAGAGTAGAAACGATCGGTTATCTTAAATTACCTGGGAAAAAATTAATTACCTTGGTTAAAGCCTGGTGGAATAATGCTGAGGTAGTAATTTTTATCTCCATATAGATGCTCTGTTTTTTTTTTTTTTTTTCATTCTATCTTGAGAGCTCTCAGTTGGCGTTAGCTGCAACAGCGGGTAATAAAACACAACGCACTAACTAGTCCAGTACCCCTTAAAGTGTGGTCTGCGGAATACTCGCGCCAGCATCTCTTGGCTAAAAATTCACGGGTTGAGTCCTACGAACTAATGTGGAATCTCTAGGAGTGAGGCCCAGAAAATTGTGTTTCTTCCTCCCTCCCAGTGATCTTCCTGCGCGCTAAAACTTGGGAAGCATTTATTTTGGGAAGCTCCAAATCCTTTGGACGATTCTTCTGTCCTTCTCCATCTTTTAATTTGCTTTCAGCCCAACAGGCCGTGCATCAAACTGGGTCTGGACGCGTGGCAGGCTCATTTTTTTTTATCCGCGGGCCCCCCCTTGCAACGCACGCTGTCCGGCGCCAACACACGTTGTAAGATCCATACGTGTGTATCCACAGATGAAGGTCTCTTTTGCTTGTCTGTGTCACCCACACCCCTTTCAGGTGGATTTGCTTCTCAACACCCGCCCCACCCCCGCTGCCCCAGGGGCGCGCGCAAGAGCACCTGCAAACCTGCAAAGGGCACCCTCCTGTTGGAAAGACCCGGCTCCAGGCTGCCGACCCCTTGTCTCCCTAACACCCTCGCCCTCTTGCTGGTCCCTTTTCTGTCTGGGATCCTTGACAAACCCTAAACAGTCCCCAGCGTTGGTCTGGGGATGGCGGTGAGGTGGCGGCGCTGTGGGTGACAACGAGGGGCGGGACAGGGAAGAGGAGGGTGAGTGGCTTTTGGGGGGGGGGGCGGTGTTAAAGTGCATCTATCTCTGCGGAGATCACCAAATGGGGGGTCCAAGTGAGGCTCTGATTTCGTTTGTCCACAGCCACCTCTTTCTTGGCTCAACATTTCTCCAGTGGGGGTCCCTTCTCTTTCCTGAGGGACTGATGCTCAGGGACGGAAAGTGTGCAAAGTGAGTCCGAAGAAGGAGAGCCCTGCAGAATGGGGGAAAACTTAGTGAAGAAAATACTGTTTGTAGTGGGTTGTTGTTGTTGTTGTTGTTGTTGTTTTGGTGCTTCTTTGATTTTTAAATATCAAGGTATAATTCACATACCATAAAATTCACATAAAAAGTACAATTCAGTGGATTTTAGTGGATTCAGAGGTATGTAATTACCTTTACCTAACTGCAAAACATTTCCATCATCCAAGCAAATTGTTCCACCTTTCCAAGGTATTGTTCCACCTTTCCCAGCTCCTGGCAGCTACTATCTCAGTGGATGTGCCTATTCTGGAAGTTTCATATAAAGAGAATCATATAATAAGGCATTTTGCGTCTGGCTTCTTTCACTCAGCACATCCCTTCAAGGTTCATCCATGTTGTAGCATGATTCAGAACCTCATTCCTTTTTATGGCCAAATAATACTCCTCATTTGATTCTTTAAGTTGTCCTTTCAAAGATCTTCCAGTTAACTCTTTCAGTTTGGTAAAGAGAACGAGATGAAAACGACATTGCTGAAGAGAGACAATTTGAGCCACTCATTCAGACTTAAGGGGGAGCCAAGGTAGCATGTGTGGCAGTACCATACAAAGTCAGATGAATTATTTTCCAAAGGACTTTTGAGAATTTGTTTCCCTTACCAACTTGAAGAAACACAGAAAGACATTTTAAGAGGAAAAAAGGAAGCCCAAACCAGCCAGGAGTCAAACCTAGAATCTTCTGACCCATAGGCGGATATGTTATCCATTGTGCCACTGACCCCCTTGCTTTGGCCCCCTTGCTTTGAAAGTGTTGATTATCCATTATTCATTAGAATTGTTGAGAATACAGTTGCTTTGTGATGCAGGCAGAAGTGAGTTGAATAAGACCTGTGGATTCCCCTAAAGCAGATTGATTGTCTTTGTGGTTAGCTCTCATAAGTTACATTTATGAAAGGATTTTCTGACTTGAAACATCACGTATGTGACAGAATGTCCTTTGCATTTTTTTTCATTATGTGCATGCTTGTTTCTATTGTTTCTACTTGTCTACTTCAGTAGTTTATACAATGGGTTCATTGGTCCATCAGCAATCTTATTTTTCTTATGTACTTCATACTGAGGCTATGTGTGGATCAATTATTAGTGATCCATATCATTTAAAAATTTGATACAATGACAAAGAAAGTGGAATAAAATACATTACTGAGTTATGAGGCATATGTTTTCCACCTCACTCTCCAAAGAGCCATAACTCTTGCAAGAGGAGATAATTTCAGACTCTATGCAGCAAAACAGACATTCAGAAACCCTCACCTTCCCAAATTAGGCCAAGTGGTGGCAAGCATTCAAAAACAGTAAGCATTTTAAGACTCAAATTCACATAGGAACTTAGAAGTTTGGATTTATACTTACAAAATTAAGGAATACCAGTCATCATTACATAAATCGGCTACATATATTGAAGTGCTCAAATACAGGTAGAATAGACACTTGGAAATACAAAAGCATCTGTAAGTGAGGGCGGTCCTCTCTTTTGAGAAGGAGAAGCACAGGCGCTTTGGTTCTGGGCAGCAAGGTGCATGCAGTCTTTATCCTGACTCCTGCCCCAGTAGAATTACTGCCTTGGCCAAATTGTTATTTTCTCTTTGCTTTGACTTTCTCATTTCTGTATGATGTTTTAAAGAGCACCTGGCACATGCACACACTCATGGCTCCTCAGGATCCTAGACCTTTATGTTTCCTACCAGTCTGTTTTAGGTTTGTTTGCTTGCCTTTCCTTTTTCTTTTCTTAGATATCAGAGAACTCTTTAAGGAAGCTTACCTACATTGCTATTTTCAGCATGGGGAATTTTATTGAAGAGTTTTTAAAACAAAATTTCCTGGTTCTCTTTCCCCTGTGGTCTGCCTCTGGACTTCATAATCTCAATATGAAACCAGCAGCTATTCTGAAGGAGGAATTGGCGGGCTCTGGGGACTAAGGAAGTGCTACCTGTGCACAGGGGCAGGGATTTGTAGATGCCTGGCTTGGAGAAGGATACCTGTGCCAAAATACCCAGAGTGGTGCTTGAGAAAAGGCATGGGGGATCAACACAGACCTCTGGATAGGGAGCTGCCTTCCTACTTTGCAGTTGATGGAATAAGATGAAAAGCTGAGAGTACAGCTGTTGGTGAGAATTTCATTTCATAGTTTGGATAGAAAAAGCAGCCTCATACGCTGTGAGCAGGACTTGAACCTGCGTGGGAGATCCCATTGGATTTCGAGTCCAACGCCTTAACCACTCGGCCATCACAGCCTGGCACAATGTTGCTGTTTATACATTAAAATACACATTCTTACCAGGTCCTGATTTTACAGTTCAGCTTTACCAATGCTGGCTGCTTCTGCTCATTTGGCAAAGCTATCTTCAGCAGATGCAAAAAGAAATCACTCATCGGGCCACTGCTTTCCAGCTTCCTCCAACTCGACCCAACTCTGCCAGGCCCCAGGCTGCAACATCTCACCTCTTTGAGAGAAGGCAATATTCCAGTATCACAAGAATCATTGATTTTCAAACATTTTTTACAGTCTTCACGGATGCCCTGGTTTTACTTCATAGCTGGCAGGGAATGCAGTGGGGAGTTGTAGTAAGTGTGCTCAGGATCCTATTCAGTTGTGCTCTCTAACAGAATATACTGTGCTTTGCTGCTGTGGAAGACAATTTGTCAGGACCCACCAATATTTCAAATACAGGAGAGATTATCCTGTGCTTAAGTCTATTCTCTGCAGCATTAATGGTAAAAACACGATCGGGGAAAAACTTAGTTATTCAAAATTATTTAATTAGATAAATTATGGCATAATTACACAATGGAGTGCTATACATATTCAAAATAAAATGAGAAAGATCATTGTGTACACACATATATTTTAAAATAAAAGCAATGGCGAGAGCAATCTGCATACAATGCTACCATTGGAAGGATATTTGTGTTAGATTATATGCATTTTACAAAGCATCTTGCAAGGATCATCAGTTGACAGGCTAGAGACTGAAGAAATGGAATCATTCAGGAGCAGGAGGGAGAAAGCTACAGCATGCCATTTTAGACTCTGAATGGACTTACTAAAAAAAAAATAAATAAAAGCTCAAGAAACACTATACATGAGGAGGTGGGGGACAGGAATTGTTTTTACCAGAGGCCTTCTCTGGAATGGTGAGTGGAGAGCTTCCTTTCTGGAACTCAGCAAGACTCTGAGGAGTGAATTGCAATTTGGAGTCAGTCTGGAGTCAGTCAAGAAGCCTGAGGCAACAAGGCAAGAATGTTCTGGAGTGGCAATCTAACCCTGCCCTGTTCAGAGTCAGGGAGCCCCTGGAATGCACACCCTGATTTCAAAGCTTGTTGGGGGAGCAGTCTGGATTTGCTCTAGGGTGTTCTGGGAGAAGCGGAAGAAGTTCTCTCTCCACAGTGTAGTCTTGGACTATTTTGTCCAAGAATTTAAATAGCCTAAGCTTCCTCCTTTGGATCTAGGAGTACAACTTCAAAAATCAGGGTTTTTGTGGGTTTTGTTGTTGCAGAGAAAGTAGTAACTTCTGTCTCGGCCAAAATGTAGTTCTTACAACATCCAGTTTCCAGGAATTGTGTTCACAGGAAATCCTCTCTTGGCTTTAGGGGCAAAGAGCTCTGAGTGGAGGAACTCTGTAACATCCTCCAGTCACGACCCTAGTTTTGCCATTTAACCAGTCCACAGCTGTGCAACAGACCTGGGACCAACCCAAGGCTAGCTGTGGGGCAGTGTCATTGGTTTGATTCTCAGGCCTTTGACAGAACCCTTTGGAGACTCAAGTAATCTTGAGATGAAGACTATTGAGCCTATCCAAAAATTAAAGGCTCCTTTGAAACATCTATGGTTCTTAGATGGATCTTGCTTTTCTCCTAGTCCTTCTATCCCACCAAAGAATTCAGGAGTCCCTACAGAAAAAAAAAAAAAGAAAAAAAAAAAAAAAGAAAAACAGAAAAAGAAGGCATTTGTTTAAAGGGACACCATCCAGGGGACAGAGTTTGAAGTAAGAAAAGGAAGTGGATATTTTGGGGATTGCTAGAGACTACTTGTGTTCCTCTGAAATTGGTATCTTGAAGCCTAACCCCCAATATGATAATGGTATTTGGAGGGAGGGCCTTTGGGAGGTGATGAAGTTATGAGGGTGGAGTCCTCAAGAATGGGAGTACGCGCTTATGAAGGAGACTGTGGAGAGTTCTTTCCCCTATCCTTACATATGGAGACACAGTGAGAAGTCTGTCCTGTATGAGCCACAAAGCCAGGAAGCAGGTTTTCAGCAGACTCAGAATCTGCATGTGTCCTGAGCTTGGACTTTCTACCTCCCAGAACCATGAGAGGTTAATGTTTGTCATTTAAGCCATTCAGTCTATGGTTTCTTGGTTATAGGTGCCTGAATGAGTTAGGACAGGGATGGAGACACAAATGAAGCCTACAAGACTGAGCCAGTTCTGGAAAGGCAGATCCATTCACCTTGTGAGCAGTGTGCATAATATAAATTTGCCTGAAATGTCTGTGTTTAAAACAATGGTCCGCTTTCAACTTTAGAACATGGTAACATGGTAAAGGTCTCTGTGACTCATTTATAACATGAGATTTCTAGAGTATTGATATACCCCTGAGGAAGGGTAGATAAGCCAGCTAGAAGCTCACTGCTTTTGACAGGTTTTATGATCAAGTACAGAGAAAATAGCACCGGCCATATTAATAGCTGTGTACTAGGTACAGTGCACTTGTTAATTTTCTCCACTGATGAAACATCTGGAACAGCAGATGCAATTGGAATGATCCCTTGACTAAGTTTGCAATTGCTCACTGTCATTCTCTGTAGTCCATCTGTCTTCTATAGTTGAGTAAGCAAGTGGAACGGAGCTGTGTGGATGGAATCCCCACCCCTGTATCTTTCCAGTCCCTGATGTTGGCACTACTCTCTGTGGTCCCTCCAAGAATACCAGTGTCACTTTGGGTTTTCTACAGTCACAGTTAGAGGAATTTCTAGTGGCTTCCACTTGGCCTTTTCTGCCTAATAGCATTCATTCCATCAGTCATAGAAACGATATTAGGGCTGCCTGGGTGGCTTAGCTGGTTAAGTGTCTGACTCTTGATTTTGACTCAGGTAATGATCCCAGGGTTTTGGGATCTGGCTTAATGCTCAGTGAGGAGTCTGCTCGGGATTCTCTCTCTCCCTCTGCCCCTCCTCCTCTAAAATAAATAAATAAAATATTTTTTATAAACAGAGATAGAGATACCCATTCTCTCTCTTCACTGAGAGACTTCCTACTTCCCAGAACCATGAAAGGTCAATGTTTGTCATTTAAGCCCATTCTCTCTCTCTCTTTATAAAATGATTATAAAATTTATAAGATGCCCATTCTCTCTCTCTCTTTATAAAAAAAGATATTATCTCTCTCTCTTTATAAAAAAGATTTTATTTATTTATTTTAGAGGAGGGGCAGAGGGAGAGGGAAAGAAAATCTCAAGCAGACTCCCCAACGAGTACAGAGTGGAATGTGGGACTCGATCTTACAACCCTGAGACCATGGCCCCAGCTGAAATCAAGAGTCTATTGCTTAATGTACTGAACCGCCCAGGTGCCCCTAAATAAATAAAATCTCAAAAAAAAAAAAGAAACAATATTAAAGATATTGTCTGGAGTTAGTCTCAGGGTGGACGTAGGGACCTACTCACTATACCCACAGTGAAATGGACCAGAAGCAAACAGCATTGAGAACTTACCTTCTTGGTGGACAGCAGTGATGCTTTGTACCTCTAGGAATTAATGCCAGCATTGAGTCATCTCCTAGTAATCCCAGAAAATTCTATTTCTTTTTTCCTAATGAGCAGTCATGTTGGTAAAAGGATATAGATCCTTTTAGAAAAGGCTAGGGGGAGGAAGAACAGTATACATTTTTGGCAATGTGTCTGTGGTCTTTCTCAAGGGAAACTGGAGTTTTCTACATTCAAAACTGGCTCCAGTCTGGGAGCTCATACAAATCAAGCCCAAGATCAAAGTGCCAGCAAGGTTGGTTTCTGATGAGACCTCTCTTTCTGGCTTGTAGATGGCTCTCTTCTCATTGTCCCCACATGGCCTTTCCTCTGTACATACTTGGAGAGAGATTTCTGGTATGTCTTTGTCTTCATATAAAGACACCACTCCAGTTGCATGAGGGCCCCACCTTTATGACCTCGTTTAACCGTATTTACCTCCTGAAAGTTCTAGTTCCAAATAGAGTCACATCAGGGGAAAGGGCTTAAACATACGGGTTCTGAGTTTATAACAACACCATCTGATCTTTGGTAATTCACCTTGTGATCCTATCATCCTGTGATCCAGTCATCTCCATTATGTTTAGGGATTGCAGTTCAGGAGTAGCAGGTCCTACTGTAATTCCTGGCCTATGAGGAAAAGTCATGTTGAGCAGCTTAAGGATCCTGAGGCTCTCCTCATAGATTTATTTCTCTCAACTTTGGTGAAAGTTAGTTCCTCTGGAGAAGCTCATGATAAATTTATTCTAGAATTGCAATCTCCTTAATGCCTTTAGTTTGCTCTGCATACACTCAGAAAATAATGATGTTTCAATTTCATTTTGTTGGTTCACCTTAACTGTGGTCCGTATGTTAATCATTTATTAATTATATTTATATATATTATATATTTAAGATTTTTATTCATCTATTCATGAGAGACACACAGAGAGAGGCAAGAAACAGGCAGAGGGAGAAGCAGGGAGAAGAAGGTTCCCTGAGGGGATCCAGATATGGGACTCAATCTGGGGACTCCGGGATCATGCCCTGAGTCAAAGGCAGATGCTCAATCGCTGAGCCACCCAGGCATCCCTATAAATTATGTTTTTTAATTAATATAAATTTAGAGCTGTTTCTAGGTCCTTGAGTTAAACCATTGAGTTGGGTACCTTCTGACAAGTAAAACTATATCATTGAGCTTGGTCTGATGCAACTTTATATTCCTGCCCCCTTGATCCTATCCACTTCAGATCCATTCCCATTCAAACCTGTCAGTTTTCTGTGAGTATAAATTGGGAAAATCATGCAGTTACTTTGATGTGTATCACATCTCCTCCTCAGTCATACTTTGTACTTGAGTCTCTGGAGTCTCAAAAAAGGAGAGAGGTGGTAGTGATTGATAGATCCTAGAGAATATCAGCTGAGGTTAGCAAGACAAGTACCTAAATGAGGCCATTACAAATATCCCAGACAAGAGGGCACTAACCTCTTAAGGTTGGGCTAGAAGGGCTGTTTCTACTAGTTAGCACTGGGGGGTTGTAATCTGGTAGTGTAGAACGATTTCCCTAAATATGGTTGAGAGACATGATAGTTTTCCCCTTCTAAGCTCATTTCATTCGAGAAAATAAAGTCTGCAATATTTCTAACTTTAAGCAAAATCTCTGACTAAAATACAGATCTACCTATCACTAAATTCTATCCTTACCTGTTCCCCAAGATAGGAATTTGTTTTTTACAGGAGTCATTTTATTTTTATTTGAGTCAGTTCACTTTTTAACAATAAATTTAGAAAGACTTGTTCTCAGTCTGAGTCTCATCAAGAGCTACTGTGGCATTACATTTTGTTGCCAAATATTGACAGTTTAGTTGGATTATACCGTATATTAATTTTTTGCTTTAATATCATGTGTCTAGCTCAATTATGATAGAGCATGAGATCCAAGACTGAGGTGACATAATTTTGTCTTGACTCTTATTTGTACCAGCAGTAAGTTCAGGCAATAGAGCAGAAGAACAAAAATATCATGATTCTATAAGAAAGACTTATTACTAGACTGTGAGTTCCTTGACGACAAAGACTTTTTGCATTCACATTCTGTGCCAGTGATGTTCTCAAAACATTTCAACTGCTCCCTTATGGAGCAGAAGCCAGGTAGTGAGATGGAGCCACATGACCACTTCTAATCAAGTATCTGCAAAGGGATAGGCTGTGGTAGAAAGCATTGGTGGCTTCTGACCATCTCCTGAGCTCTAGCCTCTCAATTCTGGTTCCCAAAGAATCATTTTCTGTCACCATGAGATAAGTAATAGGCCCCATTGCACAAGCACAGAAATGGTGTAGACAGCATGAGGGAGATCCTGAAATCAAATTCTCCAGTTGTGGTCATCATTTGGCCACTTGTGTGAGTCCAGTCATTATGCTGTACTCCTTAAATTTATACACTGCTGTCTGTCAACTATATCTCAATACAACTAGGAACTTTTTTTTTTTTACAACGTAAAAACTTCTATTATTACTTAAAAGCTCCCAATTCTCCAGGATGCTGCCTAGGCTTATTATGCCTGAAGTTTGTGCAGGCATTGGGGCCTTGGGCAAAACTTTTGCTTGGTTGCTAGGATTTTCTTTCTTCATAAACAAGGAAAAGGGAGGGAAACGCTCAACAATGAGTGTTTCCAAGGCAGACTTTGTAGTCAATAAACCCATGTCCAAAGGGCAAAACCAAACTCCTTAATTTTATCTGGTCACAAGTACCAGTGTATGAGCTTTCCTCCAAGCGTTTCCGTAGTGTAGGGGTTATCACGTTCGCCTCACACGCGAAAGGTCCCCGGTTCGAAGCCGGGCGGGAACAGCAGCTTTCCTTTTCCCTCCCTCGAATGCACTTGATTTCAGAGATTTCGATTTCCTTATATGCACAGACAACGAAAACGTCGCCTCGTCGCCCTTACTTTGTTAGAAAGCAGTTTTCCTGAGAGACACGTACTGCAACACCTCTCTGTACCCCTCTGCTCCTCTCTGTGGGTCCCGGGGCCAGTGAGCCTGGTGAGGGGGGTAGGGATGGGCATGGGGGCGTGGAGGGGTTGGGACAGTGGGGGTCGGTGAGGGTGGGGATGGGGCGCGGGGAAGGTGACGGGGTTCTACGGGGTGGTAAGGGGGTGGGGGTTGGGGAAGTAGTGGGTGGGGTGGGCAGGGAGCAGGGGAGCGGCCCTCCGCTCCGGCCCCCCTCGAGGCCGGGGCCTGCAGCTAGCTACCCGCTGTCCAGAGGGACACCAGCCGCCGACCCCCCTCCGTTTCGTGGCAGGCAAATATTTGCGCACCAATCCGCCGACCCCAGCGCCGCTGGGAGAGCAGGTGCTGCGGTGTATCCAGTAAGTTGTTACCTTTCATAGGACCTGGAGGATAAGAAACTATGTACACACACACACACACACACACACACACACACACACACAGTTACTGAGAAGGGGGGGGGGGACACGCTGCATTTCATTCAAGGAGAAACACTTCCGCAAAGACACACATCTCTGTCTTGGCCTTGCTTAGAATGCGTTTGGTAGTCTAGAGATATTTCCCATTGCCATGGTTAATTTTATGTTTCAACCTGAACGGGTCCGGTGCCTGGGTATGTGGTCAAACATTATTCTGGTTGTTTCTGCGAGGATGTTTGTAGATGGGATTTACATTTAAGTGGGTGGACTTAGAGTAAAAGCAGATTTGCCCTCCATAGTGTGAGCGAGGATCAGAGAATCGAAGGAAGTCTTGAATAGAAAAAAGGTCTGATCTCTCCAGGGGACAAGAGGGAATTTTGACACCATCTCCCTTCAGATATTTATAAAATTGCTTATTTATTCACTAGGGAAAGCAGTAGGGAAGACGTAAGCAGACTCCACAAAGAGAGCCAGATGTGGGGGATCGATCCAAAGACTCTGGAATCAGGCCCCAGACTAAAGGCAGGTGCTCAACCGCTGAGCCACTCAGGCATACTCTGCCTTCTGCTTTTATCTGCAAGGTCAGTTCTTCAGTTCTTCCCTAGTGCCAGCAGACTGCCTTTGGACTTCAATTATAACCCCTTCCCTGGTCTCCAGTCTGCCATCATTCCCTATCAGATTTTGGACTCACTCAGCTGCCACACTCATGTGAGCCGGCTCCTTAAAAAGAATCTCTTTCTAGAATATAAACATCCTATTGGTTCTGCATCTCTGGAGAGACCTGACCAACATACCAGTTATTATTTCGAAGTATTTAATGCTTCAAGAGTTAGTAGGTGGCACCTCCTGCAGTTTCTACAGTAGTATTCTGAGCCAATAGATTATTTAAAAGGTAGCATTGGTCTGTCTGTCCCTGCAAATAAGGGGTGTTGTTGGCAGCACAAGATGGCTATCAGTCAAGGGTGCTTGTCACTGAGCAGCAGCGACTGTGGGGTTGGGTGGGGGCAGCTATCTTTATGGCCTGGTCTGGCACTTGGAAGTGGTTGTCCTTCCCAGCTTGGGAAGGGGGTCCATGGAATATTCCTATTCTCAAAGGGACATAAGCCCTAGGAAGTCTAAGACACACTGGTGGAGAGGAGGAAAAGACTGAGGGGTTTTTGCAGTTAAGTAATAATAATGCAATCTCTGCTCTAGAAACCTCATGTTTGCTTTCATAGGGTCTATACAAACAAATATAAGCAAGTTCAGGATAATAAAAACATAATATATGTATAATGAAAATAAATAGTAGTGTAGTAATGTGTTCTGTTATAAATAGCATATACATTCCATACATGTCTTATTGTAGTCTATTAACAGAAATAATAATACAAAAACTTACCAGAGTTTCTGGGAAGAAGATGTACTTATCTCTATCCTTTCATTGCTAGGTGCAACTAAAACCCTTGGACATTATACATAAAATAAACAGAAGAAGAATCTAGAAGATGGAGAAAGGAAGGAGCCTGGCTAGGGACCCTGGGACCAGAGGAATGGCATGGTGGCAGGCTCCCTATTTTTGCCCCATGTGTCCTGAATGGCCAGTGAGTGCATACAGAAAACCCTAAGAAAAGCTGCTCTCTCCAGCCAAAAGACCATCACATGGACAGCCTAACATTGCAAAACACTTCTAGACAATAACTAACCCTAACCCTAGCCATACACCATATAAAACTGTAGCCTCTCTGCTACCCAGGGCAGCAAAGTTCAAGCAGGAAGAAGGAACTTGGACTCCCACCCAGCAGTATCTCTTCCTCTCCCTCCCCACTGGGTTGCTGGTAGAGGAGATAGTGGAGAACAGGATTTTCATCATTGCTGGGTGGTAACTGGGTCCTGCCTCCATCTGTCTCTGGGCCGATGGAGAGAGACCACACAGGAGCCAGATTTCTCACCAGCTGCCAGCAGGAATAAAATGCTCCCTATTGCTGGTGTCAGTGGGAGCTGAGTGAGGGATCCTGGACTTCTGTGCTGTCTACCTTGCAGTATTGAGCACATGCTCTCTCACTTCCCCTGCGGTTAGAGAAAGCCAATTAAAACCAAGGGTTTCAATAAGAGCCAGAGTCTCCTAACACAAAGCACACAATGTCCAGATTTTAGTTGAAAATCACTTGCCAAACCAAAACCTGGAAACATCTCAAATTGAATAAAAGAGGACATTCAATAGAGTCCAATAACCAGGTTAAAGGAATGTTACGGTTATCTAGTGGAGATTTTAAAGCAGGCATCTTAAAAATGCTTCAGTGAACAATTATGAACATGCTTGAAACAAATGAAAAATAGCCTTGGTTAAAAAAAATCAGAAAAGAGGAAAAATGTAAAGAAATACAAAATGAAAATTTTAGAATTGAAAAATTCAATAACCAAATAAAAATCTCAGAGCATGGGCTCAGCAGTAGAAGAATGCAAGGGACATAGGAAAGAATTTGTGAACTTAATACAGAACAACAGCAGCCCTAGCAAACTAATGCATTCATAAATTACTGGTGGGAATGTAATACAGCTACTCTGGAAATACTCTATATTTTCTTTAAAAACTAAATATGACATCACCACAGGACCAACAGTTGCTCTCCTTGGCAATTATCCCAGAGAAATAAAGACTTACGTTCACACAAATAACTATGTAGAGGAGGAAAAATATTTTTCCCTCCATCCTTCTAGATTCTTGGCAGAGACTTCTCTGCAATAAAAGACAAATTAGCAAGAGAAGAAGAAACAAGTTTAACGATATGTATATCTTCTGTATACATGGTAGTTACACAGTTTTCCTGGGTCTGTTACTAAACTTCATTTTCTTTTACTGTTATTAAGCTTCTTAAACTTCTGTTACTAAACTTGTTATTCAACTTCTGTTTCTTTTACTTTTGTTAATCTTTTATAATGGGTGGTGGGAGGGTCTCAGCCAAGAACTGAAAAGGGTAAAGGGAAAAATTATTTTTCATCTCCTTCAACTGTGTGTGAATGTTTGTACCAATTTTATTCATACTAGCCAAGATTAGAAAAAAAATCCAGATGTCTTTCAAGGAGTGAATGGCTGAACATCCTGCTATGGAATACTGCTCAGCAACAAAGGAGAATCAACTATTGATATCTGTAAGAATCTGGATAAATCTGCAGAGAATTTTGGAGTGAAAAAAAAATTCCCAAAGGTTACACACTGTATAATGCCATGTACATAACATTCTTGAAATGGTAAAACTATAGAAATGGTGGATAGATTAGTGGTCACTAGGGGTTAAGGTTAACTAGGGGTTAATGCAGGTAGCAGGGAAGTGTTTGTGGTCATAGAAGGTGAACTTGAGGAATTCTCAAGCTGTTGTACATATTCTGGATTGTGATTGTTTGAATGTCAGTATGCTGGTTGTAATCTTGTTTTACAAGATCATACCTTTGTGGAAGATGGTAAAGAGTACCAGGGATCTTTCTGTATTATTTCTTACAACTGTATATGAATCCATAATGATCTCAAACTAAAAAAATTAATCAAAAACACTTAAGCAGGGATCCCTGGGTGGCTCAGCAGTTTAGCGCCTGCCTTCAGCCCAGGGCGTGCTCCTGGAGTCCCGGAATTGAGTTCTGCTTCTCCCTCTGCCTGTGTCTCTGCCTCTCCCTCCCTCTCTCTCTCTCTCTCTCTCTCTCTCTCTCTCTCTCTGTCTTTCATGAATAAATAAATAAAATCTTTCTAAAAATACTTAAGTATTCTCTAATACCTTCAGATCTCAAAACATTTTTTATATTGTTGTTTCATTTGCTCTCTGTTGTTTTTCCTTCTGCTTGTCTGTTTGGTGTTGCCAAATGATCTCTGTTCCTTCAAGATATCATCTGGTTACTTCCTGGGTGAAGCTTTCACAATAGCCAGAACCTAATATGCCATAATTTTCACAACCAGGTCACATCTGGTCCCACCTTTATTTTTGATATCCTCTCATGAATCCTTTCTCTTATTCTTCTGCCCTAGAATGGGCTGAAGTGGCACCTGTGCTGCCCTCTCTTCATTCATAACCAACCTGTGAGTTCTCTTCCCTTCCTTTGCTCAAAGCCACTACACTTTACAGTGTTTAGGGAATTGCACATTGTTACTGATGACATTTTTCATATCTAGGTACCACTTCTAGCAACACACAAGTGGAACATGATGACTCATTTGCTGTCCTGAAATGATAATTTCAGATACAGATTTGACTCTTTGCTCAAAATACTTTTACCTAATTTTTATATGAGCTTTGGACAAGTGATGAGAAGTAGCATGACACTTTCAACTTCTGTTAAGAATGACTTAAATTTTTCCTGTTCCTGTGGCTTTAGAGAGTTTAGTCCATGGGAAAGAATCCTCATGGGAACAATTTATATAAATTATACCAGATTTGTTTGCTTTTCTTATTTTTTTATTATGTTCCTTTGAATGCATGTCCTATTTCCTTGCGACTGAAAGAAGAGATTGGCTATTCATTGTTTTCATTTTCAAAATTTGGTTGAACAGCAACTTCCTGTAGCTACAGTGGATGCTCTGATGGTGATAAGAGGAAACCAGAAGAAGTAGAATAATAATGCATGGAGACTAGTGAAATTTGATCACTTGTTCTATATGGCAAATACATACTGAGCCCAAGTACCAAATCCTACATCCCATTCAGACTTCACTGCTCTCTACAATTTGTTGGTGGTTACAGAATGAAAATTCTGCACTCCACAGTTTCCAAGACAGAATTTAAATATTCTCTTGAGGCCCCACTGGGAGTGATTTTCCAGAGGAACTTTTACATAGACCAATTCTTCACATTAGCATTTCTCTACAGAAGGCCACACGGTCAACTCCTGAACTCAGAACCCTAACTTCCTAGCTGACATCAAGGTTCATGATTTTCTCTGTCATTTAACTTCTAAACAACACACAGCATGCTCTGTTAAGCTGTCTTCAACATTGCTGGTGACAATACTCTCCAAAATTACAGAAAGAAAGGGAGAAGGTTTCTAACACAGGATATTCTGTTTAAGTGGATGTGCCATGAAGCCCAAATAGAGATGTTTTCCATGGCAAATAGTTTAATTGCTTTCCTGGACAGTGTAGCTAATCTGTCCTGATCATTTGTCAGAAAATACATCAGTATAAGATGTGAAGAACAAGAGAAGATCCTTCTTAAGGTAAAATGAAGATATTGCCTATGTGGAGAAGATCATGCCTACTTAGAAGACAACCACTTAGAAGCTATGGGTGCTACCGGATTTTAAGCTCTGGGAGGTGGTAAGGGGGGGACCATGTGTGGCTCTGGGCCATTATGGGCTGCCATGGTGAAGACTAGACTGGGCCAGAGCAGAATGCCCATAAACATTTGTCAAATCAGTGAACAGCATTATGGTAACTTTCTGAAATGTATCCTAAACTCTAATGACATTCTTTTGCTCCTGCGGTGGCCAGCAAGCTCCCCCAGAAGTCTAAATAAAGCCTGGCAATGCAACTGTAAGTGGCCAGCCATTTCACTTCTGAAAGTTTCCATGGCAACATGTATATAATATTTCTCATTTTTCCCAACTTCAATAGGACAATCATGGCTATCTCTTAATATCAATTGAATAAAAGATGTGTGATGGAAAGTTTACATGAGACAACATGCAAATCACCTCGCACAAAGTAGGCCCACAAATGGTTAATTTCTTTATTGAAAGCAGGCTGTTACCATATATATTTTAAAGGAACAAGTTTCAAGGATGAGGAAAGCAGTTTTGACACAGAAATCTGGAAACATTTGGTTGGGTTGTACAAGTTGCAACAGCTTGTCTCTCTCAACCTACTAATGAAAGAAAGGCCAAAAACTTGGAAATATCAGGTTTCTGAACCCATCAGGGAGTCGAGGATACAAAAGAATGTAAGGATTGTCCTTCTCCGTGGGAGAATATAAAAAAAAGTGAAAGGGATTATAGGGGAAAGAGAAAATGAGTGAGAAAAATTAGAGAGGGTGACAAAACATTACAGACTCCTAACTCTGGGATACGAACAAGGGGTAATGGAAGAGAAAGTGGGCAGGGGGATGGGGTGACTGGATGACAGGCACTAAGGGGGGCAATTGACAGGATGAGCACATACTATATGTTGGCAAACCGAACTCCAATTAAAAAAACAACAACAACAACAACAAAACCCAAACCAAACCAAAACAAGAATGTAAGGAAACTGAATTCCACAAAGAGGCCTTCATAGAAGAAAAGAGGCCTCTGATTGCCTTTATCCCTGGCAGATGGACAGAGGGGCAAAGGAAGACAAACCCAAAGACCCAAAGACCCGATTAGGAAACACTAGAAGAAACTCTAAGGGATCTTTAAGGTTTGTCAGTAGGCCTGCTTGACCCAAGCTGAGAATTCCATGCAGCCCAAACCACTATGGCTGGGGAGAGTAAGCAAAAAGGGGCTGAGAGAAAAGGCCAGAAAGTGGAAATACCCTTGGAGGCACCCCCAAAGGCAAAGGGCAAAGCCTTCTAAAGTCAGGGAGCCTGCAGGACAGCTCAGGGCAAACCAATCCAAGGGTCTCTATAGTATACTTCCAGGAACCAGGCCTGAGAGCCGAGAGAAATCTCTCTAAGGCTCTCTGGAAGGAGAGAGATCTCCCAGACAAGAAAAGTAGCCGAGGGAAGCCTGGAGAGCAAAGAGGATGCCCAGGAGCCCAAACAGCTGACTCTCCGGCCCTTCAAAAGGGTTTGGAAAACCAAGGAGAGGCAGTAAAGCACAAAGAGAAAAGGGACGCCAGAGAAAGAGAGAGAGAAAAAAATCTGGTTTTCAATTCACCTTCCGCTGAATCTTTCCTAGAGGACCAAGCAAATGCAGATAAGCGCTCGTTCCTACAGAGGACGCTGGCTCAGAGAAATGTGCTCAAGATAAGAAATATGATCCTTTAGCTCTTATTTTTAAATTCAAAACCGAATTTATAAATTGCATACTGCAAAACAAATACATAAATAGTCGATCAGCCTCGTCGATAGAGCTCTTTTTTCTCCAACAGAAAAAAAGAAGAGAAAACGTGTCTTTCGAGTGTGACTCAGATACACGTTTGCATAAAGTGCAGCTGGGGGGTGGTCAGTCAGAAGAGAGCCGAGAGGGCTGCAGGGTCCCACCGAGACAAGATACGGCCCCCACGCCGGACGCGCCCTGGTCCCGCCTCTCCGGTGGCCGCTGCGGGGTGTCTCAGTGCCCTGGGGCGGGAGGGCTCCGACGCTCCCACGGTCCCCGCCCCCGCCGACGCCGGCCCCGCGCTCGGGCTCCACCTCGCGTCCCGCCAGCATCACTTCGGCTCCAGACCCGGACGCCAAGGATTGCGGGTGCGGGAGCGCGGGAGGCTCTTTTCCCTTTCCCTAACCTTCCGCGCAGTAAGACGCCGGTGGAACTTGGCTGGGTGTGACTTTAAAAGATTTAAGTCAAGCAGAGGCGCCCGAGTGGCCGGTTAGCTCAGTTGGTTAGAGCGTGGTGCTAATAACGCCAAGGTCGCGGGTTCGATCCCCGTACGGGCCACGCACTTGTTTTTCCTTTCCGGTCCGGTACGCCCTACAGTCTGCCTTACACCCAGGGACCGGGCCTCTGCTGAGCAGAGTGTTTGGGAGCTTCGGGTATTTGAACAAAGGAGTGGGGTCCCGGAGCGCAGAGGGGGCGGTACTGCCTCTCGGGAGGGGCCGGAGGGGCGCTCGGAGCGTGCTTTGCTCGCCTGGGGCGACGTGCTGACGCCGTGCAGGATACCGGGAGCGGGCGGCCCGCGCCGGGGGAACCGTCCCCACGAGCCCCGGGTACCGGTGCCACCCGTGCCGCGCACTGCTCGAGCTCTGCAGTCTCGTGGACGCAGCGCGGCGGTGGGGGGCGGGGGAGAGTGGGCGGAGCCTCGGGCCGCCCCGGGTCCTAGCGCACGTCCCGTCCTCCTCGGGACCCTCCCCGCCCTCTGCCACCTGCTGCCCCAAGGCCCTCGCACTGCCCCGCGGGCTGCCAACCTGCTCTGCTCTCCCTCTTGTTCCAGAGCCGCGAGAGTGACATTGGCCACACGGGTGGAATAATAATGTAATAAGAAGTGTATCAAGCGTGCTGGGGACGTAGGCGATGCTCAGGGAATCCAAGACAGTGGGGCTGCGTCTGGGGGAGTCAGTGATGCATCGTTCACGTCAAGAACAGTGAGTGACAAGATCGAAATTAAAGTCTGAAAAACCTGTTTAAAATATTAATAAAGGATACCTGCTTCTCAATGGTAAATACCATGACTTCAGGTTCGAAGTACAAGGACTGGCCAAGGCCTTTGCTGACTTGGAGGATGAAGGGGCAGCGGCCACGGGACGCGGACCCGCCTGGACACTGAGCTCTCCATGCGCTGGCAGCCTGCCAGGACACGGCCCTCTCCGCCCCGCACCTGCCGCGGGAACCGGGGCCCTGCGACACCTGCACGCCAGCCCCATGAGCCCACCCTCACCCCCGGTTTTGTTTTTTCTTGGATAAGGTAAAACCTTCACGTGGTCAGTATCTAAATGGGTGCTCCCCCCACCTGTCCGCTTTTCAGCACTACTCCCTTATGTCACTTCTCACCAGGGTCTCCCCTATATTACTCCTATTCCTAATTCACCTGTATGCTCCTGGATTTTCTTTAGGCATGGACACGTACATATGAAAATAAATGTTCTCTTCCTAGTTAAGTGAAATGTCACATTTACACACTATTCTGCAGCCTGCTTTTTTCAATTCATGTACCTTGGAGGTGTCTCTCCATCAGCATATACCGAGCTGTCGAACAGCATACTTACTATTATATACTGTACAGAAACAGCCTATTTTCAATTGGGTTGGTCCAATTAGCCAGAAGTTGCATCTGAACTTTTAATTTCCTCTTACTCCTGACTCAGGAAGTCTACAAGTAGGGCTGGAGAGAGGGTAGAAAGAGGACACCTGTAATTATATGTTGTGATTAAAACACTTTCTGTGTGAAACCATTTGATCTTTCAGGTGATGCTAAAGTAGGAGCTCCAAAGCATACTGTCAATCAAAGGAAATTCTATATAGATATGTTCAAAGATGATTTTCAGAAAAAGGTAAAGCTGTGATTCAGATATACAAATGAGCATGTCGTGAGGCAATAAGATATTTCCAATCATTTTAGTTCACAAAAGCAAAGTCCGGTAAATGGTTATGGCTCGGGGCACAGATTAAGAGGAGAGAGAGAGAGCTTTTTTGTAGATCTAGACGAGAGAGCTGAACAGCATCAGCAGTATTCCAGACATACACCACAGTCATCCCTCATCCAGGCCTCTGTAATTACTTGCTCCACCAGATCTTGAGCTAACAGTTGTAAGGGTATGGAAATTATTTTGTTTATATAGGGAAAAGTGCCCTTCTCCTATCTCCCTGTTCTTTGCAGGTTTCCTTGGATATCTAGAGACTTTGAGTCCTTCCTGGAATTTTCAGAATGGAGATGCATATCTCTGTGGGTTAAGTTCAGTTTTAAGTTTTTAAGGTGGGCCAGATAACCTCTAGCTATGTAAACACGTACCTCCAGAATTAGGCCAGGAGTCTTCCAGGAGATTTATGGGATACTCAAAGGGTGCAGCCTCTTGCTTCTCAAGCAGATTTAGAGAAGTCAATATTCTTTCTTCAGCTTTGCTATATAAACAATGAGTGAGAGTTCCTCATAGTTTTGTCGTCACTTTTGTGTTACCTTATATACATGTAAATATGCTAATCCTTCATAAAGCGTGTTCTCTCTCTTCTATTGATAAGGTAGCATCTTTCTGCTGGCAGAGGTGTTTTATTTCCCCAACACAGTTTCATGAACCCATGTGCTTCTTGAGCAGAATTCTGGAAATACAGACTCAGTAGAATGGTTATGGTCTTAAAGTTGTTGAAGTTATGCCATTTGGAGTCTGCGACCAAGTGTATCCAGTGCTGTAGTCTCTTCCTGTAAAGCTTTGAGACAGTCTTTCTTTGTGGAAGATGAAGCTGATTGCAGGTGCTTTCCCAACAAAATGAAAAAATATATATATATATACACATATGTATGTATGTATATATATATGACAAGATTTTAAATGGTTGTAATTGATTTATTACTTATAATTTCCAAAGGTGAAAGGGCTGCTGAGAATTTATAACAAGAATTCCACCACTAACAAGGAATTTTGGTTGTTTCTGTGGCATGCAAAAGAAGCTAACAAAGCCAATCCAAAATAAGTTTTGGACAAAATAGCCACAGACATAATGACCTATCATATTTTTAAAGAAGATAGAAAACACTGCATCTAATTTAGAGAAGTGGATGAATGTAATTTCAACAGAGAAAAAAATCTCAAAATGAACATATGATAATCCTGAGACATTAAATACCATAAATATACAAGACACCTAGTAAGAATATGCCAAGAGTATGTCAACAATATGAAGCAAAGAGACTTGGCAAGTCTGGAGTAGGTCCTACATATTTATATATTAATAAGGCTTATCAATAATTAATAAATGATGCAAATCCTCAATTAAAATTCAGTAGCCCAGAAGATGCTAGATTCAAATTAAAAAAGTAAAGTTGCGACCAAGTTAACATTAAAAAAAATAGCTGGAATTATGACTGATTATACTCTACCCTGTTGTCTACTATCAGGCAAAACAACACTGGACTTTATACATTGAGAGAAACATGTCATGGACAGTAAAAGCATTGACAAATCTCCAGGAATGTCCCATCCAGTGTACAATTTCTGAAATACTTATGTTAACATTTTAGCCATGCATAATTTGACTCAGAGAAGACTAAATCTTTCTCCTCCTCTTCTTCTTCTTCCTCTACTTCCTTCTGGCATCCCTTCTGATTTTCAAGTCTTTCTGTACAACTTGTCAACAGTAACATATCAAATAGCCCTGGTTTTTGCAGGGCGAGAGAACAAATCTTTAAGATTTTCCAGGTGCCTTCTGCCAAGTCTCGAAGACAATCATAGGTGAAAAAGGTACCTTGAAAGTTTTATTGTACATTTAGGATTTGCTTTGGGGAAGGCAAAAATTAAAAGCTGTTAGGACACTTGAACACAAGAGAGGAATCAGATCATGGCTGCTGGAGAAAATACTTGACTACTTGTTCCAAAGTTACAATAAAGCATTTAAAAATAAGCATAGAAGGTAATGTGATTATAAAGAACTGTAGCTCATTCCTCAGTGAAAAGCCTTTGTTTTCTTCAATAATTAAAGACAGCACAGTCAGCATAAACTATAAAAGGTCATTCTGCTAAAATACAGAATATTTGATGTCCAAGAAGATTACACAAGGGGAAACCAAAAGGAACCCTATCCTATTACAGGTGAAAGCAATAAGCAGTAAACCAAACAAGCAAACACATCAAAATTAAGCAAACTTCCTACATTTTAATACACTTCATGGCTTTTCAAACTCAGGTATTATAAATGAAGATAAATAAACTTAATTTTCAAATTTGGCCTTCATTATGCTCTTCCCCATTGCAGAAAAATTTGACACTGACTGGCTCCAGGAGTCAGCAATAAGTCATCACTATAGTCTCCAGTAGGAAGTAATTTCCTACTAGTGCCAGGCTGTTATCAACATAGATTGTGTTTAACTTTGTTATCTTCAAATGAATGAATAAGAATTGTAAAAATCTGTGTTGGAATTGTTTGTAATGGAACAAGCATTCGAGTTTGTAACTGAGGTACCTAAACCTCTGAGACACAGTTTAGCGAGTTGTTTACCGGGTTTCTCAACAGCAGCTTTCCATTGTAGAGGCTCAGAGATACCAGACGTCTGACTGTTCTCCCAGGTGAATCAACTGGCCCATTGAAGCACCAAAGCAAGGAACAGGAGGCTCTTGAGGTGTACTCATCAGTTTGAGAAATATTCCACCAGTTCCAGAATATAAATAAATGGATAAGCAAACAAACCATTGAAAAATATATTTCAGGATTTGACATCTAAATCTGTTTAAAACCCAAGGCAACTTCTTATAAACTACCAGATATCCTTATTTTCAAAAATTTTTTTCCTTTTATTTGCAGCCTTTTCATTTATTTTGATCTGCCTGTCTTGCTTTCTTGGGTTTGTTTTAATCATTATCTTTCTAAGAAGATTTCATGTCAACCTACTATTAAAAAAAAATCTTCACTAAATCTACTATCTCGCAAACCTTAAAATGTTGGCATCATATGTTCTGTCTCATGTTCTGTGGTTTCTCCCAACTCTCTCCCTCCTTCTCTTCCTAATTTGGCAGAAGAAATAGGAGAGAGGGTTCAGCCTCCCTATCCATCAACCAGGCTGTGAGGGTGGCCTGGGGAAGGGAATAACAGGGAAGCCTCCCTCTGATCTTTGTGAGTTTGGAGCCACCAACAGTGTTATGCTGGCGGGTCTGGCTCCTGATCTGTGTGCTCCACTTCAGACAAGGGATTGGCAGGTACCTGAGAGCGTATCTCTTCCTCCCTGACGTTTTGGTAAGTAGAAGGCAGGAGTAACACTTTAATATATGATCTATGGGTCTAAAGGCATTATCAACTTCCCTGGATTTAGTTTTTGCAAAGAGAGAACACTGCAGTATTTAAGTTATGTGAGGCTTGTACCTGAGGGAAGAGGAAAGATGATTTCCCGTCTGCTTTTCTGAGATCTTAACTGAGACTCCCTTAATGAAAGATTAAGAAGAGAAAAACAAACCGAGATTTGGCAACATGCTTACCTTGAGTATAGGTGGGAGCCCCCTGGGGAAAGATGAATAATTGTCCAGGTGGCTCAAAATTCCAGCTCATATACCACCTTTCACAAAGGACAATAAATCTGTAGTGAAATGATGGAACCAAGAAAGGCAGAGTCAGGCCGAGGGAGGAGATAAAAACTAAAGTTTGTTATTTCCTTTCCAGGCTGATAGGGCCTAAAGTTGTCTCTGGAGATTAACCTTTGTCTTTCTCAGGAGAGAGGGAAGAAGGGACCTCTTTGTAAACTTCTGTCCTGCTTCCAGGCAGGTAGGGGGAGGACAGAGAGCTTTTGGGGAAATCTGCTTTTCTCACTTGGTTTCAGCTCACAATAATCCTTAAGTCAAAGCGGCACATTTTGGGGTGGTATCACCTGTTACCCTTCACCACCATCTTTGTTCACATTCCTTTGGAAGTTGGGAGTCACAGAACTGCTATGAATCCAAGGAAAATGAAATCAGGTTTACTGTGGAGTGTTAATGGGATTTCAGGCACGGTGCAGGACAGTTTAAAGACAGGGACTCTCAAGGAACTCCAATCGTGACCTCTGGAATCTCTTTCCATAAAACCAAAAGGCCCATTGTGTAGGCCAGTGCTACATGTACGTTTTAGCTTCTGAACTACAGTATCACTTCAGATTCAGGAAGGTGGTTGTCCGTTTGTGATTTATTTTTTCCAAATGTTACTGAGCTTCAATCTTGCCCCTTGCACTCAGTGGCTTGTCTGATGCACAGAGGTGACAGTTCTTAGGGTTGACCTAAACCAGAGTGGTGAGAGTGTCTTTCCCCCACCCCATGCTCTCTTACTTGTTCTCATAAAATATGAGTCTGACTCAAACCAGATGCCATGGCTTGTGAATTTGTCTTACACTGACAACCAAACTCCCTCATTTAGCTGAAAATGTTGGCTGTCACACTTTCAGAGATCACACACTGAACTTCCAAGACAAAATGTGAGATGCTGCTTCCTATCACCTACTGCAAGATAACTGTCGCTGGGTTCCTAACCTCCTCTTACCTATCATCAGCAAACCCATTGCTGTGATCAACTATGGAAATGTTACTCATTTTCCCTTCATCCCAGTCTCTCATCATGTGATGCAATCATCTAGCAAGAGACTTCTCAGTTGGAATAACAACTGAACACAGCATTTACTTGCCATATAAACTCTTCAAGGCATCTCCAACATATTCCATGGTAACCACACTGTTGAAAATGAAAAGGAAACAAAGAAGGCCCCGCTGGGATTCGAACCCAGGATCTCCTGTTTACTAGACAGGCGCTTTGACCAGCTAAGCCACAGAGCCCTTTTTTGTGTTTATGTTCAGTTATATCATATTTATACCATTTTCTGTGAAATGTAGCAATTTGTCAGCAATTTACTCAATTTTTTGACAAAGAAAAGATATCTCTGTTTCTGAGCTTTTACTAAAACGGTTACTTCAACATTTAAAACGTGCGTTCTTCAATATAAAGTTTTAAAAATTTCAAATTAAAAAAATTAAATACCTATTTCATGGAGAATGTCACCATCTAGAGGAAATATTGGATATTGCAACACCATTTATTTATTTATTTATTTATTTATTTATTTATTTATTTATTTATTTATTTATTTTCTCCTTTAATTCATTTATTTTGTCCACAAATGTTGAGTCACTAATTTATGTTGGGTACTTTTCGAAGATAGAACAGTGCTTTGTGAGTGGTGAGGGCATATGCATTCGTTGGGCATCCACAAAGGGCAGGGTTCTGGCGGGGTGAGACTTCCTTGGGACAGATCCTCTGTGTACCTCCTTTCCTCTGGACATCTTGGGACTCTTGCCGGCCAGTCTAGCCTGTGTATAACCTCTTTGTCCTTTCGTACAACACCTTACTGTTTATGCATTCCCTTTGTCCTCAGGTCCTGCTGCCATTCTTCTCCTTATATAAGCTAATTTGTTTATCATACATCATTTCGATATGCATCTTTTTGTAAAGTTGACATTCTGTGCACAAATATAAATTTACATAAATGGCATATTATATATTTTTACATCTTTTGAAAACATTATGACTTTAAGATCCATCAAAATTGTCCTGTGTATACCTAAATCACTGCTTCTCTCTGCTCTATAAAATCCCATGGTGGGCACTCATGATACATTTCCTTTCTTCTGTCCCAATGATGGGTTCACAAGTTCCAAATAACACCACCTTTTCATCTACCCCTGCTATGTACTTGTTTGAGAATTTCATTGGGGTATAGGAACAGAATGGCTAACTGATCCCACTTTATTCTCCAGTCCACACTCCACCAGCTGTATGTGCCCCTTTACCTTTGTCCATGCTCAACATTATTGATTCAGCTTTCTAATTTGTAATCTAACCTTTTACTGTAGAGTAATGAATCTCCTATTTTTATTTGCATTTATGCTTTCTAAAGATTTTGAGCATCTGTTTATATGTCTGTTAGCCATTGGCACTGCATCTTATGACATTCACTCTTTTCTTATAATTTGCCTATGTTGTTATTGAGGTTGATATGTCTTCCATGTTGATGCACAGGGGGCTATGTTGTGTATTGTGGTTATTGGGCTACTGTGAATTTTAGATCTTGCAATATCATCTCCCATTGTGTTACCTGTCTGTTGACTTGTCAGTGGAGGAACTTAATGACAGATCTTTGATTTTGTTAAGGATTTATCTTCCCTCCCACCTCATGGATTGTACTTTTGAGGTTGTTTAAAGGGTCTTTCTCTGTTACTAAGTTAAAAAATGTCCTCTGTAAAAAAAAAATGTGTAGATTTTCTTTTTCACATTTGAGATGTTGATCATCTAGTACACTAGGTAAGTGTATTGGTTTTTTATATGACAGTCTGTTGGAAATATGTTTTTTGGTTCTCAAAGCGTTGGTTTGGTAAGGGTCTCCAAGATGTGTGGTTGGTCATGTAATGTCCTACACTTCCTTTATCTTAACTTCTTCACATTTTCAGGCAATTATGTATTTAATAAAATCATGCATTTTTTTCCTGTTAGAATATCTATCTGCAAGGTCAGGGAGAATCCAGTTATTTCCTAATACCCAGTACAAGTCATAGCATGGAAAGAATGTATTTTAATTTAAAAATTACTTGAATTATATTTTATGAATTTCCCATTGTATAACCTTCCAAGGATTTGTTTTTTGTTTTTGTAAGCCTGAGCCGATGTTTCATGGACCGATAAAGTCAATCCTAGGCTTCCCAAACTGTGAACAAGTATTTTGGTTCTTATAAGAAAATGATATGAGAATACAAATTCTAAGTTGCTGTGATAGATGAGTGGGCAAGGTTCTGAACTTAAAGTTTGCATGAGTCCAATCTTTGCTTGTGGCAAATAATCTTATCTTCTAATATGTCCTTTTCAATATAAACTGGAAACCTCTCTTGTTGGTTCCAGAAAATCTATGAATTTCTATTTTGTCTTCAGGCAATTTGATTATCTTTCTGTCTCCTGTAATCCTGCACTTTACCACCAGAACTTGGGGGAAAAAAATCCTATTAGGTAGTGTTTACTAGGTGCACAATTATATGTTTCTACCCTGGTCTTAGCCCACCATGGATTTGGCATAAGCGCCCAAGTCCATCAGTTTCTAAGGCTACTGTAATGTTATCCTAAGCAAAGATGTAAACCGAGGTCTCAGGTAACACAAAGGAACACGTGGCCCATGAACAACCTCCTGAGCTTTGTGGCTCTCAGCAGTGACTTGACTTTCAAAAGTCTCCCAACTCTTCTCCAAAGCTCTAGAGACCAGAGCACAGAGTTCGAAGGAGACCCAGACCCATGTTGTGTCACAGTCAGGAAGAAACAGAGAGAAATTGTGTAAGGGAGGTAAAATTTCTCTCCTACATGTTTAGGGTTTCTGGCCAGACCTAAGAATTAAACTGACATAAAATAGATCAATATGAGAAAAACACACACATTTCATTAAGTGATTTTTACATGGACATGGAGGCCCTCAGGAGAAAAACAAAGGCTCAGACCAGCAGTTAGAGTCCATTGCTTACATAGTAGGCTGTGCCAACATCCTGAAAAGGTGACAAGACAAAGGGGTTGGGTTAGGACAGTGAATTGTGGACAAGGGTCCAGGAAGATAAGGGTTAGTTTCAGCAGGGTTTCTGTACAGATTTCTCCTGGCCTGGAAGCCCTGGCTCTGGTGATAAGAAGGCTTCCTTCCTCCTGGGACCGGGAGGGGGCACCTTTGCCACGGGTATTGTACCTCTTGCTTCGGGGAAGTAAAAGGAAGATTAAGAGTGCTCTTCTTTCTACCTATTGTTTTTCAAGTGCCTTTAACTCAATATAAGCAGTATGCCAGAGCTGCACATTTTGGGATGGCATGCTCTGAACCCCGATCGTTGAAAACATGTATTCGTGTCCCTCCTTAATGCATACATATCCTAAGCTTAACTAGTGAGCAATCCCAACGGGCCAGCTCTGACCCCGTTGCAAATGAGGGGAGGTTACGACGGTGCAGCTAAGTTGGTTTGCAGCTCCCTCGACCTGCAGATGCATCTCCCCAGCACCCGGGACTCGCTGGGAAACGCAGGGAAGGTGCGCGCGCGCGGACGTTCTAACCGCTGCCCTGCTCTGCCCGCCTCGGGGCTCGGGTCTTTGAAAGTGGGGATGAACAGGAAGCGGTCTGGAAGGGTTCGAAGGGGCGCAAACCAAGGATGCGGTTTTACGGAAGTTTTTCGTAGTTTACGTGTTCGCAGATGACTTTACGGGAGGTTGTTTCAAGCTCGTGTGCAAGGGAGGCGCGCCGGGAACTCGGTTTCAAATGCCCTGCGTTTGAACACAGTCACAATTGGAAAAGTATAAACATTTTTCAACGTATTTTTCCAGAAACTTTTGTATTCGGAGACAGGGAGGCTCCTGCCGGCTTGCGGTTCCATAGTGTAGTGGTTATCACGTCTGCTTTACACGCAGAAGGTCCTGGGTTCGATCCCCAGTGGAACCAGATGCGGCTTCGCTTCTTTTTCCACCCAGGCTTGGAGGCAAACAGAGCGGGTTTGGTTTTGGGCTTATTTTCAGGGCTTTTCCTCTTCATTTCTTTTTGTAAAATTTAATGCTTTTTTTTTTTTCTATTTCCTTTGTCTTTTCTTTTTTTTTTTTTTTTTTTTTTTTAAGACTTCCGAGATTGCTGATAGAAAAACAGACTTGCGGATTGTTTGGGAGATGCATCTGCCTGCACCGCTCAGATGCAGGCGGGGTGTAGCATCAGGTGGTCACGGAAAATTAGTTTTGCTCCTGCCAACGTCCAGCCACTCTAAACAGTCAGAAAGAACCGCGCATCCAGGAAGTCTGAGTGCTCGAGACGCGGAGGCCACAGCACAGGTCCCTGGCCTGGGGGCACGGCACACGGCCGGTGGCTGCGGCTGTGCACTAACCAGACCCCTGCAGAGACCTCGCCCCCATACCGTGAGCCTTGTTGGAACCTCTTCAATTCCACTTCCACCCCCAGGGAGCCGGTGCCCTCCAAGGGTCCAAGCTGCCAGTCACCCTTCCAGTATCCCGCTCCGAGCCAGGAATAGGAAAGTCAGGATTCTTACCTGTTTGAAGATCATCTTACAGAAAGGTATTAAAAAACAGAAACAAAAAGTGACTTGAGGGCTAAGGGCTACATGGATGGGACCATGCTGAGAATAACCTGATGTACTCAGGGAGGTGGAGGCAGCACCAAATAATAGAACCGACAGATGTATCTAGCTGCATGAGGAAAGAGGCTCCTGTAAAGTAAAAATATACTATCAGAAATGGAAAATTCACTAAGTAGATCAGAAAGTGTGGCGATATTCTGGAATATCGAGCAAAAACAGTGCTGAAGGGGAGGGGAAAATTACAGTAGAGGAAAAGACTAGGATGTGTAATATCTAAATAATATTACTTCTAAAAATAAATAATAGGGAAAATGCAAGAAAGATAAACCTCAAAAAATCAGGTTCATATCACAACCCTAAAAAAAAAATTCTAGGCAGTCAGGGATGACTGACTATTTGGTCAAAAGGATAAAAATATCTGATCCTTGACTACTGAGGAAATTGAAAAGAATCTAAAACCTTCTAGAGAGGAGGTAAAACACAAGTCACATAAAGGATCAGTTAATAATAGAATAGTTGACTTTTCAAGGTTGACACTGGAAGCTGGAAGACAATGAAGCAGTGGTTTCCAATCTTAAAGCAGATGAAATCCACCCTAGATTCTATAAGAAAGTCGAATTTCCGTCAAGTATGAGCATAAAAGAGAGACACTTTCAAATGTACATTGCCTTGTCAAATTTACCTTTAGCACTCCCTTCCCCAGGATCTGTGTAAAAGTGAAATGAGACTTGAAACACAGAACATATGAAATATAAATACAGCATAAGCTGAGTGGAGGCACAGGCCAAGGTAACAGGAGCATCATGTGTTTGCTGAGGGTGCCAGACTGCAAGAGTTCAGAAATGTTTGGGGAAGAATTCTTTAAGGAGATAAAAAGTTGAGAGCAATTCAGATGTGCATAGAAATCCTCAAAAGAGACTTCAATAACTGGGGGATGAATCTGGGGTTCAAAAGATAAGATCTATTGACACCTGTGCAAATAAAAATAACATTATTCCATGTGGAGGTGCAATCATAGTCTGTTAGAACGATTTAAAATTGGAAAAGACTAGAATGAAAAGGAAGAAATAAAGAATCATTACTTGCAGATGATATGATATCTATAGAGAAAACAGAATCAATAAGTGTTTCAAATCAGTAAATGAATGTAGCACATTTGCTAGATACTGTTCATAATTTTAATTCAGAAGCATACAGAAAAAAAAGACTTGAAAAATTATACCTAAGAATTAATCTGATAAATTATGTATAATATTTACATAGGAAGAGTTATACAATATTATGGAAAGATACCAAAAACTGCTCAAGTAAATATAGAGCTGCATGGCATTAATAAGAACAGGAGCTTTATAAAATAAAAATGAAAAGTTTCTTTAAAATTATAGATGAAGTGAGTTCAATCAGAGTTCCAACAAATTCTAATACTTGGAAGGACTAGCGAGTTTTGGCTAACTGAATCATTTTTAAAAAGAAGAAAGAGATGGTAGAACCGCTTTCTCTCTTTTTATTTTTTTTATTTTTATTTTTTTTTATTTTTTTTATTTTTTTATTTTTATTTTTTTTCGCTTTCTCTCTTTTTAAAAAAAGATTTTATTATTAATTAATTTATTTATTTGGGTGGGAGAGAACAAATATGAGCAGGGGGAGAGGGAAAAGCAGACTCCCACCTGAGCATGGAGCATGCCAAGATGAGGCCCAGGACCCTGGAATCATGACCTGAGCCGAACAGACGCTTAAGAGACTGAGCCACCCAGGCACCCCTGAACTGGTTCCTCTTGTAAATACTACATGTACGGCCAAGGATAACAATGAATATATATGGTATTTCTGCAGAGGTATGTAAATAAACCCATGGAACAGAATGGATGGCACAATATAGAACTGAAGCAAATAATGAAGCCATCATATCTGACAGGTGGCAGGAGGTAATATCAACTAGTCATTAAGTCTGTAGACTCAATTATACATATTAGGAGGGGAAATCCATACTTTCAAATGTACATAAAAATGAATTACAGGCAGATCACAGGCTGAAACGTGAAAAGCAAAGATTGTAGATATTTTAGCTAAGGCGGTGGAGGACAAGTTCTAAAGTTTTTCTCAGTCACAGGTCTACCAAGAGCCGCGAGGTAGAAACCATAGAGTCATCATTTCTCTCTCTCCTCGTTGAGACTGCTTTTATCTGTTCTGCTCAGATTGGAGTTTGCTCTGGTCCCTCTGCCTGGAGGAGTCTGTCGTGCCCGCAGCCTCACCCTTGGAGTAAAGACTGAGAAGGCTGGAGGACACGCAGTAAGAAGGCCTTTCAAGGCCTGTGCAGGTTAAGATCAAAGTTTTATTCCTTAACCAAGTGTAAGGCTGCTTCTGATTAATGTCACCCTGAGCCGGGAGCTTTTCCTAGCTCTCCAGCTCATCCCTAGACCACCTATACATTTTCCAGCTTTCTTGACAGAGGTTCTCTGTGGGATTTAGTTATTCCCTGACTTCTGCTCCTCACTGACCAGGGAGTGCTTTCTCTTGTTTCTCCTGTTGTAAGCATTCTAAAATTCGAGCAGCCGTGGTAGTCTAACAGATGCTAGGGTGGCCTGGGTACAGACGGATTGCTGCACACTCGGGAGAAATTAATATTCAAAGCCCCTGCTTAGTGTGCTCCCTCTGGATTTCTACTCATGTTAAAAGAAAGTTTGTTGGACCTAAATCTTTCCTTGTCCTGATTCCTCAACTTGTAGCGGTTCTTCCAATGATCTACCTTTCTCCAGACCTCTCCCTGTGCCTTCCCCAAATTTATGGCCTATTATGGCAAACATCCAGGCCATGATCAGCTTTATAAACAGACTAGCTGAAATCTTGAAATAAACCTTAATCCTGAGGATAGACAAAACTCTTCCTGCCATGATCAGAATTAGCTTATCACTATCAAAATAGCACAAGATTGCAGTCATTTAAAAAAGATGTTGAGTTTTGCACCAGTGTTTGCAACATCACTACTATACAAAGGCCTTCTTCTATATAAGTAGCAATGTGATTTCTTATTTAACAATAACAGCAATGGCTTATTTGACCATGTTTTTGGTTTGTACCTCACTAAGGTAGTGCCATCATACATATTAGGTCCTTAACTCTTTAGAACAATTGTAAAAAGTGGTAATTCTCATTAACATCCACTGGGAGACAAAGAGGATAGTAGGATGCAGAGAAATGTAAAACCAGGTCATGAGTGCCATAGAGGAGGGCAGTCTTCTCTCTGCAAATGTGGTCGGTACATCTCATGTAAACGTACCATTTGGCACATGCTAAGCAAGCTCTATACTTTTTGAGTAGATCTATAGTGTAGGTCTTCTTTACCCCTTCATGCACCTGTCACTACAGATTAATTCAGTGCCAGATTCAGGATGCTAACCCTCTTACCAAGAAGTAGCTTCTAGGCCATAGTCCATGACTGCCTGCTACTCAGGCCAGTAAGAGGTGAAGAAAATATGTTCTAGAGAACTACAAGATTCAGGTGTTTGTCTCTGTTCTAAATCACACTTTCCTCATTCCCTGGTGGCAAAAGAGTGAACAGGCACTGGTCCTTCTGGGTCCATACATACTTGATTCCTATCCTCACCCATGTAAAACCAAGTAGAAAGAACACACATAAAAGAGTAGATGGGGCCCCTCCCATCCTCTTTCCACCATCTCTCCGAGCTGAGCTGCCACAATGGTGCGCATGAACGTCCTGGTGGATACTCTCAAGAGAATTAGCAATGCTGAAGAGAGAGGCAAACGCCAGATTCTTATTAGGCCATGCTCCAAAGTCCTAGTCTGATTTCTCACTGTGATGATGAAGCATGGTTATATTGGCAAATTTGAAATCATTGATGATCACAGAGCTGGGAAAATTGTTGTGAACCTCACAGGCAGGTTAAACAAGTGTGGAGTAATCAGCCCCAGATTTGATGTACAACTGAAAGATTTAGAAAAATGGCAGAATAACCTGCTCCCATCCCATCAGTTTGGTTTAATTGTACTGACAACCTCAGCTGGCATCATGGACCATGAAGAAGCAAGGCAAAAACACACAGGAGGGAAAATCCTGGGATTCTTTTGCTAAGGATGTAATTCATATATGCAAATAAAATGCCTCAATGGAAAAAAAAAAAGTAGATGTGATACAGGTGACCATGGTCAATAACTAGGAGTGGAGTTAAACCACTGGGGCTGCCAGAGGGAGGACATCCAAAGTATGACACTTCAGCTCAGTTACAATATCTCTGAAGGTTTGTGAGTGCGAGTTTCAGAATCTATGTCAGACCATTGGGGAAGGAATGGGGCAAGTTAAGCCTCAAGAAATGAAGATCTTCATGCTGATATTTCCAATAAACTGCTGAAAATATGAGAGAGAAAACAGAAGACAGTGTTTGTTGAGCATTTAAAATCTGCAAGACCCAGGGGATTTGAGATGCCACTTGTGTGTTGTCAGGGCGCTGTGCCATGGGAGAAGTAGGCTTCTGGAATTCTTTGGGGGTCTGCTTGTCTCCTTCCCACCACCTTCCATCTCAGGTCGGCTCTCCTCTACACGCACCTTACCTGGTCCCCTTGCCCCTTTCTAAATTGCTCTGGATGCTCAAAAGGATAGATATTTTTCTGAGCCATAATAATCTTCCCCCAAAATCTTTTCCAGTTTTCCCCAGAAGTTCACAATTCTTCAGCACTGGCCCAGCCACCACGATTTGTGGCATGTGTGATTCATAATCAGGCCTCTGTGTGCTAGAAAAGATTCCCACTATCAACCTGGCTGGGCATTGGGACGGTCATTCCCTCGCTCTTAAAAGGAAAAGACTTCTAGGTTTATTTTTATGACTTCGGTTTCCTCTTGGGACTTCGAGCCAGTGCCAACAGGACCGTGGGACTTGGGAATGGCTGGAGAGAGAAGCACTAAAAAGAGAGAGATACAAACCCAGAGCTTGGACTGGTGGCAGTGAAGGCATCCGGGTCCTCGGGTTCAGGTGACATTGGCATGGCAGGAAAAAAAAAAAGACATGGGGAAGCTTAAAACTCCTGCCGTGACTCGGATTCGAACCGAGGTTGCTGCGGCCACAACGCAGAGTACTAACCACTATACGATCACGGCGCGCCACCGGGAGCCACCCGCCCTGGGCCCTGCCTGGCTCCTCTCTGAGCAATATGAGCTTTTGTCGCCGAGAGAAACCTGCGCTTTGTCCTCCGTCTTCTCTTAGGACCGCCTACCTTGCTGACTGCCTCCCGCTTCCCATTCGTCCCCCTCCCTCATCTCTTCCCTCCTCCTCGCCCCTCCCCCTCCCCTCCTCCTCCTCCTCTGCTTCCCCCGGCCCCTCCTCGTCTCCCTCTCCCCCGCCTCCTCCTCTCCCCGATATTTCGCTTCTGGCGCACAAACCCAAGGGGAGAAGTTTCACTGCTCGGATTTGACTGCCCCTGGCGGTGCCTCCCTGGGGGTGCACTCAATTTTACAAACTCTCGGTCCTCTGACCTCTGGCCACAGGCTGGAGAGGTGCTGCAAACTTAAACTCAGCATTCTCTGCTGAAATGTTTTTGTGATTGGATTGATCTGCCTGTGCTTCTCTTCGAGGAGAGATGAAAACTCATCCTTGGGCCCAGCCTCAGAGAACAGCCTCTTTTCTTGTGCCTTTTTTTTTTTTTTTTTTTTACAGTTAAAGGCCTGTCTGAGGATCTTGTTTGACACGTTGGCCCTACTGGCTCTGAGACTGGACAGGATGGCCTAGTCCAACCTCCTAGCTCTGCATTGACCAGCACCAGGGACCTCCCTACTTCTGACATTCTTGCATTTTCTATAAGAAATCAATTTTAGGGGATCCCTGGGTCGCTCAGCAGTTTAGTGCCTGCCTTTGGCCCAGGGTGCGATCCTGGAGACCTGGGATTGAGTCCCGCATTGGGCTCCCGGCATGGAGCCTGCTTCTCCCTCCTCCTGTGTCTCTGCCTCTCTCTCTCTCTATGTCTATCATAAATAAATAAATAAATAAATAAATAAATAAATCTTTAAAAAAAAAAGAAATCAATTTTAAAACCTCTCTCCTATGCAAGGCGGTAGTTCTAGCAACTCTTACCTCTCTCCTGTATTATTAAAAAAAAAAATCTCTATAGGATCTTTCCTATCAGCATTCAAAGATGCTTTTCTTTCTTTCATCTGGATGACATGCTTCCTTACTCCCGCTTACCCTTTGAGTGACTGACCACTATCCTGGTTACAGCCAGAGTTTTTGAAAGTATCAGCACACTGTCTTCTTTCTTTCACATCATTGCTTTTACCAAATGGATTTCAGGCCGCCTTTCCACAAACACTCCACTTCCACGCTCAGATGTCACTAATTGAAAGGCTACATCTAGTAGTTGACTGGTAGTCCTCACCACACTTGACCTCCAGAAATGTTTCTTCCTGTGGACTCTGCTCTCTGGACCTCCATCCTGTTTCCTTGCCCCCCAGGCCTCAGTTTTATGTATTGGTTCATGCTTCCTTCCTCAAGTCCTCAAGGCTCAGTCTTGTTCTCTAACTCCTCTCATTTCCTTGGTGATTATATCTGTGATTTTAGCCAAGACCTTTACCCCAAACTCCAAACATGATGTTTAGCCTCCTGGTTGGTACTTCCCCTGGATGTCTAACAGGTGTTTCATATCACTTAATATGTCTGAAGCTGAATTCTTGATCTTTTCTGCAAACTTAAACTTTCTACTTCTCTCCATTTGGTGCAAACATTGGATGGGTAACAGACCCAGTAAGAGGAGATTACTGCAAACTTAATCGGACACTGAAATCAAGTGCCACTGTACTGCCATACATGATTCACTGGGGGAAGAGAGGCAGCTCACCATGATTTCTAGTTGCTGCTGGGTTAGTTCCTGAGGGTGGAATGGGGAGAAATAATCACTGTGGCACAGTACTCCTTGCCCCCAGGAGAGGGATGGAAGAATTCTAATATTATCTTTTTATGCAAACTGATTTACTCAAAGGACATTTTGGAGACCAACTCACATGTTCAGGAAGGCTTCTGATTTATTCAGCAGTTGTACCAGACCAAAACTGACAGGCCAATCCCTGACAATGCTTTCTAATTCTGATCTGAAAGTTTTATTCATTCATAAGCTTTTTAAAGCAAAGTATGAGATGCAATGATTTCTCCACAAAAATATCAATGAGTTTAGCAATTCTACCATGAACCTAATGACCTAGTTTTTGACAGGTCAAAAAATTTTGATTTGCACAAGCAATTTTACACTCAGGGTTCTTGTAATACTTTCCTTTATATTATTCCAAGGAAGATGTGGGATCTTAAATTCGTATACTGACATCCAGTTGTGAGTCTACATATCATATCAGTCATTCTTGTAAACAATCAAAACTCTTCTCAGGTGTTTAAAAATAGCACACATAGGATTTAGATTACTGGTAAGCAAAGCCAAGTCAATGAAGTTAGCCTGGTATAAAGTTATAGTCTCTTGTCCTTACTCAAGCATCCTCATTATCCATAACCATGTGTATTTCTGAGATCTTGCCATTACTAATTATCTGAATCATGCAGTTACTTTGAAGTATAAATGTTTTATTTGATATTAAATATTAGATTTGACCTTACAATTGTTCCCTATTCTGAATGCATTACAACAACTCCATCAAGTAATAGATGGGGAAGATGAAGGGGAAAAGAGTGGAACATCGGGAAAGTATGTATTAACTGTGACTCCCCTGGGGATCCCTGGGTGGCTCAGTGGTTTTGTGCCTGCCTTTGGCCCAGGGTGTGATCTTGGAGTCCTGGGATCAAGTCCCCACATCAGGCTCCCTGCATGGACCCTGCTTTTCCCTCTGCCTGTGTCTCTCTGCCTTTTCTCTCTGTCTCTCATGAATAAATAAAATCTTTAAAAACAAAAAAATTGTGATCCCCATTTTCAGGAATCTGCTACTGTAAATATTATCTGAATAATTAAATCTAGTTTTGGTCTTTCTCATTTGGTATTTGTTAGTACAAATCTGATCATGATACTACTCTGCTAAAATCTTTCAACATCTTCTTTTGAACATGCTCACCCGAGTTTTGCACAATCTAGACCAAAGTATACAGACCAGGTAGTTAAGAGAAGGCAGTGATGAAGAAGGGCTGTGTGTTGGGGTAGATAATATCCCGATTTACGGGTTATCTCTTACAAATTGAGAACCTGACTGAAGGAATAAGTGTACTTTCTTGTCTTATTCAGTTGGAGATGGTATGATAAACACCATAGGCTGGGTGGCTTAAATAACAGATGTTAGTGAGGCTCTAACAGAATGCCTGGAGGCCAGCAAGGAGGAGGCCATGGCCAGCCATGGGGAAGGTCCAGGCCTGTCCTAGCAGTACTCCATGAGGAGCCAGATCACACCAGACAGACCCCAGACAGTAGTGCCATGACAGGAAACCCTGGTCAAATAAGGAAGAAAAAGCCCAAAATCCTGCTTCCCTTTTCTTTCTTTTAAGACTTTATTTATTTGTTCATGAGAGACAGAGACAGGCAGAGGGAGAAGCAGGCTTCATGCAGGGAGCCCGATGTGGGACTCCACCCCAGGTCTCCAGGATCAGGCCCTGAACTGAAGGTGGCATTAAACTGCTAAGCCACCCGAGGTGCCTCCTGCTTCTTTTTCAATTGCCCCAGAGGTAACAATTGTCAAAAAAAGATAGAAACCCATCCCCTGGGGCACACAACTCTCTCTCCCTTGAGCTGCCTGCTCTTATATCTTGAGATTTTACTTTTTGCTTTGATAAATTTTCCAGCTTGGGTCACTTGTCAGCTGTGCTGCTAGTCTGGGTGTGGCTGGGACGAGGCCCCAGGGCCCAGGATTTCTTCTCCCCTCCCCACTGCTTACCCAGCAACACAGTTATTTCTCACAGCTCTGGAGCCTAAGAAGTAGAAGACCAATGTGCCAGCAGACAGTCTGCTCAGGACCTGTTTCGTAGCTTGCAGGTATCGTCAACTCATTGTGTGTCATATGATTTTTTTGGTGGGCTGGGGGCAGGGAGGTGTTCCGGTCTCTTCCTCTTATAAGAGCACCAATCTTAAATCTCCTCCTGGGGATTCCACCCTTATAAACTCTTTTTAAAACTGGATTCTTTCCCAGTAGTGGCAAGTGAACTGAGTTGCTGGCTCTGGAGGAAGGAAAGTAGGCCAGTGGAAGATCCTCCCTTATAATTGTTTTATATCACCTTCCATTTGCAATGATGGCAGCATCTAAGACTCTTACAGGAGTATATAAAGTTAGTAAAGATTTTCAGAAAGTCTGTCGGTTGTCTCATTTCCTTAAAAAGAAAACACATCCCTTTTGAATTCCCCAGTGAAAGTAAAGAAGTTAGTACTAGTGATATATGCTAAAAAGTAAGTTTTACAAATACTGTCAGACATAATTTTGATATTTCTATTCATGTTAATGTATGTCAGAGATCAAAATGCGGTGCCCAGAGCCCCCCACCTGCCCCCTGCAGCCCTCCAGGAAAGACCTGCATCCCAGCTGCAGAGTGGGTGTGGTCAGAATCTGGGCACTGCTGAGCTCCCTGGGGCCTTGCCTGAGTGGCAGAGCTTTATCTAACTCAAGGTCATGCCCTTCTCCTGGACAGAACCACAGCCGGGACAGAGCAAAGTGGGGACACAAAGACTGGTCCAGGGGAAATTTTGCTCAGTGTGGGGCATTGCCGACAGGCACCCCCGGCATCAGAGCTCCCACATTTGTCTGCCTCCGAGCCCCCGTTAGACATTCTCTCCTGTCCCATCCTCGTTCCTGTTCCTCCTTTCGCAGCTGTTGGTCCCTAATCACATCTTGCACCCCAAACTCCATCTTGGCATCTGCTCCCAGAGAACCCAACCTGCGTGGCTGTCACTGTAAGCTGTATGTTCTGGGTCTCTTGCATTTTATTCTTTTATTCAATAGAGCTTCTTCAAGCAAAGACTGGGAGTAGTGTAGGGGCCCACAGTGTAGCACGAGGGCATAGAGATTATTTTGAATGGAAGCTACTCAGGAAACAGCAAGTGCAAGGACATCACACCCTCGCTTCCTCTGTCCCCCTGAAAGCAGGAAACCAATCTCCCCTATGAAAGGTGCCCTCCCTGTACTAAGAAGTAAAAGATATCCTTATCACCAGACATAGGAAATTTACAGCCGAGAAGGCTCTAGAAACAAACCTTGTGACCTCTTTACTAATCTAACCTCAGCCCAACTTTTAATTAAAATTCCTTACTAAATCACGCTGCCAGACATTGGTTTTCTTTATCCTCTCAAATCCCCACAAAGTTTTTTGTCTCTGTCTAAAATGTATAAAAACTGCCCACCTTGATCATTCATTCAGGTCTCAATTTCATTAGGAGACCTCCCTATGCACATAATAAAACTGTTTTTCTCCTGTTAATCTGTCTCATGTCAATTTAATTTTTAGTACTGCTAGAAGACACTTGGACAGGAATTTCTTCCCTCCATTCAGTAGCAAATAAATCTGTATGTATTTGAATTAAAAACTGTGTGCTCCTAAATCTTTGTGAACTGCGTGCTCAAGTTAATACTACTTTTATAGTGGTTTTCTTTCTATATACTTAAAAAGTTGGAGTCCATAGATTTTCACATCTAGCTGATTTGTAGTAACAAAATTCTTATCTCAGAGATTAGGACTGCTATGACTTTTGATTACTCATACACATTAATTTACACACCCTACAAAGTCCTATATTGTGCTCCCCACCTCCTGCTTTTACATCAGAGCCTTATGGTGCTGCTGGCTGTTCCCAGCAAAGGCCACGCACGTTTCCTGTCTTAAGGCTTTTACATTTTCAGTTCCCTCTATTTGGGATTCTCCTCCTTTAATATCTACCTGGCTCAGTTTTTTGGTTTATGTGGGTCTCTGATCAGGTAAAATCTCTAAAATTATCTACACTCAATCTTTATCTAAAATAAGAGTCCCCATTATGCTCCATAGCTTCTCTACTTTCCTTATAGGTTTATCACCTAACCTATTGTACCTTTGTGTTTGTCTCTCTCACCTAGTTTTCCACGCAAGCAGATTTTCTAGGTTGCAACCATTGCTTTAAGAATGAATTAAGCAAATACATGTGCTCCAAAGAAACGGGATCAAGAATTTACTGGTAATGGGATTCAGTAAGTTCTGCTTATCTTTAATCAATATATCAGAGAGTAACTCCCTTCAGAATGAAATCCTAAATAAAATAGCAATGGCCACTAGGAATTCCAACATCCAGTGAAAATTATTCAAACCATAACTTTTCTAGTATACTCAAATCGTTGGTCTCGGGAGTAGTCACTGCATTCTGTACTTTTGGCCGCTTAAAACTAGCGGATAGCATTGTAATTAAAGTGGGTTCAGGGATTTGCCGGTCTGCTTCCATCTGGAACTTCTGAATAAGCCCTCCAGAACCTACTAGCTTAGCCCCTGCCAGTCTTCAAACTGTCCCTTTCTTTAGGGCAGACTACGTTTTGCTCCCAAGACATAAGCACTTCACAATAGTATCACCAAAAAAGCGAAAATGCGGACCAGCGCACCAGCTTTCTCTTTGTGAAGTTATAGGTGGCTCTGAAAAGAGCCTTTGATTTGGAACGTCTCCAACTAGTCGCTCATTTGGCCTTGTGGTGGCTCTCGGTCTTCTTGGGCAGCAGCACGGCCTGGATGTTGGGCAGGACGCCGCCCTGCGCGATGGTGACTTTGCCCAGCAGCTTGTTGAGCTCCTCGTCGTTGCGGATGGCCAGCTGCAGGTGGCGCGGGATGATGCGCGTCTTCTTGTTGTCGCGGGCCGCGTTGCCCGCCAGCTCCAGGATCTCGGCCGTCAGGTACTCCAGCACGGCCGCCAGGTACACCGGCGCGCCCGCCCCGACCCGCTCCGCGTAGTTGCCCTTGCGGAGCAGGCGGTGGACGCGGCCCACCGGGAACTGGAGCCCGGCGCGCGACGAGCGCGTCTTGGCCTTGGCGCGAGCCTTGCCGCCCTGCTTCCCGCGTCCCGACATCAGACACCTAAGTACACTGCAAGTGGTTGCAAAAGCGAAAGCCGAGTCCAGCACCTTTTATAGCCCCTGTTGGGCGCGAAAAAGAAGGTTTTGCATTGGTTACGGTTGCGGCTTTATCTTAACCAATGGAAACGCAACTTTCGGATTCTCGCGTTTTGATTGGGCAGAACTAGTTTCTGACGTTAGTTTGAATAGTCACCAATCAGACACAGGACTTTAGCTGACACCTTATTTGCATGAGAGGTTCTATATGAAAGGGACCAGCGGCACTTTGCTCCCACGACACTTGTTTTTGTCTTTTTTGTGGAAGGTCTGTGTTGTCTCCATCATGCCCGAGCCCGCCAAGTCCGCGCCGGCCCCGAAGAAGGGCTCCAAGAAGGCGGTGACCAAGGCGCAGAAGAAGGACGGCAAGAAGCGCAAGCGCAGCCGCAAGGAGAGCTACTCGGTGTACGTGTACAAGGTGCTGAAGCAGGTGCACCCCGACACGGGCATCTCGTCCAAGGCCATGGGCATCATGAACTCGTTCGTCAACGACATCTTCGAGCGCATCGCGGGCGAGGCGTCGCGCCTGGCGCATTACAACAAGCGCTCGACCATCACGTCCAGGGAGATCCAGACGGCCGTGCGCCTGCTGCTGCCCGGGGAGCTGGCCAAGCACGCCGTGTCCGAGGGCACCAAGGCCGTCACCAAGTACACCAGCGCCAAGTAAACTTGCCCAGTAAGCGTCTTGTTGCCCAAGCCCCAAAGGCTCTTTTCAGAGCCACTACGTTGTCACTAATCGAGCTGGAATTTCACGATCGGGATCTAGGCTTCAGTTCATGCAGTTGCTTTGCGGCGGTTGTGAGGATTCCACTGCCCCGAGGAATGCGCACTGTGCTGGTAAGTGCCTCTTGCGCGCTGTATGCTGTGTGCATGTAGTACCACGGCCGTAACGACGTGAATATAACTCCGCACAAAAACTTCTGGCTCTGGCGCTAAAGTGGATCCCTTGGTTGTGAGCGAGAGCAGCCTGTGGCTTCCTGCTTAAATCCTAGCAGCCCACTACTTGTCGCCTCCGTTGCAATTCTAATATGTGCTCACATGACTAAAATTACAGCCCAGTGACCACCCACCACCTAAAGTCAGCCTTTTAGCTCAGCAGTTAGGTCCTACACGATTCGATGTGATTAAAAAGACCTTGCATGTTGGAAGGGGCATTAAGTTGGCAGAGTAATGCTTTTATCCAGCTTTAAAAAGTTGGCCTCTAGCCCACATGGGATCGGGAGCATGCCAGACCTTCCGGAAGAAGGGCTCATAAGCTATGTGGCTAGCTTAACTAGTTTGTCATGCATAGCGCTAGAGATGTGATAGGTGGTACACAAGTGCCTGCAACAATTTGAGCATGTACAAGAACACTGATCGAATTTTGTGATTTCAAGCTGCTAAATTTGTGCTGTCCAGAGAGCTAGTAGTATGAGATCTGTTAATAGAGTGCGAGAATACAAGTTACCTTCAGGCCCTCAAACCTATTGTAGAAAGAATTGGAATAATAGGATCTGGTTGGGATAGTCAGAAGCACATCTGGTGCCTGTCCTGACATTTCCCTCAGGTCTCCCGTATAGGACTAGGGTGGCAACCCATTCTTTGTGATGACTTCTTTTATCCAGAGAGAGTAGTTAAATAATATCTCTCGTTAGTGCATGAGAATCTAAAACTAAATACAAATCCAACATTATTAAGACAGGACTCCAAAATAGCCATAAAGCTTGTAAGAAAATTAGCAACTTTATATTATAATCAGAAATGCAATCCGGTGGGACGCCTAGGAGGCTCAGTGGTTGCGTCTGCCTTTAGCTCAGGACGTTACCCCCAAGCCTCGGGATCCAGTCCCACATCGGGCTCCTTGCATGTAGCCTACTTCTGTCTGGGTCTTTGCCGCTCTTGAGTGGCGCCTGGTCCTTCTAGTTTGACCAGAAAGGAGCCAGAGCTAAAGCCAGCAGGATTGCAGACAATTCCACTCCGCGGCGAAAAGCGGCTGGTCCGCAGAAGCTGTGGTCCGCACTAACCCTGTAAGATGCGTCAGGAACTCAGCGCCTCCACCGAAGCCCGTTTGCAGACGAACACTAAAGCTCCTTCAGTGAAAACTTGGGGGCCCTAAAAAGGACCTTTTTGGTACAGGATGGGAGTCCACTTTGGTTTTCAACCCCCAAAGCCGTAGAGGGTGCGGCCCTGGCGCTTGAGCGCGTAGACCACGTCCATGGCCGTGACCGTCTTGCGCTTGGCGTGCTCCGTGTAGGTGACGGCGTCCCGGATCACGTTCTCCAGGAACACCTTGAGCACCCCGCGGGTCTCCTCGTAGATGAGGCCCGAGATGCGCTTGACGCCGCCGCGCCGGGCCAGCCGCCGGATGGCGGGCTTGGTGATGCCCTGGATGTTGTCGCGCAGCACCTTGCGGTGGCGCTTGGCGCCGCCCTTGCCCAGCCCCTTCCCGCCCTTGCCACGACCTGACATCTCCGAAAACCCGAGCGAAAGTGCAGCCAGGGCGGCGCAGCTCCCTCTTATAGGGTTCCCTCTGCGGACCGGAGTGAAAACCGAGAGCGCCGTAGCTCGAAGTCTCCCTTGGTGGGAGGAGGGGCCTAGAAGAAACAGGCCTGTTCCTCGCGTACCTTTTGTTCTCCGAGTGCTGTGGATCCTCAAGACCTAAGGCTATTTTTTCTCCTTTTCTCGTTTATGTGTTTCCCGTCTCATCCTCATGAAACAAAACTTTAGCATTGTAGAGGATACATTTTAAAAAGCACAGGAAAAAAAAAAAAGCACTGAATATTCTATTATCTCTAGATACATGCATGCATTTTCTTTTTCAACTAATATTGACATAAGACTACCCCATTTTGTAAAGGTTTTCTCCTTGTTATACCCGGGGGGGGGGGTGGGGGGGGTGGAGGGTACGCTCCAAATCTTTACTATCTAGAAGCAGAACAAGACGAGCTAATAAAATAGAGAATTTTAAGACCTGGGTATATGGCTACATATTATCTTCCACCAAAGGGTTCCCAATTTTCATTTTTTTAAAAGGTTTTATTTATTTATTCATGAGAAAGAGAGAGAGAGAGGCAGAGGCACAAGCTCACAGAGAAACAGGCTCCACGCAGGGAGCCTGATATGGGATTCGATCCCGGGACTCGATCCTGGACTCGATCCCCAACAATTTTCATTTTCAACAGCAGTTCCTATGATATCTTACTAATAATGAGTAAAACCATTTTTTTAAAATGTGACTAGTAATCCAGACCTGGTTTCTTGTATGGAGAATTAACTTTTAAGAAGTTAACCAGCTGGCTAATCAGTATTACGAATATTTTCTCCACTGATTTGAGGAAATTAATTGTTCATGTATCGAATAGTTCACTTAAAATTATTTCTTGAATTTTGACTGTTCTGTTCAGTGTATTTGTAGTGCTGAAGTATTATGATTATTTGTAACATTGAAAGATATCTTAGTATTTGGCTATACATCTATTATGGTAAATTTGTTATCTTTGAATTATGGTGTCCTCCTAACTTGAAAACTACCCAACTCTCCAAGCTAGGTCTTTAAGTGTATCTCTGTAGAGGGTTTTGGTTTTTTTTCCTAGATAATACATAATTTAAATTTTTTTTAAACTTTCATTAATTACAAGAGCAATTAATTTGTCCTTAATGAACAAATGCATTCAAATGCAGGGTAAAGAAAGTAAACTTTGGTCTTTCTAAGACAGTCTTTAATAAAAGAATATACTTATATACTTAGTTTTAAAAGTTTACATATCTACAATTTTACTATTGCTTAAATTCTGAAAAATTTTAACTGCTTTTTCAGCATTACCATATAATCCCCTTGTTATCCACTTATTTTCTTGCTACCTTGTATTTCAATGAGTTACTTTAAGCAATGTTGCATTACATTCCATTACCTTCCAAAGTATTCCATTTAAATTTCATAAATAAGTAAAAGTAATTTTAAGTGTCACTAGAATATTGTATTTTTTCCCTGCATTTATGTCGCAATAAAAGAAAACTTGCCAAACACTTGAAGAAACAAAACTGATTCAACTAGTGAGAGGCAAATCCAGGATATTTTATAGAGGACTGGATAGCATAGGTTGATTTAAGAGCAAAGAAACATAGAAAATAAGAGACTTACTTCTTCCTGCGGGTTCCTCTATTTTCCTTTTCTCTTTCAGAATTTCTTTCTCTGTCCTTTCCAAATGTATGTCCATCCTTTTTATGGCTAAGTAACTCTTTGGCTACCTCTTAACTCAGGATCTGAGTCAAGGAAAACAGGACTCTATTTGCCACTTTCTTGAAAGGAAAATGGACCTAACTTCAGATGGTATCTGAGTCCACATTACAAAACCTACCTAATGTGGGTAGAGTTGTATCCACTTAGCTCTAAAAAAGTGAGATATCTTTCTGTCTTTGCCATTTCTTTAGAAGACTGGCCTGTGATGAGCATAATACTCTGGCTTCATGCTTATTGTTTTCCTTCTTCATTATATTTCACCAACATTAATTCATTGGAATACATTTTATAGATCCTACTCTCTTTACTTTAAAAATCAGTAAAATTCCCACCAACCAGTAGCCTCCCTCTTCATCTGATGTTATAGATTTTTGCATAGCAACTAGTCATGATAAAAGTAGCAATAGATTGATATCTGAAAACTTGGTCAGGCCCTTTATAGTTTTTGAAATTGATATCCAAAGACATTTCTTTTTCTATAAACCTATAGTATATTATTTTGTAAAATTACAATGCTATTTGGTCTGTTTGCTAATCCTGACTTTAATAGATCAAGACAAACTTCATTCAAATCAAGATATTTTCCTTGTATCTTTCAACAGTTGAAGGGTAGTTGAATATGCCACCCCAAACTATGCTTCTTTGTCATAGGGATTATTTTGAACTGATTATTTTTGAGAAACGGCATATACAGGAAGATGTCTGAAAATAGAAGTTTTTTTAATTTTTGCTTTTTAAAAGAGTTTTGCTTGCTCATGAGAGACACAGAGAGGCAGAGGGAGAAGTGGGCTCCCGGGAGCGTGATGTAGGACTTAATCCCTGGATGAGGGATCAAGCCCTCAGCCAAAGGCAGATGCTCAACCACGGGGCCACCCAGTTGTTCCTGAAAATAGAAGTTACTTTTTAGTAAAAGATATTTACATTTATAAAGGAAATCACCATTTCTAAGTACCAGGAAGGAAGACTACATTATAAGAGAATTTTAATGGAGAAGACACCTACTTGAATGTGTATATCGAACCTTATCTTTGTTTGTCTTGCTTTTCCTGATTTTTTCTCATAACAGTCCTCCTCCTACCCCCTTGTCCCAACACATACCCCTTTCTTTTGTCTTTAGCTGAAGATGGTATATAAATAAGGCTGTCGCTTGGCCATTTTGGAATGTTTATTCATTTTTCTATCTTTCATGTATACATGAGGTATATACATGTTGATAAAATTTTGGTTGTTTTTCTCTTAATAATCTGTCTTTTATTATGGGAATCTTAGCCAAGAACTCAAAAGGGTAGAAGGAAATTCTTTTTTCCTCCTCAACACAGTACACCTCAAATCAGCAGCAAACTTTCTTAGTTACACTTGTAGAATATATCCTGTGCCTACCAAGGTATTTAGGCCTACCACTAGGCCAAGCCACCACTATCTCTTGAACAGATTACAATACTTTCCAAATTTGTAGCTTTACTTCTGAACCTTGTATTTACCACATACTTGCCTTAGTGAACTTCCAAAGAAACATGAGTTGGGTATGCCATTCCTGTGTTCAAAACTTAGAATGGTCATTTAAAATGATTTACAGGGATGCCTGGGTGGCTCAGCGGTTAAGCATCAGCCTTTGGCTCAGGGTGTGATCCTGGAGTCCTGGAATTGAGTCCCACGTTGGGCTCCATGCATGGAGCCTCCTTTGCCCTCTGCCTGTGTCTCAGCCTCTCTCTCTCTGTGTGTCTCTCATAAATAAAAAAATAAAATGATTTACAAAACTCAACTTGGCATGATCTGACCTCTGCCTGTGTCTGTGAATTTACTTTCTTCCCTTGTTCCTTCTGCTCTTGATCTTTGCTACACATTCTTGATCTTAGACTTGATCTTGAACTTCCTTAGGCTTTCTGATCCTGATGAAATATTTCATGTATATGATGGCCTCATGTATTTGCATTATCTTCTTAGAAGACTTCCTCCTGCACACCTGTCAGGAAATAACAGATGTTGGTGAGGATGTGGAGAAGGGAATCCTCTTACACTGTTGATGACTGGAAAAGAAGTTGAAGTTGATATATATATATATATATATATATATATATATATATATATATATATATCTCCAAGAAACACACACACACACACACTATATATATATATATATATATATATATATATATATATATATATATATATATATATATATTACTCAGCCATCAAAAGGAATGAAATCTTACCAAAAAGATTGTGGCTGGGACTAGAGGGTATAATGATGAGTGAAATAAGTCAGTCAGAAAAAGGCAAATACCATATGGTCTCACTCATCTGTGGAATTTAGGAAACAAAAGAGAGAAGCATGGGGGAAAAAAGATGCAAACCATAAAACAGACTCTTAACTAGAAGGAACAAACAGGGTTGTTGAGGGTGATGGTGGGGGGATAGGGTAATTGGGTGATGGGCATTGAGGGCACTTGTGGTAATGAGCACTGGGTGTTAAGTGGTGAATCACTAAATTACACTCCTGATACTAATCTAATATTATACTCTACCTAAACTTGAATTTAAATAAAAACTTGACACACAAACAAACAAAATACATCCCCCAAAAGAATGACATAATTTACCATCTGATATTATTCAACTCTCTGCTTAAATACCATCTGGTCAGCATTTTTCCAGGGTCATTGCAGTGGGTTGAATCGTTTCCTTCCCCCACTCCCGGTTTATTATCTACCTCGGTTTCCTCTGAATGTCACTTTATTTAGAAATAGAGTTTTTGCAGATGTATTTATTAAAGATCTTGAGATGAAATCATCCTGGATTTAGTGTGGACCTTATATCTAATGATTGGTGTCCTTATAAGTGGAAGGAAGGCACACATAGGGAAGAAGGCTAGGTGAAGCTTAAGGTAGGTATTGGAGATAAGCTGTTGCAAGCAGCTGCAAACAAGCCAAGGAACACACAGTGTTACTATCCACCCCCAGGAGCTAGGCCCAAGGCATGGAATGGTTTCTCCCTGGCAGCCTCCAGAAGGAACAGCTCTAGTAGCTCCTTGATCTTGAGCTTCTGACCTGCAGAACTGTGTAAGAATACATTTCTATTATTGAAAGACTTGGTGGTGAATTGTTACAAGCAGCCCAAGAAATGATTATTGTCACCCAAAAGGGAACATGCACAGCTGCTCCTGCGCCTCCATAGCCTAGGAACCTGATTAAATTTTCCTTACAGCTATGATCACAACCTAAAATGTAATATTTTTAAAGATTTTATTTTGTTTCTTGCTGGAATATATAGGCTACAAAGGCAAGGAAGTTGTCTTATTCTCTTGGTATGTGCAATGTCTAGCTTGGTGTGACCTAGTAGTTTTTGAGGCAATGAATGACTTATCTTCAATAGGTGATATTTTTCCATGTTATGGAGAATTTTGTAATTAATTACCTTCTTCATTGAAACTCATGTTTCCAAGGATACCTGGGTGGCTGTGGGTGGCTCAGTGTTAGATCATCTGTCTTCCACTCAGGTCGTGATCCCGGGGTCCTAGAATCAAGTCCCATATTGGGTTTCCCGCAGGGAGCCTGCTTCTCCCTCCACCTGTGTCTCTGCCTCTTTCTCTGTGTCTCTCATGAATAAACAAAATCTAAAAAAAAAAAAAAAAAAAAAAAAAAACAAAACTCATGTTTCCAAATTAATGCCACCATATTTTTGAGTCTAAAATGTGTGTAATATAAAATGAACAGCATATTATACGTATAGTTGGTATTTCTTTTGCTAAAAAGAAAACCACAGGCCCAAAATGGTGTCACTTAGGTTAAAAACCCAGGTCAGCAACCAGGGCTTAATCATGAATCGAATTGTAGTTTCAACTTTCCCCAGAAATGTAAATTTTTACCAGTCCATTAGAAATTTTCTGAGAAGCACCAAAGAGGTAATCTGTCTCAGGGACCCCTCTCCACCCCCAAAAAGAAGACAAGGTAATCTGCATAATCAGACCCCCTGGCCTTTCCCCTAAGAGGTGGATCTGGCCTGAAACAATCCTTTCTTTGCTTTTGTTTATAATTTTCTTGCCTCACCCTTTTTTGCAACAACATTCCATTTTGTACAGCTCCTCAGATGCTGCCCAATTGGGAAACATTTAATGAAGTCAATTAGATCTTCAAACTTACCTGGTTGAATTTTATTTTTTAACAGATTATTGGCACATAATCATCTATTTTGCTTGCCTACTTAGGTGTTTTAGATTTGATGAAATCTGGTATTAAAAAATGGTGCAATCACCTTGAACATATGTCTTCATGCAGTTGACCAAATATCTCTTCAGAATAAATCCACAGAGGTTCATCTTAACCAAAAAAATTTTCTTGAAGATTGTATTTATTTGAGAGAGTGAAAGCATGCACTGGGAAAGGCAAAGGGAGAGGGAGAGGGAGAAGCAGGCTTCCCACTGAGCAGGGGGCCTGACGTGGGGCTCAATCTCAGGACTCTGAGATCATGACCTGAGCCCAAGGCAGACTCTTAACCTCCTGAGTCACCCTTAACCAAATTTTTGGCGGAGAATTTGGTCTTTTCATTCTTTACCAGATGGAAATTTAGGAGGAAAGTGATGCATTCCTGGAGGAAAGTGACAATGTCACCAGCTAGCCCCGAAGACCTGACCTTGACTGCCCACCTGCTTGTACCCACTGACCTTTGCCCCACATTTTTCCTTCAGCTCTTCTTTCCAGTTTATCTTTCAATTCAGGCAAAAGACCCAAGGGGCATAATATCCCGGGCGGGGAAATTGAAACTACACCTCAAGCATTAGCAACTGCCCAGACCACCCAAACCAGTTTGAACTTATCCTGATTCCAACCTGCACAGGTGGACCGTGGAGTGACCCCTGGAGTCACCAACAGTTACCTGTACCTCATTACAATACTAAAATCTCTGCCTTTGGAGGAGCACAAGGCTCCTTTACAGAGAGTGTCTAGGTGTGTTTCCTTAAATTGCATATGCTACTATCTAGCTGCCATTGCATACAATGACAAGGCTCCCCTTTCTAAATATCCATCCTAGCCCCAAATTAAAGGAACCCATTCACCCTTGTTTGAGGAGACATGGCTTTGGAAGATTTTCCCTATATCTCCTTATTTGCTGCACATAAAGCTTCCTTTGTAGGACAGCTCTCCTGGTGCAGCTTCATTCTTTTTCTTTTTTCCTTTCCCTTTCCCTTTTCCTTTCCCTTTCCCTTCCCTTTCCCCTTTCCTTTCCTTTCCTTTCTTTTTCTTTCTTTTTTAAGTGTTTACTTATTTTAGAGGTGAGGAGAGCAGAGGGAGAGGGACAAGCGGAATTTGTGCTGTGCACAGAGCCCAATACAGGGCTGGATCCCATGACCCTGACATCAGGACCTGAGACAAAATCAAGAGTCAGATGCTCAGCCAACCCCCTGGTGCAGCTTCTATCTGTGCTCCCCCCCCCACCCCCAGGAGAGAACTCACCTTAGTTCCGGTACAATGATACAAATTTTCAGTGTTTATGTTGCATATTATTTCCAAGAAGGGTCATTGAGGTCAACGTCTTCCAGTTTGCTTTTAGATGTCATTCCCCATGAAAGAAATCCAGATCTCCTATTCCCCTTTGATTTGGGTTGCAGCCCACAAATACATTGATTAGGGAACATAATCACATTCTCGATGGAGTGTACTTTCACTAGTAGGTAGATAAGCTGGCCCCTGGAAGAAAAAGGGAAAGGACCAGAATCTAGCCAAGGCAGGGCCAGTTATCAGGCTAAAGGATGAATGGATAACTGTCTTTCCCTCCTCTTGCAATCTTTCCCCCCAATCTCCCCACCACATCCAAGTGGTTTTCTTAATGTCTCTCTGTATTGTCATAAAAGATTCTCACAAGCCCATATAACTTGGATAGATCATCCAAATCATCTGTAATGGATATATAAATATCTACAAACATGAGAAAAAGTGCTCAATTACATTAACCCAGAATTAATATTCCATTTAAAATGGGAAAAAAAAAGCCTTAAATGTATTGTAAAGAAAGAGCTTTAATTTGCTATCACCTTTTGTTTAAAAACACTCTATATTAATTAGAAATATAAAGCAGATTTCAGATTTTTTTAAATACAGATCTAATACTGTACTAACAAATATTAAGAAAATATTAGCATTAAGTATTGAAAGGAAGCAGAATAGGCTACCCAGGAAACATTCATTCCACTCTGGCATAAGTTTTATTTTGAGCTGAAAGTGTCTGAGGTGAAGCAGATGTAAGAAAAGCTCTATTGCCTCCCTGCTTACTTCCCTAAAAGCAGGAAGTAGATTTACAAAGCTGCCCCTCCTTTCCTCTCTACTAGGAAAGACAAAGGTTAATCCCAGTGTTGGAGCAGGCAGTTAGTTAGTGAGGCTCTAACTGGATGCTGGAGGCCAGCAAGGAGAAGGCGGTGGCTAGCCGTGGGGAGGGTCCAGGCCTGTCCTGGCAGCACTCCAGGAGGAGCCGGATGGGCCCCAGGTGGCGGAGCCACCACAGGATACCCCTGGTCAAATAATGAAGAAAAGCAGGAAACCCTGCTTCCAGCCCCAAGTAATAAATATCCTGCCCCTTTTTAACAACCATCAATAAAAGATAGAAACTCGAACCCTAGTTCACACAGCTTGCTTTCTTGAGCTCACCATGCTCTCACTTCTTGATAGTATACTTCTGTTTTAATAAACTTTCCTGCTTGCACCCCTCATACACTGTGGGGTGTCTGCCCTCGGATTCTTTCTTGAGAGGAGACCTGGAGTCTTCTACAACATCTTTGATAGGGGTTGGATCCAGACTTCAGGGCCCAGGGCCTCCCAGTTCACCCACCAACACCAGTCGAAAGCTTTAGACCCATATCAATGGAGAAGGCACCACCTTAAATCTTCCTAACATACTTGATTCTTGTTTTCCTGGTAACTTTCCCATAACTGACTTCCGCTCACCTTTTGTCTTTGCCTTAAAGGGGCCAAGGTCAGGATGCCCCAGGAGCTGCCGCTTTGATGAGATCATTCGTAGGAGAAGGCAATTAGACCCTGAGGGCTCAGAGAAACTTTGTCTCTCCCTTAACTACGTAGAAGAATCTTAAAAACAAACAAACAAACAAACAAACACAAAACAAAACTAAACTAAATTAGTCTTTGACAGAAGACGGTTATTAACAGAGATCAATTTTATCTGAGTGACTCACCTGTACGGCAGGGCAAACATCTAATTACCAAACATCTGCTCTTCTTATCTTCTTATCAGACTGTGAAGGGCATTCCTTCCCTTGGAAATCCTAGACCCCTTCTCCTTAGTTCAGAATGAGATAATATGCCTTGTTTTGCCTTCACTGTCTTTGGAATTTCCATGTCTGTGTGGATTCCCTGTACAAATGCTATTAAGTTAGATTTTTCTCTTGTTAAAAAATCTTCCTTTTCTGCTACCTTTCCACCTTTAAAAGACTTCCTTTTCTGGAACTCAGCAGAACTCCATTTTATTGCTGAATGGGACGCTGCCTGATCCCTGAATCATCGAATAAAGCCAACTTGACCTTTACATTTATTCAGTTCAATTTTTGTTGTTTAACAATGCGAATAAACTTCTGTGTGCTTTTCTCTTGCGAAAACTGTCTTTTATTTATAAGGGATCTCAGCCAAACACTCAGAAGAGTAGAGGAAAAATTATTTTTCTTTCCCTTTAATTGGAAGACATATTTAAAGACAGAACAATTGAATAATGAGTAAAATTATTTGGGTTACACAGCTTCTAAAAAGCCCATCAAAAAGTCAAATATTTTACTATGAGGGTGCGTTTGAGTGCCTATCATTGTTAGATATTGTTGTCACCATTTATTTTATTCCAAGAAGTCATAGTTATACTAGGATTAGAAGTTATATTTTACCTAAAAAAAGTTATATTTTAAGTACAAGAATATGAATATTAATACGACTTATTACTAGACTTTAAGTGTTAAAGAAATCCCAGGTAGAAAGAGACACTTTCAGGGAAAAAATTATAATTAGGTTGCATATCAATGGGCACAAACTATAGAGCAAGGCTTTTTAACCTGGAGCTCATATACACAATACCTCTGAGGATGAAAATCAGCAGTGCATGGTTGGGGTGGTGGTGGTGGTGAGGAGGAGGAACACAATGAGCTGAGATAGGGAAAAATATAATTTATCTCTGACTGAATTTCAGTATTTCCCTTTGCAATGAATTTAAGCCACAAACCTCAGTACCTGTGACTGTCACCCAATGGAATTCACAGATATCTCATTTCTCATAACTGCCAAATTATCTTGAACCATTATTTACTCATCTAATAATTGATGGCTATTAGGCTCATCAAGATTACATTACATAATGTGTTAATAATTAAGCACATACGTCACTCCTATCAAATTTATTTTTAAAAACAGATGAGTAACGGGATACATTTTTTGCAATTTTTGCATTTTATACACTTCAAATATTATTCTGAGGATTTCCATAAATGTCAACAGTAAGGCAAAGGTGTCCATGACATTCAAGAAAAAACTAAGATCACTTTTTTTTTTTTTTTCTTTTTTGAGATGACAGTTAAAGGAGTTCATTGAATAGTCAGAGGCAAGAGTCTGTGCTCTGGGCAACAAAAACTTTTGGCAGGGTTTTTCCTTGTTTAATTACAACATCGACAAAAGATGTAATGCACATCAACGGACTTTCCTCCATTAGCTAATCCTGCCACCTTGGCCCAGGGCCCAAGGTTTGTCAGTAGCCCACAGCACACCACCCTTCATTCGTAAGCAGCCCTTGGTCAAACCATACGAGAATCCTCCATTTTTTAGTATTTTCTTTACTCCGCACGCACGTACCTTTAAGTCTGTCAGGCAGACCAGCCTGTGTGACTAGCAACACCTTACATTTCAATGGCAATAGTTAAGGTAAACATTCCTTAAATGTTTTGACTTCCTTAAGGAGGGATAGAAAATACATTGAGGCCACAACCCTGACGTTTTTAGGCTCATCCTAAATGTGAGGGCAGGGTCTCCAAGCATCTGTACTGTTGGGAAAAATGGGTGTGACTCTTGACAGCCTTCGGGTGGGGGAAGACAATCCTGTAACGAAGCTCTCCAGTGACCTGTAGGGGACCTGGATGTCCTTGGGCATGATGGTGACGCGCTTGGCGTGGATGGCGCAGAGGTTGGTGTCCTCGAAGAGCCCCACCAGGTAGGCCTCGCACGCCTCCTGCAGCGCCATGACGGCCGAGCTCTGGAAGCGCAGGTCGGTCTTGAAGTCCTGCGCGATCTCGCGCACCAGGCGCTGGAACGGCAGCTTGCGGATCAGCAGCTCCGTGGACTTCTGGTAGCGCCGGATCTCGCGCAGGGCCACCGTGCCGGGCCGGTAGCGGTGCGGCTTCTTGACGCCGCCGGTGGCCGGCGCGCTCTTGCGGGGGCCGCCTTGGTGGCCAGCTTCTGGCGGAGCCGGCCGGTAAACGCGGCCGGTGCAACTTTTCTGCACCAAAAAATTTCACTAACGGACAAAATCTAATAGCTTCCTGTGGACGCACAGGGACAAGGTGAACAATTGAGCAATATACGTTTGAAGTCCGTTTCCAATTACCGCGGATTTCTTGCTTTAAATCTATGGCGCTCTTCCAACCTAGAATAGTGAAAGTATCAACCATGTCAAGCTCTTTCCCAGAAAACGTAGGTGGCCCTGAAAAGAGCCTTTTGTTTGGATTCGACTTGCTCCAACTACCGTGAAAGGTTTTATGTAGGCCAGCCACTACTTGCTCTTGGCCTTGTGGTGGCTCTCGGTCTTCTTGGGCAGCAGCACGGCCTGGATGTTGGGCAGGACGCCGCCCTGCGCGATGGTCACGCGGCCCAGCAGCTTGTTGAGCTCCTCGTCGTTGCGGATGGCCAGCTGCAGGTGGCGCGGGATGATGCGCGTCTTCTTGTTGTCGCGGGCCGCGTTGCCCGCCAGCTCCAGGATCTCGGCCGTCAGGTACTCCAGCACGGCCGCCAGGTACACCGGCGCGCCCGCCCCGACCCGCTCCGAGTAATTGCCCTTGCGGAGCAGGCGGTGGACGCGGCCCACTGGGAACTGGAGCCCGGCCCGCGACGAGCGCGTCTTGGCCTTGGCGCGAGCTTTGCCGCCCTGCTTTCCGCGCCCAGACATCGTAGTATCAAGGTTCTCCTGCAATACAACGTGAAGCTTCAGAAATAGGAATGAAGGGGAGCGGGGGGTGGGTGGGGGTGGGGTAGCACTTTTTATAACCCTTATTGGGCTTGAAAAAGGACATCTTTCATTGGCTAAGATTGCAGCCTCATTTTAACCAATAGCAACGCAACGTTGGGGACATTGCAGTATGGTTGGTCAGAACTAACGTCTGACGGTACCCTGAATGGCGACCAATCAGATCCAGGACTGTCATTGACACCTTATTTGCATAAGAGGTTCTATATAAAATGGACCCATGACTTTTTTTTTCACTTACTTACTAGTTTTTTTCTTAGAAGGCGTTTGAGCTTTTGCGAATTATGCCCGAGCCAGCCAAGTCCGCCCCGGCCCCGAAGAAGGGCTCCAAAAAGGCGGTGACTAAGGCGCAGAAGAAGGACGGCAAGAAGCGCAAGCGCAGCCGCAAGGAGAGCTATTCCATCTACGTGTACAAGGTGCTGAAGCAGGTGCACCCCGACACGGGCATCTCGTCCAAGGCCATGGGCATCATGAACTCGTTCGTCAACGACATCTTCGAGCGCATCGCGGGCGAGGCGTCGCGCCTGGCGCATTACAACAAGCGCTCGACCATCACGTCCAGGGAGATCCAGACGGCCGTGCGCCTGCTGCTGCCCGGGGAGCTGGCCAAGCACGCCGTGTCCGAGGGCACCAAGGCCGTCACCAAGTACACCAGCGCCAAGTAAACCGTAAGTTGGCTTCAAATTCAAAAACAACGGCTCTTTTAAGAGCCACCCATATTCTCAAAGAGAGCTGTTCCTTTTTATTCCGTGCTGCGCTCTTGTAACTCGTTGCAGTAGTCTGCCAAGTATGACAATTATTGAACAAGGTCAGACTTCTGTCGCCTTAACTAAATGACCAAAGTAACACTACCAAGCCCTGGCAAAGCTTTGGAACTCTTTTGTGCAAACTAGCAACGCCCTGAGCTTGTCACTGTCCGTTGGGAACTCTTGAAAAATGCTCTACCACTAGTTCTGATAACTTAGGCTTCAGTCTCCATGGAAGAGAACGCTAAACTCGAAAGAAATTCCGAGAACTCCGCAGTTCAGTTATCTGGGGAAGAAAGCTGGACGTGGCGCCCGCCTGCAGGGATTGCGCGGGCGGTTTGAATTTGCCGCCATCCCTCCCCGCGCTCTGATCACTGGCAGCCGCCTCCCGCCCCGGAGCCCAGCGCACACGAGCACCCGGGAGTGAATAGTCTCGCGTGCTCTATCCTGCTTTTCGTTTTCCTGATTATAGCTTTCTGCCCTTGTCTGGAGTGACGTTTATGATTTCCCCTTGGAACTTTGTTGGAGAGAAAGGAATCTGGAGGATGTGATTTTCATCCTGAGGAGCAGCAATGCTTTACTAATTAGGGCGCTACTTTCCCTTTGCCATACATCCGTACAATAGGAAATGCTACAGGAGGAGACAGGACTATCTGGGGGCGTCCAATGAAGGCAAAGAAGCTTGATTGCATCTATCCTAGACTTTCTCAAAACAAAAATCGGTATATTTTAAATTTCTTTCGTTGGTATTTTAAATCCTGTTTGCCTGAAACCAGTGAGGGAGAGCAAACTCCGTGTGAGTTTGGTTGTCATAAATAAAAGCCAGTCTCCCAACAATAATGTCTCTCTATTAAAACTATTCAATATTCTGTATCTCTGAGCTAAAAAGTCATGATCCAAAGCATTTGGAAGTTTCCACTATGGCTGGTTTTGGGTTTAGATAATTATTTTAAGTGGATTTAATTTAAATACATTACCTAATTTATCTAAAACGAATCTAAATTTAGTATAGTGGTGACACCTAAGACCGTATTTTGTTAAATCCGGTATCAAATATATACTTATTTGTTGACTCAAATCCTACTCATGTTTCAATTCCCACTTCAATCTTGCATATAGTTAGTTCCATATATATCGGTATGAACTGCTACTGTTTTGTTGTAGGTTTCCACATAGAAAATGTACAGTCAGAAAAAAAAAGTTCTTTCCTTCATCTCCATCCCAAACTAATGATAACTGAGTATCTGTAAATAAGAATGTAAATAATTTTTGTCACTTCCTCTGTCATGTGTCACATGAGCCCCCATCCTCCATTAATCCAAATAATCAGATGATAATTTGCAAGCTAGATACTTTTTTGTTGTTATTTGTCTTTTAGGCTATAGAAATCAGAATAAAAATTGAGAATTTGTGGGAAAAGGACAGAGATTGAGACAGAGGATGAGTCATATGCAATAGTCCATTATTAGAAAATCTTTAAAGACTAAGTTTTTGAAAGCTACAAAGTTGAAAAGATCCCAGCCAATTCTCCTTTACTCAGAAAGTTAAACTACCTAAACCATAAACAAAACAGGTAAATAAATCAAATTTTCATCTTTGGGGTTATTTGCACCTTGATAGAGCTGTTATCACTTTAACCCATTGCTAATCAGCTTCAGAAGAACTGGTTCAAAGCTAAACTAACATAGTATGTCGTTTACAAAAGTGTACATTGTGAAATAGCATATCACAAAATAAATAGAATTTGTTGATGAAAGTACTCATGACTATTTGACAGGGCTTCCTTGGAAATCACAAGCCAGAATGACGCTTTGAACACTGTGTTGGTAGAACTAGTTGTTTGTAAGGAATCCTTTTTCCAGCCATGTCAAATGATTATATTTTATTTTTCTACTGCGTACATTATTTTGTTATATTTGTTAAAATTATCATTTTTAAAAATATTTTATTATAAATTCATCAGAGAGACAGAGACATAGAGGGAAAAGCAGGCTTCCTGCGAGGAGCCTGATATGGGACTTGATCCAAGGATCCCAGGATCAGGACCTGAGCCAAAGGCAGAGGTTCAACCACTGAGCCACCCAGGTGCCCCATTATTTTTTTTAAACTAATCTCCAATAGTTGTTGAAATCAAGGCACCCATTCCCCAGTGAATTAATAGAGACCCACTGACAAAGCCTATGGAAAGATCAATGGCCCTATATCTAGAGACCACGCAGATATACATCATTATACCTTTGGTATGTTAAACTTAATTGCATTGTGATATGATTTTGGCTAATATTATTTTCAAGTTTTGATAATAAATGGTAAATATCCAATTAGTAGTAACTATATTTACAAACTATCCATGGACCTGAATGATTTATTCTTAGCTTTAATTTCGAATTGTCACTTTCCTTGAAACTTCCCCCAAATGTTGTATATGCCATTCCATTTTGAGTCTGCATAGCATGAAGGCATATTTTCATTTTGCACTTAACTGTAGACTGAAGTTTTTCAATTTTAATTTAAAAAAAGGATTCCTGAAGAACTTGTTTTGCATGTTATTAATATTTTTTCTAGTCTTTGTAAATGGATCTGTTCTCATTTACTATGGAAACTATACTATATACTTGATTTTGGGAAACCAAATGCACGTGTTGTTTGTGTTCCTACTGCTTGCACACCATCAGATCTGCAAACTATGAAGCATACAACAGCATTTGATTGTCATGTGGAAGTCATATATACAAGGCCCACCACATAGGCCCTGTCCTGAAGAAAAAAATTGTTAGAGCAGGCAGTTCACACTCCATTTATTTCTACTTGTGAAATATAGTTATACTTATTATTATTAAAAACGAGGAGTTTCCTATAAATTGTTGATTGAGAAAGACCAGTTTTGAAACTAGGCCATGCCACTTAAAATTTGCATTTACACATTAGTTTCTCTAGCTTTTTTCCTCGTTTAAAAGGGGAATATAGTAGTGGTTCTCATGAATTAATATTCTTAACATGCCTGGAACAATGCCTTGCATATAGTAAGTATTCAAAATATGTGAGCTAATACCACTGCTGACACCAATCCTAACAGCAGTATTAGAAACAGTAATAACAATGTACTACTCAGGAGTATCCATGAAAGACAAGAGGGAAGAGAGAATTGCTGCCACTGCGAAGAATCGGGAGCATTGCATCTCATTGTTTACTTTTGCTGGGAAGAGAAATGATCTAAGATATTGATCTAAACTGATTCATGTGTGTGGGTAATGACTTGTCTGGCTAGGCAGAGATTGAAGGGGACAAAATGGAGGTTTGTTGACTAGTTTGGGGGAAGAGTGATAGGGACGCACTCAGAATGGTTCCAAGGTATAAGAATAATGTTGATCCGTGTTAATACCAACTAAAAGGTTCGCACTTCCAAGGAGGCTATCAGTCATCAGGCATGCAACACCAGCCATGTGTATGTGATTAAATGCCTTTTCTCAGCGCCCTTCTTACTGACCAAGCAATTTATAAGTAGGGTGGCCAAGGTGGTGCTGGTAGAGTTTTCACACAAGCTATTCAATATAGACTTAGCTCACCAGAGCTGACCTGGATACTGATGCTGCTAAGTATTCTTGGATCCATTTTGTCATGGATGAGGCAGATATGGGACTTCACGGAGATAGATACTTATTCTAGATTTGGTATACTTCATTCTCATGCCACTGCTAGCAAGCTTATTTATGAACTCAGTGAATTCTTTATACGTACGACGTGGTTTTTACCCATTTTAGTACCTTACATAGAAAAGATAAGGTAATGCAAAGATGACCATGGGACTCACTAGTCTTCATACGTACCACAGCCTTCATGAGTGGCAACCTTATCAGTTAGTTACTGGGAGACTCAGTTAAAGCGGCATGTAGCAGTCTGGCAAGTTATTGGAGTCCCGTTCAGCTGGATAATGTGTATATACTGAATAGTGACAAAGACCTGTAACCCCTGCCATTGCCAAAAAACATTGATTAAAGAACAGAGAGGCAGAAATTGAATGGTCCCTCTGCTATGAGGGCTTAATCACCAGCTCCAAAAAAGCTCACTTTCCATCCTTGCAACTCAGGGCTCATTCTGTTGAGTTCATTGGATTTTGGGGTTTTTGTTTTTAAAAGTTTTGTTTTAAAAGTATTCAAGGGAAGAATGCCTCTGCTGGTGGACACTGAGATGACTCTATTAAATTTTATTGATTTTCCAAAAATGGTTTTTTTTTTTTTTTTATGTAAAGTTAAAACAATTTTAATTAGATTCACTAGCTGGCTTAAGAGATATGTGGAAAGTCTTGACCTGAGGGATTTAGGCCTTTGCATTCCTCTGTTTCTCAATGTTCTCTAAGTTTTTGTTTTCCTTCTTCCCTCCTGCACATTCTCTTTTTAGGAGGATGGGCAGGCAACAGGAACAGAGACAGTTTGAATGTTCTTTAAAAGGCTGTCATAAAAAATACACAATGAAAGTCCGTTGACTTAATCTCAGAAATTTGCAAATACAAGTTAAACTGTGCTAATGTAAGTTACTATAAAATTGATACACAAAGTTTCAACAGTTCTTAAGAATTGATCACTTGGTGAAATGATTTTTAGATAACTGAGTTGAGAAAAATTGTCTTGTTTACCTTTGTCTCCTCCTGTGATATTTCACGCGTTTCCTATTTAATCTAATCACTACTTTTTCTTTCTCCCAGTATTTTATTTAGGGTGTCTTGGTGCCACATAACTTTACAAGTCACACAGTATATAGATGACCTCACAATAGAACCAGAAAAGCAGTGGATTCTGGGTTATGAGCTATTTTCCATAACTAAAAAGATTTTGCATGCCCTTAAAATATAACAGAGACATGGAAAACGGGCAAATCATCATCGTCATGGAGAAGCTATATGTGGAAAAGAGTGTATTTTGATTTTAGGCCATTGTTTATTTCTCAATTTACAAAAATTAATTGAATTTTTGTATAACAACACATTTTTTCAAAAATTATTAAACCTATATATAGAACGACATAATAGCTGCATTATACGATTAAGAAGAGGTCCAATGCTATCAGACTCTTATTTAAAGACATTAAATGAAAAGATAGAATATGTTCATGGACAAGAAATATGAAATAGCATGAAGGTGTCAGTTCTCCTAAAATTGGCATAATTGTTCAAGGTATTTCCAGTCAAAATCCTAATGTTAGTTTTGGAATTTGGAAGTTAATTCTAACATTTATTTGAAGAGCTAAGTGATTAAAAAAAATCCAAGGAAATCCCAATAAAAGGTAGAATATGATTTAGTGATAAAAGACTTATAAAATACTATGTGGTACTGCACAGAGATGGACACATTTACCAACTGAATTAGATAGAAAGCCAAGGATCGCATCTAACTTTTTGTTGAAACTTCAGAAAAGAAAGAGGTGAGATTTCAGATTAGTGAGAAAGAGATAGACTGCACAAAAAAATTGATCAGGGCAACCGGTTATGGGGCGGTTGTGGGAGGAGGACCCCTGAATGTAAATAGAAAACCACTAAGGCCTTCGAAAGATAAAATAGGAAAATATAACTCTAGAGAAAGACTTTTAAAACAAGAAACCGAAGTACTAGCCATGAAGAAGTGTGCTAAGTTATACCTCATTAGAGGAGGCATTTTTTCTTAAGCTGTTTCACAACATCAAGACTTCTAGAGATTCTTTGTTCTTTAATTTGGGAAGGAGAAGATATTAGTGAATGTGTCAACTGAAAATGAAGAAGAGATGGAAAAGTGTTTCCACTGAAATCTGACCTTGATCTGAACTGAGGTCAGATTTTTCGGTTCAAACCTTCTTTTCTTCTCTCTTTCCTTTTGATTTCTAGTTCAAAACAATGAAAGTGTTAAGATATCTTTCCTATCTTGTCTATAGATATCAAAAACAAGTTTGTTTGCTTCTTGTGTAAAAAACTAAGCTTTTCAAAAGAAAAGTGTTTCAATTATAAAGTTAAAGATGCTAACTTTCATGTTGAATGGGATATGAGCAGAAAATATCAGTATGATATTACTTCTGTTTTTTAGAAAACAGCTTCTCCTCAGCACTTTTCACAGAAAGGGTCTACAAGGAAAGACAATCCGTGAACAATGAGAATTGCCATCACCCAGATTATAGTTTCTCCATCCTTTTCCAAATAGCAAACTTGACTATTTGGAGATCTGGTTAAGTGCTATGAATTAAAACAGATTTGGAAGACATAGCAATACCAATGGAATCCTAATTCAGATAAAATCATTGTATTTTATCAAATAAGTATTTGAGGCAGTTGAGGATTTGGGGGGTTTTTTTGGATGATGTTACAAATGATCCCTTCCAAGTGGTTTTAGGTGTGAGGATCCTGTATTCTGTTGACCTCTGTATCTGTTGGGACGTTTGTGACAATATTCATGAATGAAATGACGTGCTGCTGATTTCCTCACACTGTCCCCCTCCTGCCGGATGAAGCCTGGAGAGTGAAACAGCGTGGACAGGATGTTGGTCATTCCCAGAGATTTGAGGTAGGCTTCAATATGGTCACACTCCTTTGCTTGCCTGCCTCCCCTGCACCCTCGCCCTCAACAAAGTTCTTTAAAAAGTCGGCCCACTTAAAGAATCTATTTCTCTTTTGGTCAACAAAGGGTGCCACGGAGGAATCGAGACACAGAAATTCGCGCCACTGAGCTGAGGAACAGGAAGAGGGGTGGGCCTGAGGCGGGGGCTCCTGGCCTGTCTCCTCCTTCCACCCCCTTCCCCACCGGCGGGAGCGAGCTACACGCTGTCGTCACCTGCTGGCCGTTCGGGATAATGCAGCTAAAACGGCTTGCGTGGTTTCCATTAGGCAGCCTGTTGCGAGGGACTCACAATTGCATGCACAAAGAACACAAAAAACAGTTCTGCTGCCAACAAAGTCCTCAACCGCCCAGCTCTCCCGTTCAGTAACAGGGAACCACGTTCATTAGTTTTGTGTGTAACTGTCTGGAACTTCTGTATGCAAACAAGTACATAAACGTGAACTCCCCCGCCACAACACACACACTTTCACTCAAATGACCCATGGTGATGTTCTCAGAGTTTTACTCATTGTTTTTCTCATTACCTAGCTTGGAACACTTTCCTTAGTTAACTAGAGCAGCTGAAACTTGTGGGCAGTTGCGCCCTAGCTAGTAACCTGAGGAAGGTAACCCGAGGCCGAACCTGTTCCTACACTGGGAACCCTTGAAAGTGAGCCTGAGGTTCATCTTTGAGAGGGCAAGCGCAGAGGATGGAAGCAAGTCAGGACAGCTGTGGGGTGGGTGAGTGCCTGCTTCTTTCCTGGGTTAGGATCTCTGAGCTTTGTAAGGAGGGACAGGGGGATCCTAAGACTGAGCACTCACCTTGTCAGTGGGGCTGTCATTGATAGTCATCTTTATCATTGAGCAACCTCACCGCAATCTCCCATTCCTACTTACTACTCTTATTTGTCTTCACAATATGGACCAGGACCTGACATGCTGTATATTTCTACCTCTTCTTTTGCTTATCGTCACCCTAACACCCACTGGAATGTAAGTCCCTTGACAGATGTATTTTTCTGTTTTGCTTTATTTTGATCATCACTGTATTTTCCAGCTTTACAGTGCCAGGTTATGATCCTGGTGTCCTAGGATGGAGCGGCAACATCAGGCTCCCTGCTCAATGGAGAGTCTGCTTTTCCCTCCCACTGTTCTTGTGCTCTCTCTCATTCCCTCTCAAATAAATGAATAAAAATCTTTTTAAAAAATTCTAAAAGTGCAAAAAAACAAAAAAAACAAAAAAAACAAAAAAAAAATTCTAAAAGTGTACTGGCATGCCCCTAAATGTTATCCATAGGTGCATATCTAATAAACTATTTTTTAGGACAATAGGTTGTTGCTTTGCAATCCATCCTACTTATCTGGTAAGCAAAAGATATTCGATTCAAATCCTCACAAGATTTTGCTTTTGCATGTCTAATACTTCTTGATACTCATTTCTTTCCACAAAACTTGCCCTTGGGTTAAGTCTCATTTGCTTTATCTGGTCAGTTCCACACTTGACCTACAAGCACTTGGACAATCGAAAGTAGCTATAATAGTGTCTAATGATGTGAGGTGTGTGGGTGGCTCAGTCAGTTGAGCATCTGCCTTTGGTTCTGGTCATAGTTCCGGGGTCCTGGGATGGATCCCCACGTCAAGCTCCACACTCAGTGAAGAGTCTGCTTCTCCCTCTGCCCCTCGCCCTGCTTGTGCTCTCTCTCTCTCTGAAATAAATAAAATGTTTGAAAAAAAAAAAGCAGTGTTTATTGGTGCAATAAATAATAACTGTTGAATAAGTACTTATTTGTCAAGAACTGTTTCAGGCAACTGGAAAGGAAAAAGGAGTAAGACATTATCCTTGCTCTCATAGTCTAATGGAAGAGACTAACGGTACTTTTACTTAATCCCAATGATCCTGCTGCTGGGAACAAAGTGTGTTGGGGAACTTCCTCAACCCCATATCCCCCGGCTTGGTGTTGCTAGTGCTGAACGCCCATTTGATCCCATTCCTAGTCCTTTAGGCTCCCACGAATTCAACCCAGGAAGATGCAGAATGGCCTCCTCCACGTGGGAGTAGGACCAGACCCTCCAAACTACTTTATTATTTCTGTCTGCTAGATTGGATGCTGCCTGATTTATGAATCACTGAATGAAACCAGTAAGCTCTTTAAAGTTTTACTCAGTTGGATAACTTACACAAAGTAAGACCAGAAACTTAGTATCTGGAATAATACACATCTATTACTTCAGGATAGTAAATGATGGGAAGTCTGGGGAAGACTTAGCTAGGTCATCTGCTTAGGTTCTCACAGGGCTTCAATCAAGATGCCTACTAGGCTGTATTCTCATCTGGAAGCTTATGTAGCAGACAAAAAATATTTTTTCCTCCACCCTTCTTAGGTTCTGTGGCTGAGACCCCTGTTGTAATAAAAAAAAAACAGATTAATAAGAGAAAAACAAGAGTTTAATAACACATCTCCTTCATGTATACATGGGACATACTCAGGAAAACTGAGTAAAACTCCCTGAAATGACTCAAGCCACCAATCTTAAATATCAGACGCTGGAGGTTAGGAAGGCCAGGTATGGGAAGTTATCAAGAAGAGCTGTAAACAAGAGAAGGCTGTTATGCAGACTGCAGTGGGTACCCTCTTCATTCGTTAACTTCTCTTCCTGGTGCAGAGAGGGACACATCCTTACAATGGGAGACTTCCCTTATTAAAGTGCAAAGTGCCCTAATGAAAGAGGAACTTGTACTGCTTCTAGAGATTTTCCTGTGTATGTTTTTTTTTTCTCAAAATTAATTAGCTTGAAAAAAAATTGGCTCAAAATAAACATTTATGCCAAAGAAGAATGCTTTGAGGTGGCAATTTCTGCTACCCTTCAGTTGGCCGGGGAAGAATCCGTTTCCAAGCTCACTCGGGTTGTTGGCAGAATTCATTTCCTTGTAGCTTTAGGACTGAGGGCACAGGCTTTCTGTTGGCTGTTGGCTGGAAGTATCTTTCAGTTTCCAGAGATGTCTGAAGCTCCTTGCCAAGTGAGCTTTCCCTACTTGACTATTTACAACATGAATCCAGCATCAATATTCTCTAGATTAAGTCTGCTACCAAGATTGAATCAACATAATCACAGGAATGATCCCATCACTTTTTCCTATTCTATTGGTTAGAAGAAAGTCATCGTGGAGCACTTGGGTGACTCAGTAGGGTCTGCCCTTGGCTCAGATCATGATCCAGGGGTCCTGGGATTGAGCCTCTCATCAGGCTCATTCCTGCTCAGTGGAGAGTCTGCTTCTCTTCCTCTGCCCCTCCCCCTTGCCTGTGTGCACTCACATTCTTTTTCTCTCTCAAATACATAAATAAAATCTTTTTTTCTTTTTCTTTTTTTTTTTTAAAGAAGCAAGTCAATAGGTCCAACTCACAATCAAGGGGAGGGCATAGGCAAAAAGTCTGAATGCCAGGATGTGGGTTTATGGGGGTCTGGCTACCAAACACACAACACAGATAATAACCACACAATAATTATACTGAGTTAAAGGAGCCAATCAAAATAGAGTACATACTGAATCCTATTTATATAAAACCTTAGAAGATGCAAACCAATCTACTGTGACAAAATGCAGATCAGTGGTCCCTTGGAGATGGGTCCACGGAGCAGGAGAAAAGTATTATAAAAAGGGACAGGGAGACTTTAGGGGTGATGGCTAAGTTCACTATCTTGATTGAGATGTTTTCATGTGTATACATATATCAAAGCTCATTAAATGTACACTTTAAATATATGCAGTTTATCACATGCCAATAATACTTTAATAAAGACGTTTTCTTTTTTTTTTTTTAAGATTTATTTATTTATTTATGAGAGAGAGAGAGAGAGAGACAAGCAGGCTCCCTGCCGGGAGCCCGACACGGGACTCAATCCCAGGTCTCCAGGATCGCGCTCTGGGCCAAAGGTAGGCGCCAAACCGCTGAGCCACCCAGGGATCCCCAATAAAGATGTTTTTTAAAAAAATAAGTAAAAATATAATTCTTCAGTCATATTAAAAATATAATAGGATAGAACCAATTTATAATATACCTTTTTATTTTTTATTTATCTTTAAAGACTTTATTTACTCATGAGAGACACAGAGACATAGGCAGAGGGAGAAATCCTAATGCAGGTCTCAATCCTAGGACCCCAGGATCACAACCTGAGCCAAGGCAGATGCTCAACCGCTGAGTCACCCAGGTGCCCCTATAATATACCTTTTTAAATTAAATATGAGAAGCCCACAAATAAGGGACAAGGACTCTAATTCACATATGGAAATGATGACCACAAAGTCCTCCCAGGAAAATTCGCCTGGTGTCTGCTCTGTGGCTTATGAGATCCCAACTTTTTTGCATAGTAAAAGATGTCACTTCCTAGTAGGCCGAGAACATTAACAAATGTGAGTCCTCAGAGCACGAGGATACCCTTTCAGTGAGGCATACTTTAGCAGCAATGTGGTAGAGTGAAGAGCATGTAGGTAGTGCCCATTGCCATGAAGAACACAATTTTAATCTCAGGACAGGGTAAAGTATTTCTTTATTGCTTCCTTATGATTCAACTTTCAATTCATATAAAGTCAGGCCCTGATGGAGTCCTACACATCCTCCTCCCAGATTTTCCCTCCATCTCTCCTACCAAATAGGAGATGCTCTGAAGGTCCCCAGAGAATATGATACTGTAATTGGCTGTAGCCAAATCCAGACTCATTCACAGTAAAAAGATACCAGTATGAGATATACACTCAAGCAAAGTATGAAATAGTTTGATAATGACACTAAAAGTAAGAGTAAAGAATCATTAAAAAATTTATCATTGGTTCTAGTCCCCTGTATGAAGAATTTTAAAGATAATAACACATCTAATTTTGAAAAGGTCTTTTCTACTTATCTCCATTTACAGAGGATGAACCTGTAGGATAAAGATTGTGGCAAAGAGTGCAAGGTCCTACAGCAGTGACTTGCAAAGATTGTTAAGAAGCCAGCTAAAATAGCTCCAAAGTCTTTCTTTTAACCCTATTTCATGTTAAATCCTGTTCAGTTTTATGGTCACCAAAAACCAAAGGTTTTAAGACCCGACTTCAATTAAATATTTATTATATGTTGAAGAGTCTTTACAAGGAGCCATATCAGACATTCAGGCAAAGCATTTCTGGTTGAATTAATACTATTTGTAGAAACATTTTCCAATCCTGCCAAATTGACCAGATTCTAAAACAGCAGACACTAAAACTAGGAACCAAATCTGCCAACATTAAGAGCTAAAACGCTGGGATACCTGGGTGACTCAGTGGTTGAGTGTCGGCCTTCAGCTCAGGTGGCGGTCCCAGGGTGCTGGGATCGAGTCCTGTATCGGGTTCCTTGAAGGGAGTCTGCTTCTCCCTCTCCCTGTGTCTCTGCCTCTCTCTCTTAGTCTCTCATGAATAAATAAAGATAAAATCTTTTTTAAAAGAAGACAGGAAATTCACCTGCCCATGTAAGACTCCAGGATTTGTGGGTGGTGATTTGAAGATGCAGTCCACCATTCAAAATTTTACTTGCTACCTATTTTGTGCAATAAGTATTCAGAGAGAATCTTTTTTTTTTTTTTTTTTTTTTTTAAGATTTATTTATTCAGAGAGAGAGAGAGAGAAAGGCAGAGACACAGGCAGAAAAAGAAGCAGGCTCCATGCAGGAAGCCCGACGTGGGACTCGGTCCCAGGTCTCCAGGATCACACCCTGGGCTGCAGGCGGCGCTAAACCACTGTGCCACCGGGGCTGCCCTGCAAGGAGAAACTTAATGGTGAATGGGAAAGACTTGATATCTGCAATAGTATAATGTCTTCCAGATGAAAATTTAGAAAATTATTTCTTTTCATTTGTGTTTATGAATTTCATCCTAAATCTAATAAAAGACACAAAAATAAATACTATTATGTACACATTTAAAACATTTTGACAGATACCAACAAACAACAAACAAGGACAGAAAACAAATGACAAACTAGAAAATATTTGCATTATGTAAAACTGAAAAAGTCAATATTATTAATTTATAACAAGTCTTTTAAAAAATATGTCAATACTATGTATTATAAGAACCTCTGGGCCTCTCCCAGTCTATATATCACTGAGTGGAAAAAATTAAATCACAATTTTGCAACCCCTCATAAAATGAAGGTGTCAGAATAGGAAAGGTTCAGAAACCCTCCTTCCAAGAAATCCTTGTCCCAAGTAATGAATATTCATTCTATCCCCTACTCAGCAACTGTCAGTAAGGGACACCTGGGTGGCTCAGTGGTTGAGTGTCTGTCTTTGGCTCAGGGCATGATCCCAGATTCCCCCGACTGAGTCCTGCATTGGGCTCCTTGCATGGAACCTGCTTCTCCTCCCTCTCCCTGTGTCTCTGCCTCTCTTTCTGTGTCTCTCATGAATAAATAAATAAAATCTTAAAAAAAAAAAAAAAAAAGCAACCCCCAGGGTGCACAGCTCTCTCTCCCCCTCTCTTTCTCTCTCATTCTCCTATCTCAAGATAGGAGAATGGTTTTCATTTTAATAAACTTTCCTGCTTGTGTTACTTGTCTTTTGTGTTGGGTATCTGTCCTTGAATTCCTTCTCGTGACCAAGAACCTTCTGTGACTCTTTTGGGTATGGCTGGGTAGAGGTCTCCAGGCCTGGAGACCCACCACCCTCTCCCAGTTCACCAGCCAACAAAGGTTTCTCTAGAGTAGGGAGTTAATCATTATCAGTCAGATAGCAATCAAATTATGTTAAATACTCACATCCCCTGTGTGGCTCTCTCCTTCAGTTCATGGCTTTTAGGCAGCCTATTCTGGGACTTTTTTCCTGACCCTTAGTTTAGAATCCTTTGTTTCTGCACTTGTCTCATCTGGTTCTTCAAGGCACACATGAACATTGTATTAAGTAATTCAGTTACTTATTTGTTTTCCAGGAGAATATGTCACTGCCCTGACGGCATGGATCTTATTCCTGGCTCTGCATCAGGCCCCGGTTTCAAGGAAAGCCGACCCTTGGGCTTATTATTCATTCCATACACAACCCCATAACACTTAGGAACCAAACACAGGTGGCTGAAGAGCCTGTTTCCCACCCATTTCTCCTCTATCATCACCTAGTCTGCTGCCTACAGAGATATGCTTATTTCATGGGTGTGGGTATTCCCGGGCCTGTACCTTGGCAGCTAAGTTTCAAGACCTATTAGTCCTGATAATACCTCAAAATAAAACTCTGTTCAGTGCTTGATGCCTTCTTGAGTGTCCATTTGTCAGTGTGAGACTCACATATTAAAGAATATAAATTATTGGCATTTCTTTTGTCTTTGAGAGCCTACAAATGATTTCACATTCATTATTTTACTTATTGCCTCAAAAATCTGAGAGGCATATGATATTTGGAATATAAGAAAAATGAAGAACCAGAAGCCTTGGAAAGAAAAGAGAAAGACACACAAGTAGTGAGTCCATAAAGAACATCCACATCTTCAGACTTTTTCCAGAAACACATTGTCACTCTATGCCATCCTATAGTGAGAAAGGAGTTAGGAGGTTTGTGAAAGAATAGCTAGGGAATCAACAAGTCTTAGAAGATTCTAAGGAAAAACCTTTTATATAACAGAGACACACAATGGCACCAACGTGCAACAACATGTGAAGTGATCGGATATAAACTAGTAATCACTTGGGAAGAGACCAACAGTAAAAAAAAAAAAAAAAAAAAAATTACTGATCTTGTAATTGTTCATCTAAAAATATCTTTGGATATTCTCCCTGCAAATCTGCAAATAGATCAATTCCCCTACCCAACTCAGAAACTCAGAGAGTTACATAGATTTCCTGAGCCACAACCATAGAAATAAAACTCCTTTTATTTCTACATTGAATGTACATTTAGTAACAATTATATGCCAAGACTCCATAGGCTACAGGGCTGCCTGAAGGAAGTAGGGTTGCCAGGTAAAATATAGGACACTTAATTAAATTTGTATTTCCAATGAACTGATAATTTTTAAATATGAGCATGTCCCTAATATTGCGTGAGATGTACCACAAAATTATCTGAAGTTCCAATTTACTTGGGCATTTTGTATTTTCATTTGCTTTATCTGGAAGTCATAGATGGACCAGATCCTCCCCAAGTCCTGTGGGGGAAGCCACTATATACACTAGGAAAAGATACAGAGTAATTTCAAATATTCATGGGTTCCTGGAGATGACAACGCAAGGCTATGTTGGATTTTTAAAATATGGGGTCTTGGAAGGCCTCTTAGACCTGATACTTGAAGAAGGAGGAAGAACCACCCTCAAAAGATCCTCAGGGAAAAGGACAGTTGAGAATAATGGATAAGGCAGATACTAGATTTTGGACCAGACAGGTAAAAATCCTAAATCCCCAACCCAATTTATGAGCTAGTGACCTTGGGAAGGCTTCAGTTCTTTGTGTCTTGGATTTATCAAAGTTTAAATGGAGATCATAATGGTATCTGTGATCCACATTTTATTAGGAAGTGCTTAGCACAGTGTCTGACACATTTTAGCCCTTAATGCCTTATTTAATGTGTGTGGGTGTGATTATGTCTGTTTGATCATGATCTGTTTCTCACATGGTGTGTCTGTGGACATTAATCTGTCTCTCTACCACTCAAGGTCTGTGTGGGCACTTCTGTCTTTCAGTAGTATTGTGTATGGTTCAAGTTGTGTCTCAATAGCATGGCCTGTGGGGTCGTGGTCTGTATCACCTACCACAATGGAGTTCCTTAAGAATCAGGACGGGTTTTTCTGAGCCACTGCACCAGAATCGCCCAGCACAGAATCATGTATAGAGAGGGTTTGGTGATTGTGCAGTAGATTAATACATGAATGGATGAGATTTGCTGTTTTGTGCTTGTCTGTTGCTGTGTGTCAGTGTCGTTGCATGTCCCTATCATTTTATCAGTAACAATCATTGTAGAGGACCTTGATTAGATGAATGTCTGATGTGTATCTGGGTGTCACTGTGGAGCAGTATCAATGTTTTGTCCTTTTATGAATGTGTGGCTTTTCAGAATCAGTGTGTTTTGGAAGTCATTAACCCTGGCTCTAGATTTGCCATCATGTGAGCCTCACACACCTCACAAGAGGTGCTAACTCCCGAATTTCTGGGTTTTGCTCTTCAAGGCCTATATATAAGGGCTGCTTCTGCTCTCTGAACTTGACAAGACCCCAAGCCTAGACCCATGGACATATGTACCTAGACTCAGTATATAAAAACTATTCTGGAAGTAACTTTTTCATTTAATATTTCTTTAGAAGTCCATTATGTGTTAGTCTTGATACCACGGACACACTACAGAATAGCCCAGGCCCTTATGGAGAAAGGGAAACAGATATGATGGGAGACAGATATTAAACAAATAGTTGGGAATACTTAACTGTAGTTCTTATATGTGCATAAAGAATTACAAAGGGCTCTGAGAACTTAACATGAGACATCTTAATCTTGGAGACGGGGAAAGGCCTCCCAAGGTGGTGGTTGGCATTAGAGCTGTGTAGCAGAGAATGTGCAGAAGAACAAGATTTCAGACAGTGCAAAGTGTAAGCATATAACTAATTTTAACTGACATAGTTGCTATTTGAAGGAAGAAATCTCTTGAGGAGTCCTCATGTTATCAGAAGATATTACATTGAGAACAGATCACTATTATTCTTCACTGGTCTAATATGCTAGAAAGAGTTCTACACATTTCTGTATATATTTGATAGAAGTAGATTAACTCTACCCAAGTGAATGGAGAATGGTGTTGGTTAAGAAATATCACCCAAAAAGCAAGTATGTTTGGGCAGATGTCTAATTAGCTGGGTATATGATGAAGCACCACGTGCTACAGACCGCAGAGCCACACTCAAAGTTGAAAAGCAAATAATCAGTCCCTTTCTCTATAGTCGTTCTACAAAAGGTAAATATGGAAATTCTCTTTGAAAAAATATAAATTAGTCAAAGAAAACGAAGCAGTACAGATTGCACAAGCATCCTAAGAAATGGGTTAAGAAGGAATTCATATGACATAGGTGAGAGAGATCAAAGCTTCACTCTGAGGAGTCTTAAGAGCATGGATGGTCTTGAATGTTTACTTAAAGAGTTGCATATTGATCTAAGAGACAGAGTCAAGTTGTGGCCATTTGATGTATTTTTCTCTATTTTACATATATATGTACACAGGCTCCATGCAGTGAACCTGATGTGGGATTTGGTCTCCAGGATCAAGCCCTGGACTGAAGGTGGCACTAAACCACTGAGCCACCTGGGCTCCCCAATTTAGATAATATTTAGAAAAAAATATCTAAAATATATCTAGTAAAATAATGGGCTATATATTTCTATGTAGAAAAATCATGTAAGACACTATTGAGATAAATTAGAGAAGATATAAATAATTGAAAAGTATAATATGCATTGCAAGATTCAATACCTTACAGATGTCAATTATATTCATATTGACTTACAGATTCAAACAATATTATCCAAAATTACATCAGCCTTCTCTTTTTGGGAGGCAGAAATTTACAAAATGATTCTAAAATGTTTATGAAAATACAAAAAGGCAATTTAGAACAGGCAAATCTTGAATAGGAACAAGGTGTGAAGACTTACTACAAAGCGATATATATCTATATATATAGATATATATCTTTAAAGATTTTGTTTATTCATGAGAGACAGAAAGAGGCAGAAAACACCGGCAGAGGGAGAAGTAGGCTCCATACAGGGAGCCCCATGCAGGACTCGATTCCAGGACCCCAGGATCATGCCCAGAGCCGAAGGCAGACACTTAACCGCTGAGCCACCCAGACGTCCCTACAAGGCTATGTTACATAAGACAGAGGGTTATTGTAAAATAGGCAGGTGAAGAAAATAGATATCTGAAAAACACTACACACACATGGACACTTGATGTGTATGGTAAAGGTGATTTTGTAGTGCAAAGGAGAAAAAGATGGTCTTCTCGACAAATGGTGTTTATTTAAATACCAAAATGAATGTATTTATCTATAGATGGATGACAGATCAATCGATATTTCGATGGATTTTTCCTCCCACTATAAATAAATATTAGTTCTAGGTGAGTTGTAGATCTAAATCTAAGAGGTAGAATAATATAGTCTGTGCGTGCTAATAAAGGGCAAAACCTTTGTGGTTTCCAGATGGCAGATTTTTTTCAAGCATCTTTCACTTCCTCTCTTCCTGTCGCGCTCCAGGCAGGCACCAGGCAGGAGAGGTGCACCAAGGAGGTACTTCACTGCTCTCATAAAGTTCCCACCAAACGAACGATAAAGTGGAAAACCCGCAACGTCAACTTTTTGGACAAATTGGCTTAATTTTTTCCCCCTCTCCTAACTAAAATGCCCCAACCGACGAGGGTAGGATTCGAACCCACGCGTGCAGAGCACAATGGATTAGCAATCCATCGCCTTAACCACTCGGCCACCTCGTCGCGACGCGCCGGGGTTCCTAAGTACTTTATTTCAGAGTTTACACCCGGGAACTCCTGCTGTCCTGGAGGGAAGGACGGTCAGGAGACGTCCAGGAGACGTGGGGCCGGCGGGCTCCGCACAGAGCGGCCGCGGAGCGCGGGGGACCCTCGCGCTGGGGCAGGGGCGGGGGCAGCTCTCGCCCGAGGCCCGACCGCGCCCGCAGCGCCACAGGCCCCGCCGGGGTCCGGGCTGCAGGGCCGCGTGCGCGCAGGAAGCCCTCTGAGCCCGCCGCGGGCAGGGGCCCCCAGAGTCGGGCCGCCAGAGCCCACCCCAGGGCCCCTGGCGAGTCCGGACCCCGCATTCCTGGCGGCTGAGACAGCCTGGGCGACCGAAGCACGGGGCCGAGTGAGGCGGTGCTGCCTCTCTCACCGCCTAACGCTGCGGGGTGGGGTTGCAGAGGTGACCCTGCACCGGGGTGGGGCGAGGGCCCCTTTGCCGCGCATCCGCCCGGGGGAACCCTGAGTTCTCAGCAGCCCCCCCCCCCCCAAATCCGTGCCTCTGGGTGATTTTCTAGGGGACGGGTTCTCAGCTTCTGTCCGATTTTACAAGGCATGTGGTGCTAGGGATGTCAAAAGACTCACTCCTAGCGAGGAAATTATTTGGGGAAGGGGTGAAAAAAGGCTGTTTCAACCTTTTTTTTTTTTTTTTTTTTTTTAGGTTTTTGATTAGTTTCACTGAATGAATAAAATGCACATAAATGAACATGGGTAGGGCTTAATTCTGACCAATCATAATGAATCATAAATGCCTGGTCAGAGAAGGTCATATTAAAGGTGAGTCTTGCAGAGGAAGTTTTCTAGAGGTGGCTGAGAAAGGGTGTCCCGCGCTGAGGAAGGGGCCTGAGCAAAGGCAGGGAGCTCGCAGGATCTACACAAGTATGCGGAAATCACTGGCTGGAGCACTGATGCACGTGAGTGATCAGGGAGCATCCATAAATCTGAGAAGGGAGGTGGTCATGAAGATTTTTTTTTCTTTCTTTTTTTTTTTTTTTTTTTTTAGAAACTTTATTTTCCGTCAACCTTATTTCCATTCTGTTCCTTCTGTGGAAGAGCAGCTTAAGACCACTCAGTGGTTGTTCCTACCCATTCAGTGGCCTGAGCAGTGGGAGCTGCAACAGGATTTTTTTTTTCCATGAAGCCTAAGCAAATCAATCACAGGAGGAACCTACGCAGGGGACATGGGGGAAATCTTGCAGGAATGGATCTCCACTCATTCTTATACTCTTAGTGTGAGGGCACTTTACCTTGGGTTGCACTAATATCTTGAGTGAAGACCACTCTTTGCTTGTGATGAACCATTCTCTCTTCTTACTTGAAAAAAAAAACCTTCTATTTTAGTGTTTGCCTTATTGACCTGCACGGATCTTCATGCTCAGCTTCACCCACTTTCCTCTGCCTTGTTTTCCTCTCTAGTCCAATTCCTGATTTTGTATCAAGAAGGATCTATTTCCCCTCTTTCCAACAAGACCTTTTCCCTCATGGAGTGCTCTTGCCCTTCCTCATTTGAACCTGGATAAATTTTTTATCCATACCTTAGTTCTCACCTTAAAGCTTATTTTTTCATTAATATTTTTTAACAATAACCATGTTTTAAAATCTTAAACACTTCAAAAGCATGTATACATAAAAAAGCGATCTTTTTCCTCTTTTCTTCTTCCCCCTTGGGAGAGAAAAAGATTTTTAGACATTTGATTTTTTGTTTGTGTTGTTTTTGTTTTTACCAGCAGCATGTCTCCAAATCTCATACTATAGCAGAGATGGCTAGTTGTCCATCAATATTTGTTCCTTTCTTAGAAATGGGCATTTAGAAGGGCTTATAGCCACCCAGAGAAGACTACCATGCACAACTTTTCTTGATGGCTAAGCATGGCCATGTGACCAATTTCTAAACTAGTGCATTAGAGAGTCACTGTATGTAAAGCTTGCAGGTTATGCCCAAAAGAGGAAAGAAGTACCACCCACTTCTCTCTTCCTACTCTCTCCGCTTGCTGGAAAAGCCAACACCATAAGAAGGAAGGAGCAATGAGGTAGAATACTGGAAGGAAACACCCTGGAGTGAAAGCATCACCCTAGGATTGATTATACATTCAGACAATTATGTAAGATGTGAGTCCCATCTGCTTCCTTTAAGCTACAGTAGGTTACAAAGGCAAAATTATATTCCAGGGGATCCCTGGGTGGCTCAGCGGTTTGGCACCTGCCTTTGGCCCAGGGTGTGATACTCGAGTCCTGCATTAGTCTCCCTGCATGGAGCCTGCTTCTCCCTCAGCCTGTGTCTCTGCCTCTCTCCATCTCTCTCATGAATAAATAAATAAAATCTTAAAAAATATATTCTAAATAATACACATTATTTCTACTTACTGATTTTTTAAATTTACTGTTTTTTTACTGATTATCCATTATACAAAAAGATCCACCTCTTTTTCCTGAACATTAGAAGTTTTTTTTTTCCAAGTTACCGCAAATAACCATACACGTTTGTCTTTAAAAAGGGGTTAAGACGGAAATCCCTGGGTGGCTCAGAGGTTTAGTGCCTGCCTTCAGTCCAGGGTGTGGTCCTGGAGGCCCAGGATTGAGTCCCACGTTGGGCTCCCTGTGTGTGTCTCTGTGTCTCTCATGAATGAATAAATAAAATCTTTAAAAGGGGGAGGGGATAGAATTGGATGATTTCTGTAGTTGCTATACAGTTTTCTTCAGGATGTCTTCACCATAATCATGTACCTTTTCTTTCTCTACCACTGGGGGTGGATATCCTAAGGCTTTTTCTATCTTAATTTGCTTTCTACATTGTAGAGTAGCTTCCTGAAAAGAAAAAAAAGTTCATTGGGAATAAGATTTTTGAGTATTTGGGCATTGGAAAATATCTATTATGTTTCTCCAACGGTTGATTGAAGGTTGGTTGGGTATGGGAATGCTAGGTTGGGGAATATTTTCTTTCAGGATTCTGAAAGTTCTCCATTGTCTTTGGCTTTCAGTATTACTTTACAAGAATTAAGAAGTCATTCTAATTACTGATACTTCATTTCTAATTAGCTTTTCTCTCTTTCAGGATAATTTCCCTGTCTACAGTGTTCCCAAAAGTCTGAAAAGTATGCCATCATGTGTTTCTATTTTCATTCATTGTTCTGAGAGCTCTATTACTTCATTAAATTTGGAAAATCATGTATTTCCGTTTGGAAAATTAGCTTGACTTTTTTGTTGTTGATTTTCTCACTTACATGTTCTCTATTTTCTTTTTTTTTTTTTCCTGGAACTTCTTTTACCTCAGATTTTATAGCTCCAAGATATTTCCTCTCCTTTTTTCTTTCCTCCCTGCCATCCCCCCCCCTTTTTTTTTTACTATTTGCACTCTGCTTATTTTTTAATAGACTTATTTTTTTATTGGAGTACAATTTGCCAACATATAGCATAACACCCAGTGCTCATCCTATCAAGTGTCCTACTCAGTGCCCGTCACCCAGTCACCCCAACCCCCCGCCCACCTCCCTTTCCACCACCCCTTGTTCGTTTCCCAGAATTAGGTGTCTCTCATGTTCTGTCACCCCCTCTGAGGTTTCCCACTCATTTTCTTTCCTTTCCCCTTTATTCCCTTTCACTATTTTTTATATTCCCCAAATGAATGAGACCATATAATGTTTGTCCTTCTCCGATTGACTTATTTTACTCAGCATAATACCCTCCAGTTCCATCCACTTTAAAGCAAGTATTGGCTGAGTATTATTTCAGATGGCTGAGTAATATTCCATTGTATACATAGACCACATCTTCTTTATCCATTCATCCTTTGATGGAAACCGAGGCTCCTTCCAGAGTTTGGCTATTGTGGACATTGCTGCTATAAACATTGGGGTGCAGGTGTCCTAGCGTTTCACTGCATCTGTACCTTTGGGGTAAATCTCCAGCAGTGCAATTGCTGGGTTATAGGGTAGCTCTATTTTTAACTCTTTGAAGAACCTCCACACAGTTTTCCAGAATGGCTGCACCAGTTCACATTCCCACCAACAGTACAAGAGGGTTTCCCTTCTCCACATCCTCTCCAACATTTGTTTTTTCCTGCCCTGTTAATTTTCCCCATTCTCACTGGTGTGAGGTAGTATCTCATTGTGGTTTTGATTGGTATTTCCCTGATGGCAAGTGATGCAGAGCATTTTCTCATGTGCTTGTTGGCCATGCGTATGTCTTCTTTGGTGAAATTTCTGTTCATGTCTTTTGCCCATTTCATGATTGGGTTGTTTGTTTCTTTGCCATTGAGTTTAATAAGTTCTTTATAGATCTTGGATACTAGCCCTTTATCTGATACGTCATTTGCAAATATCTTCTCCCTTCTGTAGGTTGTCTTTTAGTTTTGTTGACTGTTTCTTTTGCTGTACGAAGCTTTTTATCTTGATTAAATCCCAATAATTCATTTTTGCTTTTGTTTCCCTTGCCTTCATAGTTGTATCTTGCAAGAAGTTGCTGTGGCCAAGTTCAAAAAGGGTGTTGCCTGTGTTCTCCTCTAGGATTTTGATGGAATCTTATCTCACATTTAGATCTTTCATCCATTTTGAGTTTATCTTTGTGTATGGTGTAAGAGAATGGTCTAGTTTCATTCTTCTGCATGTGGCTGTCCAATTTTCCCAGCACTATTTATTGAAGAGGCTGTCCTTTTTCCAGTGGATAGTCTTTCCTGCTATGTCGAATATTAGTTGACCATAGAGTTGAGGGCCCATTTCTGGATTCTCTATTCTGTTCCATTGATCTGTATGTCTGTTTCTGTGCCAGAAACATCACTGTCTTGATGATCACAGCTTTGTGGTACAACCTGAAATCCAGCATTGTGATGCCCCCAGGTATGGTTTTCTTTTTTAATATTCCCCTGGCTATTCGGGGTCTTTTCTGATTCCACACAAATCTTAAGATTATTTGTTCCAACTCTCTGAAGAAAGTCCATGGTATTTTGATAGGAATTGCATTAAATGTGTAGGTAGCCCTGGGTAGCATTGACATTTTCACAATATTAATTCTTCCAATCCATGAGCATGGAGTATTTTTCCATCTCTTTGTGTCTTCCTCAATTTCTTTCAGAAATGTTCTGTAGTTTTTAGGGTATAGATCCTTTACCTCTTTGGTTAGGTTTATTCCTAGGTATCTTATGCTTTTGGGTGCAATTGTAAATGGGATTGACTCCTTAATTTCTCTTTCTTCAGTCTCATTGTGAGTGGATAGAAATGCCACTGATTTCTGGGCAATGATTTTGTATCTTGCCACACTGCCGAATTGCTGTGTGAGTTCTAGCAATCTTGGGGTGGAGTCTTTTGGGTTTTCAATGTACAGTATCATGTCATCTGCAAAGAGGGAGAGTTTGACTTCTTCTTTTCCAATTTGAATGCCTTTAATGTCTTTTTGTTGTCTGATTGCTGAGGCTAGGACTTCCAGTACTATGTTGAATAGCAGTAGTGACAGTGGACATCCCTGTCCTGTTCCTGATCTTAGGGGAAAGGCTCCCAGTGTTTCCCCACTGAGAATGATATTTGCTGTGGGCTTTTTGTAGATGGCTTTTAAGATGTCGAGGAATGTTCCCTCTATCCCTACACTGAAGAATTTTGATCAGAATGGATGGATTTTGTCAAATGCTTTCTCTGCATCTATTGAGAGGATCATATGGTTCTTGGTTTTTCTCTTGCTGATATGATGAATCACATTGATTGTTTTATGAGTGTTGAACCAGCCTTGTGTCCCAGGGATAAATCCTACTTGGTCATGGTGAATAATTTTCTTAATGTACTGTTGGATCCTATTGGCTAGTACCTTGTTGAGAATTTTTGCATCTGTTTTCATCAGGAATATTGATCTCTAATTCTTCTTTTTGGTGGGGTCTCTGTCTGGTTTTGGAATTAAGGTGATGCTGGCCTCATAGAAGTTTGGAAGTATTCCATCCCTTTCTATCTTTTGGAACAGCTTTAGTAGAATAGGTATTGTTTCTTCTTTAAACGTTTGATAGAATTCCCCTGGGAAGCCATCTGTCTTGGGAGGTTTTTGATGACCGCTTCAATTTCCTCCCTGGTTATCAGCCTGTTCAGGTTTTCTATTTCTTCCTGTTCCAGTTTTGGTAGTTTGTGGCTTTCCAGAAATGCGTCCATTTCTTCTAGATTGCCTAATTTATTGGTATATAGCTGCTCATAATATGTTTTTAAAATCGTTTGTATTTCCTTGGTATTGGTTGTGATCTCTCATTTTTCATTCGTGATTTTATTAATTAGAGTCTTTTCTCTTTTGTTTTTAATAAGGCTGGCTAATGGTTTATCTATCTTATTAATTCTTTCAAAGAACTAACTCCTGGTTTTGTTGATCAGTTCTACAGTTCTGGTCTCTATTTCATTGGTTTCTGCTCGGATCTTTATTAACTCTCTTCTGCTGGGTGTAGGTTTTACTTGCTGTTCTTTCTCCAGTTCCTTTAGGTGCAAGGTCAGCTTGTGTATTTGAGTTTTTCCCAGTTTTTTGAGGGATGCTTATATTGCGATGTATTTCCCTCTCAGGACTGCTTTTGCTATATCCCAAAGATTTTGGGATTTGGGGATAATGGTTGTATCTTCATTCTCATTAGTTTCCATGAATCTTTTAAATTCTTCTCTAATTTCCTAGTTGACTCTTTCATCTTTTAGCAGGATGGTCTTTAAACTCCACGTGTTTGAATTTCTTCCAAACTTCTTCTTGTGATTGAGTTCAAGTTTCAAAGCATTATGGTCTGAAAATATGCAGGGGACACTCCCCATCTTTTTGTATTGGTTAAGTCCTGATTTGTGACCCAGTATGTAGTCTATTCTGGAGAAAGTTCCATGTGCATTTGAGAAGAATGTGTATTCAGTTGCATTTGGATGTAAAGTTCTGTAAATATCTGTGAAATCCATCTGGTACAGTGTATCATTTAAAGTTCTTGTTTCTTTGGAGATGTGCTTAGAAAATATGTCATTTGCAGAAAGCACTGTGTTGAAGTCTCCCAGTATAAGTGTATTATTATCTAAGTATGTCTTAGCTTTGATTATCAATTGATTGATATACTTGGCAGCTCCTGCATTAGGGGCATAAATATTCATGATTGTTAGGTCCTCTTGTTGGATGGATCCTTTAAGTATGATATAGTATCCCTCTTCATCTCTTACTACAGTCTTTGGGATAAACTTTAATTTATCTGATATAAGGATGGATACCCCTGCTTTCTTTTGAGGACCATTTGAATGGTAAATAGTTCTCCAATCTTTTATTTTCAGGCTGTAGATGTCCTTAGGTCTCAAATGAGTCTCTCATAGACAACAAATAGATGGGTCTTGCTTTTTTATTCAGTCTGAAACCCTGCGTCTTTTGATGGGATCATTAATCCCATTCATGTTCAGAGTTACTATTGAAGGATATGAATTTAGTGTCATCATAATACCTATTCAGTCCCTGTTTTTGTGGATTATTTCTTTGGACTTCCTCTTTCTTTTACAGAGTCTCCCTTAATATTTTTTGCAGAGCTGGTTTGGTGGTCACATATTCTTTCAGTTTGTGCCTATCTTGGAAGCTCTTTATCTCTCCTTGTATTCTGAATGAGAGCCTTGCTGGATAAAGGATTCTTGGCTGCATGTTCTTCTCATTTAGGACCCTGAATAAATTCAGCCCTTTCTGGCCTGCCAGGTCTCTGTGGAGAGGTCTGCTATTAATCTAATATTTCTCCCCATATAAGTTAGGGATCTCTTGTCTCTTGCTGCTCTAAGGATTTTCTCTTTATCTTTGGAATTTGCAAGTTTCACTATTAAATGTCAAGGTGTTGAGATCCCTGGGTGGCTCAGTGGTTTGGCGCCTGCCTTCAGCCCAGGGCATGATCCTGGAGACCTGGGATCGAGTCCCACGTTGGGCTTCCTGCATGGAGCCTGCTTCTCCCTCTGCCTGTGTCTCTGCCTCTCTCTCTATATCTCTCTCATGAAGAAATAAATAAAAATCTTTATAAATAAATGTCAAGGTGTTGAACAGTTTTTATTGATTTGGGGGGGGGGGCAGGGATCTCTTTATATCCTAGATCTGAATGCCTGTTTCCCTCCCCAAGTTAGGGAAGTTCTCAGCTATGATTTGTTCAAATACATTTTCTGGTCTTCTGCTCCTTTTGGCGCCCTCTGGAACCCCAATTATACATAGATTTTTCCTTTTGAGGCTGTCATTTATTTTCCTTAACCTTTCCTCATGGTATTTTAATTGTTTTTCTCTTTTTTTCCTCAGCTTCCTTCCTTGCCATCAACTTGTCTTCTATGTCACTCACTCTTTCTTCTGCCTCATTAACCCTCATCATTAGGACCTCCAGTTTGGATTGCATCTCACTTAATTGATTTTTAATTTCGGCCTGATTAGATCTAAATTCTGCAGCCATGAAGTCTCTTGAATCCTTTATGCTTTTTTCCAGAGCCACCAGTAGCTTTATTTTTTTTTTCACCAGTAGCTTTATAATTGTGCTTCTGAATTGGCTTTCTGACATCAAATTGTAATCCAAATTCTGTAATTCTGCGGGAGAGAGTACTATTTCTGATTCTTTCTTTTGTGGTGAGTTCTTTCTAGTCATTTTGCTCAGTGCAGAGTGGCTAAAAAAGAGTTGTACTTGTTAGAAGTGCAAACTCTTCTCTCTGTAGCATTCCAGCTGTTCTCTCTTTAAATCTCAGGCTGAATTCATAGGTTTTCAGGATTATTTGTAAGTTGATGGGGACAGGTGACTTGGGGACCCTACTCTTCCGCCATCTAGACATTTTTTAATGAGACCCTACTCTTCTGCCATCTAGACATTTTTTTAAAGATTTTATTTATTCATAGAGACAGAGAGAGAGAGAGAGGCAGAGACACAGGCAGAAGGAGAAGCAGGCTCCATGCAGGGAGCCCGACGTGGACTCCATCCTGGGTCTCCAGGATCACACCCCGGGCTGCTGGTGGCGCTAAACCGCTGCGCCACCGGGACTGCCCAGACATTTTTTTAAAGGCAGTTCTAGGTTTACAGAAAAATTGATAGGAAAGTACAGAGTTCCCACATACCCTCTCTTCTCTCCTACAGCTTCTCTTATTATTTACATCTCATAGTCTTGTGCTATATTTGTTACAGCCGAGGGACCAATGTAACCAAAGTCCATAATTTACATTAAGGTTCACTCCTTGTGCTGCACATTCTATGGGTTTTGACAAATGTGTCATGACATGTGCCCATCACTACAGTATCATACAGAATAATTTCACTGGCGTGTGCTCTACCTCTTCATTCCTATATCCCTCCCTACCTGTTTCAGATTGGCTTCTTTCACTTAACAATATGCTTTTAAGGTTCTTTAATGTCTTTTTGTGGCCTGAGTGCTCATTTCTTTTTCTTACTAAATAATATTCCATTGTATGGATGTACCACAGTTTATCCATTTATTAATTTTTTAAATATTTTATTTATTTGAGAGAGAGAGCATGTGTGTGCCCAAACATGGGGAAGGGCATAGTAGAGGGAGAGAGATTCTCAAGCAGACTCTGCACTGAGCACAGGGTCCAACATGGGTTCGATGCCAAGACTCTGAGATGGTAACCTGAGCTAAAACCAAAAGTTGGATGCTTAACCAACTGAACCAATCAGACACCCCATCCATTCACTTACTGAAGGACGTTTTGGTTGCTTCTCAGTTTTTCCAGTTATGAATAAAGCTGCTATAAGCATTCGTGTGCAGGTTTTGTTGTAGTCATAAGTTTCAATTCATTTGGGTATCTACTAGGGAGCATAACTGTTGGTTCCCCTTTATATTTTTACTCCATATTCTGGAAGATATCCTTCACATTTTATTGCAGTTACTCCATTAAGTTTTTCATTTCTACTCTCATAATTTGAATTTTAAGATGCTTTTGTAGTTGAGCTACTGTTTTGTATAGCATTCTTTCTCTCTGTAATAACTTTCCTGAGTTTTCTTCTTTCTGCATAATATTTTCCTCTATTTTTTTCTAGTTCACTTTTATCTCTATCATGTTAGGCACTTATTTTAGATGTCTAGTGATCCTTGGTTGCTGGTTATAGTTATAATTAAGCCCTTACAATAACTGGACACTGAGATTATGAGTCCAGTTTATTGACTGTGGGCATCACAGTAAAGTGATCTACTGTGCCATTTCCTATCAGACAGTATCTTTAAATTATCCTTTTTGGGATAATAAAATGTCTTGAAAGAGGATAATTCAATCTCTGGCTTAGGTGGCATAGAACTGACTTCCTGCATCTTAAGAAAATTCTTGAAGGACAAAGGTTGGAGGAGGTTTGAATTTCAAACTTCATGAATAACAACATCTACTTCAAATTATAAAATTGTTTTACAAATCAATTATACACTCATATTTCATGTATAAAAAGAGACAATATATTCTACACCACTTCTGAAAAAGGACCTGCATCTTCATGTTTATTGGGCTTCCAAAATTGCCCTAAACAAAGGTAAAAAAAAAAGACCACTCTTCCAGAATACTTTCAAAATGAGCCTTCAAAGAAATTGCCGTGATGTGTGTGTGTGTGTGTGTGTGTGTGTGTGTGTGTCAGCATTCAGTGTTGGTCACAAAGCAGCAGTTATTCCAAGGAAATATCTTAAGATAGCTGGCAAGAGCAAAAGAACTGAATTAATACCTTCCTCCTCATCTTTTTTCTTTGTCATCTTTTATATTTATGCTAATTAATTCACCTGAGCGTTTTGCACAGTTCCTAAGTGAGAGCATTTCCTGGAGGAAAAAGTACTGGTGTGCATGGGGTCTAGGGTAGGTGTTGCTCCTTGGGGTTTTCCCTGGAGTGTACACGTCGGCCCTGCTTCTGCAGGCTCTTCTGGGAAGTCTGGACGCATGAAAACGCTATGTAGTTACTTGGAACTAGTAGAAACAAACCTTATTTTATTCCCTGCCCACCTCTACGTCCCTAGCATCAGGCACAGGTGGACACACAGCAGCCACTGAATATTCACTGGCTGACAGAGCACCTGAATGAGCTCCGACCAGGGCAGTGCAGGACCAGAAAGAGGCCGGCGTCTGGCCGCTGTCATAGGCCGTAGGGAGCAGCAGAGGTTGAGGGTCGGAGAGCTCCCCACCCCTCCCCACCCCTCCGCACCCCTCCCCACCCCACCAGAGGGCTGTAACAGCGGAAATCGGACTAGGACTGGGCGGCAGCAGGTAAGGTGCCGGAGCATGGCTCTCACTCCGCCCCCTGCGGCAGGTGTGCGCATGCGCGTGCCCGCCAGCCACTCCCCCGCCTCCCTCCCTCCCTGCACCCGAGGAAGGATGCACAGAAGAGCCGGCCTGTGGCTGGTGCAGCATCAGCACCGCAGGTGCGTAGGCGCGCGGGAGATGCGGGCATTCGTGCCCGGCTCCTCCGAGAACACTGCCATTCCACAGCCAGTGTTTTTGGCAAGAATATTTGGGAAAACGCTTTTTTCCCCCCTGATGCTATTAAGTCCAAGTGGTTGAAAAGGAAGCGGGCTCGTCCGGGATTTGAACCCGGGACCTCTCACACCCGAAGCGAGAATCATACCCCTAGACCAACGAGCCACCCACGTGCGAGGCTTGTCCATATTTTGGTATAAGAAGAAATAGAATCAAATTCTGTTTTATTTTGTTTACAAAAAAATTGTTTCCCAATAAGGTATAATTCCCCACCAATCACTTACATAAATGAAACAGTTTGGAAGAGCTGTTTGTGGGCACGGTATATTAAATCTAAACCACCATGATATCACTTGGTTGTAAGACTGGTCACCTGTAGGAAGTTTTAAGATTATCTTTTTTCTTTGATCTACATTACTGAACTACTCTACGTAATTGAACTCACTTTCATTTAGCTTTTAATTAAATTCGGTTAGAAAAGGTGTCCTGGGGCTTTCCTCTACTTACTATTATCCTTTTTGAAAACTGGATATTACTATTACTGGGGAGTTCAGAAGCCATGCGCTCTAACCAGGAGTCTTTGCAGCTAGCAAAGGTTCCTCAGAATGAACACTCTGAATCTCCGCAAATTACGTTGATTCAATTCCATAACATTAATTTTTCAGGGGAGCCAAGAGGTTAGTATTAGGTGAGTTTCTTGACTTACCAAAATCTCTGGTTGAAGGCAAAGTTTTCACAATGGGCCATTAGCTGATATATGTAAACCACATTTTAAACCCACGTAAAGGATCACCTGGGTGGCTCAGTGGTTGAGCGTCTGCCTTTGGCTCAAGTTGTGATCCAGGGGTTGTGGGATAGGGTCCCATATCGGGCTCTCTGTGGAAAACCTGCTTTTCCCTCTACCTATGTCTCTGCCTCTCTCTTTGTGTCTCTCATGAATAAATAAATAAAATCTTTAAAAATAAATGCACATAAACATGTATGCATTGAACTAATACACATTTTTAATTTTATTTTGCTGTACTGAATTTGATACCTTCAAAATTAAAAGCAGTTCACCTCATTACATTCATTCTTTCAATTATTCTATTATTTATAGAATGCCTACTTTTTTTAATTTTTTACCCCAAATGAAATTCTGTTACAAAGATGAATAAAAATAATGATTTTTTTGAATATGTGTGGAGAGAAATCAATCCTTTGTGAAAGAGAGAGTAGACTTAAACCAGCACTCAGTTTACATTTTTACTTGTATTTACTGGGTGGATTAAAGTAATTATGAGGTTAGGAGGCACTCTACTTTTGATCTTAATGTTGGAATAGCAAGATTCTTGTTACCGTCCAACTGCTTGCTTTCTACCTTGCCAGTTTAAAAAATCTTGACTGATTATTCTGAAACATCTGCCTTTGAGTAGTAATAATTTCTAATTGCCCTCAAACTTAAGCCACGGTTCAGACTCAGCATTCCACATCCACGAAAACATGTTCTCTTCAAAAAATAGCATCTTATATTCATTTACAGATGGATCCCCTGACATAGGACTATAATAAGACTTTAAATCAAAGTTTAAATACTTCATTGTGGAAAAGACTTGTTCAACCTGAACCCAAAAACTTTCAAAGATTCAATTACTTGGTAAACGAGAGCCCTTCCTTTCCGGTGAAATCAACTGAATAAATTAGTTTACTAATTTCTGAACTCACTTAGTCTTGGGGTCACATGCTCCACAGAGCGGCCTACATTCTAGACCTCAAACTTCTGTTCTCTCTTTATTTCCATAGTGGAATATACTTTATCCTGTCTCAAGCCAATTTCCCTGAGGATAATAAATAATTTATTTACTTGTATACCAGTGAGAACTCAGACTCCAAACAAAGGTCACTATTTAAACATTGCTAAAAGGAGCATCATTTTACATAGTAGAGGACCCACATGAAATTTATATTCCAGTGATTTTACTGAGATGTCTACTGTTCTTGTCTAAGTCATGTAGATCATATGTAATCAGATACTTAGTTATGTTGGCAAACATGATTATATTCATACTTATACTCACATTCCTTGGTAAACAGAAGGCATATCATGAAGATACAGTTACAAAAGACACATTAGGACAAAGGGCATAAAATATCCTAACAAATGAAAACAAAACTTATTTGCCAAGTTTCTATTTAATAATTACTCGGTGTCAGATTTATATTAGGCCCTGGGTTACCAAAAACAAACAAGAGTTTCAGTCCTTAGAGAGACTTGGCTAGCTGGCTGTCCGGGTAGCTATGTCACTTTTCTAGTTGTTCTCAGCTGAGATTTTTATTCCATTTTCTCTCATATCTCTCACCAAAAAGTCAGCTTCCTAGTACGGCTTTGACTATTCCTTTTGGACTACTGACGGTGGTAAGGTTTGGTTTCAGTTGCCACTTAATAACGTTATCTTTGGAAATATTATTGAATCACTAGGTTTATTATCATCTATAGGTAGGGGAAAAAAGGTAATCATGGCACCAAGTAAATAAGAGTTAGAGGGAATTTTTCTGTCTTCACACTTTTGGAATAAAAAATATGAGCCACATCTTCTTGGCTATTTAATCAATGTAACTATATTTAAATGACAACTAACATATATTTTGGGGCCTTCTGATGACTACTTAACTTAGGCTTATGTTACTAAATTTCTCATTCTTCCCATCTGTTATATGAGAACCACTCCCACATGAGTTCTATCTGTAGACTATGACTCACTTGCTACGATAAAGTTTACATTAGTTCAGAACTCTAGTTTTGATCCATATTTTAACCTAAAGAATATATATGGAATCTATTCCACTTCCATAATATGCTCTGTGGTATGACAAATGATTTGAGTGACATTCGTATTAATTTTCTATAGTTGACTTTCACGGAGATAATTGCCTGATATTTTTTCTGACAAGTCACCTAAAGATTTGCTGTCTTATAAGTGAGACAGCGTGGAGACTGGACTGTTCCCCTTATCACCAACCACAAAAATCCTTTATTGGCTGCCTTCACAAAAAGAAAAAAGCTAAAACTCAACACCCTTGTATAGCTCATTTTGCAGGAATGCAGAGGCAGGATGCTTACTGAAAGAAGGGGTGAGGGGTGGGTCTTCACTGTAAAGAGTGGTAAGGTAGGACCAAACCAGTAAGCCCCAAGAAGAACCACAGTGCTGACTTTTCACCCACATTTACCCCTCATTATAATACTAAAAAGATCATGCCCAAGGGTAGAGATGTAACATGCTAATTAGACATGTCACGTATGAAGAAGCATGACCTTTAAGTGCACAAGAGCCAAGAAATCCCCTCCTCTATAAGATCAGATGTTCTTTTCCCACTGAATCTTAATTAAAGCTCTCCTAGGCCCTCAGAGAGCCAGCCTAACAACTCTTTCCTTTGTGTTGCCTCCCTTAGGTTCTCGCAGAAGCCCTGACAAAACTGCCTGGGCAGCTCAGTTGGTTATGTGTCTGCCTACAGCTCAGGTCATCATTTCAAGGTCCTGGGTTCGAGGCCACATCTGGCTGCCTGCTCAGCTGGGAGTCTGCTTCTCCCTCTCCCTCTGCCTGTGGCTCCCCCTGCTTAAACTCTCTCTTTCTCTGTCAAATAAATAAATAAAATAATTAAAAACAGCAACAAACCCTGCCTGGAACCCCTTCTGCCTCTTGTCAATTTCTCTTAGAGAGCCCAGGGCCCAGTTAGGTGACAGGAGTCAGCATTTTTACCAAGGTGTTTATTTCAATATGTGGTCCCCTAACACTGGATTGTACCCCAGGCACGGGTCGTTATTACTACATCTGGTTTATGACTTTGAAATCTCTATATTCTGCTATAACTAAGACATAAATTCAAAGATTTGACACTTCATTGCAAGCACATGTCTCCAAATTCTTTACAGACTGGTGTCCCTACTTGCTTAGTTTCTCACAAGATTCTCCTCTGAAAAAGGCAGTGCTGGCAGATGAATGCTTCATTTGTCTTCTCCTATATGTCCTTAACTTTTAGAAGGTTTGGGCTTTTTAGTGGGATTGAGAGAGAGGAATTTGAAATGGCATCTCCTTTGAAAGATAGCTCATCAACCCAATTAACTTTCTTATAAAGTTTTTTTTTAATCAGTGTTTTTCTGAAAATCTTTGTGCAATTGAAGACAAGACCCAGGAGATGTCTGATATTTCTGTCAACTCTAACTCCTTTATCTTAATCAGTTCTCCAGCCTTGTATCTTGTGAGGATGCCATCTGATTTGATCATCTCACACTTTACTTCTATTTGTCTCGTCTAGTTCTTTCAAAGATCACTAACAGAACAGCAGGGGCTGTTCCCCCCTGGCCTGATGCCGACATGGACTCCTCAGAACCAGAACAGTGCACTGAGTTTCCAAAAGTGACTGATAAAGGTGAAAGGGAACAGTGGAAAAATTCAAGTTTCCCGAATGCATATCTGGAGGAATATCTTTAGGATTTAAATATTTTGCAATATGGGACGCCTGGGTGGCTCAGCAATTGGGTGTCTGCTTTTGGCTCAGGGCATGATCTATCCCATAATGGGCTCCCCATGGGGAACCTGCTTCTCCCTCTGTCTAGGTCTCTACCTCTCTCTCTCTCTGTGTCTCTCATGAATAAATAAATAAAATCTTTAAAGAAATAAATAAATACTTTGCATTAATGAATTAAGTATTCCCATTAACGAGCCTGGTGTCACAAAACTGTGTCCTTTCTCTTAATGACAAATCCCAGCCTCTTTATCCACACTGATTTCAGCTGTTTGAAGTTTCGTGTGCATTTTGCTCTCTGTCACAGTTTCACCTTCATTGTCCCGGGATGGCAAGGAATCAAGGGACAGGGCCAGTGTGTCCCTTAGTGAACCAGTGCTTGGTTTACTAAAGCAGTCGGGTATGCAGAACTCATTGTGCATGTTTCAAGGAAAACAGTAGTTTGTCTGGAAACAAACAAGAGTTCGGTGTTATTTTGCAACCTCCAGAGCTTCCTGGGTGTAATCTGAAACTGGCCCCTCTGAGGAGAGCAGGGAGAGACTGAATGAAGAGACAGAGGCAGCCCTCTCCAGGTTGGTAGATGGTAATTTTAATTAGCAAGATAATTTACATATTAGGCTTGTCTTTGGTGGCCCAAGACAAATAGATTCCTGTACCTGCCTGCCAAATCTTAGAGGTTTATATAAAGGTCCTAACTGGGTTCAGTCCCATATAGCGTCTAGATGGTGTCAACACCATCTCACTATCTCAAGGCTGTGTCCTTGGGGCAGCTTCTGGAAACAGGGAAGGTTAACAGCCATATCCCAAAGACAAGGGAAAGAGGGAGGACCTCTTGTTGTCAGGGTCCTGCTCACAAGTCAGCCAGTGACCACCTCCTCTCAATCACCTGCCCAACATTTGGGAAGAATCCACCTAATTAGAGACATAAAGGTTCGCCCTTGATCTTGTCAGATTCAAGGTCTAGAGTTCTAATTAGTAAATCATGGAATGGTCTTTATTCATTTCTGTAAAATTAGTAAGTGATTCCAGGGCACTGGGCAGTGAACCATGTGTTCTGGTATATTCCTCTTGTTATCCTTTATAAAGGTCATGAGGTTGCTATTCCCAAACCCACTCTTCAGGTTTCTGATATCTAGTGTTTTTACTGGCAGCTTGGCTATATTGTACCACTCAGGTCTTTGTAACAGCCTGTTACAAGTTATAATGCACTGAGGAAAAAGTAACATTAAAAAGAAGGCAGAATTTTGTTATTTTGACAAAAACACATTTACATGATCCATAGTGTCTTCCATCAGCAGCAATAGTCTTCAGGCATTTAAACGCTCAGAAAGAATTTCCACGGCCTAGGTATTTGAGGCCTTATTTTCACGGAGGTAAACCATACATAAAGAAACCCACATATACCTGACACATACAGCTCAGTGAATCTCTGCAAACTATACATATAAAATCACACTCCTGATGAAAGACTGAAACATTACCTGTGGTAAGCCAAGAGTATCTCCCATTTCTCCATCCTACTTACTGTGCCAGAGTACTGACTGTCCTGACTGAACAGCACAGATTAGCTTCTCCATCCACTGCCTAATCACTCTTGCTCTTCCTCTCTTCCAGCCAACCTCCCATCTAACTTCTTTCAGTGGGAAAATATACAAGCAGCACTGCTTTCAGATCTCTCATTCTTCCAACACTGCCACCAAAATACATTTTGAGAGTTAGATGACTAGATTTGAAAACAACTAGAGAAAGGGGTACTATCATAAGGGATATAGGCAAAATTCTATGATGACCCCCACGATTCCGTCTTCTCTGGTGTGTAGACCTGTATAATCTTCCCTCCTTGAATATGAGGAGGACCTCTGAATATGGTGGAATTGCACTACAATGGGGAAGGAAAAATCCTTCCTCTACCTTTCAAGTTCTTCCAGCTGTCTTAAGAGTTAAATTGATGTGAGACAGATGAGTAAGAAGAAAAAAAAACACCAAAGTTTAAAAAAAATTTATTTAAATTCAATTTGCCAACATAAAGTATAACACCCAGTGCTCATCTCATCATGTGCCCTCCAAAGTTTATTATATGTGCCTGGAGGACCAAATCAAGAACTAAAGAAATGACCAAGGCAGGCAGTTTTTATACTTTTTAGACGAAGAAACAATAACTTCTTGAGGAATTGACAGAATAAAGAAAACAGATGTTTGGGAGCTTTACTTAAAGGAATTCTATGTGGAATTTGGATTGAGATTAGTAAAAACATAACAGGGTTGTTTATATAGACTTCTCGCTCTTAAATTTTCCATCTCTTGTGATAAGAATTTCCTTTTACTTCTTAGTAGAGGGTATCTTTCATACGATTCATTCCTTGCTTTCAGGGAGACAGTAGAGGGTCTGCGGTCCGTGCACTAGCTGTTCCCCTAATAGCTTCAATTCAAAATAATCAGCATGTGATTGTGGTACATTTTGGGACAACCTGCCCTTGGCCCCTACACTGCCCTGATTAGATTACATTATATAACAAAGTAGAGGGGATTTTTCGGATATAATTAAGGTTCCTAATCAATGGGCCTTGAGTTATTAATAAAAAAGAGAAAGATTAGGTCTTACAGATACTGCTGCCTCGGAGCCACCTGTGTGGCCCAGCCATGGTCAACCCCACTGTGTTCTTCAACATTACCCTGGCCAGAAAGCCCTTGGGCCAAGTCTCTTTCAAGCTGTTTGCAGACAAAATTCCAAAGACAGCAGAGAACTTTTGCACTCTGAGCACTGGGGAGAAAGGATTTGGTTATAAATATTCCTGCTTTCAAAGGATTATTTTGCCACAGTGGTGAATTCATACACCACAATGGCACTGGCAGCAACTCCATCTGTGGGGAGAAGTTTAATGATGAGAATTTCATCCTGAAACCTATGGTCCTGGTATCTCGTCCATCAGAGATGTTGGACCCAACATGAAAGGTTGCCAGTTTTTCATCTGCATTGCCAAGACTGAATGTGATGGCAAGTGTGTGGTTTTTGGCAACGTGAGAGAGGGAAGGAACATTGTGAAAGCCGTGGAACACTTTGGGTCCAGGAATAGCAAGACCAACAAGAAGATCACTGTTGCTGACTGTGGACAAACCTAATAAATTTGACTTGTGTTTTATCTTAACCACCAGACTATTCCTTCTGTACTCAAGAGAGCACCCCTTCATCTCCATCTGCTTGAAATATACTATAACCATTGCACTCTCATTGCATTTTTATGGTCTCCATATTTTCCTTTCCCCTCCAAGTCTAGCTGGGTTGCATGCAGAGTTAGGTTTATGATTATGAAATAAAACCTAAACAATAACAATGACAAAGAGGGTGACAGATAATCCTGGATGCGTCTGATAATCAGGTGAGCACTTTGGACAAGGGACATATTCAGAGTAAGTGGGGCTCTCCTGCTGACTTTGGAGAAAATAAACAGCTATGATGTGAATGGCTTATGAAGAAGGTCCTGTGGCAGAGGTGTCCTCTAGGAACCTGGGGTCTGGGTTCTAAAACAACAAGGCTGAGGTTTGCCAACAATCAAGTGGGCCAGGAAGAGCCTCAGATGAAATTGCAGCCTTAGCTGATGTTGTGAATTTAGTCTACTGAGACACGCAGCAGAAAATACAGTTAAGCCGCATTCCTGACCCGTTGAAACTATGAGATAATAAATTTATGTTATCTTAAGTCATTAAATGTGTGGTAGTTTCTTATGTAGCAATAGAACACTAATATACCAGACTACGTGGATGTGGTATTTTCTTGACTGAAAGTTATTCAAGTAGATATTTTTTTCCCTTTAGGAGAAAGAATCATCATTATGCACTGTGATGCTCTTAATATCTCCAGTATCAACAAAAAGTGGGGAAATGAAGAGTGGTTTATTATGGTGGTTCAATCAGTTTAACCAGTTGTCAAATATTAGTTTTTAAGTGTCGTGGACACTTAAATGTTTGTTCTTGGCAATCTGACCAAAGTGGCCCACAGCTCTCAATTAAAAATTTCTATCACTTGGTTAAGGATACAACTCTTGATCTCACCTCAGGTCTTGGTCTCAGGTTGTGAGTTCAAGCCCTGGGTTGGGCATTATGCTGGGTATGGAGGAGGAGGAGGAGGAGAGGGGGAAGAAGAAGGAAGAGGGGAAGGGGAAGGTGGAAGAGGAGGAGGGGAAAGAGGGGGAGGAGGGGGAGAAGGAGAGAATTTCTTACTTTCCAAATCCTTCTTGCAATTTCACATCCAGTGCTACTTTCCTCTCTTCTCTTAATGCATGTATATTACTTGCATTTCCTTACAGTTGATACAATGAGCATTATGGGCAAGAATCATTTTCCCCACTTACTTGCTACACCTTGTTTCATAATTTGACATTCATTTATTTACACATTTGTTTAATAATTAGGAAATTTAGTTGCTTAAGAAAATAAGATGGGATAAAAGTAAGTAAAGAAGATCCCAGTAAGATCCTACCTGTGTTCTTTTCAAATATCTAAGAGTCTCATTAGTTATCACTGGAAAACAAGGTTTTCTTTTTTTTCATTTATTATCTCAGGAAAGCCGGACATTTAGAACTTTTCACTTCTGAAGTTTACCCATTTCTATGCTGTCATTAACCATGCCATTATCACCCCCTATTCTTGACAATTCGTTAACTACATTTATAAGCCTTCATTAAATTTAGTATGACATGTTACTATTAGACAGGTGCAAACATGAAGGGCAGCCTTTCCATTAGGGACTGATGCTATAGATGATCTAAGTAAGGAGATATTGACTAAGGCACTTTGAAACCTGTCTGAAGAGATGAAAATCCTGGAATAGATTTTAGACCAGGACAGATTTTAGAGCAAAGTCACATGTATTTCAGAAAATACTTCATCTGTATTTCAGAAGCTGTCCCAGGATATTTTGTAGTCCAAGCAAGAGATGTGTATATGGAAATGGATCTTAATGATGTAGGATCAAGCTAAAAAGAGTGTAAGGAGAGATAAGGCCAGATGTATTGTGATGGACCCACTCAGCTGAGATTATGAATTCAATTTCTCTGTTAAGTGCAGGAATGGCTCAAACAGTTTCAGAGGTTGGATGACCCAAACGTGGGTTCCTACACTAAATGTAGTTCCTATACTAAATGAGGTTGAAATGTCAAGAAATCCTCAGTATGCTATAGAGGCAGTTATGAAATCTTGGAGATTGTGGGAATTCTAAAGTATTTACTATGTAGGATCAGCCCATGCCAACCAGAAGTGTTCTACAACACAAGCCTTTCACTATAGCTTTGACAAATAAATTCATGAGTATAGCCCAGCATCCTAACACAGCTCTGTTGGAGTTCTTGCCTACAAATAAAAAATTGCATCAGGAGTTACTACTGTTGAACTGGAAGGCCTCAGTACAGTGGGAATAACTTGAATGACAGGTGCCAAGTGATGACACTTAATCACCAACTAAGCGGGGCAGGATTGCCTTAATGAACACTTATCAAACAGTCTGACTCACAGAGATCTTCAGCATTGGCTAGTTGGTTATGGTTTTGTTTAACTGCTGTATATAAGAATCTACTAAAGTCTCACTTGGTCTGGAAAAGGAGAAACATTCCAGGCCATGTGAATATACACCCGACTTGAATCACTCAAGCACCATGGATAATTGTGGATCCTTAAACATCCCCAGACATGACCTGGTTCTGTGACCCAGAGAACCTTGAATGATGGGAAAGATAGATCCCCATGGAGAAACTCTACTACATTGCCAAGAACATAACAGTGATAATCTTCCCGCAGCCATCCCCGGAGGGACCCGCAGTCACTTATTATGGAGACTGTGTAGTGGACAAAGGGACATAATCAGTCTTCTCAGAGACTCACGGTCATTGGCTCTGAGCTGACAATAATTCCTGGAGACCCAAAGTCACACTATGCATCACCAGTCAGACTAGGAACTTATTAGGTTAAGTTAGATGATCAATAAAGTTTTATCTCAGGTCCATGGTTTCTTCCAAGAAATCCACTATCATTTAAGAATTGTAGATAACTTGTTGTTTAACTCTGGCTGCTTTTAAGATATTTTGCTTTCATTTTTACAGACTGATCTGGATATAAACATTTTTGAGTCTATGCTGCTTAGAATTCTCTGAGCTTTTGAAGCTACTAGTTTGAATTTCACCAAATCTGAGACATTTTCAGTTATCATTACTTCAAAACTTCTGTAAGATTTCACAGGCAAAACTGATACAGAGTTCACCTTCCTACTCTATTTTACTCATAACAAAACTATAAATGAGAGGCAAGAGGTAGTTGGTGGGGGTTACCAGCCATGTCAGGGTGTTCTAAAATTCAATATTCTCGGTTTCTCCTTCCTCCCTCCCTCCCGCTCTCCTATATGGGTAACAATTTAGTCATGTGCTTCTCATTTTAAGTTACTTTCTGCTTAAGATTCTAGATTCAATTTAAATTTCTCAACTCCATCCTAACTTTTCCAAGGGAAGCACAGAAGAACACTTACTTTGAGAATCCAAATTCCAGGCTCTCTGTAATCACTAATTTTGTGTGTCAACTTAACTGATCTAAGGGATGCCCACATAGCTGGAAAAACTGACTTTGTCTCTGAGGGTGTTTCTGGAAGAGAATAGCCTTTGCTCAATAGACTGAGTAGGGATGCCCTGTCACCAATCTGCTAGGGGTCCTCCTGGAACAAAAAGGCAAAGGAAGGCTGAATTCCTTCTCTCTTCTTGAGCTGGCAAGTGAATCCGCTCCAGCTCTCCATCCTGGCAGCTCCTGGTTCTCAGGCCCTCAGACTTGGGTATGTAAATAAGGAACCCCTTGGTTATCAGGCCTTTGGACTCGTACCGGACACTACCACTGGCTTTCCTGGTTCTCTAGCTTGCAGACAGCAGACTGTGGGACTTCCCTGCCTCCAGAATGGAGTGAGCTAAGTCCAATCATTTCTCTCTCTCTCTCTCTCTCTCTCTCTCTCTCTTCAGAGAGACAGATACAGATACATAGATATAGATATTTCCTGTTGATTCTCTTTCTCTGGAGGACCCTGACTAACACACTATCCTAACCATTTTTGTTACCAACCACACATCTCCGTATCCATCTGGATACTTTCTATTTTAATGCTCATTAAGTCTCTTCTTTATAATTAATTTTAAAATGCTATTCTTAACTTCATTTCCAAGCTCTTACATCCCTTCCTTTGGGGTCCATTACCCATGACCAGTTCAGGGAGTGCTTATTTTGTCTTGTTCTCCATGATAGAAAAAGATGTCATAGGGAAGTTACAAAACTAAGATAAATAGCATAATCTTGGCCTTCCAACACCCACAGTTATATAAAGGAGTTAAGCTCCTAAACATATTACAATATAGCATAATAACACAGATAAGTTATTTAAAACTGTGTTGACATGGTCCAACAAAACCAAAGGGAAGTTTAGTAGGGAAGTAAGAGACTCAAATGTATACAAGGGTGACAAAACAAGTATGATACAGGCATTCATAAAAATGGGATGGAAAATGCCTATATGAATTCTAAGATTTGCATCATAAAATATGTGAAATCAGTAAAACAGCATCAGGTAATTTTCAAAACAGCTTGAGGATATATCTTATTGCCAGAATGATGACTTCTACTCAAATACCTATTTGGGTTCCAATTTAAGAAAAATATAAACCAAATTTATTATTTAAATTAGTGTAGAGGGCAGCCCTGGTGGCTCAGCGGTTTAGCGTCGCCTTCGGCCCAGGGCGAGATCCTGGAGACCTAGGATGGAGTCCTATATCGGGCTCCCTGCATGGAGCCTGCTGCTTTTCCCTCTGCCTGTATCTCTGTCTCTCCTTCAATCTCTGTGTCTCTGAATGAATGAATAAATAAATAAATAAAAATAAATAAATAAATAAATAAATAAATAAATAAATTAGTGTAGAAACCAAATTATTTTGTAGCTCTTTGATGGCACACCAATGTGAGACTGATATTATTGTGGCAGTGTCAGAGCACTAACAAATGTGTTTTGAAACAAGCCACGCACTATTTTCAAACTAATTTTTTTTTTTTAATTTTTTATGGTCACACACAAAGAGAGAGAGAAGCAGGCTCCATGCACCCGGAGCCCGACGTGGGATTCGATCCCGGGTCTCCAGGACCGCGCCCTGGGCCAAAAGCTGACGCCAAACCACTGCGCCACCCAGGGATCCCCTTCAGAGCTTATTCTTTATTCATCTTTATAAAGATATATTCAAAGATTTAAAGACTCAGAAGATAGGGGGTCCCTGGGTGGCTCAGCGGTTGGCGCCTGCTTTTGGTCCAGGGCTGCGCGATCCGGGGGGCCCGCGATGGAGTCCCGCGTCGGGCTCCCGGCATGGGGCCTGCTTCTCCCTCTGCCTCTCTCTCTCCCTCTCTCTCTCTCTCTCTCTCTGTCTATCATGAATGAATAAAATCTTTTTTAAAAAAGACTCAGAAAATAGAGAGAGATATAAAAGGAAATTCTACTGATTTGTTTCACATACCTAGGTTCTCTAAAACCAGATCATACTGTTTTAAGGTTCCTTTGCACTCTTGCAAAAGAGAGGGATCGGATGGAGTTGAAATATTACATTCCATTTTTGAATACCATTGCTCTTGAGTTACTATCTTTTATTAATTACAGATACATCTTGCTCATCATTCCATAGCAATACATTTTGAACTCACCCATTCTTTCATAAGCTCAATAGCATCCTCTTGTATGGCAGAACCCTCTAGAATATTTTCACATAGCCAGCAAAAAATAGTCTATTTGCTGGATACTAGTTCATGATTTTTCAAAATCGCCACGATGTGTAGTAATTTTTATACTGCAATTCTCATATGAGCAATCCTCCTAGATGTGACACAAGTCAAAGAGAAAATACAGTAGCGTTTTGAAAGAATTTGCCAAATTTTTCTCCTTCCTATAGGAAGCTTGGTAGTAATAGAGGCATCTTATAAGCAGGAAAGCTGGAATTGGCTTCTTCCCGAGGGTGGCAGGATGGACAGGAGAAGAAGGCAAAGTCCCCAGAGGGCACCCAGAAGTTATTATGATCTCCTTCCTCTGTCAGCTCAGGGCTACTGGTCAACAGCTTTGCTGTATAACATCATAATTTAATTTGTTGAGGCTACTCTTCATTGTTGTTGTTGTTGTTGTTGTTTTTTACACGCAGCCATTACATGTCTTATTTCAAACTTGCTACCCAAGGGATCAATGAAACAGTCATTTTCCTCAAGTCTTAATGAATGTGCCACCATTTAGCCAGATGTCCATCTCTGTGAATCAGCACAAATGGGCTGAGAAATGAATAACTAAGGCTTATGATTTCTAAAACGCTTAGCTTTATGAAATTATTCTCAAGGAAAGAATTTAAATATAAAGAAATAATAGAATCTGTCCAAGAAAAGAAAAGAAAACAAAGCATCAGAAGGAGAACACTGTGAACGGCTCTTACCTCAGGGGGGTTCTGGTAGAGAACCTTGGATCTCCGCAGGTAGTGGGCATGCTTGTGGTGCTTGTGGAGAACATGTACCATGTAGACAGTGGCCCAGCCCATGAGACTCAGAAACAGGAAATCTCGCAGGGCCATGAGAATGAGAAAAATCCACTTCATTGTCTGGCTTGCTGGTAGGAAACAAGAGCCATCACTTGCACCAGTTCGTGATCTGTTTAGGCTGTTGATGTTTCTGATGTAATAGAGTAAGTTCACGCTGACCAAGGAACTGAGTATCCAAAAGAAGAGGAAAAAGGGAAGGATACGCCATGTGGATGCTGGCTTGAAAATGGTGCACGGGGGGGCTCTGGGGCTGATGGTGGCTGCCTGGACCACAGTGAGGAAGCTGCTGATGGAGATCGAGAGGCCTCGATCATCTGGGAAAGGTATCAACCCAAAAGTTTGTATTGTTTTTAGCATGAGCTTGGAAAAAAGAATTAGGATATTTGTAAAAGCCAAGTGGATGAGAATTACATGTATAGATTTCTTTTTAGTGTCTCCAAAGAAAATGCACACGTAATTCACAGAGACAAAGATGTTCCCCACAATGCCAGATCCAGTGAGTAAGAGAAACATTGGTCCCTTGATATTGTTTGAAACCATTTCTTACTTCATGGGCAGAAAAATTTGAATCCAGCAAGCACCTTTTGAAGAAAGCAACTGTATGATGTATCTTCAAAGAATGATTCGTACCAAAGGGTTTTTCTAATGTATAAAGGACAGTTAGGATATATGTAATGGAGCATATTTTTGTACAAATAACTCTTTTCCTTTCCCTGGAAGCACTCTTTGTAGACAATTCTATGTGACTTCAAATGTAATATTGGTAATAAGAATACAAAAATCTAAATTTGCAACCTAGATTTTTTTTCTGGCTCCATGCCAGCAAAGACAATCTATGTGCTCAATAGCTTGTATATCCCAGCTATTTTCAATCTTGGCATGTGCCAAATTGAACTAAAAGAGACCCCACCCGATGTCACCCTGTGTTTTTCTACTTCTTCATTTTGATATTACCATGAGCCAACTCCAGAAGATCTCTACCTCCCCACATTCCACAACACAGACTTAAATACTCTTCTTGCCCCACATATTTCATAGTTCATGAATTTAGCCTGTCTCATTGTTCATACTGCCCCTTCTTATGTTTACATCCATCACATACAGCATTTTTTTTAAGATTTTATTTATTTATTCATGAGAAACACAGAGACACAGGCGGAGGGAGAAGCAGGCTCCACGCAGAGGGCCCGATGTGGGACTGGATCCTGTGACTATATGATCACGCCCTGGGCAGAAGGCAGACTCCCAACCGCTGAGCCACCCAGGGATCCCCACATACGGCATTTTGATTAGTATATCAATCTCCTGGTTTGTCTCTTAGATTCTGGTCTTTATATCTCTGACACATACACTTAATATTTCCTGACTTCTCTTTTAATGCCCAAAATGATTTTGTGAGTTCATCGCTTATAAGATTTCAATGGGTTTTCCTAATTGTCAACATCAAATCAAACTGCATAACCTTTTGAGACAGGACTCCAACTCTTAAAGCCTCATCGGCCAAAGACCTCTAGAAACAGTTTGTGGGCTGCACAAGCTCAGACCAGACTTGATGCAGCCTGGGCAAGAGTCCGGAGCAACCTTGGAATGCTGCCCTGCAAGGGTCTTTATAGGAGGTCTGAGTCCCACGGAGGAATCTGAGGAGACCCAAAGGGAAGCCTGGATGTGTTCAGGATGTGTTACTATTTCCCGGGGTGGGAGTTGGGGTGGGGGGTGCTGGTGGTTAAAAAAGAAAGCCAGTTAACAAGGAATTGGGGGTTGTCAGTAGAAGAGTGTGGTTTATGACTTAGAGATCCCTAATAATGGTAAAGTGCAGCAAAGTGGGGTGGGGTATGTTTGGTAAGAAAAGAGAAATCACTCAAACAAAGGTTTGTAACAGCCTTTCACAGTTTCTGTATAATCCTGGGATAAACAAGCTTTCCAGGTAGTTTAGCAATTAGCTTTTACCAACTTCTGTTTTCCCAACCTGGGCAACAACAGAACTGACTGAATTGTCACCAGTCCAAACCGATTGTCAACCTTTCAGGCCTGGGTAAAACTTGGCTCTTTCATCAATAGCTTCTCCAATCTAATTTTTCACCTAGAAATTGATATAAAACTGCTGACAATTCCCCCCAAACAAAATAGACCAAGATGTTTGATTTAACTCCCAGGGGTTCCATAGATTCTATATACTTTGGAAGCCTTTCCACAGCCTTCACCCCGTTCCATATCCTACCAGGGTTGTAAAAATTTAATTACCTATATTCAGTACTTTCCTATACAAAATGTTTTACCATTTTTCCAGCCTTCTTTCTATCTTCCCCAAATCTCAAAGCTCTGAATCAGGATGGGGACTGCTTTCCGTGTCAGCTGGTAAACCACTCGTCTTTCTTTGTGACTGAAATATAGGAACAATGTCAGAGGAGGGAGGGATGGGACTGTCCCAGATTACTTTTTTGGAAATGTTAAAATAAACTATCTTTTTAATTTTTTTATTTATTTACTTGAGAGAAAAAGAGAGAGAGAGAGAGAGAGAGAACAAGCATGGGGAGAAGTAGGGCCAGAGGGAGAAGCAGGCTCCTCGCTGAGCAGGGAAGCAGATGTGGGGCTGCATCCCAGGACCCTGAGATCATGATCTGAGCCGAAGGCAGACACTTGACCAACTGAGCCATCCAGGTGCCCCTTTTAAAGTAAGCTATTTTAAGAGACATGCTTTACATTCAGGTAGTCCTGAATGCAAGCCCACAAGTCCATTCTGGATCTAACACTCACTGCCTTAGCCAAGTAAGTGCATCCCTCTCAGCTCCTTTTCTCAACTAAAAAGTGAGAGGAGTGCTTTCTGCTACGTGAGACGACAGTAGAGGTAAAGCGGACTGCCTCAGGTTATTCACAACCTGGCTGTAAAAGTAAGTCTGGGCCAACAGCCCCTGTCATTTTCATCCTAATGCTGCTAAGAGGTGCCTCCGTCAAGCTGGCGTGTAGTGGCTGAAGCTGACTTACACATACGGTGCCATTATTAGTGTTAGGATGGGGAGGCTAAGGACAGGTGAGGGAAGAAGACCTTCAAATTCCACACAAACACTTGGAGAATTTTCAAGACACCTGGGAAGACCAAGCTGGCTCATATGCAAAACCCAGGAATGCCCCCAGTGAGAGCCACAAACTCCATCCCTGCTAGTGTTGCTGACAGAGCAGGATGCAGGGGGCAGCGAGGCAGAGGGAAACACAGCTGCTCCTGGAGACTGCAGGCACTCTGATGCTTCGCGGATTTCCTGAGAAAAGAAAGCGGTACCTTGTCTACAGCGCGCCCCAGAGCTCTCTCGTGGTACCGATCCTGAACCCAGGGACACCTGCTCAAACGTGTCTGGAGGCACATTTGCTGAAACCGGTCCCCGTCATCTTTCTGGCCCCGGGGAAACGTACCTTTGCAGGATCAGGAGTCCAGGTGCTCAGGCTCACAGACCCTCTCAGGAACTGCCTCACTTAGTCAAAGACAGGAGCAAGGTCCCTGCATCTGAGGGACGGTTTCTGTGGCACAGGGAGTAATAAAAGACTTGGTCAGCTGTGCTCCCCTGGCAGCTGCTGTGCAGCCGTGCTCTTTGTTGGTCCTTCGGGCAGGTGAACCCTCCACCGAGACATCCTTTACCTTCTGGATTTGAAGAGCTCTTGGCCAACCTCAACTGGAACCAAGACTTGGCTTTTCAAGGTTGTCAGCCTGTCAGGGAAGAGAACACTTTGGTCAGAATCTCAGTCCCTGAAGTACAGCTTTCCCTGTCCCTCCAAATTACAATGAGTGTTTGGCTCAGAAATGTTCTTGGTCTTAATTAATTTTAATTATAGGAATAGGAAGGATGTGTGGTGAGAAAATGAACAAGTAGTTAGTTAGGTTCTGTATCCAGCATTTCACATTATTCTGGCCCCTCCTCCTCTTCCCTGAGTTCCAGACCTTGAATCAGAATGGGGACCTGCTCCCAGACACATCTGAGTGTTTTCCTTTTTCTCTGTAGGTTTTCTTTATGCTCAGGGTTATTGCAAAGATGGCTGGAGATTCTGGTTTGTGAGCTCATCATAACCATGAATATGGAGAGTACAAGTATCACCATGCACTCAGGGTTTTAGTGGGGAAATGATTTTCCTCCTTCCCCTCTGAGTTTCAAGCTGGGACCTCTGTAATAAAAGATAGACCCACAAGAGAAAAACAAGCAGGCATTTACTATCACATATATCTCATACACACATGAAGATATCCAGAGAAAAACAAGCAAGTCTCTGAGGTGGCTGGAATTTGGTCTAAATGCCATTGTAATAGAGAAAGGGTATTGGGGGCGTAGGTCTTTTTGGAGAAAGTAAATGATTTTTAAGAAAGATAAATGTGCCCTTACATGCATACTTGGGAGGTCTGATAATTTGTGGCAAAGTTTGCCTGTGTATGGTGTCCACTTCTAAGCTTCTCTCCTGTGATAGGAACCAAATTTCTCTGGTTAATGAAACTCCCAGGGAGGTAACTTATGACAGCTGAGAATCTGTCTTTAGCAGATTAGGAGAGTTTTAAGGACACCTCTCCTTGCTCTCCTATTTTCCAAGTGCCTACGGCTCTACCTAATCAATATACAAACCAACATAGTTTGGAGTAGCAGGGGGTTGGAGATCTTTTCTTCAAGTGATTGTTCGTTTTTGTTTTCTTACAAGATTCTGTTGGGACACCTGGGTGGCCCAGTCCATTAAGTGTTTGCCTTCAGCTCAGGTCATGATCCTGGGGTCCTGGAATGGAGTGCTGGGTCGAGCTCTCCACTCATTCCGGGGTCTGCTTCTCCCTGTCCCCCTGCTCATGCTCACTCTCACTCTCTCTCACTCTCTCACTCTCTCAAATAAATAGATGACATATTTTCTGTTTATTTGAGAGAGAGAGAGCAGGAAAAGCAGGCTCCCCACTGGGCAGGGAGCCCAGGACAGCCACCTAACAGACTGAGCCCCCCGGGTGCCCTGCAAGTTATTATTTTTAAATTTCTTGTCTATTAAAAAGAAATGGAACTAGAAATCTGGAAGGATGCCCCTTTTGTTCCTAATCCCTCGTGGCCTACAAAGCTTCATGAACAGGAACTTCTATCATCTAGATAACTTTCTCCCCCAAGAATGAACTTTCCCATCACTGATGCAAAGGAATAGAAACAAAATTGAGCAAAAGGTTGAGATGAGAGGTGAGGTTAGAATTATTTTTCAAGAAATGAGAGCATCAAAGAGTCTGAAAAGGCCAGATTTCCCCTCATTTTCTGTGGGGCTGTATTTTCATTATGGTCAAACATTCTTTATTTGGCCAACAATTAATCAGGCTCCTCAACCTTCTCCTAGAAGCTTATGTGTGCTCTCTTGCAAAATCTAGTTGTAGCAAGAACCCTGTATCTATTCCCTTATCTATTTGGGGGCTTCATACCTGTCACCTCCCAAGTGATACCCAAGCACCCTGGCCTGTCTGCAGCAAGAATCCTGAGAGGTCGATAAAGCCACAAGCCCTTACCCTTGATGTGTTCTCTTAGTAATTTTTAATCCTCTACTGAGCCCCCTCGTGCCTCTTGGCTCTGAGTTCTCCTTGCCCGTGCTGTATTCTGAATTGAGGTCAGTGTCTCCTTGCGTCATTGTAAAATCCCAGGGCAGGGTTTCCCTATACCATCCACAGTGGTCCTGAATAAAGTCTGCCTCACCACCTTGAACAAGCATCAGTGAATATTTTCTTCTCTAACATTAGCTACAGGTGTACTGGGAACTTGCTAAAAATACTTAAGGAACACTTCAGAAGAATCTCTTTGAGTTAAGTACTGTTTTCAATCCCCAATTTTGAACGAGGACATGCAGGCACAGACAGATTGCCTGAGGTGCCAATGAGACATCTAAAGGCAAAAGGAAAAAACAATTATCTTCCCTGGTGCAAAAGACATACTTTCCACCCTCCCTTTCCTTAGAGTGTTTTCTATAAAAAGTACAACAACAAATAACTTGTAAATTTTTCCTTGGCCCCTTTGAGATGTGTGTAAGTTTTTTAAAAACCTAAATAAAGCTCTTGCCAGTTGTCACCTTTTGCAACATCACCCTGAAAAGAGTGCTCTTTTCTCCCAGTTTCTATGGGAGATTAAAAGCCCAACTCCAGGAGGACCTGATTCCAAAAGGCAAAACTCTATTCTGTCATGAAGATGAAGAAATTTATCTTTTAAATACAACCAATTCATTTACACAGTGACCCCCAGATCAGATGAATTTTGGAGGTTCTATGTGTGACAAATACATAGTACTGTGAAGACTTCTTATTGAGAGCAAACTATCATTTATCATGAGAACATGTATGTAATGGATTCCATCTGCTTGGCTGTATAAAAAAATGAGCTTTTTTTCTGTTCTTGCAATCTCTTTAGTGGATTGGCTGTGATGCTCATCACATTATGTTTTAATGCCTTTTCAATAATAAAATTGTTTTCCTTCTCTTTTGCTTTTATAGAGAGTCTTGTGGGTTGGCAGGACATTTTGTTTCTAATTATCATTTTCCAACACACATAGAGGAGGAAGACTTGAATCAAGGGTTGAACCCAGAGAATCTGACACAATCTCACTGCCAACCATCACTCCCTTCCCATTTGACATATGTCCTTCTGGTCATTCTCTCTTTCAGTGTGTTCTTCCTCAGCACCACTGCCAAGTCCTCTAGCCTCTGCCCACATCTTTCCCTCTGCATCTAGATGTGTGTCCCTCAACTTCTCCTTTCTACCATTAGTGGCAGCTCTGGAGTTTCATGTGGATTCCACTGATTCCCACGGTAGGGAAAGGGAAGTATTTCCTTCAACCCTTCAAATTCTTCCAGATGGTTTATGAATTAAATTGACAGGAGACAGATTAACGGGAGAAGAAAATACATGTTTTATTATATGCGCCCTGAGGTGTAATAATGAAACTGAGACCCAAAGAAATGACCAAGGCAGGTGGTTTTTATACTTTTGAGACAATGAGACAATAAATCTGTAAGGATTTGACATTACAAAGAAAACTTAACTTCGGGATCTTCAATTAATAAGGAATTCTAAACAATTTAGGCTTGGGTAGTAATGAATAGAGAGTGATAAGGGGTGTTTATATAGCTTCTTATCTCAAAATTTCCTATTTCTGGTGGATATGGATGTGTCTTTACCTCCTGGTACAGCGAGGATGCCTTTCTGGCAGATTTATTTCCTGCTTTCAGGGGAATGGTGAAAGGTCTGAGTGTCCTGGTTACACAAGCTGTCTCTTAAGTAACTTTTATTTAAAACAATCAGTATACCAAAATTGCATACCTTGGGGCAACCTGTCCTTGGCCCTCATGCTGACTAAGTCACAAGTGATGGTAGACAGTTAATGAGTTACTGGGCTTCTATTGCTATCCTTTCTCTTATGTAAAATGACAATGAAAAGACCTACCTCAGAGAGTATTTGTGGGCTTTCAGGAGAGGTTCTAGAAAGACAGTCAAGAAATATTGCCTATGTATGTTCTGTGTGAATAAAAGAAAAATCTTTCCCAGTCTTAAGGAAATAACAGGACAGAGTGGCTTATACCAATGGACCACATGTACATTTCTTGGCATGGAGCTGTGTGACTCAGAATCTCTAGCTCATCCCTAGGGCAGGTCTGGGTCAACACGATCTGGATGGCATACCTGATAAAAGCATGAAAGCTTTGTACTTCTCTGACATTCACCAGTTCTACAAGTAATTAACAAGTCCAATGTCTCCAAGGAATACCTCCTTTTCTTTTATTGCTCTTTGTAATGTTAAGACAAAATACTGTTTAAAAATAGGCATTTGCTAACAAACTCTGTTAAGCTTTGTTTAAAAGTGAATGAGTTCCTTCTCTGCTTCCACCTTGTCCCCTGCTCTGTGTACACAGTCTGACTCCTATAATGCCAGGGATAGCTTTAGGTCAGCACAGAACTCAGAGTTGTATTCTCTGTCTACAGGTTTATCTATGATGCATCCTGATTAGGCATCACTGGTTGGTGATGTATAAACCTTGTCTTTATTCTTCTTATCATCTTTCCCTTGACTGGCACAAATTATTTCTATCCAGGTCCAGTGCTCGCTCGCTCTCTCTCTCTCTCAAATAAATAAGTCAAAATTGATTAATTAAAAGAAAGAAAAGAAAGAAAGAAAGAAAGAAAGAAAGAAAGAAAGAAAGAAAGAAAGAAAGAAACTGAGCACTTGGGGCCACAACTCTAGCCAGCCAGCAAAAGTCAGCAAGCATACATGGTCTGCACGGGAGTCACCATACACAAGACCCCTGCTTCAACTTTAGGAGAAGTAGCCATTTCACCTAATTCATAGAATCTAATACTGAAAGTAAAGCAAAATAGGGAGACACAGGAATGTGCTCCAACAGAAAGAATAATGAGAGAAGTAACAACCCATACCCATGCAAAAGATTATAAGAGAATACTGTAATGAGTAAGGACATTGAATATGGTACATTTGTACTCATTTCTTTACTTGGAGTAGATCTATTATGATTTTCTATCTCTCCCAGGTTCAGGTTTGGAATATTGGATGTTTCCAGGAGTTTATCCATTTCTTCTAGGTTGTCGGGTTTGTTGGTGTATAATTTTTCATTTGCAACTATGTGAATGGATCTAGAGGATATTATGCTAAGTGAAATAGTTCGACCAAGAAATACAAATGTTATATGATTTCATTTATAGATAGGATCTTTAAAAATGAATAAAGAAGAAATTGGTGGTGGCCAGAGGGGAGGGGTAGGGGCTGGGCAAAATGGGAGAAGTGGGAGGGAGATACAGGCCTCCAGTTATGGAGCAAGTCAGCGGAATAAAGAGCAGAGCATAAAGAATACAGTGAGTGATATTGCAATAACCATGTACTGGGACATATGGCAGCTACATTAGGTGCACATAGCATAATGCTATGTTCGACTTGTCAAATCACTCGAGTGTACACCTGAAACTAGTGTAACATTTGTGCCAACCATACTAAAAAAGAAAAAGAAAAAGAAAGGAAAGAAAGAAAGAAAAGAAAAGAAAAGAAATGAAAAGAAAAGAAAAGAAAAGAAAAGAAAAGAAAAGAAAAGAAAAGAAAACCAACCCAAAGAAAAAAAAGTAACTATCGCAAGATAATGACCATGGAACTGAAGGATGCTTCTCCACTCCCAGCTCCTCACTCTTCGGGAAAATACACTATCCCTTCAGGGAGTGACATTTCTCTTTCTTGTCAGCTCCCTGGTACACAAGCTATCTCTAATGAACTCCACCTGTTTTCTTTGTCTCAAGGTTAGCGTTCATTTCCATGACATCGAGACTCAAGAACCTGGCCTTGGAGGCCCAGTAACAAGAGTACAAGACAAACAGTGAACTCCTCCCTCAACAAAAGTAAACCTAGGAATATAAAACTTGAGGAGAAGATCTTCAGGTCCTAGGACTTGGTAAGGAGCTCTTAGACATGATACCAAAACCACCATCTATGAAAGAGGATTGATGAATTGAATTGACCATCAAAAAAATAAAGACTTTTGCTCTGTGAAAGAGTGCTGAGAAGATTAAAAGGCAAACTTCTGACTTGAGGAATCTTGACAAACATATTCAACAAAGGACCATTCTAGATGTAGAAATAATACTCAAAACTCAAGAGTGGAAAGATGAATAATCCAACTAGAAAATGTGCGATAGATGTGAAATACTTCAGTGAAGAGGACATACAGACGGAAAGCTAACATGTGACAAGATGTGCAATATCACTAGTTTCCAGATACATACAAATTAAGATGAGGTATTACTGCATATCTATGAGAACAGCAAAAATGAAAAATAGTGACAATACAAAATGTTGGCAAGGATGCTGGATATTTATCTATTGCTGGTGGGAAGATTATTTGATAGGAGAGAGAGAGCACACGAGTGGGGGGAGGGCGGGGGGGGGCAAAGCAGACTTCCCACTAAGCAGAGAGCCTGATGCGGGGACTTGAAGATCTAGGATCACGACCTGAGCCCAAAGCAGATGCTCAACAGACTGAGTCACCCCTAATGAACTAACTATTGATGTATGCAACAGTTTAGTTAGATCTCAAGGGCATTATGCTGACCGAAAAAAATCTCTGAGGTCATTTAGTGTATGGCACTCTATATATATGTATATTTACACACATACATACATATGTAATATTGTTTTGTAGTCTTGAATAGGCATGGCATTGCTAGGGTTAAATAATTGCATCTATAAAGAAATGAATCCTATTCTCACCCCAGTCCCAAGCCGCCCCAGTCCCCCATCAACATCAAGATTTCACTTTTATCCTGTGTACCCACCTGGAATTTCTTTATACAAACACAAATAAACACATACAAATATAGAACTCAAATGGTCAGTGATCACACCTTCCATGGAATGTTTGTCACCATGGTGGCGCCCTTCCCATTGGTAAGTCCCTGGCAGGTGGTTGGCTCACTGCTGGGCTGAGAAATCCCAGGCCATATGTACTCCTGTACCAGGAGCCCCTCAGGCTGTATCTTCCCGAAGGTGAAGGTGTTTTGTTACCTAGTGTGCTCACGTGACCTCCTTTCTCAATACTCCATCTTTTCCAGGGCAGTGACCACAACGCCAACACTTGGCCTGCAGACACCTACAGTATTTGTTGAATTGAGCTGGATGGAGTGAGAACAGCTGAATTAACTTGAATATCAGAGCTTAGAACAGCTTTCTTAGAGCCATGGAGATTAGAAAGACTAGGGGAAAGACACAAAAAAAGATGAATTAGAAGGGGGACACTTTGTCCCCTTTGCTGGCAATTTCCACAAAGGGTGGCCTCCTCTGCCTAGGCCTTGTATCAAGCGGTTCTCCCTGGTTTGGGCCGGTAAGAGATGCTTCCTTTCTCAAGGCCATGTAATTTCTCACAAAAATGTATATAGTTAGTGCTAGTCAATGTTTTCTATATTACATATTTCAAATAATAGCAAAGGCAGTGTAGTTTTGTTGTTCAGCTTGTTTATCTGTTAAGTGAGAGCTTTTGGTTCAAGACCTTATAAGATTCTAAAAAAAAAAAAAGACCTTGTGAGATTCTAGTTCTACTTCTTAATGGAATTTCCTTCCATCTCTCATTCCTCCCACTGTGTCTTCAGGTCCCCCTTGCTTGCTTGCTTGCTTTCCTTCTTTCTTGTCAAGTCTTCATTGCCTTCATCAGGTAGTTCCAGAACTGACTTACCAGCATTCAGATAATCAGCAGTAACAGTAGTGTCTCTAGGGGTCTTTTAGAAGATGAATAAGAATAGTGATAGGTTCCTGGCCAGTGGTTTTCAAATTCTGTTTAAGTTTCCACTATTGGATTCAATGTTATGAAATGTTTTAAAAATTAACAAATCTAATGAACAAAATACATATGCCAACACTTTGTCTTGTTGATGTATTAGTTTTATGCCCCCTGCTGTATGGGTAGTGAGAATTCTTTACCATTTTGATTTACTGTTCCTTGATGACTAATGATGCTGTGCACCTTTTCCTATGCTTACTGGACACTATCATTTCATGGAAGTGGCTTCAAGTCTTTGCCCATTTTTACTGGGTTGTTAATTTCCTTTATTTATGTGTAATAAGAGTCTGCATGTATTTTAGATTTGAGTCTTTTGTCAGTTATGTGTATTGTGCACATCTTCTCCCAATCCGTGGTTTCTCGACTCAGTTTCTTAGTATGACTGTTGCTGAACAGAAATTCTTAATTTTAATATTTTCCAAATTATAATTTTTTTATGGTTAGCTGGTTTGACATCCTGAATTGTTAAAAAAAATATCTTTGTCTACTATGTAGTCATAAAGACATTCTCTTATGTTTTCTTTTAAGAGCTTTATTGCTTTCTTTCTTAAACTCTCCAATCCATCTCTAACTGATTGTATTTTGTAAGTTAGGAGATCAGGTACATTTCTCCAGGTGGCTATTTTACAGACCCAACCTAATTCATTTAAAGACCATTTTTTTACCCACTGTAGTAAGGCTGCCCTTGTTATGAATCAGATTATTACAAATATGTAGCCTGAATTCAATATCTTGTTCCATTGATCAGTTTACCTACTCTTGGAACAAAAGTATACTGCTTTATTACTATAGATTTATAATCGGGATTGATATCTGGTAGTGCATCTGTTATCTGCCTAGAGTGGGTCCTTTATATTTTCACATAAACTTAGCATAAGCTTACTAGTTTATACACACACACACACACACACACACACACACACTTTGGGATATTAATCCAAATTGCACTGCAACTTAAGAATGATTTGGGGGAAAAAAAGAATGATTTGGGGAAGCTATGTGCACCCCTATTTTTTATTACAGCAATATTTACAATAGCCAGGGTATGGGAGCAACCTAAGTGTCCATCCATAGATGAATGGAGAAAGAAGACATATATATATATATATATATATATATATATATATATATATATATACACACACACACACACACACACACTGGAATATTACTTAGCCATTAAAAAAATAATGAAATCTTGACATTTGTGACAACATAGATGGTCCTCTTGAGGATATTATGCTAAGTGAATTATATCAGATAAAGAAAGACAAATAGCATATGATTTCCTTTAGAAGTGGAACCTAAAAGACAAAACAAATGAATAAACAAACAAACAAAAAACAGAAACAGATCCAGAAACACAGAGAACAAACTGATGGTTGCCAGAGAAGAGCGGGATGGGAGGTTGGGCAAAATGGGTGAAGGAGAGTAGGAGATACACGCTTCCAGTTAGGAAATGAATGAGTCCCAGGAATAAAAGCTACAACATAGGAAATATAGTCAATGGTATTGTAATAGTGTTGTATGGTGACAGATTGCAGCTCCATTCGTGGTGAGTGCAGCATATCATATGCAGTTGTCCAATCACTGTGTTGTACACCTGAAACTAATGTAATAGTGTGTGTCAATTATATTTCCATTTTTTCATTCAATTTTATTTTATATACATTCAATTAAATTACATCTAGCATATTATTAATTTCAGAGGTAGAGTTCAGTGATTCATAAGTTGAAATATACTTCAATTTCGAAAAAGAGTACTTTGGAGACAATGGACACCTTAAACATAGTGAGTTTTTCTTTCCCTGAACATGGGATTCTTATACATTTATTTAGCTTTAATGTATAACCCAATGTTTTCTAGTTTTCACTGGAGAAAGTGTAAGCGTTTTGTTTTTTCTTATATATTTGATTTTTATATTTTAAGCAAATTAATCAATTATTTATTGTTAATATGTAGTAGGCCATTATTTTTATATTGACCTTCCATCTGTGGGATTTGCTAATTTTATTTCTTTTTTACTCTTTCAAGTTTTCTACACACATAATTTTATTAATGGTGAGTGACTAAGAACTATTTCACTTATTTCAATCCATTTTCCTTCTTTCTTTCTTTTTTTACCTTCCCATAATATCTAGAATCTTCAGAAAAATGCTGAGTAGAAATGATGATGATTAACATTTGTCTCATTTCTAACCTCAGAATTAAACATTTAAAATTTCTGCATTGGATATGATGTTAACTGTGGTTTTCCTGTAGTTAATCTCTATCAAATGAAGTTATAATTTTCTCTAATATAATTTTCTCTGAGAAGTTTTATTTATATTTTTAAAGACTGGGTGTCAATTTTTACCAAGTGTATTCAGGACTCTATTAAAATGAATGTACGCATTTTTTCCCTTTGTGGTCTTTATGAGACTCATGATATTCCCTTATTTATTGAATATTAAGCCCTTCTGGCATTTCTGGAATAAATATTATCCTTTTTATATAGTGTTTGGTTCCATCTGCTAATATTTTGTTTCTAATTTTGCATCTACATTCATGAGCAATATTAGCCTGTGAGTTATTTTATCTTGCAACGTCCTCATTCAGATTTTGGTATCAAAGTTATGCTAGTCTCTTAAATGAGTTTGGAGATGTTCCAAGAGTTCTACTCATGGCTAAATTTACTCCAGAATTCCCTTGCTCAACTCTATTTAGGCTGGAAGTTGGCCTAGGATGCTTCCACCCAACCTTCTACTGTCTGCCCTTTCCTCAGCATCACACTTACATCTCCATCAGCTGGCTCTTCAGCCTTCCTGGCTCCCTCCTCATTTTCTTTCAGGCATTTGCCCTGACAACTTCTCTGAATATTTAACCTTGTCCTGGTGTTTGCTTCTCAGAAGACCCAGACTAGTGGACTTTTTTTATAATATACTTCTAATTTATGCTGGATGGAATTTTTGCTGGGCCCAAACCATCACTGAATGATGTACCTTTAGCTACTAATGGAATCACTAGAGAAAGCAGTTTTCCCAATTTCTCAGTGAGCACCCCAGCATTATGCCGGTTGGGCATCCCTGCTGATCAGCACATAGAGGCTGACACTGGCATAACCAAATGTTATAAGTGTTTTAATATTTAATATTGTGTAATTATTTGTCAGGAAGGAGCCTGTGGTGAAGGAGACAATGAAATATGCCCAATAAAAGAGAAGAAAACAGGTCATGAGAATGAGAGCACTATGAGTAACTCTGATCTCTGGGCTGGATTTTCTCTGAAGCCTGAAACTCTGGAGAGAGAGTACACTCTGGTGATGCCTATAAAGATGGAGAGCCATGTACCCATTGCTCCAGCCCATGAGACTCTGAAAGACAACATCCTGCAGAGCCATGAGAGTAGGAAAAAGCCACCTAATAAGTTGCCCAGGTGGTAGCATATAACTGTAGTCCCAAATGCTGTAATCCCAGATCTGCTCAGGCTACTGACTGCTGTGATGCAGTAGAGCAAGTTGGAGGTTATCAGGAAATTGAAGATCCAGAAGAGGAGGAGATATGGAAGAACTTGCCATGTAGTCTGTGGTTTCAGCTTCCTCCATGAGGTGGTCCTGGGACTGATGCTGATGGCCTGGACCACGCTGAGGTGGCAGGTGGTGCAGATTGAAAGACCACCGGCCACTCTCCCCAGGTAAAGCACAGTCTTACAACCAGCATTGCCTAGGAAATTTCTGAGATGAAAAAATACGGTTATATCTTTGCTCTCATTGGTACAAATAATTGTATTTGCAAAAGCCAAATGGTTGAGGATAAGGCCTATGGGGTTTGTTTGTTTGTTTTTCAGGCCCCATGAGCAAAGTATATACATGTCTCACAAGTATGAAGAAGTTCCCCACAATTTCAAGTCCAATAACAGAAAGCAAGATTATTCCCTGGATGAGCTTACTCCAGATTATCTTCTGACATCATGCACAAAAGCAGGAAAAACTTTGGACAGACACAAATAAGTAAAGATGACATATTTTAGGTCCATGTCTGTTCCAGTGAAAAGAACTGGTGGAGACAGAGAGAGAGGCAGAGACACAGGCAGAGGGAAAAGCAGGCTCCACGCAGTGAGCTTGATGTGGGACTCAATCCCGGGACTCCAGGGTCACACCCTGGGCCAAAGGCAGGCGCCAAACTGCTGAGCCACCCAGGAACCTGCTACAGTCCATTTCTAAGCTCTACTGCTGAACATCATTTTTGACACCTCCTCCTTCACTGCTCATACCCAGTACATGATCTCACTGTAGAGAACTGTGCTAGGCTCTTCCTGGTCCACTTTAGCAGCCTAGACTTACCTAACCTTCAGATACTGTGAATACTGGGCTAACACAGTTGTAGTTGCCCCAAAGAACTGTATTTGGCTCAATGAGAGTGGTTTCTCAGGGAAGACTATTTGGCTTACTTGTCTCTCTCCAAGTGCAGAAGGGGAGTCCCAGCCCCCTTGCCTCAAGGGGGACTAACTCTGGTCACATGTGTGTTCCTAATTTTCCACCTGAGTGTTGTCAGACTGGAGCAGATTTTTTTTCTCTTGTCTGTGCTCTTTGCATGCTCCACCTCTCCTGAGGATGTTCCCCCAGCAGAGGAAGAGCTCTGGCTCCATAGAGATCTCATGGAAATGCAATCAAAGACACACATCTTACTGACACACTCTCTTCCCCCTTTCAAATTTAGTGACACTCTTACAGTCAGAAATGCCTCACCCTGAAGGCCAAGTGTCCTCAGTATTCCATGTTGTGATTTATATAACCACCTTATAAATGGCATCCCTCTTTCTTTTTATTCTCTTTCTATATTATGTCAGACTAAAAAGAGCTTTTGAAACATGAATCTGTTCCTTTTGCTTCAATGGCCTACAAACCATAGATGGCTTCACATGTTAACCTTATGCCTAAACAAGTTTGTCCTTCACAATTGGGCCTCCTCTCCTTCTTGCCAAATTTATTTCTGAATTACTGTCAGCTCCCCTGCCAACAAATGTACATGAACTCCAGATGCTGAGATGCTCCTGCCCTCAGCTGCCCCTTCACGCAGCTAACTGCTGCTCATCTATCACACATCAGCTTAGGATTTTATTGTCTGGTGTCTTTCCCTGGATTCTCTGGGCTCTGCTGCCCTGGTTTGTTTACATGTCTCCTTCCTTCATTCAGTTGTGGAGCACCTGAGAGGTGTTCTCTGTCCATCCTGTACCTACATTTCACGTTACAGCGCTTGCTATTAACTGCTCAGGGAGTTGTTTATGAAAATGTTATTAAATGAGACATATGGTTATGGTTGTAAAACTGCCTGTTAATCAGAGATAAGTCTGTGAGCTAGTTTGGAGAGAGATTTGAGTTGATTTGTGTTTCTTTACAAATGTCACAACTGAATGAGTTGGAGAAGACAATTCACAGTGAATGTCGCATTCACAAGGGACTTGAGTGTTTCCTCAGATGTGTAAAAGCTACACATGTCTATATGATCTGGAGGATGTTGGAAAGAGAGTTTATATAGATTTTAAGAAGCTTTCAAAGCTTCTTACTTCCATAATTTAAGGATGAACAAATGCAGTCTGCGTGAATCAATGCATTCCAGATGCTTGTGCAGTATCATTAGATCTGAGAAGTATAACAATGTTCACAAGCACATTCTGGAGTTTAAATACTGCCTTCCCAATTTCTGTCTGGGTGACTCTGGGTGTATTATTTGGCTTCTCCCAGGCCCAGTGTTCTCATCTGTAAAATAGGGGTGACAACTTTGCACTTTGGAGGTCTGTCTTGAGGATTAAATGAACTGATATATGTAGTGCTATGTCAGTGCCTGGAAAGCACAAAAGAATAATTTTCTAAAAACAACTATTCATGTTACTGTGTGTCCCCACACCTTAAAAAAATTCTCTATAATAGTGTACTGTGTCATTTTGGGTAGCTAGAGAAGGAAAACATCAGAATAAATAAAATCTTAGTAAAACAGGCAAGCATGCCCCATATTGAAGAGACAGAAGGACACCAAAGATAACATACAAGCTTAAGTACAAAGCCCCAAGTCTGGGAGTTAAAAGGCCCAGGCACTGAGGAGACCACAGAGGATGTGCACTCCCATAGACCTGGGGGAGATGTCCTGGCATGTGATGTCTCCTACACGTCCCTCCTTGCTACACAGGGGCATCCTCAGGCACAGCACATCAAGTCTGCTGCTGCACAACAGCCTCCTCACAGACCAGAAAGGAACAGATGTCTTTGCAGGGCCTGGGAAGTGATCAGCTGTCTTCTCACAGCTTTGGGTCCTGCACAAGGCACAGGGGAGCTCCGACTGCTGTCTTCCGCCTGCCCCTCCCCATTCTGCCCCAGATAGCCTCCTTGCATAGCCAAAGGCAGCCCCTATCCATGGCTGTCAGGTGTACTCACCTTGGCAGCTCTGTTCAGCTCTGCTCTGGGACAGGAGAGGTGCTGTGGCAAAGCAGCACCAGCCAGGCCCTGTTTATACTTTTCTGAGCCCTTGTGGTCATGGCTAACTTACTGATGTAACCATATCAATGTCACAAGTTCTGGCTCTCAGCTAGGGGTATAGGGCAACTTCTGCACCATATAGATCCCTGAGGCACACGTCTCCCCTGACCCTCTGTCATTTGCTGAGCCCAGAAACACTCTGATCCCAATTATAGTAAATGTGCAATAATGAATAGGAAGCACTGCAAGGATGAGCCCTCAGCACAGCACATGTCTCAGAGAAGCTCTGGTCTCCTTGATTGTATTAGGACCTCCTGCCATCTCCCACACACCCACAGCCACCACCAAAGCTCAAGAAGAAACACTTGAGAATCACAAGTGGTCACTTTCTGAATATTTTTAAACTATACACTGATAATAAAAGATCATTGAGCAGTAGAGTCAGAATACTGACTCCCCATGAGAGACAGTGTCTAGAAAAGCATGAAAGGGGGACTTCTGGGTGCTGGCTATATGCATATGAACCAGTTCATATGGTCACCTAAGTGACCACTTAGGTGGTCACTTATGATTTCTATTGTTCTTAGTATGTTCACTTCTTTCATAAGTGTACTGCCAAACAGTGTCAGTGGCCCTGGAAACTCATGTCCTGCATCGTAGCCCAAACCCAGCTTTGATTGTAAATGCTTACTATTTTCTCTTTTCATTTTTTTTTCTAATAATAGTCATCCTACTGAGTGTGAGATGATATGTTATGGTGGTTTTGATTTATTCTTCCCTGATGATGAGTGATGTTGAGTATCTTTTCATGTGCTTATTGGCCTTTCCTGTTTCTTCTCTAGAGAAATGTCCATTCAACTCCTTTGCCCATTGGTAACTGAGTTGTCTTTTGTTCTTGTACATTCTATATGTATCACTTAACAGACACATAATTTACTAATAATTTCTCCCATTTTAACGACTGCCCTTTCACTGTGTTGATAGTGTCCTTTGATGCACCAAAGTTTTACATTTGATTGAAATCCATCTTTTCTACTTTTACTTTGCTGCCTATGTTTTGAGGCATTTCCAATAAGTCAATGCAAAGTCTAATGCCATTAATATTTTTGTCTTATTTTTTTGGTAAGAGTTTTATAGTTAAAACTATAAAGTCAGGTCTCGGTCCACTTTGAGTTAATTTTTGTTTATAGTGTGAGATAAGAGTCTCACTTTATTCTTTTGCACATCCAGTGTTCCCAATGCTACTTGCTAAAAAAAATGCCTTTTCCCATTGAATGATGTTGGTACTCCAATTGAAAATCATTTGACTAAAGATGTGAAAGTGCATTTTTGGGATCCCTATTCTATTCCATTGGTCTATATGTCTGTCTTTGTGCCAGTACCATATTGTTTGATCACCATAGCTTTGTAGTGAGTTTTGAAATCAGGAAGTGTGGGATCTCTAACTCTGTTCTTCTCTTTTTTTTAAAGTGGTTTTTGACCAATTGGAGTCCTTTGTATTCCATATGAAATTTAGATCATACTTTTCTGTTTTTGTGAAAAATATCATTGAAGTTTTGATACAGTTTGCATTAAATCTGTAGATGGTTTGGGGTAGTATTGACCTCTTAACAATATTAAGGCTTCCAATCCATACACATGGGATCTCTTTCCGTTTATTTATGTCTTCTTTAATTTCTTTCAGCATTATTTACAGTGTTCAGTGTATGAGCTTTTTGTCTCTTTGGCTAAGGTTATTTTTAAGTATTTTTATCTTTTTGATGCTGTTTTAAGTGCAATTGTTTTTAAATTCCTTTTTTGTATTGTTTATTGTTAGTATATAGAAACATCTGATTTTTGTGTGTTGATTTTTGTATCCTTGCTGTACTAAGTGAGAATTAAAATGAGCTTAATATGTCTTTCACAGCTAAACTCTCTTAGAATTGCAAGATCCTCACTAGTCAAAACAAATACCATATATTTATGATGAAAAGGGGAGGTAACTAAAAACAACTATATATGCTTGACATTCAATATTATGGAGCTGTCCTACTTGCAGGCACACCTTGCTTTTTGAGTTTCACTTTGTTGCACTACACAGATACAGCATTTCTTACAAATTGCAGACTTGTAGCCGTCCTTTTTTTTTTTTTTCTTTTTCTTAAGATTTTATTTATTTATGAGAGACACAGGCAGAAGGAGAAGCAGGCTCCATGCCTGGAAGGGAGAAGCAGGTTCCATGCAAGGAGCCCGATGTGGGACTCGATTCTGGGTCTCCAGGATCACGCCATAGGCTGAAGGCAGCGCTAAACTGCTGAGCCACCAGGGCTGCCCATGTGGCAGTCCTTTGTATATCAAGTCTGTTGGTGCCATTTTTCTAACATTTGTTCACTTGTATCTCTGTGTCACATATTGGTAATTCCCACAATAATTTAAACTTTTTCATCATTCAATCTGTTACTGTGATTTGTGATCAGTGATGTTACCTCTGTAATTGCTTTGGGGTACCAGGAACTGCACCCATATAAAATGGTGAACTTAATAAATGTTGTGTGTGTGCTGATTGCTCCAATGACTGGACTTTCCCCCACGTTTTTTCTTCTCTGTCTAGCCTTCCTATTCCCTGAGACACAACAATATTGAAATTAGGCCAATTAATAACCCTACACTGGCCTCAAAGTTTTCAAGTGTTCTGAGAATTATACATCCTTCATTTTTTTTAAAAGATTTATTTATTTATTTATTTATTTATGATAGACATAGAGAGAGAGGCAGAGACACAGGCAGAGGAAGAAGCAGGCTCCATGCCGGGAGCCCGATGCAGGACTCAATCCCAGGACTCCAGGATTCCACCCTGGGCCAAAGGCAGGCGCTAAACCGCTGAGCCGCTGAGCCACCCAGGGATGCCCTAACATCCTTCATTTTAAATCAAAAGCTAGAAATGGTGTAACATAATGAGGAAGGCATGTCTACAGCCAAAATAAGCCAAAAGATTGGCCTCCTGTGCCAAACAGTTGGCTAAGTTGTGAATGAGAAGGAAAACTTCTTGAAGAAAATGAAAAGTGCTACTCCAGCAAACACATGGATGATAAGGAAGTGAAACAGTCCCATTGCTGACACAGAGAAAGTTTGAGTGGTCTGGATAGAAGATCAATATTCCCTTAAGTCAAAGCCTCAGCTAGAGCAAGATGTCAAGTGTCTTCTATTCTGTGAAGACTGAGAAAGGTGAGGAAGCTGTGGGAGAAAAGGTTGAAACTAGCAACAGTTGGTTTATCAGGTCAAGGAAAGAAGCCATTTCCATAACATAAAGTGCAAGGTGAAGCAGCAGGTGCTGATGTCAAGTCATCAGGAGGATCTAGCTGAAGGTGCTACACTAAACAACAGATTTTCAATGTAGACCAAACAGCCTTCTTTTGGAAGAAGAGGCCATTTAGGATTTTCACACCCAGACAGTAGAAGTCAATGCATTAGACTTAAAGCTTCAAAACATAGGCTGACTCTCTTGTTGGGGGCTAATGCAGCCAGTTACTTTAAGTTGAAGCCAATGCTCATTTACAATACTGAGAATTCTAGGGCCCTTAAAAACTATGCTAAATCTACTCTGTCTATGCTTTATAAGAAGAACAAAGCCTGCATGGCAGCACATCTTTTTACAAAATGGTTTACTGACTATTTTAAGCCCACTGTTGACACCTACTGCTCAGAAAAACAAATCCTTTCAAAATATTACTCTTCAGGGGATCCCTGGGTGGCTCAGCGGTTTGGCGCTTGTCTTTGGCCCAGGGCGTGATCCTGGAGTCCCATGATCAAGTCTTGTGTCGGGCTCCCGACATGGAGCCTGCTTCTCCCTCCTCCTGTGTCTCTGCCTCTCTCTGTGTCTCTCATGAAAGAATAAATAAAATCTTTTAAAAAAAGAGTTTAAAAAATATTACTGTTCACTGACAATGTACCTGGTCACCCAAGAGTGCTGATGAAGATGTATGAGATTAAGGTTGTTTTCATGCCTGCTGATACAACATCCATTCTGCAACCCATAGATCAAGAAATAAGTTTGACTTTCAAATCTTATTATTTTAGAACAACATTTTGAAAGGCTATAGCTGCCATAGATAGTGATTCCTCTGATGGCCCTGGGCAAAGTAAATTGAAAACTTTCTGGAAAAGATTCACCATTCTAGAAGCCATTCAAGACATTTGAGTTTCATGGGAAGAGGTCAAAATACTGACATCCATAGAAGTTTAGAAGAACTTAATTCCACCTAATGGATGATTTTGAGTGGCTCAAGACTTCAGTGGTGGTGGAAATGGTGAGGAAACTAGAATGAGAAGTGAGACTTGAATATGTGGCTGCATGGCTGCAATCTCATGATAAAACTTTATCAGATGAGGAGTTGCTTCTTATGGATGAGTAAAAGAAAGTAAGATGGAACCTACTCCTGGAGAAGTGCTGTGAAGATTGTCGAGATGACAACAAGGGATTCAGAATAATTTAGCTGATAAAGCAGTGGCAGGGTTTACAATGATTGACACCAATTCTGCAAGAAGTTTACTGTGAGTAAAAGGTGATCAAACAGTATCACATGCTACAGAGAAATCATTTGTGAAAGGAGGATGTGGCAAACTTGTGGTCTTATTTTAAGAAATTGCCACAGCCACCCTAACCTTGAGCAACCACCACCAGCCATCAACATCAAAGCAAGACTCTCCACCAGCAAAGAGATTATGACACAATTGTGGTCAGCAAGGAGTAATACATAGAATTGTTGAATCAATGTGTTGTACACCTGAAACGAAGTCCTCAAGAGGTTGCATCACACAAGAAGTGCTTGACCAACTTGCAGTTGCTGAGGGTCAAACACCTTTATCTCTGGGCTTGCCAGTATCTGGAAGGGGATTAGGAGCTCATCATGCAGGATGATGGGTGATATATTACACAGCTGGGGTCTGTGGTGTAGGGAGGGTGTCCAGCAGGACAGCTGACCGAATTCCAGAGCTAATGCACCTGCTCGATGAACTCCTCAGACACAGTGCTGGAGAAATCGTGTGTGTTTATAGATGACAGTTCTTCTCCCCATCTCAGTGTAGAGGCTGCATTGCCCCACTGGCCTCAAGATTAGGGCATGCTAGCTGGGAAGGGCGGTGACCCTAAGGAAGGTGGACAGCCACCTGGAGGTGCAAGACTTGGCAGCAATTCAGGAGGAAATCTCATGAAACAGCCTTCACTGAGAATAAAATCTGCTGTAATTGGTAGGTATGCAAGTGAATAAGAAAAATAACCTTGTTTGTCTAGAAAAGAAGATAGATTTCAAGTATTTATTTATTACTGATTGCCAAGTGCCTTGGAGACTACAAATAGTTTGGCTTGGATATCTATATAACGTAGAGGTCAAATGGTAAACTCTAGATAATCAGTTGAATACATTTTACTTTATTTTTAAAAAGATTTTATTTATTCATGAGAGTCCGTTTTCTCCACAAAAGCCAGACTCTGTCCTATGGCCAACCTACTAATGGGCAAGCAACAAAGGACAAAAGACAGTCAAAATTTCAACCTAAATATTCTAGTTTCAGATTAGAGAGCATAAGGAGGAGGCAGAGAGGGGCAATACGATCAACCAGATATGCTGGGGGTGCCTCTCCCTGCAAAACAAATAGTTTCTGATAAACATAGTTCCTTCCAAACACTGTTTGACATACAGGAAGTTTGAGAAATTTTCAAAAACATGCCTTTTGAAGAAAACAATCCCAAACTTCCATAGAAGAGAAAGAGTAATCAAGAAAATACCATAGGAACAAAACAAAACAAAACAAAAACCTCAATTGGTTTCACTAGAGCCTTCCACAAAACTGTTAGAGTACAAACAGCCCCAATATTATGTAATTGTTTCAGTTGATAGGAAACAAAAGAAAACTTCCAAGTTCTTTTAATGAATAGGTATAATAATACCCAAACCTGATAAAGTTAGCATATGCACAAAAAGATAATTTCAGACCAACATGTTCTGAAAACCAATGCAAAATCTTAAACAAAATGTTAGCCAATATTAACCTACCATGAACAAACAGGGTATATACTAGAAATGGAATAATGATTGAGTATTAGGAGACCTATTAATGTCACATCAAATTAATAGTTTTAAGGAGGAAAAAAGCCCCACATAATTACATGATTACCTTTGCTCAGACCCTTTCCTCAGTCTGGGACACACTTTCTCTCTCAGCCATCTCTAGAAAACTTGCTCAGACTAACCTTCATAGGGCAGTTCTGTTTTCTGAAGGTTACGCTTGAGCAATCCAGTAATTGCACTACTAGGTATCTACCCAAATGATACAAAAATATTGATCTGAAGGGATACATGCACTCTGATGTTTACGGGAGCATTATTTACAATAGCCAAATTATGGTAATAGCCCAAGTGTCCATCGACTGATGAATGGATTAAGACGATGTGGTATATATACACAAGGGAATATTACTGAGCCATGAAAAAGAATGAAATCCTGCCCATTTGCAACCATCTGGATAGAGCCAGAGAGTATAATGCTAAGCCAAAATAGGTCAGAGAAAGCCAAATACCATATGATCTCACTAATGTCAAATTTAAAAAACAAGACAAATTAACAAAGGGAGGAAAAAGAGAGGAAAACCAAGAAACAGACTCGTAACTCTAGAGAACAAATTGATGGTCACCAGAGGGAAGGTGGGTGAGGGGATGGGTGACATAGGTGATGGTGGTTTAGGAGGGCACTTGTGATGAGCACTGGGTGTTGTTTATAAACGCTGGATCATTACATTTTACATCTGAAACTATTATTACACCGTAGGTTAACCAACTGGAATTTAACTTCAAATTTTGGGGAAAACACCCTAATTTTCAGTATTATTTTCCTTTCCCATGCATTTACAATTCATTCTGATTAGTCAGAATTCACTCCTACTTATTTCGCTTATTCATCTGTGCTTTGCATTCATTCTTAGAAACTACGAAGAAGCTGAAAACTCTCCCTCACCCCCATCCTTTCCCCAAATAATTTCCTCGCTAGGAGTGAGTCTTTTGACATCCCTAGCACCACATGCCTTGTAAAATCGGACAGAAGCTGAGAACCCGTCCCCTAGAAAATCACCCAGAGGCACGGATTTGGGGGGGGGGGGCTGCTGAGAACTCAGGGTTCCCCCGGGCGGATGCGCGGCAAAGGGGCCCTCGCCCCACCCCGGTACGGGGTCACCTCTGCAACCCCACCCCGCAGCGTTAGGCGGTGAGAGAGGCAGCACCGCCTCACTCGGCCCCGTGCTTCGGTCGCCCAGGCTGTCTCAGCCGCCAGGAATGCGGGGTCCGGACTCGCCAGGGGCCCTGGGGTGGGCTCTGGCGGCCCGACTCTGGGGGCCCCTGCCCGCGGCGGGCTCAGAGGGCTTCCTGCGCGCACGCGGCCCTGCAGCCCGGACCCCGGCGGGGCCTGTGGCGCTGCGGGCGCGGTCGGGCCTCGGGCGAGAGCTGCCCCCGCCCCTGCCCCATCGCGAGGGTCCCCCGCGCTCCGCGGCCGCTCTGTGCGGAGCCCGCCGGCCCCACGTCTCCTGGACGTCTCCTGACCGTCCTTCCATCCAATGAGTTCCCAAGTGTAAATTCTGGAAGAAAGTACCCCAAACGGCATGGTATAGAGACGAAGTGGCCGAGTGGTTAAGGCGATGGACTGCTAATCCATTGTGCTCTGCACGCGTGGGTTCAAGTCCCACCTTCGTCGGTCGTGTACCTTTTGGTGTGAAAGCTGTAGGAATATTTTCAAAGGTCTCCTGGCATTTCCAGGTTGGGATAAGCTCCTTTCAAATATCCGTTCAGTTGGATGGCTGGCTTGGCTCAGTGGATGGAGCATGTGGCTCTTGATTTCGGAGTCATGGGTTCCAGACCCACTTTGGTGTAGAGATTACTCAAATAAATTAACCTTAAAAAAAGAAAATCAGTTTAGTGTCCTGAGTTTCACCTGAAGTTTAACTTCATCTTTACTGATTATACAACCTGTACCATTATGTCTGCCTTCCTTTGGGTAGTATTCCTGTGTTTGTGACATTAATTTCTTTATAGCAGATTTTGCAGATTATTCCTCAGTTTGACCCAATGTAATGTATTCCCTGGACATGTACCATACTCCTTGAAGGGCTTTTTTTTTTTTTAAACCAATTCATAATTTGGAGAATTAATTGGTCAAGGCCTGAACTCTATGAATCTTTTTAGCAATCGACCAATCTCTAAGTTGACTAGTTCCCAAATTTTTGTTTCATTTTACAGTGTTGCCACAGATACTTGAATAAGCCAAATTCTCCAGTACAATGGAAATTTGGTTTCAAAATTATTCTACTATTTTATATTTATATAACAATGAAATACAGGTTTTAGATAGATAGATGTTTAGTTCTATCCACTTAGGAACATGACTGGAATTTCCCATCCTCAATGTTCAACTAGTTTTTACAATTACATTTCCTTCTGTTTAAAGACTATTATCTTTAGGGACACCTGGGTGGCTCAGTGGTTGAGAAACTGCCTTCAATTCAAGGTGTCATCCAGGGTCCTGGGATCAAGTCCCACATGGGGATCCCTGCAGGGATCCTGCTTCTCCACTGCCTATGTCTCTTACCTCTCTCTCCATGTATCTGATGAAAAAACGAATAAAATTTTTAAAAACTATTATTTTTAAGATACTTTACTAAAAATATTTTTTCTGAAATCTTCTTTAAAAAAAAACATTTTAATATAACTTTAAAACACACTCATTGTAATTTGGAGAGACAGGGAAAGCTGTACTTCAGGGACTGAGATTCTGACCAAAGTGTTCTCTTCCCCGACAGGCTGACACCCTTGAAAAGCCAAGTCTTGGTTCCAGTTGAGGTTAGCCAAGAGCTCTTCAAATCCAGAAGGTAAAGGATGTCTCGGTGGAGGGTTCACCTGCCCGAAGGACCAACAAAGAGCACGGCTGCACAGCAGCTGCCAGGGGAGCACAGCTGACCAAGTCTTTTATTACTCCCTGTGCCACAGAAACCGTCCCTCAGATGCAGGGACCTTGCTCCTGTCTTTGACTAAGTGAGGCAGTTCCTGAGAGGGTCTGTGAGCCTGAGCACCTGGACTCCTGATCCTGCAAAGGTACGTTTCCCCGGGGCCAGAAAGATGACGGGGACCGGTTTCAGCAAATGTGCCTCCAGACACATTTGAGCAGGTGTCCCTGGGTTCAGGATCGGTACCACGAGAGAGCTCTGGGGCGCGCTGTAGACAAGGTACCGCTTTCTTTTCTCAGGAAATCCGCGAAGCATCAGAGTGCCTGCAGTCTCCAGGAGCAGCTGTGTTTCCCTCTGCCTCGCTGCCCCCTGCATCCTGCTCTGCCAGCAACACTAGCAGGGATGGAGTTTGTGGCTCTCACTGGGGGCATTCCTGGGTTTTGCATATGAGCCAGCTTGGTCTTCCCAGGTGTCTTGAAAATTCTCCAAGTGTTTGTGTGGAATTTGAAGGTCTTCTTCCCTCACCTGTCCTTAGCCTCCCCATCCTAACACTAATAATGGCACCGTATGTGTAAGTCAGCTTCGGCCACTACACGCCAGCTTGACGGAGGCACCTCTTAGCAGCATTAGGATGAAAATGACAGGGGCTGTTGGCCGAGTCTTATTTTTACAGCCAGGTTGTGAATAACCTGAGGCAGTCCGCTTTACCTCTACTGTCGTCTCACGTAGCAGAAAGCACTCCTCTCACTTTTTAGTTGAGAAAAGGAGCTGAGAGGGATGCACTTACTTGGCTAAGGCAGTGAGTGTTAGATCCAGAATGGACTTGTGGGCTTGCATTCAGGACTACCTGAATGTAAAGCATGTCTCTTAAAATAGCTTACTTTAAAAGGGGCACCTGGATGGCTCAGTTGGTCAAGTGTCTGCCTTCGGCTCAGATCATGATCTCAGGGTCCTGGGATGCAGCCCCACATCTGCTTCCCTGCTCAGCGAGGAGCCTGCTTCTCCCTCTGGCCCTACTTCTCCCCCTGCTTGTTCTCTCTCTCTCTCTCTCTCTCTCTTTCTCTCAAGTAAATAAATAAAAAAATTAAAAAGATAGTTTATTTTAACATTTCCAAAAAAGTAATCTGGGACAGTCCCATCCCTCCCTCCTCTGACATTGTTCCTATATTTCAGTCACAAAGAAAGACGAGTGGTTTACCAGCTGACATGGAAAGCAGTCCCCATCCTGATTCAGAGCTTTGAGATTTGGGGAGGATAGAAAGAAGGCTGGAAAAATGGTAAAACATTTTGTATAGGAAAGTACTGAATATAGGTAATTAAATTTTTACAACCCTGGTAGGATATGGAACGGGGTGAAGGCTGTGGAAAGGCTTCCAAAGTATATAGAATCTATGGAACCCCTGGGAGTTAAATCAAACATCTTGGTCTATTTTGTTTGGGGGGAATTGTCAGCAGTTTTATATCAATTTCTAGGTGAAAAATTAGATTGGAGAAGCTATTGATGAAAGAGCCAAGTTTTACCCAGGCCTGAAAGGTTGACAATCGGTTTGGACTGGTGACAATTCAGTCAGTTCTGTTGTTGCCCAGGTTGGGAAAACAGAAGTTGGTAAAAGCTAATTGCTAAACTACCTGGAAAGCTTGTTTATCCCAGGATTATTCAGAAACTGTGAAAGGCCATTACAAACCTTTGTTTGAGTGATTTCTCTTTTCTTACCAAACATACCCCACCCCACTTTGCTGCACTTTACCATTATTAGGGATCTCTAAGTCATAAACCGCACTCTTCTACTGACAACCCCCAATTCCTTGTTAACTGGCTTTCTTTTTTAACCACCAGCACCCCCCACCCCAACTCCCACCCCGGGAAATAGTAACACATCCTGAACACATCCAGGCTTCCCTTAGGGTCTCCTCAGATTCCTCCGTGGGACTCAGACCTCCTATAAAGACCCTTGCAGGGCAGCATTCCAAGGTTGCCCCGGACTCTTGCCCAGGCTGCATCAAGTCTGGTCTGAGCTTGTGCAGCCCACAAACTGTTTCTAGAGGTCTTTGGCCGATGAGGCTTTAAGAGTTGGAGTCCTGTCTCAAAAGGTTATGCAGTTTGATTTGATGTTGACAATTAGGAAAACCCATTGAAATCTTATAAGCGATGAACTCACAAAATCATTTTGGGCATTAAAAGAGAAGTCAGGAAATATTAAGTGTATGTGTCAGAGATATAAAGACCAGAATCTAAGAGACAAACCAGGAGATTGATATACTAATCAAAATGCCGTATGTGGGGATCCCTGGGTGGCTCAGCGGTTGGGAGTCTGCCTTCGGCCCAGGGCGTGATCATATAGTCACAGGATCCAGTCCCACATCGGGCCCTCTGCGTGGAGCCTGCTTCTCCCTCCGCCTGTGTCTCTGTGTTTCTCATGAATAAATAAATAAAATCTTTAAAAAAAAATGCCGTATGTGATGGATGTAAACATAAGAAGGGGCAGTATGAACAATGAGACAGGCTAAATTCATGAACTATGAAATATGTGGGGCAAGAAGAGTATTTAAGTCTGTGTTGTGGAATGTGGGGAGGTAGAGATCTTCTGGAGTTGGCTCATGGTAATATCAAAATGAAGAAGTAGAAAAACACAGGGTGACATCGGGTGGGGTCTCTTTTAGTTCAATTTGGCACATGCCAAGATTGAAAATAGCTGGGATATACAAGCTATTGAGCACATAGATTGTCTTTGCTGGCATGGAGCCAGAAAAAAAATCTAGGTTGCAAATTTAGATTTTTGTATTCTTATTACCAATATTACATTTGAAGCCACATAGAATTGTCTACAAAGAGTGCTTCCAGGGAAAGGAAAAGAGTTATTTGTACAAAAATATGCTCCATTACATATATCCTAACTGTCCTTTATACATTAGAAAAACCCTTTGGTACGAATCATTCTTTGAAGATACATCATACAGTTGCTTTCTTCAAAAGGTGCTTGCTGGATTCAAATTTTTCTGCCCATGAAGTAAGAAATGGTTTCAAACAATATCAAGGGACCAATGTTTCTCTTACTCACTGGATCTGGCATTGTGGGGAACATCTTTGTCTCTGTGAATTACGTGTGCATTTTCTTTGGAGACACTAAAAAGAAATCTATACATGTAATTCTCATCCACTTGGCTTTTACAAATATCCTAATTCTTTTTTCCAAGCTCATGCTAAAAACAATACAAACTTTTGGGTTGATACCTTTCCCAGATGATCGAGGCCTCTCGATCTCCATCAGCAGCTTCCTCACTGTGGTCCAGGCAGCCACCATCAGCCCCAGAGCCCCCCCGTGCACCATTTTCAAGCCAGCATCCACATGGCGTATCCTTCCCTTTTTCCTCTTCTTTTGGATACTCAGTTCCTTGGTCAGCGTGAACTTACTCTATTACATCAGAAACATCAACAGCCTAAACAGATCACGAACTGGTGCAAGTGATGGCTCTTGTTTCCTACCAGCAAGCCAGACAATGAAGTGGATTTTTCTCATTCTCATGGCCCTGCGAGATTTCCTGTTTCTGAGTCTCATGGGCTGGGCCACTGTCTACATGGTACATGTTCTCCACAAGCACCACAAGCATGCCCACTACCTGCGGAGATCCAAGGTTCTCTACCAGAACCCCCCTGAGGTAAGAGCCGTTCACAGTGTTCTCCTTCTGATGCTTTGTTTTCTTTTCTTTTCTTGGACAGATTCTATTATTTCTTTATATTTAAATTCTTTCCTTGAGAATAATTTCATAAAGCTAAGCGTTTTAGAAATCTGAATAACTAAGCCTTAGTTATTCATTTCTCAGCCCATTTGTGCTGACTCACAGAGATGGACATCTGGCTAAATGTTGGCACATTCATTAAGACTTGAGGAAAATGACTGTTTCATTGATCCCTTGGGTAGCAAGTTTGAAATAAGACATGTAATGGCTGCGTGTAAAACAAAAAACAACAACAACAACAATGAAGAGTAGCCTCAACAAATTAAATTATGATGTTATACAGCAAAGCTGTTGACCAGTAGCCCTGAGCTGACAGAGGAAGGAGATCATAATAACTTCTGGGTGCCCTCTGGGGACTTTGCCTTCTTCTCCTGTCCATCCTGCCACCCTCGGGAAGAAGCCAATTCCAGCTTTCCTGCTTATAAGATGCCTCTATTACTACCAAGCTTCCTATAGGAAGGAGAAAAATTTGGCAAATTCTTTCAAAACGCTACTGTATTTTCTCTTTGACTTGTGTCACTTCTAGGAGGATTGCTCATATGAGAATTGCAGTATAAAAATTACTACACATTGTGGCGATTTTGAAAAATCATGAACTAGTATCCAGCAAATAGACTATTTTTTGCTGGCTATGTGAAAATATTCTAGAGGGTTCTGCCATACAAGAGGATGCTATTGAGCTTATGAAAGAATGGGTGAGTTCAAAATGTATTGCTATGGAATGATGAGCAAGATGTATCTGTAATTAATAAAAGATAGTAACTCAAGAGCAATGGTATTCAAAAATGGAATGTAATATTTCAACTCCACCCGATCCCTCTCTTTTGCAAGAGTGCAAAGGAACCTTAAAACAGTATGATCTGGTTTCAGAGAACCTAGGTATGTGAAACAAATCAGTAGAATTTCCTTTTATATCTCTCTCTATCTTCTGAGTCTTTTTTTAAAAAGATTTTATTCATTCATGATAGAGAGAGAGAGAGAGAGGCAGAGGGAGAAGTAGGCCCCATGCCGGGAGCCCGACGCGGGACTCCATCGCGGGCCCCCCGGATCGCGCAGCCCTGGACCAAAAGCAGGCGCCAACCGCTGAGCCACCCAGGGACCCCCTATCTTCTGAGTCTTTAAATCTTTGAATACATCTTTATAAAGATGAATAAAGAACAAGTTATGAAGGGGATCCCTGGGTGGCGCAGTGGTTTGGCATCTGCTTTTGGCCCAGGGCGCGGTCTTGGAGACGCGGGATCGAATCCCACGTCGGGCTCCCGGTGCATGGAGCCTGCTTCTCTCTCTTTGTGTGTGACCATAAAAAATTTAAAAAAAAAAATTAGTTTGAAAATAGTGCGTGGCTTGTTTCAAAACACATTTGTTAGTGCTCTGACACTGCCACAATAATATCAGTCTCACATTGGTGTGCCATCAAAGAGCTACAAAATAATTTGTTTTCTACACTAATTTATTTATTTATTTGTTATTTATTTATTTATTTATATTTATTTATATTTATATTTATTTATTTATTTATTTATTCATTCATTCAGAGACACAGAGATTGAGAGAGAGGCAGAGATACAGGCAGAGGGAAAAGCAGCAGGCTCCACGCAGGGAGCCCGATATAGGACTCCATCCTAGGTCTCCAGGATCACGCCCTGGGCCGAAGGCGACGCTAAACCGCTGAGCCACCAGGGCTGCCCTCTACACTAATTTAAATAATAAATTTGGTTTATATTTTTCTTAAATTGGAAGCCAAATAGGTATTTGAGTAGAAGTCATCATTCTGGCAATAAGATATGTCCTCAAGCTGTTTTGAAAATTACCTGATGCTGTTTTACTGATTTCACATATTTTATGATGCAAATCTTAGAATTCATATAGGCATTTTCCATCCCATTTTTATGAATGCCTGTATCATACTTGTTTTGTCACCCTTGTATACATTTGAGTCTCTTACTTCCCTACTAAACTTCCCTTTGGTTTTGTTGGACCATGTCAACACAGTTTTAAATAACTTATCTGTGTTATTATGCTATATTGTAATATGTTTAGGAGCTTAACTCCTTTATATAACTGTGGGTGTTGGAAGGCCAAGATTATGCTATTTATCTTAGTTTTGTAACTTCCCTATGACATCTTTTTCTATCATGGAGAACAAGACAAAATAAGCACTCCCTGAACTGGTCATGGGTAATGGACCCCAAAGGAAGGGATGTAAGAGCTTGGAAATGAAGTTAAGAATAGCATTTTAAAATTAATTATAAAGAAGAGACTTAATGAGCATTAAAATAGAAAGTATCCAGATGGATACGGAGATGTGTGGTTGGTAACAAAAATGGTTAGGATAGTGTGTTAGTCAGGGTCCTCCAGAGAAAGAGAATCAACAGGAAATATCTATATCTATGTATCTGTATCTGTCTCTCTGAAGAGAGAGAGAGAGAGAGAGAGAGAAATGATTGGACTTAGCTCACTCCATTCTGGAGGCAGGGAAGTCCCACAGTCTGCTGTCTGCAAGCTAGAGAACCAGGAAAGCCAGTGGTAGTGTCCGGTACGAGTCCAAAGGCCTGACAACCAAGGGGTTCCTTATTTACATACCCAAGTCTGAGGGCCTGAGAACCAGGAGCTGCCAGGATGGAGAGCTGGAGCGGATTCACTTGCCAGCTCAAGAAGAGAGAAGGAATTCAGCCTTCCTTTGCCTTTTTGTTCCAGGAGGGCCCCTAGCAGATTGGTGACAGGGCATCCCTACTCAGTCTATTGAGCAAAGGCTATTCTCTTCCAGAAACACCCTCAGAGACAAAGTCAGTTTTTCCAGCTATGTGGGCATCCCTTAGATCAGTTAAGTTGACACACAAAATTAGTGATTACAGAGAGCCTGGAATTTGGATTCTCAAAGTAAGTGTTCTTTTGTGCTTCCCTTGGAAAAGTTAGGATGGAGTTGAGAAATTTAAATTGAATCTAGAATCTTAAGCAGAAAGTAACTTAAAATGAGAAGCACACATGACTAAATTGTTACCCATATAGGAGAGCGGGAGGGAGGGAGGAAGGAGAAACCGAGAATATTGAATTTTAGAACACCCTGACATGGCTGGTAACCCCCACCAACTACCTCTTGCCTCTCATTTATAGTTTTGTTATGAGTAAAATAGAGTAGGAAGGTGAACTCTGTATCAGTTTTGCCTGTGAAATCTTACAGAAGTTTTGAAGTAATGATAACTGAAAATGTCTCAGATTTGGTGAAATTCAAACTAGTAGCTTCAAAAGCTCAGAGAATTCTAAGCAGCATAGACTCAAAAATGTTTATATCCAGACCAGTCTGTAAAAATGAAAGCAAAATATCTTAAAAGCAGCCAGAGTTAAACGACAAGTTATCTACAATTCTTAAATGATAGTGGATTTCTTGGAAGAAACCATGGACCTGAGATAAAACTTTATTGATCATCTAACTTAACCTAATAAGTTCCTAGTCTGACTGGTGATGCATAGTGCGACTTTGGGTCTCCAGGAATTATTGTCAGCTCAGAGCCAATGACCGTGAGTCTCTGAGAAGACTGATTATGTCCCTTTGTCCACTACACAGTCTCCATAATAAGTGACTGCGGGTCCCTCCGGGGATGGCTGCGGGAAGATTATCACTGTTATGTTCTTGGCAATGTAGTAGAGTTTCTCCATGGGGATCTATCTTTCCCATCATTCAAGGTTCTCTGGGTCACAGAACCAGGTCGTGTCTGGGGATGTTTAAGGATCCACAATTATCCATGGTGCTTGAGTGATTCAAGTCGGGTGTATATTCACACGGCCTGGAATGTTTCTCCTTTTCCAGACCAAGTGAGACTTTAGTAGATTCTTATATACAGCAGTTAAACAAAACCATAATCAACTAGTCAATTATGAAGATCTCTGTGATCTGATTTTATGTCCTATGAACTTGGCTTGCCTTTCTGCTTGAGACATGCAGGTTGTTGGTTTTTGTATTTGGCTGTCTTTGGGAGTGGCTCTGGATCTTGGTAGGGTAGCACCCTATCCCCCCTTTTGGGGATGACTGGATCTTGGTAAGGTAGCATCCTATTCCGCCTTTTGCAGATGATCTGGATCTTGGTAAGGTAGCACCCTATCCCCCCTTTTGGGGTTGACTCTTATACCCAAAGGGGGTTTTCAATACCATTAGAAATATGTACTATTTGTTCTAGCTGGAAAATGATAAGACATTTAAAATAATTCTGTTTTAAGTAATTCTGTAATCAAAAGTTGGCCAGATTGGAACCCGACATTGGGAGTCCGGTAGGAATTGTTTGGGAGTCCGGTAGGAATTGTTCAAAGCCTTTCCCCCTGCCCCACATTAAAATTAGAACTTTGTACACATAAAAAAAAAAGAGGCAAATGGAGGATAATGAAGTTGGAGAGATGGATCTATCATGTCATTAAGTTACAACCTTATTCTCTGAGAAATTGAGAGCCCCTCTATCTTACAACTTGTAAAATGAGAAAACAAATGCAGCTCTAGAGGCAGGCCAAATTCTACCCATTCACTTCCACCAATCCCAAAACCTCCCCTATTTATCTCAAAAGGCTTGTAATCTCTTCAAGAACTCTTATCACCCTCAATTCCTAAGACTGAAGAAAAAGGGGTGAGACTGGAAGACTTTTTAAAAATACAAATGCCATATCAGATAAAGGGTTAGTATTCAAAATCTTCAAAGGATTTATCGAACTAGACACCCAAAAAACAAATAATTCTATCAAGAAATGAGCTGAAGACATGAACAGACATTTCTCCAAAGATGACATAGGTTGGCCAATAAGCACATGAAGAAATGCTCAACATCACTCGGCACCAGGCAAATAGAAATCAAAACCACAATGAGATCCCACCTCACACCAGTGAGAATGGCTAAAATTAACAACCCAAGATACAACAGATCTTTGCGAGGATGCAGAGTTCCTCTTGCACTGTTGGTGGGAATGCAAGCTGGGGCAGTCACTCTGGAAAACAGTATGGAGGTTCTTCAAAATTTTAAAATAGAGCTACCCTACAGCCCAGCAATTGCACTAGTGGGTATTTACCCCAAAGATACAAATGTAGTGATCCAAAGGGGCACCTGCACCCCAATGCTTATAGCAGCAATGTCCACAATAGCCAAACTGTGGAAAGCCCATATGTTCATCAACAGATGAACGGATATGGAAGATGTGTGTGGAATAATGGAATATTACTCAATGGAATATTACTCAACCATCAAAAAATGAAATCTTAGCATTTGCAATGACATGGGTGGAACTAGAGGGTATTATGCTAAGTGAAATAAGCCAATCAGAGAAAGATAATTATCATATAATCTCACTCATATGTGGAATTTAGGAAACAAAACATGGGATCATAGAGGAAGCAAAGAAAAAAAATAAGACAAGATGAAATCAGAAAGGGAGACAAACTGTAAGAGACTTAATCATAGGAAACAAACAGGGTTGCTGGAGGGGAGAGAAGTGGGGGATGGGGTAACTGGGTGATGGGCATGAAGGAGGGGACGTGATGTGATGAGCTCTAGGTGTTATATGCAACTAATAAATCACTGACCTCTATGTCTAAAACTCGTAATACAGTATATGTTAATTGAATTTAAGTTTAAAAATATTTTTAATAAAATAAAATATGTGGTTACATGAAAAACAGTAAGTTGCAAAACAGTCCATGCAGTACAACTCTATTTTATTTTTTAATTTTTTAAAGATTTTATTTATTTATTAATGAGAGACCCAGAGAGAGAGAGAGAGAGGCAGAGACACAGGCACAGGGAGAAGTAGGCTCCATGCAAGGAGCCCGACGTGGGACTCGACCCCAGGACTCCAGTATCACGCCTCGGGCCAAAGGCAGGTACTAAACTGCTGAGCCACCCAGGGATCCCCTACAACTCTATTTTAATGTATTTTATAGGTGTATAATTGTATCTGTGTACATTTTAAAAAACTGGAATGATACACATTAAAATATATATTGTGCTTAAAAAAAAAAACAATGGTTATAAAAGAAATAAATAGAGCTATGGGAAACCCAGGATGGTTATGGCAGGAGAGTTTACTGTGGAGGCAGTGAGAAAAGAGACCACAGACAGCACTGAAGAATGCCTTCTAAACCCTCTTCGGTTTCTCTGTGTTTTTAGTTTGCTTCACTTTCTTTACCTCTCCCCATGAATGAGACATATACAAAAGTAATACTTCTCATCTGCTGTCCCTTCAACAATGAATGCACCTCATCTGTTGTTATAAACCATACAGACCACACAGGCTCTGTGATCCCCACTTCATGAAGCCTTGAGACTTGCAAGCTACTTTCTCCCTTGAGTCCAGACTGTGGTACTGAACTATTTAGCTGTAGATTTGGGGACTTATCCATTTTATACAGCGGGACACCCTGGGAATGCCATTCCTTTATTTAATTAAGCACCGATCATTGTAGAGGCCGCACTGAAACATCGGGGCCAGGACTTGTACTCCTCTCAAGATTCTAAATTTCAGATAATTACTGTGGCTCCAGCTAAAGGGCACTGAAGCCAAAAGGCCCTATGTCATTTGGAACAACAGATAGGGAACCTGAGGAGTCACAGGAGTCAAATGATGTGTCCAAGGTTGGGCAGGCTAAAGAGGACCCGTGTCTGACATTTGTGATTACTGTTTGTCAGCACAGAATGAACATAAATGCAGTCTCCCATTAAAATATAAAAAATATATAAAACAGCTCTGATACGGTGCTGAGTGCAAAGGTCAGAGAACCCAGCTGTTAGGTCAGGCTTTGCCTCTGGCTCAATGTGTGGCATGGGGAAAGGAAACTCTCACAAACCTCAGGTTTTTGGAGGCAGGCAGTGAGGCTCTCATGGGATGCTCGGAGGCCAGCAAGGAGGAGGCAGTGGCCAGTGGTGAGGAAGGTCCTGGCAGCACTCCACAAGGAGCAGGATCACACCACAGGGGCCCCAGATGGTGGAGCCACCACGGGAAATGGAAATCGCTGAGCAGGTTAGGAAGAAAAAACAGTGGGAAACCCTGCTTCCAGGCCCAAGTAATAAACATTCTGCCCCCTAGTTAACAACTGTCAGTAATAGAGAGAAACCCAGCCCCAGGTCGTGCCACTCTCTCCCTCCTCAGCTCACCCCTCTCACATCCTGGGATGTTGGGAGTGCACTTTTGCTTTCAAATTTCCTACTTGTATGGCTCATCCGACTTGTGCCTGCCCTTGGATTCTCTCCTGTGAGGAGACCAAGAGCCTGGGGGCCACCTCGGGTACCAACAGGGTCAAGGACTCCTCAGTACATCCAGCGTCAGGGTTTTTGCTCATCTTCGATCCAGGTCCTCCTGCAAAGCAAAGCCTGTGCTCAGGACGCCTTAGGGAAGGCTGGGCTTTCCTCACAGGTGAACCAGGAAGCAATCAGTGGAAGAGAGGCTGCGGGCGCTCAGAGGCCTAGCTCCCTGGCCGCCCATTCCTCCGCTGTTGTGCCCCCAAAGTCTGCCGGTCAGGGAGCAGGCCCGCTTCCCTGGGCAGGAAGCTGGTGCCCCGGTGGGAACTTGCCCTTTGCTAACAGCGCCCTAAGAAAACGAACTTACAGATCTCGTTCAGAAAATGGCCTGCTGGTCCCCTGGGGTGGGGGTGGGGGGGTGGCGTGGGGGGCGTCGCGGGCCTCCCCACCCTGCGCACCCTGCCTCGGTGGTTCTGCCTGCTCCCAGAGCGCATCTTCCGGCCGCCGCCCGAAAAGCACAGACCTCTACCGTTCTGGCTGCCTGGCCCCTTGGTCTGGCCAGCGCAGACGTTGAACAGAAGGGACCGAAGAGTATCCGGCTGGCCTGGCTCAGATGTTCTTCCATCAGGGGAAAACCAGAGACATCAAAAGGTTGCTCAGGAAGTAGGGTACCTCCTGGGCTCTCTGGGAGTTCTGGAGCGACAGTGGGAATTTCCAAACTTCGGAGCTCATAGTCTGCTTTCGTCCCCAAAGAATCTTGACATAAACGTTTTGAATCTGTTGCAAATTTAAACAACAACAAAAAAACAAAAAAAAACAAAAAAACAGCGATTTTAATCTGGGTAGGAAGATTAGATAAAATGCTTATCGTTCTGGCCTGAAACATTCTCATCCCAATTAATTTGAAGATGGGAGGAAATGAATGCCCTGGAAAATGTGCACTGAAAGGATATGTGCAGTTGGTAGCCAGTCCTCACCAGACCCTCCCCTCCCCTCACCACGCGCAGCCCTTCCTGCTCCTGTCACGCCATTGCCAGGCTGGGACAAGTCTCTCCTGGTCGCCTCTCTGACCCCCAGGCCCATCTTGGGGCCCCATTTGCCCTTCACTGCACCTTGTGTCCTCAGAAGCCTGATAAGGGCAGGACCACCAACTTTTGTGTCTGGCCCCTTAGCTCATCAGGCTCAGATTCTACCTAAGGCCCCACACAGGGTTGGAAGAGTTGATCTCCAGGCCCTCCGCCTGGCCCAGTGGCACCTCCTGTCTGACTAGAAGGACACTGATCTGCCTGAGCAGAGGGTGGGGTGTTGAACGTGAGGACTGCTCAAGGCAGAAATAAGTGTGCAGAGAAAAGCAGGCCCTGATAGGCCCTAGTCTCTGCCATGTGGAATCTCAGAAGGACCTGGAGGTGATGGCTGTAAACATTTTCTCTCTTTTAAGTTTGTCTGCAGGATGGAAATGAGACGAATGAGTAAAAGGTGTTTGGAACTGAAGCGAACAGTCCTTTCACAGCTGACAGCAGAAAGAACCCTGGGCATTTAGCAGAGGGAACACTTGTACAACTTTTTGATCCCAGGTGCTTTCTGAGCAGCATCTGAGTAAATTACAATAGGTCACGGAGCATAAGAACAACCCAGTGATACTGACTTCCAGGCAGTGCCGAGTTGTGGTCACAGACAGTGTGTGTTTGAATGAGAGGCACTGCTATTAGGTTGGCGAACACATTTTGAACCTCTCCGGCTTTCTTCAATTTTACTTTGGAATCAAAGATCCTGTGAAACATCTGTGTTCCTGAAGGCCTCTTTTGGAAACTGAATCTAATACTGAAACTTGGAATTATGGCCTTGATCCAATCAGAAAATTAAAAGAAAACCTTTCTTCTGCATCTCATTCTCTCCAGGAGCTGCTCTCAGACCAGTGAAGTGAGTCTCCCTGGTGTGTTTTCTTCCATCTGCCTTCCCAGTTCTTTTTCCACCTCTGCTTAAATCTATGCCTACAGTTTCACCTAAGGACTGAGAAGGATCTAGCTGCCTTACAGAATGGCATTTTGGGAATGGACTAGAAAACCTGGAAAAATGAACAAAGATGGTATGAGGAAGAAGCAGTCATGCAGAAAGGGCACAATGGACAAAATTTCAGGAGTTGGAAGACTAGCTGGCTCTCCTCAAAAAAAAAAAAAAGTTTGCTAAGGATTTTGGACATCTCTTTCTGGTAACAGTTTGTTATCAACTGACAAATGTCACATGACTGAATTTGCATTAGAGAAAGGCAGGAATGTCTTCATACAGGGTAAATTCTGAAGGTCAGGAACAGGGTTAGGACCTTCATAATGGTCCAGGCAGAGATAATGAGTATCTTCATTAAAGCAGTGGCAGAAATGTTATTAGATTCATTTATTCATTTAATGCCTGCCCTCCGCCCAGAGTGTGGTCCTGGAGACCTGGGATTGAGTCCCACATCGGACTCCCTGCATGGAGCCTGCTTCTCCCTCTGCCTGTGTCTCTGCCTCTCTCTCTTTCTTTCTCCCTCTCTCTGTGTCTCTCAAGAATAAATAAATAAAATCCTTAAAAAAAATAAAAAATAAAGGCAAATTGAAAGCTGACATATTTTCTTAATGCCTGAGTTCACAAGCCCCAGAATATTACTTTTACTGCATTCCATTGCTCCAAGGAGTTAGAAATCCAGTCCAACTTCACGGGGAAGAGAAACAGAGTCCAATTATAGGTGAGGCAGTTCCAAGGTCACATTCAGAAAAGAATGAGAGCTATTTCACAAATATAGTCTACTGTGGATGAAGACATACACTCTACCACAATCTTGGTATGGATACAGAGAGGGACCAATAAATTAATCAACTGTACAGCATAATATAAATGTGTGTATAAAATGATTTTAAATGATTCTAGGGTCAGGGCATTGTGCAGATATCACAATCTGGAGGATGGTCAGTTGGCATCATAGAAACCACAATGCAGAAGTGTTCACTAAAAAACTTCTGTTTATTTTTGATAAATGCCAGAGGCTCTGCTAATTAACATAATGAAATTGGTTTTCTTTAGTGAAATTTACCCTTGTTAATTAATTAGGATATTGGAAATGTGGTCTTACTGGGTCAACAAGTTATGCTCGAGAATTGTGAATTAGATATGTAAGAGATTCTGTCCAGAGATAGAAGAATCAAATGAGCTCTGCAGTCTTTAACATGAAAGACAGTGCCTGAGGCTGGAGCCTTCAGTGGCCTGTGTCCTGCTGCTGGTTTTCCTGACTCTGATAAAAGTTTGGCTGAATCCCGCCTCTGAAAAATTGTTGCATCTGCCTCAGGCTTCATGAAAAGTTGTTTTGTTTTGTTTTGTTTTTGGTGAGGGGGTAACCCAGCTCATAGATACAGTGAACAGGCGGGTGGTTGTCAGAGGTAAGGGGGAGGGGCAGGTAAAATGGGTTAAGGGAGTCAAAAGTCAAAATCACTCCCTACTTCCTACCTACCTCAGGAACAACAGTATGCTTATTCCTGTGATGTTGTTCTACAGATTTCTGGTCTCTAGGTCTCTTTATCACACATCTTCTTCCAGTCCTAGGCTGTTGGATTATCAGCAGATGCCAGGCTCTGTTTCTCAGGTGGCAAAAGCTGCTCTATGGTCTCTGATTGTTGGCTCATCAGGGTAGACTCAAGTGGGGGGAGGGGTAAATACTAGGGGTGACCTTCAGAAATCAGTATTTCATTGTTCCCCCAAGCTGGAACTTTAATAGGGCTGGGACGGCACACTATTTCTCATTTTTGAGTTCCCTCTACTGGAGTTCCACACTTATCGCTGCAGGGAAGTTACTTAGCACTTTCTAAGTATGTGCCGGGGCTCCCTGAGTATCCATCACCAAACATTAGGGCAAAGTGGGAAGACGGGGTGTCAGGAGATGTTCATGGGAGAACGCTTGCAGAACACGGGGCGGATAAAGAGAAGTTAACTCACTGCAGCATCACGGATTCCGTCTGTAAACGCTTGACGTTGTTCCATTGCAAAAGCGCCAAGGAGAAGGGTGAAGAGACCTGCTAGAGAACCCATCAAACATATCAAAGGTGGCGCGACATGGTCCAGAGGACGTGGGAATACAAAGAGGAAAGGCTCTTGCACGCTCTGGCTGGAAAATGATGCTCCAGGTGAGGCTCGAACTCACAACCTCGGCATCACCCGCACACATACTGCTGTATAAGTACCGCGCGCTAACCGATTGCGCCACTGGAGCACCTGCTCCCCGCTTCCGGTCACTTGCTACACGGCCTACGGAGACCGGTCCTAGGTCTCCGCTGGGGGCAAGGCCAGGGCGCTGCCGCTCTCCTCCTGCCCCGGGTCTCCCCGAGCTCCCGGGGCCGCCTCTTGAGCACGAGGCTGCCACCCACTCCGGGGCCCTGAGGGCGCTGTGCCGGCGGGAACGCGGCGGCCACTTCCCCGCCACCCGGGGTGCGGGGGCGGAGGTGGGAGACAGGTGCCCCCGCCTCTCTCCAGTCCTCTCCCGACAAGCAGGTTAGAAACCAAAGTGTGCCCGAGGCTGTTGGCTGCGATGACGCGGTCTGAGAAACAGCCCCTGAAATGGAGCCTGGAGCTCCTCGCCCGCGGGCGTTCCTCTCCGGGGACTGCAAACTATAGGGGAAACGACCGAAACAGGCCCAAGGCTGAGTCTCTGGAGTGCCGGCTGCCTCTAGGCTACGTTGAACTAGGGTTTGTTGTTTTGTTTTGTTTTGTTTTTTAAGACCCCATACTTAGGAGAGTTTTGAGATGGGAGGATGGGACAAGGAGCTATCCCCGGTGCGTGCGCGTGTGTGCGTGTTGCCCCGGAGTGTTGGGGTCTTTGTTGTGGATGGCGAGGCGGAGGAGAGGTTACGTTGAATTAACTGGCATTAAATACGTTGAATTAGCTGGCATTTCCATCCCAAGCATTTTCTTGTTTTTCTTTTCCTTAAGAAAAAAAAAAGTTACCATTTTTCACGTGCATATGATACATCAAAACAAAAGCTGTGAGGTAAGATAAAAAAAAAAAATGTGGAGTCAAGTGAAAGATACTGTGTATCTAAAGTTCAAAAGAGGAAAAAGAGCCCCTGAAGTCTTCTTGAAGTTTATGTATAATATTTGACCTTAAAGGTAGATTGTCTTGCAACTCAGATAAAAGATTACCACCGAAGATAAGAGCACTAAGCAATGTCCCACTGCCTTCAACACCGGGGATAAAGGGGATTTGGGCACCAGAGGAAAAGTGTACTGAATTTTTTATAGATACATAGACCCTGAGAAAATCCTAAGCTTTTCTCACGTGGAAAATGTGTAGGGGGCTCAGCATCTGTCCATCCTCAGACGTAGCCTAAGGTGTCCTAATGCCCTAAGGGGTATCCACCACAGGTAATGAATTAACCTCTCCGAGGCATCTCGAATGGAACTGGTCATGTACCACCCTTTGAGAAGATAGTGGCTTATGTGAGAATCTGTTTTTCTGTAGCTCAGCTGTAGATCCTCTATCGAGAAAGGTTTGAAATCTGTCTTGCGGACCCCATCCCACCAGTCCCAAACTATGCTCAAGAATCACACTCTCTGGAGCCATGGAGCTAAGAAAATATGATGCTCTTCTCAATGGGGCTTCCACCAACGTTGAAACTTAAAGATATTCCCTTGGAACATCTATTCTTCCTAAGTCTCAGGATTGGGTTTCCAGGTGCATGTGATTGTCAAAAGCAATCTTTTACCCTGTTGAATTACCTCTGATTTCCTGCCATGAATATCCCTTCTTTCCCCAGCCAATGGCATTATCAGGCTATCCTCTTTTAATAGTACAACTGACTGACACAAAAAGCTATATAGTTCCGAGCTAGAAATGTATTACTGTTGCACACTTTAACATCCTACTTAATTTGATAAATATTTTAGCATAGTATATACCCAACAGAAATGGACAACCCTCCACCCTGAGGATGAGCCTTTTGTTCCTGTTCATTGATTCATTCCAAAAAGATTTATTTAGTACCTGCCTTGTGCCAGACAATGTTGGGAGCTCAGAACACAGAAGTGAATAGAATAGACAAAGATAATTCCAGCCTTCCCAGAATTTACATTTTTAAAACTTCTAAAGAAAGGTTCTTAGCAACCCTCTGCTTTGTCCTTTCATCATTTTTATTTATTCACTTACTCATTAATTTCTTCCACAGCAAACATGCAGGGTACCCACCACTGGCCAAGCGGTGTGCTAGACAATAAAGGTGGTGTCGGAGGCATTACATATCTTAACATCATTCTGATGAAGGGGGTGAAGAGTGTAGTATGACCCATTGCACCCTTAACACAAAACTGTTTTCCACCTAATGTCTTCCCAGGTATTTTCCTGATTACCCTGTATTCTCTCTCAAGTGCCCTTCAGCCTTGTACAGGAATACAATACTCCTGCCTATTCAGTATTAGAAGTTAGAACTAAGGGCATAAGCCATAAAGACAGACATTGGTGGGTGGAGAAATATGGGAAGTGATAAGTTTTTTATTAATTTTTTAAAGATTTATTTGAGAAAGAAAGCATGAGTGAGAGGGTAGAGAGAGACACTCAAGTAGACTCTGTGCTAAGTGCAGAGCCCAACACGGGGCTCAACCTCACAACCCTGAGATTATGGCCTGAGTTGAAATCAAGAGTGATACACTTAATTAACTTGCCACCCAGTTGCCCCTCATTTTTTAAAGTAATCTCTACACTCAACATGAGGTTTGAACTCACAACCCTGAGATCAAGAGTCACAAACTCCACTGGCTCAGTCAGACAGGCACCCCTGAGAAGTGTGTGTGTGTGTGTGTGTGTGTGTGTGTGTATGTGTATTTAAACAGGAGCATCAGGGTAGGATTTCACCTTTTTGTTGGAAGGCAAAGTTCACATCCTTATGATGTCACTGAATGTTCCTACCAATGGGGACACAGGAAAGGACCACAAGGTTCTACTCTTGAAGAGAAGGTTAGGATGACCTCAATGTAAAAAGGTCCTCTGTAGAAAACAGTGTAATCAAAAGCTGAAACAGAAAGATTAAAAGAATAAAAGGTAAAAACCAGGATCATTAGCCATAGGGGAGGGGAGGTAAGGGCTATGACTTCAGGGAATGTTGAGCATCAGGAAAACAACAACAACAACAACAACAAAGAAAACACTTTACTTCTCTTGACATCACCAAGGAATGGATTTGGGTTCTGCCATTTTTTTTTTTTTTCTGTTCTGTTAACAATTATTGCTGAGATCCTCCCTCATGTAAAGCACGGGGCAAAGTGTGATACCAGGGAGGTTAAGTCAGGGCTACTGTCCTCCAAGGACTTCCAGGCCAGGTGGTGAGACAGGACAGCCAGACACCCCAGAAAAGCATAGTAACAAGGTTGAATTTATTGGAACGATATAGGGGTAGTTCATAGACTCAAAGAAAGTTCTGGTATAATTAGGGCTACAAAAGAGAGTTTGGAAACTAAAATGTGGAACTCATTTCCTTCAGGATACTTTTTATTTTTAATATTCAATGAAGATCAATGGAATTTCCTGATCCATAAATATAAGCATTATCCTAAGTTCTCCTTGCTTACCACTTTGGCTGAATCACCAAAACCTAACCTTTCCACCACAACCAGATCTCTGTTCCCCTCTCTGAGCCCTCCTCACACTCAGTAGCCAGAGCAATTCTTGCCATTCCTGCTCAGACTATGGGGGTCTAGAAATCTGGCTCCTCCCCCACTGCAGGTGCCCTCTAGTAGAGCCTAATTCAATCTTCCTAAGATATAGAACTGAAAATGTTCTCTTTAAAAACCTATTTTACCTTCTTCCTGCCCTCAGGATAAATGCCTTATCTTGATAAAGTTATTTACAAGTTGGCACCAACCTATCTTTCAAAATATTTTAATTTTTTTATTGTAGTGCATGTCATACATGCAAAAGAAGTTAAAATGTATAAGAAACGAACCTACAAAATCTAGAAAAAACTATTGTTAGTATATTTGAAGTCTAGTGTGTTCCTCAAGCTGCCTTTCCAGCCTCTTCTCCAGTTTCCTTTCTCCAGGCCAATTCAAACCATAGTTCTACTACATGAAACCACTTTCCTCAACTATGCCAGGCACCTTCTGCAACTTTTAATCTTGCACATCCTGAGCCCTGTCGCCCTTTAGTTCCTTCTTCACAAGGTCAAATTTGCTTCTCCTTCAAGATTAAGCTTCACTTGGGGCACCTGGGTGGCTCATTTGACTGTGTCTGCCTTTGGCTCAGGTCCTGACCTCAGGGTCCTGATTTCAGGGTCCTGGGTTTGAATCCTGAAGCAGGCTCTCCACTCAGTGAGGAATGTGCTCTTTCTCACTCATACTCTCTCTGTGTGTGCTTGCTCTTGCTCTCTCTCTCTCTCTCTCTCTCAAATAAATAAAATAAAAATTAAGCTTCACTGACATCTGGTCTGAGAGAGCCTTCCCTGAGAGCCTTCCCTGGCTGCCTCTCCAGAGTTCACTGATTTACTTCCATGTTGCTAACACATTTTCTTCTTTATTTCTGGGGTAGCACTTACCCTGTTTTATTGTAATGACGAGTTTAAATTGGTTTCCCTGACTAGATGTTAGTTCCTTGAGAAAGGAGGATTAAGCTTTATATGTAAATCCTTAGGGGTTCACATTTTGCTTGGCAAATGAATATGCAGTAAATGCCTTTTGACATATTGAGATTAAATTTTAGAAGACAGGACAGGAACTGGACATTGCTATCAATGATGACTGTATTTTATTGACAGTTGAAATACCTGCCAGGTCTTTACCTGTGTTATGTTATTTAATCTTACAACAAATCTGCAAAGTGACTATAGTCCTCCTATTTCAGATAAAGTAATGCAGTGACTGAAAACTTACATTGTCCAAATTTCACATAGCTAATCAAAGGCAGAGTCAAGATTTTAATCTGGGTTTCTCTCTACACTTGCTTTCTTTCCACATCAAGTTTCTTCTAATGAATAATGATAAGAATAGGGAGTAAATTTAAGACAGAAAGTGTTAAGCTACAGTAATGCTGGAGATGAGCAGACCATGATGATAAAACAAATTAAAAACATCAACAGTTATACAGGCACTGCAAAAATAAGTGTGGGAACCACTGAGAGATATATATTTGTTATAGACAAATATAGATGGCATAAATTACTGATTCTGGAATTAATAATTTAAGACTCCTGCTCCATCCTGGAGAAGCAGATGGAGGCAACCATTTCAGGTTGAACTCCAGTGCTCTGCTCTGTGTTGTGCACATCAGCCTCTGATGCTTCAAATCTAGAAACTGTGGGATCGTTTAACTGGACAGTTACAAAGATCTGTGATGTATGGCATTACTAATAGCCACAATTATATAATTGCAATATCAGAATCAATATGTAATCATGTACAATTAATGTCATATGCAAGTAATGTACTTGCACTGAACACAGTATTGAACACACACCATAGGTCAAAATCCTTCTTTGAGGCTCTGGAAGGACCTGGAAATCTAGCTATAGAACCAGTGAAGGTTAATGTAAGCTCTCAGCCCTCAAAAATGCTTTAAAAATACTTATTTCATTTTATTTCAAATATGGGGCTGGAGCTGAGTATAGCAGCTAATACTGCTTGGCTACACCACCACCAGTCCCCTGCACCACTGCCCTCAGTCCTCCTTTCCAACAGAAAAATATTTTTATTCACATAACTTTCTGTATTCCTTGGCTTTGGAGGAGATGGACTCCATTCTCAGCTCCAAACAAAGAATGATGATTGATCTACTAAATGACAATGGTCCTACTCTGGGAGATAATTGGGTTAGGTAAGAGTGTGTGATGCAAATCTGGCCAGTGTGGGAGAAGATCTACTAGGAGTGTATAGGAGAAGTTGTCCTCAACAAGAGATACCAGAAAGAGGCCTGCTTTTTGTTTGAGTTTGAGGAACTGCAGGGAAACCAGCTGGAGTATGAGAGCCACAGGTTGAAAAGGACAGTGTGCAAATTTTTTTTTTTTTAAATCTGAGTCCTGATGACATCATGAAGCCACTGAATTAACCTGACATATAGCTTTCCTACCCTCTGGACTATGTGTGATAATAAATCACTTTGTTTAAGCCATCGAATGTTGTATTTTCAATTGTTCTGGATCTGTTGCTGAAAGTTTCCTGTTACTGAGGAGTGCTCTTTAGGGGTAGATATGTAAGTTTTGTAGTGAGTTTTTGCATAAGCATTATGTTCTAAATCCTTCTGATCGCTGGCATTAGGAAAAACTCAAAACCAACCACCTAAATGATATGAAAAATGTCAATCTGGTGTGCATTTGGTTCACTAAGCTTTCTTTTAAAAAAATTTTATTTATTCATGAAGAGAGACAGAGAGAGAAGCAGGCACCAAGCAGGGAGCCCGATGCCGGGACCCCAGGATCACGCCTTGGGCTGAAGGCAGGCACTCAACTGCTGAGCCACCCAGGCATCCAAATCTTTTTCTTTCATATCATCAGAGTAGATGTCTATTCACTTAGGAGGAGCCCTAATTCTCAGTCACTAGCTCCTGCCCAGCCCTACTGTCTGTCCCTAGCTTTAGACAATGGACCTGCCCAGCCCCAGCTCCGAAGCAAGGAAACCATTTGTGAGCCCCCAAGCTATGTTCAGGAAATGAGAACACCATAGCTGTACATACTCCTTCCCTGTTCTTCCATTTAAATATCAGGGTTAGGAGAGCACGGAATACAGACACGGAATGCCTACCTACATATACCACCAGCTATGCCTTTTTATGCTCTCAATTCTTCATCCATGCACACAGACTTTTAATGAAAAATTAGTTATTGTAGACACTATGGGAGCTGCCCTCAAAGAATATACAATTTGGTAAGAAAGATCGCTGAGCAAACAGCAGCTGACATCACAATGCCACAATTGTGTATGCTCTCTACCTGGGAATACAGGAAAGAACAAAACCCAAACTGGGTAAGAATTCATCCCATTAGGTTTGTAAGAGTGTTTCTTCATTCTGTTCCTTCACATTGGCCTTGGCCCCTGATTTCCAGTTTCCAACAGCTAAGCCTTAAACGCCATCATTGGGAGCTTGCAGGTCTGTCTGTCACCGTGAGGTTAACGTCCTGAGGTTGGCAGGATATTGAGTCTTCACAATAGACTGCAAAGCTTTACATTCTCTCAGCCAGGGAACTGAAGAGCAGAGAAAAGCGGAAGGGGGCCCAGTGCCCAAGAGCCACATCCAGAGACTGGGTGGTATAAAAATCCAGGCACTTCATGAAGACTAATTAACAATGCTTTAGAAGATACCATTGTCAGCAGGGCCAGTGGCGCAATGGATAACGCGTCTGACTACGGATCAGAAGATTCCAGGTTCGACTCCTGGCTGGCTCAGCAGCTTCTTTCCTTTTGGTGAGGGAATGGGAGTGGTATGCTGTGTTATTTATACCCAACGTGCACCCAATAATCCTTCTGAAGCGGTCTTATTATAAAGAGGTCCTCATAAAAGTTGCATTATAACTCTTGTTCCATCACCACATCCTTGAGAAAGATTGAGGGAAGATGAGAGGAGTGGGAAAAGACATACAAAAGAGTAAGACAAGAATCTGGCATAAATCAACTCATAATATCTTCTATACCTGCCCATTGTGCATGAAAAAGTCTCCCCTTTGAGAACATTTGCCTCTTTGTTAATGCTCTCTTGAGAATTAACAGAATTCTCAGAGAATCCCGCTTAATTTCCTCCAGTGTTCAGCTGCTCAGGTCTATCCGGAAACAATCGACAGTGATTTCATAACCAACAGAAGAGAGAAGCTGCCGAAGGATGAGGGCAGGACACAGGGGGATCTCGGGTCAGGAGTAAGAACCTGCTGTAGTGAGAAGCAGCCCGCAGGTGGGGAGCCCTTCACACGGTGACAGGGAAGACCTGGAGTTTGTATCTACCAGGTGACTAGGGTGCGGAACTGGGCTCAGCTAGGACGGGGTGGCTGCATAAAATGCGATGGAGCTCGCTGGCCGGTGCCTGCAGAACAGCCACCCCACCCACCTCCATGCTTGACCGCCCCAAAGTGACAGGTCCCTGGGTCCTGCCAGCATTCATCTCCCCCCGGGGGGGGGGGAGGGGGGTCACAGATGCACACGAGGGCAGGCCAGCTGGCAGAAGAAGGACAGAGAACAGATCCTGGCCAGTAAAGGATGAATTTTTCTATCCTCCTTTAAGACCACGGCTGGGAGAGTGCGGGAGGAGGCCGAAAGAATTTGAGCGTCAGAAAAGAGAAAAGAAGGGTCTGGAGTCAGGGGCTCCTTCCATCCTGGCTGTGCTGTGGCCTGGTAGGATAATGTAGCCCAAACTTTTCCTTTTAAAGTTTGAAGACGGGGCTCAGAGACAATGCTTGAAGTAGTGGGTTCACCAACATGTCCCGGGGTTCCAGCGCTGGGTTTGACCGTCACATTAGCATTTTTTCACCTGAGGGCTGGCTCTACCAAGTAGAATATGCTTTTAAGGCTATTAACCAGGATGCCCTTACATCAGTAGCTGTTAGAGGGAAAGACTGTGCAGTAATTGTCACACAGAAGAAAGTACCTGACAAATTATTGGATTCCAGCATAGTGACTCACTCATTCAAGATAACTGAAAACATTGGCTGTGTGATGACAGGAATGACAGCTGACAGCAGATCCCAGGTGCAGAGGTTACGCTATGAGGCAGCTAATTGGAAATACAAGTATGGCTATGAGACTCCTGTGGACATGCTATGCAAAAGAATTGCTGATATTTCTCAGGTCTACACACAGAATGCTGAAATGAGGCCTCTCGGTTGTTGTATGATTTTAATTGGTATAGATGAAGAACAAGGCCCTCGGGTGTACAAGTGTGATCCTGCAGGTTACTACTGTGGGTTTAAAGCCACTGCAGCAGGAGTTAAACAAACAGAGTCAACCAGCTTCCTTGAAAAAAAAAAGTGAAGAAGAAATTTGATCAGACATTTGAACAAACAGTGGAAACTGCAATTACATGCCTATCAACTGTTCTATCAATTGATTTTAAACCTTCAGAAATAGAAGTTGGAGTAGTTACAGTTGAAAATCTTAAATTCAGAATTCTTTCAGAAGCAGAGATTGATGCTCACCTTGTTGCTCTAACAGAGAGAGACTAAACATTGTAGTTAGTTTGCCAAATCCATGACACCACTTGCCTGTGTTTGGTAACAACACACCAATATCGTGGAGGCCCCGGGATTGAAAAAGGAACCGCTCCCACTCCTCCTGCCACTGTGAAGTGGTTAGGACTCTGTATAAATAAAAACAGTGCTTTTGGAAAAAAAAAATAAAGTTTGGAAGAGGAAATACATCCCTGGATTCAAAACTCAGATGCCACCACCACTGCTAGTGACAACTACTAGTAATAGCTCTGGTGTGTTCCCTGCAGTACAAACCTATGTTGGGATTTGCATTGGCAGCGCCTTCCTACTTACAGACTCATTGGTACTAGACCTCTGGGTGTACTTATGCTTGGTTCTGCTTTGGAAATTCCTAGCAAGGTAAAGGCTATCTAGATTACCCAGATCATTAGCAAGTGATGGACATTAGCAACGCGCTGTAACCAGTAGAACTTTAAGAAAACTAAAGCCTTAATCAGATATCTCAAGCATTCCCCTGAATGGTGAATAATACTGTTCTAGAGTAACTCAATCCCCCCCCTTCAAATTCATTTAGAAGCCTAAAAGACTATATCACTCTTTTTAATTTTTAGCCTAAAACATCAGTCACCTTGAAACTCTGAAGTGGAGGGACACCTGACTAGCTCAGCAGTTGAGCAGCTGCCCTTGGCTCTAGGATTGATGCTGGAGTTTTGAGATTGAGTTCCACACTGTCCAGGATAGAATTCCACAGCTGGCTCTCCACAGGGAGCCTGCTTCTCCCTCTACCTATGTCTCTGCCTCTCTCTGTATCATAAATAAATAAATAAATAAATAAATAAATAAATAAATAAATAAATAAATTCTTTAAAAAATAAAGAAAGAGAGAAGGTTCAAATGTCATCTGCCTAGTGTGATGACCCCAGTTACCAACCTACCCTGTTACCCCATAGCCTGACCTACTTCCTGCCTGATTTGTCTTCACAGCACCTGGATGACCCTTAGAATCTGACTGAACACAAACGTTTTCCTTCTTTCTCTCCCAGACTGTCAAGTTGACCAATGCAGACAAAAATGCACTTTCTGCCCCTTTGCTCCTAGATTCTTGCCCAGCTCCCACTCTGCACTCCACCTATTTTCCCAAAAGGGATGCATTTTTATTCTCCTGAAATTTGCATCAACTTCTGATTGCAGTCCTAAACCTGCTATTTGTAAAAGGAACTGTGGGAGTATATGTTTTCTTAACGTCTCTGTTGGTTGGATTCAGGATTCATTTTATTCTTGACACAGATAAGTCGATTGATATTTTGTACACAGGAAAATAAACTCACTTTGAACTCCTGCGCTGGGATCTTCAGACTCTGGAAGAGGAAAGTCCCACCAATCACCCTTCTGGTTAGGGTTGTTGCATCCAACTTCAAAATCAAGAACTGATTGCTCCTCTCATGCACCATGCTGCCTTAGGGAATGCCATTCCTCCACGTGCAGAGCAGTGTTCCTCAGCACCTCCCCAGAAAATTCAATATGAGAGCAGACTTCAAAAGAGTTTCTCACCCAAGGGCCAGGGGTCACTACCACCTAGCAGCTATCCTTGAATCCTAGGAGGCACTGTGATTCCCGCCCCCCCCCATACACACACACACACACACACACACACACACACACGCACACAGCCTAGGAACAGCAGTAGGCGCTCAAATGATTTGTGGAATGAATAAAGGTGTCGTAACTCCACCAAAGTTACTGTATCAGTTTCTCTGCCTGGACCACTCTGATGATGCTCTGACCCTCCTCCTGGCCTTTGCACGTAGCTCTAAGTTCTGGCCTTTGTGGGAGCGGTGTTGAGGTGCAAATTCAGTTACAGTCCAGACTAAATTCATTCACCAGCAAACTTAGCTAGAGAGACTGTCCAAATACTTTACCTGGCATCCAAAGCCATTCATGAAGAGGGTTGGCCTGCCTAACAGCTTCACTCCTGAAGTTTTCTCCCATGCGACTCTAGGAAAAAATAAGTCATTCTTATTTACCTTCAAAACCTGCTCTTTCAAAAAAAAAAAAAAAAAAAACAAACAAACCTGTTCTTTCATTTTTCTGAGACTTTGCAAATTCCCTTGGGTAAAGCAGCTGTATGGCCTCTCATCCTTAAAACATAATTTGAGGATGCCTGGGTGGTGCAGTGGGTTAACCATCTGACTTTTGGTTTCTGCTCAGGTTGTGATCTCATGGTCAAGATCTCAGAGTCATAATGTCATGGTCATGTGGTTGAGCCCTGGGCCCCATGGGGGCTCCTTACTCAATGAGCTCAGTATGGAATCTGCTTGAGATGAAATTCTGTCTCCCTCTCCTTCTGCCCGCTCCCCCTCCCCCCAACTGGTGCTCTCTCTCAAATAAATCTTTTTTTTTTTTTTAAAGTGAGCACTGCCTTGAATGGAGGTGGAAAGAGAAAGAGAACAATAAATTGAGAAAACTCAGATACTCTTTCCCCTCCTGATTTGACCAACAGTGCCCAAAAAGAAGCACAGAAGGTTTTCTTTATATATTTCTTCTGAATGGAACAAAACTTAGCTTCCAATCAAAGCCTTAGGTTCAGTTTTGGAGTGGAGGGAATGAAAGCAGTAGATTCCAGACTGCCATACTCAGATCCCCACTACAGTCACAACAAGAGTACTAACCACTATATATGATCATGCAGGGCACTAAGAAAATCAGATTACTTCTATTTCTTACAAATTAATCATGGCAATTGCCTTACCATGAAGTCAGTAAGAGCTCCAAGAGACGTACTATATGCTTGCAAAACAGAAATGCATATTCAAAAATGACAAGTGGAATAATCTTGTTTCCTTTCAGCTGTGCCCATTTATCTTGTCCATTGCAGAAAATCAAAGGGCCTCTCAGCTGGCATGTTGCCTCAGTTTAAGAAAGGTCTCTTCCTGAATTTACCCTATGAAAGAACACAACACAGAGAAAAGCTCTTCCTCTCCAAGTCACTAATGTCTGAATAGCCAATAGCTAAGAATAGCATCATCCTAACTCTAGACCCTGAGAGGATCTATACTGCCAACCTGTCAAGAAGCTTATTATACTCTAGAGGAAATATGGAAAATAAGACAATAATTTAGTATCCTTTTCAGGACAGAGTTTTATAAAGATGATGAAGAGAGGGACAGGTAGGGTACTGATTCAGCTAGAAAGGCCAGTAAAGTGTCCTCTAAGGCAGTGACATTGGAGTAACGGCCTCAGTGATGAAAGAGTCAACTCTATCGGGTCTGGAGCAAGAGTGGAAGAATTGAGAGGCTGACAGCTAGGGCAGGGGCCTCCCTGAACGGCAAGAAGACAGTTCCTCAGCACAGCCACATATGAGATTTGTCTTTTCCTCAGTTCTCCAGACTGTACCTCACAGTCCCAAAGCAGCCTTGCACCTCTTAAGACCCCAGCCACTCCATTCCCAGAACCTCATGTTGGACCCTTGGTGTCTGTAAGTGGGATGGATGCAAGGACTGTCCCACTGCTCAGCCCACTATGGGTCATGACCTCCCTGACCTCACACCCTTGCTCAAACTCTCACAAGATTCTGTCCACTGCTGGGAAAGGAATGACCTTATAGCATTTCCTGCTGGGCACGGACAGCATGTTGGGTCAATCTGCAGCTGACTGAGTCCCTAGAGAAAAATCTGTCTTGGGGCACAGGTATGGCCTTGGGAAAGGTCTTCATTGGTTCTGTTAATAATTTCTTTGGTGATCCGGAGGAATTTGTTCTGGGTGTCATGAAACAATGGATGCACTACAGAAATGGTGAGGCCCAGGCAGCCAGGGATGACCACATCCTAGTGCCTGTTGCCCCACACCTTGTCCCTGATCTACCTCAGAGCCTGGATCGTGTCAGTACCTTCTAGTCCCTCCCTCTCTGCTTTTAGGTAATCTCTCAGTGCTGCCCTGAACAGAGGCCTCAGATCCACACATCCTTACCTGCGTCAGCCGTCTCCGGGCCCACTACTATTCCCTTTCTCATTTCCCAGGCTAACCCTTCCTGTGAATCCTGTTAGATTCCTGTGAATCTCAATCTCAAAGAGCTGAGAGCCCTTCCTGCCCCACGGGAACGGCTTCTCTCGGGGGAGAACAGGGAATGGGCGTCCGCGCTGCCCCCCTGGAACCCGCGGCGCTCAGGGACTCCCCCAATACCCCCTCTGACAAAAATGCCCCTCCTGGCCAGGCTGGGGCCCCCTTCTTTCTCCCCGGGATTCCTGTCCGGTCCGGGCTTCGTCCCCCGGCTCTGCGCCGCCTTCCTCCACCTTGCACAGCTCATCCCATGCGGTGGAAGCGAAGTCCTGGCCCCCGCCCCGGTGCTGGGTGCGCCCTTACAAGAAAAAGAAAGATCCAAGATCAGTTACTGTCCAGGCGTGTGATCGATGGTGGGGATCGCGCCGCCAGGCGGGTCAAGGGTTTGGCGGAAGGACGCGGGGCGGGGGGACACCGGGCACCAGCACGGGGAGTGTGGGCGGGAGCGGGGAGCACGGGCCGGGCGGGCACCCGGGGGGGGCGCGCAGCCTCTCCCGCGTAGAGGGCGTGCGCTCTGCCGTGCGCTCCCGCGGCCCCGCCCTCCCCGAGCCCTGCGCTCTTAACTCAAACAATGTAACAGGCGTCGCCTCCGCCCCGCCTTCCCCCCATCCCCGCAATTCCTACGCCCGCGCCTGCTCGCTTCCCCTGGTGCTCCCCCGTCCTCTGTACCCGGCAAGGTTCGGCTGCGGGTTCTCCGCTCTGATGCGCCGGTGCTTCTTGGTGCCTCCCGCGAGCCCCCTTCGTGGGTCGCGTTGTGCTCGCGCGCTGGGTCGCTGGTGGCCGCCGCTCGGAGCGCTGCACCTGCAGTCAACGCGATCTCAGAAATTAAGATAAAGCCCCGCGGGGCGAGCGGGTTCCGTAGTTTAGGGGTCCTCACGCTCGCCTGACACACTAGGGGCTTGCGGTTCGAAACTGGGCGGGAACAACCGTCTCCTTTTGCCTCCACCTCCCAGGACGGTCCCCACCGCCCGTTTCCTGAGGCTGCAGCGGCGCCGAGCGCGTGGTCCCCATCCCGGGGGAGCCGAGCAACCCGACCCTCGCTGCCCGGAATCCTACCGCGCTGGAAACGGCGCGCTCCTCTCCCGGGAATGTGCACCCGGAGATCTGGGCCACACCGGATTTTTCTCTTAGCGACTTTCTCCCCCTCCTTTCCGCGCAGAGGAACCGGTGCCCTCCCCGCGCCCTAGCGGGGGGCAGTCTGCAGAAGAGGCGCTCCTCGCTGAATTCCAGTTCTGCATTAATGGCCTTGACTGCCCCTTGCTCTTGGCCATCAGAAACAGCGAATAATAAGCAGAAACCGGCGCTTCTATTCCTGAAAGAAAAATTGGAAGGATCCGTAAGACGTGCTTGGGGAATTAGCTCAAGTGGTAGAGCGCTCGCTTAGCATGCGAGAGGTAGTGGGATCGATGCCCACATTCTCCAAGTTTTGTCCGACGTTGGCTTTCCAGGGGGTGATTTCAAGCCTCAAGAAAATGAGAAAGTGGCGGGTATTTGGGGGTATTTCTTTGAATTTTGACGTATGGGAATGGACAAGACAGGGCTGGTGAGGGCTCTCCAAGACATAGGTATGTAGACTGCCAGTTTATAGTAAGTCCCGTTTCTTCGGAGGAGGTGTGATCCCCGAAGGATGAGGCATACACATTTTCTGTATTTCTCCATGTGTCCCCTGCAACTTTGCCCGACATTCAGCACAGTCCGGGAAAGTGCAAAACACATAAGCCAGATTCAAGAAGTTCAGGAAAGCTCACGAAGAATGAACTCAAAGAAAATCAGGTCCAGACACATCACAATGAAATTAAAGAAAAGAAATTGAAAGCTGCCAGAGGACAAGGAAAAGGTGTTGTGTGTGTGAAGGCTTCTTATCAGAAACCGTAGGGGCTAGAGAGAAAAGAAGGAATATTTTTTAAACGGTGAAAGAAAATAATTGTCCATCTGAAATTTTATCTAAGTAGCAAAAATATCCTTCAGACATAAAGGTGAAATAAATACATTCTTTCTTGAAAGCACACTGAGAAAATTCACTGATAACAGAATGGTTTTAAAAAAAAGATTTAAGACTGAAGAGAATTGATAGGAAATTTGGAACATCAGAAACAAAGGAACAAGAGCAGAATAGGAAATATCTGGGTAGAGACAATAGAGCGTTATTCTCTGGAGTTCTTTAAAGTTCTCTCTCTCTCTCTCTCTCTCTCTCTCTCTTTTGCTATTTTTTAAAGTAAGCTTTTGATGCCTGAAAGCAAAAATTATAACACATCATCTGAATATACTATATACACACCACAAAGGTGTTAGAATAAAGGGACTTACATGATGATAAGGTTTCTATATATGACTTGAATGGTCTAACACTGATTCTATAATAGACTGTAAAATATCAGGTATGTATATGGTAATGCATGTACCAATTACTATTAGCAACCTAGATTAATTGCTAAATAACTATAAAAAGGGGAAAAACTATAAAAAGGGATATAGTAAAAAGAAAAAACCACCACAAAGATAAATTAATATAGAGTGATGTTATTAAACTTGATATTTTAGAATGAGTTATTTATCTGTAAATGCCAGAGAGACAAAACAGTGAAACTAGAAATGGATCGTTTCTTGTCCATATTTATCCTCCCATCTCTTGAGGTCTGCAGTCATCAGATTTCCTTCTGAATACCTGAGCACAGTACAGTGCCTGGCAAAGGACAGCTGTCCAGTGAACATGTACTAAATGAATGGAAGAGAAGTGATGGATTCAAAAGAATTGCACAACAGTGCTCAGTAATTTTCAAGTCACTGGATGTGGGATTTGAAGGAGGACAACGAATCAATATTGATGTGGGGGGTCTAAGTCCAAAAGGCCAACATAAAGGAGGCTGAAAGTGAGATATTTATGTATGAATGAATGAGCTACTGTGGAGAACAGAGACATCTTGAGTTGGAGCAGAGAAAGGGCGTACATTATAGAATCTAGAAGTATGCTTCTTGACTCATGCTTTGCCACTTAGAAGCTCCGGGATGGTAGAGGCAATACTTAACTTACTTGCACTTCCATTATATCTTGAAAGTGTAGATTTTGATAAGTAGTTTTGTTGCCAAAATCCAATTGGACCATATGAGATAATCTCCATAGATCTCTCAGTATAATTAATGGTACATGACAAAACAAAACAAAGCGAACAGCAGATTTCTATTAAGTTGTTGTTTTGTTGCTGGTTGGTAGGGAGAATGTCTCCAGTCATGTAGATGTAAGTGAAGATAAAACAGACCAAGACAGAGAAGTTTGAACTGTAGACAAATATGAGGATTATTTATTCACCCACTCATTCATTCTTTTAGTCGGCCATCAGCGAACCAATAGTAAATAAACACCTCCTATGTTTATTTTCAACAAAGGAGACCAGGAAGGTGTAAGATCGCCTTACACCTTCCTGAGGTGTAAGAGAGCTCTGAGGGAAGGACAAACCACATCATTAGAACAGCAGAGCAGCAAAGACAGGCATCACTGCCCCCAGTCTTACAGCCCAGATGGACCTATCCTTGGGTGAATACTGGAAAGGCTTGGACTTCACTCATCTTGGGTGTGAAATCCTTTGGGTCCAGCACTGGCTTACATGGAGTGATTTTCAAGTCACATTGGTAGCATTTCTTAAATGCTGGAAACAAAAAAAACAGCGGTGCTTGGAAAATAATATTTGTTATTTTATTTTAAATGTGAAAGATCATGGGCAATTGCCTTCTTGGCACAGTAGGCAGAGTGTCAATTTCATAATCTGAAGGTCCTCAGTTTGAGTCTCAGAGAGGGCAAGACTAGGTTTTTCCCCAGGTCAGTTACTTTGATTAAAAAACAGGAACGGAAGGAAAAATTCTCAGATATTTCCTACAAGGATTTTTGAGCATTGATGGAGAATTTGCTGAGGAAGGTTACATCAGTTTTATAGTTCGTTGAGCTTCCCGGTAGTTTCAGGAAATGAAAGGTGAAGAAATTTAGATTGCACCAGAAACTACAAGCTATACTATATTTCTGGTCTTCCTTCTGTCTTATGGAAGAAACAGGAAAAATTTCTCTTCCCACTTCCTGCTCTGAACTGGCCCCACCACAGTTAGGAGGTGAAAGAAGTGTCAAATCACTTATTCTGTCACTCAACAAATATTGCTTGAGCACATATTAATGGATGGTCCTGGATGCAGTATTAAAGGGTGAAAACATGGCAAAAATTCCCTCCCTCCTGGAGCTACAGCTCAGTTGGGAGTGTAAGGGAAACAAACAAGAAGCAAATATGAAAAATGCATAATCAACTAGTGATAATGTTTACTGGGGGGGTAATCATTAGCTAATCAAAGGAGTCAAGAGTGTGGAGGTGGCTCCGTTAGCTTTCCAGAAAAGAGCGATGAGAGTTGTCACCATGAAGAAACTTTTCAGTCTCTCCATCCTGCTTGCTGAGATCCTTGTGACCAAAGTTTTTCTAACACTGTCACTAGAGTCATCTTTACCTATCAAGAAAACTGGGGGATATGAGAGCTATTTGCCCATAAGAGGGGCTTAGTTGGATAAATAGTGGTACCTGATAGATCCTTAACATGTTTCTTCATATGGAGAATGAGAAGCAAGGGATTCTTGGAGCAGAGTCAGGAATTGATCAGTAGACAATTTACTACTTTGGTTGCCTTCTCCCTGTGGAATAGATGCTCACCAGAGATGCTTGAGGAATGGATTTGCAGATTAAGATTAGAATTCACCAGGGTTCTCTTCTTGGACAGAACAGGCTTCCCTTCTAAATTTTCCCATAGTTCCTGGATAAGGAAAGTGCTCCAAATGGGCTTCGATTGTTCTCTGGGAAAAGCGGCAAGCCCAGCTGTGGGAGGATGTCATCTGAGCACATAGTAGGGTCTCAGTACACAGATGAGGGCTCAAGAGGTCAGGATGGTAAGCAGCGACTCTGACCAGAAAGTCCACGGTGGAGAGAAGCAATTTTGATTTCATTTCACAATTTGAAAGACATATGCACCAGAGTTCTTATCTCTTGAGCTCAGGCAAAAAAAGGAAGACAACAAATGTAAGGTTTTCTTTCATAATGGAGAAAAGCCTTTTCCCATTATTTCTGGCTCAAAATCTCAAAATTTCTGACAGATAATTAGAACGAAAAGAGATTCTGACTCCTGGAGCATTAGTGTTTTTATTGTTGATCTTTCCTGACCATTTTTAAATTTCTTTAAGTTTCTTTAAAATTAAATGCTTAGTAAAACCAGTTTCGGTGTTCACTTAAAAACTTTTCCTCCTCCTCTTCCCCCTGTCTTATTTTGTCCCAGGAAGACCCCTATGACAGTCTTATCTTTCTCTGGAAGTTAGGGAAAAGGATCAGGCCCCACCCAGTGACCTGGGTCACAATGGGAGGAGATAATGGTGCAGATGTGAGGACCAGAGAGGCAGCCCCAAATTCTCCTCCTAGATGGCCATATTTCTAACCAGGTAACAATCACAACCCTATTTTTATAGTAAGATACACAACCTCTGGAAAGCCCTGTTATCTCACCTGGCTACCCCACCCAGTTGGGACCTTTCATTGGCCCTCTGTCATTCAAGATCATGTGAAATTGTTTCAGAGATAGATCATTCTTGTGGTGACATATGGTAGGATTCTCCTTCCGCCAACACTTTCTAACAGAATCATTGTTTTTCATTCTGCTGTTGCTGAAATCATGTTTGAGATGACCTGCCCTTAGTTAGGTCCTCTTCGATGGCAGGGAAGCAACCCTTTGGTACCAGGTTAAACCCATAAAATTAGTTAGGGCACATGCTTAGAATGACCATTAGTCAAAAAGAGGGTTAGAGTGTGGGAATCAGGTCAAATATTAGAATGCCTTCTTTGCACTCAAAGCTAGAGGAAAAGGCACCTGTTTTCTTGTTATGACTCTTCATTCCTTCTTAATAGGCACCTGTGATCCCTAGAGCTTCTCTCCTGAACTCAACTGCAGGAAATATTGAATCTTTTTAAGATTTATCTTATCTTTATCAATGTATCTTATCTGATTCTTATCTTATTTCACCCACAAGGCATCTCAGGCTTAATCTTTGACAATACTCTGTCATTGGGCTATAGACAAAGAAAGAAAACCTGAAAAAAGCTGTGGAGAGAGCTCTGTGGAGATCATCATCTGCACTGGGCTGTGCTGGGCATTTCCAACTCAAGATTCACAATTTTTTGGCTAGTAGGAAGGTGGACCTCCTACTCCTGTTTTCTGGACAAAGAGATCCTGGTGAGAAGAAAACCTCTCCGTGACTTTGTAATTGAGATTTGTGGGGGTTACTTAGCCTTGGGATGCAAAGAAGGCTGGTGAGGGTCACCTAGAGAGACAGGATGTAATAAAGAATCTGTGAGTCTGAGGTCTCTGAGTAGCACGGGTCTGAAGGGATCATACAGACCCAGACTGTCAGAAAAAAAAAAAAAAATTGTGAAGCTAGGGAAATTTTTAGAGAAAAGGCATGAAAGAATAATAGAAATAAGTAAGATCTTCAGGTAGTTCTTCTTTAAGGAGATCCCATACCCATCTGGCAGGACCATTCATTCTTTCATTCATATAACAGGTGCTTGTAAATGAATGGATTTATTCTTCCATTCATCAGACATTAATCAAAATCTCTTCTGTATTGGCCACCCTGTTTCAAGACTTCTAAGTGCCTTTGACTCCTTCCTCTCCCTCAGATCTCTATACCCAGTGTCTTGACGAATACTGTAAATCCTTCCTACACAACCTCGCCAGAATCCTTCTTTCTTCTCCCTTCATCCATCTTATGATGTTTGTGAAGGAAGTATTCTATGCCAGGCAGTGTACCAGGCACTGATGACCCAGAAAGACTCCTGCTACTGATAATCTCAAGAATTAACAGGATAAACCCCAACCCTTTCCTACTCTATAACTTCTTTCCTTTTTCTTCCATTCTAATTGCCCCATTTCCAACCTCTTTGTCATTCCAAATAAAAAAACCTTTTCCAAAATGTTACTTTGATTGTGTAAACCACCTTCCCGGGATTTTTCAAAGGTTCTTAAGCCTGGACAACCCCTTCTCCTCAATATATCTCTCTATGTCCAGGCTTTTCAATCACATTTTCCTCTGTGTCTATTTTACACACACACACCTCCAATTGAACAGGTATATCTCTTAACACAAGAAGTCGGGCCTACATGCTTGTTCCTTCCACCCTGTGTTCTCTCCTCATCTGTATCCCTCCATGTCCATTTTTTATTTCTTCGCTCTGACGCGATTTCTCCTCCTATTTCCTATAGCTCTCCTGTCTGGGTTTTGGGGTTTATTTTCTGCTCTCTCACCTGGGGTAGATATGGATCGGCTCCACGGCACGACTTAGCAAGAATTGAACACTGATCTCGGAGGGGCGGGTTGATGTGGGTTTCCGTAGTGTAGTGGTCATCACGCTCGCCTAACACGCGAGAGGTCCCCGGTTCGAAACCGGGCGGAAACAGTGTCTGCTTTTTGCCCCTCTCCCGGGAGAAGGGAGGAAAGGAAATCACCGCCTCTTTCTATTCCAGCTGAAAAGAACAGTGATAATCCCCCTTTTGTTGCTGTGTTTTTGGTTTTTGTCTTTAAGAAACAACCATCCAGAGACAGCTGTGCCACCTTAGCGGGCGCGTGCCGGATGAGTCCTCCCCCGCACCCCGGGGGCGCGCGCTTATCTGGTACCGCCCCGCATCCCGTCCCACTTCTGGAAAGTCTGAACTGCGCAATGGGTTGGTTCAGACGCCAGAGTTCCCCCACAGCTGCTCTCTTCCTTTCTCTGGCGGAAGAATAGGTGCCCATCCATCCCTCTCTGGCCCTGCGTCATCTGAGAAGACACCCTTTAGGTGATTCCTGGTTTCATATGAAAGGCTTTGACATTTCCCCGTCTTTTGGGGGCCTCTCAGCATAGTGGACCATGACGTGGAGACCAGAACAAAGACTGGAGACAGAAACACATAGGGTAGGGGAGTTAGCTCAGGAGGTAGAGCACTCGCTTAGCATTTAGCATGTGAGAGGGAGTGGGATCGATGCCCACATTCTCCACATTTTACTGTTTCCACCCAAATCTCCAGCTCCCAACCCCACATCTTTTAGCCTATTGCACTGAGAAAATATTAGACACTTTGAACGCAGTAATTTGGATGTTTCTATCATGTATGACCTCTGGGCAAGTTTAAGGCTGGCTTTCCCGAGTCCACCTACCCCTGGGTAAGCAGATCTACCATCAATTTACAATTTGTGTTCAGAGAAGCTGTGATCCCAAGAGACTTGCCCAGTTGCTCTCTTTCTCCATTTCTCCTGCAGTTTGGCCTTAAATGTAGCACAGTCCTGGAAGCGCAGGGCAGAGCCAGGGAAATAAGAGCCCAACTCTTTGGTCAGTGGACTGAGACAGTGAACCCCAGGGAACCAAAAAATATTGGGGGAGACACATGGAAAGCAAACTCATAAAGTTATTTATGAACTCTTGAACGCACTTTCCAGCTGTGAATAAGTGGCTCTGACCCTAAAGAACACAGCACAGACTTTGAGAACTGCAGTAAGTGGTAGCCCACTGCCCAAGTCCACACTGGTCATGGGGTTGCACACACTCCAGAGATCTCCAAATAGTATGGTAAAGGCTTTGAAAAAGGAATGGACCTTGAAACCACAACACTTACTTAGAAGTCTGGTTAGTACTTGGTACAAGGCAAAGCACCCAGGAAAACAAAACTGGTGCTATTCTCCCTGAGATCTAAGTAAGATACAACATCTTATAATATATAAATGGTTATAATCCAAAACTATATGGATTATATGAAGAACCAAGAAGTCCTAAATCACTTGGAGGAGAGAATTGACAGATACCAATTCTGGGATGGCACAGGTGTTGGAATCATCTGGCAAACACTTTAAACCTGTGATGATTACATGCTCCGAGAATCAGGGGCAAGAATTCTTTGAAATGAATGGAATGTTAGAAAATCTTAGCAAATCATCTGAAGATGTAAATCCAGGTATAAACTTCAGAACTGAAAAGTGTATTTACCAAAATTATGAAAGCACTGAGTTGTCTCTGTATCAGGAGATAACTGAGAGAAGTTCAGTGAATATGAAGATAGAACAATAGTAGCAACCCAATCTAAATGACAGAGAGAAAAGTGGGTTTTAAAAGATGGACAGAGCCTCAGGGACAAACAGGAAATAACAAAGAAATTCTATTCACAATATTGGAGACCCAGAAGAAGAGGAGAAAGAAGTCCCAGAAAAAGGAAAAATAATTGAATTGTTAATAGTTGAAAAGTTTCCAAACTTGGCAATAGACATAAATCAGATGCAAGAAGTTCAGCAAACCCCAAGCAGGATAAAGCTGAATAAATCCACACTCAGACATCTCACAATTAAACTGCTGGAAACAATAGAAAAAAATTTTTTTGAACATGTCAAGATAAAAACAAAAGGGAAACTACAATCTGAATGATTATGTATTTCTCATCAGAGACCACAAGGGCCATAAAGAAATGACACACCATTTATTAAATGTTGAAAGAAAAGACCCATTAACCCCAGAAGGCTAAGTAGAGCAAAACTATCCTTTGGACATAAAGGTGAAAGAAATACATCCTCATTCAAAGGTAAAACAGAGAATCCATTATTAGTGGAAGTGCTAGAAAAGAGTTAGACAGATTGTGAGACAAGAAAAATGATACCAAAAAAAAAAAAAAAGAAAAAAGAAAAATGATACCAGAAGGGATCTTAGATACTAAGAATGAATGAAGAAGAACAGAGACAGGAAACATCTGGGTTGATATGATACACTGTTATTCTCTTTTGAGTTCTTTAAAGCCTGGTTGATGATAGAAAGTGAAAATCACAAAATTGATGTATCTACATGTACTACACACATGTTAAAGACGTTAGGGTGGAAGATTAAAGGCTGGTGAGGGAAGCCTGGCTGGCTCAGTCGCTAAGCACCTGACTTGCTTGTGGCTCAGGCCATGGTCTCAGGGCCCTGGGATTGAGTGCCACCCCAGGCTCTGGGAAGCAAAGTGGGCTAAAGTGTCTTTCTGCCCCTTCCTGCCCCTGCTCTCTCTTTAAAATAAGTAAGTCTTAAAAAGAGAAAGACAGCTGTGCATCCTAGAGATTGGATTTCTATCTTTTATTGATGGTTGTTAATAGGGGCAGGCTATTTATAACTTGAGGTTAGAGGCAAGTTTCTCAGTGTTTCTTCCTAACTTGCTCAGGGGTTTCCTGTGGTGGCATTGCCATCTGGGGCCCATCTGGGGTGATTCAGCTTCTTGTGAGGGCTGCCAGGACAGGCCTGGACCTTCCCTGTGGCTGGCCATGGCCTCCCCCTTGCTGGCCTCCAGCCATCCCATGAAAGTCTCACTAACTACCTGCTCTGACAGATACAAAAGCCAGAGTTGAGAGAAAACCAAGATCATATCAAAACGAGGAAATCAAGAGTGGTCAGAGTGCAGAAGAGTGATAGTAATGAAACTGATGTTTTAGAGTTGTCGGTAGATGTCAGTGAGACTACGAGTGGTGAAACCAAAAGGGATCATTTCTTGTCTATATTTATCCTTCCATCTTTTAGGGTCTGAGGTGGTCAGATTCCTCTCTCCCATCTCCCAGCCTCAGCCTAGTTCAACCTTCTAGACTTTCCCTGACTTTGGATCTATTGGACATGCTCTGTCCTGATCCTGGTACCACCACCTTGATCCTGTGGACACAGCCATTCTGATTGAGCCTTGGGGATACATTCAGAGAAATGGGTCCAACCACCATGTACTGTAGTCTACCCCTCAATGGACCTCAGTGCACTGTGTTCAGACAGCATGATGTCACAGACCTGTAAGGTCCATGTGAAGCACCTGTCACACTCTTTCCTTCAGGCCTGCACATATTTCTTTCATTCTTTTATCATTAATGCAGATTTTTAAAAGCACTTAGCACTAGGCTATAAGCATCCTGCCCACAAGGCTCTTACGATCTCATAGGGAAGATGGCTGAGTAACAGACATTCATAACTTGGTAAATGTCACAAAATAGATGTTTTCCTGGATCTCCAGGAGTTTTGGAAGGAACACAATCCAACCTCAGAAAACTGGGAGAGACATCAGAGACAAGACACCTCCCGGAAGATGGTTTCAGGTCTAGCAAGTACCTTGACAAGCAAAGAGCAATGAAAGTTTGAGCATTCTGTATGAAACATCTTAAGTCCAACACCCCTGGAGTCAAGTCCTGGTAAAAAGAGGAAATAGGAGTGAAGATTGGAGCAGAGGCCAGGGCTCTGCTCTGACTTGCTCTGAAAGGCTTTACTCACCCTGCTCAGGCCAAGGACAGCCCCCTGCAAGTAAGCAGAATCATAACTAGAAAAATTCACCTGAGGAGCTAGTAATGGTTGAGGAATCTTTGAACATCTTGGGAAATGTAAAAAGATGGGAAAGCCCAGCGTTTCTGGTTTTCACATTGCTACCGATTTCACTTCCCTTCTGGAGGCTCACATCTTTTTCGTTCTGTTCTCAGTTCCCTTCTCATCGGATCCTCCAAGAACAGGAAATCCCACACAGAAAACCACAGTTGACCACTCTCCACCCTGTTGAGATTAAGGAGCTGTTAATCTGTTCTTCTATTAATCTCTTAGGGTTTTGTTTTTTGTTGTTGTTGTTGTTGTTGTTTTTTTTTTTTTTTTTTTAGAGCACAGCAGTTTTTAATGGAAAAGGGAACAAAAGACATACTGGCCCGTGTGGGGATCGAACCCACGACCTTGGCGTTATTAGCACCACGCTCTAACCAACTGAGCTAACCGGCCGAACGCTGCTGGGCATTTTCTAACCTTAGACACATAATGAAGAACAATATTATTCCAATCACTATGAAAGAAAGTCTTTTCTTCAAATTCACCTTGGAGTTTGGGAGAAGTCACGATCTTCGGTTCGTTGTAAGCCCGGTATTTCAGTTAAAATACAGCACTACACATGGAGAGTTCAAATGTCACCTGCTCAGGTGTTTCAGGACCTTGAGTTTTCGCGACAATCATCTGAAAGACAATCTCACTACCCTTTATCCCTCCTCTGGCCCGGCTCCTTCCATCCTTTCTACTTTGCTCCCCGAACTCACTCCCACGGAGTAACTGGCGGGAGTCGAATTTGGAGACCCTGGCTCTCCACCTGCTCCTCTACACGCGGCTTCTAGCACCATCCTCACTGGGTTCTTCGCCCATTTTCCCTTAAAGGCAGAATTTTACCCCTATTCCCTATTTTTACCCAATTCGGGAAAGCACTCCCATAGTTCTATTTGCAAAAGTCACTTGAGACAAACACGTTCCATTGCATTCTTCGTGTCTGCATTGTTTCTCGAAACACGTTCAGGCCGTGGGTGCAAACAGCCGCCCACCTTCAAGTTGGGGCTCCAAGAGGCGGACCTCAGGGAGCTCCGCAGGTCTCGCTCTGGGACGAGGGTGACCGCTCCGCTTGGGATAGGAGCCCCGACGTCCCCTCCGCCCGCGGGTTTCCGCCCGGCTAGCCATTTCTCCCCCAAACGAATCTGGTGCGATTCGTTTTTGGAAACGTCTGGGATCTTAGGTAAAGTGGGGTGGGCGGCCCGCAGCGTCGCAGAGCCACGGGGAGGGGGCAGGCACCCCCGCAGCAGCCAGGACCTCGCGGCACCGTGAGCCCCGCACCGGGCGTCTGAACTAGTGAGGGAGTCTCCGCCCACCGCCCGCTTCTCAAGCAGGTGCGCGGCCTCTCACCGTTTGCTCTAGTGCCGTTACTGCTCGTGACTTTTGGACTTGACGCTTACCTCTCTCCAGCTCACTTTTTTCGGGCTGGCGGGTCTTCCCGGGTCGGCTTCCTGAGGCCCAGGCACCGCCGCAGGGTGCAAACCCGGGGCCCAGCCTCCTGCACCTGCTGCAAGTGCTCCCGGCTGGCGGGTGGAGGCTCCGCGTCTTCCTCGGCTCCCTCCTCTTCCTTCCTACCCCCTCTCCTCCTCCTCCCCCCCCCCTCCTCCTCCTCCTCCTCCTCCTCCTCCTCCTCCTCCTCCTCCTCCTCCCCCTCCTCTCCGGAGACCGCCTGGGCATCCAGCCTGGGGGAGAGGCTGCGGACAAGAAACTGGATAAAAAGCTCCTAGAAAAGGAGTTGAGGAAACACATCCTCTTTGTGCCTTTTGTCTGGCGGGAAAGCAGACGCCCAAGAAGGGGAAGGAAAAGACAGAAAAGATAAGCACTCCGGGAATGGGCTAGGTCGTGGCGCCCTGGGGCGGAGCACTCCCGCGCCCTGGAGCCCGACGAGCTACAGTTCCCTGTAGTACTCAGTCTCTGTGAGGGCTTGGTGAACTCAGCCTGAGCTCGCTATGTTTTCCCGTGTGACACGGTCCCACGACTGTCCCACGATCTGCAGAGAACCCAGTCTTGTGATGCCTTTTCTTGTCATCATTTCCCTGCGAATTTCACGCAGGAGAGAACAGGACACACAAAGAAGCTTTTCCTCTCCTTGCCTCCAAATTTTGAACTTGATGACCAACCTCAGCGATCATCCCACCCCAATCCACCCCCCACAGGTCAAACCCCTGGGAACCTGAAAAAAAATTGAAACGTATCTTTAAGTTGTCAGAAAAACAAAAACAAACATGAGGCACCTGGACCAGGATGTGGAGGAAAGGAGCCCTCCTGCAAACTATGTGGCCACCATGACAAACAGTACGAGGGTCCCCCCCAAAAAATTAAAAATAGAAATACTGTATGATCCAGTAATTCCATTACCCAAAGAAATGAAAACATTAATTGAAAAGACACATGCACCTCTGTTTATTGCAGCGTTATTGACAATAGCCAAGATATGGAAGCAACCTAAGTGTCTATCAACAGATGAATGGATAGAAGTGTCTATCGACAGGTGTGTACATATATGTAATGTAATATTAGCCATAAAAAAAAAGAATAAGACTTTACCATTTGTATCAATATGAGTGGGCCCAGAGGGGATTATGTTAATTGAAATAAGTCAGACAGAGAAAGACAAATACCATATAATTTCACTTCCATGTGGAATCTAAAAGAAAAAAAAGAAATAAAGAAGAACAAATGACAACAACAAAAAAACAAAACAAAATAAACAGACTCATAAATACAGAGAATAAACTAGTGGTTGACAGAGGGATGAGAGTATGAAATAAAGGGATTAAGAGGTACAAACTTCTGGTTATAAAATAAATAAGTCACAGAGATAAAAAGCACAACATTGGGAATATAATAAATAATTTTGTAATAACTTGCTATGGTGACTACAGTTATCATGATGAGCACTGACTAGTGTATAGAATTGTCAAATCACTATGTTGTACACTGGTAGCTAAATTAGCACTGTGCCAACTGTACTTCAATAATAATAGCAATTATATTCCTGAAAAAGAAGGAAGGGGAAGGAATGGAGGGAGAGAGAGAGAGAGAGGAAGAAAGAAAGAAGAAAAAGAAAGAAAGAAAGAAAGAAAGAAAGAAAGAAAGAAAGAAAGAAAGAAGAAAGAAAGAAAGAAAGAAAGAAAGAAAGAAAGAAAGAAAGAAAGAAGAAAGAAAGAAAGAAGAAAGGGAAAAAAAGATGAGGAAGGAAGGGGAAGAGGAGAGGAGAGGAGAGGAGAGAGGAGAGGAGAGGAGAGGAGAGGAGAGGAGAGGAGAGGAGAGGAGAGGAGAGGAGAGGAGAGGAGAGGAGAGGAGAGGAGAGATCCCCAGCCTGGGAGGGTGGGAGAGAAAGCAAGCAAGCAAGCACGCTCCAGCCTGGGGTGCCTGCGGAATTCCTAGACAATCAGGGGACACCCCACTCTCTCAGATCTGTAGGGGGGCCTTGAGGGAGAGAGAAAGAAGCTGTCAGGGACCCGAGCCCTTTGCCCGCTGGAGAGGGACGGGAGAGTGCCCGGAGTTGGCAACACGGTCGGTGGGAAGCGACCAGTGCGGTCCCAGCGCGCTCAGAGCAGGCCTGCAAAGCCGATGCGCAGCGGGACAGAGGCCTCTCCGCGCCTCAGCTCCCCTTCTCCGGCCTGGACTCCGTTCTTCCCACCCGCACAGCCCACCCCTCAGCTCCCGGGCTGGGTCCCAGGGGTACAGGCGGCCGGCAATCGCTACCGCCCCCGGGCCCTGCTGGCGCCCGAGACCAGGCACAGACCCCCGGGGAACGCAGCACCAGGTCCGCGGAGCCCCGCGCCCCTCCCCACACCCACGGGATGCGGCCACAGACCAAGCGAGCTCGGTATGGGATCCTCTCCCTCTTTAGCTTATGTGTCCTTAGAGAAGTCCTTTAACTTCTCGGCTTTCATATTTCTAGAAGGAGACCGTTCTCCGGATTCGCTGAGGATTTTCGCAGCTAAGGCCTCCCCGACTGGGCTGTAACTGGGTCTGCGTGGCCCTAGTGGGAGGAAAGAGGACAAAGTGAGAAATTAACAAATTGAGAATTTGCAAAAGCCCTATGACTCACAACACCGAAAAAGTTTACAAGTTATGCTGAATGACACAAACGAAGCTCCAATTTTCCTAACACTGGCTGGTTCAGACCCTCTGTTTCAAGATTAAGACCAAAGGCAAGCTGATGTGACTATGGAAAAACAGCCAGCAGTAACAAGAATGTACAACTGATGCACACAACAAAGTTGTGCGAAATCTCCAAAACATGTTGAGTGAAAAACCATCCAAAATTCAAGAACACAATTCAAGGAAGGATTCTGCTCAGGAGCTATGGCCTAAGGGAAACCTTGACTTCAGACATCTAGCCTCTACAACTAAGACCATCAATGTTTGTTTTAAGCCTTCCAGCCTTGGGTATTTTGTTACGGCAGCTCTAGGAAACTCCTAGGGTGAAAGTGTCCTATATCTTCTTTGTGGTGATGGTTTCATGTGTGGGTACATTTGTCAAAATTCATTGAAATGTGTGCATTTTGTTGTATTGTTGTGCCCAATATTGCAAATCTGAGAAAACCACCAAGGAACCGACACTGATGCAAGTACATGAGGGTTTATTAACAAACTCGAGCTTGGGTCCAAGTATACCCAACACAGCGGAGCAGGGACTTGGACCCCGAGGTGGGTTACAGCTGGTTTTTTATGGGCTGGTCTAGGGGTAAGGTGGGGTTTTTCAGTAAGGGTAAGGGTGTGAGAATCTCCAGTAAAGAGGTCTCACAAGCTCTTGCTTCCTTATTCCGATAAGGGCGTGCTTTGTGATTTTGCCTGTAGCCAGGGTAAGGTAGAGTTCAGTTCCTGGTCACAGTGGCCTGGTCTGGTCATAGGGGCCTGAGATGGCTGCCAAAGCTACAATGGTTGTACTCATGCCAATGTTAAACTTGAATAGCCCTAATTCTCTCGACCTCCACAGTATATACATTATGCTTCAACCATGTTGATATTTTTAAAATAGGCATCACAATATGGACCACTGTAAAATAAACCACCATAATTGAGTTCCCCAATCCAGTTACTTCTTTAAAAAAGAATTGCTAGATCCAGTGATCTATAATTCAACAGATAAGCCCATGACTCAAGGAGGAAATAGATAACAGCAGATCCCAACTCCCTTAAAGGAGAAACTATTAAGAGATATCAGATAAAAGATGAATTATTTGAAGGAACAACACGTGGAAAGATGCTTGGGTTTGTTCCCAGATTTAGGAGACGGAGTACAGAAGGTGGTATTCAAGTGCAATGCACTCCCAGATGACTCCGAGTAGTTGCTAATGAAGGACCCCTCCCCCCACTCTCATCTAATCCGGAGAGTGAAGCTGAAGCAGAGCTAGCTGCACAGCTTTGTCCCTCCCTTCTGCACGCAGAGGTGGTGTGTGCCTTTCGGGTCCCAGGCTGTCTCTGACCAGCTCCAGTCCCAGCTCTCCCTTGGTAGTGAAGTTTCCTGAGGGTGTGAACTACCTGGAAACTGAAGTTGCACTGGAATGAAATTTGTGTCAAGATTATAAAAAATAGGCTGAAGAGCAAAGATATCAGGGGGAATTAGCTCAAGTGGTAGAGCGCTCGCTTAGCATGCGAGAGGTAGCGGGATCGACACCTGCATTCTCCAGCTTTTGCACCCCTGTCAGGCTCCCCCAATTCCCAGGCTGCATGGGCATCTGGAGAGGTGTACACCAGGCAGACTTCTCTTTAGCTCATCTCCCCTGAACACTTATGTGCTGGTTTAAAAAGAAAAAATAAAACATAAAATGTTACATACAAAACCAAAAAAGGAACAGATAGGTCAAAATGTCTTTTACAAACACAGGTTTTGGGGCCTCTCCTCAAAGTTAATAAAAAATGTGGTAGGAAAACCAAACTTTCTCCTTTGGGGTACAAAGTGTGAGGAACAGCCTGAGAATTGTGTCAGGAGGCACACATAGGAGAATCTGGATTTTATTACATCTTAATTTTTTTTCATAAAATACATCTTACACTTTATAAACAATAAATTTTATTTTTTATTTTTATCATGATATCGCTTTAGTATTTCATTCACAGTGACAACTCATGGTATGGTAGCTAATGTAAATTTGTCTATCAGGTTCTCTGAGAGTTGGCTAAGTATTAAGAAGAAGACAAAGAAGGAAAGAGGGATTTGGAAGGACGATGGGAAAAGATGTGAGCTAGCTATTAATTCTGCTTTCAGGTATGCCTTCACTAAGAAGGCAAGGTCCAGTGTTTTGCTTAACTCCCTGAATTTTCTGAAAATGTGCTCAATATATATTGGGCTCCAGATTTTCCTTTAACTACCAAGAGGAACCACATTTTTAAAAATGTATTTTTGAAATTGCAACATTATTCCATTTTACTTAGAAACAGCATGAAGTTCTCATTCAGTTCAGTTGGCCCTAGCAGAGTCATGCTGAAGGGGACATTGATCTCTGTGCTGGATTTTGGGAGATCCTGTGGGTCCTTAGGGCTGCTGTCAATGTTTTACCCTTTCATCAAACATCTTTCTCTTCTCCCCCTCCCATATCTCCCTCTTTGACACTACATGATCCTTCTCAGTATTGCCCGATAGTGATCAAAGTAGAAAAACATTTTTATTGATTAGATGTGCTTATCTCTTTCCTTGTTTATACATTTTGCCAATAAATGTTACAAATAATAATGCATGTTGATGAATTTGTTTCTCATATGAGAATCGCATTCTTAGGATGTGCACTCCTCATAAACTGGGACCATGAAGAAGGACCCTGCCCTGAAGCTGCCCAAAACCATCTGCAGTTCCAGAAGGTCAGTGCCTCATGCCTGTACCTGCCAGTCACTCTTTGGATCATGCCCTCCTAATCTTCCCCAACCACATTTCCTTCTCACACATAGGAATTCTTGTGGATTTGTCAGGCTCAAGACTTTAAAAAAAAATTATTTATTTTAGAGATCGAGACAAAGAGAGAACAGGGGGAGAGCCAGAGGGAGAGAATCTCTAGCAGACTCCTTGCTGAAAGTGGAGCCCGTTGTGGAACTTGATCTCAAGACCCTGAGATCTGGACCTAACCCAAGACCAAGAGTCAAAGGCTCAACTGACTGAACCACCCAGGCTTCCCGAAAGGCTCGAGCTTCTTATTCACTATCCAGTCTTTACTGAATCTCAAATGACTCTCTCCTTCAAGGCTTCTAATTACTTGTATATCATTTCTCCACACATCAAATACTAACTAAACAAAAATCCCTACTTGATATTAGTGATAGTTAGAGGAAATGCCTATGTTTCTATCTTAAACAAGAATTCTGCTTGGGTGGAAAACAAATTTGGAGTCCTCTACACTCTGGGACACGAGCTAATTTAGGGTCCACTGAGATGACAAGGGAAAAGCCCTCTTCTATTGGCCTGTGGAAGTGAAGGTCTAGATAGTAGTAAGAAAGATGTGGTTGCCAAGTGGACCAGAGAAAGAGAGGTAGGGATGGAGGAAGGAGAATCTAAAGAGCAATGTATCACTTCCATTTGTTTTCCCTTTTGGCCATGAGAGTCTTGAGGTCTGCAGCAAGAAATTTTCATAAGTTTTTTCAGATGGAAATGGAGACTGTAGGCTATCTCTAGGTATGTTACCTGGATTAATACATGTACAGCATCAAGAACAGTTCTAGACCACAGAAATTGCTCCATAAATTAATACTAGTGCTGCAGTTTCTGAGTAGGTCACTGGTCTCACCCTCTGGGCCTGGTGCTAAGTGCTTCAGCAATGAATCTACAGATTAAGGGTAAAATGCTCAAGATACAATACTGGCTCCCCTCGAGGTTCATCATCGCTCCCTGAGCCCTACAGGAGAAAAATGCCATGTGCAGCCTCAGGAATGGGTATTCTCTGAGAAATCTAAGAAATCTCCACTACAGACTAGCATAACTGTGAGAACATTGAGGCTCAGATCAAAGTTGAAATGGAGGCAAGAAGATCAAGATCTTTTAATGGAATACCCAGATTGTGGTGGGCAGCTTGCAACAGACAAAATACTGAGGTCAAGTGTGTTGATTCTATATCCAGAATTGGAGAATAAAGTGGAAGAGTGTCCACTGCATTTAGAAAGGAGAAGAGAGGCAAACGTGGTCATTCTCTCAGGCTAACAGCAAACTATTATTTCAGAGTCACTATCCCCACAGATATTCAGTTCTGGGAAGGGACTGATGCTGGCGGTTGCCTTCTCTGCCTTTCTTTGAAACTATTAATCCACCCAACTTAACAAAGCTTGTGTTTTCACTTAGACCTACTGGCCTCAAAATTCTCTCCCAGTCGTTCCTCTTGTCCCCATCCTGGGCTACAGACAAGTTTCACCTTTGGGAAGTTGAACGAAATTAGGTCTTTGGTTTTCTGGGGCTTCTCTAGGAAGTGGGAGTAGGGCTTTCCAGTGGCCTGACCCAGGGATGTGACACAGATGGCTTGAGGCCCTGGACTTGGAGAGGCTGCCCCATTACTTCTCTCTGGCAGCCATGCCTGCAATGAACATTAATGATCACAGCTTGGGAGCAGGCTGGAATAGACATGGTGTGTCCACATCTGGAATGTGTTCTCTTTACTTCCAAGAGGTCAAGAAAGTGAAACTGGGAAGATGTGACAAGGCTTTCCAAGGAAGTCCCCATCCTTCACACTTGAGGTTCAGAGATTTGCCCATGGCAATGTCTGATCATCTCCACCCTCAATCTGGTCCTGGCTGGGGCAGCCCCAGCAACAAGGAATGAACTCGGAATGAGAGTGGGGTGTGGTCAGTCTGCCCATGGGTGGGCTACAGGAATTAGCTCAAGTGGTAGAGCACTGGCTTAGTTTAGAGGTGCTCTAAACCACCCCCCTTCCTTAGTTTGTATATTGCTTGCTCTCCTATTTACAAACCTGAAGCTTCTCCCCTGGGAAAAGATCCAAGAAACTTTGTCTCCTCTGTTGTACTTTGTTACTGTTCCTCATGGAGAGCCTTGGTCCACCATCCAGCGTCCCTTCCTTCCTACTCCTGCCCCAGGCTTGGCACTTCTAAGTACTCTGGTCCCAACTCAAATTTTCCTTCTTCAGACAAGTAAAGCTAAAATGGCGCCTGCACGGTCTCTCACTCCTTGTCCTATCTTCTTCACAAATGTTATGTCTTCCAGAAAGTTTGTTTTTAAAGTTATTGGTTTGTTTTTCTCTTTCCTAGAGCTTCCTGAGTGCCCAGGCACAGTCTGTACAGACCACTGAGTCTTACTGTACCCCCAGCATCTAGAGTGAAGGTTCTATGACATATGGCCACTGCCTTGCCCAGATGCAGTTGGTGGTGCGGGAAAATCAAACAGATTAATTCTTCAAAAAATTATCCCACCACATCTCTAAAATCTAAAATAACATCCACTAACTCATTCTGCTTCTTTCTTGTGCTTTCTTCATCTTCCTGTTTTTCTTACATTTGACTGATAATTGGCAATTTTAGGGTTTTTTTTTGTTGTTGTTGTTTCAAATGATGAACTAGATTTGCTATATTCCGGCTAATCCCTGTTTTTCCATTTACCATTCTTTTTTCTGGCTTTCTTTAGAGTCTCTTTCTGTTTTTTACTCCTTATATTAAATGCACAGATGATTTATTATAATGCTCTATAACTAAAGAGTATTTAAGGATAGAGTTTTAAACTAGAGAGCAGTTTCTGCAGAATCCAAGAAATAGGTCATTCAAAATTCCCATTTTTTTTGATCATCTAAGGAGTCTGAAAGTATGCTTTTGATTTGTCTCTAAGGTGTTCATTTGAGAATTAATATTTTGTTTGCACTTATGTTTGTTCTTTTAATAGTGTCTAAATTTATTTTGTGTGTCAATTGTATGTATCAATATATGATTAACATGATATAAATGTTATGTATATGACATTCGAGCCCACAGATGAACGTTAACACTGACGACTAAAATTGAGAAATTCAGATATTATGTACCTCGTAAAGTGATGCACATAATGCCTCTCAAATTTTACTGTTGAAATATTTGAAACTGAAATTAAGTGAGCCTGTACCTCTAACTACCAGTTTACAAGAAGTAGAGCAAATTGAAAACTATGTCAAGGGATGCCAAGAAGATGAGATTGAATAAATCCACAGTGTAGGAAATTATGTAGGATAAAAAATATATAGTCCCTTCAACAAGTCTGTTGGCATAACCAATAATCTGTATGATCCTAGAATAGTGGATACATGTTATTGTACATTTGTCAGAACCCATAGAATGTATAACACAAAGAGTGAACCCTAATGTTAACTATGGACTTCAGTCAATGATAATAATGTATCAATATTGATTCACCTGTTATAACAAATGTCCCACACTAACACACAATATTAATAATAGGGGAAACTATACAGAAGGAAGGGTGACCTTGTCTACTGGGAACTATGTAACTGGTTTGATTTTTCTTCAAATCTAAAAGTGCTCTAAAAAATAAAGTATATTAGTTAACTAACGACAATTTTAAAAGAAAAGCAAGGGATCATCTATGAACGAAGAGAGACTTAAAACACTAAAGAAAGTGTGGTTTTTGTTTAAACTGCTTTCCTTCAGGCCACTATGATCTCCTTGAAATTGTAAAATCCAGTGGGAACGTCTATATTTTTTCCTACTTGGGGTTGTAGTTTTTGCGATACTCTCCGTCCTTCCCCCTATCACATGAGTAAGATCTCTTCCTTGGATTTAGATAGCACCAATTCGTTCTCCTTTAAAAAAATTTTTTTTTAAATTTATTTATTCATGAAAAGCACACAGAGAGAGGCAGAGACACAGGCAGTTAGGGAGAAGCAAGCTCCATGCAGGGAGCCTGATGTGGGACTTGATCCTGTAACTCCAGGATCATGCCCCACACCAAAGGCAGGTGCTAAACCGCTGAGCCACCCAGGGATTCCCCCAACTAGTTCTCCTTGAACTCTTCAGGGGCTTTTGTATCTCCACTTTTTCTCTATCTTTCTCTATAAATATTCTTTGAGGTTCTGTCCTTGGGCCACTTCTTATCTCAAGCTAATTTGGGGGGAGGGCAGGAATCTGTGACCATTCTTGTAAGTGAAGAGTTCCGCAAATGTGATCCCCTTCTCACCAGGAGGTTCAGAACTATTGCCTTATACCTGTGCTACCCAATAGATATATGCATCATACACATAATTTTAAATGTTCTAGCAGTCACATTAAAAAAGCAGAGGGCAGCCCGGGTGGCTCAGCGGTTTAGCGCTGCCTTCAGCCCAGGGCCTGATCCTGGAGATCCAGGATCGAGTCCCACGTCAGGCTCCCTGCATGCAGCCTGCTTCTCCCTCTGCCTGTGTTTCTGCCCTTCCCCCCCCCCCCGGCCCCCACTCTCTCTGTGTCTCTCATTAATAAGTAAATAAAACATTTTTTTTAAAAAAGCAAACAGAAACAAGGGAAATTAATACCATGATTTATCTAACACTATATCCAAAATATTATCAATTCAACAGTGATCAATATAAAAATTGTTAATGAGGTATTTTACATTCTTTTTCTCTCTTACTAAGTTTTTGAAATATGCTATATATTTTACACTTATAGCACATCCCATTTCAAAGCATATTTCAAATACTTTATAGCCACATATCATTAGTGGCTACTGTATTGAGTAGTACAGCCCTATACAATTTATTTCTCTGTGCTTCATTACAAGCCCAATCTATATTCTGAAGGGTCATCTCTCCTGAGTTCCAACCTTTATCTATAACCCCTCACTGATATCTCCACCCCTCACTGATATCTCTGAATATCATCCCATGATATTTCAGAACTAATAGATCATGGCAAGAACCTAATAATTTCTCTCTCCAAATCTGCTTTAGTGAAGAATATCCAGTCTTGGAAAAAGCACCACCAACCATGCAATGCCCCAAGCAAGAGACTCCAGGACTTTCTGTCCCTTCTCATCATCTGCATTCAGTTGTTCACTACATTCTATGAGTTCTACCTCTTTGTCTAAATTAGAAACACTAGCTTCTTTTCATTTTTCCCTTTTGATAACTCAAGTGAATTTTGTCTCAAGGTCTTTGCATTACTATTCCGTCTGCTTCAAGGCTCAAGAGTCTTCATATACTTGACTTTCCACATATTTAGACTCACCTCAAAATCATCCCCTCAGAGCACTTGCCCCTGAATCATCAAGTTGTTACTTCCATCACACTTGAAACTATCTAGTTTATTATTTTGTTTTTGTTTTTATCTCCCCATACAACAGTGTGAGGCTGATGTCTGCCCCGATGGTGACTGAACTCCCAAGGCTCATAGGAACAAATGAGCCTACCCTGACTGCCAGAAAAGCCATTCCACATCTCTTCCAGGTCCACTAAAGTGATGCCCTAATGTTTCTCTTGACCTTTGAACTTAACTTTCCACTCTTCCCTTTGCGCCAGCACCACAGCTATCTTTTGAGAAACACAGACTTGGCCATGTTGCAGTTCAGTGTAAAATCACTGAAACAGGGCCTTTAGCAGACAACAAAGTGCTCAGAGCCTCTCACCTTCGAGAATGTCACCCTGCTCTCCCTTCTATGCATTAGCCACCTGTTGGTTCTCCTCCATTCCTGATGACTTCATGCCTTTGGGACCTTGCCTGTGCTTAAAATGCCCATTTCTAAATTGTTTGGCTCTGTAGCCAATAAAACGTAATTACAAGCGTGACCTTGAGAAGAAGAGGAAAGAAAAGGGAAGAACAGGAACAAATGTTCTTTTTTAGTTTTCTGATTAGAACAATGTTCAATTTCCAGTCATTCCTTCCAGGAATCCAGCTTCTAAGGGACAGGGGACAGAAAAGAGAGTCAGAGGCCTCTAACTGCGTGGCGCCGGCTCCGTGGACTTGTGGCCAAGGCCATGAGGCAAAGTGTGTGTGTTCACAGCATACCTCTGAGAACACAGCAAATCAATTTTATTTTATTCCTTTATTCATATGTATTCAATTCTATTTTGCTTTCTCTTACATTTTGAAGTGTCTCTGAAATTTTCATGCAGTCAGCATCTGGGGTTCTGTCTGCTCTTACTGAGAACCTCCTCTCCCCACCAGCCTTCACCCCAGGTCCCCCCCCTCCCCCGGCAGAATATCTTTTCTTTGTCTTACCATAACCCCAGGACCTACATGTTTCTGGGACTTGACAAGTCCCACCAGCAAGGAGCTGTACGTCTTCCCTGCCCCAAAATGTGCCCATACAAATGTTGGGCCATTTGAACAAGTGACACTTTCTCTGAGAATTGTCATTCCTGTAAATAAATATCAGTCTCTGAGAAACCTGATTTATTTTCCTCCCTGACCACAAAGGGTTAGTTTACTTCACCGGTGATTCCCTCCAAATCTAGTACAACACTTTTTGGAGCACAATTTGGCCAAATCTCTCAAAATTAACCCAGCAACTGTACTTCTAGGAATTCATGCTACAGATCCCCTTACATATGCCAAAAAATGTGCATAATATAATAATCGTAGCATTGTTTGTAACATCAAAGGACCAGAAACCCCCTAAGGGCCCATCAATAGGAGAACAGTTAAACCAAATATGGTAAATGAATAAAATAGAATCTTTAATGGGATTGAAAGGGGAAAGAGGAGCATAAAGTAAAAAACAAACAGATCCAAGGTCTATTGTTAAAAGCAGATTTTCACAAACCATGTAGCAAGGGACCAGATACATAAATTACACTTAGCTGGACACCTGAGTGGCTTCGTAGTTGAGTGTCTGCCTTCGGCTGGGGGTGTGATCCCGGGGTCCTAGGTCCTGCACTGGGCTCCCCGCAAGGAGCCTGCTTCTCCCTCTGCTTATGTCTCTGCCTCTGTGTGTCTCTCATAAAAAAGTAAAAATCTTTTATAAATAAATAAATAAAATTACACTTATCTACACAGATAGCTTCTCGTACATTCCTTAAGTATCTTTGGAAATATACATAAGCATTTGCTAACTTTGATTGCTTTCAGAGGACAGAATTGAACACCAGGAACATTGTCACCCTTTGGAAAACCTCTTGAATATTGAACTGTGTTAAATTGTTATCTATTCAAAAAAAATATAAAATTTAAAAGTAAGGTAACTGCCCCAATAGTCTCTACACTACTAGTTTATTATTTCAAAAGGATAAAAAGAAAAGCAAATATTCATCATATTCTTTTTTTTTTTCTAAGTAGGGTGGAGCCCAACACAGGCTAAAAAGAAAAAGCAAAAATTCATCATATTCTTTTTTTTTTTTTTCTAAGTAGGGTGGAGCCCAACACAGGCTTTGAACTCACAAGCCTGAGATAAAGAGTCAAGAACTAACCCACTTGACCACACAAGCATCATGGGGTCATTGTAATCTGGATCCTGAGTCTCATCGATGGCACGTCTTACTTTTTTACCTGCCCAAGGCTGAGAGCAGGAATCAGACTGGGCTGGAGTTGTGAGGGAAGGGGGAAATTTGAAGCAGGCAGCCTCAGTGGTACCCATGAAGCTTTAGCAATTTGAGGGCCAGATAGATGCTCACAGGAGTAAAGAAGTTCAGGTGGCAGAAACCTCAAGCCCAGTATTTACTTCCCCTGCTGCTCAGGCACTCTGTGGGGAAAAGATCAACTAGGGCCTGCTGGGGTATAGGGATCTAAGGGAGGTAACAGAATGCAGCCCCTGTCAGGTCCCCTGCAGACCCTGAACTGTAATGAGATGAGGCTTTAGCCCTGCTGCTCTGACTGCAACTGCAAGAAGATCAGCTGGTAATCCAACAGCTGCCATTCACCCTAGAGATACTGCACTCAAGTCTCCTCCCAGTCTCTGCTCCTGCACAAGAAACATTCTGCAGATCGATCCGGCCTTTGATCAAGTTTCTATCAGGCTGTCCCAGTCCTCAAAGATCAATCAACCTCTCTTTTATTTAAGTCACATAAGTAGTGTATTTATTCATTCAGTTAGTATGGAATTTGTGGGATGAGATCTCTAGTTGCCAGGAATATGCAGTGAAAGTGAGATTGCTGGGTAGTGAAACTCAGAATTGGAATCCATCAGAGTGACTGAGAACTGAGCCAAGGGAACAGCATGCAGCCCCCAGATCTCCAGGGAAAGCCCGCTGCTGCTGCTCCAGGGGGGCTGATGGTCTACCTATGAAGGAGATGGAGTAGGGACAGTGTGAAGCACAACAGACCAGCAGTACTGTTGGGGGAAGAGTGAGAAGCAGAAGCCTAAATGACAGTCTTCAGACACTGCATGGTCCCTGTCTGTTTCCAAATGGCTCTTGTAGCAACAAAAATTAAAGATGAACCTTGATTTCTTTCCACCAATTAAGCTCAGCTACTTAAAAAAAAAAAAAAAGACAAAAAACCCACCTGGTTCCTTTTTACGTCTAAGGAGAGAATGTTTAACTGGCGTTTTATTTTTTTTTAACTGGCATTTTAAACAAACAAACAAAAAGTGTTTATCTTGAGTTACATATAAATGATAATTTTTCCCATAGACATGATCTTTCCACTTACACGTGGACTAGACATGCTGGGAACAGATGTGCAAACAGAGAGTGTAGAATGGCCTACCCCAAAGCTACCAGATAGCCACAGTGTCAGCCACAACAGTCAGCTGACAATCATAACTTTGAAAAATATGGAAGGAAATTCTGGAATACCTGTATTAACTAGCCAGGCAGTTCCTGGTGTGGTCTTCCCCAGATGGACCATGCTCCCTTCCATGGGCCTGGGAACTTTACTGTTGTGGAGACAACAGAGCCATGGCTGGTCCTCCTGCTCCCACCCTGGGTACCCTCTGGAATGGTAGACGGTTATTCCATCCTCACTCCAGTTTGGTGGCCTTAAAAGTCAAGGGCACATGGCATTTGTGGATCTGAAAGCCATGATAATGTCTTATTATCCAAGGGTGATTCCTGTCACAGGACCTCCTCATGCCGCCTGCATCATCCTCAGATATCTTGGGGCTTGGGCTCATGTTGAAGCCGTGAAAAGGTTGTGAGAAAGAGCCCAAAGGCAGAGAGTGTCCCACTGCCCAGTACCACTGAGTGAGTCCCTTCCCTCCCACTGTCTAGACCTCAGTAAGTTCTGACAACAGTCGGGGTGGAATTGCTTTTTTGCTTGGGAAGCTGTTGCACATTTGCTTCCATCTCCGGGAGCCTCTAAAACAAAAGAGGGGAAACTATCTGGGTTCTGTGTATGGCACAGACAATGGCCTTTGTCTCCATCTCTAATTTTGAAGGGTTTCAGAAGCTATTGTTCAGGACTGGTCTTACATTTGAAATAGGGAGGCCATGGGGTCCCGGGCAGGTGGGTTAGCACTGAGTTGACAGACCTCCCCACACTTTCTTCCTTCCTTTCTTTCCACGTGAATCCAGTTTCTATAAATTCCACTGGGTGTCCTAACCTTCCTTTGCCTGAGTCTCCGGCACTTTGCACTCCATTCTGCAAGCCAGTATCTGCCTGGAGACCTTGCCCCCGCATATTATAAATAGTCCAGCTTCTCCAGGCCCACGACATTAGCTTCCTTTACCCCAGGCTAATCCCGCATGTAAATCCCAGATCCAGGGAGCGGAGAGGTGCTGTCACCACTAAAATGAACTTCTCACAGCTGCTGGGAAGGGGGGCGGGGCGCCTGGCCCACTGCACCAGCTCAGCGCACTGCGGGCGCCCCAGGACGCCTCCTGGCCCGGACCTCCTCCCTCTCTGAGCCCTTCCGAGGCCGCGGGGACCCCCACCCCGCTTCCCCTGTGTCCCCTCGTCGGACACAAGCGGTCTGTTAGGAGGGTCGATCAGAATATCGCGGGGCCTGCCGAGGTGGGCGGAAACGTAGGAAAAAAGGGCAGAAAGAGCCCGTTCACTACGCTTCAAAGATATCCACTATGTCCCCGTCTTCTACGTGCCCCTAAAACTGAAAACAGACGGGAAAAGCAGGACCCCGAGGTGCACGCGGCGCTGGGATGCGCTCGGCAGGTGGCCGCCGGGGAAGGCGCGGCCCGACCTCCAGGCACTAGCGCGGCCCCTGCGGCTCCTCCCAGCCTGCGTGGAGGATTTCCTCCCGGCGCCCCTGGCTGTCCCGGCACCGGGTGGCGCGCCCCCGCCCCCGCCCCCGCGCACCCCCCTCCCCGCCGGTTTCTCGCGACCCGCAGGTCCCCGGCTTCCCCGGCAGGAGGCAGAGCGCGGGTGGAATGCGGCTCCCAACACCTGCTGCGGGAACTCCCCGCATCTCACGGATTGTCACCTTCTCGGTTTGGGACAGGAGCAACCACATCCCAGGCGCAGTGAGCGCAGCCCTCAGGATGCCCCCCGGTCTCTAAAAGTGAGGTTGTCGTCGACTGTGAAAATGAGGTGAGGTGAGCAAGCTTCGAGACAAAAACATGCCCTCTCTGAGGCTCGAACTCAGGACCTTCAGATTATGAGACTGACGCGCTGCCCACTGCGCTAAGAAGGCGGTGAGAACTCGCCCCTGGTTAGATTTTAAATGAATCATGGAATTTCTGGAATTCCTGGTGTACCTACTAAAAAACTGACCTGTGGACAGTATTTTCTTCATTCCCTATTGATCTAGATCGTCTTCTCTTCAGAGATGCCGATGTTTTGCCGTCCACAGCCTCTTTTGTTGGAGAAGTAGACTCACTAAATAGTATGTCCATGGTCCATACCTACCTGTCAATTTGACTACATTCCCACTGATGTCTCCGGAGTTATTACCCTTGAAATATCACAAACTGATTTTTAAAGTCTCCATGCTTTCTCTACCTGTATACAACCAAAAATTCTATTAAAGACTTTATCCATATAAGGAAACCTGGATGGTTCTATGGGTAGAGTGTATGACCCTTTATCTTGAGATTTTTTAGTTCAAACACCATGTTAGGGGGTAGATTGCACTTGTTAAAAGACTTTTATACACATAATTTCATTTAGTCCCAATTTAATTTCTTGGTCATAAATCTATATATCATTATCCTGGTAAAAGTGAGGCTCTGCAGAATTAACCCCACAGCTGCTAAGTGGCAAAGCCAGACCTTTAAAGCAGATTCTGATTCCAAAAAGCATGCTTTCTCCACCATTTTTATCCACATCACTGCATTCATTCAATTAAGCAAATATTTATACAATTATGGATTCTCCAGTCCATTCAACCAACATTAATTCGCAACCTGCCATATGCTTGAGGACTCAGTTCTAAACTTCCAAGGCAAGCTTGGTCTCTTGTCCTTCAAATCCCCATACTTCAGAACATCAGTTCTCAAAGTGTGGTGAACAGATCCATGGAGATCCTGAGACATTTTCAATGTATGTGAAGCCAAACTTATTTTCATAATAATATCAAGGCTTTTATTTGTTATGAAAAAGGCTGATGGTGCAAAAACAGTAGATAAAACTGCTGGTTCCTTTTATGGATCAAGGCAGTATATCAAGAGGTACTCGCCCTCATTGTGTTCATAGGGGTCACATATAGGGCTGGGGCGGGGGTGGTTGTTGGTTTATTTGAGAATATCCTTGATGATGCAGTAACAAAAAAAATCACTTTATTAGCTCTTACCCTTAAGTACATGTCTTTTTAATAATCCATATGAATAAATGTTAATGCAGAAAAAGCACTTCAGTTGTGTATAAAAATAGGATGATTGTCTAAGAAAAGTGTTTGGATGACTTTTGACTTGCAAACTGATCTAGATGTTTTGTTTTCATGGAACATCATTTTTATTTGAAAGCACAAATAGGCAAAACTATGATATACTCAGAGATTTTTCTCAAGAAATCTGTCTAAAAAACAATTCAAAGAAAATAATTGAGAGGATTTGTTTACAATGATGAATTATTAGCTTTCAAGTGAAAATTAGCAGTTAGGAGACTTCATGAACTTGCAGCTTTGCAATACTTAGAGATATTTCCTTTTTTAAAAAAATTTTTTTTTTTATTTGAGAGTGAGTGAGCTAGAGAGCACAAGCAGGAGGAGAGGGAGAAGCAGGCTCCCTACTGAGCAGGGAGCCCCATGCCAACTTAATCTCAGGACCCTGGGATCATGACCTTAGCCAAAGGCAAACACCCACCCAACAGAGCCACCCAGGTGTCCCTAATACTTAGAGATATTTCTGATGAGATATATTCTGATGAGATTGGTGATGGTATTAATGAATGTTCTTTTCTGTTTGTTTGACATTATATACTGAAATGTTTCAATATTTGGAAAAGCTGAACACCTCCGTGGACCAATATGCCAACCTATTTACCAAACGCACATGGGTTAAAAGATCCATTCAAACTTAATGATAAGGCTTCAGATTCCACATTACAATCAACCCTAAGAAGATGCCACCTGTCAAGTTTTGTTATAAAATCAAAAAAGAATATCCACAATTAACTAAAAAAGCTATTAAAATACTCTTTCCTTTTCTAACAACATATCTGTATGAAGCCAAACTTTGTTCATATACGACATAGCCAGTCATTAAGGACAGTTAAAGAAAAAATATATAGTTATTTTTTCATAAAATGTTATTTAATAAGTTGATTGTTTTTATTTTAGAAAAAATTAACAATTTTTCCAAGATTTTAAAAATTGTTTTTAAAGTAACCTCTACACCCAACATGAGGCTTGAACTCACAACCCCATAATCAAGACTCATGCTCTGCAGACTGAGCCAGCCAGGCACCCCAACAAGTAAATGCTTTTAAATTTGCAGTTTTAAATCTTAACATAGTAAATGTTGATAGATATAATCCAGAAAGATCTTTGGTTTCACAATAATATTTAAGAGTATGAAGAGTCCTGGGGTGCCAGCCTGAGTCAGTCAGTAGAGCATGCAACTCTTGATCTCAATGTCATAAGTTCAGGGATCCCTGGGTGGTGCAGTGGTTTAGCGCCTACCTTTGGCCCAGGGCGCGATCCTGGAGACCCGGGATCGAATCCCACGTCGGGCTCCCAGTGCTTGGAGCCTGCTTCTCCCTCTGCCTGTGTCTCTGCCTCTCTCCCTCTCTCTGTGTGACTATCATAAATTTAAAAAAAAAAAAATGTCATAAGCTCAAACCCTACATTGGGTTTAGAGATTACTTAAAAATAAAATTTTTAAAAAAATGGTCCTGGTACCAGAAATCTTGAGAATCACCACAGATTATTTCTATACAACCTCTCTTAAAACTCTCTTCCTTTTCATCCCATCATTCATTTTACGTATAATTATTGAGAACACATTCTGTGCCAAGCATTATACTGAGGTTGGAGATTTACAGAGACCTGAACAATCCTTAACCTCAGGAGCTGGCCGGATAAACAAAGGCCCAGTTCCCACACTCTCAAACTTCCTCATTCTTACAATTAAATATATCCTCTGAAATACTTCATTTTGATAACATAACCCTTCCGCTCTGTATTCTTCAGCTAGGGCTGCTGCAACAAAATACCACAAACTGGATGGTTTAAACGACAGAAATTCTTCTCACGGTCCTGGAGGCTAGATCAAATCCTAGTTCAAATCAAGGTGTCGGCAGATTTGGTTTCTCCTCAGGCCTCTCTCCTTGACTTGTGCATGGCGACCTTCTGTGTCCTCACATGGTTTTTCCTTTGTATGTACATGTCTGGTTTCTCTCTGTCCTAATCTCCTCTTCTTAAAGGATACCAGTCAGATTGGATTAGGGTCCACTCTAACTCATTTAACTTGATTATGTCTTTAAAGGCCCTATCTCTAAATGCAGCTACATTCTGAGGTAGCAAGGGTTAGGGTTTTAACATACAAATTTTGGAGGGACACAATTCAGCCCATAACATGCTCAAAATGCTCAGCCTTTGCTGTCACTACTTCCCTTTATGTGTTTGTTAAAGCCTCCTCAATTAAAAAAGTCATTAGAAGAATTCCAACTTCATGCCTGATCCATACATCCATGATTTCTTTTTTTTTTTTTTTCATCCATGATTTCTCATCTTCATTCTTCAAGGCCCATTCTTGCTATTTTCATTCGTATATGGTCTTGTCTTATTTTCCCTGAGCCCTGTGACTCCTTGTCCATAACTATCTTATGGGTTTGGGACATGATGATATAGACCATATATTTGAAGGTGTTCCATTATCATTTTATTTCCATTCACTGGGACTCATTTTTTCCCCTATGTCCATATGAAGACCTAAGTAGTTTCATGACTTATCCTGAGTAATACAGTCTCAGTCCCAAAATTAAAATGCTGAGCTCCCTGTCACATTCAAACTCATACTTGACATAAATATCAAACTTTTCCCTTCACTCCCTGAAGCTGCTGAATGGCGGCTACTTGACAATTGTTGGGGAAAATGTTTCCTCTCTCTTTCCTCCTGCTTCTTTTTCTCTGAGTTGCTTTCATTTCTCTATTCAGCCCATTTATGCTTTTTTTTTTTAAAGATTTTGTTTATTTATTCATGAAAGATACACAGAGAGAGGCAGAAACATTGGCAGAGGGAGAAGCAGGCTCCCTGCAGGGAGCCCAATGTGGGACTCAATCCCAGGACTCTGGGATCATGCCCTGAGCCAAAGGCAGACACTCAACCACTGAGCCACCCAGGCATCCCTAAACTGGCTTTAAGTTGCTCCTGGGCCAATCCTCTTTCTATTCTGTTTCCCACACGTGTGGGAAATGTTCATGCCTGGTTGTCCCCAAAGAGCTCTGAAACTGCAGACTAATCTCAATAAAGAATTAATTTGGGTAACATTGCCTTAATATTACCCATGGCCTCTCCACTGTGTCCCCCATATTTTGGTGCCATTGACTGGCCTTGTTGGCATCTCTCTTGTGAAGATTTAGTAAAAAAGAAGAGACAACTCATTCTGAACTTTTGTATGTGGGCAATGTACAAAAATAATAGCTCACCAACAGCTCACTCCAAAGTCCTTTTCACAAATTCTATTTCAATTGCCTCTGCCTTGTACTACAGAGATGCTCTCCTCATCCTGCTCAGGGTTTGACATCATTGGCTGGGCTTCTGCCTCTGACAGACACCTTCCTTGCACTAATTAGGCTTGAACATCTCATACTGACCCACGCTCTTCTTCTCCAACTCCATACTTTGGGCCCATTCCTAAATGGATGCCCTCTGCACTATGCTTGGGTTAAACAATCCAAGTCTTTGTACTTGTCTTCCTTATCCTGCCTGGGCTCCTACATTCCTGCCACCTCTACCAAAGCAAAAAGAACTTGCACAGTGAAGGAAACCATCAATAAAATGAAAAGTCAACCTACTGAATGAGAAAAGATATTTGCAAATGATATATCCATTAAGGGGTTAATATCCAAAAATATATAAAGAACTTAAACAATATAATAATATTATATATTTTATAATATATAATATTGTAAGTTGTATATAATACATAATATTCTTGTATGTATATAACAATAATAATCCAATTAAAAAACAGGGAGAGGAACTGAAAAGACATTTTTCCAAAGAAGACATTCAGATGGCTAACAAACACATGAAAAGATGCTCAACATCACTAATCATCAGGGAAATGCAAATCAAAAGCACAATGAGGTAACACCTCACACCTGTCAGAACGACTAGAATCAAAAAGACAAAAAACAACAAGTGGAGCCAAGGATGTGGAGAAAGAGGAACCCCTGTGCATTATTGGTGGGAATGCAAACTAGCACAGACACTCTGGAAAACAGTATGGATGTTCTCAAAAACTTAAAAATAGACCTACTATATGATCCAGTAATTTCACCACTGGGTATTTACGCAAAGAAAACAAAAACACTAATTTGAGAAGATATATGCTCCCCTTATGTTTACTGCAATATTTACAGCAGCAAAGATATGGAAACAACCCAAGTGTCCATCAATAGATGAATGGATAAAGAAGATGTGGTATATAGAAACAGATATAGGAACATTACTTAGTCATAAAAAAAGAATGAGATCTTGCCATTTGTGACAACATGCATGGACCTAGATGGTATTATGTTAAGTGGAATAAGTCAGATAGAAAAATACAAATACCACATGATTTCACTTATATGTGGAATCTAAAAAACAAAAGAACATACACAAAAACAGAAAAAAAATCCTTAAATACAAAACACAAACTTGTGTTTGACAGAGGAAGAGGTCAAGAGGACGGGTAAAATGGTTGAAAGGGAGTGGAAGGTCCAGGCTTCCAGTCATGGAATGAATAAATCACAGGGGTGGGAAGTACAGAAAACATGAGAAGATAATCAATAGTATTGTAATAGCATTATATGGTGACAGATGGGGGCTACACTTGGGTGAATATAGACTAACATATACAGTTGCTGAATCATTATGTTGTACCCTGAAACTTATGTAATATTGTGAGTCCACTATACTTCAATTAAAATTTTTTATTAATTAAAAAGTAAAATAGGCAAGGGATTCAAAGAGAAATTTCTCTAAAGATGTACAGATGGCCAAAAAGTACATGGAAAGATGTTCATCATTAATCATCAGGAAAATGCAAGCTAAAACTACAATGAGATATCACTTCATACCTACTAGGTTGGCTATAACTAAAAAGAACAGGAAAATAAATGTTGGCAAGGTTGTGAGGAAATTTGGGACCCTCATATAATGCCAATGGGAATGTAAAATGTAAATTGTTGTGCAAAACAGCTGACTTCCTCCAAAAGCTAAACATAGAATTACCATTATCAGCTAGCAATTCTACTCCTAGGTATACACCCAAAGTAACTGAAAACAAAGATCTGCACAGATACTTGCACACCAATGCCCATTGTAGCATTGTTCACAATAGACAAAAGGTAGAAATGACACAAACATCCATGAACAGATGAATGGATAAACCAAGTGTGTGTGTGTGTGTGTGTGTACACAATGGAGTATTATTCAGCCATAAGATGGAAGTCTTCACACATGCTAAAACATGGATGAATCTTGAAAACATTATGCTAAGTGAAATAAGCCAGACACCAAAGTATAAATATTATATGAATCCATTTATAGGAAATATCTAGAAGAGGCAAATTCTTTTTTTTAATTTTATTTATTTATTCATAGAGACACACACAGAGAGAAAGGCAGAGACACAGGCAGAGGGAGAAGCAGGCTCCATGCAGGGACTCAATCCTGGGTCTCCAGGATCACACCCCAGGCTGCAGGTGGTGCTAAACCACTGCACCACCGGGGCTGCCCTAGAAGGGGCAAATTCATAGAGACAACATGGATTTGAGAATATGAGGAGTTGGAGGAAAACAAGTATAAAATGGTTGAGTTTCTAGTTGGGTGATAGATAAAGATTTGGAAATAGTAGTGATGGTTGGAGAACACTAAATTTAGTTAATGTTTTCAAATTGTACACTTAAAAGTGGTTAAAGGTGGCATGCTTACATTTCTTTTACACTCCATATATTTTACCACAATACAATTTTTTAAAAAGAAAAAATTGATCTTTTAAAAAGTTATTTATTTATTTATTTATTTATTCATTCATTCATTCATTCATTCATTCATTCATTCATTAAAGACACAGAGAGGCAGACACATAGGCAGAGGGAGAAGCAGGCTCCCTACAGGGAGCCTGATGTGGGACTCATTCCTGGAACTCCAGGATCACGCCCTGAATGAAAGGCAGACGCTCAACTGCTGAGCCACCCAGGCGTTCCAAAAATTTGATTTTTTAACATGATCCCCCAACAATGCAAAATCAGTCAACACTGGAAAAACAGGAACTCTGAAGTAGCAAATGGCGGACTAAGTCATTGCCTGAAAATTACTTAAAACCAACTGCTTTTGCATAATCCACTTGAAATGAGGGCAAGAAAGGAGAGGGTGGTGGTCTGAGGTTTTTTCCCTCCCAACCCCGCTGATCCAGCTGTATGCTAAACTTAGGCTCATTATACCTTCTTCGCAGTCTGCCTTCTGAAATAGCTGTGCTGTATAGGCACTCAGCTAGGGGAGGCAGAATCACGGGAGTCCCTAAGCTTAGAAATGTTGTGTAGGTGTACACAGGCTTGTACAAGAGGCTTCACTTGCTCATCTGAGCTGAGAATGAATCTCTTTAAACCACCTTCTTGTCTAAATCTGAATCTAATTCCATGGGAAGAATAAATGGGAATTTGACCAAACGACCCATGAACTACGAGAGAGACTCCTAGAGCACAGAATGTAAAGCACAGGAAGGCTGGCAGATGCAAGTCAAATACTCAGGTGCTCTCACTACTGCAAGGGTTATCTCATAAGGCCTCAGTCTATTCCAGGAACATGCTTTAGGCTCAGACTTCCTCAGGTTGTGTTCATCCCTCAAGGCCAGTCCTCCAGGTTGAATGAACTGAAAGAAAGGAATCCTGGGAAATAGAAGGAGAAAGAGAAATTTCACAAAGCCATTGAGATATGAAAACATTGAGAAGTGGAGACAAAAAGAGAAACAGATTTTAACAAGCCGTCTCAAAGTGTCAGTATCTGTTTGGTGTTTGCTGGGTTCAGAACAGTTTGGAGCCAAAAGAAACCAAAGGCGTGGTTTGTGCTCTTCAGAGAACTATCATTTTAATGAGTACCTATTTCATCCCTAGCCACTGTGCTGGTCTCTTTGCACCAATTACCACAATTGCAACCTTCCCACAACTCAGGGAAGGAGGTGTTGCATTATCAACTTGTAATATCAAGATGGAAAGACACAATGGAGAGTTGCAAAGCAGAGAATATGGAATGCTGGACATCTCTCCACCTGCCCCACTCATATTCATATACTGTCAAGAAGGGCAGTCAGGTGGTATTCAGGAGAAGGAAAATGGATGTCTTCATATGGGTAGCCAGATAAATTCAACAAATGAGAGAACAGGTAAATTAAGAAGAGGTGGCATGGCATAAAACCTTTCCCTTGACCAAGTTAAAATCTGGCTGGATTTACAGGTGCGAGGACAATCACCAGAACTCAGGGACACGATGAAGTATAAAGTGAGGACACTAACAGGTGACTTGGGGTCTGACTCCTGTGAAAGTCGTCATTGGCAGTGCGTGCTTCAGGAGCTCAGTAATCACAAATGTATCCTCCATGTGTAAGAAAAGTACTGCTCTCTGGAGTCCACCATTGGTGTGAGCTTAGGTTTGAGGAGGAAAAGCCTCAGCCCTGATCTCAGCTATTTCCTTAAAGTGTCCTAGGAAGTTCCACTTTGATCTTGATTATGTCTCATCACTAAGATCATCTGTGTTAGTGCATGTCATACGGGTAAAATAGGCCTGCTTCTTTAGTGTGTAAGTTGTTTTGCAGAATGATTTTTTTTAAAAAAAGACTGCATAGTGTTTAAGGAGGATTCAAAACCTTTTTAAATGGCATTCCAATGTATCTATAAAACATATCCTTCAAAAAAGCTCATTGATCACTTTCCTCTACAACTCATCAATTCTCCACACTTTAAACAGCCAAGCACAACTCATACCTCTGTACTGCCCACCTGCTTGCCTAATCATGCTTGTCCAACCAATGTAAATCTATCATCCACCTATTTGAAATCACTTTCCATCCAAACTCACCCTTCTACCTAAATATGGCCCACACACTAAACCTCTGCTGTCCCCTGATCCTGTCCTCTCCCCCACATGTCCAATGCCTTGTCTTCCTACCTACCATTAGCCCAAACTTAAATTTCTCCTTTCCCAAATTGCCATACTCTTATTCTTTCCAAATATTTCACCCTAACTACAGATATCAATCCCTCCTATAATCAGATCTCATTATCTTAATCACATGATCTATCTCACTCGTGTGGTTGTCTCTTCACCATCCCAAATAGAGGCATCCTAGGAAGGTGTGGAATTTTCTGCCTTATTTAACACGAATCCTCCTACTTAGAAATGAATTCCTTTCACACAATCTGTCTCTCCTTCCGCACAAAGGCTACTTCTAGGGCTGCCAAATAAAATACAGGATGCCCATTTCAATTTGAATTTCAATAAACAACGAATCATTTTTTTTTAGTATAAGTAGCCCCATGTAAAAAAAAAAGCTTAAAAATACATTATTTATCTAAAATTCAAATATAAGTAGGCCCCCTGTATTTTTTTTTTTCATTCTAAATCTGGCAACCCCAGATACCATACATTCCCCTTAGGACCAATATGGCATCTCATTTTTTAGTGTCTCATCCTAGAAAAAGGTCTCAGACTGATGAAATGTGCCTGTCCAGGGGTTGCAGATCACAATTTCTAACCATTCAATCCTACTCACAATGTTGTCTCTTCCCCTTCATCTCAATCCCTAAACCCAGATGCTCTTCAGTACCAAAGCAACTGGATGGGGATCCCTTAACCAAAGTGAATTCCCAGACGGCAAAAACAGATAACTCTGAGGGAAAAAGAGGAAAGGTCTGGAAGGATGCTACCAAAATGAGGCTTGAGGAGGAGAGTATAATGGCAAAGACAATGAAACACCGGCCACAAATATGCTGAGGAGGAAGTGGGAAGTCCAGTTTGGGACAGGAGTTGATTCTGTTAGCCTCTAAATTCACATGCTCCTCCCCACCTGCCCTACTCATATTCACAGACTGTCAAGAGCAGAGGAGAAGAACTGAGAGAGAACTCAAAGATGGACAGGTGAGCTCAGGGACAGGATGCTGGAGGACTCAGAGAAGATGGAGAAGATAGAGAAAATGGAGGAGTTCAGGAAGGGTGAGATCTCAGTCTGAGCCTGTTTGCCTGCTGGCACTTACCTAGAGGTAAAAGTCTACCTGGAGGCCTGCATTCCTTTTCTTTTCTTTTTTTAAAGATTTTATTTAAGAGAGAACACAAATGGGGAGGAGGGCCAGAGGGAGAAGCAGACCCCCAGCTGAACAGGAAGCCCAATGTGGGGCCCAGGTCCTGGGATCATGATCTGAGCCAAAGGCAGATGCCAAATCAACTGAGCCACTCAGGTACCCCAGAGGTCTGCATTTCTTAAGTCTTCCTAACACAATATAAGGTCTGGGTCAGGAACACCTACCTTAGAGGGGACCTAGCCTACAATAAAAGTAACCACTCCCCACAGTTGTCACCTAGTCCCTTTGCACCAGGAGAAAGTAAAAAATCACCTTCCAAACAGATATCCCAGACACTACTGAATGTCAGCTTGTCAAGGAACATGACAGGGACCCAGGATAAGGAGATATAAGTCTATTTCAGCAAGAAGGTGGCCATGAAGTTGAGGGCCAAGACAGAGACTTGACCTGCTTCCTTGGGTTCTTCTTGGGAGAGATTCATGTTCTGGTGAAGATTGGAATGGAGCCAGTGATGGCATAGGACAAGACATGCTTAGGAACATCCCTCTGCTGTTTCTCCCTGGCAGGCCTGAGCTAGCTCCTTCCACTTGAGCTCTTTTGAAAGGAGATTTTGGATATGGCCAAATCTCCAGTTGCTTTCTATCAGATTGCGCAAAGTTCTGCCTTGGGCAGCCCCAGTGGCACAGCAGTTTGGCGCCGCCTGCAGCCTGGGGTGTGATCCTGGAGACCCAGAATCGAGTCCCACATCGGGCTCCCTGCATAGAGCCTGCTTCTCCCTCTGTCTGTGTCTCTGCCCCTCTCTCTGTGTCTATGAATAAATAAATAAAATCTTAAAAAAAAAAAGAAGTTCTGCCTTCCCCATATAACCCACTCCCTCCCTATGTACTGGACCCCGCATACTACTAGCTTTATTTCTTGTTGCTTCCCTAAGCTGATTCTCTCTAGTTTTTTGAGGTTTTGTTGTTGTTGTTTTAACCTCTCTTATCCCTCTTACTCAGTGGATATCCCTCTTCATCCTCCCTTGCTGTAAGGGAATTAAGTCTTATTCTGCTGTCCATTTTCTTAATTATAGGAGGTTCTATTCCTATGGAAGAAGACATATATATTACACGTCAGGGGTTGGGCATACAAGAGTCACACTGAAAATAAAAATAGACCATTTAATAGAATCCAGTATTTCCAACATTTACTTAACAAAACAACCATTTTCCCCCTCCTTCCCATCCCCCACCCTGGCCCCATGTAATGTCCATATGCATCTTCTTCTATAGGAATGGAACTTACATGTAGGTGTGGCTATGTGACTAAGGTCTGGCCAAGGAGATGAGGGCGGGCTGCCTGAGCTGTGGCTTCTTGGAGACTTCTTTTAATAAGAGCTGGCCCACAACCCTTCACCTTTTCTTGTCTCTTCCTCCATGTTTCTATCTAAAATCTGAATGTGACGACTAGAAATCTACCTACCGGACAAGGGATGATGGAATATAAGTTGGAAGGAACTGGGACCCCTGAAGACTTTGTAGAGCAAAGCCAGAGCAAGTCACAGACTGAATACCTCCTGTTGTAAAGTTCCCTTAGATCCGTCCAAGCAGAAAACCCCTTCCTTCAGTGCTCTTACTGCACTTTGCACTGATCTTTCCTCCAACGCATAGCTTATTGAATTAAACTTGTCTCTTATACATAGAGATTTCCCAAATCAAAGTCCATTCTGTGGATGGACTGTATCGAGGTGAACCTGAGTGAATACTGTATCGAGGAAGAACCTGAGTCCAAGTTTTTGTTGAGTGGAAAAGAAAGTCACAACTGCTTGGTGTTACCTGCCTAAATATGGCAAGGAGACTAATAGTTTGCCACCTGAGTGAGGCATGCATCTATTTCATTTTAAAATATGATTTCTAGGGCAGCCTGGGTGGCTCAGTGGTTTAGCACCACCTTCAGCCCAGGGCGTGATCCTGGAGACCTGGGATGGAGTCCCATGTCAGGCTCCTTGTATGAAGCCTGCTTCTCCCTCTGCCTGTATCTCTGCCTGTGTGTGTGCGCACGTGTGTGTGTGTGTCTGTGTGTGTGTGTCTATGAATAAATAAATAAAATCTTTAAAAAAATAAAATATGATTTCTAAAGAGTAAGGAACCAGTCTCTTATTTTCTGTCTCTAGTGCCCAACTAGATTATAGAGTAGAATGTAAACTGCATGACTTTTAAAGATAAAATGAGACTCCTAAATTAATGCTCTCAGCAAGGAGCAGCAGGGCCACCAAGCCACCTGGGGCAGAAGCAGCTGGATCTCCAAGGCCTGAACACCAGCCACAAATAGCACTCCACAGGCCAGCTGGGAGTGGGAGCTGTGGCCAGTGAGGCACCCACAGAACAAGCAGCAATGGAGATAGTGGTCACTGGGCCCAGGAGGTGGCCCTGGACAGCAGCTCTCTTCTCCTGGTGACCAGTGGAAGACTTTCCAGGAGCTGTCAGGCACTACCCTGCCAGTGGGCCACTGAGCTGCTGCAGGATGCCTTGGGATAACACTCAGGAGGCTGCCAATGCAGAGCAGGACACTTTAACATTTGGGTCTCAGCAGACTTGTACCTTTCTTTTTTTTTATGGTGAAAAAATTTATATTTAAATTTATAGCCGGCTAGACTCAGTTTAGATGATCCCAATTTTGTTGGCAACATCCAAAGCATCATAGTCAGGACCCAGTCGAACATATGCTTTCTTCTCTCCATCAGGCCTGATCAAGGTGTTAACCTTGGCCACATCAATGTCATAGAGCTTCTTCACAGTCTGTTTGATCTGGTGCTTATTGGCCTTGACATCCACAATGAACACAAGTGTGTTGTTGTCTTCTATTTTCTTCATGGCTGACTCAGTAGTCAGGGGGAACTTGATGATGGCATAGTGATCAAGCTTGTTTCTCCTGGGGGCACTCTTTCAAAGATATTTGGGCTGCCTTCGGAGATGCAGAGTCTTGGGTCGTTGGAATGTAGGTGACATGGATCTTCTTTTTTTGTGACTGTGCACGCCTCTCAGCACCGCTTTCTTAGCTTTCAAAGTGTTTGCTTTGGCTTCGGCTTTGGGAGGGGCAGGGGCTTCCTTCTTTGCCTTCGGTGCCATCTTCCAGACATGTACCTTTCTGATTGCAATTGCAGTATCTGCAAGAAACAGCAGAACAGATACTTCATTGCTCAGGCTTCTCTCACCAAGCTCCTGAAGGGAGCTAAGGGCATAACCACATATACACTCAAAGCACAACAAAGCCTAGCACACTGGCCCATGCCAAATGAACAAGCCTTTTAGAATCTCTAAAAGTAAGAAAGTGTTTTACTTGAGCCCAACTTAGGCCAGCTGCCAGGGAAACACACTGTTCACAGATTAGAAAATATTCTGGAGAATGAACAGTTTTTACAGGGTTATATACTTTTTTACATCTTGTAGGAGCTTAGAAGATCATAGATTAGCACATAGGCAGGAATGAGTTTTATAGCAAAGGAATGCCAGTGGTAGGAACATTGACAGCTCAAAGATAAGTTGATTTTCCTTCAGGCTACTCATTTACAAAGCAGATGTACAACGCATGTGTGGTGGGCCATAAATTAGGCTTTGGGTTTGAACCACATTTAGGTACTCATGCTAACTTAGAAAGAAATTTAAAATGGCTTCCCTTGTGTATGAGGTCTTTCGAGACTTTTTTTCTCATCACACTTCTGTGAGAGCTGTGGCATTCAGAGCTTTTACATATCCTGCTCACACCCTGGAGGTTTTGGAATTGCCACATGCTGCCCGCCTGGAGGAGAGTGGTGTGTGGAGCATGGCCACTGAGGAATTCAATGCCATGGATTGGGAGAGGGCCAGGAAGGAGCACAAATGCATCAAGGCCGTGTCTGAAGAGGGAGCTCATGCTTCTCCTTTCCTAAAAAGTTGTAATGACCGGGGCCAGCAGCTTTGCTGCCCTCACTACACCCCAGTGGTGCTTGTGAATGTGCACCCAGGAAGCTGACTCCACTGGCCAGTGGCCATTGTGATCTCTGTGGTTTGTTCCAGCTACTCATTTCTTTAGGCAGCTCTTTGTCCTCAGATTTGGACATGGGCTAGTTGACATCCATCTTTCTCTTCCCAACTTTTGTGTGACCTAAAATACTTAGTTAAAAATAAATACTTTTAACAGTGAAGCAATTGCTGTGGCTTAACAACAAAAAGATAAAATGAGATCCTCAAATTAATTTGATACCTGTGACAAGCCACTTTGGGGTGTCTGCTCATTTTCCTCTTGCTTGGGTGTTCCTCAGTGAGAAAATCTGAGCTGCCCTAGGAAATCAAAACATGAAGGACAGCGATGCTATCCTCTTGGAATTGTTGAACCAGCAAGATGGTGATTTTTTTAAAATGTGCTGTTGGTTGTTGACTTTGGAGTACATCAAACAGAAGACACCTTTGTGAGACTATAACTCTGCTGAATCAGGGTTTTAGTGAATGACTAATATAACAAATTGGATGCCTGATGAGTAAGGTACCTGTGGCTAGTTAGGATTCCTCCCTCCAAATCCTAAAAGTGTTTCTGAACAAGCCCCGAGCAGTGCAGATGTATTTTCCTTCCTCTGATCTCAGACTCTTTCTCGGTTAAAGGATTGATTCCCCTGATATTTTAGAACCTAGCTTCTCCTATCTCCTGAGTGGCCTCAGATACTCCTTTCCCGAATCTCCATCCTCTCCACTGCCATTTTCCCTTTAGCAACATATTCAAATCTCTTTCACCCTGAAGCTGTAGGCCCTACTCCCTCTAGTAGTCCTATGTTCTGCAGTAGAGATGGCCTTTCATCGTTCATTTTTATAACCAAGATTCTGGAAAGAAATGATACAACCTGTGTCCCCTTCTTCCCTTTCCACCATACTGCACGCAAGCTGCCCCTATTAAACACAAAAGACTCCTGGTTATCCTAAATTCCATAGATCCTCTTCAGAGAGAGAGAGTATAAGGTAATGGTAACCAGCACAGACTCAGGAAGCCAGACTGCCAGGGTTTACATCCCCATTCTGCCACGTACCAGCAGCATGATTTTGCACAAAACACTGAACTTCCTGGTACTTCCATTTCCATCATCCCTAGGATGGGGTTTTTGTGAGGATTAAACAGCAAAGGGTTCTTGGATGATTGAGTTAGTAGGTATAAGGAGCTTTATAACATGCCTAGAATATAGGAATTCCCAACTGATCTCTATAACATATGACATTACTGTTGTCAACGTTTTATTCTTTTATTATTATTTTTAAATATTTTATTTATTTGACAGAGAACACAAGCAGGGGAAGCAGTAGGCAGACAGAAAGGGAGAAGCAGGCTCCCCACTGAGTAAAGAGCCCGATATACTGGGATCATGACCCTAGCTGAAAGCCGACACATAACTGACTGAGCCACCCAGGAGCCCCTGTTGTCAAACTTTTAATTGAAACTCTCCTCCCTTGGTTGTCCTGACCTGTTTTTGTTTGTTCATTTTCCTCATAATTTGCTGGCTACTCCTTATTCTTTATCCTTTTCTCCCAGCTTCCTGTTTTGCTTCTGTATTTTAAAGTAAAATCATCTTTCTAAATAACTAATAAAAATAAAACCATTATTTCTAAAGATTTTAAGTTTGAAAATAATTAAGCTATCTCATGAAGAGCTTCCATTAAATTAATGGAAATTAATGGATAAATCCATTAATTGAAATCACATTCAAGTATCTCTTTTTTCCCATCTTTCATTCCAGTCTCATCTCATTGCTTCTGTTCTTTTAAGCTCCACCTCCTATTTCGTCCCTCCCCCCACCCCCACCCCCACCCCAGCCGAGGCTTTTCTGAACTTTTCTCAAATTCTTATGTACTTAAAAAAAAAAATCTTAGGTACTCCTTATCTATGCTCCCAGAATATATTATGGAACTTCTACCTCTGTCATACCACTTATGGCCCCTGCTGTCTCCATGCTAGGATGTGAGCCATTAGAGGAATGGGACTGAGTCTCACTCATCTTTAAATTCCTAAGATCTGGGATCCAGGGGTGGCTCAGCGGTTTGGCGCCTTCCTTTGGCTCAGGGCATGATCCTGGAGTCCCGGGGTTAGGTGGAGCCTGCTGCTCCCTCTGCCTGTGTCTCTACCCCCCTCTCTGTGTGTGTGTGTGTGTCTTTCATGAATAAATAAATAAAATATTTTTAAAAATAAAAAACAAATTCCTAAAATCCAATATAGTCACATGAATTGGCAGTGCTTGAGAAACACCTGTTGAGTGAATGAAACAATAAATAGGATGAGCACTTTGATTGGGCCAATGTCTCTTGAAAGAAAAGGCTGAAGAGTTCAACATGTACTGAATCCTTCCTACATGGAGTGCAGGGATCAGAACCATTTGCTTGATTTTTACTACAGTACTTTCCCAGAATACACTCACCACTATCCAGGTAGCCATACAAATAGAGCGGGTGCAAGCACAGGCTCTGGTATCAGACTGTTCATCTTTCAGCTTCACCAGTGACTAAATGTGTGATCTTGGGCAAGTCACTTAATCTCTGCGTGCACCAGTTCCCTTCTAAGATAAAAATAATAATACATATCAGAATTTGTGTTACAAGCTAATATGATAACACATATAAAGTGTTTAGAACAGTGTCTGGAACACACCACATATATCAATTTAAAAGTTGTTATTTCAAATATTAAGACGACTCTGGATAGATAGAATATTTTGGCCTTAGTTCTCATTAAAAAGGGGCGCCTGGATGACTCCTAGGTTAAGAGACCCACTCTTGATTTCAGCTCAGGTCATGATCTCAGGGTCCTGAGGTCAAGCCCTGTGTTGGGCTCCCCTGTCAGTGCGGAGTTTGCTCAAGAGTCGGTCCCTCTGTCTCTTCCCCTACTTGTACGCTCTCTAAATAAATCTTTAAAAATATATATGAAATTAAAATGAACTGCAGCTCCTCTGGAGAATTCCAGGATTAGAAACATGACTGGCTACTCCTGAAGGCGTGACTGGTAAAACACTGATGTTTTCACCGCTCCCCAGCCCCAGTACTGAGCTCACAATCCAGGTCAGGTCCCTGGCTACCTCCCCCAGCCTTTCCTCCTTTATTTTCTTAGTATTTATCCTCCCTCTTTGCTGTCTGAGGGCCTTTTAAAAACTTTTGTTCCCTGAACAATCGAACAGGGAAAGCAGACCTTCACAGATTTCTCACTGTGCAGGCAATCTTATTTCTGCTCCAACCCAAACAAAAGTGATTGGTCTTCGTTGACTGCAGCCCAGCAGCAGGACCGGGGACCCCCGTGATCCCGGGCGGTCCCATCCTCCGCGCGGCTGCTACCAGCACCCCCGGTAAAGTACTTCCTCCGTTTCGCCAGCCCCATCTCGGGTGGCTGAGCGCTTCCGCCGCGCTCCGGGAGCCTCCATCTCTCCCGGATCCTTCCGGGTGTTCTCAGGGTGGCCCTCGTCTCCGTGACGCTACTTCTGGCTCGAGTCCTCTTTTAATTGCTTTTCAGGAAAGAGCACAGAAGGCAGACACTGGAACAGAAACTACGTCGTTTCTCTTCAAAGCGGTAAGGGAGCCCGCCCTCAACCCAGCACCCCAGGGGTCTCGCAGGCCCGGGGCTGTTGGCCGCCCCGCCCCGAACCACCGGCGGCCCGGAGCGCAGGCGCCCCAGGGCCCCGCCCCCTCACAGAAGCTCATCTCCCATTGGCCCAGAGGCCGGGGGCGGGGCGCCCCAGCCTCCGGAGCAGGGGTGGTCATGTGACTCTAGGGGGCGGGGCTACGCCGGCTGCTTCCCAGCCTGGTTGAAAAGGCTCGCGGATCCGGCCTTGTCGGCCCTTAAAGCGCTCCTTGGGGGGCCTGGCCTCGGCTCCCCTCCCGAGCCGCGCAAAGGAAGCTGCTTCTGGCTCTCGTCGGCTCCCCAGGTTTGCTTTCTTTCTCTTCCCGAAGGTGGGCCCTGGGGTCCGCCGCCGCGAAGCCTGCGGCTGCCGGGAAACCCAAACCCGAGTGTCCGAAGACTAACCGGAAGTGCGGTCCTAGGCGGAGGGGCGGTGCCTGCGGCCGCCGGGGTAAGCCGGGCCGGTGGGGCCTGGGAGGGGCGCGGCCGCGGGGCCCAGGGGCGGGGGCGGAGGCGGAGGCGGGGGGGGGGTCGCGGCCGGACCGGAGACCGACCACCCCACGCCCTCCACCGTCCCTGGGCCCCTGCAGCCGGCTGCCGAGCGGGGTCCGTATCCCCTCCCCCGCCTGGCCCCCGCCCAGACAGCGGACTGAAAGACGGTCAATGAAAAGTTGAAAGAAGAGCAGCTCAGTCCGGTCCTTCCTGGAGAGGATAACAATAAACATTACCGGGCACTTTTCGGAGCGATCTGTATCTCTCCTGTTGGGGAAAAAACCCAAGGACATTGAATGAAGTCCCCCCCCCCCGCCCCGTCTTTTAAGGCGGAGATTAGTTCTGTTGTACTCAAATCTATATGCAGAAGAATACCGTTTTTTAACCATTCATAACTATGTTTGGAGAAGTGTATTATATACACTTACTGGTGTGTCTTGGGATGTATTGTGGTCGAATAATGAATGGGTCCTTGACCTTAGAAGTGGAGATAATGCAAACAAAAAATGAGCAAAAAAATATTTTAGACAAGTAAAACAAGACTCAGAGTTTTCCTAAGAAAGTTAGTCATCATCCAGAAGGATTCTTGATGTTTTGTCTAGGGCTGCTTGGGAAGGAAGTGATGGCTACCAGTGGCAGCTATTTCTTGCAGGAGAAACGGAATGTAAGCAATTGTGGGAAGAGTTAGATGTGATTGAAGGATGTTGACCAGACTGGGGCGTAAATGGGACCAATATTTAGACGTCCAGCTCCAGAAAAATATATAAATTTCACCAAAAAATTATAAATTTCTACATTATTGGTTTTTTCTCTAGGAGAGGGAAGCATTGAGTATTGTGAATACTTACAGACTAGAGACTTTTTGAAGCCAAAGGAAGGCCATCTTCAATCTTTGTTAATGGTAAGTGGCATACCAGACTACATGTTTCTCTATAAATATGGATTTGGGAGCAGGAGGTGGGGGAGGACAAGAAGGATTGGAAGAAGATAACAGGAAAAAGAGATTGATACTTTCTTAGGTCCTGAGATAGTGTTAAAACTGGATCCTATTCTGCCAACTTAAGTGTATTTTCTACTTCTTTCCCACATATGTATTCGCAGTAGGCTTGTAGCAATTGCTTCTTGATTGATTTCCAGCCCAAAAAAGGCAGTATGCCCAATGCTTAGGCAGCTTCCTTAGTTAGAAGATTGAAATTTCAATCATTGCCATGCTACCTAATAGCCATGAGTTCTTGAGTAATTATTTAATTGCCCTACGCATAAGGTTTTCTGTTAAGTGCAAATATTGGTATTAATACCTATTTTACCAAGCTCTTGGGAAGATTAAATGAGATAATCCATGCAGTCAATGAAAGATAAATGATAAATGTATCGCCTCGGGCCTGATACAATAAGCATTATCTGTTTTTTAGATTAATGCCTTATCGACTTTGCTTGTCCCATATATCCTTCAACTGTAAGAATAACCTTGAGCTTTGAAGTTCAATACTCAGATTCTCTGTTTGGACTTCTATTGCATGCCTGCTTATTGTGCACACTCTGACCCTAGCCATGGAAGAGAGAACCAGTCTCCCCCTAGGGTGAGGTAGGATAAACCTCTTGGAGGAGGGCACCCTGAAGCTAGGACACACAGGATATGTTTGAGATTGCCAGATGGACCAGCCAGGACTGCCAGCCTGGCCTGTTGCATTGCTATGGGGGCCCTAAGAATTATGGTGGTCGGTCCTTTTTGTTGCTCTGGTATTTATTCATATTTTTCATTCATTCAACAAATGTGTTCTAGAGTATAGGGATAGTGCAGTGAATGAAATACTAAGTCCTAACCCTAATGAAAGTCTACTAGGAGAGAGAAACAAATGAACAGATATAAAATATGTACCATAAAGTTGGAGAATGAAAAGTGCTGTGAAGAGAAATAAAAGAGAATAAGAGGACATAGCTATTTTATATAAAGTAGTCAGGATGTGCCTCCTTTTGAGGAATTAATTTTCAGGCAGAGACTTGGATCAAAGAAAGAAGCAAGCTACCTGGGGGAAGAATGTCCCAGGCAGAGGGAACAAGTGCAGAAGTTCCAAGATGGTTCGTGAGGGTAAAGATAGTTGGAGGTGCCACATTATGTAGAACAGTGAGAACTGGGTTTTATTCTGAGTGTGATAGGAAATGATAATATCTTGAGCTAGGGAAGTGTCATGGTCTACTTTAAGTTTTGACAAACCAGAGTGTTTTATTTTCTAGGTGCTGGCTTCTAAAAGACTTAGATAGGAATGAGAAAATGATTTTCCTAATTTTTTAATTTTTTTCTTTTTGGTGTCCCACAGTTTATTGGCTACTTAGGATAAATACAATATCCTGGGCTGATAACTTTAGGCAAGACTCTGATTTCATTTACCAGGCTATTGCCAAACTCAGAATCCTTTATTTCCATTCTGCTGTACTTTTGACCTGAGCAGTAATACACATTTTAAAAGACAAAGCTTCCACAAAGTCTCTACTGTCTTCTACTAGCTATTTGTCCATATGCCTGCATATCTTTACTTGGTTTTGATTCTGAATTTTTCTTTTTTCTCCTAATATTTATCCATTACTGTTTTTCTAGCTTTTGCAGAATCTCCATATTCATTGTTAACTGGCTGAGTTATTTTATTACTTATGATTTAGTTAATTTTTAGTGGATTCTGAGCAAAGCTTTACACGAGGCAGATGCAGAGGATGGACTGGATAAAGAGGGTTTTTGTGTGTGTGAAGATGAAATTAAGAAAATAATAGAACCTGTCATTTATTGAGTATCTGTAGAGACATAGGTACTGAGCTGAGTCCTTTCGTGGTGATGTCTGAGTTCTCATGGCAGCTTCTTGAGGCATGTAATGGGATCTTTCCTATTTTATCAAAGGGGAAATTGAAGCTGAAGGAAGTTAAGTAATTTACCCAAGTTCTTGCAGCTACAGAGAAGCATAGTGGGAATTTGAACCAAAATCTGATTCCAGAACTTGAACATTCAGTTTTAACTAGTACAATATATCAACTCTCAGCTCTCATGTTCTTTTAAACAAACTAAAATACCTTCTCATTTTGAAATAATTTCGGACGTAAGAAAAAGTTGCAGAGTAGTACAAAGAATGCTTATGTACCTTTTGTCCATGGTCCTGAATGTTAACATTTTACTGTATTCACTCTATGATTCTATGTGTCTCTATATACACATATATATATATATACATATATATATATATGTTTTCCCTGAACCCTTTAAGACTAGGTTATAGACATAATGATTCTCCTCAAACTATGAGAGTATTAAGCGCTAAAGTCTTATGACATGCTAAGCCCTAAAGTCTTAAGAGAATTAAGCCCTAAAAGTATGTAGTGAATTAACTTCTCTCCTATGCATGTCCAGTGCTCCTAGTTACATGCCATTCTTGAGAGAATTGAAAAAATACTCAAATTGTTTCCTATAGAGCTTCATTCTTTCCTAGAACCCCTAGAGAATGCCTGTCCTAAATACGCAGCAGTTTATTTCCTGAAAACAAGGCTGTTCTCCTTACCATTACAGCTATCAAAGCTAGGAAATTAAAACTCATATAACACTATTATCTTATTCAAGTTGAGTCAATTGTTCCACTAGTGTCCTTTTCAGGAAAGGGAAGAAACCAGTTTTTGTTGCCCAAGATCAGTCCGTCATTCCCCATTTCATTTAATTGTCATGTCTTCTTTATCATGGAATATATGTCCTCAGACCTTGACTTTTTTCTTTTGTTTTTTTTTTTTAAGATCTTATTTATTTATTTATTTGAGAACAAGACGGAGAGAGAGAGAGCAGAAGCAGGGGAAGCGGGAGAGGGAGAAACAGACTCTCCACTGAGCAGGGTGCCCCATGCCCAGGGTTCTATCCCAGGACCCTGAGATTGTGACTTGAGCTGAAGGCAGCTGCTTAACTGACTGAACCACTCAAGTGCCCCATTGGCTTTTTTTTTTTAAGAGGTTAGGTCATGTATTTAGTAGAATTTCCCTCAATTTGGTTTGTCTGATGTTTCCGCATATTTAGGTTATACATTTTTGGCAAGATAGCACAGAGGTGATGTCCTATTCTGTTCTTTACCTTCTGTTGGGTAACTTGGACATCGTGTTACTGGTAATAGTAACTTTGATCATTTGGTTAAGGTGGTATCTTCCAGGTTTCTGTAAGTTTTGGTACTGTGAAGTACTCTTGTCTCATAATTATTAAATATCTAGTAGGGAGATACTTTCAGATTGTATAAATATCCTGATCTCATAAACTTTTCACCCACTAGATTTCTACCTGAAACAATTAAATACTCTAGTTTTGATTGGACATGGTGGTTTTTATTTTTATTTTTATTTATTTTTATTTTTATTTATTTATTTTTTTGACATGGTGGTTTTTAAAATTCCATCATTTCTTCTACATTTACTTATTGACTTTTTTAAAATAAGAAAAACTCCCTTCTCCATTTTCACTTTTTTTGAATCTGTATGGATTCTTATTGTGTTATTAACTTATTACAGTCAGGGGATCCCTGGGTGGCTCAGCGGTTTGGCGCCTGCCTTTGGCCCAGGGCGTGATCCTGGAGTCCCCGGATTGAGTCCCGCATTGGGCTCCCTGCATGGAGCCTGCTTCTCCCTCCTCCTGTGTCTTTGCCTCTCTCTCTCTATGTCTATCATAAAATAAATAAATAAATCTTGGAAAAAAAAAACTTATCATAGTCAATATTTATTTTGATGTTCTGTTTGTTCCAGATTTGTACAGTAGCAGCCCCTTCGGCCTGGCTCCTGGGTCCTTTTGGCATATTGTCACCACTATTTGAGCACTTCTTACCTGGCACAATAAGATGTTCTGGGTTCATCTTATACTTTCTAAGCCCGGGAATCAGCCATTACTCCAGGAGCCCTGATAGCATTAAGTGGAGAATGTGTTTAGAAACCAAGACCTGAGTGTTTAGTATGCACATTACTACTAGGATTTCATTCTTTATATAACCTTTCAGCAGACGTCATTAGAAAAATAAAATAAACACATACTTTGACACATACACACCTTTGTTTTCATATATACTATAAAACCTTGGCCTCATACTGATACTTCTAATTCCATTTAATCACTACAGAGTTCATTCTTGCCTTTGCCTTTTCTATATTTATAATTCCCTTCTCTGAAAGAGGAATCTGTGTGCCATTTTACCCAAAGTATATACTTGTTCAGTTCTAGGGTATACTCTAAGTAATATATCTATACCACAGGAGAGAAAAAAGCCCCACTAATGAGAATTTAGTAATTGTTTATAGTTCTTTTATGTTTAGCTTGAGTTTATATAATCCTAAGACTGTATTAAAGTGCTATTTGAGTTGTTTTTTTCCCTTCTGGGTGTTTAATCATTTGAAAAGCAGACTCATTTGTTTTTGTTTGTATTATATTTTAACATTTCTCTCTTGTCTGTTTTATTGAATGTGTGAAATGTAACAGTTCTAAAAGTAAAAATGTTGAGTGTGTTACAAAAATGTATAGTCCTTGACCTATTGACACTGATGCCATTTGCTGGTCCTTTTAATCCCATTTCACCTACCTTGTGGTGATAAGCACATGCATTAGTTTCTTTAACCTTTTGCAAAGTTCTTTTGGCCTGGGATCCCTGGTGGCTTAGCGGTTTACCACCTGCCTTTGGCCCAGGGCGTGATCCCGGAGTCACGGGATCGAGTCCCACGTCGGGCTCCCGGCGTGGAGCCTGCTTCTCCCTCTGCCTGTGTCTCTGCCTCTCTCTCCTCTCTCTGTGACTATCATGAATAAATAAATAATCTTTAAGAAAAGTTATTTTTGGCCAAATGAAAGGATTTATAGTTGTTTTATTTATTTATTTATTTATTTATTTATTTATTTATTTATTTATTTATTTATTTGAGAGAGCATCAGCAGGGGGAGGGCAGAAGGAGAAAGAGAACCCCCAAGCAGGCTCCAAGGTCATCACAGAGCCCAAACGGGGACTAGGTCCCACAACCCTGAGATCATAACCTGAGCCAAAACCAAGAGGCAAGCTACCCAGGTGCCCACACATACACGTGTATTTTTTTATTTTTACTTCATTCTTATACAAAATGTAGCATGCTTTTTTATACCATTGTTTTTAAAGTTTATGGAATATCCTGAAAATCACTCGACGTCAATTCATAAAGGTTTTCTTCATTCTTTTACAGCTTCATAGTACTCCATTATATGTGCCTATACTGAGTTTGTTCAACCACTTTCTTACGTATGGGTATTTAAGTTGTTTTAAATATATTCAAGTTACAAACATTGCTACGGTGACTAACCTTATGCTTGTATATTTTTATATTGTTGGAGGTGTATCTTCAGAGTCAAGTTCTAGTAATGGAATTCTGAGTCAGATAGAAATGCATATTTAGTTTTATTAGAAATCATAAAATAACCAATACTTTGAAGCATACATGCATTTAGTTTTATTAGTTACATTGTCAAATTCCCCTCCAGAGGTTGTACCAATTGGTGTTACCTCTAGCAACATATGAAAGTGTCTTATTTCCCCACGGTTTTGACAACAAAATGGGTTGTCATACTTTTTAGTGTATGTCAAATTGATTGGGCATTTCCCATACCCTTTTCAATTATTTCATTTTTTAAAAATAGACTTTTTTTAGAGTACTTTGAGGTTCACAGCAAAATTGAGTTGAGTACGTATTGTTGCTGTATGTCCTCTGCCACCCTCCACCCACCGACCCCAGCCTCCCCAGCTATCAACATCTCAGCCCAGAGTGGTACATTTATTGCAATTCTTTTTACGTGCAAAAATGTTTTTATTTTTTTCAAATGGCCAATTTTGTATCATAAGCCAAAAACCTTTCTATACACTGAAATTACCTGTATGTTCAGTATGTGTATGATTTCAGTTTGTAAATTCACATCTTTGATCAGTGTGGAGTTGATTTTGGTATGTGGTATGGGGTATAGATCAATTGTATCAACTTCCATGTGACTATCCTGATGTTCTAATTATTTAATCTAATCGTTTAATCATTTATTTAAAAATGCATTATTTTCCTGGTGATTTGAGACATCATCTTTATTATATACTAAATTTCTGTATATGATTTTCTATTCTATTCCACTTATCTTTTTATGTATTTATGTACCAGAATGACATTTTTTTAAATATAGAGGCTTTATGGTATATTTTAATGTCTCCTGGGATTATCAATCACCTCTCAATCTTTTCATCGTTTCTTAGCTACTCTTGCATGTTGGTTTTTCCAAGTGAATCTGAGTAATAACTAGCTCAGGCATTGTTGATTTTTTTTGTAAAGTCTCAGAAAGTATATACTTTAGGCTTTGGGGGCCATATGGTCTCTGTTCAACTAATTAACTCTGCTTGTGTGAAAGAAGCCATGAGCAATACATTCATGAATAAGTGTTACCTTGTTTCAGGAAAACTTTATAAAAAGACTAGGCTACAGGCCAGAGTTACCTGTGGCCATAGTTTACCCACCTTTGGTCTCGTTCCATGAAGAAGTTTATTATTTTTGTTGGAATTGTATTAGTTTATAAGTCTTTTTAGGAGGAACTAACATCTTCATCATACTGAATTAATCTATCCAAAAAGATATCTTTCCATTTGTTTAAGTGTACTCTTGGGTCTTTCAGTAGTGTTTGAAAGTTTTCCTCTTCTTCATTTTACATAATTATTGTTTAATTTATCTTTAAGTATTTCATATTTTGTTGTACAAAGAGTATTCTCTATCATTGTATACTCTAGTTATTTGTGTACAAAAAAGTGCTGTTCATTTCTGTGTGTATTATATCCTGCTGCCTTGCTGAATTCCTTTGAGTCAGTTTTTTTTTTAGATTTTATTTATGTATTCATTTGAGATAGAGCACAGGAGAGCAGGAGCAGGGGAGCGAAGGGTGAGTGAGAAGCAGACTCCCTGCTGAGCTGGAGGTGGAGCTAGATCCAAGGACCCAGAGATCAAGTCCCAGGCCTAAGGCAGATAGATGCTCAACTGACTGAGCCACCCAGGTATCCCTCCCCTTTGAGTCAATTTTAATGTTGATTCTCTCTAGGGTTTTTGAATTATAACCTATATCTCCAAACAGATATAAATTTATTTCTTTTCTATTATTATACTTCTAATTGATTTTTATTTTCTTATTGCATTAGCTAATACTTCCAAGTTAGTGTTTAGTAACAGAAGAGAGTGATTGTTCTTGACTTGTTCTGATCTTACTGGAAATGACTAGTTTTTCTCACTTAGATACTAGCTGTTAGACCAAAGAATGTATAATTTATTATTTAAAAGGAAGTCCATCAATTCCTACTTTGAGTATTTTCATTAGGAATAGATGTTGATTTCTGTTGTGAGTTCCTTCAGCATCTATGATGATAGTCATGATTTATCTCCATAGATCAGTTAATATATGGTATCATATTAATGGATTTCCTAATATTTGAACAAATCTTACATTTGAATAAGTTCATCTTTCTTGTGATGTTACTTTTAATATGGTTTTATATTTTTATTAGTATTTTTCACACTAATACTGGGCTATAAACATTTTTATACTTTTCATCAGATTTAGTTGTCAACATTAAGCTATTTTCACAAAAGACTAGCAGTATTTCTTAATTTTTGGTATTCTGGAAAACATTTTTGCAGCATTGAGTTTATTTGGTCTTGGTAAGTTTGTTAGAATACCCTTTAGAAATGATGTCGATCTAGTGCTTTTTTGTGGGATAATTCCTTAATAATCTTCTGTTTATTCTGTGCATATTAGTGTTTTAAAACTTTCTGTCTCTGATAAGTGTGATTTTGGTAAATTAGGTTTTTCCCAGGAAACAGTGTTTCATAGGTTATCCCATTTATTTGTGTAGAAGTCTGCAAAGTGATGTTTTGTGTATGTGGGGTTTTTTTGTTTTACTTGTTATTAATTCCTTTTCTTTTTTAATAAATATGTACATTTTCTTTGTCTTCATTAAATCATTTAAGTTTTTCCAAATAAGTAGGATTTTGATTTATAATTAGGTTGCTTTTCTCTTTAGTTCACTGATTTCCATTTTTATTTTTATTTTCTTCCTTAATTTCCTTTGATTTACCTTTCTCTTAGTTCTTTGATCTGAGAATTTAGTGTTTGTTCATTTAATCTTTTTATTGATATAAAAGTTAAGACTATGAACATTCCTGGATCACTGCTTTAAGTTTACTCTATAGATTATAATCTGTAATAGTTTTAATTATCAATATTTAGAAATTTTATTTCAGGGGTGCCTCTGTGGCTCATTTGGTTAAGTGCCTGCCTTCTGCCTTTGGGTCAAGTCATGATCTTGGGGTTCTGGGATGGAACTCCTCATGGGGCTCCCTGCTCAGTGGGAAGTCTGGTTCTCTCTCTCCCCATCCCCTATCGTGCTCTCTCTCAATAAATAAAATTAAAAAAAAAAGAAATTTCGTTTCATCTCCCCATTTGCTGAAGAGTTGTCTTAATAGCTTATTTTCCCCACTTAGGAGGGGCTTTTTAAATTTTGCATTTTAATAAATTTTTAGTTTCATGTCACTTTATGGAACTTACTGATGTTGTCTCTGTGACCTAATACATGACAGGATTCTGTGACTGAGTCACATGTGCCTGAGAAAAAAGTTTACTTCGTATTATTAGGGCATAAGTTTCCATAGCTATTCTTAAGATTTACTTGATAATTAGATTATCTAGGTCTTCTGCATCATTATTTATTTTTGTTCTGCTTTGTAAGTCTTTACTGATAGTGGCATGTTGTTTTATTATTAATGTTTTTATCTGTATTTCTTGTTATCTCTTGTAGTTTTTGCTTTGTAAGGGTGACTGCTGTGTAACTTGGTTCAAAATTATAACTTACAAGCTCTATTTTAATTACGGCTTTCAACATTAAAAAGTTATTCATCATGTCTAATATTTTTCAGCCTGAGTTCTTCTCTTCTTGATATCTTGGATACAGGGCCTTCCTTTATTTTTTTTTTTTATTTTTTTTTTTTTCAGGGCCTTCCTTTATTCTTTCTATTTACCTGTGGGTTTTTTTTTATTTTTTTGTTTTTTTTTTTTGCCTGTGATCCTTTTTCTGTCCCTTTAGTTTCAGCCTTTTTGAGTCTTTAAACATCTGTTGTAGTTGGCATGTAGTTGGATCTTGCTTTGTGAACCATGGTAAAAACATTTGAAGAGGTGAGCCAAACTCCTTCGCATGCATTGATGATTGATATATTTGGTCTCCGCATGATCATATTGTTTATACTTGTCCTAATTTTTCAGCTACTTGTTGTGTTTTCATTGCTCTTTCATTAAAAATGTTTTTAGAATGTTTGGTTTTTGTTCATGGCATAGATCTTTTGTGATGTTAGTCCCATTTTCTTATTGAGCCTTTAATTATCTGGTTTTTCAGTTTTTAGTAGGAACCCTTTCCTCCTGTCTGCCATTAATGCACTAACTAGTGAGGCCACTTTCTTTTTCTTCTCTCAGCTTTTAGTTGAATTATGTCTGTTTTATTGACACATAAAGTGTTTAACAAGACTGCTAATTTAGTAACACTTTGGCACTTTTGTCATTGTGGTAAGGTTTTGTGGGGTTTTTGTCTTTTTTTTTTAAGTTTTTTTTTTGGTTTTTGTCTTTTTTAATGAGTTGGCATTTTTTGAAGATAATGGGGAGATAGTGTGTCTCTTTTATTTTCCTTTTTTCTAAAAAAAAAAATCTTCCCTTCATCTTGAAGGACCCTTAAATTTTCTTTCTTTTCTCCTTCACTATGCAGCCCAGAGGGTTGGTTCCTCTCCCTCCCTGTTTACTCTCTCCTGAAGCACCTGCCAGGACTGCCTCTTTTACTCTGGTGTGGGTGTTAAGTCCCTTTCTGATACCCTTTTCTGATCAGAACTTTCAAAATGTGTTTTGTACTTAGAGTGGGTTTTCTCTCTCTGGCAGGAAACTCAGTTGATTTTGTGTACCCTGAGCCTTCGTCTGCACCCCACATACTCAGGCCACCCTTGCTCTCATGGGCAGCATGCATAACTTGCACTTGAGAGCCGGCCAGCTGTGACTTGGTGAAGATGTGGGCTTGTGTTGTGCATTTGTTTTTCTTCTTGCTCCTTTAGCTTCTAAAGGAGGTGTCGGGAAATTGGGCTTCCTACAGCCACCATTACCCTGACTTTGCTTTATTACTGTGTTCTGTAGAGTTCTCCCAGAGGTATTTTGTCCTTTTTCCATACATAAGTCGGTTTTCTATCCACTGAAGTCAGTTTTAAATCATTGTTGTAGAAGCTCATAGGTTTTCTGAAAAATCCCAGTTGAACTACAATTTATGGTTTCCCTGACTTCTTTGTTTCAGGCTGTATTGGGTTCACCCTGAAGGAAACAGCATTCAGAAGAGTCAACTCACTGCCCATTGGGTTGTGCTTGAAAGTTTGGTCTTCCTTAACCTGCGCACTGTTTACTTTTCAGAGGCCTTAAGTGCCTAGCCCATGGATTCTGTCCAGATTTCAGAAATGCATTCTGAGGGAGAACAAAAATGGCATGTGTTTACTCCATCTTAGCCTGGAACCAGAATCATGACACTTGTCATCTTTATACTGGCAGCTACGTAGGGACTCCATGTCATAGAGAGCCTCAACTAAATGTGCCCACTTGTTGTCTGGGTCTCAGGAGTTCCTTTCATGCTTCTGATCCTCCAGAGCAGAAAGGTTCTTGAGGAAACGGAAACCTCCATGGCCTGAAATAGGCAGGTTAAAGCTGCGAGGGAAGGAATCAGTGGACAAGTCTGAGCTCTCTGACTTCTTTTATGCCCGTAATGGGCTACCTTCCGAATTGTTTGTGGCTGAAATACAAGTCCCCTTAGGCCACTGTAAATTTTGGATAACCAGAAGTGTGATGATGTCATGCCCTCCAGTGAAGGAAGGATGCCTATAGTCAAGGAGTGGTTTCGTGGGAATGCAGGTATAGTGTGTGTTCCCTACTGCTCTGTAGGTCCCTCTTGCAGCCCGAGTTCCTGCTGGGAGGATGATGCCTTAGCATGTGTTGTCTTCCACTGAGATTTAGGGATAGGGGCCCTTTCCTTTGATGCTGTTAGAATCCCCAAGGAAGCTGTAGATTGTGCAGGTGGTCTTCAGATTCTCCCTTGTCCCTTTCCTGTAGAGTTCTCTGAGATGGTGTAGGATTCCGATTAACCTCAGAATTGAATTTAAGGCATTGTATAAGAAAACCCATCTGCTCTTTTAAGGAAATCAGTTTACCCATTTTCAGGTTCTTCGAGTGAAATGATCTGGTGCTAAATTTGCTCATTTATGATGGTGTATTCTTTTCTCATCCTTGTGTTTTACAGAATGCTGTCTTCCTTGAGAAATCAAATTCTTAGGACCAGGAGGTAAATGCTGCTTTCTTTCCAGTTAGATTCTAGGTAAGCTAAGTTTCTCTGGTCCTCAGGGATGTACCTTCTCCTAGATCGTGCTCTGTCAGAGTGGCCCCCTGTCTTCTGGAACTCGGCCTTTTGCTTTTACCATAGGGACACGAAGAATTACAATGAGGTTTATTCACGTACTCAGCAGATGCTTAGTAAGCACCAGCTGTGTGCCTGGCACTGCTCTGTATCCTAAAGAAAGAGCAGTACACAAGACACATAAACATCCTTGCCATATTTTAGACCATAAAAAAACAAATTATGTAGCATATCCAAAGTGGTCAGCGTTGTGGAAAAATCGGAAAAGCAGTCTTGGGAACACTGGGCGTGGGGATGGCCCACAGCTCTGAATATGGTGGTCACGGGAGGCCTCCTGAAGAAGTGACAGCTGAAGAAGTAGTTGAGGGAATTAAGAGAGCTGTGCATACCCACAAGGAAGAAAGCTGGAGAAACCAGCAGGGAAGGACTGAGGCTCTAAAGGGAGTTGGGGTGAGAACAGCTGGGAAGCCATTGTGGGCACATCATGTGGAGAACAGAGAGCAGGTCAGAGAAGCAGTGGTAAGGTCACAAAGCAGCCCCTTTGAGGCCTCTAGGGCCATTGTGGGGACTGAAAGAGGTGGGGAAAGGGGAGGCCTCTGAAGGGAGCAGAGAAGAATGGATTCTGTTGTTTTATTTTTATTTTGTTTGGATTTTTATTTGTTTGACAGAGTGCAAGCGTAAAGCAGGGGTAAGGGCAGAGGAAGAGAGAGCCCAAGCAGAGGGCAGATCTTCACTGACTGAGCCCCACCCCAAGCACTCCTGTTCTGTTGTTTTAACAGGAGTTCACTGGTTGCAGGGTTGAGGGCTTGTGGGTATAAGGAGGGTAGTGATAGGATGGCAGGAGTTGCTGGGGCTACCATGATGAAATGCCACAGACTGAGTGCTTTAAACAGCAAATTGGTTGCCTCACAGTCTGGAGGCTAGAAGTCCAAGATCAAAGTGTCAGGTTTGGTTTCTTCTGAGATCTCTCCATGGCTTACAGACGGCCACCTTCTCTTGGTCCTCATATGATCTTCCCCCTGCCCACACATCCCAAATATCTCTGTGTCCTAATCTTTTCTTATAAAGACATCAGTCAAAATGGATTAGGGCCCACCTAAATTTACCCCCCCCCCTTTTTTTTTAAGATTTTGTTTGTTTATTTGTGAGAGACACACAGAGACATAGACAGAGGGAGAAGCAAGCTCCATTCAGGAAGCCCCATGTGGGACTCGATCCCAGGACTCCAGGATCATGCCTTGAGCCAAAGGCAGATGCTTAACCACTGAGCTACCCAGGTGTCCCTAACTTTACCCTTTAAAAGTCCTGTCTCCAGGGCCTCTGGCTGGCCTAGTCCATAAAGCAAGTAACTCTTGATCTCAAGGTTGTAAGTGAACCTCATATTGGGTGTAGAGTTTACTTTAAAATCTTTTTAAAAAGTAAACTAGGGATCCCTGGGTGGCGCAGCGGTTTGGCGCCTGCCTTTGGCCCGGGGCGCGATCCTGGAGACCCGGGATTGAATCCCACGTCAGGCTCCCGGTGCATGGAGCCTGCTTCTCCCTCTGCCTGTGTCTCTGCCCCTCTCTCTCTCTGTGTGACTATCATTGTACATTGAATAAATAAATAAAATCTTTAAAAAAAAAAAATAAAAAGTAAACTAAAGATCCTGTTTCCAAATACAGCCACATTCCAAGGTAATGGGGTGTAGGGTTGGTTAGAGCTTCAACATACAAATCTGGGAAGCACCCCTTTCACCCCTTAATTGATAGGAACCAGTTAGGAGGTTTTTACCATCATCCAAATGAGAAATGAGCATGATTTGGACCAAGGTTGCAGCAGCAGACACAGTGAGAAGTGGTTGCATTCTAGTTTTGAGAATGGAGCCCATGAATTTGTTGATGACTCAATTGTAGAGAGTGAGAGAGAAGATTACAGGATGACTCCAGGGTTTGGGCCTGAGGACAGGAAAGGATAGATTTGCCCTGAACTGGGATCAGGCGGAGGAGTAGTGGAGTAGGTCTGGATTTCAGCTCGGTGCAGCTTCTCTGCTGGCCTGCTTTTTGACTAAGTAAGGCAAGATCAGATACGGGACATCGAGTTCTAAATTCTATTAACAGAAAACGTTTTTTGTGACACTTTAGGCTTTGGGGGTTGATTGTGGAAGCTGCAGCATACACTCTGGTACTTAGTAACTAATAATATGTTATTATTAGTAGTTTTTGGTTTTGTTTTAGCTTTGGGGGTTTTGTTTTGTTTTGTTAGTAGTTTTCAGATAACTTTTTCTCAAGAGGCCCATGGTTCATCAGTAATCAAGGGTATGTGTTCTGTGGCTGCCTGCAGCCCCTTAGAACTCAGAGACTCAGCATCTTGGTAAATACATAGAGTAGTATTCACTCTCTTGTATCATCAGGACAGAAATGTACTCATCTTTAAGATACTTCATTGGGTAGCAGGAGTTCATTTGACTGGTCAGATGTGTACACTTATTTCCTAGGATCCATTATCGAATGAACAGAGAGAAATGATCTTGGAGTGTAAGGAATTCTTGTATGATAACTATGAGGGTCACCTGGAACAGGTAATTTGGACCAAAAAATGTAATTTCTATGACAGTTTTGTTGATCACGGTGACATGATAGAATATTTGAAATCTAGGATGTAGAGTTACTGTATTTAGCATAAACACGCCATCTCTTGTGTGTATCCCACCTCCTTCCCTTCTCCGAGCTGTGGACATCACCGCTCTTTTCAGCCATGCATCAGTTTTCTCTCATACTGTTCCTCTGTAGTGGTTTGAACACTACCTTTCTGTGGACCTCTCTCTGGCTTCTTCAAGAAACTGCTCTACTTCCACCCTGTTCAGTTTTGAGTTGACACCTAAAGCCTTGGTATTTCTTTTTCTATTTATAAATAACTTTTTTTTTTTTTTAATTATGACAACCATCTCTGTGCCTTACGCATGGAGAGTTTGCAAATTGCTGAATGGAAATTGGGAAACCAATTAGCAAATGGATGAAACAGAAAGTCCCCCATCTTCTGGATCCTTTCGCCTCATTGTTTACTCTGAATTCTGGTGGCCTGCATATTGTTTCCTCTCACATACACAGGCTCTAGTCCTATATGTCACAGTTGATGAATGGTGGACCCTGTCCCCAGAAGAATGTACATACACCAAATAACATTTGCAATCAGTTTCACAGTTTTTGTGGTTATTTAGGAGTCCATAGATGCTGGATAAGGACTTCTTTTCTAGCTTTGAGCACCTGCTATGTGCCAGGTACTAGGGAAACAGCATTGAAATGAAAAAAATCCCTGTCCTTTAGGGGCTGACATTCTATGGAGGAAAATACAACAGTATATCAGGAGTGTTATATGTGTGGGTCAGCTGGGATGCAGGTGTATTACAATGTAAAGTAGGATGGCCAGGCAAAGATTTGAAGGTGATGAGGGGGATGGAACCTTGAAGATCTAGAGGGGATAGCACTTTAGCGAGGAGACAGCACAGATCCTGAAGTGGGGGTGACCTGCTAGTTTGAACAGCAGCAGAGAGACAATGTGACATGTGCACAGTAGAAGAAAAGCAAGGAGAAGAGTCAGAGTGGTAACCAGGAGGCAGAGTTCTTAGGGGCTTGTTGGTTTCTAACAAGAGCAGTCTGACAGAGCGATAAGGGCGAATGTTAGATTGGAGGATGTTCCAGAAACCTTAGAAGACAAGACTTGGAGGCAATAAACAGATTGATTTCTTTTGAAGAAATTTGCAGGAAAAAGAAAGGGATGATAGCTTGAGGGCAAGGTGGTCAAGAGAAGTTCTCATGTTGGTTGTGCTTTTGTTTTAGGAGAACAGGACAGCCAGCTTGCTGGTTAGTGTGATCCACACAAAAAGAACAGGTGCAGGATAGGGAGGATTGAATTGCTGGAGTGATGTCCTTGTGGAGTAAAGGGATAGAATCCAGTACGCCAGTGGAAGGGCTGTCTGTCCTTAGACTGAGCAAAGGCAGTTTGTCATCCGTAAGGACAGAGGAAAGATGGAGCGCATGACCGTGCTGGCAAGAAGTTAGTTGATGTGGTGGGAGCATGTAGAAGTGTTTTTTTATGTTTTTGTTTTGAGCATAAGTGTATATTGTGTTGTATTGTGGGGTTTTTTTTGGCTTACTTAAATTTTCTCAAAAATAGGAAGCAAAGTCATCAGCTTTTACTCCTTAGATGATGAGAAAGGTTTAGAATGTATGAGGGGAGGATTCAATATGGAAATGATCACTGAAAAGAGTGTAAAGGACACGGAATATGATGGTTTTTCCCCTTTCTTGTTTCTCCTGTGTTTCTTCTTTGGTATATTGTGAGTGGTTGATTAAGTGACCAATTCATTGCCCCCCGCCCCCCCCCCCCCGTGCTTCTCTCTCGAATCAGCCCAGTGTACAGCATTAGTCTGTGTTATTTCCTGTTGGCCATGGCGTCTTTAACTCATCTACTAGTATAGCTTCATGGAAAATAGGTCCTTAGTTGAAAGACCTCCGCATTTCTCTCCTCTCCTTCCTTTTTAATCTCCTACTCATTTGAAGATGTGGCTGCATCCCTTACCCAGGAAGAGTAGAGCATTGGCAGCCTGAGCAGAGGGCCCTTTTCAGTGAAGTGACAAAGGAGAGTTATGTAATTGTGATGTTTCTTTGTATAAGGGCTTATTTCTTCAAGATGCTCAACCTCAGTTGTTTTAATACTTGCACATCCCTCAAAAGAGGAAAGAAATTCTTCCGTATCTCTTCATTGTATAAGGAAGAGCCTGGTACAAAAAGCAGGCTTGAAGCCCAAGCTTTCATCTGTAGTCAGGATTTTTCTTTTTGAGCAGGGTTTGTGCTCATAGCAAAGCAGAATCTTCATCTTAATAACAGTGAGCGTGAGAGCTAACACAGAGTGCTTACTGTGAGATACGTAGTGATTAATTTACTTACTTAACGTACGTGTGTGTTCAATTCTAATGATCATTCCCGATTCCTTCCCAACTTTGCTACCGAGAGGACTGCATAGACCTTCCCAGTCCCTTTGGAGTTGTTCTCCTCTTGAGCAAGCACACTAACTGTTAGGCCTGTTGTGATTACTCAGTTGAAGCAGGGGAAAGAGGAGGAAGCCTAGTGTTGAGATCACCCAGGCTCATGACAGAAATAACTCTTCCTGGACTTTTCCCCATATGTGTCTCTGACTAGTTGTATGTTAGAAAAGAGGAAAAGATTGCAAGCCCTATAAAAACTAGAGCACTTATGAACTCTGATGGAACAGTTCTATCTTTTCTGCAGTAATAACCTTGTGCATTCTTTTCCTAGTTACAGGAATATAAATCATATTTCTTCTTTGTTTCACAGGGTTGGAAATACCAAGTGAGGAATTAGTGTGTATAATGCTGGAAGCTTGTAGAGATGAGCTGCTCATGACTGAAAGGCCTACAACAGATGTATCTTTCAAGTTCATATCAAGAAAACAACAATGAAAAAAATGATGGGTCAGGAAGACAAGTGGAAGACTCCCTAGGAGAGAGCCATAGAAAATGTTCACTTCACAAGAGAGATATAATCAGAGAACTCAGAAAAGTAAAATATATCATGTATGCCCTCAGAAGGGTAAAAAGATTTTTATTCATGTGCATGAGATTACTCAAATAGATGATCAGATATACCAGTGCCTTGAACGTGAGCAAAACTTCTGTGAAAACTTAGCTCTTATTATGTGTGAGAGATCCCATACTGGGGAGAAACCTTGTAGATGTGATATGTGTGAGAAAACCTTCATCCAAAGCTCAGATCTTATTTCACACCAGAGGATCCACAATTATGAGAAACCTTACAAATGTAGCAAATGTGAGAAGAGCTTTTGGCACCACTTAGCTCTTTCAGGACACCAGAGAACACATGCAGGTAAAAAATTCTATACATGTGATATTTGTGGCAAAAATTTCGGTCAGAGCTCTGATCTGCTTGTCCACCAGCGAAGCCATACAGGCGAGAAACCATATCTGTGTAGTGAGTGTGATAAATGCTTCAGTCGAAGTACAAACCTTATAAGGCACCGAAGAACTCACACAGGTGAGAAACCATTTAAGTGTCTGGAGTGTGAAAAAGCTTTTAGTGGGAAATCAGATCTGATTAGCCACCAGAGAACTCATACTGGTGAAAGGCCCTACAAATGTAATAAGTGTGAGAAAAGTTACCGACACCGTTCAGCCTTCATTGTTCATAAGAGAGTTCATACCGGGGAGAAGCCCTATAAGTGTGGTGCTTGTGAGAAATGCTTTGGCCAGAAATCAGACCTCATTGTACACCAGAGAGTTCATACGGGTGAGAAACCATATAAATGCTTGGAATGTATGAGAAGTTTTACCCGGAGTGCCAACCTCATCAGACATCAGGCAACTCATACTCACACTTTTAAATGCCTTGAATATGAGAAAAGTTTCAGCTGTAGCTCAGACCTTATTGTGCATCAGAGAATTCACATGGAGGAGAAACCACATCAGTGGTCGACATGCGAGAGTGGCTTCCTCCTAGGGATGGACTTTGTTGCCCAACAGAAAATGAGAACTCAGACTGAGGAGCTGCATTATAAATACAGTGTATGTGATAAAAGCTTCCACCAGAGCTCAGCTCTTCTTCAACATCAGACAATCCATATCGGTGAGAAACCATACATCTGTAATATGGGCGAGAAAGGTCTTGAGCTCAGCCCTCCCCATGCGTCAGAAGCCTCACAAATGTCTTGATCAGACAAGAAGTTACAATACCATAAAAAAACGTATTTACCTGTGAGAGAACTCATTAAAGAACTCTAGGCAAATCTCACACTTTCCTCAGAGCTCAGACTTCAGTGGGGACCAGAGAATGCAACTGTGGGAAGTTGAGAAATGGTTTGCCCAGAGAACTACCCTAACAGAACACTTAATCAGCCACTCCAATGAGAAACCATACAAATGCCTTGAGTTTGGACAAACCGTTAGTCCAGGCTCATATCTGATCACCCGCAAGGGGATTCCTACAGGTGGGAAACTTTACAAATGCAGTGAGTGTAAGAGAGCTCTCTAGCAGCAGTCACCCCGCCTCATCCCAAGAGAATTCGCTCCAGAGGACTTTTTAAATGCCCTCATTGTCAATAGAGCTTCAAACAGCATGTACGTCGAATTGGATGTCAGAAAGCCCATCGTGGGGAGAAACCCAGCAAGTGCGTAAAAAGCTTCTAACAGAACTATGACTTTCTTACTTTTCAGAGAAGCCATACTGGTGAAAATGCGTGTATTTGTCTTGAATGTGGCAAAAACATTAGCTGAGAGCCTTCTTGGGTTTGCACCAAAGAAACCCAATCTGAGGAAAGACCTTACAAAGTCTCTGAGTAAGAAAGACTCCTGTCAGTGAGCAGCTCTTGTGGTACACCAGGGAACTCCCATAAGGGAAGAACCCTCCTTTGAGTCTGAAAAAAGCCTTGCTAGAAACTCCTACCTTATCAGGTCCCAAAGAACGTACTCTGCACAGAATTTTGCGCCAATGAGAGATCTCATTGTGGACTGTGTACATATGTTAGGTAATAGTTGACCCATATGGTAGAGATGATTTTTAATGGAGTCAGTATGTAAACAGTTGCTTAGATGCCTGGAACCTTGTTCTGGGAGGAGCTAGGCAGGTCAGAAGTGGCCTGATGGGTAACTCAGGTAAAGATACTTTTATCTGAACCACTTAATGATTGCTTTACTTTCACTTGTTAAAATTTGGAAATCCAATAAAGGAAAGGACTGTAACCTTGTGATAGAAGGTGTGGCATGTGTTACTGTCAGGGGGAAAGGATTATACTGACTTTGCCTCTGTCAGTTTTTTAATTCTTGGCAAGAATGGGGACTAGTATGTTGTCAGTAGCCTGGGAACCTTTTGCTGGTAGTGAAAAGAACTGAACAGCTAGGGAGTAGCCAGATCAAAACACTCCCCAAAGTGCCCTCTTTGGAGGGCCAACCTCATAAAAAGGCAGAATACTTAGCTTTTTCCTGTGTGAGTTAAGGGATCCCCCCAAAAAAGTTTCCTTTCCCTCGAACATCTTTGAGATTATCACTGGTATTTGAAATTTTAGCTTTAGAGAGTTATTTTCAACTCAGAAATGCAAATTTAAGTATAATGGTCATGATGTTGCTAGCATCTGTATTTTTGTGACTTTATTTAATACATCTCTTTTGATGAAAAGATGCTCTTCAGCTCCTTGTAAAATGATTAAGGGAAACCAAAAGAAAGATTTAAGCCTGAACACAGAGTAAAAACACATAATGATACATTATTAATGAAGGAGCTAAACTTTGAGTATCCTGACTTCAAAGCTGGTGTTTTTCACTCTGTCATCCTGCTGTTGATAGTAAATCAATCCCCATAATGATACGCCTTTCATTTATTTCAGTTCTGCCAAGGAAAGAGAGAATACTTTTTTTCCCAGGGAAAGGATTGCAGTCACCACAACATAAGGTATCTGTTTGGCTTGGAATGTAGGATTCTGAATGCTAGGAGGCAAAAGTAGTTGACAGATTCATCAGAGACCTAAGGATAAGCACTTAGCTCCAATTTAACAGGATCATTAATGATTATCTCTAACATTCTCTAGAAATACTGTACTTAATCCAGGGATTATAAATGGACCATTCAGAGGTTTTTTTTCTTCCCTCAAGTTAAAAGACATTTACTATAAATAAGATTCCTACAGTATTTGGGACTATAGACTGGTGAGTAAATATTTTGTTGCTAGTCTGGGTTCTCTGGTTTATTTTAACAAATCCCTGAATGATTGGAGAGTGCTGGCATTCAGACTCATGGTGGTGGCCAGCTGTTACCTTGTGTATGGCTCTAAGCTTTGGTCCTATTAACTGGTTAATGAGCTTGATAATCTAAGAGTCAGTGGATATAGCGTATAGTAATAATAAGGAATCTGGTTCTAGGGTGGGGTTTACTTGTTTTTTCCTTTGGTTTTTTTGGTTTTTGTTTTTGTTTTGTTTTAGAAAACAAATGCTGGAGGGTTTCTTTGATCTGTTGTGTTTTAGTAATTTTCATAAATAGCTCTTATACCATGAAAAGTTGCCCAGTGTGATTAAACACGCAAGATGTATTTGTTTCTCTTTGGTGCAGATCATGCCTGTCACTAGTATATGTTTGACGGTTGTAATGCTTAAAATAGTATTGGGTGTATGGCATGGTGGTGATGAGAGTTATTCCTCATGGCTACTTGTTAATCGTTACAGCTTAGAGAAGGGGACAGAGTTTGTATTGTTGGCAGGGCAGTGACTTGCCCCTTCTTTCAACTAATCTTACTGATAATTGTCTCTTGTCTTTAAATAAATTAAGGATGGACCATCCCTCAAACAGCAAACAGGCAGGGTATGAGATAGGTCTGAGGGTGAGGGCTTTTACCCATTGAGAGAGGGGTTGGTGTTATTTGTAGAGCATAACCTGAGGTTGGAGAGGACCACTGGGAGCCTGTAACCAGAACTAGAAGGTAACTTCTGGGATGGATGGAGGTTCTCTTGAGACAGTGCCAACCTAAATCTACCTCAGGTAAGTAGTTAGAGTAACTTTTTCAAGACTTCAGACCAAACAAGACACTTGTATTCAGTCTATGTATTCCTATGCTTTAATGTTTTTGTTTTCCCTTAAATTCTTAAATAAACATTTATTCTGAAAAACTCCATTTTTGTCTCTGCTCTACTAAGAACAAGCACTTCCCCTACACTTGCACAAGAATAAAGCAGGTATTCAGGAACCTTTTCACAGTGTATACATATGTCAGACCATTAGCTTGTTCACTTTACCTTCCAGTTTTGTCAGCTATACCTCAGTGAAACAGCAGAAAAATAAAGTGGGTATTCATGTGACCCTTCCACCTGGTAGGGGTGATCGTCGTTAAAACTGTCTCCAGAGTTCCAGTTTTTGATGCTAAGGCAGAGAAGTGAATGGAAACCTGGAAGAAATATTGTCTGTGCTCTGCTGTGGGTACTGGATCCTTTTGGAGCCTCCCCACTGCATTACCTAAATAGCACAGGAGAGAGTAAAAGCTTAAACTGACCGTAACAACAAAATCATCTATTGTTTGAGTAACCTCCAACGTCAAAAATCAAGAAAAATGTTGAATTTGCAGTCCTCCTTAGAAGCTGCATAGGGCTGCAGTGCTGTCTTCCCACCTTGGTTGGAGTGCAGCTCAGGAGGCGGGGTCAGAACGGTGGCGCCCACTTTCCTCCCATTAGCAAATTTGCCTGTTGGTATGTTTGCTTGGCCAACTAGAATAGGTCTCAGGTTTCAAAGTGGCTTTTTTTTTTTTTTTTTAATTGTGAGAAAAGAATAAGGGGGAAGCATGACAGCTGGGTAGATGAAAAGGGGAAGGGAGCATAGCACAATGTCCTTTTGTTTTCCTTCGGAACTTGAGAGGGATGCCTGGAGTGGAATACCTGGAACAAGGCCCGCAAACTCCTGTGCCCCCTCCACCACCTTACAGTACTGTTCCAGCCCCACGCTCCGGTGGGGGGGGGGGGGGGTAAGAGATTACCTGGAAAACAGCCACATCTCTTACAAGTAACCAGAAGAGAATGGTGTCTCTGGGGAAGTAGAAAAGCAAAGATGCATCCTGACACACACACATATGCCACGGATGTTTCTTGAAATCATTCTTTGCATTGCTCCTTGAGCAAAACAAAATGCTTGCAATGAAATTGAAAGTTCCTTGTTTGATACCCCAACATTAGCTTGTGTTGTCACTTTACCCAAGCAGAGATTTGGCCTTTAGGAAGTGAGAGAAGCTGAAGGTAGTTACTCTTGCAGAGGAAATGCTCCTCCTATCTGGCCAAGGAAACAGCAGTAGGGGCTGCACTGTGAGTGGTGTCTGGTAACATGGAATAATTGGTGCTCTCAGTCCACTGAGGGAAAGGAAGGACTCCTGGAGAGGCTCCCATTACCTTTTGTGCCTATTTTCAAAATCTGCAATTCTGTGCCTTAGTTCCTGGCTCAGACAGTTGCATTAATATATCTGAAAACTAGGAAAAGCCCTTTGTATGAAATTCTAAGTGGACCTTTCTCATTGAATCCAGATCTTCTAACTGGGGAGCCTGGCCTTACAGGTGGGAAGTTAGAGCTGTCCTGGGAGACCTGGGGCAGGCACTGAGGGGCAGCAGGGCCTGTGGTTTACATTGGGCAGCTGAGTTCCTGACTGGACAGTGGACTGATGAGGGAGTTGTATGGAACAGTCGCTGCTGGTCACCTCTGCTGATGTGCTAAATCCACACTCCCCTCATTCTTCAGCTCCTTCTCAGCGCCCCCATAGGATCACCTATACCAAAAAGAGCCTTCCTGACCACTGCAAAACAAATCGTTTTATCTAGCCTGCTTTTCTTCTCCCACAAGAATAAATGTCCTGATTCCTTTCACAAGCTGAGCACATGGTACAACCACCTCTGGAACCTTCTTCCACTTTTTTTTTCTGTAGAATTTTAAATTAATTTCCTTCATTGAGATTGTTCCTCGTGTATTCAAATATATAGAGCTATCCTTTCGTTTCCTGTGTAAAAAAAGTTTAGGTTGCCCTTAAGATGCTAGTTTTTTCTCTTCTTTTTTCCCCTTCCAGAATATACCCGCTTAAAATCTATGCTGCTTCCATTTCTAAGAGTTCATTTCCTACCTATCATGCTACCCTCTGCCTTCTCTCAGTTTTCTACTGAGATGCTCTCAAAGATCACTGATCTCTGCACCAAATCGCAAGAAGATGTGCACTTTGCCGTTCCGCTGCCGTCTCTTAGCGTCTTCACCCTGTCTCTGTCCTCCTTTTCGCGCTCGCCCTCCTCCGGCCCCTCGGTGCCCGCTCCCGGAATCTGTCCGGGGCTGAGTCCCGTGTGCGAGGGAGCACCCGCGTCCGCGGGGGTGGGGGGCATCCGGATCCGGCCTGGCAGCGGCTCTGTACTAAGAACCGCAGTATGAAAGGTGCTTTTACAGTTACGTGTCCACATGGAAACTGTAGAATGTTGCGCTTGCTTCGCCGTGGTTGTTGAGTGGTGTAAACTAGATGGTCCTCGCTGCAGACCCCGAGCGATCAAAAGCTCCTGTTCCTGTGAAGGCGGTAGAGAGGACAGAATGCAAAGTCCAGACACAGAGCTGCATTTTATATGGGAATTTACTATATTTTAAAAAGTGTCATTTTAAATTAGTGCAGAAGGCATGATTCACTCAATGGTGTTAGATTAGTCAGATAAAAGCTTGGGAGAAAAAAAAAAAGTACATCCCTGCCGCGTGAAGCGTAAAAATAAAGTACAGGTAGGCTAAAAGATTGGAATTTTAAACCAAACTCTACCAAGATAAAACCAGATGACCTTGAAGAAAGTCCCTTAATACCCCTGATCCTCAGTTTTCCACTCTATAAAATTAGCATTTGGACCATATAATTGCACTATTAGGTAGCTAGCCGCTCCTGGCTATTGAACACTTAAAATTTTAGTCTAAATTGAGATATACCTGTAAGATACACACTGGATTTGGAGGACTTAGTACCAAAAAAATGTAAAATATCTCCTTAATAATTTATATCAATTGCATATTAAAATAGTACTTTTGATATATATTGTGTTAAATAAAATTTATTACTCAAATTTCACCTGTCTCATTTTTCTTTTCATGTGGCTACTAAAAAATTTAAAATTGCACATGAGACTTGCAGTATATTTCTTTTTTCTTTTTTTTTAAGTAGGTTCAGTGCCCAGCATGGAGCCCAACACAGGGCCTGAACCCTGAGATCAGGCTGAGATCAAGCTGAGAACAAGAGTTGGAGGCTCCACAGACTGAGCTCCCCAGGTGTCCCAGAGGCTTGCATTATATTTCTATGGAATTGTACTGCTGTATAATATTTAAGGCCATCTCAAGCTTTAAAAGCCTATTGTAAATAAATAAATAAATAAATAAATAAATAAATAAATAAATAAATGCAAGCCTATTGTGATTCCTTACATTTGTATAGTAAATTACATCTTCTACAGCTATTTTATGATATATTGTCTCAATTAGAGCTCCCAGGCAGGATCACAATGATTATCCCCATTTCTCAGATGGTGAGGAAACTAAGCCTTTATTAAAGACAGTTTCAAGGTTCCTATGATGGAATCAGGACTAGAGCAAGTCCCTTCTGTGCTGTGCTCCAAGGCTGGATCCTGGCACGTTTCATTTTATATCTGAGGCATACATGGAACTTGATGTTTATATTAGAGTTTGAGTGTCTTGCAATCTTCAGAGCTCACACCAAGACTGATCTGAGTGGCAGTGGTGGTGGTGTGTATGTATTGGGGAAAGAGGTCCCTTCTTTTGACTTGTTGTCTGTCTCCCTCCTTGGTGTACAAATAAGCCTCAGAGTTCGAGAGAAAACTGAAGGGAGTTTGCCTCATTAGGTACGAACCTCCAGGTTCTATAGGAACTAAAGAGAAGACATAAAGAAGCAAAATCCCAGAAAGAGAGTGAGTCTTGAAAGAGACCTAGGTAACTAAAGAAACAAGCATCAGGGCTGCTCCACATAGGTCTTCTAACTAGCTTCTCTGTCTACTCAGAAAATTCTATTACCATACTTACAGGCTTATATTTCCTCCAGAGTCTGTGGAATAACTAGTCCAGAAACAGATCAGTGATTTCTATAGGAAGCAATGTATCTTCAAATTGGTATTCAAATCATAGAGAAAGGGTAGTTTATTTTAAAATATTCTTGGGACGTTAAGGGTTGGGGAAAATAGCATTAAATTCCTACCACACCAAATCTAAAAACGTCTGGAGAAGTTTAATTGGAAAAATTAAATATTTTCTTAATGTAAAATATAAGATCATGGTTGTACCAAAATAAAGTTAGGGTAAATTAAAAAAAAATAACAGTCCTTTCTTGTGAAGGCCTTTCTTCACATAGTATCAGTACCAGAAATTATGCAAGAGTTACCAGAAGTGACGGTGTAAAAACTAAAAACTTATATTACCTAATTACACAATCAGCCAGGTAAGAAAGTATATTTATTGTATGTCATAGACAAGGGCTCCTATTCATGCTATAAAAGAGCATCTACAAATCAATAAGTAAAAGAAAATGGAAAAAGATGTGAATAGGGAGTTCACTGAAGGAATACAGCTGGCCAATATACACTTGGAAAGAGAGTCACATTAATATTCTTAGTAATATAAAATACTTCCACTATTTTGAATATCCAACTCTTTTGGTAATGTTTCCTATTAGCAAAGATGTAAAAAACTGTAATAGCCATGTAGGTGGCAGTTAGAAAAAATAGACACTATGCTATAGATTGAATGTTTGCATCTCCCCAAAACTCTTATGGTTTAAAGCCCAATCCCCAAATGTGATGGCATTCGGAGGTGGGGCCTTTGGGAGGTGATTAGGCCAACAAGGTGAAACCCTCACGAATGGGATTAGTGTCCTTGAATAAGAGACCCTAGAGAGCCTTCTTGCCCCTTCAGCCATGTGAAAACACAGCAAGAAGACTGCCATCTTGAACAGAACCAGGAAGGGGGCCTTCACAGAACTCTACCATTTTGGCACCCTGATCTTGGACTTCCAGAATCCAGATTGTAAGAAATAAATTTCTTTTTTTTTAAGAAATAAATTTCTGCTGTTTATAAGCTGACACTCCATGAACAGACTGACACTCATACATTACTAGTATTTCATATTTATATGTGGATATACTTGTATATAGTCTTATTGGAGTAACAAACTTTTGCCTGAAAAGATTGGAAACTAGGAGAAAACAGTAGCTTTCATATGTAATGTATATACTACCTCAGTAATTTAATGATTAAGGATGTTTCCATAAATATACTGATAAAAGTCTGTGTCTCTGTATCTATATGGACAGTTATTGTAGCCACCTTGTGATATAATGATATAGCAAAAAACAAACGTCGAGTTAAATAAACTATTTAAATAAGGTGAATGTATTTGATGAAATGTCAAAATATATTTGTGTAAAGAGTAGCAAAGTAGTATGTACATTATTGTAAAAAATGGTATGTTTGTAAATGCAAAGAAAAATAATATTCTAGGAGGATATTGATAGTATTTTTATGAATGTTACAAATAGAGGACATTTGTATTTTCTAATTTATGTATTTTGTATCATTTCATTATTTAAATGTTAAAATTCAGAGAAAACAGTCTGAGCAGAATATTAAGAATACAACTATTTTACTGGAGTTGGGCAACTCTCAGAGCATAGCTATACCATAAACCATGGAACATTTACATGGCAGATTGTGGTATTCAAAACCCAACAGCTTGTCTTACTTGTTCATCATTTTTCTTCTCTATTCTAGAGTTATATCTACCCTCAGTGTCCAAGGAATTTCTTCTTTAGTATTCCTCAACACTCAAATCCTTTGGGATTTGATCTTAAATTATTTTAAGAAATTTACCACTAGGAAGCAATAAACTGTGATAAAATACACAGACAAGGGTGCTTGTCACAGTTATTCATAAAATGTACGTGTCTGGCACTAAGGGATCTACATGATATGTTGTCAGCACTGAAAAGCAGGTCATACAATGGTATGTATTATATGACTCCGTTTTAATATATGCAGACATATATAGGAAAAACATTGGGAATATACACATTAAGATGGTAACAGCAATTATCTCTGTTGGTTTATAGGTTTATTTCTTAAATATCTAATAGTGAACATATTTTTGAAATTGAAAATGTTTTTTTAAAGATGGTAAAATAGCACATCAAATTTACCATTCTAACCATTTTTAAGTGCACAAATAGCATTTAAGCACATTCCCAATGTTGTACAACCATCACCACTATCAATTTCCAGAACTTTTTCCTCATCCCAAACAGAAACTGAATCCATTCAACAGTCACTTCTCATTGCCTCTCTCCCAGCCCCTGGAAACCTTAATCTCTGTCTCTATGAGTTTGCCTCGTGTGGCTTCCTCACATTGTGGAATCTTCCTATACATGTCCTTTTGTGTCTGGCTTGGTTCACTCAGCATCATGTCTTCAAACTTTATTCCTGGGCATCATGTATCAGAATTGTGTTCTAAGGATGAATAATATTCTGCTGTATGAATATACCACATTTTGTTTATCTACTCTTCTGCTGGATGGAAATTTGGGATGTTTTCACCTTTTAATCCATGTACTTTAAAAACCGTTCTTCCTGTAGCTTCTAGGGCCCAGATGCAATGAAGTTCTTACGTTTCTGCCTATGAAATTAAACTGACGACTAGATTCTCCTTTCTAAAGTTTTCTTATTTTTTTTAGATTTTATTTTTGTGTAATTTCCCCACGCATTGTGGAGCTCAAACTCACAACCCCAAGCATGTTCTACTGGCTGAGCCAGCCTGACATCCCTAGAGTGTCCAAAAAGGTCTCTTATGTCAGTAAACATCCCTGAAAGGATTCTCTGGTACTCTGTGTCTCCAGTAGTTCTCCTCTTTTTCTCTCTTATTTTTCCTCAATGTTCAAGATGTATACAGTTTCCTTTTATTGGGGAGATAAAACATATACATGAAATGCTTTTAAAATAAGATACCAATAAAGAACTTAATCGTGATACAGAGTTTGTCCAGGCAGAACCCAGAGGAGGGAGGCATCACCCAACTGAGCTTCTGGTTAGGAAAATCCATTCTGGAAGCCCCATATCTCATATTCAGAACCTCTGGTTGGAGTTCCCACCCGAGGGCCAGAGCGCCGCAGCCTCTCTGCTCCCTACGGTTGAACTTACAGCCTGAAGTGGATAGTTTCTTGCATACATCTCTCGTGATGTTTGCATGTGGAGATTTTCTGAACAGGACATCTGCTATCTTACTAGATACTTTAGGAGTTAAAGTATTAGCTGTAGGAAATGAAACAGCTACAGGGAAAGCAGCCTCTCTTAGAGGGAAGCGAGGTGGAAAGGAAGTGACATTTGTTAAGCACTCTTATATATGAAGAACTATGATTTCTTTCAAAGAACATTAAAACCTGGTAGTAGAGTAGAGTAACATCTAAAGTGACTCCACACCCGTTGGAAACAGGAGCATGCTGTGGCTCGGCCTAAAAGCATCTGATGGGGGGTTTGCCTGAACACGCAGGGCTTTAACCAGATCCAATGTAGTCTATCACAGTCACAGAACTTCTTTCATTTAACAAATATTTACTGAGTGCTGGACATTTTTCTAGATGCTGCAGAAAGATCAGTGAACAGTTCATGTGTTTATTAAGTTTACATTATGATAGGAGGTTGGGGTAAACGCAAAAGCCAACAGTCATAATAGCCATGAAGCCTGATCTCAGGGAGCAGCTCTGTGAAACGTGGTGCATTGTGAAAAGAATACTGAAATCGATTCAGGAAGTCAGGCAGTTACTATTGCTCTTCTACTTATTTGCTTTTCTACTTCAAAGCCAATGACAGTAAGATGTTTTTGGTCCCTATCTTCTTCAGTAAAATGAGTGGAATTAAATCAGTCAGTCACGAAAATACATTATCCCTTGCATTCTGTGATTTCTTCACTTTGAATTTTGCCAGAGTTGACAGCATCGACCCAACTCCACCCCACTACCCACCCTCCACAGGCTGTGAGTCCAGCTGGTGGATTCTGCAATGGGACTTCTCACAAAGAGTGCATCCACTGGTTAGTTGGATGCTACTGCTACGGTCCTGGACAGAGTTAGCAACCCTGTGGGTACTGACTCAGAAAGAAACCAGAAATGTATAAGCAGAAACAGATCCTAGAGCTTCTGGAGCTATAGAGGATTTTTTTGATCCATCCTTTTGGGAAAAAAAGCAGAAGTGATGGTTCACATGTCCCATGAAAAGACAGCCTCCAAAGACCTCAGGGGAAGGGTGTGAACTGTGGGAGAGGGAAAGGGGTGAGGTGTAGGGTAGGATGGGCAGCTTTGAGCCAATTCCATATTTACCAAACTTTACCAATCCGGTAGATGGCTTAGTTAAAAAAAAATCAGTCAACATTCTCATTATGTGTCTGTGAATCTTGTGTATCACATCAACTCCAGCTGTCTCCTAGCCCTAGTGTGCAGCAAACCTCTGGGTCAGAAACCCAGGGGAAGGAAATAATTACCATATTTGCTCCAGATCTGGTGGCAAAAAGACCCTTTGCTCTTGGACATTTTTCTTCTCAACCCTCCTTTTTTTGTTTTTTGTTTTCTTAATCTGTAAAATAAATCAGTGCCACCGAGAATGTGGTTGAATACTGATTACTAGGCTTCCATTTTGCAACTAGGCTCTAGAAATTGGGCAGGTGTCATGTTCCCATTAAATCCCTGAGGAAACTGAACAGTCCAATAAATGTATTAAATGAGACATGAATTCTGCATACATAACAGAACAGGAAACATGTTTTATCTCATTATGTCCCTCTCTGGAACTTAACTGCTTGATTTCTATAACCCTATACAGCAGGAGGGGAATAGTAAAAATGTGTCACTGAATGAAAACATAGACTAAAGCTACTGTCAGGGTGAATCATACTTTGCAGAGCAAAAAGGCATTTTGGGAGAATTCCAGATGTGTCCACTGTGTCCTCACTCCAGGACTAAAGCTCTGTCCTGAGTGCAAGAACAGGCGACAGTGCTTAGGAGCCATCTCTTTGATCCTGTTTTGACGCCCATCAGGAACGTCCTTCTTTTTTTTTTTTTTTTAAATAGGACTAATTGATTTGATAGATTTAAATTAAAAGATTTGTCTAGAGCATTTGTAGGTTCATAGAAAACCGAATCAGATATACAGAGTTCTCATGTACTGCGTCTCCCTCTGCACACAGTTCCTCCTGTTATAAATAACACCTTGTATCAGTAGCACATTTATTACAATTGGTAAGCAAATATTAATTCATTATTATTAACCTAAGTCTGTAGTTTACATTAGGACATTCTTTGAGTTTTGAGAATGCATGATAATGTGTGTCCACCATTACTGCTTTAGACAGGATACTTGGCCCTAAAAACCCCCTGGTGCCTCACCTTTTTATCCCTCCCTCCCACTCTGAACCTCTAGCAACCACTGACGTTTTTACAGTCTCCACAGTTTTACCTTTCCAGATTCCATAGGGTTGGAATCCTATGGTCTATAGCCTTATGCATTAAGATTCTTCCATGTCTTTTCATGGCTTGATAGCTCACTTCGTTTCAGTGCTGAATAATATTCCACTGTCCAAATGCACCACAGTTCATCTGTTCACCTGTTGAGGGACATCTCGGTGGCCTCCAAGTTTTGGCAAATAAAGCTGCAAGAAACATTGTGCGCAGGTTTTTGTGTTGACATAGCAACTTCTCTGGGTATATACCAAGGAATCCAATTGCTAGATTGCATGGGAAGACTATGTTCAGCTTTGTAAGAAACCATCATTCTTCCAAAGTAGCTGTACCATTGTACATTCCCACCACAGACGGACGTGAGCTCTCGTTGAGCCGTTTGGGCCATATTCTCACCAGCATGGTGCTATTGTGTTTTGAATTTTAACTATTTTAATACGTGTGGAATAGTATCTCATTGTTATTTTAATTCGCAATTCCCTAATGACATAGGCTGTGGGGCATCTTTTCATGTGCTTATTTGCCATTGTACACCTCTTTTGATGAGGTGTCTAATCAGATCTTTTGCCCATTTTTAAATTATTTTCTTGCTGTTGATTTTAAGAGTTCTTTGCCTGTTTTGGATACCATTTATCATGTGTGGATTTTTTGGTAAATTTTCCACCCAGGCTATGGCTTGTCTTTTTGTTCTTTTAATAACTCTCCTTTTTTTTTTTTTTTTTGAAGATTTTATTTATTTTACACACAGAGTGAGAGCACAGCAGGGGGAGCAGCAGAGGGAGAGAGAGAAGCAGACTCCCCATTGAGTGAGGAATCGAGACCCTGAGATCAGGACCTGAGCTGAAGGCAGATGCTTAACCAGTTGAGCCACGCAGGCACCTCTACTTCTTTTTTTTTTTTTTAAGACTTTATTTATTTAACACGAGAGAAGTTCACAATTTATGTGCTATATCATTTTGAAATTATTACACATGTAAAATTTCCCATCTCTTGTGGACTGATATTCTTTGTTTTTGTATCTGGCATAGACTCCAACACAGTACTAGACACAAAGTAAGAATGAATAGACTTGGCTTGTCTTGACTCAGAATATTTTATTCTGTCATAACTATATCTCGCTTTGCTTTGTTTTTGTTTTGTTCTACACTCTATTCATCCCTGGGCTTGTAGCCCCTCAGGTTATTCTGGATTTGTTTGTTTGTTCGTTTTTTATATTTTATTTATTTACTCATGAGAGACACAGAGAAATACAGACATAGGCAGAGGGAGAAGCAGGCTCCCCACAGGGATCTCAATGTGGGACTCGATCCCTAATCTGGGATCACCCCCTGAGCCACCCAGGCATCCCTGGATTTGTTTGGCTTTTAAGGAAACAGTGACATTTAAGGATGTGGCTATAGAATTCACCAAGGCTCAATTGGATTCTGAACAGAAGGGTTTACACTGGGATATGATGATGGAGAATTACAGAAATCTGATCTCACTCGTCAAAAATTCCTATTCCCTTTGAAATGCCTTTTGCCTCTGTTAATAGCGCTGACGTATCACAAGAATTTAATTGACTTCTCTCTGATGTGGGATCAAAATAATCAGATATTTCTAAGCACATTTTAACCCAAGAGGCAAGTGTTTCAACTTTCCATTTCCCAGGTACGTTAGTTTGAAGTGTGGGTAGACAGACACTAGCCAGTAGGTTAACTTACATGACACTATTCTCTTTATCCTAGATCAGAAACTCTCTGAAATACTCCTCATTGTCATGATGTAGTAGGAAATACACTAGAGCTTACTGGTTCAGAGTTTAGGATTACGAAGTCCACCTGTGTTACCCTGCGCGAGTCACTCAACCTTTCTGAGTCAAAGTTTTATCTAAGACAAAATAGTACATTACTTGGCTCATTATTCTCCTAGCAAAGAAAAATGCATTGCATCATAATATTTGTGATCACCTGTCTCTACCTCTGCTCCCAGCTGGGGAGTCTTTCTAGGGACATATTAATGTCAATTTTGTACTACCTTCCAGACCTTTCCATGCACTCTGTATTCCAAAAACACTCAAAGTCTATACTGAGGACCTTAATTGGATTTTTTGACCTTGAAATCTCCAATATCTTATTTTACTCAACCAACATTTTAAATTCTTAATGTTTCACTACTTTTCTTCCTGAAGAAGAAATTCTGTCTCAAGATTGTGACATAGAAATCCTGAGTTTCCGGCTTGCTGGCCCGCTCTACACTATTTATTTGTTCATGAGAGACAGAGAGAGAGAGAGAGAGAGACAGAGATATAGGCCTTCCTGCAGGGAGCCCAATGCGGTTTCAGGCCCCCAGCCCCAGAGATCACGGCTGAGCTGAAGGCAGACGCTCAACCGCTGAGCCAACCAGGCATCCCCATGAGACAGATTGATAAATAGATATAGAAGGAAGATCTCTATAAGGAGAGGGATTGAGGTAGAGAGGAGAGATTTATCCCTCATTAAAAGCTTTTCTGGAAGAACCATGACTCACACAGCCACTGACGTTTTAGTGTCTTGTTACACAGCAATAGCTTAATGAAGCGACAAGGCTAGTAGTTGTCTACAGATCTGATTGCATCCAAGGTAATCCTTTTTCGCCGAATATCATGTGCTGTGTACTTCCTGGGACTTCATCAGGAAGCACACAGTGTCAATTTGTGCCGCTGTTAATGATGCTAAATTTGATCCCTAGTTTCAGTGGAGAGGTAAGTCTCCTCTCTGTAGAGATTTGTTTTTCTCTTTCCAATTAGCCAGATAGCTGTGCACTGCCACTTTGGTACCTGAGAATCTCCTGTTGCCCAGGAAGCACACTTTTATTTGATAATTTAAGGATGCATTGATGAGCCTCTAGATTTTCCCCTAAGTGGTTTTCCTTTCTGTCGCTCTTACTGCTATCTTCATCTATACAGAATCCTTAGAGGGGCTGCTCTATCAACTCAAGTGTCAGCGAGAACTCTCTTTTTGACCTGAAAATAAACTCTGTCCGTGTGTCCTTGTTCTGATGGTGTCACACTCGGGTAAAGTGAGGTCCTGCGCCCTGCTCCCCGCCTAATCGGAATTCCGAGGTTCCTCTCTATGAGTAAGACTTGTAGTACCAAAACTTGTTTTGAAAACAAACATAGGAACAAAAAAAAAAAAATCACGAGGGAACATTTTTTTCCATATATAGGCCTAACGAAAACTACACTCACAGAATATCAGGCTGAACTGGAAAAATGAAATGATCATGTTTGAGGAGAGACACTTCATCGCCGGTGTCTCTGTGGCGCAATCGGTTAGCGCGTTCGGCTGTTAACCGAAAGGTTGGTGGTTCGAGCCCACCCAGGGACGGTGGTTGCCATGTAAGGATCTCTTGCAGTGGTTTTACTTCTGATATTTTGTCTGACTAGGTTGTTTCTGACCATTGTCACAAATTAAATGAAAATCGAGAATGGAGATACGCGTCATATTCTCTTGCTCGGTGATTACGGATTTGCCGAGTCCCTTCGCGGTGCCCTCAAATACAAGCGCAAACCCGTCCTTTGTACCTGCTGCTGCTGACTTTGTTTCCAGATTCCACCTCCTGTACCTGCGTCGGTTCGTCCGGTAGCGTGCACACCGAGAAGGGCAGCAGCGGGCGCTTGGCCAAAGTCCTGCAAAGCTTGCCCCTTACACCGAGCTGGCCCGGCCTCTCCCTCAGTCGGGTTCTCAGGTCGGACCCCCACGTCTGCAAGTGACAGTGAGGAGTGCTGAGGCTTCTACCTGGAGCACCTGGCCTCCAGGGACTGGTATTTCTGCAAACCATGTTTCCTCGCTTTTAAGAGTAATCCCCAAAATGGTCTCTTGCACTTTTCATAAAAGGCATTTTGACATTAGCTACCAAAATTAGTCTTCACAGACTTTCCACTTCTGGAAATGTATAGAAGTGCTGCATTTGTACAAAATTGACCTATGTCAGGGTCACTCATGGCAACATTTAAAAGAGAAATAAAATAGTAAATGTAAAAAAGGAATTTTCCTGCCCTCAAAGGGCTCAGTCCCCAAGGAATCAAGCTGACATTTCCTCGGGAAATTCATTTTCTTCCACCCGTTTTATTTTCATTTCTCACTGGACCTGTGAATTATCCAATTTACCAGGCTGTACGTGTGAGCTAATCATGCAAAACTATTGACTGGGAGCCTGAGATGCTGACCTTGAATATGCCACCTAGCTTGAGAAGTTTATTTCAAATACTTAAGCCCTATATGTATTTTACTTTCTAAGTTGTTAGCAACCTAAGGGAAAGAAGTTTCTTAATCTTGATATTCTCTTTATCTAGCAAAGGTGGCAATGGGCACTTAGAATTCTGAGTACATAAATAGCTGATCAAATTCTGACACTGGATCTTTCTGGCTCAGGTGGAAGACATTAGGACCCAAAGAAACAATCCACATGAAACAAACTCACAAGAAATGAACACAGAAACAAGGGTATGGAGTTCTTATAAGACTGAGGCTGTAACATTACACACATTTTTGTTTCATGGGTGTGAAAGGTATAGGCATTGTGGAAAATGTTACACCAAGCAAACATTTTTTACCGTATGGTCATTTTTATTCTCTCAAAACAAGTGCATGACTAAAATTTTACTTCAGAACCAAGTAAGTGGATTAATCCACTTCACCCAAAGAACAAATGCATAATTATATTAAGCATAGTGGGGAAAAAAATTAAATAGCACTAGCAAAATCCAAATTATTACATTCTACTACTTCCTAGGAGTTTAAAAAACTAGATATTGATCAGTTTGTTCAAGATTTTTTATTTTTAAGTCATCTCTAAACTTGACATGAGGCTCAAACTCACAATCTCGAAATCAAGATTTAGATGCTTTACCAACTGATCCAGCCAGGAACCCTGCCCAGTTTTAATGTTTATCATTTAATTCCTTAGTTTATCGTGACACTTCACTTTTCAGCTTCTCTTCATGGCTAACATAGACTCTGTGGCCTCCAGAGCTGCTTTGAATATTGTTTGTGAACCCTCCCTCATCTAAGCCTTAATTCATAAAAGTGCCCCTGAGGGGCATCATTTGGGCCTGACTACCTCCTAGGTTTTGTCTGCCTTTACAATGGTTTCTTGAACCAAACACTCCATCCATGGAGCTTTGTTTCCAACATCAGGACTAAACCAAGTTAATTTCGATTTTAAATTCACTTTTCAGGAATGATCTAGAAACCCGGTGAAAGTGATCCATCTCTGGAAGACTGTGATTCAGAATCAGCTCCATATTAAGCATGGCTTACCATCCAAGATAGAGTCAACCATGCCCTCCCATGGCCCCTACTTTATCCCTTATATATATCTACAATGATGCCTGTAGTACCTCTGTATATTTATTTCTTATGTATCTGTCTCTTTCTAGTGGTCTATAACTTAATGCCAAGGGCCATGTATTATATTACCTACCATTCCTGTGTTCTCATACAGTGACTTAGTAAATGCTGGGTTAGATAACTGATAAAATGGGCTAAGAAATTAATTTGATAGATAGAAAAGGTCCCAGGCTGAATTGAGAGGGGTCAGGGAGGAATGGTGTCTCTGAGACCAGGGGATGAAGTTAAGGGGAGTGAACAGGACATGAAGAGACAGAAGTCAGAACTTACAAAACGCCTCCCATTTCCAATAAACTACAAACACATTTTTTTCTTTTCTATACAAACATTTGGAAGGTGGCTCCCAATGCAGTCCCACCCCATTAACCCGTCCCTGTTAATCTTATCTAAATAGAAAGGATGGTGCTGTTGCCCTTCACCTAAGTTAGTAAAATAGCTTTCTGCATTAGATATTATCACTCCAGCATGAAGTAAAGGCTCTTCCTGGGTCCAGAAAGTGGGATTTTTAGAAGAGCCTATTGGGCAGGAAGCAGACAGTCAAGAATCAAACAAAATAGGAATGTGCAGTTAGTCATACTCATGCTAGTATGAATTAGGTGCCTCAGCCAGGCAACAGGAGTTGGAGGGGGGACCAGAGATCCATAAGACGTCTATGTCTAAGCACCCACTAGAGATTCCTGGTCTTAGAAATGAAATGTCTGCCTGAGTAGTCATTATCATGTAGACAGGAAGCAGGGCCAGGAGATGAAAAGGGTCTCTCTCCCTTTTAAGAGTCCCTGACTAGTGAGGGTTCCTCTGTGCTCTCTGAAAGTGGTGGAGCTCCAAAGATCTTGGCAAGCAGCCCTCGGTTGGAACGAGCCTGGTCCTTGGCATTAGCTAAGCGAGCCCGTTCACTTCCTCCGGGCCGAGCTGCCTTCCGGGCTCTCAGCTCTTGCTCAGTAGGACGCTGGGCAAAGTTCCAGGAGCCATTCGGGCGGGAAGAGTCCCCATCAGTAGCAAGGAAGCGCTGTCCCCGTTCCACACTTCGAAGATAGAAGTCAGTCTCACGCTTGGCCTGGGCAACCTCGGCCCTGAGGCGCTGCCTGCGCACCTGGCGCTCAAAGGCAAGATGTTCGCTGAGGTGGGACCACGTGAAACGGTGCAGGTACTGTGGACAGGAAAACAGGAAAAGATCCGGGTAAGATATGTCAGGAATGCAGAGGTGAAGAGAGAGAGTGAGGCCAGCAAGAGGGAATGAGGTGCCTAGGCTGGGGCTGGGGAGGTGGGAGGATGAGATGCGGCAGGAGAGCCTAACCCCCCTCACCTTGAGATTCCATAGGTCGTAACGGAAGGGGCTGCGCCTTCGGGCTCCCATGGGCGTGTTGTGAAGACTGGCCGCCACACGCTTGGCTACTCGCTTGTCCCGGAACTCCACCCAGCCCTCGGTGTAGTCCTTGCTGTACTTGGACCGCTTTTTCCCTCCCGTGGCTGAGGCTGACACTGCCTTCTTCTTGCGCCTCACGAACCCGTCTGTGAACCAAAGGCACAGCAGTGGTTTAGGAGGCCGACGTGGCACCCAGTCAACTCCATCTACGACCCCTCGGGCCAGGAACCCACCGCAAGGCCTTTCCCCGTACGCCATTTCCCTACGTCAAACTCAATCTTTTCTTCAAACGTCAACTTCTGCATCAGATCGGCTCAGGACATTCTATTTAAAACTCGCACACGCCCCCAAACCCAATTCAACCGGAGCTCAGACGAAAGCTGGGGTCACCTGGCCATACACCCGTCCTGAGTCTGTTTCTAGACTCAGGTCACGAGAGCAGAGGTGATGGGTGCCGTTGTGTTTGAAAAAGCCTCAGATTTTTATTCAGGGTGAACTCATTAACAAGCCGGCAAATCCGGTTCAGGAAACGGGGGGCGTGCGGAATCGACACGACAAGCCCAAATTAACCATCCAAGCAAGAACTACTCATCGTGTGTTACTGAGCTATCCACCCCCGATCCCGCCTCCTGAAAGCTGAGAGCTCCGCTGATGACCAAGGGAGTCGGGCGCCGGCCTGGAGCCCCGTGCCCCCGCAGCGCCCTGGCTCCGCGCCAGGGAACCCACCCCCTTCCCGAACATCCAGGGCCCGCGCTCTTACCCTCGGGCTGGAAAAAAACGCGTCCAACCTCTCCGAACGCGCTGAGAAGGTTCCGTACATGCAGAGGTCGAAAGCGGGGCGGGAGGTGGCCCAAGTACACAATACCCGGCACCACCCGCTTCTTGGCGCCACACGCCGCCTCTTCAGATTCCTCCTGCTCCTCCTCTGCCTCTGCTTTCTGGTCTGTCCCTTCCAGAGGCTCCTGCCCCACAGCTTCCTTCTCCAACTCCTCTGCCTCCATGCTGGCGCCGATGAGACGTACGACAGCCGTAAAGCGCCGCGCCGCCTGCCGCACACCGCGTGCGCCGGCCGGCGGCGAAGGGCGGGGAGATGACGTCATAGTACATAGAAGGACCGGATTGGACGCAGCAAGCGGAAGTGGGGGCCTGGTCGGCCGCGGGATTCGAAGCGGGAAGGCGGGATCAAAGGCGAGATGGTGAAGCCGGCTGCGGCTGGCGATGGGGAGGCGGGAGTGGGGGAGTTGGTCCCCGGGGGTCACTTACCCTAGAGAACGCCTCGGCTGCGTGGAAACACGCAGGAGGCGGCCTCTTCTGGATACGTTGCAAAGCTTTGGGAAGTCGGGCGAGGTTTCTGTGTCTTAGCCATCAACCCGACATTTGACCTACGGACCTGGGCAAGACTCCGGTTGGGAGATGATACCACCTTTCAAAGTGGACTTAACTTTCAGTTTTTAAAATTGTCTGGAGTTTTGACGTTTCAATTATTTTTTTGAGAATCCGAGCGCTCTGAATGTCTTTAGGTTTTGGAAATGTAGGTTAGCTTTGAAAATACACGTTTCGGAAATTTAGAGAAGTTTTAAAGATTTCAATTGTGACCTCATTTAGTGTAAAACCTTTTGTTTGCTTTAAAATATTAATTATAAATTTGATTTTGTGAATAAGATTACCAAAAAAATGTGCAACAGTTAATATGCAACAGTTACTTCTCTGGTTTTAAAAACGTTGTTTCGGCGCCTGTCATAGCTTTGTATTGACACGTGATTCATATTGATGTTACGAACACACGGTTTCCTGTGTCCCCTCGGCCCTGGCGACCCGGGGCGTCGCGCTGCTCTAACCCTGGCCCCCTGGGCCCTGCCCTGCTAGAGGCCGGGAGTAAGGAACCTCCGGGCCGGCGATGCTCACGCCCCTGAGGACGCCTGGCTCCCGGCCACCCCCGCCCAGCCCCCTCCCTACCGCCTCCGAGACCTCTCCCGTGGCGCAGAAACCGTCCGGGAGGGGGCGCCGTTCACCTGCTCTTGGCGCCGCGGTTCCCCGCCACGCCCCACCCCTTCGCCCCCGCCTTTGCACCTGCTGCAGGGCCAAATGCAAAGCCCCGAGGCTACCAATGTGGACAGCGGTGCAGCCGGCTTTCTAGAAGGGGCCCCGGGCGAGTGTGAGGATAATATAAACCCGCCCTCGCTGCAGCCGGACAAAATTTCCCATCCCGCTGAGACGGACGTGTGCGCACACGAAGCCGGAGGACTGCAGCAGGGGCACGGGGTCGAGCTATCATCCGAGGGGAAGGCTCTCCCAGTGTTTTGTGGGCTTTTTTTGTTTTGTTTGTTTGTTTGTTTAAGATTTTATTCATTTATTCATGAGAGACACAGAGAGAGAAAGGCAGGCTCCATGCAGGGAGCCCGATGTGGGACCCCGCCCTGGGCTGAAGGGAGGCGCTCATCCACTGAGCCACCCAGGCGTCCCTCCCAGTGTATTTCTGCCTGAACACGGCGCCTAGCTCTTTGATAAAGAGGACGAAAGATCGAATAAACCAGACTTCTCCGGTGCTTACACTAGTTTCATTAATTTTATAACGGGATTTTCTATCAGTTGCCCGCCGCTGCTTTTTTGGAGGAAGGATGGGGGCGCTAAGAGATACAGACTCGGTCCCGCATTTAATTCTAAGGTCTTCAGGGACGCCTGGGCGGCGCAGTGGTTGAACGTCTACCTTTGGCTCGGGGCGAGATCCTGGGGGTCCAGGATTGAATCCCACATCGGGCTCCTTGCGGGGAGCCTGCTTCTCCCTCTGCCGGTGTCTCTGCCTCTCTGTGGGTCTCTCACGGATAAATAAGTAAATAAACATTTTTTTAAAAATTAAAAAAAATAATAATCTTTACCTCTTCAAAACACGGAGCCGCGGTGGATGAAGTGAGAGCACACGTCTAGGTTTTGCTTCACAAGGTCGGGGGTGGGAAGGGGGCATGAAGGGGAATAGATGATGCTAGTTGTACAGGTGTGATGCCTATGATGGTAATTTGTGCTGTTTTCTCCACCTGTGTGTATTTGAAGTTGTCATCAATAAAATGTTTATTCACTTGAATATCAACAGAGAGCCCAGAAAGGCCATCCAAAAGGACCTCCAAAATAAAATGAAAACCTTGGGCCAAGCCTGCTTTCTGCTTCTCCAGACTCCGCATGACCCTTTCCAAAACTTCATGAAAAGTCAGTCTCCCAGGAGACCCTGTCTTACATAAGCAGCTTCTTTTGTACGAACCTGAGGATCCTTTATTTTTTGTTGTTATTTTCAGGCCTACGAGTTCATCTGTGAGCACAAACGACAACCTGCCCAACTGTGTTCAAGTTTTCTTAACCAAAACAAAACAAACAAACAAAAAGTTTTCTTAACTTTCATTAAGGGTCCAGACTTGCTGCGTCAATGAAAACCTTTCAAAAGGTACAGTCCTCCGAGCCGGATTCGAACCAGCGACCTAAGGATGCCCACGTGACTCAACATCTACAGTCCTCCGCTCTACCAACTGAGCTATCGAAGGATCTGGGGTGTGGCTTCTTAGAATACTTTAAATAATGTTTATCTCAGTGGTTTTTCACTATTTTTAAAATAGGTGAACAAAAATGCTAGGAATGTTCTAAAACGGATGGAGTGGTGATCATAGAGATACATTAAATAATTAATACCTTTAAACACTTAAGCTTTGTGCTTTTTACTGTCTGTTTTAGGTTTTTATTTTCTTAAATTTTTTTACTTTATTCTTTTTTTTTTTTGTATATTTTTTATTAACGTTCGATTTGCCAACATAGTATAACACCCAGTGCTCATCCCATCAAGTGCCCCCTGCCCACCTCCCCTTCCACTATCCCTTGCTCATTTCCCAGTTAGGAGTCTCTCATGTTCTGTCACCCCCTCTGAGATTTCCCACTCATTTTCTTTCCTTTCCCCTTTAATCCCTTTCACTATTTTTTATATTCCCTGTGTGAATGAAACCATGTAATGATTGTCCTTCTCTGATTGACTTACTTCACTCAGCATAACACCCTCCAGTTCTATCCATGTTGAAGCAAATGCTGGGTATTTGTCGTTTCTAATGGCTGAGTAATATTCCATTGTTTATATAGACTACATCTTCTTTATCCATTTATATTTTAATGGGCACTGAGGCTCCTTCCACAGTTTGTCTATTGTGGACATTGCTGCTATAAACACTGGGGTGCAGGTATCTCGGTTTTTCACTGCACCTGCATCTTTGGGGTAAATCCCCAGCAGTGCAATTGCTGGGTCGTAGGGCAGGTCTATTTTTAACTCTTTGAGGAACCTCTACACTGTTTTCCAGAGTGGCTGCACTAGTTTGCATTCCCACCAACAGTGCAAGAGGGTTCCCCCTTCTCCACATCCTCTCCAACATTTGTGGTTTCCTGTCTTGTTAATTTTCCCCATTCTCACTGGTGTGAGGTGGGATCTCATTGTGGTTTTGATTTGTATTTCCCTGATGGCAAGTGATGCAGAGCATTTTCTCATGTGCATGTTGGCCATGTCTATGTCTTCCTCTGTGAGATTTCTCTTCATGTCTTTTGCCCATTTCATGATTGGATTGTTTGTTTCTTTGGTGTTGGTTATAATAAGTCCTTTATAGATCTTGGATACTAGCCCTTTATCTGTTACGTCATTTGCAAATACCTTCTCCCATTCTGTAAGTTGTCTTTTAGTTTCGTTGACTGTTCCTTTTGCTGTGCAGAAGCTTTTTATCTTGATGAAGCCCCAATAGTTCATTTTTGTTTTTGTTTCCCTTGCCTTCATGGATGTATCTTGCAAGACACTGCTGTGGCCAAGTTCAAAAAAAGGTGTTGCCTGTGTTCTCCTCTAGGATTTTGATGGATTTTTGTCTCACATTTAGATTTTTCATCTATTTTGAGTTTATCTTTGTGTATGGTGTAAGAGAATGGTCTAGTTTCATTCTTCTGCATGTGGATGTCCAATTTTCCCAGCACTATTTACTAAAGAGACTGTCCTTTTTCCAGTGGATAGTCTTTCCTACTTTGCCGAATATTAGTTAGTTGACCATAGAGTTGAGGGCCCATTTCTGGATTCTCTATTCTGTTCCGTTGATCTATATGTCTGTATTTGTACCAGTAGCGCACTGTCTTGATGATCACAGCTTTGTGGTACAACCTGAAATCCAGCATTGTGATGCCCCCAGGTATGGTTTTCTTTTTTAATATTCCCCTGGCTATTCGGGGTCTTTTCTGATTCCACACAAATCTTAAGATTATTTGTTCCAACTCTCTGAAGAAAGTCCATGGTATTTTGATAGGGATTGCATTAAATGTGTAGGTAGCCCTGGGTAGCATTGACATTTTCACAATATTAATTCTTCCAATCCATGAGCATGGAGTATTTTTCCATCTCTTCGTGTCTTCCTCAATTTCTTTCAGAAATGTTCTGTAGTTTTTAGGGTATAGATCCTTTACCTCTTTGGTTAGGTTTATTCCTAGGTATCTTATGCTTTTGGGTGCAATTGTAAATGGGATTGACTCCTTAATTTCACTTTCTTCAGTCTCATTGTTAGTGTATAGAAATGCCACTGATTTCTGGGCATTGATTTTGTATCCTGCCACATTGCTGAATTGCTGTATGAGTTCTAGCAATCTTGGGGTGGAGTCTTTTGGGTTTTCAATGTACAGTATCATGTCATCTGTAAAGAAGGAGGGTGTGACTTCTTTGCCAATTTGAATGCCTTTTATTTGTCTGATTGCTAAGGCTAGGACTTCTAGTACTATGTTGAATAGCAGTGGTGAGAGTGGACATCCCTGTCGTGTTCCTGATCTCAGGGGAAAGGCTCCCAGTGTTTCCCCATTGAGAATGATATTTGCTGTGGGCTTTTTGTAGATGGCTTTTAAGATACTGGGGAATGTTCCCTCTATCCTTACACTCTGTGGCATTCCAGCTGTTCACTCTTTAAATTCAGATGGAATTTGTAGGTTTGCAGGATGATTTGAAAGTTATCTAGGTAAGTTGTTGGGGCCAGGTGTGTTGAGGACCCCTCTCCTCCATTTTCTGGTGAGGTCCTGTTTTAGGTGTTTAAAAAACAAAAACAAAAACAAAAACAAAAAAACACCACCACCCATGTTCCATGTCCTGTTTGCTTAGGTATAATATTGATAGGACCATCACCCTTAATTCTATTGCTGTCCTGCTGTCCCTTCCGCTTACTGCCGCTCTATTTAACCAATAAATGATAATTTATCCTAAATATAGACAGCGCGGTTAAAGAGGGATCTACCACCCTGAAGTGGACATACTGCCGAGTTCATTTTGAGAACATTGCAATTCTTTTTGAAGGACAATGAAAATAATGTATAGACACAAATGTACTAGATCGAAAACAGAGGCATTGTGCGTGTGCTGGTGTGTGTTTGTGAATTGAGTGGCTCCAATACTACAGTGAGGCAAATAAATGAAACACCCGTCCCCAAGTTTAAAAAGAGAAATGTAGATATTTGTTCGTAGGGATGCTGCCATGCACTGCTAGGGAGCACCTATAACGGCATTTGGCTTCCTGGCAGAACATGGATGGAGAAAGCAGGAAGCCATCTGGATGGACTTTTCTTGACGATATATTTATAGAGAAGATTTCTGGTAAATTTATAAAAGAGTATTTCTTATTAAAAAACAAAGTACTGGGACACCTGGGTGGCTCAGCGGTAGAGCGTCTGCCTTCAGCCCAGGGTCTGACCCTGGAGACCCAGGGTCAAAGCCCACATTGGGCTCCTTGCATGGAGCCTGCTTCTCCCTCTGCCTGTGTCTCTGCCTCTCCCTCTGTGTGTCTCTCATGAATAAATAAATAAAATCTTTAAAATAAAAATCAAAGTACTTCATAACTGGGCTTTTGAAAAAATAAATTTTTCTTCAAAAGGTGCATGAGAAATCTGCCACACATAATTCATTTTTGTTTCAGTTATTCAGTTCCCTATCATGAGAAACTAAGAATATGTGGTCTGGTACATTTCTTTCCAATAATCTAACCTGATATGGGGGGACTGTGAGAAGCTGGAGTAGAAAAGGCTTAGAGAAACAAATAGCTTCTGTGTGAGACCATCTCTTCCATGTATCAAGTGTCCTGACAGAGCCTTGAACACCACAGGCATGAAAGCAGCCAAAATCTAGGATCTAAGTTCACGTGTCTCTCAAGTAAAAGCTTCCCCAATTTTCTTTCCTTTTTTTTTTTAACTGGAAAAAAATGTTTAAATTTTACCTAAGTCTCTTAGAACACACACAGATGGACATGATTTTCATTACATAGGACGACATTTCCTTTCCAATGTGTCTCCTCATCTTGGAAACATCCCTTGCAGCTAATCCAAATTTCTTTCTCTTTTCTGTCTTTTGTAAACTTTCAAACCACTACCCGATGATTCCATATTTTTCTCATCAGCTAGTGCTGGGTTAAGCACAGACAAGTGCTTGTCTGAGATTCAGCCACTTCTATTGCAGAGTTGATTTCAGTCTGAAATGTTTCTATAGCTAACTGACTCCTAGATGGTTCTGACTCAAATTTGCCTGCTCCTGAAGCCTGCAGACAATATTCCAGTGGAATCTCAGCAAAAAAAGAAGCAAACTATTGATAAATGTAACAACAGGGATAATTTCCCCTGCATTATCCTAAAGGCAGATACACCTACATGCGTACTGTATTATTCCATTCATAGTACATTCTTACAAGCACAAAACTAAAAGAATAGAAAAGTCAGTAGATAACAAAGTAGAATGTATGGGGAGGGACTAACTACAAAAGGAACATGGGGAAGTTTGAGGGTGTGATATAACTATTTTTTATCTTCATTGTCATTGTGGTTACATGACTATAATTTTGTCAGAACTCATGGAGTGGCATGTTTTATGAAGGGAGTGTTTTATGTAAATGTTGCCTACATTTTTAAAGTGGGAAAAGAAACTTCCAAAAAATTAAAGCAGGTGAAAAGTTAAAGTGTTTAGAAATCAATATAAACTTATCATCACATTTAAAAAGACCTATATGATTATCTCAATATATGCAGAATAAACATGGTAAAATTAAGGGTGCATTCATGGATTAAATTTCTGCCAACTAGTAATATAAGAGAATTTCATCAGCCTATGAAAGACATATGGGAAAACCCTACTGTTACTACATCTAATAGTGAAAGACTGAATGCTTTGCCACTAAGATCAGGTCTAGAACAAGGATATTGAATCCTGACTTCTATTCAATATTGCCCTGAAAGTTCTACCCAGTACAAATCAAGAAAGAAATAAAATCATAATTTGAAAGGGAAATGCAAAGCTATCTCTATTTACATATGATGCAACCATTATGAGAAAATGCTGGAGAATCTCCTGTAAAGCTACTGCAAATAAAAAACTTACCAAAGGTACAGGACACAAATATAATGAATTATAATTCTATTTATTAATAAGTATTCTAATATTAACACTGAACAGCTGGAACTTGAAATATAAAACACCATTTAGAAGGGTATAAAAACGTGAATCTTTATAGAGATCAATTTAACAAAAAATACAATGAAAACAATACATTCTAAACAGAAAATTCAATATTTTTCAGATGCAAATTCTTCCAAATTGACTTATACATTTAATGCCATCCCAATCAAAATCTCAATGACCAGTTTTGTAAAAATTACAAGCTGATTCTAAAGTTTATATAGACTGAAAAAGATATAAAATACTCAAAACAATTGTGAAGGAGAAGAAGAAAGAGGATTTAACACCACCTGGTTTCAAGACTTACTACAAAGCTAGATAGAGTCCAGAAAAATATGCCAAAAGTGGATATTCACATGCTAATAAATGAACTCAGACCCTACACAGTATAATGGACAAAACTCAAAATGGACGAAAACCTAAACATAAGACTAAAACTGTAAAACTTCTAGAAGAAAAATCTTTGTAACTTTAGGTTAAGCAAAAAATTCTTAGAGCACAGGTAAGCTATAAAGAAAAAAATGATAAACTGGACTTCATCAAAGTCTTTAAAAATCTCAAAAGATGCTTAAGAATGTAAGATAAGTAAAAGGCAAGCAACAGGTTGGGAAAAATATATGCAAAACATTTAGATAAATGTTTAAGGGATAAGTGACAAAGGACTTGTATCCAGAATATATAACACACTCAGTACAACTGAGTAGTGAGCCATGAATAGGCAAATGATTTGGATAGATAGTTCACAAAACAAAATGTACAGATGGCCAATAAGCAGGTGATACTGATCCTTAACATTATTATTCCTTACGGAATGCAAATTACAAGCCTCCATGAATAAGAGCTCCTGTTGCTTAACATCCTCACCAGCATTTGGTGTTGTGTTTTGGATTTTGGCCATTCTAATAGGTATGTAGTGGTTTCTCATTGGTTTTTCAGTTTACAATTCCCTAATTACATGTGATGTAAAGTATCTTTATTTGCAACCTATATATCTTCTTTATTGAGTTGTCCAGATCTTTTGCCCAAGTTGTTTATTTTATTGTTGAGTTTTAAAAGCTCTTAGTATATTTTAGATAGCAGTCCTTTATCAGATTTGTCCTTTGCAAATATTTTCTCCCAGTCTGTGGCTTCTATTCTTATTCTTTTAACAGTGTCTTTCTGAAGAAGTTTTTAATTTTAATGAAGTCCAACTTACCAATTATTTTTTTTCCTGAAGCATGCCTCTGGTGTTGCATCTAAAAAATTACCCCCGCCTCACACACACACAAAATTATCGCCATGCCCCAAGCTACCTACATTATTTTCTGTTATCTTCTAGTAATAACATAGTTTTGCTTTAACATTTAGGTGTATGATAATTTTGAGTTAATTTTTCTGATTCATTTTTTTGCATGTGGATGTTCAATTGTTCTACCACAATTTGTTAAAAATACGATTGATTGGTTTTTGCTATAGACAAGGTTTAATTCTATAGAGAAAGGATAAGCTTTCAATAACTGGTGTAGGTACAACTGAACATTCATTTATATAAAACAAAAAAATCTTTGACCCTACATCAATACCATAGTTAATTCTATTTTGATCGGAGACCTAAATGTAAAAGATAAAACTTCCAGAAGAAAATCTCTGTGACTTTTGGTTAGGCAAAAAAATTTTAGCACACCAAAGAGCACAAAAATATAAGGTGTAAAAGAAAAAAAAAAGACAAATTGGACTTCATCAAAAGTTTAATGTTTGCTTTTCAAAAGATACTGCTAAGAAAATGAAAAGTCAGATCACAGAATGGGAGAAAATATTTGCAGGACAAACACCTGACAGATAAGACTTTTATCCAGAATACATAAAGCATTCTTACAACTCAAAAAGGAGGCAAACAATTCAATTTAAAAAAAAAAAAAAAGGAAGGATTTCAACAGACACTTCACCAAAGAAGATATACAGGGACAAATAACTACCTGAAAACGTAGACATCATTAGCTGAGGGGAGTGCAAATTAAAACCACATGAGATGCCTGGACACACTCATTGTAGGAGGCAGAATTCTAAGAGGGCCCTGAGATTTCCACCCACCTCTTATAATATCTGAGTAATCCCCACCCCATAAATATGGGTAGGACATGTAATTGTGTCTTGTTAGTTACAAATTTGAATGGCTAATATTTAAAAAACTGTTCCAAGTGTCATCTAAGATGTAGAGAAACAAACTCTCATCCATTGTTAATGAGAATGTAAAATGGTACAGCCATGTTGGATAATAGTCAGTAGATTCTTTAAAAGTTAAATATACACCTACCATAGGATCCAGCAATCCCACTCCTATATATTTACTGCAAATAAATGAAAACACATGTCCACGCAAAGACTTATACCCAAAATATTTATAGCCACGTGATAGTTTGCAAGGACAACCACAAAAACATACCATAGACTGGGTGACTAAAACAGAAATGTATATCCTTATAGTTCTGGATATAGTTCTGGAGGCTGCAAGTCCAAGATCAAGGTGTCAGCCAGACTGATTTCTTCTGAGGCCTCTGTTTGGCCCAAAGAAGGGTATCCTCTTGTTTCCTCTGCACACCCATGCCTCTAGTGTCTCTCTCTCTATCCTAATCTCTCCTTCCTATAAAGACACAGGTCAAATTGGGTCAGGGCACACCCCACATCCTCATGTGAATGTTGTAAGTAACTTCTTTCAAGGCTCTGTCTCCAAATACAGTCTCATTCTGAGGGCCTGGAAATTAGAGCTTTAACATATGAAGGGGGGCATGTAATTCAGCCTGTAATTGTAAATATTTTCTCAGTTCTATTAATAATAATAAAAACAATAAAAAATTTAATCAGCTGGTGAATGAATAAACTAAATTATAGCACATCCTTGCAATGGATGACTGAACAGTAAAAAGGAATGAACTATGGATGTGCACACGACCAGGAAGAATCTCAACAGCATTGTGCTCAGTGGAGGAAGCCAGACTCAAAGCAGCACGCTTATATGATTGAATATAATTTTCAAAACTCATCAAACTCTACACTTAAAAGGAATGAATGTTATTGTGTTTAAATTATATTGCAGTAGACGTAATTAAAAACAAAACCATGCAAAAACTTCAACATCAATTTGACGTCTTGCTAAGCAGTCGGTTTCTTGCTGCACACAGCCTCCTTAGCACAGATTCCCAATTTACTCGTTTTCTTTTCTTCTGCCTATAGTACTTATTCTTTTTAACATATTATACAATTACACAAATTTGTTTTAACCATATTTTCAAATCTCCAACGCTTTCAAGCTGATGTTTTCAGTATTATATCCAACAGTTTTAGTTGTCCTAAATGTCACATTTGGGGAAAGTTACCTAGTTGCTTGTGTGAAAAGCAGCCAGAAACAAATGCAAATCCTTCATCAGTTAAGGAACCACCATGCAGCACTCAGATGTCCTAGACTTTCAGCAAATTGATGTAATGGACTATTATGCTGTCTCCCACATGGAGAAGCCAAGTGTACCGTATATGGCCATATATGGTGAGCTGTAAAGGACATTACTGCTTTTTAAAAATATTCTGACACAGTGTTCTAGCATATGTAGAATTATAGACCATTACTCTTTTGGAAATACATGTGGCCATGCAACACAATTGTTTTAACAAATGATATGTCTCTTCTGGAAGTTTGAGAGTTAATGAGCAATTCACCATGTCCCTCTTTACCCTCAGCCTGACAAACTAATTTATGATCTGAGTTGTAGAGGATCTACCAGTCAGGGTCCCAGGATGGAGTGGAGTCCACTAGCCAAACCATGATTTATATGACACAAAAATAAGAGTTTCTGGTTATGAGCCCACATGATTCTCAGGGGGCTCAATAATGAGGGATGCTTATTACTCCACTGTAACTTAACCTATTTAAGTGGACATATACAGGAAATCTGAAAATCTGAATCCACTAAGAAGGCTTATTCACCTCCTAAGAAAATACTCAACAAAAATGTGTGGACTGTGCCAAGATATATGGTAAGAGTTTTCAGATTTTTTTTTTAAAAACAATTGTCCATGTTATATCACTGAGCGATGAAAAAGCTCAGTGACATTTTGCGGAAAGTCTACCTGCTGGCCTAGTGTCATCTTACACCACTTTAAGAGATGTGGGTTTTTTTTTTTTTTTTTCCAATTACTCCAAGAAATGGGTTCTAGGAAAGTGTTCTGAAATAATTCCTACTCATAGGCTGAGGCTCTTTGTGGAATTCCTGAATGTGTTGAGCTAAAAGTAGAACCACTTCACTGGAGCGAATACAAATCTGGATTGGAAGTTGTACATACTATGGCAATTTTTCAAGACTGGACACTGCGTACGTGAGCTGGGACTCCAAGCAAAAAGGATTTAATTTATAAAAATAAAAAATTTTTAAAAAGGATTTAATTTAAAGTCTCGGACAGAGGCATTTCACCTGCTCCAGGTCCCAGCCATATCAGCCATAGTGGCCGCCCTTGTCCAAACTGTCTCAGAATTCAGACTGTTTTCCTTTTTTCTTGGTGGCTTCTCCCAGCCACTTGGTCTTTGGGAACAGGCTGAAAACTATAGCACGAGTCTTCAAACCCAAACTCTCCTGATTCCTTGCTGCTCCTGAAAATTACCAATCCAGGTAATTTTTAAAAGTGGAGTTTTATACCAGACTGGGAGTGAAAAGACTGACCAACGTTACATGACCACGTCACATATTTGTGCCCTGTGCACTTCCGTGGCTTGAAAGCTGGAGGAAACCTGGTGGTTGACTTGTTTCCACTTTCAGTTCTGGTGCTGGGCCTGTACACGTCTGAGCTCCACTGTTCTCCCAACGCCTCCCAGCCCCGGGCCACCCCCAGGTACGGCCTCGGCCAGCCTGCAGGGGGACAGCTCGATGCTGATGTGCGCAGGGGGAGGGAATGAGCTGGGCCTGTCCCCTCTTTCATCCTTCACACCCGCTCCTCGGAAACACAGAAGCCGGCGAGATGAGAACACATGTCCAGGTGGTGCAGAGGTCAGGGTGCGGGGTGGGGGTGGGGGTGGGGGTGGATTTAGTTTACATGCTGCCGACAGGGTGGCTGCGCCGGGGCTATGGGCGAATGAAGTTCATTAAGCTACTTCCCACCTTGGGGTACGTCTGAAATTCCTCCAATAACAGGCCCCTTCAGGGACCCCCAGGGTAACCGGGGGCCCCTACTCCCCAGGGGCGCGCGCCCTTGGAGCTGCGCTGCGCAGAGAGAGGTTGCGGTTCGCGCCGGACTAGTAGGACCGAGACGGCTGGGACAGCGGCCCGCGGACCCGCCGCGGATGTATTTCGTGCTCGTAAATAAGAGAGGTGCCCGCGTTCCTGTTTGAGCGGAAAGTCCTCTGTAGACGCGCCAGAAGGTGGGGTCAAGGGTTACGGCGGCTTCCCCGGAGGAGCCCGGCATCTCCAAAATTGTCGTCCTTCGAGCCGGATTCGAACCAGCGACCTAAGGATGCCTCATTGCTCCATCTACAGTCCTCCGCTCTACCAACTGAGCTATCGAAGGACCCCGGAAGGGCCTCTTGCAGGATTGCTGAAATAATGTCTATCCGGAGGGTTGCCGTGTTGGTAACGTTCAGATTCGCTTCTAAAAGTGCAACTTTGAGCTGTCTTCTTAGATACCGAGTGTATTTTCTATAATGAACTGGGTCATGGCCATGGCTTTAGAAATACATGAAATTCATTGGGTTGTACATCTCAGACGTTAGGATATTACTTATGTCTATCTCAAGGAAAAAACCCAAAGGGTACCCATCCCATGTCCTCTTACCCTAGGAATAGCATAGCTCAAAGTAATGCCCTGGGTTACACCCGGCTTCCTTCCTGCTCTCTGGTGACTTCCTTCTTCTCTCAAAAGCGTCAGTTTGTTCAGTAAGTGTTATAGTTGCCATAAATACAGACAACTAGGCTGAAGATCTCTGGGTTGGGAACAGAGCAATGCCTGGCATTTTGGTACACTGCAGTACTTCATTCTGAAAGTCTAATGGGAAATCGTGTGTATTCATAATGCCAGCGACAAAAAATTTGGAGTGTTGAGTGTGTGCACGTGTGTGTGTAAATTTTTTGTTGTTGATGTTTGGGTGGTTCATATTATATTGCGTAATTATAGTAGAGCAATTAAAATGAAACACAAATCCTGAAAATTATTAAATGGAGATATAAATATTCCTTTTCAAAGTTCAATCATTCAACGTTGAAGTTCAACATAGATTCATCAGTTTCCTTGCATCTGCTGCAGAAATAGACACAGATGGAGAAGATACTACACTATCTGGAGCAAATATGTATACATTTTCCTTTGTAATATATTTAAGGAAAAGATTTAAGATATTTAAGGAAAAGATTTAAATATATTTAAGGAAAAAATATAATTAAGGAAAAGTGGATTTCTGTATAAAATATCTGTACTTATTAAAATAAAATTTCTACAAAATTATATTATTGAAAACATTCCAAAATTTTCTTCAAACAGCACTCACCAATGCCTATTAGAAATGTTGAAAGCACATGGTTGCTCTTGAACTTAGTCATTAGGTCCTTTTCTGTGAGAAACTCAGAGAATAGGACCTAGTGACTTTTTTTCAGTGTTTCTAGCCTGATAGAAAATTCACAGCTAGAGGAAAAATAATCTTAAGAAGTGGACTGTTTCTCTTGACATTATTAGGTGTCCTGTCCATGCCTTGAAACCCAGTGGAAAATAGCCAAGTTGCCAGCAAGTGACAGGATTTCAGAGTGCTGCAAGATTCATTACTGGGGTAATGAGGCACAGGAAGTCCACAGAAGGGAAACAGGAATGTATAAGCCCACTCTCCCCTGCTCCCAGGCTTGCATTCTTCTTCTAGCTTCCTCCTGCCAAAGCCTAACATGGGGTGGGGGGGCCTCCATAATGTGGTATACAGAGCTCCTGCCTCACAAGGCAGATTGAAAAATGATTATTGTCTTAGTCTGCTCAGGCCACTGTGACAAAGTATCACAGGCTGGGTAACTTTAACAATGGAAGTTAATTTTTCTCACAGTTTTGAAGGCTGGAAGTCCATGGCCAACGTGATGGCCATTGGGTTCCTGGTGAAAGCACTCTTCTTGGCTTGTGGATGGTCATCTCCTGGCTGTGTCTTCACGTGGCAGAGTGAGCTTTATAAGGGTCTCCCCTTATAAAGACACTAACCCTATGATATCAGGGTTAGTGCTCTACCCTTACAACCTTATTAATCTTAATTACTTTGCTATTCCAAACACAGTCATATTGGGGATTAGAGCTAAAAACATTTGAATTTTGGAGGGAACACAACTCAATCCAGAGCAGAGAGCTTAGAGTTGAGTCAATGGTTTAACAACTGGTGAAGCTTCTATGTGAACTTTAAAATAATATTCTTGATTTTCATTTAGTACCTGTGGAAACTGAGTGTTGGAAAATGTAATACCCAATTCGGTATTACTGGAAACCAGCACTCCCAGCTCACGATTGAAAGTCCCCAGACAAACCAGTCACTTCCAGCTGAGTTGTGCCAGTGCCCCCATGGATCTGAGCTACGTCCTGTCACTAAATTCTGCACCTGCACCCCTAATAGAGTCATTGAAAATAAATAGGGAGGGAAAAAATGAGTGGAGGCCCAACTGACTTGCGTCTGCAGCCAGGCAAATTCTGTCCAGGGAAGAGTAAGTAGAAAGCACACAGGTGATGGAGAGATTCAGGGTAAGGCTGACCTTGAGCCAAATCTTGAAACGAATGGTGGGTTTCTACACACACATAGGACACCTGAGTTGTGGACTCTCTGGTCTAAGTTGTGAGGAGGAAGGTAGGTGGAAGGTTTTGTCCCTCAGAAAGTTATTCATCCCTTTTAATCAGTCGTGATTGCAATGAAAAAGAAAAAAAAAAAGAACAAACGTAAAGGGTATTTTAAGGATCTCAGAAATGCCTGCTCTGCATAGAGACATAGAGTCACTTTCTTGAATGAGTTGTTTCTCCTCCATTTGAATTTTGATCACTTGCTTTCAATGTCATTAAGAGTAAAAATAACACTAACCCAAAAAGAGGAAGTCTCCCACGATGGGATATTAGGGCAAGAAACAGTTGAAGGTTTGGATGTTGGTTGAAGGCCTTCAGATGGCTTTCTGGAATGTGATGGGTTTCTGGCAATGCCCAGCGAGTCCTCCTCCCCAGAGCGAGCTCCCAACAGTAACCAGCACCAAGTACCCAATAGGTCCAGTAAAAGTAAAAGACACGGCTACCACCTTTGTCTTTTTGCAAAGACTCTGCATCTAAGCCTGCAGTCATAATTATCTTAGCATCCTAGTAATGTTTTCCTTAGAAAAAAACAAACTTGTTACACCCTTTGATCAAAACCGGGACTGCAGAAGCCAGAATGAAGAAGAAATTAACTGGGACGCGCGCCCCCTCGTGCCCATGTGTCCACAGGCGATGATTTTAAAAAAGAAAAGAAAAAAAAAAAAAAAAAAAAAGCCAGGCAGGGATAGATGTAGGGACTTTGGAAAATCTGTTTCTCGGGCCAGCTGAGTCAACGAGTGGAAAATTTAGGGGTGCAGGGATTGTCGGGATCTACTGCGAAGGCCAAAGCCGCGCCTCATTGCTCGAGAAACTTGGTTTTCCCTCCTGGATGCGCCTGCAGCTTTCTTCCGGTCCCGTTTCCTCAGATAGGAACCCAGGGTTAAACTCTCGCCCAGTTTCTAAGACTAGCGTTTCTGAGGATTCCCTGGCCTGGACTCCGCCTGCACTCCCGGGTCTTCCCGACAGGATCCAGACCCGTAGGGCAGGTTGTGGGTGGCTCGGAGGAACATCACCCCGGCTGCAGTCTCGCGCTTCGTTCGCGCCCAGTACTAACAGGTGGCGCCTGAATCACCTCCAGGTATCTAAGGGAGTGAGAAAGGCGCGGCGGCATCTCGGGTGGGGAATTAGCTCAAATGGTAGAGCGCTCGCTTAGCATGCGAGAGGTAGCGGGATCGATGCCCGCATTCTCCAATTTTAGGCTTTTTCAAACAGGACCAGCATAAAGCTTGGCCAGGTCCCTAATAGGGATGGCCTTTCCTTCAAAAGCCACGCTCTGGTGTCTTGTCTTCGGACAGTGCTGGGATAGGCATGGCTAAGTTCTTTACGGAGGATTTCTCAAACGTTTTGCAGATTTGAATATCAGTGTCTGCCAAGTGGATTTACACGTCTAGATTTATTTATGCATTAATATTATATTTGCATTCGCAGAATCTATTTCCCACATGTCCCATCTATTGAGGGCAACCTGAAGTTCTTAAAACTGTGACGAATGATTCCCATTTCTTAATGAGATGGTGAAGAGCCAGATAATATGTAGGTATGTTGGAGATTTGTTTTCGAAACATGCATTTTTCCTCTTCTGGGGTGGTCTTTGGAGGTGGTGGTGATAATGCTGATACTGATACTGGACTATGGCAGTATACTGGAGTATGGCCCAATTATGGGAGATGGAGGACCTCTATGGTGTTTTGGGGAGAAGCTCAGACCAGGACTATCTAACAAATTTTGCATCCAAAGCCCAAATATTATCCTTGAAAAGAAAATTGAACCATTTTTCTTCTTTATTCTTTTGTCCCAATTTGTTTTCAAAAAGCAAGAAGTGACTCAGGAGCTACCATTTTAGACCAACCTTCAGCCCTTAATAGGGGTAGTTTCCAATACATTTTAGGGAGTGGTTCTCAAACCACTACCCCAATTCGAGACATTCTGACCTACATCAAAGTTTGAGAATCATTAAAGAATAAGAGTTCTGAAACATAGTAAGGAAAATACAAAACATTATCAAGGACAAAATTCTCACACAGCTTTTTAAACTCTGGTCTAATATATTTGTAGCTGAGAACTCTTCCATGGTGCTTAGTATCATTTTTGAGACAGGGTACAAGTGTGATTAATGTATCTTAATGAGATTGACCCAAAATTAGCAAATGCTTTCTATTGTTAAGAGAAATCTCTCTTTTGAGCTAATTCCCAAAATGGGTAGAAAATCCTGCCAATCCCCCTGTCTTGTCTGTTATTTGTAATTCTAAAATTTTTGTTTGTCTTGTATCTATGGTCCTCAAACCTTGCAGCCCAGTAATATCATCTGGAAGTTTTTAAAACTACCAATGCCTAGATCCCATCTCCAAACTATCCAAGCAAAGGTGCGTTGTAAAATCTGCCCAGGTAACTCTGTATCCACCGACTTTCTTAGCCAGGTTGAAAACCACAGTTACATTTAAAAAAAGAAAAGAAAAGAGAAAAAAGAAAACCACAGTTACATAAGTAAACAGAGAAGGGGGAGTAGTGCCCCTGAATTTCATACCACCCCCGAGCCTTCTTCACCTGGAAAAACCCCTTTCCAGAGACTCGGGACTCCGAGCCCACCAGGAGGCGCGCGTGTTCCACCAAGTACCCGCCGGTCGCGGCCTTCCGGCCGGGGTCCCGGATCGCGGGAAGGGAGAGCGGAGACGCGTCTGCCGACCCCGAGCCCCGCTGGGCCGCCTCTGCTGCGCCTGGTCAGGGACCGGTATTTCTCGGCGGCCCGCAGCTATCCTGTATGGAAAGTATGGGGCTGAAATGAACTCTGATCGCGCGGTGTTAGTCATTGTTCCAGAAATGGAAAAAAAATGTTTAAATTGGACTCGCTGTCCATCGGGATAGTCTTAGTAGATGAGCATCGAGGATATATGTATATGTAGCTGGAATACACCATTTCAGGGTGGAGGTTTAAAAAAAAAAACCCGCAAAACTTGAACTCCTTCGAGCCGGATTCGAACCAGCGACCTAAGGATGGCCGTGCGGGCTTCCACTACAGTCCTCCGCTCTACCAACTGAGCTATCGAAGGAATCACACCGCCTGCTCTTCTCGCAGCAGATGCCATCTCTGCGCAAGGTTGGGCGTCTGCAGGCGCTGATGGCTCGATTTAGCTGCGTTGCTCACAGGTCTGCCTGCCCCAGCCGCGTCCACTTTTTTTTTTTTTAAGCTTTTTTTTTTTTTTTTTTTTCATAATCCAGCAACCTCACGGAAGTGACACTCAAAGGTACACTGCCCCCGACGAAGAAGAAAACGGGAGCATCCGCTGGTTTGCATAAAGGACAATAAAACAAGGAGACACAGGAACGGATAAGACCTGAGCAATGAGCATCTTTTATTAGGAGGAATGAAGGGAGTCAATATTGACTCAACCTACAAACAGGATTTGAAATACTTCAGTCTACAATTCTAACAGGATAATTAACAGGAGGGGGAGGAGGACGAGGAGGAGCTGATGGAAGAGGAGGGGGAAGAAAAGAAGTGTAGGGTTAAACTCTCCCAAACCATACTAAAAAGTTCTTGGATACTAGTCTTCGTAGATAAGCCAGACCAACACACTAATTCTAAACCCAGCAAAAGTCTATCCATAAGGAACTAAAACAATGTTTTTGAATTCTCTATGTTAACACAAGGTAGAAAGTCATGTCATTCAAATACTAGTTAATTTTGCAAAATGTGAGATTTTAGTTTAGTTTTCTGGGACTGTCTGAATCTCAAAAGGTCTATTATTCTCTGTTAATGGAATCGATCCGAAGTGGCCTCCGACATGAAGAATGTTTTATTCTTCACGTTCCACTAAACCTCATTCAATTGTCCTATAAGGGAGCCATACACACAGAGCAAACGATCCTCCTTGTGCAAGTAGATCATTAAGACCATCTGTGACACAAAGAAACATTTCTCTTTTCCGAATAAGAATTAAAAGCGAGTTGCTAATCCTTTAATTTGGCCATTGACCTCCTCAAGTCTTTATGAAACATCTATTTGAAGAGGGGTCGGTCTGAATGAATTAAATATAAAATTTTACCTCCTCCTCAAGCCCCACTGACTAAATAAGTTATTTTGTAGATGTAGTATTATCCATCTTGTCAAAGTACACCTTTCAAAAAGTTAAATGCATGATCCTTCCTTATACAGATTTTTTTTTAAAGTCCTTCATTTTGTTCCGCTGCACATTTGGGGAGATTCAGAGATAAAGAAGACAGGCCTTAAGGAAGCCCTGACGAAGGGGGGCGGGGCGGAGGGCAGGGGGAAGGTACAGGAGATTTGGGGGATTCTGAGATGCGTATATACATCCTGTATTCTTGCAGGTGAAGAATCTTGCCTGAGTCACATACATGATTCTTTTCTCTATATTTTCAAAATAAACTATATAATTCCACGTGAACACGGGAAGAAGCAGAAAAGTGTGGGTGTCCCATAGTTTTTCTCCTTCGTGAGTATCCTTGGACGCAGGTAGGAGAGGAATTCGAGTCCTGCCTCCGCACGCTCTGCCCCGTCCCTGCACCCAGCGAGAGAAGAGCGGGGGGGGCGCGGGCTCCGGGCCCAACAGAGGGGGCGGGGCGCGGTGCCGGTGAGGGGGGGCGCGGGTAAGCGCGGGCGGGAGTCTGGAGACTGGGGTGCAAGGGCTTGCGGCACCTCCAGAAAACCACAGCGCGTGGGGGTGCCCCTCGGCAGGAAGCGTCTCCAGTGGGACCGCGCCGGTCTCCCACCTGCAGGCACTCGCCCCCTCTTCCACCTTCCTCGGCTTCTGGGTCTGTTCCCCCTCCGGGCGCCCCCCTCTCCCCGGGGGAGGGCACTGCGCGAGGGAGCAGAGGGCCCCGGCGCGCCGCGGCCTGGTGACTGGGGCGCGACCCGAGTCTGCGGAGGGCCCGGGCTGCTGGGCTCCGCCCACCCCTCACGTCGCCCCGCCCCGCCCCGCGGGAGCTGCGCCGAGGGCTCCCCCGAGACGGTTCCGCGGGGCGCTGTGGGCGGCGGGCCTCCTCCATCCGCTGAAGGTCCCTTGGTTTTAAGTGGGGCCCGAGCTGCCGAACCTCAGGTCGCCCCTTCCTTGGTCTCCTCGGTCAGGCTCAGTGAGCACCTGCCGGCCAGGCCCGCGAGGTTGGAACCGGTGCCGGCGGCCAGGTGCAGGGGGGCGGGGCGGGGCGGGGCGGGGGGCTCAGGGGGGCACACGCGGCGCCCCGCTGTGAAGTGTGTCCTAATGCTTACTGGGTTGTAATACTTCAAAAAATAGATACATACGACCTTCTCTATAGGCAAGGCCGGTTTAACACGATTTAAAAGTAAATACCGAATCACCGTGGTAGAAATTACAGCAACACGGCAGATTATTTATCAGTGTGTATGATGCAATGGAAAGAACAAAGGCTTGGAACCATTTGGTTCCATTTGGTTCCAAAAATGTTGCTCAGTCTGATGTCAGGGAAATTACTACATATTACTACCACTTTTTTTTAAAGTTCAAGTAGAATTAGCAGTGTTATGTTAGTTTCAGGCCTACAACATGATTCAACATTACTCATTGCTCAGTATGGAGCAAGTGTAGTCACCATCTGTCACCAGACATTAGCACAATATTATTGAGTCTATTCCCTATGCTGTACTTTTCATCTCCTTGACTTAATTTTGTAACTGAAAGTTTGTACCTCTTAATTTTCTGTATCTATTTCACTCATTTCCCCCACCCACCTTCCCCTGGCAACCACTGGTTTGTTCTCTGTATTTACAAGTCTGCTTTTTTGTTTGTTTTCGTTTTAGATTCCACATATAAGGGGAATCATGTGGTATTTGTCTTTCTTTGTTGACTTATTTCACTTAGAATTATACTCTCCAGGCCCATCCATGTTGTCATAAATGACAAGATCTCATTCTTTTTTTTATGGCTAATGTTCCATTGTACATATATGTATATACCACATCATCTTTATCCATTCATCTATTGATGGACACTTGAGTTGCTTCCATATACTGGCTATTGTAAATAATGCTGCTGTAAATGTAGGGATGCATACATCTTTTCAGATTAGTGTTTTCATTTTCTTTGGTTTAGTACCAGTAGTGAAATTGACTGGATCATAGGATAGTTCTATTTTTATTTTTTGAGGAAATTTCATATTGTTTTCCACAGTGACCACACCAGTTTACATTCCCACCAACAGTGCAGTAGGGATCCTTTTTCTCCATATTCTCACCAACACTTGTGATTCCTTGTCTTTTTGATTCTAGCCATTCTAACTGGTGTGAAGTGATATCTAATTATGCTTTTGATTTGCATTTCTTTGATGATCAGTAATGTTGAGCATCTTTTCATGTGTCTGTTGACCACTTATATGTCTTCTTTGGAAAAACGTTGATTTGGGTTTTCTGCCCATTTTTAATCTGATTGTTTTTTGGGTGTTGAGTTATGGAAGTTCTTCATATATTTTGGATATTTACCCCTTATCAGATATGTCATTTGCAAATATCTCCTCCTATTCAGTAGGCTACCTTTTCACTTTGTTGATGGTTTCCTTCACTCTGCAAATGCTTCTTGCTTTGGTGTAGTCCCAATTGTTTATTTTTGCTTTTGTTTCCCTTGCCTGAGGAGACATATCTAGAAAAATGTTGCTCAGTCTGATGTCAGAGAAATTATTACATATGTTTTCTTCTAGGAGTTTTATGGTTTCCTATCTCACATTTAGGTCTTCAATCCATTTTGAGCTTATTTTTGTGTGTGGTGTTCATTCTTCTACATGTAGCTGTCCAGTTCTCCCAGCACCATTTACTGAAGAGACTTTTTCCCATTGTACATTCCTGCCTCTCTTGTCATAGATTAATTGGCTATATATATATGTGGGTTTATTTATGGGCTCTCTATTCTGTCCTATTGATCTATGTGTCTATTTTTGTGCCAGTGCCATACTGTTTTAATATGATTATTACAGCTTTGTAGTATACCTTAAAGTATGTATGTTATACATATATGTTATATGTTAATATATATATACATATGAACTATATGGAGTTGTGATATCTCCAGCTTTGTTCTTCTTTCTCAAGATTGCTTTGGCTATTTGGGATCTTTCATGGTTCCATACAAATTTTAGTGCATTTTGTTCTAATTCTGTGAAAAATGCTGTTGGTGTTTGATAGGGATTGCATTAAATCTGTAGATTATTTTAGGTAGTATAGACATTTTAACAATATTAATTCTTCTGGTTGATGAGCATGGACTATCTTTCCATCTGTCTCATCTTCATTTTTTTTCATCCGTATTTAATTGTCTTCAGAGTATAGGTCTTTCACTTCCTTGGTTAAGTTTATTCCTAGGCATGTTATTCTTGGTGAAATTGTAAATGGGATTATTTTCTAAATTCTCCTTCTGCTACTTCACTATTAGTGTTTAGAACACTTAGACCACTTTTGAATCCTATCTCTTTCTAGCTGTGTGACCTAACTTCCTTGTGCCCTATGCAAAATGGGGATGATGACAATAAAGATAGTATGGATCTTTAGGGGTATTGTTGTGGATAACAAATGAAATAACATTTGTAAAGCAAATTGCATAGGGTGTACTGCTCAGTCCCACCCCTACTGGGTCAAGCAGGGGGAACCCCCACAGGGTGCTTTGACAAATTTCTATCTGGGCCCCACCTTTGGGTAATTCAGAATGGAAACTTCCAGAATATACCATCTGAATCATAAGGGTATCAGTTTAATCCTTAAAACAACAGGTCCCAAACAATGTCACAAAAAATACAGGTACATAATTTAGACTACGTAAGTGATCAGATTTGAGTGAGATTAAGTAAGGAAGCTTTCCTAGATGGAGTGAAATTCTTTATATGGCAATTTTGAAGAAGTGATTGATAACAAAATTACTTTTGACAAAAAGTAGAGACATATGTAAGCAAGGTCTTAAAGTTACTTGATTTTTTTTTTTTTAACATTGGGCTCAGTAGTCATAATTGAATGAAAAGTCAGCTATTGGAGTTTTAAGACCAAAATTAATGAAAAGCAGCAATATATACACAACAGTGACCTTTATATTCACAAACACGTATTGGGCACTGACTATCCAGGTGTCATGTGTGCTATGTGCTTGGAACACACAGTGTTAAATAAGACACTCTCTGTCCCCAGAAGCTGTCAAAATATAAAAGCCCACAGAACAAGTTTGAGTGGGCCATAGAGTTAATGGTTGTAGCTTTGAAGGTTTGACCCGAAAGTGTGGTATTTAAGTTAATGGAACCTTTGTGGTTGGACCAAACTTTAATAAAAGTGTATTATTCTACTATTATAAACACTTGTTTTTTAGAAAAAGTCCTGGAATTTCTTGAACTCTTGACTTCAGTTGATTATACAAGCATGTGCTGAGACACAGGTAGTGAAGATGACTGGGCAAGGCAAAGCTAAACTAATTCTATTTGCCAACACAGGCCCTGCCTTAAGGTAGATCATTTTGCCTGTAGTACACTGTATAGATTGATTGCAAATATCTTATATAAAGACTGTCATAAGACGGTGAAAATACCAACAGATGTAAGTATTTCCAGGAGTTTCTCAAATTAAAATTTAACATTGTTTTCCCTTGAGATTTTGTTTTAATTGATTTGTAACTTCTTCCTCCAGGATTTCCAGAAGCAGTATTACTTGGAAGTGTAAGCTTGAAGAAAGGAAAAACAGAGTTAGGAATGTAAGAAAAGTAAAGGTAAAGTCTATGAAACTTTGCTAGACATTAGATAACTGTCAGGAAAAAAAAAAAATTTAACATGTCCATACTTGGACATGTTAGGCATGTCTTGCCTGATAGGCACTAGGCATTACATACTCTTTACTGAGGTCAGGGACTTTCTGGGCTGATGTGTTTCTAGTTAGCTCTTGACCATAGAGATTGCATGGAATCTTCAGTGTGGTGAGTTCCTTATAAGTGGTCATTGTTATTAGTGCTCCATAAATAAATCTTAGTGAATAAAAGAATGGTCATATATAGCTCTTATGACACTATATGAGGCAGGAATTAATATTCTCAAAGGGGTAACTGGTCCAAGATTTTATTGCTGAGAAATAGTGTCACAGTCTATTCTGATGTCAGACAATCTGTGTGCTAGCTTAACCTATTGATGCTGAACACAGCAATACGTGCACGGAGAGAATCGGGGAGTTTGGCAGATTGGTCTAGAGAAAAAGTACAACACAGAGAACTGTGAGAGGACTTTGAGTTGCAGATAAGTTTGGTGAAAGTTTGGTAATGTAAATGAAAGCTGAATGTGAGAACTCATTATCTGATTGTCCCCAACCCTCTTGGCTACATTGCCTTTCCTTTCATGCAGTCTTAGAGCAGGGTCTTCTCCCTGGAGAAGCTTTGTTGCAATATGGCTCTCCCAGGCCTGTTCTGACTCCTCTGTGACCCTGTGACTCGGGGCAAGCCTGTTAGCTGGAACAGGTCCCCTTCACCTCCCGTTCTTTTTTCACACCTACTGAGTCATTAGTTAAGATCTGTGGAAAGTAATTTCTTGTCTTCTACGTGGATTCTTATAGGTGTCTAGAAGAGGTATCCCTTTTATGATCTCCTTTTATTTTACGGTTTTCCCTTTCCAAAGCCTACTTTGAGTCTATTGTTTCCACATTGAATGCGGATATATTTCGTTATTTTATTTTATTTTATTTTATTTTATTTTATTTCATTTTATTTTATTTATTTGAGGAATAGAGAGCAAGAGAGCCCAACAGGGGGAGTGGCAGCGGGAGAGGGAGAAGGAGAAGCAGATTCTTTGATGAGCAGGGGGCCCACCATGGGGCCCAATCCCAGGACCCCAGGATCTAACCTCAGCCAAAGGCAGACGCCCAACCAACTGAGCCACCCAGGCACCCCTGAACACTGATATATTTCCTATGAGGGGGCTGAGAGGGATTCAGGCATTATGCCCAAAGGATGATTTGTATGCATTGACAGCCCTTACACGTGTTATCCTGATTCTCATAACATTATGAGTTAAATACACAGAACAAGTATTAGACCCCTTTTAATGGGTCACTGAGATTCTGAGAATTCCATTGGTTTGTCTAGCACCAGGAGACTTCCAAGTGACACAAAACTGTGTGTATCTGACACCTAACATCTTAACCCTTGGCTCAGTGTTATTTTCATTCTCTCTTTCCACCCATTTGCTTTTATACCAACCAGCGCAGAACTGCATTAAAAGGTATGGTGTGCCATTCTTTTTTATATAATAGGTTCATGCAGCTAATCAAATTCATCCTATTTTTACTCTTCCCTTGTAGAAGGACTACAGTGAGTTCTGTGGCTCAGTGGCTAAGGTCAGTGTGTACCACGATGGTGGCAGTGGCATCAAATTGGGTCCAGCTTTGTGGACAAGTACTACAGAGTTTGGCTCTCATTGATCCACATATTGGCACCTTAAGAAATCGTGATAAAAATGCAGTTACTATAAGATATGCATTTTGTGTTCCTTTACATGATGGTCATTCAGGTGGGGACACAAGAGAAATCACAGGGGAGGCTCAGGAAAACAAAAGTTTATTCTACTCACGGGCTCTAGAGCCAGAAAGTACTGTACACAGTGTAGGTTCATGTGGGGAAGCTCCAGGGTGGTCAGGAGGCAGAACCAGAAGTAGGGGACATCTAGACAAAACAAGGCTCAGTAAACAGAAAATTGGCTAATGTGAATAATTTTGATGGTCTCTAAGTAATGGGATGGTCCCTAGTTGCCTTGCACCTGGCTCTGGGATGATCCAATCAGTTCATGATCCAATTTCTCCAATTATCCCAAGAATATCTTTTATATATTTATTTGGTAAATGAGAATTCAATATAGAATCACTCATTACATTAGGTTGTAATGCCTCCAGTCTCTTAATATTCTTATAACCCTGACTTTTTGAAGGTGATTTGTCTTCTGGAAAGTCCTGCATTCTGGACTTGTCTCATGGTTTTGTTCAACTTGCTCTACTTTTTTTCCTACAAATCAGAAGTTAAGTCTAATTAAGTCTAACTTTATTAGATTCAAGTTAAACTTTTTTAGGGACAAGACTCCATAAACGAGGCTGATATTTCATATGGCAACACATCAGGAGGTGACCCAAATAATTTCAATTTTCATTTTAGATCACCTTCCCAGACATGCCTAACTTTTTTGGATGCTATTTCTTCCACTCAGATCCAAGGATTATTCACAGAAGCATAACCAATGGGGGTAGTGCTTTTCCTTAATGAGATGTGTGTGATGGGCTCTGACGGGCTCAAAAGAACGAGTATTAATTTAACCCTCAGATTACAACATTAACGGATTGGTTCCTTGTTCTTTGTTACATGACAGTTGGGGCCTCTTTCCCAGAGGCTTTACCCTCTAACCCAGTTGTGTGTGCAGATCTCTGAGCTGCAGTCCCTGATACTGGCTGACATCATTCATTACATTTCCCTTTTTATTTCACAATCAGAAAATGATACTGTCTTTTCTTTCTGGAATGCCAAGGGGGTTGTCCTCTGGAGCTGCTGGTGCAGATGACCTCTCTTGAGTAGGATATTTCCTTGCTACCTGGCCTATGGTCCAGCCTCTGCCAGGTTTCCAGGTCTGCCCTGGAAACAGGAGTAAGCTCCTACTTTACTGTACTTTCTACTCTGCTCACCTACCCAAGGCTTCCAGAAGCACACGTGGCTGTACAAATTGCTGTTGATCTCTTTCCCTGAACAGGCTAACCTAGAACCTTATATTCACAACATTGTGATTTTGTCTCCCTTTGATTTTTTTCAGAGACTCACCTCTCAAGTTTGAATTTATCTTTAAGCTCACATAGCTTGGTAGGCAGCCCCTCAAATTACTGATGTGTGGCATTTTTTTTATATCTGGCTCAATCCAGTACCATTCAAGCTCTAGTTAAGAACAGAGTCTGTGCATTCTACTTCTAGATTATCTGTCCTGAGGAAAAGCTGCTGTAAGATGGCCTTTTAGGTAATTTAGTAGTATTTATTATATAGTGTTAAATGTATAAAATATTGTGTCAAGGGAAACCTGGGTGGCTCAGTGGCTGAGTGTCTGCCTTTGGCTCAGGTTGTGATCCCAGGGTCCTGGGATCGAGTCCACATTGGGCTCCTCTCAGGGAGCCTGTTTCTCCCTCTGCCTATGTCTCTGCCTCTGTGTGTGTGTGTCTCATAAATAAATAAATATTTTTTTTAAAAAAAGATTGTGTTAAGTGTCATAAAGACAATGCAGCTAAATCATTCATTCAACAAATATGTGAGTACTTACTATGTGCCAGAGAAGTTTCTGAATTCCAAATGTCACCTAGTGTTTTGGGTGTTTTTTTTTGTTTTGTCCCCCTGCTATGAACTGAATTGTGTCCTCCCCTCCTGCAAATTCATATGTTAAAGCTTTACTAAAGTTTACACTGAATCCCCTGTGTGGGTGTATTTGGAATATAGAAGTAATTAAAGTTAAATGAGGTCATAAGGGTGGAGCCCTGATGCACTAGGGTTAGTTTCCTGACAAGAGAGGGCTCACTCCTCTCTTCCACATGAGGACACAATGAGGAGGCATCTTCGAACCAAGAAGAGAGCTCTTACTAGAAGCTGAACAGCTGGTACCTCAATCTTGAACTTCTCAGCCCCAGAACTGAGATAATAAATTTCTGTTGTTTATGCCATCCAAGGTATGGTGTTTTGTTTTGGCAGCCCAGGAATAATAAGACACCCCACCTGCCCAACACTCTTTCAAACCTCCTTTCATCAAGGACTCCTTTGCAGCTAATATGTTATATCAAAGGAGTTAGGTTAGCTGGTGCTCAGGACAAGGCTCAGGGACAGCTTTGGCCTTGGAAGTGATGCCACAGGTCTTAGGTTCAGAAATTCAATTTTTAAATATGTCAACTCAGTTTTAACAATACAGCTAAGGAGCTGTAAAAATAGGGAAACAGCCTTCTGTTCTAAGAAACTCAAAAGATGTTTACAAGCCAGAAATCCAGTAAGTTCATTGACAGAAGCATATGTGGTTTATCAATAATACCTGTTCCACCCAGGATAACCCAATATAGATTTTCTGGCACCCCAGAAACCAGAACATTAGGCAGAGGCTGCAGGGTGAGGAAAGGGAGTTCAGGCTTTACAGTAAGACTTAGGGCTTCTTCATATGCACAACATGTGGTCTGGAAATCCTCCACGGTTGTTCCATTGTAGGTAGAATATCTATAGGAATCAGACATGAGGTCTTTGTTCCTTTGATTTGATGTGGTAAACGCTGGTAATTTCTTTATGACCCAATTCTGTCACTACCACCTATTTTTAAATCAGCCACAGCAAGGCCCTCCTCTCCTAGGGCCAGGAAACACAGCCAGGGACTCGGTTCTCATCTAATCTGTTACATCCCCTCAGTACGTAGGAGACAACCTTATTGAAGGCCCAGACCATGTTGTGTGTTTTCCTGTTAAGTATCCAACATGAGAAAGGTGCTTATGATAAACGTGTTCATCAGTTGATGTGAAAAATTCCTTGTCTGGTAAAGGGGATTTGGAAAACAGTCAAGGTTCAGTGTACCCTTGTAGGAAACTTCTTGTTCATGCATTTTCTTTTAGGTTCTTATAAGTTCTGGTTTGTTAAGGAATGGTTTAATAACAAACCAAGTTATGGAATCCTGAATAAAAATTTAAATAAACTCTTGGTGCATAAATTACTTTATAAATTGAATCCCAGATTAGCAATATAGAAGGTAGATAAGTTAACAAACCAAAATATTGCATCATTTAGGTTTTTAAGTTTTTTCTTTTAAAATAACCAGGAATGATTTCCTGGGTTTTCCTCTGGAAAAATTGTCATGAATCATTCAAGATTTAATTGCAGCAGGATAAATTGAGCTTTTGTACTGTTTAGGTATGACACATTTCTGTAAAGCTAAATAAACTAGCTGACTGCTGAGTCTTTTACATTAACTGAGTTTAATTTTCACATTACCAGTTGTTTTTATGGCTTATATAATCACCAATTTTCCAAAAATCATTTAAATGAGAAACAAAGGTCTCCAATATCTATGAAATAAGTAAAGTATCAGAATTAGAACACTTAACTTCTTCAAGAAAAAGGCTGATGGCTTCATCATTATTGTCTACTCTTATCAGATGAATTGAGAAAAGGAATGCACCTGTAATTTCTGTTTCGGTTTTGCTAGCAAATATTGTACTACTTATTCACTGGTCTTAAACCTTTAACTCACATCCCACATCTTAATAATCCAGAGTCAAAGGCTTTTCACCTTGACACTGGATAGGAGACCTTCCTGGAGGCTGTTGACGAAGATGAGCCAACACTACTAACTGCTCTAACCCTGACTGAGCAGGCCTAGTGGTCACACCCATTCCACCTGCACAATTCATACTGATTTGCAGCAATGATAACACAAGATTTGGAAAAAATATCATGAAAAAATGAAGAAGAAATACACTAAAACCTATCATCTTCCTCCGGCAGAAAACCAGGGAATTTGTTTCTTTAATTGAGAAAGAACCCACACCAATTCAGTTCCTCTCTGCAGCCCTTGCTTATTACATTTAATTTTAGATAAAAATGGAAATAGGGCTACATAGAAATTAAACATCAACATCTAGAGAATCACAAATGAAGACAAGACAGTGAGAAATATGCATGTTTCTGTCCTTGTTCTTCCAGAATTCTAACAACTTGTTTTTCTTTTAAGTTCATGAGCTGTAATACTTGAGATTCTCATCTGTAGGTTTTAAGATTTTATCTGCTGTATTTATCACCCAGAGGCAAGATCAAAGAAAATCTGCCTTGGATTCTTTCAAATACTAAGCATTTTGAAGAGTTCATCTTTAGTGATATCAAGTAAAATGTAGCGATACTCTAGGCAAGTATAACTCTTGCTTTGAGAAATTTGGCAGGATCCACCAGGCAACCACGACTTTGCATCAGTATAATATGGTATCAATGCTTCAGATGGAAGCATTTGTTTTGGAATGGGTTGTCTGTGCAGAAAGAATAGAACAGGTCGGTACAGAATTTCTAGACTTCTTGAATCATAGAAGGCCATAGTAACGACACTACCATTTTTTTCGATTGCAGCAATGGCTAATTCTGATGCCAACCGTACTCCAATATTAACTTTCATCATAACGGTGTCAGCTCCCTCCTCTACCAGCTGGACACCATAATCTCTTTAAAGTGGCTGGATGGTCATACATCTCCCATTGACAAGCTGAGTTAATTCAATTGGTTGAGTAGGATCCACTTGGCCAAATTGATAAGATACTGCAATCTATTGAGGCTCAAAGGCTGATAATGGCATCTGAAGCTATGATGACCTTCATTAAACTCATATTTTCGGATTTGAATGTAAAATGGAGTCTGCCCCCCCCCCCCCCCCCGCCCAAAGGCCAGTCTGGGCTGGGTTCCTCTCTGTTGTTCTCCTTTATGGCCTTGGCTATGTTTTCTACCTCTTCTCCAATCTCCTGCCATCTTTCCGGTTTCCTGGAGCCTGGATTGGGCTTTAGGGTGGTGAAGCTCACATGGGGCAGGGTCCGGAGCAGGCCCAGTGCCCTGGCCCCACCCCCTGCCCTGCATAGGGCCGGCCATTACCTGCACGGTCCAGGCCCTCCAAGAGCCTGTTCATGCATTTTATATCGACTCTTGATCCTTGCTTTTACTGTGTATATAATGACAATACCTCCAAACACTAGGGAGTCCACCTAGTTTAAAACATGATTCCCTGTACCCAACGTATAGGTGTGATTGATCTAAATAGGCAAAATACAGAAGAATTTTAGAACTTAATATAACATTACACAGAGCAAGTGATAGATTAATGACAATATTCAGGTTCCTGGGTAAGGAAAAAAGGAAGGTTTGGTTGGAAGAGGATGGAGAGTGGTAATTTGTCTTGACGCCATCGTGCCCGGACGTGGACATTCTTTCAATGCAGTCTGGATATTCCAAGGCTTGTGGCAGTCTCGAGGTGCAGACAGCAGGCAGTATCAGGTGTTCACAACAACACAAATGTTATCATCTAACTCCTTCTGCTCTGATTAGACACTAGCCAAGCTTTTATATGATTTTTGTCTTCCTAAATTTGAGGGCAATTACAACACATACACAGACACACACATGTACTGGGCCACCTAACAGTTTGTTTCTTGGCATAAGTTCATTCATAAAGCAGGCACTCTATCTTCAAAGTTATCCTTGTCCTTCAAGTCCCCATTAAAATCCCTTGGACAGCCTGCCAGACATACCCAGAAATCAGGTCACTTCTCCACACCTGCCCTGTGACCACTCAGGTGTGACTTGACCCTTTCGGCCACCAAGAGCCTTCTAACAGGTGTCCTTGTTTCTAGCATATCTCCTTCAGATCTCTTCTCAACACAGCAGCCAGAGTTATTCTTTTAGAAGCTAGGTTAGTTCCTGTCACTCTTCTACACAGAAACTTCAGAGACTTCCTGTCTCACCCAGTTCAAAGTCCTTACAAAGACTGTAAGACCTCACATTTTTTGACCTCCTCCCATGACTCATTTCCCCTTAAATGTTCTGCTCCAGCCACACTACTGCAAACATGCTTTTGCCTTCAGCTCTGCCTGATTCTTCTACTTAGAAACTCTTGAAAATAACACTGTGGCCCCTCTGTGTTCAAATGTTACCTTCAGTAAGGCTAACCCAATAATCCTGTTTAATACTATGATGAGACTCCCACCTATTCCCAGCACTCTGATCACATTCTAACATCAATTTTAGTTTACTTGTATCTTTGTTTGTTATTGTCTGCCTCCTTCCATAGAACTTAAGTGGCAGGTATCTTTGGTTTGTTCACTGATAAATCTCAAACACCCAAAACAATGCCTGACACACAGGAGTGGTCAAGAAATGTCTAGAATGAATAAATGGATGAGCATGTTTTATTTGGGTTATCAGGACCTCATCCCTCCAGAGTCTACATGAACTGGCAAGAGGAAGAGACAGAGGCAGAAAAGCATATAACATCAAGTTTCTGAACCAAAAGCTAATGATAAACACCTACAATCAGTGTTTTCCATCAGATATTGGCTCTTTGTGGGATTCTAGCCTGAGTAGGCAGCCAACTTGCCACATCTATCATGTTAAAATAGAAAGAACAACCTTAAAAGTGCTCGTTTCTAAGGCATCAGAGATTCAGCCTCACTAAGACTGAGATGGGGCCCAGGAATCAAGTTTTTGAAGCTCACCAGGTGATTCACATGTACGGCCATATTTGGATACCCAAGTTAGAGCATGCCCACTGAATTGTCCTGAGGCCTGAAGAGAACATTAGGACAATGTTAGTGAAGAGAGAGGAACATAAATGGCTAATTGTGCTTTTAGAATAAACGAGGAGGTATGTATGTGTGTGCTTTCTCTATTATGGCCATGGGCATTTTGTCAGTAAGTGCTAGTAAACCTAGGGAAGCTTCAAAGGAATGATAAAGGAGGACAGGCATGATGAAATTTTCAGAGGAACAAGGAAATCTCACAGAAAGGGTCAATTTCACCATGGAAATGATTTTCAAGCCACTCCGGAATAGCACAAACCATTCCTATCGGGGATCATATTGCCCAGGCACAGAACTGAGTTAACCTAGTCCATAACCAGAATGGAATTAGACTTCATTTTGGACCTCATTTCTCAATGTGCAGAAATTTGGTTAAGAAAAAAGGAGTGGGCAGCCCCGGTGGCGCAGTGGTTTAGCGCCGCCTGCAGCCCAGGGCATGATCCTGGAGACCCTGGAGAATGGAGTCCCACGTCAGGCTCTCTGTATGATGCCTGCTTCTCCCTCTGCCTGGGTCTCTGCCTCTCTCTGTCTCTATGAATAAATAAAAGATCTTTAAAAAAAAAAAAAAAGGAGTAAAAAGGATACACAGTAGGAATGAAATGAACGAACATAACTGGTTGGACAGGGCAGGTTTTTCCTAGAGGTGGAGAGTTCAGAGAAGTTGGAAGTAGAAATGCAATTTGGATTCTGAAAAACAAGCTTAAATCTTTGGATTTTATTGTGAAGGTAACTGCAATCTGTTGTGGGTTGTTTGATTCTTCCATTTGTCATATATGAAGGGAAGAAAGGTTGGAAACAGCATTACCTATCAGGAGGTACGTTGTGCTATCCAGGTGTGAGTGAGCAGGAACCAAACAGGTGGGTGAGGTAGTGGTAATGGGAAATTCATCTCCCAGAAGATAAGATGAAATTAGAGAGGGAGACAAACCATAAGAGACTCTTAACTCTAGGAAACAAACTGAGGGTTGCTGGAGGGGAGGAGGTGGGTGAGGCTGGGGTCACTGGGTGATGGGCATGAAAGAGGGCACGTGATGTACAAGATATGAGCACTGAGTGATATAAGACTTATAAGACTTATAAGACTGATGAGTCACTGACCTCCGCCTTTGAAACGGAAGGGAGAAAGAGAGAGAAAGAAAGAAAAAAAGAAGAAGAAAGAAAGAAAAGAAAAGAAAGAAAGAAAGAAAGAAAGAAAGAAAGAAAGAAAGAAAGAAAGAAAGAAAGAAAGAAAGAAGAGAAAGAAAGAAAGAAAGAAAGAAAGAAAGAAAGAAAGAAAGAAAGAAAGAAAGAAGAAAGAAAGAAAGAAAGAAAGAAAGAAAGAAAGAAAGAAAGAAAGAAAGAAAGAAGAAAGAAAGAAAGAAAGAAAGAAAGAAGAAGAAAGAAAGAAAGAAAAGAAAGAAAGATCGTTCATCTCCCATTATTCCCTAATGACACTTGCTTGGGCCAGAAAGTGGAGTCTCAAAACTCTGCGCGGACATTGCCGCCTCTCACCTCTGCCCTGTGTTTGGATTATTTTTTCCACCTTCAGATTATACCTTTTCCAACATTTCTGCATCCTTCTCCCTGTATCCTAAACCTTTTTTCTCGGGGGGTAGTACTTCTGAATCATCCGTGTAGCTTAAATACACAGAGCCCAAGCCCTACCTCAGCTAGGCCAGAAAAATGCATTCCCGGCAGGGGGCGCTGCGCCTACACCGCAAGCTGAATAGAGCAAGTCAGAGCAGCTTAGCAGAGAGCTGGTGAACCGTGGCCACTTGCTGTGATTCCAGAATTCCACTCCTTAAAAGTGTTGACCTCCAAAATTCCTCTTGTTCGACAGCGGTGTGGGACTTAATTTCTCAATGTGCAGAAATTCAATTAAGAAAAAACACTGAAAAAGTAAGGCAGTCACCCAATACAGGGCTCAAACCCACAGCCCCTGGATTAAGGGCTCTATACCTCTATTGACTGAGCTAGTCAGGGAACCTAAAGAGCTCCTTCCCCAATTTATTATGAGGACATATAAATTCTTCTTGGGCCTGCTAGGAATGCAGGATTCCAGATTTTGCTTGATTATTTTTGTTTTATAAAGATGGCATGAAAGCCAAGATGTATAAGCATTATTCTAAATGACTGTGCACATCCCACCCACTTTCACTACATCTCGGCCCACCTCCATTCTCACCATCTGCTGCAATAGACCCCAGAAGGTTTCTGGGATCCAAAGGTCGGCATCTCTGGGCGCTGTAACACTTACCCCAACTCTGGCATTCCCAGAGCCACGGACTGGTTGCCTATGCTCTTCCAGGCATGGAGGTGAGGAGTCCAGGCCCTCCTGGGCCCTCTCTGTGGCCCCCCTGTCACCTGCCAGCCTCCACGGTGCTCTGTGGATGCGGCCCTGAAGAAAATCTATGCGGTTTTTTTTCCCCTCCCTTTCAGGCCCCCATGCTTGCTCATTTTTTGTACTTCTTCACCATCAAGGCTGACACACACCTCAAGAGAGGAGGCGCAAATTCATTTTAATATAAATTATTTGACAACCACTAGAATATGGGATCCAGTGATTTTTTTTAATGTCTCATTTATCACCGACTACAGAAGTTCATCGAATATAACAGATGCTAAACAAATTGCTGTGTACCAAATATCTGAGTGTACCAACAGTATCTCCAGGAGGCGAGAGAAAGTGCCCCTTCCCAATAAGGAACCAGAACCCGGACCTCCTGAAAGATGGGGGAATAGGCAACGCTATGCTAACGAGGAAAGCCAAGATATCTTGTACAAAGTTTGCCAAAACCCCAACTCTGTAGTTCGGTGTTTTATTTTTCCATAAAAAAGCGATGCATGAATGGTGGATGATACTGAATTGAGATGTGCATCGTCTTCCTATACTTTCCTATGATCACACCCCTGGGTTGGAACTCTAGAGGAACCAGAAACATCAGCCTTTGCAAGAATCCCTTTAGAGTTGGCGGAACACGGAATAAAAGGCAAAACTGAAAAGTGCTTGTCTCTTTCAAGTCAGAGTTCCCGTGTTACTCGGATTGAGGGAATATGCAGCCTACACACTTCTACCAGAAGTGATAGCAGTTTACTGAATGGCCTGTGTATCCATTTGCGTTGTGTGAGAATTTGAAGGCCGAGTTAGAAAAAGTGGAATCAGGGGAAGTCACAAAAACTGGGCTCGTCCGGGATTTGAACCCGGGACCTCTCGCACCCTAAGCGAGAATCATACCCCTAGACCAACGAGCCACATATGCTGAGGCTCTCTCTGAGTATATTGAATATTTAGTAAAAACAATTTTTTTTTGGTATTCCATTCATATTTGGGTGTGTGTAACTATAACCGACCTTTATTTGGACTCTCCCTCCTTTCTTATTTTCAAAACCGGGTAGACGTGGCTCTCAGCACTTCCCCAGTCCTCGCAAGGAGCGCATCAAGCCTTAGTGCTTCGCAGAGGGCGCTGACCCATCCCGTGTAAGCAACAGCCAGGGCGGCTGCTCCGACAGTGCAGCAGCCTGAGCTCCTCCTCACCTGCACCGGTCGAGGCCCGAGCAGCCCCTCCCTCCCTCTGCAGGGGGACCAGGCCCACCGCCGCTCGCACGTCCCCGACCCTCGGGACACTCGGCCTGGTCCCGAGGTCCCCCACGCCCATAGCGGACGCGTGGGAGCTCCTACCGCTGTGAGGTCGTGGTTGGATACAGGAAATCAGCGGCCCTAGGAACACTGGGAGACCCAGGGAGCCGGAGCCGGCGTCGGTGGAGAAGTTGGCTGACACAGAGCGTAAGGACCAGAACCGGCCAAAGCAAAGGGGCTGCGGCCGTCGCCACCCGGCCGCACGGGGCAGTAGGGGCCGCAAGGCGAGGACACCGTGCGGGAGAGCCCATAGGTCAGAGTGGTGAGAACCTGCTCGTCTCTCAGACGGATTCCTCCCCTGTCCCGCGCGATGATGGACCCAAACCGCAATCCGACACCGTTTTCCTTCTAAATGAATTTAACAATCCCTACGGTGTCCGGCTGGCTTTCTGCTTCTCGGAGCAAACTTTCTGAGCACGAGGGCTTGCCAAGAGGGGTTCCCAGGGCTCTCCTACGATGGAGTGGACTCGCGGCAAAACGTTTCTTATGGGGACGCAGTCTTAACTTAGAACGCGGGCCTCCTTTTCCACCGGAGGGTCACCAGGAGGATTTAACTCAAGGCAAGGGCAAAAAAAAAAAAAAAAAACGTCGGGCTGGCCCGTACGGGGATCGAACCCGCGACCTTGGCGTTATTAGCACCACGCTCTAACCAACTGAGCTAACCGGCCAACTACGCAACAAGGGCGTTCAAAGTCATAACAAGAAGGTATTGTTGCAGCTTTTTACGCTGCAAACAGCATGGTGCATCCGCGCTGCTGATTTTGCCCGCACCGAGCTAGGCTTCGTCCCTTTCCCAATACTTGTCCTATGTTTTTCGTGCCCTGACGCAGCAACGAGGTGCTAGCAATACCCCCCGCCCCACTCCCTCTCTGTATTTTGAGGCCAAGATTATCTCTGCCTCTGAAGACCAGCCGGATACTACAAATTGCCTTTCATTAATGGGTCCTGGGCTAATTTCCAGGCTGATCTGCTTCCGCCATCTCTCCTTCCGGTGTTTTTTTTTCTACGTTTCCAGGGCTACTGGTTTCAGGTAAAGATGAACCCAAATACCTTAGAGTTATCCTGTTTTCCTCCCTACATACACAATTCTAAAAGCAGTGGCTACAAGGACACTGTGGAAATCGATGAAGAGGATATCAAGTCTAGTGATTCCACGTTTTAAAAACATGGTTTCTGATTGTGTTGGCAAAACATCTTGGAGATGCCGGGGATCGAACCCGGGGCCTCATACATGCGAAGCATGCGCTCTACCACTGAGCTACATCCCCAGCCCTGCAAACCCTGTCTTTCTAACTCTTCCCAATTCTTTGACTCCTATTTTCCTCCCCAGGAACCAGAAGATATTTTGAATACTGAGATTAAATTTTCCTTTATCTGCTCAGCAAAATCATAACATAGTTAAAAGAGCAACATCCATATTCCAAGTAGAGGAGTCTTCCAGCTATGGGACGTTTGTCAGACACTTAACCTAGAGACTAAGGGATGGAACCAAATACCTAAAAATCTGATGAGAAAAAGGACAGAGAGACTCTAAAAGCTTCTTTCTCATATGTTATCTAACTCGAATTTAAATAAAAATTTGAAAATAAAAAGCTCCTTTCTTTCCTTTTTTTTTTTCTCTTTTATTTTAAAGACACGTGAGAGGTACTGCAGTGATCTATAGGCTAATAAGATCCCTGGCAACTTGAAGCTGAATTGAGAGAGAAGTGGAAGAGTGTCTCAGAACAGGGGATATTTATTTACTTGAAGATAAATTGGCTGAAGAAATAACGACCTAAGGCAAGTCTTCCACCTGGATAAAACGGATCCAAATACTATAAGGGGCTCTCACCCATACAGAGCAGAAGGTCTTCTAGAGTCATAGTTGGCCTTGGGACTCAAGACATCCAGTGCTAAAACTGGGAAGTTAGTCACCCCACTGCACTTGGGTCCAGTCCCAGAATCCAGAATTTCCAGGCCAAAGCCCTAACCGGGCTTCTAGAAGGATGGATCTCCTCTATGAGTCTCTGGAGCACAAGGCTGGGAAGAGGAGGGAGGAGTGGGTCAATAGCAGGCCTCCTGTTTTCTTCTGGACCCTTCTTCCCAGCCCTGGAAATGTTAGGGTGCCCTAGTGCTTGCAGGGCATGTGTTCAGGGATCAATAGAATCTCATGCCCAAATTGTGCTGGTACTCAAGGACACCGACTGAGAAGATGATTAAGTAAACAGAGATGACTAAGTAAACCTGAGATTGGTTTGTTTGTTTATAGATACATAAGTTTGGATTTTATTATGGAAATTTCCATAGTATATTGTTCACAAACTTAGAAACACTATAATAGACGCCAAATTATAAAGAACAAAAGAGAGAGAATAAACCCCAAATTTAAGACAGTGTTTACCTGGGAGGGTGAAGAGATAGGACCCCAGAGGGACAAATGAAAATTGGTAATTGTCTAAGCTGAGAAATGCACATGTAGATGTACACAGTATTCTAATTAGTTTTCTTAAAACCCATATACAATGTAGGATGTGGACAACCAAGGACAGTGGGTATATGGGAACTTTATATTTTTGCAACTTTTTGGTAAATATAAAACTACTCAAAAGTTAAGAGTTTATTTAAATTAAAAATTAATAAATGAAGACAGCTGACACCCAGCACAAAATCAAACCACTCCCTCTGTTTCTCGATCCATATTCAGGTGTCCAAAGTGCCACCTAAAACCTTAAAAGCACCAGCAATGAATCAGCTTCATTTTGAAAGTGCTCTGTTTGAGGCCAAACGTAGAATATTTGAGATATTTCTCTGGGAAACTGAGGAACTGAAGGCCAGCATTCCATAGTTCTTGACTGCACTGAATTTTATATAGTATAGTATATATCTCTATATAGTATTGACCTATACAGATAGTGTGTGTGTGTGATATATAGTGTGTGTGTATATACACACATATAGTGTATATACACATATAGTGTATATATATACATGCATACATATATATACATAAACATATACTGTGTGTATATATATATATACACATATATGTATCTCTATACTTTATAGGGAGAAAGAATTTGGGGCAACATTATAATTAATATAATATGGTTAGACCTTGGTATTAAAGAAGACCCTCCTTGTGACTTTCTATGCTAATTAGTATATTTCTAAGCATTTTCTAAACGAGCAATGCTGAACCAGAATCACAGGTGAAACTTCTAAAATAATTTCCTCCTTCAAGTTTAGGGATAGATTGACTACAGTTGATGTGTCAGAAGCATTTCATGTGAGCCAGTTGAGGCGTATGAGAACTCTATGTGAGCCCGGATAGCTCAGTCGGTAGAGCATCAGACTTTTAATCTGAGGGTCCAGGGTTCAAGTCCCTGTTCGGGCGGTTTGTGCTTTTCTCCCCTGCTCCTGCATTTTTAACCCAGCAAGTATATAACCGGAAAGAAGATAATATCAAATCAAAGGCTGATTTCACTAAATAATGAGGGGATCCTGAACACAATACAGATATCATAACCTAGGATTTGTCCAGAATGTAGAATGGCCTTTTAGTAAGGTGGCTGGAAGCTGCAGCATGCTAAACATTTCATCCAGAGCACAAGTAAAAGTTTCATTAACAACGGTCACAAGTTATCAAAAGTCAAAACAGAACTGCTTCCTCTGCCCTACACTGGAGTGCTCCTTTCCAATCCTCTACTTTGCTCAGCTCTGGGGATGCCCACATCAGCCCTTAGAATTCAGGTCCCAGTTGCAGCAGCTTCCAAACTTTTTGGCCATTTCCAGTTTGAACTTGAGTTTACATCTGGACCCAGACACACAAATGTAGCAGGAACAAAATTGACTAACCACTGACCCTCACATATGCACTGCATTCTGATATTTCAGATTCCCTCCTATTTACAATGCTGGGAACTAGCCACCAGTAAATTGATTCCACATCCCCCTCAGTGGGAAACATTGGGCTTAGAGTAATCACAAAGATGGAATTACAGGGTGATGCATCCTGTGCCAAGTAACCTGCCTGCTCTGCCCCTTCCCAGAAATCCCAGGCCCCAAAAACCTCAAGTGACCTGAGCGCATTGGCAGCAACATCATCTCTGCCCTGCTTGGAGTCTCTGAAGAAACAGAACCTGGCAGCCCTTGCTTGAGATTTCATTTGGTCATTGCCCAAAGCAGAATTTTCATCCTAGAGGATCCAGAAGATAATAGAGAAAGTGGATTTTACATTGCTATGAAAAATCATCAAAGTTGCTACAAGCAATTCATATATTAGATCATTATAACATGGCACTGGATTAAGGTAATGGATATGTTGTATTTCCATTCTCCATTACTGTCCCGATCCCTAAACCTGTCTCCATTAATCTTCAAACCTACAAGTCAACTAGTTCTAATCATTTGTTTTACCAGAAAAAGCCAAATGTGGCAGGCACCTTCCACTCAAGAAACTCAGCTACTTTGAGGTTGGTGTCCAGAGGAAAAAGCTACTAGAAGTTTCCATGGGTCATTTACCCTTCTATTGGGCAGATGAGTTGAGGAAAACATCCAGATTTGAATTTTCCAAGCCATGCTTCTAGAAGAAGAAGGAAGAAAGAAGAAGAAAAAGAAGAAAAAAAAAGAAGAAGAAGAAGAAGAAGAAGAAGAAGAAAAGAAAGAAAGAAAGAAAGAAAGAAAGAAAGAAAGAAAGAAAGAAAGAAAGAAAGAAAGAAAGAAGAAAGAAAGAAAGAAAGAAAGGGAAGGAAGGAAGGAAGGAAGGAAGGAAAGAAAGAAAGAAAGAAAGAAAGAAAGAAAGAAAGAAAGAAAGAAAGAAAAGAGAAAAAGAAAAGCTCAATGAGTGAAAGTAACTCTTTGTTGGGACATAATCCTTCATGAATCTCTCACATTTCTACATGTATTGCTAGCAAGGCACTGACTGCTCTTTGTTCTGGATTTTCTTTTCAAAGATGCTTATACAGCAAACACTGTAGAAGTGAAGACAGAAATGTCTCTCCAGAGCAATGGGTAGGCATGCTTACTGCTCATTATAAAAGAATAGAGATCCATGGTTTAGGGTTTCTTTCTTAGAATCCACTGCATGTACAGATGTCATTCATGGTTTTGCCCTCTGAGAACTAGAGGCAGGGAACCAGGGAAAAAAATGCTCATAATCTGGCTATTGCTATTACTAGAGTAATGGACTTTCCATTGTCTCTAACCCAGGAGTCTTGTGAATTATACCAGTATCCACGGAACCCTGTGTAGCAAGTTTAGCTTTCACGCTGGGTAAAATTTTAGACCTTGCCCATTTCTTGGCACTCATCAACCCGACGCTCTCCTCTTCCTTCTGTGTATTCCTTATCTTGGTTAGTTATACAACCACCCACATAAATCCAAAGCTAGAAACTAAGTCCTGTCTCAGACTCCTTCCCTTTCTTCATCCCTATTCCTCCTCCTCTGGATCCAACCCATTACCAAGTCTACCCGTTAAGTACTTAAGAGGAAGGGGTGCAGGGAATTCTGTGAAGACTTCATTTCCTTTTCTGCTCCCATCCTATCACGCAAATTCAGGCTCTTGCCATCTTTCTGAGGATTATGACAATCATTTTATTACTATCTTTTTTAGTATAGTGGACAGCTGTTTTTGCCACATCCTCTTGAAAGTCTTCATTTCTAGGCCTGAATAAAGCAGTATATTTCATAGTCAGGAAATCTCCACTTCCAATAACCTCCCTCTAATTCCACCATACAAAGGCCAACTGGCAGAGGTTTTTGTGAAATGCAAGTTTGCAAAGGCTTTTCCCCAGGGTTAAAACTTTTAAGTCAAACAGGATAAAATCTGAAATCCTTTGCAAGAGAAAGACTCTTCCTGAACTGCTTTGCCTCTACGGTATTTCTATCCATGACATCCTTCTTTTCTCTTGTGTTTTATCTAACCGTATGTTAACCTATGGCTCCCAGGGCAGCACAACCAAAAGTGGTGCTTAGAGCTAAATCCTTTATGCAAAGTCTCCTTTGCAAGTCTTTCTTTGTAAGGACGTATGGTTTAGAAACTGTGGAGCCAAATCTTGGAGCTTTCCACTTTTGTTTTTTTTCTTCTCTTTCCTCAGGATGTGGACAGCATTCTTTAGCATGCATATCTAAATGAAGTCATACATATAAGTAAATTTAGATATGTTATATATTTAGTACATATTATATTACACATTTAGTTACATATATATGTAACTAAAATTAATATAGTTAACAATACTGCGTTACATATTTGAAAGTTGCTAAGAGAGTAAATCTGGAACCTTCTCATCACACACACAATTTTTTTTGCCACTATGTAAAATGACAGATGCTTACCAGACATTGTGGTGATCATTTCACAATGTACAAAAATACCAGACTGTTATGTCATATAATTGGAACTAGTACATTATATGTCAACTGTACCTCAGAAAAATAAATAAATAAAAAAAATGACCGAATTAATGGGCTGAATTCTGACTTATTTTTGTGCTCCCTCAGAACCTCATGTGATTCATGTCATCATGGTCACCTAAAAGAAATGTGACCAGGTGCAAGAAAAGTAATACTTAAATTACTAATATCTACATCTCCAGGGGGAGATGGCTCCTCTGTGCCAGGTGCTGTAGGAGGTACCTCTGCAAGGTTTCTTAACCTGGGGCCTGGTGGGTCAACCTGGAAGGAATAAATATTGACATCTTTAACATCTCTGACGTTGAACTAAAATCTGGCATGCCCTTCACATATGAATGTAGAGAGCAAAGGACAGTAAGAAGTCCCTGTGGTTTCATCGCCAAGAACAATCACAGGTTACAGCCTGCAGCCGACCGATAAATCCCCGAGACAGGAAGAGTGATGCTCCTCAAGGAACTCAGAGCTGCCTTACTGCTGATGTTTTACCAAAACCCTAAAGCTATTTTCCCTTAACAGCAGCCAGACCATCAAGGTCTTATGGAGCCCGCTTCCAGCTGACAGAGTCCCTAGAAACGGAGGTTTCCTCCACCTTCCCTCCTGCACAAACTAAAAAGTGTGTCACCATCATCCTCTCCTCAGGATCACCCCTTCTCCTGCCCGCGGGTCCTGCCCCAGCTACCATGGAAACACCTGCTGCACCGGTCCCGGGCCCCTGTCACCGGAACCCACATCCGATGACTGCAGCATCGCAGACCTGAGCGAGGAGATACCTTGTAAATGGCTCATACTTACTCTTCCGACGTGACAGTGGCCGTAAGACGGGGCTTGATGTAGAACATTCAATACGTCAACTCAGTGTTATTTTACATGCTTGGTAACTGTTTTTGTCGTATAATTGCCCTTTCTCTATTTGTTACTGCTTTCTTAGAATATAATTTTGAGGAGGGCTCTACGGGCAGTATCGCGAGGCCAGAGGGCACTGAAGCCCCTAAGGGGTGCCCAGGCCCCAAGTGGCTTCCGGCTCTGACAATCCCCTTCGGGGAGGGTCCTGGGGGTTAGCGCCCTGAACCCCAGGCCTCCGCACGGTTGTGAGGGGTCCAAGGAATCCGGGAAGGAGCTTCACAGGGCCGGCCTCCCTCAGCCGGCTGGAGCCGGGCCGCGACGCCCGAAGCAGAGGCCTCCCGAAGCCCTAGAGAGGCTGGAAGTGCTTGGTGCGGCCCTAAGGGCTCTGGGCGCGCATGCGGGGGGCGCTCGTACTTCAGGGTCGTGCCCCACGTGGGGTGGGGAGCGCTGGAGCGGGTTGAGGGCATTTGGCGCCGTTTTTACGAAGATCGCTGTGTCCACTGTTGAGAAGAGGGCTTTTAGGGCCGGCAGTGAGGCTCCAACCTGATAGCCGGAGGCCAGCCTGGCAGCGCACCGGACAGGCCCCAGATGGTGGGGCCGCCACAGGAAAGCTGTGAGTGGGTTAAGGAGAAAAACTGGGTACCCTGCTCCCTGCCCCAACTAATACACATCATGCCTCCTAGTTAACAACCATCAATAAAGGAAACCTGACCCGGGGGTGGCAGCGCTTTCTCTTCTCTCTCTAGGTGCCTGCTCTCATGTCTGGAGATTGTACTTTTTGCTTTAATAAACTGCCCCACTTGTGTCACTTTGCTGTGCTGTGTGTCTGTCCTGGGGTTCCTTCTCGTGACCAAGAACCTGTGGTGATGCCTTCAGGTCTGGCTGAGCCAAGGCTCCAGGACCCCGGGGTACCCCCAGTTCACCAGGCAATAAAACTAAGAGGTACGGAAGTGGATACAGGAAAGTAAGTTTCCCTCTCTCTTTCCAGCTCTTCCAGGACCAGGGCCTCCGTTTTGAGAGTCACAAATTTTATTATGGAAAACTCTGGATCACTCAAGCTGTTTGGTGTCAGACACCCAAATTCTCAAAATATTCATAAACCAGGATGTCAATTTATTAATTTACAGATAGGAATGTAAGTACCAAGTGGGTCAGAAAAGGGGGCAAAGAGGTTTAAAGTATAATAATCACTATTTCCTAATTTAGATTTAGAAATATTTGTCTAAAATATTTAGAAATATTTGTCTAAAAAACTACCATCTTTGTATAGAAAAAAATAGGTCTTTCTAGTTTTATGTTGCTAGAGAAACACTGAAATCCTGAATTCCATATGACCACTTCCCCATTGAATTTAGAGTCCTTTTATTCTTTTATTACTACCCTTCTTAATATATGTGTATGTATGTATGTATGTATATTTATTTATTTATTTTACTTATGAGAGACACAGAGAGGCAGAAGCAGGGTCCCTGCAGGGAGCCCGATAGGGAATTCAATCCCAGGACCCCAGAATCAGGTCCTGAGCCAAAGGCAAATGCTCAACCGCTGAGCCACCCAGGTACCCCTAATTACTATCTTTCTTTAGTGGAAATTACAACCGTTTAACATGCAGAATATTATTTCTTGCACTTGATTGTTTCCTGATGGTGTCTTGGGAAATGCCTTAATTTACACAGGAACTGGACAGATCACATTTGAAATTTAAACTACTGATCTTAAAAAAAAAATATATATATATATATATATATATATATATATATATATATATATATACACCACTGATCTTTTCAACAATGGAAAGCTTCCAGGCCCTGCAGTTGTAGACCTGGCTCTTAATTTGGATTTTTCTACTCACTGTATTATCTCAAGGGAAATTATTTCATTTCTATTTGCATCAGTTTCACTAAATGTAAAGCAAAAGGGGGATACTAATATTCAGCTCAAAGGGTCATGGAAATCACTGGACAGATACAGTGTTTGGCAAACAATAAGCACTCAAGAAATACCTTATTGTTAAAAAAAAACCTACTACAATTTGGCTATGCATTAATTTTTTTTAATTCAACAGTTTATTGAACATCAACTATGCACCATATTCTCTTAACATCTTTGCAAATGTTATTACTCTTACTAGAAGGCTTTCCTCCACTCCTTCCTTGCTTGACCACTCCTGTTTTCATTTTGCTGCCTAGGTGTCAAAATTACCCAGGAAGTTCTCCCTGAAACCCCTTTATACGCTCTGGCATCAGGCTCAGGGCTTCCGCAGCAGTATCACCACAACACTAAGCACAGTACTGTGTGGTGACTTTTTGCATTTGACTTTGGCTTCTGATGACAGAGAATGCTTTTCTTTGGTCCTGACCTGTTCTTGCTTGGCAAAGAGAAAGCACAGATACAGGTTTTGCTGTTAACCAAATAAAATGGGGCAGGAATAGTTGAGCAGAGGGAAGGACAGCAATACAGCATGGTAATATAGAATTTCATGCAATTCAGTGTGACGGCCATCTAATTTGTCTTCCTTCTTCAACTTTTGCCCTCTCCAGATGGCTGATTGCTTGCCCCCCTACCCCCACTTAGAATGTGTTCTCTGTTGGAACGCTAATGGTATCCCATCACTTTCAGAGAAAAATTACAGCTTGGAGGGTCTTCCATTTCCTGGCCCTCGGCTTTCTCTGCAATCCTATCAGCTGTCACTCTTATCCATCTTCTTTCCAGTTTAGCCACTTCTGCAGCCTTATTCCCTATTCTTCCTCAGCGAGCCAAACAAACACATTTTCACCTCCTGTCTGCTGGAGTGCTTTCCTTGCATATTGACATCTCTTGTTCCTTTATTTCATTAAGTGCTCTGCTCAGATGCCATCTCATCATGAAGGATTTCCCTCACCAGCCTATCTAAATGGCACCCACTTTTACTTGTTAACTTAAGGCCCCTCCTCACATAAATCTGTGTATTTTCTACTTCTCCCTCCCACCCTGACCCAACCATAATATCAGATTGGTGACAGTAAAAACTTTGTTTGTAAAAAAAAAACTTTGTTTGCTCCTGTGCACTAAGCAGTTGGACAATGCTCAGCATTAGAAAGAGTAAAAATGGGAATAAAACTGTGTAGAAACAAAATTGTCTGTGTATGGTTTGCCTATGTAGAAAACCCAAAAAAATAGAGACATATTACATGAATTAATGAGAGTTTAGCAAGGTTGCTGGATCTAAACATCAAGTTTAGCTAAAAACAGAAACTGCAGTAATTAAAAAGATACCATGAAAATAGCATAAAAACATCTGAAGTCCCTAGGAAATATTAATAAAAGACATTTATGGAGAAAATTATAAAACTTTATTGAAAGACATTTAAAAAGGCTAAATAAATGGAGAACTATATCATGTTCATGGATTGGAAGACTCAACATTGTAATTAGTCTACAAATTCAATACAAATCCAATAAAAATTCCAACATTTTAATTTTGTTTTAGAACTTGTCCATCTAATTCTAAAAGTTGTACAGGAGAGCAAATGGCTAAGAATAGCCAAGATATTCCCAAGGAAGAAAAACTTGGTGGTGATTTTTTTTTTTTTTTTTTGGAGGTGGGATTTGTCCTGAGATAGCAAGATCTTTTTTTAAGTTGTAGTACTCAGGCTTGTATAGTACTGCCACAAGGCTAGACAAATTGGCCAGTGAGTCACCCACATGTGTAGACTTCATTTATGAAAGAGCTGGTGTTATAGATCAGTGGGAAAGAATTAAGTCATTCATAGAGTGGTGCTGGGACAACCACCACTTATCCATATGGAAAAAAAAAAAAAACATTCAACTGAACTATCTCATACTTTTCACAAAAATCAGTTCAGAGCAGACTAAAACCAAATGCGAAAAGCAAGACTATAAAAGGTCTACAATGCAGTAAAGAATAGCTCTATAACTTTGGGTAGGAAATCCCCTACCACCAAGCTAATTTGTATTCAGCTTAATAAGATATTTTTTAAAACCAGTTTCTTCCAGGAGAGAGTTGATAATCCACAACATTTTACAACTTTCAAACTCCCCTCCCCCGAAAGTCAACAGTCTTCGGTTGCTGTTTTGAAAAGGCAGAGTTCTCAGTAGGGGTGGATGTTTCACAAGAGATATGTAAGATCTTTTTGCAGGTCAACTCCAGCATGTTAGAAAGATGCTAAAACTCTCAGATTACAAAAGGGATGATCTGCAAACTATGAGCAGGAACCTTGGCTCTTTTGAGCAACACCATGTTGATGTCATCACCAGAAAGCCTGAGTATTTTAGGAGGCCCAAGGCCACATCAAAACTATTTCAGGAAGTCAGGTATATGCTGATGGCATCAGGAAAGAAGACAAAGTTTTGCTTCTCCACGATGTAAGGCTTCTAAGCCAAAGTGGCTGAATTATGTGAATGTCAGAGAATCCCTCCTGGGAACCAAGAATAATCTTCAAACACAAGGATAGAAGATCTCATCTTCCCCCATTTCAATCCAGCTTCTGAGACATTCTGTTAGTGGTATTTGCACTTTGCATGAAAGAAAAGACAACAACAATGTGTCTTGTAGGCTAACAACAGAAATTTGAAAAAAAAAAAATTCTACATTTTTATAAAACTTGATTAAAGAAAAATAGTATTTCAAACAGTATAGTCACTAGAAGGACAGCGCTATCAAAAAAGTACCCTTCACTTGGCATCCCCACCACCTTCTGCTTTCTGTGACTGGGCTGCAGAAGCATCTAAGTTCTTTGCAGCGTTGTTGCCATCCTTGCCACCCTCTGCTTTGCCCTTTCTCCTTCTGGGCAGCTTCTCTCCTTTCTTGGCAGGGGTCTTTTTAGGCCTGGGTTCTGGTTTTGGAGGAGCCGGTTTAGCAGACAACCGTGCTGATCTCCTCTGTGGCTCATCCTTCACCTTCCCTTTGTCACCTTTAGCATCTCCTTTTGCCTTTCTCTTGGGCATGGTGGCAGCAGCGCTCGGCAGGTAGCTCTGTCAGTCCAGGGAAGGGGTGGTTTCTGTCTCCTTCCCACTGCTCCTAGAAAGATTTCTTTCACAAACACAGAAAAGTATAAACCATGATGGGAAAGACTGACAAATTTAACTACATTAAGATTCAAATTTGACTATGTTAAAATGAATACTTTGTGTAAATCAAAGATACTATAAAAAAGTAAAAAAGGTAAGTTGCAAGCTGGGCAAAGATATTTGTAACATATATGACTGACGAGGGATTTGAATCCAGAATATATAATGAATTTCTACAGATCCATGAGAAAAGGACAAAAGGAAAATTTTAAACAGTGAGCAGAAGCGTTAACAAGTACTTTTTAGAAGAAGCATGAATGGTGAATAAACACAAAAAAGTACTCTTAAAATGCATACTAACATTTCACACCCATTAAACTAGCGGAAACTAAATTGTTTGACAAAATCAAGGGCTCAGTAGATGTGTAACAATGAAAACACCAAATACTGCTTGGATGTGTGTTTATGTGTATACAAATTAGTGTATTAAATTTGAAAACATACTGAAAAGCAATTTCACTTCTGGGTATTTCCTAGAGGAATTCTTAGAAATGTGCACAGGAAAGAAATCCCTACAAGAATGTTTATGGCAAATCTGTAATTTCAAAACACAATACCACCCACCGGCCTTCAATGATAGAATAGGTAAATATGTTTAGTAGCATCTATGCAAGGGAATGCTATTCAGCAGCAGAAACGAGTAGATTACAGTGACACGCAAAAACAGAGATGAATCTCAAGAACATAATGTTGAGCAAAAATGACAGGTTGCAAAATATGTACAGTATAGGTCCATTTACAAGTACAAGAGTAAATGACATGTTTAGGCTACAAGCATATAGTAAAACTAAAAAGAAAAACAAGAGATAAAGATAAAAATCGAAACAGTCACAGCAAAAGGAATTGAGAAAGGGATGGCAGTTGGAGAGTAAAAAGATCCAGAGAAAGGGCTGGGGGTAGCATTCTCTCCCTTGAATTGAGGGTGGGGTGGAGGAGGAGTGACATGGCTGGTGTACTATTCTCTGGATTCTACACAGAGCCATTTTATGTATCTGTTCAAGAATTAATAAAAATTACTTTAAAAAAGTACATAGCCCAAAGCACAGGTTCAAGGATATACAGAATGGAAAGTGATTTGAGTTTAGGTAATTAGGGCCTAGGCCTATGGCTGGCATTCACAAGCACTGTGTGAACTTTTTTAAAGCTTTACGCTAGGACTAGCTACTCACACTTCTGTCCCACCCTTGAAAACATTTCCTGGGGAATTCTGTAACCTATGCCCTGTCCCATTCCACCATGTTTTAATTTAAGAAAAAAAAATTATCTTGTCCCTAAACTGCTCCAGAGTATTGTTTTGTTGTTTTGTTTTTGCTGGACCTCAGTATCTAAATACATAAAGGGCAAACATGATCCTTGAGCAAACTTGGTTTTGATTTTTATGTTCCTTGACCAACAAAAATGATCACCTACAAATGGTGCTAAAACATCAAACTATCTATTTTTCTCCTCAGTTTTTCACCATGACTAGAATTACTGGAAATGTTGCATTTTTCCTTCCTTCTTGTGCAATAGAGGGAGAAGTGTATTAGTATAAAGAAGAAAAGAAGAAGCAAAGTGACTTGAATCAGTCAGTATTTCCCTTGGTACCTTATAAGAAACTTTGGGAACTGAGATTGAAACTGAGAGGAGAAACAGTTCCATGCTCATGCTGAACAGCAATTCACTGAAAAGCTAATGTGAAATTAGCTGGACCCTTCTAATCCCTTACTGTGCTCTTCCTTTGCCTCTAAATAATCGAAATTACTGAGGGCCGAAAAGTCCCTGTTGCCACAGATACACGCTGCAGTTCAACTGATCCAGTAGACTCAACCTGCTCTCTCCTGAGGACATGCTTCCCTAGACATTTTGTGAATTTATGCCTGATTTATTCCTTTTTTTTCTCTCTCCCAAATGTATCACTAAAGAAATGTGTAAGCGATTCTTAGAGAACAAAAGTTTTTTTTTTTTTAATCCAAATTCTGACACAAAAAAGAAAATACTTTATAAAGAAAGTACTTGAGAAGGATGCCAGAAATCACATAGGTCAACTCTGGGTATGGTAAAGGTGTGCCCAGAAAGGAAAAGGTAGGAAAAGACAGCTGTTCTTATGAGGAAGGAACCAACGTTGCGAGATATTTTATGGCATGAAAATCATTTGGTCTTCTATTAGGGTAACTTGGTTTACATCCACTGCCCTGGTGCGATTATTAATAATGTCCCCATTCACTCTCAAAAGTGTGCCAATGTGAATAAAAAATGATAATGTCACTGTAAACATTCTGCATATATTTTTAGAGGCCTTTTCATTACCAGAGGATGAGAGAGGAGACCAAAGGGTGAGCTTTTCTTCTAGGACACACTTCCCTACAGAATGGACACTTCATACCATTCTCCTTCCATCTCACTCCAAAACTGTGTATCTTAGCCCATGTCCTGGTGTGGGAACGCTCACAGTCTGTTTCGTGGGCTCAGTCTTCTTCATGTTAGATCCCTTGCAGTCCGTCCCAAGCAGGGGGGCCGTGATCACCACATGTCAAAGGCCGAAACACAGCAGGTAACAATAAAGATAAATTCAAGGAAAACAGGCCACCAGCTAGATGCTGTATTTGAGTATATGAAATGGATTAGTTCCTTGAAACTCACCTTGCGGAAGCTTATCAGGAGACCACAGGCTGACTCTCCAGAGACCTTGCAAATCAGGAGACAGATACACAAATAAGGAAAAAGGGCCAGTGGAATAAAGTGATTTCATTTCCATGAAGGCCAAAGATAGATGGGTAGGGAGGGTTCTCACCACCCAGTGGTGTTAACTGCATAGAAATTATTGGTGGTGGAGGGCCAGGGATTTTTTAGGATAATGAGACTAATCTGTATGAGCTATAATTGTAGATAGATGACATTATGCAGTTAACAAAACTCAACTGTATACAGTGAAGCCTAAATAAATAATGGACTTCCATCAATTGTAACAGATGTATCCCACGAGCGCAAGCTGTTATTAATAAGAGAAACTAATAATAGAACCTACGTCCTGCTCAATTTGTCAAAAAGCTAAAACTGCTCTTAAAAAAATAAAGTCTACTAATTAAAAAAAAACTATTTTAAGAATTAAAAAAAAAGAAGTGATAATTTGTTAGGCAATAAAATATAGAAGTCATAGGATTACAAATATTCCATCATGCATGTGAGAGAAATAAATATTATAAACTGGCAGATAAATCACATAAGTAATTTTATAACTTTGGGAATACAGAGATAGGACTTTCAATACTATCACCAGGGCAAGAAATTACCAAGACATGGCAACAATTTTTAAAGTTTTAGGAATTTAACAATTCCCCTTTGTTAAAATAACACATCCAAGGACAGAATTATATTAACAGAGAACAGAACAAACAAAATAGTTCATGAAAGTGTTGAATCATTCATTTTCACGTTGTAAAGAATCAGACTGAAATCCTTAAGAAAGCTCACAGTTCAACTCTTCATTTAACCAGACTGCTTGTTCTATAATGTGGAAAGGTATCTTTCCCTCAGCAGCCTCAAGGGAGAGGGAACATCTGCCCCATCCTTTTTTAAAAATATTTTTGTTAGCTATGAAGACTTGTATTTTTCATTAGAAACAGACCCATGAAGTTTAAATTAACCAGCAGAAGTAGCTTCAAAGACCTAAAAGTCAAATAAGAAGCAAATAATCTATTTCATCTGAAACAGAAATATGCAAATGATGAGTAATGAGGAGATGCAGGGTACTACAGTTTTCTGTGAGGTTAACTGGTGGAAATTTTCCAAACTGTGGCAATAATAATATATATATAAAACGTCAATCTCAGTCCCCAAAAGTGAGCTGAATTTGTCCCTCACCCAGCCCCCACCCAAATTCATTGGTTGAAGTCCTAACCCCTAGGACCTCAGACTGTGACTGTATTTGGAGATAGGGCCTTTAGAAAGGTAGTTAAGGAAAAATGAGGTCATGCGGGTGGGCCCTAATAATAGTAGATTAGAACACAGACAACACAGAGGGGTGACCATGTGCAAGCTAAGGAGAGAAAGGCCTCAGAAAGGACCAAAGCTGCCACCATCTTGATGACTGACTTCCAGACTTTAGGACTATGAGAAAATAAACTTCCATTGCTTGTCATATGTGGTCAGTAGCACTTTTGTTACAGCAGTCCTGGCACCCACCAACACAGGAGAATAGAGCGTAAAGACCTTAGTGGCCTGCGACACATCTTGGATTAGGTGCATTCTGAGGTTTTGCATAGCTCTCAAAATCCTTTTCCTGGTTTTTTTTGTTTTTGTTTTTTTTTTTCTCTTTCACTGTAAGCTTGTCTCCAGTATCCATGGAGCAAATCCTACCTCATCCAATACACACACATCCCTCCATTTCCAGCAACCATGTACAAGGCACATTTAAGCAGCATTCTTCTGCTCCCTTGACTGTTACTGACCTGGATCTCAGGGAGATAGTTCTAACTTGGGTTCTAGTCTCAATCCCACCCCAAAGTCAGAAGGCCACCTTCTTCTCTCTGCACCTTGGGGTCGGAGGGAAGACCTGGAAGAAGACTGCTAACACCAAGGTTAGGAAAGAGAGAATAAAGGACATAACACAATTAAATAAAAAATTGTACATGCAGGGTGTGGTGTGCCACAGGAGCAAGAGCTCACATGGCGTCAGCCATTACCTAGAGCCTTTTTGTTCTCCACCTTCCAAATGAATTATCAGCCAAGGTGGGCAGCCTTAGCTTCCATTTGGCATTAAGTGAGGGAGGAAGGGAGGGAAGGGTAGTAGGAGAAGGTAAGAACAGGCAGGGTGTCTCAAAGGGTAGGGCTGCTTCTGCATCTTGCCAGAATACACCTGGTTTGAAGAAAAGCAGAGAGCCACAGGCTTCCAGTGAAACTGTCCCCCGTCTGCAACTAGTTGGCTTGGGGCACACATGGTCTCCCAGCTAAGGTACTCCTGCCCACTGGCATCCCAGAAGGATGGGAGAGGACAAATCTGCCAGCATCTCCCAGGTTCCTGAGACCCGTGCCTCCTTTCAGGGCACCTCTGAGTGATAGAGGAGAGATTTCAAATGAAAATGTCTTGGGTACATTTCTATTGAGCACATGCCAAAGCTTATTATCTTGCTAACAAGGAAATTAAAAAGATGACAAAAGCAAAGGTTTTGGGATGCCTGGGTGGCTCAGCAGTTGAGTGCCTGCCTTCCATCCAGGGCAAGATCCTGGCGTCCCAGTACAGAGTCCCACATCGGGCTCCCTGCATGGAGCCCGCTTCTCTCTCTGCCTGTGTCTCTGCCTCTTTCTCTTTCTGTGTCTCACATGAATAAATAAATAAAAACTTAAAAAAAAAAAAAAGAAAAAGGCAAGGGTTTTTGGAATAGATATGAAAATGGAGGAAGAAGAGAAAGAAAAAAAGAGTGAAAGAAAGAAACAGCTCATTCGATAAAGATTGCCCTTTCTTTTTTATATTATGGTCGTAAAAACACCGCATTCATAGCAATCATTTCAGGGAACCTAGAGCAATGGGACCTGAGAGACCAGGCTTGGCTAACCCCTAAAAATAGCAGTAGTAGTAGCAGCGGTAATAAAAATAATACAAGTATTAATTGTAGTAATAATTCATCTAGGAGGGAAATCCCGAGGATATACCTGAAGCTGTCCGGTGGAATGTTAAGACTTCTGCACCAGAAAAGCCTTTGACGGATCCCATTAACACGGAAGCAGGCCATGTATGGCAAAACAGAGGTAGAGGCCAAACACTGGGGCTCAAGACCTGATTTTAAACGGGGGCTACCAGGTGCTTTTCTCAAGCTTCAGGGCAATACGCGGAATCCAGCTGGTCCGTTTCTTAACTTTGGGATCGTTTTCTTTCTTTTGGCGAGGAAAGCAGAAGGCCACGGTGAAGGTAGCCCGAGGCGCGGCCAGGGAGAAGGCGGGGAGAGTACGGGCCCGCCGCGGCCCTGCAGCTCACGTCCTTGCAAGGGCTCCCCCGCCCCCGGTCGTGCCCCGGCGTCCCCGCGGGGCTGTAAGCTCAGGAACCCAGCACCGGTCGTGCCCCGGTCGCCCCCCCCCCCCCGGTCGTGCCCCGGCGTCCCCGCGGGGCTGTGGGCTCGGGGACCCAGTGCCGGCGCCCCGCCCCCCCGGGCCAGCAGCGGTGCCGTTACTCCGGAGAGGCGGGCCAGGCGGGCCCTCACGGCGACCCGGCTCGACTGCGGAGGCCCCCGCACCCGAGACTTGGGGGACCTCCCCACGCACCCAGGCGCGCCCCGAGGCCTCCGCCGCTTACCCGAGTCCGCGACCGTCCGGGAGGCGAGGGCGCCCGGCTGCGGCCCGGGCCGCGCGGGTGCCCTCGGCTGGGGCAGGGCGGGCACGGGCCGTGGGGCGGAGGAGAGACGCGCGCGGCGGGCCCTGCCGGGGACAGGAAGGTGACCGGCGGCGAGGAACCGCTTCCGGGACTGCGGGCAGCAGCTACCTCGCGTCGGGGCAGGGGAGAGCCGTCTCTCCCCTCGCGAGACGTCAGGCCGCCGCCCGGGCCGCGAGCCCCCGACCCGCCTGGGGCGGCGCCGCCTCAGCACTATGGCCCGGCGACAGGACCCCCAAAGGCTGGGGAGCATATTTCTGAAGGCGTGGTATTTTTAAAAATCACATAAAACAAAATTTTGAAGAATGAGTCGCAAAACGGAGCGCACCTGTTTCCGCCCGGTTTCGAACCGGGGACCTTTCGCGTGTGAGGCGAACGTGATAACCACTACACTACGGAAACCAGCCGCGAGGCTGCCTCGCTCGAAGGTAGTTGTCCCTGCGGAACACGCCCCGCGCTCGCTCTGCTCCGCTCCGCTCCCGCCTTCCCCAATCCCTGCAGCCGAGCTTCGTTCGCGGGTGCGTCGGTGCTTGCACGTTGAGCGCTCGCACCTGACAAGGCGGTAAGACGCGCACATGGAGTCCTTCCAGAGTACATGCCTGAGGCCAGAGCCTTAACAATTCACGCTCAAAATGGCCAGACGGAGGAAAACTAGAGAGACTACGATCTTCACGCGTTTCGACCGGAACGGGCACGCCCCGGGACGGCGCACACTCAGCGGCCGAGCCGCGGCATCCGCTCTGCAGTGGCGTGGTGATCCCCGCGGTGGTAAAAGCGGGGGCTTTCTCGCCGCGGAGAACTTGCAGGAGACTCCCTCTGCGCGAGGTCTGGAACCCTGCGTCCCTCGCCGCCGAGGCGTGGAGGGAAGAGTAAAACGGAAGCGCGCCCACCGAGCCAGCCAGGAGTCGAACCTGGAATCTTCTGATCCGTAGTCAGACGCGTTATCCATTGCGCCACTGGCCCCGCATGCGGGAAGGGGGCGCCTGCAGGTCTTCGTGAGGACTCGGGTTCCGGCGGGGCCCGACGCCAGGCGTCCGCGCTCTGGTCGCGCTCCGGCCGCCGCGAGGATGCTCCGGGGCAGCCACCTGCTCGCCGCCCGCATTCCCTCTTCATCCACGCGTTCGCGCCGCAGCCTGTGTCACCCACCGTTCAAGGCTCTGGAAGCGGAGCCTAGAAGAAAACAGGTGTGATCCCTGCCCATCGAGGAGATTACAACCGTGAATCACTAAATAAGTAGAATAATTATGATAAGCACTTGGAGGAAAATAAACCGGGAAGTCCAGGAAAGCCCAGCGGAGTCGGGGATCAACGATAGAGAAACGCGGCCACCGGAGGAAGGAGCCATTGGAACGCTGGAGGTCAGGGCGGAAGCCAGGAGGGACCGGTGCGCGCAGGCGACCCCCGCGAGGGCTCTGCGTGGGACCTGTAGGAAACTGGAAGTCGTTGGGGGATGGCGTGATCGGACATGCTTTCTTGTCTCTCCTCGAGTCGTTAAAAAATTTCCATCTCAGTATTTACTAAGCAAGACTCGGTGCTAAGCACCTGCTCTGCCTGTGCTTCCACCGCTGGGCCCCACCGCACAGCATCTGACACCTGTCAATGGAGCATCATCAGCCCGGACACACGGGAACGCTCACGGGTTTGCCTTCTCAAATAAGCATCTCTATTCTCTTACGTGTGCGGTTCAGCCTCTGTATTCCTGAGGAGTCAGCGTTCTCTCCATGCCTGGGTTGAGCGTTGTAAAGTTGAGGGCTGTTGACAGAGAGAGTAAAACTGCCTGACGTGGAGAACATAGGCGCTGAGTTTAGAAAATACTTGCTTTCAGCTCGTAAGATTGCAGCAGCCCTTAAGAAGAATATGCATCTTGCTACTCTTTTCTGCATAAGTCAAAGTACACCTCGTTGGGAATTCCACACATACACACACACACACACACACACACGCCCATGGTAGAACAGGGGACTTCTGACGGGGGTTTTGTCCTTGTACCCCTAGGGCACTTTGGTGGTTATTGATTGCTTCACAGAATAATAATTTTAAATATAAAGAAAAAAATAACGTAAGATTTCAAAGGGAAATCAATTATATTGAAAGATGTTGTCAAAGTATTAAAATGGAATATATGGTAATATTTGTGCTCCTTTATTAATGCACTGAATGACAATATACAGCAGGAGGTCTAATAAGTACTGTGATTTCAAAGCACTTGTGAGCATAAATGGTATTTAAAGAAATTTGTAACAACTGTTCTTTTATATGAAATATTCGTGATTTCCAAAAGCGATAAAGTAAAAAGGACTGAAATACAAGTGTGATTTGTTGCCTGCATTCATAATGGAAGAAACCCCAAAATTTCAGTAGCAAGTTAGTCAAAATAAAAATGTATTTTCCCATCCAAGTTCACAGACTATCCGGTCCCTAAAGGAAGCAAAAGACTTCTAAAGAGAAGTTTGGAAACATGAACAATTTGCCTGCGTTTTCAGAAATAAAGCAAACTGGGGTACTTCTTGGTTCTGTTTTATCCTCATCACATACTCAGGATAGGCAGGCCAGATCCCACGGTGTCCCTGGAGCCACGGGTCCCATCCTGCACCTCTAAAACGGGCTTCCACTCAGATAGCTGGAGGCCCTGTCCACATTTGCTCTGCTCATCCGCTCACCAACAAAGACCTGTCTTTGTTTTGCAGGTTTTGAAAGCTTCTCCTGCTGCTTCAAATTTCTTAGCCATGTTCACAAATGGACATGAGCTGGGGCAGGCTTTCACTTTGTTTTTGGAGATCTTTATACTGCGCCTTCTTTTCTGAGAGTTCCAGTTTCTAGTTTCCAGTCTTTTCTTTAGTGGTTGTATCAGTCAGAGAAACAGAGTCCAGAAAAAATAGAACCAGTAGAAGAATATAAATGAGTGAATGAATGAATGAATGAATGTTTCTAGGACTGGCATGTATGAAATCTGCAGGGCAGGCCTGTACTTTAATAAAATCTCAGGCAGAAGCTGAGACTACAGTCTTGAAACCAAATTTCTTCTTCCTCAGGAAAACCTCCATTTTGCTTTTAAAGCCTTTCAACTGGTTGGAAATATTAATGGGTTAGAAATAATAATTGGTTCAACTGGCTAGCTTATCCATATTACTGTGGATACTTAGGGTCAAGTAATTGTAGATTTAACCATATTTACAAAATATCTTCACAGTAACATGTAGATTACTGTTCAGTTGAATAACTGGATAGCATAGCCTAGTTGAGTTAATACACCAAGCTAACTGTCACGGTGGTAGACTCCTCTCCTTTTCTGTGTCCCAGTATACTTGTTCTTCTGGTTTCCTTCTCAAACATATGGAAAATGGCACTGTCTGCCCCTCCCATGCTTGTTTACATTAATGTCAGCAGGCTGCGACACAGAGATCCCCACCTTCTCCAATTTCAGATTTGTGGGACAGAGCTAATGTAAGAGGCCTTCCATGGTCTTTGCTGGTCACACTTGGAATTGAGTAGAAGAGAGAATTCACACCCAGATTTCTGGAAACAATTGCTCTAAGTCTCAATTTTTTCCCTCTAGCTTGTTAAACAACTGCCTTCCCAGAATTTCAGTGCAAATGTAGACAGCTGGTAACCAAAGGGAAAAGCCAAACAAAATACTATTGGCTCTGCTGTCTTTCTGACTGCCACAGTTTGATCAAAGCCATATGAGGTGTGACTGTGCTGCTTATAACTATATTAGCTCCAAGTGCACTAATAATATAATGGCTACTCTTATCATATTAAGGAAAATAGGTGATTATTCCTTAGAGTCTCAAACTAATTGTATAGACTTTCTATGTTTTACTGAAATGAGAAATCTAGTAGAGTCTTGGGCTTTTACACCTCACTCCCCCACCTCCCATCATGTATGTAGGTGGAGGTAAAGGCCTCTTATAATGTGACAGAGAACTCCTTCAAATATTGATAGAGTTTAGAAAAACTAAAATATTGATTTCAACATTATCACCATGACAATAGATTTCAAGCAACACAACCAATCATCATCTCATAGGGGAAGTTACTTTCGCAGTTTACGGCAACAATTGGGAGTTTCACTGGTGCTTACTGTTCAAATTTTATTCCCAAGGACAGATTTATTTTACAGAGAATAGAATAAATTGGGAACACTTACAAATACTCACATGAGACCTCATGACAATCTAGAAATTCTTATGAATGTCTCAATTTGACATCTTACCAAACAGATCCTTTGCACAAGTTTTGGGACAAGAAAGCTTCTCTCCCTCTGTAGTTGCAGAGGAGAAGGGACTGCTCTCTCCTTTCTCTCTAAGACTAGGTCTAATTATGAAGTCTTGTATTTTTAAGGTGTGACTCTGGAATTCCACTAGCTAACATTATAAGCAAGAAGCAGGCAGGTGGAAGCTAATTTTCTGGAAAGAAATGGGGTTAAGGAATGACTGAATTTTTAATTAAAGACTGAAACATAGGACTGAGAGCTCGCTCCCTTCGGGGACCAGTTCGGGGTGCTGGGAGTATTCTGGTGTCAGTGTGGTGTGTTCCCTCCCTTGGGCCTCAGGTCCCACTCCCACTCCCCGCGGAGGCAGGAGAACTGCCCTGCTCGCAGTTTCTGGGACAGGACGCCTCGGGCTCCCGCGGGAAGGGACTCAAGTTTTCCTGTAGCCGCGCGGTTTCTTAGGTCTTCGTGGTGGTGAAGCGGGATTGACTCGTCGTTAGGGTCTGGGGTCGTCGTGGGGGTGAAGCATTTGTGCTGCTCCTGAGCCTCTATAGTGAGAAAATCCAGAGATGCACACAACAAAAGCAAAGATCATTCCCTTTCACAGTCGATTTAGGAGCCGGTGAGCGTGTTGGCTCCGTGGCTTAGCTGGTTAAAGCGCCTGTCTAGTAAACAGGAGATCCTGGGTTCGAATCCCAGCGGGGCCTTTTGTGATTTTCCCACCCTCAATAAAGAGGATGAGTGATCAAAGTGTAATATTTGGGATAGATTACTCTGCAGAGTTTGGAATTTAACTCTACTGTTTTATATGGGTCTGAGGGTGGCCTCTCTGTTTGCATAGAGGAAATGTAAAGATGAACTTACATTTCTTTAGGGAGAAAGAATTTCTACCTTGTCTTTTTCCAGGCCTAGAGTACAGAATTCTATCAAATGCAGAGGACAGCTGAGTCACCGTATAGAAGTCAATACTAAACCACTACTTAATCCCGTTACTGAATTTGACTTAATCTTCACCCCCCTGCTCCATAGGGTCCAGGAACACCTTTACTGGGATGCTTCCAGCCAAGAGGCCCTCAATTGATTGCATGAGGTAATAGTACTGGCTACTAAAATGTATAGAATGTTCCAGGTGATGAATCTAACCATCTCTCCCAAAAGCTTAAAAGCCTTTCTAACTCTCCATATTTTCAATCATGAAAGTGATTTATACGTACCGGTGGAAATGACTTAATCAAATGCTTGTTTATTCAAGCGGTGACTATTTGTCCAGAGCCAACTATAAGGCAAGCACCATACTAATCACACATGGGTCCTGAATTCTGTTCTAAAAAGACTAGGGGACGGTGTGGCAAACAATTTAATGGCAGTTCCAGGATGGTAGCATGGAATAATACTGGGAGTGGGGACACTGTGGGACATGGTTTGCTATTTAACCCAGACTGGCGGAGATAGAAGGAAGTGGGGGAAGACTTCATGAAAGAAGTGACATCCAGACTGAGCATGAAGGAAATGTAGGAGACTTCTTGCAGACATGAGAGTGGATTGAGGAGAAGGAGTGGAAAAAGTGCTCAGGGCAAAAGGGAAACTGTGTGACCAGAGGTGTGAAAGGGGATGCCCAGTGCAGGTAAGTGGAAGCAATGAGGGCAGGGAGGTATGTCTGCACCTGAAACTCTTCCGTGTCTGGAGATGACCAAAGGCCTTTGGGCATCCTCATCATTTGTGGCCTCATGAAGATCACAGATGGACATGACCTGATAATTGACAGTTATCAAGTGCTTCATGTTCATTTGTTTTGTTTTGTTTTTGCTTTTTGGTTTTGTTTGTGTTTATGTTTGTGTTTTTCAAAAAGACCATGTGTTACCAAAGCAGAAAGGGTGGCATTTGGAATTTACCAGTTGTGAGTAAGTAGAGTCTACAGCTGGACTGCTGAAATTTCTGTGAGGAGGTGGAGCTGGAATTCCCATTTCACCCCGGATAGCAATACTCATCTACTTGCTTTTTATCTTTGTTGCCACCCTGTCTACTTCTTGGGGCAAGGGCTATATCTCTGGATCTTCAGAGTTCAACATAGGCCCCAGCAAACAGCAGGTGCTCTATTGGAACAAAAAAATATCGTTTATCCGGTGTTGGTTATTTACCAGGCATTTATTATTTGCCAAGTACTTAATACATACTAAGTTATGCGATTCTCACAGCACACTTACAAAGGATTGTTCAATTATTTCCCATATTTTAAAGAGGAGGGCACCAAGGCAGAGGGATACAAAGTCACTTGCCTGGAAAGTCATAGAGTTCATAAGTGGCAGAGTCAGGGGTGAGCTCATGTAACCAGAATAGCATTAAGTCAACCTGTTGGCCCCCCAAGTATCTCCGAATGCTTCTCCTCTTTGCACCTATTTGCTGTTCCCTCCTTTGTCATGTGCTGCTGAGACCCAAGTGGGGACTCAAAACGGGCAGAAATGGACTGAATATATGGCCACCTGGACAATAAGGAGAAACCTACTTTGGTTGTTCTTTACTAACCTTATTGATGACCATCTTTCTAAGAAATACCAATTCATTTTTCTTTCACTATATGTATGAATGTTCCTGTGAATTTTAAGGAGTTTGGGAGAGGGCAGAATGATTCTGAATGTCAATGATCACAAAACAGATTTGCCCCATTTGCTGTCTTTCTAAGTGAGTATTTGATTAGATTTCTTTTTTAAAAAGGAACAGTGGGGAGAAAATTCCAGTTACCTGAGATTTTTTATTATTTGGGGCTTTGCAATAAATTGTGTAAGAATAATAATATTCACTGTCCAAGTTTTGAGTTCAAAACAGAAACACCGTATGCTAATATTTGTAATTAGCTATTGATGCTTAAGATAAGCAGGCTGGACATCAGGAACCTTGAATTTGGGGAATATTTCTGAAGATGTCACTACACATGAATTTCTGTGTTTCTAAATCACATTCCCTGGGTCCTGAATCCTTTTCTGAAGCTCAAAGTTTGCAAACCGTCAGACTCTCATGCTCTTGTGACAGGGAAAGCTTCATAATGGAATAGATGGGAGGATGTTCATTGAGAGCACCTTTTCTGTGGTGGGGAGGCATGGGACCCAAACTGGGAGTCATCCCTGGGTGAGTAGGCAAACACACACTTGTGACAATTGAAAGAAATTGGTCTTTTTTTTCCAGGCCTAGATGTACATACAGCAGCATAAATAAACCTGAAAGCCATGGTAGGACGGAATATGGTAAAAATAGAATGATATAGGAGGCAGCGTCATTTATGTAAATTAAAGAGGGAAGCACTGAAACCAAAAAGAAATGTTCTACAAAAAAACATTTAGAAAGGAAAAGATGACCTCTCTCCAGTAATTTCTTACGGGGGTGAGGGATGAGAAATAAGCTTGAAGGTGAATATTAGAAAGAAATCTATAAGTAAACAGAACAAAAGAGGGGTCCTGGGGAACATCATCAGTGTTTGTGATTTAGGAGTTGACATGCCTTTCATTCCTTGAATGTGAGAAAGATAGGAGATGAAGGTAAAACTACTAGAGCTTATGTCTTCTAGATAGAGTGCTTAATTTTAGAGCGTTGATAAGAAATTTTGAAATATTGATCATTCCACACGATGGAGAATATAGGAAAAGGAGGCAGGATACATTCAATTGCTAAAAACGACTTGTCAGGAGTGGGATTCGAACCCACGCCTCCAGGGGAGACTGCGACCTGAACGCAGCGCCTTAGACCGCTCGGCCATCCTGACTCACTGGAAGTTTCCCTGGCTCTGAATATATTTCTGGGCCTCCGGAAACACTATTAATTTATTCAAGATAAGGGACTTCCCCGGAGAAAGAGTTAAAGTGCGCCGGGGTAAGCCGCCGGCGCGCCCGCCTGGGAACCGCCGCACGCGGCCGGGTTCCCGGGGCGGCCGAGGAGCACCTGCTCTGCGACCTGGATTCCAGGCCCCGTGGAGGGCGGGGCGGGATGCGGGAGAAGAAGGGCACCCTCCCTCCACTCTCGGGGAGTCCTGCAGAAGGCCACCGCGTTCTCCCAGGTCTTAGGCCGCGGCAGGTGAGTGCGGGCTGAAGCCCAGCCCGCAGGTGCTCACTCTGGGAGCCAGGTTAGGAGGCCGGCTGGTCTGGCTCCGGGTTCTGAGTTCATTTTGCTCTATGCACTGAGGACTTACGGTGTTACTCTATGGATATTTTACTGCAAGAGGTAGTTTGAAAAAAAAAAGGGGGGGGGGTTGGGGGGAGTAGTTTCTGTATCTAGTAAACCTGGCACAGGGGGCCCTTGATACCATGCAGCCACCTTTCTAAACATACCTAACATCATATATGACCTTTTCTCGCCAAGTGTTACAATCAGGATCCTGTGGTCAGAAAAGCATTCACTGCAAGTCCGGGAACCTGACTGCGAGTTTCAAACAAAGCTAGGACTAGTGTATTAACTGCCCGCAGTATTTCAGACAAGACATTTTGTCTCTGTCCATCTGAGAAACTGCTTTCCTAGGTGCTTTACAGTTTCATCTAAATTCAGTTAAGGAAATACAGTGCTTCATCTCATAAATGATGCATCAAATCCTCCTCTCTGGGGAACCAGTTAGAGGCAAATTCAGACCTACTGAATCAGACATTTTGGGGACAAAGTCCAGTAATCTGTGTCTAATAACTGCTCCATGCAATTCCAAGGCAGGCCCAAGTGTGAGAGTCACCTGCTTAAAGCCTAGCAACCTGTAATTCTTTCTTTCTTTTTTTTTTTTTTAACTTTTACACTTAAGTATTTTATTATATGCTGCTGCCAGTGTATATAAATTTACGGGGGTGAGTAAATTCTATTTCTTGTGAAATAGAAATTTATGAAAATTCAGAGAGGTAGATGTTAAGGACTGACAAAGGTAGAAGTTTATATAGTATGGCACGTGTTATTGGGATAAGCTTTTGTACAGGCTTCAAATTTAGTTCTCCTTTGAATATTCACTGGTTCATGTAAAGTGGTTTAGAAAACCATCAAAAGATTCGTTTTACTACAAAAAGGAACAGACTTTCTGGGGTCTGAAGGGATTCGTACTTGAAGATACACCAGTTTGCAGGGGGTCGTGTTGGACATTCTGCAGACAGAATTGTTTCAAATCTGCAGCTGCCTGGGAGACTTTCACGCGGTTGAGCCCCGCTTCCAGCCGGAGCTGCTGAACCACTTTCTTCATCGCGGTGACGCTGGAGGAACCAGAGGTTTCGCAGGTGCTGGGCAGGCTCTTCCGCGGGTGGATCCGTCGCGCAGTGGGTCTGAGGGGCGCAACCTGTAATTCTTAACAGATCCACTGCTCTGCCGGTAGCAGGAGGTGACATGTGAAAGCATGTAGCTATTGCCAACATCCTCCCCACCTCAGACCTGAGAGTTCCACCTGGGAATTGTATTTGTTAAGAATTCCCCTCCACCCCTAGGTGATTCTCCTGTGAACCCACTTTTGAGTCATTATTTTAGGAGCTTTAGAAAAAGGCTGAATCTTTCTTTTAAGGGTAAAGTGGAGGAGCCACATTCAAAAGAATGTTCAGACCTCTGTGGTACAGGCCTCTGGCCCAAAATATTTGTGAATCCTAGAGTGCCAGAGTCCAAAGCACAATTTATGATGGATGTTCATAGGCTCCGTATATGTGAACCCACGTGCACTGGGATGTCTGGATATGAATCATTGGAGATAGCCAGGGATGACTATAACCAAAGGAAGGTGTCCCCTGGTACCTGAAATGCCAGAGCCCACCTGTCCAGGAGAAAAGATGGAAATAATCTGTAGAGAATATTAAAATCCGATTATTGGAGTGGTTGTACAGGAGGAGGCTGTATGTAAGCGTTTTGTGAAGACAAATATAATCTCTCAAGGATACAGATAAACTTTTTGGGTTATAGAGGTCTAGCAATACCCGATGTCATCTCTTTTAGAAAATTCAGAAATAAAGCCAGGACTACCAAGACTGATTGTTTCCTCTAGGCACTGGTAGCTGGTGCCAGTTGGAGAGAGCCTGGAGGTTCATCAGATAAGTTCTTCCTTAGAGGTGTCTCAGGCAAAGAGGTGAGAGCTGGGGGTGGAGTGGGTGAGTTTAAAGGAAGGACACAAATGTTTCCTAAGAATCTACTGTCAGCTCAGTACTGTACCTGGTGACCATTTTCCTTGAGTGGTCAGGGAAATCATGGATCATGGGGAGGTCAAGGATTAGGAGGAAGGGGAGAGGAGTCACAGAACTGATTAAAACCTATGATGTCTTTCTATTCTCAGAGAGGGGTTCTTGTGACAGCCCTGTCTATTATGAGTGAGATTTCACATAAACATCTCAGGATACACGTTATACATTAAGCCAGCAGAGCAACTGCCTAAGGTTCCCAAATATTTTTAAAGAACTTTGGACTTTGTTTTTCTTTGACTTTCTAGAAGTATAATTTGAACACAAATGAATACTTAAAACCGTGATAAATAATGTTCTTCTCCCAAGGGTATTGGGGTGTGGGGCATGGCATGAGGTGGACAATGTGGTGAGAAGTGTTTGAGGTAGGGGTTCCAATGGAAAGGAAGACACTGGGTGTTGAGGATCCATGAAATGATGAAGGGGCCCTTTCTATCTGGTTCTCCAGGTCCCTGCTCTTGGTCCGAATAAAAGGTGGCACATTTCATTGCTTTTTTTCTTCTCCTGACCTTCTTCATGCCTAAGACTCACCCAATCAATGGATCCCACCTTGGTAATCTCTCTAAGTCTCTAGTCTTGCTACTCAATCGTGGTTTGTTCTGTGGAATATGTCCTAAACAGAGAGAGAACAAGGACACTCGCTTTCAGATCCTAGCTTGGACACAGACTATATGCTTTAATTAGATATCTTTATGTCTCCTGGCTTCAGTTTATCTCTGAAATCCCCAAATAACACCTGTGTGGGTCTCCTGATATACAAGCCTTTATGTGTATTCATAAAGGGGTTGGGGTCTCCAGGCTGATAGTAACAAAGATGAGTAATAGAGAGTTGTTGACAATGTCGTATGTCACGATACACAGTGAATGTGATGATAATAGGCCTGTCTGGTGTTCAGAATCGCCCCCTAAGAGACAATGTTGGGCTTTACTTTGTCACAGTCCTCTATGAGGGTAGTTAGTAGACTGAAAATGAAGAAAAATTGGTTCTTAGCTTACTCATGAGATATGTCATGTGGTACAATGATGGAAATAATATGTCCAGTGTGAACATAATTCGGAAGCTGGCTTTCTTGTTGTTGGATCTGTAATAGATCTGATTTTGATGATTTCTTGGCAGGCGACACACATATCAGGTGATATGGTCTCCCACCATTTGGTGGACCTTTGGAGACTCACAGTCTGCCCCTTTGGGCTGTGGAGATGCTTGAATTGCATTAAGGTCAGGCCTTCTGTGAAGGAGACCCTTTTCGATCCTTGCTTGGGACCACACAGGGGAAAGTGGGCATCTTACTGAACGACAAGGGTCTTGAAATAGGAAACCATAGGGCTTCCCCTCTGGAAGAGTGGTTTCTAAAGATCACCCAAGTGTTTCTGGTTTTCCAATTACAAGGCATTACCATTAAAAATTTCCCAAATCTTTCCTCCTCCTGGAGGAGTACTGTTAACATCTGAAGAGGTGGCCTCACTCACCTATAACAGGAGTCAATTACCTTTTTAGTAGTAGACATGGAGTCACCTCCCAAACAGAGGCTACAAGTCAGCAGCCACGGGTACTCCGGCCTTTCTGTAAGCAGCTAGAGGCTAAGGGGACAGCAGCCCCTAGTGCCTGCCTGCCCCTGCCAGCCCACTGCCATCAGGCCTGCAGAGGAGTCTTGGAAACAGAAACGCACGCTGCTCTGTCCAGTCAGCTGCATTCGCATGCAGTTTCTTTCTTTCTTTTCTTTCTTTCTTTCTTTCTTTCTTTTTCTTTCTTTCTTTCTTTACACATGCAGTTTCTTTCCTGTTTTTGTTTCAGTTCTACTCATTGAGGTAAAGAAAATGTGCAGATGCCACTTTCAGCAATCAACAGACTTATTAGGCTAAAACCATGGGTGACCTCTCTTCTGGAAACTGGAAAAACACAATGGAAATGGAAGGTGTAAGCAGTCCATTGGCATGATAAGCTACATGTCTACAGGAAAATGCAGACATGAACAGGTATGGTCAGCCTAGCTGTGCTGAGCACAGGGACAAGGCATCTGGGGACCCAGGGGACAGTGCACAGGGATGGTGGGTGGGGAGACTGAATGCTGGCCTGGGGTGGCCATGGACTGCAGGGGAGCAAATTGAAGGTACATTTGGGGTCTTTTTTTTTTTTTTTAAGATTTATGTGTTTATTTAATTGACTGAGATAGAGAGCACGAGCAGGGGGGAGGGGCAAGCAGGCTCCCACCGACCAGGGGGCCCCATGTGGGACTCGATCCCAGGACCCCAGAACCAGGAACTGAGCCAAAGGCCAACACCAAACCAACTGAGCCACGCAGGTTCCGAGTCTGAGGGGTTTAAACCAGATGTTGGGATGAGGGCCGAGGGGCCCTGAGGCTGACCCTGGCTGATAAAGGGGTGCAGTCACTCAGGTGGATTCCTGTAAAGCCTCTGAGATGGACAGATTCTAAATCAAAAGGAAGGAGAGAGCTGAAAATGTGTGTGGAGTCCACAAAGTGAGACTGGAATGACCCCTGGGTGAGAGGCAAACAGGAGACAGCAGAGAGGAAAGCAGGATCTGGGGTATGGCAATGCTTGCAGCCTGGCTTTTGTCTGAAGTTTTCTCCTGGATCAAATGTTCAGTCTGGCCCCCAGCCCTGCTCATTTCATCCCTTCTCTAGGCCCCCAGGCCAACTGCTCAGATCCCACAGAAGTAGTGCCAGTGGTCTCCACTCTGGAGGGTGTGTCTTAGGGAACTGGAGATACAAGCCCAGAAACTCTAGAAGTGGGCCAGGTGTTCATCCTTGGCCTGGGTTCCCCTCACTGTCCTCCTTTGGGATGTCCCCCCCCTCACAAGTTACTTTATGGGATTTCAACCTTGGATCTTCTCTTCCCAGAACCTTTTGGGTTTCCTGCTTGCCTAAAGCATGTTCCTCTACACATCCCTATTCTGGACACCCAGATGTTTCTGTCATAACCCCATGCCAACCCAACCCCCATCTTATTGCCGAGCTATCCCTCCCTTTAGGATTTGGCCTCTGGGGATAGGAGAACACTGGAAGGAGCTTCAGAGTCACCTCCCTGCCCCCTGAGCATCAGTACAGAAACAGATGAGGAAGGTCCCACACCCCACACTCTCCAGCAGCAGCAGCAGCAGCAGCAGCAGCACAACCTCCCCAAGACCAACTGATCCCTACCCAACATGAAGAAATGGAGAAGCTGGCAGGTGGTGCTTCAGAGGCATGGAGGGAAGGCCTTAGGGCAAAGGAAAGCAGTCTGGCTGGGATATTCCTTAAAGTGCCCTTTGGCTGGGCTGGGTGGGGATTAGCTTAGAATGGAGGGTGTCTGTATCCCCAGAGGCAGAGTCCTGCCCCATGGGGGACAGCGGGATCTCCTTAGTGAAGTCCTTGGCATCAGCAACCACTGTGACTCTCTCAGGCCCATCAGTGATTGGGCAGATGGTCAGGGGCTTTTTACCACAGGACCACAGGCAGAAGAAAGGCTGGAGGGGACCAGAGAAGGAGGCATTGGAGAAAGCATAAATAGGGGACCCATCAGTCATATTGTAGAAGGAGATGTCTCCTGATTCATAGTCCAGGAAAATCCCCACCCGACGGGGGGGTCCTACCAATGGGAGAGGGGTCCGCCGTGGGGTGAGGGCCCAGTACCCATTCCCATACAACTCCACAGCCCAGAACCCATTCTCAGGAGTCATGGGGTCAAACCCTTTCTTCACCACATTCTCCCTACATACGCCGACTGCCCAGTCAGCCCTGTCTCCCACCTCTACCTCCCAGAAATGTCGCCCTGACGTGAAGGTCTCACAACCTAACACACAAGGCCAGGAGTCAAATCTCTCTGGTTTCTCAGGCAGTTCTTGACGTGAATCTTCCAGTCGGACAGACTTTGAATCCTCAGACAAAGAGAGGTGGGGGTGGGCGGTGTCTGGATCCAGAGTCACATCAACTAGAGACAGAGAGCGCAAGTCTGAGCATCAGTGACCATTAGGGGTTACATGACCTATTCTTTCTTTTCCAATAAATAAGTAAGTAAGTAAGTAAGTAAGTAAGAAGTAAGTAAGTAAATAAGCACTGTTCTAGATGTTAGCAGGTCCTCTTAGGAGGAGAACTGTTTGGCCTGTGCAGCTGTCTCTATTTTCCTCTTCCATCAAAAGTCTTGGGGTGAAGTGTGAGCCGACTGTCCGCCAATGCCCAATGGTCCCTGTCAGAGGGGCTTGTCTTCTCATCATCTCCCAAGGGCCCTCTATGTGCTTCAAGGAAAATGTGGAGGCCATTTGCCATCATCTTTCCCCTATCTATCCTTACCAGGAAAATGGGTTAGTGTTTTTTATTTCCAAGTATGATAGGACTTTGAATCCCCGGGGGATTGAGCCTCAGAGCTCCTGAGAAGTTCAGAGCCACTGACCTCTGTGCAGTGTAGCCTTTTTCCATTCTGCAATGAGAGAGAGAGAGAGAGAGAGAGAGAGAGAGAGAGAGAGAGAGTCAGTGACAGGTTTTCTAACAAGAGAGAATATCTTGTTGGTGAAATAATGACAAGAAGAGAGAACTTACTGAGCTCTTCCAGGAGTTTCTCTGGAAAACAAACAAATACCTTTATGACCTTTTATAGTAGGCATGAGAGAGGGTAAAAAACTGGTGTGAGGAACACATAAAGGAGTAAATTGTTAATTTATGACTACCTGATTACAGAAACTTTGTCAATAATAAGGAACAAGGATTATGGTGGTGTTTTTTTGTTTTTTGTTTTTTTCCTAAGAAATGTGCCAGTAGGAAGTTCCTACTGGTTTGGGATTAGATCTTCAATCTTTACTGGGAAACTGAGTTAGAAGTGAGAGGAGAGTCTGGGGGCTGGGGAGTGGCAATAGTGAGCGAATATCAGGTCTAATATCTCAGTTAGCATTGGTTTTTGACTCCTTCTACACCCCAGACCTTCATATTGGGTATCGGTGGATTCAGGTGCCTTATAATCCCCCCCCCCCTTGACTTTCAGAATTCTGGAATCAAATATCTTCCCATTGGCAGCCATCTGAAAGGATTTGGATCTAACCCCATTTGGAAGCACGCCTGACAAGCAGCCCACGACTTACCCTTAGAGCTGAATTCATCCTTTCTGTGTCTAGATCTTTCCTTGTATAGTCTCCAAGTACAAACTATGGACCCAATTGTGAGAAGTCCCAGAACCATCAGGATGACAGCCACTGCCACCATCCAGGGAGTCAATCTTGGGAAGAAGGGAGCTGAAACAAAATCCCAAGAAGGACAAGTTGTTGTACAACTCTGAATAAATCCAGCTCTGTTTTCTGATTCCAAAGGGTTGGAAGAGAGGATGATTTGGACCTCTCCCACTCCTCCTCTGGCAAAAAATAGTCCTTCCAATGCTGCTTTAAGCTTTTCAGAAAAGTTTCAATCTTAAGTAGGTGAGGGCAGAGAAAGAGAGGAATGAAATGAACAGGAGTCATTTCGGGCCTGATGGCGTGCTGCTCACTAGGGGTGTCACCTTTGAGATTGGGACTGGCTGCCTGTGAAAGGATCAAAATGCCTTTGTTTTTTTGTTTGTTTGTTTGTTTTCATGCCTTTGGCTAAGGATTTACTACACCTGCCCTTGGAAGGGATAAGAAAAAAACGTAAAAAGAAATAGCTAGCTCAGAGCCCAAATTCCTAGTTTATGGATGTCAAGGTTGCTACAAGATTACCCTGTTTTTCAACTATGCTCAGATGGTGGTTCCTTGTGCAGGCTATTTAACAGTGCCGTGACAGCCAACAGGACAAAAGGCCACTCACACAAGTGTATTTGTTTAGAAGAAAACAACATGTATGGTCCACACAACCTCTTGAATTTCTGTTATATTTCAGAAAGCCTTAATGGTTTAGTAATTCCAGTTAATATAACCAAGATGATGTAATTATGTTTAATTTTGCAAGGTATACAACAGTGATCTACTTTGGTGTCAGTTTTTCAAGAAAGTTTGGAATATGGGCAAGAAAAAAAAAAGTCATTTTGGGACAGGACCTGGGAAATAAAGAAAATAATGGATCAATTCAGGTTATTGTGAAAACTCTTTCTTAACTGTCAATACAGGATGGGAGCCAAGTGGGTGGAGGAAGTAAATCAGGAAGGGAATTGTCACAGAATGGGACCGTGTGCCACAGAATGGGACTCAATGACCAAAGAATAAGGAAATGTTCCTGCCTAAGCCAGAGATAGTTTGGGGGAATAATGAGAATACCTGCTTTCCTGAGGACCCTGGAAACCTAGACAGAGCTCTAGCATGGGATGAGAAAGACAGAGGGGCAAGGGTGGAAATGGGTTTTCTTGTTATTTCAGGAGAGGAGGCCCACCCCCAGAGACAAAGTTTCTGTATCTAAGATCTATATCCCAAAATGGAAAATCTGGACTTTCTATGAGATCAAGGCAGATTTTATGGATTTAGGATTTAAAATTCTTTTTTTAAAGGTTCAATTTATTTATTTTTTAAATATTTTATTTATTTATTCATGAGAGACACAGAGAGAGGCAGAGACACAGGCAGAGGGAGAAGCAGGCTCCATGCAGGGAGCCCAATGTGGGACTTGATCCTGGGACTCCAGGATCCAAAGGCAGGCGCTAAACCGCCAAGCCACCCAGGAGCCCCTAAAGATTCTATTTTTTGGGACACCTGGGTGGCTCAGTGGTTGAACGGTTCAGTGTCTGCCTTCAGCTCAGGGGGTGATCCCAGAGTCCCAGGATTGAGTCTCACGTCGGGCTCCCTGCATGGAGCCTGCTTCTCCCTCTGCCTGTGTCTCTGCCTCTCTCTCTCTCTCTCTCTCTGTCTCTCATGAATAAATAAATAAAATCTTTAAAAAATATTCTATTTATTGGACAGAGAGAGAGAGAACAAGCAGTGGGGAGAGGCAGAGGGAGAAGCAGACTCCTGGCTGAGCAGGGAGCCCAAGGTGGGGCTTAATCCCAGGACCCTGGGATCATGACCTGAGCTGAAGGCAGATGTTTAACCGACTGAGCCACCCAGGGCCCCCTGATTTTATGCATTTAGAATCTTTTCTTTTCCGGGGCACTGTGTGGCTCAGTGATTGAGCGTCTGCCTTTGGCTTGGTTTGTGATCCCGGGGTCCTGGATTCGAGTCCTGCATCAGGATCCCCCCCCGGGGAAGCCTGCTTCTCCCTCTGCCTATGTCTCTGCCTCTCTTTCTATGTACCTCTCATGAATAAATAAATATTTTTTTAAAGAATCTTTTCTCTTTTAATGAAATTGAGGGAGGTTCCTTTATGCCAGTGGTCCTTTATGCTTAGGTGGGGAAAGTAGACAATTGTACCATGAGGGCATGGCGTGGGCAGGTGTCCCAGGCAATATGGCCCTGAAATGGCATCAAATAGGAACCCAGCCTTGATTTCACTGACCTGGTATCGAAATGTCTACTTCCTTCTGCTGGCCAAGAAGGAGGTTCTGGATATAGCAGGTTACATTCTTCATGGAGGGGTCTCTGATGACCACTGAAGCAGCCACACTGAACAGGCCTTCTTCATCAGGATTCCTAGACTCTGATGTGGATGAAAACTTTTCTCCCTCGGAAGTTCTCCACTGTATCTGGGGTTCTGGGTACCATCCTACTGAGGTACACTCCAGCCGGACCTCTCCACTTTCTTGAACTTCCATACGGATATAAGGATCGGAGCCCAGAGCTATGGAGAGAGAAACTGGCCTTACTTCTTTAGTGGATGTTCTCCTGGGAGTCTTATAACCATAGGGTTACACAGTTTTAGAAACAGAAGCACGCAGGGACTGGGAGTGAAGGATCCATCTTCATCTCCTATTTCATTACACAAGAAAGCTGTGCTATCAATAAAAGAAATTTCCTGCCTTATCGGAGAGGGATGCCATATCGGGACTTAGTGCTTGAGATGTGGGCAGGAGTTTGATGGGCCAACAAAGGGAGCTTTTCTAATCGGCAGGAAGAGCAAGACCAAGGGCATAGACACAAGTAAGGGAGCTCCAGAGATGGGAGAGGGCTTTGGTCAGAAGTATTATGAAAGCCTTTGGGTGGGGGGGATAGGAGAACTAGGAGTGGGTATTTGAGGATGATCAGAGAAGGAGTATCCTTGAAGAGAAGGAGGTTGGAGGTTCTTTGCATTGAGATTGTAGCTGACAATTTAAGTTTCCTTCATCTGTGTTACTGATTCAGGGATTTTCTTAAATGGGTTTCAACCTCATCTTCCCTACACACAGTTATGTCCTAATATATATCAACATAAAGCTGTTTTTCCTTTCTGTCTTCAGCCTGATTATTTTCTTACACTTCTACAGAGTACAAACAAACAAACAAACAAAAAAAAAAACAAGCTGCAGAGAAGAATCCTCAAACATGTGTCCACAACTGTTGGTTTAAATCCAGGTTCCAATTTGTGTGAAAATGTGGATTCTTTTCATGAAAAGGCTGCCATCTACAGCAGATTCTCAAAGATGTCTATCACTCATAAAAGGTAACAACGGCAGTTTTATGCTATCAGATCTCTAGGGTTTTATAATCAATGTTTAAGATACTTCCCGAAGAAGGAAATGTGAGTTGTGCATAATGCATTATGTCCCTGTTCTGAGGCAGGGACCCAAATTACACCCAAGTATTTTTTAAACTTTTAGTATAAACATAAAAGGTAATATATTCATATACTGGAAATTATAGGGCAGTCTGAGGCATAGTAATAATATTCACAAGTATACAATACTTCTACAAGCATTGATAATGCAGTTTCTTAGGTATTGTCCAATTTTATTTCATTCTTGAAAAATCTTTTGACAGTTTTACAGCAAGGAATAAGGCTCAGAAAGAGATTTGTTTGCTGCCATTCACTAGTAAGTGGGAAAACCAGAGACAGTGCATGCTTTCCTCCTGAATGCTTACCATTTCCTTTATTGTTTCGCCCTGAATTTTGGCTTGAAGCAAAATAAAAGGAATCAAAAACCAAAAACTTGTCTAGGTGGATCAAGAATGTTAAGGAGCAGCCAGGCTCTAGGATCTTAGGAAATCAGTCATTGGGTGCTAATCCATAAAGCAGCCTCAGAGGATGTGCATCACAGCCTCATCATAGCGGGTGAAAAGTACGTAGTGAAAAGTAGATCAAAATGTTCAGGGCTGAGCCTGAATCACGGAGACTACGGTGTGCCCATGGAAAAGAGTGTTCTAGAGCCATTACATCTTACATTTATTTGATTAATAATACGGGGAAATGCTCTGACCCCACTCCCAAACGCCCCTCCCGCCCCCTCCCACTCTGGGCCTGCCCCCTTGTCCATCCTAAAAGGCATCTGGGCACTGCATCTGGTGGTTTCCAAAGCACCAGGGCCACAGGATAACCCACCGCGCCCGGGTCAAAGCAGGCGTACTTACCGGCCACCTGCAGGTGCACGCTGGCCTCCTCGTAGCTTGCGTCCTGCCGGAAGGAGCAGCGGTACTCGCCGTCGTCCGAGGCCCTCACCCGGTGTAGCCTCACGGCCACGCGCCCGGCCGCGATGTCGGCGTCCACGAGCGAGGCCCGGCCGCGGTACTGGGCCCCCTGCTCGGCCTCCTGCTCGCGCCCGTCCCTGCGCACCAGCACCGCGGCCGCCGCCTGCCCGCGGAACCAGCGCAGCTCCATGCGCTCGGCGCTCACGTTCGGGGACAGGTGGCAGGGCAGCTCCACGTCTGCCCCCACCGCCGCCACGACGGGCTCCGCGGGTCCAATCACGTCAAAGCGGGCTGCGGAAAGCGGGCAGGCAGACAGCGTGGACGCGGGAGCCCCGCGGCCGCACAGACCCAGGTCGGTGTGGGCAGCGGGAGTGCCCGGCGGAGGTCGCTGGGGCCGCGAGAGGGAGGCCCGGGCGGGGGAAGGGGGCACCTACCCGAATCTGGCTTGGACAGCTGGAAGACAGTGAGGAAGAGTAGACACGACTTTGGGGAAACTGCCATCTCCAAGCCTTCCTGGGGCAGAGGCTACTGGTGGCCTACCTGGTCGTGGTCGTCAGAACTCCCGCCTGGGTGATGAACGAACGAATGAATGCACGGGAGATCGCGACGTTTCTTTCGACACCCTTCTCTGCGCCCTCCCCGCCCTCCCCGCGGCTCCTTCCAGCTTGGAACGCCCCGGACCTTTGCACCTGAAGCCCTCCGCTCGCCCCTCCCACTACAGACCCTTGGTCCCGCAGCCACGGCCCCCGCGCACCCACTGCCCCTTTGGTCGGCCGCGCATCCCGCCGCGAAAGAGACCCTAAAACCCCAAGAGAATCTTAGAAGAGAATGGTGAGGCCTAGTAACCATGAATGCGCTTCTTATCAACGAACAACGCTTGGGACCACGGCTTTTCAAAAACCTCTTTTCCCCCCAAATATAGTAGTTTGGTATTCGCTTTGAGCAATGCAGGCTGAGACAGAAACCGGGGGTTGAAATGGAAGAGAACAGAGAAATGATGAGGGGAGAAGGCACAAGAATGAACCGAGAGAGCAAAGAGTAGAGGGTAGAGGGATAGAGGGACTGGGAAAGAAATGGGGAAGAAGGAGCCAGAGGAAGAGCAAATGCGCTGCTGGCTGCGGCTCTCGGGTTCTCTGGACGAGCGGGAGCGGTCACCGTACTGATCTCTGTTCTGGCAGGAAGATGCACCAGGGGGTCCAGCGAGCAATCGGCAGAGCTGGCTGTGGCCCCAGGAGCAAAAGTTAAAGACAGCGGAAGAAGGAAGGGGGAAGTGCTCTCAGGAAAGCCTGCCCCCAGGTCCCAGATGACTTTACTTTTGGGGGGGGGAGGGGTAGTTTTCCAGAGAGATGGTGAGTCTGTGTATTTGTGGTCTTCAGCTCAAAGACCAGAATATACACTGATAAGCTGGACTCAATCAAAGGTGATTGGACGAAAAAGAGAGGATCAAGAGAACACTAAAATGAGCTGTAAGGCCTTAAACCTGTTCATTCACCTCTTCAAATCTAATCTCCTTTTAGCTCTAAATTAGGAATATTGTTGATAATACCTTCTTTGGAAAGGCACTGGATTAAATGAGATGAAGCAAGTAAAGTGCTTAGAGAACCGTAGGGATTTAGAAGATGGTAAGTTGTTATCCTGTTTGTTGTTTATGTGGGTTGAAAATTTAAAGGTAGGCTGGGAATGCATGTGTATGATGCAAGACCTCAAAGTGACCTCCCTGCAAGCAACTCAACCTGCATCTCCCTATTTTGAACTAAACCTCTTATTGTTATGAAAAATATTTTAAATATGGAAAAACATTTTTATTTTTTAGGATATTATTATTATTATTGAGAGAGAAAGAGAGCATGAACTGGGGGGTGGGGTGGGAGAGGGAGAGAAAGAATATTAAACAGGAGCCCACAGCAGGGCTCTATCTCACAACCCTTAGATCAGGACCTGAGCCAAAATCAAGAGTCTGATGCTGAACTGACTGAGCCCCCAAGGAGTCCCTTTAAGACTATTTTTAAGTAATCTCTACACCCATTGTGCAGCTCAAACTGACAACTCTATGATCAAGATTTGCTTGCTCCACTGACTAAGCCAGCCAGCCACCCCTGGAAAAACATTTTTAAAAAGTAGAAATCACTGGGGCACCTGGGTGCTCAGTTTGTTAAGCACCTGCTTTCAGCTTGGTTCATGATCCCAGGTCAAGCCTCACATCCACACTGGGGGGGGGGGGGGTGGTGGTCCCTTGCTCAGCGGGGAGCCTGCTTCTCCCTCTCCCTCCCTCTGACCCTCCTCCCCATTTGTGCTCTCACTCTCTGTCTCAAATAAATATATAAATAAATAAAATCTTTAAAACAAAAGCTCATTTAAGGTCAATCTCTTCCAAAAGTAAGCATGTGCAACCACTCTTCTAGAATTTCTCGTTTCTTCACTTGTATCTTGCTGTGGTCCCATCTGAGCACGATAACTAGAGGGGTTTTAGGAAGAAGCTCCCAAGCATTGCCCAACTCAGGTGAGAGACACCTCAGGTATTATCTTGGGTCTTATCCATAAATTTAAAGTAAATTACAGCATTGTACTTCATTCTTTATGAGGTTTGTTTATATATGACTCTGGATAGCTTATGCCCCCTCCAAGTGAAACCAAGTCTCCAGGATGATGGTTGGGTTTATTCTGTGACAGACAACTTCCTGGCCCCTTTCTCTGCTAGTGCACACCTGACCTGAGTCTTGCTTTGACAAGCTCATATATTTACTTCTGTCTTTTGTTTGCAAGTCTATCTTCCTCTCCTAACCTAAACTCTTGAAGTTCCTATTCTCAGGCTTTTCATCAGCATATAAACCAAAATAGAATTTGCAGCTCAAATCAAACCAGCTGGTCTTTGCCCTTCCTAGTTTGAAGTGCTTCTGTCTTGTTCTCAACCTGGCTTTTGGAAATATCACCTATAATCAGTTTCTTTTCCTCAACCCACTCTGACTAGACTTCTGACCTCTGCTCTACATTGTCAAAAAAATTGGGGGGCGGGGGTAAAAAAAAGCTTTTACTTGTCTCAAGGGAGCTAGACTGACAAGGAAGAGGCCAGGGGAATAGAAAGCAATGGTATCCAGAACTCATGCTACGTGGCAGCCATAGTGTCAATTGGGTGACCTCTGAGTTATCTCTCCATAAACTAACAGCCTTTAAAGGCAGGATCTCTGAATCCAGGCTCACTCAGGGAAAAAGTCTACGAGCCCCTATCCCTCTAGGCTCACGCTGTGTGTGAAGTCCTGTATGGTGTGGGGCTGCTATGGGAAAGGTCCTGCTACTGCCCAGCCCCTGGAGACTGGAAACACAAACTTCTCCCTTAGAGACATGAAAATCATTTGAGTTGAGGAATGTGATGGGCTCCACACGAGCAAATCTAACAGCAAAAATGTCAGGACTTGCCTCCCCTTGCTCTTTTCCAGCATGGCTCTAATTTCCCAGTGCTGTAGATCAGTTGAATCCAGGGATTACGCTCATCCTTGTCCTACGGGACCTTCATCTGCTCTTTGTTGAGGCAACTGCTTGCTGCTTCTCTCTCTCTCTCTCTCTCTCTCTCTCTCACACACACACACACACACACACACACACACACACACGCACGCGCATGCCCGCGTTTTTAAGTTTATTCATTTCTTTACTTAAGTAATCTCTGCACCAGGTGCGGGGCTTGAACCTAGAACCCCAAGATCCAGTCACAGCTTTTCCCACTGAGCCAGTCAGGCCTGCTGCTCCTTCTCTTTTTAAAATTAGTTTTTTTAGGGGCACCTGGGGGGTCCAGTTGGTGAAGTGTCTGCCTTCAGCTCAGGCCCTAATCCCAGGGTCCTGGGATCCAGCCCCACATTGATGGATCCTGCTTCTCCTTCTCCCTCTGCCTGCCGCTCCTCCTGCTTCTCTCTCTCTCTCTGTCAAATAAATAAATAAGATCTTTAAAAAAAATTAGTTAAAAAAATTAGTTTATCTTGCTAAAGTAATCCATACAGATTTTTAAAAATCCAAACAGTTAAAGAGCTTTTAGGAAAAGCATCTATCTCACTTCCACATCTCATTCCCCAGAAACAGCTTCTTCACCTGCTTGTATTATCTGGCATTTATCTAGGTATTTCTCAAGACTATAATATATTACCTTCTTTTTTTTTTTTTTTTTTAAGATTTATTTACTTGAGAGAGAGAGAGCGCGTGCGAGCATACACGTGTGTGTGTGTGGGGGGGCGGTGGAGGGCAGAGGGAGGGAATCTTCAAGCAGACCTCCCCACCCCACCCATGAGATCACGACCTGAGCCAAAACCAAGAGTCCATCCCTCAACTGACTAAGCCACCCAGGCGCCCTGAAACTATAACCTATTTCTGTTGCTTTTTCTTGACATAATCATTTTTAGATTTCACTTTTCAAAGCCCTAGCAATTAAGTCGATGATGATTTAGTTCTTGTGACAGTTAATTTCCTTTGTCAATTGACTGGGCCTAAGCAATGCCCAGATAGCTGGTAAAACATTATTTCTGAATGTGTCTGCGGGAATGTTTCTGGAAGAGATTACCATTTGATTCTGTAGACAGGTTAAAGTAGATTTCCCTCAACAAGGTGGACGGGCACCATCCAATCCATGCAGGGCCCGAATGGAAAAAACAGGAAGGGCAAATCTGCTCTCTGCTTGAGCTGGGACATCCATCTTCTCCATCCCTCAGACATTGGCTCCCCTGGTTCTCAGGCCTTGGAGTTTGGACTGGTAGGCCATCACTTTTCCTGGGCATCCAGTCTGCAGGGCACAGATCATGGGGCTCGTCTGCCTCCATAATCCCACAAACCAGCCCTCCTAACACATCTTTTTCTATACATCTGTATAGATCCTGTTGGTTCTGTTTCTCTAAAGAACCCTGATGGATACAGCTCTTTAATCACCATTAGAAATAGATCCCTTTTGTTCCATGTTTCCAATGCTATGGTTCTGTAGCTATAATTTTATGGATCCAAGTATCACATCTGATTCATTTCTTTTCCTATACAATTTCTTGGGTTTTTCGGGGATGGAAGAGGGAAGGAATTAAATGGTTCATCTTTTTTTTTTTGTTTGTTTACCTTTCTGTGTTCCCATCACAGGTTTTTTCCCACCCCTCCAACAGCCTCTAGGTATAGTTTCCACAGTGAAATACATCAGATGGTTTATTAGTGCTAGGACGTGTCCCCCTGCCCCCAGTGTCCCTCCCAGAGCGATGTTTAACTTACCTGAGCCTATGTTTCACTGGAGGGTTTTCTAAATAACAGATTCTGATTCGATAGATCTGGACAGGATCAGAGTGGTCCTAACTGGGGCTGCTGGTCCACAGGAGTTTACCCTGATCATTATTCAGAAGTCACAAGTGAGGAGGCAGCTGGCAGCTTTACATGAATTGTGGAGCTGCCCCTGAGGGGTGGCTCTGGCTCAGGGTCTTGGGCTAATTTCTGTTGCTAAATCAAGCTACAACAAAGGGTGAGGGCCAACGGGCACCGGGTATAGTACTGAATTCAGTGGTTTCCGAGGGAGCTTCATGGTCAACTGCTCTTTCTTGGGGCACACACCGTTGACATGCAGATAATAATTAGAAGTGATCTAATGATATATCCACATTGTAACACTAACCTCATTCCCCTATTTACCAAGCCTGTGTTAAATTCAGGTGTGGGGACACCTGGGTGGCTCAGTTGTTGAGCATCTGCCTTCAGCTCAGGACATGATCCTGGGATCCTGGGATTGAGTCCCACATCAGGTTCCTTGTGGGGAGGCTGCTTCTCCCTCTGCCTATGTCTCTGCCTCTCTGTGTCTCTCATGGATAAATAAAAAATAAAATCTTAAAAAAAAATTCAGGTGTGTGGCCGTACCAGGGTTTGCATTTGGGAAGGGTGGCTAGAAAGGAAACGAAAAGGCCTGGAGAAAATACAGGGATAGATTTCTGTGTAGAAGAGGGGCTCCTGGAGTTGGAGGGAGGATAAGTGTGCCCTGGGAGCAAGACACTGAGGTCTGGTTGAGTGGGGACATCTGAGTCAGGTTCCTGGAAACCTGAAAAGGAAAGTTCCTGGAACACAAAGGGAGCAGACAGGGAACTCATGGGAGCCAACAGAGTGAGGTTGGACTGGACAGGGGTAAATAGGAAGATCCTGTGATGGGGTCCGGGTGGTGCGGACCACTTTTGAGTTCTTTCCAGAATCTCTCCCCTGCAGCCTCTTTTCCTGTTACCTGGGAAGTAAACCCTCCAAAGCTACATGCATTCACCTTCTGCGAGGAGGCTCTAAAAACATGAAAATACAGAGTTTAGCTCTTCTTTGGCTGAGGATCTTTTAGGGTGAATATCACAGAAAGTGTACGCAGGTGATTACCGAGAGAGACAGACACAGAGAGAGACAGAACGAGAGACACAGATAAGTTAAGAAGAAGGGGAGGGGAGGGGAGAGGAGGGGGAGGGGAGGGGAGAGGAGGGGGAGGGGAGGGGAGAGGAGGGGGAGGGGAGGGGAGAGGAGGGGGAGGGAGAGAAAGAAGGGGAAAGACAGAGTCAGTGAATGTGAGAGATTCAGAAGGCATCTCTTTTTTTCTTCAAAGAATTGATACACCATGCTAAGAATTGTCAGTTATCCTCAGGAGAAGACCTTTCCCAACCTGTTCAGTGGCTTTCACTCTCAGCCCCTGGCCCCCACCCAGCCTGCCTGCACCCCCCACCCCACAACTTCTTTCTTAATTATCAGTTACAGATGAGTGTACCTTCAAGTTACTCAGGGAAAGAAATGCATGCACTAATCTTACGATCATATTTAGAGAGGCCTGTATGTCTGTCTCCTAAGGACAAAGTTGAGGCAGTTTATACTCTCTCTTCTCTCTGCCCTCATTACTACAATGTTGTCAGTATTTTTCACTTCTGTGCATCCCGAGGCTTCGAATCCATGGTTGGTGGGAGTTCAGAGTCCCAGAAATAATGAAGAACCACTGATATGCATACAATTGTGGTTTTTCCATTCTGCAGTAACAGAGACGTTTTTTACGAGATGAAAAGCCTTGTTTATAGAAAAAAGTGAGAGAAACCCAGAATTCTTCCAACCTGTTTTAGGAGTTTCTTTGAAAAATAAACCGAACAAAAGCGATCTTAATGATTTGAGCTAAGATATGAGAAGTGGAATGTGCTTATGAATCACACAATGGAGTCCCTGTTCCCTTCTGTGAATACCTGATTATCAAACACCTGTCAATAAATCATGAACAGGAATGCATGTGTTTCAGTTTAAGTTCTTAGAAATCTGCAGGAAGTTCCTTTTGGCCGTAGATGCTAAGAGATGTTGCTGTATCTGGGGAAGTTAACTTGAAGTCTAGAGCCAAGTTTGGGAGGGATGGGTATGAGGGCTGGGAGGCTGACAGGGGTTCTGACTTCCTGATGGCCATGCTGGAGCCCACCAGCCAAAGCTGACCTGTGGCCAAAATAAACTGAATTTGATGGTACTTGTTACAGCAGTATGGACTCCACATGCCGTGGGGAGGCTGGGAGGTGGGGTGTCTCAGTGAGAGGGTGTGGGAGGAATTTACAGGATTTCAGTTTGTGTTGGTGCTTTCAGAGAGGGTCAAAGAAAGAAAGGTTGCTCTGGATGAATGCTGTTGGAAATCAGGCGACTGTTGTATGATCAGATATTCCAATTTTTATTAGGAAGCAGAACAAAGTGGGTTAAAATTTTAATTGGTCAAGAAGCAGTTAGCCGAGACAGGGATGTATAGTCATTTTTGTGGTTTGCATGTGGGTCTTGTATTTTTGTCTGTGCTGTAACATGATTACACAGGGGACCTATCTATTTTGTCTCACTCCATTACAATCACAGAATGGTCTTGTCTGATGCTGACCACAACTGTCATACCTGCTTTTTGCTTTCTCAATTACAGGCCATATTCTTTCTCAGATCTAAAAGTATTTGGGGTTTTATAACCTTTAAAATCCCTTCTAGGGCAGCCTGCGGTTTAGCGCCACCTTCAGCCCAGGGCGTGATCCTGGAGACCTGGGGTGGAGTCTCACATCAGGCTCCCTGCATGGAGCCTGCTTCTCCCTCTGCCTGTGTCTCTGTCTCTGCCTCTCTTGGTGTCTCATGAGTAAATAAAATAAAATCTTTAAAAAAAAAAAATCCCTTCTATAGGGATCCCTGGGTGGCTTGGCGGTTTGGCACCTGCCTTCGGCCCAGGGCGTGATCCTGAAGTCACGATTGAGTCCCACGTCGGGCTCCCTGCTTCTCCCTCTGCCTCTCTCATGAATAAATAAAATCTTTATATATATTTCTAAAGATTTTATTTATTTATCCATGAGACACAGAGAGAGAGGCAGAGATACAGGCAGAGGGAGAAGCAGGCTCTCTGTGGGGACCCTGATGGGGGACTCATCCCAGGACCTTTTGACCCTTTGCCCTGAGCCGAAAGCAGACACTCAACCATTGAGCCACCCAGGTGTCCCATCCCTTCTATTTTTTAAAAAAGGTTATTTATTTATGTAATCTCTTCACCCAACTTGGGGCTAGAACTCAACCCTAAGTTCAAGAGTCATACGTTCCTCTGATTGAGCCAGCTGGGCACCCTGAATTTTCCCCTTCAAATTTTGAAAAGTCCTAGAATCCTATATCTAGATCCTAGATTGGTATAACTTTTGACTGAAAGTCATCTTAAAGGATATGGAATCCAGGCACATCTACAGTGCAAATGTTTACAAGGCACAAACACCCCTGACAAGCATCCTGATATGGTATAACAAGAATCAAACTCATCCTTCCCATGTGCTCCCCACCCCAATTCACTTCCAAAATAAAAATCCTGTCCAAATGAGACACCTCAGGCATGTGATGACCACTAGCAGAGAATTAGCCTTAGAGGTACAGGAAGAAAGAAAAGCCCTTGAAATTTTGATGATGAAAGACAGCAGAATAGGCCACCCCAAATATGCCACTTTGTCATAGACATTATTTTGAGCTAAAGGTAATTTAGAAGCAGCCGACGCAGAAGCAAAGATATCAGAATTTTGTTCTGGATGCTGCAGGGAAAATGCATTTGGAATTATCCATTATGTGCATTTAAACTCTGCCAGGAAAAAAATATTTTTTAATCTACTTTTTGTAGTTAGTAGTTATTTGTATAAATTAAAGGTTTTCAAGTTAGAAAAAAAGGAAGCAACCCACACAGGAAAAGCTCTTTACCTTCACCCCCCTTTTCTGTCCAAAGGCTGGATATAAATTCTCCTTTTACTGGAGACTGATTTACTAGCCCAGAGAGGAACCAGAAGAATCTGCAAAGAAACCTTTCTCCATTACTTCCCTCTCTTCTTTTTACCTTCCCTTGGGGCCTAAAATTGTTTTCCTTGGTCTGTTCTTTATTGAAGATAGTAGATAAATTGGAATTCTAAACTGCTATTCTGAGTTCCTGCTCATTGACGTTTCCCTCTTGTGATGTACACCGCAGGCATTAACTGTTTTTCTCCTTTTGATCTTGTTAGAGTCCTGGCTGCATCCTAAAATGGGGAGAGGTGGAGTTTTGCCTCCGCTACAAGGCTACAGGGAGAAAGGGCAGGTGTCCCACTAGGTGAGCCTCTGGCATACGGATTATCCCAATGAAGTTACTCCAGAAACAGTGGGTTCAAGGACGCTCACGTCCTCCCCCGTCCCACTGAAAGCAGGAAGCACATCTCCCATACGAAACATACCCTCCCTTTATTAAGTAAAAAAAGCATCCGCATCTCCAGAGGACAGAGGCTGGAGAAAGCCAAGGAGATACCGGAGGGGGGACTGGTCCCAACCCCAGGGCTCTTTGGCTCTCTCAGCAAAAGCAGTAATTGACGCGAGGCCAAGGAAAGATCAGGCCGTGTTTATTGGGGGTTTATGCTCCAAGACCAGGGAGGCGGCCCAGGGAGCTAAGGTCTCAGCCCGCTCGCTGACAAAACCCCAGAAAGCCTGTAAAGAGGCTGAGGAGGGCAGGATAGACGTCCTGGAACCGAGGGGTGGAGATTCGGGAAGCTGTGCGCAGGCGCGGAGGCGGCACCAGCCTCCCACGCCTCCTTAGCATCTTCAGCCTCCACCCCGGGCCCTGACCGTGAGCACTCCAAAGAGGAAAAAAGTAGGTGAAGGGTCGGCGCCACGGTCCACCAGGTCACAATCTGGTTTCGCCCGGTTTCTTCTGGCAGACATCCAGCTTCAGCATCCCTGGAGACGTGCTCACAAACGGGTGGCTCCGCCTTGTCTTCTGGGTGAGCCGCTGGTGAGGGCAGGGGTGGGGTACCAGACACAGCCCCTGTGCTTGCTAGCTCATTCCCCTGAGAGGTTTTACTCTCCTTATTTCTGAGGAGGAGGGGCTGAAGGTCTCCTCTTCTGAAACTGCTTCTTGCGGAGCCGGGGCGTTGTCCCTGTCCTGCCTGGAGGAGTAAAAATCTCGCTGACTGCTCTACTGATCTATAGGGTCCTTGTTCTTCTTGGGACTGGATAGGTGGGTCCCTTGTGCCACCATCATCAGTCTGACAGGAAACTGCTGTCTAGAAGACACAAACTTAACCAGAAGATTAAAGAGGCAAGGTCTGAATATTAACAAAAGAATTATTGGCACAAGCCAACCTAGGAAAGGAAGGTATCATGTGATGTTAGGAGTCCTGAAGAGTTTGGGGATTGTGATTATAGAACCCATGCAACCATCTGGTTTGTCTGTAAATCTCCTGAATGTTTAGTTCAACTTCTCCAGAGATGCTGATGTATGTACAGCAGGTGTTGTTGACCACTGCACAGACACCCCCTTGTTCAGCCCGAAGATAATCTAGAGCTAACCGATTGTCAAGTATGTCATTAGCCAAGGAATCCAGGGACTCCTGGAGGCCCTCTAAGGCATCACCAGCGTTTGAGGCCAGGTTTTCAATGACCTGGGTAAGGTTTTTTAAGGTTGTTTCATGATAGGCAAACTCTCCCCAAGGGGCAGCCAGTCCCATGGCTTCTTCAGTTGCTCCCAAGATTAATCTGAGTGCTCTCGTCTGTCTGGTTTGAGAAGTGACATTATATATAGTGGCGCCTAATCCTTTAGGGCCCAATCGTCCCAAAGTGCATTCTCCCCGGAAGTGAACATTATCTAAACACGAATAGGCCACTGCCTGAGGAGGCCAAGAGAAAGAGGAATTGGGGCTCCCTTCATAGGGTAGTTTATTTTGTGGTGGACCGCAGAGAAACAGATACCCAGGGGGAGCACATGCTTGGTGGGGTGAAGAGGAATTAAACCAGCTTCGTAAATGGGGACCCCAATTAGGTGCAGTTTTACATCTGGGCGACAGGGGCCCTCCATCCAGTGGCCCCCCACCTAGTTCTGAGTCCTCTTCTATTCCCTCCTGGCTATCAAAAGCAGATGGGGTCTGGTAGGTGAGCCTCCAGGAAGGGGTTGCTGTTCCTTTCCAGTATGTACAGGAGAAGTTAGGTTGATCGTCTGGAGAGAGTAGAGATGAGTCTACACACCAGTGGGTCTTGTTGGGGGTACATGTAGAGCTTGCAGAGGAGAATGACATAGGATAAATGGAGGGCAAGCTGCCCACATTGGTGAGGCAGGCGTTTGTCCGGCAGGGACAACAGGGCTGTCCCTGTTTTTTACAGAGAAGAGGCCGCTTAACCTGGAGACCAGTTTGATTCCAAGAGTCTGTAAGCCTGACACATTGCATAGCATCACGATCGTCGAGTTCTACCACTAGAAGTGGTATGCTCCTAACGGACCCAGAAGTCAAGGTGAGAGTAATATCCTCATTTATAGGTACAAACTGGAGCTTAGGAACCCCAACTTGTGGCTGTGGATGACAGATCCAACAATTGGAGAGATTATTTCCAGAGGCCACGATGCTAGAAAAATTGACAATTGAGTTTTCTCTCCAGGTTGCCCCCACTTTGCTATTTTCTTCCCAACTCATTCCCAGGAGAAGGGCCAAGAGGAGGGTCCACTTCATCCATTCCATCATTGGTTTTGATCTTCTAGACCCCGTAAGGGCAGAATGGATCTTTCCCAGGGAGGGGAGATGACCGGAAACAGTACTCACAGAGAAGGAAAAGTAAAACAAAGGCAACAAAAAGCAAAGTTGGCAAACCGAAGCACCAATCACTTATCTGATTATGAGGGTCGCTTCTCAAATAAGTGCTTGAGTTCTTCTACGGGCTCACATGAGTAAGATGGTCCAGGCCTTTCAGGAATTTCTGAGCCTGTCCAGGAGAAAAAGGTATCAGCCTGGAAAGATATACGCAGCTAGGAATTCCTTGCAGCTTAACTGCTATTGGGGTGGCTAAAATCACCCAATAAAGGCCTTTTCACTTGGGTGGCAACTGATCTTCCGGGGAGTCCTCCTTCCAGGGTTTTAAGGAGATCAGATCCCCTGGATTAATTGCAGTGGTGGTGGTTGGAGGGGTTCTCTTCTAAATTACCTCTAGGGGGGTGCTGGTGGTATGTGATTAGCATAATCCCTAAAGCTTTTTGCACCTAGCCCAAATAAAATGCTGCAAACTCTGGCTTATTTTCCCATCTAGTAAAATACCAGAGTTGAGCAGGGGTCTCCCATGTCATTTCAAATGGGTTGAGTCTTAGGTTAATCTTAGGGGCAGTGGCAATCCTGAGTAGTGCCATAGGAAGCAATTGAACCCAAGGTTCATAAGTTTCTTGACAAAGTTTTGCTAAAGTCCCTTTTAGGGTAGGATTCATCTTGTCATCCTTCTCTGAGGAATGGAGGCGCCAGGGAACATACAATTTATAATTTATTCCCACAGCTGCCGAAAGGCTCTGGGTGATTTTAGCTGTAAATGGAGGCCTGTTATCGCTTTGGAGAGACTTGAGAGCCCTAACCAGGGGAATTCTCTGGAAGGCTTCTACCCATTCAGTAAAATTATCAACAAACATGAGGTGGTATTTGTAGCCCACTCATGGTAGAAGCTGGGTAAAGTCTACTCACTTGTCTTCTCCAGGATATGTCCCCTGGTGTTGGACTGGTGTAAGAAGTGGGAATCAAATGGATGGGTTTGAGATGCATAAATTATAGGCGAGGGTAACTTGTTTTATTGTCTAAGTCCCTATCCTGAAAAGACTCTTTGCACCAAGTCCCAAAGGATGTCTCTTCCATAATGGGTGGCATCATGGAAATGTTGGGCTTCTAGAATGAGAATTTTGTTCTCTCTCCTAAGCCACCTAGTGCTTTGTTCTGTATATCCCCATGTCTCAGATCTTCATGTTCCAGCAGCAGGTATTGAGGGCAGCTGGGGAACTGGTAATAATCTGAGCTGGCTCTTGTGCTAAGGTGGCCTGTTTAAACAGTTGATTGGTCAGCCTTAATACTTTCTTCAATTACAGAGGTCTCATCTTTCTGACAACTTTTACAATAGACTCCAGATACCTGATTGAGAAGTTGCGCTATCTCCAGGAGGGTGAAATTTAGGGCTTTATGTTTTATTGATAAATTTGTAACTGTTAACATTCCCCTTACTTTCCAGAAGAAATAATTATTATTATGAATCAGTATAGAGACTTCAGCTTTTCCCTTCTCCCAACTGTAAGGCCCTAATTTGGGCTTTCAGTTTAGTCTTTTGGGTGGGCAGAGCATTGAGGTGGAAAAGCTCAAGCCTCTATGACTCTACTTAGGCTCATTATGTAGCCTGGCTTCCAGATGCCTCCTCCGCAAAACTGCTCCTGTCCATAACCGACACCAGATCTGGATGGTCAAGGGGTTTTTCTTGAAGGTCAGGTCTACTAGAATATGTCTGTTCCATTGTCTCCACACACCAATGCTGGAAACCTTCCTCTTCTACAGACGGGAGCAGGGGAGCAGGGTTTAGTTTGGCACACATTTAAAATAACATCTGGGGAATCTAGCGAGAGGACCTGATCCTTAGTTAGCCTTTCTCTGGTCAGCCAGTGGTACTCTTTAATTTCTAGTACTGTCTGAACCTGATGGGTAGTCAGCAGTTGACCCAGGTCAGCTTAGGGGTCTCGCTCACTAAGAGAGCTGGGCTGCTACTGCTTATAAGCAGCTGGGCCATGCCTGTGCAACTGGGTCTAGTTATTTTGAAAAACAGGCTACCAGTCTCTGATCAGGGTCCAGCTTTTAAGTCAGGACCCCCAAAGCAATTCCCTGCCTCTCAGGGACATCTAAGTAAAAGGCTTATCCAAACTTGGGCAGGGGCCCCACCCAATCCAGTTTTCAAGGCTTTAAAAAGGCCCAGTGACATCCGTGTTGTTGGGGTCCCTTTCTCCCCACTCAAGGCCTATAAGGGGAGTTAGCATCAGACCATAATTAGGGAACCAGATGCAACTGAGCTCTGCCATATCCTGAAAGCCACAGAGAGTTGCTTTCTGGTTTGGGAAATGGGCATAGTGCTGGTGGTCCTCTTGGGATACCCAGTCTGGTGTGAGGATCAAGTCCACATATTGGCCCTATTGTTGTGATATGTGGGCTTTTGATGGGGGAACCCTATATCCTCTCTTAACTAGAAAATTTCAGGTTTGTATAGTCTTATTATCTGAGGCCTGCTTAGCCAAACTGGCTATTAGCAAATTCTCAACATACTGTAAGAGGATCCCATCTCTCACTTTTAATTCCCATTTAACTGTCTTGCATAGTACATTTCCAAATAGATGGGGGCTGTCTCCAAAGCCCTAGGGAAGCACTGTCCAGGTGTACTAAGTAGCCCCTTAAGTACCAGGAGTTTTTCATTCAAAGGCAAGTAAATCTTGACCCTCCTCGTGATGGAATATGCAGAAAAAGGCATCCTTCAGGTCTGGCACAGTGGAAAACTGAGCATCGCCTGGGACCTGGCTAAGCAGATGATTCAGTCTGGGTACTCTTGGGTGTAGGGGAACAATTATTTTATTCACAGCCCTCAAATCCTGTACAAAGAATATTCCCCACTGGACTGCCTCACTGCGAGATCTGGGGTATCACATGGGGATTGACAAGGTTCAATCAGCCCATACTTGAGAAATTGTGAAATTAATGACTGTGTTCCTCTTAAAGATTTACTCTGTATAGGATCCTATTATTCCCAAGGACAGCCTGCTCTGGGTTTTAACTTTATCTGAATGGGGTAGACATTTTTTGCCTCACCCAGAACATGAGTGTCCCACACAGGTGGAGCTACTCAGTTTTGTGTTCTGAGCAATATTTAAGGGCTCAAATCTGGGACCATCCAGCAGTGCCTGTGGATGAATTTGGGTTTCTGTTCAATTTTCATCTTAGTACCAACCCTTTTCAAGGTAAAACATGGCTCCAGAATCATTTAGCAGACCTCTCCCCACCAGTAGGGTCATCAGAAAAGAATGAGTAATAACATTTGATTCGGCTTCACAAGCCAGGGGAAGAGTAAGCTGTCTTACCTTTGACTGTCCATCTATCCCAGTTACCGCACAGTCATGGTTAGAGAGGGGCTGATCATCAACAGGGTGAGGCGGGACAGAGGAGGCGGCTCCAGTATCCACAGGGAATTTAGTTTTTCTATCCACCATGTCAAGGGTGACCCCAGGCTCCACTGGCATGATGGTGATGGGCCTGGTGGGCACTCAGGCCTCTTCTCTACAGTTGTGTGGCCCTGCTTCCAAGAGGCTGGCCAGGAGGAAGCCAGTCAGCTAGGGCAGCCAGCTGTCCCTTCCACTGGCCTTCCTGTCTGCAGGATGCACATTTGTTCCATCCACGTGGCCTCTGCTCTGATCATATGGCTCAGGCTAGAGTCTTCCAGGCCTCCTGGGATCACCCTGAGGTGGTGGGCTGTACCAGGGCAGCCAGATCTGCACCTTTTTGACTAACCTTTTGTCTTATTGGCCTCCTCTGCCCTGTCTCAATTGTTCAAAACCTTGAAAGCCTCCTCCACCAAGGGTGACAGCAGGGTCTGAGAGCCTGACTCTAACTTTCATAGAATCCTAATATCCGAGACAGATGGGGTGATAAAATGCATGGCCAATAAAGACTTCCCCGCTGCTGACTCTGGTCTCCACTGGCATATTATCAGAAGCTCTCTATCACTGGTTTAGAAAGACAACTGGATTCTCATCCTCTTCCTGAGTTGTTTCCCTCACTTTGTTGTAATTAACTGGTTTCACAATGCACTTCATCCCTTCAGAAAGGCAGGTAACGAAGTGCCTCATCTGCACCTTGTCCGTTCTGCCCTCATAATCCCATTGTGGGTCCTCGTCAGCGACAGCATTTCCTTCTACCCAAAGCACTCTGTCCCCTGGGCTGGCAGGTACCAGACTGACAGCATACTCACTAGCCTCCTAAAGATCCTGTCTTTCTCATCTAGGGTGCAACAGTAAGGACTATGATGACACCTTGTCAGGTGAGAAAGGAGGTTAGTTAATTTAATAAATGCATCTCTAAATTTAGAGGGTTTTCTGGAAAAATGGCCAAACTTTTCTTTCCACAGCCCCAGGTCTGTGAGGGAGAAAGGGATGGGAACTCTGGTCACTCCTCCCTCGGGGATGGCACAAGAGTCCCTTAATTTGGGGTCTTGGTATTTCTCCCCACTTCTGAGATCTTTTGCAAAACAAGTCCAATTGCAAGATTGTATTAAAACTTAATGATCCATTTTGGGGCCACAGTTCCTGGTCTCCTAAGTTATGTTGGAGCCAAACAGTATTGTAAAAAATATATATATATATATTAATTTCCTTTTCTTCAAACCATCCAATTTAAATTGATCCCAATGATTAAGAATATATCCTAGAAGGGAATCCTTTGTCACATCTAAGGTGCTGACCAGGTTGGGTAGTTAGACAAAGCTGGTGACTTAATTAAAAAAAAAGGTGAAAGCTGACTAGCAGGTGTCATCCCTGGGACTTTGTGTCTGTGTGAATAATGGACTTGTTCTCGTCCCACTTGGGCTTTTGGTAGAGGCAGACCAGTATGATGAGGCAATCTTGATTTCTTAAAAAAGGCAGCTTCCAGTACAGAAAACGATTAGTCCCTTGAGGCCCCCGAATCCAAATCAACGTCTGGATTTCTTCCATCTTACACCAGAACCAAGTCTGGCTCACCAAGAATTTTCCTTCCCTCTAAATAGAATAAATTACCAAATGTTTCACAAGACAAACAAAAAGGGAAAAGACAGGATGATCAGCGGCAAGACAAGACATGGTAGGAAGTTAACATGCCACTTTCACAAAGACAATGAGATTTCTCAGGGCGACAGCTGATCTGAACCCCAAAGAAAATAACAGAGTCTGGGAATAATTCTGGGTTTTAAATAAACCCAGGAAACAGAGACCAGCTAGAAGAAAAGCCAGGGGAGGGGCCACGAGGCATAAGCCACGAGTCACGGGGGGAGGGAACACATAGGTCGGGCTCGGCCCCCCCAGAGGACCTCCAGTGACCCCGCAGGGGATCAATACCGGGGAGAAGAGTGTGGGCACAGGGACACTCGGCCCCGCAACGCTCGACCAGAAGGCCTCCCTCGCCGGGGAAGTGCAGAGCCAAGCGACAGACGGGCAGGAATCCGCGAAGCCTCTGAGCCGAGGCAGGGGCCGAACTTACCGAGCACCGGGCGTCCTCGGGAGCACGAGTCCCGGGGGGCTCCGGGGACAGACGCCGGCGACTCCCCAGCGGGCTGAGGCGGGAAAGGCGCGGAGCCGGGAAGCTGCGCGCAGGCGCGGGGGATGCACCTGCTACCACCTGCCTCGCGCGCCTTATTAGCATCTTAAGTCAACACCCCTGGCCCTGACTGTGAATATTATAATAAGGGGAAAAGTAGGTGAACGGTCGGCGCTGGGGTCCACCGGGGCAACAAGCCAGTTTAGTCCGGTTTCTCCCGCGGAGTTCTTTCTGGCAGACATCCTACTTCCGCATTCCTAGGAGATGTCAAGAACGACTTGCTCCGCCTTGTCTTCCAAGGTGACACGCGGGGAGGCGGGGGGGAGGGTGTCCAAACACAGCCCCTATTCGCTCTTGAGACCACCTTTGATGGCAAAGTTAGGAGGGTCTCCTGGAGGAAGTGATGGTTCTGGGGAGACTTGTCTGCTGCGTGACTCCCCTCCTCTTAACCCCACTCATCCCCCTTCTCATTTCCTGCCTCGCGTTAGTTTGGAAGAATTTAAATGCCTAAACCAAGTGTTTGACGTTATTCTTTATTATACAAGCGATTTCCCACAAGGTACCCCACAGTCCACCCCCCACCCCCCACCCCCGCCTTTCTCAGAGTCAAAACCTTTCTGAGAAGGTCAGGGTTGAGTTCGGCACAAGTGACAGCGTTTAAAAGAAATACAAACCTGCTCAAAGCTTTATTGTCCGGAATGCTGAAACACTGGAACGCTGTAATTTGCTTAAAATCAGCATAGCCAGTTAGTGACGCAGGGAAGGGGAGGGACTCCATTGTTAGGGAGGCTCCATTTCCCTTCTCTCTGCAAGGCCCAATTTACTCATGTTCTGTATTTCCCCTGCACCTGAGTAAACCGAAGAAGCTCTGTTCCCACTCCGAGAGGGAGGCATGAAAGTTCATCATTCTGAGTTTCCTCCTAGGCCCCCATACACCTGGTAACATGTAAGAGGAACCAGATCCTGAGCATGTTCCAGAACATTAGCTTCCAACAAACCTCGGTTTTCACTGGTGCCAACCCCCTACCTCCATGATTTATGGAATTACGCTTGACACCTTTGATTGAACCCTACCTTGCATTCCTTAAGGAACATATGCCCCTTTCCAGTATAAACCCCTAACTCCAAGTGAGGAGGAAACTCACTTCTCTGAGGCTCCAAGACACTCCCATCTGCTATACTCTATCACTAATCCTAGTCAATAAACTCTGCTCTTGCTTTTTCCTGGCTCACATTTGATTTCTATCCCACTCAAAGCCCAGGACCCTCTTGGTGGGTCCTGCAGAAACCCCGCTGGGTCTTTGGGCCTGCCCTACCCACTGCTTCTCTGACTCTACTTTTTTTTTTTTTTTTTTAAGATTTTATTTATTTGAGAGAGAGAGAGAGAGAGAGTGAGCACAAGCAGGGGAAGGGAGGAAGCAGACTCCCCACTGAGCATGGGGCCCCACATGGAGCTTGATCCCAGGACCCTGAGATCATGACCTGAGCTGAAGGTAGAAGCTTAACCAACTAAGCCACCTGGGAACCCCTAGCCTACTTTTTACAACTGGATTACTACTATTTAAGCCCTCACTTTAGATACCTGACTTGGTTCCAGGATCCTCTATCCTGGTTCTCAACATATGATTTGAAGATTTCTGGCAAGGTGGGGGGATCCCCTGTTATACTTTCAAGGAGTCTGTAAGGTTGATACTCACTAGTGTACAGTGAAGCATACTAGAGATGACATGGCCTGTGATACCTCAACACTAAGGACAGACGTACCTGTGAGGGTCTAGCCCATCTTTTAGTGAAAGCCAGATATTAGATTTGTGAAAACCTTAAAGAATGCTACATTTCTCAATAAAATCTATTTTACTTTAGAAACAAGTTATTTTTCATAACACATTTTTATATTAACTTATAATGGGTTTATTATTGCTATTTTAATATAAATTGCAAATACATTTTTTATATGTCTCAGTTTCCATCTTCAATGCCATAAATATTGGCAGATATAACCCAGCTGAGCAAAAGCTCTTTGAGGCCCTCAATAATCTTTTTAATTTTTGTTTATTTTTAAGGTTTTATTTATTTAGTGAGAGAGTGGGGGAAGGGCAGAAGGAGAGGGAGAGAGGGAATCTCAAGCAGACTTCTCACTAAGCACAGAGACAAGGGGCTGGATCTCAGGGCCCTGAGATCATAACCTGGGTTGAAATCAAGTGTCGCACGTTCAACTGACTGCACCACTCAAGAGACCCTCTCCATAATTGTTAATGTTTAAAGGCAGCCTGAGGTCAGCTGCTTTTCCCACTGAACCTGAACCTGGGGACCTGCCAAGTTGGGGGTACTCACCTACTCAGGTGGGACCATAAACCTTAGGCCATACTCAGGAACTGAGTATTGACTTCTAGGCTATTGAGGGGAGACCTGAGCCAGGCTGAGATGTGTCTTTATCCTCATCCTCCTTTAGCTTGGAGGCCAGGAGAGTTGTGCTGTATGGTCTGGAGATGCCAGGGGAGGGGTGGGAACAGACCACCAGCTCCAGAGCTCCCTCAGCTATCACAGCAAGGCTCAGAGCACCTACACCCTAGGTCCCCATGCACCCCCTGGCTGGCTTCCTTTATGCCTGACCTCCACATGTGGCTTTCCTCCCCTGGCAGCCTGGTGTGTTCAGCTGCCTTCACCCTGAGTCACTCTGATCTGAAAACCTGTCACTTTCTCACACGTTCCTCTTGGGTGTGAGCCATGTGGTGGCCCTTCTTGGAACTGGCCCCTACCCCACGATACCAGCAAATGAGTTCCTAAAGCAGCAGCCTAATGAGGGGCTGGGCCTGAAAAGAGTGTGAAAGGAGCCTCCGGAGGAGGTTCTCTCAGGTGCCCAGAGGGAAGAAGGGCCCATTTCCTTCCAGGGGTGCTGTGCGTTGGTGGCAGGAGGGCCAGGGCTTCTCTACTTGGGTCTGAGGCCAGGGAACTGATGGTGGCTGCGATGGGGCCCCGTCCTGTGGAGGATCAGGCCGCCCTCAGGCACCGTGACCCCCCGGGCCCCAGTGAAGGCTGGACAGATGAGGAGCAGGCTATCATCAGACCCCAGCCTGAAGAAAGGCTTCAGGGGCCCAGAAAAGGGTGACCGGGGACATGTGTAGATATGTGATCTGTCCCTCATGTTGTAGAAGGAGATATCTCCAGCTTCATAGTCCAGAAAGATGCCCACTCGGCGAAGACGCTCTTTCACGGGGAGAATCTTCTCGGGGGAAGACAGGGCCCGGTACTGGTTTCCAAACATCTCCAGGGTCCAGAAGCCATTCTGAGGAACCAACAGGGCCTCCCCTTTCCGCTCAACGCTGTCTCTACAAACCCCCACGGCCCACACCATCACATTTTCCACCTCCACCTCCCAGTAATGCCTCCCCGAGGAGAAGCTGTCCAGGCCTAGGACACAAGGCCGGCAGTCAAATCTCTCCAGGTTGTCAGGGACACTCTGCCTGGAGGGGCCTCGTCTCACTCCTCTTCTGTCCTCTGTCAGGAAGAGCTCAGGATGAGCAGTGTCGGGGTCAAGCACCACATCAGCTGCAGAGGAAGTGTCAGCGTGAGGCCTGGAGTCTCAAGAGATGGGCTATCCCTGTGCTCCAGAGAGGTCCCAGGAATGTGGTGGGAGATCCCTGTGTGGCCGCCTTTTCCATGGAGGCCCCTAGGTCCCAATTCCGAGGCAGCTAGCTCACAGAATCCGGGAGGTGACACTTCTCCCTCCCGTGTGACAGGGGCCTGGCCCCAGGGAGAGGACAATCAGGGCTCTAAAAAAATATGGGAAGGGAACACCTGGTGGTTCAGTAGTTAAGCATCTGCCTTTGGCTTAGGTTGTGATCCTGGGGTCCCAGGTCGTCAGATTGGATTGAGCTCTGAATGTGGCTCCCCACAGGGAGCCTGCTTCTCCCTCTGCCTGTATCTCTGCTTCTCTGTGTCTTTCATGAATAGATAAAATCTTTAAAAAAAAATGCAGGAAGTTTAACGAATGGAAATTAATGGCTCCCAGTTTTGCTCCACATTCTTAGGTCAGCCCCCTTTTCTATTCAAGACATGGGTGGGGCAGGGACTCTCTTGAGTGAAGGAATTTTACAACCTGGCTTAAACCAGAAAAGAGGCCCATCCTGCCCCCTCTCCCAGTGAAGCAGTGAATGCCATTTTTTCCCTGCAGATTCCCAGGTAGTGAAAAGTCCTTTCGTTGATTCTCTGTACGGCACCAGTTTAACCAGGTAACAACAGATTTCAGTGACTCACAAGAGCACCCCACACAGGGGACAAAGGGAGGGTGATGTCTCCACAAGCCAACCTGCTTCTGCTTTAGCAACATGGGTCTGCAGCCTCTGTCTCTGACTTCTCTGGATGTGGGAAATGCTGCATATCCCTGACATTCTGCAGATTCCGCCCCTATAGGTATTTCTCAGCTGATCTACATTCTTACTGTGTTAACGTGATTTGTTGATATGTCTGACTCTGGCAGTTTTGAAATTCACCTACAAAGGAAAGGTGCAAGTACGATGGTATCTGGTAGAACCAGGATTCCTCAGTGCTTTTGAGCAGAAGGGGAGAAATCATAAGATGCAAAGCACTCTCTAGGATGGGGCCTTTGGATCCTATGCTCTCCACTGTGCTCAACCCTTGCTCCCATCAGAGGCCATACACAGAGCATCAGTGTTCCCATGGAGCAGGAAGGCATTCTGGTTCCCCAAGCAGCCACCCTTACAGGGGGCGTGAGGAAGCTTATTGCTTTTCCAACACATGGTTCTCCAACCCTGCGGAATCTATACCATCTTCCAAAGTAATCCAGGATTCAAAGAGTAACAACTAGTAAAATGTAACCTATGGGGTGGTCCATTATGTATGGTAAATGTCTGGTAAGCATAGATCAAATTATTCTAAACAAGATGACAGTGGGAAGTAAGCCACAGCATCCTTCAGGAGCTGTGGGAATTCCCTAATGGCAGAGCGGACCAGCTGGTGAAGGGACCCCAGCCCCCTGTTTGTGACCTCTAATGTGCCCTGTTGGCTGGCCTGGGGGCAGGGCTTGAAGCCTGAGGGCATGTCCAGGGTGCTCACCAGCATGTAGCAGGGATCGTCTCCAGTCTGCAAGGGGAACAGAGATGTGAGCTGCAGGAGCCAGTGAGTAGCCCAGCAGAGTACAGAATAGCATGGGCTACCCCCGGGCATGGCACACTTACGCAATTCTTCTTGAAGTTGCTCTGAAAAAAGAAACAGAAGCCAACTAATGTCCTCGACAGAAGAAATAAGAGAATTGGGGTTTGCAGTAAACAATGGGCCCTTTGTGAGCACCCCTCCTCCCCTGCCTTTCCCTACGGAGCTGTCAAGATTCCAGAAACCATCTGTGAGCCAGTGGCAGTATTATCAGTACTTACTAGGTTTGCTTTTGTTAGATGCTCTGGGGCTGCACACAGGTGAGGGCCCAGTGTCTGCAGGAGGCAGCAGGCAAGCCAGTAGGGTCAGTCCCCAGATGCCACTGTCCCCAGTCCCTGGCTGTGGCCTCTATTCATTCCCAACTCTGCACCCCCACCCCCACCCCCAGGCTTCCAGCTGTCAGAGCTGTGTCCCTGTGTGGCCGTAACCTGTCCTCCCATCTTTTACCTCGGATTTGACGTTCTTTCTCTTTTTCCACTTGTTCTTTCTCCGGTTCCTCACATGCAACTTCTTTCGCTTCATTTTCGACCTCTTTTCCCCTGTGGAGTTTCCTGACGAGACAGATGCTTCCAGCAGAGAAGAGGAGCAGAGAAGGCAAGACAGCAGCTAGGCTCACCATCCAGGGGAATGTGCTGGGAACAAAGGACTCTGAACAGGGAGCCAGAAAGGTCCCACTTAGAAGAAGGACAAGATGGACAAGATGCACATGGAAAGAGCTTCCTGGGGTCTCTACTCTGCCAGAAACCCCACAGAGGAGGTGCCTGGGGGGCTCAGTTGGTTAAGTGTCTGTCTTTGGTTCAAGTCATGATCCCATGGTCCCATTGAACTACCACAGCCGCCACCTGGCACAAGCTGCCATCCCTCCTTGCCTGAAATATTGCAGGCAATATCATCCCTACCCCTGCTTCTGTCCTCAGCTATCAGCCTAAGTGCCATCATGTTACTTCTCTGCTCCAAGCCTTGTAGTGTTTCCTATCACGCTCAGACTAACTCACTGCCTGTCCACCAGCCACACCTGCCTCTTGGGGTTCCTTGAAGCTGCCAGAGGAGCTACCTACCCATCCCTCCTCCAGGCTCTAAGCTCCAGGCTCTAAGCTCCATACTCCTGCCTCAGGCCCTTTCCATGTGCTGTTTCTGCTAACGGCGTTGCTTGGTTCAAATATCTGCACAGCTCATGCTTTACTTGCCCAAATGGCATCTTTTCAGTGAAGACTTCACTGACCATCCTATTTATAATGACAACTCCCTCATCCCCCAGCATGCCCTGTCCCCTCCCCCAATTAATTTCTTCTATAGTACTTATCACCATCTGATACAATCTGCAGTTTCATTATTTCACCTATTGCTCTCTGCCACTCTAGAATGTTAGCTCCATGACAGTAGGGATCTTTATGTATTTTGTTCATTGATTTATCTTTGGTCTTTAGAACAGTGCCTTGAACATAGGTAATACTTGTTATGTATTTGTTGAATGTATTCGTGCATGTCTGTAGTTAGAGAATCCCACCCACCGACCCCTACCTTAAGAAATTCCATGGGCGGGAAGGGAGAGACTCAGCAGGCAGCACCTCTGGGTGTAGCCACTTGCTCAGGCCACTCCACATTTACGATTGTCCTAAATATTTAAAAATTGCTGCAACGGGGCACCTGGCTGGCTCAGGAAGAAGAGTGTGTGACTCTTGATCTGGGGGTGTTATAAGTTCGAGCCCCACGCTGGGTGTAGAACTTAAATAAATAAATAAAATTAAAAAAAAATTCCTACAGGATAAGAACCGTGACAGAGAAAAGACAATCAGAGAAGACTTTGATTTTGCCCTTGAGAAAAGAGAAGGGGAGAGGTCTCGCCTCAGCTGCAGCTGCCAGCTATTCAGAGCTTAGGACCCTTCCACCCTACGCCTCTACCTACCCATCCCTCCTCCAGGCTCTAATATGTCTGAAGATCCTGCCTCCATGTGATGAGCCTCCAGAGGGCAGGGAACTAACCTGGGATGAAAATCACAGTTTCCCTCTCCTGGCCAAGCAGGGTGTTGTTGACAGAGCAGGATGCGTTCCTCACAGAGAAGTCCATGATGATCACAGCCATGCTGACCATGAAGAGGCCATTCGCATCCACAGTGTGAGCCTCCTCCAGGGCTGGCATGATCTCCCCATAAGGGTCCCTCCACGTGGCATGGGGCTCTGGGTACCACCCTATGGATGTGCACTCCAGCCGGATGCCTCCATCCTCGTGGCCCTTCATTTCAATGAGGGGCTTAGAGCCCAGGCCTGGGGACAGAGACCAGGGAACAGCTAAAAAGGCAATGGTGTCTTAGCCTGAGTGTCTTAGATCAGCTCTCAACAGGGAATGCTAAGGGGAAGAGGAAGACAGCAAGTCACCAGTGGCCACCAAAGCTGGTTATGGGTATTCTACACATTCCCACAGTAGCCCTTCTGTGAGGCGGGGAGAGATAGAGGAGAGGAAGGAAGGAAAAAGACCCTGATCGGGGATAACATCAGGAGACCAGTGTGCCAATAAATCACAAGATCTCTGAGGACAGGATGACATGGCACTTCGCTTTGGGCTCTGACCCCATCACAGTGGCACACCTCCATCTGTCTCATACTAATTGTTTGTCGATTGCTTCATTCAGTCAGGGAATTTAGTTTTCTCCCTTCTGGGTGAGTGTGTCCACTCTGACCTGAAACAGGCCAGTTGAGGATTTCTCTTTCTGTCCTGGGAGGACTGCTCAGTCTTGGTGGTCTCCTGAGGCTCTGGAGTCACAGGAGAAGGATAGAAGCCTGTCAGGCCAGCAGAATCTTAGGAAACTTTCTGACCTCAAGAGATTGTCCCTTCTCTCCTGGCTCAGGGCTTCCCAGGACCACAGGTCATCAGGAGTGGCAGGTTTTTAGGAGAATGGACAGAACTAGAATGCTGAACCAACCCTTACCCCAATTCAGAGATGATTACCTCTGGGGGGACCCTGTCAGCCAGGGGATTTCCTCTACAACATCTACCTATTAGAAAGATCTGGGTGCTCCTGGGATCCTCAAGCTAACAGTATCATCTCCTCGACGTCAGCAGAACATCACAAAAAATTCTGACTCTGAGCTCTTCCCAACTTATTGTCTTTAAAAGAATCTCTAAAAAGGGGCACTGGGGCGGCTTAGTTGGTTTAGCATCTGCCTTTGGCTTGAGTCATGACATAATCTCAGGCTTCTGGGATTAAGCCCCATGTCAGGCTCTCTGCTCACCAGAGTCTGGCTTTGCCTGTTTGTGCTCTCTGTCAATAAATAAGTAAGATCTTAAAAATAATAAAAGCAAAATGTTTAAAAAAATAAGAGTCTCTAATAAAAGAGAATACTGGTACAAGACCTGCAAGTGCACAGTCCTAAGAAACTTCTGCTCCTTTAGCCAGGGGTCTTGCAGTCACCAAAGTCTTAAATTAAATTAAATTAAATTAAATTAAATTAAATTAAATTAAATTAAATTAAATTTTAGAACAGCTCAGCAAAATAAAATTCCTGTTTATTGTTGGACAATATTGTTTCATCCACACTTTTTTTTTAAGATTTTATTTATTGGGGCTCCTGTGTGGTACAGTCAGTAAAGTGACCGACTCTTGGTTTTGGCTCAGATCATGATCTCAGGGTGCTGAGATCGAACCCTTGTCTGCCTCTACTTCGGGCTCAGCTCTACACTTAGCATGGAATCTTCTTGTCTCTCTCCCTCTATACTCTATACTCTCTCTCCCTCTATACTCTCTCACTCTTTCTTGCTCTCTCTTGAATAAATACATAATCTTTTAAAAAATAAGGATTTTCTTTATTTATTTGAGAGAGACAGGCAGAGCAAGCACAAGTGGGAGGGAGGGTGAGAGGGTGAGGGAAAAGCTGACTTCCTGCTGAGCAGAGATCCCTGCGCTGCCCCCCACCCCACTAGATGCTCAATCCCAGGACCCTGAGATGACCTGAGCCGAAGGCAGATGCTTGACAGACTGACCATAGGCACCTCATATTCAAATATCTTTTTTTTTTTCCAAATGTCTTTTAAGTAATTTCTTTGTTGGAGAAGAAATGGGTAGGAAATATCAGAAAGGGAGACAGAACATAAAGACTCCTAACTCTGGGAAACAAACTAGGGGTGGTGGAAGGGGAGGAGGGCGGGGGGTGGGGGTGAATGGGTGACGGGCACTGAGTGGGACACTTGATGGGATGAGCACTGGCTGTTATTCTGTATGTTGGCAAATTGAACACCAATAAAAAAAGTAATTCCTTTGTTAAGGCAATTCAAAAAATTAAAAGACAAAATTAAAGCAATCATGTAAGTCTCAGCTACCTGCTCCATCTTATTTTTGCCAAGAAGAAATAAACCAAAAATAAAAAAACCTGAAAGACTGGCACAGAAACTCTAAAGTGTGAGAAGATTTAAAAGAATTTGGCAAGCTGGAAATAAATTCTACATAATGAGGTTCCATGGGGTTCAGCCAGGGCAAGATTGAGACAGTAGACATAAGGACAAAATCAGCCAGCCAGTCAACCGACCAAACAAAAAACCGATAAACAATTCTACAACTCAGCTCAGAGTGGGGCAGGCCAGACCTGAGTCGTGCTCACAGGAAAGAATAGAGGTTTCCTGTTACATACAAATCATCCTACTCAGCTGTGCAGTGTTGCTGTGAAGAATCAGGCCACCAGGGTTGAGAAATCCTCCTGCCACAACATTTTCTATTCATCCCATAGAAGGTTGCACTTCTAAGTGACAAAGATGGGGTATCCTGGGGAGGCCACACTGTCCCCTAAGCCTTCCTTCCATTGGTCTAATTGACTGAAATGCCATTGATTTATGTGTATCTTAAAGGCTCTTCCAGCCTTCAAATGTTCCTTTTAAAGTATAATACACTGGCCCTGAGAGAGAGGTCATGCCTTAAAACCATTATTAATAAACTCTGGGACATGCCACTTCTCCCCTACAGCCTTGCCAAACTCCTACTGATTACATTGTCACTAGTTCTCCTAGGGGGCCAGCAGGCTTGGCACTGGAACATGCTTTAATAAAATCATCTGGACGCGTCAGTCATTCTCATATGATTAGGATTTGGGGAAAGGGGAGAAAAAACAAAATTAATATCTATTGAGACAAGGGATGTCCATATGCCCTCCCCCATGTGGTTACTGACAGGGGCTCTTCTCACTCTCAATGTCAGAGGGTTCAAATGACGAAGTATATGGTCCACTATCTGGCCCCCAGACTCCTAGCACTGGGCCAGATGGGACTTCCCATTGGTTCCTCTGGGGGAGCCCCCAGAGAGGTACAAATCTCTCCCTGACTTTGCTCCAATTGTGGTCATTTGCCATCCTTTCAGTGAAGATATTCCCCTCACTACCCCTTGAACTCTCAACCCCTTCTCTGCTTTTTTCCACACTACTCACCACCATCAAAGATACAGTTTAATTCAGTAGTTTATTGATGGGCTCTCTGTACTCTCTAGAACTCAGGCTCCATGAAGTCAGGAACCTTCCTGTATTTTGTTCACTACTTTGTCTTCAGTTACTTGGAACAGTAACTTGAATATAGGGGCTTGTTAATAACGGATTTGTTCAATGAACTTATGAATGTCTGTCATGTGAGGGAGCCCAAAGATAAATTTCCCCACTCTGCCTTTTTTTGTTTTGCCCTTTTTAAATGTGTTTATTGAAAATTTAAAAAATATATATGTGGCTCACATTTGTGGCATATATTTTATTGCTAGTGAATTGTTTTGCTTTAGATGAACCACCATGCATCATTCTGATTGCCTCCAAAGTCTTGATGGTTTAAACTGACTCTGAAAGTTTGATATCAGCAATGTATTTGTTTTTCACTCATTCATTTTACAACTATTTATTAAGTATCTACTAGGTGTCAAGCAACTTGCTAGGTGCTAGAGATAAAGTGGTGAATAACTGCTATTGTTAGATCCTGATTGGTTCTGGTTATGATTAGGACAATAAAGCTTAAGAAAAAAAAAAAAAAGTCCAAAGGGGCACCTGGGTGGCTCAGTTGGTTGAGTGAGTATCTGTCCTGGGCTCAGGCCCTGATCCAGGGGTGCTGGGATGGAGCTCCACATTGGGCTCCCTGCTCACTGGGGAGTCTGCTTCTCTCTCTGCCTCTCCCCCACCCATCACTCATGTTCTGCTACTCTCTCAAATAAATAAAAACTTTAGGAAAAATTTTTTAAAAAGAAGAAATCGATTGAAAATCAATGAGAAACACTAGTCTTTGAACTTAATGAAAAACATATGGATCATATACTATTGGTAAGAGTGTATATTAGCATGAACATTTTGGAAAATAAATTTGTAGTATCTATTACAGAGGAAGAAGAGAAATACTTCTCATCATACAACACTTCTAGGAACATGCTTCAGTTGGGGATTTTGAGAGGGATTTTGTTATGAATTATACCCCCCCACCCGCATTCACATGTTGGAGTTCTAACCTCCAATACCTTTGGATGTGAAGAAGAGATCAGTAGGTACAGAGAAAGATACCAGGCTTGTGTCCACACAGAGGAAAGGCCATGTGAGGACACAGCCAGAAGGTGACCATCTGCAAGCCACGGAGAGAGGCCTCAGAAGCCAAACCTGTGGGCAGCCTATCATGGTCACATGGGTTATTGTTCATAGTTCCGGAATCTGTATATTAACTTTTTTAATAAGGATTTTATTTATTTATTCATGAGAGACACAGAAAGAGAGACAGAAACACAGGCAGAGGGAGAAGCAGGCTCCATGCAAGGAGCCCAATGTGGGACTTGATCCCAGGCCCTGAGCCAAAGGCAGACGCTCAACCGCTGAGCCACCCAGGTATCCCTATATTAATGTTTTATAAGTTTTTCTGGATGTGTATTATATATCACAATAAAAATATCCAATTAATTATAAAACGAGTTGCTGGGAAAAACCCTTAGAGATCTCTTAGTAGGCATAAGAATTATCTGTGGGAGTTAAACCTTCACTCTGGCTCAAGGCTACAGTGGAGTTCTGCATATGCTTCTCAGGAACTGACGCCCACACTGAAGCAAGGCAAACCCACTCATTTGGTCCTTGGGCCAGAAGAAGCTACCTTCCTGTTTAAAGGGGATGCTAGGCAAAAATCTGCTGGGCTGCAATGGTCCTGAGGTTGGGAGAGAAACTCTTCCTAAGGGTCACACTGAAAAAAACTGAGCAAAACGAAATGACGCACTTGCCACCATCAGGTGCATAACAGCCTCGTCATAGGATCTGCCTTCTTGGAAGTAACAGTGGTAGATGCCGTTGTCATGGGCTGTGACATTGTGTATGATGAGTGCCACGCTCCCCTTGTTGATATGTTCGCTCACAAAGGTGGTTCTTCCTTGATACTCCTCCATCTGCTCCTCTGTTCTCTCCCGCCCAGCCTTATACACGAGCACCGCCAGGGAGAACTGAGATCGGAACCAGCGCACCTCCATGTGCTCTGCATCCTTCTCGGGTGACAGGTGGCAGTGAAACTTGGTGTTTTCTCCCGCCATGGCCAGGACTGCATCTGTCGGCCCCACAACAGTAAACTGGGCTGTTCAACAAAGGAGCAGAACAAGGCATGGCCATCAGATATCAAAGGCAGGAAAGGCAGTGGTTATTCCAGGGGACAGATGTATTCTTTCTAGAGCCACAGGGGCTTCCTGAGCTGAGCCAGTCAGTGTGGTTGGTTGGCAGTGACAGATGCCTGGTGGGGGATCCACCGAGGTTGTGAATACTTATTAAGAAGCACACACTGAGCACTGTGCCAGCAGACCCTGTGCTTACAGAGATTTTTCCCCTATTCCCAATGTAACACAATGCCTGGAGTCTAGGATAAACTTGATCTGTCCATTGTGGTAGCCACTAAGTCCCCACTGGAACGTACTTTAAATGAAAAGTACACACACACACATTTTAAAATGTTAGAATAAAAAATGTGAAATATCTCACTGTTAATAATATCTTACATTAATTAAAAGTTTACATACCAATATTCTGGTTATTTGGGATTAAAAAACATGCATCATTAAAACTTTTTTCATCTGTCCCTTTTTACTATTTTAAATGTAGCTACCCAAGCACTTAAAATTGTACGGGCAGCTGGCCTTTGGGCCCTGCCTGTATTTCTATCTGATGGCGATGATGTAAATTCGGTGCACACGAGGGGAGTGAAAGTTACTTGAACCCCAACCGCAGTACTGATGCATTTTACCTCTCGGCAGACTGAAGTGTTGACCCCCCACCTCCCACTCCCGCCCGGGAAAGCCGACGGGAGCCAGAGGCAGGCGCCCTTACCTGAGAGCGGTGCAGAGCCGCCGAGCATCACGACGAGCAGAAGGGAGCCGGGCGCGGAGAAGCGCAGAGCAGCCGCCCGCTCCATCGGCGAACCCGGAGGGTCACCCGGGGGCGTCTGCGACCCGAGGCCGGGGCGAGGGGACGGTGCGGGGTGCAGACGCAGAGGGATCAGCCACCGAGCCTGGGCACCGCCTCTGATGGATAGCAGACCTTCCTGGGACCCGCCCCGCGATGCTCAGCGCCCCTCCTCTCCCGGCTCCGTAGTCTCCTGATGGACCCGTCAGACATCCCAAGGAATAAGCCAACCACGCGACCATCCGGGAGGCGGTTTTCCGCCCTCCCCGGCTCACTCCTCTGGCCAGAGTTGAGTTTCTTCAGGTGTCACTTGATACTTTTCCATCGCCTCCCCCCACCTTGCACCCCTCCCGGGGATCGCTCAGAGTGATGGCAGGGAAAGCCAGACCCCTCTCCCGGGGACTGCCTTCCCCCGAATCACCTCCCACCCACCGCCCCAGCCCTGCCCCCGAGGGGCGAGCGCGACCCTCCCTTTCCGACCATCTCGAAATAACTTCTGCGTTATTTCTCCTCTGACGCTCAAATGATTTTCCTGTCGTCCTTCTCCCTAATCTCATAGTCATAATCAGAGAACGATACATCCTGAAAGCGGAGGAAAAAAAACCTTTATTCGCTTCCCACGAGGCGCGGCGTGGGCAGCGGCGGGACCTGGCACAAGCTCCAACTCTATTCTGGCCGCGGAGGCCCAAGAGGTCAATGAAGGGTCTAGAGCCCCGGATTGGCCGGCTGCGGGCCAACCAGCCAATGGTATCCCTAAAGGCATCTTCTCACCAGTCACCAGGCGGAATACACAACAGTGGAAACTCGTACAGCTGCGCGTAGCTTTTGAGATTATCTGGAGTTTTAAAATGTCCTTTTTCTTCTCTCCAGAAGGAAGGGCTAAGCACCAGGAAAGGCGTCAGTGCGTAGACACTGGGGGTGCGGAGGGGGTGAAGGAAACAGGGGCTTTCTTCCTTCCAAAGCCAGAGGACTGTTCCAGGTGCTGGACTTGTGGGGGCCTAGGCTAGTGAAGGAGAGAGAGAGAGAGAGAGAGGAGGGGTAGAGAGAGACACAGAGACAGAGAGGGAGAGAGAAAGAGACAGACAGAGAGAGAGGAGGGGGAGAGGGCGGGAGGGGGAAGAGGAGAGGAGAGAGAGAGATACACAGAGACAAAGAGAGAAAGAGAGAGAGAAGAGGGAAGAGAGGGAATGCAGGGAAGAGTAGGGAAATTGATGAAGAAGGAAGCCAGACAGCAGCTGCAGTACGTAACACCTTATCATTCATTCAAAAACGACTGAGTTTTTGAGATACCAAGGAGAGGATGTGAGATGCGAACATCCCTTTCCTGGAGGAGTTGGCATCTAGTGGAAGATGGCATCCAACAAAGACTTTCTAGTTGGGATTCATGGTCTGCCAGTAGAGGGTCTACACCCACACAGTATTCCCGTCCCATGCCCCACAGACCCCAATCAGGTCACTAGATAGCTTTCTTCTAGAACAATCTTCTCAAGGCACATTTCTTAATATTTCCCCAAGTGCTTAAATGCTTCCTGGAAAGGCCTCCAAATCCCTTCTGGTCCACTTCAGGCCTACACTGGCCTGGTACAGCAGAGCTCACAGTCCTGAGGCCCACACTCCTCACCCACGTGGCTCTCTATTTCTGCCTCTAGAGTCCCATTCTCCCTGAACGATTCTACATGTTCCCCATTTGCCGTGTTCTCAGACTTTCTGGACCCCCAAGGCTCTGGCCATTACTCTGTTCTGTCCTGTGTTATTGCTGTGTAGGTGCCATTATTGTACAACTTGGCAGAGACTGGAGTTTGCACCCCTGGAAGCAGATATTCACACTCTGTGATTCCTCTCTTCCTTAGGGTCAGCTATTGCTCTACACCCAGCAGTTGTTGGACAACCGAGTGAGAAAGCTTAGTGGGAGGCCACTCTCCAACTCTGTATATCTGTACATCTGCTTTGGGCCAGTCTCCCTGCAGATCACCTACCTTTGCTTCTCTGGGTCACAGTGTGAAAAATGCTACCCCCACCCAAGCCTCCCATGCATACCTGCTATAAGTGTGACCCGTTATATAGCACTGAGTCATTCAGGCAAAACATGCAAGGCATATCCTCTGGCCTGGCCTGGGTCATGGTGTCCATACCAGATCTAGTCCATGTGCGTAGGGGGGTGGGCAATGGGGCCAAGTTAGGGGGACTCGTACTGGAAGACTGGAAGTCACCCCTGCTAACTGGATGGGGTGGCGGGGGGGCCAACAGATCTTACCAGAGGCAGAGCCTTGTTGGTGTCAGTGCTGTTGATGTGCAATCCCATGTCCCCTTGGTCCTAGCAGGTAGACAACTTCCTACAAGGTAACAAGTCTCCAGGTGCCTAACTTTATTCTTCTCCATCTCAGAGCTTTCTCTAACACTGATGATGAACAGTAGAAGCGCAGGGGAGTTGACACCCCTAGGGGCAACTTTTACCCAAAGGGGGATGGGAGGGGTGGGTAAGTAGCCCAGGCCACCCACCTCTGCCAGGAGGATTCTGAGAGTAGGGGTGGGATTGGGCCTGGTGGCCAGTACAATAACCAACCAGTTAACATACACCCTTTCTGCCACATTTCATTTAGTTGACTTTTTTCCCTTTATTTACTTCTGAACTGGGGTTTCCTGGGGTCACTTCCCAAGTAGACTACCTGAACCCAAGTCCTTGACTCAAAAGCCAACTTTTGGGGAACCTGGGCCAAGAGATGGAATTAGGTAGCAATCTTATTGCACATCATATCTACCAGGGTGAACAATCTTTTCTGGAGAACTGCACTCGGTCATATACACCTGTTTCTCTACTGAGAAACTTTTGTGTTATTTTCTTTTCCGTGAACTAATAATTCATGTCCTTGGCTCATGTTCTTCATAGGTTGTTTTCTATTTTAGGGAGATTGGCTCTTTCTCTAAGATAGGAGTTGTATATATATATATTTTTCCCATTTTATCATTTAGTCTTTGCCAAAGGGTCTGTTTGTACCAACTCACATTGCCTGTCATAGATTCTGGTTCCACAGTAAATATTTGTGGAGGAAACAGCTCTGTGTGGGAAAGAAATGTCTCTGGAGCAAGTAGGCTAGGGGGTGCTGCTCTGTGCCTTACAGTCACTGCAGAAACCCAAGTCAGCAGCAGAGAATCAGCACCCTCCTCCCAGTAGCCCAGCTCAGTGCACTGTCCTCGCATAGAGGCAGATACAGGCTGTCTTTTATTGGCCCAGGAGGGACTTTCTTATGACACAGGATCTATCTGCTCCAGAGTTCTTTTCAGGTTCTCAACTGCTGCGGCAGGGGCACAGATCTCCATTTGCAACCAAAGAGGCTGCCTTGCTTGGCTGGCAGGCTCTCTCATTGGAGGTGGCTTCCCCGGGCTTGGGGCTGGGGACACAAGTGGGGAACATGCCCTCCAGGCGGATCCTGCCATCTTCATAACGCTTCATTTCAATATGAAGTTCTATCAGAGCCCAGCGCTGCAGAAGGTCTATGAGCCTGCCATCTGGGGAGCCTCTTGCATTGGGGAGGTTCCCAGCAGGCATCAGTCAGCACACTCACATTGGATAATTCAAGAAGGGTCTCCCTAAGGAGGTGTTTACAAAAAGGTAGGATGGAGCTATACCCCAGGCCCAGGAATGCTGGAGCTGTTACCACCAGCCCTAACCCCAAATAGATAAGGAGAAGAGACTATTGTGAAGATCTAAAAGAACAGAGTCATGTAGAGAGTGCTCCTTTCAGAGGAGCTGTGACCTTTGAAGGGGAATGTGTAGCCAGCTACAGGAGCCCTGCAAGGGGAGAGCCCGGGAGAATAAGTTCCCAGACTTCTCTCTCCTCTCTCCCCCTTCCATCATTTGCTATGGCTGCCCATTGACCAAATCCAGCTAGAAGCTCAGGGAGCCCTGAGAAGGGGACATGTCTAACAGCTGGATATGGGCCTGGTCTCAGTGTTCTGTTGAACATAGCAATTTCACACAGCAGCATCAGACAAGAGCATTTTGTCTTACGATGGATTGAGATGAAAACAAGACCCTCAACAGCAGTGTATGAACGTGGAGGAAAACATGAGTGTGTCCACTCCACAGCTGGGACCAAATATCCCCCTCTGAGAGAGAGGCTTTGAGAGACTGCTGTGCTTTCTTCATCAGTTACTGCTGTAGCCTCCCTAGATCTAGTCTTCCTCCTACATAAGACCTATTAAGATACCTGTCTACAGAATTACACGTGCCCCACCTCCCCGGCAGCATCCAACCCAGAGCAAAGCCCCCCTTCCATAAGCCCTCCCTCAAATTCCCTACACAAGCCCAAATTCTATGCCAAGTCCTCTCTGACACCTCTCAGACACTCTGACTTCCTGAGATACCGCAGTCCCACTTGACGCACATTCCCCCTCGCTGCCACGGGGAATAAACACCACTTGCCCAGGTGCAGCTGTGTTCCTGGGGGCCTTTGGCTGGTTTTCTTATCCTTCCTATCCCTGCCCTTCAACTCCCCTGCTTAGACCCAGGAGGAAGTGCTTTACTGATATGTTTGCGATTGCGATGGCGTCAGAGGGAGTTCTCAAAGTCATCGCAGAAACAGTTGGAAGGAGATGGAGGCAGTTCCTAGTGAGCAGCCAGGAGTGCTCCAAGGTGGATTTGGAGCATGAACTCAGCATTTGCCCCCAGGTCCCTCGGAGAAATGAGCAGAAGCCCCGGAGACCACAGGCTGAGATGGCAGAGAATATAGTCAGAAGGAGGCAGGGGCATAGATGTCTCTCGGAACTGCCAGACTGGCTCTTTGTTATAATCCATCCTTCCATTCGTCCCCTTATTCACTCTTCCGTATGTATTTCAATCTTTATTCATTTTTTTGTTTCATGCCTTTTAAAGTAAGCGGCAGAGATATCAGTGCACTTTCCCCTGGATACTGGAGCACACCTGTCAAGTAGAATACAGTGGTGAAATGTTCAAGGCACCAATACAGTATTTGAAATATGTGTAGGAGTAACGTTCAGTTGTATGCTCTAAAATGATTAGTGTAGGGGTGCCTGGGTGGCTCAGGTGATTAAGTGTCTGCCTTCAGCTCATGATCCCGAGGTCCTGGGATTGAGCCCGGAGTCAGACTCCCAGTTCTTCCTGCTTATGTTCACTTGCTCTCTCTCTCTCTCTGTCAAATAAATAAATAAATAAATAAATAAATAAATAAATAAATAAATAAATAAATAAAATGTTTAAAAAATAATCAGTGGCTTATTTTTATCTGGGTATCCATAGCTCCTAAATTCTTGGCCATTCCTAACACTATTGACAGTCTGGCTCTGGGTACCTGACCACTCCAATAGGGCTCATGGAAGCAGGAGGTCTCTGGAACTGCCTTGCAGGACAGCCTGAGGCTGGACAAGCCCTGCTTGTGCTACTTTCTGTTCATTCTCTGGCACCTGCTGGGAGAAGTGTTCCACAGGAAGGGACTGGATGTTCTTGAGGACCTACCTGTAGGATGGGGGAGCCCACAAGCCACTGGAAGAGGGATTGGCATAAAATCATAAGATTGCAAAAGACTGAAGACAGGCATGGGGCTGAGTCCAGAGACACAATAAAATAGAAGAATGGGCATTGCATTACGGAGGACTGAGGAAGTACAGGCTAGCTCAGAATGTAAACATCTGCCCTGCCTGTCAGCAGGATGGGATAGCAGAGGTGTTTGCTAAAGCCAACTACATGGTGACTGGGAAATATTATTTCTCCCAATATCATGCTGCAGTCACAAAGACACCAACAAGCCCCTTCTCTGAGTGCTTCGTGCTTTCTTACTCACTGGGAAACTTGGTCTGTAATATTAACAGTCTACCAAAAAGCTTCGTGCCTGAAATCATATCAATAAAAATGAAACACGGGCAGCCCGGGTGGCTCAGCGGTTTAGCGCCGCCTTCAGCCCAGGGCCTGATCCTGGAGACCCAGGATAGAGTCCCATATCAGGCTCACTGCGTGGAGCCTGCTTCTCCCTCTGCCTGTGTCTCTGCCTCTCTATCTCTCTCTGTGTCTTTCATGAGTAAATAAATAATAAAATCTTTAAAAATAAATAAATAAATAAAAATGAAACATTCCATCCTTGCCTGGAAGATCCACATTAGTTTGACAGGAGGTAGCAGCCTGATTTCCAAATTCCATGCTAAAGTTCAGGCAAGGGCTCCAGGAGGCATGTCCACCACTCCCCCACCACCCCATGCTGCATCATATACACACCAGAGCCCCAGGCTTGTTGATAAGCTCAAGGTGTTCTTGGCCCTGGGGAACCTTGATGACAAGGTGAACGTCACCAAATTCCTCTGCTGTCATTTGCATTCGGGGTATTTAAGGATGGGCTCCAAGGCTGGAGAAAGTGAGGAAACTTTTGCAAACACTGCCTCCCTGAAGGACTGTTGCTGTTTCTATATATTCTAGGACACGGAAGGCATATACTTGCTTAGACTCTTGTGAGTGGCTGTAACAAGTATATTCCAACATGCCAGGGGCTCAATTCAACAGTAATTAATAATGTTGTGCTCACATAATTGTCAATGCAGTTGCTCCTAGTTGGCAAGTAGGTTTTATCGGTGTGACCCCTTTCATCTGTGAGTTCCCATCCCTGACAGCAGAGTCCTCCACCTGTGGCTAGAAAGAAGAAAGAGAAAGTGGTCATCTCCTAAAGGCTTTGGCTCAGAAGTGACACGCTTTATTGCTACCATGTTCTATTGCTGAGAATCAGTCCATCCCCCTCCCGCCCATGCAAGAGATGCTGGGAAATGTATTCCCCCACTGGACCGCTCATTACTAGTGATAACGCTACACTCTGGAAGGTGGACAGGTGGATGGGTTCCTTGGCCTCAGTGAGGAAAGCTGTTGTTATTCAAAGCACACCTAAGAAACAAGCCCCACTTTCTAGATTAACTACAATGGGGAACACAAATGAACCTTGCAGACAATCTCTTCTTTGTCTCTCTTTTTAAAAAGATTTTACTTATTTCTTCATGAGAGACACACAGAGAGAAAGGCAGACATAGGCAGAGGGAGAAGCAGGCTCCCTGCAGAAAGTCCAATGTGGACTCAACCCCGGGCCCCCAGGATCACTCCCTGAGTCAAAGACAGACGGAAAAAAAAAAAAAAAAAAGGCAAATGCTCAACCACTGAGCCACCCAGGTGCCCCCAGTCTCTTCTGCCTTGTTTTTGTGTTTGTCTGTTTGTTTGTGGGCTATTGTCAGCTAAGAGAGAGGTACTGTTCAGAAACATTGGTCTCCGCTCCAGGGATGGCAATTTCTAACTGACATCAAGAGTCAAAGAACTTGCACAGACTCATCCCTGCACTGAACAAAGCACATACCTTTAGACCCTATTTCTGTTTGTTTTAAAAATAGACTGTATGTGAGGCCAATTTGTGGAATCCGAGAAGTTTGACTTCAGGATATCCAGTCTCCTCGGTGTACTCAGTTTCAGATGCCCAGGGCCTGCTGACTTTTTAACCCTATGCTTATCTGTAAGATGAAGCCTCTAGTATTTCGCATTTCCATACTTGAGGGGAACTGGAGTCAGTGCCTGAAAGACAGTGGTAGATGCCCAAGCCACTGATTGAAAAAAAAGAGAAAGAAAAGAAAAGAAAAGAAAAGAAAAGAAAGAAAGAAAGAAAGAAAGAAAGAAAGAAAAAGAAAGAAAGAAAGAAAGAAAAGGAGAGAGAGAAGGGGAGATCATCATTACTTTCCTTAAAAACTCATTTGCTTTACTTTTTTTTTTAAGATTTTATTTATTTATCCATAAGAGACACAGAGAAAGAGAGAGAGAGAGAGAGAGAGAGAGAGGCAGAGACATAGGCAGAGGGAGAAGCAGGTTCCCTGTAAGGAGCCCGATGTGGGACTCGATTCCAGATCCTGGATCCCAGGATCAGGCCCCGAGCTGAAGGCAGACATTCAATGGCTGAGCCACCCAGGTGTCCCTGCTCTACTTTTTTTATATTGCCTTTGAAATCTGTGATTTCTAATCATTGAATAAAAGGCTATGTCTCTTATTAAAAAGACTTCAGGAGGGGCACCTGGGTGGCTCAGTCAGTTAAGTGTCCAACCCTTGATTTCAGCTCGGGTCATGGCTCGGGTCATGACAGGGTCGTGGGATCAAGTCTCACATTGGGAATCCCTGCTCAGTGGGGAGTCTGCTTCTCACTCCCTCTTCATCTCCCCCATGCCCATTCCCTAGCTAGTGTGCTTACTCTCTCTCTCTAAAATAAATGAATCTTTAAAAAAAAATAAAAAAAAATAAATAGACTTCAGGAAATAGTGGGCAGGTTAGGAACAGATTTCCAGGTGCAAGGGAGTCTTCTCACCCCTGGGGTTATCCTTCATAACCAGATCCTGCCCTGGAGTTAAGCCTGTTTTCCCTGTGTGGGGAGGGCCAGGGCCCTGGGTCTTTGGGTTCCACCCCATCATCATGCTCAGCAAGATGATTAAGCTGCTCTGATTCACAAAATAGGAACCTCAGACATAGCCAAAATAGATCCCCAACGGATCAGTGGCAAGGATTTACCATTTTTTAAAAATTTACCATTCTTATATCTAAAAAAATAATAATGGTAATAACACCAACTCCACACTGGATGTATGCGTATTAGACTGTTTTCTATTGTAATCATGCCTCCAAACAAAAACCAAACATCTTAGGAGATTATATCAATATTTATTTTCTCCTTCATGGTGAGCAGGTGACTGCGGTAAAGCTGGTCCGGGGTGCACTTACTTGAGATTCACTGACTAGGTTGGACTCCACGCTGGAGGGAGAGTTCCGGTCAGCTGAGAAGTCTCTTTTGTCTGAGACCAGACCCACAAGGCATGTGCAACTCCCACTCCTGGCAGGTGGCAGAGGCTAAGGGGCCAAGTCAAACTATGAAAGCACATTTAGAGTCCTGGTCCATTTCACTGATATTCCACTGGCCAAGCCCCAAGTTAGGGAGGTGTGGCACTGCAAAGACACATGGTTGACAACAGGAGAATTAGGAGCAGTGATCCTATCCACCACAGGAGAGAGCCCTGACCACAGAAGTAGCATGTACCAAACACAGAACGGGCACATGGAATCCCAATCCCACCAAAAGAAACTCAGTTGAATTATTCTTCTCCTAGTGGCTGCCGTCTACACATCTGCTCAAGCCCAAACTGGAAAGTCATCCCTGCTTCTCTCCTCCCCTCACTACCAGCGTCTAACTCCCCAGCATCTAACCCACCAGCAAGTCCTATCAGCTCTGCTTCCAAAGAAAACCTATATTTACATTCTGGGACTCCATGGTTCCCACTATGGCCCAAGCCTGCACCATCATCTCTGGCATAGCCAGCTGCAACCGTCTCCTGAATAGTCTCTCTCCTCCACAGTTAACCCTGCCCCATGGCTCTGCTCCTCACAGGGAGGGAAGGTCACCGTGGCAGGCTCCCCCTGTACCCGCCAGTGGTCCTCCTGTCGGAGCAGGCAGAGAAGCTCTAACAGGATGCCTGGAGGCCAGCAAGGAGGAGGTGGTGGCCAGCTGCGGGGAAGGTCCAGGCCTGTCCTGGCAGCACTCCACCACCAGAGGAGCCGGATCACACCAGACTGGCCCCAGGTGGCAGAGCCACCACAGGAAATCCCTGAGCAGGTTAGGAAGAAAAAGCCAGAAACCCTGCTTCCAGCCTCAAGTAATAAATATTCTGCCCCCTAGTTAACAACTGTCAGTAATAGAAACCACAAACCCGGGGGCAGCAGCTTGCTCTCTCTCTCTCTGCCTGCTCCCACGTCTGGAGATTGTACTTTACTTTTTGCTTTAAAAAACTTTCCCACTTGTTCTCTGTGCTGCGCATCTGCCCTGGAGTTCCTTCTCATGACAAGAACAAGAACCTGTGGTGATTCCTTTAGGTCTGGCTGGGTCTAGGCACCAGGGCCCTGGGGTCTCCTCAGCTCGCCAGGCAACACTTGCAGCTTAAATCAGATCCAAATTCCTTACCATTTTTCAGAGCGTGCTTCCCCCACTGAAGTGTGGATCTCAATGCCCCTGGGGCGTGGCATCTTACTAAACTTTACCCGGGCTGGGTAAATCTTGAGACTTGGCAATTTTAATGAGCTTGGCGCTTTGTTCCCAGTGGAACACCCTCTGTGATCTGCACCCACCCCCCCACTTCCTCTACAGCCACATCCCTCCAAAGGCCTTCTGTCAATTCGTTCCCCTCGCCAAATCCCTCCTGCTCCAAGGACTCCCCCCTCAGCCTGCAGGCTCTCCTCTCAGCTCTGCACCTGGCTCACCCCTTCTCATCACTCCAGTCTCAGCTCAGATCAGCCATCACTTCCTCAAACAGGCTCCTCACCTCCTCATCTGGCTTGAGAGTTTCTTGCTTGAGAGTTTCTTGCTTGAGAGTAAGAATCAATAAGGTCTCCATAGGTTGCCAAATGTTCCCTGAGGGATGCAAATCATCCTCAATCCCCAGTTGAGAGCCCCTGCTCTGTCTTACCACGATTTTATTCCCTCCAGACATCTTGTTTATTTGTTTATTTTCTCTGTAGAGTGTGAGCTCTGCATGTGTCTCTATCACCTCTTTCCCTGGTGCTTTGAACAGATACCTGATTACAGGTGTCTTGTAAATATTTGTGGAATGGACCAAGGAATGAATGGATTTTTTCTTCCCCTCAAATAAATTCTCAAAGTTTTGTGCCATTGAATTATAAACAGTGTACTAGGAAGATTCTCATGCCATTTTTCAGCACATTTAAAACATTTTTATTAAGGAAAATTTCAAGCATACATAGAAACAGAGAAAATTGTATAAAGAATTCCTCAAGTGTCCATCCTCCGCTTCAGCAACTCCAATGTTTTGCTGGATAGAAAATAGTACATCCCTCTTCTCTTACTTTTCTCTCCACACACTATTCAATTTTATCTATAAGGTTAAATCTTTAATACTTAAGGACTCTTAAGGACTTTTTTTTTTTAAAACATAACCACAATGCCTTTTTCATGCCTAAGAAAAGTTAAGACTACTGTAATTTCTTTGAGTCGTCTGAATCCAGTCATATGTAACTTTCTGCAAACGTCTCAAAAATATATTTTTACAGTTGGCTTCTTCAGATTGGGGTCCAAACAAGGTCAGATCATTGCCATTAAATGTGCATCACATCCAATGGTGTGTGGGACTGGGGATGAACTTGGCTTTACTCCTAACTACTGCCTTGCTCTTGCTCTTTTACAGGCACTCTGCTAATGTCTTCTAAATGCACTATTTCACGTAATCCTCAGATCACCACTTTTAAATAGTAAAAGTTGAGCTCATTCTACTCCAAAGAGACATCTGAGGCTCAGAGACAAGTAAGCTGCCCCAGGTCACTGACAGATGGAGACACTGCTTAGATATAAAGCCAAATGTCTTATCCCAGAGTTTCTACTTATAACTGGTGATGTGGGAATGTTGGGATTTGAAGCAAATGGTCCAGAAAGAATTCTTGAGACGTCTTCAGTGTAAAAATAAAAAGGTGGTTTTATTAAAGCATGGGGACAGGACCTGTGGGCAGGAAGAGGTGCCTTGGGATTGTGACAGTTGACTGATTACTTTCAAATTGGGAAGGGGTTAGAGACAGTGTAAGTCATTAAGGGGCTGGCTATTGTTAGGAAAAAGTCATTTATTACCCTTTAGTAAAAACTCAGCCATGAGACCCTTGAAATGTGGATCAATGAGTCATGCTTGGAGGATGATTGCCAACATATATCTTGGGGGCAGGGGTTAGCAATAAAGGAAATATAGAGGAATTTTTATATATTAAAGAAGACTTACAGGATCCTGGAGGTTGGGATAATGTTAAGCTATCATTGCCTTTGTCCCTCAGGAAAGTATTAGCACCAAGGCAGTTGAGTCCCTAGGGGAAGGTCACTCAGCTTATTTTAAGGACTTGTCATTGGGTTGTAAGTAGTAAGGAAATACAATTTTTTCTTTTGCCTTTGTTTCCCACATCAACTCTCATGCTGTTTTGAATCTACATAATAGAGAAAATAGTAGACAATCACTTAGGTTGTAGATATAATAACACAAATAGAGGAAAACATTTTGAAGGAAACATTTTGACTTTATGAAAGTAACGCAGAAATGCATTATGCCACCTGTTATTTGTTGATCATTATGTACATGATGTAAGTGTATTTCCACTATCCTATAAACTCTGTGCTTGGGCACCTGGGTGGTTCTATTGGTTAAGCATCTGCCCTCAGCTCAGGTCATGATCCCCGGGTCCTTGGATTGAGCACCGGGCCCTCTGCTCAGCTGGGGTGGGTGGGTGGCTGCTTCTCCATCTCTCTCTGTCCCTCCCCCTGCTTGTGCACACACACACACTCTCTAATAAATAAACAAAATCTTAAAAATAAAAATAAATTCTATGTTTAATCTCCAAAAATGACCAGCAGAAGAATTCAAAAACCATATGTCCAGTGAATGTGTATCATTCAGTACAGGTCAGATTAATTTATGGGGGGCAGCCTGGGTAGCTCAGGGGTTTAGCGCCACCTTCAGCCCAGGGCCTGATCCTGGAGACCGGGGATTGAGTCCCACGTCGGGCTCCCTGCATGAAGCCTGCTTCTCCCTCTGCCTGTGTCTCTGCCTCTCTTTCTCTCTCTCTCTGTATCTCATAAATAAATAAATAAAAATCTTAAAAAAAAAAAAAAGATTAATTTATAGGTAAATTCTCACTGAATCCTAAAGTTTGATATTTGAAAAGAATGATAAAACTTGGCTGTGTTAGTTGCCCACACAGTGCAGAAAGCCTTTCAACTTCATCCTTCAGTGGCAGCCATCAGATCTCTGGTTAAACATTCCCCAAATGAGCAGCTCACTACCTTACAAAATGAACAGGGCTAATTGTGAGAAAGCTTTTCTCACACAGTACAAAATCTGCCTCCTCGTACCTTTTTTTTTCCTTTAAAGATTCCATCAATTCTAAACTAAAAAAAAAAAAAAAAAGATTCCATCAATTTATTCATGACAGACACAGAAAAGTAGAGACACAGGCAGACAGAGAAGCAGGCTCTCGAAGGAGCCCAATGCAGGGCTCAATCCTGGACCCCCAGGATCATGCCCTGAGCCAAAGGCAGATACTCAACCACTGAGCCACCAAATGTTCCCTCCTCATACCTTTCTTTCACCTTTTAGTTATAGCTCTGTTCTGTGGAGCTAAACAAAATTAATCCGATCCCTCAAACAGTACAGCTCCCAGTGTTGATTACAGTAATAAACTCTCTCATTTTCTCCTGTTACTCACATTTATGGAGCACTCGCTTAAGGCTTATACTAACTTACTTGTTCCTCCTCATCAGAATCTTATGAGTTCTGGGCTACTGTCCCAGGCTTGCAGATGGGGAGACAACTCAAAACCTCCCCAACCACTCCCTCCTCCTCTGCCCTTTATCTTTCCTTCATGCTTAATTTTTCTCCATAACTTATAGGTCACCTTCGGATATGCTATGATGTTTACTACTTGTTTATTTTTTCTCTCCCTGTCACTAGAATGCCAACTCCATGAGGGCAGATGTCTGTCCAGTTTGGAGTACTGCTCTGTCCTTTTGTCTCTGTGTCTGAGCTCTGACAGGATTGCACTCTTGGCCTGTTACTCAGAATAACTACAGGAAGGATTTAATGAAACTAAAATAGAGTAAAGCTCCAGCAGTCTTGACATCCCCAGCCCAAATGTTTCTCTTCATTTTGTTACGTACAACATATGTTCCGTTTTAATCCATAGTATTTCAGGTTGAAATAAAAGTAGGAATTATTATCCAGCCGGGTTGTTGTTAGGAGAAAATGAGACAGCATTGATAAACATTGTAAAACGTATCAACAAGAAAACCACGGGCCCCAAATGAACACATTTAGGCCAAGTCATCAAACCAGGGCTTTTTACCTCACCCAACTTCTCTGTCAATCTCCCAGAAATGCAGTCTTTACAGGTCAGTTAGGAGCTTTCTGGTCCGCACCAGGGAGGTGCTCTGCCACCTGGGCCCCCTCCCACCCCCCACCCCACCCCACTCCTAGAGAAAGGTGACTTTGCCAGAAAAGAGCTTTCCTTTTCTTTTGCTAATAACCTCTTTGCCCCACCCTCCTTCCTACACTGCCCTTCCGAGCTGGATGGGATGCTGCCCCGTTCACAAGTCTCTTAAAAGAACCAATTAGATCTTCAAATGTACTTAGTTGAATTTGTGTTGTTCAACTGATGTGAAGTATCCTAACTACCATCCAGAAAGTTATGTTTTCCCTCCAATAACTTGCTTTCTCTCCTCCCCTTCTTCCACCTCTTGTTGCTTCTTCGGACGACCTCCCCGCTCTCTTTCCCCCCTGCCCCTTCCTCCTCGCCCGCCCTGCAAGGCCCTAGTCCCTCCCCTCCTCCCCTCCTCCCCGCTCCCTTCCCTTTCCCTCCCCTCTCCTTCTCCTCTCCCTCTCCTCCCCTCTCTGTCCCTTCCTCCCCTCCCCTCCCCTCTCCGTCCCTTCCTCCCCTCTCCCTCCCCTCCCCTCTCTCCGTCCCTTCCTCCCCTCCCCCTCCCCTCTCTCTCCGTCCCTTCCTCCCCTCCCCCTCCCCTCCCCTCTCTCCGTCCCTTCCTCCCCTCCCCTCCCCTCTCCGTCCCTTCCTCCCCTCCCCCTCCCCTCCCCTCTCTCCGTCCCTTCCTCCCCTCCCCTCTCTCTCCGTCCCTTCCTCCCCTCCCCCTCCCCTCCCCTCTCTCCGTCCCTTCCTCCCCTCCCCCTCCCCTCCCCTCTCTGTCCCTTCCTCCCCTCCCCCTCTCCTCCCCTCTCTGTCCCTTCCTCCCCTCCTCCTCCCCTCCCCCTCTCTCCGTCCCTTCCTCCCCTCCCCCTCCCCCCGTCCCTTCCTCCCCTCCTCCGCCCCTCCCCTTCCCTCCTCCCAACGCCTCTTCTCGGTTCGCGTCCCAGATGCTCGTCTTCAGCCTTCTCTGCCCCCTAGTGGCCGCCGCGTGGCCGCCCGCGCCCAGGGCCGGGGAACGAGCCACCTGCCCCCCCTGATGGAGGAGTGTCGGGTAAACGGACCAGCCGAGGGCTGCGCACAGTGGGATCCTAAGAGCTGAGAGATGTGGGGTTTTCCGGCAAGAACGCTGTGATAGAATCAGAAGATCCCGTGAATAGGTTTGAATGTTGTGGGCCGCAAACTCAGGATTTAATGTGGGGGCTCCCTGCCTCCCACAGTGGGGATGAAGAGATCTGACTTGTCGGGGGAGGTGAAGAGGCGCTGGCTCGGGACTGCCATCTGCGCGTCCTCCTGCACATCCCTGTGGCCCGGTTTCTCAGCGGGCAACGGCGAAAATTCGCTCTTCTCTTCTCTGGCATCCGGGCGAGGTGGGCCTCTGGGCCTGTCGGACACCTGCACATCTGGAGGAGCGGCTTTCTTTCCCTCCTCTGGTTCCAAGTCCTGTGGTTCCTATGTCTTTGTTCTAACACAACCTCACACTGGTTTGTTTTTTCACTGTGGGCCGCAGTAAGAAATTCATTTCATGTCGTGACTCACGGCCCACATTCTAATCCGTATGAACTGTATACCCTTGATGTGATGTGGGACAGGACCTGTGAGCAGACAGAGCTGCACTGTGCTTGTGATGAGTCACTGATCACATACCTTCTGGTTTGTGGGGGTGGGGTGGGGAGGGGCATGGGGGTGGGGGGTGTTTCTAGGGTGGCCTAAGCCTTTAAAGAATTTGGAAGTAAAACTTTTGGGACCTTGAGGAGGCTAGTTGCTGCTCAGTTCAAGTTTTTTCCTACTGATGTGGGAAACAAAGGCAGAAGGAAATGTAGATAAAATCGAACCTCCTTATAACCTGTCACCCATTGACAAATATTAGAAATAGAGTATAACATTCCTCCAGGATCCTGAGTCTTCTTTAACATATGAAAGTCCATTTGGAACTGCCCTATCTTTACTTCTCCCAACTCCAACATATTTAATCATTTGCTCCTCATAATCTGGGGACAGCAGCTCTTCCTGCCTACGGGTTCTGTCCTCGTACTTTAATAGAACCATTTTGCACCAAAGCCAAAGATGTCTCAAGAATTCTTTCTTGGCCACCAGCTCTGGTCTGCACCAAACCTCACCTATATTGCAAAAACAACATCACTACTGCCTATTAGAACATCAGTCTTGAGACTCTTCAGATGTCTAGCAGTGAGCCATGTGCTCAGGAGGCTATTGTAAATATGTCTTGGGGAGTGTTTACAGCCATCAGAGAAAGTGACAGTAATGAGAGCAAAGCTATGGTGGTAAAGCACTAAAGGAAGTCCACGAGGGTGCTGTCCGGGTTACCATCTGCCAGCCTCAGGAATTCTACCTGGAGACTTCAAGCCGAGGCAAAGTCTGGCCTTGGTTTCTTTGTCTCCCATAACTCTTAAAATTCCACTCTGTTCATTTGCTTAAAAAAAATCTTGGTCACTTGATATGCTCAATATATTGATTTCACAACCTGGGAATAGCCCAGGACATGCAGGCTGAAAGCCTTGTTCTGTGATCATTATCTTAGGGCATAAACATTATGGCCCAGGTCCTGCAGGTTTCTGTTTTTCGAAGACAGAATTTTGAGACTCAAGAATTTTTCCTTCAAATTCTCATTTCTGATACAGATTTTTATTTATTTTTTTAAGATTTTATTTATTTATTCATGAGAGAGAGGGAGAGGCAGAGACACAGGCAGAGCTGGAGAAGCAGGCTCCATGCAGGGAGCCCAACATGGGACTCCATCTGGGGGCTCGATCTGGGGGCACGATCTAAGGGCTCGATCTAGGGGCTCCAGGGTCAGGCCCTGAGCTGAAAGCAGTGCTAAACTGCTGAGCCATCCGGGCTGCCCGGATATGGGTTTTTAAACAAAATTTTGAAAGCTAAAAATGCACTTATTTTTCCTTTTTTTTATTAAGGCTTTTATTTATTCATGAGAGACACAGAGTCAGAGACATAGGCAGAGGTAGAACAGGCTCCCTGTGGGGACGCTGATGTGGAACTTGGTCCCAGGACCCCAGGATCATGACCTGAGCCAAAGGCAGACGCTGAATCACTGAGCCACCCAGGCATCCTTATTTTTCTTCATATCAATGTCATAAGAAGCTTTTCGTTCAGGGATGAGGCCAAGTGGAGAGTTTCCTGGTGCAAAAGGATATAAAACATGGGTTAGCATTTCTTAATATTGTCTTGCCTACCTCCCATTTACATCTATCAATCAATCGATACATCTACAAACCACACATCTATGAAAGTCATTATAGGCGTAAAGAAGGAACTGGGTTAGTCTTGTATTTCTTGCTAAGCGAAATAGATTTCCAAAATTCCATTTCAGTTGTCTCTTAGAAGGGCCTCTCTTGATTTAACTTGGCTGACACCATCTCCTCTGGAAAGTCACCTCTCTGAGCTCTATTATTTACTTTTGTAAGCCCACATGTGTGAAGAAAAAGATATTAATACCAAAGTTATTGAAGGGGCGTAGGTGTGGGAGAATAAGGTTGTGGTCCAGAAGACCTAAGCCCTTGTACTCTAGCTGCCAGTAACTGATTTTATACTCTGGGGTGTCAGATTGCTTTATTGGCCTAAATAATATTTTTCCTCATTTAACAAGAAGTTCTGAGTTAGGACATAGGGAGGGATCAATCCCTCCACAGCCAAGCCTCTCCTCCCTGCCCCTGCGGTCTTCAACACTAGAGAGGCAAGAAGACGAAAAACTGCATTTCTCAAGTTCTCATGCAGCTATGATTTGGGAGAGATTTAATTTTGGCAAAACAGGTGCACTCATGTGGGATTTAGAGGATAGAAATGAGGCAGGAGCTGCTATTTCTTGTTTCTAACGTTTCATTTTCCTGCGTCGTGTGAGCCTGAGTCCCCAGTGACACATCATTGATTTCCTGGGAACTGAGAGGCAGGCCAGAAGTACCTGTTTTGCTGGCACAGGCTTAGCAGGAGCCCCATGGTCCTGGAGCTGGCAGTGAGCAGGGCTTTCTGATGTTCACATTTCTTTGGCTGTGGCAATGGCACTGTAGTCCCAGTTCTAAAAGGGCCAGTAGCTCCCTTGGGGGCTCAGTTCTGCAGTATAGCATTGGGGAGTCAATTCTGATTTTCAGTGTAGACAAAACTTTGTAATAAATCCCTTCCTCTTTAGACAAGCTAAAGTACATTCTACTCTCTACAACTGAACCCTGACCAACTCATGGGACAATTTCTGGGTGTTTCACCAGGGACCAGATTCTTTCCAACTTTCTACTTTGCAGGCTTAGAAAGTTGGCTTAGCTCCCCCTCATGGTCACCAGATACCTGCAGTTGCCCTGAGATCACATCCAAGCATAGCAACGTCCAACAGAGAAATTGTTTTTATTTATTTATGATTAAAAACATTTTTTTAAGTCACCTTTACACCTAACATGGGGCTTGAGTTCACCACTCAGAGATCAAGAGTGGCACAATTGACCTAGGAAGCCAGCCAGACACCCTCAGAGGAATTCCTTTGTTTGTTTTGTTTTGTTACTTGAAGTATCCCTGAAGTCTAGAAAAGTGCCTGTCACTAGTAGATCAATAACTATTTTTAGAATTAACAAATGAATGAATGCATGAATGAATGAATGGGTCACTAGAACCACAAAAGGGCCTTTCTACTTTTCTGGGAAGAAGGATGTAGTAGCCTACCTTCCCTTTAAAAGAGAAATAATATTCTTCTAAAGCAAAACACCAGTTTGAATTTTTTTTTTAATATTTTATTTATTTATTCATGAGAGACACACAGAGAGGCAGAGACACAGACAGAGGGAGAAGCAGACTCCATGCAGGGAGCCCGATGTGGGACTCGATTCTGAGTCTCCAGGATCATACCCTGAGCCGAAGGCGGAGCTAAACCACTGAGCCACGGGGGCTGCCCACCAGTTTGAATTTTTATATCCAAATACTTTTGTTTTGAATAAAGCAACTCAAACTCAATTAAGAAGGGAAGAGGGATCCCTGGGTGGCGCAGTGGTTTGGCGCCTGCCTTTGGCCCAGGGCGCGATCCTGGAGACCCGGGATCGAATCCCCTTCTCCTCTGCCTATGTCTCTGCCTCTCTCTCTTTCTCTCTCTGTGACTATCATAAATAAATAAAAAAAATTAAAAAAAAAAAAAAAAGAAGGGAAGAAAAAGGAATGTAGTATAGCATTATAAGGACATCGTAATAATATACTGGTGACTTGGGGACTCATGAACAGAGCTCCAACAAGACCCCCAGAGGGACTGGGAACCCATACAGAGGCAGGGGGTGGGCAGGCCTGGTGGCCTGGAAGTTAGAGGGAGCCCCTAGACACTTGTAGCTCTGGTAGGTTGCACATGTCCGTCTGCCTGCCCAAACCTGCGCTGCCCCAACAACATTCTGCAGATAGTTCCAATGCCAAGAGAGGAGCAATCACTTCTGTCCTCCCCAAAATGCCCTCCTCTAGCCCAGGGACCTGGCACTTTTTTTCTGTACGGTCAGTTTTGGGAGCCACGCAGTCTTCTGCTCTCACTGCTCCTGTGATGCAGCAGTAGATGAATGCGCATGGCCGTCCTGAAAAAACTTTATTTGAATTTCATATAATTTTGACATATCACAGAGTATTATTCTTCCTTTCACTTACATTCAACTGTCTAAAAATATAAAATATAAAAAAGAAAATATATAAAAAAAGAAAAATATAAAAAAGAAAAAAGTTAAGGGCAGTACAAAACAGGATGGGCAATATATTGCCTGCCAATGATATTTGCTGACCTTTGCTTTAATCTAATGACTTAGGTGGTTGAGATCTTTTCTTAGGTCTGGTTTTCAAGTTTTGCAACAATATTGGGAAGTGAGTTGCTCAAATAAAGGGAAAGTTAGTGAAAGGATTGACCTTTAATCATAGCCCGACTCTTCGTTAAAGTGCTTTATTTTTAAACAAAGCATTGAAAATCCTACTAACGAACCAGCCAAAATATCACTCTTATATAAGTGAATCATTAGTCTCTCTCTACTTGGGATATGGTGTGAGTTTTATATGCTGTATGCTTACATCTTAAAAAGGAAAGCTTTTTAATTGAATGGAATATTTGTAATTTTTCCCTGTGACGTGTATGTTGTAATCCTTAGGCACTTCTATAAATACATCTAAAATGCAAACGTGTTACACTAGAATTTTTATAATTGGGACTGCATACTTGAAAGACTTGGTCCAAAGGGTACATTCTAATGAGAAGGCTCATTTACATATTGATTAAAACAGTTTTGGGGAGTAGATTTGAATACTGTGATCATAGCTGGAGGGATGTTAGATTCATCCCTTCCCTTCTCTTGCGCTTCTTGTGTTACAGGAACCACATCTCCCAGGCTCCCTTGCTCTCTGGTTTCTGCGTAGGTTTAGCCGATGAGAGAACTGAGGAAAGATTGGCCAGCCCGAGGAAGGCAGAAACCAAGAAATTTCTCCTCCTTATCTGCTTCCTGCAGCATTTCTGCCCTTGCTACTGCCAGATCCTATCCTCTGGCTTCCTGGCTGCTCTGCTCCTTTTCCTAGGCATCCTCTGTCCTCATCTTAGCTCCCCCCTGGGCTCTAACACCACCTCTCCCAACCGTCCCTCCATCTTTAGCAACAACACCAGCATCTTTCTGTTGCTGATTGGAGCTACTGTGCTCATCCTGGCAGCCTGTTCATTCACCCTCCCTCTGGCAATGTCTTTCAACGGCAGCTCAGGTCATCTGTTCCTTGTTGGCAGCAACCTCTTGTATGAAATCCTACACCCCCCCACCCCCAAAAAAAAAGAAGAAAAAGAAATCCTACTCCAGAGGACAGACTCCCTATAGACTCCTACATTTAAACTTTAATTTTCTCCCCTGTCAAATGAAGCCACTAGTGTGGTTAAAATCCATTGACCAGAGACCTCCAGAGTTAGGATTATCTAATTTGCTGTTGGGCATGGGACAGTGTTTGCCCTAGGGACCATGGGCCATCTAGCTCAGAGGGGATTGGGAGAAGCTTATGCTTCCAAGACTAGAGGAAGGAAGTCTGACATGAGTCCTGGATTGGGTGTTGTCAGGTCGCAGGAAATTCAGGGCTTGGGTGCCTTGGTAATTTTCACAAGGAAAGTCCTTGATCAGAGGGCATGGTCACTCTGCTAAGCTGGGAAACAGGGGTGATTGCCGAGTATCTTTACCTCTTTCTTGTTTCAGACACAGTTAGGGAGTGATCATCTCCACCTTGTTCTATTGTGAGGAACAGAGTGGCCTCTTCTGATTACTGTCAATATTTGATGTTCTATCTTCCCAGGATTTAGCTCCTAGCTGCTAGGGCAATTCTTTCCCGACTTGTGGGGATTGACTATAATTCTATAACAGCATAGGAAAACTCAGAGAAATGTTGCTGGCCCACAGTGAGTGCTCAAGAAATATTAGCATCCTCTTATTGTCATTACTGAGAAATGCTGAGAAAATGTTCTGTGAGACCTTGGTGGTCTGGAACCAGCTTGTACACGAGGGATGTACAGTCCCTCCCTTCCCAATTCAACATTCAATGACTTCAGTGCTTTCAGATCTCCAGCCTCAATCAGCTGTGGCAGGAGAATTTATATCACGGAAGCTGCCAAACACTGCAGATCAGGATAGAGTTTTTCCCTGGAGAGCCAACAATTAAATATTTACCAGCATACCACAGCCTGAGAAGGACCAAGAACCCAAGTAGCCCAATGAATAATGAAGGGGCACTTAAAAATATTTGCCTTTATTAGAGAGAGGAAATTGGAAAATGAGTTTAAAATAAGATCATACCCAAAAGAAGTCCACATTAATATGAGATTTTTAGGATAGCATCGCATTTGCAGAAGAGTCCTATCCATTTATATATTTTTGCTCGCCTTGGATTTTTAAGGTGAGGAAGTGGCATGCAGGAGGAATCCTAAATTAGCTTATGAAATAATTATACATTTTTAAAAGATTTTATTTATTTATTAATGAGAGACAGAGAGAGGCAGAGACATAGGCAGAGGGAGAAGCAGGCTCCCTGTGGGGAACCCGATGTGGGACTCAATCCGGGACCCCAGGATCACTCCCCGAGCCAAAGGCAGCCGCCCAACCACTGAGCCACCCATGTGCCCCGAAATAATTATACATTATTAATGAGTTGATAATGTTGAAGAAATCTGTATTTTCTGCCATATACATAGCATGTGTGTGCAACTGATCCCTGTTAACCTTATCACTTGGTAGATTATGAAGATGCTGTAATTATGAGAGCTGGAGTTTGGGCATTGAAATCAATAAGATTACTAAGAAAGGAACAAGAAAACATTGTTCTGCTAGTGATATGTTTGGTTGCTGTTAACACAGAAACTCACAAATCTGTTTTTCAACTCCATAAATATTTATTTTTCTCTCAGGCAAGATCTAATGCAGCTTTCCTTTTTTTTTCTTCCTTTTTTAAAGATTTTTTTTTTTTTAATTTACTCATGAGAGACAGAGAAAAAGGCAGAGGGAGAAGTAGGCTCCATACAGGGAGCCCAACGTGGGACTCAAGGATCATGTCCTGGGCCAAAGATGGTGCTAAACCACTGAGCTACCCAGGGTGCCCTAGTGAAGGTTTTCTGATTGGTCTTTGCATGGCTGCCAAGGGACCATCGTGTGGCTCCGGAGTCTGGGGTCATGGAGTCCTCTGCTGGTCCTCGGCATTTGAGAGAAAAAAAGAGAGAAACTTTCATGGGAGGTTTTCCTGGGTCAAGCCTCAAGGTTGTAAACTGCTGTGTTACAATTCTTCCACTGTCCATTGTTTAGATCTTAGCCATGTGGCCATCCCTAGTTTGCAAGGGAGCCTAGCAAATGTCATTTAGATTGAATTTTTGTGTTCCCCTCAATTCCTAATGCTCAGTGTGATCGTATCTGGAGGTGAGGACTTTGGAGGTGAACAGTTTGAGACCTCATGAACGGAATTAATGTCTTTATAAGAGACCCTAGAGAGCTCCCTGGCCCCCTCTGCTATGTGAGGACACAGCCAGACCAAACCTGCCAGCGCCTCAGTCTTGGACTCACCAGCCTCCAGAAACTGTAAGAAATAAATGTTTATTGTTTAAACCCCCCAGTCCATAGCATCTTTGCTACAGGTGCCCAAGTGCAAAGGCCCTGAGGTGGGACCAGCCTGTGGTTTAAGGATCAGGTAACTCCTGGGGAGATGAACTGATTCTGCCAACAAAAGATACCTCTTCTAACTAATAGAAGAGGGAACACAATTGATGACTTGTTTAAACATTATCATTATCACCTTTACACGAGTATAAGGTAGCACACAAGTGACTACCAAGTCTGGAAAGAATTCTCACAAATTTAGACAATTAAAGGTAATTTATCCAGTAAAATGTATCCACTGGAAGTTCTATTTCCCTGAGAGACAAAGCATGCACCTTGTATCTTTTGTATACCTGGTGAGAGACTCCTGAGTTGATTTCAGTGGTATGTGTCTGCAGTCAAGGGCCAGACCTTGCATTGTAAAGTCAAGAAGTATGACGTCATAGCGAACATACTGTGTTTTTAAGGAGGGAGGGTGAAGAGGACACTGCTTCCCTCCTCAAAGCAACTTTCATGATTTTTCCCTTATGGAGGCCAATGTGGCTGGGACAGAGCACAGAGGAGAACGGGGGTAGGGTCGGCAGGGCACCAATCTTACCCACAACACACCCACCAGTGGTCATTTTTCTGCACCCAAAGGGGGACAGTGACAAGTCATGTTGCACCTCTGCGGCTGTCTTTACTAACCTCCAGTTTCTCCTTATGTCTGCCCCTGTGGCTTTCTCTTTTAATTACTTTTGTAGTTACTTTTTTGTTGTGGTGAAATAGATATAACCTAAGTTGCCATTTTAACAATTTTTTTTCATTTTAACAATTTTTAAGAGTCAATTGAGTGGTATGAGGTGCAGTGGCATTGTTGTGAAAGCATCACCACCATCCATCTCCAGAACTTTTTCATCACCTTAAACTGAAACTCTGTCCCCTTTAAACAAGAACTCCCCTTACCCCCTCCTCCCAGAGCCTGGCAACCACCAATCTACCTTCTGTTTCTGAATTGGACTATTTTAGGCTCCCCCAGGTAAGTGGAATCCTATGATATGATATATCACAAGTACTTTCTGTCCGAGTCCCTGCTTTCAACCCTTTTGACTATATACCTACAAGTGAAATTGTTGGATCATATGGAAATTCTACACTTAATTTTTTGAGGAAACATCATATTGTTTTCCACAGTGGTTGCATCATTGTACATTCCTACCAGCAATGCATTAGAGTTCCAATTTGTCCATAATTTGCCAACACCTGTTATTTGTTTTTTCTTTTTTGGTGATAACCACCATAACAGTGTAAATCTTTTCATTAGGTTTTAGACACGCATAATTACATTTGACCTCTGTTTTCTACCCCAAACACAAATTTATGTCAGCACTGCAGGAGCAGTCTGAACCTTGGCCTACCTAGCAGAGTGGAAGAGGCTTGAGGGTGGCCCATTGTGGGAATCAAGAGAGAACCTGGCCAAGATGGAAGACCTCTTGGAGGAGGCGGTGGTAGACCAGGGTCTGTGTTCAGGTGAGCAGTCAGAAAGGGGTTCCACAAAAATTTCAGCAACGTATCTGTCAAAGAGGGTGTGAGGATCTCAGTAGTGAGATATGGGACAGGATCAAAGACATTTGGAGACCAGAGGAGCTACTGATACGGTAGGAATCTGTCAGCAGGTGGGTGATAGTGGGCAGGGGATGGTCTGACTCAAACCTAAGGGCTTATTCCTGGAGTCCCTTTCTTTAGCTCTCCAGGACGAGAGCCAAGTTTCTGGAACAGGTACTAGGAAGGAACAGAAGATGGACAAAGCCAGCTATCAGAAACATGGTTCAAGATCAAGATAAACAGGGTGATTTGGTGCTAAGATGTGGGCTCTGAGGGATCCTGAAAACTCACTTGCTGGAGCTTCAGATTGGAATAGGGTAACTAGTAAAACCAAGTCTGCAAGGCCTGGGATCATGGGCTCTGGCTCTGGGAGAGAAAAGATTCCCCAGGCAGCAATGCCAGGCAAGGAGGGAGAGAGGTAACCTGGTGCTCTGGGAACTTGTGAGAATGAATGACCATTGAATTTTAAAGTATTATTCCAAACTGCTCTGATATTAGCAACAGTTGATTTTAAATGTGCTGTGAATTTTCATTAGACATCAACTGAAACAAATGAAGAAAAGAAAGTTCTATGAACTGAAGTGTTTCACTGAACTTTAATTTAAATTTCAGTTGCTGGTTTGAGGTGACGTTGGTCTGGGTGTCCCTCTGTAGCCCTGCTTTGTCAATGCCTGTCTGATTTTAGCTCTAACCTGGGATGATAGCCGTTTTTACTATTTTTTTTTAATTTTAGTTATTAAGAAAAAAAACAATAGTTCTAACATTTGAGATAAGGCAGTTCATTTCATTCTGTTTGATAACAACAAACTCAAAATCTGTGGAGGAAACTAACGATTGACAAATGTAAATTTTGTCACAGTCTCTGCCAAACCAGGCTGGCATTATGTGCACATGCTTTTAAGAATTTCAGCAAACCTTAGGGGCATTTGGCTGGTTTGGTTGGTGGAGCGTTTGGCTCTTAGTTTTGGGTTGGTGAGTCTGAGCCCCATATTGGACGTAGAAATTACTCAAAAGAATTTCAGCAAGTTTTATAGTGACAGCAATTATACTAGCTTGTTTACCTACTTGTTTAATAACCTCTGCACCAAAATAATAATAATAATAATAATAATAATAATAATAACCTCTGCACCTACCATGGGGTTTAAACCCAACAACCCACAGATCATGAATCACATACTCTCTCTGCTGAGCCATACAGGTCACCCCACTTACTCACCTTTATTGAGAGCTTATTGTGTGCCAGGCAAACATTATTCTAAACATATATAAACTCATTATGAACACATTATATTAATGAGTATAATATAAACTCATTAGAACACATTATATTTATCAATGCCATGCTGGGAGGCAGGCACTCCTATCATTATCCTCATTTTATAGGAAGGTGAGGAAAGTATAGATTACAACTTTCTGCCAACAAGATCACACTGAATTCTCTGGCAGCAGCACACCTGGGATCCCATTCCTTTTTATAAGTGGCCTCAGATTCTACCAAGCTTTTGGTGGTTTACTTTCTGAAAGCTGGGTTCATCTCACCTCTCAGCGCTGCTGGTTCCGGCACATCTCTCACACAGGTCCCTAACCTCGTCCTACCCCGACAAAGTGACTACAAGGCACAGAACCTACTAAGGATAGTCCAGTACTAGCGAGGTCAAACACACACTCCTTCAATCCACTATCTACAGTCCTGTAGCAATTCCCAAGCCAAACCTGGGGCTCTGGACCGATTTTTTTCAAGATGAAGAAAGGGAAACTGATTTCCAGAGAAAGATGTGTCTGTTTTACAACAGTGGATCACTTTTCAGAATCTCCTTCTCTAGTAGGAATTCAAGGAGACTTTTCACCACTTGAACAGATGGTCTGCATGATTTCAGGTCTCCAGAAAAATTTCCCTGTGATTCAAAAGCCAGTCTTCAAGTCTCCAGGTCTCCAGGTCTCCAAATTGGCCAATTTTGGCCAAATTGGCCAAATTTCACCAGCCAAGCCACTGTGCCAGAATTATGTACCTGCTCACACAGAAAAAGATCCCTTGCTCTTTTCAGGGGCAGTTTGTAGTTGGGCGACCAGATCCTGGAGGACTCTAGCAGGCTGAAACCAACCGTGGGACCCCACATCTGAGCAGAGGCCCCGGGAGCCACAGGTCGTTCCAGGCCGGTGTGACACAGCCTGCTTGCCTGACTCACTAGTTAGAATCTATGCTCGGGAAATAAATCCAAAACCTGGTTACCCTGACTGCGGGGAGAGAGGACATGCAATTTTTCTTTGCTGTCTCCCCTATCTCCACTTCTCTCCAGAGTGACTGCCCTTCACTATATTTTTAAAAAGACGAAAACAACAAAACTCCCCCAAACTTTTTTTTTAAATGTATATGGAGAAAACCAGGAATGAAATAGAATAGGAAGGACTGTAAATAGAAACTATTGGGTGGCAGAATCAGGGAGTGATCGGATGGACAGCATTTTGATGTAGAAGGTGGCAGCCAGACGATATGTCATATTCACCTTCATGGTCTTCATCACGTGCAGAAAATTAATTTCATGGATCATGTTGACAGGTAAAGAAATGAGGTAAGCCTGCAGAGACCTCGTGGCGCAATGGTAGCGCGTCTGACTCCAGATCAGAAGGTTGCGTGTTCAAATCACGTCGGGGTCAGTAGTTTTAGTGTTGGTGGAAGGTTCTGGTCTGGGAAGTGAAATGGAGGAGGAAGAGGAAGGTGCCTGTCACACTTTCTCCCGCTTTGGCCTCCCTCATGAAAATGCCTTTAAAAAGTAAGTAATAGGCAGGCATACACAGGAATGTGTGATGTCAGTATTCTGTTTTTGGCTTTTTTGGGGGGCCCATTTTTACTCTTTTATTGCAACTGTTCTGAATTCCACTTTTCTCCAACTTGGCCATTATTATTCCAAACACTCCTGGCTTCCTTTCCACGCTCACTCAGTGCTGGCAGACCCATCTCTTCATCCAGATGTCTCTCTTTAACCTTTGGGACCTTAGCGGATCCTCTCAGGCAACTAGTCTGCTTCTCCTAGTTGACCTTGTCTCCCCTGCTCCACATCTGGCTCAGCTTTTCCATTCTAGAGAGTTCACATAGCAAGCCCACCCTAGGCTCTCTGGGATTCTCCACCACATCAAATCAAAGAAGAGTTCCATTCCTTTCCAAACACAGAAAACCTGAGCACAGTTTTATTTGCCAAATTGAGACTACAGGGAATGAGCCACGACATCAGAGAAAGTTAGCTTACCAGGCTAGAAGTTCTGTGAACCCTCTAAAACTCTATGTCAAGAATATGTGCAGGAATATGTGTCTTACTCTCACCTGGGGCTCTAGACTTTCGTCCTCCATCAACAGATTATGAACGATCCCATTACAGCATAGAAGAAAGGGAAAGCACATTTACTTCATCTATTCTATCATTTTGTAAAACATAGAATAAGTTTAAGACATGACCTTTGGGATGTCAGCAGACATTGTGCTATAGATATAAGGTACACATTCACATAGCACACAGTAACAGATGTTACTGTTATTGAATGCCTGTTATTGAATACTGTTATTGAATATTGTTATTGTTATTGAATGCCTTTGTGCACTGTAGAAGCGTAGCCACAGTAAGCTTTTTTCATTTCTTCTTAATCCTTCTCCTAGGAATTAAGTCAGGCTCAGTGCTATTGCATTAAAAAGATAAATTGCATTCCTGAAGGGAAAAAAGAGAACTCATTTTTTATTTCTACAGATTGAAAGGAAAAGGGGAAAAAAAGAAAAAAAGGACAAACCAGAGGGGAATCAAATATGACCTATGGGAGTGCTACTTTCCATAGCAGAGTGGTGTAGCAGGAGCGTGCTGGGCCCATAACCCATCCTCTGCTGTGTTTAGTCCCTTTCCCCCCAAAGCAAGCTGCATTTTAGCAGAGGGAGCAAGAAAGAAAAGATTAATTTGTCTTACAAATCTTGTGAAAGGCTTGATTCTTTAAATTATGTAAAAAGTTTAGAAATAAAAACCTAACAAAATTTGCAAACCTGCCATCTATATCTCTTTGATGGTGTCTGATAAGCTCTTTGGTCCATTTTTTTAAACATATTAAAAGGTGCTCCAAATCATAGGTCAGGAAAGAAATGAAAATTTAAACAATGAGCTACCACTACGTACCTCTTAGAATGTCCAAAATCCAGAACACTGATATCAAATGCTGGCAAGGACGTGGAGTCACAGGAACTCTCATCATTGCTGGTGGGAATGCGAAATGTTACAGCCACCATGGAAGGCAAAATTAAACATAGTCTTACCATATAACACAGCAGTTACACTATTTGTTATTTGCCCAAAGGAGTTGAAATATATGTCCACACAAAAACCTGAGCACTGATGTTTATAGCAGCGTATTCGTAATTGCCAAAACTTGGAAGCCACCAGGATGCCCTTCAGATGGTGAGTGGATTAATAAATTGTGGTCCATCCAGATAATGAAAAATTATTCAGCATTAAAAAAAAAAAAAGAGCTACTAAGCCATTAGAGGACTTGGAGAAAACTTAAATGCATATTGCTAAGTAGAAGAAGTCAAGCTGAAAGTCTACATGATTCCAAATACGTGACATTCTGAAAAACCAAAACTATGGAGGCAGTATATGACCAGTGATTGCCAGAGACTGGAGGGAGGAGGGAGGATGAACACGCAGAGCATAGAGAGCACAGAGGATGAGGGGTGGGAAGGTTAGTGAAAATACACTGTGTGAAATTATAAGGATGAATACATGTCATTATACTTTTGTCCAAACCCACAGAACTGCAACACCACGGTGAACTGGAAGGTACACTCTAAACTGGGTGATGTGATTACGATGTGTCAAAGTAGGTTCATCAGTTTTAACAAATGTACCACTCTGGTGGAGGATGTTGATAATGGGGGAAGCTGTGCATGTGGTACCTTCCTCTCAATTTTGCTGTGAAACCTAAAACTGCTCTGAAAAATTAAATCTTGAAAAAATGACAGAAGAAAAGATTTAGTACTTAGAAATACTCTTTGTGAAACTCCCAATCTTTACTTTCAAGGGATGATGCATTTAAAAGGTTTTCCTTCTATTAAGTTTTTATCATCTAATGTGAAGACTAGTCAATTTTGAAAACAATCAATTCAATGATGTGATTTAAAGAAAATTTACATGTGTAAGAAAAGAGTAGTGAACTATATAGCTGGCCTCTGTATTATTAATATTTTTGGTCATTTTGTGTAAAATGATTTTACAAAAGAAATTTAAACATAAAAAAAATTATATATATATAATCACAGTGGTCTAAGAAAGATGGAAATTGTGGACGTCAAAGAGGGTAACCAAAATAATGAGCCAGCCAGGAGTCAAACCTAGAATCTTCTGAATCGTAGTCAGATGTATTATCCATTGCGCCTCTGGCCCACACAGATATTATAATTTACACTTATAGGAAAAGGAAGTGGTGAAATTGCTATGTTGCTCTAAATATGAATGTGTGAAGTCTTTTCTTTCAACTTCCTTTGTCCCTCTTACCAGGATCTCCAACACCAAAACAGAAGAGTTCTATTGGTTCCTTAGCTTTAGTTCACTCATACAGTATGATTCCTTCGTGGTCAATAAGAACTCCATTTTGATGAAACTTCAAAAAATCTGAGGAATGGTTAATGTTTTTAAAAGTACGCTTAATTGAAGATGAATTACACTAAAGAGAGAAAATGCAAATATGTAAAACCCTACCCACCCCATAGTCAGCAAGATTTGAACCTGCACAGGAGGACCCCAGCAGATTTCTAGCCCATCGCCTTAACCACTCGGTCACAACTACAGCTGCTGAAGTGTTTTCTATCTCCTTAATGTTACCATATATTATGTATTCTAGGCTACTTCAGGATTAATAATACAAGAGAGCAAAACAAAGGATCCCCATGAATGAAACTGGAGAGGAATCAACCAACTTCTCTTCTTGCAGATGATAAACTCAGAATGCTCTTTGGGTCTTTTCTAGATAGCAAATCAGCTATATATTGCAATAATTCTCTTTAATTCCCTTTAAATAATCTTTTAAAAACCCTCATATTCTTGCTGAAGTAGGAAATTTATCCTCAATAAATAATCTGACAAAGATGTCCTCATGGATACCCTATGTCTTCAGGCACAGAATCCAGTGCCTGGAACAAGGGCTCAATGCAGTCAGCTGCTATTGTAAGCATCATTTTTAAATTCGAGAAAGTAGACTCATCAAAATATTCCAGAGGGAATCCTATCTCCTGTTTCTTGGTAAAGCTCAAAATATTTTAAATCAGCTGATAGAATATTTTTAAATGAAACAGGGAAGTAGAAAATATTTCTGAAAGTCAAAGCCACTTTATTGCACGGAGCCTTCTCTCACAAGGGCAAGAACAGCTGTATCTGATACTCTGGGAACAATAGTTTAAAGGTGACTTCAAAGCAAGAAGAGATCCCCAGGATCTCCACATTTCTGAAACTATACCACCATTGTCACAATCTTATCTGTATGTTTATGAGTGCGTGTGTGTTAGTGTGTGAGTAGATGATTCTATATTTCATTGATCGCTCTATAGAATTGAAGAGGGATAAGACTTGACTGATAAACTACTGCTCATGTACTGAAGGATTGAAAATTATCTGCAGCCCAGAACTCTCCTCTGGGCTTCATGATATAGAGCTGTCCTAGTAATTTCTTTTTGCATGTTCATGGACATCTCAAAAGTAAGACATCCCAAATGAATGCTCTACCCTTTCCCTGCAAATCTGAATCTCCTTCAACAACCCAAATTTCATCAGGAGCCAAAAACAAAGACTTATAAGTCCCCTTAACTTTCTTCCTTTCTCTGACTCTCAACCCATCAATCAGGCTTTCAATTCAACCTCCCCATTAGTTCTCAAATCTGGCTCTTCCTCCCAAGCCATGGGCCCATTTTCTTCCATCAGCTTCTTACAGTTTGTCTCAGGGGTTATTACCACAACTTGTTAGAAGTAATTTGGCTCCCAGGCTCTTGTTTTTGAACTGATTCGTTCATTTCTTCATTCTTTCAAAAATATTATTTGAGCCCAATCATGTGCCAAGCACTTTGCTAAGTGCTACTCATTCAATGGAGAGCAAGAAAAATAAAGCCACTCCTTTGAGGGATTTCCAGAATAAACAATTATAGAAGTGGACATTTACAGTTAAGTATGACAAGTGAGAGGTCCAGTGTGCCAAGTAGCCTGTAGGAATAGTGCTAGGTCCCAGACATGAGCATCTTGGATGGTTGCCTGGAGAGTCATTCATTTGACTCCAAGTTTCATGAAGAAAGTGTACAGTTCTACCTTTATTACCTTGGAATGGATAAATGGGTACTTGATGACTAGATGTAGAATGAATCATATAGCTAAGCTCAGATGTGAAGGATGAGTAGGAGTTTGCCAGGTTGGAAAGGGGTGTGGTGGTCTAGACCTAAACCTCACAGGATATGAGAGAAACTGAAGAAAGTTCTGTCTTGCTGGAACATTGTTTTTTGGAGAGGTCCAGGGAGGGGCAGCAATGAGAGGGAATAGCAGAGATGTATTTTAGAGGAGATTTTGTAGGTAGGGCTATGTCGGCACCAACTGATGTGTTCATCTGAGAATGCAGATCTGGCTGCGTCCTTTCCCTCCTTTTTAAAGTCTTCGAAGATATTTTGTGGCCTAGAAGGAAGATCACAAATGGCATAGGAGGCCCCCATCATGGGCTTCTATGTGATCTTCTCGGCTTCCTTTCTGGGCCCTCAGACAAGGGAGCCTGGGATTCCTGAAACAAGGAAGGACCTGCTCTTTTTATATGGTGCAGGCTTTTTCATGCTGACCCTCTGCCTTATTTCCTTGGAGCTCTGTGCCCCTTCTTTAGGGCTTCTGTTTAAATAAAAAAGTTGAAAGAGTAAGGGATTATCTGTATACCCATCGACTAGATTCAACAACTGTTAATATTTTGCCATATTAGTCTTATTTGCCTTCTTCTTCTGGAACATATAAAATTCCTTTGTAGACATCATGATGCATCGTACCTACACACATATACATGTATCACGTTTCGTAAAACCATGCCACCATTATCATAACTAAAGAACCCAGTGATTCTTTATAAAAACATCTAAGATCCCAGCCTTATTTAAATTTCTCTAAGTAGGGCAGCCCTGGTGGCGCAGCGGTTTAGCGCCACCTGTAGCACAGGGTGTGATCCTGGAGACCAGGGATCGACTCCTAAGAGTGGAGCTTGCCTCTTTTCTCTCTCGGTGTGTGTGTCTCTCATGAATAAATAGAATCTTTAAAAAAAAAAAAAAAAAATTTCTCCAAGCATATTTTTTGGAGCTGGTGTTTCTAACCAGGATCCAATCAAAGTTCATTCATTCACTGCATTTGGTTTGTAATGTATCCTTAGTCCCTTACAGTTTAGAACAGCATCCCAGCTTCTCCTTGCTGTTCCTGTTTGGACATCGACTTTTTAAAAAATCCAAGCCAATTTGTCTTGTAGAATGTCCCACATTCTGGATCTGTCTCACTGTTTCCTCAAGGCAACTTTAAATATCTTCCTTGACCCTCTTTAAAACGAGAAGTTGAGTCAAAGTTACTGATTAGATCCATTCTGATTAGATTAGATTCAGGTTAAAAATTGGGGCTTGGCACTACCGGGTACTTGACACAGTACTTCACATCGGGAGGCATTTGTCAGGAAATCCACAGATGGTGAAGGTAGAGTGGTCCCCTCAGGGCTTTCTTTTTCCCTTTGCAATTAGCAACTAATCTTGGGGAGGTCCTTTAACACCGTGCACACACTGTCTCCCAGATACCCTGTCCTGAGGGTTTGAAAATAAGGGGTGCTCTGTGCTGAGTGTGTGATTCCTCTGAGGATTGCGGACGGCGAGTCTTCCAATTCCACCACTTCCCTACATTTGTTAGAGGGTACAGTGAAGCTTGACCTTTCTCCTGCCTTTCCCCGTCCCCAATCCTTCCTGGGGCCGTCCCCCCACCCCCAGCAGGTGGGTTGGCGCTCTGTTGGGGGTGTTTGCACCCAGGGACTGGAGAGCCTGGAAGGGTCTGGCAACCTGCAGGGGCTTAGCCGCGGGCATCAGGGCTCCCCTGGCAGGCCGACTGAAACTCAGGGTGCTGGACCGCGCCCCAAAGATCCTGACCTGTAGGCCGAGGGTAGGGCTGAGCGGAAAGGGGGATTAGCTGGGGACTTCCCCAGCTACCGCTGGTCTGCGGCCTGGGAGGAGGGACTGTGCTAATGGCGTGGGACAGACACTGGGGAACAAAGGGACACGAAGGAAGGGGTGTGGAAGAGACATACCCCAGGGCGTAAGGCTATTGGGGTGACGTGAATAGGAGGAGAAGATGCTGCTTACCGACTTTCACCGAGAAAACAGAAGCAGTAAAAAATTGGACCACCAGGAACCGATCCTGGTGTCTTAAGCGGACAATAAATAAAGGAGCCACACAACAACCACGAAGGGATTCGAACCCTCAATCTTCTGATCCGAAGTCAGACGCCTTATCCATTAGGCCACGTGGTCCTCCTGAGATGCAGGGGCATGTATGTTCAAAATTTGTTACAAGAAAATTATCATGAGGTTGTAACTGCAACCTAGTGAAATTATTATTGTCAACCAAAGCATTTTCAAAAGTCTTACAGTCTAGACTCTTAGCCACAGAGAATGCATTGAAGGTTCCAGGAGGTCGGTGGTGGGGTGGTGGAGGAGGCAGGTGATGGGCAGTAAGGAGGACACCTGTTGTGATGAGCACTGAGTGTTGTATGGAAGGTGAAGGATCACTGAAGTCTACGACTGAAACTAATATTACACTACATGGTAACTGGAATTTAAGTACGATCTTGAAGAAAAATAGAAAATCCTCAAGTCTGGTTGGAGAGACAAGTTGAATCTAATGGTGAAAACCACAGTAAAGTTACCACCAAGGTAACCACCAAGGAGAGGAATATGGCGCAGTTTGGACAGGGATCTGGAAGAGAAGGCAACAGTGAGGAGGGGGTGCTTGAGCCCAGGGCTGGGGTGGGGCATGGGAGGGAGGCAAAGACGACACCGGATTGCTACCTGTACCCAGAAACACCTTGGCAGGTAGAGGTTGTTGGTAAACACAAGAATTCACTTCTGTGCACTCCAGAAATCCTGCGGAATACAACTCTGAGATAGAAATTCACATAGGACAAAAACCATGGGAGAGAGATCACAGCAGCAATGTTTTGTGATCTGGAAAGCCAGTGGAGGTGTGATAGTTGACTTGTCAGACTCCAAAAAGCTGAATCCTAAGCAAGTCATATGGGAAAGCCAAAGCAGTCAGATTTATCCATAAGCCCTCCAATCCTCATACCCCAGGGCCAGGCTCAGGGACTGTCAGGGGGGGCTTCATCTGGATACTGCCTGTGAGCCGGGGAATTGTGTGTCCCACCGCCCCGCCCCCAGTACCCTAGAATGTGGAGCTGGATCTGGAGCTAGGGCTTCCAAAGACATAGACAAAGTGAGGCGAGGTCATATGGGTGGGTCTGGTCCATCACAACTGGTGTCCTAATAATAAGACATTGGGACACAGACACACAGGAGGAAGATACCCCACGTGAAGACACTGGGAGAAGAGAGCCCTCTGCAAACCTGCTGACAGGGTTGACCTCCCTCCAGAACTGTGAGAAAGGAAATCTGTGGCCTAAACCAACCACCCAGGCTGGGGCACCGTGTTGTGGTGGTCCTAGCAGACTAATCCATTGTCCACCCTTCATCCTGGAGGAAGACTGAAAGTTTATTTTCTTGAGAGAGAGAAATATGTGATCTCCAGCCTGGAGCAATTGATTCTCAAACTTTCCTCTGTATCACAATCACCTGGAGAACTTGCTAAAACACAGACTGCTCTGTTTTTGATTCAGTGGTTCTGGGGTGTGGACAAGGATGTGCATTTCTAGCTAGTTCCCAGCTGATACTCACTATCTGATTCCAGGGGACACTTTTGAGACTCACTAGACTGGAGGAGGATAACACACAGGGCTAGCAGAAAATAGCAAGAGCTCAATAAATATTACCCACTTGCTCTGAGTTGTTGCAGTGTACTTTTATACACACCAGAAGGCCCACACATTCTGATTGAAAGGAGCAGTGAGAATTCTGGGAAGACAGGTCATTTCTTTTCTTTTTTATTTTTTTAAAAATTTAAATTCAGTTAATCAACTTATAGGGTTTTATAGTTTCAGAGGGACAGTTTAGTGATTCATCAGTTGCAAAGAGATATCATTTAAACCAGGCTTTTGAGATTAAGCTTTTCAGCAAGTTGAGGATGGGATTGTCGGGCGCTGGGAAAGGAGGGAGATGGGGCGAGGGCAGGCACTGCAGGGTGATGCACGGCTGGGCCTCTTTCAGAAGAGGGAGAAGTCTCATAAGTTGTAGGAAAAGTCGTTGTTCAAAATTTATAACCATTATTACTTCTGTTTCACTGTGGGTCTAAACCCAGTAGGTAGAGGAGTTTTCTCCAAACAACTTCCACAACTAGAAAAACTGAGCATGAGAAAGCACAGAGTTTTCCCCATAGGGAGCATTTGGGTTTTTGCATTAATATTTAATTTGATCAGCTCCTTTCTTTGCTAAACAAAGCATTAGTGAAGCTATGGCTAGTGGGGAGAAAAATGATCAAATCCACTTAGTAAAAAGAAATAAGCCCTTAGAACCTGAAAAGATTAATTGGGATTTAAATTCTAATTTAGAAGATAAGCAAATCTTTCTCGTGGCCTGCTGGCACAAAGGTAGCGTATCTGACTCCAGATCAGAAGGTTGTGCGCTCAAATCATGTCGAGGTCAGTTGAGGGTATCTTTTTAGGGTGAAGACGAAGTGGAAAACAACACCCCTTCCCTCTGAGGTATATATAGTAGTTGGTTTGGAGAGGTTTCCAAGCAGTTGTGATTGTGAAAAAACAAGATTTACTGAGTGAATCTTAAAGATCTTATTGACTTTATGGAATGATTCATGAATTGGGCAATATCCCATCTAGTAGATAGAAAGGAGCTCCAGGGAGTTGTAGGAAATGAGACTTTTATAGGCAGAAGGGACTGGGAAGAAGGAAGTTATACTAGCAAAACGCGGAGAGGTTCAGGCAAAGTCACTTGCCTTTAGGGGGTGACAGGCACCCTCTTTAAAAAGATGTTATTTAAATTCAATTAATTAGCATACAATGTCTTATTGGCTTCAGAGGTAGAGTTGAATGATTCCTCAGTCTAACACCCAGTGCTCATCCCATCACCCAGTTACCGGGTTCCCTACCCAGCTGACAGGCATCTATCTGGCAGATTACCTAATGGTGCTGAGTAGCCGATTACTGATTGAATGACTGGTTGAAGATTCCATTTCTGGGCGATGCTGAAACTGTAACTGTTAAGTCTCAGTCTCCCTCCTGTGATTGGGCTTAGTACACCTAACTCCATTTGGGGCTTGTGGTCCTGGTTTTAGCTTGACAGAAAGGACGGAACATCTGCTCTTAGCAGAGTGTGGGATGCATTGTGAGTCCTCTTTTGCCCTTAGCTCGCCATCGGAATTCTAAATGGGGGAAGAATCCCCTACATGGACAGTACATTCTTTGTGACCTTCTTTAAAGATTTAATGTCAACACTCTCTTCTTGGGCATCAGGGGATGCACAGTCTTCTGGTTTCCCCCATTCTTCTCTGGTTGCATTCCTCACTGTTCCTTTGTTTGTATCCGCCTGTAACAATGCATGTGTTCTTCTCAGCTTCATCCTTCTCCCCCTTCCCCCACTGAGCCAGGAATCTAGAGCCCTCCTAGACGTGTCCTCTTCTTCACTTCCTGGTCTGAGCAGCGAATTCTGCTTTTTATTTCCTAAAATGTCATAGCCCATCTATCCTCCTCTCTTCAGGACCACAAGGACCTCTTTCCTTCCATCAGTATCTCTTGCCCTGGATGTTGACATGAACCTCCTAACTCCTCTTCCCAGATCTCCTGTTAGAGGTTCAGTGAAACTGGAGTCCTTGTTACACATATTTTGAAACCCACATCTTGTCCTGATATCCTCCTGCTTAAAACAGCCAACTGTGTGTCACACAGGCCTTCTTTCAGCTCCTGGAATACATGTTACTCCTTCCCAGGATGGGGCCTTGGTCCCTGATCTTTCCTCCGAAAGGAATGTTCCCCTTGGTTTGCTGCATGATTCTGCTGCAGGTGAGCTGGGGAGACCCCAGGCCCTGGGGCCTTGCTCCAGCCAGATCCAAGGGCTTTGCCAAAGGTTCTTGGTCTTGTCATGAGGATGAATTCGAGGACAGGCAGGTAGCACGGTGATGAGTAACACAAGGGGGAACGTTTTTTAAAGCAAAAACTCACTGTGGAGATGTGAGAGCATGAGAGGCAGGGGGAGAGAGGGGAGGAGAGAAAAAGATGGAAGAGCTTGAGAGAGACACAGAGAGAGCTCACACAAGCTAGAGATTACCCTGGAGCTGCATGCCCTGGGGTGTTGTGTTTCTATCTTTTATGGATAGTTGTGAACTAGGGGACGGAAGGTTTATTACTTGAGGCTGGAAGCAGGGTTTCCTGCTTTTTCTTCCTAACCTGCTCAGGGGTTTCCTGTGGTGGCTCCGCCACCCGGCTCCTCTCATGGTGGAGTGCAGCCAGGACAGGCCTGGACCTTCCCCACAGCTGGCCACCGTCTCTTCCTTGCTGGCATCCAGGCATCCCGTTAGAGCCTCACCAACTGCCTGCTCTAAAAGTCCCACCAACATGAACACCAACTATGCATGTTACCCTGAAGAAATAAGGTGAACTTTCTAATTTTTCAGTAGTTCACTTAAAAGTTGCATGAAGTAAAAATCAGTAGCTAATACTTAACTGGTGGTTTTATAGAATTTTTCAAGTGTTTTTAATAGACATCATTTTTATTTACCTTTAAAGTCCCTGGAAGAATGTAGGGCAACCACTCTAGGATCCATTTATCTATGAATAAACGAGAATTAACGCATAACTTGATCAAATTGATTTATTTGTCTCATACTGTCCTGTTCTGTTTTCTTCTGTTGCTAGGATTTGGAGAAACCCATTTTATAGCTCCAAATCTTCCTTTAAGATCAACATTGATAGCCTTTTGATTTGCTACAGTAGCTTCCTGCCATCCCTCCCCTTCAAAGCATCCTAATCACAGCTGCCAAGTAAATACCATAACTCTATTCTGAATAAGAGGTGTAAAGATAGAGACTAGAGCAAGATAGATACATGTGAAAAACCTCCTGGCTTTCTTTATATAATCCAGACTATCAGAGTCTATCACCTCCCTGAAACCCAAACTTAAGACTCACCTCAGTAAAGATAATTTTCATCAATTGTTAATTTTTTTTTCTCTGTATTGTTTTTATTTTTTCCAAACTACTGAAAAGTCCTCAAAAACAGAGGCCACACTCGTATTTGTTTCCAGGCCCCCTTTTGCTTTTGGTTCCAAAGCACACATGACCCTCAGCAGCTGGTGGTCATCCTCCCCAGCGGCAAGGGATGAATGTAAGGAGTAGGATTCAGGGGGATTCCTATTTTCAGCATATTCTTCACTATTCTCACTTCTGATGATGATACCATCCTTGTACAAACTTGAATCTTCACAGAGGAATGACAATAGGTCTTTTTTTCTAAAAGGAGATAACTTGTTTCAAACTTGAATTGAGTGCTGTGACCTAGTAATTAATCAAATTGGCTTGCATAGTAAAACGAGAGATTTTTCAGAATTTGTTTTTATTAATGATTAAAGGGGGATTTTATTAATGATTTTTTTATATGTTGGGTATTTATGTTTGCTTTTCACCTTCAAAAGTTTCCAAGGGCCTACATAACCATTTCACCTTTCTTCTAGGCCATTGGTTTTTGTGTTTAGGTGAAGCTTTTTTTTTTTTTCATTGGATTTAAGGAAATCCTATGGGGAAAAAAGTCGATTTTACTAAGGCAATGAAACTTTAGTTACGAGGAGAAATAGATACCATAGTCTGTTGGTCATTGGTGGTTTGATGGTAGAATTCCTGCCTGCCATGTGGCGGGCCGGGTTTGGTTCCCCGCCAATACATCCTAGGCATCTTGCCCACGTTGGGGTTAAAGTATTTTCACTGAAAAACTACAAACTAAAATTACTTTGAAGTAGCTGTGTTCCTCCTACCGGAGTATGGCTGGGAAAGATCAAAGCTAGCCCTCCTGTCGGGATCCCTGGGTGGTTCAGCGGTTTCGTGCCTGCCTTCAGCTCAGGGTGTGATCCTAGAGTTGCAGGATCGAGTCTCGTGTCGAGCTTCCTACGTTACACGGTGCCTGCTTGTGTCTCTGCCTCTTTCTCACTCTGTGTCTCATGAATACATAAAAAAACTTATATAATAATAAAGAAGCTAACTCTGCTTTTGCATGCCATTTCACCTTCATAAATTATGCCAGTTGGCATGCATTTGGTTTTCCAATGCCCTGAAACGTCATCCTGTCCGAGCTGGAGGGCACTCCGACTTCAAGGGAGGGGTCTTTTAGAGCCCCTAGTAGTCGAGGGCGGAGTGTAGCCATGGATGGAAATCAAGGTATTTTTATTCTGTCTTGGCAGCGGTGATTAAAAAGTAATGAGAAAATTCAGATACAGGAAGGTGCTAAAGTGTATTATCTTGACATTTAAAGGCGAAAAGCGAGCCCCCATGGCAGGAGCAGAGTGGCGCAGCGGAAGCGTGCTGGGCCCATAACCCAGAGGTCGATGGATCGAAACCATCCTCTGCTATGTGTTAGGGCTTTTTTTGTTTGTTTCAAACTCAAGATTTTAGAAAAAGGGAGTGAATGAAGTTGATGACCAGATGTGTGAGTCCCCAAAGTAGTTTGTTACAAGTACGGCCGCCTGTCTGTAACAGAGGCACGCCTGGCCATTGCATCTGGTTGGTCTGTTTTCATTCGGTCCCCGGTTTAGGGACCATCCAATACGACCCTCGAAGGTCAGGGAAGTGTCACAATTTGTAGTAACTTCTGTCACCACATCTCTATATACAAAATTTTGTTCCTTCAAGTATGAGAACAGGTGCGCTGGAGCGGTTGTCATAGAAACCAACCGAAAGGTCAGTTTATGCAGGGAAAAGATATTATTCCTCATGGGAATATATCCAGACAGCTACAGAGCTGTCATGTAGTCGTGGCCGAGTGGTTAAGGCGATGGACTTGAAATCCATTGGGGTCTCCCCGCGCAGGTTCGAATCCTGCCGACTACGGAGTAGTGTTTTTCTTTCTAGGTGGACCAGCTTTGCTTTGGAAACTAAAACGCAAAATAGCACGAGATGCATCGTTTTCCTGGGTCTTCTTATATTTCTCCATGGGATTGTAAATAGGTAGTCCTGTCCTGTAAGTGTAATACTGGGTGGAAAAAACTTTTGAAAATGATTTTGGGAAAATACTAGGGATTTCTGAGACCTCCAGAAAGATGCTGAAAAAAATGCCTGGGCTTTCATTCTTTCTTTAATTGCTATTTCCTTAGTGGACGTCCAGCTGGAGCCTGACTTCCGAAACCTCGCTTGCTTCAGCTTGTCGTTCTTGCAGGAATTAAGGCACACCCAGGGCATCCCTTTCCTATTCACGAGCACATTTAGTGTTTTGTAAACAACATCTCAAGCAGAAATTTCCAATCTTTCCTCCTTCTGTTATCATTACACTTAGGAAGAAGGATAGTATAGAGAATTTTCAAAACTATTTTCAGACTTTGGCTAAATCTTATTAAAAAAGAAGAAAAACAAAACTGTTTTGCTCCATAAAACTAACACATACACAATAACTGTATATGCAACACAAATAAGAATAACTGTAACAAAACTTTACCTTTCTTTACACTTGCAGTCAATCCATAACAATGCAGATAAGCAAAAAGAAAGATGTAAAAATACTTAGAAATGTAAAATTCTTAATCCTTGAAAGTACTAGTAAATTCCCATGTTATATTTAACTTTTTTTTACTTCTTGCGTTTTCTATATTCGTACACGTCCTAAGAGATTTTTAAGTGTTGACACCCATCGGTAGACAAGCTTTCATTGTCCAGGCTAAGAATATAGTAAATGCAGTTTTGATTTTTCTAGGGACACTGGTACTCAAGCCCTCCGTGGACCCTGGGGAAAAATCCAAGCAAAGATGAGCTCTGTTGGGCTGTTCCTTCAGCGGAGCAAGTTTGTTGCCTCCTGGGATTCCGAGAACGAGAACCTTCAACCTGTGCAGAGCATGCGACTCACTGCAAAGAACTTCCAAAAGCTTGTCTGAGACCTCACTCACCTGTGGCCCCATGGTGTAATGGTTAGCACTCTGGACTTTGAATCCAGCGATCCGAGTTCAAATCTCGGTGGGACCTGTCTGTCTTTTGGTATCTTCCCTCTTCTCTTAAAGCACCCCGCACCCACACTTGGCTAGACTCCTGAGCACCTGCGAGCCTCAACACCGCATCCCACCATCCGGCAGAACAGCGTCGCCTGCGCTTTCCTCTAGAATTCTACGTACGTCCTCCTCGGCCCCTCCTCCTTCGTGAGTAAATCAGGTTTTCATCCGAACCGCCCTAAGTACTCCTGTTTCACACCCCAGACCTCAGTTCTGGGTTCCGGGTGCATCAGTTTCTAACACGAACTTGGCCTTGAGAAGTTGGCAATGCGTGTGAGTTCCAGTTGTGTTCATTTTGGAGCATTTGTTGTCTGGGATGCAGTGGATTTTCTATTAATATTTAGGAAATGAAAATTGCAGTTTACACAAGATTGAGCACAAAGACAAACTCTGCATTGCATATTCATAAGTATTCCAACAAAGGTGTTTATGAGGTGGCCCCATGGTGTAATGGTTAGCACTCTGGACTTTGAATCCAGCGATCCGAGTTCAAATCTCGGTGGGACCTGCTTTAGTTTTAGTGACCACTCTCCATATTTCAAATTGCTGGAGGGTTCTGGCTGTGAGCATGAACTTTCCACTCTCGCTTTCCTCATCCGAAGAGCATCAGGTAATTCCTCACATGCTTCTCACACACTGGAAAAATGGCCAATTTACATCACTTTACATCACTTGTGAAACACTCACTCTTAACTCCCTGGGGTCCAGGAGTCCATCTGATCTTTAGTCTTTAGGCCCTAACACTTCACTTGTCAGAAGACCCTCCCTCTTTTCTTCTCTGAAGCTCCTCATGATGTCATGCCCCATGCAAGAAAATGCATAACAATTGCAATAGAAAGAGTCCTCAGCGAAGGACTCTTTGGCTAGCACTGTGGGCTCTAAATCCAGCAATGTGAGTCCATATCTCTTCCAGACCTCAGCAACATTTTGGTGATTTTTCCCTCTATGGTTCTCCTAACTTATTTGATCCCCTTCCAGGTGTACACATCTGGCTGCAGGTGCTGCCAGTTGCTTCCAAATCAACATAGAAGAGTCCCAAAATTGTCTCTGACTACTCATCTCTGGAATCCTAGCCCTACTCCCCCTCACACTCCATGTCCCTTTTTTCCTTTTTGCCCAGAACTTCTTGGCTCCTGGTGAGTTGGACTGCCGACCCTGGTGCCTAAGAATTTATGTTTTACAGTTCCAAACCTAAGTCCTTCCTTTCCTGGAGCCACTTAAACAGTTCCATCAGCTTCTAAACGCTGTCCTGAAAAAGTTCTCTTGTGCACTGGTACAGCTGCAGACTACATCTTAGAGCCTCTACTGTCTGCATTCATTGGAGGCTCCATGCCCACCTCAAGCTACTGTGTCACCTCCATTATTTTGCAGATACACTGATCTCTTAGGGATACTCATTCGTCTTTCAGGGGGGCCCCAATTTCAAGGGCCTCCTGATGTAACACATAGCACTTGGACTTCAAATCTCAGTGGACCTGTCTCAGTTTTGGTCACCTTGCCCTTGCGTTTCCCAAACCAGGAGTACACTTTGGTATGTATGATACTCCCTTACCCTTGCACTTCCTCTTCCACATCAATAACCAGCTCCTTGCTCTTTCCTCCGGCTACTGAAAATTGCAGTCTGTTCATCATCCTCACATCCTCCTAGAATCTCTCCTCTTGGAGCTTCGTTTTGCTTTGTCTGGTGCCTGAAGTCAGTCAGATCCCCCGAAGTTAATTATGTGCTCCGGTGATTAAGAGTTCATGTGTCAGAGGCCCCACCTGTGACTCTTTCCCCAACATGATCTTCATGCACATCTTCTATAGACCTGCAAACGTCCAAACCATGGAGTGAGACCAAAGCCATCATAGTCATTTGAGAGTTTCCACTGTTTTCATACAAGAGGCTCCCTCTTAATGTTTCTTAGATTGAATTTCTGCCCACACACTTTGAAGATCAGCTGACCAGATGCAGGAATGTTCATGTCTTCCCTTGAAGGTTTGTTATACAGAAGCCCCATGGTGTGACAGTTAACCTCTAGGCATTGGACCATAAATTCCCTCTGTTGATTCTCTTTAGTTCAAGCATATCCTCTAGGGCGCTCGATGACAGCAAAAGAAGAGCTTCTATAAACTCATCTGGCCTCTAAACATGGTTCCAGAAAAAGCCCTGCAAACTTCCTCATATCTACTAAGCCCTAGTCCTGGTAATGTTTTAGAACTTCTGTATCAGTTTCCTACTGCTGCTGTAGCAAATTACCACACATTTAGTGGCTCTAAATACCTTACGAGCATGGCAGCTTGTTTTGTCAAAGCACATAAGATGAGAAAGCAGTAGTTCAAATGTTTTGGTAAATTGGAAATCACAATCTGTTGTAATCTAATCATGCAAGTGAGATCCAATCACATTTACTGTGTTCTGAAGGTCAGGAGCATGTCAGTAGGTCCAGCCCACACTCAAGGGAAGGAATTTCACAAAAAGTACGTCTACCACACTGGGCTTCAAAGACCCTAGAGAATCCAATGCAGAATGAGCCCTGTCTGGCTCTGGCCTTCTGCTATGACTGACTGACACTTTGCAGGCAGCATTTTCTTTTCTTTCTTTTCTTTTCTTTTCTTTTCTTTTTTTTTTGCTTTGTCAGCAAATGCTATATTGAAAGGCTATATAATTCCTGGTACCTCCCAACTGGGAAAATAACTTCCAGGTTTTAGCTTTTATCTATCTTTTTTCTACGTTTTCCTTTATCTATCTTTCTTTATAATGAAGCCAGCCAGCATTGAAGAGCTAGACAAGTAAATCAGAATCTCATGGTATCATGCCCTGACTTGGGTAGTTTCCTAAAGTGCCCCATGGATTCAAATGTGCAGCAAGGAATGAGACCCACTGAGCTAATTTTCCCCTGACCATCCTATTCAACTGGCTGCCACTCCAAGGCATTTACTACTTTCTGACATACAGTATGTTTTGATTTTTAAATTGGTTATTGCCTATTTCTGCATAAGTAAGTTTCGCCAGGGCAGGGAATTTTATGTATGGTGTATGTTCCAGTACTTAGAACAGTGCCTGGCACATATGAGATGCTTGATAAATATTCCTGGGAAGACTGATTAAATGATTCTTTTTGTTGAAATAAATGAACTCTTTCGTTGAATAAATGAATAAATGAGAGAATCAATGAACTCTTCAGTTTGGCCTTGGTCATCGTGTTTGACAATTCCCAGACCTAACACTTCCAAACCCAAATACATTTTTTTTCTTTCCAGAAACATTTTAGAATTTGTCATGCACTTAAGCTTAACAACAATTACAACTTTGTATTCTTTACCTGTTTTATAGGTATTTATTATACTGATTTGATAATTAATGTTTGCTCTTTATTAAATAATTCCTTGACACCTCCTTAGAGCCTGCAGTTTGAATCCTGATCATGTTGTAGAGCATGTGTATGCCCGTGTGCACACACACAGACACACACATACCCAGAGTTATTTGTAGTGACATTGGATATAGATGAGAAAGAGAAAAATCAGCTCCTGGCATTAAGGAACTGGCTTGACTATCCACTAGGCCTGGGTGTCCTCAGGAACTGGTCTGGCACTTACTTCTAGGCCATGGGATTTTTTTTGTGGAACATAAACAATTTCACAAAACAGGAGTATCAGACAAGGGCTTTCCCTGGTCATGATGATGTGATACAGAAACAAATGAAAGCAACAGAACATTCCATAATCTAGTCTAAAAATAGACAGCAAAAGAAGGTCACTGTGTGTACCAGAAAAATACCAAACATCTCCTTCCAGCCAACATAAGCACCACTAGTTTTCCAAATTTAGCTTCATTCTATTCGTACCTTTTTCTAGATAGAATTTATGAAGATACCAAATCACAGACCCTCTCTTCTTGACAGCAATCAATCCAGAACAAAGCCCAGCTTCTTTGTCACTTCCCTCAAGTCACCCAACAGAAGACAAATGTTACAATAAGCCCCTCCTCTCCTTTTTCCAAATTTGGATATAATTGACATATAACATTGCAGAAGTTTAAGATGTGTAACATGTTGATGCGTTTATATGTTGCAAAATTGTTACCATATAGCATTACAGAACACCTTCATCATGTCACATAATTAACATTTCTTTTTTGTGTGATGCGAATATTTAAGATATGGTCTCTTAGCAACTTTAAGGTATATAACAGTATTCTTGACTATAATCATGAGCTTATACATTAGATCTTGAGAAATCACTCATCTTCTAACAGCAAGTTTTGTTTCCTTTGATCTCCAACTCCCCAGTTCCACCCCCCCTGCCCAGCCCTTGGCAACCACCGTTCTACTCTGTATTTCTGAAAGTTCAGCATTCAGCTTCTTAAGAGTCCATGTAGAAGTGAGATCACACAGTATTTGTCTTTCTCTGTTTGATTTGTCCCACTTAATATAATGGCCTCATGGTCTACCCATGTTGTCACAAACGGCAGTTACCTTCTTTCTCATGGTGGAGTAAGATTCCATTCTGTGTGTATCTTTGTATATACATAATGTTTACATACACAACTTGTTCCTTATCCATGCATTCACTGACATGTCGGTTGTTTCCGTATTTTGGCTATTGTAAAGAATGCTGCCATGAGAATGGGAGTGTGGATATCTCTTTGATAACATGTTTTCATTTCCTCTGGATAAAAACCCAGAAGTGGGATTTCTGTGTCACATGGTAGTTCTATTTTTAATTTTTTTGAGGAGCTTTCACACTGTTTTCCAGAGTGGCTGAACCAGTTTATATTCCCACTAACAGTGAACCAGGGGTCCCCTTTCTCCACAGAGTTGCTAATGCTTCTTATCTGTTAACGTTTTGGTGACAGCCATTCTAACAATGTGAGGTGATAGCTTATTGTGGTTTTGACTTGTACTTCCCTGATTATTAATGATGTCAAGCATGCTGGCCATTTAAATGTTTCCTTTGGAGGAACGTTGTTCAATGAAAGGGAAGTCTGCACAAAATGATCTCCAAAGGCCGAAGGAGCCAGAAGACTGAGAGCATAGGCCAACAAGTCCAGTTTGAGGAGAAATGATTTGCTAAGGGGATTTAGGGACGGAAGCATTTCTTGGGAGACTCCAGCTCCTGTATGACCTGCTTTTATAGGCTTAGAGACTGGGAGCACCTGCAGGGGGGCTCATCGGGGAGGTGTTGGAGACTCACGATTTTATCTCCAGAGCAGATTGAGGACATTGCGCCCTGTGGGTGTGCTTATAAGGGTGGGTTAGACAGAGAGAATGCCTGCATGTATGTGTGTGTGTGTGAGGGGGTTTGGAGTGTGTTTGGGGCTGTGCTCAGGAAGGCTTCAGGCCACAGTGGTTTTCATAGCAGTTTTATCTAAGATGGTGTTAGTCTAGTTCATACAAATGCCTATATGGTTCTCTGACCATTTTTAAATTGGACTTTTTTTGTTGTTATTGAGTTGTACGAGTTCTTTCTATCTATATTTTGGATATTAACTCCTTATCCAATATATGGTTTGCAAATATTTTCTCCCACCCCATAGTTTGCTTTTTCATTTTGTTGATTTCTTTCGCTGCACTGAAGCTTTCTAGTTTGATGGAGTCCTACTTGTTAATTTTTTTCTTTTGTTGTTTGTGCTTTTGGTGTCCTATCCAAAAAAATCATTGCCAAAATAAATGTCAGTGAGCTTTCTCCCTCAATGTTTTCTTCTAGCTTTATGGTTTCTTGTCTTATATTTATGTTTTTAATCCATCGAGTTGATTTTTGAGGGTGTGAGATAGAGGTCCAATTTCTGTTTTCTGCATGTGGTTATCCAGTTTCGATAAAAATCCAGTATTTGGGTTTTATCCAACATGAAGGTTGTGTATGACTTTCATTATGTTGAGGTACATTCTTTCTAGACCCAACTTGTTGAGAGTTTTTCTTTTAATCATGAAAGAATGTTGTGTTTTGTCAACAATATGGCAAGACATGTGAAATATGAAAGGATGTTTGTATTTAATAAGGTCTTTTCAACTACCCCTTTCACTGTGATCCTCCAAGGTTCTAGTGGTGGCAGCAACCAATGCAACTTATCCAACTGCAGGTGTTTTCTTGGTGATCTTTGTTTGGTCAGAGGGCATTGAAATAGGCAATTAAAAAAATAAAAAATAAATGACAGTAGTAAATTGTTAAATTTACCTGCTCAAAACAAACAAAAATCGAAACAAAACCAAACTCCCTCAGATGGTCCTAAAATTCTTTAATCAAGTTCAAAATCTTTAGTCTGACATTGGGTACCAGTTGATCTGACCTTCACCCCTCACTCCAGCTTTTTACCAACCACCTGCTCGCACTTCCTGGAGGTGATGACGATTTCTAAGAAGACCTAATGTTCCATATGGCAGCCATCCTTCTGAGAATCCTGCAATAATATATGTCATGTAGCTAGTTTAATGATGGTTTCAGTATACATGGCCTATAGGAATGACGAAAACCAATTTGATTGTTAAAATAATAGCAGTCCTGAACTTCATTCTTCTGTCAGGGGCTCCCAGGTATCCTCAGGAAGTGTATTTGGTTTTTATTCAGGTCCACTCCTCCCCCTGAACCCCTCTTTCCCCGGGCTGTCCTTCCTCCCTCCCTCCTTCCTTCCCCCCTCCCTCCCTCCCCTTTTATTTTCTTTCCCTTTTTCCTTTATCACGGCAAGAGGGCCATTTGCAGAGAGTAAAGAGGTCTTCATTAAGAAAAACATATAATCAAATAATGGAGATTGCAAGAGAAAACTGGCCGTGCTCAGTATTGCAAGAACTGCTTGCTCAATATAGCAACATAACACTTCTGTGATGCCCTCCTCCTAGGTGACGAGGTGGCCGAGTGGTTAAGGCGATGGACTGCTAATCCATTGTGCTCTGCACGCGTGGGTTCGAATCCCATCCTCGTCGTCAGTTCTCCCACTACGTCAGCGGGCTGAGGTTTTAGCTACTTAACGAGCGATTCTGAGGTTTTAGCTCCTTCACGAGAGATTCGTCAGCAGTTGGAAGTGTCGGTGTAAGAAAAACAAAAACTGGCGTAATGAGGTATATTCACTATTAATACTGCTTTAGCCGTTTTACGGAGGTTTCTGGGGTTAGGAAATGTCCCTCTATCCCGTACGGTGCGAGTGTCGCGCCGAATCTGCGCCCCCAGGGTGTCCACCGAGGTCAGAAACTCTGGTTCCGGACCGTAGGACTTCTAACGCCGGACGACGGTCGCAGGTGCGGCGATTACCGGACGTCTTTCCCTCTGCCCCCTTCACGGGGTGACCTACGCACCCCCAGGTGAGGCCCGGCCGTCGCACAGGTGATGCTAGCGCCTCCTTCTGGCAAAAAATCCCTCTGCAAGGCCCGATCATCGAAAGTCCTCCTCCATTTTTGTATTTTAGTTAAATGAACTTAAATCCAAGCACTTTTGCAAGCGCTCCAGCCTCTAATGGTTTCTCCCTTCTTGATCGTCTTCTGCCACTTGCAACTTGATGTTAGCATATAATCCCCAAAACTCTCTCCTGCCATCTGTTTTCACTTTACTGTGAATTATAGCAAAGGTCGGGTTGGTTACCCAGCATAGAACAACAGCATCACAGCAAAGGGTCAGGTGCACAGGGTGGAATAACGAAATTCGAAGGGACCAAAGAGATGATGGCTCTGGAAACGCTCCCCCTGTCACTTGTCTCTGTTTTACAGATGAGGAACCTGACGTAGAGACCAAACTGATTGTTCTTTAAAAAATCACATAATGAGCCTTTCATGGAAACCAAGTTCTTTCAGATCATGTGGTTCTGGTGATGGGATCTTTCCAACATGTTCAATCCTGTGACCGACTCTGTGACTTTTGATAGCTAGAAAATCCTTCTGAAGTATATTGTTTATGAGCCAGCGGATCTGCCGGAGCCTCATGAGGATTGAGGCCTACAAAGCATGATTTTGAATTTCATTGAACAATATCTGGTTTATACAGTATATGTATTTTGGAGATGGTTTACCAACTTCTAAATAAAAAAGACCACGAGACCATTAAAAATTATTACCACGTTAAGAAAATCACAATGGAAAACATTGATAGGATTCCTAAATAAAAATTAAAAACTATCACATGGCCCAAGGCACCCCATATCTCAACAAGAACATAGCATGTTAAAATATAGCAAACTGGAAAATGTCACTCTTACGACATGCAGAGGTCGTCTTCAACTTTTAAACCCATGTCCCCTTAACCTGGCTGAGTGATGGATGGAGGGAAAATGTCACATAACAGTTAATTGCCTTTATGTCTGTGATAGCATTGCTTCAAAATTCAAGATAATTGATTTCCTCCCAAATACTATGAGGGACACACTGTAGTTGAACAAAGTTGGATTTATTGTGTTGTTGCAATGAGGAAGGCAAAATATCATGCTAAGTGACTCAGTAACTCTCTGAGTGGTTATTTTAATAATTTTTGTCTTGGATAGTGAGAGGATCAAAGTAGGACTATATTGGTTTAAAGAATTGGTCAAAGGCTAAAATTGGTTTAAAGAAATGCAGCAGTCCCTCATATTAGCAGGAAGGAGGGGATGTTTGGTTATTTTTGTTACATGGGCACTGTTACTACTTTTCATCTGTGCTCAGACATGATTACATACAGTTTATTTTTATTTTTTATCTTGCTTCCTGATGGTCACAGAGTGGCCTTGACTGGTTTCCTTTGAAATTATTTATGTTCAACAGGAATTGACCAGGGCTTAGCTGGGTGTGCCAGGCCAACTCCTAGCAATGCTCATGCTGAGCTGTGAATGTCAGAGCAACTCCTGGCTGTCAGGGACTGCTCTTCTTTTCTCAAAATGCATCTAATTCATACACTCAATAACTCATTTTAAAGATGAAATGCAGTAAGGTCTAAGATAATAGGAAAGGATTAATGATTTCTGAAATTCGTAAATCTGCATTGATTTCTCAGATGATTCAAGTACTGGCCTCAGTTTCATATTCCTTACAGTATCCAAGCCCTTTGTCTAAGTGACTTCTTAGTTCCTCTTCAAGAGATGCAGTGTCGCCCCTTGTCTATGGGCTGGGGCAGGAGGATGACTTGGGTCAATGGGATATGAGTAGATGTGAGTGGACCAGGGCCTTTAGATATGTTTGCATGGTTGAGCTTGCCTCCTGCCCCTCTGCCTCTTCATGAGAGGCATTCTTCTGCAGGGAGCACTGTGCTTTCACCCATGGTCCCAGAATGAACACGCTGCCAAATGACCAGAGCGCCTGCAGTGAGGAGCCGAGTGGAGCTGTACCCACAACTTAATATACAGCCTTTAGTTAAGTTTGGCTGAGATCATTTGCCTTCAGATGCTTGAGTAATAAATGCTTATTGTTCTGTGCTTCGAAGTATTTGTGGTTTGTTTTGTGTGTTTGTTATGGAGCAATAAGCTAATGGAAGCACATAGTCTTTGCTCCTTCCAGGACATAATCAAAAGTCCTTCCATTTTTAAGCCTGTCTCCTCTAATATATAATTTACTTATATTATATAATCTACTTAGTCTCCTTTTGGTTTTCTGTCGCTCCCTTCCCCTCTCCCTATCCCCCACCCCAAGTCTGTTAAGGACATAGACTTTTGTATACATTGTTTACTGTGATCCTAGAATCTTAGATCCTAGATCCTGGAATCCGGCACTTGGAATAGTGGCTGGGGAGGGAAATTGGAACATGAAATGTGCTCCATGAGCATTTATTATGTTGATGAATCTGTTCTTCCCCTGTCCAGCAGGGCTCACATGTAATCCACATCCAGGAATCTTTCTTCTTTATTTCTCTTCTTCTGGTCATTTTTTCCATCAATCTCTAGAGTGTTACTTTTTTTTTTCCTGAATCCCCTTCTCAAAGCAGAAAGCTTTACACACTTATTAGTGGGTGCATATATTCTTATTCTCTCGATTTGGGGGCAAGCCCTTAATCTCCAATGACAATTTAAAGCTCAGGATGCCTGTGGATTGGTCTACCATTTTCAATTTTCTTCTCTTTGGCACTTCTTGGTCGGGAAAGGTTGTCTGCTCCTTTGATATTTGCTGTGAATGCAGGAGAAAGACAAGGAAAAAGAAGAAAATAGGAAAGAGTTTGTGTCAGGAACATTTTTATCTTTTTGGGTCAGATTTTCCACTTCCATTAAAGTCCTGGGGAGAGTATGGGTAAAGAAAGTCAGTTTCTCCTCTGGTCCTCAGGTTTAATTAAATACCCATCTAGTGGGGAGGAGGAAGTTTTTGCGTGTTCTCAGGGTACGAGAAAAATGTGAGCCACTTAAATGTCTTTTAACTATAACTTTATTCAGTTCTTTTGAGATTATGTCATTTCTCTGGTTTATAAAAGGATGCTTAATGTAAATGCTACGTTTTGTGAGGAAGGAAGCAATGAGTGGCTTCACATGACATTGACTTAACATTGCTTTTTTTTTTTTTTTTTTTTAAGTTTGAGAAATCTCAACACCTGGGACTCAACGTTCAAGCCCCAACTTTATAGCTGATTAGGGAAAACCAGAGTCATAGAAGAGATCTAAAAAAAGAGGCTGGGGAGAGGAAGAGGTAATTATTACCTTGTAACATTCATTGCTTTGACCTAGCAAAAGCATTTGTATCCTCCACTTGATTTGACTGAACTGTTTCACCATGAAGCCAAGAATTGCTAATAACTTTTTCTTTATCCTGAATTATTAAGTTCAAGTATTCAGGCACAAAAATTTGTTTTTGTGCATTTCGCACAGCTGTCTTCTCCGTGTCCTGCTTGCCTACACCCTCTGTCAGCCCCTGGGCTCTTTGCGTGGCCTTACTGCACCTTGCACCTGTTCTGGAATGTAGGTCGGAATCTAGGCTCTTCTCGTCCTTTTGATGGCAGCAAGAGCAAAGGCAAGAAGGAAGGGAAGGGGGAAGATGAGGGTAAGAGTGAAAGCCAGTGACCCGGACTCCGGGAGCCCGCGGCCTCCCGAGGGCACCCCGCGAGCTGCTCAGCCCTCCTTGGGGAGGCGCCGCTTCACAGCCGCGAGCCGCCCTGGAACTGTGAGCTCAAAAATCCGGATTACTGGACGGGCTTGTTCCAGTTTGGACTCTCGACGTGTCTTCGGTCCTGACCCTGGTCCTTCTCAGGCCTTTGAGAAGGAAAGAAAAAAGAAAAAAAAAAAAAAAAAGTAGGAGAAAAGACACGGGTGTGGAAAACAGAACAGGTAAAAAAAAAAAAAAGGCATATCTGGGGCAACGCATAAAGACTCCTAACCACGAAGGGATTCGAACCCTCAATCTTCTGATCCGAAGTCAGACGCCTTATCCGTTAGGCCACGTGGTCCCTGAGCTCGCGGTGCAGCCGTGGCTCTTAGTACGTCTAATGAGCTTTCTGGCCGGTCAGCAGTCGTCCAACAGCGCCCCGGCCTCCTTGTCCTTGAAAATATGGGCTCGAGATGACGTTATTTGGTCTGGGGTACCCGCCTGACCACGCCCGAGCAGAAAAGCTGTTTCTGGCACCTGAGAGATGCCAAGATACTTCATTCATATGTCTGCATCCAAGGACATATATATTTTTTAATAAACTTACTCAGAGCTGCTTCCTTATACATACTCAGCCACAGTCAGTATTTTCAGACTCTGGATACTTGGAAGGTCCTTCTGGACAGTTATCATGCAAAACGCAGCGGAAGAAAGCCTTAGCATCTGTACGGTTGTCTTTCTCGCTTTCCTTCCTGGACACCTGCAGGGTCCCTGGGCATCACCATTTGCCCTTCTCGTTCTCCTCTGGGACTTTTCTCCGATTGTAATATTACACTTTCCCCAGTGTATCTATCTGTTTGGAGAAGAAGAGTGGTCTCAGGCACTGGCCTGGTGGAGACACTATCTTCAGGAAGATTACTGGCAAGGATATCCAACCAAAAGAATTTTTGAGGATGACTGGTGTGTTGGTATCCATGACATGCATCAACATATTTTCTGATGATGTCTAAGAAAAAGCTATCGTAGAGATCTGTAGTAGAAGATAATGATGAAAGCCTCGGACAGTTAATAATTGTTGACAAGAAATGTGCTGCTGATATGGGCCTGGTTACGGAACGGTGGACAGTGAAGGTTGGGATAGGGGTCAATCCATCTATCATGCTCATCTAGATGTTTTTGGAGGGGAGAAGATGAATTGGCCTCCTTGTTTAGCATACTTTAGGGATAATTTTCTTTTCTCTTGGCAATGATCAAGTTTGCAAGTTCCAATATGTTAGTACACTTATTTTTGCCTGTATATGGAGAGGTTGCAGAAATAATTTTCAAAAACCCTATACATTATAAAAGACATTGTTGTATAGTTTATGATAAAAAAAACCCCCAAAAACACAAAGACCAGATCACAAACTTGAAAACTCCAGAGATTTTTTCTGATGAGAAAATGTTACTCATATTACTCCTTTGATCAAAATTAGTGATGGTTTCTTACTGCCCCTAGACAAATAAAATCAAAACCTGTTTGCACTGCATACTCACTTTCTTACAACTGGCACTTTCCCTATCTCATCTGCCACAACTCAGAATTATATTGTAAGATCTAAAATTTCAAGGGCTCCTTTGGCATCTCTAAGCCTTACAGGGCCCCAAAAAGTCCTGTGAATTCACCTGTTCTCACAGGATATGCCCCGTACTTGGCCAATTCCCCCATCAACCAGACGAGGTACATTCCAGCCCTTCAACCTAATGGGTTTCACCTGTCAGTCCTGGAAGCTATTAAAATAAGCCAATTCCATCTTTTTGGAGAGAACTAGGGGTCACACTTTCCTCTCTCTGCTCCAAAGTTCACCTCTCACAGTCCTTGCTGGTCACTCTATTCCGGAGTGCAACCTGAGCAAACTTGCATAGCTTGCAGTGGCCTCCTCTTCTAGGCTGTGAGTATACCTCTACCAGTCTCATCTGTCCAGTGTTGAGCGTGGTGTATCGGGCCATCTGGTATTGTTTAGGGAGGAGGATCCCTCCTTCACCTATAGTGTAAATGGGAGGTGATCAGAATACAGCTGCTTTACTTTTCTCCCCAAATCCTCCTCCTACAATCTGCCTCACCTCCATGTTCGATCACACTGAGTGTTTTGTAGTTCTCTAGAAACCCTTAACTGTTATACCTCCTTGTATTTGTTATTTTTCTATCTAGAAGCCTCTTCTTGGCTACCTGCCAAGCTCTTACTCATTCTAGATTGGACTCAAAATCTGCCATCTTTCCCAAATTGGGCCATTGTCAGGGCAGAGGTAATGCAGCAAATCTATTTTTTTCAAGTTTTCACAGATCTCTTTATCCATGGTGATGACCCTTTGTCAAACTCGGAACTGAAATACTGGAATATTCACTTAGTTACTGGGTAATGATGTTATTTTGGGTACTGAAGCAGTGGGTCACTATGAAGTAGGTTGTCAGCATATTTAAAGTAAACTTGGAAATTCAAGTTTCCATGCGTATCTGGTGTCTGGATGGCTGATCATGTGTCAGGTATCCGATTAGCTCCTTTTCAGAACTTGGGCTCTAATACTCAGGTGGACTTTGTTTGGCAACCACAGCTTTCACTAGTCCCTGCAGTTCAGAACTGGAGAGAGAGTGAGTATCATCTCTGAAGATGGATGGAGATTGAGGACAAAAAAAGACTTCTCTTGTGTTTGGTTGTATATCTCTTTTTCCTGCTGTGTCTGCATTTTTCTCTTTGCTGTAATGAATCTTTGTATGTTCATGTTCAGTCATGCGAGTCCTTCTAGAAAATCATTCAACTACTCGATGATGGAGCCACCAGAAACAATCATTTTTCCTTATTCTCACTGCGCTTTAGTGAATAATCTTTGAAAAATATCTTATTGTACTATACATACTTGTTTAAAAGTATGACTAGGCCACAGACTACTTAAATACTTTTCTTAGTGCTTAGTGCAGTATCTGACACATAAACATCTGTATAGGGATCTTTTCTGAGGGATATGTAACACATACACTTTTAAAAATGAGCCTAGAGAACAGTCCTATCAGAGATTGTAAAGAAGGTAGGTGGTAGAGACATTACCAGCAGCGACCACATAAGTGGTTTTCTCAGGTCAGAGTTCTATCGTGGCCACCAAGACTTTGCATTCTGCCTCAAACTGTTACTTATTTACTCTGAAGATTAAGACTCTCATAGCTGCACAGGTTTGGGGCTGGGATGGCCCAGTAAATTTCGTCTATGGCTTTAGCCACAAGGCCACAACTACCTAACAAGCAGCTCTTTGAATTATGCGTGAAAGGAAATAAAACTCATTGCTACATTCAGCTTATTTTAGCGTTTACCCGCTTTCATACGTCAGTGAGACTCATGATAACTGGTTGCAATAGTAGCAGTGTCACTTTGGCAGCCACTAGAAATGAGGTTTATTGTGGAAACTCATATTAGTTATTGATAGTGTCCTTTATTGACGTTCTATTTATGTCTAGAAGTTGTAAACACTTTCACGAAACCATTGAAACTTCAGAATTTGACAAAACAGCCTCTTTTTTTTATTTTTTATTTATTTTTTTTGTTTGTTTGTTTTTACAGCCTCTTTTTTTAGTTGTGAAACTAAACCACAGAATTTTAACGAAAGTGCTGAAGCAAAAATTGTTAGCAGAGGATGGTTTCGATCCATCGACCTCTGGGTTATGGGCCCAGCACGCTTCCGCTGCGCCACTCTGCTCCTCGGTAGGTTGAGCCTCCTAATAATACCTTTAACTATGTTCAGAGGTACAGGCAGAACCCTTCCCCCCACCTTACGAAAATGCCTCTGTACTTCAACCTTCGGCTACCACAAGCTGCCAGTTCTCTTCGGAATAATATCGGTCCCAGAATCAAAGAGGAAGCGAAGTAGACGCAGAACTCCCGGTTGAGGTTCCGGACGTAGAAATGAGAAGTGGCGGGATATATGAGAATTACAAGCTTTAATCAGCAGGGAGGAGAGAGGGAAACCGAGTAAGGAACCCGGGCTTCGGTGCGGCCGCCGAGGATTCCGCTGCGGAGACGCTGCCCAGGCTCGCTTCCGCCCGCGGGAGAGCACCTCCCGGGCCCGCTGATGCGGCCATTGGCTCTACGCGTGAGCCCGGGGCCGGGCGAGCGGCGGGAAGAGCTGGTCCGCGGCCGCAGAACGCCGGGGGCTCCGCGGACTAACGCGGGAAAAATGGTGCCAAACGCTCCTTTCCTTTAGCGCAGTTAAAAAGGTCTGAAATTCCCATTTGGGGACAGAGGGCGGAGGGCGCGGAGGGCACGGCGGCAGCGGGGGAGGGAGCGCGCCGGCTCAACTCCCGTGACGTCACGGGGGTCCGGGCGAGGGGCGGGTTCGGGCAACGGCCAGTCCCGCGTGAGCGCTTCCTGTTTTCAATTAGGTCCGCGATCCGCGTATATAAGGAGGTTGCCCCAACGGCTTTCACGCTGATTCTGAGAACGTTCTGAACGTTGCAGATATGTCTGGTCGCGGCAAGGGCGGGAAGGGACTAGGCAAGGGCGGCGCCAAGCGCCACCGCAAGGTGCTGCGCGACAACATCCAGGGCATCACCAAGCCCGCCATCCGGCGGCTGGCCCGGCGCGGCGGCGTCAAGCGCATCTCGGGCCTCATCTACGAGGAGACCCGCGGGGTGCTCAAGGTGTTCCTGGAGAACGTGATCCGGGACGCCGTCACCTACACGGAGCACGCCAAGCGCAAGACGGTCACGGCCATGGACGTGGTCTACGCGCTCAAGCGCCAGGGCCGCACCCTCTACGGCTTCGGCGGCTGAACTCCGCATCCGTCGCTTTTTCTAAACACACAAAGGCCCTTTTCAGGGCCGCCCACATGTGTCCCGAAAGAGCTGCAGCTTTTCTTGCTGTTTTAATAAGTCCGTGTTTGAGCTTCTAGATTTCAGGCGCGGGGCGGGGGTGGTTCGGTTTTAGTTTCGGAGCGAGTCTTCAACTGGTTAATTTCCGGATTCCGGGAGTTGCTTTGCTGGCAGTCGGCTCCGTTCAAATCTTAGCTTCCGGACAGTTTTAAGGGGGGAGAGCAGGTCACGTGGCGCCGCCTGCTCTCCAGGGAGCTTCCCCGTTTCCGAGGGCCGAGGTAGGAGTCGTGCGTGCCTGGCTCCGCTAGAAAGCGGGGATCCCCGGCCCGTAGGCAGCGGGTGGGCCTTCCCCGCCGAGCCCCGCGCCCAACATGGCGGGGCGGCTGGGAGACAAAGGGAGCGCGCCCGGCCCCTGCTGGGCGGCGGGGGAACAAAGGAGTTCCGGCGGGGTGGCCGGCCACGACCTCGCTCCGACTCCGCCCCGCCGCGTCGCGCCCTCACCCGGGGTCCCCTGTTCCCGGTCGTCCACGTTCCGAAGGCACTGGGGGAAACCCCCTCGCGGGGGGAGCTGGCCAGTGTTTAGCATCGCCCCCGAAATTTCCTGATAGTTTGAAAACCTTAAAAAGATAAGGATGTTGCTTAATGAACGAAATGTCACCAAAACCTAAGCAGACACGATAGCATTTTTAAAACGTGTACAAATAGGCCTCGGGATATTTTACCCAATGTTACTAGGTGTAGGGAAGGATATATTCTTCCTTCAAGGTCTTCCAGCTGCACTAAAATTTACAGGAGACGTATGGACAGGAGAAAAAATACCTAAAGTTTTATTACCTTTGGGCAGAGGCCCAGTAATGAAATGGAGACAAACATGACAGGCAGGCAGTTTTTATACCTTTTAGACTGAAGACAATAAATTTGTGGGGAGTTGACAGGATTGAAAAGATGTGTTAACTTTTAATATTAAGGAAAATTTATTGCACTGACCTTATTTTTCTCATATTTACACAGTAGGAAAAATAATAGAGAAAATTGGCACGGACTAATTAATACTAGCCATAGATGAGCATTTGGACACCAGTGATGTGTTCAAGTTCCTTTTGTTTCAAAATTGAAAAAAAAAAAAAATCTCCGAATCAGCTCAGCTAATCAGAGTGGGGCAAGGAAGTTAAAGCAGATTTCTTGACTATTTCCCCTAAAGTTATATACTTCTAACTACCTGTTTTAAACCTTATATTCTATTATCATAAGTAATCCACACATGCATTAATGTTATTACTAGAATATTATGAAGTAATCCACACAATGAAATTTCTACTTAATATTTTATATTCCAGCAAAGCATCCTATAAAATTTTTTAAGGTAGCCAACAAAGCAAATGTCAACCAATAGATGTAACATAATTAGGCATACAATCTAACATTGCTACTAAAACAAACTAGATTTAGCTACATGTGTCGACATGGCAACTCATTGTTCCCTGAATAAAACCACTCCCAGAAACTAGCTGCAATATGATACTGTTTTGATTCATTTTGGCTAATTATGCTGATAGTCCTCACAGCATAATTATAGTAAGTCCCGTTGACTTACTATGATAAAGGTTTATGTTTTGCTCATAATGTTTACTGACTGTGGGTCATTTATTGAGTATGAAGATTTCTTATTTTGAAGTTATCTGAATTTCCTTTGAGCATATAAAAGGAGAGTTCTTTTAGGAAGGGAGGTTGATATCAGTCTTCTAAGTTGTTGGCAACATCACAGCAATCTTTAGGGTGGCCCTAACTTTCCCTAGTCTGGGAATGATTGTGGACAGCAATTCATGTTTCTCTTCTAGCTTTAAAAGTGCAGCTGCTTTTCTGAAGACGATTCTTCATTCTGGCCAGGTACTGCTGTAAGGTTAGGCAAAAAGAACTGGAGGCATGGGAACAAAATAGGAATAAAAAATTATTAAAGCAGCTTTTGTGAGTTTCCAGGGTCCTTTCCTCATAACCCAACACATCTGTTAAATGAGGTACTCCTAATGCTAGTGAGACATGAAGTCTCTGGAAAATAAGTCACATGTTGCTTGAATTGGCGGGCAGGGGCAGAGAAGTCTCACAGTCAACGGCCCTAGGTTGTCTTCAAAAGAGTTCAGGGTAGGAACACCTGGGTGGCTTCAATGGTTGGGCGTCTGCCTTCAGCTCAGGTCCTTCCTGATCCCTGGCTCCTGGGATGGAGTCCCACATCAGGCTCCCTGCTTCTCTCACTGGCTGTGTCTTGGCCTCTCTCTGTGTGTCTCTCACAAATAAATAAATAAAATCTTAAAAAAAAAAAAAAAAGTTCAGGGTGAAGAGATGGTCCTAAAGAGGGGTGTAGACTGTTAGAATGGATTAGATTGTCATTCACCTTGCCAGTTGAGGAACTCTTAACTAGAATAACGTGCTGCTAGGCTTTGGAGTCTACTGACTTGTTCAAAGCTTCAGGACTCAGATTCCAATATGGGCAGGACCAACTCACCTTCCCTATCATTTCAACCAGAGGCTTTAGCTGTCATTAACGTTTTGGAAGACTTTCCTCTGCATAAGAACTGTCCTAAACGCTTTATAGTGTTCTTTTACTGATCATCCAGCAATGCCATGTGTTAGTTATCATTCCCATTTTAGAGGTAAGGAAATGTTCACAGACAGTTTAAGAAATTGGCCTAAATTTAGCATTGAAACAGTCTTTCACAACTATATCTTGTTTTAAGGGATTCCTCCTTAAGCCATGGTAGTATATTTGTTTTCAAATGTGCTTAAAATTAGCTTTGGAGAGCAAGAAATGAATGCCTTAATCACATGTGGGGCTTAGAGTATCTTCTTCACAAGTCCTATTACAAAATTGAGTCACTTATATAGGAAATAGTTGGGGTTTGGAGCCAATAGCCAAGAAAGAATTCTTAAGACATCTTTGGTGCAAAAAGGTGGTTTTATTAAGGAATAGGGACAGGACCCATGGGCAGGAAGAGCTGCCCTGGGGTCATGAGGAGTGGCCCAGTAAATACTTTCCAGTTGGGAAGGGCTTAGGGACAGCACAAGCCTCCAAGGTATTTCGGAAACAAGGTTTCCAGGATCCGAAGAGGGCTAGCTATTGTTAGGAAAGGTCATTATTATTACTTAGTAAAAACTCAGTCACGAGACTCTTCAGATGTATATCAGTGGATCATATGTTTGGAGGATGATTGCTAATAGATACCTTGATGGGTAGTGATAAAGGAAGTTTCCAAGGGAATTTTTACATGTTAAAGCAGACTTACAGGATCCTGAGGGGTTGGGCTAGTAAGTAGAAAATGAGGTTTTTGAGCTTAGTTTTATACTGCTAATGCTCATGGCTTCCCCTCTATGGCACAGCACTCAGAAAAGTTAAATTTGCCATAAGGAGATCCTTAGCTTCCATAGCTCATTATATACTTTGGGTGGTTTAAGGCCTGTGTTGTGCATCAAAGAACAAGTGTATCTTCTGACCAGTTTTAATTTAGTTTTATTCTAATACTTAATTTTCCTTCTGAGCCGGTTTCCCTATTCCTAAGATTGCAACTGGCCTCTATTGCTTGAAAGTCTGTGTGCAAACAGTCCTTAGGGATTCAGATCCCACGTTTCAGTAAGGAGTTACTTAACCTTAATTTCTCATTCATTTGTAATATGGGAGATTCCATTTCATAGGTGATTGTAGGCTGAAATCACGCGGACAGGCACAAGAATATTAATGCCTTGTGACTTTTCTCCCTTAAAATAAAATCCCAGGGCATGAATAAGTCACTGGACTTGGAGAGGTTTAGGGAGATCTTGGGACTGGAAAGTGAAGAGGCTGAGGCAGATCCTTATGCCCTGCCCACCCCCGCCCCCATCACAGATGGACTTTCACTTGCTTCCTCTTCCTTCACATATTCCAGTTGTAGTGTCTCTTACATTCTTGTATATTTAAGCCAGGTAGAAAACTCTAATGGATGAATTCCTGACCTTTGCAAGAGGCAGTATTTAGACTACGTTAACGTTTTTGGCGAAGAAACTGGTGGAATTGGAAGGACATGGGTTTGAGACTGGCAAGAAATCCGCTGGGATTTAGAAATGCAAGTCGCAGATAGTACATGGCTCCATTAGATGCCACTGTAGCCACTCGGATGCTCACAGCAAGTGGATTTTCTAAAAGAATGTTCCTCTTTTAATTTAGGGCCACCCGACACTTTGCCCAACTTTGCCCCTAATTACTCCCTGATCTAGGGTAGTGGAAATAACAAAGCGAAACAAAATGGGGAAACGAAGCCTCTCCAAGTGTGGTGGGCCTCCAGGAACATTACACTCAGTAAGGAGCTACCAGAGCAGCTAAGAGAACACAATAGTCCAGTTGCATAGATTTACCCTTTGGTGATTCTCACAGGCTGGAATTACGTTTTGCTTCTAGATTAATACTGCTTGACAAAGTATTACAATGGCTGTACTGGTCATTTTCAAGCTTAAGTTACAGCTCTTTAAATGAGCATATGGGTGGCTCTTAAAAGGGCCTGAAGTCGTTGTCGTAGTTGCACAGGAGTTTGCTTGAAGCTGGTGTACTTGGTGAAGGCCTTGGTGCCCTCGGACACGGCGTGCTTGGCCAGCTCCCCGGGCAGCAGCAGGCGCACGGCCGTCTGGATCTCCCTGGACGTGATGGTCGAGCGCTTGTTGTAATGCGCCAGGCGCGACGCCTCGCCCGCGATGCGCTCGAAGATGTCGTTGACGAACGAGTTCATGATGCCCATGGCCTTGGACGAGATGCCCGTGTCGGGGTGCACCTGCTTCAGCACCTTGTACACGTACACCGAGTAGCTCTCCTTGCGGCTGCGCTTGCGCTTCTTGCCGTCCTTCTTCTGCGCCTTGGTCACCGCCTTCTTGGAGCCCTTCTTCGGGGCCGGCGCGGACTTGGCGGGCTCGGGCTTTACAATCAGAAACCAGTACTAAAACGCAACGAAAAAAGTACGCCCGCGACCAAGCGCCCTCCTATTTATTTGACACGTATGCAAATTAGGGATTGCAGACTTACATTTCTGATTGGCTTCTACAGTATCCTAACCGCCGATAGGCTCCTTCTTTATCCTAAGCTCTCATTGGTCTTTCCCCGTAGTTCAACCTTAAATAATTTGATCTTGTAACTCACAAACGTTCTATGCAAATTAGGGGCATTGTTGCTCTCTGGCTGTGTCTTTTGATTGGCTGGAATTTCTTCTGTGCCAACGGCATAAGCTGCTTTACGAAACCGCCTCAGGGTATAATAGTTTAGCTTTTTGCGTTTTGCAGGTCTCGACTCCTGTTTTTTACTGCGTTGTTGCTGTGCTATCATGTCAGGTCGCGGGAAGCAGGGCGGCAAGGCTCGCGCCAAGGCCAAGACGCGCTCGTCGCGGGCCGGGCTCCAGTTCCCGGTGGGCCGCGTCCACCGCCTGCTCCGCAAGGGCAACTACGCGGAGCGGGTCGGGGCGGGCGCGCCGGTGTACCTGGCGGCCGTGCTGGAGTACCTGACGGCCGAGATCCTGGAGCTGGCGGGCAACGCGGCCCGCGACAACAAGAAGACGCGCATCATCCCGCGCCACCTGCAGCTGGCCATCCGCAACGACGAGGAGCTCAACAAGCTGCTGGGCCGCGTGACCATCGCGCAGGGCGGCGTCCTGCCCAACATCCAGGCCGTGCTGCTGCCCAAGAAGACCGAGAGCCACCACAAGGCCAAGGGGAAGTAAACCTACCTAAATACCTCTTTGTGCATCTAAAGTTTATTTTCCCATCCAAAGGCTCTTTTCAGAGCCGTCCACATTTTCAAATTAGGAAGCTTGTAACAAAGTGTTGCTTTTCTATTACGTAAGCCTTACACGGGCACGGGCTCTGGATAGTAAAATCAGTGTATCCATTGCAATAAATTGTGGCTGCTTAACTTGGACAGAAACCGGAGTATGGTAGGCAAGGTTCTAATACGTGAGGGGAAGCTAGTTAGTGATGGTAATGTTTGCAAAACCCTAGCTTTATGTAGATGGACAGGGGCCTCCATGTTCAACCATGTTTAGCGAGTAATACACCTACAGTGAGGAAACCAGAAGTAAGGGATAATTCAATGAACCTCCATGGGAGGGGTGGTAGCCTGGGATGCCGTAAGGCAAAAAAAGTATGGGACCGGAAATCGGCGCAGGCTGTTTCTATGCTGAAGTGAATGAAAGGAAATCCCAACATTTGTCACACGGTGGTGACCGCTTCGTCCCCGGGCCAGTCGTCTTACCTGTGGTTTCCCAGAGTGGATATAGAAAGGGGCTGTCCCCGCTATTCAATTCAGTTAAAGTAACCATCAGAAAACAAATTTGTTCTTAAGACGTGACCCTCCGTCTTGCGCTCCATTACGTGAGTCTCCTGAGCCAGAGTTAGCATCTTCCCCTGCCCCCTGGTTATGCCTTATTTGGAATCTGAGAGGAGTTGAAGCAGAACATCCTAAGGTTAATTTCTGGATTGGCTGACTACAACAAAGACCGGATTGGAATGTTTAATAATTTATCCAATCGGAGCCTCCAGTGGTCCACCAATCACGTCCTCAGCTTCAGCCAATGGTTTCATCGCGCGGGAGTTTTGAAAAATGCAAGACCAATCGGAACGGTTCTGAGTATATATAAGGGCAATGTAGTCTGCGAGACTTGGTAGTGTAGTCTTCTCTCTGTTTTCTCGAGATGGCTCGTACGAAGCAGACGGCGCGCAAGTCGACGGGCGGCAAGGCCCCGCGCAAGCAGCTGGCCACCAAGGCGGCCCGCAAGAGCGCGCCGGCCACCGGCGGCGTCAAGAAGCCGCACCGCTACCGGCCCGGCACGGTGGCCCTGCGCGAGATCCGGCGCTACCAGAAGTCCACGGAGCTGCTGATCCGCAAGCTGCCGTTCCAGCGCCTGGTGCGCGAGATCGCGCAGGACTTCAAGACCGACCTGCGCTTCCAGAGCTCGGCCGTCATGGCGCTGCAGGAGGCGTGCGAGGCCTACCTGGTGGGGCTCTTCGAGGACACCAACCTCTGCGCCATCCACGCCAAGCGCGTCACCATCATGCCCAAGGACATCCAGCTGGTGCGCCGCATCCGCGGGGAGAGGGCGTAAAGCTTCCCCCGCTAATTGAATTAACTCAAAGGCTCTTCTAAGAGCCACCCACTTTTTCTCTAAAATTGCTGTAATTGTGTTCCCTCAATTTCGAGTCTTTTTTAAACCCGTTTTAAGTTGGTTCTTGGTGTTAAGGTGAGCTCTTAAAAGGTGGAGGTTTGGTACGTGATGTTTGCTCTTTTCCTGGGCTTTCAGTTGTGCCCTCCGCTCCTCCTTTCAGCCTCTCCCTATGTGCAGAATGCTTCGGTGTAAGTTTTCGCAAGTTTGGGCAATGACCGTTGCAAAACTAGTTCTGTGGACATGTTTGACTTCATGTCTGAAACTAATTTGCTCAATTCCCATGACTTGATAAAAGTGAAGTCTTGGTTCTCATGTAAAATCTTAGAAAGATGCAGGCTGGTACTTGATTTCTATGGAATTCGATTCAGGGTTTTTTTTTTTTTTTAATTAATGAAAGACCGGCAGCGGGAAAACCAGCGTCCTCTCGAGCTCAATAAGGGACACTATCCCAGGACTTGGGATCATGACCTGAGCCAAAGGCAGATGCTCAACTGCTGAGCCACCCGGATGTTACCTAGACTCAGGATTTCTAAGGAGCTTACTGGTAACAATTTAAGACCATTAATGACTTGTGTGGTCCTTGACTCTGCCTCTGTCCACCGGTGACATGGGCATCACTTGGGAGCTTGCAAAAGATGTAGATTATCCCATCCTGTCCTATGCAGGCCTAGTGAAAATTGACATTGTGTCACGTTCACCTCAGGTGGTTGACCTAACACTAGTTTAAGAAGCCTATTTTCAAAAGTATTTTTGGGCTCATCAACAGAGGAACCTGTGACCTCTCCATAGGAATACTAGGAATAAGCATTTGCAAACAGCATGCTTATGTCACAGAATTAAATGATCTGTAAATCAATTGCACAAGAAAAGAACCAGGGAAGGTAGTTTCATCTAGAGATCAGGGACCTTGATATTGAGTGCACAGTACAACTGGAGGTTTTATAAAAAATATCTGCCCGTGGGCCAGTCAGTGGCATTCTAATTGTAGCCTGGAGGGTAATCCCAGGCAATTGTAATCATTAAAACTCAGGCGTTTCCAACAGGTCGCTAGTCAAGAGCAGATGCTGCATAATACATTCCAATCTTGTGATTTGCTCCTATTGCTTTGACTGCAGGTTTAGCAATGATTTATCTGCAGAATCAGGCTTTCTGAGAGTGAGCTTGCTTTTGGAGGAAACATACTGCTCTTCTAAAGACGATTTCCTGGCTTGCTTGAGGACTATTAAATCTCTGCTATGAATCAAATAGTATCTGGTTTTTGTAGTAATTCCTGGGGACAGTGTTAATGTGAGTCTGTGATGAGAGATGGACCTGCTTTGGGCAATTGACAATACCAGGTTTTAAGGGATGCTACAAAGAGGAAGTTCCTGGCAGGCAACTTGTGGATACCTGTCTATCTTCACACTGGGCACACAGTCCTGTTTAGGTTTTCACCTATCTTTCTCCATGGTCATTATTTATTTATCAGTTTATATTTTCCTTCTTTCCTAGCTATTCTTTTCATTTTTTTTATTATGTGGCATTTCAGAATTATATGGAAGTAGAAACATTAGTTTAATAAACTCTGTGTGCCCTGCACCTGGTTTCAACATCATCAACACTAGCCAAATGTTTTATCTGTGTCTCTTCCACCCAGCTGCCTTGATCATTGGAAAGAAAATTTTATCCTTTTCGCTCTCAATATTTTAAAACATGTCCACCATTTTAAAACCTAATTAGGGTGCCATGACAATTTCCCCAACCAACCAACATTGGTTAGCATTGATGGATTTTAAAATTTTGGTTACTCTTCATGTATTTGTTGATAGTTTGCAATGTGCCAGGTCCTGTTCTGCGCATTGGGAATATACTCCAACAATCCATTCAGAATTCCTAGCCCTTGAGGAGTTTACATGTGAGTCTAGGAAGGAGAGACAATAAAATCAGATATGTGTAGTATATTAAATGCAAGAAGGAGAGAAATAAAGCTAGAATAAGGAGTGTTACGGGAAGGTGAAATTTGGATTAGGCTACCTATAAAGATGACATCAGCATAGACTTGAAATTAGTGGAGAGGGGAGGGTAAGGGGCCAGGTGGCTGCCTGGAGCGGGTGGAGCACAGCAGGAGGAGCACAGCAGGAGGAGACACAGAGAAGCAAAAAGAAGCCGGATCAAGGAGGGGCTTGTAGACTTTAGTTCTGAGATGTAAGGCCTTGAGAGGAGTTGAACATAGGAAGGAATTTCTGTGTTTGTTTCCCACTTAAGCAGGTTCTGCTCTCTATTTAGATAGTCTCAATAGTGCTCCAGTACAAAAAGGAGGGCCCTGCTTTATGCTCTTCAGACCTTGAAAATAGAAGCTGACCTTTAGCATTTTATATAGAGAAAAAAGTCTGAAAATTAAGGGTTAAATGCCATTCATATCCTGGTACTTCATACTCATTAGTGTTTTTTTTTTTTTTTTTGCCACAGGCAAAATGTTTACCCTCAGGTGACACCTTCCATTTATTTGGATTGCAAAATAAGGATTACAGATGCAAATGTCCTTAGGGTTTTAGGCAAGAAGTGCTTGTATCAGGAACAGGGGTGAGCTACCCTTCAGTACTTCACTGGCTCAGTCAGCGGCAGTGTTTCTGGAAGAATCTAAGGCCTCTGACAGCCAGCTGCAAGCTCTGGATAGCAGCTCAGTATCTGTTGTGTCATTTGCCCAATAGAGCTGTTAACAATACCTGCCTTGGGAACTGTCTAGGTAAAAGAGTCATGACTTCATTAGTTCAAAAGTGTAATTTGGGGGGCACACCAGGGTGGCTCATTCTGTTAAGTGTCTACCTTTGGTTCAGGTCATGATTCCAGGATCCTGGGATTGAGTCCCGCATCCCCTGCCTACTGCTCCCCCTTGCTTGTACTCTCAAATAAGTAAATAAAATCTTTAAAAGATAAATGAAAACAAAGTATAATTTGGTGTCTACATAGGTCATTTTATTTAATCTACACAATAACTCTGTGGCTTAGGGGCCATTAGTAGCCCAAATAAATGATGAAGAAACTGAGGTGAACTATTCACACAGTAGAATAATTCAGTCATGGACTTTATCTCTGGTACTAGAGAATGGATGACTGTTGCATGTTACCTGCATAGTTTAATTTTACTTCATCCATCCATCAAAAACTAGAGTGCTTACTATGTGCTCCGCATTGTTCTAGGTGCCAGAAACAGAGCAGTGAATAACTTGGGTAAAGTACCCTGTGTGGAGCTCACGGATACCGTCTTTGTGGGTGACAGGAAATAAACAAATATAGTATTTTGGTAGGTAACAAGATTAAAGGGATTGGGGCATCTGGGTGCCTCAGTTGGTTAAATGTCTGCCTTTGGCTCGGGCAGTGATCCCAGGGTCTTGGGATCCACCCTGTGTCCAGTTTCCTGCCCAGTGTGGTGCCTGCTTTTCTCTCCGCTTGCTGCTCTGCCTACATGTGCTCTCTCTGTCTCTCAAATAAATAAAAAAAAATCTTTAAAAGAGAGAGAGAAAGAGAAAGAGAGAGAGAGAGAGAGAGAGAGAGAAAGAAAGAGAAAACAGGCCAAAAGATTAAGGACTGCCAGAGAGTGGAGGCATGGGTAGTAGAGGGTTGTGGTTTTAAATAGGTTGAGTGGGGAAGATTTCACCACTAAGACGCCACTGAGCCGAGGCAGGAAGCTAAGAGGGAGACAGGAGACAGGTGTACACACACCTGTGAGAAGATCATTCCACAGAGAAGCTACAGTTGTGACTAAACAGATCCTAAGCTGGGAGAAAATTCGCGGTCATGGCCACAGGTCTGATGACCAACTAGATAGAACCAGGGTTGTCTTCTGTTTTCTCAAGCTGGAGTTTCTAGGTAAATTAAGTATTGATGCACATGTTTATAATATTTTTTAAAAGTATGACTCCATGTTCTTGAGCACACCCAATTTAGATGGTGATCCAAGAGGCAAGGGCAGGAATGGATAAGTGTTTATCTCATGGAGGTCTGCCAGCCTGTTTCAAGGACACCAGTAGTTAAGGAAAGAGTATTAACTACGTGATAATTTATTTAAGATACAAAGAGATCTGAGGTTCCAAATAATCACTGTCATCATTTTTCAGAAGAAAGTACATAAACAAACTGAGTAGTTCCACACCATGCCTCTGGTCACCTAGCTAGTAAACGATGAAACAAATTTCAGCCCAAGCTCTGGGCCTCAAATGCCTCCAATTTTAAGCATATTTTATTGCTCTTTTGTAGTTGTGTACATTATTATTTTCTCTACGAGACAATATTTCATGTCCTGGATAACAGAGACCATGCCTGGTTCACCTTTGTGCTTTGATGGAATGATACAGTTGAGTGATGTAGGTATTCATGACATGGGAGGCTTTGAGGAACACGTCTGGGTATTTTGAAATGAGAGAGCAGAGTTTTTTAGAACAAAAGGCAAGACTGGGTCTTTAGGAGGTTCAGTGCATGAAGAATGAGTTGAGACAATGAGTTGAATGAATTGAGAAAATCCACCAAGATAAAAAAAACCTAAAAGCCAAAACTGAGGCAGGTAGGACTGGGACTTGTCTACTAGATTGTTGGGCTGGAATGTCCATTAAAATCATTTGGCTATCACTGGACTCCCAACTCAGCCTGACTTTATTGACAGGCTGTAAGTCTGACCATATAGAAGCCTTCCTCCACTTTCCATCGTGTCTTCTTGGTCTCCCAAGCCTTGTACTGATTCCACCTAGCTCAATCACGATTCCCAATTGTGTTGAGCATCGTTCATCTGAAAAGGAAAATGTGCTCCTAACTAGACTTGTATCATTTTGTTTTCTCCTCAACTAAAGCAAGTATTGCCAATATTTACAATTCATTTGTATTGTACCAGGAAACTCCAGTGTCTTACTGTAGATGTAAGAACTCATCAGTTTCCCTCCTGTCTTATTGATAATATTTGTAATTATCCACTTAGGTAGGAATTACCTACTTATAGTAGCTATGGCAGCGACTACCACACAGCTGTCCCCTGAAATGGGTTTTCCTTTCTTACACACTAATTAAACTCCCTGAGCTTCTTTTGTAGCTAGTGTGGCCATCGACTATTTTTGGCTGATGGTATATTAACAAAGGCAGATTTATGGCATCCTCAGGATTTCAGTAAATGGTGGGGGGTGTTTCCTTATCCTTTTCTCCTTCATTCAGGACGGAAAGTGAACAAGATAGCTGTAGCTGGAGTGGACATCTTGGACTACAAGGTGGAAGGGGTATGATACGACTGACAGCTAGATTCACTTGTAGGAAATGACCTTAATGTCTTCAGATACCAGATTACCACCAGGCAGGCCATTTCTGATGCACAAGGCCTCCCTTATAGGCTGACAGTTACATCCCAAGCAGCCATGCCTTTTATGTCGGTGTTGTCTGCAGACGGCAAATGTGGCTAAAGCAGAAGTCACCAGTGGGTGGACAATATAAGACTACATAAATACTGAATACCTCACAAATATTTGGTGTCTCACAAATATCTGGCGCTTCTTGGTTCTTTCGTCTTGTCCTATCTCTGTGAAGTCCACAAGCTCTACTTACTTTCTCTATGTGAAACATGTCTTCCAGGCACTAATTTATGATTTTTGGTAAATATAGCTTTTCAATTATGCCTGTATCTCATAAAATTCCTTGTTTATCTATTCAACACTTCTTAGAAGTTTCTTACTTAGGAATTACCTACCTAACATTTCTTATGTTTTATTCATCTGATTAATTGGTCTCGTCTTGGTCCTCTATAGATTTTCATAGCAGAATATATTTGAGAATATTCTCAAATAATAGAGAAAACACACGTTGCACACAGAGGGAGAGGAGTTTTCTAAGGAGAGCAGGGCCCCATTCCAGGCCTGAGCATGAGAACTAGACTTTTATCGAGTTTAACCAGTGACTATTTTAGGTTGTTGGTCACTTCCAAGTGTATCTAATACTAACTCTTAGGTGTACATAAAAAATAGTCCTTAAGAGGATCAATGGACAAGATTTACTATCCTAGCATTCCTTTCTACATTTCAGTAAGATCTTACATTTTAGTAAGGTACAGCACTAGGACTTCTACAAAATCCCTGTGAACCAGATGAGACATGGCCAGATGAATATATAAATACATCGCCCTTGTTAACTATAGTCCATAAATACAAACTCTGCATCTTTGTCTGCACATGGATTTTCCTTTCCTTATTGTCTCCTTTTTCCTTATCATTGTCTCTTGCTCCACCTTCCTTCCAGAATTGCTTTTCAAGATAAATCCATTCAGCTTTGGCAATGCTAAAGTGACCCTCAGAGGCTTACCCCTTCTGTTAAGGCTGTAAGATTACTATTTAAATGTCCATTCTAGAGTAGGAACCCTGTGAGGTCAAGGATTGTTTTTATCCTGCTCACTCTTTCCCAGGATCTCACTTTCTGAAATTTAACAGGCTCTCACTACCTGAACAAATAAACTCAGAAGTTCTAGTCCTTTCACTCAACATGTCCTTTAGGCAAGAATGTGAGGCGCATTCAGATCTATGATCCTGGAATACCAACTACCAACTACCACCCTCCCTGCCCCACACTCCATGATCCAACAGCGAAATGCCTGTAAGGGTGGACTTGTCAAAAGTGAGGACAGTAACTGAAGTGCTGTGGTTGAGATTAATCTCAAGGTATTTTGTATATCTATAGCTGTATTGTATTCTGTTAATGATTCCTATCAAGCCTCCTAAGGGAAGATTACTCAAACCTGGCTTCTTTGCTGGCTGCCAGACATTTCTCCAATGAGGAATTGTTCCCAGGCTGTTTGCTCTTGCTGCTTTCCCTTCCTCCTCTTACAAATCCAAGAGGCCTGAATGCTTCTATTACTTGCAGAATAGCCACAGTTGAGTAATTCAATAGTCTTTCTTTTCAGGAAGTCTTCCTCAACCTCTTCCATTTACCATGAAATTAGTTTCTCAACCTACCAAGTATACAGTATCCAATTTTCTGCTAAACAAAGTCTCAGACTCACCAAACAGTATACACTCTGGACAGGTTCGTCTATAAAGGATGCCAATATAAATTCAACTTGTCCGCACAACTCAAAAATTTTTCAGCTGTAAGCCCTGGCAAAAGCTTTGCCCGGAGTTAATTTCATCTCCTGAAACCCTAAACCCAGAGCAGTAGCTCAAACTGCCTTAGTTTGCAAAGGAAGTTTTTCTGCTCTGCACTTGCGGAGACCATCTCTGTTCCAGCAAAATAAGCTACTGAGGGGTACCAAGGTGGCTCAAGTGGTTGAGCACTTGCCTTTGGCTCGGGTAATGATCCCGGGGTCCTGGGATTCAGTCCCACACTAGGATCCCCTCAGGTAGCCTAGTTCTTTCAGACTAGGTCTCTGCTTCCGTCTCTCATGAACAGACTTAAAAAAAAAAAGGCTACGGAGAAAACATTAACAGGAATATAAAACTGAGGGAGAAAAACATTTTAACTTTGGCAGATTTTCCTTATTACAATTCAGTATTAAAGCTCTTTACGTGAAGGAGTGAGTGGCTCTGAAAAGAGCCTTTGGGGTTGGGAAGGAGACGCTTACTTGGCACGTTTACTTGGAGCTGGTGTACTTGGTGACGGCCTTGGTGCCCTCGGACACGGCGTGCTTGGCCAGCTCCCCGGGCAGCAGCAGGCGCACGGCCGTCTGGATCTCCCTGGACGTGATGGTCGAGCGCTTGTTGTAATGCGCCAGGCGCGACGCCTCGCCCGCGATGCGCTCGAAGATGTCGTTGACGAACGAGTTCATGATGCCCATGGCCTTGGACGAGATGCCCGTGTCGGGGTGCACCTGCTTCAGCACCTTGTACACGTACACCGAGTAGCTCTCCTTGCGGCTGCGCTTGCGCTTCTTGCCGTCCTTCTTCTGCGCCTTGGTCACCGCCTTCTTGGAGCCCTTCTTCGGGGCCGGCGCGGACTTGGCGGGCTCAGGCATAATGCAAACCCTACACTGAAACCGAGGAAAGTGAAAGCAAAGGGCGGCATTGGCCTACTTTTATATGGCTTGTATGCAAATAACGGCTTAATGGGTCTTAATGCCTGATTGGAGCAAATCAAGCCAATAGAAACCTTTTATGCAAATAAGGTGAAATCCAATCTACTTTTTGATTGGCTGTTTATGTGGAAGCAACTCCAGTCTTTTCTCCATCAGAAAAAAGTTTTCGTTTTCAAAACAAAAGCTTCCTGTTTCGTCAATAATACATATTTATGGCCCTTGTGTCTCCCTAGGTCCTGACCTAAAGAGACAGAAGCCTGTTATAAATTTATGACCCCATTTTCCTGCCAAATTGCAGTTCCCCAGATACTAAATACAGCAAAAAGAATACAAGAGTTAGCTATTAAAATATTTTAAAAATTATGCCATGGCATTTCTAGTTTGGTTTGATCAAAGTCGGCAAAATTTAAGCTTTCAGAATTAGAGGATCGTTACATTTCAACAGCGGTGCGATCTCTATGTTTCCTAGGAGAGGAGTGTCTGGAAGGAGTGCCAGTGTTAGTGTGTTCGGAGTTTTGGGATAGAGTGTTTCCACTGCTAAAATAAAGCGCTGCTTCAAAGTCAAACTTTGAGAAATGATAAAGGACGAGACTGGACTGGATCAATCACCTCTAGGCGCAGAGCTTCTGAAACCGCTCAGGAACTGTAAATTGTCATTCTAGTCTCTTCCCAAATTTAATCCCAAACAAAGGGATTAAAACAAGACCAATTAAGGTACTGCAAAACATGAAATACAGGCTAAACAAAGGACAGAGAACTCAGAGGATACAAAACACATTTCAACATGAGACTTTCTGAAGTGAAACCTGGGAGCCAATCACAAAGCCCATCAAGTTAATTCACGGCGCGGAATTTGAAGATTCGGACCAATCAGGAGGATGTTGCCTTTATAAATAGGAGCCGGCAAGTTCAACTGTGAACTCCCTTTGCAATTGGTGGTCATGGCTCGCACGAAGCAGACGGCGCGCAAGTCGACGGGCGGCAAGGCCCCGCGCAAGCAGCTGGCCACCAAGGCGGCCCGCAAGAGCGCGCCGGCCACCGGCGGCGTCAAGAAGCCGCACCGCTACCGGCCCGGCACGGTGGCCCTGCGCGAGATCCGGCGCTACCAGAAGTCCACGGAGCTGCTGATCCGCAAGCTGCCGTTCCAGCGCCTGGTGCGCGAGATCGCGCAGGACTTCAAGACCGACCTGCGCTTCCAGAGCTCGGCCGTCATGGCGCTGCAGGAGGCGTGCGAGGCCTACCTGGTGGGGCTCTTCGAGGACACCAACCTCTGCGCCATCCACGCCAAGCGCGTCACCATCATGCCCAAGGACATCCAGCTGGCGCGCCGCATCCGCGGGGAGAGGGCGTAAGTGGCCACGAAGAACGCAAGTTTTGAACCCAAAGGCTCTTTTCAGAGCCACCTTACAGGTTCGCTTGGATGAGCTGTACCTGGAGTGAATGGGGTGTTTGCACTCTCCCTGTCCCCTTCCGCCCTCCGGGTACTGATCAGCTAGGACAGCATTTGCTGCTGGGACTTAACAGGAGCGGTGCCAGTACGCACCTGTCGGCTGCCCTTTCTCTACCCTGGCCTCCACGCGAGCACTCCAAGCCTCGCGCTCCTTTCCTCGGCTGGGCAGTGTACTCCGGCCAATTGCAGTGCAATCTCCAGCAGAGGGTGTTTGGTAGGTCTTAACTTTTCCTACTGTCGATATGGCTGAGCGTAGTTAAGGAGGCTCACAAGACCGTTTTGGGTCTTTAACTCTCAACTAAATGAACCGGCAAATCTTATCAATTCCTGAAAATAATTAGCTCCTTATTTTGGAAATCTATAGGGCGTGCTGCCCAAACCCTGACCTGCAGCTAGCTAGGGCGATCTACAAGGGCAGCAATTGATAGATGCGGTCATGTTAGCACTTATAAGACTGCAACTTGCCAGGAATCCAGGCGTGGATTTCCTCAATTCATTCTGACTCAGAAAGGACGGATCCTTAGGCAACCGGCGAGGCCTCCTAGGGGTTTACAATGGTGGGACCTAACACTGATCAAGAACCTATGCTGGCTGGTGCCTGAAAACAGTTTGGCAATCCCATTTTTCTTTACTGAGCAACAACACATCCTATTGTAATGGTAGCTTTTCCGTACTGGAAATAGAGACCCAATACCTCAAACATGGGGTCTGTGGAGTTTCCAGTTCGATTTGTAGCAATACCAGTAGCAGTGTGGGCAGTGGCCTATCTGGTACAGCTGGGCAGACCACCACTGTGCCTAACCGGTGGGGTGGGGTGGAGTGGAGTAGCAGCTAAGTATATTCACCCCAGGAATTCAGAGCTTGTTACAGCTCATGTCTGCACCTTCCTTGTGTGAGAAACATGATGTAGTTAGTCATTAAGGCAGAACTCGGCCCTTGCACAGGTGGTGGTGCATGATCTATTATTAATCCTCAAAGAACCAAGGAGGCTACAGATTCTAACGTTTCCTCCAAGAAATTCAGAAGCCTATGGTGAACCCCAGAGCCATGCAGGATTTGCACATCAGTCAGATTTTACAGACATTAGTCGTGGGAATGTCTAGCCTCATCACAGGGTTTCTCCCAAGCTGTGGGGATTACTAAACATTGGAGGCTTTTCAGGAACTAAGTAAACAGCTCTGCATGTCAGTGAAAACACAAGTCCTGTGGCAGGAACCACAGGATAGGGATACTAGCAGTTTATTCAACAAACATTGGAGGCTCTTGGAATAAATCCCCAGCTACAGAACCTAGATGTTGGATTTCGGAAACAGCTGAAAATATTGCTCAGTACAAAGTTTTGGAAACTTGAAGCCAACTTGTAAATAATAGCAACGCCATGTGATTTCTTTGTGACTTTTGAGAGGGTTATTGGCTCCCAGTCATCACAGCAGTACTTTTGCATCTTGAAAAATGTAATTTTGAGGTGGGATGCAGAAAACACAAAATAAAACAAAACTGGTGGGTAGGAGGGGGCCCAAAACAAAAATGTACATGAAAGTTTGTAACAGCCCTAAATTAGAAACAACTTAATATCTTTTTTCTTTTTTGCAACTTAATATCTTTCAATGGGTGAATGGTTAAATGTTTTCCTGCATCCATGAATGGAATCATGCTCAGTAATACAAAGGGAGGCTAGTGATGCAACAACTGGAATGGATCTCAAGAACATAATGATTAGTAAAACAAACAAAAAAACTGCTGAGGAAAAAATTTTCCTTTACCCTTGTAGGTTTTTGGCTGTAAGTTGATATAAAAACAGATTAACAGGAGAAAAATTTAATTATGTATGCATGGGAGTCCCATAAAAATATGAGACCAAAGGATAAGGCTGTCATTTGAGATTTATTATTTTTTAAAGATTTTATTTACTTATTTGAGAGACAGAAAGTGATCGCAGGAACTGGGGGGAGGAGCAGAAGCAGGGAGACTGATGTGGGACTTGATCCTAGGATCCTAGGATTAGTACCTGAGTTGAAGGCTGACTGCTTAACCCATTCCATGTCCTTCACCTCTGGCCAACTTCTGCATGAAGGGAATAATACACATGCCTCTGACACACATCCTGGGATCGAGTGTCCTGCGGCTTCGGTCCCCTCTCTACACGCAGACAGATCTTTACACTCACCTGTTTAGAGCATCTCTCTTATAATGACACAGATCACTTTTCAACACATTTTGTCACCTGTTTTATTTTTCCCCAATTTGTATTATAAAATATTCAAACGAAGAAAAAAGACAAAAGATGGGTTGGTCATTTATCTGTAAGCCCTCACCTAAATTCAGTAACTGAGCACAATTCACCACTTTTGTGGATATGTCTAGGTGCATGCACAGTTTTTGCTGAGCCTTTTAAAAGTAGATTGCAGGGATCCCTGGGTGGCTCAGTGGTTTAACGCCTGCCTTTGGCTCAGCGCCATTTCTCGCGTTGTCCGGTGTTTTAGTTTTCACCAAGTTCTGCACAATTGTTACAAAAGGGGGGGCTGCACAATTGTTACAAAAGCTGGGGGCTGCTTTTAAGCTCTTTGGTCTGTAACATCCAGTGACTGCTACTGCGTCTGGTCGCGGCAAGGGCGGCGCCAAGCGCCACCGCAAGGTGCTGCGCGACAACATCCAGGGCATCACCAAGCCCGCCATCCGGCGGCTGGCCCGGCGCGGCGGCGTCAAGCGCATCTCGGGCCTCATCTACGAGGAGACCCGCGGGGTGCTCAAGGTGTTCCTGGAGAACGTGATCCGGGACGCCGTCACCTACACGGAGCACGCCAAGCGCAAGACGGTCACGGCCATGGACGTGGTCTACGCGCTCAAGCGCCAGGGCCGCACCCTCTACGGCTTCGGCGGCTGAACGCAATGGACCGGTTGTCCTCCCTAAACACAAAGGTCCTTTTCAGGGCCACATGCTCTTTCTACTAAGGATCTCTTTCACCTGCTACTGCTGCTCTGTGGAGGTGGCTTGGTATAAACGTTGGAAGTTCATCAGCACGATTGTCGCCTAATGCTGTTTGGTGTTCGTTATCAGCTGCTGCGAATGTAGCATCGAACGAACACTTTCAGGATCCATGGATCAACGGGCAGGAAGTAGTTAAATTTGGAGATACAGCAGGCAATGAAATGGTGGGTTAGACAGGTTCATAGATGTGGAATCTTTTGGACTGCCTCCAGACAGCCCAGATGTCAAACTGCTACACTGCCTCTTTAAGGCAGCTATAGAAAAGTTTAGCAAAGTATACTAGGATGTTTTCTCTAGTGTTAGTTTTTATTTTTTCAACATAACGCGCGTGTGTGTGTGTGTCTGGAAGTGGTGGAATCTCCCAGTCATATTACATGCTGCCGAGTCAGATCTGTTAGCTCTAGAATAAACAGAAATGAGCATAAACCTTAGCATATGCCATGTTGAATGTATTTCCTGCACACAAATTTTGTCCTATTGTCAAACCTATTTTTGACCAGATCGTCAGAGATAATCAATGCTAAAATCTTTTGGGGGAAAAAGTTGGGGAACACAAGATTTAAACAGTGTCAAAGTATCCTCAAGCACCCTTATTTGCAAAGGGAAAAATATCTTTACAGTGGACCAATGCTCCCCCACCCACCCCCGCCACGTGTTAGCTAAGTGTTCTTACTTAGTACCACTAAAAGTAATCGACCACCTGTGTGCCTTCCCTTGTGTATTATAAATACAGAACATCACCTTTGACAAATGTGTTAAGAATCTAATCATGTCTCAAGCTGCCGTTTGCACACAGTACAGGGATAAAGGACCCATTTTAACACCATGACAAGGGAAAAACACCAAATCAGAATGTAGGACGTTATATAACACAATTGGTTTGGTTTCTCCCAAAAGGTGGACTGTTCAAGATTAAGAGAGACTCAAGTAATATAGCACTGAACAAGGTGTGTTGATTGGATCCTAGTTCTATAGATAAAGCTATACAGGCCATTTTGGAGACAAGTGGGGAAGATTTCAGACTGAGTATTAGGTCATTTTATGAATTAATTTTTTTTAGGTTTGATAATGTTCAGATTATGTGGAGAGGGATCCCTGGGTGGTGCAGCAGTTTGGCGCCTGCCTTTGGCCCGGGGCGCGATCCTGGAGACCCCGGATCGAATCCCATGTTGGGCTCCCGGTGCATGGAGCCTGCTTCTCCCTCTGCCTGTGTCTCTGCCTCTCTCTCTCTCTCTCTCTGTGACTATCATAAATAAATAAAAATTAAAAAAAAAAGATTATGTGGAGAATTCTCTTATTCATAGGAGTTAGATACATAAATATTTGAGGGTAGAGGCCTCATGATGTCTGCAATCTATTTTTATTTTTTTATTTTAAAGATTTCATTTATTTATGAGAGAGAGAGAGAGAGGCAGAGATAGGCAGAAACAGACAGAGGGAGAAACAGGCTCCATGCAGGGAGCCTGATGCAAGACTTGATCCTGGGACTCCAGTATCACATCCTAGGCCAAAGGCAGGCGCTAAACTACTGAGCCACCCAGGGATCCCTGCAATCTACTTTTAAAAGGCTCAGCAAAAACTGTGCATGCTCCTAGACATATCCACAAAAGTGGTGAATTGTGCTCAGTTACTGAATTTAGGTGATGGTTATAAAGATAATTGACCAACACATCTTTTATCTTTTTTTTCGTTTGAATATTTTATAATACAAATTGGGGAAAAAATAAAACAGGTGACAGAATGTGTTGAAAGTGATCTGTGTCATTATGAGAGAGATGCACTGAACAGGTTGAGTGTAAAGATCTGTCTTCGTGCAGAGAGGGGACAGAAGCCGCAGGACACTCGATCCCAGGATGTGTGTCAGAGGCATGTGTATTATTCCCTTCGTGCCAAAGTTGGCCAGAGGTGAAGGACATGGAATGGGTTGCTTCGGGCCATGCTAGCAAAGAGTAGGACAACCACCAGAGTGAAGATTCAGGGGACAGTGAGTATTAAATGCCATGGAGCTCGGGGAAGAATTTCTGAAGGAGGGCCAGCAGTTGCCTGAGTGAGGATGGCCCCTCCTGTCAACTGAAGAACTGGGAATCAGCCTGCTTGCATCATCTTTTTCGAATATTGTGATCATGCACTTTGTGCTGTGTAGTCACCAGTTTTGGTTAATGTCACTGTTCAGTTAAGGTCAAAACAGGCAACAGAGAGCCCCCTCACATTGGGCTATAGGAAGAGATTTTCCTAAAGAAGCTATTTGCAAACTGAGTGCAGGGAACAGAAACCCCAAGAAATTGTAACTCACCCCAGTCCTGGTAAGTGGGGCAGCTTATCCCCTACAAGCCTAATGGGGCGAGGGAAGCAGTTAAGAGAGCTGCACAGGGAGGGATCCCTACCAGGTGCTGAGGTGTTGAGAGAGGGGAAGTCTGTGGGGACCCCTGGAATGGGAATAAATACTCACAAAACCCATCTCTCCTTTCCTCCCAACTCCTACAGGTGGTTTCACTGGCTAAACCCAACCAGAGGTGGGGGTCTAGGTAACATGTTGATGAGATCCACATAGGGGAGCCCTACATGGTTAAGGGTCAGGGGGAGAAGGTAGAGCTAAGTCTGGAGGCCAACTGGAAGACACCCAGTACAGTTATGTTTGAAGTAGGCCATCTCCATGTTTTATAAAGTGAAAGATCTAGAAAATTATCTGTTCTTATGACAGATGAATCTTTTGAAAGATTTAAAAGTCTTTGTCTTGTGACTGGAAGTAGCTTGCAGGGATGATGTCACAGTTCAAACCATTCATGCACCACATAGGACTTTATAAACTATTATAAAAAACTTACTCTATATACCCCATTTCATAGAATTAAATATTTACTCTCTAAATATATGAATTTTGAGTTCAGAATGATGTATAATTGATTGGCATTTGGTTTTCCATGGGCAAAATTGAAACCTGACAAAATAATTCATGTGTTTTAAATTTAAAAACAAACAAAAAATGAAACAACATAACTAAAAAAAAATAGATGTTAATTCAAGGTTGCATTTAGAAATTTTAAAAGATTTTTTTAAAGTTTACCACAGATAAATGGTTATTTTTAGATTCTTCTATGTGAATTATAGAACTTGGTTTTTTGTTTCTGCCTTTACCTTCCCATTGTGAGCTATATTTTTCGTAACTTCCTCCAGTTTGTACATGTGTTTTTTAAAAGATTTTATTTATTTGTAAGACAAAGAGTGTGTGAACAAGTGGGGGGAGGAGTAGAGGGAAAGTAGAGTGCAGAGCAATGTGGAGGCCATGGCAGATGGCGTGGCAAGAGTGGAGTAGGTCTTACATGAAGCAGACTCCCAGCTGAGTGTGGAGCCCTACACTGGGCTTGATCCCAGGACCCCGGGATCATGACCCAAGCCAAAGTTAGATACTTAACCGACTGAGCTCCCCAGATGCCTCTGTGCATGTGTTTTAATATGAACATGATATTTTGGACAAGTATATACCAGATTTTTGGGTAAGGTTTTAGCAGGGCTGCTCAGCTTATAACAAGGTCACTGCTTTGCTACCTCCAAACAGATATCTATAAATCTTTGCTCCATTTCTTAGACATAAAGTCCTTTCTAGGATATATATTTTCCCATTGTTACTTTTTTTTTTTTTTTTTTTCCAATCATAGCCAAGCTTTTCAATCAACTTTTCCTTAGGCACCAGAATATTTTGGGCCCTTGCATGACAGGGTTTATTTATTTATTTATTTTTTAATTTTTATTTATTTATGATAGTCACAGAGAGAGAGAGAGAGAGAGAGAGGCAGAGACACAGGCAGAGGGAGAAGCAGGCTCCATGCACCGGGAGTCCAACATGGGATTTGATCCTGGGTCTCCAGGATCGCGCTCTGGGCCAAAGGCAGGCGCCAAACCGCTGCGCCACCCAGGGATCCCCACATAACAGGGTTTAAACAGCAGACGAGAGGTAGAGTGACTGGCTTAGAATTGTGGTTCCAACACTTACTAGTTGTGTGAAAAGTCACAACCTTTCTGTGCCTTACTGACCTCATCTGTAAAATGGGGATGATACCTTCCCCACAGGGTTGTTGTGAGGGTCTTGGAGTCAAAGAGACATGGTTGAATCTTGGCTTCTCTCTTTTCTGGTTTGAGATCTTGGAAAGTGTTAACACTTGCAGTGTTCACACTCCAAGAAGTGGTGTGGAGTATTACACAGTGTTTGAGAGTTGAATTTTTATCTCTAAATCTTAGTTTAACCCATGTGAGGGATAGATGATGATCATCAATAAATTGTAAATGAATTTTTCTCTTATATTTTGCTTCTAAAACCCAAAGCATCTTCAATTCTCCAAGAGAAGAGAGGAAAGGAGAATTTTGAATCACAATAGGGTTCTTTTAGCTCCCACTGTGGTTGGGAGCATGTGGCCACTCTGAAGACAAGCACAAGGTTACTTTAGCTCTCCAGGACAGGCAGCACCCATGGGACCCTCTGTTCTCTGCCTTTCCACCTATTTGCGAACTTGGCAGCACTCACATCATTCAGTGGAATGGCTACCTGGCTTTTCCAGCCCCGGGAGCCATAATCCTCTCCTCCAAGATTTCTGTAGCTCCTCACTATAGACCGAAGTGGGTGGTTGCTTGTGTTACGGGCTTCACAGAGCAGATTTTTCCCTTCTCTTAGTTTTTTGGCTGGTCAAATATTTGAACTTACATAAGACAGAATAACAGAGGAACAGCAAATATCATACATACGAGGGCCCCATAAAAAGGAGATTCCTCAACAGTCACGTAATTGAGGTTTCTATCATCCTGAGCTAAGGAGAAGGGGGCAGGGGTGTGGGGATCCAACAGGGAGGAAGATAACTTACAGGAAGATGGGAAGAGCAAGTGTTTGGTAAATAACATTTGCCATGGCATGCACATAGGTCTTTCTGACACAGAACGTACCTGTGTCATAGCCCCAAATGATTATTAGGGTTTTCAGCCTCATCATTGATTTTGTTTTAGTTTCTCAACAAGTGCTTAGGCCCTTGGGGGAATGGGCTCAATTCAAACCGCACTCCAATTAATTTGTAAAGAAGAAAGCTAATATATAAAACTAAAATGGCTGTTACATCTAGGGTTGTGGGCTTGAAGAGCGGAGGACTTCAGAATTTACAAGAGCTGTTGAGAGAGATTCAGTGACTTGTCTAAGGAAGAAAACCTCACCTTACCTCGTGAGGTTTTCTGAGAGAAGCCTGTGGGCTTTTTACTAAATGTCTGCTTAGCTGATAACTGTTTGTTTACAGATTGTGGTTGAATCAAACTAATAGTAAGGATTTAAAACGTGTGTTTCTCCAAAGCTGATGGTTTTCCTCCCCACTGCTATGTATGCGATGCTGATATTCTTGGTGAGGTACTTGATTATACGTGATCACAACATTGCAGGTAGGAGGCATTAAGAGGAAAAGGACTGAGGTTTCCCCTTGGGATATTACCTCTACTTATATTCAGCACACACCAGATGTCCTGAGCACCCACAGTGTGACAGGTACTATGCTAGGTACTTGTGAGAGGAGGCAGACAATGCCCAAGTGCATAGAGAAGGTAATTTCAGATGGTGAGCAGTGTTGTAAAAGAAAGAAACTGGGTGATTTCATAGCAAATGGCCTATCACTTTAGATGGGACAGCCAGGGAAGGCTTCTTGGAGGCATTGCATCGTACTTAAAAGATCTGGAGTTCAAGAGGGAGCTTGGCTGAGGGTGTTCCAGGCTAGGGGACCTGCAAAGAGGAAAGTCTCAATGCGAGACAAGCTTTGTGTGTTCTGGGAACGACAGGGCAGCCAGTATGGTTGGGGAAAATAGCCAAAGGAGGTGACTCCAAGCCAACTGAGAACCTACTAGGAACAAAGTAGGAAAGGTGGTCAGGGATCTTGCAGATGCTGACAAGGATTCTGGTTTTATTCACACAGAGAAGGAACATCTGGTATAGGTTTCATGTGTCAAAAGATTCCCTGTGGAGAAGCCACCTCTGCAGTTTAGCAGATGTCAGAGTGGATCAGAGTGCAGAGCAATGTGGAGGCCATGGCAGATGGCGTGGCAAGAGTGGAGTAGGTGTTACATGAAGGTGGAAAGGCGGGGGGAAGTGGAGAGAGAAACTGACTTTCACTCTAGGATTACTATACTTGGAGGGCCAACTAAGCCTTATCACCCACTGCACTCTTTCCCCCTCAACAATGCTGCACACCCGTTGACAAGTTCTTTTGTCTCCTTTTAAAATAAGCTGTATCAGTCTTCCAGTAAACTTGGTCTGGTCCTCCCACTGTTGGGACAAGAATGATGCACTAATTCATTCTGTATCTTTTTCTTTTTTTTTTTTTTTTAAGATTTTATTTATTTATTCATGACAGACACACAAGAGAGGCATAGACATAGGAAGAGGGAGAAGCAAGCTCCCTGCGGGGACCCTGATGCTGGACTCTATTCCAGGACCCTGGGATCACGACCTGAGCCAAAAGCAGATGCTCAACCACTGAGCCACCCAGGCACTCCATTCTGTGTATTCTTTTATGTCAGCCACAATTTAGATTAATACTTCCTCTTTAGAGTGGCATCTTGGGTCTGTTCCTGAGGTTCAGGAGCAATCTGAGCCACGGAGGACATTTAACATGAGTGAATTTTTACAAGTCAATTCATGTCTGAACCCCTGTAGAAACAGGATAAATCACCATACCTACCTCCCAAAATTGTTGTGAGGACCCAATTAAACACTCTAGGTACACATTATGAACTTTATAAGAAAAGTGTGAGTTACTATGACCAACCATTCCACCCCTATGAAAGCCTTACTATATGAAGCAATTTACCTAATAACAAGCTAAGGATTTTACAGAAATGACTATTGTTGGTTCTTAATTGTTTACATATAACTTTCTGACTGTGACATGGCATTTTGAATTTATGCAACTGGGGCCTATAAGTCCTTTGAGCAATGACCTGATTCATTTATGCTTGGAGTATAATATTTGTTCTGTCTGTCTGATTTCATTGTATCTTCAAAACAGCCTGGCCAGAGCCTATGCCCCAATCTAGAGATGGGAAAGTGGGGCTGAGAAGTTAAGCCAACTGTTTAAGATTAAATACCAAGGAAGGTAAATACAGGGAGTCAATCTAGGGCCTATAGGAACAAAAGTCCATGGTCTTTCTTCTCTAGCATTCTGCTTTATTTTCAATACTTATCCATTTATCCCTGCTTTACCTTTTTCTCTTAATAGCACATGTGTCCTACCAACAGTTTGGGGATGAGCCACTCCCTGACCCCATGTGATTCTGGTTAGGCTTCCCTCATAGCAGGGTGATAGAACGGATCCCTGCATTTGGAAAATGGTGCAGTCACACAGGGCTGATCTATGTTGTGACTTTCTCTTCTGTTCTGCTTTTTTGTTTGTTTTTTTGAGAGAAATAGAGAGCTTGTGCATGGGAGCGGGGTAGGGGCAAAGGGAAAGAATCTCAAGCAGACTCCCTGAGGAGCATGGAGCGAAATGTGGGGCTCAATCTTAGGACCCTGAGATCAAGATCTGAGCTGCAATCAGATATCAGACACTTGACCACCTGAGCCACCCAGGCACCCCCGTTCTATGTATTTTTGGCATATTAGTCATTTGGCTTTTCTCATTTGTGAAGTTCCTGAGCTAGTCTTTTGTCCAATTTCTATATAATTTCCCCCTTTTTGTTATTAATTTAAATAGGTATTGATATATATTCTAGATCCTAGCATTTTGTCAGTTTTATATCTTTTTCAGTTTTGTGACATATTTTTGCTCTTTACATGGTTGCCTATACAAACTGCATTATTTGTTTTTAATACCGTCACATTTATCCATCTTTTATTTTTTCCTTTTTCCTGTCTTATTTTACAAATTTTCTTCTCTAATCCAAGATCACAATGATACTTACTTATGCTATTTTTTAGAAGTTTATGTTTTGCCTTTCTTGTTTCATTCTTTAGTCATCTTGGGGTGAAATTTTAATTTCATTCATTTTTCCATGTGGATATCCAGCTTTCCAAGCATCATTTACAAGAAGGCATCACATTTCCCCTGCAGGTCTGTTATGCCTTCTCTACCCCATACTGAGTGCTCCCAGGTGTGAGAGTTCCTGGGTTCTCTACTGTATTCCGGTGGTCTTTTTGTCTGGACTTTTATCAATATAATATATAGTTCCACCGTGATGTCTTGATGATCTTTACTATCTGGGAGCACAGTCTACCTCATTGCTTGTCACATAGGAGATTAAATATTGGTTTTATTAAGAATCCAAACTGCACATCTTAGAAATAAAAGAATTATGCCTTTTACTCTGGGAACTAGAGTTTATTATGTCAAGTGTAGGTTAAGTTCCCAGGTAAAATCTGAAGTCAAATTTTCACAGCATGACAGAAGGTTAAGGCTACTTCAATTGGAGGGTGCCTGGGTGGTGCAGTCAGTTAAGTATCTGCCTTTGGCTCAGGTCATGATCCTGGGGTCCAGGAATCAAGCCTGGAGTCCACTACTCCTTCTCCATCTCCCCTGCTTCTGCTCTCTCTAATAAATAAAATATAAAAAATAAAGTTACTTCAATTAGGATATATTAGTTTTGTATTAATTTCCTGTGGCTGCTTTATCAAATTAACACAAACTTAGTTGTTTAAAAGAAAAAAACACTGAAATTTATTAGGGTTTTCCACTTCTGGAGGTCAGATGTTCAAAATGGGTCTAAGGTATTACAACGAAGGTCTAGAAGAGAATTTTTTTTCTTGCCTTTTTCAGCTTCTAGAGGTCACCCACATTCTTTGACTCATGGTCTTTCCTGTGTTTGCCAAGCACTTTGATGCAGTCTCCACTTCCATGGTCACTTCTCTTCTGACTCTCATGTCTCCTTTCATAAGGATTCAGGCATTGCATGGAGCTCACTGCATAATTTGGAATCATCACCTCATCTCTACACCTTCTACTTCATTGCGACTGCAAAGTCCTTTTCGGGAAAGTAATATGTTCCCAGTCTCTGAGGACTAGGAAGTGGGCATCTTTGCAGGGGGGGGCCGGGCTGGGTATTCTGTCCACTGTGGCCGCAACAAGGAATGAAGCCTTTCTGCATTTGTGGGGGTTCAGAGCATGCCACCTCAGTAAATGCTGGTTTGATATCAGAGATCAAGTCAATTGGACTTGATAATCAAAATATTGAGTATTTTGGGGCACCTGGGTGGCTCAGTTGGTCACGTGTTTACCTTTGGTTCAGGTCATGATCCCGGGGTCCTGGAGTCAAGTCCCGCATTGGGCTCCCTGTTTGGCAGGGAGCCTGCCTCTTTCTCTCCCTCTGCTACTCCTCCTGCTTGTGCTCTCTCTCTCTCAGTCAAATAAATAAATTTAAAAGAAAATTGAGTATTTTCAGCTAAAGGCATTTGAAAAACAGTAGAAGAAGGGTGCTCTGACCTTCCTTTTACTTTCTGAAAGCAGGAGCTAAAGTTCCCATGTGACAGGTTGCCCCTCCCTGTCCCAGGAGGAAAAAACATTCTCACCAGAGACAGGAAATGAAATGGAGAGAAATCTGTAAAAATGGACTTTATTAAAATAACCCTTATCTTCCTTCAGCCTCCCTATATCATTCTAATTACTTTTTTCATAATTTCCTTTGTTCAACCAAGTATGTAAATACATAGGCCTAGCCACTTCTCTGGGTTTTTGTTTTCTTGTGAAGACTCCATGCACATGGAAAATAAAATTTGTATGTTTTTATCCTGTTCATTTTATCTCCCTTACACATCACCGTTGTGAAGCAACATTATTTATTTATTTATTCATTTGGGGGCAGAGGCAGAGGGAGAAGTAGATTCCCTGCTGAGCTGGAGCCCAACATAGGACTCGATCCCAGGACTCTTGAGATTATGATCTTAGCCAAAGGCAGATGCTCAATTGACAGATCCACCCAGGTGCCCTGAAGCAGCTTTAAGTATCTAAAATATACCAGAAAGCATTTAAAACCACTTTATATATATACATATGAATATAGGAGTTTATGTTTTGTTACATATTATATAGAGAGAGCATATTATATATATATATATATATACATATATATATATAGAGAGAGAGAGAGAGAGAGAGGGAGAGAATTCTTAGTCGCAGACAAGAAAGGCTGACTCTGACTGATCAAACGTTAAAGGTGATGTTTAAAGGAATAGATGACCACGTTCTGGGGAGGGCTGTGGAACCAGGCTTGAAGACACTTCCAGGTACAAAACCCAAAACCTAGCTATGCAGTCAGCCTAGCGCTGCCATTACAGCTGCCATCAGTACTTGACCCGCCTGGAAGCCATGGTTGGTGCCACTACCAAAGAGTCTGGATGTTCTGATAGCTCCTGTCCCAGCAGAAGGGTAGCTCCAAATAGTCTCTGCTGTCTCGTCCATCAATTCTGAAAAGAAGTCTTTGGAAGGTGAGCCTGATCAGTGGCGCCTGGCCACAAATATCCATTTCAGCTGTGAGGGAGGCTGACGGTTGCAGGTCGGGAGCCCGGTTACAGGAGGCCAAGCTCTAGCCTGGGAACTGCACAAATGTATGAAAGAAATAAATGGGGCGCCTGGGTTGGCTCAGCGGTTGAGCCTCCGCCTTTGGCTCAGGGTGTGATCTCCCAGGATCGAATCCCAGGATGGAGTCACACATCGGGCTCCCTGCTTGGAGCCTGCTTCTCCCTCTGCCTATGTTTCTGCCTCTCTCTCATGAATAAATAAATAAAATCTTAAAAAAAAAAAAAAAGAAAGAAATGGACCAGTAGTTTATGCAAATAAATTTTTGCAGTAGTTTGCAAACATTTTGTCTTCCAAGTTCCCCAGAAAAAAACAAAACAAAACAAAACCATATATCATTGAAACCAAAATTTAATGATGTGATATTTTCATGTATTACATGAAATGGTACTTTGATATTTTCTTTCTATTCTATTCTATTCTATTCTATTCTATTCTATTCTATTCTAATAAAATCCACATCAATGGATACAATGTAGGAAAGATGTTAGGGCTCAAAGCCGATGGCCAAGAAAGAATTCCTGAGATATCTTTGGTGCAGAAAGGTGGTTTTATTAAAGCACTGGGATAGGAAGAACTGCCCTGGAGGAAGGAGGGGCCCATTAAATACTTTCCAGTTGGAAGGAGGTTAGAGATAGAGTAAACCTTTTAGGTATTTTGGAAGCAAGGTTTCCAGGATCCTGAGTGGATTGACTATTGTTGGGAAAAGGTCATTTATTACTGTTTGGTAAAAACTCAGTCATGAGACTCTTCAGATGTATATCGGCAGGTCATATGCTTGGAGGGTGATTGCCAACAAGTATCTTGGCAGGGGCGGGGTGGGGGTGGGATGGGGCGGGTGGGGCTAGAGATAAAGGAAAGTTTCAAAAGGATTTTTTAATGTTAAAGTAGACTTACAGGATCCTGGAGGTTAGGATACTTTTAAGCTATGATTGCCTTTTGCCCTTAGCAAAGTATTAACATTGAGGCAATTTCTAGAGGAATGTCACTCTGCCTGCCTGTTTTAAGGGCTTTGTCAGTGGGTGATAAGTAGTAAGGAAATTTTATTTTTCATTTGTCTTTGGTTCCCACATCAGATATAGGTAAATCCAAATTTTAATCTTGGGTTCAGAAGTGCAGTCAAGGGATACCTGAGTGGCTCAGTGGTTGAGTGTCTGCCTTTGGCTTAGGTTGTGATCCCAGGGTCCTGGGATCAAGTCCTACATCAGGCCTTTTGCAGGAAGCCTGCTTCTCCCTCTGCCCGGGTCTCTGCCTCTCTCTGTGTGTCTCTCATGAATAAACAAATAAAATCTTAAAAAAAAAAAAAAAAAAAGAAAATTTTAAGAAAAAAAGTGCAGTCAATAACTCTGAATAAACATACCATTTTCAGAGTAAATTAATTTGGATGATTAAATATTTTCATAAAAGATCTGTAGCAATAACTATTTTTCATACTGTATATGTGAATATGCTAAAAACATAATAACATACATTTCTAGGAAAGTTCACATTATATTTTTTTCTTTTTTTTAATAATAAGCTTATTTTTTATTGGTGTTCAATTTGCCAACATACAGAATAACACCCAATGCTCATCCCGTCAAGTGCCCCCCTCAGTGCCCCTCACCCATTCACCCCCACTCCCGCCCTCCTCCCCTTCCACCACCCCTAGTTCGTTTCCCAGAGTTAGGAGTCCTCATGTTCTGTCTCCCTTTCTGATATTTCCTACCCATTTCTTCTCCCTTCCCTTCTATTCCCTTTCACTATTATTTATGGAAAGTTTACATTATAGAAAAGATCAACTCAAGTTAGAGAACTAAAGAAACAGTTTTTTGTTCTTTTCTTTTAAGTATGCTTCACACCCAACATGGAGCCTTGAAACCATGACCCTGAGATCGAGTCGGATGCCCATCCAGCTGAGCCACGCAGGCACCCCAATAAATAGGTGTTTTTGAATCACACTTAAAGCAAATATGGACCTACCAAATCCTGCTAATCCCTCTTTTATTTTCTTTCTCTTATAACTCATGCCAGCAAAATAAAGCTTAGGAATTCCATAGCAACATATGGCTATTCCATTAAATAGTGATAGAAATCTAGCTCACTTTGATTACATACGAGCCTATAAAAGTGGCATTTTTGTGAGAAAATTTTGGGTAAAATTATCCTCTTTGAAAGGTGGACGTTAAAATAAAGATCTGTAAGAACAAGAAACAGGAGTCATATTTATTTTACAAATGCAGGTTGGGAACCATTAAACAATTTATTACAAATTAAGGGTTTACAGTCTGTATCTTAAAAGTCTGCAATAGGGCTTTGTAGCTACAAGCCTGACATCTGTCTAAAGGAAAATGTTAAGAGAGGAAAAAGTTCTAGGGGAGCAGTTAATATTAAAGGGGAAGAATTCATATAAAAGTTTTCTTGTGGCCTTTGATAGTGTAATCATTGATTGAATCATTTAGGCATTGCACAAATATTTACTAAGGGAATAACATGTGCTGGTAATTACCTGGGTCCTGAGAATATCAAAATGAAGATATTGTCCAAGTCTTTAAGGCATCTAGGGAGCTGTTTAAGTGTGTAGTAGCTCGGAAGTCGTATAGGGAACTCTGAAGTTGTGTTAGGCATATGTGTGGAGTACATTTTTTGGAATGTTAGGAAGGAAACTCTTAATGGAATGAAGGGGATCAGGATATGCCACCCCAAAATATGCCACCCTATATAAGTACTTATACAAAGCATAAGAATTAATTTTGTGCTGAAGGCATTTGAGTTCCTGAAATCTTTCTTTGCCTAAATGCGGATCCTCAAAAATAACTCAGTGTCATACATCCCCTCCTCAGGAGAAAGACTAGTCTCCTGTTGGAAATGAGAAGCTGGTACCACTTCCAGACAGACTGTCATCAGCTATCATATCTGCCATCTATTCTTTTAGGGTCCATTTATCTTTCCAAAAAGTCATTTGCTTTTCCATGAGAGCCCTTCACTCCCTGTCCCCTAAGAAGTGAGATACATAGATCCCAAACTCTAACTTCCGCTTTGAGTTACCACTGAGTGCTTGTGTGTGTATGTGATGCACACGATAAGCTTCTGTTTGTTTTCCTCTCGTTAGGCTGTCTTTTCTCAGTGTAATTTACAGGGCCCAGCCAGAGAACCTCAGAGCAGTGGAGGAAAAAGATTTTTGTAGAATCTCCAAAGGAGTTGCAGGTTCTTTCTGGAAGAAGAAATGGTGTATATAAAGGACACTGTTGAGGAAAACAAAGTTCCACATATGACAAGTTGTTGAGTATATTCAGCTAGAGGAGTCAGCGTTGGATGAGGACAGAGGCTGGAAGAGGAGATTGTGCAGGTGAGCAAGTGCCAGAAAAAACACAAGAATTGGATTTTATTCTGTAGATGTTAGGAGAACCAGTGAAGGCTTTTGATTTTTGTTGTTTTGCCTAAAAGATAGTGAAATGTGCACATCACTCAGTCTCTGACCGCAGTGAGGTGGAGGGATTATAGGGGAAGTGGGGTGATGAAGCATGCAGGGAAAGATCGGACATGAATCTGTGGTCACAGAAGGGCATTGAGAATCGGACTGGAAGGCTATGTACAAGAGACAGAACTTCCTTCTACCCTTCCAGGGTGTCTGGTTGAACCTGAGAATTAAATTGACATAAAACAGATTAACTAGAGAAAAGCATACACATGTTATTTAGTATTTTTATGTGTTCATAGGAGTCTTCACAGGAAAATGAAGACCCACAAAGTGGTTAGGCCTAAGGGTTTACATAGTAGGTTGAACAAAGTGTAGTAATCCTGAAATAGCAACAAAAATAGGGGAGGAAAGGAGATGCAGGCTTATTTTAACAAGGCCTGTCTGTACAGATTTCTCTTAGTGCAACTCCCTGTTTCTGGTGATAAATTCTTCTCTTCTGGATATAGAGATGACACCTTTCACATGGGATCATTATGTGCTTTCAGAGAGAAATGGGAAAGTCAGAGCCCCATTCTCATAACTGTTTTTCAAGTGCCTTTAGCTCAGAATAATCCTTATGCCAAACTGGTGTATGTTGGGGTGATCTATTCTATCTTTCAGCTGATGCTCAGGTCTTTCCTGGGTGTGTGGATGTCTCACCATTTATGGAAGAGATGGCTCAAGGAGGATCTATAGGCTGATGTGCAGAGAATGCAAGTTTGTATATTGGTTAGAATCACAAGCAGGAACCCCAAAAGCAAACTGAGAAGAATCATACTCACATAGGATGAATCAGGAAGAAAGGTACCACAAAACCCTGTGAAGAGAAGGGAGGAGAGATGAACAGTGTCAGATTTAGCAAAGATGTTATTAGGTCACTGGTAACCACAGCAAGGGTATTTTTAGTGAGTGGTGAAGTCAGATAACCCTGAAAGGTTAATGAGACATGGAGGTACTCCAGATTACTTGGGAGATTTAACATAAGAAAAAGGTAGGAACTGATAGGGCGCTGGATCAAGCGGAGACACAAGTGTATACATAGATAGTAAGGCACCAGCAGAGGAATATTAAAACTTAAGGGAAAAAGTTGGTAATATGTCATGGGCTCCATTAAAACAGACTAATGCTGTCCAAGAGAAGCAAGGGCACGTTTTCAGGTAGAGAAAGCAGCTGGGTGAGCATGGCCTGGTCTGAAGGCCACCCTAGCCGGCTGCCAACTACAAGTTTCCAGAACCTGCCAGGGGACGAAGTGCGCGCTAACTAGAGCCCACGGGAAGGAAGGACCAGGTAGCGGCGTTACCTTCGTCCTGCGAAAACAGCTCTTCTTCTGAGGAACACCTTGAGCACCCCGCGGGTCTCCTCGTAGATGAGGCCCGAGATGCGCTTGACGCCGCCGCGCCGGGCCAGCCGCCGGATGGCGGGCTTGGTGATGCCCTGGATGTTGTCGCGCAGCACCTTGCGGTGGCGCTTGGCGCCGCCCTTGCCCAGCCCCTTCCCGCCCTTGCCGCGACCAGACAAGACCTACAGTTAGTGACAGTCACACTAGTCCCGAAATCCTGGCTGCGGCCCTTTATATACCACTCCTGCGGACCTTTGCGGAAACTGAAACGGTGGAGGCGGGACCGGCACCCACTCCGCCTCTTCCCTCTCCGCGCGGGGCTCGCGGCTGAAGCCTGGAAGGGGCGGAGCCTGGGACTCTCCCACTCGGTGTCCTCGCAGAGCGGGAATCGCGGGTTTCCCTGCCCGGGTCTGCCTGTGGGTCCCTCCGATCCTTGATGTTTGTTTAAGCCCCCTAAGCTCTTTGATCATTTATAAAAAGGAGGCCGTGACTCTACGGTTGTCTATAAAAGGGAGGGATGACAATAAAATTAATTTTTAATTTTTTTTTTTATTTACGATAGTCACAGGGAGAGAGAGAGAGAGGCAGAGACACAGGCAGAGGGAGAAGCAGGCTCCATGCACCGGGAGCCCGACGTGGGATTCGATGCCGGGTCTCCAGGATCGCGCCCTGGGCCAAAGGCAGGCGCCAAACCGCTGTGCCACCCAGGGATCCCCTAAAATTAATTTTTAAATGTGAAGATTCTTTTAAAAATACAAGAACTAATGCTTACAATTTTAATAATACTTACTTAAATTTGGCAGATCAAAGGGGAACATTCCCTTTGGCCGAACTTGTAGACTTAGGTGGTTTTCAGCATTCCTGATTAAAGAGGGAGCTGTAGGACGGGGAGCAAACCTTAATTGGATTTCTACTCTTTACTCCCAAATTTATAAAGCACTATTTGCATCGTAGAGATGAAGAATCCCAGACCCGGAGACCTCACTCTGTTCCAGTAAATGATATTGTTGAGGATAGACCGGAGGCCTTCTGCTTCCGGTCTTATGAAGTTGCCATCTACCACTGATCTATGTCAGTAAAACATTGAAGATACGTGCATCATGCTGTGTAAAAGTTTGCAAATCAACAGAAGTAATAATAAAAATCAACGCTAAGAAACTAAAATATTGTCCAAGTAAAAAAGAGAATTAATGTTCTACACACAGATGATACATTGATATACCTAATAAAGAAATGCCAATATTTACTCATTCTGCACACTCGTAGTAAGTGCCTCCCTTCTGTGTCCTATAAAAGGTAATTAAGAAAAATTCCAAAACAAACAAACAAACAAAAAAAAAAAAAAGAAAAAAAGAAAAATTCCTTCTCTGCTGGTACCTATGGTATAGGCAGTCAGCAGATTATTCATTTCACTATCTGAAATTTAACTCAGTTACAGTTACCTGAAAACTTAAGACACAGTGATCTCCTATGCACCAAACAAGAATCACTACTGATTCGTTCACTCATTCAACAAGTTTGGGTCTAGTATATGCCAAGATCAGTGTACAAATACCAGGTTTACAAAGAGGATCATACATGTTATTTCTTTTTCTTTTTTTAAAGAATAAAAAGCTTAGAAGAGGGAAGAGAAAAGTAAACTCAGGGTGAGGGGTCAGACATCAGCCCAGAATGCAGTTTCTGCTGAGCAGTAAAGGGTGGAGAAGCTGTATCCCAGCAACAACAGCATCACCTGGAAGCTTATTAGACACACAGGATTTTAGATCCAACCCAAAGTCTACTGAATTGACATGGCAATTAAAAATAACAGGATCTCAAAGTGGGTGGTATGCTTTCTCAAGTTTGAGAAGAGTTGTTTTAAAGCAGTGCCGCCCTATGTTAGCCACTAGCCACGTGCTCATTTAAATTTATATTACTTAAAATTAAATCAAATTAAGAATTTCTTCAGTCACTACAGCCATATTTAACTGCTAAATAGCCACATGTAGGTGGTGGCTGTCTATTTGACAGTGCAGATAGAGAACAATTCTATCATTGCATATATGCTGTTGGGCTGTGCTGTGACAGTAAATTTCTTCTGAGGAACTTCTAGTCCAGACTGGGAAGGGACTGTGGTGGATGTTTGAAAGTGAGATTTACTGTAGGAAGTGAGGATTAGAGTATTTTTGAAATATGATGGAGAATAGTCAACTTCTGGGTATACCAGATAGTACAGACAGAGGGGGACATACAAAAGGAAATTGGAAGTTTGACATCAGTAGTGCCCTTCTTAGGAAATAAAATGAGATATAGTTATCCTTGAAGGAGTTTCAAGTGGGAGAATGTCCTCAGATGACAGCATCTGATAGGAAATTTAAAGAGATGTGCTATCTTATGGCCCTTCTGAATACATTTGACCCAAATACAATGCTCTATCTGCTATCGAGGCCTTATGTTTTCTTCACTCTTTTTGGTATTTATTTAGTATTTACTTATAGTCCTATTTCTCCTTAAACTTTGAGATTCACTGAATTTTGGAACATGAAAGTACAGCCACTGTGGACTGACCTGATGAGTGCTACCTAGATCTTTCACGGTGGTTTACTATGATGAGAGGGTTTTCTCCCAAAATTTCTCCAAAATTGGGAGAACGTGAAATAAGTGAGCGATCACTCATCCAGCTGTGTTTTTTTCTCAGTTATTATTATTATTATTGTTTTTAAAGATTTTATTCATGAGAGATACAGAGAGAGAGAGAGGCAGAGACAGGCAAAGGGAGAGGCAGGCTCCCTGTGAGGAGCCTGATGTGGGACTTGATCCAGGAACTCTAGGATTAGGACCTGAGGCAAAGGCAGACACTCAAGTGTTGAGCCACCCAGGTGCCCCTTTCTCAGTTTTTTTTTTTTTTTACATTTATAAAATAAATGTAAAGTTTCAGTCTAGTGTAAAATCAATCATCTTAATATATATACACAGACTGAGGCTTGAAAGTAATGAACACAATTTTTTTGTGTGGGCTACCAAGGTAATAGTGGAAACATTTCAAGTTTACAGTCCCTTGGGATGAGCCAGTTTTCCAGAATGTTGTCCATGCTACATTTACAGAGAGGTTAAGTACTTGGGTCTTAGACAGTAGCAGTGATCATATTCAGTCAAGCCCCATCCTTCTATAAACATCTGTGGAAGAATTTTTGAGGCGGAATCAAATCTCAACTATTGCCCTCCGGGAAGGGCAGAGATTACCTACAGTTAAGGAAATAGCCCCAGTGTCTTCTCATTTATTTGGAACCTAAATAGCCCTGGGAACCAGCAAGAACTGTACAAGAATGGAATGGTGACATCTGCTGTGGGAACTTGTCACCTATCTTAATTGAGTGTATGTAATTTAGGGAATGATTCCAAAGGAGTATTCAGTAACTGATGTTTTGACTACAATGATGACCGAAATGGTAAACTTTTAAAAATCTTAATTTTAATTCTATCTTTAGGTCTAGATAATAATAAGCTCTGATCTGAAAAGAAACAGGGCTGATATAATGTTTGGGACTATTGCTATTGACAATGCTATTGAGGATGACAAATAGCCTCTTCCAGATATTCATAAAATGCCTCTTTGGGGGGAGAACTGCATGCTGCAGATCCAATCCTATAAATGTACCTCTTTATACACAGTATTTGTGGTTGATATATAACATGGACCTAATCCCAGAGGCTTGGTTTGAGTTAGTGCCGTCAATAAATGACTATTTAAAAACAAGCCAAGTGCCCTTTATGGAATTAGTTAAGTGTGGAGAGATGACATCTTCAAAACTGATTATCCTATCTTGGATTTATTTGAGAAAATTCTTAAATCATTATTGAATGTAACCTAGAATAACAAAATTTCGATAGTAAGGGTATTTGTTAGAAGAAACATAACACCAAAATACTCTTCTTGTTTATCTGTTTTAAGAAGCATGGAGTTTAATTTCAGTATCCAATTAGTTGGTAGAGAATATTAAATTTGTGCTTACTTACCCAATATTTACCTAATTTCATTAGCTTTGTTGTGTTGCCAACTAAAAGAGATAAAACAGTAAAGTGGGTCATATTGTCTGTGAAATGTTTGTTCAACTTCTTAGGTGGACATATTTAGCCAAATAATTGAGGTTGTGACAGCCTAGTTCATATTCTGTTAGTAAAAAGTCCAGGAAGCATTAGGAAAATCCAGAGTGATTTAAATGAGAACTTTTGCTTTCTAATCTTATGTCCCTACTTCCAATGTTGGAAAAGAGTCAAATGAAATTTGTACTTTAAATATCATTTTGAAATACAGGAAATATGTTCAAAATTCTATATTAAGTATTGGAGGGAAAATATCTTATGGACAGGGTGTCTGTCATTAAGTAATTTGGTTTTAAGGAGATGGGATATAAACACGTGACTTTGTGTTCTTCAACACCAGATTGGTAAAATGACATAGAACTGCCATTCTATTGCTTCTATGACAATATCACTTTTCCTCCTTAGAGTTTTGGTGGTTGATTTTTAATGCCCACTCTGGGTCTGAAGAATCTATTCTACTCCTATTTTAGGGAAGTTTCCATTTAGAACTGTTTATCTGGAAAATGAATGGAGCAACATTGCCCCCCATTCTTCCTAAAATGTTTAAATCACCAAAACACGGGGATCAAACAGTTTACATACTGGTCACTCAAATCTTAAAAATGAATCTATTAAAAAATAGTTATCTATTTTGAACGTAAAATTTTCTATCCCAGGGCCCATCCCCAGTGCTCACTGCAAACAACTGTGGGAGAGCTGTGCTATTGCTCTCGCGAAAAAAACGTTTTTCCTTGTAGGTTTGAGTAAAAATGAGCTTATTTATGTAAGCTCGCAAAGAAAAGAATGTGCAGAATAATACCCTGGAAGACAGACGTGCAAAGGAAACAGAGAGAAATGGTATTTTTAAGGAAAATCTGAAAGTTGTCTCAAGTTGACGGAAGTTTTCGAGAGAGTTTGGAGAATCAGGAAAGTTTCAGAGTACTGGTTTCGAAAGTAGGTAAAGCAAATAAAGCAGGAACGAAGCCTGAAGACTCTTGGATCCGTTTCCTCCAAATCTCTAATTATTTCATGCCTAGATTTCTGATGTTTTTCTTCTTTTTTGAGAGGAAAGAAACACAGCCACGCTGCAGAGCGGAGGAGCCCTACGGAGCAGCGCGGAGTACCGCGCAGGCAGCCAATCATCACTCAGTCGTGCTCTATATAAACCCGCGGCCGCCGGGCTGGAGCCACGTCGTCCTGACAGTCTTCGCGGACTTTTTGTGTATTTTGGCTAAGCAGGAAAATGTCGGAGACCGCGCCAGTTGCTCCTGCTGCTTCCGCACCTGCAGAGAAGACACCTGTTAAGAAGAAGGCGAAAAAGGCCGGCGTTGCTGCTGGAAAGCGCAAGGCGTCCGGGCCCCCGGTGTCCGAGCTCATCACCAAGGCGGTGGCCGCGTCCAAGGAGCGCAACGGCCTCTCCTTGGCCGCGCTCAAGAAGGCGCTGGCGGCCGCCGGCTACGACGTGGAGAAGAACAACAGCCGCATCAAGCTGGGCCTCAAGAGCCTGGTGAGCAAGGGGACCCTGGTGCAGACCAAGGGCACCGGCGCCTCGGGCTCCTTCAAGCTCAACAAGAAGGCGGCCTCCGGGGAGGCCAAGCCCAAGGCCAAGAAGGCGGGCGCGGCCAAGCCCAAGCGGGCGGCGGGGACGGCCAAGAAGCCCAAGAAGGCAGCGGGGACCGGCACCCCCAAGAAGAGCGCCAAGAAGACCCCGAAGAAGGCCAAGAAGCCCGCCGCGGCCGCCGTCACCAAGAAGGTGGCCAAGAGCCCCAAGAAGGCGAAGGCGGCCAAGCCCAAGAAGGCGACCAAAGCCAAAGCCCCGAAGCCCAAGGCGGCCAAGCCCAAAGCGGCCAAACCCAAGGCGACAACAAAGGTAAAGAAAGCTGCGCCTAAGAAGAAGTAAAAGTTGCAGCTCCTGGATGTCTTGCAAATATCAAAGGCTCTTTTCAGAGCCACCCACTAATATCCGGCAAAAGAGCTTAGTAACTAGTAAGTATAGTGCATTTTGCCTTTTCCGCTCGTTGCGCGTTCCCAGCCCGCGGTGCGTTTTCAGTTTAGCGCCGCTGTCTGATTGGCTCGCTGGCACTTAAAGCAGTTTTGCAACCGCCATTCCGGGTCACCGTTACCGTAGGAGAGACTTGGCTCTGAAAAGGGCCTTTGGCTTTGGGGGAAGTAATAGCTGTGAAACTCTAAACTTGCTCTTGGCCTTGTGGGCTCTCGGTCTTGGGCAGCAGCACGGCCTGGATGTTGGGCAGGACGCCGCCCTGCGCGATGGTCACGCGGCCCAGCAGCTTGTTGAGCTCCTCGTCGTTGCGGATGGCCAGCTGCAGGTGGCGCGGGATGATGCGCGTCTTCTTGTTGTCGCGGGCCGCGTTGCCCGCCAGCTCCAGGATCTCGGCCGTCAGGTACTCCAGCACGGCCGCCAGGTACACCGGCGCGCCCGCCCCGACCCGCTCCGCGTAGTTGCCCTTGCGGAGCAGGCGGTGGACGCGGCCCACCGGGAACTGGAGCCCGGCGCGCGACGAGCGCGTCTTGGCCTTGGCGCGAGCCTTGCCGCCCTGCTTCCCGCGACCTGACATGTTAGAGAAGAACGTGTAACTCTTAACTAATTAGGAATTGTTACTATAGTCTCCGATTGTTAAGCGAAATTTCCTTTCCCATTGGTTTGCAGAGCTGTTGAGAGTTAGCCAATCAGAAGGTACTCTGGGTTTACGGTACCTCCGTTAAAGCAAATACTTAACCAATTAGAGATTGAGATAAAAAATTTTATATATTTCCAAACAATGGGAAATCTTGGATTTTTTCCCCCTTGATCAGATGGAGTCTTTTGAGGGACTATTCGCGGTATTCTTCGCTAAAGCTGCATAATTTTTTGCCACCCTGGTGCTAAGGAATAGTAAAAAGTGTGTCACCTCTGGTGGTTTATAGTTTATCCTCCCTACCAGATTCCTTCCCCTAGTTTGTTGAGAGGTACCAGGGGAGCCATGGTTGGCTGCCGATTTTTCTGCTGAATAGGCAGCAGGAATTGGAAAGGTGAAACACAATAAAAGAAAAATCTCGGGGAAGGCTGCGTGGTTGGCTAGCAAGTTCCTGGAGTTGAGGTGACCAGTGGAAAGTAAATTGGTTCTAGATGGTTTGATCCAGGGCCACTTTTTTCCCAGGGCAGAAATGTTCCTATTTATTTCTGGGAAGCCCACTTAATTTTACTGGGAAATTTGACAAAAATCGAAGTCCTACAGATCATGATGGGGCTGTAAACCTGATGGGGAAACATTGTGTCTTTATTTCCACAAAGTGTAAAGGCAACTTCTCTTTTCCTTCCATGACGTGTGTAGGGAACTAATGACAATGGATATTGCAAGTTCCTGTGTTTTTTTCAGAAATTGGAAGCACAGATGTTTTATCACTTGAAGTACTGCAGATATCTTTTTTTAAATTTTTTTTTAAAATTAAAAAAAAAATTATTCATGAGAGACCGGCAGATACATAGGAGAGAGAAGGCTCCTCGGAGGGAGGCTCATGTGGGACTTGATCCCCAGACCTGGGATCAGGCCCTGAGCCAAAGGCAGACGTTCAACTGCGAGCCACCCAAGCATCCCAGTACTGCAGATATCTTGAAATAACCTTTATACTCATAGTGAGCTCATGACCCCTTCATTATTCTACATGCTACTCCTAGTTATTTGATGAGTTCCTAATGAAAGATATTATTACATGCACATACTTAAAAGAAATACACTTTGATAATTTTAAAATATTTTGTTTATTTGAGAGAGGGAGACCACAGAGAGAGAAGCAAGCTCCCCACTGAACAGGGAAGCCTGGCTTGGCGCTCCATCCCAGGACCCGAAATCATGACCTGAGCTGAATGAAGGGAGATGCTTAAGTCACTGGGCCACCCAGGCACCCCGATAACTATTTTAATTTTGCTTTCTTATTCTGTATGCCTTAAGTATTGAGAAGATGTTGTCTATATAGGTTCCCCCAGACTATCCATAGCGTCCATAGTAGGATAGAAGTCCTAAACTTCTGAGCCTATCTATCTCCAGTGGGCACAATACCTCATACTTGAAATACTTTTCACTTTCTTTCTTAGAGCCTCCCTTTCCTATGCTTATTGTTCAATAGCTTATTGAAATTGACTATTAAAATTTTCTCACAACTAGGTGGCGTGATGTAGCCTGTAAGTATCTTTCTAGTTCTTCTAAGCAGGAGTTCGGTTTTTCCCAATTACAGCTACTCCCCATATTTTCTTCTTTCCAGAAAGTCTAAAAAACCTTGATGACATTGGTTTGTATGAGAATGAGATCTGGAGAAATGAGGAGAATGAAATATTTACTGAAAAGAACCTTTTTGAAGACAAAAGTTGTGTGGAGGGGAGTAAGGTTCAAGAGACCCATGAGCTCTTTAATACTCAGAATGAGATTGCTGGACTTCTGATGAAGAGGAATGGGGAATATGAGAATTATGCTAGAATGTGACATTCAATGAGTGGTCAAATGACTACAGAATATCTCTGTAGTTCCTTACAATTTACAGAACAATCTGATTGCATTCCTAGGAAGCATTTGCATTAGGTATAGTTAAAATACTTGTTTCACAGTGAAGAAAATTGTAGCTTAGAAAGATGAAATGGGCAGAATTGCCTTGTCAGTAAAGGGTGAATCTGGGTCTCACAAGTTTCTGTGTTCCTGGGGCCTGTTTCTTTACACTGCACCCCATCTATTCTATAAACTACAAAAGGAGTGGAGTTCTTGGTTTCATTTTTAGGCTCAGCCAGCATGATAGTAGAATTTATATGATTCCCTTGTAGGCCCTTTGTGAGTTATCTATTTCACAAGCCCTTTGTAATGCTTCAGACACAATTAAACATGATTTAATCAATGACCTAGGAATTAGTTTTCAAATTCCTTTCCCTAGGACAGGCCTTGATTTTTCTTTTCAAGGGCATCAGAACTTATTACAATCTTTTTCCATCTCCCCCAATTTTTGATACAGTCAAATCATAAGTAAAGAAGACTAAAGACATTTTAGTGTACTCTCTGCACCAGGAAGTGATAGTGCAGGAAGCTCATTCCCAGTCACTATATTTTACTACTAACCACATGCCTAGGATGGTCTCCCTGTGAGGATCTCTTGGAATGCTCATGTTTGGGTTTCTGATGCTCTTTTGCTGCACAAAGATGGTCTGTCAATTATAGTGGCCAAACCCAGGTTTAGAAAAAATCCCAACAGAGCAGAATGACACTTCAGGATGGTAAAATATCAGACAGGATCCTGTGTTTATAGTTCTCTCTCAACCATACAGCCCAATTGACCAACCAATCAATATCAGTCGTCTTTTTTTTTTTTTTTTTTTTAAGATTTTATTTATTTATTCATGAGAGACACAGAGAAAGAGAGGCCACACAGGCAGAGGGAGGAGAAGGCTCTATGCAGGGAGCCGGACATGAGACTTGATCCTAGGACCCCAGGATCACATCCTGGGCTGAAGGTGGCATTAAACCGCTGAGCCACCCAGGCTTCCCTCAATCAGCAGTCTTAACATGGAAATCATGAAGAGCAAGTTCAAATTTTCTTAATGGCAGGAAGGTTTTTATGCACACTGCACAGATCTGAGCCAAAAGTAATTTTTAAGACCAGGCTGAAGTAACTACATTTTGCTTTCTGCTTAGTAATCATCTGACTTCTTACAACTGGAGGAGGCACATTGTATTCACCGCATAGTGTTGAGGTGTTGATTATTCCGGTCAGTCACTAAATCAGGGTGATGTTTAAAGAGTCTAGCTACTGACAGTTTCTTTCTTACATGTTCTCCTTCTCCATTTATACTTGGGGATGATCTCATTGTTTCCTAACCAGCATCTTTATTCCAGTGTCTCCAGCCCCTAATTCCTCAATTCTGGTCATTCTTTTAAGTGTCCTATGAATAGGGTCACTGGCTCCCCATGGCCTGAGGCTCAAGTGAGAAATTTGTAGTCTTTTTTTCATAATACTTTCTGCTTGCAGTAATTAGCACTAATAACAACTCACATTTCCTTTTCAACGCCTTCTTGTTTTTTAAACAACTTGGTTCACCTGCCATTCCTTCCCTGGGAGAGTCTTTCCAGTTCCATCTCAACTTCCAGCCCCATGAATAAATTACCCTGATTTAAAAATCTTCTCATAATGTGCTTTGATGATATTTATTAACTGGGTGCAATTAGTATCACTGGCAAATGTATAATGCTCCTATTCTTTTTTCTCACTAACTATACTTTGGGGTGTTATTCATCTCTCTTGTTTTCTCTGACTTTAAGTATGTGTTTTTAATTGACTGAGAGTACCCCCACTCCTCCCCCATCACAATATGTACTTTTTAATCCTCATCCCCTGTTTCTCTCCTTGCCCCACCCACCTCCCGTCTGGTAACCATCAGTTCTCTAGAGAAAGAATCTGTTTCTTGGATTGTCTCTCTCTTTCTCTCTTTCTCTCCCTTTGTCTCTCTTTTTCCCCCTTTGCTCATTTGTTTTGTTTCTTATATTCCACATATGAGTGAAATCATATGGTATTTCTTTTTCTTTGTCTGACTTATTTCGCTGGGCATTATACTCTCTAGCTCCATGGCAAGATTTCATTCTTTTTTTATGACTGAATAATATTCCATTGTGTATATATACCACCTCTTCTTTATGCATTCATCAGTTGATGATGGACACTTGTGCTGCTTCCATAATTTGACTGTTGTCAATAATGCTGCAAAGGTGCCTGGATGGTCCAGTCGGTTAAGAGACAGCCTTCTGCTCAGGTCATGATCCCAAAATCCTGGGATTGAGTTCTGAATCTGGCTACCTGCTCAGTGGTGGAATCTGCTTCTCCCTGTTGCTCTGCCTGCCTCTCTGCCTACTTGTGCTCTATCTCTCTCTCTCTGTGAAATAAATAAAATCTTAAAAAAAGAAAAAAAGAAAAATCATGCTGAAATACACATAGGGGTGCATGCATCCCTTTGAGTTACTGTTTTTGCATTCTATGGATAAATACTGGGTAATGTGATTTTTTTGGGTCTTTGGGTGGTTCTATTTTTAATTTTTTAGGAAACCTCTGTAGTGTTTTCCACAGTGGCTGCACCAGTTTGTATTCCCTGCAACAGTACACAAGGGTTCCTTTTTCTGCACATCCTTGCCAATGCCTGTTGTTTCCTGTGATTTTGTTTTTAGCTGTTTTGACAGGTGTGAGGTGATATTAGAATGGACTGAGTTTTTAATCCTGTCCAATGGATGATGATATTACCCCTAGATATTATCATATTTAGTAATTTTATTTTGTTTTTCTATGTGTTAAGCCAAGAGTAATAAATCTCTCTGCCCCTTATATGACCCTCTTCCCCTTGGCTTGACTTATCCATTATCTCCGATACTTTTTGAAGTATGCTGCCTAACTTGTTAGGGCTACTGCAAAAAGAAAACAAAATATTTATAACACTTTTATGGTAAAAAAAAGTCTGATATAAAATATTGGTATTTATCTGTGGGCAGATGATGTAGGAAGGCTATGAAGAATGAAATGGAATTTCTTGTGTTGATTTTTAGCTGTCATTGCCATAAGAGAAAGTTCCTGGTCATTCAGAGATTATACATTTAAACAAAATGATACATAGTTGAAATCATGTAAGCCAGAAATGGATATACAACCTATCATACCAGTAGGTGCACATAAAATGTGACCTGAGTCATATTTGTGATCCTTCTCCAACAAAATAAAAAATAATTTAAAACATTTGATAACAAATACTACCATTTTAATGTATACCTTTTAAAATTAAAATAAAATATTTTTTGTGTGTATGTGTTTAAATATGAAGAGTGCTGTTTGTATAGTGGGCAGAAAGGCTAACAATTGTCCATAGTCCTGTTATGTTTTTATTCTTGTGAACTGGTTATATCTATGTGCAACTGGCTGTAAGCATAATAGTATAATAGAACGTCACAATCATATAAGACCCTGTAAATTTTCAAAACCATTCCATTTTCTCAACAGATTTGAAAGAATTAAACATGCCAGTCTTTCTCTGACAGCTTTTCCTAGGAATAAAGCCCTCAGGGATAAGTGATGAGTATTATGTTAATGCTGTTGTTTAACGTAGTAATGCATAGTGGGAAAGTTGTGGCTCAACTCATCATTGTCTGAAACTTTCCTACTTTTAGTTTCCTTATCTGTAAAAGCACTAATAGAATAATAATTGTATATAATGGATAATACTAGTAGATCATGATTGAACTTTCCTTATATTTTGGAGTCTTATACCTGACTTCTGGCCCATTGTGACCCACTCAATAAATTTATTTCTCCTTTGGAAAAAGATCTATTAAAATTACACAAACCCTATCAATCTTTTATTTCTGTAATCAGGAGTGCACCAATCAGTAATATGTTTGTCCAATAATTTTTTTATTTTAGATTCTAATTTAACTAAAAAATTTTCTGAGCCTTTGTTTTAGGCAAAGGACCATTCTAGATATTCTGATGGATTTAATAAGACAAAATGTTTTCTGTGCTCAATATATCATGTCTTGATAACCAACATCTGGTGAGATAGAAATACATATTAAAAAACTTACTGTGCTAGAAACTCAAAGAAAGTACAGGATATAGAAAAATCACAGTCTAATAGGAATGCCTTTATCCAGCATGGCAAATATCCAACACTCAAGTGATTTTAGTTATGGATTGCTAAGCTTCTCTCCATATGGACCCAGGGTTCCCTATTCCCAACTCCCCAAGTCTCCAATGCCTGATAGAGTTGCAAAAACAAAAATGTTTTCTATAAAATCTCCAGGACTTCTATGACTTGTGTACTTTATTTACAGCTTTGTCCCTCTTAAATGTACCACCTGACTAATCATTTTCCTTAATCTTTTAAGGGGAAACAGCCCATTAAAATTTTTTTTTGATAGAAGCCTCTTAATTCCGTAGTTAAGTATACCTTCTCCCATCTCCAAACTCAGATCTGCAGAAGCATTCAAACAGATGAAATCCTTCCAAATAGTATACAGTATCCTAATTAGGAAACATCCTCCTACATTTCCAAATAACTGCCTGAATGGTTTCAGAACAAAATTCCTGGCTTCTCTTCCATTGGGCTACCAGTTTAGGAACTAAGGAACCTGTTATTTCCACCAGAAGGGAATATGTTTCATAAGTAATAATATAAAGTCGTTTTTTCTTTTTTTAAAAAATATTTTACTTATTTATTCATGAGAGACAGAGAGGCAGAAGATACAGGCAGAAGGAGAAGCAGGCTCCATGCAGGGAGCCTGTTTTGGGACTAGATTCTGGGACTCCAGGATCACACCCTGGGCTGAAGGCAGGCACTCAACCGCTGAGCCACCCAGGCGTCCCCAAACCGTTTTCTTATAGGGATAGTAGAGAACAAAATATTTTCTGCCAGAAAACTATCCAGCTTCCAAAGGATTGTCATGTTTTATTGACAAATAGTAGGTACTCTCATGAAATTTAATTTAGATTAAGATAGAGCATGTAGGAAACCTGAAATAGACTTTTTAAGAGTGTTAATTAAGGGGCAGCTGGCTGGCTCAGTTGGTAGAGGATGGGACTCTTGATGTCAGGTAGTAAATTCCAGCCCCACTTTGGGTGTACAGATTACTACAAGTAACATTTTAAAAAAGGATCCTAATTCCTGCATTCCGCATTCCCAGAGATAACTTTCTCATGTTGGTTGCTTAGTCTGTTGTAGAGACGCCAAGGAGTCCGCAGGAAGAGCTGTTGTCTTAGAAACTTTCAGTGTTTCAGCTCATAACCGAAGACGTGGCTCCCTGTTAAGAGGTTTAGGAGCATACCCTTGATCACCCTCAAGGTTCTGCTGGTTCCTCGGATTGTTGAAAAAGTGCAGACCAAGCGATGGCCCCTTGGGGTAGTGGCAAGCTGAAAAAGTCTAACTCTGGGAAAGAATTCAGCCTTGAAGGCTCAATCGAAGGCTATCTAGCCTCCAGAAGCCACAATGGGCCAATCCGTGGAGCAGTGTTAAGTGGAATTCGAAGAGCCCGTAGGCTGCACGACCCAAGAAAGTAGCCCCAATTCAAAAGGTGCATCCAGCCATTCCAAAAGAATAAAGAAAATAAAGCAGAAATCCAAAACCTAAATGCCTCACCTGCGTTGAAAAAATAGGTTTAGGAATAAAACTGCAGGTAATACGGCCTCAAAAACCCAGGTTAGATCTTAAGAGCTTAATTCTCCGAGTCAAGGATGTTTCAGGCCTACGCCAAAAGAACTACGACTTTATCATCATAAACTAGAACAGGACTAAGGGGAGTGTCACGGCATCTATCAAAGATAAGGTGGTTGGCTCTGAAAAGAGCCTTTGGGTTCAAAACTGGAATCGAATTAGGAAATTAGGCTTTAAGCTCTCTCCCCGCGGATGCGGCGCGCCAGCTGGATGTCCTTGGGCATGATGGTGACGCGCTTGGCGTGGATGGCGCAGAGGTTGGTGTCCTCGAAGAGCCCCACCAGGTAGGCCTCGCACGCCTCCTGCAGCGCCATGACGGCCGAGCTCTGGAAGCGCAGGTCGGTCTTGAAGTCCTGCGCGATCTCGCGCACCAGGCGCTGGAACGGCAGCTTGCGGATCAGCAGCTCCGTGGACTTCTGGTAGCGCCGGATCTCGCGCAGGGCCACCGTGCCGGGCCGGTAGCGGTGCGGCTTCTTGACGCCGCCGGTGGCCGGCGCGCTCTTGCGGGCCGCCTTGGTGGCCAGCTGCTTGCGCGGGGCCTTGCCGCCCGTCGACTTGCGCGCCGTCTGCTTCGTGCGAGCCATGGCTTAGCTGCAACGCAAAGAAACCGCAGAATGGGCTCATCCCTGTCTTTATACAGGAAAAGAACCACTCTGATTGGATAATGGGCAATTCCAATTAGCAAACCGTTGCTCGACTCCGAGCCTGTGGAGGGATGCTGCAGGGGTGCGGCTCTTCCGTGCACGTTTCTGATTGGTTGATTTCAATTAGCAGATATCTTCCCACCCCACCCCCCCTTGAAAAAAAACCTTGTTACCGTTTCATTTGTGATGCTTCACAACTCGTTAATTATAGCTAATAATAATTTTGGAGTTTTCTCCTGTGTGGATAGATGAGACAGTCTATTCGGAAGAGAAAGTGGTTTAGGATTTCTCTTCTTTAACACATGTACGCCGTTTCCTGAAGTTACCTCCTTTTCATCTGCGTGGTATTTCCGGTCCTTACCTATTTGCAAATTCCACTATCTAAGCATCTCAAGAGTTCTATTTCGTTATGTTTAGAGCAAGTATCTAGTGCACTGTAGCATGGTCTCCTAGGACATAATGTTAAAACGCAAAGGATTTATTTTAGGCTTCACGTTTTAAAGTTGCAATATCCTGGAGCCCCCGGCTCTTCAGTATCGGTTTTAACTCAAGTTGGTTTTCGGACTACGCGGTTTGGTTTTGATGAATTAAAAAAGTCAGCCGGGGTGTAATGGCGAGAGTTCTGGGGAAAAGGTTTGCGAGGCGGAATCTTGGAAAAGATGGCGACGATCGCGTGTCTTGATTTTTTTTAATAGCAATGGTCCAGCCTCTCGGGATTCTTGCCGGAAGAGACCCGAGGATTCCTGGGCTATTTGTCATAAGCCCGAAGAAGCTAAAATCACCACCGGACTGGGCTAGATAATAGGACTTCCTTCCTTGGTTTTCGCGTTCAAATCTGAAGGTTTCTACTTCTCAGAGCTAAAAATACGGTCTTATTAGACGGTTTTATTGGGAGTTGCGTTCGTTGTTCTTTTTTCTTAAGTGAATGTACTTATAGTAATGTAGCCGTATTGCAAATCAACCTATTGCAGTCCTGAAAGCATTCGTTGATTTGTCCAATAAAAACGCAGATTTGGAACTCGCGATTTACATACTATTAATCTATTGGTCAGTTTTTGTCCAATGGGAATTCAGATTTTTGGAGCCTTCTTTAGCATGTATTTGCTATAAATCTCTGGATTTTTTTTTCCTTCTCCCGTTCTTCCTGTGGGTCCTAGTTTTTGTAGTCTTGTCATTATCATCCCCGACCCAGCCAAGTACGCGCCGGTCCCCAAAAAGGGCTCCAGGAAGTTGGTGACTAAGGCGCAGAAGAAAGATGGCAAGAGGCGCAAACGAGGTCTTAAAAACCGATTCCATCTACGTGTACAAGGTGCTGAAGCAGGTGCACCCCGACACGGGCATCTCGTCCAAGGCCATGGGCATCATGAACTCGTTCGTCAACGACATCTTCGAGCGCATCGCGGGCGAGGCGTCGCGCCTGGCGCATTACAACAAGCGCTCGACCATCACGTCCAGGGAGATCCAGACGGCCGTGCGCCTGCTGCTGCCCGGGGAGCTGGCCAAGCACGCCGTGTCCGAGGGCACCAAGGCCGTCACCAAGTACACCAGCGTCAAGTATATGTTTTCCTACGTTTTGCTTTACTTAAAGGCTCTTTTAAGAGCTACTCACATTTTGCAAATTGAGAGTTTTAGTAACAGGTGTTTACAGCACACTTTAGTATTATGCATAAGTTTGGTGAAATGATTACAGTAGAAGCAACGCTAAAAGTGTAAAAGTCTGGTTTTGGTGTCTGTTCATTAAGTCTTTAATTTGTACTCTTTCATCTAATCGAGATTTTACATTGTTTTGTAGAGTGCTGCCTGGATTTTAAAGTTGCCTATGCTTAAGCTACATGTTGGATTATTGCTTTAAATACAATTCCTACTTGATAACAATATGTGTTTCATAAAGGTTAAGTCGTCCGATGACTTTTTTTGTTACAATGGACACCAAGTTTCAATTTTAGTCTTAATGTAGAAACTGAACTAAGCCTGGGGAATTACTGGACCCCAGAATTTAATGTTAACTACTGATGTAGACTGCTTCAAAGATAATTCTGCAAGTCTGCAATAAAATGTTTTTATCCTTATTTTGCTTTTATGTTACTGATGTAATCACCCGTATAGCATGTTTGCTAAACATGTAAACTAAACTCTGATTTGAGTTATTTTTATATTTTTTTCTTGCCTTCAGTATTTACTTCTGTATTCGCTTAGAAAAAAAGAAAAGTAGGGATCCCTGGGTGGCGCAGCGGTTTAGCGCCTGCCTTTGGCCCAGGGTGCGATCCTGGAGACCCGGAATTGAATCCCACATCAGGCTCCCGGTTCATGGAGCCTGCTTCTCCCTCTGCCTGTGTCTCTGCCTCTCTCTCTCTGTGACTATCATAAATAAATAAATAATACCTTAAAAAAAAAAAAAGAAAAGTAAAACAAAACCAAAAATATAAGAGTATGAAAAGATCTTGATACGCACCAATCCCACAACATAAGGACATCAAGAGGTTTCGTGTGTTAATTATTTAAAAGTAGACCGTTTGTTTTCGTGCTGCTGAAAGTCCAGGTAAGGATTTATAGGCTTGGTAACAGGGAGGACTGTAACACATGAATTTTGTAGCTCAGTGTTCGGGGTATGCATGAAGGGTTACATAGTGGTGAAAGGGAATGTTGCCACTATAGGGTTTCTCCCTCACCCCTTTTTTCCTTTTTTCAAATATGTGTCTTTCATTAGAAAGAGATGGCAGTTTCAGTTCATTTCATCTGTTCATTTAGATGGGACACATTTTGCTGAAAATGCTGAGTTGAGTGTGTTGGCTAAGTGTATTAGTTATGTATTGCTGCTAATACATTACCTTGAATTTACTAGCCTCAAACAACACAAGTGTTATGTGACAGTTTCTGTGGATCTGGGCATGGTTTTGCTGAATCCTATATAAGGATGTTATTGAGATGTTAGCTAGGATAGAGTTTTCTTAGATGCTCGACTGGGGAAATATCTTATAAACCCACTGGGTGGTTGAATTTTCCTTGTGGTTGTAGCGCTGAGGGTTCCACTTTTCTTTCGGTGGTTTTTCTAGTGTTTATTTTTCTGGTTATAAAAGTAATACATGAGGAGCACTGGGTTGGGACATTTTGAGTCCTGTAGCATCTAGGCAGACAGTTCTTGGAACTTCCATTTCCACTTTCTTACTGGCTGTTGGCTTCAAGGCTTGTAGGCAGTTAGATGGAGGCCTCCTTCACTTCCTAAAGAGTCCCCCCCGCAGTTTCTTGTCCTTTAGGCCTGCCAGCATGGATATTTGGTGTATCAAAGTTTGCATGCAAGAGTTGAGGAAGACACGTTACTTAATAGACTTAACAGGTCAGATAACCTAATCATATGCAGAAAATTACATCCTGGGCAGCCCCGGTGGCGCAGCGGTTTAGCGCCGCCTGCAGCCCAGGGCATGATCCTGGAGTCTCAGGATCGAGTCCCACGTCAGGCTCTCTGCATGGAGCCTGCTTCTCCCTCTGCCGGTGTCTCTGCCTCTCTCTCTCTCTCTCTCTGCATCTCTATGAATAAATAAATAAAATCTAAAAAAAAAAAAAAAAAAGAAAATTACATCCTGTCGCCTCTGGAGTACTCTCAGACTAGAAACAAGTCAGAGGTCATGTCCACGCTCAAGGGAGCTATTTCACAGAAGGGTGAATACCAGGAGGGGGAACGCTGGTCACCATAAACACAGGGACCCATCAGGAAAAATAAAAGGCACCTAAGAACCCAAAGAAAGTTAGAATAACGGTTCCCTCCTTCCCCAGGCTACATTACTCTGGTTCAATTTGCTTTCAGGCAAGAACTGTTTCTTAGAAGTAAGGAGAAAGGCTACAAACATGTTCAAATGCTTTTAAATAGGCTCCTGCCAGTGACGTTCCTGTGAAGCCAGGAAGCAGAAAATAATTTGCCTGGTTATTACTTTGGAGGATCCTTCTCCCCCCTTTCCTTTGCAAGTACTGACACATGAGAAAACATTGTGTGGTTGAAGGCTTGGTGCCGTTGTATGCCCCTCTGGCTTTAAAGCTGAGAAACCAGAGGGTTTGTGAGACATTGTTTTTATTATAGGATATCCGGGAATATGTAACACGGTATAGCAAACCCCCAAATCTTTGTGGCTTAAATATACGTCATTGGTAATCAGTTTACATGATCCAAACAAATACTTTATGGGGGGGAGAAGTCCCCATGTACCACCTAGGCCTGCTTATCGGTGCGTTCAGTTTTTAAGAGTTCAATCGGCTTTTCATTGAGCCCTCTCTAGTTACACAACTACTGGCTGATCAGTCCAAATTTAACAAATTTTTTGAGTTCTGTAGGCAGTAAAGCATTACCAAACCAGGAACGGGTTTAAAACATCCCATTGGTGTGAAACTCATTTGAATTGCTACATTAACATTTAATGCATTCCGGTAGTAGGAAACCGATTATATTGAAGATCTTGCCTTTCTTTGGCTTAGGGTTGTTGTGATCCCGAGGTCATGGGATAGAGTCGCGCATCACGCTCCTTTTAGGGAGGAACCTTCTCCGTCTTCCTAGGTCTCTGCCTCTCAAATGAAACTTTAAAAACATTGAATACAACCAGAAAACCTTCCATTCCTTTTTTGAGAGAGTTTTAAGTAAGCAGAATACAAATACACCAATGTCACCAGCTCTTTCAAAGGAGCAGATTGTGTGGCCCTGAGAAGGGCCTTTAGAATTTTCGCAGAAGTCGAGATTGTGGGAAAGGTCTTAGCCGCCGAAGCCGTAGAGGGTGCGGCCCTGGCGCTTGAGCGCGTAGACCACGTCCATGGCCGTGACCGTCTTGCGCTTGGCGTGCTCCGTGTAGGTGACGGCGTCCCGGATCACGTTCTCCAGGAACACCTTGAGCACCCCGCGGGTCTCCTCGTAGATGAGGCCCGAGATGCGCTTGACGCCGCCGCGCCGGGCCAGCCGCCGGATGGCGGGCTTGGTGATGCCCTGGATGTTGTCGCGCAGCACCTTGCGGTGGCGCTTGGCGCCGCCCTTGCCCAGCCCCTTCCCGCCCTTGCCTCTGCCAGACATCCCAGCGGAGTCGAAATGGAACCAAAGGAGAGAACGTGCGGGCTGACGAGCGACCTTCTCATTTATAGCCCGGTGGCGGACCTAATTGAGAGCTACCAAGGAGGCGGGGCCCGGCCCGCGGGCCGGGAGTTGGCTCCGCCCACATTGCGCGCAAGTTGGTCCACCCTTCTGGGCGGAGGGAATCCTGCCTTGAGTCCCTGTTCCTCCCCTAAATTCTCCGAAACAAGCTCTCTCTAAGGGCGTGTAAGGAAAATCCAGTTTATTACGGGACTGAAATAATGGCACCTCTCAAGCTGGCATCTGCTTCTGAGGTTTGAACTGTTAGGATCCTAGTGCGCCGTGGCCTCGACGGTGGACTTGGCGTGTACCATATTCTATCTCGCTTTGAATTCTAAACGCGTGCCTGAAATGTAGTTGAGTGTCAGGCTTCTTTCCTCCCCCTGAATCCTGTTTGTACATTTTATTTATTTATTTATTTATTTATTTATTTATTTATTTATTTATTTATTTATTTAATTTATTTATTTTAATCCAAAAAAGTAGTTTTATTGTTTATTCACTCTCCGAGCTATTTCACAGGAACAAGTAGGGGGTGCTGTGTGGACAGCCAACACTGCCGGCAGGGGCTTCCGGGCCAAGCTCACGCTGGCCACAAGGCTATCGACTAGATTAGAGACATGAGGGAATTTGAAGAAATTTGTCATTTGATCTGGAACAATCTGTAGGGAGGTCCTGCCACCACGTCTTGGACTAAGCCTTTCTTTCACCTTCAGTTAGATGCTGTGGGTACCCACTCGGGTGGCCCCAATGGCTCTGTGCCGAAAAGAGAGCTAATGGCTCACAGATGTCACTAACAGTGAAAGAGCTAAGGGGCAGGCTTCATTGTCTGTAGAAGCCAGTAACATGTCACCAAGGTCCAGATAAACACCTGTGGGGGGGTCAGATGCCAGAGTCCTCATCCTCATAGGGAGGGCAGAAAGCAGTTGGATCCGCAGCTAAGAGATGTTCTTTGCACAGAACTGTCTAGGCCCAGCTTGGGACGGGGCAGTCTGTTCCCTAACTTCCAGTGTCAGTTTTCAGGTTTCTCAGCAACTCTATTTGGAATCTCTTTTTCAGAACTGAAGAATCAAACATTCCTAGTGAAAGTGCTTCATGAGAACCTCTTCAGCTTCCTTCCAGACTCTGAGGATGTTGGAAGGAAATGCCCAGCCTCAATTTCCTCAGTGGGTCTTGTCCACCCCTATTCTCATTTTGCCTTTGGTAGAGGCAGGGGTGCAGCCTGCCACAGTCTGGGTTCAGGCTAGAAAGCTTCAGGCTGTTGCTGGTATGTCCTCCATTCAGTTGGCAAAGTGGGACAAGCCCATAAGACACCACATCATCAGTTTGGGTCTGAAAGACTCTGCTGGTAGGGGGTAAGGGGGTTGATTTATAAGTAGGGAGGCAGCGGGTACAGGGAAGGCGGGATAAGCAAGCAGGAGGCCCTCTAAGAGTTCCCATCACTGAACTGCTCTTTTAACCATTTCATATGCTGAGGGGTCACTGATGTTTGAAAAACTCCTGCCACAGGGCACAGGTGCCAGGGAAGAAATGTGTAGAATTTTAGGGAGAACAGCAGCTTGTTCCTGGCACAATGTTCTTTAGAGCCAGAAAGAGAAAAAGGTGGTGCAGTCTCTAGACCCTCTAGATTCACAGAAAATCATGAGCAGGTTTGGAAAAAAAATTCTCTTCTTTGGACTGAGGTTCAATAAAAGAACACATCTCTTCTCTCTGGAGACTGACTTTTTTCACTTGCAAGGTTGGCACTGGCAGGTCCACCATCTGTGGGGAAATATATTTTCTTATAGTGGGCTGAGCTGGGAGGCAATCCTGTGCTTCTGGCTATCTGGGCAGAGTTGTAATTCTCCCACACTGCAGACTCCTGAGGATGGGCTAGGTGTCAATCTTGCTGGAGAAGACTTAGGAAGGGCTTATCATTCCCATTGGGCTGGGGCTCTGAGATCACGTGCCCACTGGAGTAGACCTGAGAGTAGACAGGCTCTGAAGTGCTGGGGCTGGCTAGGGAGGGGTAGTGCCACGGCTAGTCAGATTCAAACGGGGGGGGGGGGGGGGGGGCGCTCCCGGTCAGGGACGCTGGGTACTGATCCATAGTCAGTATGGCCTCTTGAACTGGGCCCACTCAAGCTGCAGTTGATGGCACCATATGCAAAAGATGCTTCTGGCTCTGGCTCTGGCTTTGTCCACTGAGATGAGAAACACCACTGGTTTGGAGGCATGTCACTATCATTCCTCAGGATCAACATCTGTGCCCTGGCTCAAGGTGCTCAATCCTTGAGGGCTCTTGACATTGCTCAGAGCTCTGGAGAAATGTTTGTCCACTACGCTGCCCATGTCTCCTTGGAAATAGGTGAACAGGACACACTGGGTGTTCTACTCTGTCTTTATAGGTCTCTGTAGCTGGATATCAGTCTTCTCCATTTCTTCCATTGTGAGTGACACAGGTAAGTGGTAGCTTAATTCCTGACCATCAACTGAGACAGCCCCTGTTTGTACACTTTAAATCAAAGTATGATAGGGTTGTTGGCATGATGGTCTCCTAGAGTGAGAAAAGAACTCAAGTCCCCAGCGGCACAGGGACACCCGGATGGGAGCTGTTTCTGTGGAGGACTGGCCCTGGGGCTTGAGTGCTGTACTCTCCCTATGCTTCACCTTCTAGGGGCTATGACCTGTACTGTGCCTTGAGAATCTCTCATTTATGCTTTAGTTTGTTCTTCTGTAGAATGGAAATGTGAATCCCGACATCAGAAAAGCAGTTTGAAAATCAAAAGATAACTCTTTGGCCTGGTGTGGAATGTGTGACAACTACCTTGCCTGTGGAAATTCTGTCTTCATGCCCAGGAATTGGCTTCCTTCCTTAAATCTCTCAATGTTGTATTTTGCAATATGGATTTATATTCAATTTTTATTATTTTTTATGACCTCTGTATCTTTGAAAGTGAAAATCTTTGAGTTTAGGGGTCAATTCTAAATTTACTTGGTTACATTTAAATTTGTACACTTTCCCAATTTAACCAGCAATCTCCATCACCACCTTCACGTCACAAACATAATTCCTTCTGGAATTGCATTGTCTGACCACTGCTGGGCCTCAGGGCCTTGGTCACTACTCCACAAGGCTCTTTCCAGAGTCATACTCAGCAGGATGGAGGCTCTTAAAGTAGCTTTGTAGCTGCAGAACTGACTTATAGGAAGAGACCAAAGGGAAACAGTCAAGTCTACCCTGGCTGTGGGTGGCCCGTCTCCTGGGACGATCCCACCTCTTCCCTCCCATCCACTTCCATAGCTATGTCCTCATACCTTCCCGGGGAGAACGTGCAGAGACCCCAGCCGCAGTCTGTCCTGTTCCTAAGAGCCACAAGGGCTCACCCGCCACACCATCCCCAGGCCCATGAGTCATGCACATAGCCCCAGCCACCATGACTCCCTCAGACACCTGGTCTGAGCTCATCCCTGTGCCTCAGTTTCCCCAATGGCCAACCAAGAACGGACACATTTTCCCTGCCTACCTCATGGAGCTGTTCTGAGGATCCATGTAAAAGCACTTCCTCCAAGGAAGATGATGCAGACTGAAAACCATCGGTGGCTGAGCCGATGCAGCTGCCAGCGTGTGGAGGGTGGCGTGGGGGTGTGAGTTAGGTGGGTCCCAGGCAGAAGCAGGCCCCTCAGAGCAAGGGTTCTCAGCCCATTGGGTGACCAGATGGAACTAGGACTCAGGTCACGCCACCCCTTACCATTGGGCAAGGCCCAGGCCAGGAGGTGGCCCACTGTTGCCTCCTCCCATGTTGTCCCCTGGGTCAGTGTCTCCTCAGGGCAGGCCGGCTAGTGTCCTGAGTCAGTGTCATGGCTGCAGCTCAGGGAGTGGCCAAGGATGGCCTTGTTGCACTATCCTCGCCCCCAGATGGGAAGACTGGACTCCTCTCTGGGGTCTGGCCTTTGTCCTGGAGCAGGTTCCACATTAGGAGACAGGGCCACTTATATCTGTGGGGTAGCTGCCTGAGCTCCTATGCCTGTCCCATGCCCCCTTCCAGACCTGGCCTCTGTCTGGGGAGGAGAGGAAACATGTCTCCTGTGTGAACCTGAGGGCTGGGCTTGGTGGCCACCATGGGGCCTGAACCTGTAGACCGATGGGTGCCCCCTCCGTCTCTACAGACCTACTTGAAGGCCCTCATCCAGTTCATGTCCAGCTAGCTCATTGTCCATTGCTTAATTTCTAGAATGTATGTGTTGCTAGGGTTTTGGTTTTTTTTTTTTTTCCTTTCTAAGTAAAAAACGGGATTGATATAAATAGCCTCTTTGGGGAACAGATTCTAGTCTGTAATGTATGCACCCATGTAGACTCTTAAGGTGCTGACCCAACAGTAATAAACCTGGAGAGCGCCTTCCTCCAAAAAAAAAAAAAAAAAAAGAATTGCATTGTCTGATAAAGTGATCTGGACCCACTTTTGAGCACTGGGAGAGAGGTTGATGTTGGGAGGGGCTGCATTTTTAATTTTCTTGTAAAACAACTTAAATTTAAAAGCAATTACTCTGTTCAGTTATTGGAAAAGTTGGGATGTGTTTGAAGAGCTTGGGCATGTTAACCTAATTTTTCCACAGTACATTTTATGATATTGAAATGCAAATCAAGTTTTCTACAATAAAAATTTAGTATCAGATTGAATGAAATAGACACCCCATTTAGAGGATTTAGGATGAAAAAAAGAATGTAAATATTGCATTACTAATGTCTTTATATTGATTACATATTGAAACAAAGATATTTTGGATTCTTTGGATTATATAAAATATATTATTAAAATATTATTATTATAATATTATTATTATATATATTATTATAATATTATTATTATATTATTATAATATTATTATAAGAATACAGTATATAATACATAGCATATACAAAATATGTGTTTATCAAGTGTTTCTGTCATCTGTAAGGATTCTGCTCAATTGTAGGGTATTAGCAGTTAGGTTTGGGGGAGTCAAAAGTTCCACCCAGATTTTCAACTGTGCGGGGAATCAGCGCCCTTAACCTTTGTTCAAGGACCATCTATATTTCTAACAAACCCAGTGACAGAGACTGGCTCCAAACTAAAATGAAACATTGTATAAAAAATTTTAAAAAGAACAAAAGGAAATGACATTAGGGAACAAAGGGAGGCTTGTCAAAGAAAACATTACTCATCAAAGCAAGAAAAGATAGCTAGCTAGAAAAATTGTCCTTAGAATTCTTCAAGGGCAGGGTATCAGGAGCTGGAGACATCTTGAAGATCTGGGCTAACATTCTTTTTTTTTTTTCTTGAAAGTATATTTTGTTAAGAGAGGGCATCCAAAAATGTTTATAACCCAATGATAGTCAAAAATTGCTTGAACTTTTGTCCAGAGAATGTATATTCTGTGTTTTTTTTTTTTATTTATTTTTATTTTTTTTTTTTATTTTTAAGCAAAGTTAATCGCTGATGAAGTGCAAAAGCATTTCATGGATAGGAAGGGAATGGTTTGCTGTTTCTGGAGTCCAGGTAAAGACCGAAAGAGACAGATAAGAAAATCAGGTCAATTCAGTTACAGTGTCTACTATTTGGTCAATGAGTACAGGAAGAATGTCAAGGAAGCACATCATGAAGTTTCATAAATATTTATCTTGCAGGTTCTATCGTTTAATTTTTTTCCAGCAGGATTCACAGTATGAGACACAGTTTCTGAGATTTGGAAGTAAGGAAAAAAGAATAAGCCATAATGCTTAATATCATAAAAGGTTAAAGACCACACAAAGGACAATGAACTTTAATCATCTCACTGTTTGCTATTGAATGAATGTAGCAAATTTAGCAGGGGTTAATTTGGTAGAGATGCAAATAATTTTTGTCAGGTGTAACAGCTCTATCTCTAAAGGTTTATGGTCTCTTGGACATTACTAATTTTGTTTCAACCTCATTCAACAATCCTATTCCAATATCTCTGTGTTAAGTTATTTATAAGTGCCCTAATTTCTTAAATATTCTTTGAACCTATCAGAGTATTTTATCTTTTTCTGTCAATGATGGTTTAAGTAAACTCTTTGTCAACATGTTTATTTTGTATTTTCTGAATTGTAATTTCACCTTTTTGAGAAAAGATGAACTAGTGATGTTATGGGACTTTGACTTGATTGGACATGAACAGAGTGTCATAGAGCTGCTGATCCTCTCTACTTCTGTAGGCCTGGGAAATTCAACATTAGGCCCACTGTGGCATGGCAAATCATTGGTGAGCAGGAAGGTTGAAAGTGCAGATGGGAAAGCCGAGTCTCCATCAGGCATGCAGACACCGAGGACAAGGTCCCAGACTAGGGCAGCTCTGAAACTTGCTAAGAAATACCCATATTAAAGGGATAGACTGCACACATCGCCACATACAGCAAAGCCTAAAGGGCCTGCCCAAGTGTTTTGAATTTATTTTACGAGAATGTGTTTCTGTTTGACTGTTTATTAGGGTCTAGTATCTGAAAAATCTGAATTTAGATAATTTGTAGCATGTTGATAATTCCAGTGATTTTTGTCCATTGCAGATAGAAATTCTGTCAGCAGAAAAGATTGTCTAGAGATTACAATTATGCCATAGGACCATAACCCTTTTTGATCTAAATTTGCTCTTTTTGTTTTATTCCAATCTTTGGAGGGGAGGGAAATTTTCCCTCCATCCCTTTTGGTTCTTGGCTGGGGCCTCTGTTACAAAATACAGATTAGCAGGAGAAAAGCAATCAAGTTTATTAACATGTATATTTCATATATACATGGGAGAAACCCTGGGAGGTGCCTTAGAACCGCAAAGAGGTGTCATACAATATCTTCAAAATGACAATAAATACATAAAGTGACAGGCACAAAGGAAGGCAGGTCTAAGCTTTAAAGGATGAAAACCCTGGGAAGGTAAATATGTGGGAGGAAACAGAGTAGGGTTTGCAGATTCCTCTGGTGTCTCTCTGGGTTGTTGATTCTAGAGGTCTCCCTTATAGAATTCATATCCTGCCTTAAGGCAGAAAATGGAAAGTGTAAAATGGAGCTTTTCTTGTGGTTGTTGCTTAACTGCCTTTAACCCCCAATCTCTGTCAAAGAGGAATACTGTGGGGTAATTATTCCGGTTTCCCTCACTTCCTTGAACTATCCAGTCTTAATGTCCTATTCCTCCTTTGAATGAAGTTTATCTTCCTGATAGTCCCTTATTAATGAGCTATGTATTAGGAAAACTCACTATATGAGACTCAGCTTATTATTTTGAGTTTTATACTTTGATAATGCATAACATAATGGCACAAAGACCAATTTCTCCATGTGAAAAATGATCAGATCTGTATTTGCTTTTTTAGGCTGAGGCCTACCTAGTGGATTGGAGATCCATTAAAAAAGCATGACTTGACTCCCCTAGAGTTTTACTCCACTGATAATAGTAATTGTAAATGTTATCCTTTTCTTTCACTCCAAAAGGATAGAAGGCTGCATCTAAACAGGGAGTTCACAACAGTGTGCTTTTTGGCCTTTAGTACCTAGAAGCCATTCTGTGCGGTTATCAAGCAGTTTGAAAGACATCTTGGCAGTAGTAAAGCGTTTTCCTACAATTAAACAATGGATTATATAACCTTACACACAATTACTATGAACACAAGTAGGGCCGTTACCAAATCAGTGCATGCATCTAATAACGGTTCCAGAGTATTTTTGAAAGACAAACTCCTTTCACCAAGGAAGCTTTAAGAAAAGTACTACAACAGTTTTTGACAAAGTAGGTGGCTCTGAAAAGAGCCTTATTCAAAGTGCGGGGGTTTATGCCCTCTCCCCGCGGATGCGGCGCGCCAGCTGGATGTCCTTGGGCATGATGGTGACGCGCTTGGCGTGGATGGCGCAGAGGTTGGTGTCCTCGAAGAGCCCCACCAGGTAGGCCTCGCACGCCTCCTGCAGCGCCATGACGGCCGAGCTCTGGAAGCGCAGGTCGGTCTTGAAGTCCTGCGCGATCTCGCGCACCAGGCGCTGGAACGGCAGCTTGCGGATCAGCAGCTCCGTGGACTTCTGGTAGCGCCGGATCTCGCGCAGGGCCACCGTGCCGGGCCGGTAGCGGTGCGGCTTCTTGACGCCGCCGGTGGCCGGCGCGCTCTTGCGGGCCGCCTTGGTGGCCAGCTGCTTGCGCGGGGCCTTGCCGCCCGTCGACTTGCGCGCCGTCTGCTTCGTGCGAGCCAAGACAAAGATACGGAAAAGTAAACTGACGGAAGCAGTCAGCTGCTGGTTCTGACCTTATTCATAGATCAGTCGGGTTCGTAGGTCCCGCGCTGTTATCTAATTGGTTCTCAGGTTGCTTTCCTGAGACATGATTGGATTGCCATTAAGGATGGACTATAGAAACATTATTTCGTTACATTTATTCCTAGTTTACTTGAAATTGAGGTCATAAAAGCGAGGTTTCACTTAAGAGTTGATTTGAATGTACTTCATTGCTCTTTTTGTGAAAAGCCAGAAACAAACACAAAATATCTAGTAAGAATACAGTCGGCCGTAAAACTCATAAAGCCCGCCCTGATAGGTGATTGGGAAGGTAATGGCTCTTTTCCTCCCCAGTTGTTACGTTTTAGACTTTCGGACCGTAACTTGAATATACCACATACACAATTACGTACGTTTTTATATGTAAGCTAAACAAGTTCAACATGGTTTCGATTGCCATCTTTGTCATTTACCTATCTTACGCCACTACCTTAGGTCCTTCAACACTTGAAATGAGCACTACGTAACAAGAACTGAATCAAGAGTTACGCACTTCTTAAACCGAGAAATTTTAAAAATCACATCACCTAGGGTTTTTAAGTATCCCAGCGCTTTCCACAAAATATGGGTGGCTCTGAAAAGAGCCTTTCATTTACGGGATACGGGCTGCTGGGTTAGTAAAGTTTCACTTCCCCTTGGCCTTGTGGTGGCTCTCGGTCTTCTTGGGCAGCAGCACGGCCTGGATGTTGGGCAGGACGCCGCCCTGCGCGATGGTCACGCGGCCCAGCAGCTTGTTGAGCTCCTCGTCGTTGCGGATGGCCAGCTGCAGGTGGCGCGGGATGATGCGCGTCTTCTTGTTGTCGCGGGCCGCGTTGCCCGCCAGCTCCAGGATCTCGGCCGTCAGGTACTCCAGCACGGCCGCCAGGTACACCGGCGCGCCCGCCCCGACCCGCTCCGCGTAGTTGCCCTTGCGGAGCAGGCGGTGGACGCGGCCCACCGGGAACTGGAGCCCGGCCCGCGACGAGCGCGTCTTGGCCTTGGCGCGAGCCTTGCCGCCCTGCTTCCCGCGTCCCGACATAGCTTCTAGCACCTGAGAAAACGAGATCACTGAGAAATTAAAGAAATGTCCCTAAGACAACCAAAAGACACCAGTTATAGTGCTGGATGGAAGTGTAAACCTCGAGTTAGGATTGGTTAAAGTCCCGTTTGGCTGTCCAACCAATAAGGAAGGAGATGTGACGCACTCAAATTTACATATTTCCCGTCACTAATTCTTTGTCAAATCAGATCTGGCTATTCTTGCATACCTTATTTGCATAGATGGCCTATAAAAGAAGACACTGTCTTTGTAGGCGGACATTTTAGGACTTTTTCTTGTCTGTTGCTAGATTTCTTCGTCATCGAGATGCCCGAGCCAGCCAAGTCCGCGCCGGCCCCGAAGAAGGGCTCCAAGAAGGCGGTGACCAAGGCGCAGAAGAAGGACGGCAAGAAGCGCAAGCGCAGCCGCAAGGAGAGCTACTCGGTGTACGTGTACAAGGTGCTGAAGCAGGTGCACCCCGACACGGGCATCTCGTCCAAGGCCATGGGCATCATGAACTCGTTCGTCAACGACATCTTCGAGCGCATCGCGGGCGAGGCGTCGCGCCTGGCGCATTACAACAAGCGCTCGACCATCACGTCCAGGGAGATCCAGACGGCCGTGCGCCTGCTGCTGCCCGGGGAGCTGGCCAAGCACGCCGTGTCCGAGGGCACCAAGGCCGTCACCAAGTACACCAGCTCCAAGTAAACGTGCCAAGTAAGCGTCTCCTTCCCAACCCCAAAGGCTCTTTTCAGAGCCACTCCATTCTCACCCAAGGAGTTGTAACACAAGTATTAACATTTAGGCGTCATTTTGGCACTGAAATTGCTGGGAGACTATCGATTTAAAGCAAACGGTCTCCACGTCCTTAGTGAAGCATGCCCTCGGTTTAGGAGTTTATGCAGTTCTTATATTGTCCATGATAACAGCCTTTCCCGAGGCACTCCTTTTCTACCTGGCTTTCCAGGGAATGGTAAGGAGGCTTGAAAGAATTAGGTGTTCTGGCTTTCTCATCCTTCACTTCGTCGTGTGTCCTGGTACTAGCGGTTAATCTCACCGCCCCCTCCACCCTTTATGAAATACACACAGTCCCAGGTTTTTCACTCCTTCCTCCCTCCACCTCACCAACAAGCCTGAGTTCCACTTGGCATCTTTAAAAATTAACTTATTTCACTCTGGGATGCATCGGTTTTGTCTTTGAAGTGTCTGAAAACCTGTATATTTTTTAGTTTAACTATATTAAAAAAATACGTAGTTTTCCATTTTCTTGAGTAATGCGTTGCTCCAAGCCTCCGCTGATTTTAAAAAGGGTCTTGACTACATTTGAAAGCATTTGCTTATTGCACCTCCTTTTTCCATCAGGCACTTTGATAACCATATAAAATATGTGTTTATTCCAGAATACAGAAGTGATTGAATTTGAGGGCAGCGGCAGTCCTATGGGATATGGAGTTTCTTCTAGCCTTACCAAGCCTTTCTTTGTGGCTGACTCAAGACCCTTCAGGAAAGTGAACAAAGAATGCACCAAGAAAAGAGATGAGATATATAGCCTAGTGCTGGAGAGCAGATAATTTATGTAAAAGTACTTACCAAAGTGTTGAGAAATCTATCTGATGTGAAGTGTCTTTGAATTCTATCCAGACATCTTTGAAAGAAAACTTTGGTGGGAATGTTCTGCCATGTAAATGAACTTTGGTTCTCATGCTCACTGTGCCTCACTTTATAAAATAAGACTATTCTTAAATATTATTAAACAATAAAGTTCTAAAATAAACTATGGGTACTTTTGTGAAAAAATGCACAAATGCAACAGTTTGTAATACAAATATACAATTTAGAGGGAATTACATTTGACACATTTTTTAATGAACATTGTGAGTATAATTTTCCATTTCTCCCATACTTTATATATAATAAATGGAGGCATTTTGAAGTAGAATTATAATTAGAAGTAATAATACTACAATGAGTGGGGCAAATGTTACTCCATGAAATAAGAGTTGCTGCTTTTAAATCCAGACATTTTAAACACCAGGAAAAAAAGGAAATATAAAATGCTGTTCTCGAAATTATAGATACTTCAACATCATGGGAGCCTACACTATTTAGGAAGAATTTACATGTATAATAATTCTATTTATACATTTATATTTACACATACATGTAGTTGTAATCTTAATGTCACTGAATACAGAATCACTAATTCCTAAATTATGTGGGTGCATTAATTTCTTATTGTTGGTCTGACAGATTATCACAGATTTAGTGGCTTAAATCAGTACAAATTTATAATTTCATAGTTCTGTAGATCAGCATTTGGGTATGGATTTCACTGAGCTAAAATCAAGGGGTCAGGAATTTGGCCTTTTCGGGGGTCTTTCAAAGAAAATTTGTTCGCTTGCCTTTTCCAGCTCCTAGAGGCTATCATCTTTCCTTGGCACAGGGCTGCCTTTCTCAATTTTCAATGCCAGTGACCTCTGGCCAAATCCTCGGGCTGTTACATCTCTGGTTCTGTATTCAGTTGACCTCTTCCAATTTTAAGTATCCATGTGATTACATAGGGCTCACGTGGATAATTCAGGATAATCTCCCTTTAAAAAATCAGGTAATCGGCAATCTTAGTGCCATCTGCAACGTTTATTGCCCTCTGTTATGGAACCTAACATATTCAGACCCTTATAAATTAGGAGTTAGATATAATCGGGATGGCAGTTTTCTGCCCAGCACAAGGGGTCATAGTGTTTTTAGAATTTGATAGAAAACGATATACTTTCTGCTCTATGAGGGGGAAGACATATGGACAAACTACCATAGGTACTTTCAGGGTGTTTATGGACTCCGGGAAAGGTCATATATACCTTGTTCAGATATTTATTTACTTCTGGGACTACATAAAGCAAAAATTGACTATAACAATAAAAGCTCTAATATACAGCAATCTGGTATTTGAAAACCAATTAGATTGTTTTTCATTCTTTTACATTTCTCTCCTTGTTGCTTTTGTTTTGTTTTAAGATGCATATATTCTTTGTGTGTGTCATTTGTGTCATTTGTGTGTGTGCGTGTGTGTGTGCGCGTGCACATTTGTGTCGTGTAGGGAGTAGAGAGTTTGTTATTCATGAAGGAAATTATACAAGAATAGAGTAGTTTTCCTATTTGGGTTGAATCTGTACAAATTTCTTATATGTACATTCTTAGCATTTAATTCAAGTGGGATACCATTCATGGCAGTTTATAACTTTAAGTAGGTTTCTAATTACAAGGAAAAAAGTTTAAGTTTCCCTTACTGTTATATATGTCTGCATATGCCAGGGCAGTGGTAGGTTACCAGAATAACATGTTTTTTTGTTGTTGTTGTTTTGTTTTTGTTTTTTTTTAGTTTAAAAAGAATTTTTGTTGACCAAGAAAGAAAGAAGCTGATTTAAAATCCACTCTGGAGGAAAATAATTTTAAGGGAGAGGCACCAAAATATCTCTAAAAGGTATTTCTTTCCCACACTGCCAGCATCATTACTGCAATGTGGGATTTTGCCAATGGTCTCCCTAATCATTAAACAAGTCTTGGGAAAATTCTCATTACAATTAAATAAGCCCATCTTGTAGTCAGCGATATTTGTTTTTCAATTTTCATGCATTGCCTTGATCCCATTAGTATTTGCAAATTGTATTGCCTTAAGCATATAAGTCCAGGAATCTGGAAATAAACGAGTTTCTTTTTAACCTAACATACCAGTAACAAAAATAGCGCTGCAAATTTCTTAAGCCCTCTTGGCTTTTCATAGAACCAATGTGTAAAGGACACTACATGGAAGGAGTTTCAGTGAAACATCTCTGTACCACCTGAGCCAGGCGTGTAGTCAAAATGGGAAGTAGAGACAAGAGAAATCCATCCTGCCATTAACTATATTTCTACCTTTCTCTTACAACCAGTGAAGAAGTATGTATTTTGAACTGCTAGTACCACACAACCGCAAGCCTAACATTTTCAGCAAAGCAAAGCAAAACACCTTCAGCTGTTACATTAACTCTTAAAGCCATTACAACTTACGCTGAAAAGCTGGCTGGCTCTTAAGTGTCTTAGGGGACATATATGAAGACATTTTGTCAGGCTTATTTGGAGGTCCAGCTCCCAAGGGAAACAGCGGGCGCACGGCCGTCTGGATCTCCCTGGACGTGATGGTCGAGCGCTTGTTGTAATGCGCCAGGCGCGACGCCTCGCCCGCGATGCGCTCGAAGATGTCGTTGACGAACGAGTTCATGATGCCCATGGCCTTGGACGAGATGCCCGTGTCGGGGTGCACCTGCTTCAGCACCTTGTACACGTACACCGAGTAGCTCTCCTTGCGGCTGCGCTTGCGCTTCTTGCCGTCCTTCTTCTGCGCCTTGGTCACCGCCTTCTTGGAGCCCTTCTTCGGGGCCGGCGCGGACTTGGCGGGCTCGGGCATGACGCAGAAGAACTATGCTTCGGAGGTTACAGATATGTGCCCTCCTTACAACGCTCATAATATTTGTATGACTCCTATGGGAGTGAAGTTTTAAGAGTCAGACTGATTGAATAAACTGAAGTTAGTACGGAAATTACGTGTCTTTAATTCTGATTTGTAATTGGTGCAGACGTCAAGATTGTTTTAGCCAATGAAACCGCCTAATTTACAATTCGGCTTGCAAGTATAATTGTTTCTCATTTGCGGAAAGGACTCGTGCTTCCATTTCTTTTTCCTTTGTAACCCAAGGGTTTAGAGGTTGTTAAGATGTCGGGACGCGGGAAGCAGGGCGGCAAGGCTCGCGCCAAGGCCAAGACGCGCTCGTCGCGGGCCGGGCTCCAGTTCCCGGTGGGCCGCGTCCACCGCCTGCTCCGCAAGGGCAACTACGCGGAGCGGGTCGGGGCGGGCGCGCCGGTGTACCTGGCGGCCGTGCTGGAGTACCTGACGGCCGAGATCCTGGAGCTGGCGGGCAACGCGGCCCGCGACAACAAGAAGACGCGCATCATCCCGCGCCACCTGCAGCTGGCCATCCGCAACGACGAGGAGCTCAACAAGCTGCTGGGCCGCGTGACCATCGCGCAGGGCGGCGTCCTGCCCAACATCCAGGCCGTGCTGCTGCCCAAGAAGACCGAGAGCCACCACAAGGCCAAGGGAAAGTAAAGTGGTAAAAAAATAACAATCTTAATTCATCGAGGTGTTACTTTTAACCAAAGGCTCTTTTCAGAGCCACCCCCATACTCATTGAAAAGGGCTTACATTTTTTTTTTTTTAATTAATTGTAACTAGTTGAAAAACCCTTGCAGGGTAGTTCATCACCCGGGAGTAGATGTTTGTGCTTCCAACTACACAGAAAGATGAAACTAATCAGTTTAGAGTTACCATAAAAAAGTTGTCACTGGCAAATTAAAATGATATAGAGAGATTGTGCTACACGTGTTTATATACTGCAGTCTCGGCATTGTAAACCATCAGATAATGTGAAGCATAACGCTTGGTTTATGTTGGAAGTTTAGATTCAAATCCAATTAGTGATAAAACTATGCCTTCATTTTAATTTTTTTATTAAGGATTTTATTTATTTATGAGACAAAATGAGAGAGAGGCAGAGACAGGCAGAGGGAGAAGCAGGTTCTCTGCAGGGAGCCAGGTGTGGTATTAGATCCCCAGACCCTGGGATCATGCCCTGAGCCAAAGGCCCATGCTCAAATACTGAGCTATGCAGGCGTCCCAAAACTATACCTTTATTGATACATTATTGAAAGCTGTTGTTTTGCACCTTGGTAGGCAAAAGCATCTGCAATTCAGACTTTAAAAAACAATAAACCATTAAGTAAACCAATAAACCCGACTACTGGGCTACGGCCATTCTGTTGTAATCTGGAATACAATGCTATATGCCCTGGAATCAGTTGTCCTTTAGACAGAGCTTCTTCTCTGGGTTCAACATGACTTTAAAAAGACAATGATATCTGTACCATTTACCACTTTGGGTGTCTTTTAACATTTTCACAAATTTTGCTTAGTGCAAATATGTTTGATGAAATTATAGTAATAAGTATACATTCAGCTGTATAAAATATATTTAAAAATCTGACTTTGGGGGATCCCTGCATGGCTCAGTGGTTTGGCGCCTGCCTTTGGCCCAGTTTGTGATCCTGGAGTCATGGGATCAAGTCCCACATCGCGCTCCAGGCATGGAGCCTGCTTTTCCCTCCTTCTGTGTCTCTGACTCTCTCTCTTTCTCTCTGTGTCTATCATGAATAATAATAAATAAATAAGTCTTAAAAAAAATATCTGACTTTGAGGGCGGCCCTGGTGGCTCACTGGTTTAGCGCAGCCTTTAGCCCAGGCCCTGATCCTGGAAACCCGGAATCCAGTCCCATGTCAGGCTCCCCCCCATGTCTCCCTCTGCCTCTCATGAATAAATAAATAAAATCTTAAAAACAATAAAATAAAATAAAAAATCTGACTTTGAACAGAGGCATCAAGAAATAGACCTTAAATTAGCCTTCCTAAACTCGATCGAAGGTAAAAAATTACGTGGACAATCGCATCTAGAGGGTGTCTTTTCAAAATTATGTAAAGAAAGCCAGTTTGAGAGGCCATACTTTAAATTTTTATTCAGCTCACAAGAAGTATCATTGTAATAATTTGCATTAAATTCTGCTTTTAAAAGCTAGAGAACATTGTAAATAAACAGTTAAGGTAGATAATAGATCACTATAAATAAGGTAGAGATGAGAAAGTTGAAAACATAAGCAGTTAGGTTAATAGATTGGAGGAAGATATTGATTTTTTTCTTTGAAGACATTAATTTTTGGATTAAATGCACTGGAGATCATGTGATTCAGGGAGTGAAGGTTACTAACCTATATTGGTTTGATTCCCTTGGAGCCTTGGAATTAAATGTCTGTCCAATCAGAGAGAGAGATAGAGTGTGGTATGGTTTCCTCTTTCCTTCATGTAAGTGTTGAAGTGTTGTGGTTAATTTTAGGATGCCTTGCAGGAAGGCAACTGCTTGCTTGTCCATCAGGCCTTGCGCAAACAGCTGTCACCATGGAAGTGGATGGGCGGCAAGGCCCCGCGCAAGCAGCTGGCCACCAAGGCGGCCCGCAAGAGCGCGCCGGCCACCGGCGGCGTCAAGAAGCCGCACCGCTACCGGCCCGGCACGGTGGCCCTGCGCGAGATCCGGCGCTACCAGAAGTCCACGGAGCTGCTGATCCGCAAGCTGCCGTTCCAGCGCCTGGTGCGCGAGATCGCGCAGGACTTCAAGACCGACCTGCGCTTCCAGAGCTCGGCCGTCATGGCGCTGCAGGAGGCGTGCGAGGCCTACCTGGTGGGGCTCTTCGAGGACACCAACCTCTGCGCCATCCACGCCAAGCGCGTCACCATCATGCCCAAGGACATCCAGCTGGTGCGCCGCATCCGCGGGGAGAGGGCGTAAATTCTTTTAAGCCGGTGATAGCATCTAGCCTTAAGCTCAAAGGCTGTTTTTAGAGCTAAGGTCCATCCCTTTTCTAATGAAAGGTTGCTGTGTACTTGGTTGAATTGTGAAAGATGCTGGAGGAAGCAAGTGATACAATTCTTTCATAAGATTAGTTGTGTGGCTCTGAAAAGAGTCGTTAAAGCATTCTTCTGTAGCCTGAATTCTTACTTCTTGGCGGCCACCGTATTGGGTTTGGCTGCTTTGGCCTTGGCCGCTTTCTCCTTTTTTGGGCTCTTGGCCACCTTCTTGGTGACGGTGGCCGTGGCGGGCTTCTTGGCCTTCTTCGGGGTCTTCTTGGCGCTCTTCTTGGGGGTGCCGGTCCCCGCTGCCTTCTTGGGCTTCTTGGCCGTCCCCGCCGCCCGCTTGGGCTTGGCCGCGCCCGCCTTCCTGGCCTTGGCCTCCCCGGAGGCCGCCTTCTTGTTGAGCTTGAAGGAGCCCGAGGCGCCGGTGCCCTTGGTCTGCACCAGGGTCCCCTTGCTCACCAGGCTCTTGAGGCCCAGCTTGATGCGGCTGTTGTTCTTCTCCACGTCGTAGCCGGCGGCCGCCAGCGCCTTCTTGAGCGCGGCCAGGGACACGCCGCTGCGCTCCTTGGACGCGGCCACGGCCTTGGTGATGAGCTCGGACACCGGGGGCCCGGACGCCTTGCGCTTGGCTGCGCCGGCGGTCTTGTGGGCCTTCTTCACCGGCGTTTTCTGAGCGGGGTTGGGGCGGGGGGGGGGGGGGCGCGCGGCAGGAGCGGTCTTGGACACGGTGGGTTTGGGGTCCTAAAGCTGAAAGGAGAAAATAATATTAATCGAGTCTAGGATTTGAGCTCCTGGCCCAGTGTGCGTGCGTGTGTGCGTGTGTGCGTGTGTGTATAGACAACAAAGACGCTGCGCGCTGATTGGCTCCGAGCTCAGTCCTCCAACATGATAGCAGCCTGGTGTCAGCTCTGTCCTGGAATTGTGTTTGCTACAGTTGGGGAAAGCAATAATAATTAAAATTTCCTGGGGAGAAATCACGCTGATTACATTCTATAGCGAAGCGGGACCCCTTACGCTTTGACATTTTCCAGTTTTCATCATCTGGGTTTCAGCTCTTTTCAAAAGCCCCTGACACCCTGAGAGATTCACAGGTTAGAGAGACAACTTCTTGATTTTCATTTAAAATACAAATTCATCGCTTTGTGCTTTTGATAACTTGCTCTCTAGGGTTATTCTATACATTCTTGGCTTCTCATACGTTCAACAGCTGCTTAGTAAGGGTTCAAAGGAACTATCAATGTAGCCAGCTCCAATGAACACCAGTGGGTTCTGAGTAGTCCAACTATGTCTCTCCTTAGAGAGACTTGATCCTTTTATCAATATACAGGATGCATGTTTCAGCAACCATATTCCTATTAAATATGGTAAATTATTGTGAAAATTATGGGGTTTTGGTCCCTTTACATGGTGGTGAGCAAAAGAACCCAGTCAAAAAAAATGATCTATCTGTAGTAATAGGAAGGAGAGAGAAAAACCTAAACAGAGTTCTAAATAAGCATTATCAAATTTATACTCCTGTAATTCAGCTTCTCCCTGGAGGAGAAGCCAAATCCCCACAAAGTCTACTAAAACTCCACAAACGGATTAGTGCTGAATTCAATCTTTCAGTGCTTATTATTTTTAAGGAGTTCTGGAAAGAAAGTTGTAGGAAACTAGGATGCTCTGTTAGGCTCATCATTTCGAGGAGTGAATAGTGAGTGAAGGAGCAGAGAAACATCCACAATAATATATCATAATCATTTTGTGAGTGCTTATTTGCGGATAGTAAACGCTTTACATGGGTTTTCCCTTTGAAAATTCAATGCTCAGGATCCCTGGGTGGCGCAGCGGTTTGGCGCCTGCCTTTGGCCCAGGGCGCGATCCTGGAGCCCTGGGATTGAATCCCACGTCGGGCTCCCGGTGTATGGAGCCTGCTTCTCCCTCTGCCTATGTCTCTGCCTCTCTTTCTCTCACTCTCTGTGTGACTATCATAAATAAATTAAAAAAAAAAAAAAGAAAATTCAATGCTCTACGACTTAGACTTTCTTATACATTTGGAAAGGAAAAGAAGCGAGTATAGCCCGCCCGAGGTCCTGTAGGTAGCACGGCGGCAGGCTGTGTCCAGAGCCGCGTTCTAGGTCATGCCAAAGGCCGGAGCACCAGAACGTGGAGGCGGACACCGCGCTACCTGTAAGCTGTGCATAACTAAGTATACACTGAAGTCGCAGAGTGGAGACTCACAGCAGAACCAGGCTCTCCTCACTGTGGCATATGCTCAGCGCAGCCTTCAGTGTGGAACCTGACTTGACTTTGAAATGTTTAAGGCGATTCTGTCCGTTCCCTCCGCAGGGACCGGACAGCCTGCATCCCAGCCAGCCGCCCTCCGTAGGGACCGGACACCCATCGGTCGATAACACGAACAGAATCTTAGCAATACAGATGGGATTAGCTTCAAATTTTATTGAAAACCTCTCCTAGGGACGACAGCGAGGAGGATCTAAATATTTCTGCCCTTGTTTGGGAAATGTGAAGGACGAGGTCTTTGTGGAAAGCGTATGCATTGGTGCCCGGCATAGCGGGTGGCCGGCATAGCGGCTGCAAGTGCTGCAAGGCCATTGCACGGATCACATACTCGAGAGGATTTACGGAATCCCCTTCCCCCGGCACAGACTCCTGCTTGGGGCGCCCGGCCTTCCGGGTCTGCACAGTCTGAGCAAAGGCTAGAAGGGCGATGGGCGGGAACGGAGTGTGGATCCGCCCCTGCGCTTGCGGTTTTCAAACAGGTCCGTCACATTGTTATAAAAGTGCGGCGTGGCGGCAGCGGGTAGTGCCGTGCAGGCTCGGGAGGTTTTGGTGTGGTCATGTCTGGTCGCGGCAAGGGCGGGAAGGGGCTGGGCAAGGGCGGCGCCAAGCGCCACCGCAAGGTGCTGCGCGACAACATCCAGGGCATCACCAAGCCCGCCATCCGGCGGCTGGCCCGGCGCGGCGGCGTCAAGCGCATCTCGGGCCTCATCTACGAGGAGACCCGCGGGGTGCTCAAGGTGTTCCTGGAGAACGTGATCCGGGACGCCGTCACCTACACGGAGCACGCCAAGCGCAAGACGGTCACGGCCATGGACGTGGTCTACGCGCTCAAGCGCCAGGGCCGCACCCTCTACGGCTTCGGTGGCTGAGTTGTGAGTTCAGCTCCAGGAAATCCCAGTTTGCAACCAAAGGCCCTTTTCAGGGCCACCTATCTAGTCTACAGAAAGAGGTGCTCACTTTGTACTATCGCTGTGAATTTCTTACTTCGGCAGACTACACCTAGTTGGGTCTCCATTCGCCCAGGCAACTGCTCCCATTCTAAATTTGACCCCTTCATGCCTGTCCGTCGTGAGGCATCCTGGGGGGTGGGGGGGAGGACCTGTCCGCCTCTCCACTGAATTGCATCCAGAGGTTCTGATCTTCCTCCAAGACCACCTAATGTACACGTGCTATAGGTCCACTTAAAAGGTGCTTTAATCAAGTGCCTTCGTTTATTATCGGACAGAATCTTAGACTTCCGAGGTCCCTTCAGTTAACAGGTGATGGTTCTATGGTCTGCATGCAGCCTATCCTGACTGTGCGAGCCCAGGTTTTTAGGGTTTAAATCCCACCTTGCCTAGGATCAGCAGATTAGGGAAAAATTCCGTTGGTTTTCTAGTGAGTTCCCGCTTTCTTGTTCTTAGGTTCTTTAAGCATGCCACAGACTGCCACTTTACCCCTGTATCCTTTGGTGTGATCCCAGTGTGTTTGGTTTTGTGGAGAGTCTTAGAGGTTCCTTGCTGTGTAGGCTGGCTCCCCCCCCCCCCCCCCCAAACATTAAGATTGTTCACTTGAACAGAATAAACTACATAGCTGGGCGGGTGGCCTTGTAGCCTTAGGCAACATGTCCCCGCTTTCCTGGAACACAGGTAAGAATGTGGCTAAGAGCTGCAAAAGTCAGAAGTCACTCCCAGGTCTGGGCTTTCCCCTTTCCCACCAGGTAAGAAGGTGATCCAACAGTCCCTTGGCAGGGACATCAGGTCCCAGGGGATAGCAGAGCAATGACTTGAAGGGAAAAGGTCCTGGATTTATCAGGAGGAGCAGAGTTGCCCTTCAGAGGGGAACTGATCACGGTGGATCTGTCCTGTGTGACATGAATAACTCCTTAAAGTTAAAGCTTGAAAGTACGAACTGAATCTCACATGATTTGGGAGTAAATACAAGCAATGAGGAATTTATTTTCACCCTGATTCAGGAAGAAGTCATGAATTTTTCCTAAGGCCCACTGAAATGTCTTCCATTCACCCATCTGGGTAAATAACACTAACAAGGCCTCAGTACGTAGTAGTCTACTTTTTGAGCAAATCATAGGTTAAGTTTACAAGTTCCCAATATCATCTCAGGTATATATAAAATCTATGAAACTGGAAGCCTTGTACAGAGAGAGATTTGTGCTTGTGTTGTCTTTGGTTGAGTCACTTAACCTCTCTGTGTCTCCGTTGCCCCATCTGTAAAATGGGGAAAACAGTAGTATCGACCTTATAGGTTTGGGGTGAATAAAACCAAACCATTTTGTCCAGTGCATGGTGCACGGTAAGTGCTCTATGTTTTCTCTTTGATTATTATTGCTATTACTATTATCATTATTGCTCATGAAATTAGGCCCAGAGAAAAAGAAGGGGACCTATAAATTATGAATACATGCTCTTAAAGTCCTGACCTGTCTCCTTCTGTCTTTGTGGTCTGCAGCAAATCACTAACCACTCTCCATCCTAAGTAACGTGAGGGTAAGTTAATACTTCTGTGACACTGAGCAGGATAGTGGAGGATGATTAACATGACCATATTTGACTTTACATGTTTTCCTGAGAAGTTGTGAGTGAAACGATGAACGATTTGTGGATGCAACCATAAAAACTCAATTCCAGTTTATTTAAGCAATGTAAAAAACTTTTGAAGGAGATGTTCTCCTACCACCCTGACAAAAGTGCTGAGCAGGCAGGACTTTCTGTTCTGTCCTCTTTTCTAGTTTCTAGGAAAGCAAATCTAACTGATCCAGCTGGAGAGGTGCCAGCATCAGTCATCCATGATGACCCAAGACAGAGAGGAACAACATAGTGCGGACACTTAAAGCCTAGGTAAGAGGGAATACTCCTGAAGCTGTCCCCCCGAAATCTGGGGGTAACTCTCTGTTACCTATAATCCGAATTTCCAGTGAGATCCATTTATCATATGCAAAGGTCATTTTCCTCATCTCATACACATCACCATAGGTTGGCCATGTCCTCTTTCCTGACATACTCTTTTCTTGACTTTTGTGAGTCTATTCTCTTCATTCTCTTCCTCAGCATTTAGAATCTTTGGCTCCCTTCTTTTTCTCTGAAGTTTGAGTCATCCCTTATTCTTTCTCCATGGGTAAATACCAGCGTTAATGTGTGCCAAGCACAGTAAAATTGCCACTCCAAATATTTAAACATTTCTTTGTACAGTCCCAAAGTTGCCTCTGAATATCAGGTTCATATCTACAACTACTTACTTGACCCTCCAATGGAATGTTGATGGGGATTTAAAAATGGTCCTGTCCCAGTTTCTGAAACCTCAGCCTGTCCCATGGTTGGTGATCATTCATCCAAGAACTTCAGCCTCATCGTAGGCTGTGGGCAAGCACACAACCTGGAGGTGCACCATCTGGTCCCAACTCCATCCCCACACCTGGCTCATCCCTAGTCAACTAGACAGAGAGAATGGTTGTATGTGGATACTGTGGATGTTGAGAAGGATGATGTGAGCTGCCCTTTAAGGAGAGAGTCTGGCACAGTGTCTTCGACACCTGGAAAGTGCTCCATCAATGTCATCCACACTTTTCTTTACCCATGAGACTGTGTTCATCAATGAATTCTTGGGACTTTCTCGTCCATAGCACCTGTAATAATTTCACCAGGGTTATTGCCAATAACTCTTCCATTCTTTCTTCTGCTTGTTTCTACCTCTAAACCCACAAATACCATTTTCCACACAGCACCCTGAGTGCTTTCAAATTCTAATAGTTTCTCTTGACACAATAATTACCTGGGTGCCTTCTTTGGCCCACAAAGCCCAACATTTTCAGGCACCCGTTTAACCCTCGGCCTTATGTCCTAACACCTGACCTTTGCTTACAAGTCTCCCAGCCTCTGAGCCACCCTGGATCCCTTCCACCCCTGAGCACAAAGTCATCCCTGCCCTAGGACTTTATTGTACCAACAGTCCCTTGCCCTGGACTACCTACCCCCTAGGTCATTGGTTTCCTCATTGGAAGCATCATCTCATCAGTATCAGGGCACGGCACCTGTTTTATCTCAAATGATTTCATAGCGGTGAGAACTGCTATTTGAAATGATTGAGCTGAGGCATCAGTGTGATGATGATCTCTCCTCTCTTGGTCTCTTGTCCAACACTTCCTGCTGTAGCTTAATACCTCACACAGAGGAAATCAATATCTGACCAAATAAAGGAATTGCTTCAACTCTCCTCTGATTTTTCTTTCCTCATTTTTAAACAAGATTTTATTTGAGAGAAATCGAGAGCACAAGAGTGGAGTGGGTGTAGAGGGAGAAGCAGGTTCCCCTCAGAGCAGGGAGCCCAAATGTGGGGCTTGAACCCAGGTCCCTGGGATCATAACCGGAGGTAAAGGCAGATGCTGAACTGACAGAGCCACCCAGGCACTCCTGATTTTCCTTTCCTCATATGTCATAAGCTCAACTTTACCATCAGAACCACCACCCCCCCTCCCAGGAAGGGCTTTTGTTTGGCTTGTTCTCCATGTATCAGATGTTCTCAAAGCAGAGTAGCTACAAGCAACATTTGTATCTGTGGAAACTTGTTAGGAAGCCAAGTTCCCAGATTTTGCCCAGAGCCAAGGAACAGAATCTCTGGGAGTGGGGCCAGTAATCTGTCCTCCAGCAAGCCTCCAGGTGATTTTGATGCACTCATAAGGTTAGAAGCCCTGCTCTGAATCCTCAGGACATAATTGTTTGGCACCTGGATAGGAATGACCAAATGGATGCTCTTTCTTTCTGCCTAGAAGGCTTTGTATCAGGCAGTGCCATGACCTCCCCCCACCCATTTTCTCTAACGTTTTTCAGTGTTGTCCGGGTCTCCCCTTGCTGGTTGTCCTGTGCTCCAGGGAAGGCAGAGTTTCTCACTGGTCTCAGGGATCAGGTCCTGATTCAACCGCAGTAGTCCTGAGGGTCCCAGCCACTTAGTAATGATTAGTCTGGGGCTGGGAATACAGCCAGTCCTTTGTGGCTGGCTGTGAGAGACTTTATTAGTGTGGCTCAGCTTCTCCAATAGCGTTTTGATTGAGCAGAAAGGTGAGTTGTTGATTTAAAAAACTGTGCGTGCGTGTGTTTGTTAGGGATGCAGCGGAATTAAGGACATTTCAGGCAGAGAACATTTTAAAATCCTGGAGGCTGGAGTCGTCACAGGGAACTCCTGACAGTGTAAAAAATCAAACCAAGAAAAAAAAGAATACTAATAATAAAAAAATTAGGGAAATAGCAAGAGGGAAAGAATCCTCTGAGATTTGGTTTGAGTTTTAGGTGAGGGGGAGGCTATGGGCTCGATTTCTGATGTTGTGCAGTAGGGGAGGGGTCCCTGAAAGGCCCTGAGAGGAATAATACATGAGCAGGTGCTTTATTCCAGAACTGGGCTCCCTCTGGTATGGAAAGTAGATTCTCTACGCACAGGAGAGTTTTGGTATTATCTCAGACTGGAACAAGAGGATCAGAATTTGAAGTGCAGTTTTAATCTGGCAACCAGAAAATACTTGTTTCCTTGTGATTGTTTGCCTTTTTGGGAGAATAAGGGATAGAGGAGGACAGAGTTAGCTATTCCTGGGTGCATTAGGTCTTTCCTTTCACAGGTGAGGTGTTCTGGACCCAATCTTTCTCACCTAACTTCGAAAAGGAAGCCTCCACATGGCAGCGTGCGGAGAAATGAGGCAAGGAGACAGATTCTACTTTTGACTTTCGGGGTGTAGGCTCTTGGGCATCAGGTGCTCACAAACCACAAACCTTCCAGACCTTGGTGTCCAGCATCACAATGTTAAAACGCACGTCCTGCTCTTCTCCGCTCTCTGAGCCCGGGTGTCGGGGCTTCTCTCCGGGATCACTGAGCTGGGGGGCCGGGGCTGGAGACAGGACAGGTGGACGGCTCGAAGGGGACTCGCCCGTGACAGAAAAGGCTGGACTCGGGGTGCTGAGCCAGCCTTCTCCTCCTGTGGCTGCGCTAGGGAGGAGACGGAGGCGGTGAAGGCCCAGAAAGGTCTTCGCAGCTCATGTGGGAGTCAGGGAGGAGAGCGCGAGGGGAACGCAGTCTTCCCCGTAACCCCTAAGCATCAAATGTAACGAACGCCTTTTCAGAGCAGCTGAGGAAGGGAAGGGTACAGCCACGCCCGCTAACTCTAGGGACCTGTGTCCGGACTGGAGCGTTCAGCCGCCCGACACACTTACAGACCCGCAGCAGGTGTCCAGCCAGGTCCCGGACAGCCCGGAGTAAGCGAGTGGGGCAGAGGGAGGCGGGGGTGGGAGGGGTAGGCGGGGAGGAATCCGAGCCACACAAAGAACCCGGGGTCGCGAGCCCTGTGGCACCGAAGAGGAACCCTCGCCTGTAGGAGGCGCGCTTTTCAAAGGTCCCTGTGGCCGTCCCCACCCTGTGGGGCGACACTGAACAGAAGGCGGGAGCCCGGGGCCTCCAGGTCAGTCCTCGGAGCTTAAGAGATCCCTCCAGCACTGCCCGCGCCCGAACACCTGTCAGGAAGGCGATCCGGGGCTCCAAGGGCGAGGGCTGCGAGTGGGGACCATTCCAGTGCGCGTTCGTTCCCGCTGCTGGGGACGCGTGTGCACACCACGGCTGTCAGAGTCACGGGCGGGGAGCCCGCCACCCGACCTCGGCTACGGGCGGTGGCGTCCCGGAGGTCCCTACTAACCTGACCGGACCCCAAGCTACGAGTACAGCGAGTGCCAGTCGCACAGCTCTGCTGGTGAAACCGTGTGGCTCTGAAAAGAGCCTTTGGGTTGGATGGTGCCTCGGAGCGCGCTCACTTGGAGCTGGTGTACTTGGTGACGGCCTTGGTGCCCTCGGACACGGCGTGCTTGGCCAGCTCCCCGGGCAGCAGCAGGCGCACGGCCGTCTGGATCTCCCTGGACGTGATGGTCGAGCGCTTGTTGTAATGCGCCAGGCGCGACGCCTCGCCCGCGATGCGCTCGAAGATGTCGTTGACGAACGAGTTCATGATGCCCATGGCCTTGGACGAGATGCCCGTGTCGGGGTGCACCTGCTTCAGCACCTTGTACACGTACACCGAGTAGCTCTCCTTGCGGCTGCGCTTGCGCTTCTTGCCGTCCTTCTTCTGCGCCTTGGTCACCGCCTTCTTGGAGCCCTTCTTCGGGGCCGGCGCGGACTTGGCGGGCTCGGGCATACCGACTCGGCTTTCTCCGGAGAAGAGAAAATGGAGTCCGCCTCGGGAGCCTGTCTATTTGTAGCCAACGTTATGCAAATGAAGGATAGGCTCTGCCACCGCTGATTCGTCGGCTTGTGTACGGCCTGCCGTCTAGTGATTGGCTGGAGTTCTGCTCTCCCATTGGTCAGATCTTGATGCAGCGGGTCAGCCTGGCTGCTTTAGTGAAAGGTGTTTTATTACAGTAAGATCTGATTATTAATAGGAATGCCGATTAACTTATGGATTAATATTCAATATTAGAAATCACACTCTTGTATTTTCGAATGCCAGGTAGGCAATCTAGTGTATAACATATTCAGAGTTTTTATAGTGTAGTTGTTCAGGAGGGGCCACTGCCCTGCAGTTGTGAGTCTTTGGAGTGTGGGTTATTTTGAGTTGAAGGCACTTGAGACCCCGCATGCTTGAGATATTTTTCTTCTTCTCTTAACGATAGAAGAGAATCTAAATTGGCTAAAGGGTACCTTTCTCGAATAAGTATTATTAACAGATCAATTTTATATCAGTGACACACACCTATGGTAGGTCAAACATCTATCAAACATCTGCTCTAGGGAGTGCGTTGGGTTCCTCTCAAACTCCTTCGGCGAAGCGGACTCCATTTCTCTTCTCTCAGGAGAAAGCCTGGTCGATATGCCCGAGCCAGCCAAGTCCGCGCCGGCCCCGAAGAAGGGCTCCAAGATATATATATATCTCACCTACTGTATAGTATGTATGTGTATGGTGTATATATATACTAGTTTCCTTAGTTTACTGTGATATATATATCCTGTATAGTATATATATAAATATCTATCTATATCTATCTATCTATATCTATATCTATATCTATATCTATATCTATATATATCTGCTTCATTTTCCCTGTCTTTGGAATATCCGTGTCTTTGTGAATTCCCCATATGTACAGTGTATGGTTGGTTTTCTCTTTTTAAGTGTTTTCATACCAATTTGAGTCTAGCCTCAGGGAGCTTTGAAGGGACAGGGTTATTTGCTCCCCTACAGCTGTCCTAAATGCCAGGATACTTTAACTCCTCGGATACTTCTTGCCCCAGACTCTGCTGCAGCTTAGAAACTTAGGAGATCTGCCACATTGCTGGCATCAGGTAAGATTTATCATGTCTGCCTCTTTTAGTCTCTGTGGAGTGCGACGGTAGTGATGGAGCCAGAATGGTAAGAATTCTTTTTCTCTCTTTCTACGTTTAGATTAGGAACGGAGAATATTTGTGGAACTAGTTTCTTGGACTAAATGACTCTGCTTAATTTGACAGAGTACTCTTTGGTAACTAACTGATCCTTTTCCTCCCAGAGATGGTCTTTGCTTTTTTTTTCGTTGTTGTTGTTGTTTTTGTTTTGTCTGTGTCTCTTATGCTGTTTGTGGTCTCTTGCTAAGGGACTTCTTGGGAGCCAAGGCATCATAATTTGTGGGTATGGATTGAGCACTCTAAAGCTATTTGAATGCTGGCAGGCGCACGAAGAAGACACTCATGATAGGATAAGTTGGTCTGGAAAGGGTTATGTTGACACTAGGTCACCCCCAAACTCAAGTAAACTTCATGAAGTAAGTACACTGGAAAAGAACATGGAGTCCCAACTCCACAGCACATACTTCCCAGGTATTAGTGTGGCTCCAGGAGACCGAAGGCTTTGATCTGTTACTATTTTCCTTTTGTCTTGTTCTATGTCCTAAGAGCTTGGCTTTTGCCCAACGCGAAAATTCTCTTTGGTCTCCCCTGTCACCATCGGGAGGGTGCACTTACCAGGGTGCACCTTGGTGGGCAATCGAATCCACTGGGGATCAGAATTTCTCTGTTCAGCTGTGTCATGAGAGGTTCCAGTTCATAGGCATCTTTGTCATCTCAGCATTCCTTCCTCGTTAGTGCTGGAAAGTCTCTTTCCAGAAGCACCTACCTGATATCATGAATTAGTGGATCTGAGACTGGAGATGTATCACATTGTCATGAGAGACCAGGCACATCTCATTCATTATACCATCCTTACTGCCTGCGCAATGAAGGTCTTTGCTCTCTTAGACTAATTTCATAAGTACACTTTTGGATCAGGGGGGCTGCATCGTCTGCATCCTCTCTAGACACCTATTGTGTCTTTGGTTAAGCCATTAGAAAGCTCATTGGTTTAAGTGACTATTAACAGGGGACGCCTGGGTGGCTCAGCGGTTGAGCATCTGCCTTTGGCTCTGGGCCTGATCCCAGGGTCTGGGATCGAGTCCCACATCAGGTTCCCTGAGAGGAGCCTGCTTCTCCCCCTGCCTATGTCTCTGCTTCTCTCTCTGTGTCATTTCATGAAGAAATAAATAAAGTCTTAAAAAAAAGCAAGAGAAGTCACTATTAATAGATCCTACGCATCAATGGCCATACAATGTATCATTCATTTATTTTTACAATGGATCCTTTAAATTGACTGTATTAAAAAATATATATTAAGGAGCCCTGGCTTGCCTTATAGTGGCTCACCTTAGGGACTCCATTGACAAGATAAAGACCAGAAATCAGACGCAAGACAAAAGGAAATGTCCACAGGCAATGTGAATTCTCCTTCTTAAAGTTTGGCTGCAACTGCCTGTTTTAATTCCCCTTTCCTACAAGATTTACAGAGATCACTCTGGCTTAATCTCTAGATTCAAAATATACATGTTGCTCAGGTAAATGCTGAAAGCCAGAAAATGAGTTTCACAAAAGCAGCAGGAGATTAGCAATAAAGGTTGCTTTGGTCCTACCTGCCTTAGCTCTGTAATCAAGTTCTGCAAGCCTCAGGCATGCCTATACAATCAATGCCCTTTGCAGGAGTATGCTAGATTGACTGCCCTCCTGTCTCCACCCAGCCCCACAACTACACAACAGCAAAATCCTGTTCCCCTGGATCACAGCAGAGCTTTTCAATTATAAAGCCCCTTTACTTCTACTCTGAAAAGATTCTACCACATTTTGGGAGTGATTTGAAAGATTACTTGACTGTATTCACAACTTTGGCTTCTGAGGAAATACATAACCAAAAAATCCCTTAGGCCCTCCCATAAATGATTTACAAAAGGCCAATATTCAGGGGCTAATAGAAGCCCAGTTTAAATTGTGTATCCAGAAAAACAAGGCTGTTGTAAATGCTTTAGATAGACTTTACAAAGGCATAAATTTTGGGCTCCTAATTTGGTTAAAATTCTCTGTAATATGAAGAAGTAAATTCATTTAAAAAGATGGGCCAATACTTTGATATAATCCAGTCTTTTGGGAATTAGGAATAACTCTCCTTATTTTACAAATCTCTACAGAATCTCTACAACTCTAGAAACAAGTTAAAGACCACCTGTCTTTACCAATCTCCAAACCTTGCATATTCCTTTCAAAATGTTTGTGGATATTATTTTAAAAATCAGCATATTGGAACAAAATTGTTTTGTACTTTAAAAAGAAGAGTAAGTTTTTAATAGGAATTACCCTGAAACTCCAGACAAAAATTTCTTTTGCATTCTCAGTCCCTTGAGATTATAAATCTTACCTTGTAAGAAATATAAACACATTCCACAGTTCCCTGAGACTGAATTTATTTTTATTTATTTATTTATTTATTTATTTATTTATTTATTTATTTATTATTTATTTATTTATTTATTTATTTATTTATTGAGACTATATTTAAAAAGAAGAGAGGGTAGGGTGGAGGGAAAGAGGCCTTTTTAAAATGCAGGGGATGCCTGAGTGGCTCTGCGGTTGAGCACTGGCCTTTAGCTCATGTCCTGATCCCACAACCCCGGGATCGAGTCCCACATCCGCCTCCCTACATGGAGCCTGCTTCTCCCTCTGCCTCTCTCTCTCTCTGTGTGTCTCACAGAAATAAATAAATAAAATCTTTAAGAAAAAATAAATAAAATTAAATGCAAACTTCTGAAAAGCGCTTTTATGGCCAGAGTATACAGTACCTATGATAACAGGCAGAGATGCTCCAATATCCACCTTCAAGAAAACTTATATACTCTCTCTCTGCTTTTGATATACATTTTCTACCTCCATTTTCTCTAAGACCCAGAGGCAGTCTTTTTGACATGCAAACTTTAGGGAGAAGTTTTTCATAAAAATAGATAGATAGATAGATAGATAGATAGATAGATAGATAGATAGATGGAACTATTTAAAAATTAGGCCTAGTAGCACCTGGATTGCTCAGTTGGTTACATGTCTGACTCTTGATTTCAGCTCAAGTCATGATCTCAGAGTGGTGAATTCAAGTCCTGCTTTGGGCTCTGTGCTTGGTGTGGAGTGAGATTGTCTCCTTCTCTGTCCCTCTGCCCCTCCCCCTGCTTTCTCTCTCTCACTCTCTCTCTCTCTCTCCCCCTTCCTCATATAAAAGGATAAATTAAAAAAAAAAAAATTGGGCCTACAATATCCTCTCCACAAATATCAAAATTTTGTTTGTATCTTGTCTGTATTTTGTGGTGTGTGTGTGTGTGTGTGTGTGTGTGTGTGTCCATGTATGTTTTAATGTGAGATATTTGCTCTATCTCTGGATGGTATTGGTATAGTTAACACATACAAGTACTCTATTTAGTTTGAAGGTACATGTTTGTAGAGATTGGGCATTCCAACATTCAGAAAGTTAAAAATAAATTTAAACTCATGTAATCTGAGAAAATATTTGGTATTAAGCTAAATTAAGTTTGTTGGCTTAATTAAAATAGTTATGTTTTTAGAGTTATCACCATTAAATATAAAATTTTTATTCTGCTTCTGTTTAGTAAAAGTCAAATAAGTTCATGGTATTTCTGTTGCAAAATTTGTCTGAAAGAAAAAAGCTTAGACTAATGTTGAGTCTGTCTAATGCCTCATGAAGTTTTTGTGGACAGTGATGTGGGAAAGAAAGGAAGAAGAAAAATATCTAAATTTCCTTACAACTTATAGCCCACTGACACGTCCTTGAAACAGGCAGAGTGACCTTCCTCTAGGGACTCAGCTGCCTGGTGTTCATACTTTGCTAAGGGCAGAAGGCAATCTTAGCCCAACCCCAGGATCCTGTAAGTCTACTTTATTTATTTATTTATTTATTTATTTATTTTTAAGATTTTATTTATTTATTCATGAGAGACACACAGAGAGAGGGAGGTAGAGACACAGGCATAGGGAGAAGCAGGCTCCATGCAGGGAGCCTGGCATGGGACTCAATCCGGGGTCTCCAGGATCAGGCCCTGGGCTGAAGGCGGCACTAAACCAATGAGCCACCGGGCCTGCCCTATAAGTCTATGTTAACGTATAAAAACTTCTTTAGAAATTTCCTTTATCTCTACCCACCAAGGTATCTATTAGCAATCATCCTCTAAGCATATGGCCCACCGATAGAAGTCTGAAGTATCTCATGACTCGGGTTTTATTAGACAGGAATAAATGACCTTTCTCTACAACAGCTAGCCCCTCAAGGTCCTGGCAACCTTGTGTGAAAATTCCTTAGGAAAAAAAAAAAAGAAAGAAAGAAAATTCCTTAGACTGTGCTCTCCCTAACCCCCTTCCAACTTGAGTGCATGTAATAGGCCATTTCTCATGAGCTCAGGGCAGCTCTTCCTGCCCTTGGTTAGTGTCCCTGGGCTTTAGTAAAATCACCTTTTTTGCACAAGAGATGTCTCAAGAATTCTTTCTTGGCCATCGGCTTCGAGCCCTCACTCTTTCCTACATCAAGTAGTCTATGCATAATTGTTAAAAGAAGTAAATGAAATAGATAAAAATAAAATGAAAAGCTTTGTAGGTAACTTCTAACTAGCTTCCAAAATCTTTGGAAAGCTAAAAATTTCAAAGTTTTGCTAAGTTAAATGATGAGTAAAGCGAGGTTTGTTACTAATCTAGATCTCTTCTGAGTCAGAGAAAATAATGAACCATTAAGTACTGAACATGTCTATCTACTTCTGTCTTATTATAGAGAAACTAAAGATAAATTTGGGTCTGTTAGTAAACACATTTTATGCTTTATTGAAAGATTATATTATAAAAATACATGTTTCTAAAAATAATGAAACATATTCATAAATTTGGCAACCTGAAGAGTTCTGATATAACAGTTCACAACTAGTTTTCACTAGAAATTAAGGTTTCATTAAGCATTAAGAATATTAAGAAATGTAATTAAGGCTATTGGAAATGACAATTCTATGTGAGGAAAGTAAGATAGTGTTTTTGCTAAGAAGCAGCATGAAAAATAAAAGTACATAATTGTTGAGACTGAAAAGGAAGTATTACAACAAGACTGGTTATTATAGAGGGAAAATTTAGGTCACAATTTGAGTGCTAAATAAAGAAAGTTGTACATTTAGGGGGAAAAAGTCTTTGGGAAGAAACTTTATGTGTGGTCAGTAGTGGCTAAGATTAGGATAAATTTAAATAAGTAAATAAGATTTATTTATGTATTTATGTATTTATGTCTTTATTCATGAAAGACCCAGAGAGAGACAGAGAGAGACAGAGAGAGGCAGAGACATAGGCAGAGGGAGAAGCAGGCTCCTGGCAGGGAGCCAGATGTGGGACTCCAGGATCATACCCTGGGCCGAAGGCAGGTGCTCAATCGCTGAGCCACCCAGGCATCCCAGTAAACAAGTTTAATATCAAAAGTACAAGGGTGCAAAGTTTCTGTTTTCTCTTTGTTGGAAGAACAAAGTTTTCTTAAACTGTTGCTTTGCCCTTTATGAGAAATTGTAAACAATAGTTGTTCTTTACTTTTTAAATTATCTGCCTAGAAAAACCAATGATTCTAAGTTTCCCAAAATAATGTCTATGCCTATCGGGTCTTTGATTACTTAAGAAAACAGTCTTAATATTGAAAGAACTAAATTTTACTCACAACTATGTAACCGTCTGTATTTGCCTCTGCTACCTTTTCTTGTTGGTTTCATTAAATGGAACAATTATATATTGTTTCATAATGATTGTGATCCTATTTAATCAAATGCTCAAACCTTGTGTTACTTTTTTTGGACATACTTCCCACAATCAAATTCTAAAATGAAGTCTCTTGCGCAGAATCTAAGTGCAATTTCCCACCAGACCCCAGGTAGATTAAACAAAAAAAATTTTTTTTTTTTTAGAAATAAAACTAATTAGGCTTATTTAGTATGTGAAATTACATGAGAAGCATTGCCAACAAGGTGATATTAAACCCTGTTACGTTATATTTATGTAGACCTGTTATCTAAAATTATGTGAAACTCCTAGAAATATGATGTCTTGGTATGTTATTATTTTAAAGTATTGTATGTCACAAAAAAAATCATATTTCCTTGTCAATCACATTGTAATGAACTCTAATCAGATCCTTAACTATGGCCATTTTTAAGTCTTTATCATTTACAGACAGTTATACTTTTACTTAGATGCCACTATAAAAGTTTCCTGCAAACGTGCTACATCTTTAGTGACAGTTATGGAAAAAATTCCACGTATAGGTGTCTGGTATCCTTAAGATCAGAAAACTGAATTACGTTGGGCAGCCTGCCTGGGTGGCTTAATTGGCTAAGCGTCCAACTCTTGATTTCGGTTCATGATCTTGGGGTCATGAGAGGAGCCTCACTTTGGGCTCTGCACTGGGCTTGGAGCCTGCTTCAGATTCTCTCTCTTCCTCTACTCCTCTCCCCTTAGTCGCTCTCTCTAAAAAACCCGAACCAAAACCAAAATACTGAACTATGTAAAGATTTCCAGGACTAGTGGAAAGATTGTATTCAAACAGAACAAGAATTAATAACATGGGATTGAATAACTTGAGGAAAATAATTATACTTTTTATGACTTTTTGTTTCAAACATTACTGGCTTTTTTTTTTTTTTTTAAAGACTTTATTTATTCATGAGAGACACAGGGAGAGAGGCAGAGACAGAGGCAGAGGGACAGGCAGGCTCCCCACCCAGGGCCTCATGCAGGATTAGGTCCTGGGACTCTGGGATCAGGACCTGAGCCAAAGGCAGAGGCTGAACAACTGAGCCACTCAGGCGCCTCAAAACATTACTGATTTTTAAAAAAATGCCTCTTCCCCACCCCCACCCCAGATTTAAGAATCTCTCAGGTTACCTAACTTACAACAATTTGACAAAATACGCCTTTGTGAACCAATTGAAAAATTTATCTTCTCGCCTTACCTGAATGCTCTGGAAAATCTCAGTGAGAATTCTTATATTTTTATGGCAATATATTTATTTGCATAAGTGCAATAAACATGTGTTCTCCTTATGACAAGACATAATTGGAAACAGTAGTTATATTACAGGGGCTTTGACTGGATGTCATATTTGAGAGAATGGCATAGACTCAGATATAATTAGGCAGGTTTAAGGAACTAAAGCTGATTTTATGGAGCCAATAAAGACCCCTGGAAATGTTACCCTGATACCTTGGTTTCCGAATTCCAAACAACCTTACTAGGTGAGTAGAGGTTACTTCCTGGCATGTGCAGGAACCCCAGGATATATTGGGGACCTCGAGAAGAGTGGAATTCACCCAAACGTATGGGTATTGCAGATTAGGTCTGATGGCAAGGATTTGGCTTGGCTTCTGGCCTTAAGAGAATTTAAAGTTCGATTTAGAGGTTCCCCCAAAAGTTGAAAATAGAGCTGCCCTATGACCTAGCAATTGCAGTCTTGGATATTTACTCCAAAGATAGAAATGTAGTAATCCGAAGGGGCACCTGTACCCCAATGCTTATAGCAGCAATGTCCACAATACCAAATTATGGAAAGAGCCCAGATGTCCATCAACAGATGAACAGAAAAAGAAGATGTGGAATATTATGGAATATTCCAATGGAATATTACTCAGCCTTTGAAAAATGAAATCGGGCCATTTGCAACGACATGGATGGAAGTGAGGGTATTATGCTAAGTGAAATGAGTCAATCAGAGAAAGACAAATATCATATAACCTCACTCATTGTGGAATTTAAGAATCAAAACAGAGGGTCATGGGGAACAGAGGGAAAAAAATAAGATGAAATCAGGGAGGGAGACAAACTGTAAGAGACTTAATCATAGGAAACAAACGGAGGGTTGCTGGAGGGAAGGGGTGTGAGGGGACGGGGTAACTTGGTGATGGCCATTAAGGAGGGCATATGATTGGAGCATCTAGGTGGTTCAGTTGGGTAAGTGTTTCCCTTTGGCTCAGGTGGTGATCCCAGGCTCCCTGCTCAGCAGGGGGTCTGCTTGGTCCTCTACCCCTCCCCCTGCTCATCCTTGTACTCTCTCCCTCCTCTCTCTCTCTCAAATAAATAAATAAAATCTTAAAAAAAGGGAAGACACGTGATGTAATGGGCACTGGGTGTTATATGCCATTGATAAAATACTGACCACTACTCCTGAAACCAGTAATAATATATGTTAATTAACTGAATTTAAATTTTAAAAATCTAAAAAATTATTTAAAAAAAGGTTTGATCTGGAGACTCTTTGTGAAACCTCCAGCATTACAGATTTTAAAAAGTCTATAGGGTTAACCACTGTTCTTGCTGCACTTATATAAATAATCAGGCCAAGATTTTTCTGATACTAGACTCATTTTGGAAACAAAATACTGTTAATGTGGCTATCTTTGGTAAAAATAGGGGGAGTATAGAGAGAAAATATGTTTCAATAACATATCTTTGTAGATACACTATTTCAATACTATCCATTACAAACTGAACTAGATCGTAATTTCTTCTTAGTGTCCTCCAACGCGTGGCTTCAAGTCTCCAAACTAACCTTTTGATTCTTCTCCTATCTCTCTGACTTCAAATCCTTTGAGATCTAAGACTTCCCTTTCTCCTAGAGCCCTGGCAAACTAAGTATAAATGACTTGATGTGAAGAAAGTGCCATAATAGCTCATGCATAGACAGTCTTTGTCCTGTTGCTCTATGGGCCACTCAAGAGATCCCCAGAGACATCTGAAGTGTAATCTAGGAAGATCCGTCAGATTGCCAATACGTGACCTCATTCTAATTGAAGATGCTTCACGTTTGACTTCAGAAGTTTTCTCAACTGGCTATCCTGAGACTCAAAAACTGGGTTAAGGGGAACCCTGGGTGGCTCAGCGGTTTAGCACTTGCCTTTGGCCCAGGGCATGATCCTGGAGTCCCGGGATCGAGTCCCGTGTCTGGCTCCTGGCATGGAGCCTGCTTCTCCCTCCTCCTGTGTCTCTACCTCTCTCTTTCTCTCTCTCTCTCTCTGTATGTCCATCATAAATTAAGAAAAACAAAACAAGAAAAACTGGGTTAACATTTGATCCAAACATTAACCATTGCTTCTCTTTTGTTTCCATAGAAATTTCTCTTATTTAGTGCCTGATTAGGCCTAAAGTGGAGAATACAACTGGATCACTGCCTCCTGAAATGAGTTTGACTAAACTGCCCCATTGTCAGGACTAGGAGACTAGATCAATGAGATGAAACAACCTACCAGCTCAACTTTTAATATGTAAAACTCCCAAGGAATTTTTAGATGGGGAAACTGAAGAACAGTCATGACCATTCCACTCCAAATGTGCCACTTTGGCATGTCGATTATTTTGAGTTAAAGGCACTTGATACCCCACAGTCTCAGGAGAACTTTTGTCCCTCTCTTAACCAAACAGAAGATTCTAAATTGGTGGTCTTTCCTAGAAAAAGAGTTATTAACAGAGATAAATTTTATCTGAGTGACTCATTTTTCATTTTTTAAAAGATTATTTATTTATTCACGAGAGACACACACAGAGAGAGAGAGAGAGAGAGAGAGAGAGGCAGAGACATAGGCAGAAGCAGGCTCCCTCTGGGGAGACTGATGAAGGACTTGATCCCAGGACCCTGAGATCAGGATCTGAGCTGAAGGCCGACGCTCAACCACTGAGCCACCCAGGCATTCCTCTGAGTGACCCATTTGTACGGTAGGGCAAACATCTAATTCCCAAACATCTGCTCTTCTTATCCCTCTGTGAATTACCTTCCCTCTCTATGAAGACCCAGACCCCTGCCCTGTCTCCTTCGTTCAGAACAACAAATATACCTTATTTTGCCTGTCTTTGAAATTCCCATATCTATGTGGCTTCCCCATACAGACAGTATTAAATTTGATTTTCAAGTCTTCATCTTCCCATATCAATTTGATTCTTAGTCCAGCTAAAAGGACCTTGAATTATAGAGAAATTCTTCCTCCCCAACATTAGAGTTCTGGAATGTGCACAATATTTTATCTTTTTATGCTGCTTATATTTTTCTATAAACCAAGAAAGTATGTATGATACAAAATGCATAAAAACGTGCTCCTCTTGAGTCTGAAAACAAATCATGCATGGATTTGTAAAATACTAATAAAGAAAAAATAAGGATGGGGGAAAATATGCCTGGAAAATGTTACCAAGAGACAGCAAGTACAGCAATAATAATATTAAACAAATTTGAAGGCTCAAAGTATTCGATGAGAGGTACACTGTAAGGACTTTTGGTTCCAGTGTGGACAAGAAAATATTCTGGAAAGCCACCCTGAAGCAAAATAGCTAAGGACTAGATAAACTGCAAAAACACTGTAACACATCATGGCCCAGGGAAGAAGAAACCAAGGAAAACTCCCCAAATCTCCAAGAACAATACACATCTAGGAGCTGAAGCCTCATAAACACAGCTGATTGGGTTCCCTGGGGGCAAATACCATGATCAGATTCTGCACTTTGTCAATTAATGCCAGCCTCTTCGGAAAAAGAGGATTCTAGGCTTTTCAACTGAACTGGAGACAGCTAGCATGGGGCCACGGCTCTTGAGAAAGCTTGGGCTTGAGGAAACAATATCTATCAAAGATTTCTAAGAAGGAAACCTGTTTGTCTCAGAAGTGGCACTGTGGAGAAAGGCAGAGGAATTTTACCATAAGGATTTCTCCAAAGGCCTAGAGTCTAGACTTTCAGAGGAAGTTACCTGAAATTAAGGAGTGGTGGGCGCCCTCTAGTGTCTCAGGGACTCAAACTTAAACCTTTTCCAGGAAGGAAGCATCTTTAACCCAAGTTGTCTAGGTAGGTATGCATTATTTACTATCTATCTATCTATCTATCTATCTATCTATCTATCTATCATCTATCTACCTATCTATCCATCCATCCATCTATCTATCCATCCATCCACCTACCTACCTATTTATCTATCAATCATCTATCTAAGTATTCACGTATTATTTGCTGAGCGCATGTTAAACACCAAGCCCTCTCCGAGCAGTCTGGGTGTACAAATATAAACTCAAATTAATGTGACCTAATGGAGGAAGAAACCACACTGTGACAAGTTAGGCTTCCAAATAAAGAGATCACCTCCTGTCCCTCAGACAAATAATTTCAGATATTGAAATTATACTTAAAGTTTAACGAAGTAAAAATGCAATAATGTAGGTAAGAAGCAAGGGACATTCAGAACAAGGCCCATTTTTAAAACTAATGACAGAACTTCCGGTCATGAGAAAGAACTATACTCCCTAATGACAAAATAAAAATCCCCTGGTAAGATGCAACATTCAGGGTCTTGATGCACCTGACCACACAGCCACTATGTATGGCGGGAACTGCCAGAATTAGAACTTCATGTTTTTAACTGTAGGGCACGTTTTCAGCATGGTACTCTTGGAATCTCATATACCCAAGGAAAATGCTTACGGTTATAGAAGACTGAACAAACAATGAACATACTTCATCTGTGATTCCTGCACCTAACGCATACAAATATCTGATTTATTACAAGGTATACATTTAATAATTTCAAACTTCAACTCTGGCTTCAGAAAAATAACAATAGATACCCCAAAAAACAGTTTCACATATACTGAACTCATTTATCATCATTTAGCTAAACTGTAATAGAAGGGACTTTTCTAAGATAGAAAAGAAAAAAAAATCTTCTCACATGCTTGCCAAGTAAAAGCAGTTCTAGATACATGGATGAGAATGACTATCATGAAAGAAACTAATACTCGAATATTTGCAGGAAGGGTCCTATAAATTTGGGACAGTCCTTGGGGCTGTGAAAGCCAGCTGCCCTGCGCATGCTCCGTGAGGGTCCCTCGGCCACTGCAGACGAGGAGCAGGGCCAGCTCACGCAGCCGCACAGGAGGCCACCGAGGGACACCGCGGTCCCGCTGCTCAGGCTGCACACTGCTCGGCTCTGCGTCCTTCTCTGCGCACCGCCCAGCGTTGCTGCGAAGGTCCAGAGGCAGCTGTGCGAGGCCGGCTCCAGCAGGGGGCGCCGCGGGAAACCGCCAAGGCGGAGGCGACGCGCGACCCCACGGGGGCGGGGGAGGGGGAGACCCGGAAGAACGTAGCGTGGCGCACGCGGAACTGGAGGCTCCTTGGGGCACTGGGCGGGCCGTGTGCGCGGAAGCGGACCAATGAGAGGGCAGCGTGGACGGCGTGGAAGGAGGGGCCGCTGAGGGAGCCGGCGTGGGGGCGTGGCTAGGAGCCCGGGGACGTGGGGGCGGGGCTTGTCGGGCCTGGGGGTCATTTCCACTCCCGAGTGGACGCAGGGGGCGGAGGACGGCCGCTGCCACTTCTTAGGACTTTCCAGTTCCCGTTGAAAGGGGAGTGTGATTGTTGTGTGGCTGTTTCGTATTAGTATTGCGAGGAAATCCCCTCTTCTGGTTGAAAGCACAGGTCTGTGGTGTGAGTCCTGCACCCGGAGCATCGCAGCAGCACTTGGATAACATGGAAATGCAAATAATGGGATCCTGCTAGAGATCCAGGGAATCAGGATCTGTGAGGTGGGCCCAGCCATCTGTTTTACAAAAACAGTGCAGGTGATTTTGGTGCACGCTGAAGTTTGAGACTGCTTCCAAGTATTGTGATTCCCTTAATTCAGATGCTGGAGGTGACCCCTCAAATGTCAGCTGAGCTCAACCAAGCTGTTGACCTTCAAGATCGTCACCAAAGCCAAACCAGTGCTTAGGTCTTACCCACTCAGACATCCATGCCAGGCCATAAAGTGAAAAACAAATTGTATGTCTGGAAAGGCGAGATCTCGAAGGATTGTTATCTACAATCAATGCAGAATTCCATTTCTCCAGATTTTATGAGTCATCCCTTTTCATTTACAGACGTTTTGCACTCATTTAGACTTCCCAGCAAAGGTAGTCCGTGGTAAATAATGAATTCCCAGTCACTGGGCCTGTAACAGAAGTAAATTCTGCTTTTATAATTAGAGCAAAAACTACAATGAAAATGCTAAGACACCTGATGTAGGCTCTTACTGAGGTAATGCTCTCACTCTAATGAACCAGTGTACAGCAAACCAGGACAGGTTAGATGTGAGCGGGAGATACACACTAATTATTCTCAGGCAGATCAGACTTTCATACTTCATAAATTCCATGAGGTCATCCACATTTTCAGTTACGGTTTGCATTCATTTCTTGTTTGCATTCATACCTCTCCTATGTCAGAAGAAGAAAAAAGGGTTCTTCTTCAGTCCCATTGCCATCAGTATTAATATTTGTTATACAAGGAAGAGAGTTCTTTTAATGTGTTTGTATGATGTGCTATGAGATATCTTTACTCCCGTGTTACGTTTATGTTTTAGTCATTGTTAGCGCAAACAGTTAATGAGTCAAACCATGCTTAGTCGAGATATTCTTGAATAATATTATCTTTCTTCCAAATCCCCCAAATATAGTCCTTGAGGTGGGATACTAGTCGTCCAAAGGCTCCTGTTTTTTTTTTTTTTTTTTTTATTTATGATAGTCACAGAAAGAGAGAGAGAGAGAGAGAGAGAGAGAGAGAGAGAGAGAGGCAGAGACACAGGCAGAGGGAGAAGCAGGCTCCATGCACCGGGAGCCTGATGTGGGATTCGATCCCGGGTCTCCAGGATCACGCCCTGGGCCAAAGGCAGGCGCCAAACCGCTGCGCCACCCAGGGATCCCTGGCTCCTGTTTTCTTGTTAGTTTTTCTTCTGACAAGAATTGGCTACTCCGATTGTCCTTTTAATTCAGTGACTAAAGAAAATGGATTTGCTAGCGATTGTTGCTTACTAAATGTCCATCAGTGTTGTTAAACCTTTACATGACATAGCTCATTTAATCCTTCAAAGTACACTACTTCCTAGAATTATTATTGTTGTTGTACAGATGTGGAAATAAGTATCAAAACGCTGAGTCACTAAATCAATGGGACCATTGCAATAACTCAGCTCTGGCCTCTCTCCTTATTGTTATAGATTGATGTGCATTGACAGCCTACTGTATGGGCAGAACAGCTTTGGGCATTTGGAGGTCAGCTGCAAAAAGAAACCTAACCCAACCCAGTGGAGCTTACAGTCTGGAGAATGGGACGAGGAAACAAATAATACACAGATTCATGTCAGTTAGTGCTAAGTGTAATGAAGAAGAATAAACAGAGCAAGTTATGAAGGAGATAGAAGGGTGCCATTTTACTTTTGCAGGTCAGAGAGTACCTCCCAGACATGGTAACATTGTAACCCATCCACTCGCCCCAAGACCCACGAAACGTGGGGAGTATTTCAATATGTAACAGGTGCTATGCCCAGGTGAAGTGCCCAAAAGATGACAAGGTCTATCCCCTCATCTCCCTCTTTTCCCTTTCTGCTCTCTCTGGCTAGTGTGCTCTGTGGCTTCTCTTCGGTCTTCAGGCTCTTTAGCCATTTGCTGCTTCCATTCTTTTTCTGAGTCCCTCTCAATATCTCTCACCTTCTTTCCCTATGCTCCAGGTTTCTCCTTAAAAAATCGTCGTAATTTGGCTGTGATACTTGTTATTGTATTGTACTATGAAATACAGCCTAACCTTCATGGTTAAACTTTTAGACAAAATTCTAAAACTTTAGTCCTTCACTTCTTCCACAATTCCCAGTCCCTATCCATGGTAGCAAAGGTCATGGTTATGGAAGGAAAAGCCATTCAAATGCTGCTGTTCATGTAAAGCAAAGGGAGCCTTCTGTTCTGTGCAGCACTGCATGTCCACGACAGCAAAATGAAACTTGAGAACTGTGGGCATCCCCTGGGTGATCTCCACCGCTCCTCAGTCTTCCTTCCAGCGCCAGGGCTTGGAGGACCACTGGGAGTATAAATCAGGCGGGAGACAGCTGAAGTTGTTCATCTGAACAAAGTACAAAAAATAGCCTTCAGTAAGAAATCTCCTTATAACTTTTGAGTTCACACTCGACCTGAATAATCCAAACTATTTGACAGAACCATCAAAAGGCAAATAGTTGGAGAATTCAAGTTCTGGTCAATGACAGATATCTGATCAAAACTGTAAAAACATAGTTTTTCTTAAGACGATGTGCATAGTAAAGAGCTAATATTAAGCGAAGGGAGGTGTGGCCTTTGCCCTTTGCTGAGAGGTGATGTGTAGGCCCTTGGAATGTCCTGCAGGATAAGAATACCTTTGTTTACAAAGAGGCCTTGGGCTGTTCAGGACACTGTACATAATGTCCTTTATGTTGGGGGCTTTGGGCCGTGTGGTGTCTGGACTACTTCCAGAGGGACTGCAGAGTAAGAGATCAGCCACGTGGACAGTAAACCATGTGTATGTGATGAAGCCCCTTGGTTGGCAATGTGTATTGTGTTGTTAAAATATTGTTGTGTTGCAGGGAGGCAGTAACTCTCCCTATTCCCCCAAAGGGCAAGGACTACAGAAGCTCCGAGTTAGGAACCCTCAGAGACCCTGCTCTTCTGCTTCTTACTTTGGCTTAACCTATTCTTTTGTTATAATAATCCCCAACTTTGAGTATAATAACTTTTAGTGAATTCTGTGAATCATCTAAAGAATAACTAAATCTGAGGATGGTTTTGGTAAACCCATCAAGTTTGCAGCTGATGTCAGACATGAGGGCAATCTTATGGGACTATACCTTGACTTCGGACTATAGCACAAAGATATTAGTATTACTCTATTCTAAATATGACTAAAATATTTGGATGAATATTTTGCATCAATTTAATGAGTTCTGTAGTTGCCATAAACCTGCCAGCAGATTTCTAAAGAGTGATAAACATTTTAGGTGTGAGTAAATGATTATTAAAATAAATAAATAAGAAGCAAGCAATGAGCTGTGGGTTTCCTTGATCGCCTACAAACCTGAGCGCTCCAGAAGGACAAGAACAACCTCATCTCTCTTTGTATCTCTAGTGCCCAAAGAGCTTCCATGACTATCTCTGGATTTATAAGAAATACTTGGAATGATTGCCATGGTACAATTTAGTAGGGAATTTTGACACATGTCAAGGGTCTCCTTATAAGCCTTCATGACTAAACTATGCTTTTAGTTTCTTCTTTCATGTCCCTCTGCTACCTCCTAATCTGTTACTTTACACTTGAAGCATTGTAGGTCATTTTTAAGTCTGACTCAATCATTAACTCAAATTTTGCCTTTGAAGTCTATTAATGTAGCTTTAACTTGTCCAATTGCAAAATTTATTAATTGGTCCTACCAGATTGTTAATTTCTTATATTTTCATAAGTTAAAGTATTTTCTGGGGTTTTATCTTTTTATTTTGTTTTCTCTTTTAACTTGTTTTCTCCACACCCATTAGTTTTGTTGGACATTCTTATAACCCTCATGAACCAGAGTCTTGTTGTACAGATGGCTGTTTAGGAGTTTTCAGATGAATTCATTCAATATTTTCTCTAAGTACCTGCTACGTGCTACTATATGTAATGCAGAGACCACTGTTTGGTTCCTTACAATCTTAGGGAAAAGTCGACCTGGGCATCATGTGGGAGTTTCATTGGATTTTGTGTTTATGGATAGTGGTCAATTATGGTCTAATTTCCTGGAATCCTTTTTTTTTTTTTTTTTTTTTAAGATTTTACTTATTTATTTACCAGAGACAGAGAGAGCACCAGCAGTGGGAAGTGGCCGAGGGAGAAGCAGACTCCCCCACTGAGCAGGCAGCCCAATGCAGGGCTCCATCCCAGGACCCTAGGATCATGACCTGAGCTGAAGGCAGTCGCTTAACTGAGCAATCCAGATGCCCCCAATTTCCTGGAATTCTTAAAGAGCTACCACTTAGAAAAGTATTAGGTCCAAGTGATTATACAGTTGACTTCTGTCTACTGTCTAAAGCACAAATACTTTTATACAATCAAGTATTTAAAGCATAAAGAAGACAATGTGTTGGTTTCGCAGTATGTTCACAAATGTGCTATCCTTCCCTTGAAAGGTGGAGCCTAGTTGCCCTTCTGGGTATACGCCATTTTTTAAGTGACTTGTTTCTAATTAATAGAAAGTGGCAGAAGTGACAGCGTGTAACATTTGGAACTAGGTCATAGAGACTCTGTGACAAATTCCTCCTCCCTTCTCTCTATGATTTGTCTTTGTGGAAGAGAGCCAGTTAGCCGTCCTGACAGGTCTATGTGGCAAGAATCGGAGGTCCTCCTGCTGAGAGCCCACAGGAACTTGGGTGGCATGGGAGTGAGCCACCTTGGAAGGGAACCCACAGTTAAGCTTCAGGTGACTGCTGTGCGTGTTTGCATCTTGACTTCAGCCTTATGAGAGATCCTGGCCAGAACCTCCCAGGAAATCACTTCTAGGTTCCTGATCCCTCCCTGCCCCCCACAAAAAATAAATAATAAATTTCATTGATTTAAGCTGTTGAGTTTTGGGGTAGTTTGTTACCTAGCAGCAGATGGAGGAGAGTCTCACAATTAAGCGTTCAAAGTTACCATAGTCTTATTGACCAAATCTGATACAGGTTAACCGAAAAGGGAAAATCACAGAATGATTTTTTGTGTGTAGAGAGGAGGAAAAATCCCCCGGAAATCTAAAATGTGCGCAGCCAGTATTTAAGATACTAATAGAAAATGACCAAAGAAGATTTGGCCTCGGAATACGAGTATAGGGTAGCATTAGCGAATCTACTCGTAATTTATTGTAGCAGGCTAGAGGAGGAAAAGCCCTTGATTTCATCAAATACCGAAAATTCACACATCATTCATAATAAACCTTTAAAAATATATTTAGAAGGAAACTAACCAACACACACAGATTATATACATATCCATGCATGCAAGCAAACAGGTTTTTAACAAGTCAGGAACTACTAAAGCCACTTTAGTGAAAAGGAAGAAAATGACGGTGATGCCTTAACATGGCATATAGCGTGTGACATTAACTAACACAATACCATGATAAAAATAGTTACAGAAATAGTTATTGGAAAAAATATCAAAGTTTCTGGTCTGCTAATGATAGTACTATATGTAACAGTCCATTAAATCATCACATATTGATTAGGTTTTGCAAAATTTGGTAATCAGATAGATATCAAGTGCATGTAAATAATCTATTTGCCAATTATCCTCCCACTCTCAGGAATTTATAACAGTGCTTCAGTCTATTGCCATCTAGCAGAACAGATTAGAAAACTAGCTTTACATTTGTTGGGAGAATTTATGGGGTTTGGTTCACAGTGTGACAGAGTGACGTCCGTTTTGGTGTATGAGTTTTACCCTATTTTATTGATTTTGAGTTACATGAGTAATCCATTAACTCTGAAAAATTCTCAGCCATGATCATTGGAAGCTCACACCAGCATCAATCTCTCTGGTTGTTCTTGTGGTGCCATGATTAGATACATGGCAGACAATTTTACTACTAATTCCAGATCTCTTAAACTCACTTTTACATTTCTCTCCCTGAATTTTGGATAAATAAGGTCTGCTTACAGAATTCATGAAAATTCTTCATCTGGAGCCTATTGATTTTTTTGGTCCATTTAGCAAGCCTTTAATTTTAATTTTCATATGATTAATGTAAATTAACGTGTATATCCACACCTTCATTTCTGGAAGTCGTATTTGGTTCTTTCGACTCTTTTTGGAAAATTCTTTGTATTCTTAATCCCTCAGCATATTTCACTTAGTGTTTTCCTTTTCCTTTTTAAAGATATTCAAGTTAGCAACTTGAAGTTTGTATCTGTTCATTTTCTTTTTACTACTTTTGTTTCCACTGTGTGCTTCTCTTCTTGTTGGTTACATTGTCTTGTTGAATCCTGTGTTGATTTTGGTTGTGAAGCTGCTCTTTCATTTTCTTTGCTATCTTATGTGTGGAGGATTTGCTGAGACCAAAAATGAAGCTTATTCCTTCAGAGAGGATTTGTATTTGCCTTGAGCGGGTGCTCAGGGGTACAAAGCCAGCTTGGGAGATCTCAGAGTTAATCCTCAGCCTGGGTATTCCGAATCCCTGTGATGTCAGTGCCAGAAGCAAGTGAGTGGTGGTCGGAATTGTGGGTGGCACAATCTACCTTGCTCAGCACGGAGGGTGAGCACACACTGTTGCCATCTTCTGGGCGAGTGGGTGTGTGGGGGTGCCCATGTGCTGTCTGGTCGTGTGCTCATTTCTAGTTCATCCTTCTACCCTGAGGATGGAACCGGTGAGTGTGTCAGCTACACCTGGAAAGATAATCTCATCCGTTTTCTTGGGTGAACTCTCAACTGTTGACTGCTTACCCCCTGGCCAGTTCCTCCCAGCTCCCCAGCTTTTTCCCCCAGATTTCTTTTCCCCACAATAATCCATTCCCAGCAGCAGCAGAAACCCTTTATGCCATCTGACCTTGTGCAGCAGAAGCCACATCCTCCCGGGAAGGGCTTTCTTTCCCTTTCTACCTCCTCTCAGTCCTCGCCTCTCAGGGACACGGGGCAAGGGGCCAGGGGAGGAAAGGGGGCCTCAGTCCTGGGGTAACTTTTGCCTCTCCAGTCAGACACTTTATGGGATTGAGTAGTGGGCTTCTCTCTTGTGACCCTGGGGTCTTCCCAGCTAAGGATGCTGGAAGAAGACCGGCAATGCAATAGGACTTTGTAGGAGAGAAGCTATAGTAGCTGACCGGATTTGAAAGCCCTTCCAAGTCAGGACAGGTTCCCTTTCCTGTCTGTCTGCGCCTTTAGGATACAGCACAGACTCCTCCTCCCTGATCCCCACCCTACCTCCCCCACCAGCAGAAATGGGCATTATTGCAAAGCTAGCAAGCCAGAAAAGCCTGTGTAAGATTTCCATGAAAACTCATGTTGTCTTAAGCTCGTTTTCATTATTGCATATCTATATGCTGAAAAGGAAAAGAAAAGCTCTGAGCAAAACAAAGTTTTTACAGCATGCTTTGTGCTCTGGGGAAACCGTTCTTACCCAAGTCCTTGAATGTCACGATGAATTTGGAGCCTGCGCACAGGAAGGAGAGCTGTACACTTGAAATGGCATTTTCATTTAAAATTGAGGTTTAGTGTTGTGAAACTAAGGAATAATGGTTGTACAGAACCGGTTTTGGGCATAGCGAGCGCTCAATTTATGATGGGTATGGTTATCGACCGGGAAATGTGGCATCCTTGCTACGCAATCCTAAGAGAAAATTATAGAGCCGTAGCGATGTATCGATCTTAGAGTAAACTTGATTAGGGTGCATTTGAGAATAGTTTTTAGAAAGCATTATAGCTCATTTGTTGAAAGCATGCGTGGCTCTGAAAAGAGCCTTTGGGGTTGGGAAGGAGACGCTTACTTGGCACGTTTACTTGGAGCTGGTGTACTTGGTGACGGCCTTGGTGCCCTCGGACACGGCGTGCTTGGCCAGCTCCCCGGGCAGCAGCAGGCGCACGGCCGTCTGGATCTCCCTGGACGTGATGGTCGAGCGCTTGTTGTAATGCGCCAGGCGCGACGCCTCGCCCGCGATGCGCTCGAAGATGTCGTTGACGAACGAGTTCATGATGCCCATGGCCTTGGACGAGATGCCCGTGTCGGGGTGCACCTGCTTCAGCACCTTGTACACGTACACCGAGTAGCTCTCCTTGCGGCTGCGCTTGCGCTTCTTGCCGTCCTTCTTCTGCGCCTTGGTCACCGCCTTCTTGGAGCCCTTCTTCGGGGCCGGCGCGGACTTGGTGGGTTCTGGCATAGTGACCTTGAATACCACACGTTCAGTAAAGCGGGAGGAAAATATAAGCCACCGTAAGACCCCGTTTATTTATAGAGGAGGCATTCGAATGAGGTTAGTAAGATCATTTACGATTGGATTAATTTTACTGTGTCGTCACAAATACGAATGTAAAAGGTACTTGCAATTCTAGCGTTTCATTGGCTGCCTCGTTACTGTGCTTCGACCCAATCAGAAGGTCTAGACTTGGCTACCAAAGGTTACTATAAAGTCTTCTTCAACGCCAATATGTATTTTAACTTTGAGGTAGTGTAACGGAGAAGTGTGTGTGGACAGCTTTTGTTAGAAAACTTCCTCCACTAGGATGGGTGTTGCGCAGCGGAAGCCTGGTGGCCACTGGTGGCCAAACTGACGTCCTAGGTATTGGAGCTGGTGGGCAAGTGCTTGTTGAGGAGATGGCGCAATTCCATGATTAAGATAATGGAAAGACCATCGAGATACTTCATAGTTTTCTACCAATACAGTATAAAGATCCCCGGTGGCTGGAGAACTTTCTATTAAGTGGCAAATCGGTTTCAAAGTTCGTTTTGCAAGTAACTTCTCCCCTATGTATATTAGTCCTATTGCGCCGTGTGGACTACGGGCCAATTTAGGTTGAACCAGCGCACTTACCAGACTAGAGGAGAAATCATTGTCCCATTTGAAATCTCCCCAGGCCCGTGTGCACTTAACAGGCGCCCCTGTAGGTGCCGCTCCGGGCTCGCCGGTCTCCCCTCCCGCCACGCCCCCTTCCCCGCAGAGTGCCGCAGCTCTTTTCAGAGGTTTGGGTGGCTCTGAAAAGAGCCTTTAAAAAGATCCTAAACTACTCTGTATTCTTATTTCTTCTTGGCGGCCACTTTCTTGGGTTTGGCCGCCTTGGGCTTGGCTGCCTTGGGCTTCGGGGCTTTGGTCTTGGCCGGACTCTTGGCCGCCTTCTTGGGCTTGGCCGCCTTCGCCTTCTTGGGGCTCTTGGCCACCTTCTTGGCGACGGTGGCCGCGGCGGGCTTCTTAGCCTTCTTCGGAGTCTTCTTGGCGCTCTTCTTGGGGGTGCCGGTCCCCGCTGCCTTCTTGGGCTTCTTGGCCGTCCCCGCCGCCCGCTTGGGCTTGGCCGCGCCCGCCTTCCTGGCCTTGGCCTCCCCGGAGGCCGCCTTCTTGTTGAGCTTGAAGGAGCCCGAGGCGCCGGTGCCCTTGGTCTGCACCAGGGTCCCCTTGCTCACCAGGCTCTTGAGGCCCAGCTTGATGCGGCTGTTGTTCTTCTCCACGTCGTAGCCGGCGGCCGCCAGCGCCTTCTTGAGCGCGGCCAAGGAGAGGCCGTTGCGCTCCTTGGACGCGGCCACCGCCTTGGTGATGAGCTCGGACACCGGGGGCCCGGACGCCTTGCGCTTGGCTGCGCCGGCGGACTTGCGGGCCTTCTTCTTCACCGGCGTCTTCTCCGCGGGGGCCGGGGCTGGAGGCGCGGCAGGAGCGGTCTCGGACATAGTGGGTTTTGGTTCCTGAAGATGAAAGGAAAAAATAATATTAATCGAGTCTCGGAGTTGAGCTGCTTGGTTCGGCGTGCGTGTGTGCGTGTGTATATATACAACAAGGACGCCGCGCGCTGATTGGCTCCGAGCTCAGTCCTCCAACTTGACAGCAGCCTGGTGTCAGCTCTGTCCCGGAATTGTGTTTGTTACAGTTGGGGAAAGCAAAAAAATTAAAATTTCCTGGGGAGGAATCACGCTGATTACACTCTATAGCGAAGCGGGACCCCTCATGCGCTGACATCTTCGTGTTTTCTTCTTCCAGTTTTCATCATCTGGGTTTCAGCTCTTTTCAAAAGCCCCTGACACCCTGAGAGATTCACAGGTCAGAGAGACAACTTCTTGATTTTCCTTTAAAATATAAATTCTTCGCTTTGTGCTTTCAATAACTTGCTCTCTAGGGTTATTCTATACATTCTTGGCTTCTCATATGTTCAACAGCTGCTTAGTTCTCATCGAGATTTAGCCAGAAAACCTGTTTCATATGAAGGGAAATAACACAGGCTCTCTCCCCATTTCTCTACAAGAATGATAGTAAAGGATTCTTGGAAGAACTGCTAATTCTGACAAGAACGGTCATTATTTTGTCTGTAAAACCTTTATCATAGCTTCTAGTAACAATTTGCAGAGTTAGTTTGGGGTTTCTGCATTCAATATTTGTCTAGAAAAATGGGAAATGCAGCAAGTATGATGCTGCTGACCTGGTTGTTTGGCTTATGTTTGTTTTAGATGATGATAGGAGATTTAGAAGTGGCATAAGAGAAGTTGGGTACCTTTATTAGTTGAAAATATTATCTTATATTGATTTTCTTGGTAGAGATCAGTTACTAAAATGTGTACAAGTTTGGGTATAGAAATCTGCCATTCTTGAGAAAGAGAAATTTGGAAGGTATTAAAGTAACAAAGATTATATACATGCACAACACACACAGACATGCACACACTTATGGCATTCCCTTGAGAGGGGGACCTTTTTTAAAAGTGTGTTTTATATTCACTAGTATATTTTTCATTTATGGAAAGCATCACATTACAACTTATGCTTACTGTTGAATGGGAAATAGGTTTATGGTAGGAAGTGATTTAATGTGATTTTCTTCACAAATTCCTTTTTTCTCTTTAACATATTATATTTATTTTGAAACATGAACCAATCTGTGTTCCACTATGACAGTGAAAGAAGGAAACACAGCAAAGCTCAAGAGGGGGAAGGTTTCACTTTCCTTTATTATCCCCTCAAAATCAAGAAATGACTGATTATTTCTTTCAGTCAATCCAAGTGAAACATGAAAATTAATGTCACTATAGGTTAAATATTAACATGATAAAGAGGGGTGAGATATCAGCTTAGTATAAATAATTTTTACTTTGTGTATTCACTTTTTATAGAGCTTACATATTCTTAATTCTTTTAAAGTGGTTTTGAAAAAAAGTGGTTTTGATTCATTATAGTTGGTTTTGAAACTCATTTGAAGATTATTCTTTGATAATCTTTGATAATTTGATAATTGTTCTTTGATAATTAATACTCCAGGAATTGCAGAGACATTGAGTCATAAGGCTGTGACAGTATTTAGTCCATACAAGAAATAGGAGAGTCAAGATTATACCCAAAGAGACACAGTGCCACCAAGGAAGAGCTGTTTCTTGGACATGTCAGTGTAGGGAGTCTCTCCAAGGTACTACCCCTATCACCTTCATGGATGGGCTTATGAGTCACCTCAATGTGAGTAACTTCGAAGACTGTCTCTTCAAATCGGTCCTTTTGCCTAAATATCAAACTTGTATTTCTGGGCACTTGGTGGGTATTTGCCTTTGCACCTGTCTCCACTGTACTACACTCTCCCTATAATCTCTTTCCTGTTGCTAAGAGGAGAAAATTATTGCCATTTACCCTTACACACCTCCATCAGGTTACTATTACGTATTCATTTCATGCCAACATTCATGTCATTTCCTAATGCTTCTCTCTGCACATTTTCAAAACCCAGAGTCTTTCAAGGCTCTGAAGATCCCTTTGACCCTTCTTTGTTCATGTCAAGGGCTTCTTTATATATCTGATAAGGCTTATGGGCCCCTTCCCAGGACAATGTTTTTAAGAGTTTAAGAGAATATACATTGGATTATAATGGGAAAGAATTAATATTACAATACCTTTATCAAATCCCCAAACTGTAAAGTGTTAACAGATGTGTGTGGTTTCTTTTTAAAGATTTTATTTATTTATTTGTGAAAGACACACAGAGAGAGGCAGATACATATTCAGAGGGAGAAGCAGGCTCCCTGCTGGAAACCCAATGTGGGACTAGATCCCAGGACCCAGGCATCAGGCCATGAGCCAAAGGCAGATGCTCAACCACTTAGGCATCCTAACAGATGTGTTTTTTTATTAATCCGTTAGAGTCACAAGATAGCTCTTGTGAGCAAGAATGAACACAGTGTAGAAGGAATAAAGTGTCTAAATGGTCTTGAAAACACTGAGAGCTTCAGTTTAGGTGACATGCACACAGGACAGGTCCCGCCCATCGCAGTTTGCTGCCTATATTCGTAAATGGAAGAAATGCTAAGCTTCAATTGAGGGATAGTACAGATAAAGATGGACTTATGTTCTATACAAGTTTATAGATGTCTTAAATCCTGTCATTGTATCAGAGAGTAAGAACACAAGTCGGGCATTTTTCCCATGCACCGCCCACAAACTCAGAAATCAGCTTTAATGAACTATGTCCTCCTCACAGACCCTTGGGGAGAAGCCAAATCCCCACAAAGTCAACTAGAACTCCACAAACGGATTAGTGCTGAATTCAATCTTTCAGTGCTTATTATTTTTAAGGAGTTCTGGAAAGAAAGTTGTAGGAAACTGGGATGCTCTGTTAGGCTCATTATTCCGAGGAGCGAATAGTGAGTGAAGGAGCAGAGAAACATCCACAATAATATATCATAATCATTTTGTGAGTGCTTATTTGCGGATAGTAAACGCTTTACATGGGTTTTCCCTTTGAAAATTCAATGCTCTATGACTTAGACTTTCTTATACATTTGGAAAGGAAAAGAAGCGAGTATAGCCCGCCCGAGGTCCTGTAGGTAGCACGGCGGCAGGCTGTGTCCAGAGCCGCGTTCTAGGTCATGCCAAAGGCCGGAGCACCAGAACGTGGAGGCGGACACCGCGCTACCTGTAAGCTGTGCATAACTAAGTATACACTGAAGTCGCAGAGTGGAGACTCACAGCAGAACCAGGCTCTCCTCACTGTGGCATATGCTCAGCGCAGCCTTCAGTGTGGAACCTGACTTGACTTTGAAATGTTTAAGGCGATTCTGTCCGTTCCCTCCGCAGGGACCGGACAGCCTGCATCCCAGCCAGCCGCCCTCCGTAGGGACCGGACACCCATCGGTCGATAACACGAACAGAATCTTAGCAATACAGATGGGATTAGCTTCAAATTTTATTGAAAACCTCTCCTAGGGACGACAGCGAGGAGGATCTAAATATTTCTGCCCTTGTTTGGGAAATGTGAAGGACGAGGTCTTTGTGGAAAGCGTATGCATTGGTGCCCGGCACAGCGGGTGGCCGGCATAGCGGCTGCAAGTGCTGCAAGGCCATTGCACGGATCACATACTCGAGAGGATTTACGGAATCCCCTTCCCCCGGCACAGACTCCTGCTTGGGGCGCCCGGCCTTCCGGGTCTGCACAGTCTGAGCAAAGGCTAGAAGGGCGATGGGCGGGAACGGAGTGTGGATCCGCCCCTGCGCTTGCGGTTTTCAAACAGGTCCGTCACATTGTTATAAAAGTGCGGCGTGGCGGCAGCCGGTAGTGCCGTGCAGGCTCGGGAGGTTCTGGTGTGGTCATGTCTGGTCGCGGCAAGGGCGGGAAGGGGCTGGGCAAGGGCGGCGCCAAGCGCCACCGCAAGGTGCTGCGCGACAACATCCAGGGCATCACCAAGCCCGCCATCCGGCGGCTGGCCCGGCGCGGCGGCGTCAAGCGCATCTCGGGCCTCATCTACGAGGAGACCCGCGGGGTGCTCAAGGTGTTCCTGGAGAACGTGATCCGGGACGCCGTCACCTACACGGAGCACGCCAAGCGCAAGACGGTCACGGCCATGGACGTGGTCTACGCGCTCAAGCGCCAGGGCCGCACCCTCTACGGCTTCGGCGGCTGAGTTGTGAGTTCAGCTCCAGGAAATCCCAGTTTGCAACCAAAGGCCCTTTTCAGGGCCACCTATCTAGTCTACAGAAAGAGGTGCTCACTTTGTACTATCGCTGTGAGTTTCTTACTTCGGCAGACTACACCTAGTTGGGTCTCCATTCGCCCAGGCAACTGCTCCCATTCTAAATTTGACCCCTTCATGCCTGTCCGTCGTGAGGCATCCTGGGGGTGGGGTGGGGTGGGGGGGAGGACCTGTCCGCCTCTCCACTGAATTGCATCCAGAGGTTCTGATCTTCCTCCAAGACCACCTAATGTACACGTGCTATAGGTCCACTTAAAAGGTGCTTTAATCAAGTGCCTTCGTTTATTATCGGACAGAATCTTAGACTTCCGAGGTCCCTTCAGTTAACAGGTGATGGTTCTATGGTCTGCATGCAGCCTATCCTGACTGTGCGAGCCCAGGTTTTTAGGGTTTAAATCCCACCTTGCCTAGTATCAGCAGATTAGGGAAAAATTACGTTGGTTTTCTAGTGAGTTCCCGCTTTCTTGTTCTTAGGTTCTTTAAGCATGCCACAGACTGCCACTTTACCCCTGTATCCTTTGGTGTGATCTCAGTGTGTTTGGTTTTGTGGAGAGTCTTAGAGGTTCCTTGCTGTGTAGGCTGGCTCCCCCCCCCCCCCCCCATTAAGATTGTTCACTTGAACAGAATAAACTACATAGCTGGGCGGGTGGCCTTGTAGCCTTAGGCAACATGTCCCCGCTTTCCTGGAATACAGGTAAGAATGTGGCTAAGAGCTGCAAAAGTCAGAAGTCACTCCCAGGTCTGGGCTTTCCCCTTTCCCACCAGGTAAGAAGGTGATCCAACAGTCCCTTGGCAGGGACATCAGGTCCCAGGGGATAGCAGAGCAATGACTTGAAGGGAAAAGGTCCTGGATTTATCAGGAGGAGCAGAGTTGCCCTTCAGAGGGGAACTGATCACGGTGGATCTGTCCTGTGTGACATGAATAACTCCTTAAAGTTAAAGCTTGAAAGTACGAACTGAATCTCACATGATTTGGGAGTAAATACAAGCAATGAGGAATTTATTTTCACCCTGATTCAGGAAGAAGTCATGAATTTTTCCTAAGGCTCACTGAAATGTCTTCCATTCACCCATCTGGGTAAATAACACTAACAAGGCCTCAGTAAGTAGTAGTCTACTTTTTGAGCAAATCATAGGTTAAGTTTACAAGTTCCCAATATCATCTCAGGTATATATAAAATCTATGAAACTGGAAGCCTTGTACAGAGAGAGATTTGTGCTTGTGCTGTCTTTGGTTGAGTCACTTAACCTCTCTGTGTCTCCGTTGCCCCATCTGTAAAATGGGGAAAACAGTAGTATCGACCTTATAGGTTTGGGGTGAATAAAACCAAACCATTTTGTCCAGTGCATGGTGCACGGTAAGTGCTCTATGTTTTCTCTTTGATTATTATTGCTATTACTATTATCATTATTGCTCATGAAATTAGGCCCAGAGAAAAAGAAGGGGACCTATAAATTATGAATACATGCTCTTAAAGTCCTGACCTGTCTCCTTCTGTCTTTGTGGTCTGCAGCAAATCACTAACCACTCTCCATCCTAAGTAACGTGAGGGTAAGTTAATACTTCTGTGACACTGAGCAGGATAGTGGAGGATGATTAACATAACCGTATTTGACTTTACATGTTTTCCTGAGAAGTTGTGAGTGAAACGATGAACGATTTGTGGATGCAACCATAAAAACTCAATTCCAGTTTATTTAAGCAATGTAAAAAACTTTTGAAGGAGATGTTCTCCTACCACCCTGACAAAAGTGCTGAGCAGGCAGGACTTTCTGTTCTGTCCTGTTTTCTAGTTTCTAGGAAAGCAAATCTAACTGATCCAGCTGGAGAGGTGCCAGCATCAGTCATCCATGATGACCCAAGACAGAGAGGAACAACATAGTGCGGACACTTAAAGCCTAGGTAAGAGGGAATACTCCTGAAGCTGTCCCCCCGAAATCTGGGTAACTCTCTGTTACCTAGAATCCGAATTTCCAGTGAGATCCATTTATCATATGCAAAGGTCATTTTCCTCATCTCATACACATCACCATAGGTTGGCCATGTCCTCTTTCCTGACATACTCTTTTCTTGACTTTTGTGAGTCTATTCTCTTCATTCTCTTCCTCAGCATTTAGAATCTTTGGCTCCCTTCTTTTTCTCTGAAGTTTGAGTCATCCCTTATTCTTTCTCCATGGGTAAATACCAGCGTTAATGTGTGCCAAGCACAGTAAAATTGCCACTCCAAATATTTAAACATTTCTTTGTACAGTCCCAAAGTTGCCTCTGAATATCAGGTTCATATCTACAACTACTTACTTGACCCTCCAATGGAATGTTGATGGGGATTTAAAAATGGTCCTGTCCCAGTTTCTGAAACCTCAGCCTGTCCCATGGTTGGTGATCATTCATCCAAGAACTTCAGCCTCATCGTAGGCTGTGGGCAAGCACACAACCTGGAGGTGCACCATCTGGTCCCAACTCCATCCCCACACCTGGCTCATCCCTAGTCAACTAGACAGAGAGAATGGTTGTATGTGGATACTGTGGATGTTGAGAAGGATGATGTGAGCTGCCCTTTAAGGAGAGAGTCTGGCACAGTGTCTTCAACACCTGGAAAGTGCTCCATCAATGTCATCCACACTTTTCTTTACCCATGAAACTGTGTTCATCAATGAATTCTTGGGACTTTCTCGTCCATAGCACCTGTAATAATTTCACCAGGGTTATTGCAATAACTCTTCCATTCTTTCTTCTGCTTGTTTCTACCTCTAAACCCACAAATACCATTTTCCACACAGCACCCTGAGTGCTTTCAAATTCTAATAGTTTCTCTTGACACAATAATTACCTGGGTGCCTTCTTTGGCCCACAAAGCCCAACATTTTCAGGCACCCGTTTAACCCTCGGCCTTATGTCCTAACACCTGACCTTTGCTTACAAGTCGCCCAGCCTCTGAGCCACCCTGGATCCCTTCCACCCCTGAGCACAAAGTCATCCCTGCCCTAGGACTTTATTGTACCAACAGTCCCTTGCCCTGGACTACCTAGCCCCTAGGTCATTGGTTTCCTCATTGGAAGCATCATCTCATCAGTATCAGGGCACGGCACCTGTTTTATCTCAAATGATTTCATAGCGGTGAGAACTGCTATTTGAAATGATTGAGCTGAGGCATCAGTGTGATGATGATCTCTCCTCTCGGTCTCTTGTCCAACACTTCCTGCTGTAGCTTAATACCTCACACAGAGGAAATCAATATCTGACCAAATAAAGGAATTGCTTCAACTCTCCTCTGATTTTTCTTTCCTCATTTTTAAACAAGATTTTATTTGAGAGAAATCGAGAGCACAAGAGTGGGGTGGGTGTAGAGGGAGAAGCAGATTCCCCTCAGAGCAGGGAGCCCAAATGTGGGGCTTGAACCCAGGTCCCTGGGATCATAACCGGAGGTAAAGGCAGATGCTGAACTGACAGAGCCACCCAGGCACTCCTGATTTTCCTTTCCTCATATGTCATAAGCTCAACTTTACCATCAGAACCCCACCCCCCCTCCCAGGAAGGGCTTTTGTTTGGCTTGTTCTCCATGTATCAGATGTTCTCAAAGCAGAGTAGCTACAAGCAACATTTGTATCTGTGGAAACTTGTTAGGAAGCCAAGTTCCCAGATTTTGCCCAGAGCCAAGGAACAGAATCTCTGGGAGTGGGGCCAGTAATCTGTCCTCCAGCAAGCCTCCAGGTGATTTTGATGCACTCATAAGGGTAGAAGCCCTGCTCTGAATCCTCAGGACATAATTGTTTGGCACCTGGATAGGAATGACCAAATGGATGCTCTTTCTTTCTGCCTAGAAGGCTTTGTATCAGGCAGTGCCATAACCCCCCCCCCCCCCTGCTTTTCTCTAACGTTTTTCAGTGTTGTCCAGGTCTCCCCTTGCTGGTTGCTCTGTGCTCCAGGGAAGGCAGAGTTTCTCACTAGTCTCAGGGATCAGGTCCTGATTCAACCGCAGTAGTCCTGAGGGTCCCAGCCACTTAGTAATGATTAGTCTGGGGCTGGGAATACAGCCAGTCCTTTGTGGCTGGCTGTGAGAGACTATTAGTGTGGCTCAGCTTCTCCAATAGCGTTTTGATTGAGCGGAAAGGTGAGTTGTTGATTTAAAAAACTGTGCGTGCGTGTGTTTGTTAGGGATGCAGTGGAATTAAGGACATTTCAGGCAGAGAACATTTTAAAATCCTGGAGGCTGGAGACGTCACAGGGAACTCCTGACAGTGAAAAAAAGCAAACCAAGAAAAAAAAAAAAGAATACTAATAATAAAAAAATTAGGGAAATAGCAAGAGGGAAAGAATCCTCTGAGATTTGGTTTGAGTTTTAGGTGAGGGGCAGGCTATGGGCTCGATTTCTGATGTTGTGCAGTAGGGGAGGGGTCCCTGAAAGGCCCTGAGAGGAATAATACATGAGCAGGTGCTTTATTCCAGAACTGGGCTCCCTCTGGTGTGGAAAGTAGATTCTCTACGCACAGGAGAGTTTTGGTATTATCTCAGACTGGAACAAGAGGATCAGAATTTGAAGTGCAGTTTTAATCTGGCAACCAGAAAATACTTGTTTCCTTGTGATTGTTTGCCTTTTTGGGAGAATAAGGGATAGAGGAGGACAGAGTTAGCTATTCCTGGGTGCATTAGGTCTTTCCGTTCACAGGTGAGGTGTTCTGGACCCAATCTTTCTCACCTAACTTCGAAAAGGAAGCCTCCACATGGCAGCGTGCGGAGAAATGAGGCAAGGAGACCGATTCTACTTTTGACTTTCGGGGTGTAGGCTCTTGGGCATCAGGTGCTCACAAACCACAAACCTTCCAGACCTTGGTGTCCAGCATCACAATGTTAAAACGCACGTCCTGCTCTTCTCCGCTCTCTGAGCCCGGGTGTCGGGGCTTCTCTCCGGGATCACTGAGCTGGGGGGCCGGGGCTGGAGACAGGACAGGTGGACGGCTCGGAGGGGACTCGCCCGTGACAGAAAAGGCTGGACTCGGGGTGCTGAGCCAGCCTTCTCCTCCTGTGGCTGCGCTAGGGAGGAGACGGAGGCGGCTGAAGGCCCAGAAAGGTCTTCGCAGCTCATGTGGGAGTCAGGGAGGAGAGCGCGAGGGGAACGCAGTCTTCCCCGTAACCCCTAAGCATCAAATGTAACGATCGCCTTTTCAGAGCAGCTGAGGAAGGGAAGGGTACAGCCACGCCCGCTAACTCTAGGGACCTGTGTCCGGACTGGAGCGTTCAGCCGCCCAACACACTTACAGACCCGCAGCAGGTGTCCAGCCAGGTCCCGGACAGCCCGGAGCAAGCGAGTGGGGCAGAGGGAGGCGGGCGTGGGCGGGGGGAGGCGGGGAGGAATCCGAGCCACACAAAGAACCCGGGGTCGCGAGCCCTGTGGCACCGAAGAGGAACCCTCGCCTGTAGGAGGCGCGCTTTTCAAAGGTCCCTGTGGCCGTCCCCACCCTGTGGGGCGACACTGAACAGAAGGCGGGAGCCCGGGGCCTCCAGGTCAGTCCTCGGAGCTTAGAGATCCCTCCAGCACTGCCCGCGCCCGAACACCTGTCAGGAAGGCGATCCGGGGCTCCAAGGGCGAGGGCTGCGAGTGGGGACCATTCCAGTGCGCGTTCGTTCCCGCTGCTGGGGACGCGTGTGCACACCACGGCTGTCAGAGTCACGGGCGGGGAGCCCGCCACCCGACCTCGGCTACGGGCGGTGGCGTCCCGGAGGTCCCTACTAACCTGACCGGACCCCAAGCTACGAGTACAGCGAGTGCCAGTCGCACAGCTCTGCTGGTGAAACCGTGTGGCTCTGAAAAGAGCCTTTGGGTTGGATGGTGCCTCGGAGCGCGCTCACTTGGAGCTGGTGTACTTGGTGACGGCCTTGGTGCCCTCGGACACGGCGTGCTTGGCCAGCTCCCCGGGCAGCAGCAGGCGCACGGCCGTCTGGATCTCCCTGGACGTGATGGTCGAGCGCTTGTTGTAATGCGCCAGGCGCGACGCCTCGCCCGCGATGCGCTCGAAGATGTCGTTGACGAACGAGTTCATGATGCCCATGGCCTTGGACGAGATGCCCGTGTCGGGGTGCACCTGCTTCAGCACCTTGTACACGTACACCGAGTAGCTCTCCTTGCGGCTGCGCTTGCGCTTCTTGCCGTCCTTCTTCTGCGCCTTGGTCACCGCCTTCTTGGAGCCCTTCTTCGGGGCCGGCGCGGACTTGGCGGGCTCGGGCATACCGACTCGGCTTTCTCCGGAGAAGAGAAAATGGAGTCCGCCTCGGGAGCCTGTCTATTTGTAGCCAACGTTATGCAAATGAAGGATAGGCTCTGCCACCGCTGATTCGTCGGCTTGTGTACGGCCTGCCGTCTAGTGATTGGCTGGAGTTCTGCTCTCCCATTGGTCAGATCTTGATGCAGCGGGTCAGCCTGGCTGCTTTAGTGAAAGGTGTTTTATTACAGTAAGATCTGATTATTAATAGGAATGCCGATTAACTTATGGATTAATATTCAATATTAGAAATCACACTCTTGTATTTTCGAATGCCAGGTAGGCAATCTAGTGTATAACATATTCAGATTTTTTATAGTGTAGTTGTTCAGGAGGGGCCACTGCCCTGCAGTTGTGAGTCTTTGGAGTGTGGGTTGAGTTGAAGGCACTTGAGACCCCACATGCTTGAGATATTTTTCTTCTTCTCTTAACGATAGAGGAGAATCTAAATTGGCTAAAGGGTACCTTTCTCGAATAAGTATTATTAACAGAGATCAATTTTATATCAGTGACACACACCTATGGTAGGTCAAACATCTATCAAACATCTGCTCTAGGGAGTGCGTTGGGTTCCTCTCAAACTCCTTCGGCGAAGCGGACTCCATTTCTCTTCTCTCAGGAGAAAGCCTGGTCGATATGCCCGAGCCAGCCAAGTCCGCGCCGGCCCCGAAGAAGGGCTCCAATATATATATATATCTCACCTACTGTATAGTATATATGTGTATGGTGTATATATATACTAGTTTCCTTAGTTTACTGTGATATATATATCCTGTATAGTATATATATAAATATATATCTATCTATATCTATCTATATCTATATCTATATCTATATCTATATCTATATCTATATATATCTGTTTCATTTTCCCTGTCTTTGGAATATCCGTGTCTTTGTGAATTCCCCATATGTACAGTGTATGGTTGGTTTTCTCTTTTTAAGTGTTTTCATACCAATTTGAGTCTAGCCTCAGGGAGCTTTGAAGAGACAGGGTTATTTGCTCCCCTACAGCTGTCCTAAATGCCAGGATACTTTAACTCCTTGGATACTTCTTGACCCAGACTCTGCTGCAGCTTAGAAACTTAGGAGATCTGCCACATTGCTGGCATCAGGTAAGATTTATCATGTCTGCCTCTTTTAGTCTCTGTGGAGTGCGAGGGTAGTGATGGAGCCAGAATGGTAAGAATTCTTTTTCTCTCTTTCTACGTTTAGATTAGGAACAGAGAATATTTGTGGAACTAGTTTCTTGGACTAAATGACTCTGCTTAATCTGACAGAGTACTCTTTGGTAACTAACTGATCCTTTTCCTCCCAGAGATGGTCTTTGCTTTTTTGTTGTTGTTGTTGTTTTTGTTTTGTCTGTGTCTTTTATACTGTTTGTGGTCTCTTGCTAAGGGACTTCTTGGGAGCCAAGGCATCATAATTTGTGGGTATGGGTTGAGCACTCTAAAGCTATTTGAATGCTGGCAGGCGCAAGAAGAAGACACTCATGATAGGATAAGTTGGTCTGGAAAGGGTTATGTTGACACTAGGTCACCCCCAAACTCAAGTAAACTTCGGGAAGTAAGTACACTGGAAAAGAACATGGAGTCCCAACTCCACAGCACATACTTCCCAGGTATTAGTGTGGCTCCAGGAGACCGAAGGCTTTGATCTGTTACTATTTTCCTTTTGTCTTGTTCTATGTCCTAAGAGCTTGGCTTTTGCCCAACGCGAAAATTCTCTTTGGTCTCCCCTGTCACCATCGGGAGGGTGCACTTACCAGGGTGCACCTTGGTGGGCAATCGAATCCACTGGGGATCAGAATTTCTCTGTTCAGCTGTGTCATGAGAGGTTCCAGTTCATAGGCATCTTTGTCATCTCAGCATTCCTTCCTCGTTAGTGCTGGAAAGTCTCTTTCCAGAAGCGCCTACCTGATATCATGAATTAGTGGATCTGAGACTGGAGATGTATCACATTGTCATGAGAGACCAGGCACATTTTATTCATTATACCATCCTTACTGCCTGTGCAATGAAGGTCTTTGCTCTCTTAGACTAATTTCATAAGTACACTTAAGCCATTTTCTACCTCCATTTTCTCTAAGACCCAGAGGCAGTCTTTTTAACATGCAAACTTTAGGGAGAAGTTTTTCATAAAAATAGATAGATAGATAGATAGATAGATAGATAGATGGAACTATTTAAAAATTAGGCCTAGTAGCGCCTGGATTGCTCAGTTGGTTACATGTCTGACTCTTGATTTCAGCTCAAGTCATGATCTCAGAGTGGTGAATTCAAGTCCTGCTTTGGGCTCTGTGCTTGGTGTGGAGTCTGAGATTCTCTCCTTCTCTGTCCCTCTGCCCCTCCCCCTGCTTTCTCTCTCTCACTCTCTCTCTCTCTCTCCCTCTTCCTCATATAAAAGGATAAATTAAAAAAAAAAAATTGGGCCTACAATATCCTCTCCACAAATATCAAAATTTTGTTTGTATCTTGTCTGTATTTTGTGGTGTGTGTGTGTGTGTCCATGTATGTTTTAATGTGAGATATTTGCTCTATCTCTGGATGCTATTGGTATAGTTAACACATACAAGTACTCTATTTAGTTTGAAGGTACATGTTTGTAGAGATTGGGCATTCCAACATTCGGAAAGTTAAAAATAAATTTAAACTCATGTAATCTGAGAAAATATTTGGTATTAAGCTAAATTAAGTTTGTTGGCTTAATTAAAATAGTTATGTTTTTAGAGTTATCACCATTAAATATAAAATTTTTATTCTGCTTCTGTTTAGTAAAAGTCAAATAAGTTCATGGTATTTCTGTTGCAAAATTTGTCTGAAAGAAAAAAGCTTAGACTAATGTTGAGTCTGTCTAATGCCTCATGAAGTTTTTGTGGACAGTGATGTGGGAAAGAAAGGAAGAAGAAAAATATCTAAATTTCCTTACAACTTATAGCCCACTGACACGTCCTTGAAACAGGCAGAGTGACCTTCCTCTAGGGACTCAGCTGCCTGGTGTTCATACTTTGCTAAGGGCAGAAGGCAATCTTAGCCCAACCCCAGGATCCTGTAAGTCTACTTTATTTATTTATTTATTTATTTATTTTTAAGATTTTATTTATTTATTCATGAGAGACACACAGAGAGAGGGAGGTAGAGACACAGGCATAGGGAGAAACAGGCTCCATGCAGGGAGCCTGGCTTGGGACTCAATCCGGGGTCTCCAGGATCAGGCCCTGGGCTGAAGGCGGCACTAAACCAATGAGCCACCCGGCCTGCCCTATAAGTCTATGTTAACGTATAAAAACTTCTTTAGAAATTTCCTTTATCTCTACCCACCAAGGTATCTATTAGCAATCGTCCTCTAAGCATATGGCCCACCGATAGAAGTCTGAAGTATCTCATGACTCGGGTTTTATTAGACAGGAATAAATGACCTTTCTCTACAACAGCTAGCCCCTCAAGGTCCTGGCAACCTTGTGTGAAAATTCCCTAGAAAAAAAAAAAAAAAAAAGAAAGAAAATTCCTTAGACTGTGCTCTCCCTAACCCCCTTCCAACTTGAGTGCATGTAATAGGCCATTTCTCATGAGCTCAGGGCAGCTCTTCCTGCCCTTGAGTACTGTCCCTGGGCTTTAGTAAAATCACCTTTTTTGCACCAGAGATGTCTCAAGAATTCTTTCTTGGCCATCGGCTTCGAGCCCTCACTCTTTCCTACATCAAGTAGTCTATGCATAATTGTTAAAAGAAGTAAATGAAATAGATAAAAATAAAATGAAAAGCTTTGTAGGTAACTTCTAACTAGCTTCCAAAATCTTTGGAAAGCTAAAAATTTCAAAGTTTTGCTAAGTTAAATGATGAGTAAAGCGAGGTTTGTTAGTAATCTAGATCTCTTCAGAGTCAGAGAAAATAATGAACCATTAAGTACTGAACATGTCTATCTACTTCTGTCTTATTATAGAGAAACTAAAGATAAATTTGGGTCTGTTAGTAAACACATTTTATGCTTTATTGAAAGATTATATTATAAAAATACATGTTTCTAAAAATAATGAAACATATTCATAAATTTGGCAACCTGAAGAGTTCTGATATAACAGTTCACAACTAGTTTTCACTAGAAATTAAGGTTTCATTAAGCATTAAGAATATTAAGAAATGTAATTAAGGCTACTGGAAATGACAATTCTATGTGAGGAAAGTAAGATAGTGTTTTTGCTAAGAAGCAGCATGAAAAATAAAAGTACATAATTGTTGAGACTGAAAAGGAAGTATTACAGCAAGACTGGTTATTATAGAGGGAAAATTTAGGTCACAATTTGAGTGCTAAATAAAGAAAGTTGTACATTTAGGAGGAAAAACTCTTTGGGAAGAAACTTTATGTGTGGTCAGTAGTGGCTAAGATTAGGATAAATTTAAATAAGTAAATAAGATTTATTTATGTATTTATGTATTTATGTCTTTATTCATGAAAGACCCAGAGAGAGACAGAGAGAGACAGAGAGAGGCAGAGACATAGGCAGAGGGAGAAGCAGGCTCCTGGCAGGGAGCCAGATGTGGGACTCCAGGATCATACCCTGGGCCGAAGGCAGGTGCTCAATCGCTGAGCCACCCAGGCATCCCAGTAAACAAGTTTAATATCAAAAGTACAAGGGTGCAAAGTTTCTGTTTTCTCTTTGTTGGAAGAACAAAGTTTTCTTAAACTGTTGCTTTGCCCTTTATGAGAAATTGTAAACAATAGTTGTTCTTTACTTTTTAAATTATCTGCCTAGAAAAACCAATGATTCTAAGTTTCCCAAAATAATGTCTATGCCTATCGGGTCTTTGATTACTTAAGAAAACAGTCTTAATATTGAAAGAATTAAATTTTACTCACAACTATGTAACCGTCTGTATTTGCCTCTGCTACCTTTTCTTGTTGGTTTCATTAAATGGAACAATTATATATTGTTTCATAATGATTGTGATCCTATTTAATCAAATGCTCAAACCTTGTGTTACTTTTTTTGGACATACTTCCCACAATCAAATTCTAAAATGAAGTCTCTTGCGCAGAATCTAAGTGCAATTTCCCACCAGACCCCAGGTAGATTAAACAAAAAAAAAAATTTTTTTTTTTTAGAAATAAAACTAATTAGGCTTATTTAGTATGTGAAATTACATGAGAACCATTGCCAACAAGGTGATATTAAACCCTGTTAGGTTATATTTATGTAGACCTGTTATCTAAAATTATGTGAAACTCCTAGAAATATGATGTCTTGGTATGTTATTATTTTAAAGTATTGTATGTCACAAAAAAAAATCAAATTCCTTGTCAATCACATTTTAATGAACTCTAATCAGATCCTTAACTATGGCCATTTTTAAGTCTTTATCATTTACAGACAGTTATACTTTTACTTAGATGCCACTATAAAAGTTTCCTGCAAACGTGCTACATCTTTAGTGACAGTTATGGAAAAAATTCCACGTATAGGTGTCTGGTATCCTTAAGATCAGAAAACTGAATTACGTTGGGGAGCCTGCCTGGGTGGCTTAATTGGCTAAGCGTCCAACTCTTGATTTCGGTTCATGATCTTGGGGTCATGAGAGGAGCCTCACTTTGGGCTCTGCACTGGGCTTGGAGCCTGCTTCAGATTCTCTCTCTTCCTCTGCTCCTCTCCCCTTAGTCGCTCTCTCTAAAAAACCCGAACAAAAACCAAAATACTGAACTATGTAAAGATTTCCAGGACTAGTGGAAAGATTGTATTCAAACAGAACAAGAATTAATAACATGGGATTGAATGACTTGAGGAAAATAATTATACTTTTTATGACTTTTTGTTTCAAACATTACTGGCTTTTTTTTTTTTTTATAAAGACTTTATTTATTCATGAGAGACACAGGGAGAGAGGCAGAGACAGAGGCAGAGGGACAGGCAGGCTCCCCACCCAGGGCCTCATGCAGGATTAGGTCCTGGGACTCTGGGATCAGGACCTGAGCCAAAGGCAGAGGCTGAACAACTGAGCCACTCAGGCGCCTCAAAACATTACTGATTTTTAAAAAAATGCCTCTTCCCCACCCCCACCCCAGATTTAAGAATCTCTCAGGTTACCTAACTTACAACAATTTGACAAAATACGCCTTTGTGAACCAATTGAAAAATTTATCTTCTCGCCTTACCTGAATGCTCTGGAAAATCTCAGTGAGAATTCTTATATTTTTATGGCAATATATTTATTTGCATAAGTGCAATAAACATGTGTTCTCCTTATGACAAGACATAATTGGAAACAGTAGTTATATTACAGGGGCTTTGACTGGATGTCATATTTGAGAGAATGGCATAGACTCAGATATAATTAGGCAGGTTTAAGGAACTAAAGCTGATTTTATGGAGCCAATAAAGACCCCTGGAAATGTTACCCTGATACCTTGGTTTCCGAATTCCAAACAACCTTACTAGGTGAGTAGAGGTTACTTCCTGGCATGTGCAGGAACCCCAGGATATATTGGGGACCTCGAGAAGAGTGGAATTCACCCAAACATATGGGTATTGCAGATTAGGTCTGATGGCAAGGATTTGGCTTGGCTTCTGGCCTTAAGAGAATTTAAAGTTCGATTTAGAGGTTCCCCCAAAAGTTGAAAATAGAGCTGCCCTATGACCTAGCAATTGCAGTCTTGGATATTTACTCCAAAGATAGAAATGTAGTAATCCGAAGGGGCACCTGTACCCCAATGCTTATAGCAGCAATGTCCACAATAACCAAATTATGGAAAGAGCCCAGATGTCCATCAACAGATGAACAGAAAAAGAAGATGTGGAATATTATGGAATATTCCAATGGAATATTACTCAGCCTTTGAAAAATGAAATCGGGCCATTTGCAACGACATGGATGGAAGTGAGGGTATTATGCTAAGTGAAATGAGTCAATCAGAGAAAGACAAATATCATATAACCTCACTCATTGTGGAATTTAAGAATCAAAACAGAGGGTCATAGTGGAACAGAGGGAAAAAAATAAGATGAAATCAGGGAGGGAGACAAACTGTAAGAGACTTAATCATAGGAAACAAACGGAGGGTTGCTGGAGGGAAGGGGTGTGAGGGGACGGGGTAACTTGGTGATGGCCATTAAGGAGGGCATATGATTGGAGCATCTAGGTGGTTCAGTTGGGTAAGTGTTTCCCTTTGGCTCAGGTGGTGATCCCAGGCTCCCTGCTCAGCAGGGGGTCTGCTTGGTCCTCTACCCCTCCCCCTGCTCATCCTTGTACTCTCTCCCTCCTCTCTCTCTCTCTCTCAAATAAATAAAATCTTAAAAAAAGGGAAGACACGTGATGTAATGGGCACTGGGTGTTATATGCCATTGATAAAATACTGACCACTACTCCTGAAACCAGTAATAATATATGTTAATTAACTGAATTTAAATTTTAAAAATCTAAAAAATTATTTAAAAAAAGGTTTGATCCGGAGAGTCTTTGTGAAACCTCCAGCATTACAGATTTTAAAAAGTCTATAGGGTTAACCACTGTTCTTGCTGCACTTATATAAATAATCAGGCCAAGATTTTTCTGATACTAGACTCATTTTGGAAACAAAATACTGTTAATGTGGCTATCTTTGGTAAAAATGGGGGGAGTATAGAGAGAAAATATGTTTCAATAACATATCTTTGTAGATACACTATTTCAATACTATCCATTACAAACTGAACTAGATCGTAATTTCTTCTTAGTGTCCTCCAATGCGTGGCTTCAAGTCTCCAAACTAACCTTTTGATTCTTCTCCCATCTCTCTGACTTCAAATCCTTTGAGATCTAAGACTTCCCTTTCTCCTGGAGCCCTGGCAAACTAAGTATAAATGACTTGATGTGAAGAAAGTGCCATAATAGCTCATGCATAGACAGTCTTTGTCCTGTTGCTCTATGGGCCACTCAAGAGATCCCCAGAGACATCTGAAGTGTAATCTAGGAAGATCCGTCAGATTGCCAATACGTGACCTCATTCTAATTGAAGATGCTTCACGTTTGACTTCAGAAGTTTTCTCAACTGGCTATCCTGAGACTCAAAAACTGGGTTAAGGGGAACCCTGGGTGGCTCAGCAGCTTAGCGCTTGCCTTTGGCCCAGGGCACGATCCTGGAGTCCCAGGATCGAGTCCTGTGTCTGGCTCCTGGCATGGAGCCTGCTTCTCCCTCCTCCTGTGTCTCTACCTCTCTCTTTCTCTCTCTCTCTCTGTATGTCCATCATAAATTAAGAAAAATAAAACAAAAAAACTGGGTTAACATTTGATCCAAACATTAACCATTGCTTCTCTTTTGTTTCCATAGAAATTTCTCTTATTTAGTGCCTGATTAGGCCTAAAGTGGAGAATACAACTGGATCACTGCCTCCTGAAATGAGTTTGACTAAACTGCCCCATTGTCAGGACTAGGAGACTAGATCAATGAGATGAAACAACCTACCAGCTCAACTTTTAATATGTAAAACTCCCAACGAATTTTTAGATGGGGAAACTGAAGAACAGTCACGACCATTCCACTCCAAATGTGCCACTTTGGCATGTCGATTATTTTGAGTTAAAGGCACTTGATACCCCACAGTCTCAGGAGAACTTTTGTCCCTCTCTTAACCAAACAGAAGATTCTAAATTGGTGGTCTTTCCTAGAAAAAGAGTTATTAACAGAGATAAATTTTATCTGAGTGACTCATTTTTCATTTTTTAAAAGATTATTTATTTATTCACGAGAGACACAGAGAGAGAGAGAGAGAGAGAGAGAGGCAGAGACATAGGCAGAAGCAGGCTCCCTCTGGGGAGACTGATGAAGGACTTGATCCCAGGACCCTGAGATCAGGATCTGAGCTGAAGGCCGACGCTCAACCACTGAGCCACCCAGGCATTCCTCTGAGTGACCCATTTGTACGGTAGGGCAAACATCTAATTCCCAAACATCTGCTCTTCTTATCCCTCTGTGAATTACCTTCCCTCTCTATGAAGTCCCAGACCCCTGCCCTGTCTCCTTCGTTCAGAACAACAAATATACCTTATTTTGCCTGTCTTTGAAATTCCCATATCTATGTGGCTTCCCCATACAGACAGTATTAAATTTGATTTTCAAGTCTTCATCTTCCCATATCAAATTGATTCTTAGTCCAGCTAAAAGGACCTTGAATTGCAGAGAAATTCTTCCTCCCCAACATTAGAGTTCTGGAATGTGCACAATATTTTATCTTTTTATGCTGCTTATATTTTTCTATAAACCAAGAAAGTATGTATGATACAAAATGCATAAAAACGTGCTCCTCTTGAGTCTGAAAACAAATCATGCATGGATTTGTAAAATACTAATAAAGAAAAAATAAGGATGGGGGAAAATATGCCTGGAAAATGTTACCAAGAGACAGCAAGTACAGCAATAATAATATTAAACAAATTTGAAGGCTCAAAGTATTCGATAGAGAGGTACACTGTAAGGACTTTTGGTTCCAGTGTGGACAAGAAAATATTCTGGAAAGCCACCCTGAAGCAAAATAGCTAAGGACTAGATAAACTGCAAAAACACTGTAACACATCATGGCCCAGAGAAGAAGAAACCAAGGAAAACTCCCCAAATCTCCAAGAACAATACACATCTAGGAGCTGAAGCCTCATAAACACAGCTGATTGGGTTCCCTGGGGGCAAATACCATGATCAGATTCTGCACTTTGTCAATTAATGCCAGCCTCTTCGGAAAAAGAGGATTCTAGGCTTTTCAACTGAACTGGAGACAGCTAGCATGGGGCCACGGCTCTTGAGAAAGCTTGGGCTTGAGGAAACAATATCTATCAAAGATTTCTAAGAAGGAAACCTGTTTGTCTCAGAAGTGGCACTGTGGAGAAAGGCAGAGGAATTTTACCATAAGGATTTCTCCAAAGGCCTAGAGTCTAGACTTTCAGAGGAAGTTACCTGAAATTAAGGAGTGGTGGGCGCCCTCTAGTGTCTCAGGGACTCAAACTTAAACCTTTTCCAGGAAGGAAGCATCTTTAACCCAAGTTGTCTAGGTAGGTATGCATTATTTACTATCTATCTATCTATCTATCTATCTATCTATCTATCTATCTATCTATCATCTATGTATCTATCATCTATCTACCTACCTATCTATCCATCCATCCATCTATCTATCCATCCATCCACCTACCTACCTATTTATCTATCGATCATCTATCTAAGTATTCACGTATTATTTGGTGAGCGCATGTTAAACACCAAGTCCTCTCCGAGCAGTCTGGGGTGTACAAATATAAACGCAAATTAATGTGACCTAATGTTGGAAGAAACCACACTGTGACAAGTTAGGCTCCAAATAAAGAGATCACCTCCTGTCCCTCAGACAAATAATTTCAGATATTGAAATTATACTTAAAGTTTAACGAAGTAAAAATGCAATGATGTAGGTAAGAAGCAAGGGACATTCAAAACAAGGCCCATTTTTAAAACTAATGACATAGAACTTCCGGTCATGAGAAGGAACTATACTCCCTAATGACAAAATAAAAATCCCTTGGTAAGATGCAACATTCAGGGTCTTGATGCACCTGACCACACAGCCACTATGTATGGCGGGAACTGCCAGAATTAGAACTTCATGTTTTTAACTGTAGGCCAGTTTTCAGCATGGTACTCTTGGAATCTCTTATAACCAAGGAAAACGCTTACGGTTATAGAAGACTGAACAAACAATGAACATACTTCATCTGTGATTTCTGCACCTAACGCATACAAATATCTGATTTATTACAAGGTATACATTTAATAATTTCAAACTTCAACTCTGGCTTCAGAAAAATAACAATAGATACCCCTAAAAACAGTTTCACATATACTGAACTCATCATCATTTAGCTAAACTGTAATAGAAAGGACTTTTCTAAGATAGAAAAGAAAAAAAATCTTCTCACATGCTTGCCAAGTAAAAGCAGTTCTAGATACATGGATGAGAATGACTATCATGAAAGAAACTAATACTCGAATATTTGCAGGAAGGGTCCTATAAATTTGGGACAGTCCTTGGGGCTGTGAAAGCCAGCTGCCCTGCGCATGCTCCGTGAGGGTCCCTCGGCCACTGCAGACGAGGAGCAGGGCCAGCTCACGCAGCCGCACAGGAGGCCACCGAGGGACACCGCGGTCCCGCTGCTCAGGCTGCACACTGCTCGGCTCTGCGTCCTTCTCTGCGCACCGCCCAGCGTTGCTGCGAAGGTCCAGAGGCAGCTGTGCGAGGCCGGCTCCAGCAGGGGGCGCTGCGGGAAACCGCCAAGGCGGAGGCGACGCGCGACCCCACGGGGGCGGGGGAGGGGGAGACCCGGAAGAACGTAGCGTGGCGCACGCGGAACTGGAGGCTCCTTGGGGCACTGGGCGGGCCGTGTGCGCGGAAGCGGACCAATGAGAGGGCAGCGTGGACGGCGTGGAAGGAGGGGCCGCTGAGGGAGCCGGCGTGGGGGCGTGGCTAGGAGCCCGGGGACGTGGGGGCGGGGCTTGTCGGGCCTGGGGGTCATTTCCACTCCCCAGTGGACGCGGGGGGCGGAGGACGGCCGCTGCCACTTCTTAGGACTTTCCAGTTCCCGTTGAAAGGGGAGTGTGATTGTTGTGTGGCTGTTTCGTATCAGTATTGCGAGGAAATCCCCTCTTCTGGTTGAAAGCACAGGTCTGTGGTGTGAGTCCTGCACCCGGAGCATCGCAGCAGCACTTGGATAACATGGAAATGCAAATAATGGGATCCTGCTAGAGATCCAGGGAATCAGGATCTGTGAGGTGGGCCCAGCCATCTGTTTTACAAAAACAGTGCAGGTGATTTTGGTGCACGCTGAAGTTTGAGACTGCTTCCAAGTATTGTGATTCCCTTAATTCAGATGCTGGAGGTGACCCCTCAAATGTCAGCTGAGCTGAACCAAGCTGTTGACCTTCAAGATCGTCACCAAAGCCAAACCAGTGCTTAGGTCTTACCCACTCAGACATCCATGCCAGGCCATAAAGTGAAAAACAAATTGTATGTCTGGAAAGGCGAGATCTCGAAGGATTGTTATCTACAATCAATGCAGAATTCCATTTCTCCAGATTTTATGAGTCCTCCCTTTTCATTTACAGACGTTTTGCACTCATTTAGACTTCCCAGCAAAGGTAGTCCGTGGTAAATAATGAATTCCCAGTCACTGGGCCTGTAACAGAAGTAAATTCTGCTTTTATAATTAGAGCAAAAACTACAATGAAAATGCTAAGACACCTGATGTAGGCTCTTACTGAGGTAATGCTCTCGCTCTAATGAACCAGTGTACAGCAAACCAGGACAGGTTAGATGTGAGCGGGAGATACACACTAATTATTCTCAGGCAGATCAGACTTTCATACTTCATAAATTCCATGAGGTCATCCACATTTTCAGTTACGGTTTGCATTCATTTCTTGTTTGCATTCATACCTCTCCTATGTCAGAAGAAGAAAAAAGGGTTCTTCTTCAGTCCCATTGCCATCAGTATTAATATTTGTTATACAAGGAAGAGAGTTCTTTTAATGTGTTTGTATAATGTGCTATGAGATATCTTTACTCCCGTGTTACGTTTATGTTTTAGTCATTGTTAGCGCAAACAGTTAATGAGTCAAACCATGCTTAGTCGAGATATTCTTGAATAATATTATCTTTCTTCCAAATCCCCCAAATATAGTCCTTGAGGTGGGATTCTAGTCGTCCAAAGGCTCCTGTTTTTTTTTTTTTTTATTTATTTATGATAGTCACAGAAAGAGAGAGAGAGAGAGAGAGTGAGAGGCAGAGACACAGGCAGAGGGAGAAGCAGGCTCCATGCACCGGGAGCCTGATGTGGGATTCGATCCCGGGTCTCCAGGATCACGCCCTGGGCCAAAGGCAGGCGCCAAACCGCTGCGCCACCCAGGGATCCCTGGCTCCTGTTTTCTTGTTAGTTTTTCTTCTGACAAGAATTGGCTACTCCGATTGTCCTTTTAATTCAGTGACTAAAGAAAATGGATTTGCTAGCGATTGTTGCTTACTAAATGTCCATCAGTGTTGTTAAACCTTTACATGACATAGCTCATTTAATCCTTCAAAGTACACTACTTCCTAGAATTATTATTGTTGTTGTACAGATGTGGAAATAAGTATCAAAACGCTGAGTCACTAAATCAATGGGACCATTGCAATAACTCACTCAGCTCTGGCCTCTCTCCTTATTGTTATAGATTGATGTGCATTGACAGCCTACTGTATGGGCAGAACAGCTTTGGGCATTTGGAGGTCAGCTGCAAAAAGAAACCTAACCCAACCCAGTGGAGCTTACAGTCTGGAGAATGGGACGAGGAAACAAATAATACACAGATTCATGTCAGTTAGTGCTAAGTGTAATGAAGAAGAATAAACAGAGCAAGTTATGAAGGAGATAGAAGGGTGCCATTTTACTTTTGCAGGTCAGAGAGTACCTCCCAGACATGGTAACATTGTAACCCATCCACTCGCCCCAAGACCCACGAAACGTGGGGAGTATTTCAATATGTAACAGGTGCTATGCCCAGGTGAAGTGCCCAAAAGATGACAAGGTCTATCCCCTCATCTCCCTCTTTTCCCTTTCTGCTCTCTCTGGCTAGTGTGCTCTGTGGCTTCTCTTCGGTCTTCAGGCTCTTTAGCCATTTGCTGCTTCCATTCTTTTTCTGAGTCCCTCTCAATATCTCTCACCTTCTTTCCCTATGCTCCAGGTTTCTCCTTAAAAAATCGTCGTAATTTGGCTGTGATACTTGTTATTGTATTGTACTATGAAATACAGCCTAACCTTCATGGTTAAACTTTTAGACAAAATTCTAAAACTTTAGTCCTTCACTTCTTCCACAATTCCCAGTCCCTATCCATGGTAGCAAAGGTCATGGTTATGGAAGGAAAAGCCATTCAAATGCTGCTGTTCATGTAAAGCAAAGGGAGCCTTCTGTTCTGTGCAGCACTGCATGTCCACGACACCAAAACGAAACTTGAGAACTGTGGGCATCCCCTGGGTGATCTCCACCGCTCCTCAGTCTTCCTTCCAGCGCCAGGGCTTGGAGGACCACTGGGAGTATAAATCAGGCGGGAGACAGCTGAAGTTGTTCATCTGAACAAAGTACAAAAAATAGCCTTCAGTAAGAAATCTCCTTATAACTTTTGAGTTCACACTCGACCTGAATAATCCAAACTATTTGACAGAACCATCAAAAGGCAAATAGTTGGAGAATTCAAGTTCTGGTCAATGACAGATATCTGATCAAAACTGTAAAAACATAGTTTTTCTTAAGACGATGTGCATAGTAAAGAGCTAATATTAAGCGAAGGGAGGTGTGGCCTTTGCCCTTTGCTGAGAGGTGATGTGTAGGCCCTTGGAATGTCCTGCAGGATAAGAATACCTTTGTTTACAAAGAGGCCTTGGGCTGTTCAGGACACTGTACATAATGTCCTTTATGTTGGGGGCTTTGGGCCGTGTGGTGTCTGGACTACCTCCAGAGGGACTGCAGAGTAAGAGATCAGCCACGTGGACAGTAAACCATGTGTATGTGATGAAGCCCCTTGGTTGGCAATGTGTATTGTGTTGTTAAAATATTGTTGTGTTGCAGGGAGGCAGTAACTCTCCCTATTCCCCCAAAGGGCAAGGACTACAGAAGCTCCGAGTTAGGAACCCTCAGAGACCCTGCTCTTCTGCTTCTTACTTTGGCTTAACCTATTCTTTTGTTATAATAATCCCCAACTTTGAGTATAATAACTTTTAGTGAATTCTGTGAATCATCTAAAGAATAACTAAATCTGAGGATGGTTTTGGTAAACCCATCAAGTTTGCAGCTGATGTCAGACATGAGGGCAATCTTATGGGACTATACCTTGACTTCGGACTATAGCACAAAGATATTAGTATTACTCTATTCTAAATATGACTAAAATATTTGGATGAATATTTTGCATCAATTAATGAGTTCTGTAGTTGCCATAAACCGGCCATCAGATTTCTAAAGAGTGATAAACATTTTAGGTGTGAGTAAATGATTATTAAAATAAATAAATAAGAAGCAAGCAATGAGCTGTGGGTTTCCTTGATCGCCTACAAACCTGAGCGCTCCAGAAGGACAAGAACAACCTCATCTCTCTTTGTATCTCTAGTGCCCAAAGATCTTCCATGACTATCTCTGGATTTATAAGAAATACTTGGAATGATTGCCATGGTACAATTTAGTAGGGAATTTTGACACATGTCAAGGGTCTCCTTATAAGCCTTCACGACTAAACTATGCTTTTAGTTTCTTCTTTCATGTCCCTCTGCTACCTCCTAATCTGTTACTTTACACTTGAAGCATTGTAGGTCATTTTTAAGTCTGACTCAATCATTAACTCAAATTTTGCCTTTGAAGTCTATTAATGTAGCTTTAACTTGTCCAATTGCAAAATTTATTAATTGGTCCTTCCAGATTGTTAATTTCTTATATTTTCATAAGTTAAAGTATTTTCTGGGGTTTTATCTTTTTATTTTGTTTTCTCTTTTAACTTGTTTTCTCCACACCCATTAGTTTTGTTGGACATTCTTATAACCCTCATGAACCAGAGTCTTGTTGTACAGATGGCTGTTTAGGAGTTTTTAGATGAATTCATTCAATATTTTCTCTAAGTACCTGCAAGTAGCTGCTATATGTAATGCAGAGACACTGTTTGGTCCCTTACAATCTTAGGGAAAAGTCGACCTGGGCATCATGTGGGAGTTTCATTGGATTTTGTGTTTATGGATAGTGGTCATATATGGTCTAATTTCCTGGAATCCTTTTTTTTTTTTTTTTTTTAAGATTTTACTTATTTATTTACCAGAGACAGAGAGAGCACCAGCAGTGGGAAGTGGCCGAGGGAGAAGCAGACTCCCCCACTGAGCAGGCAGCCCAATGCAGGGCTCCATCCCAGGACCCTGGGATCATGACCTGAGCTGAAGGCAGTCGCTTAACTGAGCAATCCAGATGCCCCCAATTTCCTGGAATTCTTAAAGAGCTACCACTTAGAAAAGTATTAGGTCCAAGTGATTATACAGTTGACTTCTGTCTACTGTCTAAAGCAGAAATACTTTTATACAATCAAGTATTTAAAGCATAAAGAAGACGATGTGTTGGTTTCGCAGTATGTTCACAAATGTGCTATCCTTCCCTTGAAAGGTAGAGCCTAGTTGCCCTTCTGGGTATACGCCATTTTTTAAGTGACTTGTTTCTAATTAATAGAAAGTGGTAGAAGTGACAGCGTGTGACATTTGGAACTAGGTCATAGAGACTCTGTGACAAATTCCTCCTCCCTTCTCTCTATGATTTGTCTTTGTGGAAGAGAGCCAGTTAGCCGTCCTGACAGGTCTATGTGGCTAGAATTGGAGGTCCTCCAGCTGAGAGCCCACAGGAACTTGGGTGGCATGGGAGTGAGCCACCTTGGAAGGGAACCCACAGTTAAGCTTCAGGTGACTGCTGTGCGTGTTTGCATCTTGACTTCAGCCTCATGAGAGATCCTGGCCAGAACCTCCCAGGAAATCACTTCTAGGTTCCTGATCCCTCCCCGCCCCCCCACAAAAAATAAATAATAAATTTCATTGATTTAAGCTGTTGAGTTTTGGGGTAGTTTGTTACCTAGCAGCAGATGGAGGAGAGGCTCACAATTAAGCGTTCAAAGTTACCATAGTCTTATTGACCAAATCTGATACAGGTTAACCGAAAAGGGAAAATCACAGAATGATTTTTTGTGTGTAGAGAGGAGGAAAAATCCCCCGGAAATCTAAAATGTGCGCAGCCAGTATTTAAGATACTAATAGAAAATGACCAAAGAAGATTTGGCCTTGGAATACCAGTATAGGGTAGCATTAGGGGATCTACTCATAATTTATTGTAGCAGGCTAGAGGAGGAAAAGCCCTTGATTTCATCAAATACCGAAAATTCACACATCATTCATAATAAACCTTTAAAAATATATTTAGAAGGAAACTAACCAACACACACAGATTATATACATATCCATGCATGCAAGCAAACAGGTTTTTAACAAGTCAGGAACTACTAAAGCCACTTTAGTGAAAAGGAAGAAAATGACGGTGATGCCTTAACATGGCATATAGCGTGTGACATTAACTAACACAATACCATGATAAAAATAGTTACAGAAATAGTTATTGGAAAAAATACCAAAGTTTCTGGTCTGCTAATGATAGTACTATATGTAACAGTCCATTAAATCATCACATATTGATTAGGTTTTGCAAAATTTGGTAATCAGATAGATATCAAGTGCATGTAAATAATCTATTTGCCAATTATCCTCCCACTCTCAGGAATTTATAACAGTGCTTCAGTCTATTGCCATCTAGCAGAACAGATTAGAAAACTAGCTTTACGTTTGTTGGGAGAATTTATGGGGTTTGGTTCACAGTGTGACAGAGTGACCTCCGTTTTGGTGTATGAGTTTTACCCTATTTTATTGATTTTGAGTTACATGAGTAATCCATTAACTCTGAAAAATTCTCAGCCATGATCATTGGAAGCTCACACCAGCATCAATCTCTCTGGTTGTCTTGTGGTGCCATGATTAGATACATGGCAGACAATTTTACTACTAATTCCAGATCTCTTAAACTCACTTTTACATTTCTCTCCCTGCATTTTGGATAAATAAGGTCTGCTTACAGAATGCATGAAAATTCTTCATCTGGAGCCTATTGATTTTTTTGGTCCGTTTAGCAAGCCTTTAATTTTAATTTTCATATGATTAATGTATATTAACGTGTATATCCACACCTTCATTTCTGGAAGTCGTATTTGGTTCTTTCGACTCTTTTTGGAAAATTCTTTGTATTCTTAATCCCTCAGCATATTTCACTTAGTGTTTTCCTTTTCCTTTTTAAAGATATTCAAGTTAGCAACTTGAAGTTTGTATCTGTTCATTTTCTTTTTACTCCTTTTGTTTCCACTGTGTGCTTCTCTTCTTGTTGGTTACATTGTCTTGTTGAATCCTGTGTTGATTTTGGTTGTGAAGCTGCTCTTTCATTTTCTTTGCTATCTTATGTGTGGAGGATTTGCTGAGACCAAAAATGAAGCTTATTCCTTCAGAGAGGATTTGTATTTGCCTTGAGCGGGTGCTCAGGGGTACAAAGACAGCTTGGGAGATCTCAGAGTTAATCCTCAGCCTGGGTGTTCCGAATCCCTGTGATGTCAGTGCCAGAAGCAAGTGAGTGGTGGTCGGAATTGTGGGTGGCACAATCTACCTTGCTCAGCACGGAGGGTGAGCACACACTGTTGCCATCTTCTGGGCGAGTGGGTGTGTGGGGGTGCCCATGTGCTGTCTGGTCGTGTGCTCATTTCTAGTTCATCCTTCTACCCTGAGGATGGAACCGGTGAGTGTGTCAGCTACACCTGGAAAGATAATCTCATCCGTTTTCTTGGGGGAACTCTCAACTGTTGACTGCTTACCCCCTGGCCAGTTCCTCCCAGCATCCCAGCTTTTTCCCCCAGATTTCTTTTCCCCACAATAATCCATTCCCAGCAGCAGCAGAAACCCTTTATGCCATCTGACCTTGTGCAGCAGAAGCCACATCCTCCCGGGAAGGGCTTTCTTTCCCTTTCTACCTCCTCTCAGTCCTCGCCTCTCAGGGACACGGGGCAAGGGGCCAGGGGAGGAAAGGGGGCCTCAGTCCTGGGGTAACTTTTGCCTCTCCAGTCAGACACTTTATGGGATTGAGTAGTGGGCTTCTCTCTTGTGACCCTGGGGTCTTCCCAGCTAAGGATGCTGGAAGAAGACCGGCAATGCAATAGGACTTTGTAGGAGAGAAGCTATAGTAGCTGACAGGATTTGAAAGCCCTTCCAAGTCAGGACAGGTTCCCTTTCCTGTCTGTCTGCGCCTTTAGGATACAGCACAGACTCCTCCTCTCTGATCCCCACCCTACCTCCCCCACCAGCAGAAATGGGCGCTATTGCAAAGCTAGCAAGCCAGAAAAGCCTGTGTAAGATTTCCATGAAAACTCATGTTGTCTTAAGCTTGTTTTCATTATTGCATATCTATATGCTGGAAAGGAAAAGAAAAGCTCTGAGCAAAACAAAGTTTTTACAGCATGCTTTGTGCTCTGGGGAAACCGTTCTTACCCAAGTCCTTGAATGTCACGATGAATTTGGAGCCTGCGCACAGGAAGGAGAGCTGTACACTTGAAATGGCATTTTCATTTAAAATTGAGGTTTAGTGTTGTGAAACTAAGGAATAATGGTTGTACAGAACCGGTTTTGGGCATAGCGAGCGCTCAATTTATGATGGGTATGGTTATCGACCGGGAAATGTGGCATCCTTGCTACGCAATCCTAAGAGAAAATTATAGAGTCGTAGCGATGTATCGATCTTAGAGTAAACTTGATTAGGGTGCATTTGAGAATAGTTTTTAGAAAGCATTATAGCTCATTTGTTGAAAGCATGCGTGGCTCTGAAAAGAGCCTTTGGGGTTGGGAAGGAGACGCTTACTTGGCACGTTTACTTGGAGCTGGTGTACTTGGTGACGGCCTTGGTGCCCTCGGACACGGCGTGCTTGGCCAGCTCCCCGGGCAGCAGCAGGCGCACGGCCGTCTGGATCTCCCTGGACGTGATGGTCGAGCGCTTGTTGTAATGCGCCAGGCGCGACGCCTCGCCCGCGATGCGCTCGAAGATGTCGTTGACGAACGAGTTCATGATGCCCATGGCCTTGGACGAGATGCCCGTGTCGGGGTGCACCTGCTTCAGCACCTTGTACACGTACACCGAGTAGCTCTCCTTGCGGCTGCGCTTGCGCTTCTTGCCGTCCTTCTTCTGCGCCTTGGTCACCGCCTTCTTGGAGCCCTTCTTCGGGGCCGGCGCGGACTTGGCGGGTTCTGGCATCGTAGCGTTTAGTTAGAACACTGTACCTAAAACTTGGGTAAAGTCCCAAAGCCTCGTTTATTTATAGATGCGGTATTCAAATGTGGTTAGTCACATTTCGCTTGTGATTGGATTAATTTTACTGTGTCGTCACAAATGCGAATTGTAAAAGATACTTGCAAATCTAGCTTGTCATTGGCTGCCTCGTTTCTTTGCTTCCTTCCAATCAGAAGGTTCAGAGTAGGGTGCCGAAAGCTACTATAAATAAGCCTCTAAAGCAATTGCGCTTGTTTCAGTGAGAGCTAGTGAAGTTTTGCTAATAGGTTAGCTTTGGGAATTTTGATATAGATTGCTCTCTGCTGGCTAGTAGAGTTTCCTGCGTTGAGTCTGAGGCTTGCACGGGGGACACCTGGTGGCCATGCGGACGTCCTAGATGCGGAGTTCTGAGCAAGTGTAATTATACTCACAAGTACATTATATTCCTTGCCAGCTAGCCTAATCGACTTAGAATAGCAGGACGTGCGTAATTGTTAGTCTTTAAGGGAATGTGGTGTTGCTAGTTTGTAAAAAATTAGAAAAAAAAGGGTCCCTCCAATTTGTTCCCATCGCCCCGTAGCAGTGTCCCCATTTTTAGGAGGCAGAGGATGATTGGGGAGACCGCATTGTCTGCTCAGTTTTATGCACCATTAAACCCCGGAACCTGAAAGTTGCTAAAGGATTGTGTGCGTGACTGGCGTCGCTACGAGAATCCCGTCCTTTCGCCCAAGTCCCGCCCATTCGCTGTCGCGGCGTCCTTCCCGTCACGCCCCCTGCGCACGCACAGTGCAACAGCTCTTTTACTGAGGTCTGGGGGTGGCTCTGAAAAGAGCCTTTGGGTTGTATGGAGCTAAGTAGTTGGCCGAAGAAACTTATTTCTTCTTAGCGGCTGCCTTCTTTGGCTTGGCTGCCTTGGGCTTGGCGGTCTTTGGCTTGGCCGCCTTGGGTTTCACAGCTTTGGCCTTCGCAGGGCTCTTAGGCGCCTTCTTGGGCTTGGCCGCCTTCGCCTTCTTGGGGCTTTTGGCCTTTTTGGCTCCTGCGGCTGCGGCGGGCTTCTTCGCCTTCTTGGGGGTCTTCTTAGCGCTCTTCTTGGGGGTGCCGGCCCCCCCCGCCTTCTTGGGCTTCTTGGCCGTCCCCGCCGCCCGCTTGGGCTTGGCCGCGCCCGCCTTCTTGGCCTTGGGCTTGGCCTCCCCGGAGGCCGCCTTCTTGTTGAGCTTGAAGGAGCCCGAGGCGCCGGTGCCCTTGGTCTGCACCAGGGTCCCCTTGCTCACCAGGCTCTTGAGGCCCAGCTTGATGCGGCTGTTGTTCTTCTCCACGTCGTAGCCGGCGGCCGCCAGCGCCTTCTTGAGCGCGGCCAGGGACACGCCGCTGCGCTCCTTGGACGCGGCCACGGCCTTGGTGATGAGCTCGGACACCGGGGGCCCGGACGCCTTGCGCTTGGCTGCGCCGGCGGACTTGCGGGCCTTCTTCTTCACCGGCGTCTTCTCCGCGGGGGCCGGGGCGGCGGGCGCGGCGGGCGCGGTTTCAGACATGTCGAAAGCGGGCGCGGGGAGAGAACTCGAGCCGGAAGCGGAGGCACTGGCCGGGACTCGGGCCGCGCCGCTGCGCCCTCCCGTTTATATAGGGCGGAGCTGCGCCGTGATTGGTGCGCTGTCCAGCCCGCCTCGCTGGCAGCCTCAGAGTGTCCTCTCGGATCCGGAGTTGTGTTTGTTACACCTCAAAAAATGCCAAAAATATCAAAATTCTCTGCATCGAATCGACCGGTTTTTCTCCGAAAATGATCCCCGAAGCCTCGGGCTTCACGCTGGTCTCAAATGATGAAGAAAGCACCACGCTTTATGCCAAAAACTTGCCATATTTCCCGCCGTGCTCTTCAAATTTCAACTCAGAGCAACAAAACTTTCTATTTTCTTCGTAAATTATAAACCGATCTTTAACTGTGGAGTTTTCTGACCTCTCAAATAGGATTCTCCAAGTGGTTAGCTTCTTATATGTCCAAAAACTATGCCACTGGCACTAAGATTTTTATTATAAATCTGCGCTTAAGTGAGGGAAGTAACACAGGCTCCTAGGAGAGTCCTGCCTATTGAGCCGAGGGCATTTGAGTTCATCAACCTGGTTTAGTTTAATGCCAAACAAATTGCTACCCATTTGGGGTTAGATTTTGAACCCTTGGTACATCAATCTATGCAGTCATGGTTTTATTTCTATCTGCTGCACCTGGGTTTTAAAATAATTCTTTAGGATAATTCTTTTCCTTTCTGCTCCCAATGGTTGGGGGCGGGGCTGTTGCTTCTCTTTTCCCTGGACAACTGCTCCATGAGTTTAGATACCTTGAATTCAGGATATTTGAGAGGGTAAGGGGATCCCAAAACACAGGGTATACAGATGGAAAAGGATTATTTTTCACATGACCCAGAGACGATGTCCCTAAAATCACGGGAAATGGAGGGGGACTTTGAAGTATTTGCAGTGTTGTTGAGTTCTTTTGGCACATTCCTCAGGATTAAACTAATAAACGAGTTAGGACTGAAATATAAGTCTTGATCATAAGGAGAAAGAAATGAGAAGTGTAAATTATAAGATATTTACTCCTCATTATTAGAGAAACGCAGACCCTGTTATTACTTAATAGTTGATGAATGGCTAGTCCACACACCAAATATGGCTTTAGTCATGAAGATCGTAACTCTGTGCTTCCCAGAGTTCCATAACAAAGAAAACAAGTTACATGTAGGATTGAATTAGAAGTTTAGATTCCCATCTCAGAGACAGATCTTTGAGGGATGATGCAAGTTAAGTCATTACCCTCTGAGGACTCCTTTGCAAGATCTCTGAAAGATGATTTATTTAGTTAGCTGCCCAATCAGCAAAGAGTACACATTGGCAATGGACACCTAATTAAAGGAATTATTCCTAGAAAATGGTCTGGATGGAATTGTCTTTAAAAATTTGCGAGCCGTGAGAGACAAAGTACAATTTTGGCCAGTGCTATAAAGTGATGTGACACTATCCCTTGGGTGCAGCTGGTTGTAACACAGCCCTGGACATCACATTAATTTTTAGTTTTGTTGCCGCAAATCTTCTCCACACACAACAGATCCTGCTACTGAAGTAAAAAAGGATACATATCTTTGATACAGCATTAATTAAATGTTTCAAATTAGTGTTATTTAAATTAATGCTGATATAAAGGTCTTGTAAATTATTACATTTATATTATCATTATTTAAAGCCTTAATGTATAAACATTTCAATGTAATTAGTGTGTGTTAGTCAAAAATATGCCCTTTGGTATATATTAAAACAAAAAGGGAGAGGATAAGGTTCCAAAACAGACCAGTTGTAATAACTAGGGAAACTGATTCACAGGGACTCAGTCCCAGAACAGTGTGTTATACTCATTTTCAATGACAATATCTCCTGTAAATGGCTGAATTTTACACAACTCATTGAAGTTTTCTCTTAAATGTCTAACTTGATTCGATGTATCCCTTCCTATTTCTGACTTGGAGGGACATAAACTCTCCAAATCATAGGTGATCTTTCAACTCACCTATGCTTGTGTCCTATGGTATGGTGTGTTTTCCTATAAATAAATAAAGTTAAGTGATGGATTCAAAGAATATGTAGAGGATCTCCCACTATTAAAGCAAATATTTATTTGATACTCTTCTGCAATGAAATAGGAGTAACACCAAAATGCTCTACTTTACTATTGATTTGTCTACTTGACTGGCTGTATCTCAACCACCTAGTGTGTTGAGCATGTGTGCCTGTATTTAAAATATAGATTCCAAAGTCTTGCTCCAGATGATTCTGAATTGATAACTCCAATGAGTCTCAAAATCTGAATATTTAAGAAATCCTCTGTTCCCTTTGATGCCCAGCTGAGTTTGGCAACTACCACTTTTAGTGGACATGAGCGACACGACAAAGGTGTTTTCCCACATGCGAGAGTTCCTATGGATTTCTGGACTTGTCTGTGAGACAAGTCCATGTTGGATGTGACCCCATGTTGAGAGGATGGAACCAGCAGCAGTCCAGTCCTGACTTCCCTGGATTCCCACCTGACTGAGCACTAGAGTGGGCTCTAGAAGGAGAAAGGACAGTGATGACAAAGGCTTCTGTGCTTCATGAGTTTCCATCTACCTAAGGTGGATTCCCAGAATCACCTAGTACAGTATCTCTACTTCTCATTCCATTTTATCATTCTTAATAAAAACTACCCTTTTCTGTTTACTGGTTATTATACACTGTGCTACCTACATTCTTACTTAGTGCAAAAATCCCTAGGTTTGGATATTGTCACTATTTTACATAGGGGGATATGGGCTTACACAGGCTAAGGGCTTCTGAATCGGCTGTGAGGTACATCTAGGATTCCAGCTCTCACCTCTCTGGCTCCAAAGTATGTGTTCTGAAAGTGTGCTCCAGACTGCAGATCTGAATAATCATTAGAGATTGTGAAATCAATTTAGTAGCACAGGCCAAATGTTTCTTTTTTTAATGATCTAGGATAAGATATCAAACACTAGAGCCCTATTCATATGGTTTCAGTTATCCACTTAGCTCTTTGTGCGGTGATGCCCTCCGTGTGAAATGTGGCTCTTCTGTGCATGACCATACAATGAGATTGGGAGGAGTCTTCCTCATGCAACTTCTTGAACTCATGACATATTCTCAAGTATTCTCTAATGAGCTAAAAAAAAGTAATTTCCTAATATTGACTTTTTTTAAGCCTCTAAGAAAAACCTTCAGTGAGGGAAAGTGGGATGTACTCATCGAACATTTCCATTTTGGACACGATAGCAATTGTGCTAAGAGGAACAGCAATATGATTTGCAGAAAAGTTGAAAGGAAAGGGAGGCTTCTACTTAGTTCCCTTTACTCCACAATTCTGGGTTCCAAGCACTTGATTCTGGACTTGGCTATTCTAATATTATCACAATCACTTTATTGAAGACAGTTTGAGGAAGAGGTTTTTTTTTTTTTTTCTTTAAAGATTTTATTTATTCATGAGACACACACACACAGAGTCAGAAACAGAGGCAGAGAGAGAAGCAGGCTCAGCATGGGGAGCCCACTGCAGCACTCGATCCCGGAACCCTGGGATCATGACCTGAGCCAAAGGCAGATGCTCAACCACTGAGCCATCAAGGTACCCCAACAGGTTTTTTTGTTGTTGTTGTACAACAAATGAATGTGTTGTCTCCCCTCCCTGGCTTTCTCATAGGAGGTGTGTTATGTGTACCATATGAAGACCACCTGTAGAACTCTGTGTGTTGGGACAGACTTCCCCTTTGTGGACTTTTAACAAGTCCTCTATCTCAGCTTTTGGTGTAGAACATTTCTGGAGGATTTTTCTTTAAAGGAGTGATATGTTACTTTTAAACTTGTTATTTTTGGGATGCCTGGGTGGCTCAGTGGTCTGCCTTTGGTTCAGAGAATGATCCCAGGTCCAGATATTGAATCCCACATTGGGCTCCCTGTGAGGAGCCTGCTTCTCCCTCTATGTCTCTGCCTCTTTCTCTGTGTCTCTCATGAATAAATAAATAAATAAATAAATAAATAAATAAATAAAACTTGTTATTCTTTTTATCTTATTCAGCCATCAAAAGTGTGGTTGCATATCCTATGCTATAGGTTGCCAGCTTGGCAACTATGAAATATTTGGAAGAACTTTAATATCCACATATAAGAGGGCAGTTGAATGAACTAGGGCATACTTGCAGAATTGAGGAATATGCAGCTACAAAAATGAGTGAGAAAGATCCCTATGAAGTAATAAGGAGTAAATTCCAGGATGTATGACTAAATGAAGAAGCCAAGTGCACGAGTATCCACAGTATGATACCCTCCATAAGCGAAAGAAGAGGATATAAGAGTTCACATTTTCTGCTTAGTTATGCAGAAGATAGACAGGAAGGATAAACCAAAAACAAAGGAGATGGGTTATTTATGGGGGGAGAGTTAGAAAGGAGTAAAAGAAGGGAGAATGGCAAACAGAGTAGCAAGGATGAGGAGGGAAGAATGGTTTATTGAGTATGTCTGCTTGTGCAACTCTGACTCTTACAACTATAGTAAGGTTTCACATACTAGCAAAATAAACTATTAAAAGTGATAGGATTGGGAAAGGAACCCAACACGGAATGTAAGCACTAACAAATGAGCCAAGCTGTATTAACTCAATAACATAATAACACTGAAAGGGTGTAATCTAATAAAAGTGTTTCAGGGATATGGATTAACCATTCTGAAACTACCGATGTGTCTACTAGAGTTGACCAACAAAGTAAGTATGTTGTAGAAAATGACATGTAGTGTTCTTACTGGTGGAAAGACAAATATTTGGTAGAAATGAATCTTATGGGCCTGGATTAGAACCAGAGGTGTATCTACAGTTATATAGGTACACAGACATAGTGTGTGTGCTGGATTAATATACACATGTATTTCCTTGCTCTGTCAGCTGACAGGGCCCATAAGTAGTGACACCCTTGCAGCAATCAGCACACCTGATACACAATCTTTGACTTTTAAGCATTATTCTCCAATAGAACCAGGGCTTCTTGGATAACTGATTGATTCCAAGGATGGAGCAGGGAAAATACAGGATGGGCCTGGAACATCTTATGGTACCAGAAGATAAGGAAATGTTTTTAAAAGATGGAAACGTCATGCCAGCCAGTCTTAAGGAGCAACCAATGGCCAAAACTGGTGCCATTTGAGCAACAAAATAAAAATGGATAATATTGAACTTTTTAATTCCTCAAATAAAATATGTATCCATCAATAAATACAGACATAAAGAGAGGGGATAACTCTGCCCTGTTGCAGATGCAGTCCGCAAGTGGATTCTAACATCACTTGGTGAGCATTTAAGGAGCAATAGGATCTTCAGTCTCAAGAGTGTCTTCCCTAAGACACCTTTCAGCTATGAAGCAAAGGTAGAAAGTGTACAGTGGCTAACCTCAGCAGGCATCACCTTCACGAAGTGAGCCAGGTAAACACGACAAGTAATAGGACATATTGACATTGTGAAATCCTTGAGTTGAGAAGACACTTCCTCATTTTTGTGATAGTTCCTGGCTGAAATGCACAAACTCACTCCAATGATAAAACATCAGACAAACTCAAACCGAGTGGCATTCTTTAAAATAACTATAAATCCTCCTCCAGTGTGAAGGTCATGAAAGACAAGGACAGACTACAGAACTGTTATTAGATTTGCAAATACTGAGGAAAGCAGTAATTTAATTCAGTGTAGGATGCTGAATAAGATCCTGGAACAGAAAAAGGACTGGGGTGGAAAAGTTTGTCAATTTGAAAAAAAGTCTAAAGTTTAGTAAATAATATTGTTCCAATGTCTACTTCCTGTTCTTTTGTTTTATTTTGTTTTCTTGCATTTCCTGAATTTTTTGTACAATGGTTATGGAAGTCATTAACCCTAGGGGAAGTCAGTTGAGGGATATAAGGGAATTTTTGTACTAGTTTTGCAACTTTCTTGTAAATCTAAAATTAGTTCAAAATAAAAAGTTTTCTAAACAAGTTTCTCTTCACATTTCATCATGATATAACATTTTTTCATAGAAAGGGAAAATATGGCTAAATATGACAGAGATTATCTATAGCATTGGAAATGTAGATGATTTTTATTCTTGTGCTCAAGCTTTTATGTTTTTTCAAAGTTTCTACCATAAGCATAGATTACTTTATTATTAGCAAACAATATGTTTCTCTCAAAAATATAATAAATTTTTCTTTTTAATGTGTGCTAAGTTTCCCAGACATCCAAGTGATATAGTCTGTACCCTCTTTCTACACTTTTTCTGGACTTTCATTGAAATTATTTCTTTTTTATCTAAGATTAATCATATGATAATAGATAATATGCATAGATTATATGTGTGTGTGTGTGTGTGTGTGTGTATGTATCCATGAACTTTATGGTTTAGTTTGTTCTGGTTTTGAAAAGTATATATGTGAAATCATAGTGTATTTACTCTTTTGTGTCTTTTTCCCCCCTTGATAGGAACCATCCATCTGAATTACATTGGGACAGAGAGCTTGAGTTTGTTGATTTGCACTGTTTTATATTTCATTGATAAATGTGGCCCAATCTATTTACTTATGTAGCTTGTTGCTCATGAACATTTTCATGGTTGTAAGATGAGGCAAATTTAATTTTCCAAAGATGATTGCAACAGTTTCTCCTGACCCACATTCCCTTTTCCAGCATGTCTTGCCTCTTGTGCTCTCATCAAATCTAATTCTTGGTCCATTGAATCTGAGCTTGTGACAGCTTGCATCAAGAGAGCGTGGAGAAAGTAAGGCCTTGCTCTTGAGCAACACTGGTTGTGCCTTATTTTCTGGAACCCTCAGACTTCCATCTCGAGCTACCTCCGTGAGAATGTTGGTGATTTTGGAGCTGCCGGGCCATGAGAAAGCCCAGTTGTGTTGGAGACCGTGTCTGGGTGCTTTGGTCTGCTGTCCTAATATTGGAAACATCCTAGTTCAAGAGCCAGAAATATGAGAGGAGTCCCAGTCCCAGTTATTCCAACTGGCAGTGGTCAAATCTTTTCAGCTGAAGTCCCAAACATCATGGCAACAGGCCAACTCCATTCTGCTCTACCTAAAATCCTGATCCAAAGAATCTGGAGATATAATACAATGGTGGTTGTTTTTAGCAAATTAAGTTTGGGCAGCCCGGGTGGCTCAGTGGTTTAGTGCCATATTCAGCCCAGAGTGTGATCTGGAGATCTGGGATTGAGTCCCACGTCGGGCTCCCTGCACGGAGCCTGCTTCTCCTTCTGCCTGTGTCTCTGCCTCTCTCTCTCTCATGAATAAATAAATAAATAAAATCTTAAAAAATAAAAATAAAGTAAGTTTGAGGTTCTTTATAACTTAAATAGTAATTAGGTTTTGGTTTATGTTCATATGTTTATTAGTGGATCAGGTTTTGTAAAAAAAAACTATTTTTGGCCATAATCTGCATTAAGAAATACATTTTATATCATTATGCTCACACTCACTTAACTGCATGCATGCATGCCCTAATTGCAAAGCAAAACAAAGTAGTAGGTATGCCTTTTTGATGAAATTTGCTCTGCTACCTTCTCTTCTTCCTTTATCTTCTCTATTCAATTTCAACAAGGCTGATCACAACCAGCTGAACTGATTTTATCAAGAATGTGTCTCATTCAACAGACTGAAGGAAGCCTGTGTTAGACAGCTGTAGTTTAAGAGGTGACCTTAAACTATTTTTATACCTTATTAAGTATTTATATATCATGTATATATTTCTCTATATTATGTATTTACATTAATAAGTTCTAAACTCAAATTGTCCTACATTGGCTCAAGGCTAAATAAATCAATAAAATAAAAACAAAAAATAGGGAAAGAGTAAATCTAATTAATCTAAACTTAATTTGGATGTGGAAGCATATTGAGACTTTAAGAATCCACTTGAAAAAAAAAAAAAAAGAATCCACTTGTTTCAAGATGAAAGCCTGAGAGAGGTTAATGATTTGCCCTCTGGGTTGCCAGCAAGGAAAACCTATGGTATCTGAGTGAGAGAAGGATCCTTGTAAAAGGTACAGGTAGAGAGCATTTTGGATCTGGGGATAAGATGGATTGGAATGCCCTTTCTTGGCCTAGAAGAGCTTAAGAATATAAAACATAAATATCTATATATATGCTCTTAAGAGTCAAAACACAGATTCCTTAATCCTGGCAAGATCCCAGCAAATACTCTCTTCTGTCTGGAAAGAAAGATCCTGGAGAAACAATGACTTCAGAAATATTAACTACCTCTTCATTAACCTTGATATTGAACTCATGATCATTTTCCTAATCAATCTCTTCAGCATCTCTTTATTCCATTATGTTACTGGTGTCTTCAGAATGGATGGCTTAATGAACAAGAATAGATTGCATTTCCTCACTTTCCCTAAAGTCTTTATCCATGATACTTCTGATTACTATTTTCTCGGCATCCCTTTACTTCCCTTCTTCACTCCCCCTGAATTATATGCATTGGCTGTCTGTAAATGTGAGATCTATGCATTTACACAGATGGTTAATTCCTACATGGTGGCAGTTTGGCATAATGGTGAAACAGAATCTTATATAGTTGTCTACTGCTGCATAACAAATTATCCCAACATTTAGTGGCTTAAAATAATAATAAGCATTTATTATCTCACATAGTTTCCATGGGTCAGGAATTTGGGATTGACAACTAGATAGTTTAGATTTGGGATATCTGGTGAGATGGGAGTCAAGATATTACTGGGGAGTGGAGTCATCTGAAGACTTGACTGGGGCTGGAAGACTCAATTCCCAGATGGTTCATATAGTTCCCATGGGTGTCAAGTCAGTGCAAAGTCCTCAGTTCCTTGGCCTCTCTGTAAGGCTACTCTAGGACTCTCTATATTGCTCCGATCTCCCCAAGAATGAGTGATCCAAGGGAGAAAAACTGAAATTACAATATCTTTTATGACCTAACTTTAGTAGTCACAATATTAGTTACATAGGTCAGTCTTTCCAGTTTGGGAAGGGAACTATCCAAGTGTGTGCACACCAGAAGGTGAGATTATGAGGGCCATCTTAGAATCTGGCTATCATAGTTCTGGAGACAGATGAATCCATTTCAAATCCCAATCCTATCACTTACTAGGTTTATGACTTAAAGAAATTTATTAAACTCTATTTCTCAATTTTCTCAGGTTTAAATTTGGGATGACAGTAGCATGGTAGATTGTACTATTATTCCCAAATTTTTGCTGCACATTTTGGAGAATTATACATCTCTGCCCATCAATATGGATTTATAATACACCTCCCCATGTGAGGAGTATACTTCCCCACCACATCAACATCGGTCATTACCACATGAGTTGCTTTGCTTGATAAACTATGAAAAGTGACATGTGCCCACTTTCCAGCACAATTATTAACAGTGATAAGATCCCTTTATGTCATGTTCAACCTGGGTCCCTATATGAAGAAAACGCGGAATGGAACCATGACTGATCCACAAAGAAACACAATGTGAGTTTGAAATAACCTTTGTTATTGTTATGAACTGAGATTCATTATTTGTTGTATAATATGGCAAAAATCTAATTGATATAACTATTATCTACTCAGTAGGAGTATTGCTAGGATTAGATGAGGTCATTTTTTTGAAGTGCTTTAACACTGTTTCACACATAGTAAGTAGCCATACGTGTTACTTATGACTATGATTATACAATCCTTAATTCACATGAACTGAGTTTATAAGCCATGCTAATTGAGGAAACAAAGGCAGAAGGAAATGTAGATAAGATTAAATGTCCTTACACTCTGCCTTTCTCAAGTATTTGAGGGTTATGGGCTGTAGGTTATCATGCCATTAATTAATTTATAATGAGATACACTTGATATTAAAAATAAATATCAGACGTGTGCTTACTTTCTGGTCAGAAGGCCAAGATACAGATTAGAGGATATTTTTTGAGCATCAAATTATAACAAGGGATGTTTTTATCATACAATGGTCTCTGAATCAATCAGCATCTCCAGTCCAGGGACACTTGTGTACTGTGTTCTCATTTGTGGGAAAGATGTGTTGCACAAGTCATCATTCTTGAACTCTTCTTTTTCTAGCTGACCACAAACTTTCCTTTTCTCATATTTTCTCTCACATGAACTTTCTGGACTGCTAGTAACCACATAAGTAACTTATATAACTTATAGTAACCCAAGGTGTTAAGCTACAAGAGTTTACTTGTCCTTTCTCTCTTCCTGGTAAAATTATTCCAATGATCAGCTCCTTGACCATTTGTAATTTATTATTATTCCTAGTACAGTGAAATGTTACTTTTATATTTTTAAACTTTATTCTTAAGCCTTCTTCTTTGATTTAGGGGTAGGGAAGAAAGCAGGGGGTGCAGTAGGAAATGGAAAGCAATTTGTAGGACTATATACTTAGTTTATGAAGCCCTAGCATAATCCTTGTCAGCTTCACCCATGGTCACCACCAGTAACATTCCCTTCTCTGACATGGACAACTCAGGGTTTTCAATTTTGTTTATTTTCTTCTCCTCCCTCCCCCCACGACAAAATACACACTTTGGTTTCATATAAAGTGCTCCCAATTCATTTCCCGATTAGAATATGATTCCTAAGCTTTCTCTATGGTGAAATTCTGGAGCCTCCAATATTCAGAGATGTAAGAGATCACAGATGTCACAAAGCCTACCATGTTCTCAAATAGAAAACATGAGCCCTGAGTAGTAAAACTCTATCCTGAAGAAGCATCCATCCTCTGGACTTCCAGCAGCATGAGGACCAGGGCAGGTATTTAGCACTAGAAAATGCTGTAAACACTGCTCTGTACATCAGTCGTTCAAGAAAGAGCAATGTTCATCAGCTGTGTTTGATCAGTTCAGTTAAAAAAGAGAAAAACCACTCTAGGGATTTCATATAGAAGGGATTTACTTGAGATAAGTATATATACAGATGATGAAAGAGTCGAGAAACCAAAAGAAGGGTGAGGAGTAACCCGAAGATAAGCAGCGGCAGGAAGTTGCCACCTCTCCAAGGGCTTCCAGGGACAAAAGGAAGAAGAGGGGATAACTATCACTGGGTAGGAGTTGGGGCTGGAACAGCACAGGCTGGGGTGGCAGAAGCTGAGACCACCAAAAGAAGGGCCATCTGATGAGACTGAGCCAGTGTACCAATGAGGCTGGAGAAACCCCAGGAATTGAAGAGGGAAGGAGCGGGAAAGTGCCCTGGTCCCACCATTGTGTAGCACCAGTGTCTCCCATTACTCAAATCTACTGGAAACCAGAGAGCAAAGGAGCCTGGGAAATGCAGTTTCCAGTGACACTCAGCTGCAGCAGAGTACACAGGCAGAAATGCAAACAAATAGTTCTGCAATTTTTGATGCCTGAACATATGACCCAATCTGCACCCAACCAGGTCCCCTGTGTGTGAAAACAGAGATGCATTTCCATTTTTCAAGATGTTGAGCCATGAAGACAGTTTCCCCTTGTTTTAAACAGGTGGTGATATATTCCTTGTGATGGGCATTCTCTAAGTTGACCCTCAAAGATCCTTGACTCTGAAGGTTCATACTCCTGGGTTATCTCAGGTCATGATCTCAGGATCTGGGATCGAGTTCCACATCAGGTTCCTGCGAAGAGCCTGCTTCTCCCTCTGCCTATGTCTCTACCTCTTTCTCTGTCTGTGTCTCTCTGTATCTGTATGAATAAATAAATAAATCTTTAAAAAAATAAAATCAAATATCTTCTTGCTTTCTTAAAATTGAACGTTTCTCTCAGAAATTCTCTCTCTTAGAATGGCATAAATCACCAAAAAAATAAAAAATTAGTAGAGTTTTATTTCTGGCATGCCTTAGTTAAAGACAAAGCCATGGAAGACATTATGAAATTGGTGTAATGACTGAGGCAAATCAAACAAACCTCCAAAGAGACAGACAATTCTTAGCTCCTTGCAATATTAGACCACTGGTATCATTGTGTCATAAAATAATATGACTTGGGCAAGTTATTTATGTCTCGGTGTCTCGGTCTCCTACAAAATGGGATAAAGATAGCACCTCTATCATAAACTCCTTATAAAAATAAAAATAAGTTAGTGCTTGGCCTATCCTGAACATTATAAGCTAATTAATGAAACAAGATAGGAGTTCCATTCTTCACAACCCAACTCTAGTTTGGAGAGCAGTAAATTTAAATTTGGGTACAGGAACATTTGTCTGGTCCTGAGGCACAGCGTCTGAGTAGATCCCAGCAGCATGGTTCCTGATGATGGAGCCAGAGGACTGCTCTGCACCACCTTTTCACAACACAGATGCCTGCAACCGAAGCCCAAGCTGTGCTCCTTGGAGACTGGGTCCCACTGGAGCATCCACGGAGCCCAGGAGTGGTTGGGTCTATGCATGTTTCAACACAGGCCACCTAGGGTAAAACCAAAAAGGTGCTTTTCAAAGGTGCTCCTTGAAAAACATATGATGCTAAGTGGCAAGGAAAGAGAGATTGAGGGCAGAGGTGGGCAGTAGAAGGGAAGTCTACAGAAATAAATGGAAATTTACAGAAACAGCAGTTGGATCCTAGCTTTCATGAAGGACATTTGGGAAGATAGACACAAGGAGATTTAAATAATGTTTTAAAAGTTAGATCCCAACCCCTTAGTGAAAGCTATCCACTCCTGTCCACTGACTACCACCCCTAAAGGTCATGTGACCCCTACCAGGTCTTCCTATTTGGTCCTGTGTCCACTGGCACTGGGGGCCAGAAGGCTGCTAGTTCAGTGTCTGTTCTCATGCCACGTTCAGGGGGCTCATTCCCGGGGAAGGAGGCCCTGTGCCCAAAGGGGCTGTGCTCCAGAAGGGCACCCACTGTCTGTGCTGTTCCCTCCGCAGAGAAAGCATGAAAGCAGACTTGAATAGAAGAAACATTTTCTGTGTGGGTGTCAGCTGGGAACAGCAGCCTCCCAGCACTTAGGAACACTGGCTGATCCTCCCACAGGGAGAGAAGCAGCCATTGTTCTGGGTTCATTGCCAAGCAACCCGCAGGAGGTCCCTGGGGTCACTGGCTAAACAGCCCTGTTGTGTCCTGGCCGTGCGTTGCTCATGGCATTCCTAACACTGTGGTGACAGTCCATGCTCCCAGAGTCACTACCTGCCAGACTATGGCCACTCTCCCGCTCTGGAACTAGAATGATGTGGGAGCAAAAAGGAAGTGAGGGGTGAGGCAGGTGAGTATCCATCTGAAGAATGTTCTAGATTTCCTCATAGAACTTGGAAGGTAGATATGAAAACCCAGCTGATGAGTAACAATGCAGAAATAGACATGGCAGGCATAGATTGTGGGAGTGTGGGGTTGAAATCAGCCCAGAAGCATGGCAGCTGAGGCAGGACCCTTCCAGGTAGGAAACTAGTGTAGGCCAACAAGTGTTTCCTTCCTGGGTATGAGCAGTGAGCATTCCCGGCAGAGGTGTGCCAGTTGGCATCTCACAGGTGGCTCTCCAGAAGGAAGCAAAACACCCTGATGTGGAGCATGTACTAATTCCCATTAGTAAATAGTGCCACTCTGGCCACCTTTGGGCTACTGAGGATACACTCAATGCAGAGAAGAAAGAAAGGAAGGAAAGATTCCAGATGGCAGGTAGATGGGCCATGGGAGGCTTGAGAAAGTGAAGACGTCAGGGCCGAAATATAACTCAGTGTGTGGACACGTACAGAGCACTGAGTTCTTTAGTGACCACTCACAAGACCAACTGTTTCAGAGCCCTGGTCTCTCCATTCTCAACCTGAATGGACTGAGCTACAGGAAACAGAAATTTCCTCTGTGGGCTACCCTCGTGTACTCTGTCTTCCCATAGGCCCACCTGCTCAAGACCCTTCGTTTTTCTTTTCTTTTTTTTTTTTTTAAGATTTTATTTATTTATTTATTTGAGAGAGAGAGGGAGAGCAAGTAGGGAGAGGAGCAGAGGGAAAGGGAAAAGCAGACTCCATGCTAGGCACAGAGCTGGACACAAGGCTCGATCTCAGGACCCTACCCGAGATCATGAACTGAGCGGAAACCAAGAGTAATTGGCTTAACTGATTGAGCCACCCAGAACCCTTTTTTTTTTCTTTAAAGATTTTGTTTATTTATTTGAAACAGAGAGAGAAAGCGAGAGTGAGCTGAGGGAGGGGCAGAGGGAGAGGCAGAAGCAGACCCTGCTGCTGAGCAGAGAACCTGATGTGGGGCTTGATTCCAGGTCCCCGGGATCATGACCTGAGTCGAAGGTAGATGTCCAACCGACTGAGCCACCCAGGCACCCTGCACCTTTCTTTCTAATAGCCTCCTGAGTTTTCCTTTTCTCTGTCAAGGTTGCTCAGATACCCAGTCGGGATGAATTCTCCCTATCGAGGGACCAAGGGGAGTGCAGACAAGAGTGGGCAGTGTGTGGGGCATCCCTGTCTTGGGAGGCTCTGTTCTTGGAAGGCAGCTCAGCTGAGTTTAAAAGGCCCACCCAGGTAGCCGGGGCTGCTGCTTCAGTCCATGGGAGAGTCCTGGTGGGAGGTGAGTGGGAGCATCTCCTGTCACCTCCACACTGCATGTCTGCCAGACTCCCTTCTGGGAGCCTCTTCCCAGCAGAGGCCCAGCTGCCACCAGAAACAGGTAGTGTTCCCGCTCTGTCAGTCCTTAGCAGAACCAGCGAATCCTTGGGGAAGTCCCAGCATCCTCTCTACTTTTGCTTTCCTGCTTTCAGAGATAGACAGATGGATCCATCCATGATAGGTAGATAAATAGATCTCCATCGACATAGTTTTGCACATGTTTATATTAGGCTTTACAAGGAACAATATGCTTTTAAAAAAAAGATTTACATATTTAAGAGAGAGAGCTCGGGCTCACATGTGTATGTGCAGACAAGTGGTGGGGAGGGGCAGAGGGAGAGGGAGAACTTCCAGCAGGTTCCCCCATGAGAGCGGAGCCTGACCTAGGGTTCCATCCCACCACCCTGAGATCATGACCTGAGCCGACATCAAGACTCAGCTGCTTAACCAACTGCACCACTCAGGCGCCCCTGAACCCTGTGTTTTCTCGTATGCCACCTCATTTGATTCATTCTTAAAACTCTGAGAGGTGTTGTCCCATTCCACAGATGAAAAGTTTAACCCCTCCCCCCCAAAAAAAGTTTAACCCTCAGGTATGGCAGGTCACTTACTCCCAGTTATTGGCACAGCTGGAACATGAACCCAAGTAATTCAGCTCCAGATTCCCATGCCTTTCCAGAAGGTATCCCTGCATGTCTGCTGTGTGTAGATGTATCTGTGTGTGTGCAGCTGCATGAACCACTTGGTATATGGATTTGTTATATAGAAGCCTCCTTCTTACAACCCCACCTTATGAAGTCATCAGCTGTTTCTTGACTGACCAGTGTATGCCAGCAAAGTCAGGCACCATGGGGACAGCTGGCCATATGGCAATGCACCAGGCAGCCCCCTGGCCCACAGCACAAGCAGACTTTACAGTGTAGCACAGACATTCTCAAAGCTTGACCTTAGAAACAAACAAATACACAAATAAACAAAACTTGACCTTGATTGAAGAAAAAAGAGCAATAAGGAGACAGACGCAGGGAAATTGGAAGAGTTGTGTTTTCTGACTCCTGTGAGGAGGGCAGGAAATGGCCATCTCACTCGGGAGATGTCTTAAGCAGGTAATTGATGAAACTGCCTTCCTGCTTCCATGTACCACCTTTTACTTCCTCATAACTGGCTGGAATTTGGGGAATCTGTTATTATTGCAATATATTATCTATGATTCTTACTAAAGAAATGGTGTGGAAAGTTAAATAATCTTATTTGTGCTGTTCTTTTGAGCTTCAAACAATTCATACATGTGTTTTTTTTTCATTGTCATAGTCTCTTAAGGTAAGTATTACCTCCATACTACAGATGAAGAAATTGAGGCTCAAAATTACTAACTTGGTTAAGACAATTTCATTTCTAAGGCAAAGAACCTGAGTCCAACCCGAACGTGACTGGTGGCTGTTCACTTTCCACAACCCCAGCAGAATAGGAAGACAATTTCAGTTGTGTCATAAATCAGGGCTTATCACTCTAGCATTGTTTTATGTGCCCACCAACAGGGGACAGGTCACATAAACTAAGATGCATTGACACAGTGCAATACCATAGGACAGCATACAGAAAGCTCCCTGCTTTCACATCTGGAAAGTTCTCCAAGATAATTGTTATGGACAAGAGCAAGTGCAGAATGGTGTCTATGGTCTGCTATCTTTTAGCAATGAAGGCGAGGGGGTATGGGGCTTGACTCACATCTGCATGAATTAACAATGGCGGATAAATAAGAAAACGAATGGCTACCTAGTGGAGTAAACCAGTGGAGGAGTGGATTTTCATTAAATATATTGTGATCTTGATTTGTTTGAATTCTCTGAATATATTACTTACTCAAAACATCAGACATATTTTGTACTAAAGAGAGCTTCCCTTTAATCATGTTTCTCTCCCCGTCCTCTCTTTATCCCCAAGGCATATGTATGTGTACACACAGAGACATAAACCCAGAAAAGTTTTCAATAGGAAAAAATTTGCAGGTGCAGAAGCAATCAGTGATGTCAGAACACTGGCACCATCCATTCATTTATTGCTGAGAACCGATGAGTTTCACAGACTCGCTTGACCCAGAGATCTCTGTAGTGAGAAGCTCTTGAAACCTAAGGAAAGAGTAGAAACCAAAGTAAATGTAGTTAGGAACTTCTTTCTCAGCCATCCTCAACACATGCAGCAAAATTTACAGACTCGTTTCTGGTATCAGCCCTTCTCAGTTCCTCACAGAGAAACTCCCCAGGGTAAGAGGACCCAGGTTCCCAGGGAAGATACTCTCATTTTGCTTTCAGGCAGGGTTGCCTGCTTGGCAAATACAAATGCAAGATGCTTGGTTAAATCTGAGTTCCAGATAAATAATTTTTGTTTTACTATAGTATGTTTCATGCAATCTTTTGGAGCACATTTAGTCTAAAACAATTATTTGTTGCTTATTTGCCATTTAAATTTAACTGATCACCCAACATTTTATTCTTTTTAAAAGAGTATTTAATTTTTTTAAAGATTTTATTTATTTATTCATGAGAGACACACAGAGAGGCAGAGACATAGGTAGAGGGAAAAGCAGGCTACCTGTGGGGAGCGCAATATGGGACTCAGTACCAGGACCCCAGGATCACGACCTGAGCCAAAGGCAGATGCTCAACCACTCAGACATTTAGGTGCCCAAAGAGTATTTATTTTAGAGAGTGAGTGAGTGGGGAGAGGGGCAGAAGGTGAAAGAGGGGTAGAAAATCACTGTGCTGAGTGCTGACCCTGAGATCATGACTTGAGCTGAAATCAAGAGTTGGACACTCCACTGACTGAGCCACCAGGCGCCCCAAGCATCCTGTATTTTATCTGGCAACTGTATATCCTCGGAGCCACCTGGAGGAAGTTGATTAAGTGCTCTTGAACACGTTAGCCCAGAAGGACAAGGATAGGTACTCCCAATGCTATTGATAGAACTTTCTGGAAGAGTAGAAGTGTTCTATATCTTTGCTGTCCAGTAAGGAGCCATCAGCAACTTGAAATGTACTTAGTGCAACTGAAGCCTGAGTTTTTGTTTTATTTAAATTGAAAATGTCACATGTGGCTAGTGGCTACTGTATTGGACAGAGCAGCTTTAGGACCAGTTACATACCAGTTACATATCTCCCTCCAAAATGAGCAACTGGAATTTAAGGCAGAGTGGTGGTTAACATGGTACACAACCCAGGAATAAACCAAGTCCCTGCAGCTTAGTGATTATTCCCTTTCTGTGCAGATACAAGTTTTGTTGTCAGCACATTCATTCTGGGTATTTACTGAAGATCTATTATATGGGGAGGAGGTGAAGTGCTGGGGTACAGAGACACAGAGGATAGAATTCTTCAAAAACACCCGGGAAAAGAGAGTGTTAACTGGATAATCTCAGCATTAGAATGTAAAAGCCAGCGAGGTGCCCTTCTGCGCAGAGCAGACATTGTGAGTGGATGAAAAGCATTGATTTTGTCACACACACCAGCTGTATGACTCTTTTCTTTCCACGATTCAAAGCAAACATTTAGTTACCACAGACCAGTTAGCAGTAGCGTATTCAAGAGGATTCTTTTATGCATGATAACAGCCAGCAGAGAACAGGCCCTTAGAAGAATGGAGGGCTTCCAGAGGGTTATCATGAGACATTAAGTCTGGAGAGGTTAGTGCAAAGCTGGGAAGAGGTTAAGTGTGGAAAGCAAGTGGGCATGTTTCCCCGTTTCACTGCATGCCTGGAGACTGCAGAGGGCTAGCAGGCAAGGTGTGGACAGTGGTTAGTGGGCAGACAGCTTTCCATAGAAATTCAGATCACTGTGTGCTGAGCTCAGAGAAGGCCTCTCTGGGCTACAATATCCATCCCTTGTTCATTCGGCCGAGTTGAGTGGTCTCCTCGTGCCAGGCCCTCTGCTGTAGACAGAACAGGTCCCTAACTTGTGGAGCAGAGGATGTAATCAGAAAAGGCAAAGGGCGAGGGATCCAAGAAATAAATCATGGGCTATTTTTTAAAGAATCTAAACAGTGATAGTAGAATGTGATCTGAGGTGAGAATTGAACAGAGAGGTTACTTTTTTTATTTTACTTTTTATACTTTCAGTTACAAGCTTACTACATGCTCATTTTTACACTTTACACTCAAATGCTTATAAAAGTTAACAATCTCACCTCATATGACCTTAGATGGTGGGGCTTTTGTTTCTAGATGGCAGGTACCCTTTTTTTTTCCAAGTGTCTAATTTTTTTTTCCTGTTTGGTTTATTTCATTATTTATTTAGTACTAATTTGTTGTACAAAGGCCAAGTGTCTAATAATACATTTAAATACACATCACCAGGAGAATTTTTCTAAAGATTAAAGGCAGTGGCAATTCATCATCCTCAGCAGGCCTAAGTATTATTAGTTTCGGTATCCCTTTGTTGCTGTTATACACAAAACTGAACTACCAGAAAGGTTAACTTTTTTTTCCCTCAGATGCACTGGCCATTTGAATTTAATAATAGACACCAAATATCCTGTTTGGTCTTTTTTTCTATTATATTGTGTCTTAAATTTCCTTTTAGCCTATGCAGCTCATGTCCTTTCTTACATGGTTTTGTGTTTCCTGCCTTCCTTGATAGCAACATCTCCCCCTCAAAACACACACACACACACACACACACACACACTCGTACAAAACTGAGGTTAAAGTGTTTCCTGAAATTTCATCTAATGTTTGCCTTTTGTATTCAGATCTGTAATCTGTCTGGGTAGGTCTATTTCAGACAGGCCTGAAGGCAGAGAAGGAGCTTGCTGGAAGACACATTGGAGCACAGGTATTTCAGAGAATAAGAGTGCCAATGAAAGTGTCTTGAAGCAGCAAAAAGCTTGACAGGAGGGAAGAGACTAGTGTGGCTGGAACAGTGAGATGGAGATGAAGTCCAGGACATGGGCAGAGGCCAGAGGTGGTCTTGGGTGGCTTCTCAGGTCATGATAAAGGAATGTGGAGAACAGATCAAGACATATGTTGGGGTGTAGGTGACATGACCTAAGATAGTCTACATTTGTGGAGATGAAGGGAAGGGGGTGAGGCTCACTTTTAAAATTTTGGCTCAATCAAATGGCTTTAAGGCTGTGTCACTTCCTGAGCTGGAAAGATAGGAGGAAATAACAGGCTTAGAGACCACAATGTCAACTTCTGTATCTTAGATGTATTCAGGCTGAGAAGAGAGTTCCAAGTGAAGGTGTTAAGTAGAAATGTGTATACACACATTTGCTGTTCGAAGGAGAGGTCGGAGCTGGAGATGTAAACTTGGAACTTTACGGCATCTAGCTAGCCTTTGAAATGCACTACTGATGAAATCATCAAGAATAGGAACTAGTGGGACACCTGGGTGGTTCAGTTTGTTGAGCGCCTGCTTTCGGCTCTGGTCATGATCCCAGGGTCCTGAGATCAAGTCCTGAGATGGAATCCCGGGATGGAGCACCAAGTCAGGTTCCCAGATGAGCAGGAAGTCTGCTTCTCCTCTTCTTCTGCCCCTCCCCTTGCTCCTCTCTCTCTCTCCCTCTCGCCTTCCCTCAAGTGAATAGATAAAATCTTTAAAAAAAAAGGAACTAGTACCAAAATCCAAGGTTCTAAAATTTAGAGCACATCATTGTCTGACCCTTTGAGATCGGCCTTTAATACAAGAACAATTTGTTGTAGTGCCAAGTCAAGCCCAGTACTTCCAGCTCTGGCTATCTCCAAATGTTGGAGGGAATGGACATGCTCACCTGCCACCACCTGGTGTCCCTGACAATGAGGAATGTGTTCAAGGTTGAAGCTCCAACTGGCAGACAAACCACATATGGCAACGAGTCTGAAGCTTAGCACACTTGCTTCTTTCAGAAGGAACCTCAACTATAATGAGGTACATTACTCCTAAGCCCTAAGGGATGTTGGTTCTGTCGGCCCTGCCCAGACTACAGTTCAAGCAAACAACTGCAATATAATGTAGTCCAATGAAGTTCTGTTTTTTTTTTTTAGGAGGTCTACACTAATTTCATGCCTGCAACTTCACTTTATTTTCAAGGTTGCATGCCATATTCTACATATGAGGCCTTATTTCCGATTTCAGTATATGCCTGGGGAATCCTCAGTGAAATTCCTAATAATCTCTAATTATACACACACATTATATTTAACAGGAATATTTGCATTGATAATTACAACTTAGGATCAAAAGACGACAAACCCTTAGATGGTAATGTCATTGACCTGGTAATGTCATTGACCTGAAAATACATATATAATTTTTTATAACTAATTATAAAATATATCATACTCCTAAAAAAGACAACCAACCAACCAATTCCAATGATCACAGAAAAATTGTTAGTGACTGTGCAGTGGACAGAGGAAAGGAAATCTGCCTAGATGATTTGGAAATGTAAAATGGGATTTTCTAATTGGTAATACTGTATCATACTGATCTGCTTTGTTGGGAATGTCCTATATCACCAGGTAATGATTCTGTCTTAGCCTCACGTCTCAGTAAATCCCTAGATCAACTTTTTGTCCCTGGTGTCCAGGTGTCTTCAGTAATTGGGAGGCCTGGGTTTATCATTCTCAGGAATTTGTCCCAGTTGAGATGGTCCTCCCCAGGACCCTTGAGGCATGGCGGGTAGAGACCCGCCCAATAGCTGGAAACCAACTGAAACTACTGAGAGTTTATTGCTCACTGGGAATTTTCCAAAGACATAACTAGGGCTTTTGGATATAAACAGTGATGTTTCAAAGTAGAAGGGAAAGAAGCATGCTTGAGAAGGGGAGCTAGATCTCTGAGGTGTGTCCTTTGGAGAGCCTTTTGGCTGTAGCTCTTAGGTAAGAGCTGGTCAATTGGCACCTTCTGTGTTTCTTTGAAGCTCCCCAAATAAGGTACCAGTGCAAATTAGATTTTCAGAAGAGATTTTCTACTGGAAAGAGATGTTATTAGCAACCTGTTAGTCTGGTGTCTAATTACTGTCTCCTCTAGAACAAAGTGTTTCCTAATGGCCCAGCCATTGACTCAGCTCAAAATTTACACAATGCCTAATTTTCAAGTGTTTATGGTATGCCAGGGTCTATGTTGACTTAATAAGTTAAAAAGATGGGGTCTTTGACTTTAAGGAGGTCTTGTCAAAGATGAAACAAACAAAATTAACACAATGTATTATTCATCAATCAAATACAAAGTTTTGTTGCTGGAGCCCAGAAGGAAGAATTCAAAGTCAAATCTAACTCCTTCCTCATTCATCACAGAAAATTAGTTTATCAAGTCCTGTAGCTCTTTACCAAACCACCTCCAGATTTGTCCCCTTGATTCAAAAGTGTATTTGCTTTCCCCAGGATTACAGTGCTAACCCACCGCCAAGATTCACCTTCCTTTCTGTAGATTCCAGGGGGAACCCCGCTCCTCCTTCCCTTAAATTCTTCAGTTTAGTATGCAACCGGTAACATTCTGGTATGTGGACACAGTTAACGCATCATGTATTGAGTTTTTATTGGTTTCATTCTTTTGACAATAATCTCTTAGGGAGCAGTGTTCACAGGAGAGCCAGCGTTAAAGTGCTTGGCTTCCTGACCTTGGGACTTAGACAAATTTTTTATGCTCTGTTCTTGTTTCCTCTTCCTTAAAATCCAGGTAGGGATAGCACCGACTGCTGGAGGGTTGGGTTGCATGAATTTTCTGGAAGCATGAACTGTGCGGGACACAGTAATGCTTAGTAAGTGTTGGCCATTACTCCTGAGTGCCTGCTGAGCCTACTCATTTCATCATGAGGTGAGCGAAGGTGAGCAGGAAGGAAGGAATGTAAACCGGGGTGGTGGAGGCATCAAGCCCAAGGTCACGCACCTGGTCAGTGCTGGAGCGGGCTTCAAAAGCAATCTGGAAGGTTAATGAAGAGCATTGCTAGGCTTATACAAAGCGATCTGACCTAAGGAGCCATGTTCTCCAGCATACAAGAAATTCTGAGTGGAATAACCCAGTCGCCTGAGTGGACCCCTAGCCTAGAATGCTGTGAGGCCAGACATCCCCGGAGTGAAGATTTGCAGTCGGGCTACATATTAGAATCGTTAACAGCTAGCTCCTAGGGAAATTCTAAACTGTGGCCATTTCCTGCCACTTTTTCTGCCACTTTTCCTTCCCCAGACTCACAGACACTAGCCACTTTTTTCCCCTGGTGACAGCAAGGCCAAGGAAGGGGAGGTGGGGCTGTGGACAGGTGGCATGCGGGAGGGGGAGGAGGAGGAGGGCGGGGGAGGGTGGGGGCTGCCTCCAGACCACTTTACGAACTGCAATATTTAGAAAGTGGGAGGCGCGTCCGGGGGGGAGTTTAGGTTTAGATTATCTTCCAGGCTCAAACAGTGTTTGAAAAAGACATGGTTTTTGCTTGGGCTGTCCGAGTCTCTGCGCGCAGAGGGAGGTCTAAACTGCGGCCGACTCATTCTCCAAAGCATGAATCAAGTCATCCTGAAGAAACACTTAGTGAAATTCGACCCTACAGAATAAAACCGTAAGAACTTTTGCACAGCCCCCAGATTGCCACTTTTGGAGCTGGAGTAACTAAAGTACCACATCCTTGGGCTGCCTTATAAATCTAGGCATTTGAGCTTCGAAATGTAATTCACTCCAGTTCGTTGACTGTTAGGCACTGATCTAGGCTAGGGGCTTTACGTGGTTTAGTTGGCACAAAAAATGCAATTATGACATCACCAACTTACGCCGATTTAGAGATGACACACCCGAGAAACTAGCCCCAAATACAATTACCTTGTGAACAGGGAGAAGCTGCAATTCGAATCTGGATCCACTCAGTGTTGTGACCCACCTTATATTAACGCCGAGAAGTCATTTTTCAGAGGACTTTCACTGCCTTAGGCTTCAGGGATTGTTTTACAACTTACAGAAGCAGAATCTAACTCTTTTACAATTTAGTTAAGAAGGGTTGCTTGGAGCCGAAGACGAGGCGTCTAAGAGGGTTGGCGTAGGGACATTATCGTGCTACTCGGTTAGTTTGCAAGTTTGCAAGACAAAATTTAAGAGACCGCAGTTAAGAGTTCTGCGGTTAAGCCACTCCGTCTGATAGGCGTGCATTAGGGAGGTCAAGTACATTCAATGATCAGGTGCTAATCAATTTGCCATTTCCCATTATTGATAGACCAGCATCTTGGAACTTTTTCTCGAAATCGGAAAACCCTCTATATCCTACTTTGGGAAAAGGCAACTTACCTTTTCCCATTTCCTTCCCTTAAAGTGCGGCATTAGCTCTTCCTTTGAATTGGTGGGGGGCTCTGAAAAGAGCCTTTGGGTTTGAAAGCGTTTCCGAAAACTCCGAGGTTTACCAAATCACTTGCCCTTGGCCTTATGGTGGCTCTCGGTCTTCTTGGGCAGCAGCACGGCCTGGATGTTGGGCAGGACGCCGCCCTGCGCGATGGTCACGCGGCCCAGCAGCTTGTTGAGCTCCTCGTCGTTGCGGATGGCCAGCTGCAGGTGGCGCGGGATGATGCGCGTCTTCTTGTTGTCGCGGGCCGCGTTGCCCGCCAGCTCCAGGATCTCGGCCGTCAGGTACTCCAGCACGGCCGCCAGGTACACCGGCGCGCCCGCCCCGACCCGCTCCGCGTAGTTGCCCTTGCGGAGCAGGCGGTGGACGCGGCCAACGGGAAATTGCAGCCCAGCACGAGAGGAACGAGACTTCGCTTTGGCCCGAGCCTTGCCACCCTGCTTGCCACGTCCAGACATCGTAGACTAGAAGAGACGCCAACACAAGAAAGCTATTTACTTGCCAAAACAAACCTAGCAGTGAAGTAGGTAGAAATATGGCTGCTTTTATAGGCATTTCCTGGGGAGTAAGTCCGGGTGTCTGATTGGCTAATAACTAGACTCAGTCAAGTAACCAATAGAAAAGCTCTATTTCCATACCTTATTTGCATAGTTCAGCCCATGGATGACAGCCTCGCTGCTTGTCTTCCAATGAACTAAGACTCTTCTGCATCCTTCATTAGCATAAAAGCCCTATAAGTAGCAGAGATTCGCTTCCTACTTTCACTTCGCTTCGGACATTGCGGTTTAAATATGCCCGAGCCCGCCAAGTCCGCGCCGGCCCCGAAGAAGGGCTCCAAGAAGGCGGTGACCAAGGCGCAGAAGAAGGACGGCAAGAAGCGCAAGCGCAGCCGCAAGGAGAGCTACTCGGTGTACGTGTACAAGGTGCTGAAGCAGGTGCACCCCGACACGGGCATCTCGTCCAAGGCCATGGGCATCATGAACTCGTTCGTCAACGACATCTTCGAGCGCATCGCGGGCGAGGCGTCGCGCCTGGCGCATTACAACAAGCGCTCGACCATCACGTCCAGGGAGATCCAGACGGCCGTGCGCCTGCTGCTGCCCGGGGAGCTGGCCAAGCACGCCGTGTCCGAGGGCACCAAGGCCGTCACCAAGTACACCAGCTCCAAGTAAACGTGCCAAGTAAGCGTCTCCTTCCCCAAACCCAAAGGCTCTTTTCAGAGCCACCCACCGGTCTTCTCAAGAGAGCTGTAATTTACACTTAAGAGAAGTTTTGCATGACGAGAGTTGGGGCAAAGTGTCCAGCCCTCATTAGAAAGTCCTTAACACTTGAGGAAATTTGTAGCTTTTTCTCTTCCTGGTACGGGGCAGTACAGCGCTGAAGTTGATGTTAATAACTGCCAGAGGCCAAATGTTAGGTCCTGTTACTCTCTGCTCCTGGGGTTGATCTCCATTAGAACTCTTGTTAAGAGTTTGCTCAGTTTGTCGTAGTTTTGTTTAATCTGACCATACAAATTTACGATCTTTATAGGTGTCTGGTGGCTTATAGTCAGGATCGACCTCCTTTGGAAGGCTCCAGCTCAAAATTGCTGGGTAACTTGTCTCCCAGGGAGCTGAAATGGCGGAGGAACGAGGTGGGACGACAGGAAGGACGCCTTTGAACTGGGCACATGGAGTCTCCCAAAAGCGCTTTCACTTAACAGATCTCGCCGGCAGTCTGCAGGCTGGGAAATCCTACTTAAGCACTTGAGAACTTCGCTCCAGGTAAAGATTTTGAGGTGAACGAAGCCCTTTCCCAACGTTTGTATTATCCAAGTCTGGAACACATTTCAATACTTCTGAGTGAAATTTGCTTTTTCTATTAGAAACGGGAATATAAAGGGAATGTTTTGTTACAAAAGAACACAAACTAAATGTGTGGCTTAGATTAGCAGGTTACTTAACATAAGGACCTCATGATCTTAAACCAGCAATTATTCATTAATATTTGGGAAGAATCCTAAGGGCTTGCCCAGCACTAGACAGGCTTCCATTGGAACACAGCTCTGGTTGCCTAACTTGGAAGAGTTGAGAAATGGTATAGCCCTGGACTAGTTAAGGTGGACATGATAATGCAGGACAGACCGTTGGAGAGGTGTGTCACACTAGCTCCCCAGCCCAACTGTAAGGTTTCCAGAGTCCTTCAACAACTGAAATTGGATTTTTTTTTTTTCCCTGTGTGCCTAGCGAACCTGCTCAAGGACTGATGCTCCAGTTCAGGCTGACCCTGACCTAACTGCCAGCTAATCAGGTTATCCAAAAACTGCAGGTTCACTATTACCAGCCTGACTACAATGTTTTGTTTTTTGTTTGTTTGTTTCCTTCTCTTTAAAAATTCTGGTTTGCCATTTGTTGGATGAGATAATTCTATAGCTTGTTCTCCCTTTTATACAAGCAATGGGCAGGCTAATCATTAACTACATGACCATTTATTTCTGAAGAATCACTAAGACGTTTACTGAAGTCCTGCCATAGGACTCAATAGAAATGTGTGACCTGGTGAAGTGCCTTGCACAGTCCTGGGCAGTTTGAATTTTATGCTTATCTGCCTTTGGCTCTTGCATGCTGAAATGTATTCTTGCCCAAATTTGTTTCTTATTTTGGCTCTTATTCTGATGGCACTCTGCCAATTGGTTACACATTAGCGCTTTTATGTCAGATCATTAAGCGATTTAGTTGGTGGCAGAGGATAGGCAATCTGAATTCTTGTGTTAATCTTTTTTAGGTTGATTGTCTTTGGGGATTCTGATATTCTTTAGCATTTGAGAACACATGAGCAGGAAGTCGGTGTTTTTCCTTCTGGCCTTTAATGTGATCCACTGAGTTTGGTGTTTTGCGTTTGTATACTGTGTGTAGATTCCGGAAACTGAAGATACCTGTCTCTTTCCTCCTTTCAAAACGATCTTTTCCATGTTTACTCATTATGTATCCAAATAGTTGTCAATATCTGGAAAAACAGTTTCTGCATCAAAAAAAAAGCAAATATAAAATGGCAATCTGTAATAACTTTTGACTTTCATAAAGTGGCTAGGCCTTACAGGAGACTGATGACAGGAAAGAAAAGTTAAACAAATCTCCAGCATGCAGGGGCCTGTCTTTTGCTCTGCGGAAGCCTCTAAAGTTTATGATTCAGTAATTCCAAATTATTATCCCTTCAGGCTCTTTAAGTAAGGTTAGAGAGAAGAGAGAAGAAACATGGTATTATAAATCAGATTACTGAGTCAGACAAAAAGAGAAGGCTTCCAATACTCTTATAAAATAAACACTTAATGGTTTCTAAATCTTAATGTGTTTATTGTGAGAGCTATGGCACTGGAAAGTAGAATTTCCTACAAAACTTAGAAAGATATCAGCAGTTTACTCATATTCTCCGTGTTGGCTGAGAGATCTCTGCTCTTAATTACATCTGTTTCTCAATGATACCTTTGTGTTTTTTAAAATCTGATTAACACACTTAAATCTATGGCTCTGTTTTTCCTAACTTTAAGTTTTATTCTGGTTTCGCCATTAGCTCCTCTAACTTCCACAAAGATTGAGAATATTTTTGTTTTATGAATACAAGTCAGTTTGAGCAAGTCGTCTATCTCAGCAGGAAATTAGTAAATTGTAATGCAAACTCGTTTTAAATGGCTTTACATAAACACTAAAAACATGATTTAAAGAGAAATTAGGAGCTAGAGGGTATTATGCTAACTAATCGAGATAAGTCAGAGAAAGACAAATACCATATAATGTCACTCTTATGTGCGATTTAAGAAACAAAACATAGGATCATAAGGTGAAAAAAAGAGAGGAAAACCTCTTAACTAGAGAACAAACTGATGGCCACCAGAAGGGAGGTGGAGGATGGGGGAAATAGGTGATGGGGATGAAGGAGGGCACTTGTCATGATGACCACAGGCTGTTATATTGAACTGCTGAATCACCATATTGTGTCCCTGAAACTAATATTACACTGTATGTTAATTAACTGGAATTCAATAAAAACTTTAAAAAAAGAGAAATTCAAATCAAAATAAAAATTCTCCTGATGCTTTACATGTGCTACCTCTTTAAATTGTAGCTTAAAGAAAACAGGAAAGTTTAACTGAGTTTAATTAGTGGTTTTAGTTGACAGGTTATAGTAATAAGACACAAAACAGAACTTCTCTATTTTGGAACAACTTAAATTTTTTAGTTCATCGTGGATAATTTCATAGGGAAAAATCACATTTTAAATTAAGATTACTAATTTTGCTTTAAAAATGGTCTTATGCCTTTTTCTTTGTTATTGTCATGAAGTAAGAATAATGTTAGTACGATATTCTGGTTCACACCAGTCTGGGGTTTATTTTCTTAAAAAAAAAAAAAAAACTCACTAACTCGAATTTACTAAATTCCTTTCACTAGGTTTACTAGTTAGAATGCTTAAAAATAATTTTATTTAAAATTATACTTCTGTATATTATGCATTGAGTTAAATTAAATCACAATAATGTCATTTTTAAAACAGCTAACATTTATAAAGTTGCATGCAAATCATAAAAACTCAATGTGTCATCTTTAATGCTGAATTCATAATCCATAGATAACTCTAAGAATTGAGTGCCCAATCTTTGGATACCTGGACAATTTCTAAATTAGAGGATACAAAATATACATCCCTAAAAACAATTTGATCTATGCAAGTCTCATATTTTTACACAGTTTAGAATGTTCCTGCTGTTATGTTTTAACTTTATTCTCTATAACCAGTAACTCAATCTACATAATAGGTCAGAGATGAGAACGTCCCTTTGCTCAAGGCTCAAGAGTTGACATATTTACTTATAGTAGATATGCCTGGGGGTTGTTCTTTTGCTTTCCCTTGTATAAAAACAAAGGGGTTTTCTTCAGATGTCTCAGTCAATATAGGGGCAGGAGTCAGGGAAGAAGAATAACTCAGAAGAGGAAGAGGAGCAACTAAAGAAAATCTGAGTGGTTAAAATTAACATGACACTTAAGAAAATACCTCACATACAATGCGAGAAACAGCCTTTCAAGGTTTCATTACCATCAGTACTATAACAACAATTGTCTAGTCTGATTTCTAAAATTAAAATCAAATATAACCAGCCCTTCATTAAGAATTGGCTATCACAAATCTCCCATACTGTTTTGTGTAGCCCCACCATTTTCAGACTTTCTAATCATGTAACAAAAAATAACTCCAGTGATAAACCAGTTCCAGATTTTACAAATCTGTTGATTAGCCCAAAGACTGGACAAATGATTGAATCTTGCCTTATCTATAATTAATAGAAATTGCAAAAGTATAAAGTTGGATCAATGCTTCAGACCAAACCTCAAGAACCATGTTAACAAATCCCTTTCATGTTATTGTTAAAATATAGGGATTTTTTTTCCCCACCTGGTATTGCCTTTACTACTTGTAAATGATAAAACTGAGAATAAAATAGTTTCAAAAATCTGTATAAAAATATTCTTATTGGATAGATCACATCAGTCCACTCATCAGGTAATACAAGAGAATTTAAAGTAAAATGTGCTCAAAATAACTTTAACTTAGCATGCCAGTATTTTTGTCTAATCATGATAATGTGTCCATGCCTAAATATTCTCATAAACCCTTATCATTTGAAATTGTACCAAAAGATCCATGTGACTTGATTTTTCTTCTCTTTTGACATGTTTTGCTTGGGGCATTCTGATATTGTCAGATATTACCAATGACTAATGTTAACTACACTCTCATAATTGAACAAATGGAAGAAGATGTCCCCAGATACACTTCTATATAATATATCATTAAAGACTATATTAAAGGAGACTTCAAGAAGTGTCAACTTTAGGATGTGAGGGTGATTTGACTGCGACATCTATCACCCCATTGATCACCAGGGTTAATTTGGCTGATGTGGCTGGGCAGGGAGGTGTTCTCTTCCTCCCTCACTACTCCATGTGTGTCAATCCTGGATCTGCACATTCAGTGAAGGAGGACAACTCTGATGGAGGAGGACTGCTCTTTTGTCAAGGGTACAGGTGTAGCTGTGCTTCCCTGCTAGAACTTCTAAACAAGCTCTCAAGGTCCAAGCTTCCAAGATTCCAGACACCTCCAAATGAGGCTCTGCATGTGGCAGTTTGCCTTTCTAAAAAGTTAGATAAAATAAAATATTAAAAAAGTCAACTTTATAGCAGTGGTGGAAAGGGACATTATCAGTACTTTTAACTAAAAATATTGCTTTAATGCTCTAGGACAGATGGATATTTAATTCCCACTGCAAACACTTTAGAATCTCACCACTTGGATATACATTCCCATTGAAAACACAATCCTGAGACTCCTTAAAACCTCTCCAGAAGTCTGGAAGTAGGAAGCTCTTTCCTAAGTTCTACAGGTCAAGATGAGATCTAGAGTAGACCACATCTTCCTTCTTTGTCCTCTCGTGTTATTGTTTTGTCTTTTTCTCCATTATCAGTCTTTCTAAGGATTAGATTTTGAATTTGGTCTTCCCCAGTATTAAATAAAGTAAATTCCTCAGAGCCTAGACCTCTACACCTTGACTAGAATTTCCTAAACAACAATAGATGCTACATGATTTATTTCTGACTATGGCTCAAGTTACAATTGAAACAATAATTAGGAAAAATGATATTTGTTTAAGTGAAGTAGATCAAAATGACCTTCGAGAACTATTCTTCTAAATAAGACACACCAGGGGTGCCTCTTCACTCAGTCAATTAAGCATCTGTCCTGGGATCAAGTCCCACAGCTGGCTCCCTACTCAGTGGGGTGTTTGCTTTTCCCTCTGCCTGCTGCTCCTTCTGCTTGTGCCCTCTCTCTGTCAAATAAATAAATAAATAAATAAAATCTTTAAAAATAAATAAATAAGACGAGTAAATTAAATACTTGGAGACTATATGGATTTCAAATACTTCTTAATATATTTGTGATTGTCCTCATAACTTTTTTGACCAAAGTGGGGAGTTGAGCAATTCCAATGTGAGAAATAGTGCAGATATGGCCTACCCACAGTGGAAATGCTAAGGGTTGGATGAATATATTTTGCAAAGGCAATCTGTCACATGCTCCATAGACAACCTTGAGTGTTTTAAAGAATCACTAACTATTTTCTTTGAGAATCCTCTTTAGGTTAGAATAGATTGTCTATACTAAAAATGATGCAGAAATATGATATTCTATTCTTATTCTGCAGGCTTTTTCTCCCCTCTGTTATAAATCACTTTTTTTTTAACTTTATTGGATGAAATCAATCTATTGTTTGATATCCTTGTACCCAAGAAAACAGTGTGTTAATAATTAACTAAATGTTTTTGAGTTACTGTTTGAAAAACCTCACTCTGAACCAGTAGAGTGGTAATAATTACTTACTAAGGAAAATGGGGTGAGGATTAAATGAAACAGCAGATATAAAATACTTGTCCCAGAAATGGTATCATGACACTAAAATGGCTCCATGATGAAAAAAGTGTTGTCTCTAGAGGATGGACCTTCTAAATTTGACCCCCACCTCACTACTTATTAGCTGTGAGACTGAGGCAAGTCCATGTTTCATGTCTGTGTTCTCATTTGTGTTCTTGAGGATGATGGTAATAGCACCCACCTTCTAGACGTTTGTAAATATTAAAGATCTTGAATGCATAGAAGGCATTTTGGAGAGTGACTGGCACAATGTAGACACTCAGTGTCTGCTATTTAACAAGTTTAATTTATAACCACATTTCTACCTATAGCCCCTAAGGCAGCTGGTGACCGAAGACCCTGGTCAAAGCCAGTTTTTCATAAATCATGGGAATTTCACAAGATATTTGATATAAAAGGATTGTCAACTGGGGCGCCTGGATGGCTCAGTTGGTTAAGGGGTTGGTTTTAACTTGGGTCATGATCTCATGAGTCGTGGGATCCAGCCCTACCTCATGCTCCACAGGGAGTCTGCTTGAGGTCCTCTCTCTCTCTGTCTCTCTCTCTGCCCCAACCCCCATTTGTGTGTGTGTATGTGTTTCTCTAAAATAAATAAATAAACAAACAAATAAATAAATCTTAAAAAAAAAAAAAAGAAAAAAAAGAATGTTAACTGATTCCACTGTGTTTACCTTGGTCCAACAGGTTGAAAGAAAATGATTTTTTTCCCCATGCATACTTAATTACCTCTCTAGGCATATTCCTAAAGACATAAAGTCTTCCAGATTTGGAAGGGTGCATGGACTCAGCGATTTGCTAGCTCTCCCAGCAGTCCTCAGTTAAAAGGCATTAAATATTAGCTTTTCCAAATTTTCACCCTGTGCCATCCTGGATGACTAAGCATAAAAATAAACTGGGCCGAATACACATCTGCTGGTGACATTTCTAGGCCAAGACATTGCAGGCTCTGATGAAATTTTCTGGCCTCTGACAATAAACTTGACGTATTTTCAGGTGTTCTGGATTCATTACAATTTAGGAAAGAGAGTAAATCTGGGAAAGGAGATACTTTCTTGCTCTCTTACCCTCAGTTCTGAGAGGGGAAAAGTAAGACTTTGGTTGGCTAAGTTGAAGACTTATGTGGCTTTATCATCCCATGAGCAATGTGTATGGTACTTACTACAAGGCCTGTTTCATCATCTTCTTATGGGTTTTCATGGTATTAGATCTCCCAGCTGTAGGCTTTGGCCAGAAAAAGGAATAATCTGATGGGGCTTATCTCCTTCCATATGCCTAGACAATGACGTGTTGGGGTAAAACCTTGATCTCAACACTTACAGGCCTCAACTTGTTTCCAGACTATATCAAGTTATCCAAGTAAATGAATTGGATTCAAAAGCAACAAGGATAAAACTTTGTTCTTGTTTCTCTTTTCTCCCCCCTCCCCTCTTTTTCGCCTTTATTTTTCTTTTCACTTTTTGCCCCTCTACCATTTATTATTGGTGGAAACTCAGGTGAGGGACAGCTTATAAAAATATAAAAATTGGGGCACCTGGGAGCTCAGTTGGTTAAGCGTCTGACTCTTGATCTCAGCTCAGCTGTTGATCTTTGGGTTGTGAGTGCAAGCCCCATGCTGGGCTCCACACTGGGTGTGGAGCATACTTTAAAATTTTTTTTTTAATTTATAAGGATTAAAGATTAAAATGTGCCCCTTTTACTGTTGGACTTGCTTAAATAGTTGGGGTGATAGATATTGAGTGCTAGGTTTAAACACACATACACACATCTGGGCTTCCATGAACTGAACTCAGTTCACGTGCTGGTCTGGAATGGGCCTGAAGGACCTGGCTCTCTTGCCTTCAGGATCCTCCCAACGCCAAGAAACACAATTTGAACAGGGGCTTTCCCTGCCCAGTGTCTGGGACCTCCTTCTCCCTCTCTCTTTTTGTATTCCAGATTGCAGCAGATTTGCACACACCCTGCTTTCCTGGTTCCCCGCCTCCCACTTGTACTGGACCTCCATCTTTTTATTTTTTTCTCCCCTTCCTGCCTAGCAAACTCCACCTTATCATCATCTTGCATATATCTTCTAGCTCACCAATGCCCCTGGGGAGGTTTCTCTGACCGCCCCCTCTCAAGGGTTCAGTGTGATCATTGCTCAGTTTGCAATTATTTGTTACTACTTAACTAGTTGTCAGGTCCAATAGGCTCTGAGTTTTGATTTGGTCACCACAGCATCCCAGGATCTGTAACCGGGCTCAGCACAGGGTCAGTAGACATATATGACTGAATGAATGAATTCATTGAATAAACTTTTTGAATGCCAACTGTGTACCAAGTTCACATGTGTATATCATGAATAAAATCACAAAATCCCTTTGCCCTGGGAGGTGGGACTCTGGGATGATAAAACTGAAAGACATAATGACTCCAGGCAGGAGGCCCCAGTGTATGTGGGGCTTGAAGGCACCTGCATGTAGGGTGGAAGCTGTTATGCCCAGTGTTTGTTGGGGGATAATATTTGCTCATCATTGACTAGGAGACCAGATCTAGGATCAAGGTGCTACTACTACAAATGGCAATGTTGAGTATGCTTCATTAGACGACCCTCAGGTCAAAACAAGGTATGTGATACTTTCTGTTGTAAGAAACAGATTCCTAGTGCTCAGTGGTGAACTGTGGTAACAGTTGTCAACCATTTACATGATATCATATAATATCCTGTCACAAAGGTGATGGGGCTTGGCTCCATGGCTCTCAGAGACGGTTTCCTTCCAGCTTGTGTCTCAGATATTCTTGGGTCTTAGGGGTCCTTGCTGGAGCCTTGACATCCAGCCAGCAGACAGAACGAGGGTTTTGGGGGCTGGGCCTGGAAGTGTCCACATTAGTTTGCCCAGAACTCAGTGACAGCAGCACAGACTTGCCAGAGAAACAGGGGACTGACTGTAGATGAGCTATGTGGACCGGCAGAAAAGTAGCTGATTGATGCGGAGCAAGCAAGCTCAGGAATCATAAGGTCCAGTTCCCTTTTGGTACCCTCTCCTCCCCTTCCCTATTCCTCTCACCCTTCTGTCCCTTTGGGGGGCCCACAGTGGCTTTTCATCAGCCAGTGCCAAGGGCCAGCACAGAGAGAATGAGGACAGAGTTGGGAGGACATAAGTAGGGAAATTCTTCCTTTTCTCCCCCCGCCCCCCTGCCCTGAAGGACCATCCATCCTCTGCCTCTTCCTCCATTCTCAGTGACTGTCTCCTTGGAAAGTCACTGCTATCGGGGAGCTGACATCTCGGCTGCAGAAGACAAACAACAAACAATTGTTATGATACGTCATTATACAGCATGTGAGAAAGGAGTAAACAGGATGGGGAGGGATGGGAGAGAGCAGGGAAAAGTGGCTCAGGCATGGCAGTAAATGCAATTTTTATATTTTCACTAACAAACACGCTTACTCTAACCATAGATGCGGGCCCTGGGGTAGCACTTAGTGTGTCCCAGGCACCATTCCAAATGTTTACTCTATGAGCTCAATGAATTCCCCAAAAATAACACGTTAGCCAGAAAACATATAGGGATGAAGCCCTTGCAAGAAGAACCAGTAATGGAGGGAGGAGGTGAAATCGAAGCCCTGTTCTTCTACCTTTGGAGTGCTCTGAGTGCCTATCCCTCCTTTTCTGGTACTCAGGTCAGTGTCTTCATTTTAGTGTGAGCTTGTGAGGTTGTGTGTGAGTGTGAGGACACGGAGGGCTGTGGTTCCCTCTAGCACAGGCTTTAAATCTGGGGCCTTTTCAACAGTGTTTAAGACAACATGTGGCACTCAGCATTGTTGAGATCACTGTACTTGAAGCCACAATAATTCTGCTATGTACTATGGGAACATCAGGAGTCACATCTGGAGTCTGCAGAGTTAGTTGGTCAGTGGTTTGTGGGGGGGAGACTGCCCCTTACTAGCTAAGGAGAAGCCTGCCTTCCCCTTGCCCACCCCACCACTGCCACCAGCTTCTGCTTCTTAAACTCTACTGAAATGTGACTCCCATCGCACTTTTATAAGTGCATACAAAACAGGCAGCAAAAAATCTTTGTCTTTGTAAATGAAATGGTCACCTTGGTGCTAACTTTGTCAAGCATGGGTTATAATTAGGAGTCCTTAGATTTGCCAGGCATGCAAACACTTGCCACAGAAACCCCTATCTCCCGGCCCAAGTAACGTATCAGTCCACAAGTATAAAATGGGATTCTCTACTGAGCAAACCCTGCATACATTTTCTTGCATGGGATTTGGCCACCTGTAGAGGATAAATCAGGTTTGCCTTTGTTTGCTTGTCAAGAGGAGGAGGAAAAGTGCATTTTATAACATCCAAGAAACAGACTAAGCAGTTATTTGGGTACATTTCCATCAGATATGTTTCATTTAACTTATTTAACAGCTATTGGGGATGACCTCATCTGTTAGCAGCCCAGAGGGATGAGCAGCTGAGAGAAGGGTGGCTTCTGGGAACAGTTTCAATGGCTCCGTGTGGGAATAACAAGCTTGAACCGTAACCTGTGGTCCTATAAGGACCTTCCTCATCCCTCACAGGCAGTTCAAGCTGAGTGCTCACCCTCAAGCACCCCACCTTAGACAATCTCCATCACCTGGCCTTTGTCACCGTGTCTTCTTTTTAAAAGCCCTAACCTGACAAATTTCTATTCTCCATGCAAGACTTAGCTCAGGGGCGCCGGCGTGGCTCAGTTCGTTAAGCATCTGCCTTTTGCTCAGGTCATGATCCCAGGGTTCTGGGATTGAGGCCCCAGGAGGGTTCCCTGCTCAGCAGGGACTCTGCTTGTCCCTCCTTTTGCCCCTCCCTCTGCTTTGTGTGGACTCTTTCTTTTTCCCTCTCTCTCTCTCAAATAAATAAATAAATAAAATCTTAAAAAAAATAAAAAGACTTAGCTCAAATGTAACTTAAAGGACACTAGCTAGACCATATTCATCCTTTACTTAAGAGTATACATAAGACTCCAGCACCAAATGGTATGAGTTTACTACTGAGAGTCACCATCCAACAGCTGTATCACCTGAGAAATGCAACCTTAATTTTCTCATCTACACAGCAGAGAGAATGACCTACTAGGTACCTCCTAAGGTTGCTGCAAGATTAAATGCATTGGTATCTATAAAGTGCTTAGGACACTGCCTAGCATAGAACAAACTCCCTGTGAAATTAGCCATCCTCATTATTGCTGTTGTTCTCAGAGTCAAGTACGATATTAGGTAACTGATGAATTATAGAATTCAATTGATCATTCAGTCTTTCTCTTTTCATAGGAGGAGCAGACAGATTTTAGACACCTTTACCAACCACTGCTCATTGCTAAACATCATTGCATCTCACCCATACAACAACAAGTGATGCTATAAGAAGATAAATGGAAATATTTTTAACAATCATGGAAGGATCAGTAAGAATCTGGCTAAAATATTTTTTTCCAAGTATAAAAATGTTGAATGTTTATTGTAGAATTTTGTAAAAAGAGAAATATATAAAGAAAATTAAAATAACTTAGTATCTCCTTTTAATATATAAATGACAAATACGTATAGGTGAATGTGAATACATATGATACACCTATAGTGCATAAAGTATATTCAGTATCATGCCGTATATGCACATATATGATTTTCTAGGTAATTTACTTAGAAACACAATTTTTAATGGATATATCATTAATTACATAAACAGTCCTCTGTTATTAGCTATTTAGATTGAGTTTCAGTTTTTAAAAATTTTTTTTCAAAGTTTTTTTTAAGATTTTATTTATTTATTCATGAGAGACACACAGAGAGAGGCAGAAACACAGACAGAGGGAGAAGCAGGCTCCCAGCAGGGAGCCCAATGCAGGACTTGATCCCCAGACCTGGGATCACACCCCGAGCCATAGGCAGATGCTCAACTGCTAAGCCACTCTGGTGTCCCAGTTTTTCAAAGTTTTTTAAAGTAATCTCTACACCCAGTGTGGGGCTTGAACTCATGATCCTGAGATCAAGAGTTACATACCCCTCTGATCAAGCCAACCAGACACCCTCTGAGTTTCATTTTTATGCATTATAGATCAAACAGATCACATATCTTTTTAAAAATATGTGATTATCTCTTTAAGATAGACTTTTAGAAATAGAAACACTAAATCACAAGGTCACAACATTTTTTAAGACTCTTAATATAAACATTACCAAATTGCCATCCAGAAGGACCATGCCAATTTATAAACTCAACATATTATGAAAATCTCTATTTTACAGCACATGTATTTACACTGATAATTTTTTTTTAAGCATCAATAGCTTGACAGGGTAAAAAAAAATTTTTTTTTAAGTGTCATTTCCTTCATTATTAGTGAGGGTACTTTCCCCCCATGTTTTCATTAGCCATGATCCCATAAGAAATGAACTGCTGCTCATGATCACAATCATTCCATGGAAAGACACCATATGTAGAGTAAGCAGGCTCTGAAGTTAAGACCAAAAATTGGTATTTAGTAGGTCCCTCCTCTGTTCAGGACTATACTGGAATAATAAGCTACATTTGGTTGTGTGTGTAACTGAACCTACTTTTATCTGCATTGTCTCTTACAAGCCTCCTAATGACTCCATGAGAAAGGTGTCTAGTGTTGATTGAAATATGTCCCCCCAGAATTCATATGTTGAAGCCCTAATTCCAATGTGATTCTATCTGGGGATAGGCTTTAGCAAGTATTTGAGTTTAAGAAGTTATAAAAGTGAGGTCCTAGTCAAATAAGATTGATGGCCTTAAGAGGAAGAGGGGAAGATAGTTCCGGCATGCATGTAGCAGAGAAAACCCATTTGAGTACAGAGCGAGAAGGCAGCCATATAGGCTAGGCTAAGAGCTCTCACTAGAATTTGACCATTCTAGCACCCTGATTCCAGATTTCAAGTCTCCAGAGTTATGAGAAAATAAGTGTCTACTGTTTAAGCCACCTAATCTATAATATTTTATTCTAGTAGCCTCAACAGACTAAGACAGTGGCATTTGCTGTGACTCACAGACAAGGAAAGGAAAGGAAGAAAACTCAGAGAAATAAAATTATATTTGGCTACGATCACAAGAGTCAGAAACAGGCAAGGTTGGAAGCTTACCCAGTTCTTATTCCAAGGCCAGGGCTCCAGCATGCAGACAACAGCGTCTGAGGGCCAAGAGCCACATGTTTCCAGAGCCAGCAGTAAACTAAGACTCATCATCAGAAGATGGATGTTTAATCTTAAATAAATATGCTATGGCTGCTCATGTTTGAAAAACATTGAACTTCATGCAAAACTCAAATGCAAATTATGTGCAAAACCACTTTTGCCTACCCAGTGGAAAATGATACAAAGCCTAAAGATATTCTTACAGCATTGGGGTTTGTATGTGTGGTAGATAGGCTCTCAAACTGGTCCTAGAGTAGTGCATCAGACAGGCAAATAAACTGGAAAGATATATAGAAAATGTTTTTTTTTTTACTCTATATATTTTTAAAGATTTTATTTATGTAGTCATGTGAGACACACAGAGAGAGGTAGAGATATAGGCAGAGGGAGAAGCAAGCTCCCTGCGGGGAGCTTAATGTGGGACTCAATCTCAGTACCCCTAGATCATGACCTGAGCCAAAGGCAGATGCTCACTGAGCCACCAAGGTGTTCCTTTTTACTATATTTTTAAAAGATGTATTTATTTATTTGGGAGAGAGGGAGGGTGGGTGGAGGGCAGAGGAAGGCAGAGAATCTCAAGCAGATTTCGCATTGAGCATGGAGCCTCACCCTGGGCTTGATCTCATGACCCTAAGATACCAACCTGAGCTGAAACCAAGAGTTGGGAGCTTAACTGCCTAAGGCACCCCTAAAATGTATATTCTTTTAAAAATAGAAGAAACATAAGAGATAAAGATGGAAATTGAATTGACTATATGTCCATCCATCCACCCAATAGGTCTGCATAGATGAGCCCCTCCCACATACTAGGCATTGTTCTAGAAGTATTCAGTAATGTGCATGGTAGACCAAAATCCCAGTCCCATGAAATTTGCCTGCTCATGGAAAGGTACCATCCACTGAATCAATTTTGAATGTATTGGGCTACCTTTCACAGAAATCCATGTAATAGTGCGTTAACCAGAAAGAGATTTGTTTTTCCCAATTAGCAGGAGAGCTCAGCTGGTTTGTCAAGCTCCGTGGGGAACTGCCAATTCTACCCAAGCATTCAGGTTTCTTCTAGTATCCTTGCTCTCAATCATGCAGTTTTCATCCTCTGTGTAGTTTTCAACTTCATGGTTCTCTTTAACTCCTTGGGAGGGCAAATCTACACCCCAGGTTGGAAGAAGGGGTAAAAGATCAAGGGGAAATAGGCATGTGCCATCTGAGTCTACCAGATCATTATTGGGAAATTTAAAAAAAAGACTTCCTGCTTTTTTTCTGGTGATTCCATATTCTGTATTAAAGTGCAACAAAAAATTCACTCCAAGTGATAATGCTTGTGTCTCCCTACTTTCAAAGACTGGCTTGTTAGCATCCATGTAGCTTGGGAAAATCATTTCAGTCACCTAGCGATGACCTGTTCACAGAAAGGTTTTAGATATAAGTTTATGGTGTTTGCATTATACATATGGGTCACAAATTAAGAAACAGCATGAAATGAGTACCTGTCTTTGTTTACACATAAATAGCTAATAAGAGAGGCCCGAATGTCAGGAAGAACAAAAATAAGATGACCTGAATGGCTCCTCCAGGGGTTTTCCAGTTATGCAAATAGCTTTTCTTGGAGGTCTGGCTCTTCCTGTGCTTTCTAATTAGATGGCAGTGGGTTAGTTCCTCTGTCTTCTGAGAAGTTTCCAGAGCTCCTTCTGAAGGTGTGCTGTTTCATAAGGAGAAGTGGAAACAGACTGAACCTGGTCCTGAACCAGGACCAGTCACAGTCAGGTCCCTGTGACTCAACAGAGGACATTTTCCCTGCCCCCTCTCAAAGGGAGGGATTTCTCCGTCTTGAAACCTTGGGCAGATTATTGTTTTGGGCACTGATTTTGGCACCAAATAATTGTTGTCATTGTGTATATTTAACTCTTATCTCCCAAATAAGGAAAATGGTAATTTCTTTAGTTTACAGACCAAGTAATATTTATTTCTTTATTTAAAAAATGTCAATTTTGTGGAACAGCATCATCTCTGCATTTGATATTTAATACCTAATGATTGTAGAGACAACTTTTACAAACCATGGAATTGTACACATGCCCTTTTTACAAAACAAACAAAATAATTACTCAATACCTGAACAAATAATCAAAATAGAATGATTCAAAAATGAAGAGATCATTTGAAAAAGAGATAAGGTTTAGTGTGAAATAATGTTTATTAAACATAAATGAAAACCAAATACAAAGTTCAAAAATAGCTATTGCAAAAAGAGGAAACATATGAAAAAGGGATAAGTTTTAAAAGGTAGGCCTAAATCTTAGATACCAGGAAAATCCAAGAAGCCTGTAGGGTAGACAAGGTTGGTAGGTGAATGTCTGCTAATCTCACTGAACAGAGTGAAAATCTATAGGTACTTTTATATTAGTTACACACACATATACATAGAGAAATATAGAGTAAACATTTTTGAAAGATTTTATTTATTTGACAGAGAGAGAGAGAATACACACACACACACACACACACACACACATATGAGTGAGGGTAGTGGCAGAGGGAGAGGGAGAAGCAGACTCCCTGCTGAGTAGGGAACCTGACTCCAGGCTCCATCCCAGATCCCTGAGATCATGACCTGAGCTGAAGATAGACATTTAATTGACTGAGCTACCCAGAGGCCCCTAGAGTAAACATTTTTTAAAACAATGCACTAGAATGTTAAATTAATATTAAAAATGGGCTGTACAGTTTCCATATCATGAGAATAAATTTATTATATTTTAAAAAGAAAACAGTTCTTTTATTTTGTGACTGTTTTCCTTACTTCATTATTCAGAAGTTCAGAAGTTAGGCTAGTGAAAGTTGATCTAAGGAAATGTTTACAGCAGTATTATTTTAGTAATGAAAGTTCAAGAAGGTTGACATTCCCACAATAGAAAACTTTCCAAAATAAAATCACAGAATTGCTACACACACACACAAATGCTATAAAAATGTGATTACATGAACAATAGTTCTGACATATTAAGAGGAAGGAAAAAAGAAAAAAGACCCAGCAGGGGTGATATACATAGCCAGAGCCTTTTGAAGTGTGAAAGCATCCTGCATCTTAACTCTAAGAACTTTGGCAAGTTTTCTGACTTTTCTGTTACTCAATTTCTTAACTATAAAGTTAGTTTCTATATTTTTTCATTTTTTGAAGGGGAAAAACTTGGGATGATGACTGACAAAGAGTAATAAGCACTATGTGTATATGTGTATGGAAGCTCTAAGACTTCTAATGCAAAATATGAATCATGGTTCTTTCTCTGGCTCTTAAATTATGGAATGTAATAACTTTTTTAATTCTTCAATTCTTTGTTACTTTTAAAGCAATGGAATGCTATATTCTGTAAGCCTATAATTATAAGGATCAATCCACTTCACAACCTGGCTCCTAAGTACAAGTACTCAGGGGTCACAGAGGATTAGAAAAACCAAACACATGTTAAAACATAGGGTCCTCAGTAAGACGCACCTGTAACCTGCCTTTGAAGAAAGATTTTTCAAACTTAGGGTCACATTAGTGCGTTAGTTGGGAAATCAATCCCACAGTTTGCAACCAGCATTTTAAAAAATAGATTATAATACATCAGAATGCAAGCACTTAAGTTGGTATTGTTTTCTGAATTTTTGTTTCAGGTGTGTATATAAGCATGTGCCCGTGAGACAAAGAGAGGCAGAGACTTTGCTACCTCACTTTGCAACCAGAAGTTGGAAAGTCTCATTTGATATCTGCCTCACAAATATTTCAAACCTACTCTCCTTCCTCACACTGTCTCCTTAGGTGAAGCCCTTGTCTTTCTTTTGAGACTATTACAACAGACTATAACCTCTGACATTGGCTCCTTTCCAATAATTAGTTTTTATGTGAAAAATCTAAAAAACAAGACAACCACAAGAAAAAAAAAAATACACAGATCCTCTTCTTAAAAACTTCCCCCGCCTGTAGAATAACAAATTTCTCATGCAAACATTTGGGGGTCTCCACAAGATGGTCCTTTTGGGATTTTCCTCTGCTGAAGCCTGAGCTTTGGCCACTTTGCATTGCTCTCTCAATATCCTCCTGGAAGGTCTGGCCATGATGAATAAACTGCCATCTGGATCCCTTACAAAGGCAAGTTCTAGGACAAGCCCAAAGAAGTATCCTGGATCCTGTTCCAATAATTCTTCTCCTGCTTCGGAGGCACATCTGCCAGCCCAGTCCTCCTAGAGATCTGGGTCTCTAGTTCTCACTGAGCACTTCCCGACCCCCTTCTTAGAGTTACTCTGTGTGTGTGCTTGGCATTTAGGAGGTGGAGGGGGTTGAGGTGGGGGTGGGGTTTGACTTAATGAAATCGGAAGCAAAAATCAGTTGAGGACACCAGCCACAGAGGTGACCTGATTTGGGCTACAGAGGTATTGTGTGTTAGATCCACGTTACTTACTGCATTCTTGAGGGTGTTTTATCAAGCCACGGGGATGGGGGACCTGGTTTAATCACAACCCACATGCCTGGAGATTATGGCTTATTAGATTGTGTTTGCCCAAGTAAAGTCGTACTCTGCAGTTTTCTGGCAATTCTACAAGTATCTTTTAAGCACACAGTGAGACATTTAAGAGGTCTGTGTTACTTGCTTCACATACATAAATAATTTTCAATAAAAAATCAGTGTGTGAATAATTTATTTTCTCCACCGATTGCAAGCCAGCTGTTTGGAAAACCACTCAGAAGAGCTAAGGTAAGCCTCGTCCTCAAAATTACTTTTAAATTCACAAGGAAAAGAGGATATTTTCTTCTTCTCCTTAAGGTTGGCTGAAAATTGGGAGCCTTATTGTAATTGTTTTGGCCTTGGGGATCATTTCTCATGAAAAAGTGAACAGGCCTGGGAAACCCGAGTCTCCACGGATCATCCAGCAGCAAAGCCTGGGCGATGCTGCCCAGAGGATTTGTGTGGGATCCCATTTTGGGGGGTGAAACAAACACAAACGCTCCTTCCCCGGGGGGCGGGGCGAGGCTGGGGGATGAACCAATCACAGCACGCCCTGCCCTATATAAGGGCTTGAGGTCCTGAGACGTTTCACGCTTTTCAAGGCCGGTGCCGTTAGCTTGTCTTCTTGTGATGTCTGAGACGGTTCCAGCGGTCGCAGCTGGCACTGCTTTGGCTTCTATGGAGAATCCTTCAGCCAAGAAGAGAGGGAGGAAACCAGGGGGCATACCAGAGGCCGCCCCCAAGGCCCCAGGCCTCTCTGTGTCCAAGTTGATCATGGAAGCCCTCTCCGTGTCCCAGGAGCGAGCAGGTATGTCCCTGGCCGCGCTCAAGAAGGCGCTGGCGGCCGCCGGCTACGACGTGGAGAAGAACAACAGCCGCATCAAGCTGTGCCTCAAGAGCCTGGTGAGCAAGGGGACCCTGGTGCAGACCAAGGGCACCGGCGCCTCGGGCTCCTTCAAGCTCAACAAGAAGGCTCTTCTTCCTACACCTGCCAAGAGCAGGGTCAAGAGGCCGCCTTCGACCAAGACCAAGAGGCTGGTCTTGTCCAGGGATTCCAAGTCTCCGAAGGCTGCCAAGACCAACAAAGCCAAGAAGCCCGGGGGGGCAGGCGCACAGAAGGCTGCTTGTAGTGGCAGGAAGGCCAAAGGCGCCAAAGACAAACAGCCCCGGAAGAGCCCAGGCAAGGCCCCCACTGGGAAACCCAAGGCGGCCAAGCCCAGGCTCAACCAGCAGAAGGTCAACCCGCGGAAGGCGGTGTCCAAGAAGTGAGCCAGAGCAAGTCCCCTCCACGAACCCAAAGGCTCTTTTAAGAGCCACTCCAAGTGCTTTAAAAGCGGCATGGCACTGAACTTGTAGAAGCTTCTATATGGTCGCTCATGAGGTCTCTTAGAAGTAGAAAGGATCTATTTCAAAGTCCTTTGCCTCGTCGAAAAGTGGGTTGCTGCACACTATAGTTAGAGTAGGGCACATGGCCTTGGGTAACCTCCATACTTCTCCGGGCAGACTAATGCTTAAGGTCGAGGAAGGCATGGAGGTAGCTCTGCACAAACCAGACTTCTTTCTGAGTGGTTACGTTGCAGTTTGATCTTTTATTCGGTGCTGTTGTACTAAGTAGGGTTTCCTAACTGTCTACAACTTTCTGGGGGTCAGTACCTGGGAATCCAATAACGATTTGGACTGGGGGATTTTAAGTCATTGAGGGAGTTTTTCATTTGGTAAAAAGTAATATTAAGTTTACAGTTGAAAGCATACTGAAATAACATTCTCATTCCCAAAATACTGTAGTCACATTTAAGAAATTGGTTTGATAATAGCTTTAGTCGAATACAATTTTAATTTTTTTTTTTTTTTAAGATTTTATTTATCATGAGAGACACAGGCAAGCTCCCTGCGGAAACCCCATGTGGGACTCCATCCCAGAACTGAGGGATCATGACCTGAGCCCAAGTCAGACATTCAACCACTGAGTCACCCAGGTGCCCCTAATTCTATGTATTTTATGAAGGGAGTGTGTAGGCTTGTCCAAATTGTGTTCCACAAGCTGAGAGATATTAAACCTTTATGGAAATATTGCAGCTGCCAAGTTAAGGTCCAAACTGAACTAAATCACAAAAACTATTATTAGGTTCTCCAAGGTCCAAGTTAAAGCATTTCTCATTTTAAGCAAAATTAGTTTTTCTGCTTTCACTTAATTGGGGATTTAGCACTCCTAAAGATTACTATATTAAATTCATGGTGTTAATCTTATTTTGGGCCTTGGGTGTTTGGGGCAACCTTGAACAAAGCCCAGTACAAAACTTGTATATGCAATCTTGCATAGATAATCTTTAATATACAAGTTTGTACTACAGATAACTCACTAGGGCCTAGCCTTTCTAAACTCATTTACGTAATTGGGCCTCTGACAACAATGGGAAATGAATAAACAGTGGTTTAAAGTTGTATAGAAATCAACCACAGCCCGTGCTTGCTTGGGTTTGGAGGCCAGTTTGCTTTCAGGCTGGAGCTGCAGCGCCGGGAAACGCCTCACTGGCCTGGCAAGGCCTCAAGTCCCGAGTGCAGCGGCCACGCCCACGAGAGGGCTGACCCGACTCCGCCAGGCCGCCCGCAGGTCCCGAGCACTGCTCGAATCGGTCCAGAACTGGCCCTGCGATCCCGAGCGCCTGGCATTCAGCAGGCTAAAAAAAAAAAAAAAAAGTTAAGGTTTTTCCTACAGTTCCGGGGACAGCTATTCAACCCTTTTTAGCCAACGGAAATATTGCCCTGAAACTCCCGCCCCTTCAGTTTACCTCCCGCGGACACCGAGGATCCTCCAAAGTACCTTCGGTGACCTACCAATTAGTCGGTAAAACTCCCCCAAAGCCACTTCACTTTACGTAATGGACTTTAAAACATTTTGCAAAAAATTACTTTCCTGTGGCGCTATCCCATCATGAGCAAACCCCTGCATAAACGTTAATGATCATACTATGCAGAAGTCCCGTACGTAATACGGAGGGAACCTCCGTAACCCTAACAATTTACACCAAGCACAACAGCCCCTTAAATAACTTCGTGGGCGGCCCTGAAAAGGGCCTTGGTGTTTACGAGAATGGCGGATGCGGCGCACTCAGCCGCCGAAGCCGTAGAGGGTGCGGCCCTGGCGCTTGAGCGCGTAGACCACGTCCATGGCCGTGACCGTCTTGCGCTTGGCGTGCTCCGTGTAGGTGACGGCGTCCCGGATCACGTTCTCCAGGAACACCTTGAGCACCCCGCGGGTCTCCTCGTAGATGAGGCCCGAGATGCGCTTGACGCCGCCGCGCCGGGCCAGCCGCCGGATGGCGGGCTTGGTGATGCCCTGGATGTTGTCGCGCAGCACCTTGCGGTGGCGCTTGGCGCCGCCCTTGCCCAGCCCCTTCCCGCCCTTGCCGCGACCAGACATGGTTGCCGAGGAAGTGACTCCTCCGCCGGCACGCAGCCCTTTAAATAGGATATTTGCGGACCTGATTGAGAACAGCACCCCTGATGGTTTTCCAAATTAGGTCAGCCTGGGGGCGGGGCAAGAAGACCTCGTCACCATCTCGACGTTTTGATTGGCCGGTGCAACCTCGCTCTTCGTCGGAGCGTCTTCGCGGACGCGCAGGTTATGGCTCTTCTTCGGCTGAAAATTTTCTTTCCTGCGTTGTTTCTTCCTCGCGCGTTTGCAAATTTAATATGTTTCTACCAGGTAAAGCCGCTGAAGAAAAGAGAACCACTCATCGTTTCTTTTTATTCCCGTCCAATAACTAATAAATTACGTAATTCCTTAGGGGAAAGGATGTAGAGGTAATATGCGAAGGATGGAGCATTTATAGGTCAAGGGACCTTCCCTCTCGTTCTTTTAATATTCCTATTTAACTGTCGCATGTAGAAGGCCTTCTTTATTCTGGACAAAGCGTAAGCTTGGCCATCTAAAAGCTCTGGCTCCACGTTTGGAAACAAACAAAAAAAGAATAATTGCAAATTAAAACTTCTTGTTCTCTTTCAGACATTTATTGGGTGACTCCTGTTTCTACAAGTCTGGGAGAGAACCTGGGAACCTAAAGATAAGCTTGGACATCCCTCCCCTGGACCCTCTTCCAGGCCTGCCGGGCCTGCCGGATCTGCCTGCAATTCCTAATAAGCTCCCCTTTCCTCCTCAACTGATGCCTTTTCAAAACTTCTCTGGGTTTAGAGATGAGAACAAACGTTTTGTTGAGTTGGGGCTTAATTGTAGGGCTGGGCTAATACTTGATTAAGGTCATTACAAAGCCTACAGGGCCCTCCCCTGGAGGGCCTTTGATAAGATTATTGGTGTTTTAAACAAGGCTAATCCCATTAAGTTAAAAGAAAAAAAAAAAAAAAAGAATAGATCAGAATTGGATCTGAATGTGATTGGGAGAAGCCCTGTCAAATCAAAATTTTCTCCTTAGCCTCCTCTCACAGCTTTTGAAAATGTCCATGATCAGATTTACTCTAGTTGAAACGAGGTTTAACCTCTGCCCATCCTGGTTAATGAATAAATGCCTATTATGGATACTTAAAATGATTCTATGGACTGAGACAGATCACATATTATATATAACCTCCTAATCTTTCAGGTGAAAAGAGAGGAGTCCCAGGAGAGGGTAGAAAAGCTCTGAATGGCATATGATTTGTAACACTTCTGGAATTATTAAGTAGTTATACTCTTTTCCAAATTGAGGGTTTTTAGGTTCCTGACTTAACCCTCTCCCCACTGCAAACAGATACTTTATAAGGGGATTTAGCTAGGAAGAAATGTCAAACATTATAGAGAAAAGGTGCTGGGTCTGAGGTTATAAGTAAAACTGAAATCTCAACATGATTTTTAATTCATGGGAAGAAATAAAAATACCACGTATATAATATGATAACCTCATGCAAAAATCTGTGGTGTGAGCCACCCTTGTTAGGCATCCCAGCAAATGCCCTCTGCAATTCAACCAGAGGTTTAGGCCAGCTTTCCCTCAATTTTATTTTGTCCACTCTGTCATTAATAAAACTTCACTTTTATTTTGACACCTTATTCCTTTTTCTATTCCCTTCTCCTGATGTCCTCTTTTATAAATTTTTTCAATGACATTGACTCAAAAATCACAAATGTCAGGATAGAAATATTTAAAAGGCATACACATGCAGATGTATATTAAAAATGGATCCTTCCACTCTGGGAAGAGTACAGGTCTTACTTGGTCATAAGGCTTGGCAAAGCTGGTGCTCTCTCTGGAACCTGTAGATCTGGTTTTCTTTTTACCTCCCTCTCACCCTCAGAGAGAACCTGGCTTAAATGTGTGGGAAATATCAGAAAGGGAGACAGAACGTAAAGACTGCTAACTCTGGGAAACGAACTAGGGGTGGTAGAAGGGGAGGAGGGCGGGGGGTGGGAGTGAATGGGTGACGGGCACTGGGTGTTATTCTGTATGTTAGTAAATTGAACACCAATAAAAAAAAAAAAAAAAAAAAAAAGAGAACCCCATTCATTCAACATGTGAGGTAAGCCTTTCAGCTAGAAACCCTACAAATTGTGGCTAATAGGTCACATCATACATTTGAACGAATAAAACCATGATGTTAATCAAAAGTCTTATAAAAATATGGAATGCCCACAACACCCTCTGCAGCAGACTAACTCAAAGTATCAGAGCTGAGGAATGGTATATGTATATATGATATGTATGTATGTATGTATAGTATGGTATATATAGAATGGTATATGTATATATTCCTATATATATATGGTCAACAAATAATTCTGATACTTGCTCAGTGTTGAGAATTCCCAATATACATCATCACTTTTTTAAAAAAATATTTCATTTATTTATTCATGAGAGAGGCAGAGGGAGAAGCAGGCTCTCTGGGAGGACCTGATGAGGGACTGGATCTCAGGATGCTGGGATCATGACCTGAGCCAAAGGCAGACAGACGCTCAACCACTGAGCCACCCAGGTGCCTCTCCATCATGACTTTTACATGTATAATTGTGAGAAGAAATCCTAGGGAAGAAATATTTTTTATTTATATTACAGTCGAAGAAAGGTGTAAGTTCAACCTGACCCAACTTAGTTTCTAGGGCTTTATAAAAACATTATTTTCAAGCATTTGGGGATATCACTCCTGGTCTGGGACAGATGGCTTTTCCAGCCACTGGCTGATGGATCTTATTGCAATTTAAGGCCTCAATGCATTTCTCTTTTCCAGCCACCTAACCTTTTTCTTGGTATGAATACCCATTGCCTTATTCACTTTCCTTAAATTTAATTTTCATTACCATTGGCATATCTGTGTCCATAACATATACCATATCTTTCCCTACTTGCTCTCCTTCCTGTTCTAGAAAATGGTCTACTTTTTCCTTTCAGTCCAAACATTTTACTGTAAGTTTTTATCCCTTCCACTCCCTGCCGTCTTTGTGTGGTGTGGCCTTGCTCCTATTCTCAGTTTATTTTGACCTATCAAAAGAAAGTTCCTTGGACAGAGAATTTCAGTCAATATCTTTACTTATACATTTATTTGTTTCAAAATATTTATGTGTCTAATTAAATTTGATTTTCAACATTCTCTGGAATGCTTTCTTAATCACATACACAAAGCACAAAAAGTATTTTACACTTGTTTTAATGGTGAAATTAAATGTGATTAATTAATTAATGTGATTCCACACATACCCAAAGGAAAGACCATTAAGTGTTACATCTGTATTTAAAACAGATGCTCTCTCTTGTACATATTGTCAAGACCAAAGGTGGCAGTATCAAAGTTGGTTATTGACTGCTTTTTGAAAATGCCATTGTGGTAACTGTTTAAGGAATAAAGTTCAGGATGCTTATTCAACCCATAAAGTAAGGTTAACCAAGGAGACTTACACTGGGGTTTATACAGATACAGGGACTTACCCACCCCACCCTTACCCCGTCCCACCAAGAGTACACAGAAGACTCCAAAAATCTTTTTTAGACTCTTAGGATCAACCTAGACTTTCATATTTAAAAAATAACAATACTTAAACAACAACAACAACAATAGTTTCTACCCAAATCTGGTGAATAAAATGATCATAGGTGTTTCAAGGCTATTCATACCCAAATTTCTGCCTTAATGGTAAAGAGAATAAATAGAAATTTGAATTTATTCATTAAAAATTTGTTCATTAGGAAAAAAAATCCTTAGATTAAAAAAATACACCTAAAGAAAACATTTCCACATATTTATGAAAAAGTTATAGGGATATGGCAAATTCTGAAATGTTAAAACAGATTTTCTCCTCACCGCAGCAAATATCAGAGGTGTTGCCACCAGGAGCATTTCAAAGACATGGTAACAATGCTACACAACATGTTTTCTTGACACAGAAACAGGTATTACAGAGTGGTTATGGCCTTGATTGGGTCATTGGTGGGACATTGATACTGTTTCAAAATGGCCTTGACTCTGAGCCAGATGAGCTAGAATAAAAATTGAGCACAATAATTTTCTAGCTATGTAACTTTCAGCAAGTTATGCAACCTCTCTGTGCTTTCATTTCCACACTACAAAATAAGGGTAATGAAATAACCATGGTTCTTACTTCACTGGATTCTTCAGAAACAACATACCAAACAAAGGCCTGGTATCTAGTAAGTGGTAATCCTTATTTGCTGAAAAAAATAAATAAAATAGTTTTAGAAAATATTCATGCCATGGAAGGCATGCATGCAGGATGTCAAGTCAACCCAGACTTTGTAACAAAACTGTCACACAAATTTATTAATAATGAATCATTAACACTGATTCCAAAAGAGAAACAAAAATATAATGTCCCAAAGTCTACAGAAGGAATCAAAGCCTCAAATACCTGTCCATCGATTTGAATATCTTAAATGTTTAGAGTCACATGTTCTTGAGTTCTGGTCATTATTAGATTAGAGAGTGATTAGAAAAAACTGATAGTTTAAAAATGGTAGCTTATAAGAATTTTCCAGCATTTTAGAGAAGGCCTTATGTTTTTCAAATGCGTATGTGTGTGTATGTGAAGAATGTTTTGTGGTGCATCAAGCACACTCAGCCCTGTAAGACTATATTGTTAAAACACAGCCAAGAATTTTTGCTTGTATCTCCCAGCAGATCTTAACCAATGACTGCACCTGAACTTCAAACATTAACAAAGGTTTTCTTCTGTTCTGTTCTCAGCTCAGGTAGCTCAACGGTGCCCTGTGATCGAACTAGCTGGTGACTTGTTTCTTATTTCTTCAAATTCTCAGGGGTTTTTCCCCCACAAAGGATCTCCAGTGCACACCTCTTCTCCATCTACCCCTATCCCTGCCAAAAACTCGCCCCAGCTCTATTCAGTCACATGACCTCCGTGACACTTTCCACCATAGCCACCAGGTGGAACCCTTCTCTACCGCGTTTTGTTTGTGGGTGGTTTTGCCCGAGGCAAAATAGGATCAGGAATTTAAAATACAGGTCTTTGATTTTTTTTTTTTAAGATTTTATTTATTTATTCATGAGAGAGAGAGAGAGAGAGAGAGAGAGAGAGAGAGAGAGAGGCAGAGGCATAGGCAGAGGGAGAAGCAGTCCCCCTGAGGAGCCCAATGCAGAACTGACCCCAGGACCCCAGGATCACAACCTGAGCCAAAGGCAGAGATTCAACCACTGAGCCATCCAGGTGTCCCTGACTTTTTAAATGTAGTTGACCTTAAGCATTGATGAACAAGGGCAGAAAAATTAGGCTAAGAAACACTCAAAGAAAATAGAGCTTTATAACTCCCATTATAAAAAGAAAGGTAACAGGCTACAGTTGCCAATGGTTAGCAAATCTGCCACTGTGAAGACTAGCACGTTTCTGGAAATCTCAGCCTGTGTGAGAGAAAACCAATATAAAACACACCACCGCCTAATTAATTGTAACATATCTTAATGAGCTAGAAGAGCAAGGGAAGCTTTTTGGCAATCTGTTCTGAGTACAGAATGATATATAAAGAGAAAGAATTTGGGCACCTGGGTGACTCTGTCAGTTGAGTGTCTGCTTCTGGCTCAGGTCATGATCCCAGGATCCTTGCTCAGCAGGGAGCCTGCATCTCCCTCTTCCTCTCCTCCCTTGCTTGTGTTCTCTTCCCCACTCACTCTCTCTCAAATAAATCTTTAAAAAAAATAAAATAAAGAGAAAGAATTTGTCAGTGTGTTTGCAGGTAAAATAACCAACATATTACAGCTCCGATGATAATGTTTCTAGAGTAAGGAAAAACAATTAATTTAGCTACCAGAGTTTAATGAAGACATTCCATAAAGCAAAATGTAAAAAAATTGGAAACAGTATCAATGTCCCACCAATGACCCAATGATTAGATTGATTAGTCCGTAACATTGATAAGTACATGAGAAAAATCATGCAGGGGCCCTCTGGGCTCTGTGCTGGACATGGAGCCTGCTTAAGATTCTCTCTCTCTCTCCCTCTACCCATCTCCCCCTCTAAAAAAATATGCAGTTACACAACAGAATTAATTGTATGTTTATTAAAATATATTTCTTGATTTTATATGTATTTGTTGATTTTAATATAGCAGTACTGAGAGGAAATACACAAATAGTTAATAGGGTTTATCACTAACTAATGGAATGATAGTTTCGATTTAACTCATTTTCAGTTTTTCTACAATAAGCACAAATTACATGTACTTTTCTCCATTCAACTTAGTAACCTTCTGTTAAGCACACTCAACCCTGTAAGACTACATTGCTAAAACATAGCCAAGAATTTTTGCCTGTATCTCCCAGCAGAACTTAACCAATGTTTTCTTTTTTTAGAAAAAAAAAGTTAAAAAAAAAATGGTTGAGGTCTCTTTGCCCAAATTCAATACCCACCAAACTGTTGAGCTTTATTTGATCTTTTGAGGCACCTACCCTCCAAGACAGAATGCCTTGTTCCAGAGTTATGCAGACAAATGTACAGAGCAGCATAAAATAATCACATGCCATCTGGGTGTCTATGTTAGTATTCTTTTGAACATGGTCAGATGAATTACTTTTCCAGAATCCAGTAATTCCTGAGCAGCCTGGTTAAAGCAGTTTCTTTTTTTAGATTTTATTTATTTATTTGAGAGAAAAAGAGCACTAGCAGGAAGTTTGATTGGTGTAGGGGTAGAGGGAGAAGCCAACTCACTGCTGAGCGGGAGCCTGATGGGGCTCAAACCAAAGACCCTGAGATCACAGTCTGAGCTGAAAGGCAGACGCTTAAGCACTTAACCGACTGAGCCACCCAGACATCCCGATAGGTTTCTTTTTTTAATATGCACAATTGGGGAAGAGAACCAGACTCCTGGGAACCCCAGGAAGATGCCAGGGTATCTCCAGGCCACTCAGTGGCTTCCATTTTGCCATCTTTAATATGACAGAGGTTGCTCTGTTTCATGGAGGGAAATGCCACCAGGGTTCTGACTCTGGAGGCACCAGCAGAGCGAAAATAGTTCAAGGTCCACCATAACCACTAACTGGCACCACCGATCACCGTCCTGACCCTGGGGCCTAGGACAGATGCCAGACAGAGCAAACGGGTGGTGGCAGACCAGTGAGATCCACATCCTGGAGTTCTCTCACCAGAGACTTTGAAAGGAAATGACTGAGCTTATTTTCTGCTGTTTCCCTCCATCTTGGTCAAGCTCACTGAGCAGTAAAACACTGGGACCACAGAAGAGCCATGTCCCTCCTTTTTCCATTTCCTGGGCACAGTTCAACCGTCTGGATGCAGTGGTGTGTGAGATGGATCAGAGTCAGACTGATGAGCTGGAAATCTGCCTCGAGCCCTGGCAGGCTGTGAGACACTCCGTGCTTCATTTTCTTCATCTAAAAAAAAAAAAAAAAATAGGATAATAGTACTGACATCAGAGAATTATTGTAAGAATTATAATGCATGTAGGTGCTCAGAACTCAGTCTGGCAGAAGGTAAGTCTATTTTATTTATTTATTTATTTATTTATTTATTTATTTACTTACTATTTTTTAAATAATTGTCAGCCACCTTATCATCACCACCATCATCCTCGTGATCATTTTCATTATCATTTCTTTAGCAGAGAGCAAGTAGGAAATTACTGTGTTATTTCAAGCCTGGCATACCAGAGAGGAATTGTGAATGCATTAATGTAAATCATGAATCTGAGGGAGTCTATGTGATGCTTTTCCACCAATTAGAAAAAGATAGCCCTCCTCAAGACTCTTCCCACCCACTTTCTGGAAAACTATTATAAATAAACACAGGCATCCACAATGGCTCTTCTGGGAAAGGCGCCTTCTTGGGTTGTGCAGTGCACGGCCTTCATTGCTGTACAATGACCCTTTTCACCCTCTGATGGAAGAGACCACAGGGCTTGGTGACAGGTGAATTACTGGAAAACAGAGAGAATGAGACAGAGAAAGAGAGAAAGAGAAAGAATCAAAAGGAAACAAATGGGCCTAGGAAATGCCTGGATGTGTGTGCAAAATTCTGGTAAGGATATGAGAGTTATGTCCTGAGGAGAAAGTTCATCGCTTTTCTCAAATGTTGAAAGGAACTTGTGAGTCCCCAAAATTTCAGGAGCCCCATTCCAGAGGTAGGAGATGAGATGACATGGGCCTATGGAGCCTGCAGTCATGCAGAAATGAAGGCAGACTCTAGAGGCAGCTCGAGATTCAAGAGAGGCAGTTCTGCCCTGAGCCAGCGCTGGGACTCACTGGCCTGTAGGAACTCAAAAACCTAAGTGGGAGAAACTTCTGAAAGATGAACAAGGAAGGCAGTAAGCAGAGAGTTCCTGGGGCAGCTCCCATTTGTTGGGCACGCTTCTGCCCTGGAGCTGGAGGAATGTCACAGGGGCATTCCCTCTCTGAGTCTCCCCCAGGGGCCTGCAGGCTGCCCCTCACTTACATTCGGCCAGCACGTAGTCACCCATGGCTCCTCCTGTAGAGACAAGAGACAGGAAGGGGCATCACAGGCCGAGCACCTGCTGCCTCATCCCTGGCCTTCGCCCCCCTCACCTTTTCACCCCCACTGGGACCACTGCTGCCTGGACAGCTCCCAGGGCTCCCACAGCCTCACCTCTCACCTTGCTTATTAGCTTCTCCCAGGCTTCCTTGCCTCCCAATCTCACCTCCTGACACTCCTGCTCCAACTGCTGACTCTGTACACCTGACTGTCCCTGTCCTGGCTTCCCAGGGCCCCTCAGCTGCCATCCTGGAGGCCCCCAGAGCTCTGCATGGCTGGCTTCCATCTGTCCCTCTTTCCCCCACACCACAGATGGTCAAGGGGCAGGAAGGCGCCCTGGTGACTGACAGGATGAGGCACAGTCATTTCTCACTTCCCTCTACGCCTCAAGCTTGGCCATTTGCATGGTGGCTCCAACTGTGTAGACCTCCTCCCCCTGTTCCCCACCCCTTCTGGAGCAATCCACCTCACGGCCCAGAACACCTTGCCAATCCCCAGCAGAACATGGCCATTCCTTCCTTTGACACCCCAGAGAATATTCTTTGTGTTTACTTGTGCTACGGATCTTGTTGCTCTCTAGATGTGGGTTCTGAGAATAGCAACGATGATGAATTCAACCTTGGAGCCTGAGCACTACTTTATATAGCATCTTACAAAACAGCAGGTGCTCACAAGAAGTTTGTCCACCTTGGAGCTTTCATTCTGGGGAAAAGCATGAATTCCCACTCCTGGGGTGGCAGTGGAACCAGTGTTCCCAAAGAGAAAAAGGGGAAGAGGCCTCCCACGGATGCCTGCCAAAGCCACTTTGCCCTCCCCCGTGGCCCCACTTCCTGATGAATTAGTGTGTCCTGGATTCTGAGGGACCAGGAGACTTCCTCCTCCTCCCTACTCACTTGAAGCCTGCCTCTTTCTTAAGATTCTGAACAGAATTCCAGTAAAAAGGACGATGATGCAAACAGCAATCCCACTGATGATGCCAACGACCAGGGTGCCAGACATCGGGGCCTCTGAAAGAGCAAAAGCTAGTTCAAGCTGTAACCATGGCCCCAGCCTCATGCAGAACCCCCTCACTGCCACGCTAACCCCTCTGGTTCCACCCACAACAGATTTCCTTAGCACCTGGCTCCCATCCATACCCCAACTGGCAGTGAGGGGCTGATCCAGGCCTGGGTGCTCCACCTGGCAGGTGTATCTCTGCTCTTCCCCAGGGGCCACAGCCAAGGCTACCCATCTCTGGTAGGTCCCATCCCCGTTGGGCAGCACATCCTTAGGCTCAACATCCTCGGCATCCAGTGGCTGCCTGTCCTTCAGCCACTTCATGGTGATGTTCTGGGGGTAGAAGCTCAGAGCCTGACACCGGAGGGTGGTCACTGCCGAGGTCACATGATGAGTCATCTTCACCAGAGGGGGCACTGGACAGGAAAGAGGAAGGCTCTAGAGAGGGGAGCTTTCTACCCTTTCCAGGAAGCCTCAAACTTTCACTTCCCCTCCTCTCTGGGTTAAAGGAAGAAGACAACCTTATTCAGACAAAGCTGTAGGAGAGTCACCATTTTGTGCCTAAACCATGTGGCAGGAACCAGCTCTGATGTGGTGCTACAGGGACAAAAGTCAAGCCCATCCTCCCATCCCCTATACAAATGTGTGGACATGTAGCTCATGGCTTCTGCTCTTTGTCAGTACAGGAAATTGAATCAGATAAAATCACCCTGTATGTGGATTGGGCTGAATAAGCCCTATTGGCAAATTCTACTTATTGGTTTCAACCCAATAAGTATTCAGGTGAGAAGGGGCCCCGGAAGATTGGCAGCCTTCAGGGACCATCTCTTCTTTAACCACCAAAGGATTCTTCTACTCTGACTGGTTGTCTCCCTGGGTAATTTCTTGACTTGGCATTAATGTGATAATTGACATCTCTGAATTTCTAAAAGGTGTAAATATGCACAGTATATTTAAATCAAAAGATCACAGATACTTCTTCCTCAGCCACACGTAGGGAGGAAATAAAATGAAAACCATGGCTCTCGGCTGTATCCTTAGACCTCAGGTCCTGCCCAGAGAGTCCCCCCCTCGGCACCCCCTCGGCAACCCCTGCCTGGGACCTCGCCCCGCGCCCCCTTCACCACATCAGGAAAGTACAGGGTGGGGAGGGCAGAAGGGCACTTCATACCTTGCCGGTCTAGAACCCCTCTTCCCAGCTCCAGCAGCTGCCGCAGCTGCTCAGGACAATCCCTCTGCAGGTAGGCCCTGTTCTGTTTGGCCCGAATCTTGTTCACTTCCCACTCCAGCTTGGTGGCCTGGGCCTTGGGCTCCGCTGCTCTCCAGTCCAGCGTCTCAGGGCAGAATTCCAGATGGTTCTGTCCGTCATACCCATACTTCCAGAACCCTGTGGTGCTGTTGTCCTCTTGCACCTCACAGCCCAGGATCACTTGCAGGGTGTGGGACTCCGACGATACCCCGAGCTTCGTTACTGAAACCAAAGGAGGAAGCCCCTGTCTCAGCATGCCCAGGGCCCAAAGGACCACAGACTGCCTGCTTACTCCCCCAGATGCCTCAAGGTAGAGAAATACTCTGCCCATGTCAGAAAGGTGAGGACCGTCTCCCCGTACCCTTGCTGTGGTTGTGATTGTCCATAATGGTCCAGAAGTCGACGATGAACATGTGATCCCACCCCTTCAGGCTCTGACTCAGCTGTAGCCACAGCTGGCTGGCAGCCCCTGTCCGGACCCACTGGGCACGAGGCTCTGCACGGCGACTCTCGTGACTGTAGGACACGAACAGCTGGTCATCCACATAGCCCCGGGCCTCAAACAGGGGCAGCCCAAGGTCTGGCACTGAGGCACCCATGAAGAGGTAGCGCAGAGAATGGGATCCTGGGGAGAAGGCAAGAGGACATCTCTATGCACCACACGCAGGGCTGGGAGGCCAAGGGACCACAGCCCTGAGATCAACTCGCTGCACCTGCTGTGTCTGGGCCCACCCCATGTAACCAGAGGTGCAGTGCCTCTCTTCTCTCCACCACAGGCCTGGGTGCCCTTGCCCTGTGCAGCTGTTGTCACCCCCTCAGAACTTCCAGCCTCTGCCCTGCTTTGCACATTTAGGGCAATCTCCCCTGCAGCCAACAAACTCCATAAGATCCTAGAGGGTCTCCAGTGGGGCAGCTGAGCTCAGGAGTTGATGCTCAGGGCAAATTAGATCCAAGTCCAGAGGAATGTGCTATTGGTCCCCACAAGAGAAAAGTATCAGTGGCCCCGAGGTGGCAGTCTCTGCTTCAACTCAACTTGCCGGGTCCACTCAGCTGGCCTAGGGAACACTGCTTCCAGTTGGCACCACCCCTGCTTCCTTCAGATCTCTGTTCTATTGCCAGCCTGAGAGAAGCCTGCCCTAGCTCCCTACCTCACCTGTCCTTACAGCTCCTACTGCTACCTGGTGCTCTGATTCCTTTTGTTCGTTTATTGTCATCCCCTGACTAGAATGCAAAATATTAGAGGGCAAGGACTTGGCTCCCTGCTATCTCCCCAGGGCCTGGAACAATGCCACACAGGCTCTGTATTCCCTTTATACGTGCGAACAAAGAATATTTCTGTTCCACATCCAGTGTATGTGTCAGCCTCTACTGTGGTGTGACATTTAAGAACCACAGCTAGGGAGACCCCCGGTTCTGCCTCCAAAGCCCAGGGTAACCTTGAACAAAATCACCGAAGAGCAGGTCATGCCTCATTCTTGTCATCTAGAAAATGTGAATACACATTCCATCTACCCTCCTGTGTAAAAAGGTATGTAAGGAGTCGCTGTCAACAGAGATTAGGAACAGTTGGTGGTACTTCATTTTACATCAGAGAACCAGATCGCCTAGATTCTTTCTACCCTGGGGAAGGAACCTAACCCGAGGGCCAGACAGCACTAGTAAAATCAGGCCAGGACTGGCTCCTGCCTCCCAAATGTTTAGTCGATTTGAACCAGATCACAGATAGGAAGGTGATTTAACCCTGAGTGAAGTGCTCCTTATCATCACGCTGCATCCTCTAGCAAGGGCCTGCTAACTATACGTGGTACGATAAATAAACATAGCAAACCCACACCCCTCCCCCGCTGAAAAGGAGAACCGTTGCGTTCAGTTCAAAAGTCCAGAAATCACAGATATGTTACTTTTCTCAGAGAAAAGAACAACCGCCAGGAGTCGGTGAGGCCAGGGTTGTGGGGAGATCAACCCCACCCCGAGGTCGACAGGCAAGGCCCTCCGCCAGCCCCGAGCCCCAACCCCCGGCCGGGCCTAAATCGTCTTTGCGGAGAAGAACTTCCCGTTTGGGGACGACCCGACCGGGGAAGCGAGGCAAGGCCAACAGCAGAGCAAGAGCGCCCAGATCCGAGGCCGAGGACCCAGCAATCCGAGCTCAGCCTGCAGGAGCAGCGCACAGATGCGTAGTTAACAGCGTCACAGTCGGCGGGTGGGGGCGGGGCCGCGGAGGGGCGCGCTCCGGGGACAGGGGACCCACGGCCCGTCTTGCACCCCTCGGCGGAGCCCCCCCGGGAGAGTCCGGCAGAGGCCGCGCTCGCGGCCGCGCGCTCCTCGCGCCCTGGGCGACCCCGGGGGCTCCGCCAGGCGGATTTCGCTCCGGTCCCCGCCGCCGCCCGGACTCACGCGGAGGCCGCCGCTGCGCGGCCACGGTCGGCAGCTGGAGCAGCAGGAACAGGAGCAGGAGCAGCAGCAGCAGCAGGAGCCGCGCGCGCCGCGCCCCGGGGCTCATCTCCGCTGCGGCCGCGCGTCCCGAGCTGCCCCCGCCTGCGTGTGGCGGCGGCGCGGGCCCGGCCGGCAAGTCACCCTGGAGCCGCCGCCCGGGCTGCGGGGATGCCAGGCAAAACTTCCTGGCCAGTGCGATCCTTTTCCGGGCCGTGGGGGGAAAAGAGACTCCAGAACTCGAGCTCTCCTCGATCCCAAGCACTTGCTGGTGAAACCTTCCGGGACCCCGCTGTCCCTGGGAAGTGTCAGTCCTACGGGGACGACGTCCCTGGTGGAGGAAAGTAGACTGCACCTTGTCTGATCTAAATAGTCCCATTTCTGATATTCAATATCTAGAAAGTAGGTACTTTAAAAATTCAATGATACGTTTTCAAAAGTTTTATCTGAAGTTCAACTTGCCAGTCTTGTTATTCAATTTAAAATATGATTTCTGGGTAAACCTTTCATTTTATTCCCACATTAGAAATAATTAAACTCCTAAGTTTAACAAAGTAGAACCTCTCGAAACATCTTTCACAATTCACAAGGTTAAATTAAATTTCACAGACTTAACAACACATTGGAATCACCTAGAAAATCATTAAACTTACTTTTACCCTCAGCTACTGATTTAATTGGTGTGTACTGCTACCTGGGGATTGGAATTTTAACCCCTCCCACCCCATGGGCACACACAGTTTGGGAACTACTGTTTAGATATTTCCAAACATGTTAACAAATTTAATACATCTGATTTTCCTAAAACCTTTAAATACCTAATAAATCCAATGAGCAATATCTTTGTAAGCATGTATGCCAATTTTGGCCATCTGAGGAAAAGATTCAAACTTGGAAATTGGAGCCTATCTGTAGGGGCATATGAAATGCAATTGGGGAAATGTTCAATACAGTTGACGAGCGGTTGGGGTTGATTGTAATATTCTTTTTTCTTGGTAACAGCTTTATTATCAAGATTTAATTCACATACCGTGATTCATCCACCTAAGGTGTAAAATTCAGTAAGTTTTAGTATTTTCACAAAGGCACATAACTATTACCGCAGTTTTAGAACGTTTTTCATCCTCTCCACAGAGAAATCTTGTGCCTTTTAGACATCACCTCCAAATCCCTCTACCTCTCCCACCCTACCCCAGGCAATCACTAATCTACCATCTCAATAGAATTACTTCCTCTGAATATTTCATACACATGGAATCATAGAATATGTGGTTCTTCACGATTGGCTTATTTAACATATTATTGTCACGTTTCTTTTTCATGCACAATAAAAACTCTATTTCCAGACCCTCTACCATCTCTTGAGGATAGTTGGGGATGGTGGGGGGGGCGGTCAAACATTCCAGGCTTCTATTCATGTCTTGGTTTGATGGTGACCCTCATCTAGGGACCACCAGGAACACACCCAGAGTCGCCTCATTAGAACAAAAGACACTCCTACCACCCAGGAAATTACGAGGATTTCAGGAGCCCAATGTCAGGAACTGATTGAGAGTCCAACATATATTTTCTCTTATCTCATAGTGTGGATATTCAGTTGTCCCAGCACCATGTGTTGAAAAGATTATTCTTTCTTTACTGAATTGCTTTGGCACCTTGCCCGAAATCAATTAACTGTAAGCATGAGGGTTTCTTTCTGGACTCTCAGTTTTATTTCATTGATCTATATTCCTGAAAGTACATATATCACAATTAAGGATTCTTGTTCAATGAAGGTTACCATGGGTAAAGTTAATTAACAGCTGATAGAATGGCAGAAAGTTATATATGATGTTGGAAACAGAGGATTAGTAACTAGAAGAGAAAAGGAACTCTTCTAAATCAAGAAGACCAAGGCAGGGGATCCCTGGGTGGCTTAGCGATTAAGCATCTGCCTTTGGCCCAAGGTGTGATCCTGGAGATCTGGGATCAAGTCGCATGTCAGGCTCCCTGCATGGAGCCTGCTTCACCCTCTGCCTCTTTGTCTCTCATGAATAAATAAATAAAATCTTAAAAAAAAAAAAAAAAAAAAGACCAAGACAGAAATCCCAGATCAGAAATGAGTGAAAAAAATGAACAAGAAATTTACATACAGAAAAATCCAAAGCACTTCGTAAAACAAGGTAATGAAAAGGAATATATCATTTTGTCTCTTAGGGTGTTACCAAATTAGAAAGTTGAATACTGCTCAGTTGTTGTGTGGATGTGGGTGTGCAGACTGAGGCTTCAACTCCATTCCAACCCTTTCTAAAGATTTCCTCAAGTGTATCCCTTAAAGGGATATGTCTGTGTGTGACCGGAAAGTGCAGGCAGACAGAGTATCCTTCACTGAGAGAGGAAAATGGGTAAAATGGGGACCAGTACCATATGGTATTGGAAGAAACCAAAGACATTAGTTTAGTAAATTAAAAATGCATGCAATGCAAAACAAGGACATTCTCCAGACAAGGACAGTTCCAACCAAAATTACTCATTTAACAAAGGCAATCTGCAAAGGTGGGGTCGGAGTGGGATACAGTGGCAGAGAGGGATACATAAATAGGTTAAGCATACACATACGCACACTCCTTTGTGTATGTGTTCTCGGGAAGAAATAGGGGGTCCTGGAGGATTGGGGGCCAGGGCCGTCTACACTTTCTGGACAGCAAGCGGCCAGGGGTGAAGGGATATTGGAGACCATAAATGCTGTGTCGCCTGGGTCCCCAGCAGCTGGCCGTGCAGAAGAGATTGACAGCAAGTGCTGCTGTGAGCCTTCTTAGCTTTCCTATCTGACTGGAATAGCTTTTCCAGAGAACGCTAATTCCAGCCATGGCCAAGATGCTTGCTAAAATGGGCATTGGAGCAATTATGTTCATGGAGTCTGATGAAAGCTTTGTTTGAGGTTCCATGGTACTGAATTTGGCTTCTTTTCGCACCTCACCAGGGTGTGAGATTCTGGATCCTTTGTCTCAACCATCTGCTCAGGTGAATAATATGCCAGAGCCACCCTGGGCTACTGACCCTGACAGCCTAGACCTTCACAGCATGTGCTAGTGGTGGCCCCATTCGGGCCTCAGTGCTCAGTGTGCCAGGGGTATGTGGCTTCTTCTCCCCGAGGGACAGTCACATTCATCCAGCACCGACAGGTTCTATTCTTATTGGGCCAGCACTCTCTCTTGTCTGAGTGCAGGCCTTCCTGGTCCCCTAGCAAGGAATGGTATCAGTGTGGTAGCACAGAGGAAGAACCACAGGGCACCATACCACTGTTTCCTGCCAAGAGGTCCTGTGGTAGGTCACATATACTGAAGGGGGTTCGGAGGAGCAGGGGTGGGAGGAAGAATGGGCCCTGGGCCCTCCCTTCTGAGGTATTAGCATGCTCCCCAAGACCAGCAACCACTTGTAGGCTGGCTTCAGCCCCTCACATCTCAGGAGAAACCCTTGTGGATGGCAGACATTATGGGTTGAAATGGCCCACTAAAATGGTTGAAGTCCTAACTTCCAATACCTGTAAATGTGACCTTCTTTGAAAATAAGACTTTTGGGCAGCCTGGGTGGCTCAGCGGTTTAGTGCCACTTTCAGCCCGGGGTGTGATCCTGGAGACCTGGGACCAAGTCCTGCATCAGGCTCCCTGCATGGACCCTGCTTCTCCTTCTGCGCCTCTCTCTCTCTCTCTCTCTCTGTGCCTCTCGTGAATAAATAAATAAAATCTTTAGAAAATAAGACTTTTTATAAATGACCAAACTAAGATAAGGCCATTAGGATGGGATCTAATCCAATAGGACTGACATTGACCCAGAGAAGTTCACAGAGGGAAACTGTGAAGACACAGGATACACCTGAGCACAGGCTAGATGCTAGGAGAGGGACAGATTTTCCCTCACATTATGCAGAAGGAACCAATCCTGCTGACACTTTCAATCCAGAATTAAATCCCCAGAACAGTAAATTTCAAATTGTCTAAGTCCTGCTTATCACCTGAGGAGAGAAAAGAAAAAGGAAATACAATTTGCAGAATGCTAACCCCGTAGTAAGGATCATGCTAGACTATATAGGAGAAACTTACTCTCAATATCTTAAAAAAATATATTATCCTGGGGCACCTGGGTGGCTCAGTCAGTTAAATGCCCGATTCTTGATTTCAGCTCATGATCTCAGAGTCCTGGGATGGAGCCCCACATCAGGGAGCCTGCTTCTCCTTCTCCTCCTCCCTCTACTGCCCCCCACTCTCTCTCTCAAATAAATGAATAAATAAAATCATATATATATATATACACACAAATACTATCGCTATTTGCAAATGGGGAGTTGAGGGTCTTGCCCAAATTTACAGAGGCAAAAAACTCTGTGAACTCACAGAAATGAATAATTTTTTTTGCCTTAATAACTACAATAGAACCCTTAGAGAGGAACTATACCAGGTTGGACAGAAGCTGTATTTTATTCCACCTCACTCCTAGTTGTTCCTTTGCCACCTTCTGAAGCAAGTGGTCTCAAGCTAGGGTGAATTCCTAGGAAGGCTGGGATTTGTTAGGATAACTTGTTTTTCTGTCTTCATCTGTATGTTCACACAAGGAAACATTTATTGGGCCCTTTTCTGGTGCCCTTTCACCTGGTGGCTCCCCTGGCTGCTCTCCCTGCCCCCAGTCCTTCAAGCAGGGTCCACAGGATGGTCACTTTCCAGGCCAAGAATGTTTGTTCCTCTCTCTTCTCCTTCCTTTAAACTCCTACTAAACAGTGAACACAGTGAGCTTGCTCTATATGGTGTAGCACTGTTGCCTCGTATTAAGTACTCCATGAATATGTGTGGATGGAGTAAATGAGCAATGAATGAATGTCCAAGGTCAGACTGTGAAGCCAACTGAAATCCACTTGGAAAGACTTCCTGGCTCTCTATATTCTCAGGGCACCTGGTACATGTGAACACTACAGAATACATTGCATAGATTTACAAGTATATATTAATATGTTACCTCTTGCAGTAGATTCATCACTGCCTGAGACTCTTTTCTTCTTGATAATCCTATTGCTTTGTGGAGTAACCAGCACAGAGCTACACAATTGCTTCTATCATAACCCAGTGTATACATTCCTGAAAAACTTCATAGTCTGAAAAAAAATTACACTCACTTTCAACAGGGTTCATGGTAAGCTAGGAGGGGGCAGACAATTCAAAACTCTTTAACAGGGGTGCAAAAGGCAGGACTAACTGCTTTCCCCCATATGCTCAGAATGGATCATTCGTTAACTCAGAACCTTGCACTGATACTCAGTTGAATTAATTGATGGATGATCATTAAATAGACAATTAGATACATTTCCTTTTATTTTTGCTAAGATTTTACTTATTTATTTATTTATTTATTTATTTATTTATTTATTTATTTATTTGAAAGAGAGAGCAAGGAGCTTGTGTGAGGGGAGGCATGCCTGGGTGGCTCAGTAGGTGAATCATCTGCCTTCAGTTCAGGTCATGATACCGGAGTCCTGGGATGGAACCCCACATCGGGCTCCCTGCTCAGTGGTGAGCCTGCTTTTCCCTCTCCCTCCACCTCTTTCCCCTACCCCTCTCCCACTCAAGCTTGCTCTCTCTCTCTCTCTCAAATAAATACATTTTTCAAAAAACTAAAAGAAGGAATGAATGAGCTCAGGAACACAGAAGGAGAAGCAGACTCCCCACTGAGCAGGGAGCTCAATGCAGGACTCAATCCCAGGGTCCTGGGATCATGACCTGAGCCAAAGGCAGATGCTTAATTAACAGACAGAGCCACCCAGATACCCTTACTTAAATACTTTTCTAAGTAAGATAGAATACTGAGATACCTTTTAAGCAGTATTTTAAGTTCATATGCTTTTGCTTTTTCTTTTATATGCCCTAGAGAGACTGTATTTTTTGGTCTGTTAAGGAACATGTTTACTTTTTCCACTTGGAGGAGCTCTACAGAAATGACCCAACATTCATATGCCTAGCATCCCAGGACAAGAGGAAGAGTGCGGGGCTGACAGAATCTGTGAAGAAATAATGTCTAAAAATTTCAAAATTTGGTGAAAAGACATACACTGCATAAAACCCAAGTAAAATAACCAAAGAAACTCATGCCAATCACTTTGTAATTAAAATTCTAGATACTAAAGATAAATTGAAGAATCTTAGAAGCAGCCAGAAAGAAACAAGCAATGTGGGAACAATGATGATGGTGGGTTGCTCATCTGAAAGAACAGAGGTCAGAAGTGAATGACACACACTTTTGGGGTATTGAAAGAAAAAAAATATTAACCTCAAATCCAAATCCTTTAGGTAGAACTACCTTCAGGAATGAAGGAAAAATAAAGACATTCTCAGATGTAGGAAAACTAAAAGAATTTTTTGCTAACAAAAATGACTGAGAATGACTAGAGAAAGTTCGTGACACAGAAAAGAAATGATAGGGCACTTGGGTGGCTCAGTGGTTGAGCATCTGCCTTTGGCTCAGTTTGTGATCCCAGGATCCTGGGGTCAAGTCCTCATCAGGTTCCCCACAGTAAGCCTGCTTCTCCCTCTGTCTGTGTCTCTGCCTCTCTCTCTGTATCTTTCATGAATAAATAAATGAAATCTTAAAAAAAGAAAAAAGAAAAGAAAAAAAGAAAAGAAGAAAAGAAAAGAAAAGAAAAAAAGAAAAGAAAAGAAAAGAAGAAAAGAAAAAAGAAGGAATCTTAGAGTACCAGGAAGAAAGAACCAAGAATGGGAAGGCCAGAAGTATGGGTAAACACAATAGATTGTATTTCTCGTGAGTTTTCTAAATCATATTTGGTGATTGATACAAAAATTGTAACACAGTTTGATACTCAAGACAATATTTTTAAATAGCAAATATAAAAATGAAGGGTCCGTGATTAACATGAGGTATAGTTCCTAGTAGACTATGAAAAGTCATATACATCGTAAGACCCAAGAGTAGGGATCCCTGGGTGGCACAGCAGTTTGGCGCCTGCCTTTGGCCCAGGGCGCGATCCTGGAGACCCAGGATCAAATCCCACGTCGGGCTCCTGGTGCATGGAGCCTGCTTCTGTCTCTTCCTCTCTCTCTCTCTCTCTCTCTCTCTGTGTGACTATCATAAATTAAAAAAAAAAAAAACAACCAAAAAAACCCACAAGAGTAACCACTGACAAAACTGTATAAAACATACACTCAAATATATTATAAATAAGTCAAGATATAATTTTTTTTAAAAAAAGAACAAAACAAAAGCGTTTCCAACCCAGTGGATATTCTTACATATGTTACCTGGAAACTAAGTGGACTACCCAAGCACCGTGTGATTGGAAGTGGGTGTAATCTGGATTCTGCTAGATTTCGCTATCTTATGGCTGAAAAACTTGGCATTCATCCCAGCAGCTGCCATGGATGGATTTTGGGAGAACATGGCGACTCAAGTGTGGCTGTGTGGAGTGGAGTGAATGTGGCAGGTGTTTCTCTTCAGGAACTGAATCCAGAAATGGGAACAGACAACAACAGTGAAAATTGGAAGGAAGTGCCTAAGATGGTGGTTGAAAAGTGCCTATGAAGTCATCAAGCTAGTCATCAAGTCATCAAGTGCTTTACACAACTGGGCTATTGGATTAAGTGTGGCTGATCTCATTGAATCTATGTTGAAAAATCTCTCCAGGATTCATCCTGTGTCAACAATGGTGAAGGGGATATATGGTATTGAGAACGAAGTCTCTTTCTGAGTCTTCCGTGTATCCTGAACGCTCGGGGTTTAACCAGTGTGATCAATCAGAAGCTGAAGGATGATGAGGTTGCCCAGCTCAAGAAAAGTGCAGATACCTTGTGGGATATCCAGAAAGACCTAAAAGATCTGTGACTTCTGGCTTCTAGGCTGTAGAAATTTAAAACCATGATGTGATTAACTGTGAGTCTTTAGTTTTTCATCCATATACATGGATCACGGTTTGCTTTTATCTTCCTAAATATGTGAATCTGGGCTCACAGAATCAAAGCCCATGCTTGGTTTAATGCTTGCAATATGAGCCTTGAACAAATAAAATTAACTACCGTAAAAAAATAAAATAAAATAAAATAACCCACAGAACGGTAGGAAAAAAAAAAAAAAAAACAGAGGAAACAAATAATAAACACAAACCTAAACCATCACAGGTCAAAAATCACCTTAAATAGAAATGGTCTGAATACCTAAATTAAAAACAGAAATTGGCAGAGTGGCTAAAAAACACTAGAGTTCTTACCTTTATCTATCTATCTAGAGTTCTTAATTCTTAATTTCTTTTCCTCTGATCAAATTTGCATTTCCCATTTCAGGAAATGTCTCTGCCTTTCATTCCATGGCTAAGGCCGAAATAACTCACATTACTTTCAGTGTCTCTTCCACTGGAATATAAGCTCTACCAAGCCTTTGATTCATAGATATAGATATTATTATGGGTTGAATCATGCCCAGTCCAAAAAATTAAAAACATTTTAAAAAAGTTATGTTTGAGTCCTAATTCTTAGCACCTGTGAATGCAATCTTACTCAGAGATAGGGTCTTCACAGAGGTCATCAGGTTAAAATGAGGTCATTAGGTTGGGCCCTAAACCAATATGACTGGTGTCCTTATAAAACAAGGGAAATCGGTCCATGCCTGGAGAGAAGAAGACCATCTACAAGTCGAGGAATGCTTGAGGCTGCCAGAAGAGGGACTCCAGGGGCAGATTCTGTTTCTCAGTCCTCAGAAAGAACCAACCCTTTCAACAATTTGGTTCTAGATATCGAGCCTCCAGAATCAGGGACAATACGCTTCTGTTTGCTCAATCACCCAGCTCACAGTACTTTGTTACAGCAACAAACTAAAACGAGCTAAAGCTATTAGCTTAAATATTTATGGCACTTGACTCAGTGCTTTACACACAGTAGATACTAGATTAAAAAAATTGGTTGACATATATAGTAGGAGACACAAGCCTGGGTATTCTAGGAGACAAAAGAGGAAGGAGCTGGGAGAATGTTGAGGATGCAGATTCTCTTCCAAAGCCCTATTTTTAGTTTTGTGTTCACCTTTGTAGTCAGCTGTGCCTGATGCCTCTGAGTCCAGACTCTCCCTGACTGAAAATCAACAAAGGAAAACCCTCAGTCTCCTGCCCAGCTGGGTTCCAGCAGTTGCCTGGCTGTTGGTGCAGGGAGGTAATGTGGGCATCCAAGTGCCTCTTTCGCAGGTTCTAGCCAATCTACCTATTTCCGGTCTAGCTCACCACCCTGACTACAGAGATACTTGGTGTCTCAAAGACTTCTGTTTTTCTAGGCTTCTATTGTGGGGAATTTATTTGTTTCTTATTGGTTTAGTCACCTTGCAGGTGGTGAACACAGCTTTCTCTGGTCTGGCAAGGCATTCATCCATCTGCTCTCTGACTTCCAAAATTCTGTTTACATCTCTCATGGGTTGTTTCGTCTCCCATTCTCTTCATCTTTGAGGGTTTATGCTTTCTTTATAAAATCCTTAACTGTAAAAGGGTAGGGTTTGAAGAAGGATCAGAGACTGACAGGTGTCCAGGCATCATGGTTCCTTTAAATTAAAAAAATGCAATGTAATAGTGGTAGAATGAACTGAATTTGCTAGGAACCTTGTATGAGCCTTCTGTATACCTGATCTCATTTCATTTTCAAAGTTATCTTTTCCTCTATCAAGGAGTTGAAAAGGTATGCCCTATTAAATTAAACAGCCAAGTAGCAGTGTCCTGGAGTTCCACTGGATTATAATCAGTAGGAGAAATAGGTGAAGGTGTAAAGGTCTACAACTGGAATGACAATTCAATTTCTTAGTGCAAATGTTATCTAACTGTGAGTCCAAGGACCTGGCTGCTTGTTCCTGTCCTTTTACTATACTGTTTACTGGTATTTTTATTGTACTACGGTACGGCCTCACTTCTAGCCTCTCTGAATCTCAATGTGAAACCACATCTGTTATATGTGGGTAATAATTTCTGATCACCAGTTGATTACTTATGTGAATGACCTCTTAGAGCTATTAACAGATATAGACACCAGTAAAGGTAATAATTACCCAGCAGATTAGGCATGAACTGTATGCAATACATTTTGGTTTCGAATGCCATCAGAACTAGTGACAGACTACAGTGTAAAGGTCCAGTTCAGCTGGGAAGAGCTGGAGGTCAATGCAGTGATTATTTCTGTTAATTGTTATCCTTTGGCAGCCCTAAAAACTTTGAGTGAGGAAGCGTCCTTGATATTTAATATCTTCCAACAGAAACTGTCCATATATTTTTTCATGACTGATAAGAAAAGCGACAGAGTCCATGCTTGTTCACTTTGGTGTACAACCTGAAATTTTGTAAACTTCCCCATCATATATCATTCTTGATGAGCATCTGAGTGGGCTTTAAAGTCACGTGAATTATAATTAGTCTACAAGGCAAAGTTATATTGTAAAGCCACTTCAACTCTCTAGGTCTTAACTTTCTCTTTCGTAAAAAGATAATAACAGCAGCTATTTCATAAAATGATATTGAGAATTAAATTTCAAAAAGCAAATGTATAAATGAAGCCCTCGCCACAGTGTCTAGCATATAATCAAGGCTATACTATGATGATGATAATGATGATATACTTTAAAATATATATTATATAATATACTATTATATATTCTAATTTAATATTATATAATAAATACCATATACTATATTATTATATATTCTAAAATAATATTATTATATAACATATAATAATAATAATATTGTCAATGATATTGCTGATTTGAGGATGCTATTTCCCACCAGGTAACCGGTCAATATTTTCCTACAGATTGCCTATACTGTGGTTATCTCACTATCAAAAATAATAATTTGTAAAACGTAAATCATATGCAGTGTCTCCGGGTTGCTGGGGTTCTTATGCCTGATTTGCTGCTCACATTTAAGGCACAGTTGACTGGCTTCTCTGAGACTGTTTCCTTGCCTTTGTTTGGCTACACTGGCTGTTCCTCCCTGAGCCTCTGCTCTGCACTGGGCCATGAGCCCTAAAGCACTCCTGCCCATTCTCTTCCTATGTGTTTTCTTCTTTATTCTATACTGTAGGTACTGGGAGCCTAGTTATCTGTATTTCTCCCCCTTAGTAATTGTCTGGGGGCAATAGGTTTCTTGTCCAGGACATTGTATGTCTCTTTATAAAGGAGTACTGACCCCAGAGGTCCTGGCAGATGGCATCCCTACTCGAATGTTCTGGGCCCTTACTCCGTCTCACTGCTTCTCAATACTGTCATCGTCACTTGTAAGTAATAATCAGTTCTAACTATCAGAAGACTGCATAGGACTGAGGTTTGAAATCTGGGTAACACAATGTCAACCCAAGGTTAATGATTGATGGCTTTGCTGGGCAGGTGGCCAGAGTCCACAGTCCTGCCGGGCGTCGTTTTAATCTGGGGCGCCATCTAGTGTCAGTTGTGCAAACAGCTGTATCGAAAATTCCCTTGGGCGTAAAAGGGTGGAGGCCAAAGCCAGCCTAGCCTGTTTATTTATATCACACGGTTATCCTGCAACAATTCAACCAGCCCTGAACACTTCAAAGGTTAAAAAAATAACTTTTATAGCCAATACTTTAACACGCTTTAAAATTATTAGTTAGTAATCGGGTGCTTTAAAATCAATTAATGTTCTGCATCTCGAGGGCGTCTTCTGTCAGACTTTGATGAACCCACACTTCGGTGCGGGGTCCTTTGGGGGCTTTACGTGAGGTTCTTGTAGTACAGTCCAGGTGCTGGGTTAATCTTAGGCGCATCGGCAAAGTCACTAATCCTTTCAATACACAGTGCTTAATAAATTTATTATTACTCTTATTAGGACTATCATCATGGTCATAACTGATATACTTAACCAGGAATCTCGTAATTTTCTTCCCTACTAGGGAGAAGAGCCAATTCCAGTGTTTGCATCTCTGCACAAGAGTTGTCTTCCTTCTCTCTGGGGTTACTGAACTTTGAAGATAAAAAGAAGTATTTGAATATTTTAAAAGTTGCCCTTGTAAGATTCCTAACATCCTCCTCCCTCCCCTGGCGAAAATCGACTATTCACCTCTTTAAGGACCATTCTCACCTCTTTTGCACCACCACCATGACCCATGTTTTCATAGTTAATTTGACCAAATCTTTCCACCATAAGGAAAAGAGCCTGTCCTCCTTACTCTCTTATTCCCTGAGCCCAGTCCAGTGTTGGCCTTCTGAAGGCGTTGATGAATTCTTCCCAAACGAAAGCATCATCCAGCATGATTTCTCTGCACCACTTAGACCAGAGTCCAAGTCACTGTTTGTTCCTCTCATGTTCTTTCCTCCCTGTGGACTTCCTGCAGTGTTAGGGCTACCAGGAGCTCCCGGATCACTATCCATCGACTGGGGATAGTAATTTCTGTTCACCAAAAGGGACAGAAAACTGTTACGTGTGTAATGAGATGCTAATAATTACATAAAGGCCTGGAGACAAGGAACATACCTGCCGCTAAGATAAGCATTGGTTGGTTAGGAGCGCCACCTAGTGTCAATTAGCACAAACAGCACCGTGTATTGTAAATTGTTTCTGTCCGGAAGGTGTAAGGTCCAAATAGATGTGCTTGTGTGTGTGAAAAAGACTTCTACCTAAAATTCACTAAACAGAGTAGTAAGTAATTGATAGTTGGGCTGTCTTTTAATTGTATACACTTTATATACCAAAAAACAAGTCTTATCTCCGACTGTAGTTCAGTTGATATTTGTGTGTGCGTGTGTTTAGGGACATGAATTGTACTCAGTCTTCTGGTCTCTCCCAGGAGAAATCCGAATTCCCAATCTCCATTTTCTTACTGATGAAATGATAACGAATGTAAAGGATGTATAGGGTGTTGGTAAAGAAGGAATGAAATTAGTGTATGCAATGCTTGGTCCATACAGAGTGTTCAGTTACCTATTATCTTTATTAGTGTAATTGACACTCTTAAGCCAACCATTTCAGGATGGTGCTGTGTCGTGGTGATAGTAATATATGTATTCTTTTAAAAATAGTATGTATGTATGTATGTATTTAATAGGTACATATCAAATTTTGTACTTATGGCGGATACTATTCTAAGAGCTATATAAATATTAACTTGTTAATTCTCCTGACAACGTATGAATCAGGTACTAATAGTGACATTTATAGATAAGAAGAGTGAAACATAGAGACATTAATTAACTTGTCCAATGGTAAATTTGAACTTGAACCCAGGCATTCCAGCTTCTGAGGCAGTCATTTTGATAAATATATTATGCCACCTCTCTATTTTCTTGGATTATTTTATAAAATTAAGAGGAAATATATGGGGTGTGTGGGTGGTTAAGCGTCTACCTTTGACTCAGGTCATGATCTTGGGGTCCTGGGATTAAGCTTTTCATTCTCCCTCTGCCCCTGCTCATGCTCTCTCTGTCTCACTTACTCTCTCTCTCTCAAATAAATAAACAAAATCTTAAAAACACAAGAGGAAATATAAATGCCACTACCATTAACCATGGAAAGTATAAGAATCTATGTATTAACTGAAGCATAGCTACAAGCTACAAATCCATAGCTAAGCTAATGTAATAAGAATTTGGTCGCAACAAGGATTTCTGTTTAACTTAAGCAGGTTTAGATGCATTTAGTAAAAAAAAAATCAGGGGTGATGGAGTACTGCCTTGGTCCCTCTTACATACTGGTAACACACAGTTTTCCCTGATAGCCATACCTGCCTGCATTGAAAGTATGCACACACCTAGGATGCAGAGGGCAGAGACCAGGTGACTATGTGAGTGTCATTATCATCTCTTCCCATAGACTTTTAGGCAAGGTGTGAACTCCAAGAACAGCAGTACGGGGCTTAATTCTTAGCGACAGTGATAGTCCTGGGTTCTATGCTCACCTACCACTCCCCAACACACAATTGCATGCATGGATACACACTCATGCACACACACACACACACACACACACACACACATCTCCCTTCTCCCATGTTCTGGCTTCATCTCTTGTTAGAATCTCTTCCTAAATTCTTCCTCAAGATAGCACCTAGCCATGTTATGTTTCAGAGGCTTCCAGGAACAACATCCATAATTGGAAAAAAGTGAAAAAGCTTGCTGGATGGCCTATTCTCATCCTCCTCCAAATTAAAGAGAGTACCAACTTTCTCAGGGTCACACCCAAACAGCAGAATCCCGTGTATGTAACGGAAAGAAATCTCAAATTGGAAGCAACTGTGCGTTCAGCCCAGTCTCAAGAACTATGTGTGTGTCATCTAATTTAATTCTCACTATAGTCCTAGTGGGAGGTGCTATTGCCCTGTCACAAAGGAGGATATGGAAGTTGGGAAAGTCTGAGAACATAGCAGAGTCACCCCGCTCCTATGTGGGGGAATTGATATCGGAAACAACACGCTTGCTCCAAAACTACTATCGTCCCACCCTTTTGCACTATGAGCTCAGCCCTGTTCTCTACTTGCAGGAGCCTGACAAGTTTCGGGTTAACCTGGGGCTACCAGGATTTCCAACAGGTTAGGGAATGCAGAAGGTTTATGAGTTGTCCTTCCATCATTTATATATGCAATATAATATATAAAATATAATGTACTATGATATTATATGTGGTATTCTATAATATACACTATACATACAAATCCATAATATACAACTTAAATGAATATGATATATGCCATACATTAATTATATATAATTACAAATATAATTTTGTACTCAATGAATACTACCAAGAAAATATAGATCTACATTATCAAATTAGTTTAACACCAGCTGTAATTCCTAAAGCAGTTAATATGTCTATATGTGTAATCTTAATAACAAAATTCTGGGGGCCTTACTGATTTTTAAGACTGTAAAGGGATCCCAAAATCTAGAAGTTTGAGAACCACTGCTCTAGGCTGAACTCTGATGTCTTATTTTCCTGACTGGATTGGTAAGGACTTGAAGGCAAAGATGTAATCAGCACAGGAACATTTTAACTTTTTTATTCTTCTCTTCCCCCATTGTTTTGTGTCTTTTCAGATTTTCTATTGCACAGTATGATAATTATGCTTATCTGTGTCTCCTGAACCCATTATAATTCCTTGAGAGAAGGCACTTTGCTGGGCTAATCTTTGTTTTTATTATCTTTTCTGGTGTCTTTTGCTTAACAGGTACCCTGTGTATGTAAAGCTCACTGTGGCATTACGATGGGCTAGGAATAAAAACATAGTAATACATCCTAACAAATCTATCAAAACTGGTATGTCCTCGTTTCCTCCAAAATAGTCACTCTGTAAGGCTCTATGCTTATTCCAATTAAGGCTATTGCCTAAAATATGTCTGCATCTTGTCCATTATAATTACTTTTATTACAGGCCTAGACTGGAAACCTATTAAAATGTAAATATTCTCACTATTGACAAATCCTTTTCTTTTGAGGGTGGATTTGACTTTTGAAACCGTTTAAAGTCATTTGAAAACAAGCTTAAAGAATAAGGAAGGCTATGGATGACCTAGTTTCCTATGTCACTTATGTGGTTCTCGTAGCAATTCCAAAATGTTAGGCAAATATATTGGAATGTATAGCTGCATTTGTGATATTCTCTATGCATTTATTAAGCTTCTACTGTGTGCTTCACCACTATGTTCTTTTTCCCCTATGTTTTTTTTTTTTTTTTTAAGATTCTATTTATTTATTCATGAGAGACACACAGAGAAAGAGAGAGAGAGGCAGAGACACAGACAGAGGGAGAAGCAGGTTCCATGCAGGGACCCCGATGTTGGATTCCAACCTGGGACCTCAGGACCATGCCCTGAGCCTAAGGCAGACGCTCAACCGCTGAGTCACCCAGGCGTCCCTGTCTTTTTTTTTTTTTTTTTAAGATTTTATTTATTTGTTCATGAGAGACATAGAGAGAGAGAGACATAGTCAGAGGGAGAAGCAGGCTCCTCACAGGGAGCCCAATGCTGGACTTGATCCTAGGACCCTGAGATTATCACCTGAGCCAAAGGCAGATGCTCAACCACTGAGCCACCCAGGTGCCCCTCCTCCATGTCTTTTAAGGATGTGTCAGGCAATAAACGTACAGAGCAGTGGTCTCCGCTCTTATGCTGCCCATAGGCTGGTGTGGGAAACCTTTCGGATCAGGTCCGATTGCCTAATTGTTGGCTATTTGCCTACAGAGACTGGGTTATTTGTCAGAGTGGTTTGTGGGGCTGAAGCCTGCTAACAGACGAAGAACTTACAATCTTCTTTAGGCTGTGAATTTCCCAAAGCTCTTTCCTGCATATTTTTTCTCAGGCTGTCCCATATTATCAACCCCGCAGGCAACCGAAGCATTAACCATTTGCATTCTTGAGCAGGCAAGCCATTGGAGTGGCTGCTATTATTAGCCTCACCTGGTGGTAAGTCAGGAAGAATCTGGTTTTAATCATTCCCCGTTGGGGCCTGTAAGAAGTTTCACTTAAATCAGTTTAGCTGCCTTCAGAAGCAGACAGAACCCTATTCTGGCTCAGTAAAAGGAGGATCCATGCACCTGCTCCAGCAACATCTCTCATTGTTCTTGCATATTTCTCGCTCTTCAAGTCTCTCTCCCCTACATGCTCTGTCCAGCTGCCATTGCTGCCTTTTGGACTTGACATTCAGCTCCAGATACTTAATTTCATTCACCAGCTTTCCAGATTTAAGAACATGAGAGAACATTAGCCAATCCACAATATTTTGAATGTGTGTAAATACAAGAACACACAATTTATTGCACTGCAATATTTGTGTCCTCAGGTTATTGCTGGCTACCTTGAGGCCATCAGTTTTGAGTGGAAAGACCACACACTCTTGACTTGAATTTTCCCTTAGAGCTAATTTTAATAGGCTTTTTGTTGCTCATAGGCTTGTTCAATCTTATTTCAAAGCCTGAGATTCCATGACACACCTACCAGAATCTAAGGTTACTTTAAAGTTGATGGCCAAAAAGTTTTGTGTCTTCTGATTTTTTGAATGGTTTCTAAAGATTCTGATTTAGAGCACTTAGAACAAACTGACTAACCAGGTGCCAAAGTATAATCTTCAAGAAGTTAAAAACATGTGTCTCATACAAGTACTGTTTACAGAAGGCTCATGTGTGTGACAAAGAATGATGTAAGTCATTAATGAGGGGCAAGTAAGCAGGATGATAAAGTTGGCTCAAAGCAGGATATAGGAGAATGAAAGATGTATTTAGTTAGGGAAAGAAAAAATACTGGGAGGCTGAAAAACTCAGATACAAACTGGTTAATGATCTACTACTGGGCAATGCAATCATCACTCTTAGGGTTATCTTCTCTACTGGAAAGAGTTCATTTGCCTCTCTACTGTATAAAACCCTTATTAAGTGTATCAATCTTCTACAAGTGAATGTCTAATTTTACATACTATGGACCTAATCAAAGAGTACCTATGAAGTCAGTTACCTTCTCGAAAGCTAGGCTGTCCAGACGATAGCTAAAAGTCACAGGTGGCCAGTGAGCACCTGTAAGGTGGCTAGTCTGAAATGAAATGTTTTACAAATATGAAATACAGGAGATTTGGAAGACTTGCCATTTGAAAAAAAGAAACTTAAACTATCTTATTTTTTAAAATATTGATTACATGTTGGAACAGTCATTGTTTGGATATATTGAGTGAAGTAGAATATGTATATATTTTTTTCTTTTAAGAAATTTATTTAGAAAAATAACCCTCCCCTGCCCGCCCCCCAAAGTAGAATATATTATTAAAACTAAATTCATCTTTTTCTTTTTCTTTTTGCCATTGTGACTACTAGAAAACTCACATATTACATATGTGACTCACATTCTATTTTATTGTAGAGCATTCTTAGAGCATCAACTGACCCACAAATGAACCTAGAAAATTTCCTAACACAGCTTAGAATGACATGAAGAAATATTTTTCCCTTGTTTTTAAATTTTAGGTAACTTTTCTCATCACAAGTTACAGGGATCTGGGGAAGGGTTGCTTGTTTCTCTGCCTTCTGGCCTCTACCATGAGGCCAGGAGGTTGGGAGAAAGACTGAGAACTGACCCCTATCTAATGACTTGAGATCTGGACATCAGATTTGCATGTAGGGAGATGTGTTTTGATTGATTCAACTTGAGTGATCATATTAGAGAACTAAACCACAGTAATCAAATTTACAAGCTGCTGATTTGTAAATCAGGACACCAATTTATAGTGAAGGGAAGTCCAGTGACCTGGCAATCGAGACTCTACACTGCTATTTTCCTGATGGTAAAGTACACTTAACTGAATTTCAGATGCCTGGGGTGGAGGGTGCTGGGCAGGACTCATTGCTCAGAGAAGCAGAACAAAGTGGCATGTTCTTATTTTATTTTATTATATTGTTACCAAAGTATATTAGCATGGTAAAAGTGCTTTAGTTATTCAAACACTTTCAATAACTTCTTACAATTCTTACACCCAAAGTCACAGTGAGGGATGGCAGGTCTAAAGTGGTTTTCTATGGCTGCTAATTCATCCATCACTAATCTTATTAGGCTGTTAATTCCCAGAGGACATGATCAGGAGTAGACACAATTTCTAAATGTTGAACAAGTGTTATTCAATAAAACCATGGAGTTATCCTTAGTCTAAAAGATGCCTCATTTTTTATCACTGAACTTAAGTTCTACAACATGTTGATTACAATCTAAGGAAGACATCTTTAATACATATTTTCATGTAGCTGTATATTTGAATGAGAATTTCTGGTAAGTTGTAATACTCCCTTTGTCACTAAATATAAACATGTAATTATACTAAATACATGACTAGTGGGGTATATTCAATTTTTTTCTCTCAAGAAAAAATTGCAATCGTGGCAACCAAAGGCTGAAATCTGAAGTACCAAACCTTAAAGAAGTAAAGCAAACAAGAATAGAATAAGTAAGACCAAAACAACAACGAAAAGAATATGTAAGACCAGCTTTATAGGGGATGAGAAGAGGCATTCTTATCAACAACAGAGAAATGGCCTGATAACTTCTATATTCTAGTACTTTCCCTCTATTTCTATTTAAAATTTTGCCATCCGTTTTGCTTTACTTCAAACCTATAGTTCATCTTATAAAAGTGTATCACATTAAAGTCAGCTGCTTTACTTCTATCGAGATCTTTGAATTCCCAGAGTGTCCATCTACACCATAACACAGGTCAGATATTGTTCCTGGGTTACTACCTAGAATTTTCCGGTGCCGAAATGTGTCCCTTTATTGAAGCATATAAAAATTAAATACATAAATGCCTGTTTTCTTTGAAAACAGATCATCTCAATGTCTGTAGCTGCCAAGTCTATTGAGGAATTAAATTATTTATTTATTTATTTATTTGCAGCCTTAGGGGGTCTCCCTTCTCCCTCATTATGTCTATTCTCGAGGGTCAGACCCCCTGCCTTGCACAACCCAGAGGGGAACCGGAGACCTTGTTAAAAACTGCCCAATTTCTCCCCTTTGGAAAAGTGAAAAGTGCCCCGCCCCCATCTGTGAAGAGACGGATTTGATCAAGAATTTCAGTGTCTTCAAGTCTAGGATTTAAGTCTCTAACCCCCCCACCACCACCAGGATCCAGGCCGCCCCCCAAGGCTTCCGAACCCCCTTTCGCCCGACCCTAACTGCTTTGGGCTGGCCCGGGTATCCTTGTCCCGGTCCACGGTTCCTGTGGATCTGTGCGCAGAATTCACAGAGGACCTGTGTTACTTCCCTCGCGAAGAAACAGAATTATCGTGAAAACTGAAGTGGAAACCATTTCATTTTTGTCTCCCAGAGAAGGGAAGCATGAGCCCAACCACCCCTGAGAAAAAGAACTTTCGGGGGCAAAGGAGCGAACAGGTAATTTAGAAGAAAAACAGAAAGTGGTCTCCGACCGTCCTGGACTTCCCTCGGAGTTAGGGGACTTGGGGGCGCCTGGGCGCGTCGTCTTGGGGCCTGCGGGAAAAATAAACCGAGAGCACGAAGCCTGAGGCTTCTCGGATCCTTTCCCGACCAAAGCCGGGGAGTTTGGAGCGGGGCATTTTCACATATTCCCCCTTTTGTGAAGTGGAACAAACACAACTTAGGCGCACGGCGGCGGCTCGGAGCCTGCCAGCCAGGGGGCGAGCGGAGCACCAATCAGCGCGCGCCTGCGCTCTATATATATGGCGGCCCGGGCCCGGCGCACCTACCGCGCTTTGCCACTCGGCCCCAGCCCCGGATCCTCAGCATGTCGGAGACCGCGCCCGCCGCGCCCGCCGCCGCCCCCCCGGCGGAGAAGGCCCCCGTAAAGAAGAAGGCTGCCAAGAAGCCTGCGGGGGCGCGCCGCAAGGCGTCCGGGCCCCCGGTGTCCGAGCTCATCACCAAGGCCGTGGCCGCGTCCAAGGAGCGCAGCGGCGTGTCCCTGGCCGCGCTCAAGAAGGCGCTGGCGGCCGCCGGCTACGACGTGGAGAAGAACAACAGCCGCATCAAGCTGGGCCTCAAGAGCCTGGTGAGCAAGGGGACCCTGGTGCAGACCAAGGGCACCGGCGCCTCGGGCTCCTTCAAGCTCAACAAGAAGGCGGCCTCCGGGGAGGCCAAGCCCAAGGCCAAGAAGGCGGGCGCGGCCAAGCCCAAGCGGGCGGCGGGGACGGCCAAGAAGCCCAAGAAGGCAGCCGGGACCGGCACCCCCAAGAAGAGCGCCAAGAAGACCCCGAAGAAGGCCAAGAAGCCCGCCGCGGCCACCGTCGCCAAGAAGGTGGCCAAGAGCCCCAAGAAGGCGAAGGCGGCCAAGCCCAAGAAGGCGCCCAAGAGCGCGGCTAAGGCCGTGAAGCCCAAGTCGGCCAAGCCCAAGGTTACCAAACCCAAGAAGGCTGCGCCCAAAAAGAAGTAGGTTGTTGACCGTTTGCTTCTAAAACCCAAAAAAGGCTCTTTTCAGAGCCACCACTCCTCTCCGAGAAAGAGCTGAACATTCTGTACTCCGGCCTCTTTACCCTTAAGTTCTAAGACGCGGTGGGTGGTCGGCCCGGAGCCCCTACGCCAGCGGGAACGGGGCCGGGGAGCGCGTCCCGGGCTCCGCGGTGCCCCGGGCCTCCTCGCAGGAGGGGTGCGGAAGCGCCGTCCGGAGGCCCCGCCCGCCCCGCGCTGCGAGCACCGAGAACCACCGTCCGTCCCGCCTGCCAGTCCCTGCCTTCACGGATCCCCCGATTGGGTCGGAAAGTCATTTGAAAGTCCCGCCCTGCTCGCGGGTTGGCCCATCTCGCCGCCCCGGATTCTCCTCGTGAGTTTGTTATTGGGTGGTGTCCGGTCTCCTGGGTACTCGGTTTGTTGTTTCTAGCGGGCCGACTCTTGTCCTTTTCACTTGATAAAGACGTGAATCCGGTACTTGGGACCCGTGCCACGTTTGGAGTCCTGCCGGCGGGTCCGGTCTGGGGACGGTAGTCGGCCGCGGGGAGGGGAGGGGAGGCTCGGACGCCTGAGCCCCGCGCGGTCGTGCTCCAGCCGGTGCGCAGCTGCCCGCAGGCACCCGGCCACCGCGCACCGCTGGGCCAGGTCCCTTTGTGCCTCGCGTCCCGTGTCTTGGGACCAAGGCGTGACGGGTCGCAGCGCAGCACAAACCACTTTCTGTCGGCCATTTTGTCCTGGTGGCGGGCCGCGGAGCTTCATCTCCGGCAGACGTCAGCCTCTGGATACCGAGGCGTCCCGATTGCGCGTCTGTGCGGCCCCAAGTCCCCAGTTTCCACGCGAGGAACCACGTAGGGGAGACTTGGAAACGTGTACATATATGGGGGTGCGGGGTGTTGTCTCTAATGAAGGGCTCGGGTTTATATTCCCGGTGTTACCTGTGGGTTCTTTTACAGCGTCCGGCGTTTCTTCCGGACAAAAGCGTTTCTTCCTCGTCCTGGTTTTACTCCGGTGAACACGATTTTTCCTTTGAGACGAGTTCAAGGAACAGGGGCTTCTGGAGATTGGCAGCTCAGTTCGTCCATCGCCACAGTGACGGATCTGGTTGTTAATCTAGATAAGGTCTCCCGTTACCGGTGGTGGCCACGGGTTTCAGCCCCTCCCAAAAGAATTCGGATACTTTAATGTCCGTTTTCGTACATTAGAAAGACCTCCACTTTTTTGAGAGCGCAGCGCGCGCGCGCAATTTTCCCATGGCTTCTTCCAGTGTTTTCTGTGCCGTTAATTTCACATTTAAAACAACCCAGCTCTCTCTATTTTATTGTAAGTTTAATAAATGTACCCGACCCTAACATTTTTGCCTCCCTACCTCACCCTCATTTTGAGATGCCACCTTTTTATCCTAGGCTAAATTACATGGGTAGGTGAAGTAATTCTTGATTTTCTACTTTGTTCTTTTGATCTTTCTTGGCCATTCCTCAGGTGTGATCACACTCTTAAGGACTGTTCACGGGACTGGTTTAAATGCTGAGAATACATGACCTATAGTATTTATTATATAAGAATCGAATGTTTAATAAACGTGTTAAAACATGACTTATAGCTGATAGAGCTCATTCCCTCGCGTTGCTCTTCTTTTTCAGGATTTCCCAGTTATTCTATTTATTTTGTTTTCCAAATGTAATTTAAGACACTTCCTCCCTCTCACCTCTTCACCCCTCCCTCCATTAGACATAAAAAGCCCTCAATTTTCATACCTGTGGAGAATGTTTCAAATTTTCTCCGACCATATCTTCCTATTTCTAATTACTTTTATTCCCGGGTATTTTGTCTTTGTTACTGTCGAAATCGCAACCTCTGAGATTTTAGCTTCCTTGACCAGCATCCCATTAAGTACACACTGAAGATACCCAGCTATGAAAAGAATCTATATTTCGTGAATTAACCACCTCTAGAGTAGTACTGTCTATAGCCATAACATAAGTTAGGAAAAGAGAAACAGGTGAAATCAATTTTAATAAGTTATTTAACCTAATATATCCAAAATATTCTTGTTCAACATAAAATCAATGTAAAAATATTTGAGATATTTTACATTCTTTCTTATTTCTTATAGTATGTCTTTGGAAACTCTTTGCATGCAGCACCTCTATGTTCCTACTGTCCTGTTTCAAGAGGTCAGTATTGTGCATGTGGCTCATGGCAACCACGTGGACAACAAAACTCTAGAACACTCTCTGGTCCCAAATATTCTGGTCTTCTCTAACCTTATTTCGACCTAAAGCTTGCATGTCACTGTGTCTTAATATATACCGTCTTCTGTGGCCTAAACTTTGGTAAAACATCTTGACCTTTAAGAATGGTTGACTAGTCCGAAGGTCATTGGGCTGATATGAACCACCCAAAATTTTGTTTATAAACTGAAACTGAGTTACAGAAACTAAGGGGACCTGATGTCTGGGGAACTGTCTTCTTAGACACTCCTGGAGAAACAAAGAGGTCTGGTGAATAAACAGAGCAGAATGGAGCCCAGAATAAGCAAGAGCAGAGAGGAGTGATGCATGGAGATGTGTTCTCTGGGTTTCTGACATCAGAGTTCTTGGTTCCCCTGAGCCATCTTGACCTCCTGCCACTGGGGCCACCACCTCACTTGGCTCAGGGTGGGTTGAGTTGTAGCAACCAGGAGACTTAATTAAGATACTCCAAATATAATCACAGTTTGAGCTTACAGTAATGACATCCTGCAATGGTAATGACATCTGTGTTCCCTTCCCCATTCAAAGACTTTCAAGTCCACACTCTATTGGAGTATGTATACTTGCAACTGATCCTAACATCAAATGTCTTCCGCAAACATATCTGCATAGGTGACGAGTGCCCTTTACTTTCAAATGAAACTTCCTCAAAAACAAATAGAATCGCCCTTCTCTAGTAAAGGTAAAGGGAGAATTCATTCACAGAAAGCTAAAAGTTGTCAAGAAAAATCTCTAATTTTGCCTAGACCTTAGATACAGTCAGTCTTCAGCAATGTTTCTCTGATTTTGTTCCATTCCCTCACAAGCATTCACAAACTTGGCTGGCTTAGGTCTGATACTGTAAGCCATTCATTAGAATCTAATTTGGCTGGGGGCACCTCGGTGGCTCAGTGGTTTAGTGTCTGTCTGCCTTTGGCTCAGGCCATGATCCCGGGGTCCTGGGATCAAATTCTGCATCAGGATCCCCATTCTCCCTCTCCCTCTACCTTTGTCTCTGCCTCTCTCGGTCTCTCATGAATAAATAAAATCTTAAAAAAAGAGAGAGAATCTAATTTGCTTTTTTTGTAAAGGTCCTTATCTTGACTTTTAGTTTATGATTTCTATAATTTATTTTGACATTATTAATAATATTATTTATAATATTCTACTTATAATATTGATACAGCAATAATATATTCAAATAATTGCCTGAACATGGCTGGTTAGCTAAAACTGGCAATGAACACTGCATAAACTGCTGAGTGATAATTCAGCAATGACATGATAATTCATGATCTCATGTGATATATATGACAAAAGTGCTAGTAACACAGAAATTAAAGGCTACTTGTAATGCAGTATACCAAACTTTTTTTTTTTTTTCCTGCACATACACAGTGCTCCCGTGGCCAAAAAATTAAATATCCTATTACTTCTCATAGGCAAAGTTCTAGGTGCCATTCTATGCCTAGGGAAGTGTAAAAAGTAACTTTGGGTTGAAATTCATGCCAGAGATGAACAGGTTTCAAGAAGCAAGATTATATCATTAGAGGATTTCATAGTGGAGCAGGGATTTAGGTCTCAGTAGGAACATGGATATTGAGAGCTAGCATTTTCTGAGCTCTAATTTACAATGTATTCAGCTCTCTCCACTTATTACCAAACACCCTGTCACAGCACTTTGAGGTAGGTGTCATTAATACTAGGGATTGGTGATATTAAGAATGTAGCTAGGTAGTTTCCAATAAGTAAGCCAGTATAATTATCCTCTGTATGTTGGTTGCTTAATGGTCATACATGGCTTAATGGTCATACAAGATACTGATATCTTGGACAATATAGCTCTATAGTAGATACCGTGGGGAAGGCACAAGCAAATACTTACTCTGTAGCAGAATCCAGAGTTTCCAAGGAGATGAGTGTTCTGAGCTGGTCGTGAAGCTCAGAGAGCATCCCTAAGATGTGATGTTCCTTATACTCATCCTACCCACTTCATCTCATACCAGGCCACTGACCAGAGGACTCTGACAACAGAAATTAGCCCAAGCCAGGCCACTGCAACTCTTAATCATTCAGCCTAATCTGTGAGACAATTTCCCTCGAGGAGCAACTAGATCTAAGAATCCTTTTCCGGGCAATCTTACTGATCAGAAGATATTTGAGTGTGGGCTTGGTGTGAGATTGCCTGACAATGATATTAATTAGGAGTATGAACTTGGCCAATCAACTAAAATCTCTTAGACTCAAGTTCTTTCTCTGTAAAATGGAGACAGTGAGAAAACCTGAATTTCAGTGTTGTTTTAAGAATCATATAGGGGCACTTAGGTAGCTCAGTCCATTGAGAGTCTTACTTGATTTCAGCTTCAGTCTTGATCTTGGCATCCTGAGTTTGAGCCCTCCATTGGACCCCGTGCTGGGCTTGGAGCCTACTTTAAAAAAAATAAAAATAAAAATAAAAATAATAATAATAATTCAGGACAATCAGCTCATGTGGTACTTGACCCAAGGAGAACTCTGAATGTTAGCTATTAGACTGACTCCAATTAAAACACGGTTTTATTGTTCCTCCCATGAGGACCTCTTTGAGGGAGGATGATAGTCCAGAATAGATCTATAAACCCTGCAGATTGTTCCAGGGAACTCACATTTACATTGAAAGGGTTCAAACTTCTCAGAGTTGAATTTTTATTCTTCCCACTAAGCTTTGTCCTCCTGGTATCTCTGATGATCCAAAGCATCATGCAAAGCAAAACTCAGATTGTCCCAGAGCCTAAAAGTCATCCCAGGGCAGCCCAGGTGGCGCAGCAGTTTGGCGCCGCCTGCAGCTGGGGGTGTGATCCTGGATACCCGGAATCAAGTCCCACGTCGGGCTCCCTGCATGGAGCCTGCTTCTCCTTCTGCCTGTTTCTCTGCCTCTGTGTGTGTGTGTGTGTGTGTCTCTATGAAGAAATAAATAAAAATCTTAAAAAAAAAAAAAATCATCCCAAACCAGTGATTCTCAACTCCTAGGGCTCTCTGCTGAGGTATGTTAGAACAGGGTGGTAGGAGGGCAGGGGAAGTCACGTGTAATTTAGAAAAGCATAGTTGGTGCTCAGAAGCACATTTACTCTGAAGCTAATGAAACTCAAAAGTTAGGCCCAGTACTTCCAAAGCCCTGAGAGGGGCTCTGTGGAATGTGTTCACTTGGTCTCTCTTTTAAAAAAAAATTTCATTGTGAAGATATTTACAGCTTATTAAACCTGTTGTTTTTTTGCCACTAAATCTTCCCTTTCATTACAATTCACCTTTTGCCTGATTCTGTTGGGTACTAATGAACACACTTGGATTTAGGTAAGAAGAAATTTACTTAATATCTGTTTAGTTTAGGGATAATGAGATATCAAATTTGCAGATGTACTTGATACAGAGTTCATTCAGTTGTTCTAGCCAATTGGATGTAAAAATGGTTTCAAGAAATAAACTCCTACTGCTCACTGACAAATTTACCTGGATTTCAGGCAGGAAGTTGTAGGGCTAAATGTCATATAATGACATCTACGTATTTGTAGCAGCCACACACTGGCAGTAAGTATATAGTACAGATGAATCCAGATTGGAAATGTATAGAGCTGAAAGCTAGTCCGTTAAAAATCCTTCCAAAGTTTACAACTCACATATGAAGAACTTTGACAAAGGATTTCCCAAATTTGAAAACCATCTTAAAAATGACACTACTGGGGTGCCTGGGTGGCTCAGTCAGTTTAAACATCTGCCTTCAGCTCAGGTCATGATTCCAGTGGCCTTGGAATTTAGCTCCATGTTAGGCTCTCTGATTAGCAGAGTCTACTTTTCCCTCTCTAGGCCTCCTCCCTGCTCCTGCTCTCTCTCTCTCTCTCTCAAATAAATAAGTAAAATACTTAAAAAAAAAAATGACACTACCAATAATGTGTTTTGAAGCTGAACTTAGTTCTAAGTTATCAAGAGAACAAAATAAGCTGTGATCCATCACCCTTATGGGGTGGAAATACTGCATTCTCTTCTGTTTATATAGAAAATATTCCAAAATAATTTTCAGGTAAAAATGGAATCAGAGTATATACACAAAAATATAAGAAAATAAACATCGTAGTATTATATTCAAGAGTTAATAAACTGCTATTTTTCTTAACTTTGTAATGGCTATGGTTTTATTTGTGTATAATTGGAATTTGGCTCATCTTTCAATTATAAATTAATACCTGCTATCTAGTTTTGTATTTAAAATTTTGAATTGTAATTATTAACAGTTGCCAAGTTGTGTACATTTTAGGCCTCGGAAAACCGTGAACTATCAGCTTATTATAATTTATACTTAGAAAATTAAAGAAATTAACATTTTAGTCAATGAATTTGTATTTATTAAGAGGGGACATGACTAAGAGAGATGCTCTAGTGTTGCTACCTGTCAGTTATTTCAAATCCCATTGCTTTTAAGATGTATAGGCAAAGAAACTTTGGATGATAGGCAAGTCTTTTTTTTTTTTTTTTTTTTTTACTTATTTATTTATGATAGAGAGAGAGAGAGAGAGAGAGAGAGGGGGGCAGGCTCCATGCAGGGAGCCCGACGTGGGATTCGATCCCGGGTCTCCAGGATCGTGCCCTGGGCCAAAGGCAGGCGCCAAACCCCAAGTCTTTTTCTTATTGCAGATATATTTAGTGGGTCTTTGCTAGTGACTAACGGAGTTAGCTTCTATCACCTGAGCGTCAATCCCTCTTCAGACCAATACAGGATTCTGGAGTCAGGAGACATGACATGTTTTGTGAATTACTGAAAATTTTATGGATTCAATAATGCTGTTAGCTTTTTAAGGAATCAGAACTGCATTCAAGGCACATTACTTACAAATGTGCCTAAAAAGGCACTTTTAACGGGGACTGAAGCCTGAGGAAGGACTTCGGGCAAACATTTAAGAGACAGTACCAAAAACATCCGTACTCAAACGGTTCTCGTACCCATTCTACTTCAATAGTAGGAACTCCAGTTACAACTGCTTTCAAGAGATTGTGGGTGGCTCTGAAAAGAGCCTTTTTCAACTATAAGTTTGTTTTACGCCCTCTCCCCGCGGATGCGGCGCGCCAGCTGGATGTCCTTGGGCATGATGGTGACGCGCTTGGCGTGGATGGCGCAGAGGTTGGTGTCCTCGAAGAGCCCCACCAGGTAGGCCTCGCACGCCTCCTGCAGCGCCATGACGGCCGAGCTCTGGAAGCGCAGGTCGGTCTTGAAGTCCTGCGCGATCTCGCGCACCAGGCGCTGGAACGGCAGCTTGCGGATCAGCAGCTCCGTGGACTTCTGGTAGCGCCGGATCTCGCGCAGGGCCACCGTGCCGGGCCGGTAGCGGTGCGGCTTCTTGACGCCGCCGGTGGCCGGCGCGCTCTTGCGGGCCGCCTTGGTGGCCAGCTGCTTGCGCGGGGCCTTGCCGCCCGTCGACTTGCGCGCCGTCTGCTTCGTGCGAGCCATAAGACGAAACTAAAGACACACCGACAGCCTAGCGGGTAAAGGGCGAAAGATTCCATTATATACAGTAAGAAGCATTCTGATTGGCCTTGTAATTTTTCAAAAGATCTGGGCGCTAAAACCATTGGTCAACCGGTAAGCACATTGATTAATTACCGGAGAATCTGATTGGATAAATTATGCCACCTCTCTCTCTCTTTTCGGTATGTTTTATACTTTCACTAAGTACAGTATGCTTAACCAGCCAATTAAGAAATAAACATGTAAAATGGAATTTGTTGTTCTGTAAGTCTAGGTCGGGCCTGAAATTCTCCAAATTTCTTAGACTCGAAGGTTATCAATCCTGCTGGTCTGCACCCTTCATTGAGTACAAATTTGTCCTCTTTTCCCTTACGTTAGTTATTTTGAAGTAAATATCGGGTCGCCTAGATTGCCACTTCCTACGTCTTTGGTCATTATAGCTCCCTTTAATACCGAGTTTTTCCCGTGGACTACATGACAGGGACCCTGGGTGTATCTGGAACATCACACGTAAAGCACCTGGTCTGGTAATGCTAGATACACACAATGACCCGAGATAAAATGATTTTTCCTAAAACTAAAAATTGGGAAAACCTTACGAGGTTGTATTGGTCAAAAAGCAAATTTCCTTTGTTTGTACATTTCACTCTACCTTCTTACAGCGAAACGTCGGCTATGCCTGTTTATTTGGGTCGTAGCGTTAACTTAACCTTATCTGTTACACAAAATGTTAAGAACTATCAACGTAACATAAATTGGCTACCAGCCTTTCTTGTGGAAATTTGGATGGCTCTGAAAAGAGCCTTGAATTTGCTGTAGTAAAACTGTAGGCAAGTGCCCTCTGTACTAGATTTTACTTCCCCTTGGCCTTGTGGTGGCTCTCGGTCTTCTTGGGCAGCAGCACGGCCTGGATGTTGGGCAGGACGCCGCCCTGCGCGATGGTCACGCGGCCCAGCAGCTTGTTGAGCTCCTCGTCGTTGCGGATGGCCAGCTGCAGGTGGCGCGGGATGATGCGCGTCTTCTTGTTGTCGCGGGCCGCGTTGCCCGCCAGCTCCAGGATCTCGGCCGTCAGGTACTCCAGCACGGCCGCCAGGTACACCGGCGCGCCCGCCCCGACCCGCTCCGCGTAGTTGCCCTTGCGGAGCAGGCGGTGGACGCGGCCCACCGGGAACTGGAGCCCGGCCCGCGACGAGCGCGTCTTGGCCTTGGCGCGAGCCTTGCCGCCCTGCTTTCCCCGACCCGACATTTCAAACAAACAGCGGTGCGGGTTTCCACACAAATGCTTTGCTTGGGGGGGGAGGGGGAGGAAAAAAATTTTTATACGCAGCGCAGGGATGAGCCAACAATCTATCCCATTGGTCAAAATATGTTTGTCTCTGAATCCAATAGGAAAAGAAAACGTGAACCCTTAATTTGCATAAACCCTCCCCTTAGCGAAAGAGTTCTGATTTTACCCAACGAGAAGTGACAATTTTTGATACCTCATTTGCATTGAGGAACTATAAAAGAATGAGCTCTCGACCCTTCACAGCACTAACTTGTGATTGCAATTAACGTTTCTTCAACTCTTAGGAAAGAACCATGCCTGAGCCTTCTAAATCTGCTCCGGCCCCGAAGAAGGGCTCCAAGAAAGCTATCACTAAGGCGCAGAAGAAGGACGGCAAGAAGCGCAAGCGCAGCCGCAAGGAGAGCTATTCCATCTACGTGTACAAGGTGCTGAAGCAGGTGCACCCCGACACGGGCATCTCGTCCAAGGCCATGGGCATCATGAACTCGTTCGTCAACGACATCTTCGAGCGCATCGCGGGCGAGGCGTCGCGCCTGGCGCATTACAACAAGCGCTCGACCATCACGTCCAGGGAGATCCAGACGGCCGTGCGCCTGCTGCTGCCCGGGGAGCTGGCCAAGCACGCCGTGTCCGAGGGCACCAAGGCCGTCACCAAGTACACCAGCTCCAAGTGAGCGCTCTCCGAGGCACCATCCAACCCAAAGGCTCTTTTCAGAGCCACCCACTCTCTCCCAAGAAGAGCTATAACCGCTATTTCATAGCGGTGTAATTCAACTCTGCTACCATATATTTGCGTCCTAGAGAGTCTATAAAATAGGTGATCGTTGAGGCAATTGTAGACCCGAGAATGGATTTTGAAAGTCCCATGGTCTTTAAAGCGAAATACAGCACTGAGTGTAACGCCCAGCAGGGAACACCCATCCGCTGCGGGCTTGCCCTAAGCTTCAGGATACTTCGGGTCCATCCCTTCCCCGTGTCTGCACGCTTCTAAAACATCGGGATTTCCCTGCTGGGTACAGAAGTGGTTAGAGGTTTTCTGAATAGGGATAATCCAGACTTGCCTTATTGGGAGGAGGCAAGATCTGGGCGGTAAAAGAGCAGGAAGGGCCATAGATACCTGGCCCTAAATACCCTAGCCTAAAGCACTGGGTAAACTAGACATAGTCGCCCGTGGTTCCTGTGGGCACCTCTATCGGGTATTCCTCAAGCTCTTTGCGCACAGATAAAATGAATTTACTCTAGTTTCACATTAGAATTGTTTATCGATGGCAACATTCAATCTAGAGCTGTTTCAGTTTTGTTTGGGTCCCAGGAATCCGAGCTCCCATTTCCTGTTCTGAGTGTCCCTGGCTTCTCTGGAGTGCCAGTAGAAGGGCGGGGAGGATGGCTCTCTCGCTCTGGGAAGGACAAAAAGTTTGAATTTCCCGCTCTTCCTATCGCGCCACTTCATTGGCTGGCAGGGTTGGAGAGGAAGAGGTGCTGGCTTTTCTTAGCAAACCTTTTTCAATAAAGGGAGACTCCAAAGATAATACCTAAAAGACAGAAAATGATGTTGTTTGAGGTAGAGGAGCTAATGGGACAGGTCTAGGTCCGGGGTTGGGGGCGGAGAGGCGGATGGGTAGGACTCTGCTGCTAAATGCCTATGAAAATGAGGAAAACAATGTTTTTCATTGGCTTATGAGCGTTTTATGGAGGTGACATGCAACAGTATGTCTTTGGATGAAGAAATGAAATCCATAGAATTTCTTTAAAAAGATCCCTTTATGAAAAAAATGTAAATGATCTTTTCCCAGATTCTACAGGTCAGCCAACCGCTGTATGAGAAGTACTTCCAGTCTCAATAACGACAAATATAGTTGTGAAAGAGAGGGACGCCTGGGTGCCTCTGCGGTTGAGCGTCTGCCTTTGACTCAGGCCTTGATCCTGGAATCTCGGGATCCCTGCGGAGAGTCTTTCTCCCTCTGCCTGTGTCTCTGCCTCTCTCTGTGTGTCTCATGAATAAATAAAATCTTAAAAAGAGAGAGAGAGAGAGAGAGAGCCCAGCCTTAAAAATTAATAATTATGAAAAGACCTCCTCCCCCCACCCTTTCTTTAAATTATTGACTTCAGGGTACAATTTAAGAATCACTAACCCTTATGTTCTTCCCGTGGAGAGCTGAGATCTGGGTGGTAATATTATTTATCTTCTTTAAAATGATCTGATTTGGGGATTATTTTCTCCCCATCTTTTCCTTCAACAGACAGACTTTGGTCTGTCTGCTTGCTTTCTTTTTTCTTCCTCTCTTCTCTCTCTCCCTCCCTGCTCCCCTTCATTCCTAATATTTGAGGCTTTACCTAACAACTCCACCCTTAATTGACAAGTTCAAACTAAACTTGTAAACTAGGTTCGTAAACTCAAACCTAGGCCTTTTTGCCACCTCTGCTGAATACCTGGCTGATCTTTAACAAGTGAACTGAGAATTTAAATAAATAAATAAAATAAAAAATCAGATGCCTGGACTCTGTGGTAGACCCCAGAGCTATAGGGGGTAGTGGTGAGAAAGCAGAAAAAAAATGCATAAAATCTCTCTGGTTACATCTAATGAGGCACCAACTTTGGACTCAGCTGAGCCAGAAAGTAAGCCATCAAAGTGAAATTCTACAGGGGTTTATACACCCTAATAAACCACCCACGTTTTCTCCACAGTAAAAAAGCAATTGAGGAAAAAAATAACCTCTATTACTTCGCTGATTCTCCTTGCAGCCCCGGGAAGTTTTGCCTGCCTTCCTATCCAGCAAGGATGACCTGCAGGCAGGAACAGCTGAATCTGTGGGGCAGGGAAAGGGGAAGCTGCCCAGGGCTAAGTTCTGGGTGCCAGGAACAGGACAGGTCATTGGGGAAGACTTTTAATTTGGAAATTGAGAATTTGGAAAAGAGAAGAGAGATCCACAGGCAGATAGCAGGGGGGCCAGAAAGTGTTCATGATTTGGGAGGACACCATTAGAAGTGGAATGCCCTGACCCTGCTTTGTGGCAGGTGATAGGATAAACTTCTCAGGTCTGTCTTTAGCATTGCTCAGCAACATTTAATGTCTTTCTTCTTGGCTTTTCATTTCCATTACATAACATACACATTTAAGTGAATTCTTTTTGACTTCCTTGCAAAACAAGATCGCCCCTTATTTTAAAATAATAAGCACCAACAACACTTTCAAATAAACAAATAAAAATCAACTGTAATTCCAATATCCAGGAATTTTTTGCCATCCATCTTACAGAAATTTTACTTTGTGCAAGTCTATACATATAGATACGTAAATGTCATATGAGATCATACTTTCTCTTATCCTGTAAAATTAATAGAGATCTTGGTGCCAGGTAGACAGGGAAACAATGGGCCCTGGAGCCTCCACTTGGGCCTTCCCAACAAGGTCACCAAAGTTTCTTGGTCTTGTCACCAGGAAAAATTCAAGAACAGACTCACAACACAGAGGATGAGGGACACAAGTAGGAAAGTTTATTGATGTTAAAAGTATACTCTTGAGCTCTGAGAGAGGGAGAAAAGAGCTGCTTCCCCCAGATGGGGGTTTCTATTATCAACAGTTGTTAACTACGGGGCGGGATATCTATTATTGGAGGGGGAAGAAGGGTTTCCCACTCTTTCTTCCTAACCTACTCAGGGGCTTCTTGTTGTGGCACCGCCATCTGGGGCCTATCTGGTGCGATACAGCTCCTAGTGGAGTGCTGTCAGGACAGGCTTGGACCTTTGCCATGGCTGGCCATGGCCTCCCGCTTGCTGGCCTCTGGGCATCCCCTTAGAGCCTCACTGCCTGCCTATTCTAACAGTACTAAAAAGAGAGCTATTGACAGGGCAACAATCCTCTCAACAACTGATATTTTTCTTTTGATCTGATTGATCTGAAAGGCAGGGCAAACAGCTGAATAACCAAACATCTAGTCTTATCTTCCTGTGATTCGCCAACGTCTCCTTTGAAGCTCCAGGTCCCTACCCCATTCCTTAGCTCAAGATGGCACACAAGCCCCAATTGCCTTACTGCCTTTGGGTCTCATGTCTTTGAGAGGCTTTCATACATAAGAAATTATATTTGTTTTTCTGCTGTTAATCTGCCCTGTGTCAATGTAACTTTTTTTTTACATATTTCATTTATTTATTTGAGGGGGGGGGAGCACACAAACAGGAGAAGAGGCAGAGGGAGAGGGAGTAGCAGGGTGCTTGCTGAGCAGGCAGCCCAATGTGTTGCAGAGCTCAATCCCAGGACCTTGGAATCATGACCAAAGCCAAAAGCACATACCCACCGTGCTAAGCCACCCAGGTGCCCCTGTGTCAATGTGATTACTAAACCAGCCAAAGAGCCTAGAAGAGAAGAAGGGAACATTTTTCTCTGTCTATATTACCATTGCTAATTTACAGATGAAAACGAGCCATTTGTTGACTTCTATATATTTGCTAACTTTTTGTCTAGTTGTTCTATCAATTTTTGAGAGGATTGTTGATCTGTCTACCTGTAATTGTGGATTTGCCTATTACTCCTTGCAGGTGTACCACTTTTTGCCTCATGTATTTTACAAGGCTGTTATTGGGTGCTTACACATTTAGAATTGCTCAGTTTTCTTATCCGGTCGATCCTTTTATCATTCTATAATTCCCCTTTCTGTCTCTAGTAATTTTCTTTGCCGTGGTTTAGTTACCTGATATTAATATAGGCACCCTGATTCCTTGTGTCGATATTTGCAGTTTCTCTTCTACCCTGTCATTTCAACCTGAATGAAGTGAGTTCCTGTAGACAATGCAGAGGAACATTATTTGCCACCCTAAAATATGACTCTCAGGCATAAGGATTACCTTCAACTTTTTTTTTTAATAGCAGACATTTAAAAAAGCTTTGAAAAAGTAGTAGAAGTTAGTCTTTTATAAGAGAAATTTACATTACAAGGGAAATCTGCATTTGCAACAGTTTCTCTCTCTGTGCCAGGAAAAGGATGACTAAAACTGAGAACCCACCGGAGAAGGCAAAGACTTAAATCTAACAACCATAGCCTTGTTTTCTGTGCTTTGCCTGGTAACATCCCCAAACTGTCCTCCCCACCCTCCACCTGGAACATTTTTTGCCTTTAGCTGGAGATGGTATTTAAGGTGGTGGCTTGGGCCATTTGAGGTATTACTGAGTACTGGGTCTCACCCACATATACAGGAGGTACACAAGTTATTGTGTATGTGTGTGTGTGTTTTAAAGCTGCTCTTTTCTCCTGTTAATCTGTTTTATATTATTGGAGGGGTCTCAGCTAATAATCTAGAAGAGTAGAGGGAAAATTATTTTTCCTCCCCTACCACAGCATACATTTGGAGCATATACTTTAATCTTCACTCAGGTGACCTCTGTTTTTTAATGTATGTATTTAGACCACATACATTTAATTCAATTATTGACATCGATGGGGTTCAGAACATACTACCCCAAAAGATGGCACTTTGATGTACTGAATATCTTAAGATAAGAGGAGTTTGGGAAAACGGTAAAGCAGGAAGGTTACTTTGACCTCCTCTCCCTCATCCCTCTTCCTTAAAGGCAGGATTAGAAAAACATTACCAGAAACAGGGTATTTAGGGCTGAGAAGACTATATGAACAAACCTTGTTACTTCTTCACCATTTACTACCTACTGCCCAAAACCCCTGCCTTTTCATTTCTTTAGAAATGGATTTCAGGGGCACCTGCGTGGCTCAATTGGTTAAGCATCTGCCTTTGGCTCAAGTCATGATCCATGGGTCCTGGAATCGAGTCCCACATCAGGCTCCCTGCTCAGTGGAGAGTCTGCTTCTCCCTTTTCCTCTGTTCATGCTCGCTCACTCTCTCTCTCAAATAAATAAATAAAATCTTAAAAAAAAAAAAAAGAAATGTATTTCCTTGTGTAAAGATATAAAAGCTTCCTACTTTGGTCACTTCTGTAGGCCTTCATTTTTTTAGGAAGGCTTCCTAAAAAATGTAAAAGTTCCAATAACATTTGTATGTTTTTCTCCTGCTAGCTTATCTTTCTCAGTTTAATTATCAGACCCAGCCAGGGACTCTAAAAGGCTTTAAGAGAAATTTTTCTCCCATACATGTTAGGCCTTAACTTTGCCCATTTTACTTTTTATTTACTGGTGAATTTGTTTGTTTTTAATTTTTCCTTCACTGTTTTCATTTTTTTCTTTTTTTTTTTTTTTTAGTTCCTGCTTTCCTGTGGGCTATTTGAATATTTTCTTGAGACAATTTGAATTTGACTCATCTATTGTCTTTGGAGAGTTTTTTAGTGGTTGTTCTAGGTATTAGATACACATAACATCATGGTACACTGGTATCTACATGTTACCAGTTCAACTGTACAAAGCTTATTCCCTTTTAAAATTTTTTACCCTCTCTTGTTTATAATTATCTGAAATATTTCCTCTATATACATTGAGAACCACATCAGATGTTAGAAATTTAGCTTCTAAACATAATTTAGAAAACTCAATAGGATTGTATTTACCCATATTTCTTTTTTTTTCTTTCTTCCTTCCTAATGCTCCAAAAAACTTATATCATTTCCTTTCTTTTTTAAGAATTTCCTTTTGCCATTCTTCTATGGATAAATATGCCAGCAACAAATTCCACCCTACCTCATTTGAGAATGTCTTTATTTCTCCATCAATTCCTAAAGGACAAGGAATTCAGAATGACAGTGCCAGTTCTTTTAGCTCTTAAAAAATGTCACATTTCCTTATGATATGTTGTTTCTGATGAGACATCTGCTGTCACTTGAATTTATTTTTCCCTTTTATACATAGGTTTTGTCTTGCTGCTTTCAAGATTTATGTGTGTGTGTTTAGTTTGCATAGGTTTGATTATGATGCATTTTATAGCAAAAATGTTTTGGTTTATTCTATGTGGGTGTTTGTGTAGCTTCCGAAATTTATAGGTTTAGGTCTTTTGTCAAATTTCAGAATTCTTGGTCACTTTTTCTTCAAATACTTGGATGTGGAGTCTATTTTTAAAAAAAATAATATATATTTTTAAGAGGTAAACAACAGGTGGCTCTCAGAATAAATTAATGAGTCAAAAGCATTTATAACTGTAACTCTTGCAGTGTTCATGTGAGTGAGTCTAGGCTTGAACATCTTCAAACCCAGGGTCTTCCAAATGGTTCTATTTATAGGGGAGGAACAACTTTTCTCTATACTGGGTCTAAGAATTCACTGTGTTTCCAACTGAGTCTAAGAATTCAACTGACATAGATTAATGGGATAAAAGTGAATAAGTTTTACAGGGCACCTGGGTGGCTCAGTTGATTATGTGTCTACCTTTAGCTCAGGTCATGTTCTCTGGGTCCTAGGATTGAGCCCTGCATCAAGCTTCCTGCTCAGCATCTGCTTCTCTCCTTCTCCCTCTGCCTCTCCACACTGCTTGTTTTCTCACTCTCAAGTCAATCTTTAAAATAAGAAAAAAATATACAAGTTTTAATTATTTTTCTTTATATGCACATGGGAGTTTTTGCAAAAAAAAAAAAAAAAGAAAATCCAAAGAAGCAGTTAGAATTTAATGCTTACCTAGTGTGTTGGACAAAGTACAGTAAATTATGATAAGGTGACAGGCAAAGGGGCTGGGGCTAGGGTAGTTCATTGTGTGAAGAGACAGGAAGATAGGAGTTTAACAATATTTGCACAGATTTCTCTCAGCCTCAACTTCCTGTCCATGGTGAGAAAGATGACTCTTTCTGGTGTAGGGAGGACTTCTTTCACATAGGAATTTCAACTCCTGCTTTTAAGGGGGAAAAAAAAGGAGAAAATGAGATTGTCCTCACAGCTGTTCTTTTTCAAATTCTTGTAACTCAAACTAGTCTATATGCCATAGTAGCATACTTGGGGAGGGCATGTTCTGGACTCTTTCACCAATAACCTTAATGCCAGCTGATTTTTTTCAAGTGTGTTCAAGTAACATCATACTTTTTTATTTATATTCAACAAAGAACAAGTATTTTCTTTCCTTATTTATACAAACCCATATGCGTCAAAGTGTCCTGCACCTGGCAGAAGAGGTGTTACTGGGGACAACTACTTTTTTTCTCATATTTTTGGAAGAATTTACACCATCATCTCCCTCCTCATATCTGCCCTCCACATTATTTTTCAGAGGCAAATGCCTAGAATTTGCTGATTTTGATAACTTGCTATTAGGATCTCATCAAGTTGTTCTACTCATAGCAGAGGTCCAGTGTTTGTTGATTTGTGTGACACAGGGCTACCTAGATAACTAGGTTTATTCTCATTCATGATTCAGTGGATATAGATTCTTGATGCTATGACTGTTCGCAGTTCAGCTTCTAGTCTGGGTTTTTGAAACAGCCCTTATTCCTGCCTTCTATTTTACCTAGTGCTGTACATACCCACTGCTCCATCCAAAGCGACCTACAATGTATTCAGGAAATTGAATCAGTTCTATCTCTTGGCCCTTGGCTGCTGATATTCCCTTGGCCTTGGATGCATTTGGCCTTTTACTGAAGCATTTATTCTTCTTGTTCGGCTAGCTTTTTCACCTCTTTCAGGTTCGAGCTCAAATGTTACCCTCTTAGTGACACTTGCCCTGATTATCCCTGTATGTCTCATGTATGCCCATTTCTTACTTTCTGTTTGTACCACTCATCACCAAAAAATGCATCATACACTTCTACTACATATTTAGCTTATTGTGGGCCTCTCTACACTAGAAGAGCATCACCACAAGGGTACACACAGGATGCTATCTGCTTTTTTCACTGCTGTGCTCCAAGTACCTGCAACACTGGCATGTATATATACACTGACTGAATGTTCGATGTTTATCTCCCTTGTGAATTCTCCTGTCCCTTCTAATTCACAGGGATTACTCTTCTCCTCCACATTACTTCTTCTTCTTCTTCTTCTTCTTCTTCTTCTTATTATTATTATTATTATATTACTATTATTAAAGCCTTCATTTTGGGATGCAGAATGCACTACTCTTTAGAATCCAGGCATACAAGCCTTCCCTTTTCAAAAGAGTATAAAGATTTCAAGGCAGAATTTGAGATATCTTTTTATATCTCCACCTGGGGTCTTGCAAAGACACTGAGCCAGTGGTTATTGTTTATCACTGCTGTTGATAGTGAAAATAATGATAAAAAAATTAAAAGGAGGTTGAATATTGTTACAAGAAAAAATCATAAGAGTGAAAAGACTTGGGAGGCAAAAAAGAAACAGAAGATGAGCACCTTGACACTCCTGCCAGGTTCCCTGGATCAAAAGATGGTTTTCAGACAGAGTTGGCTTATGTACAGATTTTCTTACACATAGGCTCTTGTTCCTTTTACCATCCTGTTTGCTTTCAGAAGATATATTGCTTTCAGAAGATCTTTAAGCTTGAGCCTGCAAAGATGCCTGAAAGAATTATTCCCCTCCATCTGGGCCCCATCTAGTTCTATCTCATGGACTATAAAAGGAAAAACAGCAGCATTTCTCCTGGCAATCTCTCTTGACAACAGAGGAATTTCCTGACCCAACTAGAATCCTTTCTGCCAAGCGGGAAAAGAGAAAGTAGAATTGGGAATGGCACTGGGAATGATGAGTTTCCCAGTCAGGAGTTTGCAGTCCTTGGTCTCATTAACTCAGCATGAGCCTGCACAAGGTAAAACAATGGATCTCAGTCTCTATAAATTTTTCAATCTCTAAAATGAAAACAGTGCTTTATATACCTCAGGGTGGTCCCATAAGGCCACAACTGTAAGATAAAGGTCAAAACAGAAAACTTGATGTCGTAGGTCAGGGGCTGGACAGTCCAGTTCCTGCCTTCAGTTTTCATTGTTCAGATATTTTGAGACATGGGCTCTGACAAAGAATAGTGTGGAGTTTTTTGTGTGTTTGTTTGTTTGTTTTAGATTTGCTTATTTATCTGAGAGCAAGCATGGAGGAAAGGAGGAGGGCAGATGGGGCAAGGAGAGCAGAGGGAGACAAAATCTCAAGCCAACTTCACACGGAGAGCAGAGGCGCCCCCCCCCCCCCCCCCGGAGCTCCTGGGGCCCAGTCCCACAACCCTAAAATCAGGACGAGAGCCTACACCAAGAGTCCCATGCTTAACCAACTGCGGTACCCAGGAGCCCCGGAAGAATTGTTCCTTTCTTTTCTGTTGTGACTTTCAAAAAGTTAAAGCAACTGCTGGCATAGATATACTGCTTAAATGTTATTTATTTTGCAATTTTTGCTTATTCTTTTCCACAATTGGTCACAATCCTAGAAAAACGACAGCCAAAAGACAGAGCAATGGGGAACATCACTTCCGCTTCTGATTGCATTTTTAAAAAGTATTATTGAAAGAATTAAACCGACTCAGTTATTAACATTAAAATAAAAGCCTTTTGTAGCGGGTTACATTGGAGCATTTAAAAACCTCCCGCTAGACAGAGGGCTTGTATGCAAATGAAGGATGCTGACTCTGATTTTCCATTGGTAATTGAATGTAGCCAATGGGAGACCGGCAAACAGCCTACCTCCCGTTAGTATAAATTCTTCTCTCGCTCTCAGCCTAGCTCTAGATCGCTCGTGTTTTTCTCGGAACGTGTTTCCTTACTCTTAGGTTTGCCATGTCGGGACGCGGGAAGCAGGGCGGCAAGGCTCGCGCCAAGGCCAAGACGCGCTCGTCGCGCGCCGGGCTCCAGTTCCCGGTGGGCCGCGTCCACCGCCTGCTCCGCAAGGGCAACTACTCGGAGCGGGTCGGGGCGGGCGCGCCGGTGTACCTGGCGGCCGTGCTGGAGTACCTGACGGCCGAGATCCTGGAGCTGGCGGGCAACGCGGCCCGCGACAACAAGAAGACGCGCATCATCCCGCGCCACCTGCAGCTGGCCATCCGCAACGACGAGGAGCTCAACAAGCTGCTGGGCCGCGTGACCATCGCGCAGGGCGGCGTCCTGCCCAACATCCAGGCCGTGCTGCTGCCCAAGAAGACCGAGAGCCACCACAAGGCCAAGGGGAAGTAAAACTTTTTTCCCCCAGACGGGCTTTTTCCTAACCAAGAAAGAGTTAACAACCTAAAAAGGCTCTTTTAAGAGCCACCCACATTTTCCCTGAAAAGAGCTGGCTCGCTTTTAAGTATTATCTTTGAAAACCGAAGGTGAACTGTCAACAGTTTCCCTCAGAAACCTTTAGTTCCCGAAAAAAAACCCATGATGTTCGTTTCGAGGGAGAAGCGACACACAGGAATTTAGTGGCTAACCGTACTGACCGTGTTTAGCCATGCTAGCTAGGTGGGCTAGTTTCCAAGTCCAGCAGAAAAGGTATTTGCTCTATTCGACAGAAGTTTGAAATGAAAGTTATTCGCAAGCATCATGGCTCACGTTTTATAAAACACTAATAAAAAGCGGAATCTCCATTTGGACATTTGTAGTTTTAAGATGTTGGGAACCCAAGTTCTCTAGGTCTATAGGTCTAAAGTTGGATGGGAACGTTGCACATAACAAGTCCCAGACCCTTGATAATTCGCGCTTGTAAATAAGGGGCATTTTCCCAACTCTCCACAATATTTGTGCCACACCCAAGAAAATAATTTCATTTTAGATGCAGCCCATTTGTATTTTGCCCTAAGCACCTGCAAATTACCTTAATGTCTTCTTTTTAAAAAAAAATCATTGGAAATTACTATATTGCTTTGCACGACTACCTTACATTTCAAAATAACCTGAAGCTCTCTATGCATGCAAGATTTTTGTACTCGGTGGATAGAAGAAGGGGAAACGGTAAATAAATGACGTCAGAATAGCTAGAGTGAGGGGCAGGGTTTAGGATCTCTTCACCAACCCGAAAGCAAGTCTTAATCCGGGCACCCGGCACGGAGCTGGACCAATCGGGGAGGGCGCGGGTACTTTTGAATGTTTTGGGGCCCAATAGTTGTCGGCCTGGCTGTATAAAAGAAGGAGGGCTATTCGGTTTTCACCGGTTTTTGGGAAGGCTCTTTTTCCGCTCTCGAAATGGCTCGCACGAAGCAGACGGCGCGCAAGTCGACGGGCGGCAAGGCCCCGCGCAAGCAGCTGGCCACCAAGGCGGCCCGCAAGAGCGCGCCGGCCACCGGCGGCGTCAAGAAGCCGCACCGCTACCGGCCCGGCACGGTGGCCCTGCGCGAGATCCGGCGCTACCAGAAGTCCACGGAGCTGCTGATCCGCAAGCTGCCGTTCCAGCGCCTGGTGCGCGAGATCGCGCAGGACTTCAAGACCGACCTGCGCTTCCAGAGCTCGGCCGTCATGGCGCTGCAGGAGGCGTGCGAGGCCTACCTGGTGGGGCTCTTCGAGGACACCAACCTCTGCGCCATCCACGCCAAGCGCGTCACCATCATGCCCAAGGACATCCAGCTGGCGCGCCGCATCCGCGGGGAGAGGGCGTAAGTGTTTGGTCAAGGAGCGCCAACTTGAAACCCAAAGGCTCTTTTCAGAGCCACCCACTTAACTCCACAGAAGTGCTGTGATACCTAGTTAACCAGGACCGCACTAAGTGTATTAGGAACCAGCGCTTACATGGTCGTTGGCATCCCCCCCCCCCCGCTGAAGGATCATTTATTGTCCACAACGAAAAGGGCAAAAAGCATTTACGATTTTTTGAAGTAAATGAATGCAGGTTGACTGAAACAGCTGTTTAAACACCAGTATGGTACGTGGGCTGTCCACTTAAGAGGTTTGGATCTTCCTAGGATCTTTTTAAAACCGCACATTCTAGAATACAGCCTCTAAGAACTTCTTTGCTCATTGGTGTCCATGAGGTCTGGAAAGTGCTCAGATTCTGAATCCAAGTTTGAAATTTAACATATTTACATATTTTTAGTATTTATCAGATAACGACTCCTCACCTCAGTAAGTTTTACGTTTTTATTTTCTGGTTAGCCTGAAGTGGTCTCATGACTGGTAAGGCTCCAACTTCTTGCATATTTATTTATAGCCACCTACCCATTCGTAAGTGTTGATCAGTTGATGAAGCATAATTGTATCAAGTCCCTGTATTTAATACATTATTTGTGGCCCTGCTACAGGTTGGTTGTATGGCTTTATTTCTTTTTTTTCTTTTTTTTTTAAATATTTATTTATTTATTTATTTATTTATTTATGATAGTCACAGAGAGAGAGAGAGAGAGAGGCAGAGACACAGGCAGAGGGAGAAGCAGGCTCCATGCACCGGGAGCTCGATGTGGGATTCGATCCTGGGTCTCCAGGATCGCGCCCTGGGCCAAAGGCAGGCGCCAAACCGCTGCGCCACCCAGGGATCCCTATTGTATGGCTTTATTTCTTACAGGGCCATGCTACATTATTTTTTCATGGTTTTCAGCTGTAGTTTCCATTCAGGTTTAGGAGTTGTAACCCAATTTTCTTTTATTTGCTCTTTTTTGGAGTTGGGGATTCAGTATTGGAAGGAAGATGACCCACCTAAGAACAGTGGCTGAGTGTTGAAAAAAATAACTTCTTTTGAAATTTAATTTCCATATTTCACCTTATTGTTTTGGAAAACAATTAGTTTCAAAATTGCCTTACGAAAGTACAGAATGCTGTAGAACATGACAGACCCCAAATTCCAAAGGTTTTGCTTGTTTGGCTCTCTACACCTTAGCTCTTAAACACCTCAAAGTTTGGGGCCTGTCTGAGATGTCAGTTGATGCACCATATTAAATCGTGGACAACTCAACAAGAAACACAAAACACAGAAGATTAAACTTGAATTATGTAGTTTCCTTGGATTTATTTACATTCCATGATTCTAATAAAGCAACTTTTCCTTTACAACATACTTGCATTTAAAAAAATAAGATTGGACATTTCTGTGTGTTTGTGTGTGTCACTGTGTTATATTTTTGACATTCCATTTTTCCAGACTCTTGTACATGGAACCCTGGCACAGACCCCTGCGACCCCTATAAAGGGTCTGTCAGAGACTCCAGGGACCTTGGCTTGAAGTAGGGTGACTGCTCTCCAGCTCTGGGTACCAGCTGAAGTCCAATTCTCTAGGATTTTCTTATATCTGTGCTGGCTCTTACGTACCTTGTTTGGCTTTTTCCCCTAATATTTTCTGTATCTGTTAGGAAAAGGGTATTTTAGGTACAGGCCCTGAGAGAATAGCTTTAAAAAAGTAAAAGTACTCATTGGTGTCTGAGGGTCTGAGGGTTAGATGGCTTGGGGACAGTGGCTCAGAAGGGCTGTTCCTCACCCCACACCTGCCACCCCTTTCCCAGCCAAGGGTCAAGAATCAAGGCTTTACATCTTCATTTACTTGAGCCCCTCAACAGAATAAATGCCCAGTGTCTAGGAAGGTAAATTTAGCACCCTCTTAGAATTTATAACTTTGTTCTCCAGGAGTACTCTGGAAGATGGCAGCACAGAGCAGCATTTAGATGGTAGATTGCCAGCATTCAAATCCCAGTTGTACGAGTTACTGTGCCCTTCTACCCACAGTGATTTCTCCATCAGAAAAATGGGAATACTACCTACCTCAGAACTGTTATTGCAATAACATGAGTTGATTTTTGGACACATAGCATTGTATGAATACTATCAATTTCTCTGAGCTATTATTTTCCCCCCTAAAAAAAAAATCTAAGATTTTTTAAATTAAAATACAAATGCAAAATTTAGCTTCTAAATTTCCTTTTCATTTGGCATGACATTGTCACTCAGTTTGGAAATAAAACTTCAGCAGGAATTGTAAAATCAAAGAATGGAAGAAATTCGCATTTGCGAAAAAAAATTTACTGAACTGGAGGTTTTTCTAACATTTTAATATCATTGCATTAAACATTTATTACTTTTTATTAGCAGAGTGGCTAAGGTAACGCTGGAGGAAAAAAAGGAGTGTTTAATGTACAAACTGTATCTTTGAAATAGCTGTTGCAAGGTCCTCAGTCACACAGGATTTTTCTCTCCCAGGCACCATAGAGTGATATTACAACACAGGCTGAAGTTTGCAGCTAATGCTGTTGGTGTTTAGAACCACGTTTGGTTTGTTACAGACTTTAAGAAGAGAGGAGGAAACCAAAATCAGGGTGCATTTTTCAGAGTTAAAAATTCAGCAGTAACCCTTCCAGTCATCCCAAGAGAAGTGACTTACTAAGCAATGAGTGTTTTAGGGAGACTTAACAGTGGAAAGTCAGTTGAGAGACTGAACTGCATTCCAGCAGTGGCTTCAGAGCCGCCAGAAAGCTGACATGGTCAATGCTCCCTTGGTCAGGGCACGGGAGTATTTTCAGACAACCATATTTGACATGTCATGTATGAAAAACAAAACAGTCTGTCAATTAATAGGTGAATGGATAAAGGGGCACCTAGGTGGCCCAGTGGTTGAGCATCTGCCTTTGGCTCAGGCAGTGATCCAGGGGTCCTGGGATCAAGTCCCACATTAGGCTCCCTAGAGGGAGCCTGTTTCTCCCTCTGCTTATGTCTCTCTCATGAATAAATAAAATCTTTTGAAAAAAATAAAGAAAATGTGGTATATAGAATTGATCCTTGAACAATCAGGTTTTAAACTGGCTGAGCCCACTTATTTGCAGAGTTTTTTCCAATAAATATGACATGCTGCTGTAAACGTTTCTTCCTTATGATTCTTTCGGTAACATTTTCTTTTCTCTGGTTTACTTTATGTAAGAATGCAGCATAGAATACATATATAAACTATGTTAATAGACTTTATTAGGGTAAGGCTTCTATTCAACTATGGTTTTGGTAGTTTAGGGTCCGTCAAAAGTTATATTCGGATTTTCAAGTGTGCAGGGGTCAGCGCCCGAACCCCTGCATAATTCAAGGGTCAATTGTATATACAGGGGAATATTAGCATAAAAAGAGGATGAAATCTTGCTATTCATATGGATGGACTGACAGGGCATATGCTAAATGAAATAAGGTAGAGAAAGTCAAATGCCATATGATTTAACTTACGTGTGGAATCTAAAAAAACATAACGAAGAGACAAATAAAGAGAACAAATTGGTAGTTGTGGGGGTGGGGGGTAAGAGGCGAAATAGGTGAAGGTGATTAAAAGGTACAAACTTCCAGTTATCCGACAAATAAGTCACAAGGATGCAAAGTATAGCATAGGGAATATAATCATAATGATTTTGGTAACAGGTGGCAAAAACACTTATCATGATGAGCATTTCATAATGTATATAACCTCAATTTACTGCCGCACACCTAAAACTAGCATAATGTATGTCAGCTATACTTCAATTGAAGACAAAACTAAAAAACCCAGAATTCATCAACGTCTTGTACTTTATTACATGGTGTTATTTAAGACCAACGTTCACTATTATATACGTATCTGTGTTGTCTGTATTGTTGGGAGTTAAAGAAGAGTGACTTTTCTGGTTTTAGACTCTCCTGCGTCTGTTTCCTAAAAATAATCTGTTCTAACAGCCCTTATGTCCGAGGCCTATTTTGGGGTGCCATACTCTGCTCCCCTTCCTACCAAAGTGGCCCATTTTGCGGCGGCAGGTCTTATCTTGGGGTGGCCTCTGGGGGTACCCTTCCCAGCTAACAATTACTCCGATGGAGACGAGGACGTGCAGGACTGTTGGACACGGGAAGCCCCTAATCGCATTCCGCTGAGTAAGGAGGGGAGGCTGCAGAAGCGAACAGCCCTGGGCTGCGGAACCGGCCGAGCTCGGCGGCGAGCGCCCGGCTCCGTCTCTCACGTGACGGTCCCGGGAGCGCGGCCCGAGGGGGCGGAGCCCGAGGAGGGGCCGAAGCCCCGCTTCCCGCCCGCGCCCTCAGTTCTCAACGAGGTCCGACGCCTGCTTATAATTACTCCCGGCGGAGGCGCAGGCCCAGCGCCGGGAGGTCGTCGCACAGAGCGCTTGTGCCATGTCTGGTCGCGGCAAGGGCGGGAAGGGGCTGGGCAAGGGCGGCGCCAAGCGCCACCGCAAGGTGCTGCGCGACAACATCCAGGGCATCACCAAGCCCGCCATCCGGCGGCTGGCCCGGCGCGGCGGCGTCAAGCGCATCTCGGGCCTCATCTACGAGGAGACCCGCGGGGTGCTCAAGGTGTTCCTGGAGAACGTGATCCGGGACGCCGTCACCTACACGGAGCACGCCAAGCGCAAGACGGTCACGGCCATGGACGTGGTCTACGCGCTCAAGCGCCAGGGCCGCACCCTCTACGGCTTCGGGGGTTAAGAATTTCATCCTTTACTTACTACTCAAAGGCCCTTTTTAGGGCCGCCCACATTTTCTTAAACCGGGCTGTACGCGTATTGTTTCGGGGCTTTTGTTGGGAGCCAAGTGTTAATTTTTCCGATTACTGGTTAAGAGCTTCCAAGTACAAGTCTGAGCGCAACGGGCCGCTGGGTGCCCGCCCAACCAATCCGGTAGCCACCTAGTGCGTGGCCGGGTTTCGCGCCAGTCGGGACCGGCCCTGGCTTGGGGCGGCCAATGGGGAGCCGGCTAGAGGCGCCTGGGCCGGGCGGGAAACGGCCGGACCGGAGCCGCCCACTTACTCCGGGAAGCGGTCACGCCTGCCCTTGTCCGGAAGGAACAGAACCACAACCCGTGCTGTGGCAGGAGGTGGTATTCCAGTCGCCCCTGAGCTCCTTCGTCTGGGGACGTTCGGTAAATGCAAGGTTGCGGGAGGATGCCCGTCCCACCTCCCAGGAAGTTCACATGAGGATCCATTGGTTGCCAGAGAGAAGCTACGTGTTTGTTCCCAGCGTGTTTGCCACCCAGCGACGTCAGGACAGGAGCAGTCCTTGGCCGCCACCGCTCCGCTTGGAGTCCGCCTGTGAGGCCAAGTGTCCTCCCCGCTCTGCAGCCGGTAGCCTTAGATTTTGAGGTATCCCGGCATTTTTAGTCTCCGGCCCCGGGCACCCACAAGTCCTTGGCTAAGCAGGATCTGGGAGTTCCCACTTAGGAGATCCGGTCTCCCGACTGCTCGAGTTCCTAAGGCCTCTGGTAGGTGGCAACACGAGGGCTCCAGGGAAGGGCTCCCTCTGGGACTGGCTCAGACTGTCCTGCACCTTCCCCTTCGACCCTTTGCCAGGTCTTCTCTCTCTTCTGCCTCCTGTAAATGGTTTTTAATGAACCCCTCAGACATCGTCAAAAAGTGTTTTGAAGCATGCCCTCAAGTTGATAAACCAGACAACTGAATAGTCAGCATCTTTGATTTAATGCATCAGAAATATATTGATGGCTGCTATGGAAATAAGGTAGTCTGCTAACCCTTACCTCTGGCAGGAAGATACTGAGTAGGCTGTTGGAAAAGATTCTTGAGGTCGGGTTTAGAGAAAAATGTGGAAATTGCCAACATATAAATAGTAAGACTGGATAAGGTCAATAAGAATTTAAACACTTTTTATTGCAGTATATCGTAATAGTAAATGAGTAGAAATGTCAATTGTCAGTGGAAGGAAGCTGGGTAAGTATTACCTATATCCAGGCAATGGTGTCTTAGTTCAGGCTGCTACAACAAACATGCCATAGACTGGCGTTAAGTAACAAACTGCTTTCTCAACCGTTCTGGATGCTGGAAGTCCAAGATCAAGGTGCCGGCAGGACGGACAGGACACTTTCAGACAAGATTTGTGGTCTGGTGAGAACCCAGTTCCTGTTTCATAGACTTGTCCTGCCGTGCCCTCACATGGCAGAGGGAAAGGCCAGAGAGCTTGCTGAAGTGTTATTTATAAAGGGCAGAAATTCCATTCCTGAATGTTGCATGCTCATGATCTAATCACTACCCAAGGGCCCAACCTCTTCCCCACCCCTTTTTTTTGGAAAGATTTTGCTTATTCATGGGAGACTGAGGCAGAGACCTAGAGGGAGCAGCAGGCTCCCTGCTGGGAGCCTGATGAGGGACTCAATCCCAGGACCCGGGGATCACAACCTGAGCAAAGGGAGACGCTCAACCACTGAGCCACCCAGGTGCCCCAGGGCTCAATCTCCTGATACCATCATACGGGGTATCAAAATGTCAACATGGATTTATGAGGGATATGCACAGTCCCTAACAAATTGAATGCTATACAGCCCTACTTTTAGTAGGGAATAGAGAAACTATTCCAGTATGTGCTCTAGAGTACCTATGGCTCATTTCTTGGGCCCCTTCTCTTTTCTTGGTCTCACTATTGATGTGTCCTATGGTCTGTGAAATAGTTCACACTCCACAGGAAAACTCTACGGCCTAGCTCTAAGTGTCAGGTCTGCTGGTGGTGACACTAAAGCCTATGATGTGTCTGCTTCTGTATATTTCTCAAACTCCAATGGCTGTTTTTAGGAGGGAAGCTTCAATCACCTCTCAACTTTTATCAGTTTCCTTACATCCACTTCTAGCTTCATAATGAAGCTTGCCACGTGTCCACCTGCATATTTGACATATCTACTTGAATATCTAACGGACATCTCAAACTTGCCTTGTCCAAATTAAGTATCTTAACACCTAAACATGAAATCTGTTCTTCCTCCAGTATTCTGCACCTCAATAAATGGAACTCCATTCTTCCAGGGGCTTAGGTGAGAAACCTTGAAGTTCTGTTTGAGCTTTTTCTCTTATAACTTTAATCCAATCCAGTCAGCTCCATGTTACAAATGAATCAGAGCACCTTTCAAATACATCTTATGCTGCTACTCCTGGACAAGCCACAAAAACCTTTTGTCCAGACGACCATGACTCCTAACTAGTCTATTTCCACTTTATAGCCAGTTTTTTCCTCAACCCAGCAATAGGAGTGATTATTTCAAAAGATGTCATGTCCACCCTCAGAACATTCCAGTGGTTTTCCATCTTCATAATAAAAACCAGTGTCTTTATCCCAGTCTACAAGGAAGGTAGCCAGTAATTCCATTTTGCCCGAGTTTGAGGGGTTTCTGGGGATGTGAGACTTTCAGTGCTAAAACTTAGAAAGTCCCAGGCAAACAGGAGGCTGGCTAAAGCCTAATGGCTTTACATGATCTGGGCTCTGGCCACCCTCTGATCTCATTTGCTATTGCATTTCTTTGTCTTCACTGACCTTTTTGCTATTCGTGGAACAGACCAAGCATGTTCCAGTCTCAGAGCCTTTGTACTTACTTTTCTGTCTTCATAGAAGTCACTTATCCTGGTATAGGGGAGAAGGATTTGACTTCTATCCTCTTGGTTTTTGGTGGGCTTAAGAATTAAATTGACATAAAACAGGTTAACAGGAGAAAAACATACGATTCATTTATATAGTCACATATATAGTCATTGGATACACCAATGTGTTTTCCATGACAAAGGCGCCCTTGTAAGGAAAAGGCCCAAAGAAGTAGTTAAGGCTTGAACAGTTATATACTGAGTTGGATGAAGAGTAGTTAACTGTGAAAACATGACAAGGCAAGGGGGCTTGGACTAGGGTATTGAATTGTGGCAAAGTAACAGGAAGATAAGTGTTAGTTTACAAGGTTTGTTTGTACTGATTTCTCCTGGCACCAACTCCTCATTCAAGGTTAAAAAAAAAAATGTTACTTTCCTTCTCATATAAAGATGACATCTTCCATATGGGGAATTATTCTACTGCTTTCAGGAAGAAAAAGGAGAGGTCAGAGTCCCTTCTGGTACCTGTTGTTTTTCAAGGGCCTTTATTCTTTATGTCAGTTTTCTTTGTGGCATATTCTGCCACCTGCCACTGGAGCGCTGCAGACTACATTTCATTCAGACCTCTGCTCAAACACTCTCTTATGAAAGAGAACTTTCCTGACCATCCTGTGTAAAATAATAGCCCTTCCTGCTCATTCTTTAAAATAGCCTATGCATCCCCCCCTCATATCGATATGTTTGTTTGTTGTTCTGTCTCCCCCAACTGGAATATAATTGATTCTTTGAGAGCAGGGCCTTTGTTTTGTCCCTGAAGTGTTCCTAGCACCCAGAATAGCACTGACAGCTAATAGGTTATCTATGAAGGTTTATTGTGTGGGGGAAAAGAGAAATAAATAGTTTTCCTTCTACTCTTTTAAAATCTTGACTGAGACTTCCCTGTAATAAAAAGACAGATTAACAGGAGAAAACCAAATTTAACTATGTGTGTATTACAGGAACCCCACAAAGATAGGAGGTTCAAAAAAGTGAGCATAAAAGGAAGCTTTTATATCTGTTAGGCAAAGAAAGAATACATTTCTAAAGAATGAAAAGACAAAGAGCTTGGGCTAGAAGTAGTAAATGGTAAAGAAGTAATAAGGTTTGTTCATATACCTTCTCAGCCCTGAATTTCTCATCTCTGGTGATAAGGATGTTTCTCTTCCTCCTGGTGAAGGAGGCTATCTTTCACATAAAAGATTTATCTTCTGCTTTCAGGGAAAAAAAAAAGAAGTGTGTGTGGGGAGGGCGGGATGTGGGGTGGAGGGGGTGTCAGGGTGATTTTCCTGCTTCTGAAGCTTAAACTCCTGGAGTTTAACGTGTTTAATATGCCAAGGTGGCATATTAAGGGACAATATGTCCTGAACCCCATTAGTTGAATGAATACATGCATGAATTTTCTATACAAGACCCTAGGCCCACCCACCAGAGTTCTGCCACAATTGATTATCTACTGTTCCTTGACTTATCACTGCCTGAATGTATGGCAGTTTTTCCTCTAGATCTGAGGAATGATGCAGAGTGGCAAGTCAGGGAGCATTATCTTTATTCTGAACAAGGCCTTCATGAGTGCTAGGATTGAGGAAGGCTCAGAGATTTTCTCCCAGGGCAGCAAGCATGTCTCAAATGGGTATGGTACTATCTACAAGGCCATGAATAAAGAAACCAGGCCGACCATAATAGAAGCTAATCATATTTGTTGTAGCAACTACCTCTCCCCTCCTACAGAGAAAATTTGTATCCTAACACCTCTCTACATATACTCTGGATCCAGAACAGGGAATTGTTAGTGGTTTGCTTACAGATGTACCCCAAGGCCTACAAGAATATCTTGCACTTTACATGAGGTCAGTAATATCTCTTGAAGGAACACCAGCTAAGGAGAACATAACATGGCCACTTTCTCAACCAGGCCCTTTTGCTCCTCTGGCCATCCAGAATACAGCTCTGACTTCTCCCCATTGTCAATTTACATTAAGCCAGACTAGGTACTTTTCTCATTCCCCAAGAAATCTTGGAGGACAGTTATCAGGTGGAAAGGGGGACCCAAAAATCTAGGCAGACATCGGCTGAAGCTGACATACTGAGCCTGCAGTCAGCCTGCGGGCTCTGTCAGACTCACTGTATTTTACTGAGACAGTTTATAGACCATAAAACTCATCCACGTTAAGTGTACAATTCATTTTAGTACATTTATTGTACAACCACCCCCACAATCTAATTTAGAACATTTCCATCTCCCTAACTTCCCTTTCTCCGAGAAGGAAAAGTATGACTGATACACGGGCTGTCCTGACTATGAAAAAGGCATTTCTGCGCCATAAACCTGATGTTACTTTCCCCCTGAAATCAGTGCCTTGGGTTTTTTGGCAGCCTGAATCTGGTTTCTCCCCTGCCCACTTCCAGACTGTTTTTTCGAGACAAATCATTGTTAGTAGCGGAAACTTCAGTACCGTTCTCAGGACCTGATTGGGGGCCACTGGTAGGCCTCTGAGTCTATCTCTGAGTCTATCTCATAATCCGAAGAATGATACATTTTAAAAATCCCTAAAGGAGGGCTTTGGGATTTCTGGCCAGCCTTCCTTCCCATTCCCGTCTGGCTCGCCTGGGGGGGCGGGGGGAGGGGTATAAGTGTAGATCACCTATTCTGATTGGTCGACAAGCACGGATAGGCCTTGCTGATTGGACAGTGTTCCTCTTTGTTCCTAGAAATCACTCAAGTTCCTCAGGCTCTTGGATTCTTTCCCACTTTAGAATTTAGAATTCCCTCGTGCTCGCGCGCAGTGAATGGGGACCCAAGACAAAAATACTGCTCAGCTACGGTAGAGCCTTGGGTGGAGGGGTCTACAGGGCCGAGTTTTACCTTTAATTTTTTATTTATGATAGGCACAGTGAGAGAGAGAGAGAGGCAGAGACAGGGAGAGGGAGAAGCAGGCTCCATGCACCGGGAGCCCGACGTGGAAGATTCGATCCCGGGTCTCCAGGATCGCGCCCTGGGCCAAAGGCAGGCGCTAAACCGCTGCGCCACCCAGGGATCCCGAGTTTTACCTTTAAAAACCCTGCAATCCTCCCAGATTCAGTGGAGGATTTTACTACGGCGGAGGTTTATCAAGACAGCCCTTTTTTTGAACAGTTGGGTGGCCCTGAAAAGGGCCTTTGGTTGCCAACTAGGATTTCCTGGAGCTGAACTCAACTCAGCCGCCGAAGCCGTAGAGGGTGCGTCCCTGGCGCTTGAGCGCGTAGACCACGTCCATGGCCGTGACCGTCTTGCGCTTGGCGTGCTCCGTGTAGGTGACGGCGTCCCGGATCACGTTCTCCAGGAACACCTTGAGCACCCCGCGGGTCTCCTCGTAGATGAGGCCCGAGATGCGCTTGACGCCGCCGCGCCGGGCCAGCCGCCGGATGGCGGGCTTGGTGATGCCCTGGATGTTGTCGCGCAGCACCTTGCGGTGGCGCTTGGCGCCGCCCTTGCCCAGCCCCTTCCCGCCCTTGCCGCGACCAGACATAGCTCTCTGAGAAGCAAACGAACAGCAAGTGGGAATTCAAGCCAGAGCGGGTCTTTTTATAACGATGACCCCAGCCCCACCCCTGCAGATGTAGAGACGGAAAGTGCGCAGGCGGGAAATGTGACGCCAGCAGTCCCCTCCCTTAAGCCCTCCTCCAAGCCCGGGGAACTCGGGGCGGGCGGGGGTCAGAACCCGGCTTAACCATTGGTCTTCACTTTAACTGAACTGCATTGTTCCAATGAAGGAGCTTGTAGTAAACTCGTAGGATTCCAAGTGTTTTAAGTAGAATACTTAACGCTAAAGGTTTGTTTCGCAGCGATTTCAGTAATGGCAAAAATACTAAGACCAGAGAAATACAACTTGAGCTTATAGTTCATGACAAACCATGTTTTTTAGACATTTTTACACGGCCTATGAAACTCTACTATTCCTGTTCGTTTTATAACCCACGCTCAGGAGGCCATATTTGATGCTTTTAAAATGCCGGTTGTTTCGTGTCGCTCTTGAAACTTACTGGCTCATTCAGACCTAAGTGAACAGGTACTTTTACACCTTTAAAAGACCAGTTTGGGGACGCCTGGGGGGCTCAGCGGTTGGGCGTCTGCCTTCGGTGCAGGGGGTGATCCGGAGTCCTGGGATCGAGTCCGGCATCGGGCTCCCCGTTGGGGGGGGGGGGCATATTCTCCCTCTGTCTACCTCAGGAGTGGATAGAATGCATTTTTTTTAAAAAGGGCCAGTTTTATTCCCATGTATTTAGACTAAAGTAGACCTCTGTAAACCCATACCCTTTGTTAGAAGTACACGGATAAACAGAACGGTTGTCTCAGTTTTTTACAGCCAATTTACTTGAAAACGTGGTGGCTCTGAAAAGAGCCTTTGGGTTTCTTGGCGCTCCTTGACCAAACACTTACGCCCTCTCCCCGCGGATGCGGCGCGCCAGCTGGATGTCCTTGGGCATGATGGTGACGCGCTTGGCGTGGATGGCGCAGAGGTTGGTGTCCTCGAAGAGCCCCACCAGGTAGGCCTCGCACGCCTCCTGCAGCGCCATGACGGCCGAGCTCTGGAAGCGCAGGTCGGTCTTGAAGTCCTGCGCGATCTCGCGCACCAGGCGCTGGAACGGCAGCTTGCGGATCAGCAGCTCCGTGGACTTCTGGTAGCGCCGGATCTCGCGCAGGGCCACCGTGCCGGGCCGGTAGCGGTGCGGCTTCTTGACGCCGCCGGTGGCCGGCGCGCTCTTGCGGGCCGCCTTGGTGGCCAGCTGCTTGCGCGGGGCCTTGCCGCCCGTCGACTTGCGCGCCGTCTGCTTCGTGCGAGCCATAACGAAGTGAACAATAAGGACAAGAATGTTCAAAGCACTGACACGAATACCTCGCTTTGGCTACTTGCTTGTATTTATAGTACATAAAGTGTAGTGATTGGACGATAAAAACATGACGATATTATGTTACAAGCCCTGATTGGTCTATCTTTTAACTTTCCAACAATAGCGCAGTTTCATTGGCTACCACGTAATCCTCATCTTTTCAAGCTTTTTGTTCCTTCCACCTCTGATTTTCAGTCTGAGCGCAGTGACTTGAAGGTTTTCAAAAAAGTAGTCATTGACTTTGTTCATATTGTACTCCAAAACTCTATAGTTCTTCATTTCTTGGGGAGAAATTTGAGAAATATTGCCCCCCAATAATGTACTCTTTATACTCCCTGCTCAATAGCACGATATCGGATTACAAACTTCTGAAACCTTTTTCAAAAATGGCACCCCTTTACAATGCTTAAATGAAGGAGCTCCTTTGAAGACCATCTCAACCATAGTTAAATTATACTGGCGTTTACAGAAATATTTCCAGTAATCAGGCACCAGTTTGTTAAATGTTAAAAAAAAAAAAAAGTTAATCATGTCTTCCAAACTTGGAGCTTTCTGCAACTCATATTTTAAGCTTAGAGTACATTTTGTCAGGTGTAAAATATCAATGACTCAATTCTCCAGTACCAACCTCTCGAGCCTTGCGGAGCAGGCGTGTACGCGGTCAATCACCTGGATTCTGAGCCACAAGAAGGGCCAACTTCTCACCGCCCAGACCTAATTTTATAGTCCTTAAAATGTTTTTCAAAATTAAAAACATCAAATATAACCCTTTTGTAGCAAGAGTAGGTAGACCAGATTCTACCTTTTCGTTGGTTGAGTGTATACTGATCAGCCTTTAAGAGATTCAGCCGTCCTTTCATTTAGGTGGAACGTTCGTATTTTATGTGAAGCCCATCTAACCCAATGGTTTACACAGGAGGCCGGAACCTTAGAAATTCCTGAATCCTGTATTTCCTTTTAAAAAGCTACGTTTAATTAGAGTCCTCGGTTATTAGAGTAAGAAAGTTTTGACTTCTGAATGATGTTCACCTACGCAACCTTACCGTCTTGGAGGACTGGACGTATGTCATGCTGTATGCATTTACATATAACATTACACTTGTTATTATCATTGTCCTTCAAACGTCTATCTCCGATTGTTCTCTCCCAAAGTGGTAGTAATTCACGTGTGTTGTGAAAACAACAGGAAAATGGGAAGCAATTGACTGTGGTGGCGAAGGTGTTAGCGGGAAGTCGGCCGCAAGCGGGTGACAAGATTGTCGGGCGTGTGACACTCCGGGAAACTCGCGGCACTAAGGCCGCGCGGACTCGTTTGAGAACCTGAGGCTCGCAGCGCTGAGAGCGACCGCACCGACCCCGCCTGGCCGCAAGCGGCTGCGCAGAGCCCGGGGACAGGGCCAGTCTCCTCCGCGCCGCGAGACGCGTTTTCTCATGTGTCCGGTTTCCCCGTTTAGTCACCGGAGTGTTGCCGGTGCCTGAAATGCTTCCGAAAGCCCAAGGCAACTAGAGGACGACTGCCCTGGAAAGTCGGGGGTGGGGGGCGCCAGGACAGCGGCTCTCCCAGCCCCTCACGGCGTGGGGGAGGGGCGCGTGGAGTCCAGCCCGCCCTCCTCTGCCCTCCTGGCAGCTCCGCCGCTGAAGAACCGCACGGCGACACGCAACGGCGAGGACTCAGCCCCTGCTGTGGCTGCGCTGGGAGGCCGCGGAGGGCACCAGGAGGCCGTGAGGTGCACCGCCCCGTGAAAGCGAGTCGTTCTCCGCCCCCAGGGAGGTTTCCGTGCGCGCTGCGTTTTCCACACGTGCCGCCCGCGCGTGAAGGACGGCGTCAGCGAGCTCCGGCGTTCGCCCGGCCGCGCCTGTGAGGGTCGGTCAGAGCTATGGACCCCGCGCCCGCGTCCTGGGCGTCGCCGGGAAGGGTGGCGGCGTTGATGAGGGACGATCCCAGCCCCGCGGACAAGGCCGCGCCTCCTCCACGCCGCCCCGGCTCGCTCGCGCGCGCGCACACACACACACGGCCCGCTTTCCTGTCCCCCTCCCGCGCCGCCCCACATCCGACCTTTCCCGTTCACCGCGGGCTGGAAACGCACGGCCCTGACGACGCCTCCCTCACAGGCCGCTGTCCCCCCCGCCCCCCGGGGAGAAGGCCTGCTGTAGAGAGCGGGGGGGCCCCGCCGCCGCTCCCGCGCTCCGAGCCCGAGCCCATCCCGCCCGGAACTGCGGTCGGAACAAGGCAGTCGGCGATCGCGGGGAGCTGCCGCCCAGGCCCTTCAGGTGCGGCGCCCGGGGCGGCGACGCAGGGGGCGGCAGGGGGCGCTCGGGGGCGAGGGGCGGGCGCCTGAGAGCACCAATCACAGCACGGCCCCGCCCTATAAATACGCCGCTCGGGGGCCTCCGGCGTCTTTCTGCTCCGTCAGGTTCTGGCAGTCGCCTCTCCTCGCGCTCCTTTCGCCATGTCTGAGACCGCGCCGCCCGCTCCCGCCACTTCCACTCCCCCTGAGAAGCCTGCGGCCGGCAAGAAGGCCAAGAGGCCGGCCAAGTCCGCGGCCGCTGCCAAGAAGAAGTCTACGGGCCCTTCCGTGTCGGAGCTGATCGTCCAGGCCGTGTCGTCGTCCAAGGAGCGCAGCGGCGTGTCCCTGGCCGCGCTCAAGAAGGCGCTGGCGGCCGCCGGCTACGACGTGGAGAAGAACAACAGCCGCATCAAGCTGGGCCTCAAGAGCCTGGTGAGCAAGGGGACCCTGGTGCAGACCAAGGGCACCGGCGCCTCGGGCTCCTTCAAGCTCAACAAAAAAGCTGCATCTGGAGAGGCCAAGGCCAACCCCGCAAAGGTAACGAAGGCCAAGGTTGCGGGCGCTTCAAAGAAACCCAAGAAGGTTACGGCGGCTGTCAAAAAGGCGGTCAAGACCCCGAAAAAGGCCAAGAAGCCGGCTGTGACCAAGAAGGCTTCCAAGAGCCCCAAGAAGCCCAAGGTGGTGAAGGCGAAGAAGGTCGCCAAGAGCCCCGCCAAAGCCAAGGCCGTGAAGCCCAAGGCGGCCAAGGCCAAAGTGACCAAGCCCAAGGCGGCTGCCAAGCCCAAGAAGGCGGCACCCAAGAAGAAGTAAGCGTTGCAGTTGGAACTTGACTTCCAATAACCCAACGGCTCTTTTAAGAGCCACCAACATACTTCAGGGAAAGAGCTTTGATATCCAGGGTGTTCTGGCTCTGGCGTCAGTTTCTGCCCCCTTGCGACAGCTGTGCTCGGTCCACCCGCCCCGCTCCCTGGCCACCGTCCCTTCGGTATCTAAGGAAACTCCATGGTGTCTTGGGTCCTAGGCCGAGTGCGCGTTCGGGGACTTGGGAACCCCCGACCTGGTTACGTTCCTGCCAGGTTTTGCCGGAGTCCAGAACCTTGCCTTTATGGGAGGACTTGGACACCCCCGCCTACCCCATAGGTCCCACACCCCAGGCTAGTTCGCCATCAGCGCTAATCCGTTAACCTTGACCGAAGCCTCCTCCCAGCCTCAGCTGGAAGCCTGGGCCCGGTGCACACCTGGCCACTAGGAGTCTCTTGGGCGGGGGTTGGGTTCGAGGCCATGGACCCGGTGTTCCCGGGCGCCCCGAGTGTGGCCTGTTTGGCCACACCCACAAACGCGGCGCTCCAGCTGGATGTCCTTGGCCTTAATGAGGACGCGCCTGGCTTGGATGGCGCGCAGGTTGGTGTCCTTGAGCCCTATCAGGCAGGCCTGAGTTCCTTGGGCTGCGCTCTGGCAGCTGCAGGTCGGTTTTGCTGGTGCGGCGCCTCCGCGTGGGTCGAGTCGCAGGCTGCCTGCAAGTTTCTGGCGATGGTGATGACAAAGGAGTTTGGCTGCAATGAAGTTAAGAGCCGAAGCCCAAAAGCCCTTAACCGGGCTTCTCTGCATATAACGGAACAAAGCTGCCCTGATTGGATATTGAAAGACCACTGTGCCTAACGAGTGTATTTCATCGGGTGCAGGGGTTTCCATTCTGGAAACTGGCGCTATTAAGTAGGGAAGAACACTTTTACAGAAGTGTCCTTCTAGGTTTTTGAAATGTAATTCTGGGATACAGATTTTAATGTCTTTTCACCTTCGAGGAGAAAATGATGTGGCAAGCCAGTGGTACTACTTAACATCGCTCAATTGGTTGTAAGGCCTTACTTTTACATATGGTCCTACTTGGTTGTAAGGCCTTATTTTTACATCATGGTCTTACAAATTCTTTGTTCTATTTTAAAAATGGATCTTTTTTCCATTGTCTTGCTGGCCTCCTATCCCATAACATCTGCCAGATAGGCACTTAACATCTCTACTTCCTCTCCCTTAAACTGGTTTTCATGCTATGAACTCAGTCCTTTATGACCACCTATCCTATACAAGCATCATTGTCCATTTTAGTTTTTGGTTAGGGTTATTTACAAAACAGTGACTTCATACACCCTGAATCTTTTCTCTTGAAACCTTTTGAAAATCTGTTCAAGTCCAATCTTTTTCATGTCCTTCACCTGCAGTAACAAATTATTCACACATTTCCTACTGATAACCGTTGACATTGTTTCCATTTATTATTGCTCACCAGGATGCAAGAGTTCCACACTGAAATTGCTAGATTAGAGTGTATTTTATATTTCAATTGGTGCTGACATATTCTGGAAATAGTTTCCCCTCATCCATTTCAACCACCAAGGTGTGGTCTCAATTTCTGCCAGTGTAAAAGGATATAAAATTATTTCACATTGTCCCTTTGATTGGCATCATCATGGCCACTAATACATCCTTTCTTTAGGTTTATTGGTCATTTGATTATGCCCTTCAGAGAATGCAGGCTTTATACTTTTGCTCATTTTTTTCATCAGGCAGTTTTTCTTGTCCCATTGTGTTGGGTTGTATATATATATATACACATACACATACATATACATATGAGAATGAACTACTTGTCGCCTGTATTTCAGACAGTTTTCTGATTTTGGCATTTTTTTACTAGATTTTGTTTATGCTGTGTTTTCCAGTTATAAGTATTATATAAAGTGAGATCTATATAAAGTCCCAAATATTAAATGTTAGAAACTTTTCTTTTAAAGCTTCTAGATTTCCATTCTTGGTTAAGAAGCTGAACCCAATGCCTCCATTATTCATTCAGCAGCCTAGGTTTTCTTCTAAAAAATGTTGCTTCCTAAAAAATTTTTAGTCTCTAATTTTATGCACTTTTAGAAACCAAGTTTATATTCGCCCAGGTGGCCAGTTGTCCTAACACAATTTATTAAATAATCCATCCATTTCTCCCACTGAAGTATGTCCTCTGTTATTAAAGTCTTAAATAATAGGATCTATTTCTGTGTCCTTTTCTATTGATCTCTCCATATAAGTCATATACCTTTATTAATTTGTATGCCTGTTTCTACTGTGAACTGGAAGACTCCTTTAGGTCTTACTGCTAGGAAGAAGGAAAGGTATTGATATGTTGTATCCAGTGAACTTATCAAATTTCTATAATTCCACTTGTTACTTTTTAAAATAGAGCCCCTTGAGTTTTTCCTAGTCATTAGCAAACTAACTTTATTGCTTCATCTTCCTCAATGTGAACATAAAGCATTTTGTTTCCTTTTTGTGTGTATTTGCTGAGACTTTCCAAAGTAAATACTTTAGCAGGAATCTCTTTTTAGTTCTTGGTTTTAATTAAGCTATGGTTTGTCCTTTAGGATATCTGTTAATTTTTGGTATCTCCATAATTTTAAATACTTTCAAATTTTCTTTTATTTTCAGAAAATTTTTCAGCTTTTAGATTTTAATATATTGATATGATCATATGATCTTCTATAAAACTCAATGTGGCTGAAAGAATGAACTAGAAAAAGACGTTTTTCTAAGCCAATCATCTTAAGAGAACCAGGTGTGCTGTGGTATTGCTGGAAGAGAGTGAGTCAGAAATTGAATCCATGAGATTACCAAGTAGATGAGGGTGTTAGCGACTGGGTCCAAACGCTGCAGATTGACGGAATGGAGTACAGACCTGAGAGTAGCCTCTTGGGTAGGTAGTATGGAGGTGACTGGTAGCTTTGAGAAGAATAGTTTTGGGGTAGATGGTGTTGAATTAAGGTGGAACTATACAATTGGGAATCATTGGTATATGGATGGCATTTAAAGCCATGAACCTGGGTGAGGTCACCCAGGGGATGACTCAGGTAAAAAAGAATATAAAGGGAGAAAGTATGGAGTCCTAAGGCTTGGAGCATCAGGGGCAGAGGAGACCTAGTCCTGACTATTTATCATCAACTATTCTACCTCTTTGTGCTTCCACTTGCTGATGAAAAAGTTGCATTAGTGCAGTGTTTCTCATGGCCTGTCAGGGATAAATTAGAACATATTAGAGCGTGCCACATTGTAGAGGTATATATATGGCTTCCTGGAATTTAGGTTTGGGGCACTTCCATTGGTAGGTGTATGTATGTATGTATGTATGTATATTCTAGGTTAGGCATATCTTCTGGGTCATGAAGAAGAATGTATATCTTATTGGGGTCACAATCAAGTCTTAAAACCAGTGGTTAAGGTGCTCCCTTATGGTTTTTCACAATTCCAAGAATCTACTGTTTTGACATTCTAACCACAGAATTAGATCTAACATCTATATAAGACAATAGAGACTTGAAATCCAACTCATTGATTGTCCCAGAGATCTTCCAGAGACAAGTGGTTAAAAGATGACATACAAATTCTATTATTTAACTAATTGATTTGAGTGTCCTTACCTGTGGGGATTTTTGAAAGACAAGAGAGGCATAGGAGTTCTAGGATTTCCAGGACCGATTAAAGATCAGTGCTGGTCCTTTAAAGTACAGAGGACAAATAATGAGCTTTGCTCTGTAAGTCATACATACAATTGCACATAAATGGGAAAAAGAGAGGAGGGCGAAATCTCGTATCTTGATGCTGCAGGTTTTATCATGTCCTATGTGCCCAAAGGAAAAGGGGGAATTTGCAGGGGGTGAATTTGTTCTTTGTCAGATCTTTGACAATGTGTACATGCAAATCTAAGGGGAAAAATGATTCCATGTACAAAAATAGAACTGGGTTAAAATCGAAGTATTAACTACTAAATGGTTGTTCACTAAAATGGTGGCCTAACAACTATCCACAGCATTCTACCCTATTAATATTATTCTATGCTCCATTGTTTATTTCACCAGTCATCTGCTGGATTTGAAAAATTTAACAAAAATTACATAGTCATTTTCAAATGGGTTTCCAGGAGCGGGATTTCTCTATCAAAGGGTAAAAATCAACATTGTAAGTTGCAGGCTATAGTAAAATAATCATGGAATCTTAAAAACAAATACAAATGCCTAAAGACAGAAATATTACTGGACTTCGACTATCACTGGTCACCATCTTTTATTTCATTTTATTTTCTAATAAATAGTTTGATACAAAAATCAAAATGACATGAAAAGAAACACACTGAGAAGTCAGGTTCCACATCACTGACCCTAGCCACTCTGTTCTCCTTCCAATGTTTCTTTATGCAAACAGAAACATACATACATATATATATGTATATACTCTTTCTTACCCTTTCACAGGATAACACATACAACTGTTCACTTAGCAGTCTGCCCTGGATCTGTGACTGTAACAGGACAGAGCTCTCCTTCATCTCTTTCCACAGATACGTGATATACAATGTGTAAAGGAACAATGGTTTACTCTGGTTCCAGGAGCTCTGTGTATACATCAGAGAGTTGAGCCCTTTGTACAAGAGTTGTAAGATGATAAGTTTTGCTACCTGGGCTTATCTTTATGTAACTGAATGTGTGTGTCAGTATTTTCTTTCATGGCTTTTGGATTTTGGGCAATATTAAGATGGGTCTTTCCCATGACAAGAATCAAAGGAATTCACCTGTATTTTCTCCTGGATTTGTTTGGCTTAACATATCAATCTTTAATCTATTTGGAGTTTATCCTAGTATATGCTGTTTTACAAATGACTATCCCATTGTCTCAATACTAATGAAGTCCATCTTTACTCCCAATGGTTAGAAATGCTGTCTTTGGGGCACCTGAGTGGCTCACTCGGTTGAGCATCCAACTCTTGATTTCAGCTCAGGTCTTTATCTCAGGGTCCTGGGTTTGGGCCCCACCTTGAGCTCTGCACTGGGCATGGAGCCTATTTAAAAAAAAAAAAATGCTGTCTTTATGGTATACAAAATTCCCATGTTGTCTATTTCTGGATTTTCTATTCTGAATCAGTTTGCCTGGCCAAGCACTAGTACCACATCGTTTTAATTGAGCATTAATGATCATGTTATAAAATATGCTAAAGATCATCCATCCTTCCTGCTCTTATTTTCCACTTTTAGGGTGATCATAAGACATTTCTAGCTTCTCAAAGAACTGTGAAATGCTTAGAGCTAGACAAGCTTTGGAAGTCACTGTTTGTTTTGTCTGGGAGAGTTCTGGAGGATGTTCTGAATTCACGCCACGGCATCCCCTCTCAACTAAGAAGGGCCAATTTTATCTTTAGGGCAGTGTGCTGCTTTCACCTGAAATTTATGTAAGCCATGTTCCATGCAGATTAAGTGAGAAGAAACTAGAATAACTTTTATGATCTTGGAATCCGTGGGTTTTCTCTTTGAACTAATTTGACTCTTTCCTCTCAATGCTTTAGAGGGGCACCATGCTTCCCTTTCCACATGGGGGATGCTAACTACAAAGGAAACAGAAAAGGTGGCAGGTAAAGTATTCTCATTTCTGTGCCCAGGAAGAAGACAAAGTCTGTTTTGTAAGCATCCACTCTCTTCCACACTTACATTGGTTCTGTGTTTTTATTTTATTTTATTTTTAAACCAACTTTGTGATTTTTATTGATGGGCGACAACTTCTGTACTCCTAGAGATCACTAAACTGTGTACAATTAGAGACGCAGCATTATAGAAGAGTAGACAGCAGAATTAAACAGAGCGACTTAGGGAAAAATCAATCTTCATTATTTTGCCCATTTTTCATTACAGGTACACAGAAGCATGAATGCAATTTGAAATCTTTTAATGGCAATAAAGTTTACAATCACCCGTCTATGTGGACTAACAACTCCAAATATCTGATCTGCAATGTGTACGTAAGCAGCTTCTCATCGCACAATTATTAAAATGTATTTTTCCTGTTAGGAACCAGCAACTTATTTTTTGTATTTATGTTTCTTTTGAAGTAAGAACTATTTCTTCTTTGATAACTGGCTCATTTTTATCATTATCAAAAACTAAAGGGTGGGAAGGAAAGTGTGATGGATTAAAAAATTTATTTTTTAAGGAAAGATAAAATTCATTTTCACAAATTTACAAGTGTTGCTGGTGCAGGATTTATTCTACTAAGCAGTTAGACTGGGAATCAAATGCAAGTCCCCCTTCTTACTCAGGAATCAGCATTATTTCAGAAACATGGGTTTTGTGTATTTTCTTAAACGACAGTCTGTTTGAACCGAATGATTTTGATTTGGAAGGTAGACGTCAATGTTGGTTCTGTGTTTTTAAAGGATCACTATTTTCTAACTCTTCGAGTGTGCACAAGGTCCGAGCGTGCAAGCCTGGACCCTGCCCCTATAGAACTTAGTGATACTGCCATGCTCTAAAATAAAGCCCAGAGATGTGGAAAGTGACCCAGAAATTTGCACTAGCATATGTCCCATGTAGAAAAGGTACCTCTGGCGCACAGGATTCGGTCAATGGCAGTAGCTACTGCCCCCACCCCCCAAATCTTATGGGTTGGTTTTACTCTTTTATTTATAAAGCTGGTACTATGCAAATGATCCTTGCATAGTACCAGCTTTATATACAGCAAATATTCATTCAGTATTATCACAAAGTGAGTAGCAGTTAAGCTACTCCTAAGCCTACCTTGAAAGCAAACCAGAGATTTTAAAGTTTATTCTGGATGTTTAAAACTCTTCTCATTGACAACATATTCCTTAAAAGATTCCAACCTTCTTTAAACTTTTTAAATCAGGAGATATAACCTATAAAGAGAAAATCATAACAAAACATGACAAAATAGAAATAAAAAGCTCACTGAATGATCACAAAGTGAACATGGGGGCAGCCCTGGTGGCTCAGTAGTTTAGCGCCGCTTTCCGCCTAGGGCATGACCTGGAGACCCGGAATCGAGTCCCCCGTCAGGCTCCCTGCATGGGGCCTGCCTCTCCCTCTGTCTATGTCTCTGCCTCTCTGTCTCTCTGTGTCTCTCATGAATAAATAAAATAAAATCTTAAAAAAAAAAAAAAGCCAGAGTGAATACAGCTGTACCACCATACAAGTCAAAAAACAAGAACGTCCCCCAACTCTCCCAGTCTGCTTATACCTGCTTCTGGTTACTAACCCCTCCCCCTCCCCTAAATAGACCCACTATCCCGATCTCTAACACAGTTTGCTTGTTTTTGAATCCTCTAAAAAATGGAAATCAAACAAAAGGTAGTCTTTTGTGCCTGGTATCTTACTCAGGAAATTAGGTTTAACAGATTCATCTGTGTTGCTGTATATAACTGATTAATTTTTATTGTATAATATTCCATTTTATGATATAGCACAATTTAGGTATCTGTTCCACCACTGATAGACATTTGTTTCTTTTTCATGAACATTCTTGCATGTGTGTTTAAGTACATATGTGGACACACATGTGTTATTTATATATCTAGAATTAGAAATCACTGGGTCAAATCCAAAACTTTTTGAAAGTGGTTGTACCAGTTTACATACACTGGAATCAAAAATGAAAATTAAAACCATAGTTATAAACAGGTATGGGTGAACCTCACAAACTTAATATTGAGTAAAATTTAGATGGAAACTCCTGTTCCACATCTTTCTAGATTTTTTTTTAATTGTTAGTTTTTAGGGGATCCCTGGGTGGCTCAGCGGTTTTGCACCTGCCTTTGGCCCAGGGCGCGATCCTGGAGTCCCGGGATCGAGTCCCGTGTTGGGCTCCTGGCATGGAGCCTGCTTCTCCCTCTGCCTGTGTCTCTGCCTCTCTCTCTCTCTCTCTCTCTATGTCTATCATAAATAAATAAATCTTAAAAAAAATAATTGTTGGTTTTTATAAATGCTATAAATTGTGGCAGATGCGTAGTGGTACCTCATTGTGACTTTATTTCGCACCTCTTGTCCATTTTTATATTACATTGTGTGCTCATCTGCTTGGGCTGCCATAACAAAACACCACAGTCTGGGTGGCTCACACAGAAATATATAGTCTTACACTTCTGGAACTCCACAACTGATTGTTCGCATGGCTGACCTGCAGCCTGCAGCCCCTCTGGAGGAAGAGCAGATCCTGGGTGGCCCAAAGCTCCCGATTATGAATTATACTGTTGGACTGTCCAGTGGCGAAGACCACCAGGTAAAGACACTCTTATCAGGCAGGAACTCCAAGGACCTAGAGATCACCTCCTAGAAGCCAAGAGCAAAGGCCAGACCTCTCTTTGGAGAAGGTTAATTTTCTACTACATCCTTCTAGAAACTTCCAACTTACATTGCCACTTGGATGTCCAGGAGGCAACCCAAGCCTGGCATGTCCAACACCAACTATTCAATCCTCCTGAAGTCCTCTTGCCTGTCCTCAGATGGTCATATACCCTCCTTAATTCGCACCTGGACCTGCTGCAATAGCCTCCCAACTGGTCTTCCTATTTCCACCATCAAAGCCTTCAGTCTGCTCCCAACACAGTGGGCAGGGTGTTCTTTTATGTCCCCCGGCTCAAATCCTGCCGACAGCTTCCTCTCGCACTCAGTATAAAACCCAGTGTTCCTACGGGGTCTGACAGCCGAGGCTTTCAAACACTTATTTTTAAAATTCAACTTGGTAGGAACTATTTATCACAGCAAAGACACACAGAAGCAAAACAAGTATTTCATTAAACAATACTTACCCTAACTGCACTTTTCATGTGCTATTTTCTCTATGTTCTGTTCTACCATAAAGAAAACAGTTGGCAGCAGCCCATTAAATTGATTTCATGGGGGTACTTGGATGGCTTAGTGGTTGAATGTCTGCCTTCAGCTCAGGCTGTGATCCTGGCATCTTATGATCATGTCCCCGCATCGGGCTTTCCGCAGGAAGCCTGCTTCTCCCTCTGTGACTCTGCCTCTCTGTGTGTCTCTCATAAATAATAAAACCTTAAAAAAAATCAACTTCATGAATATGTACAGGTCACACCTAGCAGTGCAAAATCTACTGTTCTATACAATCGGATATCTTTGCACCCCCACCCCCAGCATCTCCCATTATCACCCTGACTTCCTCCTGGGGCAGCCCCTTACTTACTCCACACAGAAGTAACAGGCCTCGCAGTTCCCAGGCCCTCAGAGAGCACACACCTGTCATGGGGCTTTTGCATCTATCATTCCACCTACCTGGGATGTTTTCCGCAGATATCACAAGGGCTCATCCTCTCATTCTCTTTCAGATCTAACTCCAGTGGCCTCAATGAAGCAACTCCCTCTACCTCGTACATCACTGTCCAGCCTCTCAGGTTTCACCAAGGCTGAAACACCATTCATCCTCCCTAAAACTGATCAGACCTTAAAAAATGCCCTCAGTATTAGGTCCTGGAGAGATGACTGGCTTTGCATGGCTCGTCACCCTGACTTTTCTGGCCATCCTCCTCCAGCACAGAGCTGGGGTTGCAAGACCAAACCACCAGAGGACAGCTACCTACAGAACCAGATGCCCCAAAGGATAACCTGCTGTCCAGCCAACAAGATGCAGGGGAGAAAAACTGCCCAGGACTCAAAGGGAGGGAGATTGAGGCTCGGATGCCTACTATAGCACTTCCTGGCCACTGAGCTTTGACAATCTGCTTAATGTCTCAGAGGTCTGGGTTTCTTGGCTACAAACTGGAATTTCATAGCATCTCCTATCTCACAGGAGATCATTTACACAGAATGAGAAACAAGAAGATGGCTCCCAGGAGAGTGGTGGCTACAGACAGCAGTACACTGGGGGCAGCTCATACCACTCGCCAGGGCCAACTGCTAAGCTTTCAGGCATTTTGTGAGCTGCTTATTTAAACTCAATGATTATTAAAAATTAAATTATATACATTTACAACTAAATACCTTATTTAAAAACCAAAGTTAATAGATATCCCATGTCTCCTGATTATTTTACTAGTATCCTTACTCACGGGGTTGTTAACATCTCTTGTGTGGTGGTGATACTACATTGTGTGCTACTGTGCATTCCTTTGCAACTGACTCCACATTTGGTCACAGGTAGTTTGGAATCCACCATGGTGGGAATGGTTTCACCACAGAAATGAGCCATCACTACAAATTAAAAGGGTTTCATTTCTCTGTGTGTGTGTGTGTGTTGATTTTCCTGAAAGCTGCCTATTAAACATTTATCAACATGTGATTACTTTCAGAGAATGTTCTCAATAAATGCCTTTCTCTGGGCTTTCCCTCACCCAAGTCAGGGCAGATCCTATCAGGGCAGGAGTGTTTGTTGGCTCATTCCCTCCATGTCCAGAGTTCCACACTGAACTTTACTGGGTAAAAATCCCAAAGTGGGATCAGTTTCCCAAAGTGGGAATGAGTGTTTAATGAGTAGTAATGTCACTGGAACATTATGTGGCATCTTCTTATTGGCATAAGAAGTTTTCTTATGGTTCACTGTGACCTGCGGTTCTATAAGGCTTGTCACTTGGTTAGTCTCCCTAACTTCAAATCCACAGTGGTTTTCATGTTGTCGTGAAGGTCAAGGGCTGGAATCCCTTTCTCTACATGTGTTGATTTTAACTCCATTCAAAAATATGAACAAAGGCTCAAAAAACAGTTTGACAGGGGGCTGGGAAGAGGGGATGGTGCAGAAACATCTTTGTGCCCTCTCTTCCCCACAGGCCTGGAAATTTCAGTACAAGTTGCAACTCTGGAAGATAACAGGGCATATTTATACGTGAGCATCAGGGAGGCCCGAAGCTCCCTAGAGAAAGGAAATATCCGCCATCCACAGAGTTAAGAGCTCCAGACAGAAGAGAAAGTGGGAGGCAGTTAGTTCAACTAAATCACAACTCACTTTTCAACCAGCAATACAATTTTGCTCCTCATTTTATGGCCATTTTTTCTGTACTTACACTAAACTTTGATTACTTCTTATAAGTGAGTATGCAAGTAACAAAGACTGAAGGATCCATGACTGCCACCTAGAACTGCCAGTATCCTTGCCTGGGATTCCAGTCTGCACCTTGGTAACATCATAAGATATAAAGGGTCTTTGATTTTCCAGGTGATGCAAGACACTGAGAGGCAACAGTCCTGAAGCTGGAAACCTCACTACCTCATTACAGAGATTGCTCCTTGCTCTGGAACTGGGGAGCAGTGTTGGTCTCACTGAGATCTCAGGACTCATTCCTCCCCTTGGGACGGTCTGAGAACCAGGGAAGCTGGCCAATACATTCCTCAAAACGGAGCCATCTGTGTCCCTCCTGAAATGTTCATGATGTTTCCATATTATTGCTTGTCAGTAATCTAAGCTCTTTTGCTTTAAAAAAAAAAATTGTTCAACCTGATTTATAACAAGAAAAAAAATGTTTTATAACAAGGCAACATGCATACATATCCTTAATGTCAGTAACTGGAATTAAATGTATTCTTTCTAGAAAGCTTAAATGTTCTTCAGCATAAAATACTAACCATTGTTCATTCCTTTTTTTTTAAAGACTTTCCTCATTTTTTTAAAGATTTATTTTTATTCATTTATTCATTCATTCATGATAGACATGAGAGAGAGAGAGGCAGAGACACAGGAGGAGGGAGAAGCAGGCTCCATGCCGGGAGCCCGACGCAGGACTCAATCCCAGGACCCAGGATCAGGCCCTGGACCAAAGACAGGCGCCAAACTGCTGAGCCACCCAGGGATCCCCACCATTGTTCATTCCAATTCCAACTCAGCCCCTGGAACGTCAGATTCCTGAGGGAGCCAGTATTGATCCCTTAGGCCCCAGCTATAAACTCCCCAATTAGAAGAAAGCACACAGAGAGACCATGGTGGCAATCAGCCTGCATCGGCTGCAGAAACAGAAACTAGAGGCAAATCTGATGTAAGTAAAACAAAGCAATGAACTAATGATTGAAAGATTAAATGAATGAAAGGGGAACTGGGTTGGCTCAATGGGTTAAATATCTTCCTTCCACTCAAGTCATGATCCAGGGTCCTAGGCTTGAGCCCCACATTTGGATCCCTGCTCAACAGGGAGTCTGCTTCTTCTTCTCCCTCTTCTTCTCCCCTGGCTCATTCTCTCTCTCTCTTCCTTTCTCACTCTCTTTCTTTCTCTCTCAAATAAATAAATAAATAAAATGTTTTTAAAAGAGAAAAATTCGATGAATGAGTCAAAATTATATGTTTTTCATATATTATTTGCAGGTACTATTATGACCAATTCTGAGTAGCTATTCAGTGCTCAGGCTTGTGTTGGGAATTTACATTAAAATTCCTCACTTTAAAAAAAAAAAAAAAAAAAATCCTCACTTTTGGGGATCCCTGGGTGGCGCGGTGGCGCAGTGGTTTGGCGCCTGCCTTTGGCCCAGGGCATGATCCTGGAGACCCGGGATCGAATCCCACGTCGGGCTCCCAGTGCATGGAGCCTGCTTCTCCCTCTGCCTGTGTCTCTGCCTCTCTCTCTCTCTGTGTGACTATCATAAATAAATAAAAATTAAAAAAAAAAAAATTCCTCACTTTTTCACATCATCACAAGTGGTCTTTTTTTCTGTCTCTTCCTCTTCCTTTTTAAAACAAAGCTATTTCAAAAAGAAAAGATGATGAAATTTATGTCTAAAGACTCTCTATTCCCATGCTGAAGGATTACCACTAAATATTTGGTGTGAATCCTTCTTGAGCTTTTTCATGGATAGATAAAGAAAATGAGAAAAAGAGAATGAATGTGAATAAACATTTTTGTTTTTAAAAGGGCCCAGACTTAGGGCACCTGGGTGGCTCAGTCGGTTAAGCAGCTGACTCTTGATATCAGCTCAAGTCATGATCTCAGGTTCGTGGGATCAAGCTCTATGTGGGGCTCCTTGCTCAGCAGTAGTCTGTTGGAGATTCTCCACCTCTCCCTCTCCTTCTTTACCTCCCCCACTCAAATAAATAAATAAATCTTTTTTAAAAGTGGGCCCAGTAATCTAAGCTCTTCATGGGGTTGCTTGGTGGTCCACACAGCCTCCCTGCAGTTGTGAAGGCAGATCCTTCCTCCAGGCTGTGGAGCTCAGTAATACCTTTAGAATTGCTCCTCAGCTCATAATATAAGAAGGCTATCCTAGGGACAGACACGGTCACTGCCTGCAGGAGCTCATCTTTACACAGTACAGGATCGTTTGAACCCATATATATATTCAGTACATGGTGCTCCATCTCCATCCTGAGCTTCCAGCAGTTTCCATCCACCCTGGCACTCCCCTTCCTCTAGCCCACCTTTGTATCTCATCCAACATCTTCACCGATGTATCAAAGGCCTTCCCAACAGCACCTAGAACATCTACAACCCACTCCAGGAGGCACGAAGGGGCACATTTTAAAAGGTAAAACTCAGAATGAGATCTGCAGCCAAAGGGCCCCTTCTTAGAGACAATAAGCTCATTTTTCTAGACTGGAGGTGAAATGAGTGACACCTTAATGAGCGTTAAGGTGCAGGGCTTCAAGAGGGCAATGTCTGGAAACCCCAAGGCAAGTACTCACCTGGAACATAGGGAAGAAATGATGGGATGAATTCTCAGTGTGTTCCCAAACTTGCCCACCAGAGGGCAGCCTCAGGCTGTGGGCAAGCTGACCAGAAACTAGAGGCTGCTGGGCAGCAGGCTTTTGAGAACACCCTCCTGTTCCCTGTTCCTAAATGTACAGGAAAAAATGATACGCACTCTAAAAACAAACAAACAAACAAACAAAAAATATATATGTTATATATTTATATTTTTTATATTTATATATAAATTATATTTTTATATTTACATTACTATACTTTTATTATTATATATTTATATATTTTATATATATATTCAGGACAAAATGAAGAACTATATGTACTTTTCTACATTAAATTCTAATTTTTATACATTTGTTTAGATTAAAGCTGTGACTATATTTTCCATCGTCTGTCAGGCTACATCACCACTTTTGTTTTTGGCTTGTTTCACTTAACCAAATATTTTTATTAGATGACTGTGTATTCATAATAATCACTGATTCCGCTGCACAATTCCCCAAATTTGTTGGTCTGAATAAACTTACAGTCATTCCTGTTTTGTCAGAAGGAAATAACAGAATATTTTGGCCACCCTAACTAATTTTATAATTAATATATTCCTGATACTGTCTCCTTTCAAATTGGTTTCAGAATATGTATGGTTATGGACTTTTATGAAACTTTCATCATATGACTATACTGATTCTATCAGAATTTCCTCATTTATGAAGCCATTAGGTACATATGACTTAGATTACCACGTATCTTTAAAATGGTTACCAGGGGGATCTGTGGGTGGCTCAGCGGTTTGGCGTCTGCCTTTGGCCCAGGGCGTGATCCTGGAGTCCCGGGATCGAGTCCCATGTCGGGTTCCCTGCATGGAGCCTGCTTCTCCCTCTGCCTGTGTCTCTGCCTCTCCCTCCCTCTCACTGTGTTATCTCATAAACAAATAAATAAAATCTAAAAAAAAAAAAATCGTTATCAGATATGAAATGCTCCCCTCAAGCTTGTTTAAATTTTATTATACACAAGTATATTTGTTATATACAAGTGTTATTTTATACAGGTATGTAAAACAAAAAAACAGCAAACCCCCTTTTTTCCCCCATGTCTTTAATAGAACTAATATTTAATCAGATTTCTCTGTTGGCTAGATTTGCTAGGCTAAATATTAAAAATTCCCAAGCAAATGCATTTTCCCCTTATGCCCTACTGTCATCCAAAGAAAATATAAGGGCCTCCCATGTCATAAATGAAATTTTGCTCTTGTTAACCAATTTAGCTTTTAAGTGAGATCAAGGTTTGTGAGATATTATTTGGATTCTTACATAACTCACAAAGGCAATAGCTAGTCTGAGAACTCACACTTCAGCTGAACTCAGAAAGCTTATTAAGCTGATGTTTCTGTCTTCCAGCTCCTAAAACAAACAAAACCCTCCCAGTGGTTAAGACAAAACTCTCACCACCTTGTGTCCCATATTCCAGCAGGATATAATGGCAAATAAATCTAATTCCACATTGGTGGAGTTCCTACCAATGGCTTGGATTTTCTCCATCAAAGGTCCTGTAGTCAAAGGAATGTCTGATACAGTGACCAAACAGAAATGAGGGGTGGGAGGAGTCTGTCACAGCCAGTGTGAGGGGCAGGGAGAAGATGGAGGACAAACCCCAGCCACAATGCCAGGAGACACCCCCTCAAGAAGCAACACTCTGGGAGGGTTCCAAATGGGTGAGGGCTGGGGCCCAGTCAGGCAGAGGGCATTTCCTTCCCATACCCCCCGCCCTGAGGGCCCCCACAGGCACCGCAGGTGTGTGGCTGGTGAAGGGTGTGATGCTCAGTACCCAGGGCCCCAGAGGCGGAGGCACCCAGCAAGTGTGGAGAGGACTGCCAGAAGGTGATGGTTTGGAGTGACCAGAAAGGAACAGGATGAGGATGTAAAGCTTTATGCGATTATCTGGTCTCAGGACTTCCAGAGAAGCCAGTTCCAGTGGTCTCCTGGGGATGTGAGTTCTTAAGCTTCTTTTGCAGAAGACATTTCTGGGACAACTTTGCCTAGTCGGCACCAGGCAACCTGGAACCCGACACTACATCATTCTCCCCGTTCCCCTGCTTTGCAATGGACTTGTCCAGACAGCAATTATACAGTCCTAGGGCCCTGGATACAGGCCCGAAAGCTCCTCACACGTACTGTATGGATGGAGGCTTGTGTGGTATGTCCTGTGTGACTGACCACACTGCCCTGCACCCCTGCATGGATGCAGGCAGCTGAAGAATATCGTTTGTGAGACTCGGGCTGCATAACTGACCTCAGGAGCCTGGTTAGTTGACATTATCTGGCCTCCAGGTCAGAACTGCCCATTCTGTTCTGAACACCAGGAGCTACAAATCTTATCTCACATCCCCTCCTGCTCCAAGGCAGGGCTGACCTCCCAGGATGAAATCAGAGAGGGGAGGCAGACACACACAGCCCAGTCTCCTTGAAAATACAGCTTTCTCCAAATTACGTGTTAGGGAACACATGTTTAGATTCAGACCCCGTCATTTGCCCTGTGAATAGGGCCCTTCTGGGGATGGTCAGTTGAAAGTCTCACCAGAGGGAGGAGCTGCATCCAGGCCTCTCCATCTGGCCACCACCCTGGCTGCTCCCATCTGCTTCCCCAGCTGAAGAGGTTGGATATTCTAAGTACGTGATTTGATGTAACTTTGCCTTATTCTCCTTTACTACTTACTATTGCTCTCATCTATGCACAGATTTCCCTTTTTCTTCTGTTTCTATTATATTTTTATAGTGTCAATAAAGGTTTTTCCCCTTTGAAACTGAGATTATAGCTACAGTGAATCTTTTGTTCAGAACAGACACAACACCTTCTAACTCCTCACGCAGTGGAAAGAAAACAATATGATAAAATGATTCGATGCCCAGGTAGTCAACTGCAGTCAGTAAAAGCAGAGTAACTTAAAATATGACACGTTGACAGAGGTTGTGTTAAATATAATTTATAAGCAGTGCTTTCTTTGCCTACTAACTACACAGTACCATAAAATATTTACATATCTTTAAACACGTGTAACACCAACTTTTAGATGGTACACCTGGTATAACTCTGTTCTCTGCTTAGTTTCCTAGGTCATCATATTAGGCATAGGGGCCTAAGAATTTCTGCTTATAACATTAAAAAGCATGAGGAAAAACAGAGGACATATGTGGACAGAGAAGGGGATAGAAAGAGGATGGCAAGGAAATGGCAGGAAAGAGAAGGGAGAAGGCAAAACAAGAGGTCAGGGATGAACTCCATCTAGAACAGGAAAGTGGAAGAAGGGGTTGCATATACTAGAAGTCCCACAGGAGACTGATGTATGACAATGACATGGAAACTGGGTGAGCTATAGGGCAACAGGGAGTGGTAGGGCCTCGGGGAGTCATGGAGCACACTAACATGCAAATTGTTGCAGACACCATATCCACACACAGGGTGTCTGTCCCGGGTACCAGCACCATACCCCTCTACACACCACCAAATAGACAAGGTCTCAATCCCTGGTAGAAGGCTTCAGCATTAAAGGTGTTACACTAGTAAATTATCCATTCAGGCAAAAAATATTTACTGTGCATCTACTATGAACTAAGTACTGTACTGGATACAAACACAAATGTCTTAATCTCTACAGAACTTAATTTCTTCATCAATAAAATGGAGATGTCAACCTCTGATTTAACGCATCATCCTCAGCCAATCCTCTGTGCCTGTGGTCAGTAGAGCCTCTCCTCAATTTCTCTAACCAGTTCCTCCAGGCTCTGGTGGGTGCTGCCATGACCCGAGGACCCATCCTGATCCTGACTCCAGGGCCCAGCTCCCCCAGCTGCCTGCCTTCCCTCCCCTGTGGAGCCTGCTCTCAGTCTGCTCTGTTTATCTCCATCCGCTTTGCCTGCCATATATGTACATAAAGGCCTTGACCTTGTTATCCACCACCAAGATAGGAGAATCTAAAATTTCCCCCAGAGCACTGAGCTGCTGAGAGAACCAAAGAAGCAGATTGCAACTGGGTCTGAAAAAGATATCAGAGAAGACTTCTCTGTGAATCCAGTGGGGGTGACCACCGTCCAGTGGTGTCTGGGAGACGTAGCCCCTTCCATCCATGGCTCATCCATTTCAGCTTATGGTTCCTAACAATGCCCTGCAGTTGGTCTCCAATCACGAGTCAGAAGAGAACAAGGGTGCGGAGTACTATAGGTCTCCGCACCCTTGTGAGATGGTTACAGGTTGAGTCTGGAAAGGCACACATCACCTTTGCTCCGCACCCTTGTGAGATGGTTACAGGTTGAGTCTGGAAAGGCACACATCACCTTTGCTCACCTACAAGCCAGAACTCAGTCTGTCAGCCGTACAAACTGACTGGAAGACCTTACCAGGAGTCTGATCTTGAGTCCAGGGAAAACAGGAAAGAGACTGTAGATATGTAATAGTCTCTGCCACAGACGCCTGGCTATTACTATGCCTGGCCCATTTCCCTCTCATGCCATGGTGGCGGGGCCAGCAGCATCTATCCCTGGACTGAGTTAGTGTTGCATTAAGACACTAACAAACCAATGCCAAACACCTGTGGCATTAAGCAGACTGTTAAAATGACGTGCAAGTCAAATGCTTCTGATGATTAGAATCATGACAATGAAAGGAATGTAGTAACTGAGGTAATTTTTGTTATTACTTTTTAATTTTTGTTAATTTTTGTTACTACTTTTTGGACGAACTTCACTGTAGTCCCTTATATATATACAGCCAACGACACAGAATTTAAACATACAATTTGGTGAGTTTTGGCAACTGTCTATGTTCCCATGTTGCTCCCACCCTAACCGAGACACAAAATATTTCTATCAATTCAAGAAGTTCCCTTATGCTCCTCTGAAGTCCAATTTAGTAAGACCTAAACAAATGGGAGACACTGTATTCATGGATTGGAATGCTTAAGACTGTAAAGATGTCACGGCACCTAGGTGGTCGGCTGAGCATCTGACTCTCGATTTAGGCTCAGGTCATGATCTCACGGTCATGTCAGACTCCGATCTGGGCTTAAAGCCTCCTTAAGTTTCTCTCTCTCCATCTCCCTCTGCCACTCTCCCTGCTTGTGGTCTCTCTCTGTCAAATAAACAAATAAATAAAATCTGTAAAGAAAGGAAAAGAAGATCTAACAGCTGTAAATATTTATGGTCCTAACTTGGGAGCAGCCAAGTATATAAATCAACTAATAACAAACTTAAAGAAACTCATTGGTAATAATACAATAATAGTAGGGGACTTCAAGGGCATCTGGGTAGTTTAGTTGGGTGAGCATCTGACTCTTGATTTTTGACTCAGGTCATGATCTCAGGGTTGTGAGATAAACCTCTGCATCCAGCTCCATGCTCAGTGAAGAGTCTGCTTAAGATTTTCTCTCACTCTCACTCTCACTGTCTTTCTCTCCCATCCCCAACCCTGGCTGGCACATGCTTGTGGTCTCTCTCTCTAAAAAAAATAAAATCTTTTAAAAAATAGACTTTAATACCCCACTCACAGCAATGGACAGATAATCTAAGTAGAAGATCAACAAGCAAACAAGGGCTTTGAATAACACAGTGGACCAGATCAACCTCACAGATATATTCAGAACATTTCATCATAAGGCAGCAGATACAGATTCTTTTCCAGTGCACATGGAACATTCTCCAGAAAAGATCACACACCAGGGCACAAATCAGCCCTGAGCCAGTACAAAAAGACTGAGAATATACCATGCATATTTTCAGACCACAATGCGATAAAACTTGAAGTCAAGCATAAGAAAAAATGTGGAAGGACCACAAATGCATGGAGGCTAAAGAGCATCCTACTAAAGAATTAATGGGTCAGCCAGGAAATTAAAGAAGAATTTTTAAAATTCATGGAAGCAAATGAAAAGGAAAACAGGAAATTCAAAATCTTTGGGATGCAGCAGAGGCAGTGCTAAGAAGGAAGTACATAGCAATACAGATCTTCCTCAAGAAGCAAAAGTCTCAAATACACAACCTAAGCTTACACCTAAAGGACCGGGAAAAAGAGCAGCAAATAAAGTCTAAATCCAGCAGAAGATGAGAAATAATAAAGATCAGAGCAGAAATAAATGATACAGAAATCAAACAAACAGTAGAACAGATCAACAAAACTAGGAGTTAGTGCTTTGAAAGAATTTAAACGATTGATAAATTCCTATCCAGACTTATCAAAGAGGAAAGAGAAAGAACCCAAATAAATAAAAGCATGAATGAAAGAGGAGAGATCACAACTACCAAAAAAAATACAATTTTAAGAGATTATGAGCAATAATATGCCAACAAATAAAGCAATCTGAAAGAAATGGATAAATTCCTAGAAACACATAAACTACCAAAATTGAAACAGAAAGAAACAAAATCTGAACAGACCCATAACCAGCAAAAAACTGAATCAGGAATTTAAAATCTCCCAATAAATAAGAGCCCAAGGATGGATAGTTTCCCAGAGGAATTCTACCAAACATTTAAAGAAGACCTAAGGGATCCCTGGGTGGCGCAGCGGTTTGGCGCCTGCCTTTGGCCCGGGGCGCGATCCTGGAGGCTCTGGGATCGAATCCCACGTCGGGCTCCCGGTGCATGGAGCCTGCTTCTCCCTCTGCCTGTGTCTCTGCCTCTCTGTCTCTCTCTGTGTAACTATCATGAATAAATAAAATATTTTAAAAAAAAATAAAGAAGACCTAATACCTTTTCTTCTGAAATTGTGCCAAAAAATAGAAATGCAAAGAAAACTTCCTAACTCATTCTATGAGGCTAGCATTACCTTGATCTCCAAACCAAAGAGCCCACTAAAAAGGAGAATTACAGACCAAGATCCCTGATGAACATGGATGTCAAAATACTCACCACAATACTAATCAGTAGGATCCAACAACCAAGTGGGATTTAATTCCTGGGCTACAGGGGTAGTTCGACATCCACAAATCAATCAACATGATATATACCACATTACTAAAAGAAAGAATAAAAACCATATGATCCTCTCAATAGATGCATAAAAAGCATTTGACAAACTATAGCATCCTTTCTTAATAAAACTTTCAACAAAGTAGGGGTAGAGGGAACATCATTAAGGCCACATGTAAAATACCCACAGCTAATATCAATAGGGAAAGAGAGCTTTCCCCCTAAGGTCAGACATATGACAAGGGTGTCTACTCTCACAACTGTTATTTAACATAGTACTGGAAGTCCTAGACTCAGCAAATCAGACAAGAAATAACAAAAAATAACAGGCAAAGAAATCCAAATCTGTAAAGAAGTCAAACTTTCACTCTTCACAGATGACATGATCCTCTACATAGAAAGCCCAAAAGATGCCACAAAAAAGCTGCTAGAACTGATACAAGAATTCAGCAAAGTTGCAGGATATAAAAACTCACAGAAGGTTGATGTGTTTCTATACACAAACAATGAAGCACCAGAAAGAGAAATTCAAGGAATTGATCCTATTTACAATTGCACCAAAAATCATAAGATACCTAGGAATAAACCTAACAAAAGAGGTAAAAGATCTGTACTCTGAAAACTATTAAAAAAAAAAAAAAAGAAATTGAGGAAGACACAAAGGAATGGAAAAACATCCCATGCCCATGGACTGGAAGAACAGATACTATTAAAATATCTATACTACCCAAAACAATCTACATATTCAATGCAATCCCAAGCAAAACTACAGCAGCATTTTTCACAGAGCTGGTGTTGTTTTAGAACAATTCTAAAATTTGTTTGGAACCAGAAAAAGACATCAAACAGCCAAAGTAATATTGAAAAGAAAACCCGGAGGCATCACAATTCCAAATTCAAGCTCTACTACAAAGCTGTGATCATCAAGACAGTATGGTACTGGCACAAAAACAGGCACATAGATCAATGGAACAGAATAGAGAACCAGAAATGGACCCTCAATGTCGTGGTCAACTAATCTTCCACAAAGCAGGAAAGAATAATATCCAGTGAAAAAAAAAGACAGTCTTTTCAACGAATGGTGCTGGGAAAATCGGACAGCCACGTGCAGAAGCATGAAACTGGATAGGTCCCTTACATCAAACACAAAAATTAATTCAAAATGGATGAAAGACCTAAATGTGAGACAGGAATCCATCAAAACCCTGGAGAAGAACATAGACAGCAACCTCCCTGACTTCAGCTCCAGCAGCTTCTTGTTAGACACGTCTTCAGAGTCAAGGGGAAAAAAATGCAAAAATGAACTACTAGGACTTCCTCAGGGCAAAAAGCTTTTGCACAGCAAAGGAAACAATCAACAAAGCTAAAAGGCAACCTATGGAATGGGAGAAGATATTTGCAAATGATGTATCAGATAAAGGGCTAGTATCCAAAATCTATAAAGAACTTATCAAACGTAACACCCCAAAAATAAAAAATCCAGTCAAGAAATGGGCAGAAGAACAGACATTTCTCCCAAGAAGACATACAGATGGCAAACAGACACCTGGAAAAATGCTCAGTATCACTCAGCATCAGGGAAATACAAATCAAAACCAAATGAGATGCCACCTCACACCAGTCAGAAAGGCTCAACTTAACAACTCAGGAAACAATAGATGTTGGGTTAGGATGTGGAGAAAGGGAAAAAGTAGTGTCCTCTTACACTGCTGGTGGGAATGCAAGTGGATACAGCCACTCTGGAAAACAGTATGGAGGTTCCTCAAAAAGTTAAAAATAGAGCTACCCTAGCAATCACACAACTAGGTATTTATCCAGAGGATACAAACATAGTAATCCTAAAGGGATCTGCACCCCAATGTTCATAGCAGCAATGTGCACAAGAGCCATGGACAGAGCTATGGAAAGAGCTCAGATGTCCATCAATAGCTGAATATAAAGAAGATGTGGTCTATATATACACAATGGAATATTACTCAGCCATCAAAAAGAATGAATCTTGCCACTTGCAATGACATAGATGGAACCTTATGCTAGGCAAAAAATCAGTCAGAGAAAGACAAATACCATATGATTTCACTCACATGTGGAATTTAAGAAACAAAACAGATGAACATAGGGGGCTGGCAAGGGAAGGAAAAAAAAGATACAGACAGAAGAAGGCAAACCATAGGAGATGCTAAACTCTAGGAAAAAAAAGGGTTGCTGGAGGAGATAGGTAACTGGGTGATGGGCATTAAGAAGGGCATGTGATGTAATGAGCACTGAGTGTTATATGCAACTGATGAATCACTAAATTCTACCTCTGAAACTAGAAATATACTATATGTTAGCTCACTTGAATTTATTTTTTTAAAGATTTGTTTATTTATTCATGAGAGACAGAGAGAGGCAGAGACACAGAGGGAGAAGCAGGCTCCTCACAGGGAGCCCGATGTGGGACTCAATCCCAGGACCCCAGGACCATGCCCTGAACCAAAGGCAGATGCTCAACCACTGAGCCATCCAGGCATCCCAGCTAACTTGAATTTAAATTAAAAATAAATAAGTTAAACTGTCAAGATGTCAATTCTCTCCAGATTGATATAATAACTTTAATATAATCCTAGTAAAAAATACAGCTGGTGCTTTTGTTGGGGGAGAGGGGCGGTTATCACAACTGGCAATCTGATTCTAAATTTACATGGAAATGCCAAAGGCCAGAGAGAACCAAATCAATCTTTAAAACAAGGAAAACAGGGATCCCTGGGTGGCGCAGCGGTTTAGTGCCTGCCTTTGGCCCAGGGCGCGATCCTGGAGACCCGGGATCGAATCCCACGTCAGGCTCCCGGTGCATGGAGCCTGCTTCTCCCTCTGCCTGTGTCTCTACCTCTCTCTCTCTCTCTCTCTGTGACTATCATAAATAAAAAATTTAAAAAAAATTTTAAAATAAAATAAAATAAAATAAAACAAGGAAAACAGTCCAAGGACTTACTACCATCGAATTTTAACATTTCATTGAAAAGCTGTAGTTATCAATACCGTAAGTCAGTATGTGCTGGCATAAGGATAGACAGATCAATGGAACAGCACTGAGTACCCAGCACAGAGTACCACAGATCCAAACATCCACAGTCAACTGATTTTGACAAAGGTGCCAGGGCTAGCTAGTCAAGAGGGAAAGAACAATCTTTTCAACCAATGGTTCTCAAACAACTAGATAGCCTTTGTGGGGTGGGGGGTGGGGGAAATAACATCAAGCCTTACGCAAAAATTAACACCAAGTGGATCACAGATTTAAATGTAAAAACCAAAATCACAAAACTTCTAAAAGAAAACACAGAAGAAAATCCTTAATACCTCAAAATAGGCAGAGATTTCTTAAAAATACACAAAAACCATAACCATGAATGATAAAATGACAAATTTACCTCATCAAAAGTAAAAATCCCTGTCCTTCAAAAAGCAGTTAAGACAATGAAAAGATAAATCACAAGTGTTTATAATACATATATCTGACAAAGGACTGGTACCCAGAAAATATAAAGAACCTTACCACTCAAAAAATAAGAAGACAAGCAAAAAGAAAGTGTAAGTTTTCAACAGACATGTCACAAAAAATGTACAAATGGCCAAAACATGTTAAACATTATTAGTAATTGTGGAAATACAAATCAAAACCACAATGAGATACCATTTCACACCTAATAGAATGCTTAAAATGAACAACACTGATTGATGTTAGCAAGGGTCTGGAAGAACCAGTACTCTCACACCATGCTGGAAAAAAGAGTTTGGCTGTTTCTTATAAAATTAAACAAACACTGATACATCCCAGGAATGCCACCCAACAGAAATGAAAACACGTCTACACCATGACTTGCATACAAACGTCTCTATCAGTTTTTTTTCACAATGCCGTATATTAGACACAACCCAAATGTCCATCAACAGGTGGACTGGATAAACAATTGTATTATATCCATAATACAAAAGATGGCAATAAAAGGGAACACATGCAATGACATGGATGAATCCCAAAAGCATATTGAGAAAGAGACCAGATACAAGAATATGTGATATAAATTCCATTCATATGAAGCCCTGGGAATGGGAAAACTAAGGTATAATAGCAGAAAGCATATCAGTGGGTCGTTAGGCCCCCAGGTGCGGGTCTGAGAGGTGGGGGACATGTATAAAGTGGCATAGGGAAACTATGTTGATGGAAATGTTCTGTATCTGAATTATGGTGAAACATTGGTATATAAAATTCATTACATCATACAATTAATATAAGTGCATTTTTTACAAATTATTCTTCAATAAACGTTATTTTTTATTAAGAATATTACCGAAAAGAAAAAAAAAAAGAATATTACCGGCTGGAAAAGGGCAGGCGACAATTATTATCAGGTTAATTAAGCACAGTAAGAACTTAAAAAGTACTATTTACCAACTCATAATTATATGTGGAAATTAAAGAGGAGAAATTATGGTGTAATTAATTAAAAACAACCTCTAAAGAGAAACAAAGGCAAAACTGAACTATTGGGACTTCATCAAGATAAAAATCTTTTGCACAGCAATGGAAACAGTCGATAAAACCAAAAGACAACTGACAGAATGGGAGGAGATATTTGCAAATGTCTTATCAGATAAAGGGCTAGTATCCAAATCTATGAAGAACTTATCAAATGCAACACCCAAAAAATAATAAATCTAGTCAAGAAATGGGCAGAAGACATGAACAGACATTTCTCCCAAGAAGACATACAGATGGCAAACAGACACCTGAAAAAATGCTCAGTATCTCTCGGCATCGGGGAAATATAAATCAAAACCACAATGAGATACCACCTCACACCAGTCAGAATGGCTCAGCAAATCAGGAAACAACAGATGTTGGGTGAGGATGTGGAGAAAAGGGAAAAGTAGTGCCCTCTTACACTGCTGGTGGGAATGCAAGCTGGTACAGCCACTCTGGAAAACAGTATGGAGGTTCCTCAAAAAGTTAAAAATAGAGCTACCCTACAACCCAGCTAGGGTAATACACCCAAAGGATACAAACATAGTCATCTGAAGGGCACCTGAACCCCAATGTTCACAGCAGCAATATCCACAAGAGTCAAACTATGGAAAGAGCCCAGATGTCCATCAACTGATGAATGGATAAAGAAGATGTGATATATATATATACATAATGGAATACTATTCAGCCATCAAAAAGAGAAATCTTGCCATTTTCAACAATACTGATGTAACTAGAGGGTATTTTGCTAAGTGAAATAAGTCAGAGAAAGACAATTATCATGATTTCACTCATGTGGAATTTAGGAAATAAAACAGAGAATCATAGGGGAAGGAAGGGAAAAATAAAACAAGACAAAATCAGAAGGAGACAAAACAAAAAAAAAAAAAAAAAAGAAGGAGACAAAACATAAGAGGCTCTTAATCATAGGAAACAAATTGAGGGTTGTTAGAAGGGAGAGGGTTAAGGGGATAGAGTAACTGGGTGATGTAAAAAAAAAAAAACATTGGGTCTTAGGTGCAACTGATGAATCACTGAATTCTACCCCTGAAACTAATAATACCCTATATTACTTAACTGAATTGTTTTTAAAGATTTTGTTTGTTTGTTTGTTTATGAGAGACCCAGAGAAAGGCAGAGATACAGGCAGAGGGAGAAGCAGGCTCCTCGTGGTAAGCCTGATGTGGAACTCGATCCCAGGACCTTGGGATAATGACCTGAGAGCCAAAGGCAAATGCTCAACCACTGAGCCACTCAGGTGTCCCTACTTAATTGAATTAAATGAAATAAGAAAAAATAAAAAATAAAAACAAATAAAAACATCAACACTTAATGGTAAGATTCCACATACTAGACCAAGCGAATGGGAAGATCTGGAGATCAGGATTCCCCCTTCACTCTTTTGCTCTCCCCACTGAACACATATATTGGGCTCAGCTACTGAAGTAGCTGAACAACTGGGGTATAAGTACTTTTCTAGCTGAATCCTGGGTTATGTCACAGTGATATGGACAATCTCTGACTATGCCACATCAGCCTTCCCTGTTGATGGTGTGGTTCTGAGGACCCAGCAGGTCCTTTGTTGGCAGAACTCTTATTTCCCCAACAGAAGAGAGCTCTGATTCAGAAATAAATGAGGAAATCAGTACGATAGAAGAGAAAGCCTAGAGACAGCGCCAATACATACCATACAATAGCAACAGTTCTAAAATTTGGTGGAGAAAGGCAGAGAACTCAGGCTGAGTAATTGGCTTTCATACAGAATCAATAGAAAATTATAGTTCTACCCCACACAAAAAGTTCCAGATCTAGTAAAGAAATAGACTAGAAAAGAAAGTATTTTAAGATTTTAGAAGAAAATTGGAGAATATTTATGACCTCAGGGAAGTGCAGAATCCCTTATTATCAGATACAAAACCAAAAATGATTAAGGAATATGGTATTCAAGTTGAACAATTGAAAATTAACATTTTCTTTATTTATTCGTGAGAGACACACAGAGAGAGAGGTAGAGAGAGAGAGAGAGAGAGAGAGAGGCAGAGACACAGGCAGAGGGAGAAGCAGGCTCCATGCAGGGAGCCCCACGTGGGACTTGATCCCGGGACTCCAGGATCACGCCCGGGGTGAAGGTGGTGCTAAACCGATGAGCCACCGGGCTGCCCTGAAAATTAACATTTTCAACGTAACAAGATCCATTCTAATCACAATTAAGGGACAAACAATATATTTGTAGACATTATTTGTTACATCACTAAGAATCAGAAAAGAATCAGAATCCAAAGTTCATAAAGACCTCTTAAATATCAATCAGTAAAGAAAAACAACCCAGAAGAATACTGAACAGACAATTGGTAAAAGAGGGAACTACAAAATGACCAATAACTTGCAAAAAGCAAGGAAATGCAAATTAAATAATAGTGAGATACCATTTCACATCCTCAGTGCCAGGAATGTAGGAAAACAAGGATGCCAACTTGGTGGTCTGGAGTCCAGTTGAAAGTGTGTATTCCCTAACACTCAACAGCTTCCCTTCTTGGTATATACCCTGGAAAAAATCTTGTACATCTACACAGAGATCTGTACTAGAACATAAGGTGCAGCAGTGTTTGCAAGAGAGTTAAAAATAAGACACAAGAAGGTCATGAAGAGCTCACACACTGACTTGGGTGGTTACAGGTGCTGATCACGATCACCAGAAAAGAACGGATAGTTTGTATATGGAGCCCTGAAAACTAGCTCACTGAGTGACAAAAATTAAACAATCCTAACACTCCATCGCCTACAAAAATGGAATCCAAATGAATTAAATGCCTATGAGTATAAAGTAAATTCTAAAGTTTTAAATAAATAAATAAACAAACAAGAACTTGAAGTCAATCCCATAGGCACAAATCAAAATCAAATCAGTAATTTCAATTATGTTAGAATTCAGGTTTTCTGTTCAATTAAGGATCTATGACAAAGTTACCCTGCATGTGAGGAGATACTTTTTAAATATCAAAAAACAACAAAATATTAATAGCCAAACTATATCAAGATCTGAAAAATCAACCAAAAAAAATGTAAGTGACTCAGTGGAAAAATGAACAAAGGATATCATCGGGCAGTATTCAGATGAGAAAACTGCAATGCTAACAATCATTTAAAGAGATTTATAACTCAGTTCCCAAACTGGACAAATAAAACAATGAGATGTCACCTCACTCCCTATTTGCCTGGCACAAATTAGAAAGCTAGATAAAAGCAAGCACTGAGGAGTTCATGGGACATAAAAATTGGGACATAAAAACGCTCACCTGCCAATACTGGATTCTAAGATCCTGAAGCCACCAGAAGTATCTGGCAGCACTTAGTAACTGCTGGAACATGGGAGTCTCACTGGGAGGGTGAAAAAGTGTGCACACACTGCAGAGGAATGCTCTGGAGTCATTAGGATTCAGGTAAATTAGAAACACAGCAGCATAGAGGGGTCTTAAAAACATCACAGCGGGACCCCCAGGGTGGCTCAGTTGGTTAAGCCTCTTTCTGCCTTTGGCTCAGATCATGATCCCAGGGTCCTGGGCTCCCTGCTCAGCTCGAGCCTGCTTCTCCCTCTTTCTCTGGTTCTCTCTCTCAAATAAATAAAATCTTAAAAACAAACAAACAAACAAACAAACAAAAAAACCAAAACACATCACAGCGTCAGAGCCTGCCACTCCCCACCAATATCCTCACTGTGGAAATACACCAACTAAATGTTCACTAACACGGGAATTCATTATGACCTAATCTTTCAATGGAATGGACTCCACTGCATGTATTTACCAAGATGAACAAAATCAATACCCCGTGGCAAGTGACCAAAGCTTGGATATAAATGGTCAGTGCAACAACACAGCACTTGATGCTATTTTGCCTGTCCTTAAACATTCATTTAAATGATGTACTGCAGCTAATATTTCGGAAAGTACCTTTTCATATTTTTAATAAAAACGGGTGCTGGGAGTTTCCACCCCACCTGCAAAGGCACTGCTGACACTCAGAGGGCTAGGCGGTGAGTCCTTCCTTCAGCTTGTCACCGTTTATTTCTCTAAACACAATCTGGAGCAGACACGGTCTAATGTTCACTTTCAAACATCTAGGGGCTGGAGATGCAGGTTTCCATCACATTATTTTTTGTATTTTTCCATTTAAAGCCCCTCTCAGGAAACCCCAGGAGCTTCACCCCAAAAGTACAAAGCTGGGAGGGGTCGGGGTTCTGTACTCAGACTCACCTCTTTCCTTTTGGCCCGACTCAGGCCTAGGGTCTCCATCTCCTTTACCTGACGATCCCACCAGGGTCAGCTCCTCTGCTAGAGCTCTCGCTCTGAGAAGGAAACGAGGAAAACCTCCGCGGGGAGCAGCCGCAGTCGGGCTCCTGAGCGCGCTGCAAGCCGGCCGGGGACGCCAGCTTTGGCCGGGCGAGCAGCGACCACGCCAGGTGCAAGGGCGCCAGGTGTGCACGGAGGGGGCTGCGGGTGAACCCGAGATGCGGGGAAACAGGCCCCGGGCGGCGCCTGCGCGGCTTGGGCAGCCGGTGGGGGCGGGGCCAGCGTGGGGCGGGGCCGGCGTGGGGGCGGGGCCAGCGTGGGGGCGGGGCCAGCGTGGGGGCGGGGCCAGCGTGGGGCGGGGCCAGCGTGGGGCGGGGCCAGCGTGGGGGCGGGGTTCCTGCGGCCCGAGTCTCCGGACGCCCTCGGGGGCGGGGTCTGGGCTCGGAGGGGCGGGTGCTGCTTGGTGGGCGCGGACTCCGGATCCCGTGTGCCCCCCTCGGGAGGTCTCCCCCCACGCCCCCCACCGTGGAGTCTGCGCAGAAGGCCGCCGGCGTGGGAGGGGTGCTGCGGCGGGTAGGTGCGCGCGCTGCTCTCGCGCCCCGGCGCCCGCGGGCGATGGAGAGGCTCCGGTAGAGGTGGGACCTTGAGCGCCCCCGGGACCCGCCTCAGGAGAGAAGGGTCATCCTTGAGGCTGATGGGGTGGGGGGACCTGGGTAAGGCCGAGGAAGTGACACCCCTGGGGGAGAGGTCCCTTCAGTGTCCCTGCAGCAGCTCAAGATGTCACCCCTCTGCGTGGGCTCTCCTTTTAATTTGTCTGGGGCAGGCCGGCCTCGGTGTGTTATTAAAAAGTTCTCTCCAGGGACACCTGGGTGGCTCAGGGGTTGAGTGTCTGCCTTTGGCTCAGGACGTGATCCGCCGGTCCTGGGATCTAGTCCTGCGCCAGGGTCACTGCATGGAGCCTGCTTCTCCCTCTGCCTGTGTCTCTGCCTGTCTCTGTGTCTCTCATGAATAAAATAAAATCCTTAAAACAAAACAAAAAACTCTCCGCAGATAACCACGATGGGCTGAGAAGCGCTGATCTGGGCCGAGTCCCACACAGTAGTGAGTATCTTTTGTCATCACTAAAATGGGTTAATATTTTTCTGGAGTAATGAAGGCCCAGAGAAGAGATTGAATTACCCAGGATCCCACAAAGATTTCATGATGGTGGCTCAAGAAGTCCTCTTTAGCAGGTCATGCCTATGAAAGTGCTTTGCAATGTTACATAAATTAACAGAGAAAGCCTATTTATTGTGTTACATACCTGACGCTTTGTACCTGAGTCTGGGATTATGGACCCAGTATTACACTTGAGGAAACAGGCCCGGGAGGGTAGTGTCACTTACCCATTTGTAAATAAAATGAGAAGTCAGACATAGGGGCGCCTGGGTGGCTCAGTGTTGAAGTCCGCTTTTGGCTCCGGTGGTGATCCTGGGGTCCTGGGATCAAGTTCTGCATCAGGCTCCCTGGGGGGGGGGGGGAGCCTGATTCTCCTCTGCCTATGTCTCTGTCTCTCTCATGAATAAATCAAATCTTAAAAAAAAATCAGACATAGATCTGCTGGTACCACAGAAAGGTGAAAATTTTTAAACTTCACTTAATAACTTTAATGGATGCAGGTGTCTAACAAACTCAAGCAGGCACTTAGGATTGGCACCAAGATATAAAACAAACAAAACCCAGTCCCGTCCTCAGATTAGGCATTGGAGAAACCCAGAGGATCAGATGGCTGAGATGCAAGACCGGTGGGAAGGAGATGAGCTCTGGACTGAAGACCCTGCCTTTGCATTGGAGTGATGAGACACCTGATTCCTACAGGATGACAGGTTGCATCATTTTTACTTTCCAGAGAAATTCAATATAAGCTCAAGGAGTGTAGCACCTGCTCTTGGCCACATGCTCATTAACATGCTAACCAAACGCCTTTCTGAATAATGATCTCTGTCCTCCTTATTCCTGGTGAAGAAGAACATTCCAGTGAAGGTCAGAGGAGTTTGCTGCATTTCCAATTCCAGCTGCTTGGAATACTTTTCCTTCCCTGGGAGTCCCAGAGAACCAGTGCACAGACTCCACTTCAGGCTGGTGTTATGGGTGGGCATGTGTTCTGAACAAAAGATTCACGACAGCCATGTTTCAGTTTCAAAAAAGAAAGATAACTTTATTATTATTATTACAGAAACCTGATAGAAACAGATAAGGCAACAGAAAGCAATACATGAGAATAAGGCAAAGTTACATTAAATCAAATACTTAGAACATCCAACCTCATCATCTGGGGATGCAGGTGGGAATAGCCAGCTGGTAGCCAGATGGAGAGGCCTGGATGCAACTCCTGCCTCCGGTGAGACTTCCAACTAACCATCCCCAGAAGGGCCCTATTCACAGGGCAAATGACGGGGTCTGAATCTAAACACATGTTCCCCTACATACAGTTTGGAGCAAGCTGAATTTCCATGTTACCTGTTTCTGCATTTTCAAGGAGACTGGGCTGTGTGTCTTCCTCCCCTCTTGGATTCCATCAGGGGGTCAGCCCTGCCTGGAGCAGGAAGGGATGTGAGATTTGTAGCTCCTGGTGTTCAGAACAGAACAGCCAGTTCTGACCTGGAAGATGATGGATTTTAAATAACCAGGCTTCCAAGGGTATTCACACACCACAACTCTGACAAACACTTCTTGTCTATACAGGTCCAGGTGGTCAGTTATGGGGAACAAATCACAGAAACATTTATCCATATAGATGCGTGAGGGGCAGGGCTGAGAGGTGGGTGTGAAGATCAGTTCTCACAGAGTTCCAGGGGCTGAGGCTGTCTGTGTGGGCAAAGAGTGGAGTTACTGATGTTGCCAAGAGTTTCTAGGGGAGAAATTGGAACAATCTGCTATGGGCCAAGGCCATTCAGGGTGTCTCTGAATCTCTATCCCTCCCTGAGTTAGATGTAGAGACTTTAAACAATAAGTTTCTTTTTTTTTAAAGATTTATTTATTCATTTATGATAGAGAGAGAGAGAGAGGCAGAGACACAGGGAGAGGGAGAAGCAGGCTCCATGCCAGGAGCCCAACGTGGGACTCGATCCGGGGACTCCAGGATGGCGCCCTGGGCCAAAGGCAGGCCCTAAACCGCGGAGCCACCCAGGGATCCCCCTAAACAATAAGTTTCTAATGATAGATTGCAAAAATTGCCCTGGCTTCATTTCATCCTGTTCTGTCTGCATGCTTTTGCTTTTGTGATTTTGCAGCTTCTCCCATCAAGAAGTGGAATGTATTTCTCTATCCCTTGGATCTAGACTTGGCCAAGTGATTTAGCAAATGTCACCTAAGCAGATGCTTGAAAAGAGGTGCTTTGCAACGTCTTCCCCTTTTGGTTCTCTTGTAGCCCTGAAACAACCATGTGAAAGAGGTAAGCTTGCCTGTTAGCAGGAGAGGGCACCCCAAGAAACCACCTGCCAACCCCCAGACTTATGGGTGAGGCCAGGCCTGATCACCAAACACCAGTGACTCCAGTTGTTACAGACACATGAGAAGGCACAACAGGGTTCAGCCACATACAGCCCTGACCTACAGCACTGTGAGTAAAACTGATAGTAGTTTTAAGCAACAAAATTTTGGAGTGGTTTGATGCAGAAATTAATACACATTCAGTGAATGGCCCTGAATGAGTCTTTTACAACTGTGACAGTTGTGTCATTCCTTCAGGAGAAGCAAGTGTTGCTTCTGGAGGAAAATCCCAGATGCATCCAGCTCCTTGTTCCCTGCTCCTTCAGCCTCCTAATTTTTAAAATTCTGTACCCCTCCCTTTCTCACATGAGGAAACACAAGTGGGGATTAATGAGATGATCTCCATTCCAGTGATGTTTTCATCTCCAAATAGCAACATTCTCAACCCCCATCTCCTGGGAATGATTCTCCCATCTGACCTCCAGCTGCCACGAAACTTTGATAGTTACCACATTATCAAAGCCTACCAAGGATCCAGCTCCTAGAGGGGTTAGCCAATGACAGCCAGAGCTACAGGAACAGAAGGGATAGAGGGAGTGGGGGAAGGGGAAAAAGGGGGCAAGAATATATCAACAGTCTTTTAAACAAACGTTCATATTCTATGATTCAGGCTAGGGAAAACAAGAGAGGTGAAGACCTAATTACATACAATGATGTTCACTTGAACATTACTTATAATTGCAAGAAACAATCCAAATGAGAGTATGAGACTGCTACAGTAACTTAAAACCACATATTAGAGTAATTTTTAATGCCATGGGGAAGCACCCACACTGAGAAAAACATGCAAGCTCTAACATATATATGGGGAAGGTGATTCTGCCAAAATCATGCCAGCAGTAACTATGTGTTGAGATCTTAAACTATGTCAAGACAGCTGGCTTAGCACACAGAATCTGGAAAATATCAACTTCTTTCCCAGTACTGAGTCCCCCAAGAAAATTTGTTTTTACTTTTAATCTCCTTCCCATTTGAAGCATATCACCGTAAGGCAATTTTAACCCTTCTTTCATACTTTACTAGTTATTGCCCAGGTGGAGCTCACTAGGTATGGCAGGCATCTGCACTCATTGCATCATCCAGGGTTATGGCTCAGATGAATAAGCAAATGTCAGTGGTTATAAGAGTCACTACATTGGTTTTCCTCCTCTTTCTTGCAGTTGGCAGAGACAATCGCAACTTTTCCTCACCGCCTACCCATGAGTTCATATGGCATCAAACAAACTGGGAGAACTCAGACCTCTTGACCTCTGGGTCACCCTGCAGGTCACCCAAAGACTCTTGGAAATCAAAGCTCTGAACCCATTGAGGGGAGATGGAAAAGACAGTGCGTGATCGTTGATATTCTCTTGCTTTCCCCCAGCTCAGGCTGACAATCTGCAGCATTTTTGCAGTTGTTCTATCTATTCACTCAAAGCAGATGTATTAAGTAGCCACTCTAAAAGCCCAGTACAAGAGCAGTGAAGAAGACAGACCACATTTCTGCCCTCACAGGATTTTCATTATATTTTCTATGGTGTTAAGCCAAGAAAGAGATTTTACTTCTTTCCTTACTCGTCTGGGGGAGGCAGAAACAAAGGAGAATGTTGATAAACCCAGAAATAGGGCCACACAGTATCCGAGGAGGAGGTCTTTGGGAAGGTAAAGATGTGGGATCCAGGTGTCATGTTGTAAAAGGATACAACTCCAATATCACAGTCCGAAAAAATCCCCACAACCAGGGGCTGCTCCCTCAGATAAAGGGAAGTTACGGGAGAGGTAAGTGCTACGTAGCCTTTCTTTTTGCATAGTCTAATGGCCCAGAATCCAGACTGAGGCTTTTGTATCACACCAACGTCCCTCTGAACACTATCCAAACAGACTCCTAAGTCCCATCCAGTTCCTTCTCCCACGTCCACTTCAAAGTAATGTCTTCCTGAGGTGAAGCCTTCACAGCCCAGAATACAGGGTAAGACACTAAATCTCTTAGAAGAATTTTTCAGATTGTCCTGGAGGTATCCACGAGTCACTTGTCTCCGATCCTCAGACAGAATTAGCTCATGATGAGCTGTATCTGGATCCAGGGTCACACTGACTGAAAAAAAAATAAGTAAGTAAGTAAGTAAGTAAGTAAATAAGTAAGTAAATAAATAAATAAATAAATAAATAAATAAATAAATAAATAAATAAATAAGACACGCTTTGTTGCTGTTGGCAAGAGCACAGTTTAATTTAAATAAAACCAGCCTGTGCTCAAACCCAAGCATCCTCTGTGACTAGCCAGTAAGAGCTTAGGCAAGTCATCCTCCAAGACTCGGTTTGTTAAATATGAAGTAGAAATTATCATATATGCCACAAAGAATGGTGGGGGAATTGAATGAGCTAATGTATGCTCAGTGCTCAGAAAAATTCCTGGAATATGGTAAGTGCCCAATAAGTGCCCCATAAGTGGTAGTAATAATAATATCATCCTCCTCATCATCACCATCTTAGTCATTCAGAGGAGCCAAGGCCCGGAACTAACCAGAGCTGACATGGTTACTATCCTCTCCAAAGGCAATGGGAAGGACCAGAGGAGACCACAGGGCAAAAAGAAGCAGAGTTCAGAGTATTTAGTATCCCAAGACCCTCCCCACTGGCTATTGTTTGGATGGTCTGCCTTCCTCTGCCTTTGGCTACCCTCTCCTACAATTAGTGCCCTCCACCTGCTACTGAGGCCCCAGGGAGGTGATGAGGCTCCCTACCTACTCCTAGCCCTGGCTGCTTCACTCTTCCTTATTAATAACCCCAATCGTCATCTTTGTAGATAACCCATTTATTAAATGCTGTCCAATCAGTCCTTATTATGAGCCTGACTCAAAAAAGCTTGGAGCTTCAATTTATATTATCTTAATGATTCAGGAAAACCCAAGTTAAGAAATTAAAATGCTTACAGGTTGGCAATACCACTTGAAGGAGAAGATACCAAATTGGATTTTTAAAATTCTACCTCATGTTGCTTATAAGTGACATAACAAAAAGACATAGAAAGGCTGATAGACACCCCCTTCCCAGAACCAGAGTCTATAAAGAGAGAACTAACACCCGCAAAAAAAAAAAAAAAAAAAAAAAAAAAAAAGGCTGATAGTTAAAGGATGGATAATACAGTTATATAGATGTTACAGTTATATAATTGCATCAAAAGGTATTAAGTCAAAGTATTATCAAGGATGAAAAGGATTACCTAAAAGAGAAAAATATATAATTCACTGGGAAGATATCCTAATTCCAAACAAGCATGCGGTAAGTCTCAAAATATATGAAGTGAAAATTACAGAATTACAAGGAGAAACTCACAACTCTACAGTCACCATGAGATATTTTAACATTCTTTTTTCCCATAATTAATAGATCAAGCAGGCAAAAGGAAGATATGGAAGATCTGAACAATCCAACAAGCCCAATCTAACAAATATATGTAAAGTTCAGCAACTAATAGAGAATAGGCACTATTTTCCAGTACAGATGGAATATGTACTAATTGAGTAAAGACTAGTCAGAAAGCAAATCTGAACAAATTCCAATGAATCCATACTGCATAAACCACATTCTCTGACCTCAATACAATTAGGTTAGAAACCAATTAAAAAAAAAAAAACAGTAAAAAATATTTTAATTATAAGGAAATGTAAATGTTTCTAAATCATAATATGATGATATACACACTTGAGCAATAATAAATACTACATTTAAAAATTATACAATGAAGCTAAGGTGGAATTTTTGGGAAAATTTATACCTTTAAGTGCTTATTTTAGAAAAAGAAAAAAGCTGGAAATTAGGATGCTAACTAGCTTAAAATAGGAAAAGAACAGAGAATGGGGTGCTTGGGTGGCTCAGTACACTGGACGCCCAAATCAGCTTAGGCTCAGGTTATGATCTGAGGGTCATGAGATGGAGCCCCATGTAGGTCTCAGCACTTGAGATACTCTCTCCCTCTCCTTCTGCCCCTCCCCCACTCACACATTCTTTCTAAATAAATAAATATATAAATAATCTTTTAAAAAAAGTAAAAGAACATAGAAACCCAACAAGACTTTTTCTTAAAAAAAGGAAAATAAAGTCTAAACAATAAACCAATGAAATGAAAGGAAATAAGAATTCAGTGAAGAGAGAAAAGCCAACAGTAGCTTTCACAAAAAGACTAATATAATAGGCACAGCTCTAAAAAGATTTATTAAAGGAGAAAAAAGAGAGAGGACAAAATTTGAATGAATATAGAAATTTAAAAATTAAGATAATCTATGATAAACTTTATGCTATAAATAAAATTGAAAAAAATCAACCTAATGAATAACTTTCTAGAAAAACAGTTCTTAGGAAAACCCATTCAAAAGAAAAATGTGAACAGACTTAACATAAAGAAATATAATAAGGAATTTAAAATTTACACACAGATAATAAAACATGCACATAACATCAAGGGACCTTGTCAATTTTTAAAGAAATTCTACCAGTCGAGGGATAGATAATGGCAATCTTATATCAAATCTTCCAAAGAATAGAGAATTACAGAGCCCTGTAACTTACACAGATGTAAAAATCCTAAAAATACTGTAATTAATAAGAAATCAAATTTTACATATACATATAAAATTATATTTTATATAGACATTTAATTTACATTTTATATATGTATATACTTTGTGTATTTAATGTGTTTATTATACATATTATATATTTTTACAATATATCATGTAATTATGTGATAGCATTATTTATATGTAAATTATATAATCTCATTATATAATTCAAGTCATCTAATATGTATCAATATATACTATAAGTCACACAGAATATATTTTACATCAAAAATATAATCTATATATTATATATCAAATGTTTTAATATATTATTAGATATATAATATTCTGTGTGTGTGTATAATTGTATGAAAAGACTGAGCTGTTTTTATTACCAACTAGACAGAGTCAAGCAGTCAAGGTGAAGAGCCATCTTACAATATTATTATCAACAGAGCTGGTACAGTATCAGTTATAGTAATGAGAAAAGAAGATGTCTGGAGAGGGACACTTACCAGGAAAACATATGACCCACTTTATATGTGAGGAGGTCTGATGTGTAAGCAGCCTATCCCGACACACTTAATAACTGTCTCCATCATCACTCCATCATAATCATAATACTATCAGAGTTTGGGTGACAGCTAAACTTTACTTACTAATGTCAGGATTCCTATTTACCTAATGGACTATTTGTTTGTTAACTGCTTTATGCAACTAACCCTTATCTAGCAATCTAAGTGAGGCACAATAATGATCTTCATGACAAATTAATATTTGGGCATCAGACCTATGTTATATATACTATAAAACAAAAATATCAAAATTTAGCTTTTTCTGAGGCTGCAACTATGGTTTAACGTTAGAAAATAAATTATCATAATCACAAAATTAACAGAGGAGAAAAGCCACATGATCCTATTAATTAATGCAACTAACTCATTGAGAAAATTCAATGCCCATTGATGATGATGGCACTCTTTGGAATCAAGGAGTCACAGACCTTGAATAAAAATGCATCTTGAAACCCTATATATCAAAAGATAGACTGAAAACATAAAATTCCATACATATGCCAGAGGTACTAGCTATAATGGGTTCCCTTGAGTCAATAAGAGAAAGAATCCAACAGAAAAATGCCTAATGATTGAGAGCAAATCATTGGTAAATCACAGAAGTCTAAAGGGCTAATGGACTTACAAGAGGCTTGACCTCACTGGTGAAATCATAGAACACAAATTAAGTCCACAATCAGGTATCATTTCAGATCCATCAGATTGCCAAAAATTATAAATTATAAGCAAAAACTCAGGAAGATGTGGAACGGTGAGAGCTCTGATGTTGTCGGCAGGATAAAAACTGATACAATTTCAAGATCTGCTATACTAGTCAAATTAAGATATGCATCCCTACACAGCAGCATTTTCAATTCAAGGCATATGCTCAGAGGAAACCATTCACAGAACACAAGGACACATCAGTAAGAATGTCCACAATAGTAGGTGTACACCAGCAACAAACAAAACCAACTATACATAAACTTCAAAGTCCCCTCCACAACGTGGATTAAAAAACAACATATTCCTTTTTTTTTTTTTTTTTTGCCACAGTACAAAGTGATTAAGAGAGTGAGTTCAGAGAGATACTACTTAAGTTACCAATCATTGCTTATCTGTGTCTTCGTTTCCTCATCTATAAAGTGAAAAATGCTTCCTACAGAAAGGACTGTTGTATAAAACAGGTTAACACATGCGAAGCTTTTCTCATCTGCCATGGAAAGAGTGCTTGGTATATTTCTTGGTGCTGCTGAGACTGTATGTTGCTACACTGGAACAAGTAATATGCATTAAGATTAACAAAAATCCCAGGAACCCCAATGCTAGGTATATGCCCACAAGTATGAAAACACAAGGATGTAAGGTTGCATGGCCCAGGCAGTTATTACAGCAATGTTGTAATACACGAGTGCTGGAAGCAGCCTGAAGCTCCAATGGTAGGGATATGGTTACAAATAATTATGATATACTTATTAATATTTGCTTTAAAAAAAGCAATGAGTGACATTCTATATAGCAAATGTTTGTAAACAAAACAAAAAAAACAAACATAGAGAAAAACATAGATCTTGTTATCCAGAAAAGTAAGATTGGAGAGGGGTAGGAGAAACCTTGAATTTTTCTTCATACTTATCTGTGTTGTTCGATTACAATATATTTGTGTTACTTTTGAAATAAGAAAAGTTTTAGGGATCCTGGGTGGCGCAGCGGTTTGGTGCCTGCCTTTGGCCCAGGGCGTGATCCTGGAGACCCTGGATCGAATCCCACATCGGGCTCCTGGTGCATGGAGCCTGCTTCTCCCTCTGCCTGTGTCTCTGCCTCTCTCTCTCTCTCTCTCTCTCTCTCTCACTGTGTGCCTATCATAAAAATTAAAAAAAATAAAAGTTTTAATAATAAGGGCTCTAAAAAAGAAAGGAAATTATCTAGTTAAAAGATGAGACAATTTAAGAAAGAGATTGACTTGCACAATGTTGTAATCTTCTGTAAAAGCCAAGGGTAGACAAATCAGCTCAGTGACATCTGAGTATGATTTGTACAGAGTCCTATTTTTTCTTTTCCTGAATCTTTATAGGATCAAACACAGAGTTGCTTTGCTTTATAGTTGTTCTTGTTGTTTGTTGTTTTTAACTTGAGGGAAAAACAAATACAGGTCCATAATCCTTATCTCAATTCCCTGGGGCCAAATGGTTTTTGGATTCAGAATTTTTTATCGATGTTGTTCTACTGTGTAATAAATGCAGCTGATATTTTGATAAGGATTGCATTAAATCTGTAGACTGCTTTGGGTAGTATAGACATTTTGACAATATTTGGTCTCCCAATTCATGAACCTGGAATATCTTACCATTTATTAGTGTTGTCTTCAAATTCTTTCACCGATGTTTTATAGTTTTCAGAGTACAGATTTGTCACCTCCTTGGTTAAGTTTATTCCTAGGTATCTTAATAATTTTTATGCAATTCTAAATAGGATTGTTTCCTTATTTTCTCTTTCTGCTATTGCATTATTAGTGTATAGAAATGCAACAGATTTCTGCATATTGTTTTTGTATCTTACACCTTTACTAAATTTAGTTCTAGTAGTTTTTTGGTGGTGTCTTTAGGGTTTTCTATATAAGATATCATGCCATCTACAAATAGTGAAAATCTTACTTCTTCCTTATCAATTTGTATGCCTTTTACTTCTCTTGTTTGATTACTGTAGCTAGGACTTCCAGTACTATGTTGAATAACAGTGGTGAGAGTGGACATTCTTGTCATGTTCCTTACTTTAAGGGTAAAGTTCTGTTTTTCACCACTGGGGAGTATGTTAGTATTGATTATTTTCTTCAGGTTATTAACTGCTTCTGTATTTGGGTGCTCCCATGTTAAGTGCATAGGAATTCAGAATACTTTTGATGTTATGAAGTATATATGTATATTCTAAATTATGTGCCTACCTCTACCAGGTCTTAAGCAGTACCTTGTGATCAAATGCATCAATATTTCTGCAGTAAAATATATATTCAAACTAAGTGGGATAAATAAAGACTTCAAACAGTCTCATATTAGTACAGCTCAGTTTTGGCCACTGTGGAAGACAGACACAATGATAGCCTTTCAGAGTCCCTGCCTTCTGATGTTCCTGCTCTTATACAATTCCTTCCCATAGAGTGTGAGCAGGACCTGTGAATTGCCTCTGAATAACAGAATATGGCAAATGGGATGTGACTCCTATGATTGTATTTCATTATATGTGACTCCATCTTACTAAGAGACATGCACTAGAGACTCTTCTGAGCTCACTTTGAAGAAGTAATTGGCCATGTTGAGAGGCCCATGTGCTAAAGAAATGAATTCTGCCAACAACCTGAGTGAGCTTACAAGAGAATTCTTCCCCAATCTAGTCTCCAGATGAGAACCCAGCCTGCCCAACCCCTTCATATGCAGCTTTGTGAGGCCCTAAGCAAAGGACCAACTAAGCTGTACCCAGATTTCTGACCCACAGAACTTGTGAGATACTATGTATGTGTTGTTTTAAGCTGCTAAATTTGTTTACTGGAAGAGATAATAGAGTCACCAGATCATTTTAGGTTAGGTCTGCTTTTGTAGCCAAACAAGTTTTTAAAAACTTTGAGTTTTCAGAGCTTTTAAAATGTTGTAATTATAAATAAGAGATTGTGGAAATATAGTAAGCACTGATTAGGAGAATCAATGGAGCAAAATTTACCAATTGAAATTGGAATTGGAATTACCAATTTGGAATTGGTAAAATTTGGTTTTCATCATGGTTCTAATATTTACCATCTGTGTTGTCTGGGTCAAGAGCCTAAAATCTTTTGAACCAAAGTCCATAATATTCACTTATCTTTCTTACCTTGCTCTGAAAATTGATTAAAATATTAACCACAAACACTATGTCCCAGTCACTGCACTAAGGACTTTGTACTTGTTGACAAATTTACTTTTCATGACAACCCAATGAAGTGGGAATAGTTCATATCTTCATTTTTTCAGCTGGGGAAACTAAGGAAGTTATTTGCCTGGGTGACACAGTTATTATATGGGAGATCAGGAATGTGAAGGGTCTGCACAGATAACCAGTACGCTATGTCCTTATCTAAGCACTGGAGTATGCTAACAAGGGAGAGTAAGACAGTTACACTAAAAATCACTAAACAACCTCTCTGCTGTGAGCCTGCCCAGGGACAGGTGGTGAATGTGATCACAACATAAGGTCCCTTCCACCCTTAGCATTTAGGGATTCTTCACATACCTTGATAGCTCCGTAACATTTTCTTCACATCAAAATATAGCTCAGAAACACTGCACACAGTATGAGGTTCCAAATAGTGGGCCTCTGGTATTTCCAGCGTCACAGCTCAACTCCTAGAATAAGCAAAGGCCAAGGGCTTCTTCAGTGATACACTCAACTCTATATACCCATACCTCTTCCCTCATGCATTCATATAGGACTTATCTGCGCAAAGTATCTTTCACATCCTACAGAGAAACAAAGACAAAAAGTGAATGTGGAAACATCAGTATTTCATGAGGCTTTGCACATGCAGCTGGTCTCTATAAATGTTCCTTCCAAAAAAGTAAATAGAGTGACTCCAGCTTTAGCTATTGATGAATACTCAGATAGAATGATTCCCATCCCAGCTCCCTGGGTATTCAGAATGGCAGGATGTTTATCAACCTCTGAGTCTGTTATCTTTCTTGCTGAGATCTGTGGGAACCTGTGGTGTCTACAATCACAGTCTGTGGGAGGCTTAGGGAAGAGGCCTAGGAGGTTTCCCCATGCTTCCTTTGCTAAGACTTGCTTCCAGTGACCTAATTTCTTTCAGAGTGAGCCCATATTAAAGACCACTTATCATTAAGTGTCCTTAGTGGTGAATATATACATAGCCTCTGAGAATGTGCCACTAAGATGATGGGAGCAGGTATCATGTGGTGGTGCAACAGTCATGCTATGGTCTCATGCTTACAGTATAACCTCAAGATCTACCAGTGGGAACTAGAATTAATAGCTCCGGGCACAGTTATCTTAATGGGCTGGATCTTTCATATAGCAGAAAGAAGGCCCCTTAAGGGCTGTGAAGGGCTCTACAAGCAAATTAGGGAAAAGACTGTCACTCATGTTGGCTGCCCCACTTTATCACCACCAGTCACCTGGCGGAATATTTCAGGAGGCAGTTTGACAGTCAGGGTTCTGTGCACATGGAACAGAGACTAATGGTAGCAAAAGTTACCCTATGATTCCATTTAGCCAAGGACCCCACCACATCCATCCAGAAGGGCTATATTTTCCTGATTCACATAGATTTTTCTGATTCACTACAAACAAGTGAAGGCTACCCTAGAAATACTGAGGTATACATAAAATAAACATTTCTTTAAATTCCCCATACCAGTGTGCCACTTTTAAGTGAGGCAGGCAGGCCTCATGAATCAGCCCATATTCCCTCACCCTTCTTCTCTTAACAGTTCAAGAGTTCTTTCCCCCAAGTACACAACCCCACCTGTAGCAACTTCTGGGGTGACCCCTGACATTTCTCCTCTAGTTCCAGGATGTGACTCTTGCGCTCTTGATTCTTCTGTTCCAGAGTGGCCTCATTATCTCAGTCTCCTTAGAGTCTGCTCTCTCTCTTTCTCCAGTCTCCAGAGATAAGACTTCTCCTCTTCTAGCAGGAAGCTCTGAAGATTCTTAAAGTCAGACTGAATTTTTTGTTTCTGAATCTCTATCTTCTCCTAGAGTCAAGAAAGTATGCTCAGACGGTAGAAACAAGCCAAATGTCCACCAATGAATGAATTGATAAAATGTGGTACTTTGATAATGGAATACTGCTAAGACTTAAAAGGGAATGAAATGCTGATGTATGCTATGACATGGATGAATCTTGAAGACATTATACTAACTGGAGGTTGAGAGGAGAAAGAAATGGGGAGTTAGTGTTTAATGGGCAGTTTCAGTTTGGGGTGATGAAAAAGTTCTGGACATTAGTTTCCACTATTAGTTCCCACTAATAGATGGCAGTGATGATTGTACAACAAAACAATACTTAATGCCAATGAGCTGTGTACCCTTACAAATGATTAAGATGGTAAATTTTATGTTATGTGCATGTTAACATACACATACAGAGAAGAAAGTTTTCTCAGCTACTTAGTCATTGGAGCTGGAAGAATGTCACAAATATAACAACAGAGTCATGCCTAAGAAGTAGGCACTCAGATGTTGGAGAGTTATCATGATTCTCTACAGTTGCCTGATTGATTTCCTTCTTCTTCAACCAAGGTACAAGAGGAAGGAGGGTCAGTGGTGCCAGATAATTTAATCATGGAATTAGGGCTGAGGTCAAACACTTTATCAGTTACAGAGGAAAAAAAAAATCTGAGTTTTTATTTGGGATGTAAGGAGGTATTTCTGAGCCTGAGGAAATTTCTTGAAGTGAAAGCTTGTAATAAACATCACTGTGACTGGAGTCTAAGACAACCAGGCTAGTAGGGAAATCCATGGTCTCAGCAGGGGGAGGTCTGAGTGGCAGGCTTTTATCATAGTTAACTGAGAAATAGTCACCACCAGCCCAGGGTCTAAGTAATTATCTTTATGTGTAAGACTTACAGAGGCCAAGTGATACATCTCTTGGGACTTGGCTTTCATTTTGGGAGATACAGAATTGCAATTTCTGCCAGTGCTTCCCCAATTCAGACAGTGTTTTGATGACTGAGATGATGTTCTAGAAGACTCATGGATGCGGTTTCTGTATATATTAGTTAAAATCAAGATCCTCCCCACTGTCCAAGAGCCAGAAAGGGAAGTGAGAGCATCCTCAGAGTTTAGCAACCAAAGGGCAGAGGATGGAAGAGACCCCTGAGAGAGGCTAAATGGCTCACAAGCCTAAGGCATTTGGCTACAAATTGATGGATTACATAAATATTTCCATTAAGGAATGCCCCTCTGATCATGGGGAGCTGGTCAGCCATGGAAATCATCTTAAAGACTCCTAGTCTGCAGTTTAAATGTGCAAGTTCTTGCAACAGTTATGACCCCTCTTATAAATCAAATAGACTCCTTTTATCAGCCTCACCAGCTGAGTAATATGAATCTCAACTTGGAGTTTTTCTGTTTCCTTAATGTTCACAAAGATTAATTTGTGAACCTGTGAGGCTGGGAGCCACAGCCTGCACTCTGTGTGCTAAGTGTGGTAAAGTATTAAAGTTGAGTCCTTCAAACCAGGAAGGAACTTTGAGGTATTTAAAATATGAGACCTAGTCAAGATGGCTCTAACTTAAATAGATATCCCAATTCTGCTTCTCCTAAGGTATCAAGAATCCCAGTCAATTACAACTGAGAAGTTGAAGATATTAGACATAAATTCTTACAGATGTAGACAATGAGGGACATAAAAACAAAGGAGAGTTCCTTTTTTGGGTTTCATCTGGTTCCCTGTGGTCTGGTTTAGTGAAAATAAATTATCATTGTGTTCTGTCAATCCTGTCCTATTTTTACACTCCAGGATAGAAAATGGCTTGAGATCAATAAATCCAAATTCTTACATTCCATTCACTTATTTGCTTTGTTGTGAACACCTTCCGTTTCATACATTCCTCTTCTAGTTGCTTCAAATTTGTCACAGCATTCTGAAGCTTTTCCTGAAGGAAAAATTCAGTGAATAAAGTCAATTCAATTTGATAACTCTTCAGTAAGCACATAAAGGGAACCCCAGCCCTCCAGACTATCAGAATAACACTGAATATACATTGAGTTGTTACAATAGTCTAGGAAGCACACTAAGGACTATATGTGCAATCAAATATTTGATTCTCTTGGCAGCACTGAATGATTGGTAGGATTTTAATGTCATTTCTGTGCAGTAGACACTGAGGCTTAGGAAGGGGTTAAATAATTTGCCCAAGATGCTACAACTGGTCGATGGCTGAGCTGTGATTCCAACCTTGTCTGCTAACCCAAAGCCTGAGCTACATCCACCACTATAGTCTTCCCAGGGAAACGCTTCACACGCAACAAGCTAATCATCTTCTAAAAGAAGATTTTATAAAGTAATATGTTGAGCCAAACGACCAATGCCAGAGTGTCTAATACACACAGAACTTTGTGTTATGGTGAGTAGGGAAGGAAAGCCCAAGATGTCAGCTAAAGTAACTGGAAACACTTAATGGAGGAGGGAGGTTCTGATATCTTTGAAGAGTGCTAATTCATGAAGCCAATCTAAAATGATTTTGTATGTATATCAAGCTTTTGGGTTATTTTTCAAAATAGTTTCTCACATTTCCATGGAAAGCAATTTTAAAATGACCCGAATTGCTGATTGTGTTCAATACTAAAAGAATCAAATCCTGTCTTCTGTAAACCCAATAAGTATACTCATCTATTCTTGAGTCCTCTCAAGAAAGGGCCCTCTGAAACTTGTCAAAGACAGTATTGCCATGACTACCCAGGGAACTCAGAACCTTACTACAAGCCCACCTCCACCTCATAGGGGAGGGAACAAGGAGCCCCACACTAGGAACCTTTTCCTCAAATATAGGCAGGTCAGAGGGAGAATAAGGTAGCAGGACTGTGCCCTTTCTTCATTCCCTATAGCAAAGGCCAGCCTTCCTTTACTGCTTCTGAGTGAGAAACAGGAGTTGCTCCAAACCTCTCCCTCCATTTCATCTTCCATGAAAAATCATTTCCAAATCCTTTAGCTCCCCAAGCTTCCATCTTGCCTGAAACTGTCCCTTTCCTCCTTTTTATAGGTATAATCTGAACTTTACTCTTTGATACTCGGAGCAGTACTTGCCAAAGCCCTCCAACCCATTCACTCACCTTGTAATCTTGGGATACGTCTTCGATGAGAGCTGTGTGGTGCCCCTTGTGCCGCGGTGACCGCTCACAGCACCAGCATATGAGCTGGCTCTCGTCTTCGCAGAAGAGATGGAGGTGCTCTCCGTGTTCCTCACATGACATTTCACGTTCCATCTCCTTGATGGCTTCAATGAGACTTCCCAGTTGCTTACTGGCCGGAGGCTGGACAACTGAAATGAAGCCCGGCAGTGGGGACAGGGGAACATATTTGGCGATGGTTCTGCGTGGCCTAGGTTCTCAAGGAAGCTGATGATGCACAGTGTGCAGTAGCTATGTCCACAGCTGATGCTCATAGGCTCAGACATTAGTTGCAGGCAGATAGCACATGTGGCTTCCCCCTTCATCCTCTTGGTGATTGGGGCAGAAGCCATGGCTTTTCCTGATAAGTTCTAATACTGGATCTAGAGGCAGAGGTGAAAATCCACAGGAATGGAATTATAGCTTACTGGCTGCCACTGGCCTCCATGGATCTTGGAGTCTTCTCTCTAGAGAGAAGAAATGGATTGGAATTTAGATGGTACATAAAATGAGGCTGTGTTGTGGGAAATGGTAGTGATGAGCACATGAGGGCACTTCTATTTAAACGAATTAAAATTAAATAAAACTTAAAATTCAGTTTCTCAATTCCATAGCCATATACCAAATGCAGTGATAGAGACTGGTGGCTGCATGATAGGTGCTACACAACACTCCAGGGTTGCAGAAAGTTTTCTTAGACCAAGCACTGACAGAGAACAGGAAAGGCTTCCTCCTCAAAGTGGTAGCAAGAGAGAACTCTGTGAGGGTGTGTGAAACTCTTTCCTACTCTAATGAACACCAAGAATAACGAGTACCAGAACGATTTCTTTGTGACTGGAAGTAACCCTGGGGTAACTGGGGCTACTGTGTATGTTCTTTCAGAGGAAAGATATTGTTGTGGATATAATAACTCATTTTCTCAGAAGAAATAGATTTTTGCTTCCATATTATTTCCTCTCTGGCCACATAAAAAGCAGACTGAATGGCATAAGTTAATTTAATACAGTTTCAGGTGAAGTCTCCCACTATTCCTGGGATAGGATAGCAGAATAGGATAGTCAAGATCATCTAAGATTGGCTGTGGACAATTGCAGTTGGTACTCTCCCCTACACATTGGGAACCATGTCAAAATTTCAAGAAGTGCTACCAGAAAAAATCTTGTTTGCCTATCTCAAAAGCTGTTCCTACCTTTTCTCCTGATGTAGAGCCTTTATTTGCATTCCAGGGGGTAGCCCCGACTCATGTGACTTGAGAAAGATACATTACCCATGCCCCAGCAAGAAATTCTAATTGATTTAAGCCAGTCAGACATTGTGATCCAGTTTGCTTGTCAGTTATCGTGTCTGAAGTGGGCATGCCACTGCATTTCTGCCCAGGGGGATATGAGAAACCTTCAGGTTCTTGGAGAAAAGGCTCTTCTCTTGTTATCAGAGGCACATAGATGAACAGTCCCTCTCCTTCTGCTCAATGCTGTTGTGTCTGAATGGGGTCCTGAGAAGGCTGCGGGCAGCTTATGACATGAGAACTAATCTGCAGATGAGAGACATGCCAAGCATGGCAGAGAGGAAAGAGAAAGCTCTGGGCCACAGGCAGAGGCTTGTGTGGCGTGAACCGCAAAAGGAAATTTTAAAGAAGTCAGCTGGAAGGGTATCTGCATTGGGCGACATGGCTGGGTAGGCATGCACAGTTTGCTGGACACGCACACATACAAGCACACGTTTATATATGTGCAGCAAAGAATTTGGCAAAACATCATGTTCTTCAGTTTTCTTCTACTGTTGCATGTATGTATAAATTATCTCCCTCATGGGACAGAATCTTGTAGTGCTGGGTTTCAGAAATGAAAGTGAAAATTAACCACTTTTATCACTTTCATTTACAAGTGAAAGGAAAATTGTGCAATGGCAACACTGAAAAATTTCCCAGCCTGTCATGGTCGCTTCCACTTTTAAGAACTTGGAGATTACATTGGGTCCACTTGGATAATCCTGGACACTCTGCCTGTTTCAAGATGAGCTGATTAGCCATCTTAATTCCATCTGTGACCTTAATTCTCTTTCTGTATGTAACAAAGCATAGTCAAAAGTTCCGGGTATTAGGGCAAAGACTCAGATCCTTGCCATCTTAATCTTTCTTCCATTTTAGGTTGATTCAAAAATTTATCCATTTGGTAAACATTTGAGCACTTGCTATGGAAATGTAAATGAGACATAGGCCCTGCACCTCAAGGAAGTAATGATTTAGTAATGTCTTCCTTACAAAATGTTATAATATGCAGCATTCTATTCAATAATAAGGGAGATGTCATTCTAAATAGTCTAAATAACCTGTTGCAGATATTCCAGATGTGTATGTGCATGTTTTTCATTTTACAGCTGACTAACTGAAAGTTTACTGAGGCAAAGCTACTCTTACCCAGGTGCGCAGCTGGGAAAACTAGTGAATTGTGATTTTCTTGCTTGTCCAATGGTTTTTCCTCCATATCAGTGAATGCTTTATGCATGAAGAATCCGGGTCTTGTTTTTGTTTTATAATGACTTACAGACATGTAAAACAAAATACGAGCAGGGCTTTTCCTGTTTTCACAGAATTTCAGCTGAGAATGGTGGGTGACAGATCCTCACTGAATCTGTGAAGTTCAGTGACTGTCCTCGCCAACAGTCTAAAGACGATAAAGACTTATTGAAGTTTTCTTTGAAATACATCGAGAATATATATGTATGTGAGTGCCTGTGAGTATATGAGTGGCTTTTCCTCCTTCCTCATCCTGGTTGAGAGACACTTCCATGACTACTGCCTAAAGAATTCTAAAGGCGGGGCCTTGGCCAGAGTTACCCATTAGCACGGCAAGGAGAAAGGGTAGCAGAAAAACATGCCAGTTTGGGGGATGTTTGGATATGTGATTTCGTGGATCAGTGGCTATTGCACAGAGGAGCTATGCCTGAGTGAACAGACAGGTCCCTCTCTGGAGGGCAGGGAACCTCAGCAGGGGCTTGTGTGGCATGAACCCCACAAGGGATTTTAAAAGAAGTCAGCTGGAAGAGTATCTGCATCAGGGGATCCAAAATCCTACCAGTGAGATCCAAGAGAAAGCGTGCCTTAACAGTGAACAACAGCTATTTCTCAAGAATGACAGTTACTGTGACCGTGCCCTTTCTCTGAGCCAGCAGCAGGATGGAGAGGAGGAGAGGAGGAAAGAAGGAGAGAGAAAGGAAAGAACACACACAGCCCTCCACCCCATTCCCCTCCCTGATTTCAGTGCCTGCATATTCTTCTGTCCTCGCCAACAACTTTGTGCTAAATGGCTCTCTAAAGGACAACTTTTAATTTTAAACACAGTGTTTCTCCAATTTGGGTTTCTAAGTTTCTGTGAGTTTCTGAGTCTAAAGGCTCAAGTTATGTCTTGGAGATCAGGTTCCTGACTTAGAGACTTGGTTATTTATTTTTTTCACAATGTTCCCTCAGTATAATAATTTGTATTTAGAAAGCTATATTCATTGACATTGAAAAATCTATAAGACTTCATGTTTTATAGTTTAAAATAAATAACCTTGGGGAACCCTGGGTGGCTCAGTAGTTTAGCGCCTGCCTTTGGCCCAGGACATCAGGCTCCCTGCATGGAGCCTGCTTCTCCCTCTGCCTGTGTCTCTGCCTCTCTCTCTCATTCTCTGCCTCTGTGTGTGTGTGTGTGTGTGTGTGTGTGTGTGTGTGTGTCTCATGAATAAATAAATAAAATCTTTAAAAAAATAAAAAATAAAATAAATAACCTTGACTTGAGGAGACTCTTGTCAAAATAAATACCACATGCACAGGCAGGAGTATGTCAAGATTTGTGTCTCATAATTGTGAGTAAACATAGTAAGAACCTTCACTTTGGGTTTTGCCATTTTGTCCTTGGGATTTTTTGCACAGGCCCAAAGTGGAGGTGGTCTCTGAACTTTAGGAAATGAAATGGGGTCACTGTGGTAGCAGATAAAACAATTTCTTGTCTTGGTGATGGGCACTGTCTCTGTATACAGTGGCTCTGGTCTGTGTGGGTCCATGGCTAGAGCTGGCCAGGACAGTAGGTGACTGGAAGGAAGGAAATCCCTTATGTTCCTCCTTATATAGGATAACTACCTCTGCTCTTTTCAAAATGTACAGACAGGGTTATCATCTTTGCATTTCTGAACATGTACAGGGAAACCTAGATACTTGCAAACTTGATTTGTAAGTACACCCAACTGCTTCCCAGCACAGCTGACCCTCAAATAAAGCTGGTAAAGTAATACACAGTACAATATAACCTAAATTGATCTTGGATCTTCATATATGCATCCTTTGGTGCTGGCAACCATCAGTGACTTGAAGATTCTTCCTTTGATCAGGTGACGATCCCTTAGTCAAATTGAGGCAAGTAGCCATTGTTGATTATAAATTTTCAAAATCACCTATTCCTTCTAACCAACGACAATGGAGACAAAGTGAAGAAAACACAGCATGTGATTAAATAGAGTTTCACCCCAGAAAAACAGTCTGCTGAAAAGTTTTTGGTCTCAAAATGCTAATACAGGAGTGAATCAACTGGGAATGGAATTCATATGAAGAAAATTATGAAGCTTTTTCTCAGGGAATGGACAAAGTATTTCTCAACATTCCTGAAGTCACCTGAAACTGCAATGCATTTCACCACATTTCAGCAAGATAACAAAAGCATGCGGTGGGGACAATGGCTTGTCTTATACATATTTGTCTGTGTGAGGATGAAATAAACCATCAGTTATGTGGAAAATCTGTAAATATTATTGCAAAAGTTATTGACATTATAGATTATACTTATTCATTGCTTACTGGCAAAGGAATTGTGCAACACACTAGCTTTTATTCATTTTATTATTAACAAATTGTTGGCAAAAGGCCTCGATAATGTATTTCCTTTTAAACACCAGAGAAAGTATTGAAATAAAAGCAAGCTATTGTTTGTTTTTAAATTTACCAAATTTCTGTTCCAGAAATATTATGACCTTCACTTTTAAATGGTATAATGTAGGAAATGAACTATATTTCTTGGTCAGCAATCTGAAAAATTCATAAAACCCTGTCCCCTCTTTGACTCTTGAACCTAGCAGCAGTAGTGTGTTCACAGAATTTCCTTTAGACTTGATGAAAGTCACAGGTGCGCTTTTAGAGGGAACAATATCTGGTGGCCTGTTATTTGAATAACATTGTAAAAGACTGCTTTAGAGATGTAACCAGTATGGGTAGAAGACAAAAACCAAGGAAAAAAAGGTCCGTGTTTGCTGACATGGGTGTACATTTGTATGATTTCATTAGTTGCCTAGTTTGGAGAATACTTACTGAGAAAATAATTGTGGGGAAAATAACTCAGTAAAAAGAGAAAAATGGAAAGTAAAACCGTAAAGGGTTAATATATTTGGGAATCTACTTTGCAATTGTGTGTGTGGGTGTATGTGTGTGTGAGAGAGAGAGAGACAGAGACAGAGACAGAGAGGTAGAGAATGGTAGAGAGAGAGAGTAAGAGGGAATAATGACTGCTACCTCTATTGGTAACATCTATTCAAAAACTACACATTCCTACAAAGGGTGTTCTGGCTCAGCCATCTCTATGCCAAATATCTGTTTCTTCAATAAATGACTTTTTAAAAACTTCAATAGCTCTATCATGGCTTGCAATTGATTCTTGGCTCAAGATATAGTTGGCTTTGGGTTTTTATTGATGAGTTGTGTGTTTTTCCTATTAACATTTCTTTTATAATTTCCATAGCAGTTTAACACCTGGAATATAGTTTTTATTTTGGAGGAAGAAAACCTATTTATTTCATTTTATTAATTTTTTTCAAGGTCTTTTAACATCATGATCTTGCTGATTTTTTTCTTTGTGTTGTTGATGATAGTTATTATTTGAATGAATTGGCTGTCATATGGGCTTAGTCAGCCTGAAGCTTTTAAGTGTGCGAGTTTTATTTTGTTGAACCATATTATAACAGGATGAAAAATATCGTACCATTCTGAATCCCTTAAGAAAGGTTCTGAACATCTGACATGCCTATACAAAACATAATCACTTATTTTGCCTGAAAGCATATGCCAATGACTTTTGCTATAGTTCTCTGTTGGTAGATACTGGATTTTGTGTATCCCTAAAGTCACACTGCCTCCAAGTGCTTTATAGTGTCTGCTTTGCTGATTCCTCACAATTGTTTAGGGCACAAATATCACGTTGGACTCGAGAAAAAATGTCCCTTTGGTGGGATTTTGTTGTGTTACGTTATGGGATTCCTTTGTCTCTTCTACTTTCAAAGAGGTGGTCCTCCGTAAAACAAATTTAATGATTCCTGCATTTTTAAGAGTATCCTTCCACACACCAGAATGTGCTAAAGATCTGGAGGGCTTGGCTGGAGTGTCCAGTGAGTGAAGACTTCTGTTATGGCAAAATAACGAGGTGTGGGCTTTTTATTATGAAGTCCCCCTGGAATGTCAGGTTTTTAAAAAATGTTTTCTACTTACTAAAAACTAAAACTTTACAGTGAACCCTTAAATCTAATACATTCTGCTAAAATAAAGTACATAATTTATTATTCAAAATCAATTTCCACGTTGGTACCCAGAAAGTTGATGCTGTTCCCAAGCCATTTTAGAAAAGAGAATAAAATAATAGTCATGAGTGATAATATGTAGGAGTATTGAATTTCCTTTAGCTAAATTTATTTTCCAGGTTAATGTATGTTAACATACTTATAAGAATAAGCTTTCATTTCTTCCCAGTTCGGTCATATACCAATGTGGCAATTTCCTGCCCTGCTTACTAACACACGTGTACACACACACAGACACTAACTTGTGTATACAGGTACACACACATTCCTATTTAGTGATGAGGTCTCACATTATCTTGCTGGACTTCATAGTAATCACTATTAGGTTGCTCTGTAACAGTTACAACCTCCTAATTTACTGTGTATTTCATTATTTATCTTGTCTGTTTTCTTCCTCAGCCACTAGAGTGTAAATTCCACAGGGGCAGGGACTTCTGTTTATCTTGTTCATTGCTTTATGGTTTGTATCTAGAAGAGTGTCTACCACGATGCAAATATTTTTGAAAAAATATTTGTGAAATGATCAAATTGCATGCTTTTGACGCTAGAAAAGAGGTTTAGATAGCTGTTGCCAAAAAGAAAGAAGTGTTAACAACTACCTCTCTTCTACCTTCTCTCTTGTAGTAGGATATTCTCTGAGTCTATTCTTCCTATCAGGACCGAAATGCCTAACAGGAAATGTGGTCATAATGGCTCTTCCTGGATTCTGATTCCATTTGCAATTCCTGCTCTATGTCTTGAAGAAAATCTGAGCAGAAGGATTATGTCTCAGGGCATCATCCGTGCAGACTAAAGATTATGAAGTCCGCAGCAGTTCCACTGTATGATTCAGGTCAGATACCCTCTAAGAAAATCTTGAACTTTAGAATTCTTAGAGCCTTTTCTTTTCAAAGAAAAGAATATATTCAATTATCTATGCAAAAATAGAAAATAAATGCTGATATTCTCTATTGACGCTAGAAAAACAGACAGATCATTTTAAATGTACAATTGCTAGGAATATCAGTTTTCCTCTGCACAGCATAAGATAGTAAGTATTTTATTATGTATTATGTACAAAGTATGTGTGTATATATACACATATATACATACATATATGCATATCTATATGTACACATATATACATATGTACGTACATATAATACAATAACAGATATCAGTTGTTGACTGAGTGTCAAATCAAAATGGTAATTATAAGTGCCTGCATATTCTTCTTTATAAGTATAGCCATGTTATAACTTGATTATCTTTTTCTTAAAGTTACTCTCAGCTGACATCTTTAAATTTTTATTTATTTTTATTTTAAAACATTTTATTTATTTATTCATGAGAGACACAGAAAGAGAGGCAGAGACACAGAGGAAGAAGCAGGCTCCCTGGAGGGAGCTCGATGTGGGACTCGATTAAGGAACTCTAGGATCATGCCCTGAGTGGAAGGCAGGTGCTCAACCACTGAGCCACCCAGCTGAGGCAAAACATAATTAGAGAAATAGATGCTAAAAAGTTACCCAAGCTCATACAGAGCTGGGGGTGTTTACGTTTTGACCAGCCAGAATGCAGAGTCCTCACTGGGGCTTTCAGTAGAAACTTGGGAGAGTTTTGCCTCAAACTGTGGCAAAACTAGCCCTGAACTAAATGAGATCATTTTTTGTATTACATGGCTATTAACTTATTGAAAGAGAAAGGGGATTTTCCAGATATACTGAAGTCCCCTATAATTAATTTACTTCAAAGCCTACTTCAAGGAGATGAACTAGAGTGAACCCAAACGGTAAACTCAGATAGCAAAATGAATGACATAAATAGGAAAAAAGGAGATTTCTGTTTCCAGCTCTAATAATTGAAAGACTGCCCTCTTACTGTAAATAATGGGACAAAATGTATTGAACAACTGTTTTCAGAAACTTGGCAACAAACAGTGGAGGACTACAATCCCTGGAAAAGAAGAAATCAATGAGGTGAACCATAGAATCTCTCTGACCTCCTCAGAGACATTTTCCAGACTGCAGCCCAGGAAGGAGAATCTAGGCAAAACACAGCATTTTCTCTAAGTTGAGGAGAACAAGCAGAGTTTAGGGGGAATGCGGTGGCTGGAATATGGGAGGCTGAGTGCCAGGGAGGAGGCAACTCAAGAGATAAAATGCCTCAGAAATGTGCAAAGGGTTCCCTTGAAGTTTGTCTTCAAATCCTCAGTTATGGATATGGACGATGAACTTCATTGAAGTCAGGCAAAGCATGGCCAGAGTCTGTTACTAAATACTTAACCACACATGCATGGGATAAAACCCCATGGGCTGAGGCAAAACATAATTAGAGAAATAGATGCTAAAAAGTTCCCCAAGCTCATACAGAGCTGGGGGATGTTTAAGTTTTGACCAGACAGAATGCAGAGTCCTCATTGGGGCTTTCAGTAGAAACTCGGGAGAGTTTTGTCTCATACTGTGGCAAAACTAGCCCTGAACTAAAGACTATGCTAGACTTGACCTAACAAGGCTTAAAAACAAGTCTTATGTATTGACCTGATATATAAATAACTTCCTATCAAATCAAAGTCCAATAGCATTTAAGGGAAGCAAAAAAATCTAGTATTAAATATGCATACTCTACAAGGTCCAGCATCTAATACAAAATCACTAGGCATGCAAAGAAGAAAAATCTGACCCATAGCTATGGTAGAAAACAACAAACAGTAAATAGTAGCCGGACTTGATGATGGCTCTCAATTGTCATCACCTCCTGATATTTATACCCATTAGTCTCCTTGCATATGGAGTTGGAAATTAGTTGGTATGACCAGTAGAGTTAGCATTAGAGGTGCTCCTGAGTGACATTCTAGGCTGGGACATAAAGGACAATTGGACTCCTTGTTCTGGGAGAAGCCAGCAGCTACATGATGAGCAGCCCTGTGATGAGGCCCAGATGGAGAGGAACGGAGGCCTTCAAAAAAAATAGGCAACTCAGCTTGCCAGTCCTGTGAATTAACCACCTTTTAAGTGGATCTTCTTCCCTCTCAAGCCTTCAGATAGATGCATCCCCAGCTGACATCTAAATCTCACAATACTACAAGATAGCACATCCCATCAAAGCCCCAATTCCTTAACCACAGAAAATATGAAAGACAATAAATTTGATGTTTTCTGCTGCTGAGTTTTGAGATAATCTGTTGGGGAAAAATAGAGTATTAACATAGACTTTGGTACTGCTACTATAACAAAATCCAAAACATGCAGGAGTAGCTTTGGGACCGAGTAAGTAGAGAAAAGCTAGAACATCTTGAGATTTTTAGCGAAAGGCAAAAAGCCTTGGAGTTGCTATTAACAACCTTGTGGCCCTTGAGGAGGCTGCCATGGAGGCTGTCAGGTAGGTGAGAATATGCCTGGAGACTGTAAAAAGAGAATCCCTTGTACATGGTTGCAAAAAATTGAGAGGCACTGTTTCATGTGGTGTCATAGGAACTAGAAAAGGCACTGAATCAGCGGGATGGTTAAACTAAAGAATCTTTTCAGGCAGGATATGGAATGTGCCATCTAGCTTCTTTTTGCAGTTTATTGCATGATGGAAAGGAGAGAGGGAGAGAGAGAAGTTAAAGAAAAAGTTGAACACGAGGAACTGCTAGGTCTGAAAGTTCCCAGACTCTTCAAACAATGCTAAATTTTAGAAATGGCTCTAGGAAAAGATCAAATGTCAGGAACTTTTAGGAAAGCATGGTCTAAAGATGAAACCAGGCATGGAGGGGATTGATGTCATCAAGATGGCAATGCAGGTGGTTGCCAACATCAGTCCTCCTCACAAGGACAGCTAGCAACTATCCATCGGCAAGACACCATTTGAAAATCCTAGAATGGGAGTAGGGCTGAAAAAACCCCCTCGAACACAGAGACTAAAAAGGATTGCATTAGAAGGGCAAGAGGAGCAGTTATACTGATTGCATCACACTCCCCAGACCAGCACAACGATGCACTGAGAGCTCCCCCCTCCCCCCCAGGCCTATGGTTTCTCCAGTGGGAAAAAGGAGAGAGCTCAGGGTGAACATCTAGCTCATCGAGCATTGTGGGATGCTTCCTGGGAGACCCACTTGGGTCTTGCCTCACAAGGATCATAGGGGAAATCTGGGGGTTTCAATCCCTGGGAATCAGATTGAGATGGAGGAGTTGGGGTAGGGTTTATAGCAACTAGTGCCCAGATCTTGGGTGACAGCATTCTTTCTTCCTTGCAGGAGCAACCAAGTAGATACTAGAGCCAGTGGCTCTGCCCATCTGCAGAGCTGAGTTGGTGGCTCTGTGTGGCCAGGGAGCAGCTCAGCTTGATTTAAGTCCACAGCAAATGAGCCATACACACCTTGGAGCTTGTTCAGTCCTTCTGCCTTGGCAGGGAAGCAAGCTCAAAGCCCTGGCGAATGCTGCCTATAGCCCCCTCTGTCTTGCAGGACAGAAGGCCTAACCAGAGTGCCTGGGGAGCTGCACAGACAATCCTACAGCCCCATCTATGGGAGCAGCTGCACAGAGAGCCCAGCCAGTGCTCTGCAGATCTACAGAGCCGAGCCGGTGGCCTGTTGGGCCAGGGAGCTTGGTGGGAAGTTCTGCCAGATTCACATACCCATCCAGCTCGTCATACCAGCTTGGAGCCTGTTCTCCCACTACGTCCAGGCAGGAAAGTGAATTCACAGACAGTGTAATGCAGAAGAGAGCCCATAGTACCCCGGCCCAGCCCGGAAGCCCGATCAGGGAACCCGAGGAGCTGCATAGCCCATGCACTACATGCGCTACCCAGGAGCCAGCTTAGCTCACTGGAGATGAGGAGGATATGTGATTGGAGAGGGCTAGACATTTTTTTAATGTTTTATTCCACTAATTTTGCAACACAATTCTTTCATTCCTCCTCCCCCCCCTTCCTTTTTGTTTAAGAGATGTGGTTTGGCCTCCAGAATAATGGAATTTAGAGATAATTTATTAGAGTTACTCACTCATTAGTGTTCAAGTCCCTTTACCTCCCGGGGTCATCTTTGTCCTCTTCCAATCTATGCCCAGATCTAATAGTCTCAAGGAACAGGGCTGACTTCCTGCTTGGCTCTTGTGTTCAGCCTGTGCCCTGACACCCAGAGCACTTCCAGAAACTCCCCTGATGCTGGTCTCCACTTGGTTTGGGACCCCTGATCTGATGTCCAGAATACTTGTGAACTAGGTCTGGATGTTTGGTTTGGATCTGGCCCTGGCCTCCACACTACCTTTTCTTCTGGAGCTCATCCAACCCTTCACTTGAGGATCCCAGCTGTGCTGATTACCGCTGACAACCCCTCTCAAGTTGACAAGCAGTCCTGCCCTCTCCTCCAACTCCCCTTCCAGCTCCAGTATGGCTCTCAATGCCAGCCTGGCTCTTGGTTCCAGGCTTCATCCTGGGTAGTAATCACATTCTTCTCAGGAGCAACCTTAGAATAAGGCTCATTTCCCAGAAGGTAAGGATGTTCTCAAACTCAAGCATAGGTTAGAAAGCAGATACTTGTAGGAGTGCCCATCTCCACCCCACCTGACGGCTTTCTGGAGAAATTCTAAGGATGTCAGTTTGAGCTCAGCTTGCTCATGACTGGATCCTAGCAGCTTCCGTGGAGATCCGGTGGTTTGAGCAAAATTTGTTTGTAGTGTGCCTGTCCTTTCAGGAGTTCAGTTAATACAATAAACGCTTCTTAAGGATGCATAAAATACATATGTATTCTACAGGACTCACAGGTTTTTTTTTTTTAAGATTTTATTTATTCACGAGAGAGAGAGAGAGGCAGAGAGACAGGCAGAGGGAGAAGCAGGCTTCATGAAGGGAGTGTGACGTGGGACTCAATCCCGGATCGACAGGATCACGCCTTGGGCCAAAGGCAGGTGCTAAAACGCTGAGCCACCCAGGGACCCCCCCAGGACTCACAGTTTGCTGGCAGAATTTGGCTTGTTCACAGACATGCACAAGTTCTAACTGGCAGTTTTTGCATTTCAAGGGACCATCGAGTAGCACAGTTCTCACATAAGGCTGTTGTGAACCTGGTACACCTTATTTAGTTATTTTTATTCTCTAATTACAAAAGTAATTGGTGCATACATTCTCCTTGGAAAAAGAGGGTGTTCATCCTTACAAACCCTTTCTATGCATTTACACATTTGAAAATATGTGCAAGTGTATGGTTTTCATAACTGTTATATACTATTCGTGCATGCAGATTACATTTTTCATCTAATACATCAAAGGATCTTAACATGTCCGTGCATATAGATATCTTAGTATTTTGAACTGCTCTATAATTTTCCAGTGTATGAGTGAAACATAAGTTAATCATAACCCTATTGATAGATCTGTGGGTTGTTTTGAGTCTTTTCTGCTATAAACAATGCTAAGTAATGGATTTTTTTTTATTCAGAGTGCAAGAACTGTATCAGTGAGATAATTTTTTAGAAGTAGATTTACTGAGCTAAAGGATAGCTCCTTTTAAATCTCTAGAGCTATTGATAAATATTCTTAGAAGTTTATCGATTTACACCCTCAAAAGGAGAGTATGAGGTTTTGTTTTGCCATAGCCTATCCCAGAATGTCAGTAAATCATTTGATTTGTGCCAGTGGTATCTTATTTTGGTTTTATATTCAAATTATTGCTTAGAATCATCATATTTCTTCTTTGGGTGAATCATCATCTTATGTGTTTTTCTGGTTTACCTTTTGGACTGTTGGGATTTTTTTCCCCTTGATTTAAAAGCACCATTCATATATTAAGGAAATGATTACCTTTACCTATGTTTTGAGTCATGAGCTCTTCCCTCCACCCACTCACCCCTGCCACCTTTGCTGGTTACCATGGCACATGTTTGTAGGTGAATTAAATAATGCTATAATGCTTTGCTTTTATGAGTTTTGGATTTTGTGTCATAATAGACAGACTTTTCCCTTTCTGTGATGATAATTATCTACTTCATAAAAAAATTAATCATCTGGAGTTTATTTTTGTGTAGTATAAGAGGTTAAGAATCAATGACACTGAGTGCTTGCTGTCAACCAAAAATGGTGCAAAAATGGTGCTAACATGGTATGGCAATTGAAACATGGCTATCCACTCAAGGACTACATATTCTAGTCCCTTTGCCCTACATGCATAGTCATTTGGCCTGTAATCAAGTACAGAATATAGCAAGAAGTGATGTGTATTACCTTATTGGCCAAGACCTTAAGAAGTTCTCTGTTCTGTCTGCCATCAAGACATATGCAACACAGGAACCCATTTAATACTATAAGTTGCCAGGAATCTGGGTCCTTGAACTATTGTAGTCAAGATGCCTAACACTGAGCAGGAACATCTACTGTGATTCTTTCATGAATGAGAAATATACTTGCATTGGAATAAGCCACTAAAATGTTGGGCTTTATTATTAAAGTGGCTAGTAAGGCTTTACCCATAAAGCATCCAATGAAGAAATAGCTGTCCCTAACCACTCATGTCTGTCATTTTATTCAGTGAGCAATACGCCAACTGTAAGTAAAAATGAAGTGTTAGTTCCATAGTGTCTGTAGAGGATCTGGAAGGAAGGTGGTTTATCAGTGGGTGACTTTCAGATCAAACACACGTTAAAGTGAGTATTCTATTCAGTGCACCTGTGTCATCCACAACACTAGACCAGACCGTGGCAGAATCTGAAAGTAAAAAGCAGAGGTATATCAAACCAATCCAGGCTTAATTTAATTCAACTGTTAATAATACTTCATTTAAAATAAGACATCCAAATTTAAATTAGGTGGTATACCAGGACAACAGTGGAAAATGAGTTTTGGCTGCTGGAGATAGAGTTAACAATCACATAGAAAACTTAATGACCTATACTAAGCAAAATAGGCTTCATTTCTAAATATTTTTTTAAAGATTTTATTTATTTATAAGAGAGAGAGAGAGAGAGAGAGAAGGCACAGACACAGGGAGAAGCAGGCTCCATGCTGGGAGCCTGACGTGGGACTCGATCCCGGGTCTCCAGGATCAGGCCCTGGACCCAAGGCAGCGCTAAACCGCTGAGCCACCGGGGCTGCCCTCATTTCTAAATATTAATGGATGATCAAAGATTATATCTGAGGAATACCTGCAGAAGGAACAGATGAGCTAATAAAATACCAAACATAAGTGAACAACAAATATTTGGTGATTAAGCTGAAGTTGAATTTAAAAATATTCAAGGATGACAGTATGTGCTGTCCAACATCAGCCAGATTTTTCAAATGCTTGACTCTTTGAAAAACTACTTTGAAAATCAATCTAGGTCCTACAATGGTATTGGACTAGTTTGTGAATGAATCCTCTATTTGTTCTTATTGCAATTTATTCAAAATCAGATGTGAATCCTTAATCAAGTGTTCAATGAAGGAAAGACCACAGAAACTTAAAGTTTTGAAACCTTTAGTAAATTGGAATTATTGAAAACAAAGTGTGTGAATAGGAAGCCATTGAATTTGTCACTACAAAAGTGAGGAAGGAAATGGACAAATCAAACAAGAAGAGCTCAGACAGTGTACCTGATTTAATTTTGCAATTTTACAATTGTGCTTTGTAGTTTCTTAACCTGAGAGAAGAATTTTTTAATGAGCTTCCATTTTGGGGATAAACTTACATTCTGTAATGAATGGAATGAAAGTGAAAAGACCTATTATTTTTCAGCATCTCAGGTTGGTTTGCCAAATATTCAAGATAATCAGATATAGTGAGAACTTATTTGATGAATTTTGTGTTATAAAATATTTGTCTAAGGGAGGAGGGGCAAGATGGTGGAAGAGTAGGGTCCCCAAGTCACCTGTCCCCACAAACTTACCTAGATAACTTTCAAATCATCCTGAAAACCTACAAATTCGGCCTGAGATTTAAAGAGAGAACAGCCTGGAATGCTATAGTGAGAAGAGTTCGCGCTTCTATCAAGGTAGGAAGACGGAAAAAATAAAGAAATAAAAACCACAATGAGATACCACCTCACACCAGTCAGAATGGGGAACATTAACAAGGCAGGAAACCACAAATGTTGGAGAGGATGCAGAGAAAAGGGAATGGGAACTGGTGCAGCCACTCTGGAAAACTGTGTGGAGGTTCCTCAAAGAGTTAAAAATAGACCTGCCCTACGACCCAGCAATTGCACTGTTGGGGATTTACCCCAAAGATTCAGATGCAATGAAACGCCGGGACACCTGCACCCCGATGCTTCTAGCAGCAATGTCCACAATAGCCAAACTGTGGAAGGAGCCTCGGTGTCCATCGAAAGATGAATGGATAAAGAAGATGTGGTTTATGTATACAATGGAATATTCCTCAGCCATTAGAAATGACAAATACCCACCATTTGCTTCAACGTGGATGGAACTGGAGGGTATTATGCTGAGTGAACTAAGTCAATCGGAGAAGGACAAACATTATATGTTCCCATGAGCACTGGGTGTTTTGCTCTATGTTGGCAAATCAAACTACAATAAAAAATATACACCCCAAAAAAACAAAAACCTTTAAAAACTTCAACTTATCAAAATACACCATTAAAAAATGCATATGAACCTCCAGTCTTGGAGAATAAAGAATAAGTTGTACTTTTACATAGTAATGAAATAGGAAGTACAATGAAAATAATATTCCATTTATATTATAATATATAAAATACTTGAACTCCAGGCAAAAATATCTACCAATGAAACAAAAGGAAAAAAATAATTGGAAAGTCATACCTTATGCTTGATTGTACAGAGTATAATAAAGATGACAACACTTCCTAATTTAGTAAAGATATTTTAATGTAAGACTAACTTTTCTCAGGATATTTTAAATAACATTTTAAAATGGGATTTCCAAGCCAAGGAAACATGCCTTTTTTTTAGTTTATTGACTATTTCTAATAGTGCATTTTTATCAGATTGTATTGTGGCAATCAGGAATTTTATAATTGGTGTTTGATTTGTTAGTGTATATTCAAACAAACCTTCAAAAAAAGGTTAAGAATACTGGGATAAAAATAAGGCCATGAGCAGCCCCAAATAGCATAACAAGAAACATAATCTTAAAAAATGTCCTGAAGATGTATGCTTTAGCTACAGATAACACACACACCCCTATTACTGTTGAAAGTGCACTTTGTAACACTGGGTAGCCTAGCAGATACAATGCCTCAATTGTTTTTTTGTTTACTGAGGGCTTAGAACTGGAAACAAATGCGTAAGAAATGTGTGCAGAAAAATGGAAAGAAAACCCTATACAAATAACAAGATTAATCATGGATATGGAATCAAGATTGACATTCCAGAATGCTATGAAACCTGTTACTCCCACAATCACAGAAGCAATAGCAAAAGTTACCCACAAGCAACACAGTGGATGAGGAATTAACAAGGAAACAATGAACATAGATAGCAGCTGATGCAACAATAACATTTCGAACAGTGTTTTCTAATATTGCAGTGTACTGATCAAAATATATGAATGCCTGGTTATACACCATTAGTGGAATTTCACATTTTTCAGCTCTGCTTCGTAATTGGAATAACATCTTCTTTTTATTGGTTGAAGAACAAACATCCACAGTCTGAATGAAGCCCCGGGAAGAAATGATTTCATTTGATGATGAAACATTAATATCATACATAAAAAGTGGAAAGTTTGTTAAAAAAGGAGGCAAACTGTTCATAAATGTATCCTTATCATTTACATTTTGTCTGTTTTCCATATATTGCACATACTCTCGTAACCAAAATTCTGTAAGATTTTTATCTACATAGTCACTGCTTTCCAAATCTGCCAGACATTTTTCCAGCTTTTGCATCTTCATCCCAGTAGTCAAAAGTTTCAGTAACAATAACCATAACCCTTGGACCAAACTCTGAAAAATAATCTTCTTCTACATTAAAATATGGTGTGATGTAGGAATCATCACTTGCCAAATTTTGAAGGTCTAAACCTTCCTGTACTTGGAAACAACCATAAATACTAAATATGATGTACAAAATGTATATAAGCACTACAAAAAATTTGGACTCAGTGCGTGTGAGAAAAGGGCCAAAATAGTCTTGAAAGAACAAATTCATTGGATGGGTATCAGTTTCTTGTTCATGTGGGAGAGAATCACATGGGAGACAGCAGTATCTTTTTAATGAAAAACATTTTTGGTCAGGAGTTTCTGGCTTTTTCAACCAGTGTAGACAGACTATTTCTCTTTTACCATCCAGGGCCATAAATGCTCCAAAACAGGTGATGTTATAAAAATAACAAAAGAGCAAAGTTGTTCCTGTATAGATGCAAAAGTACTGTACAGACCTGAAAGAGGTCATAATCCCTGTATAGAAGGCCAAGACGTTGGAAATGGTGGTAATTGTTATAGACACTGCCACCTTGGAATAGACAGTGGACAGCCTCTGGCTCACGCTGTCCTTGGCGCTGGTCTTCTGCCAAGCAGAAATCATAATAAACGTATCATCAACCCCAACACCTGTTTAAAAAAACAACAATCTTTATATGTATTAATATCTGTTAAAAATTAGACACATAAGCTCAAACCTTCCTCTCTGTCCATCTCTTAAGGTCTTATTTATCTTGCCCAGTCTGTGCTTTGGTACTACTTTCTCCGTTGCTTTCTCTGATTGCCTCTGAATCCACAACAGAATTCATCCCTTCCTCTGTGATAACTCTGTGCTTTGAACACACTCCCATTATCTGTACATAGCCCGGATACTCTACTCTGAGTCTTCATTTAGGGTGTTTTATTTTAGTTTTTTAAACAGATTTTATTTTACTGATTTGACACAGAGAGAGAGAGAGAGAGAGCCAGCCACAAGCAGCAGAGTGGCAGACAGAGCAAAGCGGTATTAGCAATGGATTTTGATTCCACCTGGAATACTTGAGGGACCATTTTCTCTCATAAACCGTTTTACACAAATGCACAAACACATCAAGCCAACATTCTGTTGCTTGAGACAGAAGCTGGACTCAACTGTTCTACCGTTAGCATCTAACTATCAATATGGAATGATCTGAGAGACGCCACGTAGTTCACACACACACACACACACACACACACACATCGTTTTCCCACTAGCCTGTTTTTGATACCCAGAATTGTTATCATTCAAACTTACTTTCCCAGGTTAAGGTATTGTTATTAAAATGCAAGTACTCTTGAGATCAGACATATGCACCAAAAATACATCTTAAGAATCCTTTACGTACTAATGCCTACTAGGTAATTCTTTTCCACAAGGATGTTTCATGACTGGCTTGGAATAGAGGACAGAACATTTGAGGACTTTGAAATCAGCACTGAAAACCAGGAAAGGAAAACTAGAAAGAAGGAAGGGGATTAGCAAGGACAGCATGAGATGTCACAGATAAATTTCACCTCCTCAAGCTTTCTACTGGAGTTGACACTACTTTCACTCATGTATATTGATACAAACTCAATAAAATAGACAAGTTAATATATAAAGTGGAATAAAATCCTGATCTTAATTTCAGTTTGGAGGGATCTTCTCTCCATGGGAGGGTACTAGGAATTGCAACTTTGCCTTTGATCAGATGTTCTATAGGTATGATCAAGAAAGTAGAAGGATGGGATCCCTGGGTGGCGCAGCGGTTTGGCGCCTGCCTTTGGCCCAGGGCGCGATCCTGGAGACCCGGGATCGAATCCCACATCGGGCTCCCTGTGCATGGAGCCTGCTTCTCCCTCTGCCTGTGTCTCTGCACCTCTCTCTCTCTCTGTGACTATCATAAATAAATAAAAATTAAAAAAAAAAAAAAAAGAAAGTAGAAGGATCTAAAGTAACACAAGTCTATATAGTCTGTCATAAACTGCATCCTGACATTCCACAGCTACTGGCTTCGAGGATTTCATTTGTACTTAGCTGGACCAAAGGGAAGAATCAGAAGCACTAAGGACCAAGAATGAACTCATGGTATTTATTAGGTATTTAAAAATTAGTTTTATTATAGAACCTTATTCAGAAATTGTCCTCGCACATTCCTTGCTTAAATCACACACACACACACACACACACACACACACACACAGAGTCATTCACACTCCTATGAATACACAGACTATAGGATACTGGTTTACATTAAATCAATTATATACACTTTAACTATAGTTTTTAATGGCTGTGGGGAATAGTGAGTGACCAAAAATCCCCCAAAATAATATTTTGGATTTTTGGTGTGTGTGTGTGTGTGTGTGTGTGTGTGTGTGAACTGCCTGTTCATGCCCCTTGTCTGTATATCCCCATTTGGGGTACTAGATTTTGCCACCTCTAAAGATACATAATTCAATTTGATTTTCTTCTTTCCTGTCACCTCATTTTGGATCCATAGAGCCACCTAAATGTAATTATTTTGCTTAATCTAACATTAACTCCTTCCCTTATCTACCCCACACCCTCACATACACAATGTGTAGCGTCATGTTTTGTTTTACTCACCTAGAATAAGAAATGGTGAATTTGCAACTATGGTTACAAATGGCACCCCAATATACAACATCAGGCCAAAGCCGCTCACCACTGCCAAGGCAGCAGAAATCACCCCAAAGGCTGCAGCCCACATTTTGTTTTGTACATAGTTACACCTGTAAATTTGGAGGGAAAAATCATGGGATTTGTGGTGGTAGCTTCCATACTGAAATTCCATCAGTTTATAACATTCTCGACTTGGACACCTCTTCATAAAGCCCTTGGGCAATAATTCCCATAATTGTCTAATGGAGACCTTTAATTCCTGGGCACTATCCCAGACCACGTGGGAAAAAGCAGAGAGGGAACAGAAAAGTTGTCTATACTTTTACCAAACTTCCTGGGTGATTCTTCTGCGACTGAGCAAGCACTACTCCACTGACTGGCAGTGCAGAACCACAAAGATATATGAAATCACTTCAGATGGTTAATTCCTCACTGCTCTTCAAAAGGTGTAAATGGAACACAACAGCAGAGAGGACAAGCCAAAGCAGAGAGGGTACCCCAAAACCACAACATTACATATTAAAATATTGACAACAATCTCTGCTTTTATATTTCACTTGTTTCTTAACTGCTTTAAAACAAATCACTGATCCTTGTCTCTAGACATTGTTAGGAAGAGAAAGTAAGTTTGGATTGAAAACTAGGAGAGTCAACTATGGAAATGGAAGCACTGATTTTTTTTTAAATTTTTTTAAATTTATTTATGATAGTCAGAGAGAGAGAGAGAGAGGGGCAGAGACACAGGCAGAGGGAGAAGCAGGCTCCATGCACTGGGAGCCCGACGTGGGATTCGATCCCGGGTCTCCAGGATCACGCCCTGGGCCAAAGGCAGGCGCTAAACCGCTGCGCCACCCAGGGATCCCGGAAGCACTGATTCTAATACAGCAAGAACATGACCAAAGACCTTTTACTATAGTAACAGTAAAATAATGAAACTTTCTTATTATGAAAAGATTTTCTACACCATAATCATGGTTCACCTTTTTTCAACACACTAGTGCTAAGAGTTAAATTCAGGGCCCCAAATAAACCATACATACAAAATTCCAGCAAAAGTAAATTGCTTTTGGGGTGCCTGGGTGGCTCAGTCAGTTGGGTGTCTACCTTCATTTCAGGTCATGATCCTGGGGTCCTGGGATTGAGCCCCACATTGGGCTCCCTGCTTTGTGCAGAAATTCCTTCTCCCTTTGACCCTACTCCCTGCTTTGCTCTCTGTCAAATAAATAAAATCTTCAAAAAGTAAATTGCTTTGTTAGAATAAAATTTGATAATGAATACTTTTTAAAAAAAATACTGGTTTATAGCAGTTTAAAATATGAAATAACAAAGATGAACTTCGAAATCAGAAAGATTAATGAGGATAAATGTTACATATAACACATTTAAGTTTCTAGTTTTTCAAGTTTCTGGGTTTTTTGGTGTAAATTTTTCGGAGGATAGGGAAGTATGACTTTACTTTGATTAGTTGCTGAGTTGACTTTCTCTCAGTGACCTTTATTTTAATGTTCAATAGACAATGGAAGAAAAGATTTGGAAGTGGAACACTGTATTCTACTCCCCAAGAAGGATTTTGTTTTAAGCAGTTTATCAAAATGACTTGGAAGAGTTTTAGAACTTTGGAATTCCTGGAATCCAGCCATGCAGATCCTGATTCAGTAGGTTTATAGTGAAGCTGCAGAATCTGTAGGTCTAAAACTTTCCTCATATGATTCCAGTGCTCAGGCCAATTTGGGGACTACCGGCAGAAAAATGGCCGATCTTCTGAAATTCTTATTCACTGAGCAGGGAAGGGGTAAATTAGAAATTATTGTTCTTAGAAAACAACCTGTATGTTTGGTGAGAGATCCACATCTTCCTTGAAAGTTAATGATGTCTCCCATGAGTAAACAATAGTTTACAGTTTATTTGAGCAGGGAAAGATTTTCCAGATTGTTTCAGAAATATTTGGTATAAGTTTTATAATTTCCAAAATGCTACACAATTTTGAAACAGTCTAGAAGTTCAATAGACCACTACTTACTATAGAATGAGGTTCACATTAGAGCATAAATTTGATGAAGTCTTACTATTGTTCATATAACTTCATTATGAAGACAATAAGTATAAACCCTAAAAATGGGCAGCCCCGCAATTGGAGAAGGACAGTGTATGTTCTCATTCATTTGGGGAATATAAATAATAGTGAAAGGGAATATAAGGGAAGGGAGAAGAAATGTGTGGGAAATATCAGAAAGGGAGACAGAACATAAAGACTCCTAACTCTGGGAAACGAACTAGGGGTGGTGGAAGGGGAGGAAGGCGGGGGGTGGGGGTGAATGGGTGACGGGCACTGAGGGGGGCACTTGACGGGATGAGCACTGGGTGTTATTCTGTATGTTGGTAAATTGAACACCAATAAAAAATAAATTTATTAAAAGAAAAATGGGCAGCTCCGGTGGCTCAGTGGTGTAGCGCTGCCTTCGGCCCAGGGCCTGATCCTGGAGACCCAGGATGGAGACCCACATCAGGCTCCCTGCATGGGGCCTGCTTCTCCCTCTGCCTGTGTCTCTTCCCCTGTGTGTGTGTGTGTGTGTCATGAATAAATAAAATCTTTAAAAAAAATAAACCCTAAAATGTGTTCAAATAAAGGCTCTATGGGAGGCAAATGAGTGTATGCAAGGAATAACCTTCATATACAGGTATATGAGACAAGTAGAATGGCCAGTGTCTTTGGGACTGTCTAGGAGGTCCTGCCCAGAACATAGACAAGAGATTTTCAGTGATAACAGAGAGGTAGGTAGGAGTGCGAGATGTCCAAGAAACTTAACACACTCACAGAAGAATCAGTTTTATTTTTGAGCCCAGAGAAGGCACATATTGAAGCATCATGGCAGCATCTGTGTTTTAAGAAATTTCCTGCTCCCTTTCCTCTTCTCCTTGGGCATGCTCCAACCCAGAAGTCAGCTTAGCAAGACGGGAAGTAGGAAGAGAAATGATAGAAGAGGGCTGGTGAGTCCCTTTTTTTCTCCATAAAGGACTATCCTAAGCAGCATGCTCCAGCTAAGAGTGCTGGGGTGGGGGTGGGGGGGGGAATCCTTAGCTTCAAATCAATTTATCACTTTTGTTTATTACATGGACATGGATACGGACATTTTAATTTTGACTGGAGGATTTAGTCTTATCTAAGAATGATCACAAAAGTCACAGGGCCTACCTGAGTTTTTATGGGGCAGAGGAAGAGCTTGCTTTACCTACAAGACTCAACGGGAACAAAGGGAGACAAAAATAAAGTTGCTTTATGCTTATACCTCATGAGTTCTAGTGTTCAGTATGTTGGTTAGATAAACATAAAGGCTTCAAAGAGAAAGAAATATAAATCATTTTATAATTGCCTTTGGTACAAGATTTTCTGTATTACTGTCCATAATCATGTGTAAAGATAAGCAGGAATTGAAATTTGTATCTTCAGAACCAACTAGCTAGTAGAAAAATTTTTGACAAGCCAGTTGTTGGTGCCTTATAGATTCCATGCTAGGTTAACTTTATTTTTTCCTCTACTGACTTTAACAAGATTGAATTTTGTCTTTTCCCCTCCCCATAGTTCTTTCCTCCTTCCCTCCTACCCTTACTTCTAGTTTTTTAGTTTGTTTGTTTTCTACAGGATGTGGGCTATTGTTCCAGAAAAACAAAGTTGTGAGGTAGTTTATTGACTCTTAAGAGGTACCCATTGTGTTTAATTCCCTTCACCAACAGAAGCCTCATTTTTCCCTTAAAATCTAGAGTTGAATGACATCATTTGTTCCTAAACCAACCTACACATGATAATGAACTAGAGAAGTTTTTGAAATGTTAATTTTCAAATTAAACCCCCAGAGACTTGATTCAGTAGGTCAGCGCCTTGGAATATATGGGTTTAAAGTGACTTTCCTGTGAGAATCACTGTAGTGATACAATCTATGGGACTTTGCTGATATTTTTCATATTCTAGCTTTCTGATCACAAGAACCTGAACTAATCCTAATGCTTAGATAACAATTTTTAAGTGCCTGCAAGGTAAACCCCACTCCAGAACAATGGAGATACTTAAATAAATTAGAGATTAATTTTTTTTATATAGTTAAAAGTACCAGTTCAAACTTATAATAGAAATAAGGACTTCTTGCTTAGTTCTATCTCAAAATCTGCCTCCAAATGGGATAACTAGTCATAATTGGCACATGTAAGGTAAAAAACATATGCCAAATCAAACAAAACTGGCCACAATTTATTTCTTTTTGCTATTCTATCTGCACACTATTGCTAATGGGGAAAAAAGTAAAAAAAATAAGAGTTTAGTGCTGGACATCAACAAAACCTATAGTAGAAATTTCCCAAGTCTCATCACCCTGCCCCACCCCCAGAAATATAGAAAAGCAAGCCTATATTTTTCAGAATTCTGTGAACTCTGGAAAATAGTGAAAAGCTTACAACAGCTAAGTGAGTGTCAAATAAAAGAAAAGGTGGTGGGGGAGCACTTCAACATAGTAAGAAGGTTTTATAGTGATTTTACATGCCCATCTCTCTCCCTCTCCATTGTGGTAGAAGTCTTAAAGTCGTAGCGACCATAACGTGGCAAATGTGTTAAAGTGGCTACAGTCTCAGGGTGGCAATAGCATTGAGGCAGCAGCAGTCTTAAAGTGGTAACAGCTCATGTTACCAGTATGGAACCAATGCCCTGTTTCTGGAGGAAGCAGAAAAAATCGTATTCCTAAAATATTTTATATGTCTGTTCTAACATATCTGGAGGTTACTTGAAGGACTGATGCAAAAACACTCTGTTTTGTCGAATGCTCAGGTTTAGAAACCTGGAAATACCACAAGTTGAATGAACAAACCTCAAGTCATAAAGAAATTATAGCTCAAAAATATAAAAGACTGCCTATGACTAAAGATGAGTAGCATTTCTCTGGGGATTTAGGATATCCAAAAGCGCTCAAGTATACCGGGGAATTCATAAAGTTATCCAGGGAAAGGTGTATGCCCAGAAAAAATCTGGGAAGATCCCAGGCTTCCACCTAGGACTGATTCTGAGGCATACTGTAAGCCTTGCTAAATGTTGAAGGAGGGTCAAGGCACAGAAACACTTTGCAGAAACTGGGAGAGCTCCTGGCATCCAGGGAAATCTGTGTCAAGACACTAGCTAAATATGAGCTAAGGTACAGAAATACCAGTGACTTCAAAAACAAGAATTACAGTCTTTGTGATAATAGTTTGGGAAAATCACTAAGAAAATGGATTATTATAGGGCAGTCCGTGGCTCAGCGGTTTAGTGCCGCCTTTGGCCCAGGGCCTGATCCTAGAGACCTGGGATTGAGTCCCACATCAGGCTCCCTGTGTGGATCCTGCTTCTCCATCTGCCTGTGTCTCTGCCTCTCTCTCTCTGCATCTCTGTGTCTCTCATGAATAAATATTAAAAAAAAAGAAAATGGATTATTACAGCCTTAAATAAACACACTGAAAAACAACAGAAAACTCTAAGGAAAGGGGGATCTAATTTCTAGTTACTACATTATGATAGCTAAATGTTCAGTTTTCAACAACAAAAATCACAAGGTATATGAAGAAAGAAAAGTATGAGTCAAAATATGTATGAAACAAAATAAATCAATAGAAATCATCCTTGAGGAAAGACAGAGATAGGACCTACTAGATAAAGACTATAAACACTGTTCTTAATAAGGTAATAAGAAAAATAACATTTGAGGAGAATGATAAATAAAGAGAAGGGAAATTTTTAAAGGAACTGAACAGAAACTCTGGAACTGAAAAGTACAATAACTAAAATTACAAAAAACAAAAACAAAACCCTAGAGGTGATCAACAGCATATCTAATAGGCAGAAGAATCAGTGAACTTGAAGATAGGACAAGAAAAATTAGGGAGCCTAAGAGGCAGAAAGAAAAAAAGTTGAAGGAAAGTGAAAAGAAAAAAAAATATTAATAAAAAAAATAAAAAGTTAAAAAAAAAGTGAAAAGAGCCTCAGAGACCTGTGGGATACCAGCCAGTAGATAAACATACACATTATGAGAGTTCCAGAAGAAGAGAGAGGAAAGGGGGCAGGAAGAATATTTGAAGAAATAACAATGAAAAACTTCTCAAATTTGATAGAGGACATGAAGCTATAAATACAAGAAGCTTAATGAACCCCAAATAGGAGAAACTCAAAAAGACCCAGACTGAGACACATTATAATCAAACTGTTGAGAGCCAAAGGCAAAGAGAGTTCTTGGAAGCAGTAAGAGAGGAGCAACTCAGCACAATAAGGGATCTTTAGTAAAAGTAAGAGCTGATTGCTGGAATATATGAAAACCACAAACACACATGCACTGACAATAGAAACCATGGAGGCAAAGGGACAGGGGAAGATTTAAAGTGTTAAAAGAAAAAAAAATCTATCAATTGAAAATTCTATACCCATAAAAACTGTCCTTCAAAAAATGAAGGAGAAATTAAGGCACTCCCAGATAAACAAGAGGTGAGGGGGCTTGTTACCATTCAATCTGCCCTATATTAAATGGTAGAGGGAGTCCTTCAGATTGAAGTGAAAGAACAATAAAAAGTAATTCTAAGTTATATGAGGAAATATAGGTCTTAGTCAAATATAACAGCAAAGTATTATTACATTTTTTGTTTATAGCCCTTATTTTATAGCCTACGGAATTCAGAACATAAAAAAATTATAAACTTATATTATGGGCATATAGTATATAAAAATGTAATTTATGACAACATAAGAGAGGGACAGAGATGCATAGAAGCAGTGTTTGTGTGTGTGCGCGCGCGTGTGTGTGTGTGTGCACGCATGTGTGTTTTTAAGATTTATTTTATCTGAATGGGTGAGAGGGGGAGAGGGAGAGAATCTTCAAGAAGACTCCACACTGAACACAGAGCCCAATATGGAGCTCAGTCTCAATACCCATGAGATCATGACCTGAGTCAGACACTTAACCAACTGAGCCACCCAGGTGCCCCCCACCATTTGTGTGTTTTTTAAGTTAACTTGGTATCCATTTAAAATAGACTTATAAATTTAGAATTATATGAATCTCCATGGTAACCACAAAGAAAATCTCACAGAATCATGACAAAAGGAAATGAGAAGAGAATCAAACAGCTCACTAGGAAAATAGAAATTAAACATTCAAGAGGCATAATGGATGAAACGAGGGACAAAAAGCTGTAAGATATACAGAATACAAATAGCAAAATAGCAGAAGTCCTTCCTTGGCAGTTTTTTTTTTTTTTTAGATGTAAATGGATTGAACTCTCCAATAAAAATATAGAGATTGACAGAATGGTTAAAATACATGATTCAACTATATGGTGTCTCCAAGAGACTCACTTTAGATCTAAACAGATTGAAAAGTTAAGGATGGAGAAAGATGTTCCACATGAATAGTAACCAAAAGACAGCAAGGGTGGATATATTGATATAGGACAAAATAGACTTTATTCTTAAAATGTGTAAAAGAGACAAAGAAGGGGGTCCCTGGGTGGCTCAGTCAGTTAAGCACCTGCCTTTGACTCAGGTCAGGATCCTGGGGTCCTGGGATTGAACCCCATGTCAGACTCCCTGCTGTCTTCCTCTGCCTCTCCCCTTCCCCTGGGCTTGTGCTGTTCTCTCAAATAAATAAAAACTTTTTAAAAAAAGAGACAAGTAAGGATATTATATATTGATAAGAAGACTAATTCATCAAGAATATATAAAAACCACAAACACACATGCACTGCCAATAGAGACCCAAAATACATGAAGCAAATATTGACACACTTGTAGAGAGAAATAGGTAGCTCTACAATATTGGCTGGAGAATTCAATATACTACTTTCAATAATGGATAAAATATTTAGGCAGATAATCTATAAAGAAAGAAAAGAAATGGACAACACTATAAATCAGTTAGACCTTGCAGAGTTATATAGAACACTCAACCCAACAATAGCAGAATATACATTATTCTCAAGTGCACATGAAACATTCTGTGGAATAGATCATGTGTTAGGTTACAAAACAAGTCTGAAAATGTAAAAATATTGAAATTACAAGTATCTTTTCAACCAACAATGGAATGAAGCTTCAAATAGAGGGAAAACTGGATAATTCAAAATATATGGAAATTAAACAACTCACTATTAAATAACTAATGGGCCAAAGAATAAATCACATAGGGAATTAGAAAATACTTAGCTACAGATGAAAACAAATACACAGCATACCCTAACTTATGGGATGTAGCAACACCAGTGCTCACAGATAAATTCACACATTGAAAAAGAAAAAAGTTCTTAAATCACCTTATGCTACTAGACATCTTGTAGAAATAGAAACAAAACAAAACCCAAAGCTAACAGAAGGAAATAAATGAAAAGATCAGAATAGAGAAAAATAAAATTGAGAATAAAAAACAATGGAGAACCGGTAAAACTAAAAGTTGGTTATTTTAAAAAATCAGCAAATTGACAAACCTTCATATAGAGTGACAAAGAAAGAAGAAGATACAAATAACTAAATCAGATATGAAAGTGAAGACATTACTGACCTTAGAGAACTTGAAAGGATTATAAAAAATACTATAGACAACTTACACCAACAAATTAGATAACCTAGATGAAATGCACAAATTTCTAGAAATACAAATGACCTAAACTGACTCAAGATAAAACAGAAAATCTTGACATGTAACAAGTGAAAAGATTGAATCAGTAATCAGAAACCTCCCAACAAAGAAAAGTCCAAGACCAGATGACTTCACTGGTAAATTTTACTAAACACAAAAGGAGAATTATCACCAATCCTTCCAAAAAATTGAAAAGGAAGGAATACTTCCTAACTCATTCTATGAGGCCAGCATTACAGTAATACCAATTCCAGACAAACACTAAAAGAAACTACAAATCAATATCTCTTTTGAATATGGATGCAAATATCCTTAATAAAATTCTAGCAAAGCCAATTCAATTGCACATCAAAGGGATCATGAACAAGTGGGATTTATTCCAGGAATGCGAGAATGAGTCAACATGGGAAAATCAATGTAATATAGCACCCTAATAGAACAAAAGTTTAAAAACCACACGATCATCTCCATAGATGCAGAAAAGGCATTTGACAAGATCCAATACCCATATGATAAAAACACTAAAAAAACAAGGAATAGAAGGTAACTTCCTCAAAATGATAGGGGCATTTATGAAAACTGCATGGCTAATGTTATACTCAATAGTGAAAGACAAAGATTTCCCTCTAAAATTGGGAACAAGATAAAGATGCCCACCTTCACCAATGGCATTCAACACTGAAGTAGAAGTGCTAGCCAGATAAATTATATAAGAAATAGAAATAAAAGGAATTCAATTCCTTTTTACAGATTATATGATTCTATCCATGAATGTTCCAAAGAATCCACAATAAAACTAATAGAGTTAATAAACAAATTGAGCAAAGCTGCTCAAGATCAACACAGAAAAATCAGTTGTGTTTCTATCTATGTGCAATAAACAATTAAAAAATGAAAGAAAGCAATTCCACTTAAATAGTGTCTAAAAGAATAAAATACTTAGAAATAAATTTAATAAACCAAAGAGGTGAAAGACTTTTTTTTTAAAAAAAAGGTTTATTTCTCTATTTGAGAGAGAGAGAGAAAAAAGAGCATGGGGGGGGGGCGGGGAGAGAGAGAGAGGGAGAGAGAGAATCTTAAGCAAGTGCCATGCCTAGCACTGAGCCCAATTTGGTGCTTGATCTACGACCCTGAGAATGACCGTGACCTGAGCTGAAACTAAGTGCTGGACACTCAACCAACTGATCCACCCAGGCACCCCTACAAATCATATATTTGATAAGGGTTTAATATTCAAAACACACAAACTACTCATCAATAACAGGACTCAACAACAAAAAGACAACCCAATTAAAAATGGGCAAAGGACTTACATAGACTTCTCTCCAAAGAAGATGGGCAAATGGCCAATAAGCACAGGAAGACCCTCAACATTATTACTTGAGTACTTTGCCACTACTTTGCCATTGCTAAGATGGCTTTAATCAATAAAACAAAAAGTAACAAGTGTTGGTGAGGATGTGGAGAAACTGGAACCCTTATACATTGCTTGGTAAGATATAAAATGAGGTAGCCTTCATGGAAAGCAGTGTGGCGGTTCTTCAAAGAACTAAAAACAGAATTATCATATAACTCACCAATTCAACTCCTATGTATATATTAAAAATAATTTAAAATAGGAGCTCAAACAAATATTTGTACACCAGTATTCATTACAACATTATTCACAATAGCCAAAAGGAGGAAACATTCCAAGTGCCCATCAACAGATAAGTGGATAAACAGTGCTGTATGTATATATATGTGTATATACATATATATGATGAATTATTAGTCATAAAAAGGAATGTTTTTATACATGCTACATCATAGTTGAACCTTGAAAACATTAGGCTAAGTGAAATAAGCCAGTCACTAAAGAACAAATATTGTATGATTCCATTTATAGAAATCTCTAGAATAGGCAAATTCATAGGGATAAAAGGTAGAGAAAGATTAACTGGGACTGGGAGGCGGATGCCATGGAGGGTTACTGCCTAATGCTCACACAAATTCTGTTTGGGGTGATGGAAAATACTTAGAAACAGATAGTTGTGATGGCTGCACAACAGCGTGAATGTAATTGATACCACCGAATTGTACACTTAAAAATGATTGAAATGGCATATTCTATATCTTTTTTATGTATTTTCCCACACACAAAGATTTTTTAAAAAGAGTTAAAAACCAGTAATAAAACTGTTTATCTGTAGCATTATGTGATTGCAAATAATATGATTAGAAGGTATGCCGCATGAAACAAGGGGATCACTGTCATAGAGGTTGCTTCAAACTCCAGTTGTCTAGAAAGTGATGTAAAGTAGACCATCTGCCAAAAAATAAACTCCAATAACTTTTAATTCCAATATGTGTGAGTTACAAACACTATTGAAATGCTATCACTTATTGATTGAAATGTTAAAATTTAGTAAAAGATCAAAGAAAGTGAATTATGACTTTAGAATAAAGACAATATGGATTTGCTTCTTCCCACAAATCTGGCCTGCTTTCCAGTTTCTTGCAAAAACCCAAAGTTGAAAACTCCTGAGTTCTCAGTTCCTCCGAACTCAAAATCTGAGTTCTATATAAGACTATGAATCATTAATAACTACAGAAATTGTCACTTTTTCTAAGTTTTTATTAGGCTGTTGTCTATCTAATTGCATTGATATTTCAGAAAGATCTGGTATTCAGATCTTTTTTTCCTAGTAGTTGTCTCACTTTGATCAGGCTTACTCACAAGTATTAGTAGGCTTGCTGGCCCAACAATTACAGAGTAGCTAGCGTGTACCTGGCACTATGCTATAACTTACTTGGAAAATGCTGAGCTAGTTATTTTTTCAAAGACACCATGGAGCTTCTGCTTAAAGGTTAGTTTCTGAATTTTTTTTAAAAAAATATTTATTTATTCATGAGAAACACAGGGAGAGAGGCAGAGACATAGGCAGAGGGAGAAGCAGGCTCCCTGTGGGGAGCCTGGTGTGGACTCCATCCAGGGACCCTGGGATCATGATCTGAGCCAAAGGCAGATGCTCAACCACTGAGCCACTCAGGTGTCTATGTTTTTGCATCTTAGTGAACTTCAAACTAGTTTTAAGAGGCTCCCCCAAACAGCAAAGACTTTAACAAAGAGTAGGAATTTCAACATAATTTGACTCGAAAACCTGATAGTCGATGCCTGTACCGAACACACCGACCTTGAGGATATGGGATTCGTGTTTTCCACCAGATTATTACTAAGGAGTTAAGATTTGTGGCATCCTTTGATGTGTGAGATTAAGGAAGTTGGATTAAGTACCGTATGGAATAGAGCACTCCGTGCTTCAGGTCAAGGGCTCCACTGAATTATCAGGGAGTGCCACTGCTATGGTCCTCAGAAAAAGTGTTATTATCCCTCCCACGTTTCCCTGGCCTCCCTATAAAACCCAGCCACCAGATACCTGGATCTTCTTTGAGGCCAAACTCTTTTCAATGTTGGTAGATTGGTTCAGGAAATGGATCAACCACATCTTGCTAAGCTCATTGTCCTTCACATCCTCAGTTTTCAGGTAGTACAGTAGCCACATGGCTTTGGCTTTCACGAGTAATTGGTTCCTTCCCGTCCTCTTGCCTAAAAAGGTTCCTCCAATGGTGCCCACCAGGTAGTTGAGCTGACCCGATAGGTTGAAGACCGGGAAAGTGATGTTTGTCAGGTCGAGGTCCTTGTTCATGCGCCAGGCGGACAGGAGGGGGTTGGAGGGCACGCAGGCCCCCTGGTATTTAGCGCACACCCCATTGTAGCCAATCTGGGTCCCGTTTTCCTTGGCAACATAAAGATACTGCACCACGGTGTCCAATGACTAATTTCTTCTAAGATTTCTTGTTGCAGCAGCGAGGCAGTGCTGGAAGCCACTAGGATGGAGACAAAATTGACCCCGGTGCTCTTCCTGGAGTTGGAGAATCCGTGAGAGTCGTTGGCGGTGAAATGCCCCTGCACAAAGCGCCGCTCAGCCTTGGCGGGGCTCCCCATGGGGGTGCACTGCTCCTCGAGGTTTCCTTCGGTATCGCTGGGCAAGTAACGCAAGCCTGTGCCCAGAGCGGCCCTCAGCAGCATGGGCACCATCAGGGAGATGCAGGGCTGCGAGCCCACCTCCCGCCCCAGCCCTCCGAGGGCGCGGCTGACGGGCGCCTCCGGGCAGGCGGTGTGGCAGGGGGTCTCGCGGACGGCTGCCTAGGGGAGGCCGCAGACTTGGACGCTCCGCACTGTCCCCGACTGTGGAGGAGACGCCTCGAGGGGCCCTGTGCGCTCTCCCGAAGCCCAGTCAAGCTTGGGTTCCTGTCCCTGACTTGGCTTGGAGGCGGGGAGCGGCTCTACCCGGGACCCCGCGCCCACGTCCCGCGGCGGCTGTGCCGGGTGTCGGCCCGGGATGGGCCTCGGCTTCCCGCCTGGCCTCAGGCTGCGGCTCCGGCTGCGGCTCCTGCTTCTCGGCCCTGGCCTCGGGCTCCCCCTTCGCCTCCATCTCCCGCCAGGCGTCGGGCGCAACCTTGGAGAGACTGAGGCTCATTTCCGGGAGGGAAAGGCAAGGTCGGGAAGCAGCCACTGCCTGGAGCGCCCGACTCCTCCCCCGGACCCTTGGCTGGAGAATTCCAAGGCTGCTGCTGCCCGCGCGAGGCCAGGGGGCCGTTGGGGAGCACGCGTTTTGACCCACAGCCCAAGCAGCCCAACTTGTCTGTGGCGTGCCTTTCCTCTCTGAAGTTTAGTTTCAAACAGAAACACTTTTTTTTTTTTAAGATTTTATGTATTTATTCATGATAGAGAGAGAGAGAGAGAGAGAGAGGCAGAGACACAGGCAGATGGAGAAGCAGGCTCCATGGAGGGAGCCCGATGTGAGACTCGATCCCAGGGCTCCAGGATCACACCCTGGGACAAAGGCGGGCGCTGAACCGCTGAGCCACCCAGGGATCCCCAGAAACACTTCTTAATGCTGCGTGAGATGTGTGCCCGTTCTACAAGACTTACATATTTTATTGGGGGAAATTCGACTTGTCACCCCACTCCCCGCCCCCGACACACACATGCTAATCCAGTAACACACTTCTTGGGTAAGGTGAACCTGATACACTTTATTATATTTTATTTTATTTTTATTTATTTATTTTTTTCCCCACCACCGGCCTCCCAGGCCCAGGCCCAGGCCCAGGCCCAGGGAGCGGGGAGGAAGAACAACTTCCTCCTCGAGCCCCGGCGACTGGCCTATTATATTTTATTAACTACAAACGTAACAGATACATTCTCCTTGTAGAAAGTCAGAAGTAAGTGTGTAGAAGGAAAAGTGAGGATAAGTTTATCTTTGGTCTGTTCCACAGCTCCCAGGATGGAGGGACCCCTGGGTTCATGTCACCATTTTATTTTTTTTTTATTTTATTTTTTTTAATTTTTATTTATTTATGATAGTCACAGAGAGAGAGAGAGGCACAGAGACACAGGCAGAGGGAGAAGCAGGCTCCATGCACCGGGAGCCCGACGTGGGATTCGATCCCGGGTCTCCAGGATCGCGCCCTGGGCCAAAGGCAGGCGCCAAACCGCTGCGCCACCCAGGGATCCCTCATGTCACCATTTTAATGGAAATCCTCGCCTACCTTTTAACATGCAGGTAACTGAAAGGCAGGTGGAGAGAGGTTCCTAGAGTTATGAAAATTGTTTGCCATGTTTGCCATGGTTGGCAGTTACTTAACATGAATAGTGATTGTGTTTTTATGTGGGTAGATAGAGAATGTTAATGAAATCTCCAGACTGCAAGAGTACCAAGTCCAAGAGAATAAGGGAGGTATCTTCAACAGCATTTTACAGGAGAAACAAATAGGTGATTTCGTTAAGTTGGCTTTCCAGAAAGTCATTGTTTAAGAGTGGCCTTAATAACCACAAGGTGGCACCCGTTTTCTATTTTAAAAGTTATGGTCAGTGGGCCTGAGGATTCCTTTTCTCCTTTATCTGCATGTTGCAAGTTCTAGTTACATGCTGCGTTTATTGTGTTGGTGTGCTATAAATCTAGTGGCATCTGTAGCACATTTAAATGGAGGAACTGATTTGGGAATTCCATTTGCCAAACTGTATCTACCTTATGAAGAGAAGGGCTCAGCTGGCCTCCTAAAGATTTTAGGATGAGATGTTAGAGGGAGGGTGATCACAAATACTCTGTAATGTTCAAAACCAAACACAGGACCTCTTAGTGCCCATCTTTATGGTATTTCTTTAGCACAGCATCAGCATTTTTTTTTTAATCTCAAAATACAGCCACTAAATTTCTACAATTGCTCATAAATCAGCCACTGTGAAGTACTAAACTCTATAGAAAAATATGTGCCTCGGGATTTGATTTTATCTAGTTTCTTCATTCTAGGTGATTGATTCTAGATTATTTTATTTTACTATTCTAGTTATCTAGATTACTAATGTTTGTATGGGTTTAGAATGTCAATCAAAAACACCACTATTAAGTATTTTCCACCAGTTTCCATAAAAGGAATTTGGCATTTTTAAAATGAGCTCATCTGCTATTTTTGAGTTGTGAAACCCTTTCATATTTGTTTCAGAACTCCAGACTACTCCGTGCAGCTGTAACATGGCCGAGAAGTGACTTGTCTGTCCTAAGTGATATGTCTCTTAAGTCCTTTCAATGCAGACAACCTATGGCCTTTAATCTGAGAATGGTGTCTACTTTGTCAGGATAGGATTCTCCATACTCTAGAAAATGCCTTCTGGATGAGAAGGGGGTGGTGGGTATTGGGAATTCAAGAATATAGTGTAAAACTTAAAATTTTATCTAGTCTGCTTCTTATCCACCTTCAGTCTAGATAAAACGAATCAGACAAAACATTAACTTTTCTTCATCTCTCATCACTATATAGATTCCATTTCCTTCTATTCCCCAGCTCTTCTTTGGCAGCCCCCATGACCCATTTTTTTCTCTTGCCCCCGTTTCTTCTTTTCTAAGTCCCATTCTCTCAGGTTAGCCAAAGTCAGTTTGGCATAAATTAAGGGCAATTGCCCATTATTTTAAATGTTTTATTAATTTTTTTTGCCCATTTTTATTTACAAGATGTTTCTCTTTTAGCTATTACATGATAATCTGTTTCCAACACTTGACTATGTGCTTCTTAGAGACAAGGACTGCATCGTATTCATCCCTGCATTTGATACTCAGAGGACACTCTAATGTTAGTCATAATTTAGGTGGTCCTGCTTGTCTTTCCACAGCTCTAGGAATTATATCACTCAAATATGGCAGACATAATGGCTGAAATATATTCCATGCATCTTGTAGGGTCTGCTCAGATGCCTGTATTCTGAGACACCAGGTACCAACCTGGTAATCATCAGTTTGTTCTTATAGTTAAAAGTCTGTTTCTTGATTACTCTCTCTCTTTTTTATTACTTTGCTGGTCTGTTTTCTTTCTAAAATTCTACATATAAGTGAAGTCATATAGTATTTGTCTTTCTCTGGCTGACTTATTTTGCTTTGCCTAGCATTGTACTCTCTAGATCCATCCATGTCATTGCAAATGGGAAGATTTCATTCTTTTTACAACTGAATCATATTCCATTATAAATAGTATTCCATTATATACAATATTTCATTTCATGTAATATATGGACACTTGGTCTGCTTCTGTATTTTCGCTATTGTAAATAATACTGCAATAAGCATAGGGGTGCACGTATCCGTTTGAATTAGTGCTTTTGTATTTTTTGGGTGAATATTCAGTAGTGTAATTACTAGATCATAGTAATGAATTTGGATGTTTTCCTTCCCTTTCTATTTTTGGGAATAGTTTGAGAAGAATAGGCATTAAGTCTTCCCTAAATGTTTGGTAGAATTTGCCTGTGAAGCTGTCTGGTCCTGGGCTTTTGTTTTTTGGGAGTTCTCTCCTGTGACTTATCTGGGTCTAGTTCCTTTAAGAGATGGAAATTTTTGCCAACCAATTAAATTTCTTTGGTAGTATAAGGTGAATCAGCTGTTAAATTTCTTCTTAAGCCAACTTGATAATTTTTCTAAAAATGTGTTTATGTCACTAATTTTTAAATTGCCAGAACATTTTCATGTATTTTTTTAAATTAAAAAAAAAAACCTATTTTTTATCTGTACTTATGACCCTTTTCCATTCCTATTATTAATTTGTGTTTACTCTCTTTTTTCCTTAGGAAGGCTTTTAAAGCACTTTAAAAAAATTTTACTATTTTAAGAGAAGGTTTTGATTCTGCAGTTTAACTCTATCTTAAAATTCTCCTGCCTCTATCATGAATAAACAAATAATAAATTAAAAAATCTAATTCATTTACATTCAAAGTAAGTATTGATAGATATGTATTGATTGCCATTTTGTTACTTGTTTTGTGATTGTTTCTATAGATTTTCTTTGATGTTTTCCTCTCTTGCTATATTTCATGGTTTGTTGGCTTTCTTTAGTGATATTCTTGGATCTTTTCTCTTTATTCTTTGCATATCTTTCATGGTTTTTGGTGTGTATATATAGGTTTTTGATTAGGTTTGTATATAACATCTTTTGTATATAGCAATCTATATTACGTTGATGGTAGCTTAAGTTAAAACCCATTCTTTTCTGTCTCCTCCCATTTTAGGTGTGTGGTGTCATATTTTACATCCTTTTATTTTATCAAAACTCCCTTGACTAATTTTTTACAGAAATACTTATTTTTACAGATTTTGTGTTTTTTACTTTTCATATTCTCCCTTATGGTCTTTTTTTTCCACTCAAAGAGTCCCCTTTTATATTTCGTGCAGGGCTGGTTTAGTGGTCATGACCTCCTTTAGTTTTCATTTGTCTGGGAAACTTTTCTTCCTCTTCTCTTCTTTCTCTTCTCTTCTTTTCTTTTCTTCACAGGCTCCACACCCAGCATGGAGTCCAATGTGGGGCTTGAATTCACAACCCTAAGATCAAGACCTGAGCTGAGATCAAGAGTAGGAGGCTTCCCCAGATTAGGGACGTTTTTACCTTTTATTTCTTCAAATAAAATTTCTGCCCCTTTTTCTCTTCTTCTGAGATCCCTACAATGCAAATGTTATTATGCTTGATATAGTCACTGACTTCCTTAAGACTATTCTCAATTTGCATAATTTTCTTTTCTCTCCTTTCTTCTTTTCTCCCTACTTTCCATTCCTCTGTCTTCCAGGTCATTAATTCATTCCTCTGCTTCATCTAGCCTGCTATTTTTTCTATTAAATATATTTTGAATTTCATTTGTTGTGTTCTTGATCTCTGATTGTTCTTTTTTTATCTCTGTGTTAAGGGGTCTCACTGATGTCCTCTACTCTTTCTCAAGTCCAGTAAAGATCTTTATGATCATTAAACTATCACATATTACTTATGTCCATTTCACTTAAGTCTCTTATTGTGTGGTTTCGTGCTATCCTTTCATCTGGGAGCTATTTCTTTGTCTCCTCATTTTGTCTAACTCTTGTTGACTTCTGTGTGTTAGGATAATTAGCTGCATCTCTTGCTCTTAACAATAATAGCCTTATGAAGAAGAGGTCCTGTAGTGCCTTGCAGTGTAGTGTCCCCTGTTTCCTGTGGCTTCAGAGAGTGTCTCCTATATGTGTTGCATGTGGTCTGCTATTGAGTCTTGACCTCTTTTTCCTTCCATCCAGTTGTATCCAGAGGCTCTTTTTGCCTATTGTGGGCAATGTTAGGTCCCAAGCAGTGGTGTGGTACATTTTAACAAGGTGTGAGGAGGTCTCTTTGCAAAATGAGATCTGCCTCTGCTGCTGCAGGAACTGAGGTCTGACAAAACATGTGGGTCTGGAGATGTGGTGGACAGGGTTTGGGCCCGTCTTCTGGGGGAGGGAACTCTGCAGCCCTGGAAAGGCTGGATCTCTCCAAGCAAGGGTTAGGGGCTTGGTGCAAAGTAGGTAGTGAGTTTCAGCACAGTGCTTGTTCCCAGAGATGGCTGTTGCTTATGCTGGGAGGCAGGGGCAAGGGGAATGGCACCTGCCAGTTCCTTTGTCTCCGGAGGGGTCTCCCATGATCCTTGTCTTTCCCAGCCACACTCTGATATGAGGAAATCACTCTCCCTCTTTCCTGCCCACTCTGTTTTTCAAATTGTTGGTTCTAGCACTGTGTCTGCATGGGCTGTTTGTCGTGCTATTTCTTTAAGAGTGGAGACTCGGCTTTCTAACACCCTCCAGGCTCTCCCAGAACTGAGCCTGCCAATTTTTAAGATTCAAGGCGTCAAGTCCGCTGGATGTACGAACTCATGAAATTTGGCCCCTTTCTCTTTCAAAGGCGAACATTATGGGGATTTGTCCTCTCCATTAGTGGGATCCCCAGTGTGAAAGTCTGTTTTTTACCCTTCTCTGCATCACCAGGTTGCTCTCCACCAAGGATGTTCATGGTCCATTTTGCTTTGCCCTTCCTACCTCCTTCAGTGTGACTTTTCTTTGTTCTGCCAGTCTTGGGTCATTTTCTGGGTTATTTCCACTGCTGTGAGTGTTACCTTCTTGTATCCATGGGAGGAGGAGGAGAGTTTAGGATCCTCCAACTCTGCCATCTTTCCAGCCAACCAGAAATAACCTGTTTCTTGAAAGATTGCTGAATCTCTCCTGTGACTTATCTGGGTCTAGTTCCTTTAAGAGATGGAAATTTTTACCAACCAATTAAATTTCTTTGGTAGTATAAGGTGAATTAGCTGTTGAATTTCTTCTTAAGCCAACTTGATAATTTTTCTAAAAATGTGTTTATGTTACTAATTTTTAAATTGCCAGAACATTTTCATGTATTTTTTAAAATTTAAAAAAACCAATTTTTTATCTGTACTTATGACCCTTTTTCCATTCCTATTATTAATTTGTGTTTACTCTCTTTTTTCCTTAGGAAGGCTTTTAAAGCAGTTTTTTTTTTTTTAAATTACTATTTTAAGAGAAGCAGGTTTTGATTCTGCAGTTTAGCTCTCTTAAAATTCTTTGACATTGTTTTTTTAAATTTCTACCTTTGCCTTTATTTCCTTCTTCCAACTTTTTAAATTCTTTTTCTAACTTAAGTTGACTGCTTCCTATTTTATAATAAGTGCATTTAAAACTATGAATTTTCACTTATGTACTGGATTAACGACTGTAGGTTTTGATGGATAGTGTTCTACAGAGAAATTTTCAAGAGTTTATTAATTTCCTTAGAATGTACCCTATTTTATGTCATCCTTTTGTCAAGCTTTTATTCTCACTTGCTTTTTCTACTTTTATTCCTGCTCTTATTGTTGGAGTACTACATTTTTTCTTAATTCTCATGGCTTGTTTTAAAAATTACTCTTGGTTTTACATTTCTCCAACAAATTCTTTTCTTTTTTTAAGATTTATTTATTTATTTATTTTAGAAAGAGCGAGAGTGAGTGCACATACAGGGGGAGGGGTAGGAGAGGAAGAGGGAGAGAGGCAGACTCCCTGATGAGTGGGGAACCTGACTTGGAGCTCAGTTTCACAACCCTGAGATGATGACCTGAGTCAAAATCAAGAGTTAGGCTCTTAACCAATAGAGCCACTCAGGCACCCCTTTCCAACAAGTTCTAAGGTAAGTATTAACTATTCTTTTCCAAAAGCAACAAAAATATTTTTAATTTTTATTTCAATTTGAACTACCCTGCCATCAGCTTTCTGAGTATTGTTATCTAGAATTTTCCAATTTTTAAACATCTGTGAAAATTACTACTGTTATTTTTTTTCTTTTAAGATGTACTTATTTTTATTTGAGAGAGAGAGAGAGAATGGAGGAAGGGGCAGAGGGAGAAGGAGAGAAAAATCCTCAAGCAGACTACTCACTGAGTGTGGAGCCTGATCCCAGGACCCTGAGATAATGACCTGAGCCAAAAGAAAGAGTCAGACACTTAACCAACTGGGCCATCCAGACACCTCATACTGTGATTATTTTTTTCACACTCAATACTTCATTTAGTTTAGCTATGGTTTTCAAATGAATTTGCTCACTTGTTGAATTTCCTCTTTCCTTCTCTGAATCAGTTTTATGGCTGATGCATATTCTTTAGTAGTTTCTTCACAAATGCCAGTGAGGAATAAACTCTTGGTTTTTAAAACTTTTTAAAAAAGATATTTTTTATTTATTTGAGAGAGAAAGAGAGAGAGAGAGAGAAAGAGAGAGAGAAAGAAATCGCACATGATCTGGGTGAGAAGGGGAAGAAGCAGGCTCCCTGCTCAGGATCCCAGGATCCTAAGATCATGACCTGAGCTGAAGGCAGACATGTAACCTACTGAGCCACCCAGGTGCCCCTTTCATACTTGAATATATATTGACTTATCTTCCTTTTGAATGATAATTTATTATATATTGAATTCTATGTTATGAGTTCTTTACCTTAGGTATATAAAAGATATTTTCCTACTACCTTTTAGCATTTATTCTTGCTGATGAGAGCTCTGCTACCAACTTGATTGCTACTTTTTTTCTGGTAATTTGTCATTTAAAAAAAGAACAGAGTGTCACCTGGTTGGCTTAGTCAGTGGGAAATGCAACACTTGATTTCAAGGTTGTGAGTTCAGGTCCCCTGTTGGGTGTAGAGATTGCTTAAGAATAAAATCTTCTGAGTGCCTAGGTAGATCAGTCAGTTAAGCATATGACTCCTGATTTTGTCTTAGGTAATGATCTCAGGGTCATGAGATTGAGGCATGGAGCCTGTTTAAGATTCTCTTTCTCCTGCTCCCTCTGCCTCTCCCCACCCCTGCTTATGCACACTCTTTCTAAAAAATAAATAAATAAAAATTAAAAAGGAACACCTGAATGGCTCAGTTAAGCGTCTGCTTTTGCCTCAGGTCATGATCCCAGAGCCCCAGGATTGAGCCCCACATTGGGCTCCCTGCACCATGGGGAGTCTGTTTCTCCTTCTGCTCCTCACCCTGCTTGTGCACACATGCTCTTCTCTCTCACTCTGTCTCAAATAAATAAATAATATCTTTAAAAAAATAAAATAAAAATAAAAAAATAAAATCTTAGAAAAAGAATAGAAATTAATTCTTAGAGTAATTTTAGAGTCACAGAAAATTTAAACCAAAGGCTCGGCACCTTCTTATTTACCTCCTGCCCCTGCACATCCATGTCTGCCTCATTATCAGCATCCCCCACCAAAACTATAAAGAGTAAAAAGTGAATCTCCTCTTTGCCCTACACCACTCTACTTTTCAACTTGTCAATTTTTACTCTTATTGTTATCAAGTTGGTGTGCATCCTTCCTGAACTCTGTCTACATACACACATACACACATGCACACACCGTGCAGCAGTGCATCTGTATCATAATACAAATGTGTATGTAAAATCACATGCATGATGGTTGGTTTTATGTGTCAACTTGGTGAGGTTATATGGTTCCTAATAATTCCATCAAACACCTATCTAGGTGTTGCTTTGAAGGTACTTTGAAGATGTGATTACATAATCAGTTGATTTAGGAAGGGGTATTATCCCAGATAAGAAAAAATTCTGTCTGGGGGCATGAGTTTCAGCTTGCAACTGACAGTTGTAGATTACTCCCTTCCTGATGCCCTGTGATTTTCCAGCTTGCCTAGCCAGCCTTGATAATTGCATGAGACAAGTTTTTGTGATCCATCTCTTATTTCATATTTCTTACTAATTCTGTTTCTCTGGTTGAGCCATGATTGACATATATGATTCTGCAACTTACTTTTTCACTAACAATATGTCTTAGAGACAGTGTTATGATTAACTGCTGAATCATAGCTCATAATATGAATGTACTGTATCTCATCTAATCATCCTGTTACTGGTGAATATTTTGTTGTTTGGATTCAAATTTATATTTTCCTTTGCTACTTCGAAAATTTAATTTATCCACTTCTTGTATCCAGCATTGCTATAGTAAAATTTAATACCAATTGGATCCGTTCTTTGTAGATAATTATATTTCTTCTTTGAAAGCTTTTAAGATATTATTCTTTTTTTTTTTCATCTCATAAGAACATATTGGGGAGAAAAAAATTCCTTCTACTCTTCAAGGTTATTTGACTGGTTTCATAATTGAATTAACATATGATAGATTAATAGGAGAAAACAAATTTGATTACATATGTATGAGAGGGGCTGTAAGAATATGAGACATATCCACAGCCAGCCCCGACCTGCCCTCGCGTGTCCCGCAGCCGCCCGCCACACGCACCGAGCATGAGGGAGATCGTGCACATCCAGGCCAGCCAGTGCGGCAACCAGATCAGAGCCAAGTTCTGGGAGGTCATCAGCGATAAGCACAGTATAGACCCCAGTGGCAACTATGTGGGCGACTCAGACCTGCAGCTGGAACGCATCAGTGTCTACTACAAGGAGGCCTCTTCTCATAAGTATATGCCTCGGGCCATTCGGGTGGACCTTGAGCCTGGAACCTTGGACAGCGTCCGGTCTGGGGCCTTTGGGCATCTTTTCAGGCCTGACAACTTCATCTTTGGTCAGAGTGGGGATGGCAACAATTGGGGCAAAGGTCACTACACGGAGGGTGCAGAGCTGGTGGACTCAGTCCTGGACATGGTGCAGAAGGAGTGAGAATTGAGACTGCCTGCAGGGCTTCCAGCTGACCCACTCACTCGGCGGGGGCACAGGGCCCGGGATGGGCACACTGCTCATCAACAAGGTGCCCGAGGAGTACCCCGACCGCATCATGAACACCTTCAGTGTGATGCCTTTGCCCAAGGTGTCGGACACAGTGGTGGAGCCCTACAACGCCATGCTGTCCCCCCACCAGCTTTGTATGACAACTGCTTCCGCATTCTCAAGTGGCCATGCCCACCTACGGTGACCTCAACCATCTGGTGTCGGCTGATGGCATATAAATCATCTCACTACTTCTCTTGGCTTCCCCGGACAACTCAATGCTGACCTGCTCAAGCTGGCCATGAATATGGTGCCCTTCCCCCGCCGGCACTTCTTCATGCCCAGCTTTGCCCCACTCACCGCGAGGGGCAGCCAGCATTACCGCGCGCTCACAGTGCCCGAGCTCACTCAGCAGATGTTCGATGCCAAGAACATGATGGCTGCCTGTGACCCCCGCCATGGCCGCTACCTGACCGTGGCCACCGTCCTCCGCGGGCGCATGTCCATGAAGGAGGTGGACGAGCAGATAGATGCTGGCCATCCAGAGCAAGAACAGCAGCTACTTCATCAAGTGGATCCCCAACAAGGTGAAGGTAGCTGTGTGTGACATCCCACTCAGGGGGCTCAAGATGTCCTCCATTTTTATTGGCAACAGCACGGCCATCCAGGAGCTGTTCAAGCGCATCTCGGAGCAAATCACAGCCATGTTCCAGCGCAAGACCTTCCTGCACTGGTACATGGGTGAGGGCATGGACGAGACGGAGTTCACTGAGGCTGAGAGCAACACGAATGACCTGGTGCCCGAGTACCAGCAGTACCAGAATGCCACGGCTGATGAGGAGGGCGAGATGTATGAAGATGAGGAGTCTGAGGCTCAGGGCCCCAAGTGAAGCAGCTGGAGGGGCAGAGCCAGGCTGTTGCTGTGGCCCAGAAGCCTGTCCCCCAGAGCCATGTCGCCATTGACACCACCCCAAGACTTGCTCCCACCAGCTCTGGTCCACAGCACCCTAGGGCTCCCGACTGTTTGTCCTCCAGTATTTATGGCATCCCCACCCCATGTGAGTCCTGTTTTCCCACCATAGGGCAGCTCCATCATGTCTGCTTTATTGTCAGCTGTTTTAACCAGGCCTGTTTTATGGCTTGTTTTGTTTTTTGTTTTTACTGGTGTTTATATTTTTTGGGGGTAATACTTAATAAATTTATTGCTGTCAGAAAAAAAAAGAATATGAGACATAAGGTCAAGCTGGGCAGTTCCTATTTATATGCCATCTTCAGCTAAGGAATGGGACAGGGACCTGGGGCTTCAAAGAAAGGAGGATGATTCACAGGACAATAAGGAAAAAAGATGCTTGGCAGTTAGATGTTTGCCCTGCCATACAGAACTGTCACTCAGATAAAAAAATTATTCCTAAAGGAGAAAAAATGAGTGGGAAATATCAGAAAGGGAGACAGAACATGAGAGACTCCTAACTCTGGGAATGAACAAGGGGTGGTGGAAAGGGAGGTGGGTGGGGGGTGGGGGTGACTGGGTGACGGGTACTGAGGGGGGCACTTGATGGGATGAGCACTGGGTGTTATGCTATATGTTGGCAAATTGAACTCCAATAATAATAATAATAAATTATTCCTGATAATAGTTGTCTTTCTGGGCTAGGTCTCTGTCTAAATTCTTTCAGGTAGTTAAGGGAGCAGTAAGATTTTTCCTGAGTTTTCTGGGTCTTGATTGTTTTCAGTTTAAAATAGTCCATGTGCCCAAATGACACATTTTGGGGAGACTTGTTTTGAACCTCTCTAATATCTATGGTTGTTTTTCATCCTTCTTAATTTTTAATAATCCCCTTAAATCTGGAGACTCACTTTTGATGTTTTCCTGTCATTACTTTTATTACTTTTTTTTCAGTCCTCTTTCTCTGGAACTCATATTTGATAGATGCAGGATTTTCTGGGACTTTCTCTCAAGCCTCAATTTTTTTTAAGATGTATTTATTTGAGAGACAGAGTAGGGGGAAGGGCAAAGGGAGAGAGAGAGGGAGAGAATCTCAGGCAGATTGTGCTGAGCACTGGTGCCACATGTGGGCTCGTGACCTTGAGATCATGATCTGAGCTGAAACCAAGAGTCGAAATGACATTTCATTAGACCTTAAATGGGGCTGAGTTAAAAAAAAAAAATGGGGCTGAGTAGAGAAATAAGGCAGGAAAGGGATTTACCCAAAGAAAACAAAACACTAACTTAAAAGATACTTGCACCTCAAGGTTTTCTGCAGTGTTATTCACAAAAGCCAAGACACAGAAGCATCCCAAGTGCCCATGAACTGATGAATGGATAAACATGTGGTCTATACACAATGGAACATGACTCAGTCATCACAAAGAATGACATTTTGCCATTTGCAATGACATGGATGGACCTAGAGGGTATTACGTTAAGTAAAATAAGTCAGAGAAAGACAAATACCATACGATTTCACTCCTATGTAGAATTTAAGAAATAAAATTTTATATTCCCCAAATGAATGAGACCATATAATGTTTGTCCTTCTCTGATGGACTTATTTCAATCAGCATAATACCCTCCAGTTCCATCCACATCTAAGCAAATAGTGAGTATTTGTCGTTTCTAATGGCTGAGTAATATTCCATTGGATACATAAACCACTTCTTTATCCATTCATCTTTCGATGGACACCAAGGCTCCTTCCATAGTTTGGCTATTGTGGACATTGCTGCTATAAATATTGGGGTGCGGGTGGCCCGGCGTTTCATTGCATCTGTATCTTTGGGGTAAATCCCCAGCAGTGCAATTGCTGGGTCGCAGGGCAGATCTATTTTTAACTCTTTGAGGAACCGCCACACAGTTTTCCAGAGTGGCTGCACCAGTTCACATTCCCACCAACAATGCAGGAGGGTTTCCCCTTTCTCCACATCCTCTCCAAAATTTGTCGTTTCCTGCCTTGTTAATTTCCCCCACTCTCACTGGTGTGAGGTGGTATCTCATTGTGGTTTTAATTTGTATTTCTCTGATGGCAATGGCATTTCTATACACTAACAATGAGACTGAAGAAAGAGAAATTAAGGAGTCAATCCCATTAACAACTGCACCCAAAAGCATAAGATACCTAGGAATAAACCTAACCAAAGAGGTAAAGGATCTCTACCCTCAAAACTACAGAACTCTTCTGAAAGAAATTGAGGAAGACACAAAGAGATGCAAAAATATTCCATGCTCATCAATCGGAACAATTAATATTGTGAAAATGTCAATGCTACCCAGGGCAATTTACACGTTTAATGCAATCCCTATCAAAATACCATGGACTTTCTTCAGAGAGCTAGAACAAATTATTTTAAGATTTCTGTGGAATCAGCAAAGACCCCAAATAGCCAGGGGAATCTTAAAAAAGAAAACCAGAGCTGGGAGCACCACAATGCCAGATTTCAGGTTGTACTACAAAGCTGTGGTCATCAAGACAGTGTGGTACTGGCACAAAAAACAGACACATAGATCAATGGAACAGAATAGAGAATCCAGAAGTGGACCCTCAACTTTATGGTCAACTAATATTCGACAAAGGAGGAAAGAATATCCACTGGAAAAAAGACAGTCTCTTCAATAAATGGTGCTGGGAAAATTGGACATCCACATGCAGAAGAATGAAACTAGACCACTCTCTTTCACCATACACAAAGATAAACTCAAAATGGATGAAAGATCTAAATGTGAGACAAGATTCCATCAAAATCCTAGAGAAGAACACAGGCAACACCCTTTTTGAACTCGGCCATAGTAACTTCTTGCAAGATACATCCACGAAGGCAAAAGAAACAAAAGCAAAAATGAACTATTGGGACTTCATCAAGATAAGAAGCTTTTGCACAGCAAAGGATACAGTCAACAAAACTCAAAGACAACCTACAGAATGGGAGAAGATATTTGCAAATGACATATCAGATAAAGGGCTAGTTTCCAAGATCTAAAAAGAACTTCTTAAACTCAACACCAAAGAAACAAACAATCCAATCATGAAATGGGCAAAAGACATGAACAGAAATCTCACAGAGGAAGACATAGACATGGCCAACACACACATGAGAAAATGCTCTGCATCACTTGCCATCAGGGAAATACAAATCAAAACCACAATGAGAAACCACCTCACACCAGTGAGAATGGGGAAAATTAACAAGGCAGGAAACAACAAATGTTGGAGAGGATGTGGAGAAAAGGGAGCCCTCATACACTGTTGGTGGGAATGTGAACTGGTGCAGCCACTCTGGAAAACTGTGTGGAGGTTCCTCAAACAGTTAAAAATATACCTGCCCTACGACCCAGCAATTGCACTGTTGGGGATTTACCCCAAAGATACAAATGCAATGAAACGCTGGGACACCTGCACCCCGATGTTTATAGCAGCAATGGCCATGATAGCCAAACTGTGGAAGGAGCCTCGGTGTCCAACGAAAGATGAATGGATAAAGAAGATGTGGTTTATGTATACAATGGAATATTACTCAGCTATTAGAAATGACAAATACCCACATTTGCTTCAACATGGATGGAACTGGAGGGTATTATGCTAAGTGAAGTAAGCCAGTCGGAGAAGGACAAACATTATATGTTCTCATTCATTTGGGGAATATAAATAATAGTGAAAGGGAATATAAGGGAAGGGGGAAGAAATGTGTGGGAAATATCAGAAAGGGAGACAGAACATAAAGACTGCTAACTCTGGGAAACGAACTAGGGGTGGTGGAAGGGGAGGAGGGCGGGGGGTGGAAGTGAATGGGTGACGGACACTGGGGGTTATTCTGTATGTTGGTAAATTGAATACCAATAAAAAATAAATTAAAAAAAAAAAAAAGAAACACACCTGATGCAGTGAACATCAGACAGGAGGAAGCAGAGGAACAAATTAATGACCTAGAAGACAAAGTAATGGAAAGCAAGGAAGCTGAATAAGAGAGAGAAAGAATTATGCAAAATGAGATTTGACCTAGGGAAATCAGTGACTCCATCAAATGTAGTAATATTCATATTATAAGAGTCCCAGTAAAAGAAGAGAGAGAGAAGGGGTAAGAAAATTTATTTGAAGCAAGAATAGCTGAAAACTTCTCTAATCTGGGGATGGCAACAGATACCAAGATCTAAGAGGCACAGAAAAAACTCCCATCAAAATCAACAAAAGCAGGCCCACATCAAAACACATTGTAATTAAATTTGCAAAATACACCAATCAAGAAAACAAAAGCAGGAAAACAAATCAGAAGCTTCCATGAGTAATCTCTTAAGGTTACTGGGAGTTTTTAAACAGAAACTTTGTAAGCCAGAAGAGAGTGGCATGATATATTCAATGTGGTGGGAAAAATCTGCAGTCAAGAGTACTCTATCGAGCAAGCCTATTACCTAGAATAGAAGGACAGATAGAGTTTTCCAGATAAACAAAAACTAAAGGAGTTTGTGAAACTAGCCCTGCAAGAAATATTAAACACACACACACACACACACACACACACACACACACACACACCAAAACCAAAGGCAAAACCACTAATAAACATGCAAAGAAGAGAACAAAATCCAAATATATCACTAAAGAAAATCAGCAAAACATCAAAGACCCAAAAAAGAATCAGAGAAAATTTCCAGAAACAACCACAAAACAAGTTGCAAAATGACACATACATATCTATCAATAATTGCTTTGGATGTAAATGGACTAAATGCTCCAATCAAAAGACATAGGATGTCAGAATGGATTAAAAAACAAGTCTATATTCTGCCTATAAGAGACTCCTTTTCGACTTAAAGATACCTGCAGATTGAAAGTGAGATGAAGAAACATTTATCGTGCCAATAGATGTCAAAAGAAAGAATAGCAATACTTATATCAGAGAAAATAGATTTCAAAACAAAGCTGTAACAAGAGATAAAGAAGGGCCTTATAACAAAGTGGACAAACAGGAGATCTATCAATTGTAAATATTTATGTACCTAACATGGGAGCACCCAGATACATAAAACAATTAATGACAAACATAAAGAACTAGTTGGTAATAATACAAGAAAATTGTATGGCACTTTATTTTTATTTTATATGTATATTTTAATTGGAATTAGTTGCTTTTATTCCTAGTCACAAAAGTATCCATGAACACAGTGTACAATTTGGATATTTTAGGAAGGCATAGAAATCCCTAATTCAGTACTTTAACACCCCATTTATATAAATAGGCAGAAAGTTAACAAGGAAACAGTGGCTTTAAATGACACACTGGGCCATGGGCAATGGACTAAAGAGATATTCAGAATGTTCCATCCTTAAACAGCAGAATACAGATCTGGAATATTCTCTAGAATATATCATGTATTAGGCCACAAAACAGGCCTTAATAAGTACAAAAAGATTGAAGTCCTACCATGCACCTTTCCCGACCACAATACTATGAAACTAGAAGTCAACTACAAAAAACAGTCTGGAAAGACCACAAAAACATGGAGGTGAAATAACATCCATCTATCAATGAGTGGGCCAACCAGGAAATAAAAGAAGGAATTTCAAAACACATGGAAACAAGTGAAAATGAAAATTCAATTTTCCAAAACCTTTAAGATGCAGCCGAAGTGATTCTAAGACGGAAGTATATAGCAATGCAGGCCTACCTCAAGACACAAGAAAAATCTCAAACTACCTGACCTTACATGTAAAGCAGCTAGAAAAAGAACAACAGCTAGAAAAAGAACAACAAACGAAGCCTAAAGCCAGCAGAGGAAGAAAATAATAAAAATTAGAGCAAAAATAGGGGTGTCTGGGTGCCTGAGTTGGTTAAGCGGCCAACTCTTGATTTTGGCTCAGGTCATGTTCTCAGGGTCCTGGAGTTGAGCCCTGCTTCAGACTCCAACCTCAGCAAGGAATCTACTGGAGGATTCTCTCTCTCCCTTTTCCTTTGCCCGGTCCCCCCCACCTTCTATAAAAAATATTAGAGCAGAAATAAATGATATATAAACTATACAAAGATAAAAATAGAACAGATCAATGGTAGCTGGTTCTTTGAAAAATTAATAAAATTGACAAGGCTCTAGCCATAGTTATCAAAAAGAAAAGGGAAAGACCCAATTAGAATCACAAATGACACAGGAGAAATACCAATAATGCAGAAATGCAAACAATTATAAGGGAATATTATGAAAAATATATGCCAACAAATTGGACAACCTAGAAGAAATGGATAAATTCCTAGAAACATATAAATTATGAAAACTGAAGCAGGAAGAAATTAGAGCAGACCAATAACCAGCAGACGACTTGAATCACTAATCCAAAAACTCAGAACAAACACAAGTCTAGGACCAGATGGATTCAGAGGCAAATTCTACCAAGCGTTTAAAGAAAGAGTTAGTACACATTCTTTTCAATCCATTCCAAAATACAGAAAAGGAAGGAAAATTTCCAAATTCATGTTATGAAGCCAGCATTACCCTGATACCAAGACCAGATAGAGACACCACAAAGAGAATTACAGGCCAATATTCTAGTGTAAAAATCCTTAACAAAAATAGTAGCAAACTGAATCTAACAATACATTAAGAAAATCACCACCATGATCAAATGGGACTTATTCTGGGTTACATGGGTGATTCAATATCTGTAAATCAATCAGTGTAATACACCATCTTAATTAAAGAAAGGATAAGAATCATTATCATCTCAATAGATGTAGGAAAAGCATTTGATGAAATACAACATCCATTCATGATAAAAACCCTCCACAAAGTAGGTTTAGAGGGAACATACCTCAATAATAAAGGGAATATATGAAAAAAATGCACAAATAATATCATAAATGGGGAAAAACCAAGAGAAAAACTTCACGTCTGGTATTGTTGATGCTGGCTATTGCCTAGAATTTTAGTTAGGGCAAGCAAGCCAAAATGCTTACACTGGCTCACATGGACTCACTTTGTGGCCTGAGCTTCCTCACAAGAGGAGGAGCTAAATTCCAAGAAAGCAGCCTGAGATACAGAACAAGGCAGAAGCCGTGTTGCCTTTTGTAGCCTAGCCTTGGAATACACACATCACATTGACCATATTCGGTTCGTTAGTAGCCAGTTACTAAGGTTAGCCCACAGTCTTTTTTTTTTTTTAATGGAATATTTTAAAACCTATTGACACATTTAAAGAACAAAATTTTTAGTGTAATTTACCCACCGGCCATAATTTTCATTATTCCTTTCACATGAAAAATACACTCATCTCCTCCCAGTACCTCCCACAAATCTCAGTTATCATGGCATCGGGTTCAGGATGGAGTCCAAGAACTTGCCATCTTAATCAAGTGCAGTGGGGATAAGGTGCCAGGGTTCTGTAGTCCCTTGAGTGCAAGTCTTCTCAATAGGAATGAAGACTTGAGAATTAAAGAGACAGTTCTCTGCTACTGAAAACACAACATTCTGGTAACTTGCTAAAGACTCTTACATTCAGAAAGAAGATGGAAATCACACTAGTCCATAGCGGGTTTGAAATGCAGCCTAATGCATGCTATCAGTTCTTCAGTGAGGACTTAGTCTTAACCATGGAAATTTTTCTTCATGGCTCTTTGCTGTCTGTCCCCTCTGAGCTCTTGGTTCTGTCCTTAAGAAGTGACTTGTGTTTGCAGCTGTGTTTTCAGCCTGCTTCCTCCCTGTGGGACTTCTAAGACCCAAAGACCTATTTTCAATCTGTGCTATCTCTTTTAGTCCAGACTCGCAAACAGTGTTTTTGATGCAGTAATTTTCTTAACTTTTTGAGTTTTTCTGTGACTATCAATGGATTTTATGTCAGTAGAAAAGCCACTCTCCCAGGTCTTTTTGAGATAAACTTTTCACCTGAGGTCTCCTGTGAAGCTCATACTCTTAAGATCCTTAAAGAAATTTGAGGCATACCTTAAGTCCTTCTGAGGTCTTAAAAAAACATTTTATAGTCTTGGCTTCATCCATAGGCCATGTTTTCCTGGATTTGTTCTTGACCCAGAATCCATTTCTTTATTTTAGCATTATTTGGCAATTCAGCATATGGAAAGGCCATAAATGTGGAAAAAATATTTGAACCCAGTTAGTCCTGGTTCTTTCATATTGAATAGACCTTCTTTAGTTTATTTTTCATATCAATTTTACTTTCAAGTGGTTTGTGGCATGAGTTCCTTTTCCTCTAGTGTCATTTTCTTCACTTACCTAGAACCCTTGCTGTCAGCCTCTTCAAGGGCCATCAGGTTTCCACTAACAGTCTCTTGGAAGCTCTTTTGGTTTTCATTCTTACTCTTCTCTACATCCTTTCAAGTTCCACCTATCTCTTGGTTCAAAGGAGGTTTAGGTTTAATTTTTTTTAATGGCAGCACCCTATTTTTAATATCAGTTATCTGTGCCAGTTGATTATTGCTGCATAATAAACCACCTCAAAACCTAGTTGCTCAAAACAGCATTTATTTGGTTCACAAGTGTTTAGTTTAAGCAAAGCTGAATAAGGCCAACTCATTTCTTCTTCATTTGGTATCAGCTGAGATGACTGGAAGCTGGGGACTAGAACCATCTAAAACCATGTTCATACAAATGTTTGGCTGTTGAAGCTGGCTTTTGGCTAGGATGTTAGCTGGGTCAGTCTCAGCTGAAATGTCTACATGAAGACACACCAGGTGGCCTGGGCTTCCCCACAGCAGCTAGATTCTAAGGGTTAGTTTCCCTAGAAAAAGAATGTCGATGGAAGCTATATCACATTTTTTAACCTAGCCTTAAAAATCACACAGCAGTTCTGCTGAATTCTATTCACTGGAAACCAGTTACTAAGGTCCGCACATTTTAAGGGGAGGGATTATCATGGGCGAAGTATCAAAGAATTTATAAAACCGCCACATCCACTCACCTTGTCTTATCAATCATATCCAGAAGAAAGAAGTTCTTCACAACTCAGCATCAGTGAAAATCTGTCAGGTTTTTGGTTGTTTTTGTTGCTTAGTATGTTCTCTTGTTTTGTGGGAAGTAACAGAGGATTATAAGATAACACTATTCAGTTAGGTATTCTTTATTTTTGTCCAAAAGTATATGATTCATCTCACTAAATTTTTATACTGAGAGGTGTGATTTCTTAACCCTGAGAATCATTTCTCCTGGGAGTGCAATTCAAATTAGTGTAAATCATTTGTAATTCAGAAAAGGGCTTGTGGCATTAGAATCAGTATTTATAGATTCGATAATTAGAGTCTTATTTTCAAAGGCTTCTCTTAGGAAGCATTTATTTTCTCAGACTTACATAAGTCAATATGATATTACTAAAACTTCTTAAAAATTAATGGAGTATTGGGACAACCAAGTGGCTCAGTGGTTTGAATATCTGTCTTTGGTTCAGGGCATGATCCTGGGGTCTTGGGATCGAGTCCTTCATCGGGCTCCCTGTGGAGCTTGTCCATCTGCCTGTATCTCTGCCTCTCTTTCTCTTTCTCTATGTCTCTCATGAATAAATAAATTTTAAAAAATTATGGCATGTTAGGATGGGGGAAAGGGTAAGAGACTTTCTTTTCTTTTTTAAAATTTTATTTAAATTAAATGTCTGTATAAGAGAGTTTCTACTAAGAGGTGACTTACAGGTATTTTATGGAGGAAATATCCGAAGCAGTCATAGAAAAATAAAAGCATAAAATGAAGTACAAATGTTGTGTGGCAAAGACAATGATAGCAGAAATCTATTTTAGTAACTCCTAGTGGTTTTAACTTTGTTCTTGATTTTCTAAGTTCTTCAAGGTTTCACATTTTAAGACTCTACTACAATATAGATTATATTTTATTGCAAGTGAGTTTATTTTAAAATGGGAGTCCCTGGCTGACTTACGCTTTAGAGCATGTGACTCTCTCTTTTTTTTTTTTTTAAGATTTTATTTATTTGTTCATGGGAGGCACAGAGACACAGAGAGAGGCAGAGACACAGGCAGAGGGAGAAGCAGGCCCCATGCAGGGAGCTGATGTGGGACTTGATCATGGGTCTCCAGGATCACGCCCCAAGCTGACGGTGGCACTAAACCACTGAGCCACCAGGGCTGCCTGAGCATGTGACTCTTGATCTTGGCATTAAGAATTTGAGCCTACAGTTCAGTTCAGAGACTTAAAAATAAAATATTTAAAAATAATGTTGGTTATAGTTTTTAGTTAAACTATTTTCACTCCACTTCCAAACTGTATTGTTTTATTCATGCAGATTGATGATCTTACAGCAAAACTGGAAACTGAATCTTCAAGATGTCTACACCTGGATGCAAAAAATCAAGTTCTTCAACAAGAGTTATTATCTATGAAAGCAACAGAGAGGAAATGTGAAAAACTAGAAAAGAATAAAAAGAAGTTGGAACAAAAAGTAGTAAACCTCAGAAGTCATTTAGAAGTCAATGTGGTAGAACAGTCAAATAGAAAAGTCTAAACGGGAGATTGAAGAGAGAGCAAGATTGGTTATAGTAGAAAATTTAAAAGAAGTCAATCTATTTTTACAGGTTAATTTATTAATCTGTATGTGATATGCTTGCATTTATTTCACTACAAATTACACTTTGGTTATATGCATTGTGTATGTTGCCTCTGCTTCCTTTACAGCAATCTGTTTGGTAGATTTCTGGAGGCATTCGTTCCTTCCTGTAAAGATTTCTGTTTTCATCATTATTCTCACTAAATTGATCTCCTGAGAATCACTTTATTTTTAAGACCAGTTTGTAGGAATCAAGAGTATTAAGAGGAAAAGAAAAAAAATTGTGATTTAAAACTTTTACCGTGGAGTGTCTGGGTGGCTCAGTTGGTTAAGCAGCTGACTCTTGATCTCAGCTCAGGTCTTGGTCTCATGCTTGTGAAATCAAGCCCTGCACTGGGCTCCATATTCCATTCCTGGGTTATTCTTCTTTTTTTAAGATTCTATTTTTTTTTAATTTACTTGTTTATTTATTTATTGAGCATGAGCAGGGGGATTGGCAGAGGGAGAGAAAGAATCCTGGGCAGATTCCATACTGGGTGTGACACAGGGCTTGGCCTCAGGACCCCTGAGAACATGCTCTGAGAAGAAATCAAGAATCGGGTTATTCTTAGGTTGTACTATGCACTTTTTAAAATTTTTAATTGATTCTCTTGTTCTTTGAATTATCAGATCACACTACTACTAATATAAGAATGATTGAACTTTATTTTTATCATTCAGATTTAATTCAGGTGACATTGATGATAAATATTTTACACTTAACCTTTTTTTTTTCTCAAATTCCTCTCTGAATCATTGACTCACAACTAAAGGAAAGAAATATACTATAATTTTCCAGGTTATAGCTGTTTTAAAACTGTGTTTTTAATTTGCTTTAGACACAAGCAGCATCTCAAGAAAACTTAGAACAGTTAAGAGAAAGTAATAATGCTTCAATAAGAGGTCAACTGGAACTAAGAATTAAAGAGCTAGAATCTGAAATATCCAAAATCAAAAATTCTCAAGAAGATAAAGCAGAATTGGAAAAATACAGGCAACTCTACGTAGGGGAATCAAAAATTCGAATGTCATTGACAAATAAACTGAGCAAGTAAGTTAAAACAGAATCATAGAAAATAGATTTAGCTTATTAATTTGTCTCTAAAGCATAATTTTTATGGAGATGGGTTTATGAGATGAGTAGGAAGTAAGGAAGTGAAAACCAGTTGAATAGTATAATTTTGGAAAATAATGTTTGTAAATAAACTTAACTTTATATGTTCATCCAGGACAGTTAGCCTCTTTCCTCCATTTTGGGGGGGTGGTGGTATATGACTTTATTTTTTCCCCTTAATATTCTCAGTTCATCTGGTCTCATCATCTTTACAAACTAATTGTTTAAAGCTTTATAATTTGGACAGCATATTATTATAAAATTGTTTGTCAGAATTACCCTAAATAGAAATATTAGTGAGTTTGTTTTTGGAAGATTACATCTTTAACCCAAAAGATCAAGTGCCAATACTGCACATCCTGGCAGATTGGTAAATTAACTTTCTTGATTGTATCTTTGGTATTATTACTAGAGAGCCTTGGGGTGGGGGGACTATCCTTTGTAGCTTTTCTAATTTATATAAAGGTGTACATGTGAAATACAGAAAGATTCACATATGGGTGAAAGGCAGTATAAATCCCAAAGTGGTGATACCTGGGTGGCTCAGAGGTTGGGTGTCTGCCTTTGGCTCAGGGCATGATCCTGGTCCAGGGATCAAGTCCCGCATCGGGCTCCCTGCAGGGAGCCTGCTTCTCCCTCTGCCTGTGTCACTGCCTCTCTCTGTGTCTCATGAATAAATAAATAAAATGCTAAAAAATAAATAAATAAATAAAAATAAATCTCAACGTAGCTAAAAAATAGCATCATGGTGGGCATGAGGGGGCATGTGGAAGATAAAAAGGGCAGATTCTATCTCCAGGGCCTTGGTAACTGTTATCAGCTAATTGCCTCTGGAGCTGTTTCAGTCCTTTCTGATCACAGCTCTGTGATCTACCTGGCCCCTAGAGATGATTGGTCTGAGTTATTCCTTGGTGCCAAATACTCAATTTCTCTGAGGTAATGAGTGAAATGTACAAGAGTGGTGAAAGCACATCCTTGAAAATGTCTTTGAGGGATGTTATTTTTATGTCTCTAAACTGGTTTACTAAATATAAATATGTGTAATGGCATCCTCCAGAATCTTGTAGTTACATCCATTCCAGAAGGTAGCAAGTATTACCTGTCAATCCATGTACATCATGGACAGCCATTTATTTCCCTCCCCTAATTTGAATTTCTTGTTAGTTAAGAATCCCTAGAATCATATATACTCCTTTGGAACAGTTTTAAACCTATGATTATATATAGTTGCTCTGCTCTGTCACATTTTCAGCATTAAAACACTGTTTAATGGCACATTCTGTTTACTATTACGGAAACTTTAAAAAATGCAGGTCATTTAGGAATGATTTGGAGAAAAATGAAATACTAAGCATTTGTGTTGTGTAATCTTCACAGGACTAGTGAGAGGCTGGCAGATATCACTACCAAATATCTGGTGGAGAAACAGCAGAACAGACCTTTCCACAGCACTCTTACTATGAGACCCGTCTTGGAACTGCCTTATGTTGGAAATCTGACTAGTAGTTTACTGCTGGATAGAAATGTTACTCCAAGAGAAAATGTAGTGATTCCTACCTCAAGCTCATGCCCTTCAAATAAAAGCATTGATACTTACTTGACCAAGGTCAGTTATATTATCTTTTCTTGAGTTTCAGATTTCTAATAAAATTTTTGTTTGTACTTTGGTGAAATTCTGAGTTAACTGAATAATGCTCACTAAGTAAAAGTGATACTTGTTTGTGCTAATAAGGAAATGGGACAGAAATTTTATGGTATTTTTTTAGTTCCTGGAGCTCTTATTTTCAAGAGATACCTATTATTAATTTTATTCAATAAATACAACTAAACTGGCACATTCTATCTTATTATTTTTAAAAGATTTTATGTATATGAGAGAGAAGAGACTGTGCTCACAGGCCAGGCAGGGAGAGAGGCAGAGAGAGGGGGAGAATCTCAAGCAGACTCCCCACTGAGCGTGGAGCCTGACTCGGGGCTTGATCCCATGACTCCAAGATGATGATCTGAGCTGGAATCAAGAGTTGGATTCTTTCAGGGAAATACAAATCAAAACCACAATGAGATACCACCTCACACCAGTGAGAATGGGGAAAATTAACAAGGCAGGAAACCACAAATGTTGGAGAGGATGTGGAGAAAAGGGAACCCTCTTACACTTTTAGTGGGAATGTGAAATGGTGCAGCCACTCTGGAAAACTGTGTGGAGGTTCCTCAAAGAGTTAAAAATAGATCTGCCCTACATATGACCCAGCAATTGCACTGCTGGGGATTTACCCCAAAGATTCAGATGCAATGAAACACCGGGACACCTGCACCTCGATGTTTCCAGCAGCAATGTCCACAATAGCCAAACTGTGGAAGGAGCCTCGGTGTCCATTGAAAGATGAATGGATAAAGAAGATGTGGTTTATGTATACAATGGAATATTACTCAGCCATTAGAAACGACAAATACCCACCATTTGCTTCAACGTGGATGGAACTGGAGGGTATTATGCTGAGTGAAGTAAGTCAGTCGGAGAAGGACAAACAGTGTATGTTCTCATTCATTTGGGGAATATAAATAATAGTGAAAGGGAATAGAAGGGAAGGGAGAAGAAATATGTGGGAAATATCAGAAAGGGAGACAAAACATAAAAGACTCCTAACTCTGGGAAACGAACAAGGGGTGGTGGAAGGGGAGGAGGGCGGGGGGTGGGAGTGAATGGGTGACGGGCACTGAGGGGGACACTTGATGGGATGAGCACTGGGTGTTATTCTGTATGTTGGTAAATTGAACACCAATAAAAAATTAATTTATTAAAAAAAAAGAGTTGGATGCTCTACCAACTGAACCACCCAGGCACCCCCAAACAGACACATTTTAAATTTCTTGAAATGCTATGTTAAATTGGATTTTGGAAAGTAAATATTATTACATACTAACCAGAAGTACACTTAGATGCTTTAACTTATTTTCTGATTAGCAATAGTTTTTATAACAAGTTTAAAGTTTGTTGTAACCCAATTTTTCCACCCCTGTGCATAAGTGAATGATTAGAATCCAAATGCTTAACCATGTAGGAATGTTTATTATTTTAACAATTCCATGGTAAGTCCTTTTTATGAATTATATAAACTTGTAACGCTAAAAAGATTGATTTTTCTTTTTATGTTATATGTTTTGGGGGCACCTGTGTGACTCAGTGGTTGAGCATCTGCTTTTGACTCAGGTCGTGATCCAGGGATCCTGGGATTGAGTCCTGCATCAGGCTCCCTGTAGGAAACCTGCTTCTCCCTCTGCCTATGTCTCTGCTTCTCTCTCTGTGTTTCTCATGAATAAATAAATAAAAGCATTTTCTTACATGAGAGTACATCCTTAATTGCTGTCTTCAGTGAAGTTCCAGAACCAAGAGCATGGAGTCCATGAGGAGGATTGGTTTCAAATAAATCCGGGCTGACATAGTGAGGCATCTAGCAAAACTTGTATCTCCTTCCTCTGCTCTGCACATTTCCTTTATAGGATGTTTACATGTAGCTAAAATTCATAACCACCACTGAGTTGGGGTACTGGGGGAAGGTGGAGAATGACTCTGCTTGGTTTACTCATCCCAGGCTAGGCTCTTCCCCTTCCTCACCAAATCGTCTCCCTTTGAGGGGGCCCAGACAGACTAAGTTCAGGTCCTAGAGACCCCTTACCTGCATACAGAGCCTACTCTGAGGTGGAGTTTACCCCAAGATGGACTACAACCATCCCCTGACTCTTAGTATAGCCAAATTCAATCTCAGACAGCCTCCCTTTCCAGGAATCTCCCACCCCTAAGACACCTCAACATCTTCAACACCATTCAGGGTTATGGAGGTGCTGCCATGTCCTTAGCTCAATGCCCAAACTAGCAGTGCAGGGACGAGAAGGCCATCAGCCCTTGGATTGGACCCTTTTCTGTGACTCCTATGATCTTCCACCTGTTTTAAACTCTACAGCCAAGAAATCTTTGGACCCCAGGGCCGCTTTGTAATGATGTTTAAAAGTTCAAGTAATCTTCAAAACACCTCCCCCGTATCCTTTAAGAACTCACTATTGTGAAAGATGAAGGGGCTGAGAGCTTTTCCAGATTAAAAAAAACTAAAGAAAAATGACAACTAAATGCAGTGTGTGATCCCAGACTAGGAGTGGGGTGGGAAATGTTAAGAGAGAACATCATGAAAACAGCTAGTGAAATTAAAATTTGGAGATAAAATGTTTAAGGATAGAGGATGATATCTGCAACTTTACCTCAAATGGTTCAGCAATTATATATAGAGACACAGATCTATAAATAGATAGATGGGTAGAAGGAAAGCTAACGTGGCATATTAACAATCGGTAAATCTAGGTAAAAGGTATAGGATAATTCTTTATATTTATTTTGCAATTTTTCTGTAAATTTGAAATTATTTCAAAATAAGTTTTTAGGGGTGCCTGGGTGGCTCAGTTCGTTAAATGTCTGCCTTTGGCTCTGGTCATGATTCCAGAGTCCTGGGATCAAGCCCTGCGTCGGGCTTCCTGCTCAGCTGGGAGTCTGCTTCTTCCTCTAAACTTCACCTCACTCTCATGTTCTCCCTGTCTCTCTCAAAATAAATAAATGAAATCTTTCAAAATAAGTCTTTTAAAAAACCCCCAAGTCCCATTGACCTTTGACCTATATGACCAGGCTCACGTTCAGTGAGGACTCTGCGCCTTCTAGGCTGTGAGATGAAGGGATCCCAAGGAGATAGGCTGCTCGGTTCTTCCCTTTGAGACTAGAGTTCTGTCTCTCTGTCTCTGTTTCTCAAACACACAAACACACACACACATACACACACCCCTCTGAATATCAAATCTCACTCTCACTCCCATGGTCTGGTCTATATCTCTTTGGCTTTATGTTGCCTTGTTTATTTGTTTGTTTTTTTTTTTGCTTGCTTATTTTTGAACTATTTCTCACTCTTTTTTTTAAAAAAAAAGATTGTATGTATGTATGTATGTATTTATTTATGAGACACACACACACACGCAGAGAGAGAGAGAGAGAGAGAGAGAGAGAGAGAGGCAGAGACACAGGCAGAGGGAGAAACAGGCTCCATGCAGGGACCCCGATGTGGGACTCGATCCCGGGACTCCAGGATCATGCCCTGGGCCAAAGGCAGGCACTAAACCGCTGAGCCACCCAGGAATCCCCAAACTATTTCTCTTTTTGAAACTGAGAGGAGAACTTTCAGAACAGCATGTTGTACTTCTAATCCATCCTGGGCATGGATTTTTTTTTTTTTTTTTGATTTATCCTGTTTAAAGTTTTCTGATTATCTTGACTCTGTATTTCATTGTATTTGAGATGATTTCAGTCCATATTGGTTCAAATATTTTTTTCCACTCTATGCTATTTCTCCTTTACTTCCAAGGCTCCGATGAACCAAACGTTAGAGCTATTCAAAATTGTCCTGCTGGCTTACCACAATGCTGCTTTTTTTTTTTTTTTTTTTCCTTGACCGAGCTTCCATAAATCCAAAGTTGAAGCATGGCTTAGCTGGGTTCTCTGCTTCAGGGTCTCACCTTAATGCAATCTAGTTGTTAACTTATTCTGAGGTCTCATCAAAAACATAACTCAGGAAATAGCTACTTCCAAGCTCAGACTGTTGGCAAAATCCAGTTCCTTACAGCTGCAGAACTGAAAGTTTAAATTTCTTAGTAGAGGTTGCCCACAGTTTCTTCCTATATGGGGGTTCCTAAATACAACCACTTGTTTCCTCTGAGCCTGCAAAGGAGAGACAGAGAGGCAGATCTGTTAACAAGACAGGGGATAATTTAATATAACACAGTATAATTGTGGAAATGACATCCCATCACCTTTGTCATATTCCATTGGTTAGAAGCAAATCAGAGGTCACGTCCATACTCAAGGACATAAACATAGACATGGACTTGAGGAGACATGAGGGATCATGGAGGCATCTTTAAGTCTGTCTGCCACATCACAAAGGAAGCTGCAGACCAATCTGTAGCCTGATATGTCTAGGGCTACAAGCCTTAGCAAGACATAGTCCTGAAGAGGTAGAGAGGCAAATACAGACTGAGGCTGGCAGCTAGAATCTCAGTTAAGCTTCCTACAGGATCAGAGACCAGATTTGTGATGGCTGGAATATCATTGCAAGACAGGAGACCTGGAATGTTAGTATAAAACCTGGCATGGTTCTAGAATATCAACCTTAAAACGCAGGTGAAGGCAACACAATAAAGTGCTGGGTAAGCCCTGAGGGAGAGAGAGAAGGAAGAGGAAAGAGATTCGGAGACAGACAAGTAAAAACACTGAAATTTTGTTTGCACACCAAAATTTCAAAATTCATGAGGTAACATAAACCAAAAAGACAGTGATCAAACTCAACAAATGCCCTATGAATCTATTCCAGATGAAAATAATTTTAAAGTCAGACAAAGATAACTATGGTTAGGATGCTTAAAGAAATAAATGAAAGATTCACTTCCACATAGACACCAGAAAATTATGAAATTAAAATAGGTCAAAGTTAAATAAGAAAAACTGACTATTCTAAAAATTTAGAAATACTAGAAAAAAAATATAGACCTTGAAAGAAGAAAGCTTATTGCTGAAATAAATCTTAGGCTAAATATTATTCCCAGACTGAATTATAGACAAAATATAGTGGAAGAGAGTATAAGAGCATTTCTACACAAAGTAGCAATGGGCTAATAACTTCAGGATAAGCATCATTCTAGAAGTTTCATAGAACAAAAAACTTCAGGCTCAACCCACACCCACTGAGATACTCAACACTTTCACAAATTCCCCAGGTAATTCATATGCACATTGAATTTCAGATGTGCTGCCTTAAGGCAGTGGAAGAAAATTTTGAGGAATTTGCTCAGAATGCAGAACAGAAGAGAAAGACAAGAAAAACATGTATATGCAAATGCAGTTAAGAGTCAAAGATAGATAAAGGATTCTGTATGCCTGTTATAGGTCAATCCAGTAAAGCAAAAGCAGAAGTATTTGGAGAGATAACAAGAATTTTTTGGAATCAGGAACCTGGATTTCTCAAATTATAAGAACACTGCAAGTCCTGAGCAGGACAAATACAGATGATTTCTGTCTCTCCCTTGCTGCATTCTACTTTATTGTTGAGGTACTCCTCCATTGGATAAAAAGTTGTTCCTTTCATAGATAATCTGTTAGCTTTCCATGGTAACTTTTAAGAGTCTCTCTTTATCTTAAAATTCTAGCAAAAGCTGCTCTTTTCTTGGTATACTTGGTTGGTTGGGTATACTTGGACTTGGTTGGTCCCTCTTTGTCTCTTCTTGCCACCTGGGGCCTTAGGTCTCAAAAGGTGTGATCAGGTTGCAGGTCTAGGGAAAAGGTAAGAAAGAGGTTCCATAGTCTCCTTTTCACCTGGAACAACGAGGCAAAATCAGCCTTTTCCATATGGTGCATACTACACCTGAGGTAGAAGCCCCACCCATAGGCCTATGGCCTTATAGAAATAATATGTGTTTACTTACTCTGAGAGCCCCTGGGGATATTTGCTTTCTGGACTTAAGGCAAATGTGGGCATTGCTTAAATCCTTGGGGACTTTGATCTGGAGGCCTCTCCATTTATCAACTTCTTTCCACCTCAGTGTTATTTTGCGGCCAGATTTTTTTTTTAAGATTTTATTTATTTATTCATGAGATACACACACAGAGAGAGGCAGAGACATAGGCAGGACTTGATCCCAGGACCCCAGGATCATGACCTGAGCCAAAGGTAGGCTCAATCACTGAGCCACCCAGGTGCCCCTGCAGCCAGATTTTGAGTAAGTTCTATGATGTTCACTTAGGGAAGTGAAGTAGAATGACATAATCTGAAGTTCCTGTGGTCCGTTGTGTGTCCTCCTCATTGCTTATATCCATCTGCCTCCTGCTTGGACACAAAAGTCTGGTTTCATTCTGTTCCTCTCACTTTGAGTTTCTCACTTTGTAGTACTTTTCAGTTAGGGATGTACATACCATCATTCATCAGACATAACCACCAAATTAAACTTCCTAAAAGTATATACCTGATCATGCCGCACACTTGCTTAAAACATTTTAATAATTCCCAGTCATTTTTCTTTTTTTTCTTTTTTTCCACTAGATGATTTTTTTTAAAGACTGTATTTATTTATTCATGAGAGACACACACAGAGAGAGAGAGAGAGAGAGAGGCAGAGACACAGGCAGAGGGAGAAGGAGGCTCCATGCAGGGAGCCTGATGACTTGATCCTGGTATTCCGGGATCACGCCCTGCTGAAGGCAGATGCTCAACCACTGAGCCACCCAGGTGTCCCTCACTAGATGATTTTTAACTACAGAGTGGATCTGGGTTACAAACACAAAAAAAGCCCAGCATGGACTCTTTTTTTAAGTCTCTGTATTTTTCCTTGTAGAATTCATACAAATTTTGCATTGACCAAAACTATTTAAGACACATAAACACATGTTTCTCAAAGTATTACATAAAATCTGCCTTTCAGAAAAATATTTTGTGCTTTTCCTGTGGTCTCAGCACACTCCCCATGCATTCCTATTTCTGTGTCCACATAGATTTTTGTGTTGAGGAAGTACAAAAACCACGAGGTAAAATTCATGCTCTTGAATATTACATAAAAGGCCTTTGTGACCTGGTCTTGTTGACTTCTCCCACAGATTTCCCACTATTCCCTGACTTGGAGTGACCTGGGTGCTTTGGGTTTTTCTAAAATCAAAATGGGCTTTTTTTTCTTTTTCTGATTACAAAACAAATAAATGCCCTTTGTATAGAACTTTAAACAATATAGGAAAAACCTAAGTAAGAAAGTCAGGCTTATCTCTGTCCACAGAACTAATTATCTTAGATATTAGACTGTAACTCTCTCGCTTTCTCTCAATATATATGTGTGTGTGGGGATCCCTGGGTGGCGCAGCGGTTTGGCGCCTGCCTTTGGCCCAGGGCGTGATCCTGGAGACCTGGGATCGAATCCCACATCGGGCTCCCGGTGCATGGAGCCTGCTTCTCCCTCTGCCTGTGTCTCTGCCTCTCTCTCTCTCTCTCTCTGTGACTATCATAAATAAATAAAAATTTAAAAAATATATATGTGTGTGTACATGTATGCATAAACATACATTCCTGTACCTGTGTATGTACATGCACACATCAACAAATATATATACATGTGTATTTATGCATATATACATGCATAATTCTATAGGCATGGGCTATAAATGCTGATTTTTTTTTTTGTAGTCACCTTTTTGTGGAGTTTTATAGTTTTTTTGTTTTTTTACCAACACATTAGTTACCCAAACCAGATAACTAAAGTTAACAGCCAGGTCTGACTCATAGAATCTCATACAAAGATACTTAGATATTGGGTTTTTTATGTGTAAATATTTAGATAAACATGGACTCCCTTGGGACACTTGGGTGGCTCAGTGGTTGAGCGTCTTGCCTTTGGTTCAGGGCATGATCCAGGAATCCCAGGATTGAGTCCCATATCGGGTTCTCTGCATGGAGCCTGCTTCTCCTCCCTCTGTCTAGGTCTCTACCTCTCTCTCTCTCTCTCTCTGCGTCTCTCATGAATAAACAAATAAAAATCTTTAAAAGAAAAGAAAATGGACTCCCTTCCTATGTACTCTGCATCTGATTTACTCACTTAAATTATATGACATTATACAAAAGCATCCAAATCCAATGGTTTAGGTGCAACTGATTCTTTTAAACTGTTGCTCACTTTTTTTTTTTTTTAAAGATTTTATTTACTTATTCATGAGAGACACACAGAGAGAGGCCGATATACAGGCAGAGGGAGAGGCAGAATCCCTGCAGGGAGCCCAATGTGGGACTCAATCCCATTACCCAAGGATCACGCCCTGACCTGAAGGCAGATGCTCAACAATTGAGCCACCCAGGCACCCCACTTCTTTTATATATAAAGGTGTATTGCAATCTGTTCAGTTGGTCTCCCACTGATGGGCTTTCAAGCTCTTTCCAGGTCGCCCTTCCAGTTATCCTTTTTGAATTGGATTTTCACTGAATACATCTATTAATTCTGAGAGGATTAATACTGTTATATTAAGTGCTCCCACCCAGCAATATAATACATAGTTCCATTTAGCCAGATCTTGCTTTATGTGCTTTAGTAAAGTTTTATTGCTTTCTTTTCCTTGAGTCACACTTTTCTTATTTGAATGATGTTCTTGTTCCAAAAACTCCTGCAATTTTTGTTGCTAGAGAACGTTAAAAACTCCTTTCTATTTCCATTCCTAGTTAGTTATTTCTAGTACTGGGAAAAGCAAATGATTAAAAAAAAATCTTTCCTATGTTTGCAGTCAGTTCTCCAAATCACTGTCATGCCTTTGCACTTTAATCTCTGGTCCTGTTGAACAATTGCAATTCCCCACACTGAACCTCTGGGCCTTTGCTCTTTCCGGGAGGTCCTTCCCCTACATCACTGACTCACCCACATCACCTGTGGAGACTAATCACAGCCGTGTCTCCTCTTGGAAGCCTTCCCCTGACACCCCTGTGTGGTTGGCAGGGTCCTCAGCTGCTTTCTCCCAGTATCTCTGTTCCTGTGTGTCTTGTTTGTTTTCTTCACTTTTCATCCCAATTGTCTGTCTATGTATAGTCTCACTCAGTGGACTACAACCTCTGTGGAGTCACAGGTCAGATCTTAAATAAATCAGTGTTATCACATCTGGAACAGTAAATTCTCAAAAAAGAGTGTGGAATTAATCTGCTCTGATTGGAAACAGCTGTTAATGCCAGGCCAGAGAGAGCTAACTTTCTAAGGACATCTGATCTTTTCTGCTACATTACACTTGATATTTATAAGTAATTTACAGATACTTGTTCTTTCTATACAGAGCTCCCAGAGGGAATTGATTTAACAATACTTTGTTATGTGAAAATCATGAAGAGGGTGAAGGGCTTGGAGCAGCTACAGAAATCTTGATTCTTGATGGGGAGCATGATTCAAGAATTCATCCTCTCAGTAAATTAATGTTTAATGAATACATACTATAAGCCAAATGCTGTGCCAGGAGCTGTGAATATAGCGGCTTTCGAAACACACAGGATCCCTCCAAAGAGCTTGCAAAACTCAACTACACAATTACACTATTTAAACAAAATATGCAACTTGAAGAATACAGTTTGAATCTTACTTGTGGCATTGGACACTGTGGACTATTTCTCTTTAGCACATTTACCCCTATTTGGGGGATCCGCTCTTTTCTACTTTTTCTTCCAGAACTACTGCCAAGTCATGTTGTGCCTTCGAGCAAATGAGAAAATCTCACATCTTCTTCTTCACTAGGCAAAAAAAAAAAAAAAAAAAAGTCATCCGTCTTCTTTTTAACTATTTTCATTAAACATCAAGTACTTGATGTATTTATAATAAGTCAATAACCAAAATTTTCATTAAAGGAAGGAAGGAACTATCCTTTCAGTTCTCCCTGCTATTCCTCCTTGCCCTAAAAGTGGACTGAATAATTCCACTCAAAGATTTCCACGTCCTAGTCCCTGGAGCCTGTCAATATGTCAGTTTGTGTGGCAAAGGGCATATTACACGTGTGATTAAGTTAGGGATTTTGAGATGGGAAGACTCTCCTGGATATTCCAAGTGAGTCCAATATAATTACAAGGGTCCTTATAAAGAGAGAGGCAGTAGGGTCAGAGTTAGGTTTTTTTTTTAATAATAAATTTATTTTTTATTGGTGTTCAATTTACCAACATACAGAATAACACCCAGTGCTCATCCCGTCAAGTGCCCCCCTCAGTGCCCGTCACCCATTCACCCCCACCCCCCGCCCTCCTCCCCTTCCACCACCCCTAGTTCGTTTCCCAGAGTTAGGAGTCTTCCATGTTCTGTCTCCCTTTCTGATATTTCCCACTTATTTTTTCTCCTTTCCCCTTTATTCCCTTTCACTATTATTTATATTCCCCAAATTAGTGAGACCTCACCTCAAAAGAAAGAATCAGAAACAGTCCTCTCTCCCACAGAGGTACAAAATTTGGATTACAATTCAATGTCAGAAAGCCAATTCAGAAGCATTATTATAAAGCTACTGGTGGCTCTAGAAAAAAACATAAAGGACTCAAGATACTTCATGACTGCAGAATTTAGATCTAATCAGGCAGAAATTAAAAATCAATTGAATGAGATTCAATCCAAACTAGAGGTCCTAACGACAAGGGTTAACGAGGTGGAAGAACGAGTGAGTGACATAGAAGACAAGTTGATGGCAAAGAGGAAAACTGAGGAAAAAAGAGACAAACAAAAGATCATGAGGATAGATCAAGGGAAATAAGTGACAGCCTGAGGAAGAAAAATCTATGTTTAATTGGGGTTCCGAGGGCGCCAAAAGGGACAGAGGTCCAGAATATGTATTTGAACAAATCATAGCTGAAAACTTTCCTAATCTGGGAAGGGAAACAGGCATTCAGATCCAGGAAATAGAGAGATCCCCCCTAAAATCAATAAAAACCATTCAACACCTCGACACTTAATAGTGAAGCTTGCAAATTCCAAATATAAAGAGAAGATCCTTAAAGCAGCAAGAGACAAGAAATCCCTGACTTTTGTGGGAAGAAGTATTAGGCTAACAGCAGAGCTCTCCACAGAGACCTGGCAGGCCAGAAAGGGCTGGCAGGATATATTCAGGGTCCTAAATGAGAAGAACATGCAACCAAGAATTCAGAATAGAAGGAGAGATAAAGAGCTTCCAAGACAGGCAGGAACTGAAAGAATATGTGACCTCCAAACCAGCTCCGCAAGAAATTTTAAGGGGGACTCTTAAAATTCCCCTTTAAGAAGTCCAATGGAACAGAGTTAGGTTTAAAGAGGTTTTGAAGATATAGGAAGGGGCCAAGGAAAGCTAGTGGTGACCTCTAGAGGCTGGAACAGGTAAGGAAATGGATTATCCCATAAAGCCTCCAATGAGTGTGGTGGTTCTGCAGGCCTCTTGATTTTTGGCCCAGTGAAACTCATTTTGGACTTTTGACCTCTAGAACTGTGAGGATAAATATGTGTTGTTTTAAGTCACTAACTTTGTGTTAATTTATTACAGCAACAACAGGAAGCTAATACAAAGAAACAAAGTAGCTAAACTAAGGTGCTGGCCCCAGTAGACTATTCCAAGAAGTATGGTGGGACCCATTCCACAGGGACAACTCAACTAAGGCAGTTCATTTTATAAGAGTCAAGTTGGAAATATCCAGTAACAACCAAGGACCACAAAATAAAATTCATAAATAAGATGCAATCCAAGAATCAAGAGTCAAGCAGAGATTGGAGCACTTAAGGCTCGGATAAAAAACAGGAAGGAAGACTGCAGGGTGTTGGTTTGTAGCCCTCTTGGGAGCATCCTGAGTATTATCTGAAACTGGCCCCTGTACTCAGAGGACAAGGAAAGACTGAACACAGAAGCAGGCCACTCCAAGTCAGCCGGTGGCAGTTTTAATATTAGCAAAGGGAAAGATGCTTATCATAGGAGGCAGCAAAATGAATGGATTTCTGCACCCATCTTCCAATTCTTAGAAGTTTATGAAGAGGCCCTAACTGGGCTCAGTCGTGTATCCTATAGGTAGGCTCAACACCACATCACCATCTCAAGGCTACGTCCTTACAGCTTCTGGCAGTGGAAAAGGCAAATGGGACCCACATTCCCAGGAGATGCTGAGGAGCCTCTGAGTGCCCAGGCCTAGCTCATGGGTCACATGTCTTTGATGATGTTCCCCAACACAGGGTAGCATCATCATGAGAAGATAGCAGTTTAGCCAAAGTTTATTAGAACATGGGCACTAAAAGCTTAAGGAAAGTCTAGACAACTTACCAGAACCTCTTAGTGGAAATGTCTCATTTATTGAAGACTGACTACCAGTGAGTTAGCATACCAGTTAGCATAAGTATTTAGCATAGCATAAGTATTTCATCCAATTTGCATAATAACACATGAATTGAGTGATATAACCCTTGCTTTACTAGTGAAATTCACAGGGGTTAAGTGACTTGTCCAAAGCCACAGAAAATTCTAGAAAGGGGCGCCTAGATGGCTCAGTCAGTTAAGCATCTGCTTTTGGCTCAGGTCAAGATCCCAGGGTCCCAGGATCAAGCTTGGCATCTGGTTCCCGGCTCAGCAGGGAATCTGCTTCTCTCTCTGACCCTCCTCCCTCTCATACTCTCTCTCTCTCTCTCAAATAAATAAATAACATCAAGAAAGAAAGAAAAAGAAAGAAAGAAAGAAAGAAAGAAAGAAAGAAAGAAAGAAAGAAAGAAAGAAAGAAAATATGAGGAAGTGAAGGTGGGGTTCACATCATCTCTCCAATCCCAAGAGCCTTGGTCTTTCATCCATACCATGCCACCTTCCTTTCAGGAAAAATGCTTGTTGACTTTTTTTGGTTGTATGCACAGTTCAAAGCAGAAAAACATGATGTCACCTTTTGAGATACTCGTATCAGTAAAAACTTGAAAATGAGGTTAAAAATTAATCAGCAGAGTCAAACCCGGGTGCTCTGCTCTGAGGATGCAGGGCTGGACCTGAGGCTGTCTGACTGCCACGTGGCTCATTATTTATCCTTGTGAAACTCTGGAATTATTGGAAAGGGAGGAAGGGACAGAAAATTCTTCAAGTAGCCTTATAGTCTAGGGCTTAAAATACTGGTTTAATGGTGAAGGTAAGTGCTTTTCTTCTTTTTGGGTTGGAGGATAATTACTAATCAATCAGAGATCCATTAAAGGGAAGGAACAGTCTGAGGGGGAGTCAGAAGAAAACCATTAACAGCAGTTTAAGGATTCCCACCTGGAAACGGTTTCTGGTTCCAAAATGAAGAGACTTTCTGAAACATGCAATCAATTCAATCGATACTCTAGAGAAAGGTTTGAGAGACCACCAGTGCCAATGGACACTGGGCAATGATGCCTTCTCTGAGGATTCTGTATTAACTGTGACACCTTGATGAGTTGGATGGGTTTCACTGTGGGATGAAATACTGGATCAGAACGAACAAGGTTTGGGGTTGGAGGCTGTGGCAAATGAGTCTTCTCAGATTTCTACGTATATTTGAAATTGTCTCTCAAGGAAAGGAGAATATGAAGTCATGATTAAGATTAAGGGCAAGAGGGGCACCTGGGTGGCTCCATGGTTGAGCATCTGCCTTCAGCTTAGAGCGTGATCCTGGGGTCCTAGGATAGAGTCCCACACCGGGCTCCCCGCAGGGAGCCTGTTCTCCCTCTGCCTATGTCACTGCCTCTCTCTCTGTGTCTCATGAATAAATAAATAAAATCTTAAAAAATATATTAAGGGCAAGAAAAACATGTATGCTTTTGTTGCTCACCCCGTTTGTTGCCCTCATTGGACAGCTCAGGAGAGGTACCCAGAGAGATTAGTATGATGGTGCTATGGTGGGAAGCCCTAGGTGAAAACGTTGTGAAGTTGCCTTCTCCCAACCTGCCAGAGAAGGTCCCTAGTCCAAAGCGCAGCTGGGCTCTTCTCCTGGAAGAGAAGCCTACGGTTGGAGGAAAGGCCCACAGGCACTCCTACAGATCTCCCGCTGAGCTGAGCTGTGAGTCCCGGGAGGCAGTGACCCAACTGCACTGATTTGAGCATTAGCCTGCTTTCTAGGATCACCCTCTATTGGTGCTTGATACACTTTTTCTTTTCTTTTTCTCATGATTAAATCCATTAGTGAATTGACAGCCTGACATAAATGACCTACTGGAATAACCAGTCTTATTTCAGCACTACTAATCTTTCAGAAAGGTAGACAGGTGATAAAAAGGGCCCTCAGTTTTACTAACATGGAAGACATTGCTTCTTCCTGAGTTCTCTGATGTTTGTAGCAAGATACATCCCTTCTTCCCCCATTTCCCAAGGTCTCATTCAGAGGAACCTTATTTTATTTTATTTTTTAAAAGATTTTATTTATTTATTCATGAGAGACACACACAGAGAGAGAGGCAGAGACACAGGCAGAGGGAGAAGAAGGCTCCATGCTGGGAGCCCGATGCGGGAGTCGATTCTGAGACTCTAGGATTATGCCCTGAGCCAAAGGTGACACTCAACTGTTGAGCCACCCAGGCATCCCAGAAGAACTCTCTTTTAAAAGGAAATGTTTGAAACCAATTGAACAATCAATCAAGAGCACGTCTACAGGAATGTATTTTATTTCTTGTAAATCTGTACTTACTAACCTGAGAGGGCCTTAGTGCCAATCTTGACTGTTGATTATTATTGCTATTGTTTGTATCAATAACATTTATGATGCATATTTTACATTTAGAAGGCATGCATCATACCTTTTTTTTTTTTCCACTCACAACAGTCCCATGAAATAATATCATCTCCATATGTGCTGCTTTTTTCTATTTCCTATTCAATTAAAGCTCGGGTAGCTGATGAAACCTGCCCTGGTTTACTCAGATTGTGAATGGCACAGAAAAGTTTGGTCCCTGGATGCCCTTTGAACTGGAGGTTCATACTCTTCAACCACATGTAACATTTACTCTGAGTAAACTGGGGGACTTGGCTAACAGAGATGATGCAAGATGGGCTGAGGATTAGGAGAAATCTAAGAGCAATAGAAAGACTACTATAACAAAGCAGTGAGTTCCAGATGGAGGCAAATAGGAAAAAAGCCCTATTCTTTTGCTTGTGTATAAGCCATATTGTCTACATTATTAAGTTTATATAAAATACAATTCTATACTGTATCATCAAATTATTTTTAAAAGAATTTTCATTGAATGTCTATTCAATTTTTCTATATTTACTTACAGCTTTGACACTGGGACTCACTAGTTTTTAGAAGTGTCACCCCTGAATGGGCAGGTCCTTAACAGTGTTTATGACTGGGCTCAGACTCAACCCACTGTCTCTGAGTGCTAGTCACAACAGGGCTCAGACCCCATCATTTCATATGCTTTTGTGATTATGTTAGCAAAATAGTTTCTATTACTACATCACTTAGAGACTCTAGTTTAGAGTGATTTGTGATATCTGCTCAATTTCTCTATTTGTCTAATGCAAAGGAAGTAGGAAATTAACAAGTGAAATCAGCAACTGAGGCAAAATTCAAAACAGTGTGTGAAATCATGAAAACTATGATAACGATGATGACAACAGGTGGAAGGGGAAGGACTAAGTGAGAGGTTTGTGATATAATTCCACTAAAAAAAAAGTAATAAAAAGTCATTTTTATTCTCTTAAAATTCAAAGCTCCACTTGAAAGTATTTTCATCATCAAATTTCGTTCTGGAATAAATGATTAAAACCATTTAAAGCCATATAAATCCCCCTGTAGAATACCTCAAAATGAAACTACCATATTGTGTTCTAAGCTGAGCTTAAAATATGAACATAAAGGGAAAGTAGTGTTCACAGATAGGATAAGCACCAGTCTGGGCTTTAGGAGACCGGGTGCTGGCTCTGTAAACTGTGTGACTTGGTGTCAACTCCTCAGATTTCTGCACAGCAGTTTTCTCGTCAGTAAGTTGAATGGTTGGGCCAGAGGATCTCTGAGCATCTTTCAGCTCTAGAGTTCAGATTGATTGGAGAAGTTGCTGGGAAAGCTGTAAGTAGAGTATGGATACTAGTAGCTGCATGTACAGATAAGAAGTTCCCTTCAGGTAAGTCTTGGGGAACTCACATTAAGGGAAATCAGATAGAAAATGGTCCAAACTCTGGGTAAACTAGGTGTCCATTCCATTTTGCTTCAGCTAGGATCTGAGTGAAAAGCACTGAATCAGGCTCCTGATATCGTCCAGAAGTTAGCAAGACTCGAAAGCCTTCCACAGCAGGACAAAAGTCAACATGTTTCCTGGTGCTGACCTTCTCTTGCTTAGCAGCTGGGCATTTATTTAGGTCCAGGTAAATAAAAAAAGAAAATTTCAAAACTTAGAGGGGGAAATCTTATTCTTAGAATTCTAGAGACATTTGGCAAGCAGAAAGAAGGTTATCCTGTCTTTGCTAATGAAGGCTAATTATCATTCTTTCAAATTAGCTTCCTCTGGGTATAAAATGAGTATCTATGATTTGTTTAAAAAAAAACAAATCACTAGGTGGATCTGAAAAATCATAAAGAATAATGTGACCACCAAGTTCTATAATGCAGAATTAGCCACTGCTGGCATTTGTATGAATCTGCTTCTTTTTCTGTGGATATGCAGGTATCAACACAAGCACAGCAACTGCTTTGTACACTAGAGTATCCACATGTTGGGGACATTATTTTAATAATGTCCATCATAAGGATCAATTAACATTGACTCACTAAAAACCTTTTTGTTAGGTTAATTTGTCTCCAGTATTAAGCTGTAATAACTAATACTGCAAAGAAACTTTGGATAAAACTCTTCATCTTATCATTCCTTATAAGCCTCTATTCTAAAGTCACAGAATATGAACATACCTAAGGGTGCAGATATTTCTCATTAAATTGATGTGCAGAAAGAATGCAGAGTTTTGGGTGATGAAATATAAGCATGATATATTACTTATAAAGTCATAGAAGCTTCAATTTAGGGATGGCTGCAAAACTAACAGTATTCTGAGAATAAGGATATCTCCTAAAAGAAGTAAGTATATGTATCTGCAAAGAGAGTTTGATCAGTGTACAGATATCAAATTAAACATGTCCACTTGGGGATCATGAATTCTCTTTTCCTGTCAAAATAACTAGATTTATTTGTAATTGTAGCAGAAAGCCCCACTCAATGTAATTTTATAGATGGTTTTCTTAGAATTCTAGATATGTTTGTGTGTCATGTTTTGGATTGTTGTTTTTCCCACAGATAAAAACCAGTTGTGGTAAAAGAGATTCAGGGCAGAGGGAAAGTCCACCACAGAGTGTGCCACCACTTCCCAAAGAAGCCAAATGGATGAGAAGTCTTCCACCAAGAAAGGTAAACTCTCCCCTCCCCTCTTGTTTGCAGACTACTTTAATGAAGAGTAGACACTTGCCTCCAAGGTTGTTCTTTTCCTTTCCCTTCTTGTTTGTTTGTTTGTTTAAGTCATGTCACCCATTATGAAAACTCAAAGTAAACTCAGTGTAACATTGGACCAACTCTTGATTTCGGCTCAAGTTAGGATCTCAGGGTCCTGGGATCAAGACCCACATCAGGCTCTGAGCTCAGTAGGAAGTCTACTTGAGGATTTTCTCTCTCCCTCTGCCCCTTACCCTGCTCTCTCTCTCCCAAATAAATAAATAAATTTAAAAAATATGTTGTTCTTGTAGCATATTGAATACTCATCCAGTGCCATATCACTTACAAACTCAGTAAAAATGGTTCTCCACATTAGTTTTTTAAAAGCTGAACACATGTGCAGGCAGAGTCTAGTGACACACAACAAAAATGTTTCTAAGTGAATATCACACTAAGGAGTCAGTGGAGGTGTTCAATTAGGCATACTCTCTCTCAGATTAGAGATTTGATTAGCTTCCTTCAAAAGCAGTTATCCAAATACAAACATCCAAGCTTTGCGGTGAATAGATATGTAAAACAGATAGGACCTCTGACTTGCAGCTGGGTGACTTGGGTTTTGTCACTGGCTTTGTCATGATCTCCCCCATTCATTTGATTTTGGGAAAACATGACTCTTAGATTTTCCTATAGTTACAGTCTGCTTCCCACACCTCCAGAAAAAGTCATATTTGCTTTACTTGACTGTAAGATCCCAGATTGCTTTTCTTACAGCCAACTAAAGAATATGACAAAGGAGCATTATAGTCATGGTTTTTTTGGTGAAAAAGGGCAGTAGAGCTAAGTGAGGTCTCTGATGTCTTTTTCAGGCTTAGCCATGGGAGAAGTGGAAAAAAGGTGGCCTCAGTCAGGATGCTCATTGTGTACTTTCATATCGTCCTCTAGGTCCAGAGTTCTGTTCATTACGCTATGGACTGGCTTTCATCATGCACTTCTCAAACTTCACCATGATTACCCAGCGTGTGAGTCTGAGCATTGCAATTATTGCCATGGTGAACAGCACTCAGCTGCATGGTCTGCCCAATGCCTCCACAGAAGGACCTCTTGCAGACACCGTCAACAACCCCAGCAGATCTATGAAGGAGTTTAATACAGAGGTAAGTAATTATCATGGAGAATGGTGCTCTTTGTTGAGAGGGAAAACCCAGTTTGAACGGAAGGATCTTGATTCTATGCGTTAGAGAAGCATGAGGTACCAATGACAAACTAAAATAAGACTGGAATTTTGTTTTTGACATATTGCTTACTTCTGTGATAAAAATAATTCTTCATTGAAATTGTTATGATTACAAGGTGGGGAGACTATAGAAAAAAATTGTGAAACCGTCTACAAAGGAACAGAATATTAGGTGTCTTCCATGAAAAACTTGGCACGGAGCGCGCCTTCTGCCAGATTCTATGTAGACTTCTGCACCTTTCATTGTCTTGGGGCTATTCTGCAACTCTCTAAGTTCTATATAACAAGTAGTAATGCAAGAGACTTTTGCTCATAGCTCTGCAAATGATTTTTGTCCTGTGGAAAATCAACTGATACACTCCTCACTTGCCCCTCAGTTGAGTAAGCCAATTTTGCCATATATTTAAAATCGAATTCAGCATTAATTCCTACTTCTCTGTCTTTGAATTCCCTTTGGACCAGTTGTAACATCTTACCAATTTCCTCATTGATTACTGAGATAAACAAAAATCTTTATCACAATATCATATGAGAATCATGATTATATCCTATTTTTAAATTTTTCCTTTAAACTATCATTTACTGTACATTCCTAATGTCACCCTTGTATTTCACGATTTTATTGCCTTGGACCCAGCTTATTTATAATGACCTCTCTCCCTCCAGTCTTTTCACCATCATTCATTCTATGCATTCAAATTCTCATGCTTAATGTTCCAGTATACCTTCGAGTTGCCAAACTTCTTTCTTGATGTGCTGTGTTCCTCCAGAATCTGGCCTCTCTTCTCAGCACACTCATATCTACTATCAGTGGCCCAAGGAAGGTCTTTGAGCAAATCAGAGCCCTGATTAGTTTCTCATCATTTGATATCATTTCAAAAGTGACAAGTTCAACTTTTGTTCCTCAATAAAAATAAATTTTCCTATTTCTTTTTGTACAAATCATAGTCATTCTTCAAAGGATGGTTCAAGTATTGCTTCCTTCCTGGGACCTTTGCAAATTGTTCCCCCCTCTTCTCAAACTTCCTGTTTTACTGATGTTTTATCCTCAAACTTGAATTCTGATGTGAAGCATATATCTTGCATTATTTATAGTTATTATAAGTAGATAAAAATAGTTCATTTTCATATATATATTTTTTGTTTCTTTGGTTCAATCTATAGCACGATGCCACATATCTACTTGGCTACCAAAAATTATTTATTGGCTTGCATCATGAGAAGAATGTGATTTTATCAATGTGCAGTATGTGTTAGGAAGTCATCTCTCCCAGGGCAGACCATAATTCCTAAACTTGATTTTAAGGCTGATTTTGATGAGAGTTTAGTAAAGTTGTCTTTTTCTAATTTTTGAAACAAGAGTTAACATGTTACTAACTTCTCCCAGAAGCAAATAGTTAAAAGAAACTCTCAGACAAAATATCTCCCAATGGCTTTTTATTATTTATGTCTTCCTATTATGTATTTATTTCTTAACTCTTTCCTTCTTCATTTCTTTTGTTTTTACTTTACTCTGAAAGAAGCAGAGTAGGGATATAATTGATTGTTTGGAAGAAGTGGGATATTTGTTAGGTAAAAAAAATACAACTGATGAACCACTAAATCACCTCTGAAACTAATAATACACTATTTGTTAATTAAATTGAATTTAAATTTTAAAAAATTTTTAAAGAAAATAAATAAAATCTTTAAAAACAAACAAACAAACAAACAAATACAGAAAGGTGGATTTCTATACTAGAATCCCACCAACCCCAACCAGCACTGGTTTTAAAGTAGATTTTCCTAACAGAACTTCTCAGCAAAGAATTTTCTTTTTTTCTCCCACCCAGGCCTCTGTCTATGAATGGAGCCCAGAGACTCAGGGTATCATCTTTAGCTCCATCAGCTATGGGATAATAGTGACTCTGATCCCAAGTGGATATTTAGCAGGGATATTTGGAGCAAAACAGATGCTTGGTGCTGGTTTGCTGATCTCCTCTCTTCTCACCCTCTTTACGCCATTGGCTGCCGACTTCGGAGTGATTTTGGTTATTGTGATTCGGACAATCCAGGGCATGGCCCAGGTATCCAGCAACTTTCTCATTCTGAGTGTGATACAGGTGCCTAAATTCTACTTGAGATCAAAGATCTTGATAATTTTCATTTTAGGGAATGGCATGGACGGGTCAGTTTACAATTTGGGCAAAGTGGGCTCCCCCACTTGAACGAAGCAAGCTCACCAGCATTGCGGGTTCAGGTAACGATGTGCATGTGAATTACAGCTTTGCAATCTGCTTAGCCCCAACACATCTTTCCTTCTCTGTGTGGAATGTTTTAGGGGTAGGGAGAAAGTGGTACCAAGAAATTTAACAATGTGAGAAAATTACATAACACCTGTGAGAGAAAGCCACTGAGGATCAGAAACAGGAGACCATTGTGAGCTAGGGTGGTCAGAAAACCATTGTCGGAAAACATTTAGACCTTGAATTGGCATAAATGCAAAAAGTTTCAATAAAATTAGGGGTGCCTGGGTGGCTTACTGGGTTAAGCGTCTGCCATCAGCTCAGGCCTTGATCTCAGGGTCCCAGGATAGAGCCTGTGTTGGGCTTCCTGATCCGCAGAGTCTTTCTCCAGAACTCTCCTCTGCTCCTCCCCCACCTTGTGCTTGCTGTCTCTTTTTAAAGATCAAGTAAACTTATATAATACTTACTTGATGGTGTATAAAAACACTATTTTAGCAAAGCTATACATGTGAGAATTAAGACTATCAGATTTCACAGTGTAAGGAGAGAAATCAGTCTGAAAAGTTGAGTTTAAAGAGCCCACCTGACCCTGAGTTCTTTGCTATTCCAAGCTAATCTTCACAGCAACTGTCTGATAATTAGTTATTTTTTAAACTCTCATTTTACAAAAGAGGGAATTAACATAATGCAGGGATTAAATAGATTGCCCAAATATGAATAGCAGTAGGTGGTAGAGCTGAGATCTCAGCCCAGACAGCTTGGCCCCAGAGTGCACACCCTCTGTTGTCCTGCCTTCTGCCTCTCCACTGCATGTGATCAGATCACACCAAGGACTCAGTGACTTTATCACTGCCATTTGCCCCAACTGGTAGCACTGAAAGTGTAGACTTGCAGAACAAAAGTCAGGTTTCTTTAAGGCTTTCACTCCGAGCTCCAATGCACGGCTGCATCCTAAGATTTTTACTCCAAAGCAGCCCTGCGTTCGGGCTCCTTCCATTGCAGTTGTGCTGTCTTCGTTGTTTATAAATGCTCTCAGCCAGTTTTTCCTCTCCTCCAGCTTTGTTCCCTGGTGACGTCTCTTCCCATCAAAGCTAAGTTATCTCCTTAAAGCACAGTTAAGGCATTTTTGCTCACTTGCTTGGACTCCCATGTATTCCTCCATGATTGCAGATAAAGACTGGTCTCCTTATTGTGTGGATACAAAGACGGACTGCCATCTGGTCCCAGCCTGCTTTTCCACTTAGCATACTGCTGTAAGCAAGGCTCATGTCACACCACCTACAATCTGCACTTCACTTCTCTCCAGCCCTACTTTATGGGCCCATTTTCCCGGAAGGTCCTCTACTTCCAGCTTCGTTTACCCCAAATACATTCATTTCACTGCTTAGCTCATTTGTAGCTCTGCTTACAATTTGTAAGTCTCATTGTCAGTTTTAACACTCTCCTCATGTATACATCCATAGCATACTATAATAAATCATTATAGCTGTATTCCATATCCTCCCCACCCCCAGCAGAGTGTAAATTGAGACCCATTCAGGGAGTCATGAAATCAATGTAATAGGTCAAAACCAGTATTTAAAAACAAAAGTGAATAGAATAGAGTAGAATAGAACATAATAGAATGGAAAATGTTGGAGTGCATTGCACATGGTGAGTCTAAGTACTAATTCATGACACTTTGTTTAAGGTTTATGTATGTGTATGTATTTGTATACATATGGTGTTGCTGTGTAAAATGCATTTCTTATTGTGGGTCTCTATAAAATATGTTCAAACTCCAAGGTCTATATTATATTTATAAAAGTGAATTTTGCTCATGCTTTTCTCTCCAACTGGACTAAAGGCTCCTTGAGGTCAGGGACTATGTCTTATTAATCTGTGTAATTTTCCTTCCCTGTCAACCTTGTATCGCACCCTGCCAGAATGCAACTCTAATTATAAAGAAATACTGGTGGCTATGATTGTAGAGAGTTTCTATGACAAAGTAAGGGATTTGTACTGGGCTCATTGGTGTTAAAGAGCCACTCAAGTGTCAGGAGGCATACTATTATTATTTATCAGTTCTAAGTACTTCACATGACATTATTGGGAGAGATCTGTGAGCAGGAAGAGAGACTCTCCTCACTTAGTAATTTGCCTCCTCTCTGTTGAGACAATGTCCAGGGAGGCCACTCAGTCTCAGCCCTTTCCTGTTTTCATAAGTGCTTTTTTGTCCCTCTTCTCTTCAGGGGCAGCATTTGGGTCCTTCATCATTCTCTGCGTGGGGGGACTAATCTCACAGGCCTTGGGCTGGCCTTTTATCTTCTACATCTTTGGTGAGTCACTTCCCTTATAATCCCAAACCCTCTGTTTGCCAGCCATTTGGTTGGATGCCCACATTACCTGTCACCCATTACCATATGAGAGAAAATGGCCATTACTGAACAGAAAGTGACAAAGAACGTTGAAGATTGGTAGCCCCCTGACTCCAGTCTAAGAGATGAGCTCTGTGTGGTGTTGACTTTTGAGGATTTGGGAGTGTAGTGTTCCCCTCCCACCCCAGGCATCTTCTGTAGAATCTACCACCTCTAAAATACTAGATCTAGTTGCTCTGTGGTTAAAATGTCAGTGTCACCAAAAGTTGGTGAAACACATGTTAAACATGTCTTCATATTTTATTGTAATTACTATTTCTGCCAAGATGCTCTTAATCTATTCTCTACTAGGTGAATCCTACAAAGCTTGATTTAAATATACCCTTCCTGAGATGCCTTGGTGGCTCAGACAATTAATTGTCTGATTTTTGTTCTTGGCTCAGGTCTTGATCTCATGGTCATGAGTTTGAGTCCTGCATTGGGCTCCACACTGGTGGTGGAGCCTACTTAAAAAAAATAAATGCATCTTTCCCTAGGGAAAATTCCAGGGCTTATCCCATCAAATTCAGTCTTTAACTTCTTCAAATGACAGATCTCAGCAATGAGATACATTTCTGTTCTGTTGTTTAACCAAATGATGTCATTCAATATGGTTCTTGTTTGTATGACTCTCTCATTAGTGATGTTAATCCCAGGTCATTTTGATCCATACATGTTAATTAGGTACTGTCAAGAAATATGTCTTCTGGAAATCCATAATGAATGTATTGTTTGAATACAAATAATACTGTCTTTTGCAAATGTGCTAGAAATTTTGCCTTGTCACATTGATTTTCTGGCAGGTTGTTTCATGTATGTATGACTACTATCTTCTTCAATCCTACTCAGATCTTCCAAAATAAGACAATAATGAATGTAATAAGAAACTGCTGCTAAAGTCACATAACATTATAACTGAGTCTTAAGAATAGTTAACCAGCTGTGCAATGGTATGTTCATGCTTATGTTCTCTCCAGAGGGCTCTGACATTGACAAGTGGCACTCTGTATCTGAGAGGTGGTATCTGGAGATTTTTAGTTAAACGGAGATTTGTAGCCTGGGTGGCTCAGTCAGTTAAGTGTCCAACTCCTGGTTTTGGCTTAGGTCATGATCTCAGGATCCTAGGATGGAGCACTGCATCAGGCTCTGTACTGAGTGCAGAGTTCGATTAAGATTCTCTCTCTCTCTCTCCTTCTGCCCCTCTGCTGTGCTATCTCTCTCTCAAATAAATAAATAAATCTTTTTTAAAAAAGGAGATTTGTAAAAGAATTGAAATAAAGAACTGGGAAAGTTTAGTTCCTTATGGTGGCATAACCATGAGTTGATATGTGTGTTTCGAAGGGAACAAACAGGTGCCACTTCGGAGGAAACTCCTTTCTCCCAGCACACAAATCTATTCAAAACTTAACTGGATCTCGGCTTCCCAGGTAGCATTGGCTGTGTCTGCTGTCTCCTGTGGTTCACGGTGATTTATGATGACCCCATGCATCACCCATGCATAAGTGTCCAGGAAAAGAAATACATTGTGGCCTCACTGGCTCAACAGGTACAGTGCATCCCTTCTACCTATGGACCATGCAGAGATCTCCAGGGTGGGGGTGGGGCTGAAGCACTCTCAGGCCTGTTCTAACCCCACATTGATTAGATATTTCCTTTCAGTCCAGTTCTCCCAGACGATCTGTCCCCATAAAGGCTATGGTCAGATGCCTACCACTTTGGGCCATTTTCACGGGTTTTTTCAGCCATTTCTGGTTATGCACCATTATTATAACATACCTACCAACGTACATCAGCTCTGTGCTCCATGTTAACATCAGAGATGTGAGTATACTTCTGGTACTTCTATGAAAACAATAATGGCAATAAGGAGAAATCGTTCCATGCTGCCTAGAGCATTCTGGCCTTGCACATAACCACTCATTTAACCTTCACAGTGACCTTGTGAGAGACATGGTAATGATTCCTATTGTCCAGACATGGACATGGGACATGTACAGGTAAGTAAATGTGCCTTGGATTACACAACCACTGAGTGGTAGAGTCCTGCAGGATCTATGTTCTGACAACACTGAGCAACATCACCACATCAACCAAATCCTTCAATGTCCCTTAGAGATTAATATTACTTTTCTATAGAGACCAGTGTAATACCATGGAACTGGCCCTCTTACCTGAGGCAGTGTTCTTCTCCTGTGGAAAAGGATGCTAATTTCCTAAAAACAACCTACCTGGGGTGCAGGGGGCATGGGGAGCATGGTTGCCTGTGGAACTGATAAACATTGGTGCTGTATGCTCATCTGCAGTCACTGTATGTGTTTCCTCCCTTCAGAGTGGGGTTCTGTCCTCCCTGCCTTTTATTGCTGCTTCAAGTTGTACGATTCTAGGAGGCCAGTTGGCAGATTTCCTTCTGTCCAGAAATCTTCTCAGATTAGTCACTGTACGAAAACTCTTTTCATCTCTAGGTAAGAATAGGTGCAGGTTCTTGGTTAACTAATCCATTTTTCCACATATGGTCTGAGAGGGGTCCTAATGGTGTGTTTCATTGTCTAGGCCTCCTCCTTCCATCGCTATGTGCCGTGGCCCTGCCCTTCGTGGCTTCCAGTTACGTGACAACCATTATTTTACTGATACTTATTCCTGGGACTAGCAACCTGTGTGATTCAGGGTTCATCATCAACACCTTAGATGTTGCCCCCAGGTAAGGCCTTTACCTGTTTGTTCCCCTCACCCAAACTCTTCCGAGGTGTTAGGCCTCATCCTTCTTCTTGCAACTCCTTCTTGTTATGACATGCACAAAATGATAGTACAATGATAACAAATAACTAGAAATATCAGTACATGCCATGACCTGTGCCATTTTTAGAACAACAGTTCCTAATCTTGCCCAGTGATCATTTAGATATAAAGTTTTCCAAGCTTCCCCCCAACCAGAGGTTGAACTGTGTGTTCTGGGAAATGGTCCACACATGTGTGTTTTGGAGAAGCTTCCAAAGTGTTGATAATATCAGCTACCACATATGTATGCACCTGCCATGAGCCAAGACTATTTGATAGACATATATCAACACGTCTAATCCTCACAACAGCATGAGGTAGGCCCCATTGTTATCCTCACTCTAAAGGGGAGAATACTGAGTCATGACAAAGTTAATGGACAGGCCTAAGGTCACACAAAGGCAGAGCCAGGCACTTTGGGTTCAAACCCAGGCACTTTGAATGCACTGCACAAATGGCTTACCTTGCTGAGCAGCCTCAGGATGGGGGTAGGGGGTGGATCCTGGGCTCCCCAGAGACTGAAGTGGCCCCTGGTTGTTGATTTGGCAGAGGTGATTTCAGGGTAGGCAAGCAAATATTACCCCAAATGTTTCTAGGTAAATGAAAAACTGCATTAGGCAAAATGCCTTTGCCTATGATCATTGAACTGCATTAAAGTTGAATTGCTGAAAACCCCCAGGCAGCTTTCTGTATAAAATCACGTGTAAAATCATTGGCCCACAGGTATGCAAGCTTCCTCATGGGAATCTCAAGGGGATTTGGGCTCATCGCAGGAATCATCTCTTCCACTGCCACCGGATTCCTTATCAGTCAGGTTGGCCAGTTTATTGAACGTCTGCAAGTGGCAGGTATTGTTTTAGGCACTGGGGACTCACAGCAGGGCCTCTGCTCTCCAAGACTGTGTGGTCAGACAGAGATGGCAAGCACAGATGTCAACATGATCATTCTATTCACAGGGGACTCGAAATGACACTCTGTTAGGTCAGATTTCCCAGGGAAAAAAAAAACATAAGCCAAACTTCTAAAAATGAATGGATGTTACATGGATGAAACTGAACAGTTTAGGTAGAGAGAACAGCACAGGTGAGCTCCTGGATGAACAAAAGCATGAAACAGTTGTGGGTTATGACCAGAGTGAGTGATACATGGCAAGGAATGGTAAGACATGAAGACAGAGGAACAGAAGGGAAAGATTATGAAGAGCCTGCTCAGATTAATGCTAATTAGAAACAATTACAAAATGGAAACACAAAGGGTCCCAAGGCCAGTTTAAATAAGGAGATGTGAGGTCATGATGCCAAGAGCATGGCTGTGAGCATGGGCCATGAGGCTCACTCAGTGTGAAGTGTGAGCTGGGAGGACAGACGATAAAGCAGAACCAGTCTGTGGTGGCAAGATGACAAGAGTCAACTTATTAGTTGACTCTTGTCAATAAAGACAATAAAAAAATTGCAATAAAAAATAAAATTGCAATAAAAAATTGTTGCAATAAAAAAAATTTTTATTTTTATTTTTTTTAAGAGAGAGAACAGGGAGGGAGGGCAAGGGAAGAGAGAGACAGAGATAACCTTAAACAGGCTCCACACTCAGCACTGAGCCTGACTCAGGGCTTGATTTCACAACCCTGAGATCACAACCTGAGCTGAAATCAAGACTTGGATGCTTAACCAACTGAGCCACCTAGGAACCCCAACTTACAAAAAAGTTTTATTTCATTTTTAATACATCTTTATGTGATCTAGTTTCCAGTTTCATTTTCAACCAAAGTGCTAGGAATCCACTGTGACTAAAATGCCAGAAATGAACTATGACTTACCAGGGCTGGGGAGGAAGAACATTCTGGCCAAATACAACTCACATTATATTGAGATGCCCATCCAAAGGGCATTGGTGCTGACGTCAACAGCCAAAAACAAAACTAAACAGAGAGAACACAAGGATGAGACTTTAAAAATGTCATTTTAGGCATAATTTTAAATGAGTAATGTGATATTTTTGTGAATGTTGGGATCCAAATTTCTAGAAAGCCATTAGCATAAGTTAATTCATTTTGGTTTAAAGAAAAATCTATCTCGACCTAGAGCCCAATGTTCATTTGAGTCGTTCTTTCTCCAATAATTTCACAAAATCTTCTTCAATAACTTAAGATGTTAAGTGGCTATTTCATATTGCCCCTGCTATGCTTAGACATCGATGTTGCAATGCACAAAATGGAGGATTTCTAGAGCTGGTGGGGAAGAAGCTGTGAAATTGATAATTCTGTGTTTTCTGTCTCCAGGATTCTGTGTCGGGATGGAGGAATGTCTTTTTCCTGTCTGCTGCTGTCAACATGTTTGGCATGTTTTTTTACATCACATTTGGACAAGCAGAAATCCAAGACTGGGCCAAAGAGAAGACCCTTACCCGCCTTTGAGGATACTGAATTGCAAACTTAAATGCAGTACTGACTGTTAACTTTTGCAACTTTTTTTACGTATCATCATTCTTCATATTCTTGGCCATAGGCTCGGCGGTTCTCAACTCTGGCTGTGTGCAGGATCTCCCTGAGGAGTCTCTGGAACACAGGGTTGATGGGGTCTGCTCACAGAGACTCTGAATGAACTGGTCTGTGGGAGAGCCCTGTTGCCACTAGTTGTTAGACACTCTGCCGGGTCTCTAACACACAGCCACGGTCGACAACTTCCGCACACAGTTGAAGCGTCAATTCCTGTTGCCTTTGAAGTTTCCTCTTTGGAAAGTACTAGATGAATAAAAATCTATGTGAAAATAATCACTGATAAATACCTTCATGGGGGTGATTATGGACACAGAGAAGATCTGCTAGGAGCTATAGTCATATGTTATAGAGCCCAGCATGGAACAGAAATTTGAGGCTGTAATCCACAGAATTCACTTTTTTATTATTTGTATACATTGTGTGAAATATGGATGTTTATTTATGTGGTTAAACCTTATTAAAATTCACATGCTAAAATTAAATATATAATTTTCAAATTATTTAGATTAGGATTATTTCCATCAGGTGAAACAGATATCTACTTATCCTTAGTTTCCATGGGATTAAAGACTGGGAAATGACCAGACAGAGATTAAATGAATGAGGTTAACTAGAAATCAAAGGCTAGAAAAGGCAGAATTGAAAAGCTCAAGGAGGTTGGGGGGCAGGATGGGGACTTCCAGAAGATACAAGGAGATAGTTTGGACCATATAATAAAAACTGAAGGGAGACAACAGAGGTGCTTTCAAATGAAATGATGATTTATAAGGAGAATACTGAAAGTATAACAAGATGGATGAAAGCATAGACTGATCTCCCATACCAGAGAAGTTACTTTTTTGGGATTGAGAAAAATCATTTGACCTCCTTCCTCTTTTCCCAGGACTCAAATAGTCATCATTGTCTCCAACAGGAATTAATTGTGGTTCCTACCTCTCAAAACACATCCTCTAGGCTGTGAGAGCTGACTCATACACAGATCTGATGCCAATTTTGCTGCAACTGTTCTAGAAGAGAAATTCCCACCATCTTTAAAAGCCCCACAGAACCACAGGGACCTAACCTTGGGATAACCTAGTGGATGAAGACAATCTCCTAATGCAAATCAACAGGTATTTTTGAGCAGGTGTTTCAGAGAAAACAGCTGGCCAGGCTCTAAGGATGATGCTAAGATGAGAACACTCTGGCTCTGTTCCCTGGTATTTAAAATATAAAGAGGAAGGGACTTTGCAGAGAACAAAAAGAAGAGGAAAAGAGAAGAGTCATATAATGGATGGATAAATCAAATACAGGAAAAAATAATTTAAAAAATGGAAGACAACCCAACAGAAACATGGCCCAATGTCTCCAGCAGAGACTTCATGGGAGAGAAATTCTAAGTGGCCTAAAGATATAAAAGGTGGTCAACTTCACTAGGCAATAGAGAAATGAAAATCAAAACCACAGCAAGATAGCACCACACACTTCAACAGGATGGACAGAGAAAGTGAGAGAAGAGGGAAACAAAGATTGGCAAGGGTGCAGAGCCACAGAAACTCTTGCCCCTTGTGTGTGAATGCAAATTAGAACCTCTGGAAGCTGTTTGGCAACCTCCCCTAAAGCCAGACATAGACATTTCAGTGGCAGACACTTAGAAATGTCCCTACACATTCAGAACAAGAAGTGCAACAATGTTGGGAGTAGCCCAACAGTAAACAACTCAATTGTCTACCTAGAGAAGAACAAGAAAATACATAATGGCCTATTCCCACAGCAAGGAGAGTAAGGACCTCAGTATACAACACCATGGATGGATCACATGGATTCAGTATTAAGTGAAAGAAGTTGAAAAATACCTTCTTTCAAGTGCTTGCATCAAGGTTTTAAAAACAGACAAAACTAGTTTATCCTCTTAAAAATCAAGTTAGGAGGGGCAGCCCTGGTGGCTCAGCAGTTTAGCGCTGCCTTTAGTCCAGGGCCTGATCCTGGAGTCCCAGGATCGAGTCCCACGTCAGGCTCCCTGCATGGAGCCTGCTTCTCCCTCTGCCTGTGTCTCTGCCTCTCTGTCTGTATTTCTCATGAATAAATAAATAAAATCTTTTTAAAAAATCAAGTTAAGGCTTCCCCTCGGGTAGGGTGGACATAAAGGAGGCTCCTGGGTGCTGGTATCTCCTATTACTTGGGTGCTAATCACATGGTGTTTTTCCTTTTGGAAAGTGTACATGTATGTAGATAAAAAGTAAAACATTTACTTAAAACAACTTCAATGTTTCCTTCATCTCAAAGCCTCTCTTCTCTCTTCTCCTTAGGTTTGATAAATGGAGTGGGCAGGAAGGAACCACTTTCATGTTCTTCCTGGCCTTCCTCCTCATTCTTCTCCATGGGACCCTCCAGCGTCAGAGCAGAAGGGAAGGCAACCAGATGATCAGTGCTGTCAGCTTTTGGATCAAAGTGTAAGTTTGCAAACAGCAACATAAATGAGATCAGACTTTTTCCTGGAAGCGTCCAGTGCCTCGGAGGTAAGAACAACGGCTGTACATGCCCAGGACTTTTGGAGCAGTTGCTGTGATTGATTCCTGGCAGACAATATCTCTGTGTCGGGGACTTTGTACTGTTCCCCATTTCGTGGTTTGAAGAAGGGTTACCATTTATGTTTCCCAGGGGCATCAGAATAGGCACAATTGTGAGCTGATCGGAAGCATCTCTAGTCATCCCCTCTTCTCTAAAGAGCTTTTTCTAACATTAAGTCATGTGAATTAATTCACTTTTCTCAAATTGTTTATTGATATCTAACAATTATATAATCTGCTTTTTCTCTTTTGACTTAAATATTATGAAGTATATGAATACATTTCTTAATGCTGAGAAAACTGTACCTTGGGTATTCTTATGATATACCATCAGATTTCATCCACTAATAGTTTATTTAGGCCTTTGACTGCCCTATTGATATATGACATTGGTTCTGAATGCACATATTTTTTTTTTCAGTTTTAAAATGTTTTATTTCACAGGTTGTAAAAAATGTTTATATGTACAAGACTCAAAGTAAATAGAAAGGCAGCTCTCAATCACAAATGGATGAGACAGGAGTCATTCAAACTCTACTGTGGAAGCCTACTTAAGGCACACACCTCATAAATAATTTTAACTATGCCAGGTTCTGGTTTTTATATCAGATCTGCAAAATAGGACACTGTGGTCAAATTTTAAGATTGGTAAAGTCAATTTGAAGCTGCTCATATACAGTGTACAGGTTTCACTACTACAAAGAGAAGATGTTAACAAACAAAATAATAGTCCTCAAAGATCTCTTTGTCCCCATGCTCATACATTTGTAATCTAATTTTCCTTCTTGTAGTTACTCCTCAAATTATAATCATTATGCATTGAGTTCCCTATGCATCTCACCCATCTCCTTTTATCTCAGCCTTCTCATACTTTGCCATTCTGTTCTTTCTGGAAATAACCAGCACAACGATTCCAGCAATAACTGCTAGTGTCACAACCACAATCTGGATATGAAGCTTACTCAGAGTTCAAGAAAAGAATGAGAAAAATTAGAATGGAAATTGTATTATTGATTTTATTATCTGAGGGCTTAAAAGCATTGCTTATAAAACTATGTAGGTTAAAAATCATTGTGAGGAGACTCTGAATAACTCCCTCTATTACCTTCATGGTTATGAGCCAGTGAAAGGGTTTTCTATATTTTCTTCCATAAATTTTAACAATTTATTTTATCTTGGAGAATCATTCATTTTATTCCTAATTTAAAACATTTTGCAAGATATTGAAATATTTTATCACCTTATCTTTTTAATAATATTTTCATTTTTTTCCTATATCTGAGCTATGAGCATCTTTGGGACTTGGACATGAGGGATGTGGGCTTTCTTTCTGCTTCTTCATCAGACCATTTAGTGATTTATTTATTTTAAAGATAGTTGTCTTTATTAAAAAACATTTATCTATTTATTATTTAGTGAGGGAAGGACAGAGGGAGAGAAAGAGAGAGAGAATCTCAAGCAAGCCCCCCTGGCGAGTGCAGAGACTGACATAGGGCTCAATCTCATGACCCTGAGATCATGACCTGAACCAAAAACCAGAATGCTTAACTGACTGAGCCACTCAGGTGCCCCCAAGATAGTTGTCTTTTTATTTTAGAATCTATTAGCTTATCTTTCATCAGTCTTACCTCCCAATTCCTTTAGTTTTACTTCTTATAAATTTTGTTTTATATAGTTAGTTCATTTATTTTCACTTTTATTTAATTATGGAGAGAATTTGAGACTCTGAAGACTTCTGCCCTAAGTCCTAATCTTCTGTAGGAAGATTACATTTTGCTGTGTTGAGCCCCCAGATTCATTATTTTCTTACTGCTTTATTTAAGTCAATAACTCATGGAGTAAAATAAGCATCTGTTGAGTTCTACCTGAGACATCTGGGCATCTCACTCATGTACAATCCCCCTGATTTCATTATGTTCTCTGAAATTGTGCTCTGACTTGTTGCAATTATTAATGTATAATTAATGTATACTGTTTCATTAATTCCTTTCCATACCAGAATTACATTCTGTTAAGAATCATTTACTTGTTACTATGATTTGGGTTTTGGGTTTTCTTTTTTTAAGATTTTATTTATTTATTCATGAGAAACACAGGGAGAAAGAGAGATAGGCAGAGACACAGGCAGAGGGAGAAGCAGGCTCCATGCAGGGAGCCTGACGTGGGACTTTATCCCAGGTCTCCAGGATCAAGCCCTGGGCTAAAGGTGGCGCTAAACCACTGAGCCACCTGGGCTGCCCATGGGGTTTTTTTTCCTTAAAGATTTTATTTATTTATTCATGAGAGACATAGAGAGAGAGGCAGAGACATAGGCAGAGGGAGAAGCAGGCTCCCTGTGGGAAGCCCAATGTGGAACTCAATCCCAGGACCCTGGGATCACGACCTGAGCCAAAGGCAGATACTCAACCCCTGAGCCACCCAGGCCTCCCTGTTACTGTGATTTGGATGTAATTCAAAGGCCCTAGGGTGAGACAGGCCAGGTGTCCAAGGAGCAACATTTAAGAAGACATTCTTTGTCAGGCTCATGTAAGCACAGAATTGGCACATGAGAGTGAGCACCTCTTCATTGTCACATCCTGGGCACCTCTCACTTACTTTAGTCTGGTTCTGGCCACTGACTTTTTAAAATTATAATTATTACCACCCTCCTTTCTCTTCTTCTCCTCAAAATATTTCAATGGAGATTATTTTGGGAAAGTACTTGGATAATCCTCTGAGTTCCAGGGACACCTGGGTGGTTTAGCAGTTGAGGGTCTGCCTTTGGCTCAGGATGTGATCCCAGGTCTGGGGATCAGGTCCTGCATCCGGCTCCTTGTGAGCAGCCTGCTTCTCCCTCTGTCTATGTCTATGTCTCTCATGAATAAATAAATCTTTTTTTTTTTTAAAAAAAAAAAAACCTCTGAGCTCCAGAATAGCAGATAACTCCTTTCTTAATATGCCATACTAACATTATGGAGCCTTAATACATTAAAATATTAAGTTAGCTGGGAAAAGTTTTGTTTCACAAAAATTTCCAAGTCCTATTGACTTCCTGTGAGTCTCTGGTGTCTAATGCAAGAAAGAAGTCTGATCAGCCAACTAAGTTTTGTAGGACAGGTGTGTGTAGGTAGGTGTTCTTTACCTACCTACTCTCCACAAAAAGGTGCTCTCTTTTCCCTTTTCCCTAAAACTCTATACTTTCACCAAGATGTCATCCAAGCTGTGAATCACTTTAAATTTGACATTGCCTTACATGTCATGAGTAATTTGCTTTCCAGCTAGTAGTCTTGGAATTTCCTTCAATTTAAAAAAAAGTTAATGATTCTTCTCTATTTGTTAAGAATCCCTCATCTACTTATCTGTACACTGGAACCTTGTTATCTATCTCCCAGTTTCTGCTGACTTCATCCTTAGATCTTCACTTTGCTTTCTCCCTGGATTTCTCCCTGCTGGAAGCACACTGACACATTTCCCAAGCTCTTCTCCAACTTCTATAAGTTACAAATTATTTCTTAAATTGCCTGAAAATATGCCTAAGTCCACACTATTCCTCTTCACATTAAAAAAAAAGAAAGGCATCCACAACTTATTGTGAGCCGATGCCTAGAGTGTAAACACCTCTTGGTTGTCAACAAAGGGATGATTCCAAGTATCAGATTGGGGATTACCTGTTAATGATTAATATATTCACCTAGCTCTTGGCTTTCTTACCTTTCGTTGCCTTTTTTGTGTTTTTTTATTATAAGTGAAGATTGACCAGAGTTGGAACGTTCTGAGTTCAGAACAAGAGAGCACATTAGAGAACCAGTTATTTGAATTAAAGCTGGAATAAGTTTCAAGATATATTTGGCAAAAACCTCAGATGAGAAAGTTATGTGATTACTTCTAGATTTGGTATGAATTTTACAGTAAGGTGGTTCAAACCTCTATTAAAATCAGACTTGTCATGAAGTGTTTATTCTAATTTTAATAATTTATCCTCTTTGTCATATAAAATGATTAATGTTTTATTTATTAAGCAACTCATTTATATTTTTGATGAAAAGTTTTAGATGTCAAATTAAAAATGTTCAGGGGAGTAGCTAAAGTTTTCAAAATTCTTTTATGCAGTACACAATCAAAAAAACTTGAAGACTGCTTCTCTCCATAAATGGTCTATTTTTAAGCAGTATCCATTCTAATGCTTACCATTTCTGGTTTTCTTTAAAAATTTCCCTTTTTTAAAAAAAATATTTTACTTATTTATTCGTGAGAGACACAGAGGGAAAGGCAGAGACATAGGCCGAGAGAAAAACAGGCTCTATCCAGGGAGCCCCATGTGGGACTCGATCCCGTGACTCTAAGATCACACCCTGGGTCGAAGGCAGACACTCAACTGCTGAGCCATCCAGACATCCCACTCCAAAAATCTCCATAACACTATTAACAACGTATTAACGTATCTTGTATTCGATAACGTTATTGACAAGAGTATTGCCCCCTTTTCTTCTTAGTGTAACGTTATATTCTGATTTTTATAACTTGCTTCATAGGATGTTTATTTGTTTTGAGTCCTTTTACAAAGTTTTAGGATTTTACTCTTATTCCCTTGAGAAAAATCTCAAGAAAAACGTGTTCATTCTCTATAGTCCATGGTATTAATTTCCTTTTTTTTCATATTGAGAATTTTTTTTTAAAAGTTTGTGTTAAAAGGAGTTTTGGATTGTAGCTATAGACACAGAATGGATCATTTATGCCATCATGGATTTAGTCAAAGAAACTGAAGTGGGGCTGCTCCAAATATCAAAGTGAAACCCAAAGAAAGGTAGCTTCAGAATGTCTCGTAGCTATAGCAGCTTGCTCCATTGCTGAAATAAATGGTTTCAACTTCTATATTCCCCATTCTCCCATCCCTCTTCTCAATATTTAAGGTCTCAGGAGAGAATTTAATTGGTGGAAGTTAGGTGAAATGCTCAATCTTTGGCTTTAACAGAGCCTGAAGATCTGATGGCCAAAGTCTCAAGTGACCCCTTCAGCTCAGAGGGAGATCGGAACACCAAGACTCATCACCACAATATGTTCTCATACAATGCGAAAGACAATTCCTCAAAATAAAATTGTAACACTAGAAAGAAGGGGTACGGAATCTTGAGAATAAGTTTATATGAAATCTATTTTGTTTCCTTTTTAATTATTGCAGAATAGAACGAGTTCTATCTGAGCCAGCTGCTTGCCAAAATAAAGTGAGGATGGTTTCTCCTTTGGAACCACCCCTTGCTACTCTGGGTGCCACTACAATGCTTAGGACCTGAGCTTTGCTCCAAGTGATATCAGTTTATGCAATGATTATTTCAAATTAATAAGTATGCAGAGGGTGCTGAGTGCATGGACATCACCAACCAGAATGTAATGGCTTTTGGTTTGTGTTGAAACCATGTTCTGAGTGGTCATGTCTAATTACTTTTCTTAAACCAAGGGAGTACCCTCTCCCTGTTGACATGTGACTCTTCAGATCCAGAAAGTGCCCCCTAGTTTTAAGGGTGAATTATCCTCAATGGTCTAACACTATGGATCCAAATCCACCTCTACCCTTGGTCTCTAGGGGACCCAGCATAGAAATTGGGTGCCACAGACATAGAAGTCTCAGTGAAGCAGAGAGGCTGAGCATCATTGAAATTGGTGCACAATATCCTTACTTACAAATCTGTTATCACCCAGGAGCTTGAAAAGGCCAATTTGGCATTTGGAGCTATAAATTTTGCTAGGGTTCTTGGACATAATTCTGAGGAATGATTTTTTAGCTGTTCCATTGTATGGTACATGTAGATGCTGTCACTCCAAGGGTGGATGTACATGGGTCTTTGGCTTCACACACATATATAGGGAAGAACTAAAATGTGTTAAACAGGTTCAGATTAGTGGCCTAGAAAATTATAAGTAAGATACAATGAAGTGAGAGGCTCTTCTTCCCATGCAGATATCATCACTATTCATATATATCCTTTTTAAGAGTGAGTGAGAGAGAGAGAGAGAGAGAGCATGAGCAGGGGCAGAAGGAGAAGCAGGCTCCCCACTGAGCCCACGTGGGGCTCGATCCCAGGACCCCGGGATCATGAGCCGAAGGCAGATGCTTAACTAACTGAGCCCTGACGTGCCCCCATATATTTCTTCAAAGTCAATTATTATCAATCTTTATGAGTTTTCAACAGTAATTTAATAGTTCCTTCTCAAGAGTAGCCTCTGGTCTTAAGGTTGAGGCTCTCCATGTCCTTTCAGAAAAAGATCGGCTATCTTGTAGCCTGGCCTCTGGATGAGCTTATCTTTTTTGTTCTTCATTTATGTAAGCTTTGAGCAATTTCTCTGTGTCTCTGGGTGAGGTGCTAGAGGCACAATGACAAATGATGTCAATATTCTCCTCACCGTGGAAGCCCACATCCTAAATGGAAACACATTCCACATTCCACATATCCACATTCTGAGGATATAATATCCCATGCCTGCTGTGGAACTCAGACTAGAGTACTGAGCAAAAAGATATCATCCATGTCCATATGGAAGGAAGCAAGGCAGTCAGTAAACAAACCACATGTTGAGTGATGGTAAGAAGTGTTAAGGAGAAAAATTAAACAGGAAAGGAAGACTCACTGAAAGGAGACATTTGAGTAAAGTCCTAAAGAGGGGAAGTGAAATGGAGGAATGGGTTTTACGGGAGCAGCAAATGTTAAGTGGTAAACTCCATCATCAATCCCATATTACAATTGAGATGTTAAGTGGTAAACTCCATCATCAATCCCATATTACAATTAGAATGAGCACTAATGGAAGACAATGTCAAACGACAGGAGAGATTTGAGGGAACTAGGTGGCCATGGAAGACCCCATCAAGAAAGTGACATTGGCTTGAGCCTAGCTCTGAAAGTTAACAGGAATTACTACATAAAGAAAAACAGTGAGTGTGTTCTAGGCAAAAGAACCAGCATGTATAAAAAGAAGGTGAATAATAGAGATAATAATATAACATAACCAACATTTGTGCCCTGCTTATTATAGGCCAGTTATCCTTATGACAACCAACCCAGTGGTGAGGGAGCATTATTGCCCTCATTTTAAAATGAGGCAACAGAGACAGAAAAGATATGTAGTAAGATTTAGCATACAGAGAGATTGGCTGGATCTCAATGATCAGGAAATCTTGCAAGATGTGATATGGTTCTTTTCAGAAATTGAAGAGTCATGATTTTGAGGCACACATAAATGAACACGATTATGGAAGTTACTAGCTTTTCATGCAGGGTGTTGAGAGCCTTTCTACCGTGTGTTTTAAGGGAACTTATAAAAGAATAGCAAACAGCAAGGAGAAATTTGATCCAAGGCTAAATCATGCTTTAGTTAAAATGATTCCACTTACAAGACAGAAGGTTATTATCTGGCATTTGACTTCAAATGAAGGCTAATAAGACTGATGAAGTAAAAGCTTCCAAAACACAACAAGGAACCATATAACCAGAACCGGCATGCTCTCCAGGTATGCACAAGAGGAATACTGGGAGGCAGCCTGAGGTTCACCCCCACTTACCTTGCATATTGCTCCATTTCTATCCTAAAATCAATAAGTCCCCAGCATATCAGTTTATCAAGAACTCTAACTAAATACTGCCGCATTTGTAAGGACCTGCTCTCACTTGCCTATTGCTGATTATACTGTGAGGTGAACAGGCTCTATGCCTGGATCCAACCTGGCCAACTCTCTCTCCCAAGTTCCTGGAATCTGGAAGACACCTTTGGCACCCTAGTAAGCTGAGTGGGTTCTCTTGTCTACTTTACTACTGAAAACTCTCTTCCCTGGGTTTTTCTCCAGCAACATTTGATTTGTTTTCCATTATATAATTTGGCACTGAATATGTCGCTGGTGCTGGTTCAGCAATTCCAGGGTCATCGTCCCATTGCTCCATGGAAGGATTTCATAGCATCTGCCGCTGTCCTCTTTATTTATACTCTGATTTCAGCATTGCCATCTATGCCCTGAGATCCTGTGGCTCTCTTTCCCTCTCCCCATTTCTTACTGGCTTCCAACTATCCTCCTTTCCCTAGGCTTGTAACTTCCTTGCTTACCATCATCTCATGTGTGTAGAAGCATCTGCAAACCTTAGTCCTTTGTAGGCATCAAACCCCAGGACTCTCCGCTAATCACAGTAAATACTCCCTGATTCCCAAGCTAGCCAATCTTTCATATTTATTTCCCATTGCATGTGCTTTCCCACCTGGAAAACTCTTAGCAAACAATCCCTCTCCTAGGATTCCAAGCAAATCAGTGAGCCTAGATAATCTTGTCATACCTTATTTTAAAGTTCTGCACCTTTCTCTGTTCTGTCTGAAGGCAATCTCCTAGAAGGTGGTAGCCATGCTTTTCTTCTGGGTTCTTTTTTTTTTTTTTTTTTCTTCTGGGTTCTTAACAAATAGCCTGACACCAAATAGATGTGAGATAACAATGTGTTGAATGATAGCTAATTATTATTATTTCAAGAATCCCTGGCGCTCTTAAAGTTTTGTAATAAAAGAGAAAAGGAAACGTCTTAAAGTACTTGCCTTAAAATTTTTCTGTACTGATGTCCAAACAAGTAAAAAGACAAGCAGGGTAAAAAAGCCAACAAGAAAAATATATATATAAAAAAAAAAAAAGAAAAAAGAAAAATATATATAGTTGACAGTTTTTGGTAGGTTAGGATGATGAATATTGGGTATTTTTTGTTTCCAATTTTTTTAAATAACAAAAGAAAAAATATATGTGTATTAATTTACTGAAGAAGAGCATGCCATCCATTCTCTTAGAAAGAAAAAAATACTTCTAATTGTCTCTGAAAGTTATAAGGAGGCATGACTCTGTTTTTTTCAAGAAGGAACTAAAGAACTAGAGAAGATGGCTAAGCAGAATTTGTTTGGTTTTATTTTGGTTGCTTGTTTTTTATTATCTTTTCTGTAGATTTGAATTCCAAACCCTGTGAATGTGTTACATGTGCAAAATAATAAATTGTATTTACAATGGAGCTTTTGTTTCAAAATATGTAATAGTCAGTACTGAAGAATTCTGAATTTTAGAGCTGGCAAGTACTTAGAGGAAAGACAGTAGCAATTATCTCATTTAAAATAATTTTTGTTGAAGTATTATTTAATATCCAGAAAATTACACATATCTGCAAGCCTCATAGAGGTGGCAATTATAGGATATCCATCATTACAATTGAGATTTATCCCAAAAGGCAAAGGCAATTCTCACTTATACATGAAATCTTAAAAAAACAAATTCATAGAAAGAGAGTAGATTGGTGGTTGCCAGAGGCTGGAAATGTGGGGGAAAGGAGACATTAGGGGACACCTGAGTGGCTCAGTGGTTGAACGTCTGTCTGCCTTTGGCTCAGGACATGATCCCAGGGTCTGGGATCAAGTCTCACATCAGGCTTCTCGCAGGGAGCCTGCTTCTCCCTCTGCTTATGTCTCTGTCTCTCCCTGTGTCTCTCATGAATAAATAAATAAAATATTTTTTTAAAAAAAGAAAGGAGACATTGGTTAGAGGGTTAAAAACTCCCAGTTACAAGATGAATAAGTTCTGGAGATCTAATGCACAGACTATAGTTAACAACACTGTTGCATATACTTGAAGTCTCTAAGAGAGTAGATCTTAAATGTTCTTACCACACACCCACAAAATGGTAATTATGTGAGGTGATGAATATGTTAACTAATCTTATTGTGGTAATAAGTTCACAATATATTTGTATATCAAATTGTCCTGTTGTGCACCTTAAACTTACACAATGTTGCATGTCAATTATATCTCAAAGAGGGAAAAATATAGATAATGTTACTATTTCAGGTCTACTAACAGCCAAGGGAAGTTCGAAAACACTATCAATTTTAAGTTGCCCATGGTTTTCAGAAGTAATAAAAAACGATTCAATGTGTGACTAAGAATCAATTAAATATTCTTTTAATGCAGCTTGTTAGTACACCCAGAATTTCCTAAAAACAGCAATATAGGAAAGAAACATGCTTGTTTATACATATTCCAAGAAGACAAATAAATAAAAGACCAATTTTGAAACATTTATGTGATTTGGGCTGTCTATACTTGCAGTCATGTCAAACTAAAGTTCTCGAAGCTGAATTTCTCAGAGAACAAGTATGAGTCCATTGATGAGAAAGGTATATTACTTTAACTGCAAAAGAAATTGAGGTGGGTGATAGAATAAAGAGATAGAATGTAGAAATGGGCACATAAACAAGTGAATTTCATAAGGAACAAAATGAAAACAAAGTTTAGATTTTAAAAATAGATGGAGAAACTAGTATATGTATTCACTACACCAATGTATGCAATAACAGTAAAGATGTTATGTGACTGAGCAATCATTCGATAACACAACCTTTTTGAAAGACTAAGAAATGGCACCATTTACTGTGAAGAATACATTAAAGTGCATTAATTGTGGGAAACTATTAATATAACTGAAATATAAAAACTGTGCAGCAGATGATTTTTTAAAAACTTTTCTGATAATATTGCATAGTATAATACATAGTATCTTATTTCTATCAAGAATATTCATAAACACAAATGTAACCATAACAAAAATATTTATTTTTAAGTATTTATTTATTTATTTTTGAGAGAGAGAGAGAGAGAGAGAGTGAATGAGCAGGGTGGGGGAAGGGAGGAGCAGAGGGAAATTGAGAGAATCTTAGGCAGACTCCACACTGAGCGCCATATTGGGCTCGATCTTACCACCCTGAGAACATGGCCTGAGCAGAAATCAAAAGTCAGATGCTTAACCAACTAAGCCACCCAGATGCCCTGAAACAAAAATATTTATAAAATAATTACCTTTATTACATGAGATATACTCTGAGATTTTCAATTCTTTTGAATAAAGCCTTGGTCTTTCCTATTATAGTTCATTTATCAAGAAGGTTCTTCATAGCCGTGCAAATTGATTTCACTGGTATATCAAGATTTGTGCTTTGCAATACTCTGGATCTATGGTAACAGCTACCCAGAACCCTCCAGGTGACCAAAGGCACATATAAGATAGTCTCAGCTAATGAGAGAGCTCTACCTAATGCCTCAGCCCTGGTATTAGGTCCAAGAGTTGGGCATGCACCCGGAACTGGGCCAGTAAGAGTCCTTCATGAGACTCTCTGATCTAGAGCCTGGACAGGACACTTTTTCTTGTCTTATGGTGAAGATGTAAGGGTAATATTCCAGACTGCCAGGCAAAGGATTTTTCCCACTTGAAGACTAAAAGAAGGAAAGTGATATGTAAGAAGACAGTAGAAATGAGAGCCTGGGGTTGTGAGGGAAGAAGAGAGGTTGGGGAGGTAGAGGAAAGAGGGAAACGATAGAAAGTGAGAGAGGGTCAGAGAGAGGCAGAGAGAAGTGAAAAGAAATGGGTGCCAATGGGGCACAAATCCTGACTTCCAGGCATGTGGTCTGCAAAGCTGTGCTAGTTCATCCATTGTCCTTTCCATTCCGTCTGCTCTTCCACCCTAGCTGTTTTCTGTCCTGAAGCTGGTCTCACATGGCCTTCTGCATGGTGATCCATATAAGTCTAACATGTGAGCCCCAACCTTTCACTTGACACCATGAAAACCACCCCTAACACAAGAGCCAGTGAAGTGGTCTTAACCTGCAATCCTGATCCTCCTCCTCATGATGAGATTAATTTTGCTCTTAATCTCACTCAGTTGCTGGAGGATACACAGAAAGTAAGGGAGAGATAGAGAAGAAGCTTAAAATCCAGTGAAAGGATGAATTTTTGCTCTTTGTCAAAGTAACATAAAAAAAAATAAAAGTTTATGATTAAACAGGACCAGTCTCCTTAAAGAGCTTGGAGACACAATCAGAGCATTCCAAATTTCATTTTTATGGGCACAGCTCTCTAATATTTGCCTCTGTGGCTCTGAGTCCATCTAAGGGTATGAAACAGGTAATTTGCTCCTCAAGTCTTTCTCATTTTCCTACTCTTTTTCTAAAATTGATCATGACTACTACTTCCAAGGCCCTTCTTATTTCTCTACATTTTTACCAGAAGTGTGTTATCCGACTCTTAGATTTCTGAAATCTGAACATTAAAAATAGCCTTGCTGTTTTCTCTTACTATACATTAAGTTAAACATCCTTTTGTAAGTCATCAAAAATTACAGCCTTGTCTAGAAATGTCTTTATCTCACCTGCCCTCTAAAATTATAGTGTAGATATATATGGAATTCTAGATTGAGAAGGGTTTTGCCTTTTTTGAAAACAAAGTGTTTTTGCCTTTTTCAAAAGCAATTTCATGATGTTATTCCATTGGTTTGGCTCCTATTGTTGTTAATGCTAAAAATCATAAATGTATTTCATGATATTAATTAAAGAAGAAAATAACTATGTGTCATTTAGAAGTTGTTAAGTGGATAGTTACTAATATTTTATATTTAATTTTCATTAATATCTGTTAGTAACATATGTCAAATAAGTCTGTATATTATCCTTGAGAAACTCAAATCCACTATTATTTTTTTAATCATTGTGTCCAACTATTAGACAATACATTTTGAGAAGAAATTTAACTACTGCAAGCAGTAAGGCAAAATAATCCTGTAGTTTGTATACAAGAGTGGTTCTGCTATTGGCACCCTGTGACTCCGCACATCCCCACGTGGGCCACCAGGTAGGGCTTTGGCAGGACTCAACTGCACTGTGATCCATCTTGGCAGACTACCCTGTAGTCCTCCTTAGAGCATGTGAAGAGGCATTCACCAGGAACTGTCTCAGGTCCTTTCTCATCAGCCTCCCCAGCTACATGTTGAGGGAAGCCTCTATAAGGCAATTTCTTCTTATCTGCCTCTCTGGTTCCAGGGAGGCATAGGACTTTCTATCTCTACCCTTTGGGCACAAATACAGGCTATAAATTTGCTTGGCCATAGTTTAGTTGGCTTTTCAATGACAGACCAACCCAGTACTTGTGTCATTTATCATATGCCCATTCCAGGTCCCTCTCATCCTGTGAAACTAGGAAAACAAGAAGGTGACACCATATTGATCTTGCTTCTGGTATCTGTATAAGCAATAAGGTGTTTACATCCATTTGGGCTATTGTCTTCCTTCTGACAAAATATATTAAAATATATTTAAATATATTATATAAATATAAATATATAAATACTGGCTCAGTCAGTAGAGCATCTGACTCTTGATGTCAGGGTTTGTGAGTTTGAGCCTCACACTAGGTGTAGAGATTACTTTAAAAATAAATGAATAAATAAGTAAAAATCTTTCTTTAAAATAGTAGAAAAGAAAAGTTTTATTAACTATTTCAACTTTACAGGACCCTGGACAGTCCACAAACAGGTAATACCAAGAGATATTTGTATTAGAAATACAAGCACATTGGTAACTATGAACTGAAAATGTTGATGGCTCTGAAAAGAACCTTTGTCTTAGGTTGTTCAAGTCCTCTTAACAGCAGTTCATTTGTATAGAGCTGGAGTATTGGTAATGGCCTTAAGGTCTTCAGATATAGCCTGGTTAGTGAATTCCTCAGGTCAGAGCAGATGCATAGACAAATTGGTCCAGCACCTGTTACAATGAGCCAAGTGGGAAGCATACGCTACTGTGCACTCGAAGATTTCTCTTACAAAATAGTTCTCAATACACACAACATTGGATGAAATGCCCATGGTGGGGTATACCCGTTTCAAGATGTTACTAAACTAGACAGACATCTACTTGTCTCTAGAATATCTCTCCTGCAAATCTTCTGAGTTTTGGTGAAAGTTTTCTTTTCAGAGATGGCAAAAAATTTCTCTTGGAGTCATTTATTGAAATACTAAAATCCTGAAATAAAGACCTAGGCATCATAAATCCAGCCTCATACCACTACTTTAAGAGAATGATGACATTTGATATCAAATGAGATCTATTTAGTTGCTGTATTCAAATGAGTATTGGTGCAACCCAGTCTCTGGATGAAAAGCAAGAATGACAACATGTAAATGAGCTGTTTGAAATTCACTCTGATTGGATAGTGTTTTTTTTTTAATTTTTTTTTAATTTTTTATTTTTTATTGGTGTTCAATTTACTATGTTAATACTTGTTAGGCACAACCCAGAAAGCAAAAGGCAACCAGAAAGTTACACACAAACAGCTGAGTGTGACCTCTACCAAGAGCACTTTGAGAGCACTCTCTCTCTCTCTCTCTCTCATAAAAAAAAAAAAGTAAAGGATAATAAATTAATTAATTAGTAAATAAAAAGTAAAGGATAGAGATTACCATTTCATAAGTGATACCTTAGAGCACATGCTCATAGTACTTATAATACAATCTTGGAAACAAAAAACTGCAAAAAACCTATTTACTCATAAGAAAAGGTATTAAAGTTGAGAGAAATTTATGTTAATTTACTAGTTGACTGGGTAAATGAAAACCAATGAATTATTAGCAAAAAACGCATTAACTAGAACTTTAATTTTAAAAACTAAGATGGCTCTAAAAAACATCTTTGGTTCATGATATTCAAGTTCTGGTCAAAGCAACTGATTTGTAGTCAGTATACTTGTTGATGGCATTGATCTCCTTGAACACTGCCTGCTTGGCAAATTCTCCAGGCAATAGGAAGCAGACGGTCTTTTGAATGGCCTGGAGGTAATGGCAGTCACCTGTGGTGATGTGCCAGGTGAGAGGGGCAGCAGCCATCCGCTCAAAGACCCATTGCAAAAGGAATTGATAATGCACATGGCCTTGGACAGAATGCTAGTGTATATGCTTCAACATCCTGATCTGTCGTGAGGAATGCAAAACTGGAGTCCAGTGGAGAAATGGGTATATCTTACCATTAATCCTCAGAGTATTGAAATGCAATTACAAGCACACTTTGGAGATATTGTGAGTTCTGCTCCAAACCACCATAATAAAGTGAATATTGCAACAAAAGGAGTCAAATTAATTTTTGTTTTCCCAGAGCATAAAAAAGCTATTTTTATACTATACCAGAGTCTATGAGGTATACAATTGCATTATGTCTAAAAATACAAAGTACATACCTCATTTAAAAAATACTATATTGGTAAATAATGCTAACCATCATCTGAGCTTTCAGTGAGCAATAATCACTGATCACAGATCATCATAACAAATATATATATAATGAAAAAATTTGAAGTATTGCAAAAATTATCAAAATATGACAAAAATACCAAGTGAGCAAACACTGTTGGAAAAATAGCAGTGACAGATTTGCTCTATGCAGGGTTGCCACAAACCTTCCATTTGTAAGAAATGCAATATCTGTGAAGTGCAAAAAGTGAAGTACAATAAAATGAAGTATGTATATGGTTAAGCAATTATTTTTATTTCTTTATTTTTGAGAGAGTGAGTGTGAGTGGGGAGAGACAGAGGGAGAGAGAGAATCGTAAGCAGTCTCCATGCCCAGTGCAGAGCCTGATGCTGGGCTCTATCTCACCACCCTGAGATCATGACCCAAGCTGAAATCATGAGTCCAACGCTTAAGTGACTGTGCCACACACGTGCCCCTGTTAAGCAATAATGTTTTTGGAGGATTCTTTTTCTTTCTTTCTTCTTTCTTTCTTTCTTTCTTTCTTTCTTTCTTTCTTTCTTTCTTTCTTTCTTTCTTTCTTTTCCTTTTCTAAAACTTTGTTTTATTATTTTTTACATGAATAAATTGAATTTTAATGAATTCACAGGGTTTTTTTTATTTTATTTTAAAGATTTTATTTATTTATGAGAGACACAGAAAGAGGCCAAGACACAGGTAGAGGGAGAAGCAGGCTCCATGCAGGGAGCCCGATGCGGAACTCGATCCCCGGTCTCCAGGATCCTGGGCTGAAGGCGGCGCCAAACCGCTGAGCCACCCGGGGTGCCCCACGGGGTTTTTTGTTTTTTTTTTTTTTTTAAGTACACTTGACATGTAACATTATACTGGTGTAAGGTATATAACACAATGATTCAATATTTGTATATATTGTGAAGTGATCATCACAATAAGTCTAGTTACCATTTGTCCTCATGCAAAGTTACAAAAAAATATTTTTCTTGTGATGAGAACTTGCAAGATCTATTCCAGGCTAATCTTTTTGAAATGCCAGAGAAAAACATTGAATCTGAGAGATTTAATAAAGCAGAGGCATTATAATTTTAAAAAGCTTATAAAATATGTGTACTAGAAAGAAAATTTCAACCCTTTTGACCTACAGTAAATAGTATACGTTTTTACACTGTGATGCAGTACTAACATACAGGTTCATTATGTAGATATGTGTATGTGTTTCAGAACCAAAATTTCATGAAACAATCTTAACTCTTATTAAGTAGGATGCATTGTCAGTCATTCCATTCTATTTTATCATAGTCTATTTTGTTATTAAAAAAAAAACAACACCCACATATGCTGCTTATGAAGCATTAAATTGATTTTACCAGAGTAGTGACCTGTAATTTGAAAAATCTTGGGATGTTGGGAACAGCCAATCAGAGTACTCGATGCTTTGGTTGAAATGGTGGCACAGTATCTTGTGCTTAGCAAATCCCACTCTTTCTGGGATTTCAGACCTGCAGCTTAACCATGCTGCTTTTTCTTTCTTTTTATGGTTATGAAGAATGAGACTCCAGAATTGTCTGCAGAAATGTCTGTTGACTCTTGGAGAAGATTAGGAAAAGGAAGTGGAAGAAGACAGAAAAAATGAGTTTGACGTGTTTTCATTTTGTTTGGTTGGGAGAGATTTAGATACTGTCAGTGGTATCCAGCACTGTGCTTGTTACTACTGTGCCTCCTGTCACAGTCTTCACCTTCTCTTTTTCCTTTCTTCCAAAACCATTTTAGTTGGATTCCAGTCACTTCGAAGCACAAGTATCTGACATCTAGAAGCCACAACTAACTTTTTTAATAACATTTTTAATTTAAAAAAAAAAACTTTTGGGATCCCTGGGTGGCGCAGCGGTTTGGCGCCTGCCTTTGGCCCAGGGCGCGATCCTGGAGATGCGGGATCGAATCCCACGTCAGGCTCCCGGTGCATGGAGCCTGCTTCTCCCTCTGTCTATGTCTCTGCCTCTCTCTCTGTGTGTGTGTGACTATCATAAATAAATAAAAAATTAAAAAAAAAAACTTTTAAAAGATTTTATTTATTTATTTGAGAGAGTGAGCGAGCATGCAGGTGAGAGAGAGCATGAGGTTGGGGGAGGGGCAGAAAGAGAGGGAGACATAGGCTCCCTGCTCAGCAGGGATGCAGGGCTTGATCCCAGGACCCAAGATCATGCACGATGTTAGCTGAAGGCAGACACTTAGCCAATTGAGCCACCCAGGTGCCCCAAAGCCACAACTAATTGAGTACAATCAAAACTCAAGTTTGCAGTGCAATGGTCAATAAATGAGTTTGGTCCCTAATCCTCCTTTGTAGAAACAATGAAGGTCAATGATCTTGGTCCTCATCCTGGCTCAGCACTGAAAAAGAAGTGAGAATCTGAGCGGGAAAGGGAAAGATCAAAAGGGATTGAACCAGGGGCACCTGGGTGGCTCAGTGGCTGAGCATCTGCCTTTGGCTCAGGTTGTGATCCTGGGGTCCTGGGATCATGCCCCACATCGGGCTCCCTGTGGTAGCCTGCTTCTCCTTCTGCCTATGTCTTTGCCTCTCTCTGTGTCTCTCATGAATAAATAAATAAAATCCTTTAAAAAGGGGGGGATTGAACTGCTTCAAAAGCTTTAATATAAATTTTGGAAACTAAAAGAAGCCAAGTCAAGCCTGAAGCAAACTCCTCATCTTCATAAAGATAGCAGAGGACAAAGTAACAACAACAAAAAGAAGATAGAAACTACCCTTCACACTTTTCTCCAAGATTTGAAATCTAGCTACACATTAAATGACCAACACGGTCACTGAGGGATAATAAACAAAAATGTTTCAGATAATATTTAAAATGCCAGTGTCTCACACACACACCAGGCCGAGTGACACATCCAATCTCTGCCCTTCTCTCCCAAGACAGGCTCTAGGAATCAGGAAGCCTATTAACCCACACATAAGTAGTAATTCACACTTAGGTTGTGGAAATATATTCTTCCATTTGGAAACAACACCATCAACAGAAATCATTAAGCAAGTACAATTTGACGTCCTTAAAGATAGAGCAACAAAGTTAATGGAAAAACTAGTGTCGCCTCCAAATAGATGAGTATTAGTATAAATATTTAAATTACATAAATTAGTAACAACAGAAATATTTGGTGAATAATATTCTTTTATTAATTTTTTTAAAAATTCCAGTATAGTTAATATGCAGTGTTATATTAGTTTCAGGTACACAATATTCAACAATATTTAACAATTCTATACATTATTCAGTGCTCGTCATGAGAAGCGTGTGCTCTTTAATCCCCATCACCTATTTCACCCATTCCCCCCAGAATGTTGTAATATTCTTACACCAAGAATTGGATGTAGGAAAAACAAAGTTTTCTTAGAAATGACAAATATACCCAGATCCCCAGGGTGATTGGATTCCTAATTCTATATCTAGCAAGTTACTTAACCTCTCTGTAAAATGGGCATAGTAACAGTACCTTCCATAGAGATTTGTTGTGAGTGAGCAAGAAAAATGCTCTCATGTGTAAAGTGTTCAGAACAGTGTCCAGTACATATTTAGTATTAAATAAGTGAATCCATCTAAAGGAATCACTGAAAAAGGTGTGAGGGGTGGAGAAAAATAAAAATTGGAAAGTAAGAGACAACCACTCTTTATTTGAAAATACATTTAGCTAGCAAGTATTAAGGAAAATCATGTTGGAATAGTGATCAGAATTGCGTTAAACCTTTGGATTATATGAGGAGACCTGAGATTTTTACATTTTTGAAAGTTACTGTCCATGGAAATGTCATGTCTCTATACTTAGTATTTAGTTCTACTTTAACAGCTTGCAATAAAGTTTTACAATTTTCTACATAAAGATGTGCCATATTTTTGTTAGATTTATTCCTAGGCCTTATTTCCTTTTGTTGCTTTTCCTTATGTACTTTTATTGTAGTTGTGAATTATAGCACTTTTTATAAGATCTTTTTTTGGGGTGCTGGTAACTAAAAATGCAATATAAATGTCACGTTGATATCTGTCAAATTTGCTAAATGCTTATGAATTATAATAATTTATGAATAGGATTTTAGTTTCCCATGTGGACAATCATATCTATCAATAATTATAGTTTTACTTCTTTTCCAATCATTTCACATATCTTTCTTGTGTGATTGTATTGGTTGTGCTTTCCAACACGGTGGTGAATAGATGTAGTAGTGAGCACCTCTTTTATGTACCTAATTTTAACAGTGGGTTCACCTTTGAGTGGAATGTTTGTTCTAGGTTTTATACTCTTTAATCTGAATTTAGTTTTATTCTTAGTTTCCAGGGAATGCTTTTCCTTTTCCTTTTGGTGAATTGCACATAGTAATCTTGTTGAAATATTTCCTTGTCATAGATTACTACCTCTAACTTTTTAATTTAATCATTTTTTATTCTTTTGGATAAGTTAGATTTTTAATACCTTTCAGTTATGAGTAGCATTACATGACAGTTCAGAGGTGTTGTTAATAATAATGATAATGATAATAACAATGATAATGATAATAACAATGATGGCAATTGACTTTTCCTTATTGGTTTTCTATTACATGTAAGGTACACTGTGTGGTTTTGCCTAGTTGTATGATTTATCCTTGTTTCTTTCAATAATCTCCAAGTAAATGAGTGTCAACAGGTAAAATACATTTGTTCCAAGTCCCACGCAATAAGTAAAGATGCCTAGATAAAAACTTAGTGTGATATATAAAAATTTATAACCCATGCTGGTCAGAAAATGTGATCGTTATAATACAATACAAATAGCCATTTTATTTTGTTTGCTTTCCTATCTGGAAGCGCATAACATGTCATTCCATTAGCATTCTTAATTTTCTTCCATATCTTCTCTTGAAAATTATATTTGTCATAATTGTATTTTTTTTTCCTATGGATGCTATCCTTCATAGTATATGATTTTGCACTTTCAGCTAGGTACTCCTGGTACTGGAGTTGCTAACATAGGAGCCATTGAAGCTGGAAAGTAGACTGGAAGAAAGCCATGTCTAAGGAAAGGCAAGGAGTATTTGCCATGTAGCAATCCAGCACATAACTGAATTCGTTGTATAGCTGACAGACCCACCATGCTGCTCAGCTGATAAAAGACAAAGTAATAGAGATGAAGTCTCACTGTGCATTTGATGACCACATTTACCCCAAACAGGAGTTTGACTTGGAGAGAAAAGGACTTGCCAGAACCATGATGAGGACTTAAGGTTCTAAGCAGACATAACGATAAGCATGTGGGTTCATGGTTTAAAGTGTGCTTCAGAGGCACCTGGGTGGCTCAGTCAGTTAAGCATCTGCCTTCAGCTCAGGTCATGACCTCAGGGTCCCCAGGTGGGGCTCCCTGCTCAGCAGGAAGTCTGCTTCTCCTTCTCCCTGTGCCCCTCCCCCTGCTCATGTGTGCTCTCTAGCTCCCTCTCTCAAATAAATAAATAAAATCTTTAAAAAACTCAAAGCGCATTTGCAAAAGCAGCCAAGCCCCAGGGAATAACCATTATTATTTTTAGTAAAGTCTTTTGCTTCAGGATTTAAGCTCATCTGATGTGTTTGCTTGACAGCTGCTGCTACACCGCCTGGGTGTAGGGTCACTGCTGGACATTAAGAGGTTTGGGGCAGAGTGTGCACAGGAGAGGTTATTTCCTCTGCTGAGGCCCCTCCCGGCTTTCTAGACTAGAAACAACAGGCTTTTTATGATCATGAAAGGATGGTGCACTGGAGTCCTAATGAAATATTATCCAGAATCAGAGCCAATATCATGGTGCATTGTCATGCTGCTAATTATTAATGATAGTTGTCTACGTCTTATGAAAACAACCCTGAGGATAATGTGAATTCATATCAAAGGAGAAACATGCACTTTATCTTCTCTAATAATTCGCATGACTAAAACAAAGTAATTTAAAAACCAATCTTTTTCAAAAGCAAAACATAAATTTGAAAGAGGTGGATATTACAATCTATAACTTGAAATATTTCAACCTATATTCCAATTTTTAAAAATTAATTATAGGCGTTAGCAAAGTTGGATTTTTCCCATGCAACAACAACACGAGTCTACTTCTACCCAGTCCGATTTGTAGAATGGAAGAACAACCAACCCACAGACATTTTAAAATGAAGTTAAAAATTAAATCACAAAACCAAAGTCACATTTTCTGACTTGGATACTGATTCAGAGTTGCAATATTTCACATGATATTTGAATTCAGAAGTTGTTACTCATTTATTGCAGGGTCCAGAGTCCCTCAAAAATGACTCAGGGAAAAATCTTTTATACAGGAAGGTGAAAGTGACATCCCCTCCCCTGGCATAATGAACTTAGACCTCTGTGCTAAAATTCCCAAAGTGCAAGGGACAAATCCATTTTTCCTTTCTCTTCTTATCTTATAAAGACTATTAAAAAACTTATCTGAAGGAAGTATGAGGATGACATATAATGAATGAATGCTTGGAAAACAGTAGCTGTAAATCCCCAAGACCTGGGGTTCCTCCCTCTGAATTCCTGAGCTCAGTGACGGACTCTGCCAGGCTCACACACCACCCCTCCCTCCCCCCCCCCCCCCAGCCAGGGTACTGGGAGATGGTTTACTTCCCCACAATACACTTCAAAAGGTATAAAATCAGAAGGAGATCTCCTCTGGGAGATCTAAGAAGGAACTTAAAATCAAGGTGATGAACAGGATCTGAAGTAAGGCAAGCTCCCAGAAGCGCAGAACTGGGTTTAATTTTCCATGGCTAGAGATGGACTCGAATGTTCTCACAGAGAAAGGTGTGCAGGCACTGAGCTCACAGGGAGCAGGAAATGAACTATATACATAAAGCTGGGAATCTGAAAGAATTGCCTCATCCCTGAGATGAGGATAAGCAAAACTACCAACAAGTGTGAAAAGCAGTGAGGATGTTTTCAACCACATGGGAGTATAGATGAAAACGAGCCAAGCAAAAGAAATTGAGAGGGCTTGGCTTCCACTCTGCCCATGTGGGTGTTCCGAATTCATGTTGCCTATTGTCCAAAGTGAGTTATAGAAAAATCCATACCGCATGACAAGTATACAAATTGAGAAACAAGACAAAGCATTCTTTTATATAGTTTAGGAACACACCTATAGGTAGTAAAAATCAAAGAGTATGGAGAAATCTCACCAAATTTTTGTGAAATGTTTTTATTGTGTCTGTGGGCGCATGCACACGTCCATGAGCACAAAAGAGGACCAAAGAAAGCAAGAATGAAATCCAAGTTTATCTGTGATATTATAACTCTTGTATTTCAAAGAAAAAAATCAACAGAATTTCAAAGGGAAAAAAACATATGCAAAATAGAAAAAAAAGTATTAGACTTTTGTATTTATTTTTTTTAAGATTTTATTCATTTATTTATCCATGAGAGACACACAGAGAGAAAGAAGCAGAGACATAGACAGAGGGAGAAGCAGGCTCCGGGGTCACGACCTGAGCCAGAGGCAGATGCTCAACTACTGAGCCACCCATGCATCCCTAAACTTTTGTATTTAATTATAATCTTTCTTTCTTTTACTTTCTTTCTTTCTTTTTCTTTCTTTCTCTCTTTCTTTCTTTCTTTCTTTCTTTCTTTCTTTCTTCTTTCTTTCTTTTCTTTCTTTCTTCTTTTTCTCTCTCTCTCTCTGCTTTTCAGAACAGAACTATAGTCATTAAAGATACCATAAAGCAAAGCAAAAACTGCATGTCTCAGGTTTTGAGGAGACACAAGATGCTCACACCAGCAGAGAAGTAGGCAGAGCCGCATAAGGGCTTCAGATTCCAACTTCTCCAGGCACATTTCTGAAAACTTCCTCAGAGGCTGCTTGACATGGAACCACTTTTCCTTCAACTTCTAATTTGATAAATTTGTTAATGATTAGCAGTCCCAGCCCCAGGGTAACAAGGAGTCCTCAGCGGGTCTGCCAGCGAGGAAGGGCCAGAGGGCGAAGAAGGAGCGGGTACTAAGTTGAAGTCATCCAGCAGATACTAAGTCGGTAAGTCACTTGCCCTGGTGTTGATATGAAAACTCTCTAAAGGTCCTTTCTGTGTAACAAACTAACAATTTTATAAACTCCCAGATTCCCAGGCTTTCTCATATTGATTTTTGAAAAGGTGAGTGAAGATATAACAACCCCTATTTCCTTAACAAGGCAAAAGAGAGGTATAAACTGGGAGCTAAAGTTCTGTGTCTGATCATCTGTAAACATGCTTAAAATGTTAACTGTGCAAGACACTTCCAAGAAACAGGCACTCTAGTGAGGTGTATAAGGGTTAATTTAGGGGCACTTGGATGGCTCAGTGGTTGAGTGTCTGCCTTTGGCTCAGGTCATGATCCTGGGGTTCTGGGATTGATTCTGCATAAGGTTCCCAGTGAAGAACTTATTTCTCCCTCTACCTGTGTCTCTGATTCTCTCTGTGTGTCTCTCATGAATAAATAAATAAATAAAATAAAATAAATAAATAAAAGCTGAATTTAGGGGATTACATTCAGGGGCTTGGAAACAAGTATCAGACCTTCTATTTATCAACTGGCTGACCTGGATAAGGAGGTCAAAATCTCCATTTAGGGTGGATGTGAACTGTTAGGTACAGTAATTAGCAACAGCAGCTAGCATAACTTGTTATACCAATAGCCAGTGGGACACACTGGAAGAGCTGTAGGATGTGCAAAGATATATTTCAGATAAGAAAAAACGGGAAACCACATCTCCATCCCTTACGTGAAGATTCGCTGTCACCAAGAGGTCTGTACTGGGCCTTTCATCTGAGAGACTTACTGTGGCAACAGACAACTCCTGGTGTCCCAAAGGACTCTGACCTTTTGTAATCAAGTCTGTCCTCTTGATTTTCCTCCCACATCAAGTAGGTTCCAGGGCTTTGACACAGATAGGGCTGGGGGTGGTTCCGGTCCAAAATGGCATCTGGAGGAATGCTGAGTCATGAAGCAAGGAAATGAGGGAAAGCTAACCAAACCAAGATGGCAGGGGGTAGAAGGGGAAATGTAGAGATGAGGTAATGAAGGTCACTAAGATCAACAGAAGATGGAGGATGGGCTGAAGGTAACTGAAAGGAGACAATCAGGGAGAGTTCGTAAGGCAGGAATATAGAAGTTGGAACCTTCTGATGGTACTTGTGACCTTACAGAGGGTATAAGTAGGATTTTGTCAGCAGGAAACCCATAGCCTTTAAACCTAATGGTCTGCAGGAAGCTGACCTTCAGTGTGATTCCCTATGAACACTGCTTCAAAGCAAAAACATCTCAGGATGCCGTATATAGTCTCTGACCCAGGAAACCAGAAATCTTCTGGGTAGTAGTGAAAAATCAAGGCAGCTTAATGTTAAAAAGAATTGCATATAGGGGTGCCTGGGTGACTCAGTGGATTAAGTGTCTGCCTTCAGCTCAGGTCATGATCTCAGGGTCCTGGATGGATCCTCAAGTAGGGCTCAGCATGGAATCTGCTCCTCCCTCTGCTTCTCCCCTCCCCCTTCTCATTGCATGTTCTCCTCTCTCTCAAATAAAACCTTTTTAAAAATTGCATATATACATCTATATGTGTGTATATGTGTATACTGATATATACACATGTACATATATAAAACATTTACATACAACACACATATATGACACGTTGATATATATGTGACACCTGTAAGTTGCTTCTTTTGTACAGCCCTAGGCCTTAGAGGTTAGCCAGGGTCCAACTGTGTTACCATTGCAACCCCACAGCTGGGGCATCCAGCCACAAAATCTTTTTGAGGTCACCAAGCCTTCCTGGAGTTCACATGCTTCATGGGCAGCCAAATGCTCTCAGAACTTTCCCTTATATGAATTCCTATTCACTGCCTCTGCACAACCATCTGCTTAGCTATGTGAGTAAATGCTTATAAAATCTCCTGGGAGAATGGTCATAGATATGATCACATCTGCTGGGATTGGACTTTCAGGTTTCTAGGACAGGGCATGTCCTGGTTGTCTAGAATAGAGATAGTAGAAGGCTAAAAGTACCTGGGATTACTTTATCCAAGTTATTACTTAAGTTTTTACTTCTATGAAAGCTGATATTTTGATCACATTGTTAATAAATACTGAGATTCTATTTCATGTTTATAAGTGTTGAAAGTAACTTGAAAATGGACTTCTATGGAATAGAGAGGGTTCACTGGGGCTGCCATCTTGGATAAATGGACTCAGATGGAGAGTTTGAGAACTCAGTCCTGCCATGATAGAAAGGTCCCAGAGGCATACCTTCAAGAATAGGCAAAGTTGTGGTAAACCAGGAATATGGCATCCCATAGTATTTTCATTCAGTGGAACTTAGCATCAAACCCAGCTGATAAGAAATTGATCTCCATCTTAAGGCCTACTATTAGGTGGTCCAGGCATTAAGCAGAGAATAAAATAACCTTAATCTCTAGATTACTCCGGAATTACTCTACGCTTTTGCTTGTCTGTGAAATAATTACAGCATCATGTGCAAAGTTTGGCTAGATATGATGTTATGACAGACTTCAGTTCGTGAGACTCAAGGACACAATTCTTATGATGTCCCAGGAAACAGTGCAGAGTACAGTTGAAAGAAGCCACATAGAGAAGATTGCAGGACATTAAATCTAGGTAGTTTGAAGAACCCTGTCCAGGCAGGTAATGCCCTGATTGCTCATAAACCAAAAGGATGGGCAGTAAACTACACAGATCAGATAGCATCAGCCCTGGAAATGCCAACAAGCTACAGGTACCGGGAAGGATCTTTGTTTCCTAGAATTGGTCTAGGAGCCATGGGTCAGTGGAATTGAATAACACTTGGAATTTAATTATGGTACTTGTGTAGGATGGAATCCCTCCTTATTGTTCTTGTCAGTGAGAACCACCACCTCTGTGGGAAGTTGGAGGACCTAATGAATCTCCCAATATACTCATCTTTGTAAAGGAGTTTGGTCTGAGTATCTTATGCTAGAATACAAAATAGAAATGAACATGGAGCCTAGGCACCCGATTTCATATCTATTCTTTCTGTAGAGAAACTGGCCTTTGCTTCCTAGGGTGGGTCAGGGAGTGGGAGGGACACTTCCCTATTAATTGTGTCTCTGGAATATCTGAAACACGAGTGTCAAGTGATAGAAAACCCTCTAGGAAGATGTTTAAATGCTGGTGGCCAAATAAAAAATGTGGGTTCATCAATAAATGACTGCACCAATACAGAGGCCCAAGGGGAAGATGTGCGATGTGTTTCCTTACCCTGATAGTATGCTGGTGAATATTTTACAACTGGCTTTCGGGGGCGGGGGAGAGCATGCACAAACACATACAGGTATATTATAAATTTTACTGATACATAGAATCTAAGGCACCCAGTTTATGAATAATAATAAGATATACAATACTGTTATTATAAATCCTATATAGTCAATTGATTCTCATAGGATATTGTGCTTTTTTCCAGGTCTATTGAGCTATAATTAGCAAATAGACATTTTACATATTTAAGATGTAAAACTTTCATGTACTTTTGCTACACTCTGTGTCTGTAGGCAGCCTATGGTTGAAATTCAACCACAATTTGACAAATTAAATTGAATCTTCATCTGCCAATTCTTCCCAATATATTTGTTGTCATTAAATGTCATAGATGATCTACTGTTGAATTATTTCTCTTTCATACAAACTATATTTATCAACCTGAAACCATTATCAATATCAGCACTCTGAATTACAATAGTCCAAAAATTTAAAATTATTTTTTACCTTTTTATAAAGTTGCAGGGTTGATTCTACATTACTACCTACAAAATGCATAAATTATTCAAATTAACTTCATGTTAATAAAATTCACAATGCCACTTGAAGGTTAACATAAAATTTTTGATACTAGTATCTTAATATGTCATTTTTAAAATAACATGTTTTAAGCTAAAATATTTACATTGTTTTCTAGTCACATCTAAAACTTCTGTATGGGGCAGCCCCGGTGGCCCAGTGGTTTAGTGCCGCCTTCAGCCCAGGGTGGGATCCTGGAGACTCGGGATCGAGTACCACGCCGGGCTCCCTGCCTGGAGCCTGCTTCTCCCTCTGCCTGTCTCTCTCTCTCTCTCTCTCTCTCTGTCATGAATAAATAAATAAAATCTTAAAAAAAAATAAAACTTCAGTATGATTTTCTATTTCTTGCAGAATTCAATCTGGATTTTTGCAATTCTATCATCAACCATAGGGCCACAATATCAGCAAGTAAATTTTTTATTAATAATTAAATAAACAAAAACATCATTCACATCATCAATAGTGAGTCTAGTTGTAACATAATATTGTTTAATAAATTTCTTAAGTCCAGGAAATCAACAAATCAAGCCCAAATCTGTAGCTTTTGCCTTTAAAAAAAAATTTTTTTTTAGTGTGAAATCTCCAATTGTGACCAATTTCAAGCTACCAACATGACATCACTTAATTCAGAACTAGGAAGAAATATGCAGCTGCATGTTTTTTATAGTATTTATACTATATAGATGCAAGAGATATGACTGATCCCAAGAGTATACCTGAGAAGAAAATGTAGTGAAATAATTATGGAGTCATGAGCTATAAACATTTCTTACCTTTTAAAAGTATTATTTATTTAATTCTGAATGTATTTAATTTAATTGCCAATAATGGCTGTGGCTGTTTCCAAACAAGCTTGCAAAATTCCTAAAAATCTAAGTCTGCTTTTACAGGCCCATGTGATCTAACTCCAGTACCCCACTGCCCTATGCTTTACTCTCCTCTCTGAGGGAGCCATCTTGGGTTCTCTTGTTTTCTTACCTCAATTCAGGTTCTCCCCTGCCTTAGTCTATTTACACAAATTTTCCCTATATAAATTAACATTCCTGAGGATGCCTATTTGGTTGCCATATTTTTCTTTTTAGGACCTCCATATAAGGTGCTTCTACAAAAAGCCAACCACCCTCCCATTCAGAAATTATTGAATTTCTTGGTAAGAAATTATCAGATGCCACATGGCCCTCATCAGAGTCAAAGAAAGGGAAAACTAAGAACATGATCCAACATCAAAAACCAAGAGAACTCAGAGTCTTAAGCCTCCATTTGTGGCAGCTAAAATGGTATATATTCAAACATGTGGGTGTTATTTTTGCTTTCAGTCCCAATTGCTAAGGAATGACATTTTGATCATCCAGTTTTGTCTCCATTTTTCCCTGCCAGATTATATATATGGTTTCACTTTTTTATGCTACAGGTCAGTTAAAACCAACTTCACAATCCCAACTACCTTTTCCCCCTCTTTTAAAGATTTATTTATTTATTTATTTATTTATTTATTTATTTGAGAGAGTGAGCAAGAGAGAGCACAAGCAGGGGGAAAAGGCAGAAGGAGAGGGAGAAGCAGACTCCCCACTGAGCAGGGAGCCCAATCTGGGGCTCAATCCCAGAACCCTGGGATCATGAACTGAGCCAAAGGCAGACGCTTAACTGACCAAGCCACCCAGGTGCCCCCCAACTACCTGTTAATTAAACTAGAGGATATTTATAACTTTAAACCAAACAGATCCTGTTTGGGACAGAAACACTATTCATTTGAGGCAGTTTTGGGTCCAACATGTAGGGACCCCAAACAACTACTGAGTCAAGATCTCCATGTTAGTTTTTTCCAAAACTTTGTAGACACTTCATCATCTGTGGCCAGAAAATATATGAGATTAAAATGGTATCATCATATTCTATAAATATGATCCCCAAGTATTAGTGACATACATACAGCAACACTTACAGTGGGTCAAAACGGGACACAGTATAGGAATCAGGGCCACTAGAAGCCAGGTTCTCAGGTGCAGTAGAGGATTCCAGAGGAGCATAGCTCTGAGGTGACCCACATCTCTGGTGGCTCCAACAACAATGACAGTAAACCGTGTGCCAACCACTTGTTGAGTGCCAGGCACATGCAGTCTATTGAACTTTGGTTATCCTTGATGTGGGTTCTGCTGCTGTTGTGGTACTGGTTATTATTAATAACAGATAAGAAACTGAAACACACAAATTTGTACCTGGTGGCACGTGCCACATCAGGTAAATCATGAACCTGGATTTGAACTTGGCAATGCCTAGCTCCAAATCCAGTGCTCTTAAATTGGTACATAGTGACCATTATAGATCCTAATAATACACAGTTCCATACCTTAGGGGTGGTGCACCTGTTGTAGTAGGCCAAGAGGGAGTAATGATCCTCATTATACCCCACCCAGATGGAATGGCCTGGCTTTGGTTTGCTTGTTGCCCACTGTTTACATGTTTTAAAGGAATCTCTTTCCCTTGGCTGACACCTGTGGATTGCATATTGCCCTGATAGGTGGAAAACACCAGTGGGAAAGAACACAATGGCAGAGTTGAGTCCCACCGCAGGGGAGAGTAACTACTCCCAAGATATTCAAGTGGATGAGAAGCTTGTTCCCAAGAAAGGTAAACTCAACTGTGACTGCTTGGTTTTAGCTTTTTATGGTGGGTTCTTTATGTGCAGTATCATAATATAAGAAATGAATTTACATCTTATAAGTTGTTTAATTCTTCTTAAAAATCAGGTAATCTTAATGTGTGTTTTTCAAATATATGAAGGAAATAAATACCATTGTTCTTAAAAACATGTCTTTTATTTTTGATAATTATCTTTTATCCATATGCATTTACATTTTTTTCACAATTGCTACCAAATTTGTACATACCTAGTATTGTGTATTCCACTTGTCATTGCATGTAATATTTTAAATGTAATTGTATTTTTCAATTAGGTAAAGTAAGAAAATTTTAATTTGAACACACATACTTTTCCATTTGCTTTATAATACTCAATCATTCTTCCAAAAAATGCATAGTATTGTTCTAATATATCCAATAGATAAAGCATTGTTTACCTGAAAAATCTTCTTGTGGTTGGATATTTATGTTATAGACTCATAGGTCTTGCCCCCATTCAAGTAGAGGGGATTACACAAGTATGTGAACACCGTGAGGTGGGCATCATTGGAGTCACCTTAACATCTATTTGTCACATCAAATTAAAAAACAAGTCTCCTGGACTCTGATTGATTAGAGTAGTGTTGAATTATTTGATATAACCTTCCAGTTTCAAAAGTCCATGATTTCATGGTGTCAATGCTCTCTTACAGTGGTTAAAACTATGCCTCCAAGATATTTATTAATTTGCACACATTCTCACACATACAAACTCACACATTCTCATGTAGCTAAGGGTATTCCTTGAAAATATTTTACAGCCAGCATGAGACTGGCACCAATCTATTAGGTGGACCTGTCTGGAACTATTCATTCAAAACTGACACAAGATGGAAATAATCTTTAAGGACACATGTAGTAGCAAGGAATACTTAATACCCAGTGAGCATCAGGCTAAGCCTTTTAAATACATCCTCTAGTTAATCTTTCAGGAATCTAATAAGACAGATATTCAACTCTCTTGTTTGTGAGCCTTTAGGCTCCTGGTTTGTTTATACTACTTTTCACTAGACTTTGGTCTCTAGTCCCCCAGGGCAACTTGGAGAAATCAGAGACCACGAGAATTCATACATTATTAGTTGATTTGATTGAGAAAGGAAGTCACCACTCAGCCCTGAATCAAGAGGGAAAGCCTTTACAAAATATTGTATTTGAGCTTCTCACTCTAATTTCAGCATGTTTTATAGTTTCTTCCAAATTCTGCTCCCCCTATTCCATTACTACAAAGGCTTGTGTTCCATTTAAAGAAAAAACAGTATGGCCTTTGTTATCTCAAGGCACCTCTTTCCTTAAAGGTGCCTTTGAGGACTTCCTGAAGACACAGGGTGTTGACCTCCAATCCCACATCATATAGCCATATAAACCCCACAGATGGGTGTACTTGGGTTACAGCAAAGGTATTCTCATGGAGTCATCTAGGACAAAATAAAAGCTGTCATATACTTTCAGTACAATGGTCAAGAGCAAGAGCATAGATACCTGATCTACACTGTTAGCTGGTCTCTCTGTACCTATGTTCTTCTCACCTATAAAAAGGAGGATAGTAGTAGTAGCTTCCTCAAAGAATTGGTGTGAGAATTAAGTGAATTAAGTGAATTAATTCTCAGTCATTATGTTACATGAGCTAACAGGACCAGCTGACACACCTGCTGACTGCCTCCTCCCTGAAGCCCCTTTCCCCTTGGCTTCCAGGATACCACAGTCTCCTGGTTTTCTTCCAAACCCACCGACAATTCCTTTTCAGTTTCTTTCTTTCTCCCCACTTATTTGGCCTCTCTAAACATTAGAGAGTCAGAGTCAGTCTTTGGTTCTTCCCCCTCTGTGTTCTCTTTTCCCAAATATCGTGGCTTCAAGTATCACATGTAGCTTACTAATTCCCAGTCTTATACCTCAACCTCTACATCTGTTCTAAACTCTAGAGTTGTGTATCCAACAATGTTCTCAACACCTTCCCTTGGGTGCCTAAAAGGTATCTCTGTGGGACCAATAATCTTGATCATCCCTACTTCCCCCAAATCTGCTTTTGCCACAGAACTCCCTCAGTGAACCACTCTTCTAGTTCTTAGAACAAGGCCCTTCCCCCACTGGTCTATAAAACTGAAACCTTGATTTAGTGTGGGATTCATCTGGGATCTGATTACATTTTCACTCTTCTACTGCTACCACCCCCAACCAATATTCCTCACTTGTCTTCTGCATTATTGCAGTAGCTTCTTTCCAGCAGTAGCCAGCTTTTCTAGAAATACAAAACTAGATTTGAATGCTATGCTCATTTCTTTTCCCACTCTTTTTGCTATATTTTTTCATAGTTTGTGGTTGTCAGTTTCTCTGAGAAACTCTTCCTAAGGGTTTAATTTCAAACTTTATTTTATTTTTTTTTTTGAAAGAGAAAGAGCACATGAGTGGGGTGGGATGGACAGAGGAGAGAGAGAATTTTTCTTTTTAAAGATTTACTTATGGGAACCCCAGGTGGCTCAGCAGCTTAGCACCGCCTTCAGCCCAGGGAGTGATCCTGGAAACCTGGGATGGAGTCCCACATCAGGCTCCCTGCATGGAGCCTGCTTCTCCCTCTGCCTGTGTCTCTGCCTCTCTCTCTCTCCTCTCTGTGTTTCTCATGAATAAATAAATAAAATCTTAAAAAAATAAAGATTTACTTATTTATTGAAAGAGAGAGAGAGCACAGGGAAGGGAAGGGCAAAGGGAGAGGCAGAGAGAATTTCAAGCAGATTCCCCACTGAGTGCAGAGCCCAACATGGGGCTCAAGCCTACAACCCTGAGATCATGACCTGAGCCAAGATCAAGAGTTGGACAGTTAACTGACTGAGCCACCCAAGCACCCTTAATTTTAAACTTTAAATGAAAGCTTGTCCTCAATGCCTTAAGACATGAGAGAAGAATAATCATTTACGTTAAGGAAAAATTCCTTCAGAGTTTAAAAAATCACATTTTATGTATATAATTTATAACATAGTACAAATAAATTACATAAATAAATTAAGCTCCATAATTTAAATATGCACATATACATATTTTATCTATATGTATATAAAATGTAACTTCTACTGTATATATATTTACCTCTGAATAATTTCATCAACTACAGAATACAATAAGGAATGGGAGAGACAGAATTATAGGAAAGACAGATGCCTCAGAGCAAGTCAGTGTCTGTCTAGCTGTGGTATAAAAACACCTTTGGTTCAACTCAGTGATTTCCTCCTTTTGTATCTTCCTTTCCTAAAGCCAGTAGAGTGCCATTTAAACCAGGGGGATCCCTGGGTGGCGCAGCGGTTTGGCGCCTGCCTTTGGCCCAGGGCGCGATCCTGGAGACCCGGGATCGAATCCCACGTCGGGCTCCCGGTGCATGGAGCCTGCTTCTCCCTCTGCCTGTGTCTCTGCCTCTCTCTCTCTCTCTCTGTGACTATCATAAATAAATAAAAATTAAAAAAAAATATGTTAAAACTTGTGAGAAATAAACAATGGCTTAATAAAGAGAGAACTAATGTCATGTTATATTTCCAGGTCTAAGCTTATGTTCCACTCGCTATGGGATAGCCCTCATCATACATGTCTGCAACTTCATAGCAGCGGCACAGAGTACTGTCATAAACATCACCATGGTAGCCATGGTCAACACCACAGACCATCAGTTCCAGTTTAATGGCTCCACTGAGCAGCTGCCTGGTGGCCCAAATAATGCCCCAGACAGTCTTCCTGCAGAGGTAGCAATGCAAGATTTAAGCTGTGCTCTTGTTTTTGCTGTTTGTTTGTCTGAATGTTTATTTTTTTATAACTTATGTGTTAAAAAGTTTCATTTGGGAAAATAGTGATTGAAAGCAAGTGAAAGATTTAAAGATGTGTTTTCAGTTATGTGAACACCTTCTTGCAAATGGCTTACTGCAGCATTCTCTGTTTCCTCAAGGCTCCTACGTATGACTGGAGTCCTCAAATCCAGGGCATCATCTTTGCTTCTGCTGCCTATGGCATGACTCTGACAATGGCTCTTAGTGGATACCTGGCTGGAAGAGTAGGAACAAAGCGAGTGGTTGGTGTTTCTTTGTTTGCATCCTCACTCCTCATTATCTTCAGTCCTCTGGCAGCTGAGCTTGGACTAATTTCCCTCATAGCAACTCGAATGGTCCAGGGGCTAGTCCAGGTATCCAGATATTTTATAAATATGAGCTGGATAGGAATTTCTAAATGGCACCACACACACACATCAAGAGCTCTAACTATTTTGATTTCAGGGGTCAATATTTGGGGGTCAGAATGCGCTTTGGGAGAGATGGGGTCCTCCACATGAACGAAGCCGACTCTGCACCATTGCTTTATCAGGTAAAAACACATAACTGAAATGAGTACGCTGCAATGCAACACTCTCACCCTGGATTATTTGACAGTTTTTCTGTTGAATGCTTCTTTGTCTTCTCTTTAGTGTTGACTAAGTATTTATAAATTAGGAAAATGGATCCTTTGCCGCATTATTTTCAGTTGTTTCTCCCCAGTGTCAGTTGTAATATGACTTTGCTTATAATGATTTTTTCCTATTCTTAAAAATATATATTTTTGTGTAGTTAAATTGATCATCCTTTTCTTTTTTGGCTTCTAGATTTTGAATCACATTTGGAAAGGTTATAAAGGCAGCCACCTATGTTTTTTTCTGGAACTTGAATAATTTCATTTTTATAGTTAAATTTCTGATATATTGGAGTTCTATTTTAGTATTCTATGTATAAGGTATGGATCCAACTTAATCTTTTTCGGAATTGTTTTCAGTTGTTCTGAGAACTGATTTTTGATCATGATTTCCCTAGACAGTGTATCTGGAATGAACATTCTGAAGAAAGAAGTCTACATTATATTGGGGAAGAATGAAAAACAGAAAGAATAGGGCTAATAAACTCAAAACTGATGAAGTAGGTACTGGGTAAGAAAAGTGTAACTCTTCAGCTAATTTATGGATACCAAGAGAGCCCGAGACTCTTCAAGCCCAGAAAACAAGGCATGAATGAATGCATGCACACACACACATACACACACACACACACACACACACACCCTGACTGACCTCATACCCCTGTAGAGCCCTTTCCAACCCTGGAGGATTATTTTCTGTCATCAGAGCTTATATTCACTGATAGGGGACTAGTCCACCAATTTGAATAAAAGAAACTCATACCCCTGTAGAGCCCTTTCCAACCCTGGAGGATTATTTTCTGTCATCAGAGTTTATATTCACTGATAGGGGACTAGTCCACCAATTTGAATAAAAGAAACTCGTATCACTTATCACAGTTGACTAATGGAGCTTCTAAGTATAAATAAGGACTAATATCCCCTCTCAAATCCTCAAACATTTGAAAGAAAGCAAGAGTACGAAAGAGAGAGACCAAACTAAAAACTACAAGAATGAATCCAAATGAAGAAGAAATTAAAAGAAAAGTTTACATGATTAACAAATAACATGGGAGAGATCCAAGGGAATATGTATAATAACATTTATTTAAAAAGAAAAAGCTGTCAGAATGGCTAGTTTCAAAAAGACAAGAAATAATAAGTGTTGGTGAGGATGGAAAGAGAATCCTTGTGCCCCATTATGGGGAATGTAAATTGGTGTAGCAACCATGCATCCTCACTCCTCATTATCTTCATAAACTCATTTTTGAGTTTCCTCAAAAAAAATAAAAATAGAAGTGCCATATAGTCCAATAATTCCCTTTCTGGGTATTTATCTGAGGAAAACAAAAACACTCATACAAAAAATATTTGCATTCATATATTTGCTGTAGCGATCTTTACCATAGCAAAAGATATGGAAGCAACCCAAGTGTCCATCGATAGATGGATGGCAAAAGATGTGGTGTATACATCATGAAATATTGTTTGGTCATAAAAAAGAATGAAATCTTGCCAATTGCAACAACATGGATGGACCTAGAGTGTATTATGCTAAGTGAAATATGTCAGACAGAGAAAGACAATTACCTATGATTTCATTTACATGTGGAATCTAAGAAACCAACCAACCAAACAACCAAATAACAATAACAACAGGAAAGAGCGACAGACTCATAAATACAGAGAACAAACTAGTGATTGCCAGAGGTGGAGTGAGAGGGTGGGAAGGACAGGTCAAACAGGTGAAGGAGATTAAGACATACAAACTTCAGTTATAAAATAAATAATCATGGGGATGAAAAGAACAGCGTAGGGAATATATCAAAATATATTGTAATAATTTTGTATGATGATAGATGGCTACTATATTTACTGCAGTATTTTGCAATGTGCATAATTGTCAAATCACTATCTTGTACACCTGAAACTAATATATGTCAACTATACTTCAATTAAAGATGTAAAAAAAGTAATTTAGAAAACAGATTGCTATAAATATAGTTGCCAAAAAATACAATTGCTAATATAGTTAACTGCAATGAATGGTCTGAACACCTAAATGAAGGGAAATGACTATCAAATTAGCAAGGTAGACAAATAAGTTGAGAGATTATCCCAGAATACAATATAAGAATCAGGAGATGGAAAGCAAGTTTAAAAATCTTGGAAGAAAGATAGTGACTTTATAGAAGTGGCAACTCCCTTCCCTCTCATTTCCTGTTAAATAGGCATAGAGCTACTGGAATAGGTCAACTGACTATCGAGGAGACTTAGGAATCTACAAGTCTGCAAATTCCAGAGGCTTCCTTGTTTTTGGTGTTAGGGGAATATCTTAGTGTCCCCAAGCAGGTAGTCTCTACTGGCCTCTAGAAACCTTTTCTGGTTCAGAGAACACAAAGCCAATGGCTGTCTGGGGGGCCAAGAGGAAGCCACTGGCAGGTGGAGTCAGCTAAGGCTACCCACCTGCCTCCATAGTTCTTATAGAAATGGCCACTTCTAGGGACCCGGGGATTCTCACTCAGCAGGCTACACTGGTGAACAGGATGACTCATTCAGCCCATGAGATGGAAGGAAGACTTCTTAGAAGGACATTTAACAGTGGAAGTGCCCAGGTACTGCCAGCCTCTGGGACAAAACATATTAAATCTTCCTCTCGGGGGTACCACAAAGGCACGTCTATAGGCAAGAAACTTTGTAGCCACTTAAGGCAAGCAAACTAAGCAGATAAAACAGAACTGGCAGCTCATAATTGAGGTGATAGAAACACACACACACGCACACAGTCTGAAGATGATGCAACAACATACACAAGTGAAAATGAAAACAAAAAAAAACCACCTGAAATTACATACAGCAACATGGCTAAGTGTTAGAAACACAAATGTTGAATGAACAAAATACTTCTGTCATGGTGGAGAATCACCTTGATGCAATGTTAGCCCCAAGTACACTACCTGGCAAGCTATCACAGTGGTCATGGAACAGATAGGCTCACAGGCTAAATTAGGTACTCTCATTGTACAATTAAAATACTTTAAAACACAGAGATGTAAGATGGAAAATGGGGTAAATTAACACATTTAAGACACACATTGCAATGTCCTGAAGAGAACATACAGGATGATATCACTTTAATAAAGGTCAGAAAGTAAAAACACAGACTTTACGTATACACTTACATACATGGTACAACTTGCATTGACAAAGAGAACAATTGCAGTGACATATTTGAGCATTAATTTACAATATGTATAAATGAACCATTAGCTATGAACTATGAGTGGAATAGTCTGCAATTCAGTAGAAATAAGACAGTAACAAGACATACCAAAATTTCTCGGGATACAGATTGTATTCGAAGCCCTTGGTTGAGTGTGACCGCTCAGAAAAGAAACCCAAGGAAAGAGCTCCATGACCCTCCAATATCTGGGCCTCAGACAGAGAAGGAGAGGCAGAAGGGACTGGGAAACCTCCCAGGGAGTGCTTGGACAAAATCTGAGGTGATGGCTCAACAGAGCCACCTGCTGCTGGCCTGGAGAAAATTACTGTGGATCTGGCAAGTGGGAGTTCTTTAAAGGCCTGACAAGAATGTAAGGGCAGGAAATGGAGGCAGTAAGCATAAAGTTTGGAGAAGTTTTCTTCTACACTGAAAAGGAACAGAAAAAAATGTCAAAGTATATGGAGGGAGCTCTGAAGAGGTGGAAAGTTTTATTTTGTTTTGAGCCCAGGCTGTACGAAGAAAAGTTTGTGCATGGATGGGTGCTGATCAAGTTGCTGAGGAATTTAGTGAAGATATAGATGTGAGGGCACATCCTCACAGTGGCCTGGGCCTGGGCCAGACTGGAGGAGACATGGTCTTGGAAGGATGCAGGAACCTGTCCCCTACTGTAACAGGATTAAAGGCAGAGAGTTCAGGGGGAATATGAAGGTTTGGTGGACTTCGTGGTGGAAAAGGTACTGATTTCCATCTTTATCTACTGTGCTCCAAAGTCAGGCAGCCTGTTTTCAAATGCTGCCTTTCTTTGTTCACAGAAGAAATAACAATTATAAACATAGGAAAAGACACTCGACTTCATCCTAAATAGAAAATAATAAGATAACTGTTTGCATGCATATTTGGAAGACATTTTAGAAACTCTGAGGATATCAAAGGGTCTCAAGGAGATCAGAAGAAAAAAAACAATTATTTTTGGCAATTTGGTTTGGTATAGCCTTTTAGCAAGATACTTCAACAGTATCTATCAAAATTAAAAATGCACATAGTGTTTGATCTAGCATATCCACTGCTGATATTCTATTATACCAAAATAAATTATGCTTATGTTCAGAAATGATGATTAAATCTATGTTCAGAAATAACAACAGCCCCATTTTGAAAAAGTTGTAAAAAGGAAGTGTGCCCTACTATGTATGAGAATACTCTGTGAAGCCAGAGAAATTAAAACAGTGTTATTAGCACCCTCACAGACAAATCTAGCTGTCTGCCTGTTGCATAATGCCTTTACAAAGAGGTAAGTGTGCATGTAGATGTGTATTATAAATGAGAGGAAAGGCATGCAACTCTGTGCCAATGTGGAATGGTTAACATTAGAGACAGTGGAAATGGTTTGGGGGACAAATGAAGGGAACTTTGGTTCTTTGTGGCAATTTACTCTTATAATAAGCATACATCACATGACTTGTGTGGTTAAAAATTAAAGTAGCATGAAAGGAAGAAGCATGGCTGTCATCTGCAATGTTATTAGGGAACTGCCAGAAAAATGGATTCTCAGGAGAACATGTGAAGTGATACATCTGAAGTTCACGTGTTCCAATATGCCTGTCTCATTGTGGCTGCTGATGCTGCATGTCATCTGTCATTCTGTCGGTGTCTCCAGTGGTGGTTCAGAGCCCTACAGCTTACTCTCTGTCTGCAGGAATGCTGCTGGGAACCTTCACCATCACCCTCGTGGGTGGCCTCATCAGTCAAACCCTTGGGTGGCCTTTTGCTTTCTATATCTTTGGTAAGCAACTATCTCCTCATCCCAGGGGTTTCTTCCCAGTGTCAGTCTCTGATGCTATTAACCCATCATAAGCATTATTAGCACAATGTGGTTGGGCGTGCTCTGCCTCCCCTGCAGGCTGCAGGTGACAGGCTTGCAGAGTGGTGGGTCCTGAGAAAGAGAGACACGCAGCCGCTGCTGTGGGCTGTGTCTCAGGGTAAGTGCATCCATGCTGGGGTCCCGGGTCAGATGCCAGCTTCCTAAGGAGAGAAAACACTAAACACCAACTGGATGAAGACCGTGAGGAACAATGACCTGTGAGAGGTAAGGTCTAAGGCAGGGCACAGGAAAAGGGAACTCTGCAGAAAAAGAATAGAGGAGACAAAGTTCAAAGCCCAGAGAGCATGAGACAGGAAAGAGCACCCATGGGAGACTACTGTGCAGAGGAAACTCAGTTCTCCACAGGGTCCCTCCTTGATCTGCAACAGCACACTTATCAGGGCATCATCTGAGCCCAGAGGGGGGAAAATATCACGGGTATAGATTAAAGAACAGTATCCAGTACTTACAGAGAATCAGAGATAGTACCTGTTGCCACAAGACAACTGAAAACACTTATAGTTCACTACCATCAACTTTCCTTGGTAGTGAGAGATAATTAGCTCCAGAGGAAGCTCTGGTCCCTCTGACAACATGAGGGCACAAGACCTAAAAGATAAAACTGTTTCTATGTAATTTAACTGGAGCCCAGATAAAAGCTTGAAAATATGTATAGGAAGACAAAAATATTCAGCACCCAACTAAATATAATTCACAAGATTGTTCCAATCATAGATTACCAGGCATGGGGGAAGGCAGGGAAACAGGCAAACAGAATCAGACTCAGAATCAAAATCAAATCAGAATCAGAATCAGAATCAGAATCAGAATCAGAAGAAATAATCAATGAAAACCAACCTGGAATTAACACAAATGTTAGAATAGCAGACAAGGGCATTAAAATAGACAGTTATTCTAACTGTGTTATAGCATAAGTCAATTTGTTTGGAAGATAAGTGGAGACATGGAAAATCTTTTTTAAAAGACCTAAATCAAACTTTTAGAGATGAGAACTGCAATATATGGATGGAGTTAAAGACAGATTAGACACACCATGAGAAAAGATTAGGAACCTAAAAAGAGCAGCATAAATCAGCCAGAATGGATCACCCTTGGAAAAAACAATAATAGTGGATAAGAAACAGGACGGAGCAGTGTGCTCAGAGAAGAGGAGTGGTATGGGGGAACAGAAAAAGTCTTTGAGGAAATCATGGGGAAAGAGGAAAACTATAAACTCACAGACCCAAGAAGGTCTCTTGGCCTCAAGCACGGGAAACATGAAGAAAATGACACCAGGTTACATGGTAATCAGATGGCTCAAAACCAGTGCTAAAGAGAACATATTAAAAGCATCCAGAGCTAAAAACTACATGACACACAGAGAACAGAGGCAATAAAGGAGTGCATCCTTCTCCTAGGAAGCAACGCAAGTAGGAAGGCAGTGGAACATCTTTCAAGTCCTGAAAGGGGGGAAAAAAAAAGAGGGATCTGTCAACATAGAACTCTGGAGCCAGACCAAAAAAAAATTCAAAGACAGAGGCAAAATAAAGACATTTTTAGACATACCAAAGTTGAAAGAATCAGACATATTTATTTGTTTTTAAAAGATTTTATTTTTTATTTGTTTGAGAGAGAGAGAGAGAGAGAGATCACAAGCCAGGGAAAGGGGGAGGGGCAGCACAAAAGGGAGAAGCAGATTCCCTCCTGAGCAGGGAGCCCTACACCTGGCCTGATCCCAGAACCCTAAGATGATGATGTGAGCCAAAAGCAGACACTTCATGGACTGAGCCATCTAGGCACCCCAGAATCAGACATGTAAATTAAAGATAGTAGTTCCATTTTCAGTAGCATCAATAACTATGTAACATAGGGATAAATAGGACAAAAGATGTGAAAGACCTATACACTGAAACCTAATTCTCATGAAAAAAAAAAAATTCTAGAATAGCCAAACTATTTTGCAAATGACTTACAGAGTTGGAGGACTGACTAACAGTGCCTGAAGCCAAGATATATGATATGTCACCAAGACAGGGTAGTATTGGCATAGAGATAGGAAGTAGATCACTGCAGCAGAATACAGTCCTAAATAGACTCACTCAGGGAAGGTGGACTAATTTTCCATACAGATGCAATGGAAATTTAATGGAGAAAAGATAAATTTTTTAACAGATGGTGCTCAAAAATTAAATATTCATATGTCCCCCACCCCCAAAATAAACCCCACACAAAATGACCTTTGGTCCATTTTCTTGTATCCTATACAAAAATGAACTCAGGGGCACCTGGGTGTCACAGCGTTAGGTGAGAGACTCTTGGTTTCTGCTCAATTGGTGATTTGAGAGTCATGAGATCAGCAGGCTCGGACTCCGGCCTCAGCAGGAAGTCCACTTCAGTGAATTTCTGTCTGGCTCTCTCTTCCTCTGCCCCTCCCCTCACTGACATGTGCACATGTGCAGGTCTGCTCACATGCTCTCTCTCAAATAAATCCATAAATCGTTATATATTTTTAAAGATTTTATTTATTTATTCATGAGAGACTCAGAGAGAGGGGCAGAGACACATGCAGAGGGAGTAGCAGAGTCCCGGATGGGACTCAACTCCAGGATCCTGGGATCACGACCTGAGCCGAAGAAAGACGCTCAACCACTGAGCCACCCAGGTGCCCAACTCAATAAATCTTAAAAATAAATAAAGGAAAAAAAAACTCAAAATAAATCCTGTACCTAATTCTAAAATCGAAAGTTGGTATCCTTCTAGAAGAAAACCTGAGTAAATCTTTGTAAGTTAGGCAAAGATTTCTTAGATAGGACACCAAAGGCTTGATCCATGAATTACGGACTGATAGGCTGGATTTCATCGAAGTGAAAACTTTGCCTTTATGAGCCATTATTAGGATAATAAAGACAGGGTGAAAACACTTGCAAAATACATATACAATTAGGACTTTTATCCTGAATGAGTAAATAATTTCAAAGCTTAATCATAAGAAAACAACAAAAAATGATTTAAAAAACGACAAAGAAATTTTACCAAAGAAGATCTAGAGAGGGAAAATAAACACAGGGAAAAGTGCTCAACGTCCTTAGTCCTTAGGGAAATGCAAGTGAAAACAAAAAGATACCTCTGTATACCTCTTAACAATGGCTAAGTGGGACGCAATAAGAAATGTATATGTGGTCTCTGCCCCCAGTTTCTGACACAGAGCTTCTAAAACCCTTGCAATTTCCTGAGTGATACAAGCATCTTCTGTCCTAATGAGGCAACACTTGGTGCCCCCTAGAGAGCTTCAAGATGAGGGCTTGTCACCAGAAAAAATAAATCTTGCTTGGACGCTTGGAACCTAACCTCTAGGCCCATCCTCCATCCTCCAGGAAGGAAGGAGGCTGCAGAATGAGTTAATACTCGATTATGCCTACCTTTTGTAGCCTCTATAAAGATCCTTAAACTTTAGGGTTCTGAGACCTTTCAGATTGGTGAACATATCCATGTGCTGGGAGGGTGACTCATCCCAACTCCATAGGGAATGACCCTCCCTCTTTTGCTCAGAACCCTTTCAGACCATGCTCTGTGTATCTCTCTTCATCTGGCTATTCATCTCTCTCCTGTATAATAGCCTTTATAACAAACTGGTAAACATAAGTAAATGTTTCCCTGACTTTTGTGAGCTGTTCCAAGAAATTATCAAAACTGAGTGGACTGTAGGAACCTCCAACTTGGTTGTCAAGTCAGAGTGTGGGTAATCTGGGGACCCAATGCTTATGACTAACACCTGAAGTGTGGAACAGTCTTGTAAGATAAGTCCTTACCTTATGAGGTCTGTACTAATTACCAGTAGTTAGTGTCAAAATTGAGCCGAGCTGGGGGATCCCTGGGTGGCTCAGCGGTTTAGTGCCTGCCTTTGGCCCAGGGCGCGATCCTGCAGTCCCGGGAATTGAGTCCCACATCGGGCTCCTGGCATGGAGCCTGTTTCTCCGTCCTCCTGTGTCTCTGCCTCTCTCTATGTTTATCATAAATAAATAAATCTTTAAAAAAAAAATTGAGCCGAGCTGGTGTCCACAGAGAATTGGAGAATTTCTTAGTGTGAAAAACCCACATATTTGGTATGAACAGTGTTGAAAAAGTAGTTTTCCTTTGATAATATTAAAAAGATTGAAATACAAAGTTTTCTGCCATCACTAGGGTCTGTGCTTTCCATAAACACAAATAATTAAGAAATGTTAAAAAAAAAAAAGAGGGTTCTAGAAAACTGTTATGTTCCTGCTAATTTGGGGGGGTGGCGGGTGGGAAGAGGATGTTATGAGCATGGGCTTTGCCCAGGACCTGTACTCAAAAATGTCCCAACACAAAAGAAAAGCAGAAACCAGCTCAGTTACCAATTTTATCCTCTGCTTGCAGGAGGCATCGGCTGTGTCTACTGCCCTTTCTGGTTTATTCTGATTTATGATGACCCCGTCTCTCATCCATGGATAAACGTCACAGAAAAAGAATATATCATATCCTCCTTGGCCCAACAGATACATGTAAGGACTCCAACCATCTCCAGAGATCTTGTGGCAGCCTCGGGATTTCTCGGGGTCACATGAACATGAGCATGTTTCGGATCTTACTGTTCTAATCAGTACATTTGTTTTCAGGTCAGCTCTCAAAAGCAGCCTCTTCCCATCAAGGCCATGCTCAAGTCTCTACCCCTTTGGTCCATCTGTGTCTGCTCTTTCGGCCATCAGTGGCTAGTTGCCATACTGATTACATACACACCAACTTATATCAGCTCTGTGTTCAGTGTTAACATCAGAGATGTGAGTGCCTTTCCTTCTGTGCCATTCTCCAGTATGCACCACCCACCAATCACTTTGTCTTCATGAACCATTCCATTCAGAAAAGTTTATCCTTTACACTTACCACAAAACAATCAAATATTTAACACTAATGCCAGTAGCTTTTTCTAAGGATATGACTGAAGAGGCTACTGACTTTCTTAAAAGAGTAAGATTTCAGGGTTTTCAGTATGATGATCAGTGGTTTAACAACAAGAGGTATGGGCTCATTGCCCCTATTATAATGGTTTACTCAATTTTTTTCCCCTCAGAATGGGCTCCTGTCTGCCCTTCCTTTTATCATTGCCTGGGTCATTGGTATCCTGGGAGGCTACCTGGCAGATTTCCTCCTGACCAAGAATGTTAGGCTCGTTACTGTGAGGAAAATTGCCACATTTCTAGGTAAGAACAGGGCTTGAAGATCGGATGATTCACAAAGCATACAACAGCCAAAGATGTATCTCATGGTTGAATTTGTCTGTTCCTCATTCCCTAGGAAATTTCCCATCTTCAGCGCTGCTTGTGGCTCTGCCTTACCTTCCCCCTAGCTACATCACGACAATGACCTTCCTAACACTCTCCTGTGGACTAAGCCCCTTATGTCAGTCAGGGATCTATATCAATGCCTTAGATCTTGCTCCAAGGTAGGATGGTAATTTCCACTCTTATATACACCTGAAAAAGGTTTAGCCTGAAGTTTTCTGGGAGCCACAAACTTTGGGAAATAATAAACCATAGATGGTCCTGTGGCCATTTTTTCAGGTATATGAGGGGAGGGGTATTATGGATTTGTCTTAGTGCCTCTTATTAAACATACACAGTGCAAATCCTTTTTGATGTAATTAGAAGAGCAAGGCTGAAGAATACTGTGAAGCATCTCTGGATCTAGCCTGGAACATTCCTGTCACCCACAGATATTCCAGTTTTCTCATGGGAACCACAAGGGGATTAGCAAACATAGCAGCTCTCCTGGCACCCACTGTCAGTGGGTTTCTCCTCAATCAGGTAGAATTTTCTTGTCACGGACTCTTAAAATGCTCTGCCAAATCCATTTATAAAGGTAGTACCTAAAGATTGTATTTGCATCTTAGAAAATACGATTAAATTGTGGGTTAACTTTGTCATGAAGATTGGCCTAGCAAAGAAAAATGTAGAACAATTTCTTTCATGACCTCAGTCTTGACTCATTTTGAAGCCAGGGACCCAATGCTCTACTGGTAATATTCAGTCTTTGAAACAGAAGTCATACAGCCATACAGATGTCATGAGATGATGATTCCATGCATAGATGCAACTTGTCACGTCTTCTGCAACATTTTGAAATTTTCATTTGCACAACCATCCCAAAGCAAAGAGATAATAAAAGCAGATGTGCTGAAGTATGTGACATATACAGGCATGAGTATAAGTATATTGTATGCAGTGATCTCATTTAATTACTGATTCTCACACCACTTATGAGAATGGTATATCATTACCCTGACTTCCTGATGATTAAACTGAAAATCTGATAGAATAAGTCTCTCCACTAAGAGGATGTAGAATCAGAATTCTTCCTTTTTAGTCCTCTCTCCAAAGCCTGCAATGTTGCCACCATGCTGTTGCAATGCAAGAAGAAAGCACTCATAGCATATTTTGTGTCATGATGATTTGCACAAAAGAGGAAATGTATGACACTCCGGTAAACAGTGACCAATGCAGTTCTATAGGTTAATTGTAGTGGTCCCATTTATTAAGAATATTCTAAATGCACTTAGAAATTTATTAAGAATATTTATTAAGAATACTCTAAATGCACTTTGAAATTATTATTTTGTCAATTTGGGCATGGAAACCCACTAGCAAACATGGTCTTCTAAACTATTAATATGATGTCATAGAGAAAATGATGATGAAAGAGGTAATATTTACTTGAGGTTTTGTGTCCTCAGGACTCTGAATTTGGGTGGCGAAATGTCTTCTTGTTGTTGTTTGCCATTAACCTCTCAGGATTGATCTTCTACCTTATATGTGGAGATGCAGTTGTCCAAGACTGGGCAAAAGGGAGGAAACTCACTCGTTTATGAAGGTAAAGGATAGTGATTTCATCTATGGATTTAACAAGGGAAGCACTATTGAAATTTTTAATTCCACATCACTTTTCTTCCTTAGTTACTCCATCTTGATATGATGGAAAGTCACCGGACATCTTTCTTCACAAATGAGAAGCCTATGGTGATGAACACACCCAAAGAATTTCATTTGCTGCAGTTCTTTTCAAATCTGAGATCAGTTCTTTATGTTACTAAGATTTATTTTTGAGGAAAATATAAGACAAATGAAATTTCAAATAAAGTGATAGCCAAGAACAAAATTGTCATCTTCATAGAATCACCAGTGGAATTGGAGGAATGGCTATATCAGAGTCAATAGGCCAGACTCGGGATCCCTGGGTGGCGCAGCGGTTTGGCGCCTGCCTTTGGCCCAGGGCGCGATCCTGGAGACCCGGGATCGAATCCCACGTCAGGCTCCCGGTGCATGGAGCCTGCTTCTCCCTCTGCCTGTGTCTCTGCCTCTCTCTCTCTCTCTCTCTGTGACTATCATAAAAAAAATAATAATAAAATAATTTAAAAAAAAATAGGCCAGACTCACAGTTTCCAGATCTCAAAACAGGAAACAATGTTTGGGAAGCTCTTAATCCAGGGCAGTAACCTCACTACGATGATCATGTTTCCTATTTTAAAAGTGAATATTAATTTCTATTTGTTGGATGGATATTGTCCATATGCCCCTCCCTTTCTGTGTTCCACTCTTCATCCTGCTTAGGCCCCAGCAGGCTGACTTGCATGGTTTGCCTCCACACTGCTTTGTCCAGTGGCCTCTGCTGGATTTTCAATGAAGGCCAAAGAGTGAGGACAGGGAATATCTATCTCTAAGGTCATTCCCTGTGGGATCTGTAGGTGGTTGATTCTTCCCCTACAATTCACAGTTACCAATCCCTCCACACATTCTGGTCACTTCTCTCTTTACTTGTGCCTTCAGGCCTTTTTTTTTTTTTTTGTCTTTGCCACATTCCCAGTCCTGTGTAAATTGTCTCTTTTAACACTGTCTTCAAAATACCTACTGTGAATCTGCCATACTTTCCTTCTGGGATCCAACTACTTCAGTCGTTTAATCATACATAAAGCTCAAAACATAAAAAGGATTGGTATTTTTGTCAAATGGTAATGTATGGGTTTCATTAGGTCAGAGCACATGCAGGGAGGCAGGGCTATTTTCTTAATTGGTTCTCTTGGTGATCCTTACCACATAGACAGTAGAGATATCACGCCATTTCATGTAGAGGTGATGTGATGGGCACAGTTCTGAGTGGAAAACCAGGGCAAGCAGACACAGGCCAAATCTGAATAAACCAAAAACCAATTACTGAGGTCTTGTTCTTGTCTAGAAACTAGGCTACTGGGACACAAAAGCAAGCTAGACATAGTCACTATTCCCCAGTCCGATGTGGAGGACAGACAGAATGCCTGCCACAGCACTGTCTTAAGCACAATAGCAGCGGACATACAGGCCATTAGGGGAGATGACACAAGCAATTCTGATCCCAAGTGGAAGAGCATGGGGTGAGGGTGGGGAGATCTCATTCCACAAGGAACTCTTGAGCTAAATGGGCAGTTTTATGGTAAGATTGCCTGCACTGGAGCCCAACGCGTACAAAAGCAAGAAACAGGATAGGTTCTGAAAGGAATTACCTGCCTGCATGGTCAGTTAGGAAAGAACAGAAGATGAGGTTAGGGAGGTGGGTACGACCAGTGCACAAAGGTTGTGTTTGCCACATTAAGGAGCTTGAAGAGTACCCTACAAGTAATAGTGGCATGGAGAGAAGAGACACATGAATAATGCTTAGGAGGGAAAGTTGAAAGGTCTTGGCATTTGGCTAGATGGATGCTGGAGAAGAAAGGAGTTAGGGAGTCTGGATCTCTAACCTGAGACACTACACAGAGAGTGTCTGAACACCTAAGCTGGAGAATGCAGGAAAGGAGTTCTTTTTAAAGGAAGATAATGAGTTGACTTGGGGCCATGTTATGTTAATGCTAATAATGAGATAATCAAATGTATGCATATGTATTAGTTTCCTGGGATGGCCATAACAAAGCGCTACAAATTAGATGGCTTAAAAGCAGTAATTTATTGTCTCACAATTATAGAAGTTTGAACATGTCATCAGAGTTGGTTCCTTCTGAGTGTTGAGGGAGAATAGGTCCTATGCCTCTCTTTTGGAAGCCTCAGGAATTCCTTAGCTTATAGATATCTTTCCCCCTGTGTCTTCATATCATCTTCCCTCTGCACATATCTGTCTCTTTGTCAAAATTTCCCCTTCTTATAAGGATGTCCCATGTTTGTTTGTTTGTTTAAAGATTTTATTAATTTAATTTGAGAGAGAATAAGTGTGTACATGTGAGGGGAGAGGGAGGAGAGAGAGAGAGAGAGAGAGAGAGAGAGTCTTAAGCAGGCTCTGTGCTCAGTACAGAGTCTGACCCAGGGCTGGATCTCATGACACTGAGTTCATGATCTGAGTGAAAATCAAGAGTTTGACACTCAATTGACTGAGCCACCCAGGTGCCCCGCTAATGACAGGTTCCTAATGTTGTGCTGAGAGTACTAAATGGATATGACCAATATGCTGAAGTCTCTGAGGCTCTGAGGCAGTGCCATACATTTTTGAGTCTTCAGTGTAGACACTTAATAAGTATCTTGTGAGCATTAATATAGGTACATTATCATATAAAGATAATTCTATTTATTAGGAATCCAGATGTTTAACATATGAGAAAAATTCAGAAGCATAAAGTCAAGAAGTTTTAAAAATCACTCTAACATTCAATTTGAATTGGAGATATCAGACAGAATTCTTAATTTTTTTCTGAAAAAAATACTTCTTTTAAGTTCTTCCACTGAAAGGGCCTAGAAGCAATGAGACCTAGGAGCAAGGACCATCTCTATGTCTAGAGTGTTATTTGCTAAAAGAAAACAGCAGTCTGTAAGAAAGCCCAGGTCTAAGAACAGAAAATACACTAGAGGAGCCTGGAATAGGGAATGTGCATGCATGCATGTGGCGCGTGTGTGTGTGTGTGTGTGTGTGTTAGAAAACACGGAAGCTATCCCAGACAATTAGGGTCAGGTCTTAAGGCCAATAGAAACGGGCTTGGGGCTCCTGTGGTTGAGCATCTGCCTTTGGCTCAGGTCGTGATCCTGAGGTCCTGGAATCAGTCTGGTATCAGGCTCCCCCGGGGAGCCTGCTTCTCCCTCTGCCTGGGTCTCTGCCTCTCTTTCTGTGTCTTTTAAAAAGAGCTTGAATAGCTTCCTACTGGCCAAAGAAGGGACAATTTAAGCATAAAAAATAGGGACTTGACATACTGAAATACATCGAGTAAAACCCATGAGATCATAATTTTCCTTGGTAATTTTTGTTAAGACACTAAATTATTATTCTACAACTTCATAAAGTATCCTGGCTTTCCTATTTTTTTAAAAAAAGACTATTATTTATTTGAGAGAGAGCACAAGCAGGGGGAGAGAGAGAAGCAGGTTCCCCACTGAATAGGGAGCATGATGTGGGACTCAGTCCCAGGACCCTGAGATCATGACCTGAGCCAAACCCAGATATTTAATCAACAGAGCCACCCAGGCACCCCTGGCTTTCCTATTAAATCTATATTTCAGACTAACCAAATATTCAATTAGGCAAATTTCCTATTTTGCAGAAAATTCCAGTTCCTACATGAAGAAGGCAGGATAGAATTAGAAACTTCTAATAAAACTTCTAATAAATTAATGGATCTAGGCAGCATTTACTAACAACCATTGAAGGCCATAGGTGAAGGCTAAATGAGAACCTCATTAGTGGACAAATCAAGCTGAGAATATCTGAACCCACTAAGCAATCCTATCTTACTAAGTGAGATGAGCTGCCCCTGTGGAAGTATCCAGCACCTGCACAAAGTATTCTTATCCTGGATCTAAGCAAGCCACTCCATTTACCAGCAGTTTCTAGGGCATAGGGATAAAAAATTCATCAAATGAGGCTCAAGGAAGCAATTAGCCAAATCAGCCATGAGAGTCACTCTGCAAATGATCTCATTTTATTCCTTTGGTTGTTGTTGTTACTAAGTAACAGCAAATATAAACTGAAGGAAGGAATGGTTGCAAAGTTAAAGAGAGGTGAAAGCCATAATAACACTACACGCCACATGTGGATCTTGTTTGGATCCTTATTTAAATAAGTATTGGGCAGCCCAGGTGGCTCAGCGGTTTATTATTATTTTTTTTATTGGAGTTCAATTTGCCAACATATAGCATAACGCCCAGTGCTCATCCCAAGTGCCCCCCTCAGTACCTGTCATCCAGTCACCCCCACCCCCGCCCACCTCCCCTTCCACCACCCCTAGTTCACTTCCCAGAGTTAGGAGTCTTTATGTTCTGTCTCCCTTTCTGATATTTCCCACACATTTCTTCTCCCTTCCCTTATATTCCCTTTCACTATTATTTATATTCCCCAAATGAATGAGAACATATAATGTTTGACCTTCTCCGATTGACTTACTTCACTCAGCATAATACCCTCCAGTTCCATCCACATTGAAGCAAATGGTGGGTATTTGTCATTTCTAATGGCTGAGTAATATTCCATTGTATACATAAACCACATCTTCTTTATCCATTCATCTTTCGATGGACACCGAGGCTCCTTCCACAGTTTGGCTATTGTGGACATTGCTGCTAGAAACATCGGGGTGCAGGTGTCCCGGCGTTTCACTGGCTCAGCGGTTGAGCGCTGCCTTCAGCCCAGGGTGTGACCCTGGAGACCCCGATGGAGTCCCACATCAGGTTCCCCGCATGGAGCCTGCTTCTCCCTCTGTCTGTGTCTCTGCTCTCTCTCTGTGTCTCTCAAGAATAAATAAATAAAATCTTTAAAACAAATAAATAAGTCAAGTATTAAAGTATAAAAAGATAACTTTGATGCAATTGGAAACCTTCATAATAATTAGCTATTAGATGATATTAAGAGATTATTGCTTAGTAGATGCACTGATGGTACGCTAGTTATGTTTTTTTAAGCACTAATGAGTCATATATCCATGCTGTACTTTTTATGGGATAAATAACATAATATCTGAGATGTACTTTAAAATACTACAGAAATGGCACCTCGGGGGCTCAGTTGGTTAAGTGTCTGGCTGATCTCAGGGTCCTGGGATCGAGCCTAGCGTAGGGCCCCTGTTCACTGGGGAGCTTACTTTGCCCTCTCTCTCTGCCTCTGACACTCACCTACTCATGCTCTCATTCTCTCTCAAATAACTAAATAAAATCTTATTTTTGTTTATTTTATTTATCTTATTTATTTTATTTAAAAATAAAATTATCTTATTTATTTTATTTGAAAATAAAATAAAATACTACATAATAACCCCTGGAGATATATACACACACATATATATATATATATAAATCAAGTTATCATTGGCCAAATATTGATAATTGTTGAAGCTGGTTAATGGGTATATGGTTATATTAGAGTGTTCTGTCTTTCTCATAAGTTTGAAAATTTCTATACAATGTTAAATTTAAAAACTTAATTAGGGGCAGCCCTGGTGGCCCAGTGGTTTAGCGCTGCCTTCAGCCCGGGGTATGATCCTGGAGACCCAGGATCGAGCCCCACGTCAGGCTCCCTGCACAGAGCCTCCTTCTCCCTCTGCCTGTCTCTCTCTCTCTGTCATGAATAAATAAATAAAATCTTTAAAAAAAAACACCTAGTTAGAAAAGTGGGGTACCTGCACCCTAATGTTTATGGCAGCAATGTCCACAGTAGCCAAATTATGGAAAGAGCCCAGATGTCCATGAACAAATGAATGGATAAAGAAGATGTGGTATATACACACACACACACAATGGAATACTACTCAGGCATCAAAAAAATGAACTCTTGCCATTTGCAATAACGTGAATAGAACTAGAAGGTATTATGCTAGTAGAAATAAATAAATCGGAGAAAGACAATTAACATATGATCTCACTCATACGTAGAATTTAAGAAACAAAACAGAGGAGCATAGGGGAGCAGAGGGAAAAATAAAAAACAAGATGAAATCAGAAGGAGATGAACCATAAGAGACTCTTAATTATAGGAAACAAACTGAGGGTTGCTAGAGCAGGGGGGATGGGGGATGGGGTAACTGGACGATGGGCATGAAGGAGAGCACATGATGTGATGAGCACTGTGTGTTATATAAGACTGATGAATCACTGAACTATACCTCTGAAACTAAGAATACATTATATGTTAATTAATTGAATTTTTAAAAAAATCAAACAAAAAAGTGAAAAAAAAACTTAATATGAATCCAGATGTAGAATCCAGAAGTGCCTTTAAAGTATATCACAGAGCAACATAAAGCTTTGGAGCCAAACAGAGGAAGACAGTTCCCTCTGAGTAATCAGTAACTAGGACCTGAGACATTGACATCAGATGGGAATGTTGTTTATTTAAAATACGAACATTGAGCAACTGCTGATCTGGGGCCCTCAATCACTAAAAGGCCTGAGAATGCCAGAAACTGTCAGCCTTGGCATCAATCTGTACAAACATGCTGTAATAGCCAGAGCCTGGATTTCTGACAAAACAATCCAGCTGACTATATAAGACATCAAAGTCCTTTGGTCAAATAGGCTAAAGGTTTTCAAGATTTCTCTAGAGAGAAAATAACTGGTTCAATTAATAGAGTATCTGCTATGTGCCAAACATTTATTATTATGCTTTAAGGGCTATGTTCCTATTTGATCAGTAGATTGCCTTCAAAGAATTACGGGGTAAAAGCATCCCCGGGTATTGCTATGACAGGTGGCAGGAACCAGGAGAACTTAGTCACCGCAGAAGCCTCTGGGGAAGTCACTGCCTTTGGAGGATATGCCTTAATAAAATGTACCTCTCTCTGAGTAGTTTGAATGTCAGACAGATGCAGCCTTTGCAAAAGGGAAAGAGAGGGAAGGTAGGGAAGAGAAGGAATGGAATGGAAGGGAAGGGGAAGAAGAAGGCAGGCAGGAAAGCAAAATGTTAATAGGGCATTTAGGGGCATTTAAACAGCCTTGGCATGCCTGTCAGAGAGTACTGTATACCCAGAGCCATGCTTAAGAGAAAACATTTGCTCTGGGAGCACTGACACAACAGGCTGGTTCTCCCTCCTGGCAGGAGGAAATGAGTGATGTCTGTTTACTATGGTTATATGTTTGCCTATTTCTAGGAGGTTTCTAGTCCATTGGGAGGTGGTAAGACCCACACTCCTCCCCAGAAGATTCAAGGAAAGATGAAAGTGAAGTTAAAAATTAAGCTTTTGATAGAGTGAAGTCAAAGGATTTAGTGAAGGATTAATGGACTAAAACTGGAAATTCCAGAAATTCAGTACATTTTAAAGTTTGAAGGCTTCCCAAGGGAAGACAGGATTGCTTCTCCTCAATCAGGTCAGTCTTACTCTTCAGTTGCTACTCATGACATGAAACGAACAATTCCACAGAGTGATAAGGGAGCCTTCTATGTTAAAGATCTTATCAAATATGTTTAGCAAGCTGGGGAAATTGGGGGGGGGGGAATCTATTTCCACAGATTTTTGTTCCCAAGGAAAATTAAAAAGAACATATTTCTAGGGATTAGTGTGAGGCAGACAAAGAAAGAGAGGCATGTGGTGCGTGTTGTATGATGCTTGTGTATCTGTGAGTGATGTGGGGTGTCTGGTGTGCATGGTGAAAGATATGCATAAGTATGTTTGCGATGTGTGCAGTGTGGAGTGTGTAGTTTATATATATATGTGTTGTGTTGAGCTGTGTTTGTATGTGTGTACAGGACATATGTGTATTATGTGTGTGGTGTGTGGGTACGGGTGTTTTCGTGTGTGTGTATTTTGAAATAAACAGCAGCCCAAAAGATGCTTCAGCATGTGATAATGGTGGTTGATCAGCTACTCATTCAAAAATATTTTGCAAATCCAACCTTTGAGAATCCGCTCACACAAACTGATGTGGCCAAAGCTCAAGGTGTTGATGAGCACATGATCAGTGCCTGTTGGCAGTGGTGGTTGTGCCCAAGAGGGAGAGTGCGTGAGGAATGACCTGGCTCTCCTTGAGAAGGCAAAATTAATAGGTAGACAGTTAACCTTCAGCCTTATTAAGATATAAGACAGCTAATTTATTTTACCTTTACTTATTCCTTTTCCAATGTTCTTTTTGTACATTCAAATTTCTGACCTTGAGCCATCTCTTCTTGCCTAAAAACATGTTTGGCATTCCTTGCAGGGCAAGTTTACCATCGGTGAATTCCCTCAGTTTTTGTTCATTTCACTTTTGAGAGATGTTTTCACTGGACATGGAATTATGGGCGGGCAGAGTTTTTTTCTTTTTAAATAATTTTCAGGGGCCCATGTATATTTTTAATCAACTAAAAAAGCATAAAAGTGCAATGTTAAGGGAAGCAGATGGTTGAGTTAAATGGGTACTGGTGAAAGGAGGAGGCCTCCCTTTGATGCATGTTTTAAATCTTTCTGATTTAAAAGGAGTACTGGGTGGTTTTTGGTCAGTTCTTCCGTGGGTTATGCTGACACCAAAGTGTTTTATACTTACAGTGGAGACCAAACCCTTCAGTCAGAAGAGGAGAAACTGGAATCCATTATGCAAATGGACAACCAGATCACTCCCAAGAAAGGTAGAAATTATTCGCTATCCCACTACATAGGCTTTCTCTGTCTTAAATATGACATCATAGGGGCACCTGGGTGGTCAGTCGGTTAAGCCCTCTGACTCTTGATTTCAGCTCAGGTCATGGCCTCAGGGTCATGGGATTGAGCCCCACATAGGGTTCTTCACTGGGCGTGGAGCCTGCTTAGCATTCTCTTTCTCCCTCTGCCCCTTCCCCCCACATGCATGTGAACTCCCTCTCTTAAAGAGAGAGAGAGAGAGACATCATAGATTCTAGGTGAGAAGATTTTTTTCATAAAAACATATAAAGGGTTGGGGTGCCTGGGTGGCTCAGTCAGTTGAGTATCCAGCTCTTGATTTCTGCTCAAGTCATGATCTAAGGGTCATGGCATCAAGCCCCATATCAAGGCTCCATGCCCAGCACAGAGTCTGCTTGAGCTTCTTTCTCTCCCTCTCCCTCTGCCCTTTCCCTCACTCTTGCTCTCTCTCTCAAATAAATAAATACAATCTTTTTTAAAAACCTTATAAAGAATCTTAGAAATGTTAGGAAAGAAAGTGAAAAAATTAATTCTGCTATAGTTTCCCATTAGAAAAACCTCAAATAAAAAAATTCATATACTTTAAGTCACTGTGATTCTTGTATACTTAGTTTAATCATTTGGTGGAGAACATGAGACAGAAGTGCTCTATTTTTGTTCCAGCTCAAGGAGAAAGAGACAGACCCTTGGATAGAGCCTAGGCAGGATGAATGTTCTTGAGTCATTCTATCCTTGGGCATCAATACTTGCATATCCTGAAAACTTTTTTTAGGCAGACTGTTTATTTTGACCAAGGCAGGGGAAGGACAATAAGCAATTATTATTGTCTTAGAGCTATGTATGTGTCTCACCCCTCCCAGAGGTGGGGGTGGGCAATGAATTATATTCTTTTTCGATTTATCTAAAGATGAGTGGTCTATTATCTTTAAATTTTCTTCTTGTATTATTTTTGATATTTATTGATTTTGATAGTTTTCTATTTCTGTTTAATCTATAGTCAAACTTACATACAAGCATATAAAACATATTAACTGATATATATCAATTTATATCTATATATAATTTATATATAATCAATTTACATATACATAAATTTATTTCTGCCCTTTTGCTTAACATTTCTTTTCAGTTCTTTGGCTAACATTTCTTTCAGTACCTTTATTAGTTTTTGGTCTTCAAATTCTCTCTTCTTTTTTGACAAATATCCTCAGGATTTTATCTTTGGCCTTGAGAATCCATGAGTTGGACACACAGTATTTACTTTTGCTCATCCCAAGCCCTTTGGAATTTCCCTTGTAGTTTACTTTTTAACTCAAGGCTTATTTAGAAGTAATTCATGTTCTTCCTGGAGCAATGTGGAGGAGACAAGTGGATAAACTCGAAAGGGTGCCCTAACCATAACATCAAGTCTGCCTCCTTTGCACATGGTGAGGACTGTTTCCCCTTTGCTCTATAGAGGGTTTTTTTTCCCCCTCACCTCCAAGGATTCCCTCACCCCTGCAAGCATTTCTGTTAGTTTTCCAGGTCCATTCACCTTCCTTTTAATTTTAAAGATTAGGTTTAGAAAGCTTTGAAACAAGCCATCCTCAGTGTATATGCCTACATGTGTAGTTGGAGAAGTTTTTTTCTGATGGCCCAAGAACAGTGAGTTTTAGGCTGCAAGCCAAAGGAAGAACTGGCTGATGACTGAATTTTTTTTTCCCCTCTGCCTAGCTCCATGGTTCATTCACCATGGGCAAGTTTCCATGGTCCCCCGGCAAAGTGGGGGTCAATGTGTTCAGCCCTCAACAAGCCAGTAGGTCTTTGGCATCTAAATGTCTGGGAAGAGATTCTCTTAATAGACTCTCCCATTGCCGGGCCTTGGCACTTGACTCCTATTGTCCCTGCGCCCTGGGAGGCAGAACAAAAGCAAAAACAAGTAAAAATCTCTGAGATCAAATGTCTTCAGAAAAAAATCTGCCTTCAATGATCAGTTCATGCCTTGAAAGCCTATCTGCACTATACCCTTAGCCTGAATATTTCATTCTTTCTGACAGATCATCCATACTTTCAATGAAATATTTTATTTGATTGACTGATTGATTGATTTTTATGGGAGAGGGAGAGAGAATCTCAAGCAGCCTCCACGCACAGAATGGAGCCAACACAGAGCTCAATTTCATGACACTGAGATCACGACAAAATCAAGAATCAGATGCTTAACCAACCAGATGCCCTGAAATGTATTTTAAATATATTTCATCTAATGTTTCTATCTATTTACAAAGGGAGATTAGTCCAGAAAACTAGTTTTCCAGGTATTAGTGCTTTTTTTCCCTCACTTAGCAGTAAATCCAAAATTTGTCTAGCTGAACTTTAAAACTCTAGGAGTCAGCAATGCCCTTTTACCCTCCTGCTCCCCCTTCTGGAACGTCTACAGCAATTGCCCAATGCCTGCTCCACCACTGTACTACCAGGAGTACTGGGGCCATAGAGCTTGCCTCTCCTTTCACAAGTCCATAGATAGAGAAATATTGTGCCCCAGCATGGATTGTTTCTAGGAACGCCCTTCACATCAGTTTTAGATCACTTAGATGAAGAGATTTGTGACTTTGAGCTAATGAGATTTTGAGGAGGCAATGGAGTTGAGCTGATATTATAAGATGAGACTTTCAAAGAACCCTGGAAGAGGATGAGTGTGTTTTGTATGTGGGATGAACATGGATCTTTAAGGACCAGAAGGGGGAAAATGGGATATGGTAGTCAGAATCCTAAGATAACCCCCAAGATTCTGGCCCCTGGTGTACACGCACCTTCTGCCAGTTATTTAAGCAAACCCTAAGCTAAGTGCTGCCTGAAGGGATTTAGCAGTTTTAAATATGGTCCTAAATCAGCTGGTCTTAAAATAGGGCAATTATCCAGGCAATTACCCAGCCCTTAAATCTGGAGTAGAGATCAGAGACCAAGCAGTTAGAGATACTCAAAGTGTGAGAGGGTTCAAGATAAAAGATTCTTTCTGGCTGGTTTGGGAACTGGAGGAGGCCATGTGAACAGCATCTTGGAACTGTAAGCAGCTCCCAGATGATAGCCAGCAGGGAGACAGCAACCTCACTACCACATTCATAGAAAAAAACTGAATTCTTCCAATAACCTGAATGAGGTTGGAACTTGCTCCTTGCTTAGAACCTTCCACTGAGAACTCCTCTGGGCTGATCCCTTGATTTTAGCCTATGAGACCATGACCAGAAAACCCAACCACACTATGCTAAACTCTATGCTCACTATTAACTTTGTGAGTTAGTAAAGGGATGTTGTTTTAAGCCATTACATTTGCGGAAATTTTTTTACACAATAGAAAATGAACACACTT